>NC_141698.1:760342078-762816546 GCF_964263255.1 Lissotriton vulgaris
AGTGACCACGAGCGATGACCCAGCCTTTATTTATACCTTCCAGGCCGCGCCCAGCCCTCAGGCTGCGTGTGTGTTACATTGTAGGAGAGTGACCAGGTTGCACTCTACAATGTTAAACGGCTGATCCGCGTGCCGAAGTACTCACTTCAAGCATAGCACAGGGGGCTTCTATATGAACCTGAGCTGTGTGTAAGGAAGAACCATAGGGCAGGGAAATTATTAGGGTCTATGTCTGCAGAGGGCCACAATTGGTAACCTGTTGCTTCTGTAAAATACACATAGATATACAAAAAGATGGATTTGAGGATAGAATTCTAACTTTGAGTAATTGTTTGAACTTAAATCCCATTTAGGACTCTGGAAAATCCTACTGTTTTCCATTGCCATAATGGGATCGGCTCAGGGGTGTTTCCGGAAGACATGCTGATGGTGGGCATTGGGAATATAGTGAACACATATACATTCCTAACTTCTGGGTTTGCACAAACATTCCAAAATGGCTTTCATTTCCAATATGTGCCCTTAAACAAAGAGCTCCAAAATGAATGCTCGTATAATATGTATCCTTGGGGTTAAACCCTACAAATACCTTAATATTTTCAGGGGGTGTAGGAAAAGGTATTCTTTTGCATGGAAAAATAAAAGCAGAAAATAAAAATGTAAATGTGCAACTGGGCACTTCTGTCATAGTTACTTGTGTGGATTATGATCAGAGATGTCAATCTACTGGAATATATGTAGGAGAACAGGAGTATGTCTGTAAATCTACAACTTATTTAGAGTCATATACTGTGCTCATTGAAATTCTCTTAATCATGAAACATGAATAAATCTACTCATATTACAAATGGAAACCTATGATGCATAGATTCTCAAATTAGACGGAAAGTAGTGTTATTTTGTGTAATCCAGCCCCACCAGCAACCTCAGTCTCAACCCAATGACATAATGCCATTCTATAACTTTATTCTGTACAATGGACCGTTTTTCATATGTTGGGAAAACATAGCTTTTTATGATTCTGAAACTTCTTTTGGTTCTGCCTATAGCCAGCTTTGGTTGTCCTGGCATCCTCATGTTTTAAACAAAAATAACAAATATTGTGGGCTTTTAGTTAACTCTCTGGTCTGTCCAAATGTCACTCAGAGGATTCCTACTTCCACCACCATGCACAATATATATGCAAGCCCACATCTGCCGTCACTTTGAGCATTTTGCAGCTGCACATCTATACATTCACCTTAACAAATGTCCCCCAAGGTTACAAAATTTGAAGGAACTCTTATTTACCCGTAACTGCTAGCAACTATATATTTTAAGGAGTCATCAAAGAGTTCCACAGTAATCAAGATATTTATTGAAGGTTCAGGCTGTTGCATCTGTCTCAGGAGGGACATTTAGCAACAACCCGGGGTACTGCAGTTTTGTCAAGACTTGTCAAGTAATTGAATCTGACTCTAGAGAGACATCTAGTAACCACTTGAAATACTGCAATTTTATGAAAGACTTTTGAAGCAGTTGTACCTGACTCAAGAGGAAAATCTAGTAACAGCTTGAAGGATTGTCGGTTTGTAAATGTGTTGCCAGTGTCAGGTTTTCCACACGATTAAATAACACACACACATAATCAATTGCATACGCACCCCTCAAATGTAATTTTCCATTGGCTTGTTCAACTGTCATTGACACTGCATATTGGTTGTTCCAAACACAGTACAGGCCAATTGACAACCACAATTCAGCCATAAGCTTCCTCACTTTAAACAACAGCAATTTGCCGGCACAAATGTAAACATCCATCCCAAAAGAGCAATGCCCCAAAGTAAGAAATTGGAAGGCACTTATATTTTTTACCTATGTATAGTAAGATGTCATCACAATCTTCCAACACAATCAAGTTATTTTTTGAAAGCTGCAAAACTGACTCATCCTTTTAAACCATCTTTGGCATATTTGTTTAGTCTACAGAAAAGAAGCACAAATCATTAGAGTAGCAAAAGTGTATATGCAAATGTATATATTGAAGCCACTCCTCTTCGACACTGTGGAGGGTATTACAAGCAGTTACACATGAATCAAGAGGGACATATAGTAACAACGTGAGGTATTACAGCTTCATGCAGTTAGATATGATTTGAGAGGGAAATCTAGTGGCCATTTAAAGTACCTCAGATTTGTGAAAGACTTTTCAAGCAACTGGATCTGGCTCGAGAGGGATGTCTAGGAAGGCACTGTAGAAAAAACAACACAGGGTCGTGGCTCTGACCCAGTAAGGCTAAGCCCAATGTAACACCAAAACAACACAGCTGCCATTACTGGACTTTGCTTTCTACTATTTGTACTAACCTTTATGAGTGAAACATACCGGTCCGGTTTTTTAAATTTCCGTCACTTTATTTTATTAAATCATTTTCTTAGCAATGAAATCAAGATAGCACTCATTTTTTTGCAGATTGAACCTCGTGGTGTCTACAACTGCAAACGAACGATTAACCCAAGACGTGCTTCAATTAGGTAAGCCCCATATATGCCCAAGCTCTCTGTCTTTAAACAGCCTCTTAAGGCTAGGCACATGCTAGACTAAGGTGCCCCTCCCCTCTCTCTGTTTTAGAAGTTTCACCAACACACCTAAATAGGTGAGTGAATTTGAAGGGATACAGATTTTCAGAATGATTGCACAATTTAAACATAACCCTGATTAGGATTTGTGTTATGTCTACTTTGTGTCTAGATTGTCTATTGTGACCAGTGTCATCGTTAATAAGGGATTGTGTCGTACTACAATAAGGTACGGTAGCGTAATGGAAACTGGTGGCATCAGCATCTTAAGTCAATTTTATGGGAGATGTTTGGAGGTAAATTAGTTGTTTTTTTATGTTTTGTAGATTGTTGGTCCTGAGGGGAACTCCGCAATTGGGGGTTCGAGACGGGTCGACACGGTTTTTGATGCCTAGTGTCAAGCAGATTTATAGACAATAAGGCAGATGGTGTAGATAATAAGGAGTGTTTCCAAGAAATTGTCCCTAAGTAAGACTGCTTTTGACAAAATAATCAAATATACTACCATCAACATGGACGTTTAACCTATTCGTTGACATTAGGCTCAAAATAATGTTTTATGTTGTTTATTTGTAGGTATGAGTGAGGTATGATTGAATAGTAGAGTGTTAGTGGATGTGCTGACAATTTGTAAATTTAATGTACATTTAAACTATGTTGTATTGAAATGTATTGTCTCATATTTGTTTGTACATGCACAAAAAATGAGTGCTATCTTGATTTCATTGCTAAGAAAATGATTTAATAAAATAAAGTGACGGAAATTTAAAAAACCGGACCGGTATGTTTCACTCATAAAGGTTAGTACAAATAGTAGAAAGCAAAGTTCAGTACAGGCAGCTGTGTTGTTTTGGTGTAGGAAGGCACTGTGGCACTGAACCCTTGTTAAAAACGTCCAGCTGCTGCTTCTGAGTCGAGAGCGATAGCTAGTAATGTCTTAAAGTACTGCACCTAAGTGAAAGGCCAGATCTAGTTGGCTTTGCCAATGCTTGATTTTGTATACGGGTCTGAATTATTGTATCATATTTCGCCAGATTCAAAAGGAATAGTGTAATCTGCAACAGCAGGTTTAATAACTTGCATGGATATCAGTTTGTGAATTTAGGATATTGCCAAACATTTCAAAGAATACTTCTGGAGACTTGTCGCAAATACTCTTGGAAAAGTTTAGGGAATTATCACTTACATGTGTAAGGAAAAAGGCTCACATACAGTGTTGCACAGGGTGCACAACTGCACATTGCAACTGTACATTTTTTTCTTTTGATGTGGAAGACATTTTCCTCAATATGCAACTCTTTCGCCTATGCACCCACCAATTATTGGGTGTTCTCAGCCTATTCTCACCCAGAACAAGGTCGTTCTCTTCCGCTCAACAGAATTACATCTCCACGTGTTATCAGGCGGGGGTCGGATTGGAAAATAGATTGCGATTCACGACAAACTCATGAATTTGTGAGTGCTCCCAAATGTTCTATGGCACTGAACTCTGGAAATACCACTCCTTTAATTCTGGAGTACGGTTTTTACAGGCATTATATTACACCACTGTAGGTAAACATCAAGCACAGGTTAATTCATTTACGAGTACACATTCACTTTCTGAGAATTCTTTGCACTTGTAAATCTCAAGGCACGTTTGCATGTAAATTGTACTTACATGTGCAATTGGGTTTGTAAATTGATTCTTTTGTGCATTTGTTTGTTCCATAACAGGTAGAAAAGACAAAACTAATGTAATATGAAATATGAACCCCATCACACCTGTAGCAATTTAAACACCTTTAAAAAAAAAATCCAATTTCTGTATATACAGATGGAGAATTTTAATAGCCATGTTACACCAAATCAGAGGTTGAAGTGGGCATAAACTGTTGGGAGTTACGTGTAATATTCTATTTTGTAAGAATTGCTCCTATACTTCCAAAAAATAAAATTAATCCAAAACATTCCTGAAAAACAATATCCCCATGCCTTAAAAACATAATTTGACCTTGAGTAATGCAACTTGTGCTCATCTAAAGTGCTCCAATGCCTTCGGGTCGAGTTTGCCTTATATAAAATTGCATATATATGAAAGGTGGTTCAGGAAGGAACGTAGTGTTCAGTTTATTATAAGAGCAGATAAGTGAAAGGGGCAGCTGAATAAAAAAAAAAAAACCTTCATCTTTTGAAGACGTATGCCTTCTGGAAGACTGTTTTATAAAGGGTAATTAGAAAAGGTAATCGCTTCTGGAGAGGTATATCTGTGTTTATCTAGAAGGCCACTTACATTGATCGCAGTGTGAAATTCAGTAGGGTGTTTCACCTATTGCCTAGACATACGTGTAACCTATATGGGGTCACGTTAGGTGAGCAAGCCAAGCATGAATTAAGTCTGGATCAGGCCAGATATCTAGATCTTGTAAAGCCTATCCTTTGAGACTATTCTATCTTGTAAACTATGTTTACAAACCTTTAAAAAGGTTACAAACTTAAAGAAAATAAGTTACAAAATTGTAAACTACTGAGACTATGGGGCCCATTAGGATGTCTGGCGGATCGCCACCGCCATGCGGGTGGTGGCGATCCGCCAGACATCCTCACCCGCCATCCATTTCCCCCCACCAAATTACTATAGCGGGGGGGATCGTGGAGGACGGAAAGACCGCCCTCTGCTTTTCCGCCCCAGTCGCCTTGCGACCGGGGCAGAAAAGGTTTAATATGGTGGCGGTGTCTATCAGACACCCCCAGCCATATTGGCATGTGCCAAAACAGATGCGAAAGGCAGGCGGCCTTCACTTCAGGGGCCCCCTCGGGCCCCCATGGTGAAGGCGAGGTGGGGGGTGCACATGGGGGATACCTCTGGTACCCCCCTGCATTTGCATACGCAATGCGGCAGGCACCGCGCGGTGCCTGCCACTTTGTGTATGCAAATGCATACATGCATTTTTAGCACTGTGACGGGTGTTGCTGAGAGCACCGCCCGCCACAATGTAAAAAATGCAGCATGCGCCCGCCACTGTGGTGGGGGCATCCTAATGCCCCCAACGTCACCCTGCCCTTTTGGCAGACGGTCCTATTGTCCAAAAGGATGGCGGGCGGGTTAAGTCCACCAGTCATCCTAATGATCCCCTATGTATCTTGCAAAGCCTATTTTATGAGACTCGTGGGACATATTAGAGCCCACCAGAAACCCAAGCACTGCATTCTTTCCTGCCTGGTGTATTTTCTAAAATACAGATGTACTGCTTGGTGCATAAAGATTGACAGCAGCCACTCATGCTACACATGGGAACAGAAGAAATCAGAAAGAATGCTGTTGTGCTGAAATATTCTCACTTGAAATCGAAGTTTAATCAAAAAACATGTAAGTGAAGGCATACCGAATGGGTCCCACTGAAGCTTGTGATCAGAGAGCAAACTCTGTGACTCTCTACAACGCTTTCTTTGGCTAATCTATTTAATTGAGTTCATTGTACTGCTTGGCCTCCCCTGTAATCCCCTTCTTTGTCTATTTAACTTCAAAACAGCTTAGGTTTATGCTACGAAAACCAGCTCAGATGTTTTTGTATTAATCCACCTACTTTGCTGGATTTATTTGTGTCTTCCAAATATTGATTCTTTTTTTGTGACCTTTACCCTCTCCTAAGACATCAAATAGAAGCCTCTTAAACACAGAGTACTAATGTTTCCCATGAAAGACAATTAACGACAACCAAGTTTTCATTGGAGTTATTCCAGAGAACTTGGTAGTTGTAAATTCAGCTGCTGAATTGTAGAAGGTGTGACTAGGAAATCTAAACTCAAATACTGGGTACCCCAGTTAACTATATTGAGTTATTCGAGCCACATCACTTTACTCCACCATGCCCCATTTTCCTTGAACTCAAATTTGAAGAACCATGACGTAATTCAGTTCAGGATACATGCTACCCACAAAAACTTGTATGTGATTTAAAATAATTAATATACAATAGCAATACTTGTACGTCCTGAAAGTAGGGGTGCAAGATGGTTGCAGCACCCCAAAATGACAAAGCTTGAGTTCCACAGAAAAGTGAGCAACTGTTCCTTTTATCTTATCACATTTGCTGTGCGTTCCCAATAGAGATCAATGCCAGACTATGGGCCTGATTTAGAGAGGAAACTCTGTTGCAAAAGCGATGGAGTTCCCTTAATGCTAACATTATGGTCCGCCCACCCGATGTTGATTCTGGCGGGCAATAGTTTGACAACGGCAGAGGCTACTCCATCTGTGCCCTGGTCAAACATCTCCTTCCGTCCGAAGGAGTAAGGGCTGTCTAAGATTTGACTAGTTGTCCGCCCTCTTAATTTAGATGGGTTGACATATAGCTGTTTTCCAGTGCCTGGTGGTAAGGGGCACTGAAAGTGCTCAAAAAGGCAGTGTTTTTTACCAAAAGAAAATCCCATATAGGGATTTTATTTTTGAAGAAAAAAAAAGTTGCTACTGTGCTGTACGGTTGTGTCATGATTTACAGAGCGGTAGGGCAAAGTTAGGCTGCATTGGCAGGAAGCACCTTTTCTTTTTTGCAGTTGTCAATGCTTGAAATGTCCGGGCATTTCAAAATTTGTTGGGCAGCACCTCCTTTAGGGTGACGTAGTAGTTTACTCCTTCACCCTGGTGAAGGATGGGCTGTCTGCTAATATTTAATTCTTCTCAGAAATTGCTGCTTATTCTTTTAACATGGAAATTGTATTTACCTTTCTTTCTGTGACTGCAAATTGAGGGGCCTCTTTTAAAACTAACAATGTGGCAGCCTTGCTCGCATGAAAGAAAAGGCTACAGGATGTTATTTTTTCCAGCACACAAAATGTAAATATCTATAAATAAACTGTACAAATATTTCGAAATATATCAGCAGTTAGGAAAGCACAAATGAAGATTTTTTTTGTAATTCTGACTTGCAATGGAAACAAAGATTAGAGGAAAACACATCATGGCACTTTATTCAGTAAAGCATAAATGACAAATGTACATTGAAACCTGATTTCGACACATTGTCGTTTGAGCACTATATAGTTTTAAAACTGTATGCCTCTGCACATTTAGTGGCCATTTCATTAGAGAATGTGTTGCCCATAGATGATAGTACACTACGAAATCATGGTTTAGTAATATATATTTGCGACAGTGTGCTCCAAAATGCACCACCAGCTACATGCTGCATCCTTACTATTCTCTTTTCAAATGTACATTGCTCATTGCCTATATTTGTTCTTATGGGTGACGCCTGCACCTTTCACAATCCCTATGACTCCATTGATGTAACATTGACGGCAGCACCCCTACTATGAAAATTATCACAGCACTACTGGTAATATTGTCCATACATACAGTGCACACAATAAACTGGCTCATCGTTTGAATCATTCATGGCAGTGACATCAGGCCACTGGGTGTCGGGGTAGGTTCTTGAATATTTTCAACTCCATGGTTAGAGTCATCGCTTTCAACATCGCTTAGGGCAGTGATATAGACTAATGTACAAAACTGAAACTCATACATAACATTTTTTATTTTTATTTATTTTAAAGGGTTCTCATATTTTACATTACATTAATGCTTGATGTGAATTCCCTTGGTGACGAGGCTTGTGCTCTGGATCTTAAGGAGAATCCAGGCCCAGGCTCAGCTCTGCTTTGGGGTACCTACCCTATGAATTTGCTGACTTGCCTGTCTCAGTTCTATACTTAAAGTGACTTTGCTCCCTCCAAACAGAGCACTGACTGCAGAAAAAGTTCTCTGACTTTTGATAAAAAATGCAAGCCTTCCACATTTTGCGGCAGGATTTATTTGTCAGTAATTTATTTAACAGTTCAAATAAAACGTGCATAGCAGTCGGTTGTGTGTAGATCTTTTTGCAAACAGCTACTCTAGGCTGAATGGCTAAAAAAGATACAGGATAGTTTGCAATTTTTAGCATCTTTACTGACCTGAGCCCCCACCAAGCCCCTAAGATCAATATTCTTAGACTGCACTCCTGCATCGCATATAGATATCAAAGTATTATGTTTAAAAAATGTAGCACAACAAACGTAGGACACATAATTGTGTCCGAAAATGTCACAAAGCGCTTCAACGCCTCGTGAATAGTGCTTAATTTGAGTAGGCGGTTGCCGGTGGGAGCCACCGATACGCATTTTTGGGGACCTGCACTTTTTTTTTGCATCAGACAGTTACAGAGAGCAAGATATGGAAAAACACACACAAAAAAACACGTAGTACAGGAAGAATGGGAAAAACTGCAACAAAGGGAGAAAGCAGAACACTGCAAGATTCACATAAAGGGGCCGGGAGTGTCTGGTTGTGGATTAAAGAGGCTTGAGGTGGATTTAAGACTAGCAACCTTGCTATCCTGCGTGCCAACATTTGATCGCACCGGCCACCGGTTTCTGTGCAGACCTTTGGGTACGGGCACCGATTCCTATGCAAATGAACTACTGCTCATGAGGGCATAACAAAACCTGAGGGTGTCCCACCTACAAAGTGCATGGAGGGGGGCCCCATGCTCCTGACCCAGTAAGGAGCTCTCAAGCCCGCCCGTGCACCGCGATGGAGGGGACCCCAGGAGCTCACCCCCCCTACCACTGCTCGGGCTGCGGGGGCTATTGTTACGCCACTGCATAAGGGGTTGGTTGTAAGTGCTATATAAATGGATCACAGTTACAATAAATGTCAGGGTAAATGTAGCAGTAATATGCCATGATTTAAAGCAAACTTTCGAACTCCTGCTAAAACCCCATGTCTGATTTACATTTTCCAACAGAAAAACTAGCTCTCCGTCGCCCACTGCCCTGGGGAGTAGAGGGAACTGACATGATTACAGGGCTCTGATCACCCCTCCTTGTGACCTTGATGTCCTTCATATTTGTAACCAACTCCCTTTTGAGAAAATTGTTAATTTTCTTAAACTAGAACAAGGGTTGTCATTAGCGATTTGAAATGAGCTAAAGGCCATTACTGAACTGCCTGCCAGCGAAAGCTACAGAAGGAAGGAATACTTTTCATTGTAATTGGTTAAAAGGACCTACAAGTACTGTAGGGTATAAAGAGCTTATAGTTTCGAGGATTTTACGGGCCAAGAGAATAGCAACAAACAAAAAGCGAGCGCACGCAGAAACCCACACAAACACACAGTCCACACATCGGTGCAAATGCAGATTCAGATTACTACACCTACAAGTTGTGATGTATGTATGGAACAGCACACAGATGTTACATATGAACACAAATCAAAGTACACCAGGCATCCCTGCACCTGAACCGACAGGCACTCAAACAAACCGAGGCACCTTTGCACAAAATGACAACATAGAAGCATTTGTGAAATAACAAAACACAGCCATATAGGCATCTTTTACACATAATAAACACACATTTACAGAGATCACACAAGCAAGCACCTACAAACATAGGTGGAAGGATGAAACACATTTGGGGTTGATGAGTGTGTGGTGTTGGTGAATAAATCAGCAATTCGGCATTTCTAAATTACATATATAAACTGAGACCGCTCACAATTCCTCCCTTAAACACTACAAGCACATTTATCAAGAATTCGTGCAATGCACAAGCCACCTTGCTTCTCTGTGCTGCATTAAAAGGAGAGGGCAGGAATGCACCATATGTAGCATTTTATAGTGCATCCCTGCTCTCTGCTTGCACTCAAACTGTTGCCTAGCGCCAATGGAGGCACCCTTGTGCCCTGGAGCAAGGGTATCAAGTCAAAAAAAAATTTCTTGCACGGTGCCCTGCCTTGGATCGAGGGGCTTCTCTCTACTTACCTGGAGCCATGGAGCAAGGGTGCCTGCGCTGTAATCAGGGTTGGTTTTGTACAGGAAGGGTTACCTTCCGGCACAAAAACAATCCTCAGAGGCATTTCCCTACTTCTATGTGTGCTGCAGAACTGCAAACTGGCAATTCACTACACAACCAAAGTAGACATATAGGGCTCCTATTTAAAACAAAGGAAACCAAGAGTACCAACCCATTTACAACAATCCCCTCCAAAGGTAGGCTAACCCAGCCTCTGCATTCTTTCAAACAAGTATTACAAAGTAAATTTATGGATATTGTCAAAGGAAGCAGGCCAATTGGCTGCCCTTCTGACCGTTGTCAACCACACATCTTCAAAAACATTCTTTTAACTACCTCTGCTGCCACACCAGTATCATCAATAATTCGTTAACTATAGTATCTTTCAATAAGACTTTCAAAAAGGCATACATATGCCCATTAATAAAGAAAACAAACCTAGACTCACATGATCCGAACAACTACATACTGATTGCAAATAGACCTTTCCAGGGCAAACTACTAGAAAGAAACATCATATGCCCAGATGTCACAATTCATTGAAGATAACTCCATACTTTTCAACTTCCAAACAGGATTCCACCCAGGAAGAGGCACAGAATCAGCCCTCATCGCCATCTGAGATTAAAAACACAGTAGACCGGAACAGGATTGCTTCACTACTTCTCTGAGACCTTTCACCTGCCTTCGACACCGTTGAGCATGACGCTCTAATCCACAGACTCTATGAAGCTGGCATAGAGAGAACTGCTCTCAACTGGATCACATCCTACCTTGAAAACAGAACAAATGTCATCCATACTCCCCCTTTCTCATCCAACCATACTTCACAAAAACAACGATCCCTCAAAGCTCTATCATCTCACCCATGCTTTTCATCTTGACATGAAGTCATTACTGGCAATGATCAATTAATTTCAGCTCACTTGCTGTAACTATGCAGATGGCACACAAATACTTATTAAACTGGAAAGCCCCAAAAACCTCAGTTACCTCAGAGCTGTTGATTGATGGAGCAAGGTTTCGTACGTTAAGAAACTTGCTTGGACTCAACACTCTCGAAATAACATGTAATAATGTAACCAACATGTTTTGTGATTACTAGTAATTGCACCACACAATATTTTCTTCATCTAGGGGAAGCTTACCTATGTGCTTTACTAACCAGTAACTCGAGTGTCTTAATATGGCTGCTGAAAATGCGGGCACTCTCCTGCGCATGCGTCTACTGCATCTACGTAGTATGATGTCCTTTGCTTTTGGTGGGAATTCTTTGCAGCGGGGCAGTAGTATTAGAAATGGCCGCTTTGATCCTCACATGCTAATGGATACGGCTATGCTTAAACTAAACTTTGCATGTCTTGATAATCTGCTAATGCAATAGCTAAAATAAAATAATGGGAATAGAGTAGGAATACGTGGTATACAGTGCATTCATTTATTTTCGTATTCTAATATGTTCTTCTTTGACTTTATTATTAGTTCGTATTTGGGGCTGAGAGTGACTGAATTCTTCATCTTGTCTAAACCCTACACCAGCGCACTGGACTTATGTTATGTTATGTTAATTTCGATTTATATAGCGCCAAATCACCGACAGGTCTCTTAGCGCTTGCTTTGGGAACACGTCCTGGCTTTCCCTGCGAGATAACCCCTACTGGGCATCCCCAAGGTGAAGACCAGGCATCCCATCGCGGTAGGGCCATAGTGGAGATTAAGCAAGCTATTGCCCAGACTTGCAGAGTGTGAACCCATGATTCGAGTAGGCACCGAGGCGAGAATTATCAAGTCCGTGGACATTTTGAGCTCAAGACCCTGCCGCGTCGGGAATTGAACCCTGGTCCCAGGTCTGACCTCTGCATCAGGGTCTGCCTCCTCTAACCAGTGAGCCACACTTCTGATAATTCTCTGCCGATGACATTGAACCACAGCCAAGGACTGTCTCACAAGCGATGCGCCTGAGAACTGCACCTTTTGACCCGAAGAGGGGAAAAAGAAAATTGAAAATAAATACATTGTAAATGAATCAATTCAAATGTGGTTTGGGAGGAATAAAGTATGGGAAATGAATGTAAGGGCGGGTGCATAAAACTTAAGTATAATTAGACCAAAGAAGATGACTTCACATTAGTATGGTGTGATGACCTCTCCCTATCCCATCGACCAATCAAATGAAGGGAATGCGCGAATATTGAAACATTTGGGGTGGTACATAAACTGAGAATAGTATAACTAAGGTAGGCTCAGTCAGTTAGATTTTCCTACTTGCAACAGACCTGTCACTGACCCAACACTGCTGAAGAAGATGGTAGATGCCACGGAGATCAGAGGGCTGGTCGAGCACTCTGAAAGAAGAATCGGGAGATTGCTGAAGGAGAAGAATCTGTCCATCTAGAAGGAGAAAGAGAGTAGCACCAGAGAGGGATGTAACACTGGCGTTCCACTTAGAAGAGGTTACCTGTCCTGTCCTGCACCTGTCCTGAATTTCTGGCTCCTGACTACTCGGGAGACCTTTCTTTTCAAGCCCTTGGCCAGGGGTTGGTAGTCGCACCATTCTAGGTAAATGTACAGGGTTCTCCAGTGGTGGTTGGATCCGTCAAATCTCAGCAAGGGGGTTCAGCTCACCTCTCTTCCTCCTGTAGTCCTGTCTACAGATGCCAGCAAGATCTGGGGGACAGTCTGGTCACCTTTTAGATTCAGGGCATGTGGACTTCCAGAGAGAGGGGCAAATGGAAGGAACTGGTAGCAGTAGAGGCAGCATTGCACCAGTTTCTTCCATTGGTTCTGATCAAGCAGTCTGCGTCCAAATGTGCGATTTGGTGACAAAGGCCAGAGAGGATGCCGCATGCTCTCTTTCTCCTTTCTTAGGAGATCAATTTATGGGCAGGGCAGAATCCCCTCTTTCACAGCAGTTTATCTTCCTGGGATGGAGAATTGGTCAGCCGATCACCTCAGTCGGACATTTCCCTCCCCGTGCCTCTGTCTCTTTCCTCTGATTTTTCATTAGATAGTATGGTGCAGCTCATCACCCATGAGAGTATCCAGACGCAGGAGCCGGCACGTAGGCTGGCCGGCGCTCCTAGTTGAATAGCCAGTTCCTCGGTATCTTGAGGAATTGAGGAGTGAAGAACCTATCCTGATTGTGTTGAAAAAGTTAATTCCTGTTCTTGGCAGTGATGAAGGAGAAGGCGCCTCCTGACTTACTTCTGCAGATGTGGGGGACCTGTGCTACAGAGTTGAAATCGGTCATTGAGGATTGCTAGGCCAGTGTTGTGGAGGGCTTTGTAAGTGTGGATAAGCAGCTTGAATTAGCAATATTTCTGGACGGGCAGCCAGTGTAGTTCAGTGCAGTGGGAAGTGATGTGAGTGCTTATGGGACTTTGAGGATGAGTATGACAGCAGTGTTTTGCATGGTCTGGAGCCTATGACTTAGCTGGTTAGAGATGGTGATGTATAGTACGTTGCCATAGTCGTGTCTACTGGTTATGAAGGCATGGGTAACCATTCATCTTGTATGCATGGAAAGCCATTTGAAAATCTTGTGAAGCATTCTGAGGATGAGACAGCAGGATGTGATCACAGCCTTGACCTGTTTATACCAAGGAAGCTAGTAGGAACTGTAAGGCTCTGGAACAAGCCTGGAGACGCTCATATGATTCCAGCGCTAAACTACAATATATAACGGCCATTAAAACATGCCATAAAATGATCTGGTAGTGCCGTGCCACGTACTTTGCCAACAAAATCAATACTAGCAATAACCCCTCACGATTTTCTTTCTTTTAAAGGACACGGTGAAATCGTCTCTGTACACAGAAAATACTATAATGTCTAATGCTCAATGTGATGCACTGGCCACCTATTTTATTGATAAGGTTTTTTTTCTTTCTAGATATGTTCTTTCGTTTATTTTCAATCTTTGTATGCATCCAATGCATCCAATACGATATGTAGCGTAGCCACCACATGTTTTGTCTATGGTAGGTAAACCACTGACTTCATCAGGGCTAATAGCTCTATTGCCACAATCTGTTGTTATGCGCACAGAATATTATATAATATTTTCCAGTATCTGTTTATTGTTAAGGTTGAGAGCATTTATGATAGCCTCTGCCCTAAGATGACAGTCTGGGGCTCTCTGGAAAGCTTCTCAAGTGATACTGAGACTCGTTCCCTCTCAGCCTTTTCTACGATGACCACTGAAGGTCTTCAGGCCATGCTGACTAAGATTAAATCTGGCCCTCTAAAACCCGATCTCTTCATTAAATTCGAAGACTGCCTTTTACCCAGTTGCCGAGAACTTATCAATCTTTCTCTATCCTCAGCTGAGACTCCGTAATCCTGGAAACATGCGAAAGTCATCCCTCTATAAATAAAACATCTTTAGATGCCTCTAGACCAGAGAATTACCGCCCGATCTCTCTACTTCCTCTCTTAGCAAAAATCACAGAATCCCATATGAACACCATCCTGACTCAGTACCTGTAATCCAACTCCATTTTAGACCCCTTGCAAAATGGCATCAGACCCCGGCATAGTACAAAGTCTGCTCTACTGGCAGTTACTGAACAACTTAGAGGCGCTTTAGATGAGGGCAGAAATTCGGCACTAATCCTGTTGGATCTCAATTCAGCCTTCAATACAGTTCCCACAACATCATGCTTTTTCGGTTGGAGGAGATTGGTATCAATCATAAAGCCCTCGCCTGGCTCCCTTTTATTCTAGACAACAGGACCTTCCAAGTTATTGCTCACCTTTTTCACTCCCATACCCATTCCCTGCATTGTGGCATCCCCCAGGGTTCAGCATTGAGTCCCACTCTGTTCAATGTGTACATCAGGCCGCTGGCCCTACTGGCTATGGCCCGTAACATCTCTCTGGTGTCATACACTGATGACATGCAGCTGGTGCTCTCCTTTACCAATAACCAATCAAGATGCTGCCAAATTTCAGGAGGCTCACCCCCCTGGCCGAAAATAACAGTAAAAATACCAAGGCATCCGTGTTGATAATGCTCTCACTTTTGAAGAGCATGTCAAATCTGTTACAGGAATCTGCTTTGGCTTGCTGCGCGGCCTTAAGCCCATCGTAGTTCTGTTCGACCCCCACACTCACCAGCTGATTGTTCAAGCCACTATCCTAGCCAGGCTGGACTCCTTCAATGTGCTGCTCCTTGGGTCCAACAAGTCAGTGATGAAAAGGCCGCAGCGCACTCAGAATGCAGCAGCTCGGGCGCTATTTCCCCTACCTAGGCATTACTCCATCTCTGGCCTTCGATGACGTCTTTACTGGCTTCCAATTGGAGCAGAGAATACAATTCAAAGCGCTCTGTTTTACTCATAAGATTCTAAGGTCCTGCAATTCTGAGTGAGCAATGTCTTCCCTACACCCCCCGAAGAGTGATTTACAATCAGGCAGCATCTATCTAGTACAAGTTCTGAGTTTCCTCAGATCCAGAGCCGGAGGATGTTCTTTTAAGGTGCTAGCACCAGCTCTCTGGAATTCCTTGCTGCTGCCCATCAGAAGCATCACCAATCATCTGACTTTCAGAAGGGCGGCCAAGGCCTGGCTCTTCCACTGACCTTGCTTCCTCTCCGATCTTCCTCTCTCAGCTGCTAGTGCTGGGACGTCCCTTCTCCGGGAAAGTCATGCACTCTACAAATCTCATAACATAACATTCCTCGTGAATTTATCATCAAGGATGATGCACAAGGTTCTGGAGTGGTCTGTGGGATAGGCATGTGACCTAATTTGGGTGACCACCACAAGGAGTCCCAAAGGGATCAGGATCTCTTTTTTGTTTGTTTCAAGTTTAACACGTTTTCTCTCTCATCCAGTTGCCCACATTGGTCATGCAGGAGGTGAAATTATTCCTGCTGGTGTTATTTATGACAGTGAGGGAGAGAATGAGCTATGTGTCATAGGTGCAGGACACAATGTTGATGCCATGGCTCTTATGATGCGGGAAAGGAGTGCCATGTACACGTCTAAGAGGATTGAGCTGAGAGAGGAGCCATGGGGGACTCTGCAGAAGAGCTTCTAGTGTTCTGAAGCGTAGGGGGAGAGTTTCACTCATTGAGTTCTGTTGCAGATAAAGGAAGCAAACAGACTCAGAGTGGGTCCTTGAATTCCTGTAGCCTGGTGATGAGGGTGGCATTGGAGATAGTGTTGAAGGCCATAGAGAGGTCGAGTAAGTCTGATGGTGTCTTCTGTGGTGAGAGGGTTCCGGTTCATTAAAAGGTGGGCGCTTCTGGTGGTGGTGGGAGGTGGTGCGATGATGCCTTCCACGGTGGGCAGTTGATGTAGATCTTGAGTATTTTGTTGTTGAAAAAGTCAGAAAGGTCATCACAGAGGTTCTACGAGGGGGAGATGGTGTGGGTGGCTCTCAGTGGATTGGTGAATTCGATGATGATGAAAAGTTGTTTGCCAGAGTTTTGCAGGATTCTAGTCTTAACATGAGGGCATCTTTCCTGACTTCTTTAAGCTTTTAGTGTGGTACCTTTTGAGTGCAAAATTGTAGGCTTCTTTAGAGGTGTTAAATCAGCTGGTTCTCTATCTTCTTTCTAGATGTATGCAATGGCACTTGAAGTCTCTTAGGTCTTCCATCTGCCAGCATGGTTGAGCATGAGTTCTTGTATGTCTGATTTTCTTAATGAGAGCCAAGGTGTTGGCGCAGTCTGAGCCACAACTCTATTCTATTCTTATGACTTTCTAAAGCACATGGCTACCCAGGGACTCCCAGCGCTGAGGGCACCAAATCAGCTGCAAAGTCCTGTACCTACAAAACTAGTTGAAGAGGACATTTGAAGATCCAGTTGTTGAAAGTAGATAGGTTGTGCTGTAGGTCGCTTTTAAGGATAGGCTGGCTGGATCTAAGGGTGAGGGTCCAGTTCACCTCTGCAATGTTGTTTCAGTTGCGACTGATGTTGACGGCTGGCTTTGGTTTGCTGGAGTGGGGTGCATCGATGTTGAAGTGTATGGTAGAGTGGTCTGTCCATGTGAGTGGGGTGAGTTTGCTGAAGGTGATCTTGCTGGTGGATGTGAAGACTGAGTTGTGTGTGTTGGTCTATGTGAGTTAGTCCTTGTATGATTTTTGCCATGGATCAGAATGCTCTCCTGCCATACTTTTTTTCTCTAGTCCTGTTCTCCAGCACTTGGGCAGTAGACACTTATTGAATGTCGTGGCTACAGGAGCTTCTCTACGCATTTCCTCCCTCTTCCCTGATTTCAAGGGTTCTGAAGTGGATTCTGGAGGGCCATGCACAGGTTCTATTGGTGGTCCCTCACTGGCAAAGGAGACAGAGGTTTCCACTGTTGCTTTAAGTGGCAACCAGCCCTTTGTGACAGTTCCCAATTCAGCCATCCCCTCCAATCCTTTCAGTTATCTCCCCAGACACTCTCAGGTGCCTGAGTCTGAGGGTATGGCTGTTGAACAGTTAAATCTCTTTGCCGAGGGGTGCTCACAGGAGGTAGCTAAATGTACTCAGCTCTCTCATAAGCCTGTAACTCGTAAGTCTTTTACTCAACATTGTAGTAACTTTGAAGTTGGTGCCTAAAAAAGGGGGTTGGTGCTTCTGATTGTGAGCCAAGAGCTGTTTTGCATTTCTTATGAGATGTGTTTCTTTTCAGTCTAGCGGTTTCTACCATTAAATCCCAATGGGTGGCAATCCAAGCATCCAGGGGTGAATCTATCTCTCAGTTTCTCCTCTTGTTTCCAGGCTATTGAAGAGTTTTTTCTTCCAGAGGCCTTCATCCCATTCTGCAGTTCCTGCATGGGATTTGCCTGTAGTGCTTCAAATATTGCAGGGTCCTCCATTTGAGCCATAAGAGTACAGAATGTTGTGTCTTTGACATACTGAACTGATTTCCTTGTGGCCATTTGTTCTAAGTGGAGGTGGGGAAACTGGGAGCTTCGCTTTTTGTTGCTCCTTTTGTTAATTTTTTCTTTCCTGGGTAAGATGGTTCTTAGCCCAAGCCCTGTTTTCGTACCTAAGATTCCATCATCATTTCATGGTTCGGAGGATACAGTTCTTCTAGTTTTCTATCCAGATCCTTCCTCCCCTGACGAGATCTCCTTACATACTTTGGATGTGCACAGGGCCTTATTTAGCTCCCTTCCTAGGTCACCTGATGTGCAGAAGTCAGACCCACTTTTTTCACCTTTGGGCTATCTAATAGGTGCTTGAAACCTTCAATTGCTACTATCTCTAGATGGATAAGGTCTACAATTCTCGAATGCTGTGAGATATCAGGCGCACCACTGCCTGTCCAGATCCAGGGTAGGTTAACAAGGGGTATGTGTACCTCATGGGTATCTTTCAAGGGAGCGTCCCTGAGGGACAATTGTTCAACTAACAGATGAAAATCCCCTCATACCTTTCTTTCCCACTACAGGTTGGGGGATTCTCTCACATTTTGGCAGATATGTCATATCTTCTGTTCAGTCCTCATGAAAACTGTCCCTAGTTTTTTGTTTTTGTTCTTTCACAGGTGTTGTTCATCTGAAAAGAGTAAATATACGAGAGCAAGAAGATGTATAGCTTGGAACAATAATTGTATACAACATGGGAAAATGAATTTGGCTTTGTGATAAATATGACAAGATGGTTTTTATTTAAAAAAAAATATATATTTTTTGCAGTTATTTCTCACTTTCTCTTTGTGTTATTTCCTGTCACCCATGCAGATGATGGGTGCATGGGAGTGGAGTATTAACTTATTAATCCATCTGTTTGGGTTGGTTGACGGATTGGTATAGATGTATGAATAAAGTATAGATGGTTCAATGTTTGAACAGGTGGGTGATTACCCCTGTGATGTCTATCCCTCTCATTTTCACTTGTACCTTCTCTCTCACGCAAAGAAAAAAATATCATAATGCCCCATCCCCTCCCAGGGCTCTAGTTGTAGGGTGCAACAGTAACTCTGATGGAAGGAGAGAAAGTGTTTGTGCTTGTGAAAATCTACTGCAAAAGAACCCTGGTAACAAATGACCGAGTGCTTCTGAATCAGCGCATCCGAAAGGGGTCCTTACATTTATGGTGTCACAGAAGGCAGGAGGACATTAGAGCTAGGCAGCCTAGTATGGGCCTCAGAGCAGGGCACTGTGTTAAGAGTGTGGTGCAATATGAAATCACAGATCATCAGCACCTAATGAGAGCTTATCAGCAAACTACCAGACCTCCCTATCAGGCATTTACAGCTGATCAACAGTCTATTAAAGCTTAATGACCGGTTATCAAAGTTTATATTCAGGCAATCAGTGACCATAAGCAGGCTACCAACATTAAATCATGACTATGAAACTATCAGCAAACATCAGTACCAAAGTTTGCTGATGATTGTGTGGACTTCATCTCTCCCGTCTACACTGCCGCCGCACCTTCAGCCACTTCTGTAAATCAGCAGCAGCCCCAGCCCTCCGGACTCCATGCTCATAAACCACTCAACTGCATCCTCCTCAACGTACGCTCCCTACACAAGCACACCACAGAAATCTGGGATCTCCTCAACAACCAACTCGACCGACGTCACCTTCCTCACTGAAACCTGGGCCAACGCAAACTCCACATCCAACATCGCCACTGCCATCCCCGACGAATACAAGATCCTGCGCAAGGACCGCCCCAATCTCCCAGGAGGAGGTATTGCTATCATTCACAAAAACACCCTCAGCACGATGACTACCACTCCGGATGACACAACGACCCTCATGGAGCACCTCCACTTCCAGATCCCGGCCAACCCTCAAATAACTCTCTGCGGAACCCTCATCTTCAGGCTGCCTGGACCCGTGCTCCTTTTACCAACACCATCCCCGCCCTCATCACTCCCCACGCCCTTGGCCCCATTGATTACATCCTACTCGGAGACCTAAACTTCCACCTGGAAAACCATGACGACCCAAACACCGCCTCCCTCCTAGAGAAACTCCCCAACATAGGACTCAAACAGCTAGTCACACTCCCATGTGTGGTACACACTCAACCCCGTCTTCGCCGAAGGAAACAGCGTCTCCCACACCCACATCATGGAGCTCCTCTGGACAGATCACTACTGCATCCACCTGATCTTCAACAAACCCACCATACACAAGCACGCCTACCGCATCTCCGTATATGCTGGAACAAACTCACCAAAAACCAGTTCACCTCCATCCTCATCAGCACCCCACTTCCAACTATGCCAGCATGCAACCTGTGGTAAAGAGGAATGAACTCTCCAGGAGACAGATTTAGTTGATCCGGTAAGGAAAGCCTTTAATGTAGCACCTGCAGTCACAGCGTACAATCTTGAATGCGGTTAAACCGCACAGCAACCCTATTTAACTAACGCGTCTTTATTCAAGTAATAATACACACACGCGACACACACACGCGACTCAGACTTACATGCACGCATCAACATTCAAAGAACAACATGCAGACACGCGGCACAAAACCACAAGCACACCTCACGCGAACACTACACGCGGCGATAACACATTCAAACAACAACACGATGTTTTATTGTTGTGAATGACGCGCGTGCGTTTCACGCGCGTCATTCCTAACAACAACCTTATACTACATACCTCCCTCTTTTTTTTTTTAAGAAAGGACAAAGTCATTGAACCTTGAAGGAATCTTGCGACATCTTGAACTCCTCAACAACTCTTGTGAATCACAATCAATGGAAACAGTGGGTAATTCACTGTCAATGGGAACAGTGGGTAACCCAGATGACTTGGAATCATTAGCGTCAACATCCAAAAATACATTGAATGAGTCATCTTCATTCAAAACAACATTTGATAAAACATTTTCAGGAATTTCCTTGCTAATATTATATTTTGAAACTCTGCTGAAATGCCACACACTTCCATCAGTCACTCTTACAGCATTCTTAAATACTTCAATGACTTTAACAGGATCAGACCACTTCGCTAATCCTTTATGTACATAACTGCCTTTTTTCAACCTCACGAAATCACCGACATGAACAGGCATACAACTCCCTGTCCTATCTCCTGACAAATCTTTCTTCATCTTTTCTTTATAGGTATCAACTTTCCTGCGAATTTCTTCAAAATCCACTTCTGCAAAATCAACGCGATTACTGTCCTTATTCTTTAACCACCAAGGCACTAAATTAGTACTAGGTTTACGCCCTCTTAACATCTCAAAAGGAGATAGTAAAGTAATTGCATTGGGAGCAGTCCTATAAGATAATAACATGGACTGTAAAGCCTTGTTCCAACACAATCCACCTTTAACAGCTAGTTGGATAGCTTCCTTGACAACTCTATTGAATCTTTCTATTTGACCATTGGCCTCAGGATGGAATACTGCTATTCTTCTGTGAAAGATGCCACATCTACTAAAATACCTTTCCATTTGCTTACTAACGAACTGCGGACCGTTATCTGTCACTACCTCTTGGGGAATACCCTCCCTGCAGAAAACTTCATCCATAAACTGTATAATAGCATCACTAGTAACTTCCTTGACTGTTTTTATCTCTGGCCATTTTGAGAAATAATCTATAAGCACTATACCAAAGGAATGTTGTTGTGGTAGAACACCGAAAGGTCCAATAATATCAATCCCAATCTTATTCCATGGTGATGCTGGTAAACCAACAGGTTGTGGTACACTGGGCAGAGCTTTAGCCGTTTTGTCACTGTTAGCACATAACCCACACAATTTCACCTGTTGCTCAACAAAATAATCAATACCTGGCCACCAGAAATTATTCTTTAAACGTCTTCTAGTAACTGATATACCAAAATGCCCAACATGAGCCAAATCCAAAAATCTTTTCCTGAGACCGAAAGGTGGAATAAATTTATCATTCCTTAATAATATCCCATTTTCTATGGCTAATTCATCCTTAATTTTGTGATAACTCATTAAACCACCTGTAAAGTTCCTTCCTTCAGGCCAACCTCCCAACACATATTCCTTAACTTTTTTGAGTTCTAAGTCTTTGTTCATTTCCTCATTCCATGTCTCCTCTTCTACTACTGAGTTTTCCCCAAACACTAAATTAACATCATTATAAACATGTGCTACTTCGCATTCATCTTTGTCAACCACATCAGAATCTCTGCATGCTAATGGAAGCCTTGACATACAATCTGCATGAACATTTGATTTCCCAGGAATATATTCCAAGGAATATTGAAAATTTTGTAACCTTGATGATAATCTAGCCAATCTTGAAGAAAGAGTACGTCCTCCACCTGGTGATAGTATATGTACCAAAGGCTTGTGATCGGTTTTGATGGTGAATTTCGTTCCCCATAAGAATGGTCGGAAATGTTCGGCACCCCAAACACATGCCAGAAGTTCTCTTTCAATCACTGAGTAATGACGTTCAGACTCTCTCAACGTTCTTGAGGCATAGGATACAATCCATTCTTTACCCCATTCCTCTTGAATCAATACAGCACCCAACCCACAACTACTTGCATCTACTGTCACAATACATTTTTTGCCAATTACAAATGGTTTAAGACAAGGCGCCTTAGTAATCATTGACTTCACAGCGTTGAAAGTTTCAGTTATAGTTTCTGTCCATACAAATTTTGCATTCTTCTTCAAGAGCATCCTGAAAGGTTCAATCACGCTTGCATAGTTTTGGATAAATTTTGCATAGAATTCAACAAGGCCCAAAAATGCAATCAACTGTTCCTTGTTTTGAGGAATAGGAGCTTTGCTGATGTTTTCCAAATGTGAGTTTTTAGGTCTAATGCCATTAGCGCTAATACAATGTCCAAGATATTCTACTTCATCTTTCCTAAATTTGCACTTGGATGCACGTAGAGTTAAGCCCTTCTCCGATAGGGCATTCAGTACTTTAAATAAATGCTTGTCATGTTCAATTATGTCTTTTCCAAAAACTAAAATATCATCCTGGAATGCGATTGCTCCAGTTAATCCATCCAGTGTCTCTTTCATCAGCCTCTGAAAAACCGCGGCTGCACTTGCCAACCCAAAGGGCATCCTACAAAATCTATATAGCCCTTCAGGTGTAATAAAAGCAGTCAAATCTTTTGAATCCTCATGCAAAACCACTTGATGATACGCACTTGCTAAATCTAAACATGAGAAAACTTTGGCATTGTTCAATGTAGAAACCATTTCATGTAGATTGGGCAAAGGATGTGAGTCCACACAAATTGCATTGTTCAAACTGCGTAAATCTATGCATACACGAAGATCTCCCCCAGATTTGATCGAAATTACAATGGGAGAAACCCATGGAGATGATTCGATGGGTTCTATAATATTCTTTTTGCACATGTCATCAAGAATTTCTTTTAATTTTTCTCTGTAAGAAAGAGGCACATTCCTCACTTTATGGCGGACAGGTAAAGCATTTGCATGCACTTTTATTTGATGTTCGAATCCTTTATATTTGCCTAGGACATCACAAAATAATTTGGGAAATTCTTCTTTAATTTTTGAAATCAAGTCTTCTCCAGTTTTGCTTTGTGCAGATTTGCTAGATTCCGAATCAATAGAATAAACAGGAGGATCAGCATTGGGGTCAAGTTTCATTCCTAATTGTTCTGCATGTGGCCAACCCAATAATGAATCACCAGATTCTGTTATATACACTTTCCCATGTGTGGAGTAGCTTTTAAATTTAAGTTCAGCAATGAAATAACCAATGAGTTGCAATTTATGCCCTGTATAACCACTTGGTGTAATATCTGGTAGTGTCAATTTAATATTAGGCCAGTTGGATTTAAACAAGACATCAGGTAGAATTGTGTACCATGAGCAAGAGTCAACAAATACTTTGGTAGAGACTCCATTAATGGTAATAAAACATGAAGGAAACTTCCTTACTTTTGGTTCTTTAGTTATACACATTATGGTATTCACGTCAAATTCACAATCACTTGAATTTTCTTGTTCTTGATCTTGAATTAAACTGACTTTCCTTGGTGCAGATCTGCAAACTTTTGAAAAATGCCCCTTTTTTTCACATCTTGAGCAAACTTTGTCCAGAGCTGGACACAATTTTGAATTTCCCAAATGGTAACTACTACCACATCTGAAACAGTACATATTATAAGCTCTTGAATCAGGTTTTTGCCACATATTCATCCTTTGATCAGGTCTTTGCCATGTATTTGTTCTCTGATCAGGTTTTTGCCATCTATTTCTGTATTCATTTTTATACTGGTTGTCATTTCTTGTGTTAGCATATTTCCCATATTTCCATGAATCTTTAAATTTCTCATTTTCTTTATTTATAATTGAAATATCAGATTTACTGTTGTTTTGCGAACGTATTTCATCTACAAATTTTTCTGAATGTTCTATTGATTTTGCAATTTCAATAGCTGCATTTAAGGTCATATCTGAAGTTGTCCATAGTCTTTGTTGTATCTTCTTGTTATTAGTACACATAAGAATCTGATCCCTTAAAACTTGGTCATAATTAATGTGTTCAAAATCACAAGTGACTGCTAATGCTCTCAATGAAGATACGTAATTGTCAATAGACTCATCTGCTTGTTGTCTCCTTGAGTAAAATTTAAATCTTTCCTTGACCATATTAATCTTTTTTCCATATCTAATAGCTAATTGCCTGGTAGCAATTTGATATACATCTAAGTTAGAAGTGTCATTTAACGGAGGAAGACTTTTGAACTCTTTAAGTGCTATTCCACCAAGACAGTGCTTTAATAGGGCTAGTTTCCTTTCTGCTCCACATTCTTCCTCCTCTAAAACTTCAACATATGCCAAAAACATGGGTTCCCAAATGTCCCACTCAATAGGAGGATCACCTTTACTAGTTAAAAATGAAGGAGGGGGTTGAATCCCAGTCATAGTTAATAAAAGATAAAAGATTTAACAGTGAAGAAAATTAATTAACTAACAAAAAAAAAATATTATGACTCACAACAGTGTGTGTGAATCACAGATGTCACTTACGGTTAATTTCTTCTTTGTAAATACTCTTCAAGGCAGATATGTTCCAGTTGTTGGTAATCCAAAGTAAACTGAATAAATAAAGTGTTCCTTTTTTTTTTTAAATGATGCCAAGAAATAACCAATGAAAAGGGCTCTTATTAATCCATTTGGTGTAATCCAATGAGAAACGTTGAAGAGCATCCAATAGAAAGTACTAGAGTAAAACTTCCCAGTGTAACAGCCAATGAGAACGATTTGTTGAGAAAATAGCCAAACCCTTGAAAAATGTACTCGTTGCACGCATGGAAACGTGTTTCCGATCGTCGCCAGTGTGGTAAAGAGGAATGAACTCTCCAGGAGACAGATTTAGTTGATCCGGTAAGGAAAGCCTTTAATGTAGCACCTGCAGTCACAGCGTACAATCTTGAATGCGGTTAAACCGCACAGCAACCCTATTTAACTAACGCGTCTTTATTCAAGTAATAATACACACACGCGACACACACACGCGACTCAGACTTACATGCACGCATCAACATTCAAAGAACAACATGCAGACACGCGGCACAAAACCACAAGCACACCTCACGCGAACACTACACGCGGCGATAACACATTCAAACAACAACACGATGTTTTATTGTTGTGAATGACGCGCGTGCGTTTCACGCGCGTCATTCCGAACAACAACCTTATACTACACAACCTCCACTGCTGGATCACAAACTGCACTGACACACTTGCCCCTCTCAAGAAAGCCACAAGGAAACACATCAATAAAGCAAATTGGTACACCCCTTCGCTCCAAGAAACCAAACGCTCCTGCCAGCGACTCGAAAAGACATGGAGAAACAACAAAACCCCAGAATCACGTGCCGCCTACAGAGCAGTCATCACCATACACCACCAGCTCATCAAATCCACAAGGAAGAAATCCACCCAAGACAGAATCCTCACAAATGCTCATAATTAAAAAGAACTCTTCTCTGTCATCAAGGAATTCGGCAAACCCTACAGCGAAACAGCAGACGTTCCACCCTCCCAAGACCTCTTCAACAGACTCTGCTCCTTCTGCCACCTCATGATCAAGATGATCTACGAAAACATCAAAAATAATGATCTTCACACTGCTCCTGCTCCCCATCCTAGTGACGCCACCTGAAAAACCCTGCTCAACTGGACCCAGCTCATGACAGAAGACACCCTGAAGACCATGAGAAACATACACTCTGAGGCACCTTCAGACCCCTGCCCACCCCACATCTTTCACAGAGCCACCTCGGCCATAGCACCTGAACTACACCAGGTGATCAACTGCTCCCTCGAGACCGCCACCTTCCCTGATGACTGGAAACACGCCGAGGTCAACCCCCTCCTGGAGAAACCCTCCGCCGACCTGATTGACCTCAAAACCTTCAGGCCCATCTCCCTGCTCCCCTTCGCAGCCAAAGTCATAAAAAAGGCCGTCAACACCCAGCTAGCACATTTGATTGATGCGAACACTGTCCTGGACATCTCCCAATCTGGATTCCACTGCACCCACAGCACTGAGACCACCCAACTCGCTTCCACTGATGATATCCGCTCTCTCTCTTTTACCGGGGCAAAACGGCAGCCCTCATCCTCCTGAACCTCTTGGCTGCTTTCTACACCATCTCACACCGCACCCAAGCAACCTACAAGACACCGGCATCCCCGACAAGGCCCTCGACTGGATATGCTCATTTCTCACCAGCAGAACCCAGCGAGTCAGACTCCCGCTCTACCTCTCAGAACCACCAGAGACCAACTGTGGAGTGCCCCAGGACTCTTCCCTCATCTCCACACTCTTCAACATCTACATGGCACCCCTTGCAACCATCGTCAGGAACCATGGGCTCAACATCATTACCTACACTGATGACACTCAGTTCATCCTCTCTCTCACTAACAAACCCAACATCACCAAACACCACTTTCAAGAAGGGATGAAAGCTGTTGCCACCTGGATGAAGAACAGCTGCCTAATACTCAACTCAGAGAAAACAGAAGTCCTCATCCTGGGCTCCACCCTCTCTGCATGGGATGACTCCTGGTGGCCCCCCGCCCTGGGAAATCCCCCCACCCCCAACGGACTATGCACAAAACCTCTGCATAATACTGTACTCATCGCTCACAATGAACTGCCAGATCAATGCCATATCCTCGACCTCCTTCAACACCTTCCGCATGCTTCGAAAGACTTTCAGATGGATCCAACCTGAATCCAGAAAAACCGTTAGACAAACGCTCATTAGTAACAGACTAGACTACGGCAACACACTATATGCTGGAATCAATATGAATCTCCTTTGCAAACTCAAGACTGACCAGAATGCCGCAGCTCGACCGATCCTCAACATCCCCGCCGCAGCCACATCACCCAACACCTCTGCGATCTCCACTGACTCCCAGTCGAAAGAAAAATACCCTTCAAACTCCTCACCCATGCATACAAGGTCCTGCACAACAGCAGACAAACATACCTGAACAACCGCCTCTCCTTCCACGCACCCAAAAGACACCTCCGATAAGCCGACCTCCCGCAAGCCACCGTCCCTCTCATCCACAGGACCAGAAGACGAGGAAAGTCCTTCTCCTACCTCGCAGCCAAGGCCTGGAAAAACCTCCTCCTCCGCCTCAGACAAGCACCCACACTGTCCCAGTCAGGAAGGACTACCCAGTCCAATAAGGACCTCATGGCCTGCCTATATGGACAACCCCATCACTCAATGGAGCTCCCCACCCCCCCCCCCCCCCCAGCGCCTTGAGACCCTCACAGGTGAGTAGTTGTGCTTCAACAACCCTGATTGATTGATTGATTGATTGATTGATTGATTGATTGATTGATCACTTCACTGCTTATCCTGTCCAATAATAATCATACCATTGGAAACGTCAATCTGAAATGGGGGCATTTTAAGGACAACTCACACCAAATATTTTTTTTAATGATAGATTATGACTTGATGTAATACTCCCTTAAAGCCATGCATATCAAATGTGCCACTCAGTATCTCATTATTGCTGATAACATTCTCATTCAAATTGTGTACACTGATTCCACTTGCCCGGTACACAACTAGCAATCAAGCAAAAGGACTAAAAATCCTAATAGGGACACTAAGAATAATAATCATAACAATCTTGAGTTATATCTGGGGTATTGCCTTCTCCATCTCACGTTATATCTAGACGCAAATGCAGCAAGTAGCTACTTCAACATTAGCTTTGATGAGGTCATAGATGAGGTGACTCCTCTTACAGTGAAAAAGACAAGAGAAAAGGTCTTCCTGATTGTGTACAAAAGAGCACAACGAAATTTTTTCTTAATAATGAATGAATGCTCTTGGTGCCAAAAACCCACCAGAAGTAACCTGGAATACCTCTGTAGTGCTAGAATATTTAGTTTAAAAAAGTCTTTGAAGCTCAATCACCGTCCATTAGCTCTCATAGCAAGTTGGCTAAAATCAGACCAAAGAACTTCTTTGAGATATTCAAAGTTGCCAAAATAAAAGAACTAAAAAAGCAGCATAAGGAATTTGCTTGCTTCTTTGATATCAAGATCAAAACACCAAACTGTCTCTTTCCCCGGTACCCTACAATCCTTGTCCCAAACTCAATAGTAAATCACCAAGTTCAGAGCCTTCTCAACACTCCTCTCAGATCCATTGCCTAACTTTGCCAAAGTGAGGAGCAATGTCCTAGTTCCATATCGCTCTAGCCCCATGAGTCTCTCCTTACAATAAATAATATGTACAGAAAACTAGATCAAGTGTCTCTATTAAACAAATCCATGGCTGATCCAATGCATTTCAATAAGCTACCATCCCCAGTCTTTGGTATTTTATGTCTCACCACAATCCTGTAAAAGTGTGACAATGCTCAGCTAAAACAATATGTAAAAGAGAACAGTGTTTTCAATAAATTCCAGCCTGTGTTGAGAACCAGTTGAAATACTGGAACATCTGTCTTGCAAATCTTCGATGATGTTCTTCATGAATTGGATGATGGGGACCCATAAATACTAATTCTACTTGACCTTTTGGTGGCATTTGATATTGTCAATCACTACATCCTTATTCAAACTTTATAAGATCTCATGGTCTTTGAAGGGAAGGTCCTGAATTGGTTCAAATCATAACTAACCAACCTAATGCAAAATCTAACGCAGGGGCTGTCTTTCCAGGAGTACCTGAACACTCAGTTTTACTAATATCATTAAAGAATTTGGTATGTCCTGGCAACAATATACTGATGACACCCAATGATACTTGAGAGTTGCTTCACCTGCTGATGTCTCCCAGCTTGCCTCAATGATGGATAACAGACAGTCCTGGATAATAATGCATCACCTTCAGTTCAACCCTCAACGTTGAAGTGTTTTCTCATTTCCCCACAGGCATAATCTACACCTGTGTAAGAATGGTTAACTCCACAAACAATATGACCTGATCTCCCTCTATCATGGATGGCACAAAAACTTTCTGTTTCACTTAGTTTGTACTGGATCGTCACAAACATATTAATAACCTGACAAGTAGCCTCCTTACATGCTGCAGTACATCTGACCACAGAGGACCTCCGCTTTGATCACATCACCTCAATACTGAGCTCCTTGAGTTGGTTACCAATAGAGGGGATAGACACATCAAATCTTGCCCGCATAGTTCATAAACTCATCCACTCCTATCAATTCCACTGATTAAGAAACTAAAGTTCTCCAGTGGCCCCTATGAACTTCAAAGTACAGACATGGTATTACAGTGTCCAGGCAGGATCAGAATCCAACCCCCTGCTGGTGCACCATATGCAGCTGTAGGTTGGGTGCAGGGCCTGGCACCAAATGTCCGTGGGTGCGCGCAGCTGATTATAGAGGGTGCCATTTTAAGTAAGGCAGACCTACTGACTTTGTCAGAACACCAAACTATAAAAAAAGTAGGCCATTTGGATTTATGAAGATATATTGTCTTTGTCATACAAATACCAATTATTATAATAAAAGTTATATTTCATTCATTCACACAGTGCAATATTTAATAAAAGTGATTGGCATAAAACATTTAAATAACTTAATTTCATTTATTAAAGTTTAATTTAAAAACAAATCATCAAGCTCTCTTTGAATTTTTTAAAAACATTTTCAAGCTACACAGTGCAGCCACAGAACCAACTACAAGAGGGTTCTACACTCCAGCTGAAGAGCATTGAGCTCCAACTAGGAGTGATTTAAAACAAACGGTAAGTTATCCTGGGATCATGGATTTCATGACCTTGGAGACGTAGAGTGTTTTTTTTAATGTGGCGGGGCGGGGTAGGAGCTACGCTAGCAAAAAAGATGGCTGCTTAGGCTCCCGGCTCCGCCGACTGCCGTATCCTGCCAGATGATCCTGTTGTTAATCCTGTTTTTAGGCCCGACCTCCGGGTGGATGAACTGATGCGCACTCCGATGATGCAATCCCGAAAACTTAATTGGCTTGCTTGACGGAGTTGTGTCGAGTTGAAGTTTGCGGCCTAGTCCAACAGGAGAGCCGGGGCCTCGAGTTTGGACCCAGCCGGGTTGCAGTTGAACAGCATCGGCCGTGAGAACCAAGCAGGTTCCGGTCTATCGCAGTGGATGTCTGTTTTTTGCCCGATTTTGACGGCGGTCATTCTGAGTGATTAACATCGAGGGAGGAGTGACGTGACACGATAGTGGCTGTGGATGGGGGCCCCTGTCCCGCGGACCCGGTTTCCACCTCGCCGGGGCTCGATGGGTCAGGGTCTTCGCTCGCGGCAGCGAAGTGCAGCTTGCTGATGCAGGAACAGACCAGTCACCCTCCGACGCCGTCCGTTCCCCCCCATGTCTGTTCTCCCGGAGAAACCGGGCTCTCTGGGGGAAGTGAAAATGATCGGCACGGTGCGGGGAGAAATGGACCGGACGGAACGTGAGCCGTCGCTAAGAACATTATTGGCAGCCATCAGGGCATTTCATTTACCTATGGATGCCCGGATTCACAAAATGATTACGGGCATATCTGAGAAGGAGTGTGTGAAACGGACCCTACTCCACTGCAAGAACTGCTGCCAGCTACGATTTACAAGGCTACCATCTTGAATTTGGATGAGGACCCCGTGCGACAAGATGCGCCGAAGCCCTCGGTCGGTATTATGGAGAATCCTGAACCCGGTGTTTCGAACATTTTACTACATCTACCATCGCTGCTGTCTTTGGGAGAATCGATTGACGTTCCCTTCCCGGAGATTCCTGTCGGTGATAGTTTTTGGACTTCTGTTTCATCCTTTCCCTCTTTGATGCCCAGACGGTGTTCCACCGGATCTATTTAAATCTAACACCCCTTTTTGGGCCCCAATTCTCACTGCTGTCATCAACGCTGGGGCCGTAGTGGGGGCTCCTAGGTCCTGGGGAGCATCTACTATCGTCCCTGTATATAAAAAGGGTGACAGAACAAAAGCGGCTTGTTATAGACCAATATCTCTGATAAACTCAGTTGCAAAGGAAGTGGGAGGGATCCTTTTAAACCGGCTGAACGCGTGGGCCAAACATAACAGTATAATGACTCCTGTCCAGTATGGATTCAGACCAGGGCACTCTACAACTACCCAATGCCTGAACTTATATTTAATCAGTGGCAAATATACTCAAGCCAGAGAAGGAACATTATACATGGCCTTTATGGACCTTTCTTCGGCCTTTGATTGTGTCGATAGAAGTAAACTCTGGGAAGTCTTGCAGAACATGGGCGTTGAAAATAACCTGATCAACTTTTTGGCTGACCTCCATAATGACACACGTGCCAATGTCCGTTACACTAAAGATCTGAAAGTAACGAGAGACTTTAAAATCAACCGGGGGGTCAGGCAGGGCTGTATTTTAGCACCTTTTCTTTTTAACTTATATATAAATGGACTCGAGGAACATCTTCTAAAAACTGACACGGATTATCCTCGTATTGGAAAAAAGGGCGTGCCCGCTCTGCTATACGCAGACGACGCCGTTCTCATATCCAGAACTGCACTCGGACTTCAAAAACTATTAGATTCCTTTCTCCAATTTATGACCTTACGTGGCCTGAATGTCAACAACTCCAAATCATTCGTTATGATGGTAGGCTCAGCTTCAAAAAAACGATACCCCTTCTCAGTAAATGGGGAAAAATGCCATCTACAAAAACCTTTTCATACCTTGGAGTATTGTTTGATCACAAACTTACATGGGGCCCTGCCATAAACAAAAAGAAAGGTGAAATACTAAGGACCAACACTGGAATAATGGACTTTGCACGCAAAATGGGTAACACACCAGTGTCCGCCGTAATGAAGCTTTACCAAGCGAAAAGCGTAGCGGTTGCCTGCTACGGAAGCGAACTATGGGGCTTTGCACCAGTGGATGCCCTTGCAACTCTTGAAAACAACTTCCTGAAACAGGTCTTGAGTTTACCAAAAAGCACCGCTAATTTCTCCGTCCACAAGGAACTGGGCACACCGTACCTAGGAGATAAAATTGCTGTAAATCCTCTGCTCTGCTGGCTGAACTGTTGGATGAATGACTCAATACCACTAACCCACAATATCCTTTTTGAAGCCCTCACCTGGGAAGGGCAACTCAAGATACCCTGGCTGAAATACATTAGAAACTGCTTCAAAGACCTGGGTAGGTTGGATCTTTACTTAACACCCCAGCGCATATCCAAGAAAGACGCTAACTATGTAAAGGATACTTTCCTACTAAACCGACAGTTTGACAGGGAAGAAATCGAGTTGAAGAAGGCTAGTGTAATGAGTCATATTCTAACCAAGACTTGTATACACTCTGAACCATATCTATCTTGGCACATATCAAGACATGAGCGCTTCCTGTTGAGCAGATTCCGTTTTGGTCTATACCACCTGTTGTTAGCTGTACCGAGTGGAGCTCATAGAGGTCAAGTGTTGCCACCTTGCGGCTGCGACAACAAGTCTCCGCAAGACCTGGCTCACTTTTTATTCCTGTGCACTTTTTACTGGAGACCACGGAACATGTTTTTAAAACCCTTGCTTAAAAAACTGAACTTCGTGCAAATTAAGCCAGCTCTTTTATATCTCCAAATGCTGCACGACGATAGCACTTTCTTTACTTGTAACTTTTTAAAAACAGCCCTGAAATTCAGACAAAGTATGGAAGGTTGATCCCCAGTTGAACTGCATTATCCTAGTAATTAAGTCTCAAATAAGTACATTTACATTGGATTATGTCACCATTTAATCTCTTTGTGATTATCCGCTTTTATCTGCTTGTTGTATTTTTTCAATAATGAACTGTATATATATGTATTTTACATGCTTTTATGACTGCACTTTTGACAGTCGAATAAAGAATTTTGAATTGACCACGCGCTCGTGGAGAAAACAACATTGGAACTGTCCGTCCGTGAGGGAGCGTCTCTGGGCTGACGGAGTCCTTGAGGAATCACTGACTTTGATTTTTGTTGGACTGAATTTTTTTGGACTCTTTCTGCGTTTTGATTATCCTGTAGAAGTGGTTGTCCTACTGGGAGGGGTTCGCATGATGGTTCGGAAGTGCCAAGGCTGAGTTCGATTGACCGGGGTTGGTGCTATGGCCTTAATGGATGTGAGAATCGCGACTTTTGATCTAACGGAAGGCCGGGCGGTGTATTATAGCTCCCCCTAATTTACTGTTTTCGTGATTTCTGTAACATTGTATTTTCATCATAGGGGGTGCTTTTCTTTGGCGGGGGGTGGGGGGGGGAAGGGGATCGGGAGCCCATACGGAAATGCCCTCCCCCATGTCTTTCTCTTTTCTATTTTTAGAATCTAGTTAGTTTGGGCGACAGGCACATTGCTAGTTGGGGTTAGGCGATAGCCATATGCAGGGGTGCAGTGTGGGGGGATGGGTTTATTATTTTATTTCGGTTCTCATTCTTATAGTTTTCATTTCTTCAATCTTCTCTTGGTCTCTCCCTTATTAGCAATATTGGCGAAATATCCTGATCTTGTTTACCTTCCAGTGTCTGGTTGCCAGGCTTTGTCTATTATTCTGATTTTATGGATGGGCGGGTTTTGAGGGCCGGCGCTTAAATTGTATGTCGATTGTAATGCTACTAAGCCTGCTTCGTTCTTATTAGCGCAGACGTCTGTGCGATTCTACTGTTACTGCAACTATATCCTGTCTTTGTACCTGTCTGCCCCATTATTATGTTGCAATGTATGGCACCAGATATGTCTATTTCGTTTTTCTTGTTTTAAACTATTAAAAAGATTGATAAAAAAAACTAATAATAATGTGGCGGGGCTATACTCCCTCCTGCTGCTCATTTATTGTTCTTTTTTTGGGGGGAGGGGGGTCTTTTTTCAAGAATATATTTGGGTGCACCGCGGCACACCCTGGGGCACCAAAACATTTTTTTATGGCGGGCCGCAGGTGAGCCCCAGTGCCCCGTGGCCCCGGCTAACTCCTGAGCCACCGATGTGTTGGAAGCTGTATATGTTGCCATTTTTTGGTGCTTGCCTCAGTGCCCACCTTGCACTCATATGCTTGTATTCAAGCCCCCATGGCCCCAACCAGATACCTAGCCAGCACCACTGTGGGTACTGGAGGGAAATTGCGCCATTCCATTGCTCCTGCCCGGGAGGGAGCACTATTTTTTACTGCTCCTGCTGGGCGGGAGCAAAGTCCTGTTTTCTGACATAGAGAATGCTGGTCTTGGTGGATGGGGTCCCCAGAACGCTGCATCCATATCGAGGACCTTGAGGATGGGGTCTCCAGGGCTGATCTTCAGGGAGGGCGGCCCCGCAGATGCCCCGCTCCCCATTTTGAAAATTATTAGTTCTGGGAGATAGGGTCTCCGAGGCCTGTTCAAAGCTCCAGGAAGGGGGCTACGTGCCTTCGGTCTCAAGGAATGCGGTCCTAGGTGCCTCTCAAAGGTTTGAGGGGGCCCACCCACCCCTTCCTTTAGAAATAATTTTTTCAGCCCCAGAAGATGGAGACCCCAGGACCTAGAGAAAGGGACAGGGAGGGGACTGTGCACTTCCAACCCTTTTATAAATACATGCTGGGGATGGGGTCCCTGTGGCGTACGTAATCATGGCTTGAGGAGGGGAGCCCTGGCCCACCAGGTTTTTAGAACAAAAATAGGGAAGAGACCCACATTTCTTTTTTGGATCACCGACACGGATCTGCAGATCTACACCACAAATCCAACAATACAGCCCTATCTTATGTCCCCAATTACAACCGACTCAGAGAGTTAAACTCCGATCTCCTGTTGATGGACAGGTGCTTGAAGCCAGTTTTAATAAAAGCCAGCCTTCTTGGAGGCAGGTTTGCTTTATCTAGGGTTTTGTTTATGAATCTCCAGTCTACCCTGTCAAGTGCCCTTTCTGCACCTAGCAAGGGAAGGACCATCTGAACATTGTCACAGGTGGGCTTGTCGATTGTTTTCTAGGTCAATCAGATACTGCGTCCTGTTTGTCTTTCTGCCATGGGAAGACCAATGTCTCCTGGTGAGAATCTTTATATAAATTTTTATATCACAATTTAATAACACATTTGGACAATAGGGAGCACACAACTGGGGATCCTTACAGCGTTTTGGTGTTAGGTGAGTATAGATTCCATTACAGTGGGTGTTACTTCTTCTTCATAAAATGTGTTAAATATGCTTGCTGTGTTTGGCATCAGAATGTCACAGAAGGTTTTATAGAAAGAGGTAAGAAAACAATCTGGTCCTGGGGGTTTATTATTCAGAAGAGATTTGAAGGTGTTACGGACTTGATCTTCGGAAATGTCTTCCTTTCATCATATTTTCTGGGATCGTGGGTAAATAACTAATGCTCGATATGCGTCTTGTAAATTGGAATCTAAACATTCAGCATGTGAGACAAGGGATTCATATAATGAGAAGGCATTGATGCCACCTTCATCTGAGGTCTGGACAATAACCTATCCACTTTATCAGCTCATTCATAGTATTGTTGTCTAGTCATTATAAGCTGATGCCCCACTTCTTTCATGAGGAGGGTTTTCCATTCGCTCCTGGCTTTCCAAAGTACTTGATACACACTTCAAGAGCATGTACGCTTATTTTCCTTTTCTAGCCTGGAGAGTTGTAATTCTAGATCTGACCTCCTCTTTTTCTGCAGCCATGTAAACAGAGTGGTGTGTGCTATGAGCTCTCCTCTCATTACCACTTGGGCCAAGTTTCTTATTGTGAACCAGAAGACTTGCTCTGAGATATTTTTGGAAATGTAGTTTTTCAGGGCCTCTCATATCCTGCTTCTCAGCAGAGGGTCAGGGAAAGCTATTTCATTCACTTTCCTAATTCAAGGGGCTGTTTGATCTGTCTTTCTAGGGGCACAGTAATCATGACTAGGGCTTGGGCAAAAAGGATTTGAGTACTGATGTCTATGGTGATGGTGGAGTGGAATATTGTCCTCAATATCTGAAAATAGTTGATTCTGGAAAATGATTTATGGACATATAGGCATGAGTTGCAATCTTGTTCAGCAGGATAGATTAAATGTCAAGCCTCTACTAAATTCAAGTCTTTCATGCGGGTCAAGGGCGATGTTAAGATCCCTCTGCATATGAGTTTGTCTTTTTGAAATCCTTCTACTGCCGGAAAGAGGTATGCATAGAAAGAGTGCTTATTGTTGTTGGGGAGCATATTGAAAATATGCTTCGCCATATGCAATCTTTCACTTCCACTACCCTCTCCTCATTGTCTTTGTAAGCTGACTCCCATTAGAACCCTGCGCCCGCTCAGAAAATATTGTTACCGTGCTAGCATGTTAGCTGAAAGATCTTGGAAGAGTAAAATTGGGCTTCTTTTGGAATATATGGATGAGATGAAGAATGATTTATCAGGACTTTGTACTGCTCAAAGAAAATTATATATTGGCAATCCCTTTGGAAACTGATTTGATTTTCCTTTCACTACATCTGTTTATAAACAGCTAACACCTGGAGTTTGTGGAGTGATGGCTTATGCTTAACTTATTCATATGAACAAGCCCCAGACCATAAGCAAAGGCTGGTCTAATCACTTTTTAAGCATATCAGTGACAGGACAGTCTTTCACTTTTGGACGGGTCATCGAGATTTGTATGGACTTGTCATAAGAAAGTACTATACATAACTTGTCAAAAGAAGGTTAATGTAATGTATACGAAGACAAGGTATCATACAACTGAAAGCCCAAACTCCAAAGTCACTGCAGTTACTGATACAGTGGCAAATCATAATGTATCTCTTTATTCAAGGAGTACGAATCTCCAGACAAATACATCTCTTATGTTGTGGTAATGATGACCAAATGCGTCCATTGTATGTAGTCATTTCTTTCTAGTGGCACGGATCTGTCACTGATGCTTACGAGTGAGCGACCAGGAAGGACTGGTGTAAGGAATACTCATGGGCAGCAATGTATGCAACATCAGGATCATTACTCTGCTGACACTGCTGGAAGAGCGATGGCAATGGGTGTCACGCTCATGGGACCTTAGATTAATCCTGAATTCCAACAACAGCCTCTATATTTTTGAAAGCTCTGAACTGGTTTTTTTCAGACCATTCTCAGAATTTCATGAATGAACTCTGATCTTAGAGGGTGACTCTGAACTATGAATGCTGTAGGCCAGTTGTCTCTTCTGAAAAAACACTCAATTATAAGGAATAGCCTTTCCTATAATAAACGTTGCATATCCTTACCTAATTCGTCTGATTCTTGCTGTCTCAATACATCCCTACTCAATGTGTCTTGAATGTGGCACTCTCAGCAGACACTCAAGGTCACAGCCAACCATAAACCAATTATGAGGAAAGTGCAGAAGGTGTCTGCCTCCAGGAAGCTCTTGTTTTACAGCTACTTCGTCAAACTTGCCCCTAAAGCAAAGATTATGTTAGTGTTGGAGGATGTCTAGACTTTTATTTCAGTGCTGTCCAGAAAGGTAATGCATTTTTGAGGTAAGTACTTAGCATCATTCTCTCCTTTCCTGCCAAGTTGGAGTCAGGTGGAATGAGGCTTTCTCGGGCTCAATCATGTCAACAATGGCCTTTATTCACTGAAGAGTAGTCATTACTAGATAAAACAAAAGCGGTTTAGTTCCTAAAATGCTCCCCTCGTTGTGATTTTCCTTTCTTCCCTCTATTGTTCACCAGTCCTGGCACTGAAATGCACTTCTTTTTAGGCAGATATACTAAGTGATCATGGAAATACTTCCACTCACAATGCAAGAAGGTCAGTGGCTGAAGTGGGCTGACTCATTGCCCGTGCTGTGTGCTATGGTTGCAGAAGGAAAATGTGAATGACAATTGTACAAACCAATGGATGAAGAGGTCTGAAACCAAAGCCCCTCTCTATGTATGTATATATATATATTGTATTTTATTTATGAATGTTTTGTCGCACAAGACTCGTAATACCTAAAAACGGTGCGCAGCGTTTACAACGCGCGCGTTACCACGATCTACTATTACCACGCGGTTGTAACAACGAAAGTTGTCACAACGCATTGCGCTGGGGGGCGCTCGAGGATAGTAAATCATTTAATTTACTATCCCAACACCTTCCCTACTACTCACGGGGACTGGTGTTGGAATAGTAAATTAAATGTTTTAAATTTGCGCCCCCCCAACGCAAGTCGTTGTAACGACTTGCGTTGTTACAACCGCGTTGTAATGGTAGGTCGTTGTAACGCGCGCGTTGTAACAACATATATCCCCTAAAAACAGGGCAAACCCATAACCCCATGCCTTTGTAACAGGGAACAAAACAAATGATATTTATTACAAATTAAAAAAGTTCTACTAGAACAAAACATGATGAACAACAATTTCACACTTGTTTCGATACTTGTACATTATATACAAAGAAGAAAATGTATTTCTTCCACTTTTTGAATGTGAAAGGGTGGCCTAAGTTTTAGGCAACATCAGTGTGTTGTTTTTCATTGCATGGTTGGCTTGTTGCTGCTACAGTGCGTTTGTCATTATCAGTGGTGGGTGGTGCATTTTGAGAGTACTCTGGCATTCATACCTTCTTTGAATTTAGCCAATCAAATTCAGTAATCCCATTCTCTCATACAAGGGTTCGGAACTGTTTTCCTGCTTAGTAAATTTTTAAAAACACAAGCCCAAATTAAGCATTTTACAGCAAAGTTTTCACATATATTAGCTACAAATCCAGAGTAACTCAAGGGGAATATTGCAAAACCTTTTCTGGTCCGAGAACCCTGTTTTTTTAAAAGTAATATCTGGTCATACAAGGTCACTTTGCTTATAATTTTTCAAAATGTCTTTAGCATCTTTCTGCACTTTCTTTTTCCATCCAACAGCTTTCAAGAAGATTTTTGAGTTAGATGCCATCAGGTAGGGCCTTCTTTAGAGCTTGAGGGACAGAATACTCTGTCACAAACGTCTGACATATTTGTCACATGTGCATTATAGCCTATGGCTCTTGTAGTATTTATTTATTTATTTTGAGGGGTTTTATACAACGCGAACAAGACCCTTGCGGGTATCAGAGTGATTTACAAGGTAAATGTCGAAGACACATAGGTATATGGTAGGGTGGACGGGATATTCCTAATGCTTTAAAAGGTATCCTGTCCGCCAAACCAAGGGGCATATTACCATTGCTTGGTTAGAGACAAATATTTACCGCTGAGCTGTGGCGATTTTTACCGCAAATAAACCTTGGTATTACCAAGGTTTATCGCAAATGCGATAAAAATCGCTGCAATGCATGAATATCGCTGAAAAGTCAGCGATATTCATGCATTACCGAGCTAATGCTCGTAGCCATGTTATCCACCTCCCTTTGGATAACATGGCTAAGAACTGCTCAGGGCAGGTGTTAGCTTTTGGAGATATTCACGCTTAGCGCGAATATCTCCAAAAGTTGGTAATAGGAGATAGCGAAGTTAGCGACTGTTTTCAGTCGCTAACATCTTGGCACGCCCACTTTGCATGTCATTAGTGATAAATATCCCTGACATGCAAAGTGGGGCCCAAGATGGTCGCTATCTCCTACTAGCTGTCGCTAACTGGTGTTAGCGACAGCTAGGTAATAGGGAGATAATTTTATCTCCGCTTTCTTGGCTTTTAAAGCCAAAAAAGCGGAGATAAACCCCCTTGATAATATGCCCCTAAATCCGTCCGTAAGGCTTTACATGGAACAAACAGAGTAAACAAATCAAACGCTTCACAAGCCTCACAATCACAGGCCTTAGCAGAATTTTTCAAGCTCCTGTCACAAGGCTGCTGATCAATTACGTAGACAACACACGATCAGAAAACAGACAGGTTACACCAATCCTACAGGCTCAGATCTCAGACAGCAGTAGTGATAATATCGAAAATGTTTTACCAATGTATATGAAAAGCCTCCAAATAGGGCATGAAATAATGGCTAGGACAGTGAGCACCATCTTACACTGTGGAAACAAAACCACTCCTAAGCATTTTCTAAAGGTGAAAATCAGCAATAAGCACTTAATCACAGCGCAGTATAAACATATAAGAGCTGTACATATATCTTTTGCATTAAAAAAATGACTGCCCAATTATATCAAAATGTAAAATATGTTTTCTCATTACATAAAGTAAACTAAACTGATAAGCGGTGACCCGTGATAGAGACTAGTTGACAAATAAACACATTACTGCACACTGTCAGATCAAAAATTGCCGTTCTCATGAGAGCAGAGATTAAGAAATGTGTTATCACCAGCATTGGAGAAGAAAACACGCTACTCGATAGGATTCAAATTCAACTTTTGAAAGTGAAGTTTAAATTTTGTGACTCAGTTTAATTCGACAAATTAATTTGATGCAGGGTGCAGCAGTATTACATCCTTTTAAAGGAGGAATAGTTGTATTTCATCATGCAAGCATACTGTATGGGGTGATTTATGATACATTAAATGGCTTGGGGCAGAAGATGCAAATCTCCACCAATAAATTATTTAAACTATTTACGGGCCACGTTTATTTTGGCCGTTCTAAGCTCACAACTGGCATGCTTGACTGTGTCACCTTACCCTCTCATATGACTATTAACAATAGTGTGTCGGAGTAGAAAACTGGAGGACTAACATGGGTTTTACTTTATTAACCCCTTCACTGTGGCGGCTATTCCGCCGCAGTGCTAAGGGGGCGGGGCGGCCGCGCGGCGGCCGCATGCTGGTGACGGAACCGCCCCGTCACCAGGGTCGGTTGCGCTGTGCTTATGACGGAGCGGTTCCGTCATGGCCCGCCCCGCTCAATGGAACGCTCAGCGCAGGCGCGGAATTCGCGCCGCGCAGGAGCGACGGGCGGGCCATGACGGAACCGCTCCGTTATCAGCACAGCGCCACCGCAGCTGATGACGGAGCGGTTCCGTCAACAGCAGGCAAGGGGTTAAAACAGCTTCCCCTGACGAAGAGCAAGAAAGGTGCTCGAAATGCATTGGGAATAAGTCTTTTGCTGCCATTCATGAATTTAAAATGTACTGACGCAATGTAATAAGAGGCCTGGATGGGCACAATTATTTTGTGTGAAGCTTATGATATTTGGACAGCTTGTTCGTGATTAATGAAGTCAAGATGGATAAATTATGAACATTTCCAAATAAAATGAATTTACAGTTGAAAAGTTGGTAACACATTTTTCTAATGCAGTACGAATGGGTTTGCGACACAGTTATGTTGCATTCTTTTGAATCTATTACTATCCGTGCAATGAGGCGAGGCACGGTCCCAGACTGCACGCGAAATAAGGAACAAAATAATAAACGTGAAGAAATTATGACAAACAGGTGTGCAACGGCTACCTTCACATGCATTCACAATGTTCTAATCAGCCCCTGTCCCAACGAGGTCACGCCCAGTGTGGGGCACCAGGTGCTGTAAGGGCTTCTGTGCTACGACGTTCTTCTTTGGCACTTGGAAGGAGGAGAAAAGGCATCGAGGAGCGTTGGTATTTTTTTAGGTGGTCCTAGTTGTGATTGTTTGCTGAGTAGGCAAATAGTCATATGTAGTAATGTTTACAGTTTACAGGGCCTGGCAGGTTTTCGAATTCTTCAGTACGTATCTCAAGGGTTTTCTGGCCGCTGCATTATTGGACAGAGCACCGGCTTAGGTTGTTTGTTCATCAATGGCTGCCCTTTATTTACATCGCCAGTAAGCTAACTCATTAACTAGTCTAAATAAACCTGCAACACAGTTTTCTTATTTTATGGGGTGCTTGATTGTCATAGTTCTATCTACCACTGCATAGGTATCAACGAAACTGCTTAGGTTGTGTCGCTATAGGATAAGAGTGCTAGGAACTAGTGCAAACATTTCCTTCTGCATTCTCCCCCATAACAAATCAAGCCTCCCACAATGACCTCACAGTTTTTTACTTCATCGCCTCTGAACTTAATGACCCAATTTATTAGCTATGAACTCACAATCCTCAGCTGGTTTCTGTTGTGTTTCTCTGTTTTCTTGACCTCTGTGTCCTTCAAGCTCTAGCAGCACCCAGGCTAATTGATTACCCAAAGGCCAGAGTTTATTCAAATCTTATCACTGTCAATTCAATTTCCTCCTTTATGCAAACTTGCTTGTCCTAATAACAACATTTCTAGTGAATAATTATTTGCCAGTTCTTCAATAACTTATGGTGCAACAATAAACACGCTCTAGAATATTTAGCTATATGCCTAAGTTACTATATCAGACCGATTCCTATTGAATCTAGAACCCGCCATCAAACAACACTTGTGTATCCATTACACAAAAGGAAGGAGATGGGCAAATTATTTGATTGTACTGTGCAAATGAATAATGCTTGGCACTCACTCCTATCTGCGACTGGCCATGCTCCCATATCATACCTGGCAGCAATGCTTGCACCCCAGTGGCCTACATGTAGAAAGAAAGGTGGCTTTATTTTTCACCATGATATGATATGATATGAAACTTATTTTGCGCACAGCTTCTCCAGGGAGTGTCCCGGTGCAGTACAAGATGAAAGCCAGAGAGAAAGCATGCTCCGTTTAATAAGAAAACACGAGTATTCAGCATCTTTTTAAACAGCATTGGATCGCTTGTAGCGCAGAATTCTAGGGGGACCTGATTTCCAGCTGCCACTCCCAAAAAAGTAAGTGATCGGCATTCAGGTCTCTGATCCGGGTCCTGGGGGTACGTGCCAAAGGTTTACTGGTAGCTCAAAGTTGTCCTGGCGGGTTGGAGAAGCTAAATCTAGTACACAAGTAGGTAGGTCATTTGCCATAAAGGGCGGCATAAACCAGCTCGAAAGATTTAAATTTCACTCTCTCCCTAATTGGCAGCTAATGGAGATCCCGAAGATGCTGCCCGATGGGCGCCCTACTTGGGAAATTTAGCAGGAGCTGAACTGCTGCATTCTGGATCACTTGCCGTTTGTCCAGGAGATATTCTGGAAGGCCTGCATACAGCGCATTGCCATAGTCGATACAGGACGTGATCAATGCTTGAATGACTGTTTTCTTAGCATGGAATAATGAGAGAGGCAGAAATTTATTTCAAGAACTCATGACTCCAAAGCAGGTTCCCACCAACCTATTGATTTGGGGCCCAAATGACAGCATGTTATCAAACCAAGTTCCCAAATTTTTTATCGGATCTCTTTGGGGATCCAGCGGTGAGGTTCCGTGACGGTTCCGTGACGACTTGAACCCGTGTTTTCAAGTTTGTCGGAAATACATAAAATTAGTATCAGCGAACCGCAAATGATCCATTTAGTATATCCTAGTGTTTTCGCTACGCTACGAGCAAGAGCACTCCTTCCACTGACACATTTCTGATATACACACGGCATCCATCTTAGATCGTGGCCGCCATTTTGTGTTTCCTTGCCCTCACATATGCAATAGCCTCTGATCATTTCATTTACTCCACTTTGATTAAGGACACGTAGCCTTAGCCGGAGATTCACCTCTTACATGACACGTGCACCTTAAACCAGATCACGCTGAAGCTGCATGACTCGACAAAGGCTGCCTCCTCTGCCCGAGGCCAGCCCACCTGAACTGGTTTTCCTGTCCATTGTACCTGATCATGATTAGGCGGCCGAAGCCGGTAGCCTTGCCCATTTACAACCCACAAACATCTCTTATCCCGCTTTTCTATCTTCTGCACCTGGCTCTGCTCCTTTCCTTCTGGGCCTTTATTAGAGGGAGGTAACGAACTTTACGATGAGGCGGTCCGGGTCTTGAATGCAATATTGACAAGGGATTGTGATGGACTGGTGGGAACCCCTCTTCGTGATGTTTGGTATCAGATATTATCGACAGTTCCTGTGTAACGCCAAATATTTATTGTTTAGAGACACAAAGGTTTGGGAATGTACCGACATGTGAAATATTTGCCTAGAGCACAATTTTTAGTATATAAGGAGCAACCCACTTTGTACAAATCGAACAGTCTCCTAGATTCTGCCCGTGTGTAGATTCTGTGACTTCTGTGTCCCTGCAGTAATAAACCTTTGGTCTTTGACGCCACCATCGAGAAGCCCGTGTTTCTGTTCATTTGTGCACCAAGACAGGTGGGACTCCGGGGTCTTTGGGTGTTGTACCCTGACACCTCTGGACGGAACCAAAAAAGTCCAGAACTCCAATTGGCGCCCAACGTGGGGCGACGTCATTCGGTACCGGTCCAAAAGCCTGAAGAGTTCGAGAAGCTTCGTGTGAAGATTCCTGAGGGAGGCGCCCCACTTCATCGATCCCGGCATATCGCAAAAGTGGCCCTGAAGTTCTCTTCCACGAGGGTTCCCGTTCAGGACGGCTGCAGTGGGCCGTTGCCTTGACCGTCGCCCTGTCTTGGACCCGAAGTGGTGCAGTCCTTAGTACGGCGAAACGTGACGGGTTTCTCCTTGGTGACGTCTTCAGTGCCTCAGTTAAGTATTTAGTGATAGCTAGCTGGTTACTTTTGTGAGGATTGTTAAAAATCCTTGATCGGTTCTTGGTTTGGTTTGGTTTTGTAAGATTATCACTAGTTGTTCTGGTTACGATAATCTATTTGGTTCAGTTTTGGGTATCGATACATCAGTTCGTTTTGGTAGGCCTAAGTTCTTGGTTCAAGTGCACAATTTGTTTCGTGTTTTGTTTGTTTTGTGTTCCGGACTGAGAATGGTAAGTCGGAAAATGTTGTCTTGTTTTAGTTGCAACAGTGACTCACAATTAGAGGATTCCTGTCTGGTTCCTCCGATTGGGACTCCCCTATATGACCTATATTGTAAGTATGGTGTGGGTCCTATAACTTATAATGAGATATGGGTCCGTTATTGTAAGAAGGATGGTGTCCTTAGTTGGCCACTGCATGGTAGTTTTGAACAAGAGATTCTCGACAATTTAGAAGCGAAATTGTTTAGGAAGAAAGCCCGGCCGGCAATATTTGACTCTTTTCGTTATTGGCGGAAAGAATCCAAACAGAGAGAAATGAAAAGGTTGAAAAAAGAGCAAAAAGAACTAGAAGAGTTAACTCTAGAGCAAGCGACTAAGCAGTTGCAGGCTAACGAGTGTGAGAAAGCCATAGATGTAGCCATTAGAGAGCGTAACTTAGCGATTGACAAGTGCTATCCTGCCTTGCCATCGAAAATGGCTAAGATACTGGAGGATTCCGAAAACGATCCTCTGCTATCTTATCTGTTACGGTCGCCTCCACCGTATGCACAAGGTGCTGCGGCTCCACTTATACCGGATGTTCAATTGCCGGTTGCTGGACAACCTGGTGTTCTTGTTCCTCAGAATCAAGTTCCTATACCTCCTGTGGTGAATGTAAATGTTCCTACAGCTCCTCCTCTTCCTGCACTGCCCGCTCCTATACCTACCACTGTACCTATTGGTCCTCAAACTATTTTCCTCGATACTCCTACTGTTTCGTCATCTATTCCTACCTCTACTGCGTTCTCTATGTCTGCGAGTGTACTAACTCCACTTTCTGTTCGTCGAAGAATTACTGATTCTGTTACTAATATGCTGTCGCCTATATATAAAACCTTGATTAAGACTCCTACTCCTGACTCTGTTCAGAGACGGAGTCAGCTTCCAAGTACTGAGGAACGGGGAGTTTTAGACTCCACAGCTCTCAGATGGATTACAAAAGTTAGAAGATATAGTACGAAAGATGTGTTAGAGACATTTATGCAATGGGGAGAGCCAACACAGCGATACGTCTTCGACGAGATGTGCTCGTTGTTGCGTGAGGAAATAGAAGAAGACGATGTCGAATCAGATTTGGAAGATTTAATTAAAATTCAAAAAGAGTTTGCTGCTGGAATGATAGTGGGCGATAATATAAAGATAGCGATGGAACTCATTTTGAGTTTTAGGATTGATCCATCTCTTCGTTCCCCGAGAGATTTAGAGAAAGGTAGAATGAAGCTAAGTCGCCAATATCCTATGAGGGAAGTTCCTCCAATTTGGCGCGAAGCAGTACAACGTGATGATAATGCGGGTATTGCAGCTGCTCCAGCACAGTTCCAAAGAGTATGGATACATATTCCGTGGAAGCGAGCAGAAGTGTTAGCAGTGAAACAGGCCTTGCCAGATCCACGTAAGAATCCAGCCGGATATTACAAGGAATTGACACAGACAGTTGAGGCTTGTATAATGAACTTAGCCGACATTGATATGTTGTTTGGTAATGTAGTTCCACAACCAGTGTGGGCTAAAATTCGTAGAGAGGATCATCAGGCTGCTTTAGGTGGTGATTGGGCAGCTATCACTGCAGCAGATGCTCAACAAATAGGTGGTGCGAAACCCGAACCCCTAATTGCTAATCTTCCTGGCAGAATAATAGATTTAATGAAGACTCTGATGCCAGCATTGCGTGTTAATTGGGATAAATTATCCGCATGCAAGCAGAAGAAAGACGAAAGTGTCTCCGACTTCTTCACGAGGTTCGAAGAGACTTTTGTAGACCATAGTGGTCAGGATATGAGCACTGAAGGAGGACAGAGATTGTTTGTCGATAAATTTGTGCATAATTTGTTACCCGAATTATGCAATAAATTGAAAGACTCAGAAAGTGCGTGGGCTGTATCTACGACAGCGCAAATACTTGCGACTGCACAGTACTATGAAAATAGGGATAAAGAGGAAAAGGAGAAATCAGAGAAGAAAACGAAAGATTTAAAGACTAAAGTTCTTTTACAGCAGGCGTATCCGCCTCGCACGAATCAGACTAATATGCAACAGAATTCGTATCAAAAGACAGATTATAATTCGACCAGGCCTCAATACCAGTGGAATCAGTGTGCGTACTGTAAGAAAGAGGGTCACTATAAAAATGATTGTCAGATTTTAGCGCAAAATAATGCGGCAGCAGCTCAGAGAGGTCGTGGTGGTTTTGCACAGAATTCTAGAGGTCGGGGACGAGGTGCTATGCCTCCACAAACTAATGATCGTCCTTCTAATCACTTTGATCAGCGAAATGTACAGTCAGCTCAACAGAATAGATCTCAGCAATATCTTGTTGAGGATTATTGTGAAGTTGAAGAGGGATTTCAACAAAATGGGTACTAGGACAGCCATAGACAGAGAGAGGGAGTAGTATCAGTTCCAGTGGATCAGAGTGGGCCTTATGTCGCAGTAGCAACATCAGGTGTAGTCGAACCGTTTCTGTTGGATACTGGTGCCGCAAAAAGTTCTATCATGCATGCGAAACTCCCTGGCGCACCTTTGTCTGGCTCAACAAATGTTTCCGTAGGTTTTTCAGGCGCCCCTGTGTACAACCCGATATCTGGTCCTTTGTCTATTTCTGTTGGACCGTGTCAATTGAAAGCACCCTTAATTTTGACGACAGGTTGTAATGAAAATCTGCTTGGTTTAGATTTGTTAAAACGACTATATGCGACATTGTACTGTTCTCCGGAAGGAGTACAGCTTACTTTGGGTAAAAGACTCACCTCTCCGATGTACTTGTCAATGGACAAACTCCCGCCGGAGCTACGTTCACTCCCTGATTCTCTTTGGGCGACTGGTCCCAATGATGTAGGTCTACTAGAGATTCCACCGTATGTAGTAACTTTGAAAGCGAATGTAAAATTTCCAAGAATTCCTCAATATAAAATATCGAATGAAGGTGAGCGTGCACTCTTATTGATTGTGCAAGATTTGATTAAAAAAGGTGTGGTTGAAGAAACGCGAGGAAATGTTTGTAATAGTCCTGTATTGCCGATTTTGAAACGAACAGATCCTACAAAGCCTCCAGTCTATAGGTTTGTCATAGACCTTAGAGAAGTTAATAAGATTGTAATTCCGCAGTTTCCTGTAGTGCCAGACATTACTGCTTTGTTAACATTGATTCCTGCTACAGCTACATGGTTCTCAGTCATCGACTTGAAGAATGCCTTTTTCAGCATTCCGATAGCCGAGGGAAGCAGAGATATTTTTGGCTTCTGTTTAGGAGGTCGCAGTTTCAGATTTAAACGCGCTCCACAAGGCTATTGTGAAAGTCCATCTATTTACAGTCAAGCTTTAAAAAGCCAGTTAGATTCTTTTGTCCTTCCTCCAGGTTCTGCCCTAGTACAATACGTAGATGATCTTTTGGTGGCTGCCGATGACAAGGAAACTTGTAAAGCAGCTACAATTTCACTATTGCATCATTTGTCTAATTTGAATCATAAGGTGTCACCTTCCAAGATGCAATACTGCTGCCAAGAAGTAACCTACTTAGGTCACCTCTTATCAAAGGAGGGAAGGAAGTTGACCCCAGAAAGAATAAAAGCAATTATGCAAATGAGTGTTCCACGCACACAGAGGGAAGTACGTGCCTTTCTAGGTATTACCTCTTACTGTAGGCAATGGATCCCAAATTTTTCACTTTTAGCAAAGCCATTGGTAGCTTTGACTGGGAAAAATGTTCCGAGTCCGGTGCCATGGTCTGATGAATGTCAAGAGAGTTTTGCTGAATTACGAAAAGCTTTGTGTTCAGCTCCTGTATTGGGCACACCTGATTACAGTAAGCCATTCACGCTCTACGTTCACGAAAGAGAAGGTTGCGCGTTGAGTGTCTTGACACAGAAGTTTGGTGATAAACAACGCCCTTGTGCGTATTTCTCATCAACATTAGATCCGGTAGCTAGAGCATTGCCTAGTTGTTTGAGGGCTACAGCGGCAGCTGCAGCTTCCATTCGACAATCTGCTGGTTTGGTGATGAACAATATGCTAGTGGTCATGGTTCCTCATGCAGTGGACACACTCATGAACCGAACGAAGACACAACACCTTACTAGTGCGAGATTATCTGGTTACGAGCTGACGTTATTAGCGAGTCATATTCAGATCAAAAGATGCAATGTATTGAACCCAGCAACATTGTTGCCGACTGATCAAGAGTCGAGTGATTCTGAGCCACATGACTGTTATTTCAAAACGGAGGAAGAGACAAAAGGTCGTATCGACTTGAGAGATACTCCTCTATCCGACCCAGATGGTACGCTGTATGTGGACGGGTCATGTTTTAAATTGGAGAATGGTGATGTGACTGCTGCCTACGCGGTAACGACTTTGAAGACGATTGTGGAGACTGCAAGAGTGAGTCAGAATTCTGCCCAAGCTGCAGAGTTAATAGCTCTTACGAGAGCGTGTGTTTTAGCTGAGGGAAAGAGAGTGAATGTGTTTACAGATAGTCAGTACGCATTTGGCGTGGCCCATAGTTTTGGCCGGTTGTGGAGAGAAAGGGGTTTCATTACGTCCCATGGGACTAAGATTCAACATGGTCAGCTAGTTAACGACTTGTTAGAATCTCTAACCTTACCGACTGAAGTTGCGATTGTGAAGTGCAGTGCTCATAAAGCAATCACGGATGATGTTGGTCGGGGAAATGCCTTTGCTGATGAAACCGCTAAACAGACAGCTAGAGACATGATGAGTAGAATGTATGTTGCTACGTCTGCAAGATGGATTGCTGAGTCTGGAATGTGTGAGGACACAATGGAAAGTGTGAAAGAGATTCAGAAAGAAGCGACTGAGGAAGAGAAACGCGTATGGAGAGAAAGTACGGGCAAATTGGACTCGAATGGATGTTGGATCGATTTGACAGAACAGCAGCGTTGGATGTTGCCTGATGCGTATGTGCTTGCAGTAGTGACGATGGCGCATGGAGTGGCGCACATAAGTTCTAAAGGGATATGTAAGATGTTAGCTCCGGTTTGGAAGAATGAGGGAATCAGTAAGTGTGCAGAGAGAGTGGTGAAAAATTGTATGGTGTGCTTGATGCATAATCCTGGCAAGGGAACTCCAACTCCAGCTGGTCATTTTGCTCCTCCTTCCTGTCCCTTTGAAGTAATACAGTTAGACTTCATTCACATGGAACGCTGCAACAATTTAAAATACGTCCTGGTGGTGGTTTGTGCTTTTTCCAGGTGGATAGAAGCATACCCACTAAAGGACAACACTGCTTTATCAACTGCCAAAATTCTTCTCAAAGAATTTTTCCCTAGGTTTGGAATGCCACGGATTGTATGGTCAGATAACGGAAGTGAGTTTATAGGGAAAGTTATGCAGAGTGTGTGTGCTGGTCTAGGATTGAAACAAAAATTTCATAGTGCGAACCATCCCCAGTCTGCTGGTTTAGTCGAGGGTTACAATGGCACCCTCAAGCTTAAAATAGCCAAAATTCAAGCATCCACAGGTTTGGCTTGGCCAGACGCACTTCCTTTGGCCTTGTTATCAACGAGAGCAACAGTGCATTCTAGAATAGGGCTTTCTCCATATGAGATTGTATTTGGCCGCCCGGCAAATGTCTGGGGTGTGCCAAGGCCTAAACAATTCTGCTCCATTGAATATCCTATGTTGATAGACTATCTTTACGACTTGACTGCTAAATTAAGTCTTATTCATCAACAGGTCTTTGATGCTTTGCCAAAACCTCCGGAGAGTCCAGGGCATCAGCTGAAACCCGGCGACCACGTGGTGGTCAGAAATTTTGCGAGGACAAAGAATCTTCAGCCTCGCTACATCGGCCCCTTCCAAATCCTGCTGGCGACGAGGACAGCTGTACGTGTTGCTGGTCGCAAGCACTGGATCCACGCTTCTCACGTAAAGCGTGTTCCACTGCCGCTGCCCTACGACGACTGGGTGAAGAAGGGAATTGGTGCCTCCGAATCTGAAATAACTCCAAAATTTGTCCCTTTCAGCGATGCCGATTTGATTTCTGACACTTTGAAACGTGACTCTCCTCTTGAAAAGACTGCTTTGAACATTGAAAATTTGTCTCCAGCATCAGAAGAAACTTTGCCATCTGCGAACGTAAACTCTGCAACAGCTGCTAGTGATACACTATTTTCCGATCAAACAGTACCAGCGAAGAAAAGATACAACCTTAGAAGCCATAAAAAGGACTAATAAAGCAGGCAACTGCATACTGTGATTTTGATATATATATATATATTTTGAACTTTTGCCTTCAGCCAGGAAGTTTGTTATTGTTTATTGTTTTTAAAATTGCCTTGCCGTCTGGGTAGCCGTAGGGTCGTGGCTGTGTGCCTAGTTTGAATTTGCAGGGGTCTGACACAAGGTCGATCTTTCTGTTAGTACTGGGAACTCCCAGGGCTGACAGAGGCATTTTCATCTACGTACACATCATCAGTGGTCGCGAGCGGATTGTAGAAGATGGAACTTCCTGCGCTGCAACGAGAAAATGTGATTTACGTTCGCAGAAACAGACTAAATAGAATTCTTCATAGCAAATGTTTCTTGATGCAATGTGCCATTACATTTTTGATTGTTTTAGCAACACTGGTGGGTGGAATTGTCTTTAGCATAAATTTGATTTTTGTGCCAGTATCTACAGTACCTCCCCTTGATCCTGCTATTTCTACTGTTTCTTCTATACACTCTTTTCACTCGTTTCCGGAACATGAGCAAGCTCGACGCTCAGAATTCATTAATAATACTTTTGTACAGCTCTTGCACCAACACCAACTGGTAGTTAACACGACAGACTGTTGGGTGTGTGGCTTGATACCCCACACTATGGATAAAGGTATTCCCTATCTGGTTTTGCCTTTCAGCTACAATGGATCATTTCAGGCCCTTCAAACCATCTTTGCTTATGCTCTTGAGACCTATCCTCCACGTCCACCACGCTCCACTAAATATAACTCTGCCAACAAAGCTTTAGTCCAGGGAATTATTGACATGATCAAAGACGTCAATAATACTCCATCATACCCTAGAGACGAATTGCGAGTATATTTAAGTTGGAATACTTCAGAGTATCGCCTTAGTTTAGGAGAAAGCAAGCGTAAAAGCTCAACTCCAATCTGGGTCGTACCTCACCGAGGTCAGGTCTGTTTGCAAGGTAATGGGAGAAATCCGAGAGCTCAGCTAGGGAGGAGTGAGTGCGTAGAGACTTATGTGTTTCCGGCTAACTCTTCCCCTGCCTTCCTTACTGCCAGGGGTACCTATTTCATTTGTCGAGACAGAGCTTATACATGGTTGCCTGCCGACTTCTCAGGATCATGTTATATTGCTCGATTATTGCCTCCGACATACACTGCTTCACCTGATTACCACAGAACAAGAGTAGCGAGAGGTGTCTTCAGCAAGGAAGATACAGCTGGTCAGGAAGCTGGAGACTTCTTCAAAGGCTTCCTTCCGTTCTGGGGGCCTATGGCCAATAGTAGAAACATACGTCAGCTAACACGGGTAGTTGAATCTACTATTACCGAAACTGCTGGTGCCCTTAGCAATCTGACAGCTGAGCTTCAGGCGGATAGGCTCATGACATTGCAGAACCGTATGGTTCTAGATGTTATACTTGCAGATCGAGGTGGGGTATGCAGAATGATCCAATCGAGCTGCTGTGTCTTTATTCCTAATAATGCTCCAACAGTTTACGAGGCGATCTCTAAGTTGCACAAGATTTCGGACTCCATACATGTAGATGAGGGAAACTGGTCCTTTATGGAGTGGGTTTGGACTCTGATCTCAGCGTGGGGATGGAAGGTTCTAATGGTCATTGGTGTCATCTTAATATTACTATTCTCATGTTGTCTGATTATCCAGTGTGGTCCTGCTCTGTGTAGTCTTTGTGCTACAACCTGTTTTAGGAAACCACCTGCATTTGGAGAAAAGACACGAGAAAGGATGATGATACAACAGCATGTCACTGACCTGATGAGCATAGAACTAGATTCAGACATAGATTGAGTAATTGCCTATGTAAGGGCAAAAGGAGGGTCTGAGGTTCCGTGACGGTTCCGTGACGACTTGAACCCGTGTTTTCAAGTTTGTCGGAAATACATAAAATTAGTATCAGCGAACCGCAAATGATCCATTTAGTATATCCTAGTGTTTTCGCTACGCTACGAGCAAGAGCACTCCTTCCACTGACACATTTCTGATATACACACGGCATCCATCTTAGATCGTGGCCGCCATTTTGTGTTTCCTTGCCCTCACATATGCAATAGCCTCTGATCATTTCATTTACTCCACTTTGATTAAGGACACGTAGCCTTAGCCGGAGATTCACCTCTTACATGACACGTGCACCTTAAACCAGATCACGCTGAAGCTGCATGACTCGACAAAGGCTGCCTCCTCTGCCCGAGGCCAGCCCACCTGAACTGGTTTTCCTGTCCATTGTACCTGATCATGATTAGGCGGCCGAAGCCGGTAGCCTTGCCCATTTACAACCCACAAACATCTCTTATCCCGCTTTTCTATCTTCTGCACCTGGCTCTGCTCCTTTCCTTCTGGGCCTTTATTAGAGGGAGGTAACGAACTTTACGATGAGGCGGTCCGGGTCTTGAATGCAATATTGACAAGGGATTGTGATGGACTGGTGGGAACCCCTCTTCGTGATGTTTGGTATCAGATATTATCGACAGTTCCTGTGTAACGCCAAATATTTATTGTTTAGAGACACAAAGGTTTGGGAATGTACCGACATGTGAAATATTTGCCTAGAGCACAATTTTTAGTATATAAGGAGCAACCCACTTTGTACAAATCGAACAGTCTCCTAGATTCTGCCCGTGTGTAGATTCTGTGACTTCTGTGTCCCTGCAGTAATAAACCTTTGGTCTTTGACGCCACCATCGAGAAGCCCGTGTTTCTGTTCATTTGTGCACCAAGACAGGTGGGACTCCGGGGTCTTTGGGTGTTGTACCCTGACACCTCTGGACGGAACCAAAAAAGTCCAGAACTCCAGCGGGGGAGCATGGTCTGGCCAAAAGGTTAGCCAGAACTGAGGAGGAAACTCCCCGATTTCAGTTTTACCCTCATTACATTTCAGTTGTGCTTTTGCCAGCGAGTGAAAGACTGGTAAGACACGTGTTTACATGTTTTTACTCTGTTTCCTTATTCCAGGAGAAGAGCAACTGTGTGTCATCTGCATAGGAGATCACTTTTGCTCCTAGTTTTTCTGCTAATTGGATTAGTGGGGTAAGATAAATATTATAAAGAGTAGGGCTCAATGCAGAACCCTGAGGGAACCCTGTATCCACTTTTGAGGGACCGAGGAACAGGGGGAAACTAGATTTGTTAGCTTCTGTTTTCCAAGAAGGATTTTAACCAACTCCAGGTTAGCCCTGTCACTCCTATCTCCTGAAAACAATCTAGGAGAAGGGCATGCAGGACCGAGTTGAATGCTGCAGACAGATTGCAGACAGATCCAATAATACTAGTGCTGCTATACCCCCTGGGTCCAGGGTACCCCTAATAAATTCTGCTACCTCTACTAGAGGTGTTTCAGTGCTGTGTTGGGCCCTAAAGCTTTATTGACTCGAGTGGAGAAGCTCATTGATCTCCACATACTTAGGCAGTTGTCAATTTACCTGCTTCTCAAGTACCTTAGAAAAAGCTGTCAGTAGGGAAATGGGCCTGTAATTAGATGGGGCAGCTGGATCTGCTGTAGGGTTTTTTTAACCGGGTAGAATCATTGCCTGTTTGTAAACTCTAGGAACCGTGGCTGTTTCAAGGGATAAATTAAGAATCTTATTGACCAGTGGATTGCTAACCTTTGCCCGAGCTGCTAGCAGTGTACGGGGGCAGGGGTTGGTCGGAGATCCTGATTTTAACGTTTTGAGAGTCGTAAGAGAATTCTCCAAAGAGATGGCTGCGAGGGAGTTTAGGATCCTACTTCAATAGCCGGTGTTCTGCCAACTCCTAGGTTTACCTGAATACATTGGACCTTGGATGCAAAAAAACAGTCAGTTCTTCACGCCATTTGTCAGAGGCCTCCTTGGAGTGAGTCCAGGCCGATGTGGTCATACAACTCCTAACTATCGTAAACATCTCTTTTTAATTATTTCCTGATTTTCCAATGCCCATGGCCAACCCTTACTATTGACAGACACTCTGTACTTTTGATAGGGATAAAATGACAGAGATACGCAGGACTGTGGGTAAACTGAGAGCCTGCTTTTTGTATTCCTACTTGGACACTGCTGGGCTTTAAAAGCACAATCAAAACAGTACAGAGGCTAGAACGAATTCAGCGCAAGCGGCCTACGCAGGAAAAGTTCACAAATGACGTGGCAGCCTACTGACATCTATGTAATGGCTTGAGTACAACAACACCACTCAAAGGGTGCCACTGAGCTGAATGAAATGTACAGGTGATTCAGCTGAATGTTTCTGGAACACGTCATAGATGGGTCTTGGTAACTCATGCAATTCAAGTGGCATGGCGGGGACTTTTGCACAGCGAACTATTGTTCACTCCTCAACTCTAAGCATTTGCAGACCAAGTAGAGGATTCCTTTGATCTGTAGGGAAGCAGGCTGTGTAAACCTTGGCGAGTGGTATGTGGGTGGATGAAATTGTTAGATGTGGCAGGCACTTACATGCCCTGCAGGCTTTATAGTCACGGTACGTAAGAGAAAAATGTCTGTACCACTTCCGTTGCTAAGGCATGGATGAAAAACCCGAAGGAAAAAACACGAGTTACTCTACGAAGTTTGCTGTAAAAATGTTACATACTGTTTTTGGGAAAGGGTAGGGAGCGGAAGTTTTTCACGAGTTGAAAACTTAATATGCAGACTTTTGAAGTGATAATAGTTAAACAAAAGGTCTTACTTAACAATTGTTTGCCTCGGAAATTCACTACGTGTGGGTTCTTAATCTGGGTTAATTTTGCTGAAGTCTTTGACAGCAGATCAGAATTTCTGGCTCAAAACTTTTAGGACAAAGAAAAGGTGCACGTGGGAGAGAATAATGTTTCTCTCCACAGGAAGGCCAGCACTGGAGGCAGGAGAATGCTTCTGCGCTTTTGTCGATAAAAATTGCACTTTTAATTTCAACAAAAGTAAGGCAAAAGGCTTTAGATTAAAAAAAAAAAAAAGCAAATCCTTCATATAATAATAAGCGGTCGCCAAGATTTACAAAAATGCCCCCCTTCCTAGCCAAACTCGTTAGTAATCCCACTCCGGATGTTGGGGGGGAGGGGAGGGGGGGGGGACACTTTGCTAAATCCGGTAATTACATTTCGGGTCAGGGGTCAAACATGTCATAGAAACATTATTTGCCTGATATTTTGTGAAAAACAAAGGAGTTTATAAAATGTTATTCTTCTAAAGAATAATAATAGTTGTTTACCAATTTCAAATCTGCCCAAAACTCGTGAATATCCTCAAGGAAAAGTTATAGAACAACCGCACAAACAGGAAGAATACTTTCTGCTCTCCCAGCAGCCACCGATCTACTGTTGTTAGTATTGTATGTATGGTATTGTCCTGCCCCTGTTGTGCTCTCATCAATCACCCTTTAGCTTCACCGCCATTCTATGTAATCATTCAGCTACCTATGGTCTTGTGTACCCTGCCGTTACTATCTACAGTGCGTCAGCTAGATATAGGTATTCTGAAATGAAATAGAAATACAAAACGCAGATGTAAGTGGGCAGTTCAAAGTGCAACTGGACACACTGTGCAGGTCAAGTCCAGAGGAGGACCCATGGGGAAATTCCATTCACTGTAAACCTAGTGTGTTGGAGAAAATGTCACCAGTGGATTTGGCTCTGGTTTAGCACTAACTCTAGAAAAAAGGAGGGTTTTCATTACCGCCCAATCTTAAATCAGAGTTGTTCTCTCATGTGCACATTATCCACCTGGGTCGATCTACACTGCTCCTTCTTTCAATGCCAACCAACATTGCCCAGGCCAGGTCTCCTTGAGCTTGTGCTTACACTTCACTGTTGCTGTCAGTCCAGCTGGATATATGATTAACACCTGTAAATAGGAAGGAGACACCTGCATTGAGATCCAACAGCTTAGTAGCAACAGCCTACAATTCTATCTTCAAGTGTTGACCCCTTGCTGGGGAAATCTTTATGCACTGCATGCACACTTGTGAAATCACGTGTGAATAAATAAATAAATAAGGAAGCAGCAGCACTTTTTTGCATTAGATATTAGAGAGAAGTGTCTGGGGTAGCCCTAACACAGGGCAGACTGCAATGTAAACCCCTTACTTGCCCTGCACCTCAACTGGCGAATTTACCTAGGATGGACGGTTAGGTAATGTGTGTGCGGTTTCGTAAGTCTAGTTAGATATTCCTGGTTTCTCATGCTCAGTTGGAGATGGCACTTTCCAAGAAATGTTGTTAAAAATTTCTTACGACTTTATGTGGTCTACTATACTCTGAAATGAGACATTACGTGCCGTGTCACTTGTAGAGTTTGTGCATAGTCATAGTGAGCACTCACGCTGCGGAATCTTCAATTTAGATTTTTATTCTAAATCTATGGCAGCCTGCTCTTTAGCAGAAGGATCAATTATTCCAGCAGTAAGACACATTTCTTGCAGAGATTGGAATATGGATTCTCCAAACAAAAATACAGCCTTGTCTATGCCTTTTGAGGGGGTTAAGCTGTTTGGGAACAGACATCGAAGTGACAATGGATTATGTCAACAGACAGGGAGGGTCAAGATCTTTCTCCCTGATTTTGGTAGTGATGAAGATGGGAACATGGGCAGAGAAGTGTCGCTATCTCTATCAGCCGGCTCTACCAAGGGGAAGGGCAATGCTCACGCAGATTTACTGAGCAGGAGCATTGTAAAATCTAGGGACCTGTACTTGACTCCAGCAGTGTTTACAAGGATAGGCCACAGATTTGGGGAACATTGAATGGATCTTTTTGTTTCTCAGGAAAACAGTCAAGGAGCAATGCTTTTTGTACAATTTTTAACACCACAGGCCTGGGAGTGGATGCTTTGTCTGTTCAATGTCCTCCCCTGCTTCTCTATGATTTCCCTCCATCTGCTCTAATTCCTCGTCTGCTGTTGAAAATACAGAGTGAGACTAGGCAGATGTAAAGTAGTGATACTATTCTGACTGAGATGTTGGTTTCCTCTTCATATTTCCATGGCGTTATCCCCTCCCTGGAGGATACATCACTCTCATTTTCCTCATCCAAATCATGGGTGCATTCCTCTCCCTTGGCTGGCATTGTCGGTTTGAAGGCTGAGAGCGTTGGGTTTAAAAACAAAGGTGTTCCTTAGCACCCAGTAGTAGCTATTTAGTGGTCTAGACCCCCTTTTAAAGTTAAGGGATATTCTAGAAATTGGAAATATAGTTTTTTTCTGTTTTGTGAATTTAAGTGGGTAATTCGATTCTTGTTTAATGGTTTTAACAAGTGTTTGACAGAATACACCTTAACAACTATTTAGAGCCATTAGAGAATTTTGGGGACATATTTTTCTATAAATGAAAATCTTTGGTAGATCAACCATGAGTAATGTGGCTTCTTGGGTCAAATTCAATGGAATTTCTTTGGCAGAAAACTGCAGAGAAGGCGCATGGGCTACTCCACACACTTCTCGAAAACATTCTAGTCTTAAAGTATGGCAATAGTTGGTGAACGTTTTTAGGCAGTGTATTGAAATCAGTGATGTCTTAGGTAACTGACTGATAATTATTTAAGATATTATATTATTGTGTTTCTTTTGCCTTGACCTTGTTTTTCACAATAAAAGGGTTTTGGTGTGAGCATAATAGTCATATTTCTTGTATGGATATTAATTATTTTTCGAGCAGCAGAGCTTTTATATTTCTCACACGTAATGACTGGGATAAGGATATAGGGATAAAGCGCAGTTTACTTATCCGTAATCTTCATTATCCTTATCCCTAAAATCCTGATCACAGTCATTAGGATTATAGGCAAGTAACTGAGGCACTGCCAAGGCTAGGCCACATTCACGGGCATTATCCTGTACTAACAACATGTTCCTTTCATCCTGTTTGTAGCAGTAGTCAATTGATGAAAACTAAAGTTTTGGACGAGGCTGGTGCCAAGAGGCTGTATGCTTTCTCTTGTCATACTTTATAAAGGTACAATCTGTCTCTTGTGCGTGGGAATGCACGGGATGTGAGGCCCGGAGCGGGTTGTCTAAGGCCGCCTAAATCCAGCAGAACATAACAACTCCTTGTCGCCCTTTATCCTTAAGGCTGTGTTTATTTTGCACAAACAGGACACCCCATCCATTACATGAGATATGATTGCATGTGACAAGACTGTTTGATCTTGTGAATGGGGGAATGCAGTAGGAACTTGCCAGGAAGGTGCATGCAGCCAGCAAACAGGAATGTGAACCTCTGAGACTGCAGTGCAGATGAGGTGAAAACCAGCTTTCTCTGGTCACAGACTCATGATTCTACACACAGGTTGGCTGGGAGAAGATCAATTTATGGACAGGTTAACCATATTTCGTTCCTTTTAAAATAGGCTTTACAGCAATGCGTTTTACTCAGTGGTGAAATGCAAAATGATGGCCCCACCCTGCTGAATGTGATGAGGGGCCCCTGAGTCTCCCGTATCATACAGCTATTTGTTGGCCTTCCGCTAAAGGGGGGTCCACCGAAGAGTTGGTGGTCCTCTGAAAATTTGAGACCCCCTTGCACTGCAGGGGGTGCAGAGTCTGCGATACACCTCTAGTTTTATGTAGAATAACGTTATTAGAATAGTAGAAAATTAATATTTCTACAATGACCGATAACTTTAAAACCTTTCCAGCCTCTCACACTGGTGTATTTACCCCCATGTGCCTTAATGCTCACACCACTTATTAACATTGCTCACACCACTTTCACACTACCATGCATGAAAAGACATACAAAATAATAAAAGAGGCTATTATACAATGATTTTAAAAAAGCATAGTTTTGGAGCTTAAGGTTGTTCTGACCAGCGCTTACATCATTAGAAAAAAAACAGACAACTTTTTTTCTAGTTCTCACTTAATCCATCCGTCTACAACTGACAAAAATATCTTCTGAATACAAATACATCAGCTCAAGAGAAAAGCACATCAAATTTATGATTCCACGTTGCCTTTTGCCATTAATAATGAATCTATATTATTAAACTCCCCAACACTGATGGTGAAACTTTTGAAACTCCAGAGGAGGAAAAACTGGAGAACTACAAATTCGATTTGTTAACGTATTTGGAGTAATTGTTGCTTTAAAGGTGTAAAACAAGGAAAGGCAAACGGAACAAAAAGAAAAAGAAACTATCTAAAAAAAAAAAAGACAGAGAAAGAAAAAAATGAAAAAAGTGGACCCAAAGAATAATAAACAAAGCAACATTTCAGAAAGAGGGAGAAGAGACACACAAAGGGAAAAAAACAAAGGAAGAAGGAAAAAGAAAGACAGGGGAACAAGACTAAAGAAGAACAAGAACAAAAGAAAAAAGGAAATAAGGAAAGGAAAAGCAGAGATGAAAGAAAAAGAATGAGAGAAAGATGCCAGCAAAGAAGATGAGAATTGTAGAAAAGATCGAAAGAATTGGAAAGAAAGAACAAAAGCAAGACAACATTAAAGCAGAAAGAGAGCTAGGGAAGTTTAAAACCCTGGAGTTAGACGCACTGTCAGCTCCACTAGCTGGGGTTTGAATTAAAAGGTGATCTACTATATCCAAGTGGAGGTCTGAATAGTTTTACCTTTTGTTGAGCTCCTGTTTCTTTGTTGTGGACGAACTTGCGCCGTTTCCGCATGATGAGGCTTTACCAGACTCCCCTCACTGTAAGTTCTCAAAATCTTTTCACTTGATGTTAGTTTTCTGGGCTTGCTGGGCGAGCCATATTTCCTCGAGGCAGTCAGTTTTGATTCCGCACAAGCTGAAGACGCGGGCCTGGCCAAGCGCGAGGGCTTGGACATGTTACGGATATGCTCTCTGACAGGACTGGGAGCCTGCACTCTCTTGCAGCCCTTTCCGCAGATTTTGGGGGGTGGCCACAGACTTCAGTGAGAGCGCCCCATCGCCAGCGTGATCCTTTTCAAACCACCTTCCTGTGGTCACGGAGAGAGCTCGTCTGACTCTACGACGTAGGAATGTAGGTATGTGCTGAGGTAAAACTTGGGATGGTCCTTCTGTGGCAGCTCGTGAACCAAACAGCCAGACCAGATGCCATGCGCGTGCAAAGGTATTTCTGCTGGCATGCACAGACTAGACACTGGGCATCATTAAAGGCAGAACAAAAATTCCACTCTGCTCCATCTATTCAGGTAAAGTCTAGTAAACCGTTCACACGTTTCTCTGCTATTTCCCCGTTTGCAAGAGGAGAAAAAAGCTCATGGCATCCATGCTTTTCTTCTTCTTCTTCTTCAAAAAAAAGAAAAGGCAATTAAAATAATTTGCGTATATCAGAATTCAATTCACGTCGAGAATATTTATTTTCTTGCACTTGAGCGTGACGGCATGTGAAATGAAGGTACAAATTAAAATGTAGACTTAATTTCTGCTTTTGACAATTTGCCACATTTGATACTAACAGGTCAGCATAAAAAGGTTTCGTCACGTGAATTGCAATCAAGCATTAAAATATTGCGAATAACACCAGAAAGTGCAATAAAATATGTAATTGTATGCGCGAAACTCACGCATATTTCTTTTGAAAAACTGGAAGTCGATTTGTATAAAATACAGTTGCAATAATTTAACAGCAAGACGATATTTTTAAAACCTGTTATAGAAAATGTGACTTGCGTAGCTGTATTTTTTAGTGCTTAGTGTAACGTTTCCAATGTGCCATGCATAATGTGCCTTGGGGGTGCCCATCAACAAAAGCTGTGGTCGTGATTCACAAAGGTAAACGTACACTTTTTTGTAGGTTTACTCTTTTTCAGTATTCACAAAACTGCAATTTAATAGCAAGTTTGCGACTGCGTAGTCTACGCAGTCGAGGCGAATAACTATGCACATAAAAGCACAGGCATGTCCTCTAATCACACATGCGAAGCAAGCAAATCTGACCACCTTTAGAGTTTCCATCCTCCTTTCATCCTTCTTCTATTCATGTACCCATCCATTCTTTCGCCCTTCAATTGGTTCATTTCCATGTTCATTTCCATCTATTCACCCGTCCATCTGCCCATCCTTTGGCTTTCCAACCTCCCATCCACCCACACATCCACCCATCATACTTCCATCCATCCAGCCATTCATCCATTCAGCAATGCACCCAATAATTTATCCATGAATCCCTAAATCCATGCTTTTAGCTATCCATCTCTCACTGCCCATTCTTCTATCACTATATCCTTTCACCAGTTCACCTATTGATCCGTTCACTCTTACGAGTAGCCTTTCAACGTACCATCTTTTCACATTTTCATTCTTTCACCCTTCCATCAATTCATTCTTTTTTTATTACTCTTTTTATTGATGAAAAGCTTATACAGTGTACACACTTTACAAACATAACCTCCAAGTTTGCATCGCTGGTATGAAATCTTACCACAGGCCACGGATCATTTCAGTTTCATGACAATAATAGATTAATAGATAGACCCAAATTACAATTAATCTACCCTGAATCTTATCTTCGTCTAAGCTGCGAGGGCTCACATATGCCTCCCCTATACCCGTTCCACTTTTCCCAAATCTGCAACCATTTGTTAGGACACCCTCTAGATTCGTGCACTGTCCTCTCTGTCAACTTGCACCAATCCATGTCTTTTTCCCCATGCTGCAAGTGTTGGTGTTTCTAGCGCCTTCCACAATCTCACAATGTTCCGTTTAGCAATTATCATGGCAAGTGTCACCCATATTCTTTCTTTACTATTTAATTCTGTAGGACCCCATATATTCAGCAGGCACAACTTTATACTATAGTCAATCTTATTACCCATCACTTCCTCCATGCACTTTGTCAATTCAGACTAATACTTCTGTATACTCATACATTCCCAGAGTATATGTACGAAGGTGCCCTATTGCCAAATCCCCTCATTCATTTTGCCTCGGTTCTATAGCTTATCTTTACCAACGCCGGGCCGGCAAGGTATGTTCTGTGAAGTATTTTCAGTTGTACAAGTCCAAGCCTAGATGAGATAGCAATCTCTCTGGGAGGCGCAAGTGCTTCAAGCCATCTCATTCTCCAACCCCACTACGTCATGCTCCCATCTAGCTCTGAGCCTGAGGAGGGGGTCAGACATATTATTGATTAGTTTCTTATAAGTCAGTGAAATGGACTTCTCTGGCATATATTCGTCTAAAACCCTGTCTTCTAGGGGAGTTTCTGGTGGCGTCTCAGCCTTTGATATCACCGCTTGCAGTGCATGCTTGACCCGTAGGTATCTAAAGTACTCAGTATTTACGAGTTCGTACTCGGTATGTAGTTGGGCGAAAGTGACTACCCCTCCTGCCCTCCATAGATTTCTGACTTGGGAAATCCCAATTAAATCCCACCGGTCAAAACCCTTGGTGTGTCTTATGCTGCCCAGTCACTCCGTGTCCCAGAGTGGTGTTGGCTGTGCGACCTTACCCTCCCAGCCCAGGCTTCTCGTCACTGCCTGCCACACTTGGACAGCATGTATCGTGGGGCCTGACAGTTTCAGATTTGATGAATACAGGCCTCAGCAAGGCCTGCGAATGCAAAGGGGTTCGCCCTTCTGTGCACAAAGTCCTCAGACTACACAAAGAAATTGGCACGGAAACTGGAAATACAAAGACATAGTTTAATAAACCTTTAAAGGTGGTACTACAGCCCACACAACACTCTACAGTATTGTACAAGGTAGCACACAGAACTCAGACATGCGGTCCCCTTTTATACACAAAGAAGGGGCTCATAAGTAGGCGGTTACAACTCAAAACATGATTTACGACCATATATGGACATTTCTTGAACATGATCGACATGGGTGGAGTTAACGGTTCTTGAGACCCGCCGAATGCACATTCCAATCTACGCTAATCAGAGACAGATGTGACTCCTACTGGGCATGCGCTAGACGCACAAGGAACTATTAATAGCCTGTTGCTGGGCAAACTTCAGGGATGACAATCAGTGAGATAGGACTCTCCTCGTGGTGAGCACATGGCAATGTATGGCACACAAGATGGACGCCAGAGAACAAAAATGGAGTCTGGCCGTATATTAAGTATGAGCGGGATAACTAGAACAAAGACACAATAACATGTCTTCAGTGAGTGCTTAATTCTATCGCTGTTTTATTTACAACAGACAACCCTTTCAGCATTTGCTCAAGACATTTGGTTTCCTTGGATAATCTAAATACTCATCGTTGATATCGATGCTCATCATGTCAGCTATCTCTCTAGTTATAGTTTTCTGATGGGTAGCCTCTGCGACAGATCGTTTATTAGGCACACAAAATGAAACACATAAAGAACATATCATTGGACTACATTGAATACATACACAGGACGAAAATATTATGGCAACAATTATACAAAGTCCCGTGAGAACTTTCCAACCCCATGTAGAAATCAAGGTCCAAACCCACCCAGAGAAGGTCCAGGATCCATTTTCAACATGTATATCAGCTGCAATTTTTATGTAATTTGTTAATGGCTTTGTATACAGAAGGAGTATGATCAGGGATAAAGACACAACAGCTGCTCCCGATAATTCTACAATCCCCACCTCTATCCGCTAACATTACATCTAGAACCATTCGGTTCTGTAATGCAACAATCCTATTAATTTGCAACTCTTCAGTAAGATTTCCAAGGGCTGCAGCAGTTTGATTGGTAACAGCTTCAACTACTCTCATTAATCGTCATATCTTTCTACTGTTCAGAGCAGCTCCCACAAAGAAAAACAATCCTAGGTTGAAATCTATATACTGCTGTATACTAGTATCAGTTTGGTCGATGTCATCTACAGACAAAGTTCGCTTGTATCTATTTACAGCCACATTATTCAATAATTTCAAATCTTTATGATATGACGCAGGTGCCAGGAATACAGGTGGCAATAAAAACGATACATAACATACTCCGGACCATCCAGCTGGTAATCGATAATAGCCTTTGTTTCCACATACAAAATCGGTATTATTTAATCTCCAATAGTTTCCCGGTTTTAAGAGGCACACGTCAAGGGTGCCCCTTGTCGCCCCTCTTGTTTGCTCTCGCAATGGAGCCTTTTATTAATTCAATACTGGCCCAAGAATGTATTATTCCATTTACGCATGGCAATAACTCCCTCAAAATTACTGCTTACGCAGACGATCTTGCAATTTATACAACCGATGTACCTAAAGCCATAGCTAGGATCATTAAGGAAGATTACAATTTCGGATTGGTCTCGGGGTACAAATTAAACTTAAACAAAACGCAAATCGTTGTTAACCATAAGCTCCCAGCTCCAGTTTTGGGGGTTTGCCACACTGCAAACTACTTGGGTATTAAAATAACATCCAACTTAAAAGAAATTATGACCCTAAATTATAATACTCTATTGAAGGAGACAACAGGGACCCTTAAAAAATGGCATAAGGTTCCCTTAAATTTAATAGGACGAATCAACCTTATAAAAATGAACATTCTGCCAAAATGTTTGTATTTGTTCAGGTCCATCCTGCTATACGTCAACAACTTATTCTTTAAAAAACTGGATGGTATTCTAGGAAGCTACATCTGGGGCTACAAGAAAAATCGCAGAGCTCTGTCTCTTCTCAAATTAACAGCTAATAAAGGTGGCCTAGACTTCCCCGAATTTAAATTTTATTTTTACGCTTCTTTTCTGGGTCGGATACGCAGCCTTTTTTCTTCTAACTATTCATATTTCTATCACCAATTTATGTTAGGTGCAAATTCTGTACAATTTTTAGCTAGAAGCAACGACCCGAACTACTTTAAACGAGTAAAGGTTAAGACCGCGAAAGATGTAGTACATATATGGTATACTATTATGGCTATTAATAAAACTACTTTCTTTCACCCATATCTAAGCATATGGTATAATCCGGGTTTACCTGAGATCATTAGCGATCTGATAGTTAGAATATGGGCTAATCACGGTATAAACCACCTCTCCGATTTATACGGATCATCAGGCTTTTTAACATTTGATACCTTAAAAACACTTTATAAACTACCTGTAAATGCTCTTTTCAAATACATACAGATACGTGATTTCTTCACGAATAAAATGAAACTAAGGGAAATTTTAGACTCAGAAATATGGAGTTGCATTTACGGGGAAACAAATAGCGAACTAATTAGCTTGGGGTACAAATGTCTTTGTCTATCTAAACCTGATGACTGTGTCAAAATCGCACAGAAGTGGACTACTACTTTAGGACTGCCCATTTCTTCAAATAATATTTCCACTTTTTTTCATACCAGTAACTTTTTAACTAATTCTTCTAGCTTAAAACTTCACTCCTACAAGACTGTATGCCAGCTATACTACACGCCGCTTCACTTCTTTAAATGGTCAGGGAACAATGCACTACCCGAACGTATAAAATGCCCAAAATGCGATCTACTAGCAGCAGATATAGTACACATAATTTCTTCATGCCCTGCTCTACAAACATTATGGGATGAAATAGAAAAGGTGCTGAAACTGCATAAATAGTTTTTTGGTAAAATCTCCGCCGAGATGATACTTCTGGGAATAGAACCAAATACTGCTACTTATAAGGACCTAATGTTTATTCTAATTTCTTGTGCAAGATTGATAATTGCTAGGGCTTGGATCTCTGATAAACCACCAGTGGTAACCGAATGGTGGCTACTGGTAAATGAGATATATGATATGGAACTTTCAACTGCAAAAATTCGAGGGATTGGTTCTTTGAAGAAAGTTGATAAAATTTGGGGTAACTTGTTCCCTATTCACGATTTGTGAATAGTTCCTGATGTTTTCTTTTTTTTAATATACTATAGATCTCCTTGCCTATCTATCTTTTATTTGATTAAGTTTTCAAGGAATTCATGTACTTTAATTTTCTTCTTTATTTTACTATTGTTGTAAAATGTTTTATTTTTGAAATGTAAGTTTGCTTGGGCTGTCAATAAAAAAAGTTATAAAAAAAAATAGGTATTATGAGAGGCAAGGAAAGTACTATTATTAAGGCCATCAATATTCAATACGACAATACAATCACTGACACCTACAGGAATATGGCCCACACTCTGTACACATAAATCTGCTTGTGCTTGGGCCACTGAAATTACAAACTTCTCTTGTCCAACAGTGTCTCTAGTGTTCGTGAAGATATAAGGCGTTGATTCATTGTCCGGTGGATATTCCTCCCACTCCCATATAGTTCCATTGGCTTGTGGATAGCCTTCCTTATCTTGATGGCATTCTTTATTCAGTCTGAAAAGCAGTCTACCCACTGTGGGTTTTCTCGTAGCAAAAAGCAAGGTGTACCATGCTCTACAAGAGCCATTATGAGAGAAAGGGAGAGGTATGAACGGTGTTCCCTTTCTTTTGATGCGCCAGCATCATCCCACATATCCAACAGTCTGTAGCATTTGTAGCAACGTGGGTATGATGCAACATTTTTGATGAAAGTGTTATTCAAATACGACTGTCGATGTTTCAACTCTTGATATGGAAGTCTATAGAAAAAGTGCTCATCTGGGACTGGAGTGGAAGCAACATATAGCTCACGAGCAGGAGCTTTATCCTCTACAAACCACATAACTGTAGCGATAACTGCCACAATGATAATGAAACCTACAGAACCAAAAATCTTCTTCTTATCCATTTCGAACAAATGTACACAGTATCTTCCTGAAACTAAAGTGTTGTCAGAACTCTTACCCCTAGGTAGCCATTGTTTTCTTCACCAGCGGGCCAAGACGGGTGTCACTACACTAATGCAGGGCTGATCCCCCCATTGCCTCATCGGCTCTACGTTTCACTGACCTAGGGACCGTTCTGACAACTTCTCACACAATTGCAGATTCTTTCCTTGGTCGCAGATTATATCTTCTTGATCCAGGAATTGTCTGGTCCGGGAAGAACTCCTCAGATTCGTCAGGTACCACAGCACGGCCTCTTTCCGTAGTCAGGATATCTCGATGGTCGGTCAATACAGCAGGCTCCCCTAGGTCAGGTTGCACCTTCCGGCAATGGATGGAATGTATCCAATTCTTCCGGTTGGTGACTCGGACGGCTGTTCTTGTGGAGAGAAGAACCTGCTCGGGACCACACCACCTCGGCTCCAGACTGCTCGACCCCTCAAAGGACTTCACGAGGACGATATCACCAGGCCGGAGATTATGACCTTCTCCTGTGGAACGGTCCGGGAGTGCTTCTCGAACCTGTTGATGAATGGAAACCAAGCTATCAGTTAATTGTGCCAAATAGTCATTCATTAAAACACAAGGTACATCGTACACTGAGCTCCTTTTGGGCACCCCCCATATGTTCATGGGGCGCCCGAAAATGATCTCATAGGGTGTTAGGCCCGTCCGAGACTGCAGTACTGATCTGATAGACAATAATGCCAAAGGCAAAGCATCTGGCCAAGTCAGAGAAGTAGAAGCCTGTATTTTCGCTATTTTTAGCTTCAGCGTGCCATTGTACTTTTCCACCAAACCTGCTGATTGCGGGTGGAACACTGCATGAAACTTTTGCGTAATGCCTAGTCCTTTCAGGACATACTTAACAACGTCCGCCACAAAATGGGGCCCATTGTCACTCCACAAGAATCTACAAACACCGTAGCGAGGAAAAAATTCCTTCAACAGCACCTTAGCAGTAGTCATTGCAGTATTGTCCTTCGTAGGGTATGCTTCAATCCATTTGCAGGATGCACAAACCACAACCAGGACATACTTCAGATTATTGCAGCGTTCCAGCTGAATATAATCCATTTGCAATACTTCAAAAGGTGCAGTGGGTGTTGCAAATCCTCCTGCTGGAGTTCGTGTTCCTTTTCCTGGATTGTATTTAAGACAAATCATGCAGGTCTGTACTACTCTTTTAGCCGTGCTAGCAATTTCTGGATGCTCGCAAACTTGCGTAAGCAATTTTACAATTGCTGAAGCTCCAACATGTGCTAGCCCATGTGCCATTTGAACCATAGGTTGTACGAAGGCTGTGGGCAACTTCCAACTATCCATCTGCTTATTCCTCCAACAGCCTTCATCATCCATTTCTCTATCTTTTGACCATTGTTCTCGTTCTTTACCATTAGCGGTCTTTTGTATTTCTAACACTTTTTCCCTAGCATCTTGCCACCGCTCAGCATGTGACTTCACAACATACATTGGTGTGGAGCCAGGCTGCATCGCAGTTTCACGTGCTACTCGATCTACAAAAGCGTTTCCTTGTCCCACTTTATCTGTCACTTTCTTATGTGCGCTACATTTCACTATGGCTATCTTCTTAGGATAGGTCAATGCAGTCAAGAGATTATGTACTAATTCTCCATACATTATCTGTACTCCATGTGATGTCAGAAAGCCTCTTTCCTTCCAGAGCAGGCCGAAATCGTGCGCTACTCCGAAAGCATAGCGGCTGTCCGTGTAGATATTCACGCATAACCCTGCACTAAGCTGACAGGCTCGTGTCAACGCTATCAGTTCTGCTGCTTGTGCCGATTTCTGCGGTATGAGAGCTGTTTCCACTATTGTGTGTAACATAGTAATTGCATATGCTGCTAAGGTAGTTCCGTCTGGTAACTTCAAGCAAGACCCATCCACCCACAGCTCTCCATCCACATCTGTAAAGGGCGTATCTTGCAAGTCAATATGACCCTTTGTCTGTTCCTCAGTCACAAAGACACAGTCATGTGTCTCTTGCGCCTCAGGCTGAGTCGCTGGGAAAGGCAACAACGTGGCTGGATTCAGTGTTGCACATCTCTTCAATGTAATATGAGGGGCCAACAATGTTAGCTCGTATCCCGTCAGACCAGCACTAGTTAAATGCTGCATCTTTGTTTGATTCAAAAGGGCATCGACAGCATGGGGGGCCAACACCAACAGCTTATGAGATAACACAATCCCTTCACTCTGGCGTATTGACACAGCTGTTGCTGCAACTGAGCGAAGACAACCAGGCAATGCTCGAGCAACAGGATCAAGCATCGCCGAGATGTATGCACAAGGGCGCTTTTTATCGCCGTGCATCTGCACTAACACTGATAACGCACATCCATCTCTCTCATGTACGTACAATGTAAAGAGCTTTGTGTAATCAGGGGTGCCTAACACTGGTGCTGAACAAAGGGCCTGAAGTAATTGTTGAAAAGCATTCTCACATTCATCTGTCCAGGGAAGGGGAACTGGGGTATCCTTTGTCAAAAGGGCTAACAGTGGTTTAACTATGTTCGAAAACCCTAATATCCACTGTCTACAAAAGGAGGTGAGACCCAGAAAAGCTCGAACATCTTTCTGCGTGGAGGGTGCTGGTGTATCTAAAATGGCTTGAATACGATCTGGTGTAAGTGCGCGTCCCTCCTTAGACAAAAGGTGACCTAGGTAGGTTACCTTTGGTCTACAATATTGCAATTTCTTTTTCGATACTTTGTGATTGTGCGATGCCAGGAAGGTAAGCAAAGACAATGTACACTCCTCACATTGTTCGGGGGTGTCGGCTGCCAACAAGATATCATCAACGTATTGTATAAGCGCTACACCTTCAGGTAGAATGAAGGAATCCAATTGTCGCTTCAGCGCTTGGCTATAAATGCTGGGACTCTCAGTATAGCCTTGAGGAACTCTACAAAATCTGTACGATCTATAATCAAACCTAGCTCGATCATTCGTGTTGCCCCTTGGGCCTGAAAAACCTCCTCTACCCCTCATGAATCCCTGCCCACGCTCTTGCCGCTGTGCACGCAACAATGGTCACTCATTCGCCCAATGGCCTCTCTGCCTACAATATGCACATTGATCCCGGGCCAAATCAGTACGGCCCAAAGAAGGACCAGAGAAATTCCTGCCTCCCCTTTCATTACTTCTACGAGGCGGCCCATACACTTACGCTAACATAACCTTCGTTTTCAAATCTTTAGATTTCTTTTCCTCACTACCCTTCGCTTCTAATTCCTGACGCTCATAATACTGAGCCATCGTCAGGAGGGATGCTGGCGACGAAGTCGTCCAAGAGCTTTCGCTCGCTTTCAATCGAGCTGCTACTCCCGGCAATAGATTCGAAACATATTTATCAACAAAAAGATGTCGACCCTTGTCGTCCGTAAGCGACTGGCCGCTGAAATCATGCAAAGTTACCTCAAATCGTGTAAAGAAATCTGAAACTGATTTATTTACTTTCTGTTTACATGATGCTAACATAGTCCAATCAATCTTTTTAGGGGGAATAAGCGTTTTTAATTTAGTCAAAATAGCAGCAGGAAGATTTAAAATCGACTGGGGTGGTTTCTGTGCAGGTTTCCTTTCTCTATCCTCATCCTCAAGATCCGCCCATCTAACCTGAAATGCCTGAAGGTCATCTACCTTTCGTATAGATCTCCACATATCTGGGGGTAATATAAGCCCAAAAAATAAATCAATAACAGCCAGGGTCATAGTACAGGAATTTAGAGCCCCCTCAACTTCCTCGTAAAAGGCGGCGGGATTCTTTCGTGGATCAGGTAATGCTGCTTTTAATGCCATAACATCTGTTCTATTCCAAGGAGTATAAACCCAATTATAGATGAAGTACCCTTGAGCATCAGATGACCCTCTATCCGAACTAGTACCCGCCCCTTTAGGAGGAACGTACAAAGGCGCTGCCTCCCGCATCGGTTTAACATGCACTGCATCGATCTTATCTGAATAAAAGATGGATGACTGCTTCCCGTCGCCATTCGGATTTGTTCTCTCCTCGCCGGCATTCCTTTTCCGCACTTCATCCCGCAGCCGAAACATCTCATCCCGCAACGCAAATATCTGTCGAATCGCATCAGGCACCTGAGAAGGAGGAAAAAGACCTTTAAGCAATTCTTTAGAATCAGATACCACATCATCTGGCTCAAGAACATCGGAGTATTTCCGAAAAGCTGTTACTACTTCATTAGAAACAAATTTAGTACAATGTAATTTCTCCCTATCCTCCCATGCTTCAAGCTCTTCCAATAAATCTTTAAGGGAGACAGCATCTTTGTTGACCCGATAAGCAATCTTACGGAGATCAGCCATACGATCGGCCGACAACATGGACCGCGTATCCACTTTCTGTCTGGGCGGTCCAGATTCCTGATCTCCTCCTCCCGGAGCAGACGGGCCGGCGTACGGAGGCAGAGATCGATCTAATAATGAAAAATCATCATCAGATTTATTAAGGACAGGATAAAGAGGCTGTCGAACAGGATACTGGCCAGATATTTGCAACCGCCGTTCTTTCTCCTGTTTCTCTTCTAATTCCTTTGCTTCGCGCTTTTTCGACTCGTGCGCTCTCTCACGCTCACTCTCACGTTGCCCCTTCTCAATCAGTGCGTGCTCACGCTTCTCACGCTCTTGCACCTCTTTCACCCACATACGTACACACTCAAACATGTCTTGTCTCACTCGCCTCTTACACATACACTGCTCCGCATACTCAATTTTCCGCAAATCAAATGATCCATACATAGGCCATCGTAACTCAGGATCCTTCTTTGTATATTTCCTCCATAACGTTCTGTACATTATGGGGGAAAGACCAAACTTGACATATATATCCCTATTCGGCGTCCCTTATGGGGGAGCCGGCTGTGATTCTTCAAGTATCAACCGGTCATTTCCAAAACAGCAGCACCACTTACGGAGTGCGCTAAAAACAGGCATGTCTAAAAAATAGTGCAAACTATGCAATATTATAATTAAAATGTCACTTAAAACGTTGCGCCGCTCAAACCCAAAGTTCAGGAGAAATATCTCCACATTGCCTGCCTATATGTGTTGCCACGCATATATGAACAAATTCAAACCAAACAATATGACTAGTCACCTCAAACAAACAAACAAATTAGTCGCGGCAAGCGTATCCTAAAACTGCCTTGCCAATCAAGACTATCAAAGGCTCACAGCAAGTACTGTACAACGATTCTTACCAATCAAGAGCGTCCAGATTCCAACTGCCAAGTTCCAAATTCACCCAAATGGCCACTATGCGGCAAACCGACAGAAGAGGTCTCAGTCAATGACCGGCGCCACCCAGATGGTCAGATCGAAAGGGAAGGAAGAATACCTCGGGATGCCAGGACTATAGGCGCTGCTGGCACTGATCACGTCCCCGGCAAGGTTCCAATCCTTCGTCACGACCAATCCTTCGAGCATCCGAGTCGTCGATGAGCCCCACATGACGGGCGCTAATTGATGAATACAGGCCTCAGCAAGGCCTGCGAATGCAAAGGGGTTCGCCCTTCTGTGCACGAAGTCCTCAGACTACACAAAGAAATTGGCACGGAAACTGGAAATACAAAGACATAGTTTAATAAACCTTTAAAGGTGGTACTACAGCCCACACAACACTCTACAGTATTGTACAAGGTAGCACACAGAACTCAGACATGCGGTCCCCTTTTATACACAAAGAAGGGGCTCATAAGTAGGCGGTTACAACTCAAAACATGATTTACGACCATATATGGACATTTCTTGAACATGATCGATACATGGGTGGAGTTAACGGTTCTTGAGACCCGCCGAATGCACATTCCAATCTACGCTAATCGGAGACAGATGTGACTCCTACTGGGCATGCGCTAGACGCACAAGGAACTATTTATAGCCTGTTGCTGGGCAAACTTCAGGAATTACAATTAGTGAGATAGGACTCGCCTCGTGGCAAGCACATGGCAATGTATGGCACACAAGATGGACGCCAGTGAACAAAAATGGAGTCTGGCCGTATATTAAGTATGAGCGGGATAACTAGAACAAAGACACAATAACATGTCTTCAGTGAATGCTTAATACTATCGTTGTTTTATTTACAACAGATTGGTGGGGTTGGCATATAGTGCACCTGTGAAGCTCCCCCCGGAAGCAGCCATCTGTCCATTTGGTATCCAGGTTTGCCTTGTGGCCTATATATACATTGATTAATTGCGGCGATTTGAGCCGCCCAGTAATATCTCTTAATATCTGGGAGGCCAATTTCCCAGGCATACCACCCTCGTGTGAGCTTCTGAATGGATATTCTGGTGGCTTTTCTTCTCACTAAAGCTCTCTTTTGGCCACTTTCTATGGATTTAAAGTATTTTGCCCCTTCTGGGCGAGGTGTATTCTGCAAAACATATAAAAAGCATGGTAGGGGCATCATTTTAAATAATGCTGCATGCCCCAGAAGGGACAGCAGGACAATTCATTATTATACCTCAACTTCCTTATAGCTTTCACCTTTTCTATAATCTTTACTTTCACTTCTTCCTTTCGCCTGTCCATCCTTTTCCTGTTGTTACTTTCCCATATGTATCTGCCCATCTTTTTTCTATCATCCATACCTTTTTCTCTTCATGTTACTAATGTGTACTTTTTCCTATTTCTCTTTTGCTCTGTGTTTTCCTTCCTATTTTTTATAATTCCTCTTTCATTCTTTCCTTCACTGTACATGAGGTACCAGAGTCTACTTCCTTCGGTTATGGTGTGCCTATCATTGATATTTATGAGCTTTTTGTCTGCAGACTTGCAAACAGAAGAGGCCCATAAACAACAAATGAATGTTCTAGAGCAGGGGTCTCCAATTGTGTCTGTAAAAAGAGCTACTTGTTATCAATTAAAACAGCCCAGAGCTACTAATATTATTCGTGCTGTACCAGTGGCCACATCAGGCAAGATTACATCAGTGGTCACCATGTGCAAGATTACCAGTAGTGATCACCTCAGTGCATCAGGCATGGTTATCATCAGTAATGTTGCCTGATCTCAGTGACCGGTCCTAACCGCCCTGGTCCGACGCGGTAGCTAGTACCGTTGCACGGAGGGCGTGGTAGGTAGAGTCAGGCACTTCCGCTCTAGCTGCAGGGGAGAATCCTGCATAAATACCCCTTGGACCAGCGGCGGCGCTGCGAGCAAAAGGGGTCGGTGGCAGCTTCCTCCTGTGCTCGTTTGGTGGCCGAATGTTATCCCACTTAGCAGCATTCTTATTCTGGGTGCAATTTTAATATCGCGCACTTTGTTTTAGACGGGAGGGGGACACCTGAATAGTTGAAGGGCATACTTGCTGCTGCTGTACACGCGCTTCCTGGCACTTTAGCCTTACCTAGAAGGATCACACGCCTGATCTCAGTGACCTGTCCTACCCGCTCTGGTACGACGCGGTAGCTAGTACCGTTGCGAGTAGGGCGCGGTAGGTAGAGTCAGGCACTTCCGGTTTGGAGGGTTAGCGCTCTAGCTGCAGGGGAGAATCCTGCATAAATTCCACTTGCCCCAGCGACCGTGCAGCAGACGCGCGCAATGGGCGCGCAGCCGGCACGCTGAAGGCGTGCCAAAGGCAAGCCCGTCTGCGCCCGTCCGCGGCCGGACGGGGCTCGGGGCCAGAACCCCTGGAGGAGTTCAGGTAGGCCTTACCTACTCACGGCAGGAGTTGTTTGCTTTCCGCACTGGTACTATGTCTAAATGCAGACACAGTATGGACCTTAATGCGGGAGGCTACATTGAGGAGTTTAGACATTGTGGGTATTCGACCAGCCACTGTGTTCGTACAGGAGGGACTGACAGGGAGCTTAGTTGTGCCCTAATTAATTGTAAGTCACTCAAGAAGCACAGTGTGGAAACACGGGACCTTCTGGTTGATAGTCAGTTGGACATTTTTTCATTAACAGAAACCTGGTTAGATGAGGATTTGGCCCCTGAAATATTGGACGCTCTGCCCCCTGAATATGGGATATGCAGGTTGGATAGAACCTGCGGGGGGAAGGGGGGGATCGCGGTAATCCATAAGGGCAATATTAAATGTACTATGGAGCCAGTAACCATATCCGATAGTGAAGCTGGAGCTTTTTCCATAACAGTATCGAATAACTACATAATTAAAGGTCTCCTTGTTTCCAGACCTCCGGGAGGCAGCAATCAATTTTCCGCTAGCCTCATACATAATTTACTGGCCCCAGCCATGCTGTATGAGAAACTCATTATGCTAGGGGATCTTAACCTGCATTTCGACGATGCCTCTAATGCCCTGGCCCAAGAGGTTCGTCAAGACTTGCTAACCCTGCAATTAGTATTAAAATCTGAGCTACCCACACACCGGTTAGGACATCTGCTGGACCCTATCTTCTGCAACTGGGAAGCCCTTAAAATTGATCCTCCTGTGCCGATGGATTGGACGGACCATTTTTTGGTGCCATTCCAAATTAAGTATACCACGGGAAACACCTCTGGGAAAGTGGGAGGCACCAATAAAAGGCAGAGAAAATGGGCAAAGTTCTCCCCAGAAAACTTCTGCACCAGCCTGGTGCAGGGTGGGCCCCCAGGAGGACTAGGCCCAGCAATTGATGGGGCTTGTAAAGCCCTGGACCAGCATATTCAGCTTGCCTTAGATACGACGGCTCCCTGGTCCAGCACGAATCCCATGCGGCAAACTAAATCCGCAGTGTGGTTTAATGCTGAATTAAGGGAGGCTTAGACGGCATGCAAGCATCTTGAAAGAATCTGGAGAAAGGGTTACTTGCCAGCCCCGGAGAGGGCTTATAAAACTAGCCTCAGAAGGTACCATGCCTTGATAAGGAAAATTCGCTCTGCCCACTACAATGAGCAGATTGACAAGGCAGACTGTTCCGCTAAGGAACTTTTTGTGGTTTACAAAGAGCTATCCTCACTGGCCTCTATTGGGGAACAGGAGGCGGGCTCTGCGCAATCCTGTAATCAGATAGCTGAATTCTTCTATAATAAAGTGAAGGATATTTATTCTACCTTCCCTAAGGAGGCTAGGGCTTGCTCCGGTAGTGAGGAGACACCAGTGGATGGACCTATAGAAAATACTGCCTAAGGGCGTTCATGGTTCCTGATGAGGATCTGCTGATTAAAGTAGCTAGAGGTGTGAAATCTGGCTCACCTAAAGACCCGGCTCCAGCTAAAATCCTGAGAGGTAATATTGAGGCGCTAGCACCTTATATTAGTCACCTGTTAACATTGTCATTTGGATCTGGTAGGGTGACGATAACCTGGAAACAAGCTGTGGTGCTTCCACTTAAGAAAAAGCCTCAGATCAGTATGACCCAATTGAGCAATTTGCGGCCCATATCACTCCTTCCCTACTTTGCCAAAATAGCTGAAAAACTGGTTAATCAGCAACTTACAGCACATATTGAAGCTCATAGGCTCCTACATCTCTCTCAGGCGGGTTTTCGTGGCTGCCACTCAACGGAGTCTGCCTTGCTCTTCTCCACAGAGGCCTTGCGGAGACATGTGGATGAGGGTCAGACCGTGGCACTGATTCTCCTCGATCTCAGTGCCGCGTTCGACCCTGTGGCGCATCACACCTTGCTACAGTGTCTGAGGAAGGGTGGAGTGGTAGGGAAGGCATGGGACTGGCTGGACTCTTTTCTCCACGAGCGCAGCTTTCGTGTTGAGCAAGGGCCCCACAGGTCTGAGGCTTTTGACCTGAATCAAGGAGTACCTTAGGGTTCCAGTCTGAGCCCTACTATTTTCAGCCTTTATGTGGCACCTGTGGCATTAATAACTGAGCAATATGGAGTGGAAGTCGTAACGTATGCAGATGATACTCAGCTGGTTGTGACTTTGACACAACCGGCTGAGCATGCAGCCAGCAGGTTTGCGTCCTGTCTCCAAGACCTGGCTGGATGGATGTTCGATAATTGTCTCAGATTGAACGGGGACAAAACGGAGGTGCTGATTGTGGGCAAGTCTCCGTCTGTCTGGACATCAGCATGGTGCCTCAATCATTGGGCCATCTACCTGTACCCAAGGATCAAGTTAAAAATCTCGGAATCTGGATCGTTTCTAAAATCTCCTTTGAGTATCACACCAGACGTGTGGCCGGAACCTGCTTTGGCATTCTACGTAGTCTTAGAAAGACGCTTGATTAGCTCCCTGTGTCAGCTAGGAGGGCCCTGGTCCATGCCTTGGTTACTTCCAGGCTGGACTATGGGAACGTCCTCTACTTGGGAGCGAATGTGAAGTGTCTTCAGAGACTACAGCATATTCAGAATGCTGCTGCCCGCCTGGTGCTGATACTACCTAAGAGATCCGCCTCTAAAAAAGTTCTGGAGACGCCTCACTGGTTGCCCATTAGGGATTGCGCAGGGGAAAGGCCCTTGTTTCCTGCGCAACTTCCTCACATCGTAACTCCTACTCGGCTGCTGCGGTCGCAGGGTGCTGGTTTGATGCAGATTCCCAAAACCAGAAGGGCCAGAATAGGAGGTAGATCCTTCCGTTTCCTGGCGGCACGCAGATGGAATACCTTACCCCTCAGGCTCCGTGTGGAGACTTCGGAGGTGGCTTTCTGGAGGGAATTAAAAACTTTTCTCTTCCCAAGGGACTAGTTATGCGGACAGGATCACGGAAGCTGTAGAGGTGGGATGCTGGGGCCATTGACTAGTGCGGGGACACACTGGTTAGTGTAACCAGGAGCTGTATAAGCTCAGGATTATTATTATTAATGTAAATAAAACGCTTTGTCAGTTTGTCTCTACATAGGTAATACTTAACATGTATCTAATGCCCTGGCACCAAGGTAATAATATTAGTAATAAGTCTCCCCCAGCACATGATATATGACTCAAATATCAGCTATAACTATATTTTGAACATTCAACCAAATTTTCTCCAAACATCAGCTTCTGATTTCTGAAAAGGCACACAATTTTGTCTTGAATATACACATTTCATTTGGGCACACATATATATTCAACCAAGGAAAAGCTTCTAATTTATTAGGCTAGGCTAGACAAAGGAGAACTACTTACAAATAGCTGGAGAGCTACCATTAGCTCATGAGTTACTAGTTAGAGAATCTTGTTTTAGAGTGCCTTAATTCAACAGCACATGGGACCCAGGGGCAACCCCCTCTTGAGCTGCTAGTGTTGAGATTCACTGCGCCACAGAGAGTCAGGCTCTTTTCCCTGTTCCTGTGTTTAACAAATTGGTTACTGGTTGAGGGGCGTGAAACTCTACTCAAGCAGAAACCACAATCCTAGTCAGGGTGAAGTCACAAGCACACCACAAATTAACCTGTCCTCAACCCTCTGGTTGCTTGGCACAGAGCAATCAGGCTTAACTTAGAGGCAATGTGTACATTATTTATGCAGCACTTCAAACAGTGATAAAATAGTAAGACAACATAAGAAAAAACCCAAATTTTGGAAAACAGAGTACATTTCAATAAATAAAACTGCGGGAAAAATAACAAAAATCAAATTAGTAGAACCGCAGATATAAAAGTTTGAAGATATAAGTGAAAATGTTGCCAAGCACCAGCTGTGAATATCTGGTTGCGCTGGACAGCGGCAAAGTTGCAAGTTCAGGCCAGCTGCGATGGAGGGTGGGCTGGCTACAGGGATCCAGTTATTCCCGCTGAACAAGAGTACCTTAAATCTTGGTTCTGGTGCACTGCGACGTCCAGCATCAAGGATACACCGTGCAGCTGAGGCAATGTGAAGTCTGAGTCGGTGATGTATTGCATAACTTTAGTTTCGAGGAGCTGTGAGGCTGTGATGCTAAGTCCTGCTCTGTCTCGAGGATGCGGTCAACGAGGGGTTGGCGCTCCGAGGCCCTGTGTCAGGGATACGTCGTGCAGGGGTGGTGCATAAGACACTGCGGGCTGCAAGGATATTGTAAAGTCCTTGCACTGGGAGAAGCAGTGCAGCAGAGGAGATGCATCGTGTCTGCTGGATCCACTGTTGGGTTGGCAGAGCAACTTCAGTCCCACTTTTAAGGGTCCAGAGCTGGGGTGGCACCGTTTGGCAGGGTAGAACTCACAGATGCAGAGTCCAGATGCTGATTACAAGAGACTAGCTCTTGGAGCCATTATTGTGATCTTGTGTACTGATTGCAAGTCCAGTCGTTCTCACCCAGGCAAGAGATAGCAGGCAGCAGGTCAACACAGCAGGCACAGTCCTTAAGGACAGCAGTCTGGCAAAGTGGCAACCCTTTAAGCATTCTGCAGTCCTTCTTCCTGGCAGAGTCTTCCACAGTCCTAGAAGTGTACAGAGAGTATCTTATTTTTACAAATTCAGAACAGCTTAAAGTACAGCAGCCAATTCCGCTGGTCTGGTCAGACCACTATCTGGTTCAATTCTCCCTTCAACTCCAATCAGGGCCAAAATATAGGGTAAATCCCTCATATAAAAATGGGAAATATAAAAGACCATGGCACAAGTTGACTATGGACAACTTTAACAAGCCTTTCATCGAACGATCCATAAAAATTGAGTTAACAGATCAAGATCCATCAGCCATGCTAGCCAGTTTTAACTTAGCCTTAACGGAAACACTGGACACCGTGATCCCCCCAAAAAAGGTGAACATGTCCTCAAGGGGACCCTCAGCTCCTTGGTACTCAGATGAACTTAAATCTTTAAAAGCCACATGTAAAGTATTGGAGAGGAAGTGGAGGAAGAAAAAATTATCGGAAGATAGGAAAACATATAAAATAGCGCTATCCCACTACTATCACAAAATAAAAAATGCTCGATGTTCCTATGTACAAATTCAAATTGAAAATTCAAAAAACTCGACCAAAGCTCTGTTTGACATCATCAAAGACTTCTACTCCCCTTTAGTATGCAAACAATCACCACCAGAATCTCAGGAATTATGTTATTCCATCGCATACTACTTCCATGACAAAATTGCGAAAATCTATGCACACTTTCCAGTCACGGATATTAATAAGACCCATTCAAATAATAAATCGGACAATCCCCCCATACCAACTAGAGCTGCGCTAAATCAATTTAACCATATCTCGCTGGCGGACACAAGTAAGCTGCTACTAACAGCTAGATCCGGGTCTCCACAGGATCCATGCCCACCTAGCACGATGGCTCTATTGTCTTCTATATGTGCCCCAATGGTCCAACGAATTTTCAATGCTTCAATCGAGACAGGTCTCATCTCGGAGGCTTGAAAAGAGGCCTCTGTGCGGCCTATACTGAAGAATCCATCCGCAGACCCCCAGGAGCCTTGTAACTACAGGCCAATATCCCTACTACCCTTACTGGGGAAACTACTGGAATCTAAAATAAACTCCCAACTTAGTCAGTACTTGGAAGCTAATGACATGCTTGACCCTTCCCAGTCAGGCTTGTGTCCCGCGTTCAGCACGTAACAGCAACGCTGGCAGTCACTGATTTGTTGAGACGCATCCTCGATGCCGGAGGCTCTTCAATCCTGATCCTCTTAGATCTCTCCGCGGCTTTTGATGCGATATCTCATCAGAAGCTAGCGTAGAGACTAAGTGAGTGCGGCATCGGAGGCACTGCCTTACAGTGGCTGAGAAACTTCTTAAGGGACAGATGGCAAACCATTACTCTGAGTCCATTTGTCTCCAAAAACAAATTCCTGTTGGATAAGGGGGTGCCACAGGGCTCTTGTCTTAGCCACACCCTCTTTAATATTTATCTGGCTCCCCTGGCTAAGCTTATCCAATCCTTCGGCTTCGAGATTATTTTGTACGCCGACGATACGCAGCTACTGTTCCCAATAGGTAATAACATCATTGATGAGAAACAGCGCTTTATTGGCGGTATGCTGGCGATTGCAAATTGGATGAGGGACCAGTGTCTACAGCTTAACCCAGGAAAGACAGAGCCAATGCTCTTATGGAAGTCCACTGACTTTTGGACCCCGGACTGGTGCCCCGCCCCCCAATTGGGTGAGGGACAAAAGCCATCTACCTCAGTAAAAAGCCTGGGAATTCAATTGGATGTCAAGCTTGACATGAAGGACAATGTGAAAAACATCGCAGGATCATGCTATTACAATATGCGTCTACTGCGTAGAATTATTCCCTACCTACCACTAGAGCACCGCAGAATGGTAGTGCAGGCTATGATAGGAAGTAGGCTTGATTATGGCAACGCCCTATTGGCAGAGGTAGGAGTCACTACTCTGTCAAAGTTATAAGTGATACAGAACAGCGGCCAGAATGGTTCTGAACTGCCCCCCCGGAATTCCATCCCTCCCTTTGCTCAGACAACTACACTGGCTGCCGATTCAAAAACGCTCCTTGTTTAAAATCTGCTGCCTTTCCTTCAAAGCTCTTAGAGGTGAGGGCCCATCCTATCTCAGGGACAAACTCTTTAAACATTCGAGTGAATGTAATCTGAGATCAAACACCTTAGCCCTCCTGAATATTCCCCGGATTCGGCTAACCCGCACAGGCGGCAGAGCTTTCTCGTTTGGAGCACCTAAATACTGGAACTCACTTCCTGTGAGGCTGCGAAAATCCACCTCCTATTTGTCCTTTAGGAAAAAATTAAAAACATGGCTGTTCTGAAAGGTCTAGACACAACGACATCTACCCGGTATCCTCCGACTGCAGCACCCCCCTCTGGTAAGCGCTGAGATCATTGTGAGGCCCCCGGGTGAGTCATGCGCTATATAAAAGCCACTAACACTAACGTAACAGAGTTGGGGTCTGAGTTCCAATATTTATACCTAGGGTCCACTTTGTAGAAGTAGAGGGAGCTTCTAGAAGTTTCCATCCACCTAAGGTGGCAGGCATCTCCTTCCTTCCTGTCCTGACCCCAGCTTATCCGGGGTACAAAAGACTAGTGACAAACCATTGTGAGAGTGCTCAGGCAGAGCCTTGGTGATATGCAAGTGTAGTAGTTGTCAGCTCCTCGCCCATGTTACAATAGAGTTGCTCATCCTGCCAACAGCTATCTTCGCCTTGTCACACTGTCTGGGATCAATACACAAAGGCCAACTGCCAGCTACACCTATTCGTGTGACTCAGGAGCAGACTGCAGGCACTAAATGGTTAGGATAGGAAAATGCCAACTTTCAAATTATTTTCATTGTGACTAACAATATAATTTTACCAAACTGTGCAATTTCATCACACCATTGCATGAGTTGGGCACGCAAATCTTCCTCTAATAACCTGCACATCTAAAGGAGGTCTAATATGACAAAACGTACTAGTGTAGGGAAGAACATAAAGTAAAGGTCATGTTATATTGATGGTCTAGAGTATCAAAACTCCACTTTAATACCCAACCAAGTGTTGATACTGACCCTTAAAACCAGCAGATGATTACCAATGTGGAATGAGCAACCAGATTTAGAGTTAGATTCTTTCCTGCTGCAGAGAATTAAAAAAACTGAGTACAATTATCTGCTGCCTCCCTACTTTGTTAAATGTTTGTATCACCACTACACATGACTGAGATAAGGTGCCAAAAGTTTTGTTTTCTACTGCTTTCTTTTTCAGCAGAGCCGAGAGGAGCACTGTAGGAAAGTGCCCCAGTTTGACATGGTCACCCACACTTTTTGCCTGGTATCGGATACAATTTTGACAGAAAGTGCATGGGTTCCCTGCTAAACAGACCCCCAGTGTCAGATCGCTTTCCCTGAACTGTACAATTGTTTCCCAATTGGAAATACCTTTAGGACCCTGTGTAAGTCCCTGGTAAATGGTACCCCTGGTACCAAGGGAATGGAGTATTAAAGAGGGTTTCCCATAGCTGCTGCATGTGTTGTGCCACCCTAAGAGACTCCTCGGTACCAAAATGCAAACTGTCATTGCAGGCTGCGTGCCACGGTGCAGAGAATAGTGAAGACACGACATGGCACACCTCCTGTGTGCAATGCCTACAGACACTTCATGCAGTACAGGTAAGTCACTCCTACAGCAGGCCTTACAGCCCTAAGCAGAGTGCACTATACTACATGTGTAGACATATCTGCATGAGCAGATCTGACCCTGTGATATCTAAGTCGATTCTTGGATAGGGCAAGTGAACAGGGCATCCAGTTTGAGAACATGGGCTGGACACTAGTGTTTACGAGTACCCCAGTTACATGATAGCTTCATTCAAACTAGAAATGTTTGGTATCAAAAATCTCGTATTAATAAGCCCACACTGATTCTAGTGCTGGATTTATTAATCCATGCACCAGCGGGCATCTTATAGGTGTCCCCTGAAAATGTACTGGCTAATAGTGTGCTGGCTGACTGGTGTAGACCAGCCTACCACCACAGACAGGTTTCTGACCCCCAACAGGGTAGATCCCGTGCTCTCTGAGGGTGTAAATAATGTCTGCTCTTGTCGGGGGTGTTATCACCTCCTCCAAACAGGATGACTGAGTGATCAGCATATGAAGGAAGGAGGCTTCAAAGGCCTCTGCCACCTTTAATATGCAACCCAAGGCGTCCCCAGACAGGGGAAATGCCACCCCCTGCCCGAGCCCATGTGTCACCAGGACAGGCGGGATAATTAGGCAGTCAGGAGGCCTGTTACCCTCTTGGGCTACTACCTCCCCTTAGGCGGGCTACCTGATGTGAAAATGACATTTAGAATTCCACCATCTTAGGTTTGGTGGAATTAGGCCATCAGGGTTATGCTCACCTCCCACAGGAAAAGGTCATATTGAGGGTGTAGACACCCTAAAGGTAGATAGCCAATTGGCTAGTACCTGTCACTCCCTGTAATGGTCCTACATTTTGGATTTAGGTGTCAACCCTGACACCAGGAACTTAGATACGATGGATCAAGAAGAGAAGGACACGAGAACCGCAAGAAAAGTGAGAAATGTAGACTGCTGTGGACATTTGACGCCAAACCCTCCCTGCCACACTAAGTCTAAACAATCATGACACAGCAACTCGTCCTGCAGCTGATCAGCTTGCAAGAACATTTTATATCCAAAGGAGGGAGGTAAGACAGTTGATCCTTTGATCAACGGACACGATTTACCACACAGGGTGGTGGAAGGTCCAGTTACAGCTTGTGTCCGTATCTAGCAATAAGATTACAAAAAGGGGGTGCTGAACTGTTCCTATGGAGAGTAGGGGGAGAATTAAAGAAGAATTAACTGGCGTGACCAAAGGTGTTGGAGTAACACCCTGGGGCATCCATTTTGTTGGATGTAGTTGCCTCACACACCCAGAAGGGTGTCATGCTTCATCATTGGCGGTTGCTCCTCGTCGGGGAGGCGGTGCAATCCCCGACGGGCTCACCTCAAAGAGGGGCTCTTTGGCGGAGATCTTTTAATCCAACAGCCTTATGGTGAGGTGGGGTTGTGTGGGCAGGGCTAGGTGTAATGATGTGAGGGATATTAAAATGTAGCAAGGGGTACCGGAATTCAGTTTATTCTGGGGGTCCCCTGGCTGCAATTAAAAAGTGGGGTTAGCTCACTAGGTGTCAGCAGGTTAGGTCGGGTGACCCTAGATGAGACTAAGAGTGAAGGTGGTCGACATGTTTCTTGCTGTGGGTATAGTCACCCGCGATTCATCAGGACCTAAAAAAAAGTGAAGGGAAACATGCTAGTGTCATGTGTGTGCTTATTTTTACCTCTGTGGGTTCTCCTATGCCTAATGGTCAAGGACTATGTACCACATGAGGGGTTGGCGGGACCAAACATCAGGGATGAGCCCAAGGGTTTAGCTCCATGCTCCTGTGTCCGCGTAGTTAGACCTACCCTTCTCCGCCGAGCTCGAGTACATGGGCTGGACACTAGTGTTTACGAGTACTCCAGTTACATGATAGCTTCATTCAAACTAGAAATGTTTGGTATCAAAAATCTCGTATTAATAAGCCCACACTGATTCTAGTGCTGGATTTATTAATCCATGCACCAGCGGGCATCTTATAGGTTTCCCCTGAAAATGTACTGGCTAATAGTGTGCTGGCTGACTGGTGTAGACCAGCCTACCACCACAGACAGGTTTCTGACCCCCAACAGGGTAGATCCCGTGCTCTCTGAGGGTGTAAATAATGTCTGCTCTTGTCGGGGGTGTTATCACCTCCTCCAAACAGGATGACTGAGTGATCAGCATATGAAGGAAGGAGGCTTCAAAGGCCTCTGCCACCTTTAATATGCAACCCAAGGCGTCCCCAGACAGGGGAAATGCCACCCCCTGCCCGAGCCCATGTGTCACCAGGACAGGCGGGATAATTAGGAGACTGCCAGCCCTTTGCAAATTATCAAGCAATGTCATTGGAGGAGAGGAGCTACTCCCCTGCACTCCGCAGGCACAAAACGCAAAGTCCAGTCTACTGTGCTGTCACTCCCCAGCCAACCCGATGCAGTAAGCACCCAGGAAGAGGACCCTGTGCTCCTGAAGGTCAGATTTGTCCCTCTACAAAGTGAAAGGACACCAGGGCACACCAGAGCTGAACAGGACCAATACCCAGGGTACTAGACCTCTTGCAGCAAATAGAGACCATGAGAGTCCAGTTGGGACCCTGATGCCTCCAAGACAAAGAATCAGTCATCCATAGGGGCTCAGCTGTCCTGATATTGCATCCTCCACTGGTGAGGCTGACGACTGCAAAATTCCAAGGCGCACAGAGTCCAGCCAGCCTTTCTACTCTTCACTCGAGCGCCCCAGCCTGGGTACGGACAAACCGACTGTGCTCCCTTGTCCCCAAGGCCCTTGTGATCAAAGCCCCCCATTGGGAACCCCCAGACCTGTCCATAAGTCCCCCCTGCAGCGTGTTTCTAGGTGGCCTTCCCAGCCCTTTATTGGAGTAGCGTGCACAGCTACCAACGCGACCAGCATCGCTGCACCTGGATGCCCCAGGGCAGGTAACGAGAATCTGCTGGTAGTACTTTGGACCTTAGCTCCATACAACGCTAGGTCCTGAAGGAGACCCCCAGAATGCATACAAAATATCTTAAAAAGTACTTTCTTTTGCTATAGACGTTCTTGGTATCAAAATTTATATAAAAATACAACTTATTTTTCTAAATTGTTTTCGGATTTATTCTTGAGTGTGTGTCTCATTTGTTGCCTGTGTGTCAACAGATACTCGCTGATACGCACTACCATCTAATATGCCTAACTGCTCGCCCACACTACCACGAAAGAGAGCAATTGGGATATTGTTTGTGTCTCTGTAAGTTACCTGGGGTTTGCCTGAACTCTTTACACAGGGTGCCTAATTTTGGTCAACTGTATAAACAGCCAGCTTCCTACATGCGCCAGATGCTGTCCTTCATCAACAGCTATGATGGGGATGATTTTCCTGAGACAGCAGGGTGTGCTCATCTAAGTCAGCATATGTACGAGTAGTTGGGGGGGGAAAGGTTTTAGGGGATCCTACAGGAATGTTCTAGGAGAATGCTTAGCACTCTCTAGTTTGTGAAAGGCAGTGGGAGGTTAGCATCAGTAAAAAAGAAAACTACTTCATAATAATCATGCTTCAGACTTGTTCAAAGCGATACAAAAGGGGATGATGGACGGACCGTTTGAGCAAATCAAACACTCACCCTCAGTCAACTGATCTGGGTGTAATCCATCACAATTCTTTAGCTCACTCAGCCACCCCAGTTCAGACATGGCCATATGCAAATCAGTCTGACCCTGTGCCTCATGGGAACAGTCCAGCCCGAACTGCCAAGCCATGTCTTCCCTGGACCGGAAACAAGCATCCTAGGACCGGTTTCGGATTCATAATTCTCATCATCCAGGCTATCTTGAATCCAGTGGCCAAGTGAGCAAGGGACTCACGTCTGAGCATACCCTGCCAACTTGGGGCGAACAAAGCGATACAAAAGGGGATGATGGACGGAGCGTTCGAGCAAATCAAACACTCACCCCCAGTCAACTAATCTGGGTTTAATCCATCACCATTCTTTAGCTCACTCTGCCACCAAAGTTCAGACATGGCCATATGCAAATCAGTCTGAACCTGTGCCTCATGGGAACAGTCCAGCCCGAACTGCCAAGCCATGTCTTCCCTGGACCGGAAACAAGCATCCTGGGACCGGTTTCCGATTCATAATCCTCATCAGCCAGGATATCTTGAATCCACTGGCCAAGTGAGCAAGGGACTCACGTCTGAGCATACCCTGCCAACTTAGGGCGAACAAAGCGATACAAAAGGGGATGATGGACGGAGCGTTTGAGCAAATCAAACACTCACCCCCAGTCAACTGATCTGGGTTTAATCCATCACCATTCTTTAGCTCACTCAGCCACCCCAGTTCAGACATGGCCATATACAAATCAGTGTGATCCTGTGCCTCATGGGAACAATCCAGCCCAAACTGCCAAGCCATGTCTTCCCTGGACCGGAAACAAGCATCCTGGGACCGGTTTCGGATTCATAATCCTCATCAGCCAGGCTATCTTGAATCCAGTGGCCAAGTGAGCAAGGGACTCACGTCTGAGCATACCCTGCCAACTTAGGGCGAACAAAGCGATACAAAAGGGGATGATGGACGGAGCGTTTGAGCAAATCAAACACTCACCCCCAGTCAACTGATCTGGGTTTAATCCATCACCATTCTTTAGCTCACTCAGCCACCCCAGTTCAGACATGGCCATATACAAATCAGTCTGACCCTGTGCCTCATGGGAACAGTCCAGCCCGAACTGCCAAGCCATGTCTTCCCTGGAACGGAAACAAGCATCCTGGGACTGGTTTCGGATTCATAATCCTCATCAGCCAGGCTATCTTGAATCCAGTGGCCAAGTGAGCAAGGGACTCACGTCTGAGCATACCCTGCCAACTTAGGGCGAACAAAGCGATACAAAAGGGGATGATGGACGGAGCGTTTGAGCAAATCAAACACTCACTCCCAGTCAACTGATCTGGGTTTAATCCATCACCATTCTTTAGCTCACTCAGCCACCCCAGTTCAGACATGGCCATATGTAAATCAGTCTGACCCTGTGCCTCATGGGAACAGTTCAGCCCGAATTGCCAAGCCATGTCTTCCCTGGAACGGAAACAAGCATCCTGGGACCGGTTTCGGATTCATAATCCTCATCAGCCAGGCTATCTTGAATCCAGTGGCCAAGTGAGCAAGGGACTCACGTCTGAGCATACCCTGCCAACTTAGGGCAAACAAAGCGATACAGAAGGGGATGATGGACGGAGCGTTTGAGCAAATCAAACACTCACCCCAGTCAACTGATCTGGGTTTAATCCATCACCATTCTTTAGCTCACTCACCACCCCAGTTCATACATGGCCATATACAAATCAGTCTGACCCTGTGCCTCATGGGAACAGTCCAGCCCGAACTGCCAAGCCATGTCTTCCCTGGCCCGGAAACAAGCATCCTGGGACCGGTTTCGGATTCATAATCCTCATCAGCCAGGCTATCCTGAATCCAGTGGCCAAGTGAGCAAGGGACTCACATCTGAGCATACCCTGCCAACTTAGGGCGAACAAAGCGATACAAAAGGGGATGATGGATGGAGCGTTTGAGCAAATCAAACACTCACCCCCAGTCAACTGATCTGGGTTTAATCCATCACAATTCTTTAGCTCACTCAGCCACCCTAGTTCAGACATGGTCATATGCAAATCAGTCTGACCCTGTGCCTCATGGGAACAGTCCAGCCCGAATTGCCAAGCCATGTCTTCCCTGGACCGGAAACAAGCATCCTGGGACCGGTTTCGGATTCATAATCCTCATCAGCCAGGCTATCTTGATTCCAGTGGCCAAGTGAGCAAGGGACTCATGTCTGAGCATACCCTGCCACTTTAGGGCGAACAAAGCAATACAAAAGGGGATGATGGACGGAGCGTTTGAGCAAATCAAACACTCACCCCCAGTCAACTGATCTGGGTTTAATCCATCACCATTCTTTAGCTCACTCAGCCACCTCAGTTCAGACATGGCCATATGCAAATCAGTCTGACCCTGTGCCTCATGGGAACAGTCCAGCCTGAACTGCCAAGCCATGTCTTCCCTGGACCGGAAACAAGCATCCTGGGACCGGTTTCGGATTCATAATCCTCATCAGCCAGGCTATCTTGAATCCAGTGGCCAAATGAGCAAGGGACTCACGTCTGAGCATACCCTGCCAATTTAGGGCGAACAAAGTGATACAAAAGGGGATGATGGACGGAGCGTTTGAGCAAATCAAACACTCACCCCCAGTCAACTGATCTGGGTTTAATTCATCACCATTCTTTAGCTCACTCAGCCACCCCAGTTCAGACATGGCCATATGCAAATCAGTCTGACCCTGTGCCTCATGGGAACAGTCCAGCCCGAACTGACAAGCCATGTCTTCCCTGGACCGGAAACAAGCATCCTGAGACCGGTTTAGGATTCATAATCCTCATCAGCCAGGCTATCTTGAATCCAGTGGCCAAGTGAGCAAGGGACTCACGTCTGAGCATACCCTGCCAACTTAGGGCGAACAAAGCGATACAAAAGGGGATGATGGACGGAGCGTTCAAAGGCAAACTTTGGTTAGAAGTGAAATTTTATATGAATGTTTGAATGAGGGATTTTAAGGGGTGCCAACACAGAACAATGTAATTACATACAGACAGCACTGAAATTAATACAGTGGAGTGTCAGAGGTTTAAATACCACGGTAAATTGACAGCTAAAGAAGTGGTTAAGACCTATTAAAACACAGATTATATGTATAGTTAAGAAGAATAATGCTTACTAAGACCAGACACTACTCTGTAAGTTAGATTATGTCTGTGGTACCTACAACACAAAAACACTCTATTAGTGGAGTGCTGTCCTAGTGGCAAAATCAGGGGGAGTCAATGTGCTTAAAATGGCCTAAAACCAATATGTGAGATTGGCAATTGCTTAAGTAGAGATAAATCAAACAAGGTATTGCATCTGTGCATTACATGGTCTCAATCAAGATTATCTTCAACATGATGATAAGCTTTCTTCAGAATTACTATTGTGGGGAGGCACATTATTGGCTGTTTCAACTGTGTTTTTTGCTACAAAAGGGATCCTATAAATCATCATGCTATACCCCAACTGGCTAAGGTTTACCCAGCAATGTTATTACTGATGAAGGTTCATGGAGTATCTGACATCTGGTGAGCCCTTAAAAAAGATGAACCGGGGTTTACATATTATTCACATGTGCTTAATTGCTATTCCCTGATAGACTTGGTTCTGGTATCTTTTAAAAGCGTTTCTAACACAGATTTTGAAGTTTGCCCTAAGTTTACTTCGGATCATAGCCCACTTGTTTTTGCTGTAAAGGGCATTGACTGCTGTTGAGAGGTATGCTGACAGATGCTAGAGTGATCCTTACTGTTGGACTCAGAGGGCCTGTAGGACAGTAGGATCTTTCCTTTATGGTTACCCCCACTTGTTGCCTGGTGTCAGTATGTTTTGACTGTAGTTGCTGGGATCCGGTTAATTAGGACCCCAGCATCTGCGCTCTGTCTCCCAAAATGGTTTGGTAAGCACTTTGGTACCTCCACAGTTAACTATTGGTGTTCCCTTATAAGTCCCTAATATATGGTACTATGGCACCAAGAACATAAGTACACCAGGAGTCTCCCTTGGGCTGCAGCATGTATTGTGCCACCCATGAAGTCCACTCCAACTCTAACTATAGGCCTGCCATTGCAGCCTGTGTGAGATGGTGCTTGCACCTCTCACAACAGATATAGGTTTCATTATATCTAAGGTCACTACTCTTAAAATCAATAAGTCACCCCTATAGTAGGCTCTTCAGTGCAGAGGGCAGGTTAATTGGTGAGAAGTGTGAGAGTGCTCCTGCATGAACAGGCACCCCTACAAACTCCTGAGTCAATTCTCCATGCTTTGCAAGTGCGGTCAGCCATTTTAAGACATATTTTAGACATCAGTCATTATGAGATGTCTAACTATACATTGGCTGCACAGAAACTGGTCATGTTTGGTATCACATCCCAACACCAATTCCACTCTTGGAGGTATGATCCCATGTACTGGGGCGCTCCTAAGAGAAGCTCCCTGTACTCCTGATTACAGACTTTCAGGGTCTACCAGCAAGCTAATGCTGCCGACAACCAAAAACATTGGTCTGCCCTCCTGCTTCTGAACTGAACTCAAGCAATGAAGGTAGAACAATAGGTTTACACCTCAAAGACAGGACTTAGTGCAGTTGGCTGGGGTGGGGGCGCTTTCCAGCACCACCAGACTGCTCTGAAAGTCAAATTTGATGCCCTCCTGGCATACACCGGTTTGAGCTATTTCAGGAACCCTTGGTTTCCACTCTGTTATTCAGAGTTCTCTTACTGGGCCCCATTGCAGGCCCCCAGGGAATCTGGGGGTGGGGGTGCACATGGGGGTACCTATGGTATCCCCTTGCATTGTCATGGACATGGTGGCAGGCACCTCGCGGTGCCTGTCACCTTGTACATGACAATGCACTCAGTGCATTCCCAGCATTGTGGCGGGTGGTGCTGTGAGCACCGCCCGCCACAATGCTGGGAATGGAGAATGCTACCTCCACGGTGGCGATGGCATCCTAATCGTGGGGCTGGACCGCTGCACCACAGGCGGTCAGTCCCAGCACCGCTAGGGTGGCTGACGGACAGAAGTCCGCCCGCCATCCTAATGGCCCCTTTACACTTCGCTAGACTTTGCCTGGAACAGAGACTGCATCATGGAAGACTCCTGCTGCTCCTTGTCTTACTGCGCTGCATGTATTCTGCCTTTTCTGTATCTGTGCTACTCTGAGCCCTCCAGGGACCTATGGACATCAAGGACATCCAAGTGATCTCCCTTGGAGTGAAGGAGTCCCTTCCCTGCATCTGCAGGCACCGCATCAAAACTGACCGATCTGCTGCTCCTGGTGTCCTACGGATTTCACAAGGCTCAGCAACACAGGTGGTTGATTTGTGGCTCTCCAGAGACCTGACCTGTCTTCCCTGCAATTTGGAGGACAGTAACTCTCGTCAGAGTTGCTGGGTCCAAACCCCTCTGCATCCCATTAACTTGCCGTAGCAAAGTTTTGTTGGTTGTGCACTCCGGAGTTCATTAGGTTTCAAGAAGCTCTAGCCTCCAGCGTCTCATCTCTCGAAGATCAGTGTCCCCCCTGCATACCTTGCATCGTAGGCCTCCATCTTTGGTGAGCTGCCTGAGGTCCTTTTGCGACTCCTGTGCCTTCGGCCTGTGGGTCCCCTCAAAGGTCCTCTTCTGCTTTAGTCGGTTCCCCTGCTTGCTTGGGGTCTTTCCTGATTCTCCTGCACTTGGTGAGTCCCTTGGACCTTGCTGGTCCTAAAGATTGCATTTTTTCATCTTTTAAGCCAGTGCGACCACCAAGACTACCAAGGCTTGTTCGTGCTCCAGCCTGAGTTTTATAAGAAAGGGATCTTTTTTCACGTGGCAGAGTGCAGCGGTAAAATTAGCCGTGTACTTTGGGATAATGCTGCTGAAGCTTATCTAGCAAGCAAAGGAGCAGATTATGAGTAAAGCAAATCAATTGGAAAAATCTTGGCCCATTTAACCAAGGAGAAACAAGGAGAAATAACACAAAATGAATATATCCCTCATAGGGAATAGTTTGGGGCAATTGCCTTTGCAACCCATGGACATTTTACAGCAGTTCAGGATCTTCTATTTGTCTTTGTATAGGGAGAAAAGTGAGAAATCCACAGTGGCAATCAGTGCCTGCCTAAAAAAAATTAATTAGCCGCAGTTAAACGAAGGTCAAGGTAATAGACTCAAGGAAGATATTTCCCTAGATGAAGTTGGATCTGCCATATTATCTATATCATCAGGGATAGCTGCAGGACAAGAAAGGATTCCTGTTGAATTCTATAAATGATATATTGATGTATCAGCATCTATATTTTTGCAACTATTAACTAGCATTAACCAGGATGGTGATAGCCCCTCTTCATTGGATTGTATTAACCTAGCAATCTTTTTTTTTTTTAAAAAGGAACATCAGCCAAGGAAAGAGGATAATGCCAATCTATCTCCCTTTTCAATGCTGTCACTAAAACTTATACTGAGATTTTAGTTGCTAGATGAATTTCTGTCATCAAAATGCTTGTGAGCCCACCCCAGCATGGGTTTATCCCAAGGCAGGACAACACCATTGTCACAACCCCTTTCAGAGGGCCATAGTGCAATCAGGAGTTACTGGGCCCAGCCGTGGGGGCTGGGTCTTTTACTGCTGATGTCTCAGGGCTGGCCTATTATGGACCCTGAGCAACTGGATCTAGTACCTTTTCAGCACCTGACTTTCAGGATTAGCATAGTCTGAGCAGTCCAAGGATCCCTCAGGAGTGGGGGTAGATAAATGTGGTTAATACAGGGTTCCAACTCAAAATACACGCAGCAGCAGTAAATAATTGTCCAGCCAAACACTCACTTTTACAATTCCCCTGATGTCATGGTTCTAGTGTTTCTTAGGAGGTTCCCTATGTACCATTCGCTTCTCGATCTAGTGATAGTGGTTATTCTACATTCACTATAGGCATCCTTCAGGGTAAACCTCAATGGTAGTCTGAATCTCAGAGTCCACTCCGGATCTATATTAAAATCAAAGGTGTTCCAGGGGTGTGTCCCATCTAGCAAGAAAGTTCCTCCACTGACCTGAAATCAGTCTTAGCTGCACCTGCAGAGTTGGAGCATCAGGGGTTCCTGACCACGCTTCATTCATGGGTGCTAAAGCGGCAGGGGATGCTTCCGGTTATTTCACTTCACGTAACCATCTAGTTTGTCACACACAGTCATGTAACCGCAGCAACCGGAGAATCATCACATCTCCTTCCAGCTGGTTAAGTCTTTTTTCTGTCCAACGGTGGGGGGAGTGGTGTCAAGGTTCTGATGCTAATCTTGTGTCCCTGTGTTGGATCAAAAGGATACCCACAGAGGCCTCACTCCTCCTGAGAGGATCCCAATCAGGGCACAATTCTTGCTAGTCTCGGTGACCCCCTCTGGTATACAGGGTCACGTACGTTTACTGCACACAGACTCTGACCCAATCCTCACAGCAAATTTCTTCATGACACCACCTGGGTATGGGTTCCCCAGTTCTCCACCATGGAAGTGCTTCAGCACACTCGGTATGGCAATCTGTCACAAACAACTCTTCTGGCATGTGGGTTCACTGCACATACATCTCTGACCGAATCAGCACAGCAATGATCACGGTTGCCTTCGCAGCAGCCCCTCCTAGTATACAGGATCGTAGGCTCCTTACTGCACATAGGCAATGAGCCATTTGGCACAGTGATGTTCATGGCTCAATTTACAGCGGCCCTACTCTGGCATATGAGAGTTGCCCATTTTTTCCTGCACATGAGCAACAACCTGATTGGTGCAGCAGTCATCTCCTCACATCTTGCAGAGGGAGTCCACTTCACAGGATTCCTCAATGGACCTTGTTCCCTCCAACACTCCTCATAGGCCATACTGGTCTTGACAAGTAAGGAGGTGATGGTGTTCAAGGGTACAGGCAGGTGATCTTGGATTCCCTGTGTGATGTCCCCTCACCCAGCTGAGAGACTAGCCGGTCTTGGCTACCAGTCCTGGTCACAGACAGAAGTCTTGCAGCGCTTCTCCTCCAACAGTCCAGGTGGCTGCTTGACAGTTGACAATTTTGGGGTCTGAAGCGCCCCTTCTTACAGTCCATTTCCAGACACAATATAATTTAGAATCTAAGTTCCTGAAGTTCATGTTGGGGGTCTGCTTCCATTTGAAGTGCCGACTCCTCTTCCCTCTCTTTCTCCAGAAAGCAGTCTGTCACAGCAGGAATGTCTCCAAGGCTGATAGCCCCACAACATCGACCGTGGGAGTGATTCAACTTGATACCTGGATATTAGCCACAGTGATATATGGATCAAATGGTTAGCCCTGTGATGTTTGTACAAAATCCTCATAAAAATGTAATGAAATAAAAAAGCTACGCTTGCGCTATATAAAACTTTATAAATAAATACAGCAATTTAAAACTGTATGTATTCTGTATTATACACCAGACAGGATTGCTAAATTGGGAAAAGAAAAAATAGTCAACATAAAATGCCCTCGTTGTTGGTTTGTGATGGTGGATATAATTCATATGATTGCTGACTGCACTGTGAGTCGAAAATGCCGTTGCAAAATAGCCACGTGTGTTTTAGATAATCATCATGTAGAGGTGCAATTTGTTTTATATATTATCATGTTGGGAACTAATTTAAATGTGCTGCTTCCAAATATGCTCATTGTACTCGTATCTTTCATTATTGCAAAACTATGTATTGCCCGTGAGTGGAAATTCAGTTTCTCCAGCACTGAGTGCTTGGTGGACATTGATGTGTAGTTTTTTCGAATTGAAACTTGCTATTTTAAAGCTTAAAGAAAACAAGCATTAGGAAATGCATTAGGTTTCACCTATGCGATTAATAATATGTTTTTTGTTGTTGTAAGTTGTAGCGTACTGAGAAGTTGTACAATATAAGTTCCAGAAAGTCTGTTAAAGTGTTATGACTTGTTTACTTACAAAAAGGCAATATATTGTGCGGTTACTAGTGGTATTATAAAGAGGGGAGATTAGATAAATGGTGGAGGACAGAGATAACAAAAACATGTACCTGATAAGGAGGCTTGAAAGTGGTGCAGCTATGGGGAGAATAGGAGAAGGGTGGATGAAAAGCCATACAAGTACAGCGTAAGTGCTGTTTTTGCAAATCCAAAAAAACAAGACAACAAAAACTAGATGAAAAGATGTTTTTTGCTTATTGTCTATTGTTAAGATAAACAAACGAAAATTAGCTTTACATTTTTCAAGTGAGTATTTGAGCATTTGTGCAATATAATTGAAATAAACACACTGAAAATTAGATTATTATTTTATTGAGGTGGGCACGTTTTTTTATCACAGATTTCTCTAACAAAGTTTTTCTTTATTTTAACAATGCATTTTTTTATTATTGCAAACAAACTTAAAGATGAACACAAACTGAAACAATAATGCGCATACAGTAAATATTTGTGCTTGCATTGTCATTAGTGTTGTATTACTTATTTATTTATTTATTTGATTTGTAAAGCGCTACAGCTACCCAAAAAGGGTTTCCCGGCGCTGGTAGAAAGATTGAGTGCGGGAAAGGAAGGGAGGGAGATGATAGCCAGGCCAGGTCTACTGGTTGAACAGCCAGGTTTTCAGGGATCTACGGAAAGTGACGAGATTGGTTTCAGTGCGCATTTTTAGGGGGAGGGAATTCCATAACTTCGGACCTAGGTAGGAAAAAGACCTGCCTCCCATTCTGGAAAGCTGGACTTTTGGCACACTAAAGAGGCCCTGGGAAAAGGATCTAAGATGCCGAGTGGGAAGATAGGCATGAACCAGGGATTTTAGGTATCTTGGGGCAGAACCAAATTTAATCTTATGCATAAAGCAGAGAGTCTTAAATTTTACTCTGCTCTCAATTTTAAGCCAATGCAAAATTTTTAGGTGTTCCAACATGTGTTCTCTTCTGTGGCACTTGCGCAGCAGACGGGCCGCAGCATATTGTACACGCTGCAGTCGTTTCATTACAGCTTGGGTTGCCCCTAGGTAAAGGACATTCCCGTAGTCAAGCCTTGAGGTGATTAGGGCATTGACTACAGATTTCTTGGTGTCTTCCGGGAGCATCCATATTATCTTACGGAGCCATCTCAGGATTATAAAACACATGGCAGTGAGTTTCCCGACTTGAGGCTGCATCGTAAGTCCTTTGTCGATAGTTATACCTAGGTTACAGACTTGGTCACATGGGATGGGAAGAGGGCCCATGATGGATGGCCAATGGGAGGCATTCCAAAGATCAGGGCTGGGACCAAAGATTAGAACCTCTGTTTTTTCTCCATTAAGTTTCAACGGATTGGTCCGCATCCAGGTTGCGATTTTGGCAAGGCCAGATTTCAGGGGCGAAGGTGAGTCCTTGTCTGTACTAGACAGTGAAAAGATTATTTGAGAATCGTCAGCGTAACTAAACATGGTTAGGCCTTCATTTTCCGCAATACGGGCAAGAGGGGCCACGTATAAGTTAAAAAGCAGGGGTCTGAGCACCGAGCCCTGGGGGACACCATAAGGGGACTGATAGACACCAGAGGTGCCTGTGTTGGAATTAATTTGGAAAGAGCGCTGATCTAAGAAAGAGGTTAGCCAGTCAAGAGCAGTTCCCCTTATGCCAACATCAGAAAGGGAGTCGAGCGGGATACTGTGAGAGATGGTATTGAATGCTGCACTGAGATCAAGTAATATCAGTGCAGCAGAAAGTCCCTTGTCAACTAGGCTCTGCAGATGTTCTACGACCCCCAGAAGGGTAGTCTCGGTTGAGTGACCGGGTTGGAAGTCAGACTGAGAGGAGTGGAAGATGTCATTTACCTCTAAGTAGTGGGCCAGATGGTTATGAACGTGTTTTTCCAAAAGTTTGGAAAATGTGAGTAACAGGGAGATCGGGCAAAAGTTACCCAGAACTTTGGGGTCAGCCGTAGGTTTCTTTAACAATTGTGTGACCTTAGCATGTTTCCATGGTATAGGGACAGTGGCAGAGACGAGGGACTGGTTTAAGATTTTACAGATCAATGACAAATGCCTGGTGTCAAGTTTTTTGAGTATTGACACAGGGAGAGGATCTACCGGGGAGCCCGATTTTAGTTTTCTAACAATTTCTTGTAGATTTTGGATAGTAATCTCAGGCCAGCAAATTAGAGGGTGATATGTTAGTGCAGATTGTGTTTGCTGATTATTATTGGCAGTATTGTTATTTGTTTCTTTCGGTTGCTGCTTAGAAATATCATCATAGATTCTTTCAATTTTGTTTGTAAAAAACTGAGCCAGTTCGTCACATTGAGCATTATTCAAAGGGGGGGATCAGCAGTAGACTTTGATCCTGCCAATTCTTTAACTAAGTTAAATAATGTCCTCGATTTGTTAGATGCAGCTGAGATAGTCTGGGTGACATAGGCTGCACGAGCTGCAGCACACTCCCTATGGTATTGCTTGAGTTCCTTTTTGTAGGTTTCCCCAGAAATATGAGAATAGTCTTTCCTCCAGAGACGCTCGTAGCGTTTACATTTGGATTTAGCTGCCTTGAGTGCGTCGTTAAACCATGGTGCTGGAGTGTTGTGAGGTTTAATTCTCTTATTAGTAAGCGGCAGGCAGATGTCAATGGCTCCCAGGAGCCACCTGTCCGTTGAAGCAGCTATGGCCTCCATGTTAATTTCGTCACTCAGAAGATCCTCAGGGACAGAGTCTGACGCTGAATTCAGTTGGGCCAGATCAAGTTTCTTCCAGTTTCTGTGACCATAGAGGGATGATATGGTTTACAATGTTTCTTTATTTAAACAGTGCATTGTGGCATTTTCAATAATTGTGGTATATACTTAGAAGTTTGTATGTTGTAACAAATACTGTATTTTTTTCAAAGCATTTGTTATAATAAGTCCCTGTGCCACTGCACCTGCTTCAACATTGAAATCCTGACCCTAGTGCCTGCTAGATAACTGCACTTTGCCTGTTTTGAGAATCAACAGTTGGTGTTCTTTATATCATATAACAACTAAAATGCAGGAGGCTGTTTAAATTACTTTGGACAACTCAAACCCTTTTAAGCAATTATTAAGCTAAAATACCACGTGTAAAGTGACAAAGCATTTGTCTCTTTCAGAATGTGCAGTTGATGTTCTTTATCTATCTTCTATATATATAAAAACGAAAGTATGTCTGTTTGTCCTTCATGCATTATTACACCATTCATCCGATCGCCATGAAACTTTGGGAAGTTGTTGAGTACACTCCCGCGAAGGTTTCTGGCAACAACAAAATTTTTTTTTAAAAATATATATATTTATTAAAAGTTGTTGAGTACACTCTCGCAAAGGTTTCGGCAAACGAAAAAAAAAAAGAAACATTTGTTAAATATCGGCCCCCGGCCCAACAGGGCCCTCAAAATCTTTCCAATAATGAACGTTTACAGTTTACGGTGCGACTCGCTTTTGCAATGACCATCAACAAAGCACAAAGACAATCGCTGCAAGTGTGTGGACTAGATTTGGAGAATCCGTGCTTCTCACATGGACAACTGTATGTGGCCAGCTCACGCGTCAGAAAACCTACTGATTTATTCGTGTACGCACCAGACGGAAAAACAAAAAATACCGTGTATCCACAAGCACTGGAATAAATAAACAGAATTAAAACAACACTTTAAAATGCTTTCCATATTAAAATGAATACGTTTCAAGAAAAATGACACAATGTAAATTGAATCTTATCATAGCAAGTTTCCTTAAATTTCCTTTCTTCTGAGATCGCAGTAACGTGTAAGCTAGTATTATATAACAACGAAAATACAGGAAGCTGTTTAAATTACTTTGGAGAACTCAAACCCTTTTTTGCAATTATTAAGCTAAAATACCACACATTAAAAGTATGCAAATAAATCTGAATGCATTTTACATCCACGAAAAGATGACCAGTAAAATTCCCACTGTTAGTAAATAACTTCTGCTTCAGTTTACAGAGTATCGCTTAATTACCATGTTGCTTATTCATAGGTCAAATGGAAAATACAGCAAATGAATGATATAACATTTTTTGGTGCTAGAACAATACAATTTGCACAGTAAAGACCAGACCGAAAAAAAGGCAGCCTACCATCTACCTGTTTACTAAGCTAAGCGCTCCTTGTTAAAAAAGTGGACAACTCTCACCAAAGAAGAAAAAAACGTTTTCTTTTATTTAAAAGCATTCAAAAATAATAGATACCTTCTGAAAAAAGAACAGCAGCACAAATCCCATACAGTCACTAAAGATGCTTGCGCACAAAGACAAGCTTGGACGCAATACGACAACAATGCCCAGCAGTGGTAATTTTTGAATTCACTGCTCTTGAAACTATACAACCTACCTTCCCGGCAAATAGAAGGAACAGGCTGCAATCGCAAAACTCGAAGAATACTTTTAGAACAGGCATATGACTGAGTTTACAATTCAAGAATCAGCAGAAGTTGTCTGGCGCTGTAATGTTTTACAGAAACTGTCCCAACGGATAAAGGATGTTAAAACATCCCTTCAAAGCACCATGGACCGTGCTCATGTAAAGCACTGAAATCACTCCGTTCAGGAGTCTGCGACATAATGCACCAACAACAAAAACATGACACAGATTTTTATAGATATTTTTATTAGCGGCAAACACAAGACAGAACAAAATGCAATTTCACTAGCAGAACAATATCATAAAGAATGTGAAAATTAGTTAAAGGTTCCACCCACAAAAGAGGAGTAAAACAAGATGACTGGTTATACAAGCGACGTAAACCAAAGGTATATAACTCCCTAAGAAATATGTGTCTTGTACATGGACTTGTTGACAGCTGGCAGACATCCAACACCAAGACTCAGGGTATACCTTTTTTTCTAATCCACACCGTACACATGAAAAAATAGATTATATTTTACCATCAAATTCACTTAAAAACAAATGCCAAACAGAGAAATGCCCCAAGTATTATCTGTTCATAATCCCCTTTTGTGTACATTAACCGTTAGATCTGCAAAATTAGAGCCTACTCTCTGGACATTCAAAAAAGCTCTATTGAGTGACCCTAAGTACTATCTCCATATGAGAAATTGGATCCCCAAATTCTTAGACGATAATATCGGCAGCACCTCAATAGATATCGTTTGGGACACCTTGAAAGCCGGGATTCGGGGAGAGACTATGCAGTACTCATTTATTGCAAATAAACAAGAAAGGATAACCATGCAGGGTTTACAGGACGAACTTAGGCTAGCAGAAGAAAAACTGGCCAGTGTCACGAGTGGAGGAGACACAACCGTAGAAATCTCCAGCATCCTAGTTCAGGTAGCAATTGCTAAAGCAGCTATCACCAACATCTTTACAGATAAAGCAATTCGGAAAGCCACAGCACGAAAGGAATTAGTATACGAAGTCAATGAGTAAGTGGGTCTCCAATTAGCAGTTTGAATGCAACAACAGACCAACTCTGACTTAATCAAGGAAATTGACGATCCGGTGGCAGGACAATTAAAGGACCCAGAACATATCAGAGAAGCTTTTTGGTGGTTTTACAGAGATCTATATATCGAAGATGGTAGGGGGGGCGTAGTTGAAATAGAGAGGTATCTAGAGAGTGGTGAAGGTGTAAGATTTGAGGAAGAAGATCAGAAGGTATTGGAGGAATCCTCTAGTATAGAAGAAGTCCTAACCGTCATTAATAGTCTTCCAAAAGGGAAAGCCACTGCACTAGATAGTATTACTTACAAGTTTTATGGTATATTTTTAGAACAAATCAAGCATATCTTAACTGATCTGGTTATACACATATTCTTTAGGGGTTGGCCTCCCAATTCTTGGTCTTGCGCTAAAATGGTTATTTTCCCTAAAAAAAATAAACCTCCAGAACACCTAGGATCATACCACTCCATAACTCTTATCAATGCAGACACAAAAATGTATTCAAAGATCTTGGCAAACAGGGTAGCACCTATAATACATAAGGTGATTGCCAAGAGCCAACATGGCTTTGTTCCTGGGAGATCAACAATAAACCACATCCAGAGAGTTATCACAGTCTTTGACGGAACGGAGACTGCAGGAGACTCTATGGCATTGATCCTTCAGGACACGGAGAAGGCTATCGATAGGGTCTCCTGGCAGTTTCTCTGGAAAGCAATGGCAGGATTCCAAACAAGCTTCATTCAGGCCATACAAAAAATGTATGTTAATCCCAAGGCCGTAGTACTGGTTAATGGAAGCTTAACTAAGGAAATTGCTATCTCCTGAGGAACACGCCAGGGCTGCCCATGCTTACCACTACTCTTCGCAATATATATAGATCCTTATATTCGCTGCTTAGAAAGGAACAACAAAATAGCTCCTATCATATTATCGGGACACTCCACAAAAACATTAGCATATGCAGATGACATTGCTATAGTCACTACTGAGCCTACGATAGCAATGCACTCCATTGAGATTGAAGTAAGTAAATTTGGCCTAGTCTCTGGCTACGCGCTCAATCAAGGGAAAACGCAGATTGTCCTGAATCAAAGTAACGCAATGGATGATCCTAGAGTGGTGGGGAAAGTGACATACTTGGGAGTTACCATTTCCTCGGATCTTGAGGAATTGGTGGATATTAATGTTAAACCAATGTTGGGCTCAATATAAAAAGATCTACGACGCCTAGATAACCTCCACCTATCCATAATCGGAAGAGCAAATGCAGTGAAAATGTTTTTCTTTCCCAAAATCCTATATTTATTTAGGGCAGTTTGTCTCGAATTTTCCAACCAGTGGTTCACAGCAATGGAGCGCACATTTTCTAGATGTATCTGGGCATACGCACAACCCCGGCGAGCCTATAAATATCTCACCCTCCCTAAGGATAGAGGCGGGTTAGCTCTCCCCAACCTAAGAAGGTACTATTGGGCGTCCGTATTACAGCAGGGAGTTACTACAAGATGAAAGAAGCGGAGATGAACATACACGATCTATATTTCAGCTGCTTTTGGGGAACTCAAGCCAAGGTTATTTGTGGAGGCCTGTACATGATAGCTACCATAAAAAAGTTAAATTCAAGACTTTGTACAGTAGCTTTAAGGTATGGAAAGCCATAAAGAAAATACTAGGAATAGGACAAATGTCACACTATACTCCTGTAATGAACAATCCAATTCTTCCACTAACTATTTTCAGGGATAACTGCATAAACAAATGGTACAGGACAGGAATAACTCAGCTAGGATGCCTGTTTACACCACAGGGGATTAAATCCTTCGAAGTCCTGATAGAAGAATTCCATCTAGATTGGCGTGACTTTTTAAAATATCTTCAAATCAGGGACTTTTTGCTACGCAAGCCTGGGGGGAGGACATTAGGGGAAAAGTCACCCCTCATTCACTCTAGGGACCACACTATCGGGGGAGTCTATGGCTCTTTGATGGCAATATTCCTGGATGACTTAGATAAAACATTGCTGAAGTGGCAAAGCAAACTTGAGATTTCAAATGAGGGATTTTTATACACCTACCAGCTAGCCCTAACTATTCTTATTTCCACCAAGCTTCAGGCACAATTTTATAAAACCTGTTTCTTTCTATACTACACACCAGATAAAATCGCTAAGTGGAGAACCGGTGAAGGGACTTGCTGTCCAAGATGTAAGTTATTCAATGCCGACTCTATTCATATCTTCGCCTCTTGTCCTGCACTAACATTTTTAATACAAGATATAGAGAGGTTTTTGATGTCTGCCCTCTATAGAGAGATCACTTTGTCAAGCGAGATAATCTTACTAGGGGCAGACGATCCGGATAATCCCGGCAGTGTCCATGAGCTCATATTTGTCTCAATGGTGATTTTGCGGCTATGCATCGCATCTGCATGGCTAGATCCTATAGCACCCTCATTTCAACAGTGGTGAGCTAGGCTATTGGCCATACATAACATTGAGGTAGCCATTTACAATCGGAAAGGTAAACAGCGCCGAAAAAGGGGACTGAGAATCTGGATCTGGACACACAATGGCGCGCCATACAAAATTATTAATACAGTGGTATTATACTATGTCCCTGCTCTCAGCTTTCTTTTGGTTTTCTAACTAGCTTTCCTGGATATCTTTCTGTGGCTTTTCCTCTTTCCTTCTTTTTCTTTTTTTTTCTTCTCAAATAATATACGTGATTTTGGGAATTGCATGCTGAAAATGTTTAATACTTGTTATATAATCATGGTAAATCACAATGTAATACTCATGATGACAATGTGTAGCATGGTTTACCTGTCTGTCACAGAGGGGGGTTAGGGGGGGTGGGTTAAGTAAATAATGGTTAAAAATCTGAATAAAGATTTGAATAATAATAAAATAAATAATATAGACATTTAAAAAAAATCAAATTACAACAAAGGGGCCAGAATAAAGTCAATAAAATGCTAAAGTATAATGTAATATTTTGGACAGTGAAAACTATAATTGAGAAGTGGGGTCCTATTTAATATTCTTCTTCCAGCCCCACAAACATTATGGAAAGTGCATATATTTAGGAGAGGGGAAGAGTCACATTTAGTGTTCTAACTCCAGTCCGCCAAACACTGGGGAAAATGGGGTGAATGGGAGGTGGCCAGAGTAAATCTGGTGTTGACTATCGTAAATCCATGTTTAAAAAAACAACCGAACCCCTGGTACCGTAGGGGACTCGGGAAAGTATTAGTATTATATAACAACAACAGTCCCTAAGACAGCAGTTACATGATCTCCATGCATACAATTACTCACTACCATTTTCTTTCGGTTTCAGATTTTACCCTGACCTGCCTTTATGCTTGTCCTCTCCACTTTTGTTGACTGCTCAGGAAGCCAACCAGGTAATCCACAGTTATTTCTCATTTTTGTGTTACCAACTCCCTCCCCCTGTCTACTCTAATTCATGATATTCCTCTGCAAGTTTATTCTGGTATCCATAGGACTGCTCTACCCATATTGGCAGAATGTATTTACCCAGATTGATAACCACTTACTTTGGATATGTATTCATATGGTTCTTTTTTATATGCCCCTCTCCCTTGTATCTTTTAATAGTGGGGGCTTCCAGCATTCAAATTATCGCTCAAATCTTATGTACTCACCAAGACTTGCCTCTTTCCCTGCAACCATTCTGTATGTTTTAATAGTGGGAGGGCCTCACTCATGTATGTATGCATAGATGGTTGTCTGGTGTCTTTCATTCGATGTTTCGATTTCTCATCTAATTTTTGATTGTTCTTTGTGTATGTCTTTATATGTATTATAGTGGCAATTCCTCAGACCTACATTAAGCATGTCCTAAGTATGATCCTACTGTTTTACTGGATCGAAACCCCATTGACAATCCCATAAAGACCCAATTCCTATTAATTTATTGTATGGTTTATGGGCTGTATTCATGCTGATGTCATTGTGATACAAATATTGCACCTTCAAATCATTGGTATCTCATCTTTTCCTTGAACAGTTTTTTCAGTTCACCTTTATTCACAACACACTGCAGTCTTTCATAAGAAAACTCTAATTATGGATCTTTGGACATTAAAAATATTGTTTTGAATTTACAATATTGTTTAATATTCCATACCTTATCCTGGCTGTCTTAGGGATGTTGCTGTTCTATAAAACTATCATAACTATAGTCTCTCAAACATTGGGGAAAGTATATATATTTGGTGGGGTCATACTTACTAATCTAATCAATCAATCAATCAATCAAAGCATTTACATAGCGCACTACTCACCCGGAGGGTCTCAAGGCGCTTGGGGAGGGGGGGTCAGCTACTGCTCGAACAGCCAGGTCTTGAGCTGTTTCCTGAAGGCGAGGTGGTCTTGGGTCAGGCGGAGGTGGGTCGGGAGGGAGTTCCAAGTCTTGGCGGCCAGGTAGGAAAAGGACCTTCCTCCTGTGGTGGCTCTTCGGATGCGGGGGACGGCGGTGAGGGCGTGGCTGGTTGATCGAAGATGGCGTGTGGGCTTGTAGAAGTTGAGGCGGCTGTTGAGGTATCTTGGGCTTTGGTTGTGTAGGGCTTTGTGAGGAGACGGAAGGTGATTCTCTTGTTGACCGGGAGCCAGTGCAGGTCTCTCAGGTGTCCGGAGATGTGGCTGTGTCGGGGGATGTCGAGGATGAGTCTTGCTGAGGCGTTCTGGATCCGCTGGAGTCTCTTCTGAAGTTTGGCAGTGGTTCCAGCGTAGAGGGAGTTGCCGTAGTCCAGTCGGCTGGTGACGAGGGCCTGGGTGACCGTCTTCCTGGTCTCGGTGGGGATCCATCGGAAGATCTTACGTAGCATGCGCAGGATGTTGAAGCACGACGACGAGACGGCGTTGACTTGTCTGGTCATGGAGAAGGAGGAGGCCAGGATGAAGCCCAGGTTGCGTGCGTGGTCTGTTGGTTTGGGTGCGCTGCCCAGGGCGGGGGGCCACCAGGAGTCATCCCAGGCGAAGGGCGAGGAGCCCAGGATGAGAACTTCCGTCTTGTCTGAGTTCAGTTTCAGGCGGCTGTTCATCATCCACATGGCTACGTCTGTCATCCCTTTGTGTAGGTTGGCTCTGGCGGTGGCGGGGTCGTTGGTGAGGGAGAGGATCAGCTGGGTGTCGTCGGCGTAGGAGATGATGTTGAGGTTGTGTTGGCGTGCGATGGCCGCAAGGGGGCTCATGTAGACATTGAAGAGGGTGGGGCTGAGCGAGGAGCCTTGAGGAACGCCGCAGATGACTTCGGTGGCTTTTGATCTGAACGGGGGGAGGCGGACTCTCTGTGTCCTTCCGGTGAGGAAGGAGATGATCCATTCTAGTGCCTTCTCCTGGATTCCGACATTGCTGAGGCGCTGTACTAGGGTGCGGTGGCAGACAGTGTCGAATGCCGCGGTCAGGTCCAGGAGGATGAGGGCCGCTGTTTCTCCGTTGTCGAGCAGGGCTCGGATGTCATCGGTGGCTGCGATGAGGGCGGTCTCGGTGCTGTGGTTGGCCCGGAAGCCAGATTGCGAGAGGTCTAGGTATCCGTTCGTCTCGAGGGAGGCGGCCAGCTGCTTGTTGACGGTCTTCTCGATGACTTTGGCCGGAAACGGGAGGAGCGAGATGGGGCGGTAGTTTTTGAGTTTGGTGGGGTCCGCTGATGGTTTCTTCAGTAGTGTGCTGAGTTCTGCGTGCTTCCAGCTCTCCGGGAAGGTAGCGGTGTCGAAGGAGGTGTTGATGATGTCCCGTAGGTGGGGTGCGATGATCGAGTCAGCCTTGTTGAAGACGTGGTGAGGGCAGGGGTCGGTAGGAGATCCGGAGTGGATGGAGTTCATCGTGCGGATGGTGTCTTCGGTGTTGATCGGGGTCCAGACGTGGAGGGTGGTGGTGGGGGGCGTTGGTGCGGTCGTGGGGTGCGTCGGTAGTGTGCTGAAGCTGTTGTGTATGTCTGCGATCTTGTTGTGGAAGTAGGAGGCGAGGGAGTTGCAGAGGTCTTGTGATGGGGTGATGTCGTTGTTTCCGGCGTTGGGGTTGGAGAGCTCTTTAACGATGTTGAAGAGTTCCTTGCTGTTGTGTGCGTTGTTGTCCAGTCGATCCTTGAATGCAGTTTTCTTGGTGGCGTGGATCAGTTGGTGGTGTTTTCGGGTGGCGAGCTTGAGGGTGGTCATGTTGTCTGGTGTTGGGTCTCTGCGCCAGGCTTTCTCGAGGGCTCGGCAGTTCTTCTTGGAGCTCTGTCTTGAGTTCGTCGGTGAACCATGGGTCTTTCTTGCTGCCGGGTCTACTAGGCGGGGTCCTCAGAGGGGTGAGGTCGTCTGCGCAGTTGCTGATCCACTTCGTGAGGTTGTTGGCGGCCTGGCTGGGGTTCGCTGCTCTGGTGGGAGGGTTCTGGCTCAGGGAAGCGGCGAGCTGGTCGGCTGTGATCTTGTTCCAGCTTCTGCGTGCAACCTGTTGCTGGTGGTGGTGGATCGTGGTCCTTCTGAAGCTGAAGTGTACGCAGCTGTGGTCCGTCCAGTGGAGTCCGGTGGCGTGGCTGAAGGCGATGTCCTTGCTGGATGAGAAGACGGGGTCGAGTGTGTGTCCGGCGTAGTGGGTGGGGGTGGTCACCAGCTGCTTGAGACCGAGGTTGTCGAGGTTGTCCAGCAGGGTGGTGGTGTTGCGGTCGTTGTTGTTCTCCAGGTGGAAGTTGAGGTCCCAGAGGAGGATGTAGTCAGCGGAGGGGAGGGCGTGCGGGCTGATGAAGTCGGCGATGTCTTCGCTGAATTGTGTGCGTGGTCCCGGGGGTCTGTAGATGAGGGTGTCTCTGAGGGTGGTCTTGGGGTCGGTGTGGATCTGGAAGTGCAGGTGTTCGGCGGTTTTGAGGGTGTGGTCGGTGTTGGTTGTGATGCGGATGGTGTTCCTGTGGATGATGGCGATGCCTCCTCCCGTCTGGTTGCCGCGGTCCCTCTGGGTGATCTTGTATCCGTCCGGGATGGCGATGGCGATGTCGGGCGCTGAGGAGGCGTTCATCCAGGTTTCCGTGAGGAAGGCGACGTCTGGGGATGTGGTGTCGAGGAGGTTCCAGAGTTCGATGACGTGTCTGTGGATGGAGCGGGTGTTGAGCAGGATGCACTTCAGGTGGTTGCTGCTGGTGCTCGGCTTGGTGGGTGCTGGAGTAGTTCAGGTCCGGATGCAGGTAGGTAATCTAACTAATCTAACTCTAGTCCAACAAAAATGGGGAAAGTGCTTATATTTGGGGTGTCAGATTAAATATTGTAACTCCAGTCCCACAAACATTGAGGACAATATATTGGTATTTTGGGAGTGGGAGGTCAGATTAACTATTTTAACTCCAGTCCCATGCACATTGGTGACAGTGCATATACTTATTGGAGCCATATTAAGCATTCTAACTGTAATCCTATTGTGCGGAGTGTATATGTTTGAGGGTGGACGGGGTCAGATTGAATAGTCAACTCTAATCTCACAAACATTGGGGGTAGGTCATATAACTGGAGTTTGTCAAATTACTAATCTAACTCCAGTCCCACAAAACTACTTATATTGGGGTTGGGGTGTGTTCACTGTATTAACTCTAGGCCCACAAACATTGGGGGAATGTATGGGGGTTATCATACCTATTCTAACTGAAGCCCCACAATCATTGGGGAAAGTGCATACATTTGGAGGGTCTGGTGTGGTATTCTAAATGCAGGCCAAGATAAAACTTTGGTAAACCTAATTAATTGGGTAGCTCAGATTTAACAAATACAGTTCATTTATTATGAACCCCAATAGAATATTTAGCTGGTTTTCTAAAAACACATATGTTTATTGAAATAGTGAATTTACATTTATTCAATTTAATGATCAAAAATCGGAATACACGTTAATAAATCACTATAATACCTTTTTAATAAAAATAACTTCCCACTCGAAACCACAGCAAAACCGACAAATTGAAAAAAAGTATATAAATGATAATATTATTAAATAATCATTCAAGTAATATTTAGTAACAACATGATAACAGAAATAAAAATCAAATTAAATGGTATTAAATACAACGAAATTGAAGAAAACAATATTGAAAACAACATTATTGTTAAAAAATAATATACCTACCCTCTATATTTTTGTCCTTGATTTTTTTGCAGTCCAATTTTTGGATCACAATATTACTGTCAAATTATATTTTGAAGTCAATATTCAGTAGTAATAACATAAACAACATTACATAAGCAGGCAAACTCAGTTTGGTCAATAAAAAAATTGTCCATCGACATTTTCTTTGTGACAATCTCTAAGACACTTGTACAATGATTAAAAAACAAACAAGTATGTTATATATGTTTGGTAATTATTTCACAAACCTCTTCCTTCTTGGAAAATACATTTCTGTGATTTAGACGGACAAAATGAATGTATTCCGATACATGTTATTATGTAAGCAGCAAAACGAGGCAGTTTGCAACAGTGCAAAATGTCTCTAATATTCCCACATAGTTCTGAGTTTGTACTGAGGTGTCAAGCGTCAGTAAAATCTAGTAACCTGCATTTCTAGATTGTCTAATATACATCCACTCACTGCTAAATGCACAACGATTTAGCCTCATACAATGCGTCTTTCTGGCTGCCAATGGAATTTCGTGAAAATATGCTGTGTTGGTTTTCTAAGCCACAGGAATGCAGAATGAAATCTATGCAGCCTGACAAGACATGTGATAGTACTTTGATGTCAAAAATATTTATTTTGTGTAGCTATGTAAAACTCGAATTATAAAGACATACTTCATGAAAAGTACAGCTAACATGCACTATGTGGTATGGTTATGCTTGCTTGCACTCAATATATTCCTATATAACTAAGGCGCTTAGTTGAAAAACATGAGAATGCTTGGATTTCAAACACTTTTTATAAAATAGTGAGTTGCGCTGTTCCAATTGGCTGGATTAATGCTCTTCTTTATACATCGGTCTCTTGTTACAATGAATCTCCGATTTCAGGGACACATTGGGTCCGATTCCACAAAGATGTTGCAGAGCTCTGCATGTATAAATTTATAAAAGTGTCTTTTTGTGCGATTCATTTTTATTTATTTATTTAAAGAGTTTTGTTTAGCACTTCATGTCACCTATGCGACTTCAGAGCTCTGTAGCCCAAGGAAAACTCGGCAAAGTGAGTCCAGCTAGATAATTCAGATGAATGCATATATCTGGCATTTTCTAGCCCACACTGTAAATACATGGGCATTAATATAACACCAATGCCAATTTCAGTTGTCAGGACCGACCACACCTGTATTCTCGGCATCATTCTGGACAGCAAGCTCACCATGAAAAAACAAATGAACACTGTCTCTGCAAGATTTTCAGATGGCTCCCCATCGACACGAGACATACTGTCACACCGGCCCTTGTCAACATCCGACTGGACTATAGCAACGCAGTCTATGCAGGAATCACTTTGCACCTCCTCACGAGATTGAGGATGATTCAGAACGCAGCAGCCGGACTCATCCTTGACCGCTCCAGATGGACCACATCACACCACACCTCAAGTAGCAACACTGGCTCCCCATTCAGAAGATATGCTAGTTCAAGATGCTGACCCACGACTACAAAGCCCTCCACACCCAAGGACCAGAGAACATCAACCACCGACTGAACTTCCACTATCCTGTGCGACACCTCCCTCTGCCTTGCCCACACCCCTCGCATCCATAGCAGCAACAGTGGAGGACGTTCCTTCTCCTACCTCTTGGAAAGGATCCTGGAATGCCCTCTCTCTTCACTTGTAGACCTCATCCTCTCTACAGGAATTCAGAAAAGGACTCAAGACCTGGATGATCGACTAAGCCTCAGCAGCAATACTCACAGCACCTGGAAACCCTCATGGGGGATTAGCCACGCTGTACAAATCCAGAATGATCGATTGATTGAGGTGCTTCCTAAATGAAGCTAGAGTTCATCCATTTCGGATGCTGGATTCTAAAGGATCTTCCACAATACTTTAGCCACTTTGCAAGTTGGCCTAGACAGGGTGGGTTATTTTACCACTCACAGTAAATACTAGTAAACCAGGGTTATATGTTTGCCATATGTGGAAAATGCCTCCTACTCCGAGTTTTAAACTTGAAAATGAGACCTAACATTTGGAATCGTCTTTGACATAATTAATTATGTATGTTGTTGTCCTTTTCCCCTGGGATCCTCACATGATAAATTTCAACAAGTTTGACCTGCCAGAATCTAACAGAGAAAAACTCTGAGGGTGTGATGATTGTCAATGAACTAATAATTTTTAACTCTATGCAAGCTCTTGTTTGATCAGGGATCACATTTTAATCCTCAACTTATAATGACGACCCTACATGGCCTTTTTGGATCAAGCGCACCAGTGAAAGATATAGATTTTGAGATCGGAAGAAGCCAATTTTCAATGGTAGCCATGCCCTAGTATGCCTTGTACATAATGCATATTCTTTAAACTTGATGCTGAATTCAACCAAGATATTTTTAAAGACAATGGTTCCTATGTGGCCAAAATGGTCCAAGGGAGACGCAGGCGTTTTGCGTCAGAATTAAGAACACTAGGCCTGAGTTTAGGTAGGTAATTAGTGCCAGAGGGAGAAAGGAAAAGTGTAGCCAGGGACATGTACCAATCAAATTAATAGTTGTTATTTATTTTTAATAATATGCAAAAAATAGCTTAGTTGCTCACATAAAAAAGTGACAACAAGCATGATGTGATAAGTGAGGGTGACTTTAAAATATATACATCGCATTAACAACACACGAGAGAACTCCTCATGAACAAATTATACAAAATGCATGGAGTTCTTGTTGTAGGGGGTCGACGGCGTTTGGATTTCAGTAACTGTAGATCACCTTCAGGACATAGAATATGTGAGCAAGCTGAATTCTGAACCGGACGATGCAGGTGAAAATGAATAGTGAGGATGGCCGCAACCAAGGCGTTTAAGCCGTTCGTGGTCGGAGAACTATAAGTGGTGAACGCTGGGACTGGCGTCTGCCAGTATGTAGCTTGGACCCAGGTGAAAGAAAGTAATCAGCTCGAGTATTACGAACAGTTCTTTATGTGAATGCAAGGAGGGAGTGCACTGCGATGGAAACGCCGTTGGCCCCCTCGTCAACCCCCCCGACGAGAACAGTTTGTGGCGCTGGAGGATTTTAACTCACCCACCTTTACGGCATTCCTCAGGGTTCATAGTTGAGACCCTACCCTTTTTTAATATTTATATTGCCCCATTGTCTAAATTGAGCCAATCTTTTGGGTTCTCAGTTGTGTCCTACTCTGATGACATCCAAATTATTATATCTGTGGCTAGTGACTCCACTGACACGGCCACGCATTTTCATGATTGCTTGCACCAGGTCTGGAAATGGATGGCTTTAAACTGCTTAAAGTTCAATTACAGTAAAACTGAGGGCTTACGTTTTGGGAAGAATGCTTCCTTTTGGTCCCCAACATGGTGGCTGCAGGAACGTGGCTGTCTTCCTACCCCTGTTAGCAACATGAAAAACCTGGGTGTAGTCTTTGATAGCAAACTCTCCGTTGTGGGCCACATCAACATAATCACTTCTGCCTCTTCTTATATGCTGAAACTTCTCAGAAAGATCTTTTCCTTTATTCCTCCCAATCTTCAAAAAACTATGACTTCAGCCTTGTATATCAAAGGTTGACCATTCAGAAGATATGCCTTATTTGTCAATATCAGGAAAAAGTGCATGACCAAAATCCAAATGGTACAAAATGCAGCTGTGCTCTTGCTTTTAGACATTCCTAAATATCAATATGCCTCTTCTGCGCTCAGTCTCATGCACTGGCTTCCAGTCAAGAAGCACATTGACTTCAAAGCCTTGTGTATTGCTTTAAGGCACTTCATTGCATTGGCCTGGAGTGCCTTAAGCACAGCTTTCAATGGTATATCCCACCCAGACCACTTTGGTCTGCCTCATTACATATTCTTATAGTGCCAAATACAAAAAAAGCTGGTAGGGGAGGCAGAAGCTTTATTTTGGGCACAGCTAGACTCTGGAATTCTCTCCCCATGGAATTGATAAGGAAAACTGATCTGCTAACTTTTAGAAAAGCAATCAAAACCTGGCATTTGAACCAATAGTCGCACTCTCTTTTCCTTATATCGCACTTTACATCTCTGAGATCAGCACCCAGACACCCTCAGGTATTAGATGGGCTTTATACATTTTATTTTCATTTTATTTTCAAGAGGATCCAGTTTTAAGTAGTGGCAGGGCTTTCCACTCTTTAGGAGCTGTTGGACTTGACCCTCTCTGCAGGGTGACCCCCAAACCTCTCGACTTAACCCCTCCTGTTTCTGAGCCCATTTTTGTTGTTGCCTTTTAGGATTCAGTGCACTTTGCCACCGCTAACCAGTGTTAACATACTTGAGCTCTCGCCTTTAAATATGGCAAAGTTGGCTTGCACCCAATCGGCACATTTAATTTACTTGTAAGTTCTTATTAAAGTGATAATGCATGTAACCAGAGCATGTACATTAAATGCTATTAGTGGGTTCCCTTATTACATTTAATAAGTGATAAGTTTTGTTTCGAAGCAGGTATGAAAGTCATGTTTGGTGTCTAAAGAATTGTAATTTAACACCCTGTTTAATGGTAAAGTCAAATTTGAAGTCACAAATCTGAAAGTGCCACTTTTAGAAACTTGTTGTTTTCTTGTCCTAACCACTCGGTGTCTGTAGTCTGTTCCTGGGTCATAGGACTAGGTGTAGTTGGCAGTTGGATTTTGTGTATTCCCCCCAGATATCATCACAATAGAGGGTCTGGGTGATGGCAGAAAGAGCCATCTCTGTCAGGATGGGAGGAGATGTCACCTACCACACTTGCACTTCAAAGGCACTGGCTCAGCTCACTCACAAAGGACTTCACCGTAGCCTATTGTGAAACCCAGACATACTGGAGCAGGAAGGCAGGATATTTCAGCCACCTCTGTGGGAGAAACTCCTGAAGCTTCTCCCACTTCAAAGTGAGCACCAGATATAAAAAGGGGACCCTGAGACTAACTCTTCAGATCATTTCTGAACCTGTGGAAGACTTAACCCCTTCGATGCTCATGACGAGCTCAGCTCGTCATGAGGCACGGTTGAGCTGTGCTGATGACGAGCTGAGCTCGTCATGAACAATAGTAATCAAAGGTTCTCAGCACAGGAGGGGAAAACCATCAGCAGCAATGGTGTTAAAGAAGGTCTGCTCTGCTGCCCTGCTGCTCTACTGCAAGACAAACTGACTAGTTGTGCTGCAACTCTGCTTTCCTGCCATCCTGCCTGAAAGAGCAGTTGTGCTGCTGCCCTTCTACATGAGAAAGAAGGATTGGACCTACACATGGAACCATGGACTACCAGAGTGACTTCAAGAACTAGTTAGCTGACTTGCTGTTCTGAGCTACAGTGACACAACAAGTTCCAACACCCTTGAAGCCCCCAGGTGGTGCCTTAGCCACCCTAGGGGCATATTTACCATGGCTTATCGCCACCAGAACATCTCTTTTTGTGATGTTCTGGTGGCGATAACCCTTTCGCCTTATTTACACTTAACATGGCTTAATGCCGCCTTGTAAATAATGCCCCTTTCACGCAGCACTTAGCATGAAAGGGAAGGACAATGGGTGTTGCAGTGGGTGTTCCTCTGCAACACCCACTGCTTTTTGATGCTGCCCCCTATTTACAAGGGTGGTGTAAACATGGGGCGGCGCCAAAAATAAGACCAGGGGAAACCTGGTCCTAACCTGGTGCAACAAGGAGAAATGATTCATTTCTCCTAGTTTTTTTTCTATTTCTATGGGTGCTGCATTCTGCAGCACACATAGAAAGAGCAAATTGCCAGTAGTGATTGTTCATGGGCAGGCAGGTGTTCCTTCCCCCACATAAACAATCATTAGAGAATTACAAATTGCAACTTCTATATGTGCTGCATTCTGCAGCACACATAGAAGTTACCAGTCGCCATTATTGATTGTTTATGTGCAGGAAGGAACACCTTCCTGTACATGAGCAATCATTCTCTGCGATGCAGACACCCTTAGCATATGGTGTAAGGGTGCCTGCGTTAGCACTAGGCAGCTACATTTAGTGCCCGCGCTAGGGTAAAGACATGGTTGCACTGTGTTATGGTAAATACGGTGCATCCCTGCATTTCCAGACTGTCAGAGCATGTTGTTGCCAATTGTGGCGTAACACCGTGCTCCGTCATTCTGTTGTACACATGTCCCTTAGACCCTGGGAAGTGAGGATAAAGGTGCTCTGCTAGCCCATCGGAACAGACACAATGCAACGTAACCCGCTGCCGCCCTCGCAGCTCCTCATCAAATCGGACGCAGTGCAATGTAACTCGGCGCAGGCCTCACTTCGCAGTCCTCGCAACTCCTCATTGGCACTAACACAGTGTGACCAAACACAAAACAGGTCACTGCATCGCTCATCGGAACTGCTGATGCGCGGCGCAACTCCCCACATCAAGGGCTTAGGATACAATTCTCAGTGAGCCTACTCTGGTCCTTGTATCCAGCCCACTCTCCATCGTGGTCAGCCTGAACTTATGACTTTGCCTCAATCCGGTGCAACCAGATAACACCGTTGACGCGTTGTGCTTTTAAACACTATTTTTACCGATCCCTTTAAAAATTCAAAACTCTAGTTCTACTAATTGGTGCTTTGTTGTTTTGGTGTCAAATAATTTAGTAAAATTAACTCTATTTTTCACATTTATTTTGGGATTTTCCTTGTGCTGTGTTCTCACTTTAATACTGTTTAACTCCTGCATAAATACATTACTCATTGCCTCTAATTTAAGCCTGGCTGCCTTTCTGCCAAGCTTCCAGAAGGTTAAGTGCAGGTTAATTTAGTGAGTGTTTTTGTGAGAACAGGCTGTGATGGCAAATTGGAAATGTTATAGCAATTGTGGATAGTACCCGCAGATGCATCTTGAATAAGAGAGGCTATATCAGTTTAAAGGATACACAAATGTACAGTGTCTATGGATGTCACATTATAGAACTCATTAAAAAAACACTCGGAAACGATTTTCCTCACTTAAAATCAGAAAGCATTAGAGTAACTTCGAGCTGTAGTTATTATTGTAAAAAAAATAATAGACAACTTCAAATACTACCCCGGAACTCAAACTCACAGAGTTTCAAAATCATTTGAAATCAGTCGAAAAGTTAATTGATTACAGTAAGTTGATGTACATTAAACATAATACACGGATAATAAATGCTTGTTTCAAATAAACAATTAACATGAAATGTAGGAATACGCAAGCACTGCAGTGACATGGCGTGTTACAGGACTGCTGGTGCAGGAAGACGCCAACCTTGAGGTTTCTCTTCTTACCGCTAAAATGCAAAGACGAGTTTTATTCTCAGTGCTGCATTTGCTGTCAGGCGGCGCCAGGCAGAACCAAATCACTAAATCTTAAGTAACTATCTTCTGTAAAAGCAGAGATTCAGACGGCCCCGCCAGGCAGCCTTATTTTGCCCATAACGTGTGTCATTCCCATATATCTGACCTTTTACCGCCAGGTTTATCGAGCCAGCAAACTCCGTGAGCAGGTCGGAAGGCGGCGGAGCCGGCGTCTAGAGGCGGGCACTCGGGGCAAGGCAATCAATTCTTTAACCTTAGTCACCGGCTTTTCCTACACAGAGAGGCCGCAGAACAGAGCAAGACAGCATTTTTTGTAAAAAGCCAAAGTTAAATCCGTTTTCACAGAGGAGGGCTCCACTCCTTCCCCGCAGTACCCTTATGAAAGAGAAGGCTGTTCGGTTTCGCCAATAGGCAGCTTTTTGCTGTTTTCTTTTGTGGACATGCCAATACTTGCAGTGGCTTAGAGCCATCCCTTTGCTTACCATTGGTTGACTTTCTTACCACTCACACACTTGCTTCATATTCAATGACTTTCCTTTCCCTTCTGAATTTTAGATTGCCTCTGGAGTTTATCTTCTTTAGCAAAACTTTAATCAGCCGCGGTCCATGCAGGTAACAGCGGTGAGGCGGTGGGGCCGCGTTGGATGGGTATTTCGAGGGACAATGCAGAGGGATTTTTTTTTTTTAAATAATTAATTTTCCCTTTGCATCCTCCCTTGAAATCACGGGGTTACCCAATGCACTCAAAAACAGTGAAATATTAGTTAAGTAACAAAAACGATTCAGTACAAAAAGACAAAGCGACAGAAGGTTTCTAGGAATCTCCAGAGGGAGAGTTGTCCGTTGAAGTCCTTTATTGAGTCAAACAGCCAGCCGACACGTGTTTCATCGCTATTGCGAATCCTCAGGGCTAATAAGGCTGTGTTGAGACTAGTAGGTCGCTCAGCTGATGATAATTCCGTCCCCAGCCGGGCCTGTGACCATCGATGAGGAAAATGAAAACAACTGGTCTCACACCCAATATAAGGTGCACCTGAGGGGAAACTTCCTGTGTCCTCAATAATATTTCAAATCCAAGTGGTATCTAAGATGTGCTCTAAAACCATAATCAAGTGTAAAGTCACACACACGAAGGCCTGCAGTCGGGTACGACTTCAGTCTGTTAAGAGGACGTGTTCCTGTTTGGTCCAAACAGGAACACGGCCCTGAGAGATGACACGTTGGGAACCGCACTCGGTTTCAAAGAGTCTTGGCGTCCTCTTAACAGACAGGGTTCACCATTTCAGTATTTGCAGTTTTACATAGCACGAACAAAACAGAATTTAGAACTCCATTTTTATTTGTGCTATGTCATTAAACTGCCAAAAATGAAATGCTGATTTTCTGTCACCATACATACTAATAGACTCCATTCAGGCCGATTGCTTCTGCTTCAATCTAAGTCAGTGGGGAAAATACATTCTACCATTTATTTAAAATCTCCAATTTGCCTGCGCTAAAATGTCTGCGCGAATGAAATAGAACAAATTCTCTTCTATTTACACAATGACTGGCAAAATAGTACCTTATCTCTACGGTTTAACCTGCAATAGACTAAATAGTAGAGATGATAGTAGAGATGATGTACAATTTGACCTGTGGCTGGACAAAAAGTGGGAAGGAGGTCTTTAATTAGAAGGCCATGAACAAAAAAGTAACTCCAAGCACTGGTAGTGTAGTGGCCATCTTGTAATGGGGATGCAACTTGTGTGAAACATTTGAAAGTGCATATACAAATGTATAATGGTTTGTAAAAAGGTAAGTGCATGAATTAAGCTAAACTGTTTACAGAGGAATAAATCGTAAAATCAGTTTTGAATAAAAACATGTTATTTGAATATTCAAATAAGACATGTAGGGGCAGATGTATCAACCAATTTTTTAGTCGCAAACGCTGCAAATCGCAAAAAAACTGCATTTGCGACAAAAAAATAGGAAAAAGTTATGTATGAAAGAAATCGCATTGCAAAATAAGAAATCGGAAGAATTGCGATTTCTTACGTTGCAAGAACATGAATTCTGCTAATTATATTGCGATTTCTTAATTTGCGATGTTCCAAGTTTGCGAAAATCGCAAACTTGATATTGCAAATCATGAAATCGCAATGACATGTATGAAAAATTCGCAAATTGCGAAATCGTGAAAATCGCAATTTAAGAAATCGCAATTACCACCAAGTGCATGCAGGTGGTAACCAGGTGAAAGATATAAAAAGCAACCCAAGATGGAACTGAAACTTCCACAATGGCAGGACTATATGTGATAGCCAGGAGGCTGCGTAACCGTGCCCTTGCACAGAGGAGACTGAGACAAGAGCGAATATTCGGACTGCGCATCACGCTGTTCCAGCAGACTGAAGATGACATCCATGATAAGTACAGGCTGCACCCACACACCATCTTGGACCTCATAGATGAGCTGAAACCCTATTTGGAGCACCCAACAAGCAGGACACAATCAATTCCCACCTATGTGCAGGTATTGTGCTCACTGCACCTTGTGGCCTCAGGGAGTTTCCAAGGAGTCATAGCAGAGGTTGGTGGGGTGTCACAGAGTACTCTTTCACACTTTTTTCATGCATTTTTGGATGTAATGCTGAACAGGCTAGGACATCACATTTTCTTTTCAAGCACCGAACATGCATTATAAGAAACCAAACTTGGCTTTTATCAAATTGCAAGTTTCCCCCATGTAATAGGCTGCATCGATGGGACCCATATCACCATCACACCGCCAGCAGCTACAGAATATTGTCAGGGCCTGCTCCACGGGATCCGTGTACACAGGGGGTTCGAACCATCAGGCGAGGGATAAATAATGAAAAGAGACCGGGGACGGGAAGGGGTCAGCAGGGACAAGGGATCTGAAACGACAGAGCATACGTTTTATAACACCAATCAAATGTTAAGGCTACTCTCAATAATACTCTCTCAAACTCTGAATACCTTGAGGGGCTGTACACATTCCTCCAACAAGATTAAATGAGATATCGGTTCAGCTTCCTGAAAGGAAACACAATGGTTATCATAACATATAACACACAGGTGTAAGATCTAGAAACAGTGAACCCTTTGTGAATACACACCGTGTTATGCGGAGAATGAACCTTATTAATAGACCCCCCGGGTAAAATGACTTGTTCCTCTAAATTAGTCTTTGAGATAATTCACAAGTCTATCATCCGGATTTATTCTAAAAGAGTTTGTGGTATAACTCCCCACGTTGTCACTCCATCAAGCACTGTACTGTCCCTTAAATTCGCATAGAATATCTTTAAGCCAAAAAGATGCGATACGTTGGTGTACACTTCTGCATTAACAAAAGTCTTTAAATCATATAACGGCAACGTGTGGTTGCGACCACCACCACGCTCCGCTATTAGAATCTGATCAGAACAAACAAAAACGACTAGCCGGCAGTAGGTAGTGATTTACCACTCTACTCCGGACATTGCAGGAAATGAAGATATTTCTAACCGGCAGTAGGTAGAATGCAACTCCACTCTACTCCGGAATGCAGGACAAGAAAATACCATTCGAATAAGCCTTCCACGGCAACTTGCAGCAGCCGCCGCCAAGCTCCCGGAAACAGATAACCCAGAGAAGCCGGGTTTGAAAATGACACGCACAAGGCGATGCGTTACTTCGTCAAGGAAACAAAGTTGCAATTCCTATAATGCCGGCAAGCGCCCATGAACAGGGCTCCCAGCGGATACTTTGTTACAATACCTCAACGCCGAGAGAAGCTTGATCAGCGCTCTCGCTTCCCAAACGCGGCAGCAGCTCGATAGACGCCGTCTTCTCCCAGCAACTCGGAAACACAAAGAAAGGACACAAAATTACGAGCAACTCTCTTCCTGTGAACACCACCCTTATACTTCCCCCCTACAAGGATCATGGGAGATGTAGTTTCCTAAAGATTGGGTAGGCGCGGTGCTGCAGGAACCTGACAGTATGCCCTACCTCCTAGCGCCTCCTAGGCCCAGGCTTGGCAGGATACCTTCGATGAAATGACCTGACAGCAACAGGAGCATGCACATTCATAGATGGCTCCCAAGAGTCGTCCTCAGCCGAGTAACCCTTCCAGGCCACCAAGTACCACAATGTGCCTCTGCGACGTTTAGAGTCCTTTATGCAGCGTACCACATATTCCAGTCCATCGTCGCACAGCACTGGAGGAGGAACCCTCCGTCGAGCCGACAAGGCCGGTTTCAACAAACTACAGTGAAATACCGGGTGGATTCGAAGCGAGGCTGGAAGTTTCAGTTTATACGCCACAGGGTTCACCTGTTTCAAAACAACGTATGGACCAATATATTTAGGGTGGAACACCGAACGGAGTTTGAACCTGATGTTTTTGGTGGACAACCACACCCTGTCCCCCACCCGGAAAACAGGACCCACACCTCGATGCTTATCAGCCCATTTCTTGTACTCTTGTTTGGCTTGAACCAAATGTCTGGACACTTTCTTTTGGACCGCATGCAAACGTCGGACCGAACCCAACACCGAAGGTTGATTACCCACTTCTTCAGGAATGGTGATAGGCAAAGCCCGGGCATCGAATCCATAGTTGGCATAGAAAGGGGACACCCCCAACGAACTATGCCATGCATTGTTATAGGCGAATTCAGCTAGCCACAACAGGGACACCCAGGAATCATGAGCCTCAGTAGCATAGCATCGTAGATATTTTTTCAATGTCTGATTGAGCCTTTCAGTCTGGCCATCAGTCTGGGGATGGAAACTGGTTGACAAAGAGGCTTTGATCTTCAACGCCAAACACCACGACTTCCAAAAGCTCGCGATGAACTGAGTTCCCCTGTCTGAAATGATGACTTCAGGAATCCCATGGAAACGGAAGACATTAGACAAAAGCAGCTGTGCTGTTTGACCCGCCTTGGGGAGGTTCCTGCATGGTATAAAATGTCCCATTTTCGTAAGGCTGTCTACCACCACCAACACAGCTGTATGTCCATGATCAGAAGGCAACCCTGTGATAAAGTCCATACTGATACTCTGCCATGGTTTCTTCGGAGTGGGTAATGGCATAAGTTTCCCCTTGCTCTGACTCTGCAATGTCTTTACCCGTGCACACTCCTCACACTGACCCACCCAAAGTGTCACGTCTCTGGACAAGGTATCCCACCAGAACTGCCTTTGGACCAAGAGCACTGATTTCTTTATGCCTTGATGACCTGACATTGGCGAAGAGTGACACCACTCGAAAGCCTTTTTCCTACTTTCCATGGAAGGCAAGAACAATTTGTTTTCTACGAAGGGCAAACCACGGACGAGGGATCGTCTGGTGTCTTTGCTACTCCATGACCTCCAGGCAGCCTCGGTCTTTTGTCCCTTGATTGTCTCTAGAAAGACATCCGCATTGAGAACACAGATTACTTTACTAGGTTCAATGATGGCATCCATTGGAGGATCGGCCTTTACCTCCAAAGCATCACCCAAGCGTGACAAAGTATCCGCCTTCTTGTTTTCGGCACCTGGACGGAAGGTTATCAGAAAATTGTACTCCGCAAAAAACAGCATCCACCGCATCTGTCTCTGTGACAGATGTCTAGCCGTTCGCATGTATTGCAGATTACGGTGGTCCGAGAACACAGTCACTGGATGTATGGCCCCCCATAGATACTGTCGCCATTCCTGGAAAGCCTTTTTAATAGCAAGTAGTTCTTTTTCTGCTATAGTGTAGTTTTTCTCGGCTTGGCTCAGTTTTTTGGAGAGGTACGCTACCGGATGGAGTTGACCTGTTTGTACATGTCTCTGAGACAAAATAGCCCCTACTGCCTCATCCGAGGCATCAGCCTCTACAATATACGGCAATTCAGGTTGTGGATGAGCCAATATGGGCGCGGTGACAAACGCCCTCTTGAGATGAGTGAAAGCATGCTCTGCTTCTTGCGACCAACCGTACACCACCCCTTTTCTTAGTAATCGAGAAAGAGGCGCAGCAATGCGCGAAAAGCCATCAATAAACCTCCTGTAATAGTTCACAAAACCCAGGAAACATTGGACTTCTTTCACTGTTTTACATGATTGTTACCTTCAGTTAATATTTCCATGTTTAAGAATAGTCTGGGGTAAGATGTTTTTTTTTAGTTTCTTTTGCTTTTTGTTATGGGGGGAAGATGTGTAGCATCCTCCACTCTTAGGATTAGCTGTGGAGTGCACAATGTGACATCATAGAATCAATGTTGTAACCACAGTGACTAGAATGTATGTTTTTGAAGCTGAGACTGTTACTGCTCTGGACTTGGATGGGATCTGGATGTGTCTCTCTTTCCTGGAATAAACCTGAGCTTCCTTTCAACTATAATACTGAGTCAGCCTCATCCTTCTTCAAAACCTGAATCCTACAGGTTTCCCTCTCCAAACTGTCCAGCACTCAGACTTCCATGTATACCATTATGTCGGAAAATGAAAGAGTCATGTATGCTGCCAGGGTATTTTGCCACAATGTCATTGATGATGTATTTAGCATTGCACACAATCTGGATATTCAGGGAATGGTAGCATTTCCGGTTTCTGAAGACATATTTGTCAGGTTCCTGCAGCACCGCGCCTACCCAATCTTTAGGAAACTACATCTCCCATGATCCTTGTAGGGGGGAAGTATAAGGGTGGTGTTCACAGGAAGAGAGTTGCTCGTAATTTTGTGTCCTTTCTTTGTGTTTCCGAGTTGCTGGGAGAAGACGGCGTCTATCGAGCTGCTGCCGCGTTTGGGAAGCGAGAGCGCTGATCAAGCTTCTCTCGGCGTTGAGGTATTGTAACAAAGTATCCGCTGGGAGCCCTGTTCACGGGCGCTTGCCGGCATTATAGGAATTGCAACTTTGTTTCCTTGACGAAGTAACGCACCGCCTTGTGCGTGTCATTGTGCGTGGCCCCGGAATCAAAAAGGACATCAGTTGACTCACACTCAATAAAAATTTTGTCAACAGGATAGTTTCTAAGATCAGCTGTCGAAGTGACTTGGACTACCACCTGTCCACAAACAAAATCCTCCTCCAAGGACTCATTATCAACAACTTTTACTGAAGCAGAGGGAATTTTACTTTTGCACAGATTAGAATAGTGACCCTTCTTCTTACACTTCGAACATATAGCATTAAAGGCAGGACATTTTGTGTCATTAGCATAATGACCAACCTTGTCACACCTAAAACATTTAGGTACAAAAGATTTCTTTTTAGTCTCAACCAGATTACCGGAATTTGAGCCTTTCTGTGAGTCACTCACAGCATTTTTAACAACTTGAACAGAGGGTTGTTTGTCTTTATTCAAGGTATCAACACATTTTAGTGAATGTTCCACCCTCTTAGCTAGTTGAAGAACTTCATCTAAGGATGGTTCATCTTTTAACCACAATTCATCGCAAACCTTCTCAATGTTACATCTCACCATGAATTGATCTCTGATTCTTTCTTCAATGGAACTATCAAATTTGCAAGAAGATGCAAATTTTCTTAACTGAGTGACATACCCCTCAACAGTTTCTCCCTCATTTTGTAATCTTTTTGCAAACTGGTACCTTTCTAATATGGTACTAACTTTGGGCAAATAATGATTGTCCAATTTTTTCATGCAAATTTCAAACTCATTAAGACCTCTCTCTTCTTCAGAACTAAGTTCCGCCAAATGGCCAAAAACATCTTGACCCTCTGAGCCAAGACAATGGAGTAGAAGGGAGGTTTTGCGTTCAGCACTTAAGCTAACACCACAAACCTTAGCATAACGCTCGAAAACTTTTTTCCACTTCTGCCATTTAATAGGAGGATCACCCGGGGATGACAGAAAAAATGGTGCTGCAGTTACATTTTGCATACCTAAAATTAAATAATGAATTACTAAAACCTTGAGTCTCCTTTAGAACCAGTAAGCACCTAGTAAAAGAACAGTGTGCAGTAAATATGAATAAAATTAGAACACATCAATATACATCACACTGTAATGGCAAAAGAAAATAATTAAAAATAAATAAATAAAACCATCCACTAGGTGGTGCTGTGGCAATAAAGTGAGAAGAATAATGGGATGGATATTTAAGCGTCAAATATTTATGCTATGTTTAACAGAAGAAATGCGCAATGTTGTTGATAGGTAACACACCCTTAAATGTAGTTTAACACAAGAAAGTCAATGTTGTTGATAGGTAACACACCCTTAAATGTAGTTTAACACAAGAAAGTAAAACGTTTTTTTTTTAAAAGCCAAGTTCATGCCTAAAACTACAAAGATGGTCCCCACGTTACGTCTTGAGCGTACCTTGACGTCCCAACGTTGCGCAACGCCGTCTAAGGAGAGGAAGTCGCAGAGAAGGCGTTCAGATTCCGGTGCCCAGCTTCGTGGAATTACTCGAGCACTGACGAGGAAGAAGACACTTGAGTTCTAACGCGAGCCAAGAAGAATGGGCACTCGAACTCCGGTAGGACTTGTTTGCATTCAAAAGTTTCACAGACGTTGTGAAATGAGCAATATAACACGAATATCCTGTGAAGTTGATATCTTTACACAACGTGAGGAAAACGGCATTAATAAAAGTCTTTTGAGAAAAGCGGCAATAATTAAATTCAAAAGACTCGTTGCCCAAAATGTAACTGTAACATCATGCAGCCGCTGGTGAAATCATAGCACAGCAAACAATATAACTAATGTGATAAATAGCAGCCGCTGGTGTGATCAACACACAAAAATTTAAATTAAAGGTAGTAGCTTTAAGTCATATCAAAATGAGTAAACCGTTTCATGAGATGTCATAAAACACAAATAGCTTCCAAGGTTGTCTTGTAATACTTACGACACATCCGCTGGTGCGATCGGTTTAACTTGAAGACAGTTGTTATAATGCAGCCGCTGGTGCGATCGGTAACTTGAAGACAGATGTAATATTTTATGATGCAGTCGCTGGTGTGATCGGCTTAAATTAAGGACAGCTGTAGTATTTTATAATGCAGCCGCTGGTGCGATCAAAGCACTCCCATTTAGACTAAACAAGTCTGAATTATCAGCCGCTGGTGTAATCACAAACACAGAAAGAAGGTGGAAACGGTACCTTGAAATTGTTGAGATTGTTGAGCCTCTCTTTTCCTCAGCTGCCGACAACGCCAATGTAAGATTCAGGTTTTGAAGAAGGATGAGGCTGACTCAGTATTATAGTTGAAAGGAAGCTCAGGTTTATTCCAGGAAAGAGAGACACATCCAGATCCCATCCAAGTCCAGAGCAGTAACAGTCTCAGCTTCAAAAACATACATTCTAGTCACTGTGGTTACAACATTGATTCTATGATGTCACATTGTGCACTCCACAGCTAATCCTAAGAGTGGAGGATGCTACAAAACCTGCTAGGTGAATACATATCACACATCCATCCATCCATCCATTACTCATATGGCATAGGAACATTGACTTACTTTTCATTTCCATCCATGCAAGTGACAGTGCCTACGCAGTGCGAGACTTTATCCTAACGCCATATCTGAATCCAGCTAATGCAAGTGAGAGGAGATACAACAGGGCTCACGGTCAATGCGCAGCGTCATAGAACGCACATTTGGTATTTTGAAAAGCCGTTTCAGATGCATACATAAAAGTGGAGGGGCACTGCAGTACAGCCCTGAGACATGTTGTAAAATAGTAACAAGCTGCGCAATGCTCCACAACATGGCAATGAGGAAAGGGACTGAAATTGAAGTGAGCAACTCAGACACATCGGATGATGATTGCACACCTCCCCCTGGCAGGGCAGCAGCAGTAGTAGGGGCAGCAGCTGGACACCAGAGATGGTCAGATATCACACAGAACTACTTTTAGGTAAGAAATTAAGGTATTGTACCAAAATATGTGTGTTACAGGTGCTGTGTTTATTGACACTTCACACACATTTTTGTTATCAGAACCCATAACATGTTGCAACACAGTCATCGCACTGTTAAGTAAAGTAAAGTAAAAACGTCAGGTTGGTTTTTTCACCATTCTAAACATTAGTGTCCTAAACCAGTTCACTTCCTACGGTGGTGGCTGGGTGCAGGGCATTGTTCAGACTGTGTGCTCTCCATTTCGTGGCTGCTAGCAGCACCATGTCTGCCACTGCGACGTTGAGTTAAGCACCATGTCTGGCACTGTGGCGTTCAGTTAGTGCTAATGTAGGAGTGTTACTGCTCCTGTTGGAGGTCTCCTCGCTTTCTCCTGAGACCATTAGGGTGCTGCCACCAGAGTTGGCTGTTTGCAACAGTTCCACAGCATTAGTGACTTTCTCTAGCCCTCTAGCAATGTCTTTGGCAAGCCCGTCTGCGCCCGGCGCCAGGACCCCTGGAACCCGCGCCCCGCAATGCCAGACTGCACTATGATTCCAGCACCCTCCACGCACTCAACACTGGACGAGACCACCCCTGCTACCAGGCCACCCCGAAGCGCACTGAAGGGCCCTTCCCCTGCCGGAACTGCAGATTCCTTAGCATCCAGCCCACCAAACCACCAACCAGAGAACCCAACCACCTCCGCTGCATCCTCCTCAAAACCCGCTCCGCGTGCAAGCACGCCATCGAACTCTGGGACCTCCTAGATTCTACCGCCCCCGACGTGGCCTTCCTGACGGAGACCTGGCTGAACGCCACCTCGGCACCAGACATCGCCATAGCCATACCACAGGGATACAGATCACCCTCAGAGACCGCACCAACGGAGCTGGAGGGGTAATCGCCATCATCCACAAGGACACCCGCAGAGTCTCGACCAACACCGACGACACCCTTACGACTGCCGAGCACATGCACTTCCAGATCCACAAAGACCCCAACACGACCCTCCGAGGAACACTCGTCTACAGACCACCTGGACCAAGACCACAGTTCAGCAACACCATCGCCGACCTCATCAGCACCCACGCCCTCGCTTCCACGGACTACAACCTCCTCGGGGACCTGAACTTCCACCTCGAGAACAACAACGGCGCCAACTCCACCGCCCTGATCGACAACCTCGCCAACCTCGGACTCAAACAGCTCTTGACGACACCCACCCACGCTGCTGGATATTTTCTCCACAAGCCCCCACGTCTCCTTCAACCACACCACCGAACCCCACTGGACCGACCACAAATGCGTCCACTTCACCTTCAGGAAACCCACCACACACCACTACACCCAACAGCTACCACGCCGCTGCTGGGGCAAGGTCACCAAGGACCAACTGACTACCACCCTCTCCCTGAGACCACCCGCCGACCCCACCACCGCCGCGACCAACCTCAAACAGTGGATCAACGACTGGGCCAACACCCTCGCCCCTCTCAAGACCTCCACAACCAACCACACCAACAAGAAAGCCGCCTGGTTCACCGAAGACCTCCGGATCTCCAAGCGCACCTGTCGGAAGCTGGAGAAGAAATGGCTCCACGACTGAACACCAGACAGCCCTACAGCCCACAAGAGCGCCACCCGCAAACACCACCAACTCATCAGGACCGCCAAGAGGACTGCCTTCAAGGACCGCCTAGACAACAACGCACACAACACAAAAGAGCTCTTCAGCACCGTGAAAGAACTCTCCAACCCCAGCTCCAGCACCAAAGACATCCCACCATCACAAGAACTGTGCGACTCCCTGGCCACCTTCTTTCACCGAAAGATCATCGACATCCACAACAGCTTCAACTCTGAGACCCCGCACCCACAACCGAGTACACCACCCCGCGACCACTACCCGCACCAGCCGCCTGACCGCCTGGTCCAACGTCAGCGACGAAGACACCATCAAAATCATGAACTCCATCCACTCCGGATCCCCACCTGACCCCTGCCCTCACCACGTCTTCAACAAAGCCAGCACAACCATCGCGCACTCCGGAAAACAATCAACAGTTCCTTCGAGACAGCAACCTTCCTAGAAAGCTAAAAGCACGTCGAGATCAACGCATTTCTGAAGAAGCCCAAGGCGGACCCCAAGAACCTCAAGATCTTCCGGCCCATCTCCCTGCTTCCGTTCCTGACAAAAGTGACAGATAAGATTGTCAACAAACAGCTAACCCCCTACCTCGAAGACAACAACATCCTAGACCCTTCCCAATCCGGTTTCCGCAGCAACCAAAGCACTGAGACCGCCCTCATCGCCGCCACTGACGACATCAGTATCCTGATGGACAAAGGAGAAACAGCCGCCCTCATCCTCCTGGACCTATCAGCTGCCTTTGACACAGTCTGCCACCGCACCCTATCAGCACACCTCCATGACGCCTGAATCCAAGAGAAGGCCCTAGCCTGGACCACTTCCTTCCTCTCCGGCAGAACCCAGAGCGTCCGCCTACAACCCTTCCACTCGAAAACCACAAGATCATCTGCGGCGTCCCAGAGGGATCCTCCCTCAGCCCGACGCTGTTTAATATCTACGACAACATAACCTCAATATCATCTCCTACGCCGACGACACCCAGCTGATCATATCCCTCACTGAAGACCCCACACTAGCCAACCTCCACAGAGGAATGAAGGCTGTGGCCGACTGGATGAAGAACAGCAGACTGAAGCTGAATTCAGACAAGACGGAGGTCCTCATTCACGGACCCATCCCATCAGCCTGGGACGACTCTTGGTGGCCCACATCGCTAGGCTCAGCCCCGGAACCCACAGACCACGCACGCAACCTGGGGGGTCATCCTCGACTCCACCCTCTCCATGACCAGGCAAATCAACGCCGTCTCTGCATCCTGCTTCAACACCCTACGAATGCTCGCAGGATCTTCAAGTGGATCCCTCCCGACACGCGAAAAACCGTCATCCAGGCCCTCATCACCAGCAGACTCGACTATGGGAACGCCCTCTACTCAGGAACAACAACCAAGCTCCTGAGACGACTACAACAAATCCAGAACACCTCGGCACGTCTGATCCTCGACGTCCCCCGACGCAGCCACATCACACTCCACCTGAGAGGCCTGCACTGGCTCCCCGTCAACAAGAGGATCACCTTCAAACTCCTCATCCACGCACACAAAGCACTACACAACACCGGACCTACATACCTCAACAACCGACGCAACTTCCACATCCCCACCCGAAGCCTCTGCTCAGCCAACCTCGCCCTCGCCACAGTTCCTCTTATCTGAAAAACCACCGGCGGCGGCAGAGCCTTCTCCTACCTTGCCGCCAAGACCTGGAACGCTCTCCCTACCAGCCTATGACAGACCCAGGACCTGCTGGCCTTCAGAAGACCTCTCAAGACCTGGCTCTTCGATCAGTAGCGGAACCCCCCCCAGCGCCTTGAGACCCTCACGGGTATATTGCGCGCTTTAGAAATGCAGTGATTGATTGATTGATTGATTGGCTGCAGTGAGTCATCTGCATTTGCATGGTGATGATGCGCCGTGTGAGGTTGCTTGTTGCTGTGCACAGGCGATTCACAGCCTTTGTATAACTGTGCATACGTGCAGCCCTGTTTCTGTCACTTTCGGTGCGCTCAAGTGTAGTACACAATTTTTCAATTGCATCTGCCATGGCCTTAATCCCATCACCCATGTTACGCTGATTTCTGTTCAAAGTGCTCAGCTGCCTGTTTATTGACCGCAGGGCCTTATGTTGCAGGTGCTGCACTTGAAGCATGTCCTGCTCCAGTCCTGCAAATACAGTGCTCTCCTCTACATGGACACTACTACTCCTGGACAAGGACCTTTGTGCTCCATATGTGCGTGATCTTTGCTGTGGTTGCTGTTGTCCTCTGCTCTCACTTGGTTCCTGAGTGTCCTGACTATTGTCTCTGGCATCCCCAGTGTTGTCCATGTCATGCTCCAAAGGAGGCAGAGGGGGCACATGTCTACACTTCCTGCGCACTAGTGGTGTTGTAATACATTCCTCGCTGCTTTCCCCTTCATTGCCGTAATCCACATTACTTTGGGAGTCCTCTTCCTCAGCAATGTCCCCTGGTGCCCTTGATTGTGCTGTGGATGTAAAGGGGGACATATGAGTTTGTGTTTTGTCATGCATTTTAGACCAAATAAAGTTTTGCAATTTGGAGTTCTATCAATCCTGACACTCTCATTTTGCCTTCAGTGCAACCCACTATCTAAGCATGTGTGTCATTGCTGTCATTGTCAAAATATCCCTCATCATACTACAACTCCCATGATGCATTTGTATGTGTGTTGTAAGTAGTGGACCAGAGTCAAATATGTTTACTTAATGTCCCTCAATCTACACTGTGTGCATGCAATACCTAGCTGTTTCAATCTTTTTGCCATGCATCTTACCCTGAGTACTGGAAGAAGGGTCGGAGCTGTTAATCTCAGCCACTCCACAAACACTCTCAGGCAGGAGATTGGCCTCCACAAGCTCCTCATGTGGTGTTGGTTGCTCAGCAGTTGAAGTTCCTCCGCTGGTCTTCTGTGCATCCTTCAACCTTGCTGCCACCCTCTCTTTTGATCTCTGGCACATGCCGTTAGGGGTGGGCGAACATTTCCGTTCCGCCCTCGGAACGGGCGGAAAAACGGGGCAAATTTCCACCAATTCCACGGCAGAACGGAAGTTGGCCGCCTGTCATCCTCCCGCTTCCCGCCCGCCTGCCTCCCGCCTGCCGCCCGCCTCCCACCCGCATTATTAAATTAAATTAAAAGGCTAAATAAAACTTTAAAGTAAACGTACCTTATTGCGCCACATCTTCCCGATCCCGGCTCCATTTTTGTAAACTGCCCATGTGCGGAATTGCGCATGCGCAGGCTCTCACGCATGGGCAGTTTACAAAAATGAAGCCGGGATCGGGAAGATGCGGCGCAATAAGGTAAGTTTGCTTTAAAGTTTTATTTAGCCTTTTATTTTAATTTAATAATGCGGGTGAGAGGCGGGCGGGAGACAGGTGGGTTGGAAGCGGGAGGCGGGCGGCCTCGCGAAACGGAAATATCGCGGAGAGGCACAGAGATTGCTTCAATCTCCGTGCCTCTCCGCGATAGTCCCTTCCGTGACTTCCGCCTACCCCTACATGTCGTACCATCTTTTTCGCAGTTCATCTATGGTACGTGTGGTGACTCCAACTGCATTTACCTTTTGTTGTATTTCAAGCCAGATCTTCAGTTTCCTTGACTCTGGTACCTTCAAGGCATTTTTCCAAAAAAGCAGTTCATGGCTGCAAACCATTTCTTCTATTAAGACCTCCTGCTCCTTTTCTGAAAATTTGTGCTTCCTTTTTAGGTCTCTTAGAGAGACCTTGTGCCATCCATCCACAAAGCTGACTTTTTACGATGAGGATTTTCAACAGTTCACGAGAAGCGAATCACGTGACAAGCTCCTCGTGCACGAGCTTGCATTTCCCCACAGGCTTCCCCCTGCCAGCAGCATTTGCCACATCAAAGGCTTCAGCTGCCCCGCCCCCGCCGTCCTTGCACTCCAATATCAGTTTCACTTTCACGGGCAATGCTTGTTTACTATCTGCACACATCTCACAGCCACCGCACTACTATCAGTAACTTTTAAAAACATTTTGCTTTCAGCATCTCAGCACCCATCTCACGGCCACCGCACTACTAATTTTGCTTTCAGCACAGCACTCATCTAACGACCGTCGCACTGTTCGGTAACTTTCTTTTAAACATTTTTTAACCAATCTCCCTCTACCACTTATCACTCCCATGTGTTTTAGGAGGAGGGTTGTACACTGAAGCAGCAAGGCAATGTTATCTGTAATCGTAGCACTCTTTGCCAGCTGCAGGGTAATTAGTAGAGTGACCGGAGCCTCAACCACGCCTTATCAGTGTCATCAATCATGATAGATACCAGGGCAATGGCGGATGACTCACTCATCTACTCTGATTCCGATATGTGTGCACTGTCAGGAAACGACATCGGGTTTGAAGAGGAAGCGCAATTGAAGAGAGACTGCTTGCCGGCTGCAGCAGAGAGCTAGAATGGAGCACTTTAAAACGATGCTGCTGCACTAGACAAAGAGAAGATATTGTTTTAATGTGGCGGTGCTGTAAGTACAGCTCACCGATTACAGTGGTACAGTGCTAATCTGGGCGGACCAAATCACAACCCAGCAGTAGTACATATGTGCATACCCCTCCTCAATCATCAAATGTCCAGGCTAGGGTAATGGCAGATGACTCACTTATCCACTCTGCCTCAGCGATCGGGGGAATGCTGTAAATAGCGCTTCACACCACATAGGCGCTATTCTGAGCACAGAAGCAAAAAATATTTTTCCACGAACATTTGGAATTAGAAGTGGGCAGTTTAAACGTCATGCCTCTCACTCTAAGACCTCAGCTGAGAGAGTCCAAGGGTTTGCAGAGCTGCCTTTGGATTCTTTCTGAAGAGGAAGCTGAGCCACTACAATCAAGAAAAGCATGTGGTCTCGTGAACGCTCCGCCTGCCTGCCGAGAGCTTCACACACTTCAAAGGCTCCGCTCCCGCCCCCCGCCTGCACTTCGCACTCTCCGACTTCCCCTCCCACCTCCCACAGCCGCTATTCCCATTCATGCGCTCATTACCATTTGCTCCTGAGCCGCATTTCCCCTCCCCCTCCAATGCCAGGAGCTTGTTTTGTAAATACGCGTTGACAGCTGGGGTGGACAGATAGACAACCAGAATATATCCTGCTGGCTGGAACCCTTTGAACCCAGGGGGGGGAGCGGGGGGGGGGGCTCTACCCTGCATACATATTACACTATCGCTGTATTCTCCGAGCCCTGTCTTGCCTGCATGTTTACAGTGTCTCAAAGCGCTTTGAAACGGCAGACAGGCAGCATACGAGAGCTACATGACAATTTTTCAACACACAAAACAGTTCAGACACTCTTTGTCACTGCTGTTCTTTACAATGCTGCCCTTATGTTTTTGAAACCAGACCCCTGACCCCCAACCGCACACATAGTGCCCACAAATCTTAAGAGGCGCTCAGACCACCAGTCCGGTAATAGCGCCAGAGGTACTTGAGACTGGGGTTGAGTTTGCATGACATTTTATTTATTTCCCTGTGCGCTTTGTTAGCATTAAGTGCAAACTTCTAGTTTCACAGAGCACTGTATAGACTGGATCGCTTCTGGTGCTATATTTAAATGTAATGCTCTGAAGGATGTCCCAATGACAACACAGGAAATGAAATTGATATAAAGTAATTGCAGATCACACGCTTTTCAGGTTGGGCAGGTCCAGCCCCTTTAGATTCATTTGCATCATGGTATTCATAGTCTCTCAATTGTCATTCATTCATGCTCCGCACTGTAACTTTTCACAAACATATGTTGATTTTTCTTTAAGTTTTGTAAAAAAAAAGCATCTACTCACAGTGTAGACAAGGGCACAGATCAAAGGGCAAGGGATAGAATTGCCTCTCGAGGGGCGCCCGCACCCCCGCACAGGAAGCAAGGCTCCGACGGACCATGTTAATATGCCTGAAAGCGTGAGAGCTTCCCCGACAAATCAGCTCGTTCAACATTTAAAACTGTTCGGCCCCCATTGAGGGATTCATTTCACGCGAGGTATTATGGGACTTGTGGTTTTTATAATTTCAATTCATTCATTCATGTTTTTCGCCATTGTAATTCACGACATCTACGTACTTTGCTTTATGCTATACTAATCAGTTAAAAATCCCACACACTTCCTGCAGCAGATGAGCCAAGAAGTGAGGGGAGGCAGGGCCTCGCAGCATCCCTCCCTGCTCCAGGCACCAGGGCCCCCTCCTGGAATTGGAGCCTCCCATATCCTCTGCTGCGTCAGCCCCCAGGGACGCTAAACTCCCATTGCTGCACCCCCCACATCCATACTCCTTCTTTCACCTCTGCTGAGATTTCATACAAGGGTTATAACTCCTGCTATAGGCTCCTGCTATTGCTTTGCCCACAAGTATGTATTTACTCTACCCTTCCCCTGTGAAGTCATGACTCTCTTGCCCCTTCCATTGCAAAATGCTGATTTTAGCCCCAAATACAATTTGTCCCATATGCCTTCCTTTAAACTGCTGTATTTCCAGATCGTGCTGCTACATTTAACTAAGCTTAACCGCACAACAGTTCATGTAACTTTAATATTTTTATAACTTTACAAACTTGTTTTTTGAATGACATCACACTGGAAATGTCCAATGTCACCCTTGCGCTTGTCTTTCTTTTTTGCGATGTCACTCAAAGTTCATGTTAAGATAGAAAAGTTTGAGTGACATTGCACTGAAAATGTCAAATTTCAACCTCACGCTTGTTGAGAAAGCACTTTTCAAAAGTCAGTCATGCGCTTCCTTCCACTTTCATTCACCCATCATTCATCCACCCATCCACCCGCTCTCCATACTTCCACACTTTCATCCATCCATTCATCCACCCACCATTTCAACCGTCCATCCATTCAGCCTTCCACATTTTCATCCATCCATCCTTCATCCATCCACCCATTCTTCATTCATCCACCCTTTCATCCATCCATTCACCCACCCACCGTTTCACCCACCCATCCATTCAGCCTTCCACCCTTTCGAATATAAACGTTTGAGTGACATCGCACTCAATGTAACATCGCACTCAAATGTAACAGCGTGCTTGTTCATTTTGATAGAACCCTTTGAGTGACATCGCACTGAAAATGTCCAATGTCAACCTTGCGCTTGTCTTTCTTTTTTTGAGTGACATCGCACTGAAAATGTCCAATGTCAACCTTGCGCTTGTCTTTCTTTTTTTGAGTGACATCACACTAAAAATGTCCTTTGTCAACCTTGCGGTTGTCTTTCTTTTTTGCGATGTCACTCAAAGTTCATGTTGAGATAGAAAAGTTTGAGTGACATTGCACTGAAAATGTGAAATTTCAACTGACATCGCACTGAAAATGTCAATTTTCAACTTCGCGCTTGTTGAGAAAGCACTTTTCAAAAGTCAGTCATGCGCTTCCTTCCACTTTCACTGTTTCAAATAAAAGCGGCTATTGCAGTACCAGGGTGCATATTCACAGCTTCTCCCTTGACTCTGGAATTAAAAACGCTTAAGGGTGAATACAAATATGTGCAAGTTTGTGTGCTTTGGTACTGAGCGGGAGAGATGACTGGTTCCTGAAGTCGTGCTAGTTTTGTTTATTGTGACACTCGGTTTTGGTCACATTATTACATACAAGGCCATGTTGAGTTGACTGATTTGATATGGTTCACTGCCATATTGTAGCACTAGGACTGTTGTTGACCGTTCTTATATTGGCACTTCTACAATTTTGTTTCCTGCACATGGTGCACATATTGGTTGATTCACTTTTCCGCCACTCATTGTCGAGTGTTAATCAGGAGGTCAGCACATCAGGGTTAGGGAGAATATCACCCTCACACCCCCACACCCTCTCAACCCTCTCACCCTCACACACCATCACACCCTCACCCTCACCCTCACACCCCCTCACACACCCTCACTCACCCTCACTCACCCTCACTCACTCACCCTCATACACCCTCATCAGCATAGCATAACAAAACATAGCATGGCATAACACAAAAAGCATAGGATACACAACCTCACAACCCTCTCACCCTCACCCTCGCTCTAACACACTCACCCTCACTCATCCTCACTCACCCACCCACCCTCACTCACTCACCCACCCTCACCCACCCACCCTCACCCACTCTCAATCACCCTCACTCACCCTCACCAGCATAGCATAACAAAACATAGCATAGCATAACAAAACAAAGCATAGGATAGGAAAACATAGCATAGCATAACAAAGCATAGCATAACAAAACACAACAAAAATATACCATAGCATAACAAAACATAGCATAACAAAACAAAGCGTAGCAAAACAAAACATAGAATAGTATAACAAAGATTAGCATAGCAAAACAAAACATAGCAAAACACAACAAAGCATAGCATAACAAAACATAGCATAACAAAACATAGCATAACAAAACATAGCAAAACACAACAAACCATAGCATACATAACAAAACATAGCATAGCATAGCATAACAAAACACAACAAAGCATAACAAAACACAGCAAAGCATAGCATAGCATAACAAAACATAGCATAACAAAACATAGCATAACATAACAAAACATAGCATAACAAAATACAACAACACATAGCATAACAAAACACAACAAAACATAGCATGGCTTAACAAAACATAACAAAACATATAGCATAGCAAAACACAGCATAGCATACCAAACATAGCAAAACATAGCATAGCATAACAAAACATAGCATAGCAAAACAAAGCATAGCATAATAAAACACAACAAAGCATAGCATAGCATAAAAAACATAGCATAACAAAGCATAGCAGAGCAAAACATAGCATAGCATAACAAAACACAACAAAACATAGCATAACAAAACAAAGCATAGGATAGTAAAACTAAACATAGCATAGCATAACAAAACAAAGCATAGGATAGCAAAACAAAACATAGCATAGCATAACAAAACATAGCATAACATAACAAAACATAGCATAACATAACAAAACATAGCATAACAAAACACAACAAAACAGCATAGCTTAACAAAACAAAACATAGCATGGCTGAACAAAACATAACAAAACATAATAACATAGCAAAACACAGCATAGCATACCAACACAACAAAACATAGCATAGCATAGCAAAACAAAGCATAGCATAATAAAACACAACAAAACATAGCATAGCATAACAAAGCAGAGCAAAACATAGCATAGCATAGCATAGCATAGCATAGCAAAACGTAGCATAGCATAGCAAAACATAGTATAGCATAACAAAACAGCATAGCATAGCATAACAAAACAAAACATAGGATAGCAAAACAAAACATAGAATAGCATACAGCATCACTCAGCACCACCACAGCATCACTCAGTGGCACCACAACATCACTGAGCTCCACCACAGCATCAATCTGTGCAACCATTCAACAACAACTGGTTCAAGTATGTTATCTCAATGTTTCAAGCTTTATCACAAATGTAACAAAAAGATGTTAATATTTGACATATGTTCTTGGATTTTCGTCACAATAAAATACACTGAACATAATCTTCACAAATGTTATTTACAAAAGTTTAAGCTATTGCCATTATAAATTACAATAACTTTAATTTAAGTATTAATTATTAAAAAAAATTAAAAACAATGTTATTTGTAATATCAATACATGTAAGTCACGTAAATACAACACATATTGCATTACAAATGCTATAGGTGTCACATTTGCGAGAGTTATAACTATTGCCATTGTAAATGACAAAGCTATTAATTTCGCAATTTTCAAAAACAAAACCTAATTAAAAAATGTGTCATTTACAATACCAATAGCTCTAACTTTCCTAATACGAGACCTATTGCATTGCTAATGCTTGTTCTTTTTTCTGGCTCCATGCCCTCCTGTGGCCTCTGTGACTCCATTGCAGAGCTAGCAGTGCTGTGTAGCCTCCAAACACACTCCTAACTGCCACTGGGTGTGGCTCAGGCAAGCAGGTGCAGCTAATCACTCCCACTTCCTGGTTGTGTGATGTCATCAAGCTGCACCTGCATCGCAGATTTCCGGATTTCCGATTTCTTAAATTGCGAATTTTGCTATTAACCCCTTCGCTGCTGGGCCTTTTCCCCTCCTGTGCTGAGCCCTTTTTTGGCTATTTGGGGTAGTGCGCGCTTAGGCCCCTGTAACTTTTTGACCACATAAGCTATCCACGCCAAATTTGCGTCCTTTTCTTCCAACATCATGTGGATTCCAAAGGCGCCCAGGGTTTGTGGATTCCCTTGGAGGGGTCCCAGAAATTAACCAAAATATAGTGATTTTTTTGTTTTTTTCAGAAAAATGGGAAAAACGGGCTGCAAATGAAAGCCTCTGGGTTTTTCCCTGAAAATGGTATCAAAAAAGGGTTTGTGGGGCTGAAATCTCCGTTTCCTCAGCTTTCAGGGAATGACAGTCTTTTGTCAGGGAACCAACATTTTTCACACAGTTTTGGCATTTTTCTGGGACATAGCCTATTTTTGCTATTTTTACAGCTTTCCACCTCCTTCCAATTAATGGTAGAAAAGAGTTTGAAAGCAATAATGGATCCTAGAAAGCTGTACATTTTCGGAAAGTAAACAAAATTCTGAATTCAGAAAGGGGTAATTTGTCTAAATCCATGAAGGATTCTTTATCGAAAGTAACAGTTAAATCTTGGAATAATAGAAAATTTGTTGAAAAAAACAGCCTTTTGTCTCAACGTTTTCACCTATAACTTTTTCTAATCTTGACAGCTCTTGGAAAGCAATATATTGTTACATCCGTTAGACCTTCCTGGTTGTGGGGATATATAGGAGTTGTAGTTTCACCAAGAACCCAACGAACCCAGATCCAAAAACTGAGCAGCAACTTGCAATGTTTTTTTTTCTTTTACTGGGTATAGAGCACTTTGTCTTAGAAAATGTATACATGGAAAAATCTGTATGAAAGACACCTATGTATTTCTGATTTGGGTACAAAATATAGAGTTCAGAAACAGTATATAATTGCACATTTTCAAAATTGGGAATACCCATACTAGCTTGAGAATTATTGGTTATTTTTCAAAAACATTTTTTTTTTACACAATGTCTGTCATTGAAAGGGAGAAATGCTAGAAAGCTCATTAGGTAATAACAGTTGATTTACAAATCCGAATTACCCAAAGTCTCCCGATAAAAACGGTACCTCACTTGTGTGGGTCGGCCTTGTGCCTGCGATAGGAAACGGCGCAAAATGCAACGTGGTCACACCTCAATTTTGCAGTTACAAATTGACCCTTTTATGGCAAAGTGCCTACCTGTAGTTTTTGCACCCTAGCTCTGCCGGCACCTAGGGAAACCTAGCAAACCTATACATTTTTGGAAAGTAGACACCCTGGGGAATTCAGGATGGGGTGACTCGACTGCCTACCACCAGGCTTTGTTACCCAGAATCCCTTGCAAAGTTTAGAATTTGACAAAAAAAACACATTTTCCTCACATTTCTGTGGTGGAAAGTTCTGGAATCTGCGTGGATTAACAAATTTCCACCCACCCAGCGTTTCCCGAGGTCTCCCGAGAAAAATGGTACCTCACTTGCGTGGGTAGGCATAGTGGCTGCGACACGAAACAGCTCAAAATGCAACGTGGTTGCACTTCAATTTCCCAGTGAAATCTTGTGCTATTTGGACAAAGAGACTACCTTTTATTTTTGAGTCCTAGCTCTGCCAGCACATAGGGAAACCTAGCAAACCTATACATTTTTAAAAACTAGACACCCAGAGAAATTCAGGATGGGGTGACTCGTCTGCCTACCCCCAGGTTTTGTTACCCAGAATCCCTTGCAAAGCTAAAATTATGACAAAAAAAACACATTTTCCTCACATTTCTGTGGTGGAAAGTGCTGGAATCTGCGTGGATCAACAAACTTCCACCCACCCAGCGTTCCCCCAGGTCTCCCGAGAAAAATGGTACCTCACTTGCGTGGGTAGGCATAGTGGCTGCGACACGAAACAGCTCAAAATGCAACGTGGTTGCACTTCAATTTCCCAGTGAAATCTTGTGCTATTTGGACAAAGAGACTACCTTTTGTTTTTGAGTCCTAGCTCTGCCAGCACATAGGGAAACCTTGCAAACCTATACATTTTTGAATACTAGACACCCAGGGGAATTCAGGATGGGGTGACTCGTCTGCCTACCCCCAGGTTTTGTTACCCAGAATCCCTTGCAAAGCTAAAATTATGACAAAAAAAACACATTTTCCTCACATTGCTGTGGTGGAAAGTGCTGGAATCTGCGTGGATCAACAAACTTCCACCCACCCAGCGTTCCCCCAGGTCTCCCGAGAAAAATGGTACCTCACTTGCGTGGGTAGGCATAGTGGCTGCGACACGAAACAGCTCAAAATGCAACGTGGTTGCACTTCAATTTCCCAGTGAAATCTTGTGCTATTTGGACAAAGAGACTACCTTTTGTTTTTGAGTCCTAGCTCTGCCAGCACATAGGGAAACCTAGCAAACCTATACATTTTTGAAAACTAGACACCCAGGGAAATTCAGGATGGGGTGACTCGTCTGCCTACCCCCAGGTTTTGTTACCCAGAATCCCTTGCAAAGCTAAAATTATGACAAAAAAAACACATTTTCCTCACATTGCTGTGGTGGAAAGTGCTGGAATCTGCGTGGATCAACAAACTTCCACCCACCCAGCGTTCCCCCAGGTCTCCCGAGAAAAATGGTACCTCACTTGCGTGGGTAGGCATAGTGGCTGCGACACGAAACAGCTCAAAATGCAACGTGGTCACAACTCAATTTTTCTGTGAAATTGTGGCCTTTTTGGGCAAAGAGACTACCTTTTGTTTTTGAGTCCTAGCTCTGCCAGCACATAGGGAAACCTTGCAAACCTATACATTTTTGAAAACTAGACACCCAGGGGAATTCGGGATGGGGTGACTAGTCTTCCTACCCCCAGGTTTTGTTACCCAAAATCCCTTGCAAAGCTAAAATTATGACAAAAAAAACACATTTTCCTCACATTTCTGTGGTGGAAAGTGCTGGAATCTGCGTGGATCAACAAACTTCCACCCACGCAGCGTTCCCCCAGGTCTCCCGAGAAAAATGGTACCTCACTTGCGTGGGTAGGCATAGTGGCTGCGACACGAAACAGCTCAAAATGCAACGTGGTTGCACTTCAATTTCCCAGTGAAATCTTGTGCTATTTGGACAAAGAGACTACCTTTTGTTTTTGAGTCCTAGCTCTGCCAGCACATAGGGAAACCTAGCAAACCTATACATTTTTGAAAACTAGACACCCAGGGGAATTCAGGATGGGGTGACTCGTCTGCCTACCCCCAGGTTTTGTTACCCAGAATCCCTTGCAAAGCTAAAATTATGACAAAAAAAACACATTTTCCTCACATTGCTGTGGTGGAAAGTGCTGGAATCTGCGTGGATCAACAAACTTCCACCCACCCAGCGTTCCCCCAGGTCTCCCGAGAAAAATGGTACCTCACTTGCGTGGGTAGGCATAGTGGCTGCGACACGAAACAGCTCAAAATGCAACGTGGTTGCACTTCAATTTCCCAGTGAAATCTTGTGCTATTTGGACAAAGAGACTACCTTTTGTTTTTGAGTCCTAGCTCTGCCAGCACATAGGGAAACCTAGCAAACCTATACATTTTTGAAAACTAGACACCCAGGGGAATTCAGGATGGGGTGACTCGTCTGCCTACCCCCAGGTTTTGTTACCCAGAATCCCTTGCAAAGCTAAAATTATGACAAAAAAAACACATTTTCCTCACATTTCTGTGGTGGAAAGTACTGGAATCCTCGTGGATCAACAAACTTCCACCCACCCAGTGTTCCCCCAGGTCTCCTGAGAAAAATGGTACCTCACTTGCGTGGGTAGGCATAGTGGCTGCGACACGAAACAGCTCAAAATGCAACGTGGTCACAACTCAATTTTTCTGTGAAATTGTGGCCTTTTTGGGCAAAGAGACTACCTTTTGTTTTTGAGTCCTAGCTCTGCCAGCACATAGGGAAACCTAGCAAACCTATACATTTTTGAAAACTAGACACCCAGGGGAATTCAGGATGGGGTGACTCGTCTGCCTACCCCCAGGTTTTGTTACCCAGAATCCCTTGCAAAGCTAAAATTATGACAAAAAAAACACATTTTCCTCACATTTCTGTGGTGGAAAGTGCTGGAATCTGCGTGGATCAACAAACTTCCACCCACCCAGCGTTTCCCCAGGTCTCCCGAGAAAAATGGTACCTCACTTGCGTGGGTAGGCATAGTGGCTGCGAGACGAAACAGCTCAAAATGCAACGTGGTCACAACTCAATTTTTCTGTGAAATTGTGGCCTTTTTGGGCAAAGAGACTACCTTTTGTTTTTGAGTCCTAGCTCTGCCAGCACATAGGGAAACCTAGCAAACCTATACATTTTTGAAAACTAGACACCCAGGGGAATTCAGGATGGGGTGACTCGTCTGCCTACCCCCAGGTTTTGTTACCCAGAATCCCTTGCAAAGCTAAAATTATGACAAAAAAAACACATTTTCCTCACATTGCTGTGGTGGAAAGTGCTGGAATCTGCGTGGATCAACAAACTTCCACCCACCCAGCGTTCCCCCAGGTCTCCCGAGAAAAATGGTACCTCACTTGCGTGGGTAGACATAGTGGCAGCGACACGAAACAGCTCAAAATGCAACGTGGTTGCACTTCAATTTCCCAGTGAAATCTTGTGCTATTTGGACAAAGAGACTACCTTTTGTTTTTGAGTCCTAGCTCTGCCAGCACATAGGGAAACCTAGCAAACCTATACATTTTTGAAAACTAGACACCCAGGGGAATTCAGGATGGGGTGACTCGTCTGCCTACCCCCAGGTTCTCTTACCCAGAATCCCTTGCAAAGCTAAGAAATTGGAAAAAAAAACGCATTTTCCTCACATTTCTGTGGTGGAAAGTTCCGGAATCTGCGTGGATCAACAAATTTCCACCCACCCAGCGTTCCCCCAGGTCTCCCGAGAAAAATGGTATCTCACTTGCGTGGGTAGGCATAGTGGCTGCGACAGGAAACAGCGCAAAACGCAACGTGGTCACAACTCAATTTTTCTGTGAAATTGTGGCCTTCTTGGGCAAAGAGACTACCTTTTGTTTTTGAACCCTAGCTCTGCCGGCACCCAGGGAAACCTAGCAAACCTATATATTTTTGAAAAGTAGACACCCAGGGGAATTCAGGATGGGGTGACTCGACTGCCTACCCCCAGGTTCTCTTGACCAGAATCCCTTGCAAAGCTAAGAAATTGGAAAAAAAAACGCATTTCCTCACATTTCTTTGGTGGAAAGTTCCGGAATCTGCGTGGATCAACAAATTTCCACCCACCCAGCGTTCCCCCAGGTCTCCCGAGAAAAATGGTATCTCACTTGCGTGGGTAGGCATAGTGGCTGCGACAGGAAACAGCGCAAAACGCAACGTGGTCACAACTCAATTTTTCTGTGAAATTGTGGCCTTCTTGGGCAAAGAGACTACCTTTTGTTTTTGAACCCTAGCTCTGCCGGCACCCAGGGAAACCTAGCAAACCTATATATTTTTGAAAAGTAGACACCCAGGGGAATTCAGGATGGGGTGACTCGACTGCCTACCCCCAGGTTCTCTTACCCAGAATCCCTTGCAAAGCTAAGAAATCAGAAAAAAAACACATTTTCCTCACATTTCTGTGGTGGAAAGTTCCGGAATCTGCGTGGATCAACAAATTTCCACCCACCCAGCGTTCCCCCAGGTCTCCCGAGAAAAATGGCACCTCACTTGCGTGGGTAGGCATAGTGGCTGCGAAAGGAAATGGTTCAAATTGTACGGTGGTGAATTTACAATACCAAATTGCTAAACAACCTTCATTTTGGGGGGGGGCACCTGAGTTTTTGGCCCGGGGCTCGGTGGTATTCTTTGGAAAGTACCAAATCCAAACAGATCTGAAAAGTAGACCCCCGGGGGAGTCCAGGGAGGTATGGCATGCGTGGGTCCCCGAACGTTTTCCTACCCAGACCACCTTGCAAACCTTAAAATTAGGTAAAATAATCACTTTTCCAAACTTTTTTGCGTGGGATCACCGTGCCGGCAAAAATGTCCTACCACCCAGCGCTCCCCCTGTTCTCCCGAGTAAAAGGATACCTCACTTGTGTGGGTGCCCCAAAGCAGAACAGGCCAAAAATGAATGTTGAAAAAAGTAGTATTTCAGTGTTGCAAATTAAGCCCCCCTGCCTTAGTCACAGGCCTTTGGCCCACCCACACAAGTGAGGTATCATTTTACTCGGGAGAACAAGGGGAACGCAGGGTGGTAGGACATTTGTGCCGACACGGCGATCCCACGCAAAAATGTATGGAAAACTGTTTTTTTAACCTAAATTTATGGTTTGCAGGGATTTCTGGGTAGGAAAACATTGGGGGACCCACGCATGCCATACCTCCCCAGACTCCCCGGGGTGTCTAGTTTTCAGAAATGTTTGGGTTTGGTAGTTACCAAAGATGCCCGCCGAGCCCCGGTCCAATAACTCAGTCCCCCCCCCTAAAAAAAGAAGGTAATCTTGCTATTGGTTATTGTAATGTCTCCACCGTACGATTTGGACCTTTTTCTGTTGCCGCCACTATGCCTACCCACGCAAGTGAGGTACCATTTTTCTCGGGAGACCTGGGGGAACGCTGGGTGGGAGGAAATTTGTGTGAGCCCAGTGACGCCACGCTTTCCCACGCAAAAAAAGTGTGTAAAAAATGATCTTTCCAGCAAAAATTGAGGTTTGCAAGGGATTCTGGGTAAAGGAACGTTGGAGGATCCACGCAAGCCATACCTCCTTGGAAGCCCCCGGGTGTCTACTTGTCAGAAATGTGTGGGTTTGGTAGGTTTCCCTACATGGCCGCCTCGCACGGGGCCAAAAACCCAGGTAACCCCTCTTGCAAAAGCTGGTGGTATTCACATTGAATACCACCAGCTTTTGAAAGAGAGGTTACCTGGGTTTTTGGCCCCGTGCGAGGCGGCCATGTAGGGAAACCTACTAAACCCACACATTTCTGAAAAGTAGACACCCAGGGGCTTCCAAGGAGGTATGGCTTGCGTGGATCCTCCAACGTTCCTTTACCCAGAATCCCTTGCAAACCACAATTTTTGCTGGAAAAATCAGTTTTTACACACTTTTTTTGCGTGGGAAAGCGTGGCGTCACTGGGCTCACACAAATTTCCTCCCACCCAGCGTTCCCCCAGGTCTCCAGAGAAAAATGGTACCTCACTTGCGTGGGTAGGCATAGTGGCTGCGAAAGGAAATGGTTCAAATTGTACGGTGGTGAATTTACAATACCAAATTGCTAAACAACCTTCATTTTTGGGGGGGGGCACCTGAGTTTTTGGCCCGGGGCTCGGTGGTATTCTTTGGAAAGTACCAAACCCAAACAGATCTGAAAAGTAGACCCCCGGGGGAGTCCAGGGAGGTATGGCATGCGTGGGTCCCCGAACGTTTTCCTACCCAGACCACCTTGCAAACCTTAAAATTAGGTAAAATAATCACTTTTCCAAACTTTCTTGCGTGGGATCACCGTGCCGGCATAAATGTCCTACCACCCAGCGCTCCCCCTGTTCTCCCGAGTAAAAGGATACCTCACTTGTGTGGGTGCCCCAAAGCAGAACAGGCCAAAAATGAATGTTGAAAAAAGTAGTATTTCAGTGTTGCAAATTAAGCCCCCCTGCCTTAGTCACAGGCCTTTGGCCCACCCACACAAGTGAGGTATCATTTTACTCGGGAGAACAAGGGGAACGCAGGGTGGTAGGACATTTGTGCCGACACGGCGATCCCACGCAAAAATGTATGGAAAACTGTTTTTTTAACCTAAATTTATGGTTTGCAGGGATTTCTGGGTAGGAAAACATTGGGGGACCCACGCATGCCATACCTCCCCAGACTCCCTGGGGTGTCTAGTTTTCAGAAATGTTTGGGTTTGGTAGTTACCAAAGATGCCCGCCGAGCCCCGGTCCAATAACTCAGTCCCCCCCCCCTAAAAAAAGAAGGTAATCTTGCTATTGGTTATTGTAATGTCTCCACCGTACGATTTGGACCTTTTCCTGTTGCCGCCACTATGCCTACCCACGCAAGTGAGGTACCATTTTTATCGGGAGACCTGGGGGAACGCAGGGTGGGAGGAAATTTGTGTGAGCCCAGTGACGCCACGCTTTCCCACGCAAAAAAAGTGTGTAAAAAATGATCTTTCCAGCAAAAATTGAGGTTTGCAAGGGATTCTGGGTAAAGGAACGTTGGAGGATCCACGCAAGCCATACCTCCTTGGAAGGCCCTGGGTGTCTACTTGTCAGAAATGTGTGGGTTTGGTAGGTTTCCCTACATGGCCGTCTCGCACGGGGCCAAAAACCCAGGTAACCTCTCTTGCAAAAGCTGGGGCTATTGAATGTCAATAGCACCAGCTTTTGAAAGAGGGGTTAACTGGGTTTTTGGCCCCGTGCGAGACGGCCATGTAGGGAAACCTACTAAACCCACACATTTCTGAAAAGTAGACACCCAGGGGCTTCCAAGGAGGTATGGCTTGCGTGGATCCTCCAACGTTCCTTTACCCAGAATCCCTTGTAAACCTCAATTTTTGCTGGAAAAATCAGTGTTTACATACTTTTTTTGCGTGGGAAAGCGTGGCGTCACTGGGCTCACACAAATTTCCTCCCACCCAGCGTTCCCCCAGGTCTCCCGATAAAAATGGTACCTCACTTGCGTGGGTAGGCATAGTGGCTGCAAAAGGAAACGGTCCAAATTGTACGGTGGCGAATTAAGTTTTCAATTTGAGAGCGTGTGATTCAAGGAAATTTTGACCGACAATTTCAAGTTTGCAGGAGATTGTGGAAAAAAATCAATAAAATTCACCAGAAAGACATGACCATATACTTCCATGGTTTAACAATAAAATGTAAATTTAGTAAGTTATTTATAGCTATAATGTACACCGTAACAGAGTTACTCAAAAGTCAAACATTCAAGCACGGCTAACTATTCCTCAAAGACACACACATACAGGTTGGATTTGGCACGAGGGCGAGTGATGGTTCAGTACATAAAATGTTATTAACAAGATATTTCAAAAAATGAAATGCTCCGTCAATAAATAAATGCATAAAAACCAAACCAGTGACTCCCAACTCGTGAGCTGTAAAGCCACGACAAGGCACCAACCGTTTTACAGGCCATTCACGCACCTTTCATACCTGTTACACACCAGACCATTGACACCATCCGGAAGGAAAAGCAACACATTACAACATTCACAAAAGGGACAAGGTACACCCTACTTCTAAAAGGGAAAACAAAAACAAATATTACTGGACAGCCATCTAAACCGCAAACCCACACACATACTGGTTGGATTTGGCACGAGGATGAGTGATGATTCAGTACATACAATTTTATTTGCAAGTAATTTCACAAAAACGAAATACACTGCGTATAATTGAAAGTATGATAAACTGAACCACTGACTCACAGCTCGTGAGCTGTAAAGCCACGTCAAGGCACCAACCTCTTTACAGGCCATTCATACACCTTTCGCACGTGTGACACATACAAAACATTCACGCCGCCAGCCGCGGACCCATCACATTACAACACTCACACCAGCAGACAGCGCCATTCAAGGGCCCATCACTTTCACACGCCCATATATCTGCCACAGCAACTACACAAAATGATGGACTGCGTAGAGTGTCACTCAACTAGCAGTGTATGTAGTGACCAACAGAAAGTTAGTACACTCACACCGCCAGCCGAGCGCCAGACCACCCACACCACCATCCAAGCACCAAACCATGCACACAGCCAGCCAAACATCACTCAGCGCACACAGACAGCCAAGTACCACACCACGCACACCGCCAGCCAAGTACCACTCCACGCACACCGCCAGCCAAGAACCACTCCAAGCACACCGCAAGCAAAGCGCCACTCCACGCACACCGCCAGCCAAGCACCACTCCGTGCACAGACAGCCAAGTACCACTCCACGCTCACCATCCAGCCAAGCGCCACTCCACACACACCGCCAGCCAAACACCACTCGACACACACCGCCAGCCAAGCAGTACTCCATGCACAGACAGCCAAGTACCACTCCATGCACACCATCCAGCCATGCGCCACTCCACACACACCGCCAGCCAAGCACCACACCGCAAGCCAAGCACCACTCCGCGCACACCGCAAGCCAAGCACCACTCCACGCACACCATCCAGCCAAGCGCCACTCCACGCACACCATCCAGCCAAGCGCCACTCCACACACACCGCCAACCAAACACCATTCCTTGCACTCCACCAGCCAAGCACCATACACTCACACTGCCAGCCAAGCACCTAACCATGCACTCCGCCTGCCAAACAAAAATCCACACACACCACCCGCAAAACACCAAACCATGCACTCTGCCAAGGAGGCACCAATCCACACACACCTCCAGCCAAGCGCCAGTCTACGCACACCACCATCCAAGCGCCAGCCTGCACACACCACAATCACATTTAGAATTATTCTTTTCAAAAAAACACTAAACAAATGGAAATACCTACAAATCAACTTACACAAATTCTAAAACCAAACACATTGCACTAAAGCCAAACCTTGAAACAAACCAATTTTTTTTACAGAATACAGACCAGGCAATTCACTTCACAGCTCATTAAAACTCCCAATACTTCTTTTTCGTGTGGTATGATTTGAAACATGCTGACAGACACAATCCAGGCTTAGAAGGACAGTCAGGGCAGTACATACGAGACTCCTTCCGCACGCCTCTACGCCAACAGACTCTGCATCTTCTAGTCGGAAAGTCTTTTGCGGTAGTGGGAGGAATGAATTCAGCAAAGTGGCGATCTTTCAATCTAGCCACCTCCTCCACCACTCCAAATCTAGGAACACTTGCCTGCTCCACTAGTACAAGGCTGGCTATTACAGACTCCTGAAACTTAACAAAAGGCATCTTCGACTCAGGACAAGACTTCTGGAACACAACAAAAGCATTGAAGGATGCCAAATGGAAAAGATGAATAGCCAATTTCTTGTACCAAACGTAAGCCTTTCGAATAGCATCATAAGGTTCCAACCTCTGATCTACTCGGTCAACACCACCCATGTACTTATTGTAATCTAGAATGCACACAGGTTTGCGCACTTCAGCAACCTGACCCCAAACAGGCTGAGGTACAGTACTTTCGTCATGGATAGTAGTCAGCATGTACACATCTCTCTTGTCTGAAAACTTCACAGCCAGAAGCTCCCCACATCGCAATGCAGTAGACTGTCCCCTCACAAGCCTTTTGCAAACAAGTTCCTTTGGGAAACCTTTCCGGTTACTGCGCATTGTGCCACAAGCAACAGTGCCCACTTTGGCCAACTCCTTGAACAACCGCACACCAGTGTAGAAGTTATCTACATACAAATGGTGGCCTTTGTGAAATAATCCTCTACCTAGTTCCCATACAATCTTCTCAGTCACTCCAAAAGTGGAAGGACAACCAGGAGGGTTAATGCTGGACTCCTTACCAGTGTACACCCTGAAATTGTAGACATATCCAGTCTCACTGTCACACAACATATACAGTTTGATTCCATAGCGTGCCCTCTTACTAGGAATGTACTGCCTAAAAACCAAGCGGCCCTTGAACAATAGCAAAGACTCATCCACTGCAATTTCTTTTCCAGGAGCAAAGATCTCAGAAAAACGATCAACAAAGTGATCAAGGACAGGCCGAATTTTAAACAGACGGTCACAATCAGGGTGATCGCGTGCCAAGGCTAAACCATTATCAACAAAATGCATCATCCGAAGAAGAAGCAAAAACCGATCACGACTTATGACTGCTGGATATATAGCTGTTGTCATCAAGGGACTAGTGGACCAATATGAAGACATTGATGGCTTCCTTAGCAAGCCCATCAAAAAAGTTAAACCCAAAAACTTCTTCATCTCTTCAACATTTGTGGGAGTCCACAGAGTAGCTCTAGAATGGGGCTTAAGCCTGCCACTATTGTCCCTCAAAAACTGTTCTGCATACAAATTGGTTTGGTCAACAATATTTTGCAAAAACACATCGTCCATAAACAACTGAAAAAAATTTATTGGCTGAAAATTCTCAGTATTCACTCTACACCCAGGAACACCAGTGAACTCTGGCAATGCCGGCTGCACCATGCCAGGGGGAACCCAGAGGCCATCCCCATGAACGGGGGGAGCAGCCACCTCAGCCTGCAGACCAGAAGCCACTTGTTGCTGTACACGTACGGGAAGCCTAACATCCACAGATACTTCTGGCTGCACATCACCAACAGAAAACATAGCATCCCCAGAAGACTCTTGCTGCACTACACCACCGGGAAACAAAGCAGGTCCAGATGCATCTTGCTGCTCTACAACAATGGGAAGCCTACCAGCCCCAGATGCCTCTTGCAGCACTTCACCAACGGGAAGCCCAGCAGCCTGAGAAGCTTCTTGCTGCACTACACCACCGGAAAACAAATCAGACCCTGATGCACCTTGCCGCTCTACAACAATAGGAGGCCTAACAGCACCAGATGCCGCTTGGCGCACCACAGCAATGTGAAGCCTTTTGGGCGCAGGCTGTAGCCCACCTGCCTCATGCCGACGTAAAAAGAAAGGATACCTTGCAGCCCTAGGAAGTAGCACAGCTGCCTCTTGGTCCACTACCGGCGCAACAATGTCCTCCGCTACCATAGACACTTCATCAGCACTAGAAGAAGATTCTTCATCCGATGATGATGAATGCAGGCAAAGAGAAAACTCACTGCCTGAATCTTCTCCACCAACCTCCAAATCCGAATCAGAGTCAGTCTCTGAACCATGGTCAGAGGAAGACTCAAAAAGCAAACTAAGAACCTGCTGAGCAGTAATCCTGCGACTAGCCATTATCCTTACAAAGAAAGACAGCACACACAAGTGAACAACAACCTACACTGTGCAAAGTAAGAAGTAAACAAGGTAAGGCTTTCACACAAAGATCAATACAATCCAAAACAATTTCACTCTTACCAAATACAGCTACACTCACCAGCACCTACTCTGCTGAGACACAGCAAAAAGAAATGATATCCCACTAGAAAGAAAAGAAAAAAAACAAATTAGAAATCAAAGTGCACATAAAACACTAATGCTGAAGAAAAAAAGAAACAGAGCCACACAAAGTGATATAAGTACAACCTTTTTCAAAAAGACAAAAAACAAGGGAAAGTAGTACAAAATACATTCACTTACCAAGCACAAGCAACTACACAAGCTGCAAAACCAACAGTAACGGACCCGCAACCTACAACAATCCAAACAGCAAAAGCCTGGAACAAGGCAAAAATGGAGAAGATAAAAAAATTACTACCACATTTCACAAACAATATAACAATTGAAAACACCACACACAAATTTGCCCCCCAAATTTACATTTGCACAGAGGGGCCATCAAATAGGGCAAAGACCAATTGGGATTAGATGAGGTTTAACATCAAGACACTGGTTAATTTTTTGAAATTATTTTACTGCCTAACCCCTTTGGTGCCAGTCGGTCTTCTGCTCCTACCAGTACCCCCATCACACGGGGGCAGTAAGGACATTCATACACCTTTTGTACGTGTGACACATACAAAACATTCACACCACCAGCCGCAGACCCATCACATTACAACACTCACACCAGCAGACAGCGCCATTCAAGGGCCCATCACTTTCACACACCCAAATATCTGCCACAGCAACTACACAAAATGATGGACTGAGTACAGTGTCACTCAACTAGCAGTGTGTGTAGTGACCAACAGAAAGTAGGTACTCACACACCGCTAGCCGAGCGCCAGTCCACCCACACCACCATCCAAGCGACAGACCATGCACACTGCCAGCCAAACACCACTCCACGCACACCGCAAGCCAAGCACCACTCCACGCACACCTCAATACACAGCGCCACTCCACGCACACCGCAAGCCAAGCGCCACTCCACGCACACCGCAAGCCAAGCACCACTCCACGCACACCATCCAGCCAAGCACCACTCCGTGCACAGACAGCCAAGTACTACTCCACGCACACCATCCAGCCATGCGCCACTCCACACACACCGCCAGCCAAGCACCACACCGCAAGCCAAGCGCCACTCCACGCACACCGCCAGCCAAGCACCACTCCACACACACCGCCAGACAAGCAGCACTCCGTGCACAGACAGCCACAAACCACTCCACGCACACCATCCAGCCAAGCGCCACTCCACACACACCACCAGCCAAACACCACTCCATGCACAGACAGCCAAGTACCACTCCATGCACAGACAGCCAAGTACCACTCCACGCACACCATCCAGCCAAGCGCCACTCCACACACACTGCCAGCCAAGCACCACTCCGTGCACAGACAGCCAAGTACTACTCCACGCACACCATCCAGCCATGCGCCACTCCACACACACCGCCAGCCAAGCACCACACCGCTAGCCAAGCGCCACTCCACGCACACCGCAAGCCAAGCGCCACTCCACGCACACCGCAAGCCAAGCGCCACTCCACGCACACCGCAAGCCAAGCGCCACTCCACGCACACCATCCAGCCAAGCGCCACTCCACAGACACCACCAGCCAAGCACCACTCCGTGCACAGACAGCCAAGTACTACTCCACGCACACCATCCAGCCATGCGCCACTCCACACACACCACCAGCCAAACACCACTCCATGGACAGACAGCCAAGTACCACTCCATGCACAGACAGCCAAGTACCACTCCACGCACACCATCCAGCCAAGCGCCACTCCACACACACTGCCAGCCAAGCACCACTCCGTGCACAGACAGCCAAGTACTACTCCACGCACACCATCCAGCCATGCGCCACTCCACACACACCGCCAGCCAAGCACCACACCGCTAGCCAAGCGCCACTCCATGCACACCGCAAGCCAAGCGCCACTCTATGCACACCGCAAGCCAAGCACCACTCCACGCACACCGCAAGCACAGCGCCACTCCACGCACACCGCAAGCCAAGTGCCACTCCACGCACACCGCAAGCCAAGCACCACTCCACGCACACCGCAAGCCAAGCACCACTCCACGCACACCATCCAGCCAAGCACCACTCCGTGCACAGACAGCCAAGTACTACTCCACGCACACCATCCAGCCATGCGCCACTCCACGCACACCGCCAGCCAAGCACCACACCGCAAGCCAAGCGCCACTCCATGCACACCGCAAGCCAAGCGCCACTCCACGCACACCGCAAGCCAAGCGCCACTCCACGCACACCGCAAGCCAAGCGCAACGCCACGCACACCGCAAGCCAAGCGCCACTCCACGCACACCGCAAGCCAAGCGCCACTCCACGCACACCATCCAGCCAAGCGCCACTCCACACACACCACCAGCCAAGCACCACTCCGTGCACAGACAGCCAAGTACTACTCCACGCACACCATCCAGCCATGCGCCACTCCACACACACCGCCAGCCAAGCACCACACCGCCAGCCAAGCACCACACCGCCAGCCAAGCGCCACTCCACGCACACCGCAAGCCAAGCGCCACTCCATGCACACCGCAAGCCAAGCGCCACTCCACGCACACCGCAAGCCAAGCACCACTCCACGCACACCGCAAGCCAAGCACCACTCCATGCACACCATCCAGCCAAGCGCCACTCCACGCACACCATCCAGCCAAGCGCCACTCCACGCACACCATCCAGCCAAAGTCCACTCCACACACACCACCAGCCAAGCACCACTCCGTGCACAGACAGCCAAGTACTACTCCACGCACACCATCCAGCCATGCGCCACTCCACACACACCGCCAGCCAAGCACCACACCGCCAGCCAAGCACCACACCGCCAGCCAAGCACCACACCGCCAGCCAAGCGCCACTCCACGCACACCGCAAGCCAAGCGCCACTCCACGCACACCGCAAGCCAAGCGCCACTCCACGCACACCGCAAGCCAAGCGCCACTCCACGCACACCGCAAGCCAAGCGCCACTCCACGCACACCGCAAGCCAAGCGCCACTCCACGCACACCGCAAGCCAAGCGCCACTCCACGCACACCGCAAGCCAAGCGCCACTCCACGCGCACCATCCAGCCAAGCGCCACTCCACACACACCACCAGCCAAGCACCACTCCGTGCACAGACAGCCAAGTACTACTCCACGCACACCATCCAGCCATGCGCCACTCCACACACACCGCCAGCCAAGCACCACACCGCCAGCCAAGCACCACACCGCCAGCCAAGCGCCACTCCACGCACACCGCAAGCCAAGCGCCACTCCATGCACACCGCAAGCCAAGCGCCACTCCACGCACACCGCAAGCCAAGCACCACTCCACGCACACCGCAAGCCAAGCACCACTCCACGCACACCATCCAGCCAAGCGCCACTCCACGCACACCATCCAGCCAAGCGCCACTCCACGCACACCATCCAGCCAAAGTCCACTCCACACACACCACCAGCCAAGCACCACTCCGTGCACAGACAGCCAAGTACTACTCCACGCACACCATCCAGCCATGCGCCACTCCACACACACCGCCAGCCAAGCACCACACCGCCAGCCAAGCGCCACACCACCAGCCAAGCGCCACACCGCCAGGCAAGCGCCACACCGCCAGCCAAGCGCCACTCCACGCACACCGCAAGCCAAGCGCCACTCCACGCACACCGCAAGCCAAGCGCCACTCCACGCACACCGCAAGCCAAGCGCCACTCCACGCACATCGCAAGCCAAGCACCACTCCACGCACACCGCAAGCCAATAACCACTCCACGCACACCATCCAGCCAAGCGCCACTCTACGCACACCATCCAGCCAAGCGCTACTCCACACACACCGCCAGCCAAGCACCACACCGCAAGCCAAGCACCACTCCATGCACACCGCCAGCCAAGCACCAGTCCACACACACCGCCAGCCAAGCACCACTCCACGCACAGACAGCCAAGTACCACTCCACGCACACCACCAGCCAAGCACCACTCCACGCACACCGCAAGCGCCACTCCACGCACACCGCCAGCGAAGCACCACTCCACGCACACCGCAAGCAAAGCGCCACTCCACGCACACCGCAAGCAAAGCACCACTCCGTGCACAGACAGCCAAGTACCGCTCCACGCACACCATCCAGCCATGCGCCACTCCACACACACCGCCAGCCAAGCAGCACTCCGTGCACATACAGCCAAGTACCACTCCACGCACACCATCCAGCCAAGCACCACTACACACACCGCCAGGCAAACACCACTCCGATTTGCCCCAAGGGGGGGCAGAAATTCAAAAACAATTACTTGCCACCAGGAAGAGACCCTTGCCCAAGGGGTCGCCTCCAAAACATATACATTGCCTCAAAACAGTTCCCTGGTGCCAGTGGGGAATTTCTGCCCCCACCTGGGGGCAAAGCAACTAAAAAAATGGGCTGATTTGCCCCCCGGGGGGGCAGAAAAACAAAAATATTATCACAGCCCACCTGGAAGCGACCCTTGCCCAAGGGGTCGCTTCCTAAAAGCTAATTTCAAGATCCCTGGTGCTAGTGGGCATTTTCTGCCCCCCCCCTGGGGGCAAAACGGCAAAAAAAAGGCCCTATTTGCCCCAAGGGGGGGGGGACAGAAAATAAACAACAAAATCAAGGCCCCCTGGAGGCGACCCTTACCCAAGGGGTCGCTTCCCAAAACAAACATGCACTAATAAAAAATCCCTGGTGCCAGTGGTTTATTTCTGCCCCCCCGGGGGCAAAACGGCCGAAATAACGGCCCGATTTGCCCCCAGGGTCAGCAGAAAATCGAAAATAAAATGGCTGCCCACCTGGAAGCGACCCTTGCCCAAGGGGTCGCTTCCTAAAAGCTAATTTCACGATCCCTGGTGCTAGTGGGCATTTTCGGACCCCCCCGGGGGCAAAACGGCAAAAAAAACGGGCCGATTTGCCCCCAGGGGGGACAGAAAATAAACGACAAAATAATGGCCCCCAGGAAGCGACCCTTACCCAAGGGGTCGCTTCCCAAAACAAACATTGCCAAAACAAATAATCCCTGGTGCCAGTGGTTTATTTCTGCCCCCCCTGGGGGCAAAACGGCCGAAATAACGGGCCGATTTGCCCCCAGGGGGGGCAGAAAATCGTCGAGAAAATGTCTGCCCACCTGGAAGCGACCCTTGCCCAAGGGGTCGCTTCCGAAACGCTAAATTTACAATCCCTGGTGCTAGTGGGGGCATTTCCGCCGCACGATCGCGACGCTGTGCGCGATCGTGAGGCAGAAATGCCCTGCAAAGAGACTTCAGGGGAAAGGAAAATCTCTTTCCTCTCCCCTGATGCCTCTTTGCGGCCCCAAACCCCCGCCGGACACGAGAAACTCACCTTATCTCCAGACGCGCAGGAAGCAAATGGCTTCCCGAGCGCAGGGAATCCCTGATGATGTCAGCGCGCGCTGTGCGCGCTGACGTCATCAGGGATTCCCGGGGGGGGGGGGAGGCGGCAGCGGAAGCTCTTCCGCTGCCGCCCCGAGCAAAACAACGAGGATCAGAGAACCTCGGGGGGAGCGCCAGCGCTTCCCCCGAGGGTGGGGCTCATGACGAGCTGGGCTTGTCATCAGCACACGACCACCGTGCACCATGACGAGCCCAGCTCGTCATCAGCATCGAAAGGGTTAAGGAATGGCAAAACAGGATTCTGCGATTTTTTTGCGACATTTAAGAAATTGTAAAAAATTTGCGATTATTTACATACACCCTGTTTTGCGAATCTGTAACTGCGAATTGCAAATTTTCGCAATTTGAGATTCGCAAAACGGAATCTTGATACATCTGCCCCGTAGAAACAAAATAGAAGCTTCAGACTATGGCACAGATATTTTGTGCTTCAGTCAGGCAGATGTGGCTGTCAGCAAAGAATTCTCAGTATTGTTTTAAAGAATGTTACATAAATGTTGTATTAACTCATGATAATAAATTGTTTTTTTTCGTGTACATGATATTCCTTTATGAGGGTGGGCTCTTTTTGAGCTTTTTATGGAAGGCCTTGTGCTAGCTGCAGGCTTCTGTTTAAGGGGGGTGGTGCTTGCCTAGTATTTCAAATCTGGCAACACAGCAGCAGTCATCAAGCAGCAGCAAACAGTGAATGCAGACAGATAGATGGCATCTGGGCCCCAGGGACACGTACAGTAGCCAATGGGGATTTGGGGGGGGCGGCCGACCAGCAGGAGGCCTGCCACCCCCGGGGAGTTTTGGGGCCGGGGGAGGGGGGGGGTAGAGCCAGCACCGTACGTGGGCTGGTTTTTGGGCTACTTGGTAGCCTTGGGCTGGGGGTGGGCTGGTTTTGGGCTGGTTTTGGGCTGGGTAGGGGCTGGCCACGCAAAACCCCGGACAGCTTGTGCACCAGCCACCATTTTAGAAAGAAGGTGACTGGTGACACAGCAGCCGGGCGGGGGCAGAGGAGGTAATTGTTTTCCCACCCTCCCACCCTGGGTTTTCAATCAAGTGCTTTGGGTTTTTTTTTCAGGTACGGGCCCTGGGGGGGGCCAGGGGGACGGGTGAATGCTTTCTTCAGGGCATAGGAGGGGTTGGGTGGTGTGCGGTGGTTTTTTGGAAGGAGTTTTCTTGGGGGCCGGTGCATCTAGTTTTGCTCAATGGTTGTGAGGTTGGTGGTGTCGCTGGAGCAGGAGTGGGGTGAATTTTGCCTTGGGGCGGTTCTTCCTAATATATGGGGGAAGTATAGGAGTATGGTTGTTGGATTAGCGGGGGGTAGGTCAAGCATAATAAAGGATTTAGCCAGGTGGAGAGGCAAATTGACGTTTATGCTAATTGTTTACTGTTTGTGGATTGGGGGAACCAGTTAGGGGAGGGGGTTGGGGGCTTTGTCAGGAAATTGCATATTTAGTGAGGTATAGTTTTGAACGGCACAGGCCAAGGGTTTCATTGTTAAGGTGCACCTGCTTCCAATAAAGCGGCCTTTATCACACCTAATTTTGAGTCTCTGGTCGGTGCTTTTCCTCCCCCCCTCTCCCCTTTAGGCCCCAATTGGTGTTTGGGGCACAGTGCTTTGGGGCACTTGCAGGATGTAAACTGAGTGAGACACTGCAATAAGACTTCTGTGGAAGGCAGGAGGTAGAAATGTAAGGCATCTGGGTAATTCACAGGAGATGTTTACTCTGCTTCTGCCTGTGCATAGGCACACTTTTCTTTTTCACACTATTCACCAGAAGGTTTAGAGCAATGATGCTTATTGGTCCCATGGCATGAGTGGCCGCGTCAGCTATACTGACATTTTAGTCACCTGAACAATGCAACTTGGGAATGGTAGTTTTGATTTTTAACATGTTGAACAGTGTAAGGTACTCTCTATATTGGGTCCTCATTTCTGCACTTGACAGTGCTGTTGTATCAAAATAAATTTGGATGCCAATCTGGAACAGGTAGATCAGGACCCAGTGGACAGGGGCCCGAAGGTCCAGAAGGACCAGATATAGAAAGAACAGAATGCCCAGGACCATAACGACAAGGAGGGCTATGAGGGCCTGTGTGCACCGACCAGTACAAGAGGGATGTGAACAATCACGGCCAGGAGTAGCAGACCCGACCCAAATAAACAGACTAAAGAGGACCAGTACCAGGAAACCAAATGAAGAGAAGAACCAGAGACAGGATGGCCAAGGCCCCAGACATAAGATCAAGAATGACCAAGGGATCAGAACCAAAAGGACCATGATCAGTAAGAATTCACCCAGAACTACCAGGGCTAACAGGACCTGGATACCCTAGATTAGAATGACAGAGTTTATAAAGGACAAGGACGTCTAGGTCCAGTAAGGCCAGGATGAGACAGTCCAGAATTGACAGACTCAGGGGGGATTCTAAACCAGGGTGATAGGAACTGCATGAAACCAGGATGACCCACAACATAGGAACTAGGAGAGCCAGTCCCTGAGTGAGGAGGAAGACCAGAACCAATAGGACCATTACTATGAGGACCATGAGAGAGGGGTCCATGACCAGACGGATAAGAACAAGGTAGAATAGGCAAACCAGTAAACCAGAATGGCTAGTAGAATGGAGTAGGAGAACCGGGGACTAGGAGGGCTAAGGAAAGCAAGGCCAGTGGAACTAACACCAGAAGACCAGATACATGAGGGCCAGATAAAGGAGTACCAGCACTAAGACCAGGACCACATGGACCAAGGTGGCCAGGATCAGAAGGATTATGTCTAGGCAAACAAGGGGACTAGATAAACCAGAGGAGCAGGACCAGGAGGACTGATGGACGAGAATTAGATGGAGGAGGATTTGAAGGTCCGGGGCCGGGAACCTGTGTAACAAGAGATCCAGGATCCAAAAGACTAATGGCAGGTGTGCATGAGAATGATGAACAGTCAAATTAGGACCAGAAAGTACCAGGGCCAAAAGATTCAGGACCAGATCCAGGATAGCAAGATCCATGCCAATAGGACCAGGGTCCAGAGTAAGCCAAGAAGTACCAAGACTACCAGGAGGACTGGAGCTATGAAGACCAGGACCAGAGCCAGGAGGATTAGAAGGATCAGCATCAATTGGACCAGGAGCATTCTTTGGAATGCCAGAAGCTCTATATCCTTAGGACCAGGGCCCTCAGTACCAAGTGGAGCAGAAAGACAAGGACCTGGGGGTAGCAGAACCAGAGGTCGGAACCAAGAGACAGGTGCCTGATTCTCCCAGTAGAGCAGGAGACCTAGGAACTGGGATATTAAAACAAGGATGGTGAGGTCAGGGGAACTAGGACAACCAGAGCCATGAGGACCAATGGGATCAGACCAGGACTAAAATGAGCAGGCCAACAGTGTCTAATAAGGACGATCAGTGGAGGCAGTACCAGGTGGATCACAAGATCAAAGACCAGGGCAAGGAGAATCAGGATGACCCAAACCAGGAAGAATAGGTATGCCAGTCCTAGGAGAACCAGGACAACAGAGCTAGGTAAATAAGGACCCAGCCAACCATCAGGATCAGGATGAGGATTAGAAATACCAGGATAAGGAGACCCAGGAAGGGCTAAAACAAGGATGAGTCAGGAGATGGGCTAGGAGGACCAGGGTCCGAAGGACCACAACCAAGAGCCCCAGATTCAGGAATCCAGGGTTACCAGACTAGTTAGGCCAGGGCCAGGATGAGGATCAGAAAAACTAAAACAGCCCAGAAAAGAAGGACTTGGAACTAGACTAGGAGGAGGACCAATGCCTAAAGGCGTAGAAGGAAAGAGAAGTGAAGGAAGAAGAGCAGGAGCACACCTATGGGAGTCTAGGCCACATATGTTAGGATATCCCTTTTGTAAATGGTTCTTATTCTGCTTCTTATACTGCCAACCCCTAGAACTTCTCTACAGCCCACGTTTGGAACTGGTAGTATTTGCTGAAAAATCAGAGCATGTAAAGTGAATAAAAAGCTGAGACTGTTACACTCTGACCTCTGAGTGTGAAAGACATGTCTGATTCTGGTACAGTAGTCTGAAAGTGGATCTGAGGGCACATGAAATTAAACTTAGCAGAGGAGTTTAAAGGTGGATGGGGCAAAATGAGTGTGGTCTGTGAAGGATGCATACATACCAACTCACACAGTGCCACCGTGTGGCACACAATATGAGCTCCCATCACATGGACTCCTAGTCAGGAGCCGATATCACACGATGGCAGGGAAAATTAGCTGAAAACCACTGTAAATAGTGGTTTTCCAGCTTGTAATCTGAGGCTTTGAACTCCCGTCGTCCATTAAAAGGTGTGAAAACACCACAGGACATCCACACTAGCCTCCGCAAGCTTTAGGTTTTTTTGGAAGGCCGTAGCTTGGGGGCTGGGTGAGCTTCAAAAGTGCCTTGTAGATACTTCTCGGCATGAGGCCCTGCTCCCTCCTCACACAGGGAAATTGTTCTTCAAGTTGGCAGGTATGAGGATGGCGGAAAGGATTTGGCAAACTCAGATGGCTGAAGTCAGGAAAAATGGTTAATCGCTAACAAAGGGTTCAAAGGGATATGCCAATCAGCAAAGAGAAGCTCACCAATGTAAAGTCAGTCCTTCTGCACGGAGTAGAAACTTGGAGGACAAACACCAACAAAGTTCAGACCTTCATCAACACCTGTCTGAGGAAAATCCTCCAAAGCCACAGGTCAAACACCATCAGCAACAACAAGCTATGTCAGCAGACTGTCCAACTCCCTGTTCATGAAGAAATCCTGAAAAGACTCTGGGATGGATAGGTCACACCACACCCTCTGCAAGCCTGCATCAAACACCACCTGGCAAGCCCTGACCTGGAACCTCAAGGGAAAAGGAATAGAGGAAGGCCAAGAAACACCTGGCACTGAGGTCTCTAGGCCGACTGCAAGGAGATGGGTTACACCTGGGGTTAGATTAAAAGAAAAGCCCAGGACCTAGATGCCTGGAGAGTCTTTGTTCATGACCTATACTCTAGGAGGAGGAGTAGCCCTAAGTAATTAAGTAAGTAAGTAAAAGGAAGCTCAAGATCATAAGAAGGTTCTGATGAGCAGAAGAGGGGGCAGTGGAGGCTCCAGATAGATCATGTCATAATGCCCAAAGAGTTTTCTGTGTGACCCTCAGATCTTTGCCCTGACATTCCATGGGTGTGTATGTAAGGTGGGTATGTAGCAAGGGGAAGATTTACTAAAAAGTCACACAAGGCAGCTAGACAACTTGCTGTGCTGCGATGCATGACAGGGAGAGAGCAGAAATGTTCCATATCTACTAAGATATGATGCATTTCTGCTCTCTCCCTGTGCTGGTGTACTGTGCGCTGCCTAGCACAAATGCAGACACCCTTGTATCATGGTGTAAGGGTGCCTGCATTGTAAGTAGGATTTTTTTTGTGCAGGAAGGGGTGCAGAATGCAGCACGCATAAAGAGGAGCAATGCAAATATTTCTCTTTACTGCGCCTCACTTGAAAAGGTGTACCATTTTGATGCATCCCAGGTTTACTCACCTTAGTAAATCTGGAATTGCATCAAAATCCATAGGTGGATGCATGGGAATGACCATGCCCCATCCATGGGATGCCTTCTCAACACAGTGTAGCGCAAGGCAGCACTTCGTAGTACCTTGTGTTACTCTTGATTTACTAAGTCACACGTAGCCACAGCAGGTGACTGTGTCGCTGAGTAAATCCTTTGTAAGGGTTTGAGTTGCCTTGCATTGCCTTGCGTAACACATGAGCAATGCAACCCCTCAGTAAATCTGTCCCTAAGTGCATAGTAGTCTCACTTCCAGTGTAATAAAAATCTTCATGCATGGAACAGTGGCATGCATTTTGTATGACGTGACATGAGAGTAGATATAGATTCCCTATACAGTGGGTGTGTATTGACCGCATCCCTGCCCTTAGCCCTCTGGGCCTGCTGCCTGTCTTTGGACTGGGTGTAGCTGACACTTATAATTTGTGCATTCCTTCCTGACGGTCACACAATAGAGGGATTAGGTGTGCCTGAATGGTTCATCTGCTGGCAGAATGGGGGGACAGAGCTGAGCAGAGCCGCACTTATCCCTGAATAGCCTTCGATCTGGCTTCACACAAAGGGCCTAACGACCCTGTATTGTCACTGCAGCTAACCTGGAGCCAGGGAAAGTGAGTCAGGAAATTTCAAGCTCTTCAAAGAGGCTTTCCAGAAGCTTCTCCTACCTTCCAGAAAAAAGGCACCTGGGTATAAAAATAGGACCTTCACACTACCTCTTCCATATCATTCTGGACCTGTGAATACTCTGCCAGGAAGAAGGACTACTGTGTCGCTGCAAGTACTGCCACTCTGCTGGCGTGCTGGTCTGAAGGAACTGCTGCCATGCTGTGCTGACCTGCTCCCTGCTGCCCTCTTGCATGGGAAAGAAGAATTAGAACTGTAACCCAACTTGAACCCAGAAACCCATGTAACTCAAAGGGCTAATCTGATGGACTCCTGATCTGAGCCTCAGGGACATAAAAGGCTCTCCAACAGACCCTCAAGTGGTGCCTTTCAGTTTCTGGACCCTTGATGTGGGCCTCAAGCTCTTGAATCCAATCTTTTGGCTCTTCATAAATGCAAACTGGCCAGTTTCCACCAGAAACACACTGCTTGCATTGAAAATCAGCATGAGCCGCCACCAGCTCATCTCTTTGCGCAACAGCATCGACAGCCCGTTGGGGTCCACCAATGCAAACCTCCTGCCCACTCGGCTTTCTCTTTGCACCACGCCGCCTGCCGTCTGTGACCCTCTCCTCACTCCTTGTGGCCCTCTCCAATGTGAATGGGAATTTACAGATGTTTTTATTGCCATTTCAATAAAAAACATGTACAAAACCAAACTGTGCACTGTTAATTTTTTTGACATCGTCATCATTTGCAAACCGGACTCTTGGCACAAAACTTGTGAAGGTAAACGTTCAGCTGGACTAATCTGGGTCTATATCCCACCTGCATTCCATTGCTGCTGTCTTGAACTTTTTACTTTGACCCGGTCCAGCATGACCAGATAGCCATGGTTGGCCCCTAATTTTTTTAGGTGTTATATTGCAGTTTATTCTTTAAAAATGAATAACTCTGGTTCTACTGATTGGATTTTTGTCATGTTGGTCTTGTTTTATTTATTAAATGTTTCTAACCTGGTGTATGATACTTTTTGTGTAGTGTTTTCACTGCTGCACAAACACTTTACACATTGCCTCTAAGTTAAGCCTGACAGCTCTGTGCCAAGCTACCAGGGGGTTGAGCACAGCTTAAATTGGGACTTTGCGTGTGCCTTACCAGGACAAGGATTGTATTTGTTGCTTGACCAGGGCTCTTACCCTAGTCAACCAGTAGCCCAATTTGTAACTGGGGCCCTACACAAGTGTTTGTATTTTCATAAATATCACCCTAAATAGTAGATGCCTCTATGTTACTGGAGTACAACATTTCCATTTCTGGTTATTGCTTTTACAACTCATTGCTTTCAGGTGTTTTGGTCTGATGTGTTTAATTGAACTGAACCAGAATTAATAATTCAAGAATGCACTGATTTGGTGTAGAAAAGAGATGCTCCCATAAAATGGAGCCTTTTGGTAATCCTATATTTGGCATTTGTACAATCCCATGGCTTTGTGAGTAAGAGCGAGTATAAAGCTTTAGAAGAGTAAACACCCTGAACTAGTCTTGCAAAGGTTCTAATTATCTTCATCATTAGTCTCATCTACAGGTAAATAAAGGAGTAGGAGTATTTGCGGAGCATGAGACTGCTCCAAAGGACCTCTCAATTCGCTAATTCTTGGCCCATGGTGTAATGGAGTGGCATTTTGTGGCATGTCTTTCAAAATGACTTGGAAAGATTCAAACATTTGAGTCTTTTAGACTTGTATGTTAGTGCCTTCATCTAAGCCAGTTTTAGCGTTAAGTGCCTCATGGCGCAAAATTACAAGGTTTGTGACCACAAGAGCACTTAGCATTATGTACAAAACCTGTTTATGATTTATTGATAGTTTGTGACTGTGTTAGAACCGGCTGTCTCTAGTTGGCAGAGGTGTACACTTCTGACAAATAGGGACACACCTTTTCTAGTCAGGGCAAGGGGATCACACCCTTCGATAACCCCTGCTCACCCCCTTGGTAGCTTGGCAGAGCAGACAGGCTTATCTCAGAGGCTGTGTGTTAAGCATTTATGACCACATACAGTAATAAAGTGAATACACTACAAATGGACACGACACAGTAGTATTATAAAAATAAGTATTTTTATATAAGGTTTAGCACAAGACCAAAGAACGACAAAAATGTACACAATCTTAATAAATACTCTGGGAAGGGAAAAAGGATAGTTCAAAGGTAGTTTCTTCTTTAGCACAAAGTCTTTAGTATCAAAGCAAATCTTCTTCTTGGAAACACAGTTCTTAGCAACAGGGTAACCCACACGGGGGCTACACGACGTCGAGGCAAAGTTAATCCAAAGGTTCGGCGTCGACCGCGAGGAGCGCTACGTCGAGCCCGGAGTCACACGGACTCCCAACAACACAGAACCTTGGAAAAGGAACCACACGATGATCAGCGGCGTCGAGCAATCCGGCGTCGCGTCTTCGGTGTCGATCAGGCCTCAGCAGGCGTCGTTGTCGATGATGCGGTTGCAAAGAGTGAGCAGCACTCACGGCGTCGAGAGGGCACACAGTTGATGCGATCAGCAGCGGTGCAGACACGAGGTCCCTTGGAGCTGGAGCCGAACTCACTACTCACTGGCGTTGCTGCTGGCGTCGATCGGGCCTGGCGGCCGGCGTCGAGGAAGCGGGACACTTGAGCCGTCACTCACGGTGTCGAGCTGGATTCGGCGACGTCCTTCGGCGTCGAGATTGCTGGCTCTTTCAGAGGTGCTGGATTCACAGGTTCCAGCAAATAGCACTTTAAGCAGATGAAGTCCTTTAGCCCTGTGACTTCAGCAGGAGACTGGCACTCTTCCAGTCCTTGGAGATTTTCTTAGCAAGCGTGAGAGTACACACACAGTTCCTCTCTCCTGGTTCCTTGGCAAAAATAAAGAAGCACTGCAGGATTCCCCCCAGCAAACAGCACACTGGCAGAAGGGGTAGGCAAGTCCTTAGATCAGCAGGCCTCTTGTCCTTGGTTACAGGGTTCCTTGTCAGAAGTGATCTAAATTCTTGGTTCAGGGGTCCTTCTCTTATACCCCTTTTTGGCTTTGATCCCTTTGTCCATGCAGGGGAATTTCCCAACATCCTGGGTCTGTTGTGGGTGGAGCCAGGCAGAAGCACCTGGCCTATTCATTGCACAGGGCTAGGTCCTCAGACGCCCAGCAGGAGGTGGAGCCAGCATTGACACTGGCAGGAGCAGAGCTATCGGCCTCCTGGCAGGAGGTGGGGCTAGGATCGTCCATGGCAGGCACAGAGCCATCAGCCGCTTGGCAGGAGGTGGAGCCAGCATTGTATCAGGCCGGGCAGGCTATCAGCAACTACTCTCCCCCTACTCTCAACGCAAATGTCCCACTCATCCCACACTGCCTCATCCAGACCTGTGGAGCCACCCAGCTCCTGTCACACACACGCAAGACCAGCAGAAACCAGAAATGGTTAGACAAGAAAATAGACACTTTCTAAAAGTGCTATTTTCAAACCCAGAGTCCAAAAACCATCCACACCAACGGATGCGTAATTAAACCCCGAGTTCAGGGATACCAAACTCGACATTGCACCATGCTCCCCGAGCCAGCTAGGATCATAGCATTAATAATCCCGGCGGCCCATTCTCACTAATGGAGAGCAGGCTACCTCGCAATAGTGAAGAACGAAGATGGCTGTAATTCACTATTAGGACATGCCAACTTGGTCAGGCGTGTCCTACCTTATACTTACAATGCACCCTGCCCGTGGGCCTACCATAGGGGTGACTAACATGAAGTCAAGGGAAGGTTTGAGGGGCTGGCAAGTAGGTATACTTGCGCAGCCTGCGTGACAGCACTAGGCTGCACGTGGGTCTCCCAATGACAGACCCGTAGACATTCTTTTACGAGGCCGCTCTTGTGGGTGGCACAACACGTGCTGCAAGCCCACGAGCGGTATTTGTATTTACAAGCCCCGGCACTCCTGGTGCCCTAGACTAGGGACTGACAGTAAACCAAATAAGCCAAACATGGATACAATAGATACATCAATTTAACATAGGGAGCACTTGATCAGCACTGATCAGCAGTGGCACAGCGCCCAAAGCATATACCAGCAAAAACATCGTAAAACAGTGGAGGCAAACAGAAAAAATGGAGGAGAGACTCAAGCCAATGATGTCAGGTCTAACAGACTGCAACTGCTGTTGCAAACCATAAATGAGCTAACGAGCCCTGAGATGGGGTGGTATCTATTTGCAAAGGGTAAGGGGACCCCTGAGGACAGGATGTTGGCAGCCTCGGGGAGGAGAAGGTTTCCAAAAACTGCTGGCTAAACTGTGTGGAATCTCTACTATTTAGACAGCGACCGGGTAAATAGTGAAGTTTCTCTGCTATTTGCATGACTGCTGGCCAAACGGTGCAGAATCTCTACTGTTTAGCCAGCGGCCGGATAAATTGTGACGTTTCTCTGCTATTTGCATGGCTGTCAGCCACACAGTGCAGAATCCCTACTGTTCAGTGAGCAGACAGGCAAATATTTTAACTTTCCTGCTATTTGCACTGCTGCAGAATGAACCGTGCAGAATCTCTACTTTTTAACCAGCTGCTGGGTAAATAGTGACGTTTTTATGCTTTTTACATGACTGCTAGCCGCACAGTGAAGAATCTCTTCTGTTTAGCCAGTGGCTGGGTAAATAGAGAAGTTTTCTGCTACTTGCATGGCTGCCAGCCAGCCAGTATAAAATCTCGACTAGTCTGTCAGCAGCTGGGTAATAAGTTTTACTGCTATTTTTATGACCTCCAGCCGGGCGCTACAGCATCTCTACAATTTCACCAGTGGCCGGGTAAATAGTGACTTTTTTCTGGTATTTGCATGGCCACCAGCCTAACAGTTCAGAATCTCTACTGCTTAGTCAGTGGCCAGGTAAATAATGAAGGTTTTATGTTAATTGCAAGCCCACCAGCGAAATTGTGTAGAATCTAAATTCTATTTGCACAGCCGCCAGCCAGTCAGCCCAGAATCTCTACTACTTAGATAGCGGCAGGGTAACTGGTAAAGTCGGCAAAACAGGGCAGAATCTCTATTATTTAGCCAACAGCAGTTACACAGTGAAGTTTCTCTGCTATTTTCAAGGTCGCCGGCCAAATAGTAAATAATTTCAACTGTTTAGCCGGCGGCTGAATAAATAGTACAAAAAAATGCACTATTTACCCAGTGCTACCTAATAAAAATCCCCATTCCAACAGACTTCTATCTCCCTCCAACCATGCCAGCTCCAGACCATAACTATACGCAAAATATCAGATTGGACAACCCAGTGCAGTAACCAGCTAACCAGGCTAAGGGCCTGACTTAAGAGTTCAGTGGACGGATTACTCTGTCACAAACACGACGGATAGCTCATCCATTGCATCATAAGTGCTATTGAATGTAACACACTTGTAATACAGCAGACTGGATATCCATCATGTTTGTGACAGAGTAACCCGTCCGCAGAATTCTAAATCAGACTCAATATCATGAAAAATAAAAAAAGGACCTGCAGAGCTGTTCAAATCTACCAGCATACTGAAAACCATATAACTGTGCATCTGTTTCGCATACATCATCATCCACCACATTGCAACAAGTTGCTTCCCATAACCCAATAACGGTACATCAGTGCTCATCATGTACAGCATGGAAACACTTCCCATATAGATCAAAACAAAAACAACATCCTTCCAACCATACACCCGACACAGTGTATCCTGCTCTCCATGTAGACAAGTGCTTCAGTGCCCACATAGGATGGTAAGCGCCATAGAAATGCCGCAACTCAAAACAATACTTTAAAAGCAGAGAATCGATGGCACCTCCAGACTGCCTTCTTTTACCCATTACGTGCATCATTCATATATATCCCGAACTTCTACCATCGGGGTTCTCGAATCAGCAAACTATCTGAAAGGTCGCAAGGCGGCAGAGCCAGTGTCTAAAAGCGGCCACATGGGGTAAGGCAATCAATTGTTTAACCTTAGCCTGTAGCTTTTCCGACACTGAGAGGCCTCTGAACAAGACAAAAGAACATTTTTGTAAAAAAGCAGAGTTAAATCCGTTTCCACAAAGGCTGGGTTCGCTCCTTCCCCACAGTATCCTTATGAAAGAGAATACGGACAAAAAATGTGCAGCACACAGAAGGCCGGACAAAGATGGCCGTCATTGGGACACACATTTGAAAAACATGGTTGACCTGAACCTTTTTTCACTTATTGAACAGGAAATGTGAAGGATGTTCAGATGGGCACTTTGATACTGAGCTCTCTATGGAGTCCTTCAGTTCTATGAAAAAACTTACAATGAGAAGCGATTGAACAACCACCATCCCTGGCCATTTACTAGTGTGCTTTTCTGTTCCTGAAATGGGTGCACAGCTTCCTTCTGCATTTGGGCACTGCGAGTCCCACGGGCACGCGACCGTGACGCGATCCCGGTTGTTAAATGGAGCCTACGTTTATTGTTTGAGATGATTTCAGCTTTACAGATTGGTGGTAATATGAGAATGTCCCTCAATGTCTCCAGGGGGAAAGGAATTGAGTAGTTAAGGGAATAAACCTTGATATAACCTAAAGGTCTGGCCTTTTCTTTAAAAAAAATAAAATAACCAGCTTCTTCGTTGAGTGACAGTTATGAGTGTTTGGTCGTGCAGATTGGTGAGTAGGTGAATACAGGAACAAGTCAAAGCGTGGATGAGTGGATTGATGAACTAGTATATGAATGAATATGTGGTTTGGTGTGGTGTGATATATGTGTGGAGATGGCTTGGAGATGCAGTGTGATGGTTAGGGAGGATGGACACATCCTAACTACCCTCTCAACTGAAATTTAAAATGTAACTTATTTTAGGAGCAATTACAAAACACTGCATGAAATTAAGCGTAGCAATGAGGTATTATTAGTGTGTTACAATCTGTCCGCGTACTCTTAAATACTGTCTCTGAAAGGAAGCGGGTGGCACTCCTTTCACCGTCCTACCTACCAACAAACCAGAGTCTGATGACAGATGAGTTGAGGGTAATGTCTGCAAAAAAAGATGACTTGGAAATTAGAAGCATCCACTATCACACTGAGAGAGCTCCATGTCATTTTTTTAAAATTGCGTCATATTTCCCGTAGTGAGCACCCACATATTTAGAGGGTATACTAACGTGTGTTTTAGAGATATAACAGTAGGTTGGGAATTAGTACAATGTGTAATCGATGTATTCATGATGATGCAAATTAATGTAGAGCCTTAATAGGAGTGTAACGCTTTATATGAGGTAGAAATGCTATTAAACATGTGTATTGTAGGATTAATAAACGCACCATATTAAGAGTTGTACGTGTAGGAGATACAATGTGACGTTTTAATGTGGAGAAGAACTTACGTTTAGAGATGAAATGTAATGTAGTCTTTGTAATGGAATAGAGTGCACTGCTTATAATGTAGAATCATTTAGAAATGCATTTAAACACCTAAAGGCCTGGGACATGAAGAAAAGCCGGTAGAGGCCTAACTGTAATTTCTTTAGTTAGCATTGGTTATTCTTGTTTTATAGCTGCTTATTGGGAAGGGTGCTGTTCTCAGCGAATATTGAATTGTAACTTTGGATGTGCACAAGGTTGCTTCTCATGTATTTCAGTTGCAGGTGCAAGGCCACGGAGCTTGTTAGGTAGAAAGATCCATTGTTTGGAAGTTAGGCCGGTAGAAGTGAGGACGAGTAGGTGCCAGAGGAATGTTCATCTGCGACATTTGGCGAGAAGCTGCCTGGGATCCACGGACACCTCAACGGACGCTGGTTCGAAGGATGCCATGCAGGAAAAATACGAAGACCGACACCTGCCCAGAGGGGTGTGCCTTGGGCGTATCTACGATTTTGGGAGTTTTGTATTAGGGACAGACCCTGAGGGTGGAGAGCAGACTTTGTAAGGAAGTTGCTAGAGCAGGATGTAGGCAACTTAGACAGCACTGAGGGAACTTAGCGCAGAGTGGGGTGTAGTAAGGAGCATCTACGAGCTCAGTAGTTTAGACTACTTACTTGAGAAACGTGAATGCACTTCTTAGGGAGTCTTCACGGCTGACTCCTTTACTCTTGCCTGAAGAGATTTGCTAAGTAGGGATGTCACCTTAGAGTTAGTGTAGGGACAGATTAACCTTTTCTTTCTTTTGTAAATGCAGTCCAGACTTCAAATAGGAACAGTAATTGGATGCCTGATGTTCCTAGAATTGACTTTGCTTTTTATTCTGAGTCGTCTGAGACTCCTTCGTAGGATTATATGTGTGTTAGTGCCAGTCTATTTCTTGAACCTTTTGCTGAGGTGCTTGTATGTCCAATTATTTTTGGCTTTGTAATAAATTCTTATCTTTAGTCCGTAATCAGTGGTTCTTTGAAATTGAATTTGATTGTCGATTTGCAAAGCTGTTTGATTATGAGTTTGGAAACCTCCCCTCTACACTTCTTAGCAGACAAAAAGGTCCAGTCGACCTGTTCTGGGATTCTGGAGAATTGATAAGGTAAAAATCTAGATAAGAATCCCAGCCCCTTCAACACCTTATCATATTTAGTTGTCAGTGTGTTAAGAAAATGAGAAGAGTAGGGGGAAGGTGAGGAGGGACGAGATAAAGGAGAAAAACAGACAACAGTGTTGACTAATCTTTTCTTTAGAGCCAGTGGCAGGGCGGCTTCTGCAGGCTGCTCCTGCGCTCCTCTGGAGGCTGGAGCCCTGGGCGTGGGCCCAGCGCGCGCATCCTAAAGGTTGTCCCTCTTGAGAATGAGAGCAGTTTGCGTGCAGTTAGTTATAACATTCTCCAGTTCTGTGAGAAAGAAGACATTGTAGGAAGGAAATTTAGATAAAAACGCCATCACCAGGTTGCGAGGCATAGTTGATATGAAGAGATGCAATATGGCAAAGTATGCATTGTCTGAACGACATCAGGGTAAGAACCAGATGTCATGTAATAAATGTCCTCAAAAACCTGCGGATTTAACCTCTATGACAGTATTACTCGAATGGATTTAGCTTCTTTGCAAGAAAAAGTAAATAATACTATGGCCAACTGTGAAGTATATCAGTGTGGCAAAGAGTTACGTTTGGCGCATCGGTTACCGCATTACAAATGTGGTGGATATCCTTTGAGCCGTACTTGAAGTGCATTTTATCCTATGACCTTTGTAATAAGACAGGCATGAAATGCGTCAAGTTTTAGATGTAGTATCGATCCACCGAACTATAAATCAAATCTTAAATTGCATCTTTTCATATTCTTGAGTCTTTCGGGGACTGGACAAGACTTAAAATTTGAATTCATGATTATCCTTCTAAGAAATATGTACTTAAGGAGTACTACATTATTGATTTGGAGGCTGAGATTTAACATCTCCACAGGGGTTTAATCCATAACTAATTTGACAAAAGACTTTGTTTTTACATAAGCTTTGATATTTATGTTAATTCACTACAGAGAGGAAGCATATGTTGGTCAAAAAGATGGAAGGACTTTGGTGGTTGGTAGAAATGATACATGTGAAATTCTCATTGTTTGAAGATAATGTACAATAACAAGAAAATGCTGAAGCTCTCTTAATTGATATTAATCAGGTGCAAATATCCTCTTCTCAATGATCTTTAGGTTCTGTGCTAGAAATACATTTTGGGCTTATGATTTGAAAGGTTTGAGGTTTAAGGTTACTCAGGTGGAGAGGAAAGAGTTTTCACTGAGCGCTAATCTCAGCCCTCTACAAGTTTGGAGGAACTTCCCTGGGATGAGGAGGGAGAAATGACAAGTAGTGGTGGGAAAACAATAAAAATGACTTTCTTTATTGTTACTACATTTTACCATTTTATGGTGCAGGTACGTGCATTCAATGCTGTTATGATATATGATAAAAATACTTCCAGGGAGGCGTGGCCTGAGGCGTCAAGGTGGCGGTTGCATGCCATCCGACTCTCATCCGGCCGGTCGCCGCTGCCATCAGATCCCCTTTTACACCCACGGAGGTACCCCGTCCCACCAGCAATGTTTTGATCCCTTCGGTAGGTGAAGCAGATCTCTGCCATCCCAATCTGCTCCAATTCCTGCTGAAGCCTGGGACACCCGTAATGGCGGCCTCCTCACCCCAACGTCCTTGAGCCGGGGCCCTGCACCCTGGCGGGCCACTGCCTGGTGCTCCCTGTTACTGATGGGGACGGGGGGCGGCGGTGCCGGGCCGGGGTCTGCTTGCTCCCCCCCGCCGGGACTCACCGTGTTTTCGCACCTCTGTGCTGAGGTCTGCCTGCGGTGCATCAGTTCCATGAAGGTCTGGCTGTAGACACGCCTCCCGTGCTTTCGGAACCCGTAGGGGGAGAGAGGCGAGCGTGGCCTGCTCGCGCTGCTGATTTTCTCTCAACTCCAAAGCCTGCCGGACGTTCCTGGAGAGGCCCGGCCCAGAGACACCTTGTGAGCTTCTAACCGGTGAGTGAGGGCATGAGGTGCTCAGCTACCGTGGTTGGGTATTGGCATTGGGGTCGGGCCCCCTCCTCCCTTGTAGCAGCGGCCTCCTCTGTCTCGAGTCCAGCTGGCCCATCTCCCACCTGAGGTTGGAGTGGGAGGGTTGCCCCAGCCTGCCGGGGGCTGTGTCCTGGCCCTCCATCGCTGTGCCATGCCGGACATGGGGGGATACGCTGTGTCTGGCACAGCCCCCTGGTCGCCAAGGGGGTCCCTCCTTCCTCGTGGCTCATTGGTGTGGCCCTGACGTTGCGGAGATGCCGGATCCGCCCAGTCTGGGACAACCCCTGACCTCCATGCTCTGTGTCGCTGTTGAGGCCTCACCCCCGCTTCAGAGATCTGCTGGCTTCTCTGGGCACCGAGAGCTCCCCTGGGACCTCCATCTTCAGGCTACTGGTGAGTGGGGCCCGGGATTGGGGATCGGCTTCTGGGTCGGGCAGCAGTTCAGAGGGTCATTGTCGGCGCTCCCGCCCCCAATCTTCCTCCCTCACTGACTCACTCCTTCTTTATCTCTACGTCACAAAGCACATCTGGGGTGCTTTGGAACGGCCATCGGCCTGTGAGCACGTGTTGGATCTACCTGGCCGTCCCTATCCTGTATTGTCCCCCTGCTGGTTTTGGGGGTCCCCCGCTGAGCTGGGCCCTCCTTCTTTCCCCCTAGGCCTCTTCTGTTGGTCGTAGTCCTTCTACACCTACGGGACTGATCTTAACCATTGTTGTCAGGCGGCGTGGGGCCTTGACACCGCCCCCTCTCCTTTCGCTATCCATCCTCTTGGTCCTGGTCCCTACCTGCCCCTGGTGTTGGGAAACCATTATCCACCCTCGGCCGTATCCAGTGAGCAGCACCAGAACCCTCGCACGCTGCAAGCCTGAGGTACCAAGACGATTTCCCGGCTGACTGTGCTGAGCAGCAGCAGACCGGCTTTCCGAGGCCCCCCTCACCGACCCCTTGCCAACCGTCCTGAGACAGCGGGTGGTGCGATTTTATTATCGACCGTCGCATCAGGCGGAGGTGGAGGAGGAGTCCCCGGATTTGTGCTATCTGTCCCCTGGAGTTCGTGAGGCTCTGGGAGGATCGGCCTTGGCGCCCGGGCCTGAGCATTGACGGCTGGGTGTCGGTTCCCTCCCTCTCTGCGATTGTTGACTGTCTCCCTCACCCACTCGGCGGCAGAGGCCTTTCTCCACGGTCACGATGGGCAGGGACCGCGCCCCAAAGACATCTGCTCCACAAACCCATACAAATATGGACCAATACACCACAAGTAATCGGGAACCCGGTGGGGGGGCAACGAATACCCCCACCCGAATGGGGGGTGATCTCTCCACGATCCTCCAAGCAATTGGTGCCTCACAAGCTGCGGTGGAGAATAAGATTGGTGAGGTGAGGGTGGACATGGCCCTCATTCGTCAGGACCAGCGTAATGCGATGACTCGGATCTCGGAGGCGGAATCGCGCATATCCACTGCCGAGGACGACATAGGCCAATTGAAGACCCAGGTGACTCGGCTCCAGACTTAGACCTCCGAACTTCATTGTCAGGCCGAAGACACCGAAAACATGTCAAGACGAAACAACCTACGCCTCATAGGATTTCCAGAGGGAGTTGAACAGGGCCGGGCAGACCCATTCCTGGAGACCTGGATAAGATCTTGGGCACTTAAGGAGTCCCTATCTCCGAGGTTCGTGATTGAGCATGCCCATCGCTCCCTGGCTCCCCGACCTCCGCCTGGGGTTGCACCCCAGCCCATCATCATGAGGGTCCTCAACTTCCGAGACAGGGACACTATTCTCAGGGCGGCGAGGACACAGGGTCCAGTGACTTATCAAAACAACAAGATTATGCTCTTTCCGGATTATACCAGGGAGGTGGAGGCCCAGCGATGAACTTATGACGAAGTCAAACAGAAGCTCCGTAATCTGGGTCTCCGATACGGTCTCCTCTTTCCGACCTGGCTCAAAGTTGTGTTTCAAGACAAGACACTCTTCTTTGATCTCCCCCAAAGCGGCTTGGACTTGGCTCACAGAGGAGCTCTTCCTCCAGACTCGCCCCGCCTATCCCCCTGCCAGACGGGAGCCAAAGCAACCTCAACCAACTCTTCCCAAGCCGCAGCGGCGCCACACTCGGTCCCGCAAGAAGGGTGACCGATACAGCGGTGCCTCAAGCTCACCTGAAGCAGTGTCTCAACTAGTCATTTCTTCTGGAATACCTCTGGCATCGGGGTCCCACAGCCTGACCGGGTCCATGATCGATCTGAGCCGGGTTCCAGACCCCTCCCAAACGCTGCGCCCTGCCATGTCTGACTCTGACTTGTCCAGAAGCCCTGCACTTCGAGGATCCGAGGATGATGATGGAGTCTCACCAAGCAGCCCGACGGACTTGGGACCATAACTTGTTTATTAAAATCTCTTGCAACTGTTAACGATATCACTTTCGTCTACATGGAGGGATCCATCTTCGCAAGACCATGCTCTGCTAATCGTTTTAGCTTAGCATTCAGACTAGTTTGTATTTTTTGTTTTTGTTGAAGTCTTTTTCAGGACAACAGATGCTTCAATTACAGAAGTGTAGGGTGGGGGTGTTAGGGGGAAGGAGGGAGTGGGGGGACCGTTGTATCTTAATTGTTTACTGTTTTTGGCCTTGTTTGGGCCACTGTCTTTTGTTTTTTATGACAGCTCACTGAGTGCACATGCCAATTCCACCGACATGAGACCTACCATACTACAAGAGCTCTACCCATACACCCGGGTCACGTGACAATACTTACTCTGAGATCCGGGCCCTCACGCTGGTCCGCACACACACCACTCAATCAAATGACGTCAACTCTTAATAGACCCCTCCACATTGTGTCATGGAACGTCAACGGCCTACTAGACCGTATAAAGCAAACCGCGGTTCTCCGCAGTGCTCAACACCAAGCACCCACATTCTCTTTCTACAAGAAAAGCACCTTATGGGGACACACTGTACCTTACTCACCAGATATGGGTTTGATAGGGTCTGGCACTCTGGTTTTGCTCGGGGCTCCCAGGGAGGGGCGATATTGGTTCGTAGGGGTCTCCCTTTAATCTGCTACAGGTGGAGACTGACACGCAGAGGTGCTACGAGGGTCACCCTCTCAATCTCCTATGTGCATACATTCCCCTGCCACAATGTCCTCTGCCCTCCGACGCCTCACACTACTAGTTCTCTAATTTCCCTATGGGTCTGACGGTTGTTGGGGGCGATTTCAACGCTGTTATGCAGCCTTCTCGTGACACAACAGGTACTCCCTCTGCCTCCCGCCTTGCTTATGCCAAGCGCCTTTCTGATTGGTCCGCTGCCCTAGGTCTCTGCGATGCCTGGAGGGTAAGGAACTCCCGCCGAGAACAATACGCTCACACTTCGGCGGGCCACCATACCCACTCCGGTATTGACTTGATCCTGTTGCCAGCCACCAATTGCCAGTTGGTGTCGGGGTTGCTATCCTTCTTTGAGGTATCTTGGTTCATTTCCCGGTCTCCCTCCGGCTCGTTGAGCCCCCGTGGGAATCTGTATGATTTGGCGAATGAATGCTTGGTTCCTGCAGGATGCAGAATTCGTTCAGACCCTCGGGCAAGAGCTGTAGCAATACTTGATGATCAACAAGGGTTAAGTTCCCTCTCCAGATACTATGTGGGAGACTGGCAAGGATACCATGCGGGGCGTGGCTAGAGGCCTGGTTCATGCAAAATTTATGGCCCAGACCGCCTATCTGATAGAGCTCGAGGCCCAGGCGGCACAGCTGGAATCAGCCCAGACCTCAGCCGAGAATGCTCGCTCCACCCGGCAGCTCACATTGCTCCGTGAGGAGATCTGCCAGATCTTTTTAGAATCAGCTAAGGTCTTGTAGCATTCCTCAGTGGCGCATGTATATGGCTGGGAGGACAAAAATGGGAAGCTACTGCATAACCTGGTCTCTTATCCCAAAAGCAACCGCATAATCCCGAGGTCCGCGACGCGGCCGGCATTCGTCATTTCACTTCCTATCCTATCGCCCAAGCCTTTGCAGGCTATTATGCCAGACTGTATGTGGCCCGGCCCCCGAGGCCTCCCTGGCCGAAATGCTAACAGAGGCTAGGACTCAACTGACCCGTCTTTCCCAGGCAGTCTCGGAGACCCTGGATCTCCCCTTTCCCCCGGAAGAGTTACATGGAGCCATTTCACTCTTGCATTCCGGTAGGACGCCGGGGCTGGATGGATACCCTGAGGAATATAATGCAACCTATCGAGACCTGTTCGTTCCACACCTGGTTGACCTATTCCAAAATGTGGTGGAAGTGGGGACCTTCTCTCCGGAGACCAACATGGCCACCATTGTGGTCTTTCCGCCTTCCCTCTCCTGCGCTGACTACCGCCCCATTTCCCTCATCAACACCAAGGTGAAAATCTTTGCTACTGTTTTGTCCCAACGCATCCGACCCCTCTTGCACGACTTGGTCCATCCTGACCAATGTGGCTTCATGCCTGCCCGTGGCACTCAGCATTGCATACGTCATCTTCACTTCGATGTCACACACGGCCATCAGCTCACCCCGTACTTGGCCCTGCTTTTCATTGATTTTGAAAAAGCCTTTGACACAGTTGACTGGAGCTATTTGGACGATGTGCTGGAGGCGATGGGCTTCAGCCTCCCATTCAGGCGTTTCATCCGTGTCTTGTATTCTAGTCCCAAGCACGGGTCCTAATTAATAGTGTACTCTCGGAGGCATTCCCATTCCGGAGGTGCACCCGCCAAGGCTATCTGCTCTCGCCACTTTTATTTGTGTTAGCAATGGAGCCCCTGTCCACCCTTGTACGCAAAGATCCCCGCATCAAGGGTTGGGCCTTGGACCCTTGTTAAGTCGACAAGGTAGCCCTTTATGCAGTGACGTCCTTCTTTTCTTAGTGGATCCCGAGGACTCCGGCCCCAGGTGCTTAGAAGTCCTATTTGCCTTTGAGCTAGTCTCCGGCCTGTGGCTCAACCTGGCGAAATCCACTCTAGTTACCCTCCATTCATCATGTGCCTGTTTTGACTGGCAAGCGAATATTCCCCTGTGTAGGCAGGCCTTCAAGAATTTGGGAGTCTGGGTAACCTTGTTTCCCGAACTTGAGTGGGCCCTCATCCTTAAGCCCCTGGTTACCAGGGCCAAGGCAGACCTCAAGGGATGGCAATTCCTTTCTCTTAATCCCCTGGGCAGAAGTGCACTTTTTTTAAATGATGGTCCTCCCCTGCTTCTTATATATTCTTTAAAACATAACCTTTCATCTTCCGGGGAGCTGGTTATGCGAGATTGATGGACTGCTTACCCGGTTTTCATGGAAGGGCGGGAGGCCGCGTATGGCTCTGACTCATTGTCGGATATCTCTCTATGATGGGGGCATGGGTGTGACCAATCTTCACCTTTACTACTTGGCCACAAGATTTATTGTGGTGCACGACTGGTTCGCCGGTGGCTGGTCCAACCCGGCGTACCAGGTTGAGCTCCAGTCGATGGACTTTCCACAAATCCAAGCCTACTTATACGGGGTCCCTATACCGCAAGTCTTTCCCCCCATCATTAGGGCAGTCTTACTGGCTTGGTGCACTGCCCTGCGCCACACGAAATGGGATTGAAAGCTTACCCGACACAGGCCCTTGTGGCATGGTACCTGGCTGTGTGAGACTTCAACCCTCCTGGACTTTTGCCAATGGGACCGCATTGGGATCTCGCTTCTGGGGGACATCTGGGTCAGGGACCATATCAGGGCCTTCACAGATTTGCAACAGCGCTACTCCCTCCATGCCTCCCAGTTCTACAAATATCTGCAGCTTCTGCACGCCCTTAATGCACACATTACCTCGCCCATCTCCCTCCCTGAATTCAGTCCCCTTGAGGCCCGAGTGATGACGGGGAACCTGGGAAAGGGTGGGGTATCGCAGATCTACCGCTTCCTAGTGAATAATGGCCCGCGACCATAGACTCACTGCGTGCCTGCTGGGAGGACTGGCTGGGCCTCTTGGAGGATGCAGACTAGCAGGACGCTCTCATGGCTCCCAAGACCTTGACGACCTCCTCCAAACTGCGGCTCATTCAACTCTACTACTTACATATGGCATATCTAACACCTGCACGTTTATACAGAGCACAACTGTGACCCTCCCCAACTTGTACATGATGGGACCACGCTCCAGCTGAATTTTACCACGTGGTTTGGCAGTGCCCCGCCATTGCATCATTCTGGGCCGGAGTAGAACTTGAGCTTACACAGACCCTGGGATCGGTCGTTGCCCAGAACCCAGTACATCTGATTTTGGGTCTGTTTGATGGCCTGGACGGCTCTCGGGCCGACAAGCGATTTCTTGGGACTGCTCTGGTGGTGGCGAAACGTGACATTGCGGCACTTTGGTCTCAGGCCAAGCCTCCTACTGTACAGAAGTGGAGGCGGGGGTGGACTGGTGTGGGACTCAGGAAGAACCCCTCTTCGAGGCCGGGGGTTGCCCTGAACTATTCGGGAAGATCTTGGGTAAATGGTTCAATCTTTTGTCCTGATTGTTGGGTGTGTTTCATGTACTGTGATCAACTTACTCGTGTATCTAACCTGAAACCTGATAAGCAGGTCTCGGTCACCAGCCTTACTGTTCTAGACTACCGAAGTAATGTGCCTGATTTTTCTGTCAATCTAATTATGTGGTTTCCTATAAATGCCAATAAACTTGATTATAAAAAAAAAAGTACTTCCAGAAGGGTGATATCACCTGTTATCAAGGCTTACGAGCAGCAGCAGCTTTAGCTGGGGCACTATATGTGGCAGCGCTCTGGGGATAAAGTGTCACTAGCTGGTTAACATAAATGAAAAATAAATTCCTATGGCCATTATGTAATTTATGAAGTAGCACCCCCATTCTACCATTGAGTTGGGAGCCGAACATCCAGAGGGCTGACCTAATTGCCCAGTAAGGATCTTATATTATTGGATTAGATTATGGAAAACTCTAGAGTTGGTTTCATATAAAATGGCCCGAAGGAGTTGATTGCTCTCGACAAGAATTATTACATGGCCTGGGTCAAGGCCATTTAACAGTTCTGCCTCAGATTACATTTGCCTGATGAATTGGAAGATCCGGAAAATTTGAGATGAAATGTGGGCACTCTAATTAAGAGTTTATAATAATAATAAAATCATTTATAAAGCACCTGGTTACATCAACTGTTGCGGCCCTGCGCTAAGAACTAACCCCCACATGCATCAAGCATTTTTGGAGTCGCAAACGGTGCGATTCCTTAAAATCGGCCGTTTGCGATTCCAAAAATGCTTTTTGGAATGCATCAAGCATTTTTTGAAATCGCAACATTTTTGCGATTTCCAAAAATGCGATTGCTTTTAGGAAATCGCAAATTTGCGATTTCCTAAAAGCAATGCATGAATACTTTTGAAATTGCGAATTCGCAATTAGAGGGACAAATTTACCGAGTAGTTGAACTACTCGGTAAATTTGCAAAAAGTGTAATTAACACTGAAAACGCATTTTAAAAGCATTCATGTTACGGACACACATGTCCTTAGGACATGTGTGTGTGCAACATGATGCGAAAAATACATTTCAGGGGTGCAGGGGGGGTTCATTTGAACCCCCCTCACCACCCTTGAAATGCAATCAGGATTTGCGATTTTGAAATTGCGAATTCGCAATTCCCATTCATTCCTATTTCAAAATCGCATTTTTTATGCGATTCGGTAGAAATAGCGATTTCTACCGAATTGCATAAATATTTAAAAAATAATCATGCATAGGCTTTTGCGAATTCTAAATTGCGATTCGCTTTTTATCGCAATTTAGAAGTCGCAAAAGCCGAGATTGATGCATGTGGGCCTAATTGTTGCAATGTCAGCAGCGCCAAAACCATGAAAAGGCCACTAACCTCAGAAGTCTGCCAGCAGGGACGATGGAGAGGAGAGAAGCCCCCCTCCTCCCCTGGGCAATAACTCCCACAGAGTGTATACACACTTCTATGCGAGACAGCACCCCGGAGAAAAGGGAAGTGGAGAAAATAACAAACTCTGTTGTCTAGATGGGAGCTTCTGTCTCTGCGTCTGGTCAAGTATTCAGTACCGCTGCAGAAGACGCCCCTTGTAGGACAACTATATATACAAAAATGTCAAGAAACCATGAGTTCACCAGGCGAATGGGGGAACGTTCATACCTCATTAAATACTCCCAAAAGACAACCACTTACATCACAGCAGAATATAAGAAACCTTGGATTCCTTATTCTCTTTCAGGTCTCAGAACACCCAATGCTAGTATGCATAAGAAAAGCAAAAAGTCCCTGATAGTTCCACGCTACCACGGAAAACAGGCAAGGTTGCGGGAAATTCGATGAATGTCTCATAATAGCTATATCGAGCCTGATTGCTGTTGTACAACACAGCTGTAAAGTAATATATTGCTTTGATGCGGGGTAGCTCCAGGAAGTCAGTGAGCCCAAAATTACTGTCAAGAAGAGAGAGAGGCCAAAACCCCTGTTGTAATTCACAGCGCTCGAGCTCACTCTTGGCTAAGCGTATCTCACACCAGAAATAAAGAACAAAACAATAGTAATAAACAAGCATTTACAATGCAATGGTCTCGGCATTATTAAAGGTAGAGCTATTGGCATTGCTCATGACTTTTTTTTAAATCATAAATAAATGGCATTGTTATTTACAATGCCAAATAGCTTAATCTTTAAATAGCGTAATCGCTCGCAAATGCATGACCTATTGCATTTACACCCACACAGAGCCACACACACAAAGCCACCCACACAGAGCCATTCACATAGAGCCACCTACACAGAGCCACCCTCACACAGACAGAGCCACCCACACAGCCACCTACAAAAAAAGCTATCTACACAGAGCCACACACACAGAGCCGCACACACATACAGAGCCACACACAAACAGAGCCACACACACACACAGAGCCACACACACAAACACAGAGCCACAGACACACACACACACACAGAGTCACACACACACGGACACAGAGCCACACAGGCACAGAGCCACCATTCCCCAGTACTTGGTGGCTCCCCATCCCCGACGGTAATCACTCTGACCTCTTGGCAATAGGCCCAAATCTTAGTGTGTTCATTGTGGCAGCTTTTGGACTTATAGATCAGTAGTTGGATAACTATGCAATGACCAATCCCTTCCTTAGGCCACTTCAGGAACCAACATCCAGAGTAATATGTCTACATCTGGAGAGTGGCTCTTGTGGTATGATGACCAGATTTGGGTATCACCTGTGACGTTTTGTGCTCAGTTCTGGGGGCCAACTCTGGCATTTTGCATCCAGTTTTGAGGGCTACCCTGAAGTACTGCCTTCAGTTCTATGGGCTACTTCTAGAATATTATCTCAAGATTCTGGGGGCCTTTTTGGCATATCACCACAACTTCTGGAGTCCACATTTTAAGTGCTTTATTTAATTGTTAGTTTTGTTATTGATTGGTGAATGTGGGTGATGTTGTGAGGGTGTGTTAATTGGTGGATGCACAGAGGAATAGGTGGATGGAGGAGTATGGATGGATGAGTGGGTAGCTAAACACAGCCCTCACAGCCCACACAGCTCTCACAGCCCACACAGCTCTCACAGCCCACACAGCTCTCACAGCCCACGCAGCCCACACAGCCCACACAGTTCTCACAGCCCACACAGCTCTCAAACAGCCCACACAGCTCGCACAGCCCACACAGCTCTCGCAGCCCACACAGCTCTCACAGCCCACACAGCTCTCACAGCCCACACAGCTCTCACACAGATCACAGCCCACACCGCTCTCACAGCCCAAACAGCTCTAAAACAGCCCACAAAGCTCTCACAGCCCACACAGCTCTCACAGCCCACTCAGCTCTCACAGCCCACACAGCTCTCACAGCCCACACAGCTCTCACACAGCTATCACACAGCTCACAGCCCACACAGCTCTCTCAGCCCAAACAGCTCTCAAAGAGCCCACACAGTTCTCACAGCCCACACAGCTCTCAAACAGCCCACACAGCTCTCAAACAGCCCACACAGCTCTAACATCCCACACAGCTTTCACAGCCCACACAGCTCTCACAGCCCACACAGCTCCCACACAGCTCTCACAGTCCACACAGCTCTCACAGCTCTCAAACAGCCCACATAACTCTCAAACAGCCCACACAGCCCATACAGCTCTCACAGCTCTCACAGCCCACACAGCTCTCAAACAGCCCACACAGCTCTCACAGCCCACACAGCTCTCACAGCCCACACAGCTCTCACAGCCCACACAGCTCTCACAGCCCACACAGCTCTCACAGTTCTCACAGCCCACACAGCTCTCACAGCCCACACAGCTCTCACAGCTCTCACACCCCTCACAGCCCACACAGCTCTCACACAGCTCACACAGCTCTCACAGCCCACACAGCTCTCACAGCCCACACAGCTCTCACAGCCCACACAGCTCGGGACTGACTGCAGCCCTCGCTGCCTGTGATCAGTCGAGATTGGTGAGGGACGCAACTGCGGAAGGTGAAGTCTACAGCTTCCCGGCAGAAAGGTGTCTGAGAGAACGAGCACCGGAGATTGGCAGTGGACCCTGGACTGTTGAAAGAGGACGCATTATCACAGGGCGGTGAGAGGCGAATATGTGGAGCATCGGGCTGGGAGTGGGAGGCCCCACCTCCAACAACCCCCACTTCCTCCACACACTGCCCGGAGCAATTTTAGGCACACCCGATGCATGCTAGACTGTACCGGGATCACTCGAGCGGATGATTGATGAGGCGGCTGTACTTGCAGTGCAGTAGTGCAGCACAGAAGTGCACTGTAGAGTGCTGCCTGGAGAGACGACACATTACCACAGGGGGGTGAGGGGAACAGGTGTGGTAAATCGGGCTGGAAGCGGGCAGCTATTTCTGCTTTCCAACTCCCCTCCGCGCCTGCGGACATATTACGGGCCTGTTAGCGGGAGTTCTTTCGGGCACACCAAATACCTGCTAGACTGCGTTGGCACCGAGGCAGATCACACTACAGACAAGCGGATGGCGGCCTGCTACAGGGAGAACCCCCTAGCCACCAAGCCCACGAAGTTGGAAGCTGGTCCTGTGCCTAGAGGAGGACGGCCGCACCGGACCACCCCTTCTGCCTCTTGCCTCGCCTTCTGCCTCTTGCCTCGCCGCCGTGGACTACTGACGTCCTGTAGGGCCGAGCGGTGGGGGAGCCGAGTGTAGGCACGGACCTGGAGCGCAGACCACAACGAGGGAAATACCCCTTGGCGGTGGTACCTGGCTGGGCGATGTGAGCGGGTTCCCCCCAATAGCACCACGGCGCACCGCTAGGCTAGAAGACGTGGGCAGGCTCCCCACCTCCAACAACCCCCACTTCCTCCACACACTGCCGGGAGCAATTTCAGGCACACCTGATGCATGCTAGACTGCACCGGGATCACTTGAGCGGATGATTGATGAGGCAGCTGTACTTGCAGAATAACGGGGTCCGACCTGAGGCAGGACGGACCCCTGGGGGCTACTTTGAACATTGAGACACAGTGTGGTGGTGGCGCGGAGGAGAAAGGCGACCATTACAAACATTAGAGCACAGTAGTGCACTGTAGAGTGCTGCCTGGTGAGACGACACATTACAACAGGGTGGTGAGGGGAACAGGTGCGGTAAATCGGGCTGGAAGCGGGCAGCCCTTTCTGCTTTCCAACTCCCCTCCGTGCCTGCCGACATATTACGGGCCTGTTACCGGGAGTTCTTTCGGGCACACCAAAGCCCCCTAGCCACCAAGCCCACGTAGTTGGAAGCTGGGCCTGCGCCTAGAGGAGGACCGGCTGCACCGGGCCCAGAGAACAGCCGGCAGACAGGAAAAAAAATGGCGGCCACAAGCTTCGGAACATTTTCGGATTCGGGGTTGTGTTTAGGCATTCTGAGTGACGGTTGACGTAAAGAACGCCAAAAACACGCCACCGAATCCGAAAGAGATGGGGCAAAATTGGAGTGACGGCTCTCTCCTCCAATGGCTGGCGTCCGTTTAGGAAGCCAGCCAATGGAGGAGAGACGAAAAGAGAGGCGGGATAAAGCAGCCACTCTAAGAAACAATAATTCTCCGGACTTCCGGCTTGGCCTACGGCCAAGCCTACGGTCCCTCGACCTAAAAATGGAGTCCCAGAAGCAGGGGGAGCGCTCCAGCGCTTCCTTCCCCTGCCACGCTCTGAAGTACCTGGAAAGGCTCTTCGTCGGAGATTCACTACAGCCCTCTCGAGTCCAGGGGAGCCGCTGAATCAGGAGAAAAGTGGAACGATGAAATACGTAGGTGCCAGCGGGAGTTCCAGTGGGGAATACCTACCGCCACTCCGATGCTCTGAAATCTAATGGCGAGATTGTCAAGCCCAGACCCTTAGAAGTGGAGGGACTTTATGGCGGTGAAACGGAAGACAACGGTGGATCCGGTTTCTTGTTGGTATTCCCAAGGGTTTGTGGGCTTGTAGTCTTTGGTGCATCCTGCACCCTTCACTGGCCCCCTGTGCTCCTCAGACACGGCCACACACATATGGGTCGCATGTGAGAAAGGCAGGGCCACCCTATGATCTCCGCACCCCGGTTCCCGAGCTGTGACTGTGACACTAATAGGTACAAAAAGTGGCTGAGAGAAACAGAAAGCAGTGAAACAGGGGCAATACGAACATACGACCTCAGAGCTGGAAGAGCTAAGTTTTCAATCTTTTTCGGAAAATGTTCTCCGATGGCTCTACTCGAAGAAAAAGAGGTAATGCATTCTAGTTTTTGGCTGTCAAATAATCAAATGAACGCACACCCATTCTTGCTCTTTGCATTTTAGGGACATTAACCAAGTGAGCCCCTGATGACCTAAGGTGACGCGTCTGATTATGGGGGATAAGAAGATCATGAAGATAGCTGGGTCCTCTGCCCTACAGACTGCTTTTGCAAAAGCACAGGGCTTTAAAAAGAATTATTTTAGTGACAGGCAGCCAATGCAGAGTCAAGGGCTTTTTACAGAGGAGGCTCTCCTAGGTAAGCTGAGAACTAGGCGTGCTGCTGTATTCTGACTGTGTTGTAGCCTATGGAGAATTTTTTTTATTTGCTTCAAGATAAAGGACATTTCCGTAGTCCAACTGGGACATTGCAAGAGTGTGAACAAGCGTTTTTCCTCAACATTTTGAGGGTTCCAAAACATTTCCCTATAACCTTCCTAGTGTGGGTCTCGAAGGAGAGTTTAGGGTCCAGCTAAAGTCCTAGATTTTTAACTTCCTCCTTAGGGATGGGTGTAGAACCCAGAGTCTGGGGCCACCACGCTGAGGACCAGATGGAAGGGGACTTCCCTACGACCAGGACCTCAGTTTTACTGTCGTTCAGCATAAGGCAATTACTTGGCATCTAGGACGCAAGATCCCACAGAGAGGAAGAGAACTGGATGGCTGTATCATCTGAGTTCTGGGATAAAGTGACAACAAGCTGCATGTCGTCCACATAGGACACAATGGTGACATTGTGTTTTTCCACACTCTCTGCCATGGGTCCGATGTAAAGAATAAAAAGAGTTGGGCTCAAAATTGAGCCCTGTGGGACCCCTTTTGACATTGGAATGTTTTTAGACATATGCAGACGCTGCACAACTTGAAAACTATGATCCTGAAGGAAGGAATTCATCCACTTTAGAGCTGCTCCCTCCAGCCCACCTGACCAAAGTCGCTGCAAAAGCAGTTTGTGTGATACTGTGTCAAAGGCTGCGCTGAGGTCCAGCAGGGCCAAAGTTACAGTCTGACCATCATCTGCATGCGTACGTGGTCTCTCCTTTGGTAGGAGTAACTCTGACTCCGTAGAGTATGTGGCGAAGCCTGATTGTGTGGGATGGTATAGGTTGTGCCGGATAATATGCACAATCAATTGCATATTCAACGCCTTCTCTGCTATTTAAGAGAAGTAAAGCATGAGTGAAACAGGATGAAACAGGATCCAAATTACCCAACAAACCCGGCTCTGCAAATGTTTTTTTCTTTAAGAGGAGGACAATTGCTTGCTTCCACTTGCTCGGGACCTCACCACAATGAAAGGATAGCTCTAGAAGTTGCGGTACATAAGGTAATATTATGTCTAGCCCTTCCCTAAAGATTTCAGGTGATGCTGGGTCCATTGGAGAACCAGATTTAAGGTCATTGGGCAGCTTTGCTGAAGGGTACATGGCATCTACCCTCCGAAAATAGTGAGTATAGAACGCCATCAAAGCACTCTCCGAGGAGGTGACTGCTGAGAGCAAGATGGGATATGCGTGAGTCCTCGTCACTCGGCCGCTCACGCTGGAGGCGTAACGCTCGGCCGGCCGCCCTGCGCAGACCCGACAGATGCCGGAGTGATGCAAAGGCTGATTCTTGCTCGGCGAGGACAGAGAAGCACGCGGACTACGAAGCCCCCCATCCGAGGGGGGGGGGGGCTCACTGCTTGCAACTTCAGGCAAACTGAAGATTTATAGCGCTGTGCTGGAAGCGCTGTTTTCCCTCGCTATAGCGATTCATGGCCCACAGGCTCGAGTGATCCTGCGCTACTTCGTGGCAGTAAGCTTCTTTATTGCCACTTATGACCCAGCTGAAATCCCGGCTAAAGGCGGATTTAATAGCACCAGATCCTGCAAAATAACCGGCACAGGAGTACAATGAGCGCCAGAGGGGCGCGGAGAGGCTCCAAAATGAAGACACCAGTTGCTGCCAATGACTCTAAAAACTCCAAAGACGCGACAATAGCAGCTGTCAGTGCTGCTACATCAGGAGGAGCTCCGGTGGGCGCTGCCAGCCAAAGACCCGAGGTTAGTGCTGGGCCTAAGCAACAGGTGAAACCAGTGGGCAAGCAAGGGGGGGGGGTGTCTAAAGACTTAAAGAACTCAGATGTAGCTCACCCCCCACTGCTAAAATATATTTGGGAGTAAAAAAGATTGCATGAACCAAAAAAAACCAAACATTTTTTAGAAGGGTCCTAGGGTAAGTTTAACGACCCCAACTAGATACATCCCCCAGTAATCAACATTCTAAACAACAACAGTATCTCAGGGTCAAGTGTTGGGCTCATCTGTGGACACAAACACCAACAAAATACAAATAAAGAAAGCAGAACAATATGCCATATGATAAGAACTCAAACAATGGGCAATTGTTCCCATCAGTAACCAGCACAGACGAGAGTGCGGAGACACCGACGGACAGAGCGGTGCTCCTAACAACCTGAGCTGCAGCCAGGTGGGGTGAGGTGCCATCACCACTACAAATGGTAAGTGGTTGGTCATGAAACCTGAAATTTACAGGTGATTGGTGTTTAATCTCAATTTATGAGCAGTAGTTTCCAACAGGTCTTGAAGAAAGCATTGGAACTATTCCATCTTGATATGCTGAAACATGTCGACCAATATTGCTTATAGATATGTTAAATCTGTATTTTCACAATTTTTTTAATATTTGGACATTTGGGAGATATCATTAAACTTATAATCTACTCAACTGATCCAATTTTACTTATGCACTCACATTTATTGTTTGATTCACTCTTCTACACTGTTTTTCAGTAACCACAAACACTTTATATCGTCTTGAATATACCACCCTTCTTTTGTTAACACGTTTATTTAACATCACACATAGTTGAGGAAAACATCGGTAGGCTATGTTGTTTTGTCTTGTCTCCTGGGCAAGGAGAACCCAAATGATGTAAAAAAGAATGGCCTTAACTCCACCGTAATTACTAAACCCCAAGCAGCCTCTCAATTACAGATGGTTCTACGAAAGAGAGCTCCAGGGGAGAACCCGTACTCGACCCAGAAGAGGCCGCAGGTAGCAATCCAGTTCCTGCTCAGCCCATAGCCCTATTTAAAAATACAGACACTCCTTCTCTACCAGACTAACTTCTCAGCGACCACTTGGTAACTCAGGCATTGGGCGTAGGCAGCAAACATCCCCACTGCGAGTCCCCATGTCACGCTATCAGTCCAGGGGCAACAAAAGACTCACAAGCTGAGGGGATTGACAAGGTCATCCAAAATTTGGTGGTACCCTCTGGCTCTCAAATCCCCTGGACACCCGAGGCTGGACTGGAACACTTCTACTCCGTCTCAGACGGCACACCTTCGTCTTCAAACGACGACGTATCTGAAGGTGCCAGTGAAGGAGACAGTGAGGTTTCACACAAGGACACCAACACTGTTCAGAGACCTAAAAAGCCCAGTAGCAGGAGTAAGAGGCGCAGCCAGCTAAAGTGGGATTATTCTGACTCCCAAATGTCATATCCAGCAGATGAGGACGACCACAATTCAACTCAGTGGGGGAGCACAAAAAATCTGCTGGCTGAGTCATCTGAACCCTCATAAGCTTCCATCCATGAAGAGGTTTGGGCCGATAACCGTGCAGCAAGAAACGCTGCCAAGAAACTGCAGGGTGGGTTAAGGCGCCTGAACAAAACCTGCTCTGATATCAGCGATCGTGTAACCAAGGTTGAGGCACGAACAGAGCACCTAGAGACAGAAAGCCTGGCTGTCAAACAACTTGGGGAGTCCAACACAGCCTGCATGGTCGACCTGATGGCAAAGATGGAGGATCAGGAAAATTGCCAGCGTCTAAATAACTTACGCTTACTTTGCATTCCTGAAGGGAAGGAGGGGGAAGACCCAAGGCGCTTAATTGTCAAACTGCTTCAAGAGTCCTTCCCTGATGAGTCTGGTTGGGATTGGGACCGTGAGGTCCAGAGGGCTCATCGCTTACCCTTTCATCTAAAGCGGCACAACAATTCAGCTGGAGGGCACCCAAGGGTCTTTCTGGTGTATTTCGGAAATTTTCTTCTTAGAGAAATGATCTACGATAAAGCCCGCTTCAACTCTAAAAAAGGTGCCAATGGAATTACCTTCTTTTCTAAGCCAGACTTCTGTCATCAGACAGTGGAGCGCAGATGGCACCTAAGACAATTAATTCCACCTTTTCAGCAGCAAGGGGCGGACGTATAGCTCATGAATCCCGCCAGACTTAAGGTCACCTCCAATGGCACAACCAAAATCTTCCTTCCCGAAGTAAAAGCTGGGGAATATCTGGCCGAGCTGAAGTCCAAAAGCAGCAGTAGATGAACTAAGTTATAGTTGACTCTGCCCGCTCTTTCACACGTATATATGCCTCTGTGGCGCCATGCTTCTCTGGTGATTTCTCTTCTTTCTTCTGTTTTCTTTTTTTATTATTAGCGTACATACAGTATCCCATGAGGAGCTGTCTTGTGACTACTGGCCATCTAGAGCAGGAATCTAAGTTGGGCCGTTGTGTGTTTTTCTTTTTTTTCTTTTTTTTCTCTCTTTTCTTTTTCTTATTCCGGCGTGGCTGACGGCTGGGGCTCATGTAGATTGCCATCATTCAGGGTTTACCTGATTGCTCCAAGAAGGGGGGATAGGGGGGTTCAAGCACTTTTTTGGGGGGGGAAATGGGCTCAGAAACTTGTAGTAATGCACCATTTGAGTTATCATTTGTACATGCTAGTAGAATGTATTTGATTTATTTTTCTTTGTTTTGGCACCATGTGGCTACCTTAAATCCTTTCTTGAATGGCTTACATAGACACTTTAAGAATTGTTTGTGCAAACATTTGCGGGCTTAATGATCGTTCCAAAAGGCAAAGTGTGTCTCAGGGTCTCAGAACTCCGAGGGGCGACATCTTCTGCCTGCAGGAAACTCACATTGAAGGTTCACAGAAATACTTGCTGGACACTTTAGGGTTCAAAGTATTGGGGGCAACGACTCAAAGTTCTAAAACTAGGGGGGTGGGCATCCTGGCAGAAAAAAGACTCCCTCTTAACACTCCTTGGGTCAAAGCGGACCCTCTAGGCAGGTGGGTTATAACCGAATGCCTTCTCCCCAGCAGTCTACCCTTTACACTATACTCAATCTATGGCAGTAACACAGACGATCCTGGAGTTATTAACTTCTTATCAGGGAAACTAGCGCACTGGCCCACTCCCATAATTCTCTGTGGCGACCTCAGTTTACATTTGCCCAGCAATTGGGCAACCGATAACAGCTGGAAGTACAAGGGCAGAAAGCCACTGGTTTATCAGGCCCTGACTAATTTGGCCGAGACACATGGCTTGAAAGATGCTTGGGCTTGCCTGAATCCTTCCTCCCTTGCAACACTTTTTATTCAGCCCCTCACCACACTCTTGTCAGGCTAGACTATTTTTTATATCATCCTCTCTCATTAGTAACAGCACTATTGAGATTGCCCCGTGCTTTTTGTTTGACCACAACCCTCTTATCCTTAACATCAAGGGGCTGGGTAAAACGAGAATGCCCTCTTCCTGGAGCTTTGAGAAAGCTTTACTACAGGATCTGGCATATCAGACACACATGCGGGGCTGGGTTCAGGACTTCCTAGACATACATTTGGGATCTGCTTCCTTGGCAGTTGTTTGGGACACGCTTAAAGCAGGCATCAGGGGCGAGACGCTTGGCTTCTCAGCAGGCAGAAACAAAAAGGAACGGCTTTTGATAAATGATCTTCAGGAGAAGCTTAAGAAGGCCGAAACTTAGTTAACCCAAGCCATCCAAGCAGGGCTTAACATGGTGGGTATCCAAGATGAGGTTGCCTAGGCCAGAGCTAGAATTGGAGCGATCTTCTCTGAAAAATCCACTGCAAAATGGGCGAGTACACGGCAAGAAAATTATGAGTGTAGCGATCGCATAGGACACTACTTCGCGGTTAGGCCGCGACAACAGGTCTCGAGTAACGAGATACACACAATCAAACTGCAATCAGGAGAAGAGACCAAAGATTTCGATCTGATACGCAAAGGCTTCCAGGACTTCTACGCTAAATTATACACTGAGGAGAATAAAGACCCAGCTGATGTATTCGAGAATGACATCTCTAGATATCTTAACGGGATTAATCTTCAAACACTCCCCGCCCACATCAGGGATGTTTTAGACCTAACCCCCACTTGGGAAGAGATACAGGAATCCCTTAACTCCCTTCCTGACGGGAAAGCTGCTGGGTTGGATGGTATCCCCGTGGAACTTTATAAGGTTTTTGCACCTCAACTCCAAAAAATATTAACAGAGTTAGTAACATCTATCTTCAATGGGGCTGCACCTCCTCCCTCCTGGTCTAATGCCAGGATAGCAATCTTCCCTGAAAAAGATAAATCCCCGCTGGATATGAGTTCATATAGGCCAATAACTCTCATTAATTGTGACTCTAAGATCTTCTCTAAAGTGTTGGCTAGTCGAATCTCCTCAGTGGTGGAACCCCTTGTATCTGAATGGCAGCATGGGTTTATCCCGAAAAAGGGCACAACAGAGCATGTTAGGAGAGCCATCACCTTGTTTGACGCCGCACAGACAGCAGGAAACCCCATGTCCTTAACACTACTGGACGCCGAAAAGGCCTTCGACTGGGTCTCCTGGAGATACCTGTGGGCGGTCATGAAGAGGATGGGCTTTGGGCCAAAGCTGATACAAGCCGTACAGACGCTTTATTTAAAACCTTCCACCTGTGGCTCTATAAATGGATAGTTAACCGGGCAACTTGAGATCTCCCGTGACACCAGGCAGGGCTGTCCATGCTCCCCTCTGTTGTTTACCCTGTCTCTGGACCCTTTTATTAAACACATCGAAAACAACCATAACATCTTGCTGGTTAGTTACCAAGGCTGCAGCACCAAAATATTAGCCTACGCAGATGACTTGGCCATCACCTCACCAGATCCCATAAGTGCCATAGTGGGCTTGGAAAGGGAGGCAAGTAAATTTGGAAAGTTCTCTGGGTATGCTGTTTATAAAAATAAGACTCAGATAATAACAAACAGTCAAATCTCCTGGGCCAACAGCAGAGTAGTGCCTAAAGCAAAGTATTTAAGAGTCCTTATTTCCTCTAATTTGGACGAAGTTGTTTCCAATAATCTACTACCGCTCGCCACACAAACCATGAAAGCACTGAAGCAAATAAATACCCTACACCTCACGTTAGTTGGCAGATGTAATGTCATAAAAATGACCTATTTCCCCAAACTTTTATATTTTTTTCGCACAATCCCACTAGAATTTAATAAGGTCAGCCTATTGAAATTTCAACAAATATATACACAATTTATTTGGGCATACTCACAACCCAGGAGGGCACTCAGACAACTATGCCTGCCAAAAGACAGAGGAAGCTGGGCCTTCCCTAACATCACTTTGTATTATTGGGCCGCTGTCATGCAGTATAGCTCTGAGCTAATTAAAGAACAACCGGATTCCTACACTACAGGACTGCCCTCTCCCTTTTAATTACTGGTTGGGGAGCACCACTGGGGGTGCCTGTTACGAGAAACATCCTTTGGATACTTAAAGCAGGTTAGATTAAAGACTTTGCTTAACTCATTTAGGGTTTTCCAAAGCATTCGTAGATGTTTCGGTATAGGCAGGCATAACTACTATTCCCCCACTTTAAATAATAGCAACCTTCCTGATACCTTTGGAAGAGCCTACTTGTCTGATTGGTATAGGGCAGGCATCAGAAAACTAGGTGACTTAATTACCAACGAGGGAGTTATTCCCTTTCCTGATCTATTGGCCAAATTCAGTATCAAGAGAGAGGACGCTTTTAAATATCTGTCTATCTACGATTTTCTCTCTAGAAACGTTGGGGGCGCCGCTGGAAGCTGTACTTTTTCTGTTGGGGGGTGGGGGTGGAGGGGCTGGGGTTCGTTAGATCTCTGATGTGAAGTTGTATCTGAACGCTCTTTGCAATTTGAAAAACAAAAAAAGCAGAACCAAATTTAATACTTAGAACTATACCTTTTAGATCTTCCAGCGAGAGGGCACACACTCTGAGAGGTGGTTGGCACCCAGTACAGAGGTTCTCTCCGATTGAGGAAAATTGCCATTACTGGCCTCATCAGGAATGGGATTGTATATTGTAGATACCTTTGAAGCAAAAAAGTCGGCAATCTGGTTACATAACTCTGGAGAACTAATGGCAGAAGCCATGGTTCTCTCTAGGGAGGATAGGTCTTTAAGGATGGCAAATAGCTCTCTAGAGGAATTGTCCGCCTGCTCAATTCTATCATTGTAATAAGCAGCACATTTTTTTTTAGTAAGAGAATGGTAGTTTTTTTGTGCTAACTTCTATGTAGCCGTATTGCTGTCGGAGAAGTCTTTCCTCCATTGCTGCTCTAAGAGTGGTCAAGATATTTTTAACTATACTTAGATCTTCATTGAACCAAAGTGCTGATTTGGTTTGTCTCTGCAGGGATAATGTTTCAGCGATCCACTTGTCCACTGCTGAGTTAGCAGCATTAATATCTTCTCCCAATTGCGGCTGTCTCTGCTGAAGGACTTGAGTAAAGCTCTGAGCGTTGAATATGGCCCATTTTCTGCGTGGAACAATTGAGCCTATTCTAACTGTGAGAGGAGATTTGGCTAATGGCAACAAGATGGTGATCGGACCAGGGAACTGCAATCAGGGTTTTGGACACTAACTCTAAGAAGTTGGAGACGATTTGATCTAGTACGTGGCCCAATTGATGTGTCGGATAGGTGGATTTAAGCTCTAACTGAAAGGCGGCTATTTGGTGACGTAGGAATTGCGCTTCATTATTAGTTAGATCGTCTAAGTGTAAATTTAAGTGGCCCAAAACAGTTAAATTATCATAACTTAGTGCTGGTTGCTTCACTGTTTTCCACAAGACCTGAAATAAACTTGGTAGCCGGGCATGGAATCAGAAACCCATTTACTGACATACTGTATATTGGGATCATCTCCTCTTTCTGACATTTGGCGTGAACCCCCTCCAGAGGGTTTGATCCCACAGCTAAAATCTTGAATATCTGTTTCAGAATTGGTTCCCTTCCCCTAAAAACGCCGACTGCACAATTGAGGGGGAAAGAAGGTGGCACAGGGGAATGTCCCTTTTGCCCAGCGCGTAGGAAAACAGAGGCTCACTTCTAATTTTTCTGCTCAATGTACATCTTACCGTATACCAAATGAATTATTTAGATCTGTCCGCACTTGGGCATTGGACATTGCATGGAGGCACTGCGTATTCTCAGATATGATACAAATAAACTGATGGTTTTCCTGCTCTGAAGATTTTGAAACTGGGCACGGTACTTAAGGGCTAGAAGCCTCAAATAAAATGCTTATTATCTGCTCAACCTTACCCTTGGGGTCCGAGGTGTTATACATGTGATGCTCCAAAAACTGGTGGAATTTACATTTTTATTGTCTAGATATCTGTAGGTAGGTCATTCGTCACTTTTATATTGATTGTCTTGATTTAGAGGGTTTTACAGATATGCAAATTGATTAACTCTTCATTCTAGGACAAAGCACGTGCCACTTTAATATGTAGTTCATGTTTATTGTCATGTATAAGCTATAATCAATTTTATTTTTCAATATATGAATATTATTGTGGCTTGTTTCTTTTACCTATGATTATGGTATTTTAATTTGTAGATGTTCATTCAATCAGGTTATGATTAGTTTATTTAACACCTATTGAAAACTGCCTTTTTTGCATACAATTATCATGGAGCGATGATTTTAACTTTGGTTTTATTGTGATCATGTTTTATCTGTGTTTTTTGTAAATGTGCGTTTATGATCATATTTATGTAACTGGAATAAAGTTATCACTACTACTATATAAGATAAATGTCAATAGGAGCTACATTTTGGTCCTGGAACATTAGTGACTTATCTAACGCTCACAGATCTAGCCAGAGGTTGGCAAGTATCAGACGCTCCGACACTCACAGGCTAGTAGCATTCTGTTACAAGAAACCTATCTAACTTTTCAGGAATCTAGTAATAGTGTTAAAGTAGGCCGAATATCGCAAACAGTAGTACCCCCTCAGTTAAGCAGAAGTTGTAATACTGATTATAAGTAGTCTAGGTGCTAAAGTTTACCTGTTTAACTATAACTGTTATTTATAACTGGTGGATACAGCTAACCAAGGCGGGTGGCGGGTGGCTTCTGACTTCTCGCTGAGTGGAAGGATTCCAGCTCAGTGTGGGAGTTTTTATTGTCTTAATACCAACAAACCAGAGCCTCTAATTCTGATGGAAATAGCTACGGCCAAATATTTTTTCCTATTCATCAATTTGGTTAGATTAATGTGGCCTTGGAGCTGTATTTAGATCACACAAGGCTTTGGGGGCTGATGGGTGAATTGAGCAGATAGATAACTGGAGGGATGAATAGAATAATTTCAAAAGCTATTCATACTATTTAGGAAACCATAGCCAATATTCTTGCATCGTCCTGTGTTAATGAGATCAGGAAATAAATAATCAAGTGTTAGATTGTAAATAAGTACCTTGTCAGCTGGACTAGTCTTGGATCTGCAATTAATGATGGCAGATAATGGTAGGAGTCGATTTCATTATTGTAAAGTTATTCTAGAAGAATATAACCAATTTGAATTTAGAGGAGGATCTAAAGAATGTTTTGATAGCAGTATGTGTTGAGCTGCCCCAAATGTCATTTGGGAAACCTTTAGGGCTATTTTTCTGATGTGCACTAAAGGAACTATCATGGAAGACAGGAATACATTTTAAAAAATGAGAAAGATTAGAGGTCACAATTACCAAAACGGACGCTTCTCTTATTGAAGCAGACAGCTAGAGTTAGAGTAGTGTGTGAGGCTAAGAGATGGGTGCTTGCTGAGTTGTCAGAAATTAAACAGGGGTTAAAAATTAGCAGCTATTATCCTGGAAGTTAAAGACATGCTGAAATAGGAACATTGTTGATCAAGTATGGTCTCCCACCTGCTCTGATATGCTCCATTCAAGGTCTGAGATAAGGTTAGCTTTTCATGCCTTTTTTCAGCCAATTTACAAAACTTCTTCATTGTCAGCCAGTCAGTCAGTCAGTCAAAAGTACTTTATTCGGTTCAGATCAAAAACCATAAAAGAATGCTAAACATCAAAAGTCAAGACCACAATTAAGTACAAAGGAAAATTGTGCAAATTAGCAATCCATACAGTACATTATCATATATAAAAACATACACTAACGATGTAGGTAAGAGAAAATATCTGTAGATATCATATAAAAAGACAATTAAAACATGAGGAACAATTTTAAAAAAAGAAGACAAAGCGCTCAATCACAATTCATAAGTTCATCGCTATGTACAATAGGTTCACCTAATTTTCCTCTTTAGTCTCATGGCTATTGTCTAGAAATTCGCTATGTTAAAAATCTCCCAGGTATTAGACAACAGCTGTAGGTACAAAAGGGCAGGGTTAACTTGTCTGAAGCCCTTATCTATAATAAGAGGAATAATGAACCTTCTGCGAATGGGGCGAAGATGTTCACAAAAGAAGATAAAGTGCACAGTGTCCATAATAGAAAATCGTCACAAGAACAAATCTCCAGATCTATCTCCTTCGTCCAGCCTGGGCGTTCTGTAAGAAGAAGATGGAATTTGTTCAATCTGAACTTTATCAATAGGAATCGATGATTAGTATTATTAACGATTCTTAAATAGGGTTCTCTTTCACTTGAGGTTATTAACAGCTGGTGAGCCATTACTGTTGGTTTACCCAGCTCCTTATCTTCTCTGGTCAGACATGCCATCAGTTTGTATGTGTCTTTCACCTATTTCACATCCCCCTTCAATAATTTGTTCGGCTGATCAAACAATTCTGGACGACCTAGTTTAACAGTTCAGCCAGGGGATGGAGTTACCATGTTCAAGGGCTAAACAATCCCTGAGAATCTCATGGTTCAGCTCCAATTCGGGGTTCAGCCAGATTAAGATCCATTTTAATAGCGGGGCTACGGCTATACGATCTGCTAGGTATTCTACCCCACACTCTTGATGAGCGATGTAGCCGGAGGTTGACTGGGGGACGGATAAGATGGATTTCAGAAACTTATCCTCTGCCATCTGTATAGCCTTTACATTTTTAAACCCCCACAAATCAGCTCAGTACATAGCTAATGAAACACATTTGGCATTGTATATCTTCAACACAGCTTGCAACGGCTTCACCCCCAATTTACGGGCAAAACCCAAGATGGACCTAGCAAAGGCATTACGTTTTGCAACCAGTTGGGGCAACCATGTAGACTTGTCGTCAAAAATAACCCCTAAATATGGGAATCTTGAAACCCTAGACAGAACATTCCTTTCACAATTCAGAGTCTTAAATCTTTTGGGTTTGCTGCCCACAATCATTACATGCGATTTCGAGAAATTCACACTGAGATCCAGCGCTTTCATAAAATCAGCAAATGAATTTAAAAGACATTGCAGCCCTACTGCTGTGCATGCTATAAGAGCGGCATCATCGGCATAAAGTAGTGCCGGAATGGAATGCTTGCCTGCCCTCGGTATAACCTCAGTTAAAACAGTACCTAGATCGTTAATGTAGAGGGTGAAGAGTAGGGGGCCTAAAATGCAGCCCTGCCTAACCCCATTAGTGATCCCAATCTTACCCGTACAATTGACCATACGGTCATATCTGACTGTGGGCGAGAGGTCCCTATGCAGATCAGCCAGGAAGTACACAATATATTTATCAATGCCTATCTTAAGAAGCAACCCCCATAGTCTGGATCTATTCACACGGTCATAGGCCGAGGAAAGGTCCATGAAGGCTAAATATAGCGTTCCCCTGTTGGCACTTGTGTATTTCCCAATTAATAGTTGAAGGTTAAGGCTTTGAACTATAGTGCCTTGTCCCTTCCTAAACCCAAATTGTAGGCCTGAGAGGGTGTTTGTTTCAGCCAACCAATCTGTAAGTTTACCCAAGACCACCCGACCTAGAACTTTCACAGCAGAATCAATAAGAGAGATCGGGCGATAACAACTAGGTTCCCCTCTGTTTCCTTTCTTGAAAATGGGTACAATAACGGATTCAGACCAAGTGCCCGGGATCTCTGATTTACATACCCTATTCAAAACATTCGTTAATACTCTGGACCAGGTCTTGACATCTGACGTCGGCTGGAACGCCATCAGGGCCCGGAGCCTTGTTACTTGTCATCTTCCTGATGGCGTCTCCCACCTCTATCTCAGTAACCACTAAAGTGTAGGGGTCCACAATAGGGGTTGGTAAAATCACCACCCCTGAGTTTTCACCTTTATAAACTGACTTAAAATGAGAGCACCACACCTGTTCCTGAATGCCACAATCCAGTTGGTCATTACAATGATCCTGGAAAAAGGGTTTATTAACAACAGCCCAGAATTTGGAGCTGTTCTTAAGCACATCAATAGAGGTTAATTCTTCCTAGGCTGCTTCCCTAATTTCCTGTGTTCTGACTGCCAGTGCGTTTTATAGGCTTTCCTTAGTGAGGCCATCCACTGGTTTACATTTCAGGGCGGCCATCAGCTTTTGATTGGCTGATGAACAGTTTTGATCAAACCAGCCCATCCCAGCAGGGTCCGTTGCTTTACCTGGTCGTCTAAGATCGGCTGCGACCTGAGTACAAATTTTTGAAGATGCCTCTAGAACCTCCTCATTCCCAGCTTGCACGTTCATACACGTGTGCAGCTCAGTTCCTACTTTAGTTATTAGATTATTAAAAAAGTCTCCAGGTACACTCCATCTGATTCTGCGGGCCTGGTCTGTCAGGCGGATATCAGACTTATCCGTCCTGTTATGGCCTGTCTCTGTTTTTTTAATCAGGTCCATGATACTAAGCACCACTGGGTTATGGTCACTAAAATGTGACCAAACCGCCGAATAATCATGGATCTTATCCCCCCTTGTTGAGCTAATAAAGATGTAGTCAATAACTGAATGACTTCCATTCCCTCTTATTAAGAAGCCCAATCTGGACCCAGAAGTGGCATCCAATTACAGGCCAATCTCGCTCCTTCCAGCACTTACCAAAATCTTAGAGAAACACGTTCACAGCGTGTTATCTAACTTCCTGGAGTCAAACGACCTACTCCATGAGTCCCAATCGGGCTTTCGTTCTAACCTAAGCACCGAGACGGCGCTCTTGGAAGTCTCTGAGATTGTGAAGGAGGTGCTGGACACCGGAGGCAGGGTGATGTTAGTTATGCTAGACCTGTCGGCGGCGTTTGACATCGTCCCCCATGAGGATCTCCTCACTAGGCTACATGACATCGGTCTAGGGGGGACGGTGCTCAACTGGTTTCGTTCCTTCTTAGCCAACCGCCGACAGACGGTCTGGGTCCCACCTGGATCGGCCGAAATGCCGCCATTGGGAGTCGGAGTCCCACAGGGCTCCGTACTGAGCCCCACTCTATTTAACATCCTCATGACCCCTCTGGCAACATTGGCAGAGTCCTATGGGGCCCGGATCGTCTCTTATGCTGACGACACCCAGCTTCTGTTCACCTGCCGTAAGAGCGAAGATTTCGATGGAGCAAGTATCCGCGAGTGCCTTGGGGCTGTTTTTAATTGGTTCCAACTTAACAGCCTCAAGTGCAACTCGGATAAATCCGAGATACTATTCTTCGGATGCCCATCGGAACCAGTTTGGCATGGCTGGTGGCCCGCTGACATGTTCCCCCCAGCTCAGTCATCTAAATGGGCCAAGAACCTGGGAGTTAAAATTGACAACGAGCTCTCGCTCAAATCCCAGGTGTCCACTCTTACGGGAACGTGCTTCGGGATCCTCAGGATGCTTCGTAAATTCTTTCCTCTTCTATCCGAGGAACATCGGAGGATAACTGTCCAGGCACTTATAGGATCCAGATTGGATTATGCAAATGTTCTATATCTGGGTCTGCCAGAATATCTCTTACAGCGCATGCAGGTGACCCAGAACGCTGCAGCTCGAGCGATTTTTGGCCTGCATCGCCGCACTAGTGCCTCAAACCTTCTTCTATCCCTCCATTGACTTCCTGTACGGAAGAGGATAATGTTTAAGGCCATGACTTTAGACCATAAAGCCCTGCATGCCAACGGTGCAAAATATCTTCAGAAAAGACTGGATTTTTATCGGCCTACACGATCCCTAAGATCGGAATCATTGGTTCTGGCAGTGGTGCCACGGATAAAAAGGGCCCGACTGGGCGGCCGGTCCTTTAGACTCCTTGCCCCCCAGCTATGGAACTCCCTACCGCTGTCCTTGCGGACCACATTGAATCTGCTTGCCTTTAGGAAAGGTTTAAAAACTTGGTTGTTTTCTGGTTAGTGTGTTTCTTCTTTTCTAGGTTTCTGTCTTTATTTACTGTTATGTTTTCCAGTTCTTCTTAAGGTCTGGAGCACAAAGCGCCGGGACACTCCTTTGGAGTAGCCGTTGCGCTATAAAAGTCCCTTTTAACATAACATAACATAACATAACATAACAAAGTAGGTATCTCCTCATTCACCATAGTTGGAAGCATTAAACCATGATCTGCCAGAATTATTTCAAGGAGATCTCCTTGTGCAGAAGGCTCAAAGTGGGTATCCCCTTGCTCTATTGGGCCTAATTGATCTAGTGCCAAACATTTATCTGGGAAACCATGAATATTAAAATCACCCAGAACTATGATAAAACATTGGTTTTTATTGATCTCTTTGTAGTCTGCCAAAAAAAGATCTAACGTGGACAGATGGTCGGTCGTGGTGACTCTATCGAACGAATTATAAAAGTTAATAATTAAGATGCTGCCCACCCCGCTGCAAGCAATTTGTACTGCCAAACAGTGTGGGGATCCTGTGTCTAGTTGTGTATGGGTACCAGGGATGGTAGCCGAAATTAATGTAACCAGCCCACCCTTCCTCCTCCCCATATCAGATGGTATTGCAGGGATAAAGTGGATAGAATAGCCATCTTCGCTAAAAATGTTCCCTGTATCCCATGTTTTTTGCAGCCCCATAATATCAGCCACACCTATAAATTCTCTCCAGATTGGGTTGTCTACTTTATTTTTAAGGTCAGCGATATTCCAGGTTGCAAGTTTTATACTTGCACCCATAGCTGGATGAGCCACCCCGTCTAAGAGACAAGTTTTACTTACAGGTGAATCCGAACTAAGGGCTATAAATGGGGTAACAGGGATGGGATTAACTTCGGGAAAACCTAGTCCCTCCCAAGTTTGAAAAAGTATCAAATCTATTAACAAGCATTGAAAATGCAATAGGTCTCGCATTAGAAAAGTATGAGCTATTGGTCTTGTAAATAATTTTTTTTTTGTGTGTAGTTTTTCCAAATAGCTACATTGATAGATTTGTCATTTACAATGCCAATAGTTTTAATTTTTGTGAATGTGACACCTATTGCATTTGGAATGCCACATGATTTGTATTGACGTGATTTTTAAGGCAGCTTTTGTTGTTATGCCACATTTCTAGAGAGCAGGAGAGTGCAGCAGGGGATAGAAGCACAGCCCTGCAAGCTGAGCGTCGTCCCATCGCACACCCATCTGTGGCTTGAGTGGTGTGAGGGCGAGGGGTGTGAGGGTGAGGGATGTGAGGGTGAGGGGTGTGAGCGTGATTGTTGTGAGTGTGAGGGAGTGTGAGTGTGAGGGGGTGTGAATGTGTGTGATGGTGAAGTTGAGTGAGTGTTTGTGAGGCTGAGTGTGTGTGACGGTGTGTGTTGGTGAGGGTGTGTGAGGGTGAGTGAGGGTGTTTGATGTTGATTGAGAGAGTGTGAGTGTGTGGGTGTGTGACGGTGTGAGGGTGAGGGTGTGTGAGGGTGAGTTAGGGAGTGTGATTGTGTGTGAGTGGGTGAGTCTGAGAGTTAGGTGTTGTGATGTTGATTGAGTGTGAATGAGGGTGAGGGGATGATGGTAAGGGTGTGTGAGGGTGAGGCGTGTTGATTGTGAGAAGTTGCAAGGCTGAGGGTGGGTGAGTGTGTGGGAGGGTGTTTGATGGTGAGGGTGTGAGGTGTAGTGAGTGTGAGAGTGTTGTGAGGCGTGTGAGGGGAGTGAGCGTGTGTGAGGGTGATGGGGTGTGAGGGTGAGGGGGTGTGAGTGTGTGTGAGGGTGAGGGTGAGTGAGGTTGTTTGCGGCTGAGAGTGTGTGAGGTGTAGTGAGTGTGAGAGTGTTAGTGATGGGTGTGAGGGGAGCGTGGGTGTGTGAGTGTGATGTGTTTGAGGGTGAGGGTGTGTGACGGTGTGTGAGTGTGAGTGTGTGTGAGGGTGATTGAGGGTGAGAGAGGTGTTGCTAGGCATAGGGTGTGTGAGGGTGAGGGTGTGTGAGTGTGAGTCATTGTGAGTGAGTGTGAGTGAGTGTGAGTGAGGGAGTGTGAGGGTGTGGTTGTGTGACGTTGTGTGAGTGTGAGTGTGTCTGAGGGTGAGTTAGGGAGTGTGAGGTTGTGTGAGTGGGTGAGGGTGGGAGTGAGGGTGTTTGAGGGTGAGGGTGACTGAGGGTGTGTGAGGGTGATGGAATGAGTGTAAGGGTGTGTGAGTCTGAGGGGGTTGATGTTGAGAGAGGGTGAGTGGGGTGAGTCTGTGAGGGTGTGCGGTGTAGTGAGTGTGTGAGTGTTGTGAGGGGTGTGAGGTTGTGAGTGTAGTGAGGGTGTGTGAGGGGCTGTGAGGGTGAGGGGGTGTGAGTGTGGGTGAGGGTGATTGAGGTGGTGTGAGGATGAGGTTGTGTGACGGTGTGTGAGGGTGAGTGTGTGTGTTTGATGGTGAGTGAGTGAGTGTGAGTGTGTGTGGTTGTGTGGCAGTGTAAGGGTGAGGGTGTGTGAGGGTGAGGGTGAGTTACGGAGTGTGAGGGTGTGTGAGTGGCTGAGTTTGAGAGTTAGGTGGTGTGATGGTGACTGAGGGTGACTGAGTTTGAGGGGATGAGGGTAATGGTGTGTGAGTGTGAGGGGTGTTGATGTTATGATTTTGCGATGCTGCGGGTGGGTGATTGTGTGTGAGGGTGTTTGAGGGTGAGGGTGTGAGGTGTAGTCAGTGTGAGAGTGTTGTGAGGGGTGTGAGGGGAGTGAGTGTGTGTGAGGGTGAGGAGGTGTGAGGGTGAGGAGGTGTGAGTGTGTGTGAGGGTGAGCGAGGTAGTGTGAGTGTGTGTGAGTGGTCGAGGGTGCAAGTGAGGGTGTGTGAGTGTGAGGGTGTGAGGGTGACTGAGGATGTGTGAGGGTGACAGGATGAGTGTAAGGGTGTGTGAGTCTGTGGGGTGTTGATGTTGAGGGAGGGTGAGTGGGGTGAGTGTGTGAGGGTGAGTGTGTGTGGTGTAGTGAGTGTGAGAGTGTTGTGAGGGGTGTGATGTTGTGAGTGGAGCGAGGCTTTGTGAGGGGGTGTGAGGGTGAGGGGGTGTGAGGGTGGGTGAGGGTGAGTGAGGTGGTGTGAGGATGAGGGTATGTGATGGTGTGTGAGGGTGTGTGAGGGTGAGTGAGGGTGTTTGATGGTGAATGATTGAGTGTGAGTGTGTGGGTGTGTGATGGTGTGAGGGTGAGGGTGTGCGAGGGTGAGTTACGGAGTGTGAGGGTGTGTGAGTGGGTAAGTTTGAGAGTTAGGGTGTTTGAGGGTGACTGAGGGTGAATGTGGTTGAGGGGATGAGGGTAAGGGTGTGTGAGGGTGAGGGGCGTTGATGTTGAGATTTTGCAAGGCTGCGGGTGGGTGAGTGTGTGTGAGGGTGTTTGAGGGTGAGTGTGTGAGGTGTAGTGAGTGTGAGAGTGTTGTGAGGGGTGTGAGGGGTGTGAGGGTGTGAGGGGAGTGAGGGTGTGTGAGGGTGATGGAGTCATTCAGAGTACGAAAGCATTTAAAAATGATGATATGGCCGAGTATATGTTCTTTTTACAGAATGTGTGTTCCATGCCAGGGAGGGCGATCACCGAAGCCTCTGGTTTACAATGATTCTAAGTCTGTCCAAGAGACACACTGCCACGCGCCATCGGAGCTCTGGTTCCGCCCGCATAGCTTAACAGAAAATAATGTCATTCTTACATACCAGCCGGCGCAAAATGAGCACATTGGAACAATTATGAACTGCTAGCATTAACAACTTATCTGATGGAGAAAAAAACAATCTCAGTGAAGGTTTATTTGTGTATTTTTTATAACTCTGTTGCCTAAAGTCCGTAAATTAATGTTCATATTATTTTTCTGACCGCGGTTTCCTTGGTCTGCTTAAGCTTTCTGCGAATGCTGTCCTTTACAGTACTCGCATGTTGCAATGGTGAAAGAGATGGTGGGGTGGGGGTGGGAGATCGAAACCTGACACAGACAGAAGAAATGCGACACAGCAGGCAGGGGAGGGGGCGGAGCGGGGGTGTGGGAGGAGGGAGAGCGGATTAAGGAGAGCGGGAGGAGGCAGTGAGTAAAGACGGAGGGCATTGCTGTGGGGAGGGGGGAGGAGAAATGCGACACGGCAGGCAGGGGAGGGGGCGGAGCGGTGGATACCTTTCAAGTGAAGCTGCTGGCGGCAGATTGCTGGCTTTGATGTGCACGCGCTTTGTATGTCAATGCGCATGCGCATTGAGTGAGCTTTTCACGGGCACTGCAAGGAATTGCCATGGAATTGCAAGTTGGTTAAAGTCTGTTTAAGCCCCCATAGTCTCGCAAGCTCAATGTGCATGCGCATTGACAGGCGAGACCTAAAAACTGGTATAGAGAATTCATATAGACCTTTCCCCTTTAATGGCTCACTGTGCGATGCCCCGTTGTTGTGAGGGGGATAAAAAACTCCCAAAGGCACTACGTTTACATACTCATGCTGTATTCTAAGTGATCCTGCCTGCCTCAGTATGTCATCAACCAATCTGGGGGACCTAAAACTTATGACAACGCAATCACCTTCCAAACTTTTCTTAGCCTTGCCCACCCAAGGCACCCTTCTTATCATTTTAAAATTGTTAAACAGGTGATCACCTAACACTGTTTTATTGGACATATAGTGAAGGGCTTTATTTTTTAATGTGATCCAATGTTCGTTATGGCCGTCTTGAATTTTTGGGACATTGGCCAGAATTATTGTATAAGGGCATGCCTCTGCTGGTAGATGCAATGGCAGCTCTCTTTTAGGGGGCGATGCTTAAAGGTTTAATCTCCCCACTGGACCCCGAGCACTTTGCATCCATCCCTGCATAGCTCCTGTGGCTACAGATGAGGTATTTGGTGCTACGGCCGGGGTTACAGGTGGTGGTATAGGTTGGGGAAGTGGGGTGATCATAGAATCCAACAAATTGTTTACAGAGGTTGTGACTGCACTCAAAGAGTGAACTACAGATGGATTGGGCCCGACATTAGGCCTTTGTAATCTTTGAGATGTTTTTCAATTACGTTCAATCGGCCATCTATTTGCTCTAGTTTATTCATTAGTGGAGAAATAAATAACCTGAGCCGTTCTTCCATAAGGGTCATAAAGTCAGACATCTTTCCCCCCTGTTATCTTCTACATCAGAAGCGGTGTATTAATTTCTTCCTGCACTCCTATCCTCAGCGCCCTGATTGGAGGCATTAGTTCCCTTACGACCCAACCCAGATGCAGAATTGATGTTCCTCGGCTGTTTTGCCTGTTGACGACTCCCTTTGGGGGTGTTCTTAGCCTTCCTTTTCCCTGAGATGACTTTACTGCAGTTAGCCATTGTATCCGGCCTAATCCTTAGCTTCCTAGTGCATGTAGCCGTGGGCGAAGGGACTAGGCTGGTTACAGGTGAAGGTGCGGAAGAAATAGAAAGACTATCAACTAGTACTGACCCATTAGGAACTTGATGGGGGTGCATACAATCTTGTGGGGCAACAATAGGAGCGGATCTCTCCACGTTTAATAACGGAGAGACAGTTTGCCAAAGTGGGCCCAGGGACAATCTCCTCTCTACTAGCTCAATTTCTTTAGCTACTATAGATTCTGCTCTTTTCAGAAAAGCGTCAAGAGTCCCCACACCCCCAGCCCCAGTGCACACTTTGGGTTTAGTTTTAGCCATGACAATATGGTAGATCTCACTATCAATGATTATCTCTTTAAGATAAATTGTTCAGTCTTAATGGCCCAAAAGTTGTCTCACACACACAGGTCCCGACAAGTGAAAAGTAGCGTTATGGTCTTCATTGAAAAGTATGATATAGATTTTAGCCTTTCTAGTTTTCTGGTCCGAAAAACTGAGGTTGAGAAGGCAGAGGAGTTAGATAGCTCAGTTACACTGGATGAGGTTAACAATTCTATTAAAACAGCGAAACGAGGTAAAGCAGCTGGGTCAGATAGCCTTCCAAGCAAACTATACCATATGTTATAGATGAACAGCTTCTACTTTTTAAAATTTGTTCTGCAAAAGGGACCTCTTCCTGCAGGCTGAGGGATGCAACATTTTCAACAATTCTAAAAAAAATCTCCAGAGCTTCCTTATCTGCCAGGACTAACACCCTATTTCTATTTTCAATATAGACGCTTAAGGATTTGCAGGTTGAGCAAAGTTATTAGGGGTCTGGTATGATTAGAAAGGTATTATAGAGAAATATGCGGTAGAGTTGACAAATTAACTGAATGACATTCAAAGTATACTGCAGCTAACATTAGCCATTATGGCTATTGATGCCCTCAAAGCTTTGGATTGTATCAATTGGCAATTTATTTGGTATACCTTGATGTTTTTGTCAAAGAACCGTGAGCAAGGCCGAGTGAGGCCGAAACGCGTTGGTGGGGTGAAGTCTTGAAATAAATAAGGCTTGAAAAAGATATCCTGATTGTGCCGCCTCTTTTGTTTTGAAAAATTGCCTGGGTCAGGATCCGACCCCTAGGCAGAGCACACACTGCAGAGCGCGTCCATATGGCTGATGGATCACTTTGGATGCCAATATATATATATATATATATATATATATATATATATATATATATATATATATATATATATATATATCCAAGCAATTCCTCAAACCTCCACACAGCGTGGCGAAAGAAGGAGACGGACCCCACGGCTTCAGGCAAGATGTTATTTTATTTTTTGGAACCTTTCAAGCGACGCGTTTCGAGTAACAAGTACTCTTGATCACACACCTGTTTAGCGGTCAGCTTGCTTTTTTAATGCTGTGTTTCCCTGACCCTTCCTATGGGCCACACCTCCTAACGTGCATCACATGACTAGATTCATGAACATAGAAATAGTGCACATTACAAATGTGAGGGTGAGGGGCGTTGATGTTGAGATTTTGCAAGGCTGAGGGAGGGTGAGTGTGTGAGGTGTAGTGAGTGTGAGAGTGTTGTGAGGGGTGTGAGGGGTGTGAGGGTGTGAGGGGAGTGAGGGTGTGTGAGGGTGATGGGTGTGAGGGTGAGGGGGTGTGAGTGTGTGTGAGGGTGAGGGTGAGCGAGGGAGTGTGAGTGTGTGTGAGTGGTTGAGGGTGAGAGTTAGGGTGTGTGAGGGTGATGGTGTGAGGGTGATTGAGGGTGTGTGAGGGTGAGGGGATGAGGGTAAGGGTGTGTGAGGCTGAGGGGTGTTGATGGTGAGAGAGGGTGAGGGGGGTGAGTGTGAGAGGGTGAGGCTGTCCGGTGTAGTGAGTGTGAGATTGTTGTGAGGGGTGTGAGTCTTTGAGGGGAGTTAGTGTGTGTGAGTGTGAGGGGGTGTGAGGGTGAGGGTGAGTGAGTGGGTGTGAGGCTGAAGGTGTGTGATGGTGTGTGAGGGTGATGTTGTGTGAGGGTGATTGAGGGTGTGTGATGGTGTGTGAGAGTTTTGGGGTGTGAGGGTGATGGTATGAGGGTGTGTATGTTAATACATTTTTTTATGTGTCGTCTAAAAAAAACGTGATAGAGCTTCCCTTTGTAATTGTCCTGCCTTATGTGTATTTTTTATGTAATTTCACTGTGTGTGTGTTTTAATAATGTGTGGTGTTATGTGTGTTTTTGGTGTCTGTGGAGTCCGTTATTAATTGTATTAATTTTAAAATGGCCGACGCAATGCGTCACCTTGACGTTCCCTACGTTAGCGTTCTTGTTTTTTTTTGTGTTGTGAGTGTTTACGTTTCCTTGACGTTTATTTGTAGCCAATCGGAGTGCGACGTTTTTGACGTTGCGTTCCGATTTGCTCACGTCAACGGTGGAATTCCCCAGAAGATCGAGAATGTTGGTGCGTGGAAGGCGTGTTCTTGTTCGTGTGCTGTTGCTGCGTCGTTTGACAGGTAAGAATGTATTCCAAAGTGTTTTTTTATGTAATGTAATGTAGTATCTATAGTATGTTTAACTTAACGAATGAATAGGAGTGTATTTTTATAACTGTTGACATTGTTTTCGATCGTAATATTTGTAAATGTTTATTATGTAAAGTAAATTAAAGTCTTGTTTTTAATCGTTGATATGTAATGTATATGTTTTCGAAAACTCTAATGTAATGTTTTTTTAGCTGGTGTTTGTTATTTGACGTACAAGAGCTGTGTTTTGAACTTTTAAGTGCTATTTAGTTTCTCTTATATTTATGTATGTTGTGTTTGCATTGTTTTTTTCCTGTGATGCTGAAGTAGCCCGATTATATGTTATTGAGCTAATCGATGTATTAAAGGAAACTTTTCGTATTTGCTGAATTTATTTGCCCTATCAATGTATTAAGAGGATGCACAGTGATGTAATGTGTGTTTTTTATGCGTTTTTTTAAAGAAATGTTTTATTTTCCAATCCCTGTTTGCATATTTGTGTATTAATAGCTGCACTCTCCTTGCGTTGCTTTAAGTTTGCCTTTTGGAATAGCTGCAAGTGTGTAATCCACGTTTTACGTATATATCAAATAGTTGCTTAACGCTATTTATGTGTGCATTTGGAGGCTGGAGTTGTATTTGGAGGGTAGAGTTGTAGAGTGGTATTGTAGTTATAGGGTGTAGTTGGAGGCTGGACTTTGACGGTGTGAGCGTGACGGTGAGTGCATGTGAGCGTTTTGGAGTGTGAGGGTGTGTGATGATGTGTTAGAGTGATTGAGGGTGACTTCCAGCATGTGTTTGTGTTAATCCTACCTTGTAATGCGCACTTGTGTTTGTGATAAAACCCACCTCTTGTAGTATAAATTAGGAACAGATGTACTAGTAATAGACATGTCAGTGTGAGCGTGTTGCTTAGTTGTCTGATTTCGAACGTTTTTGTGTATTTTTTAGAGTACGTGTATATGCTGATATATATATATATATATATATATATATATTCACTGAAAAAACCATAGGTTTCACACCAGTTATAGTTAGCTGGAAATTTTACTGATATAAAACCATTGAAATTCCCACGTTATAGTTAGTCGGACTCACTATAACTTGCGCGTGCAATGCACTGCTGATGACATCACATATTACATCACTCATGACATGGTCAGTGACATCACTTATGACACCATCCAGTGAATGTGTGTCTTTCTGAAAAATAAATATTAGTGAGTTATGTTTAAATATTTAAATTCATTTATTAGTGTTTCACTTTGTGTATAAGTGGCTACATGTGTTGGTAAGTAGCTACATGCGTATGTATATGGGTTATTAGATGTTTCTCTTAGTATCAGTATGAGTGTCTATATGGTTTGGTGGGGGTATTACTTAGCACATAGATGCATGAGTGACTGACTCGCTGTTTGTATGTGTTTTGAAGACAGCATATGTGCAGGACTGTATGGATGGATGAGTGTGTATATGTGTTTGTTAGTGAGTGAATGACTGTCTCACTAGTGTCTTTATCAGTAACTACATATGTTTTAATCTAGTATATGTGAATATTGATGTATATAAGTGAGTATATGTGAGAGTAAGAGATTGTAAGAGTTCCTGTTTAAATAAGTATGTGTTTCTATAAGTGATTGTTTAAGAGAATAAATATGTGTAATTTTCAATACAAGTAAGGTGGAAGTGTGTGTATAACTCTATATTCAAATAAATGGATGTTCAATAGTTTATTTGCACGTGTGAGTATGTGTGTGAGTAACTTTTGGATGACTGTCGGTGTGTAACAGGATGTATAGGTGTATCACTTCATATGATAAGTGAGTATATGTATGAGTGACTATATAGAACTGTTGGTGAATGACTGGATGTGCATATAGATGGTGGAATTACTGAATTGCTTGTTGTAACTGGTATGGGTATATCCACTTTTTGGAAAATATTAGTTTCTATTTTTGAATATGTGTTTCTTGGGTTACATTATAGCGAAAGGAGGTCTGTCACTGTGTCACAAGGATGGTGTCATCAGTGATGTCATGACTGATGTCACTGACCATGTCATGAGTGATGTAATATGTGATGTCATCAGCAGTGCATTGCACGCGCAAGTTATAGTGAGTCCGACTAACTATAACGTGGGAATTTCAATGGTTTTATATCAGTAAAATTTCCAGCTAACTATAACTGGTGTGAAACCTATGGTTTTTTCAGTGAATTTAATAGGTTTTTTAAAAGCTAATTCCTAACTATAACTGGTGTGAAACCTATGGTTTTTTCAGTGAATTTCAAAGGTTTTTTAAAAGCTAATTCCTAACTATAACTGGTGTGAAACCTATGGTTTTTTCAGTGAATTTCATAGGTTTTTTAAATGCTAATTCCTAACTATAACTGGTGTGAAACCTATGGTTTTTTCAGTGAATTTCATAGGTTTTTTAAATGAATGCCAAACATTATAAAAAAAGGTCAACTGATCCACTTTCCTGCCTCCCTCCTAACTCACCTGCATCCCCTGTTGTTTCCTAAATTCCGGTTATTCAGTGAAATACAATGCAACATTTAACTCAGCATTATACATCATGAAAATGTTAGGACAGTATATGCCATCACTCACTTATTCAACTACAGTATCTGTTCTTCAGTAATCTCAGTTAATCCCATAGTGCGCATGTATTTTGAATAACTTTGGCGCCGGTTGACGAATCTGCCTGAAATTTTCAGGAAAATGGTCTCATGGCGGTCCGGTCCTTCCCTGAAAGTTTGGGGGGGATTCGTCAAGCGGGGGCCGAGATAAAAGGGGGGTCCCAAAACGCGTTTTCCCCATGTTAATTTCCATAGGGCGGTCGATTTCACTTTTAGCCCGAACGGCTGAATGGATTTCCACCAAACTTGGCAAAATTGTAGGGACTGGTAGCCCGATGTGCCTTTGCTATGTCTCAAGATATGTGCTCCAGTGGATTTTAAGTAATTAAGGTTCAAAAAAATATATATATCTATAGCCGCGCTCCCGTGCGCGCACGGGAGTGCGCTCCTGGCGCGACACGCGACTTGCGCGCAGGAAGCTGATTGGATCTCAGTTGTCTGTAAACATTCTAAACAGTGCGGAGCGGCCGCCATCTTGTGTCTCGGTAAAATCGACAGAAGGGGTTTGAAAAAAGGGGCAAATGACCATAAGGGGGAAGAGTAGACCCCCTCTGACCCCCTAGGTTTGATGTAGGGACTAAAATAGGGTCCTGCAGGGCATTAAAATTAGGGCATTTCTCAGGGAGTGCTTAAAAGATCTTTTTCACCAAAGTACGCGTACGAGTACGCTTAAAAGTGCGCGCACCAGGCGCTCCCCCCGCGAAAATCGAAAAAAAAAAAAATTTTTTTGAGGCCCCGCGGTGCCCTTTAATGGCCCCCATATCAAACCTAGGGGGTCAGGGGGGGTCTACCCTGCCCCCTTATGGTCAATTCCACCCTTTGTTTTTGCCACCTCTTATGACTAGATTTTACCGATAGACAAGATGGCGGCCGCTCCGGACTGTTTAGAATGTTTACAGACAACTGAGAGCCAATCAGCTTTCTGCGCGCAAGTCGCGTGTCGCGCCGGGAGCGCTCACGGGTGCGCGCACGGGAGAGCGCCTATAGATATATATATTTTTTTGAACCTAAATTACTCAAAATCCACTGGAGCACATATCTTGAGACATAGCAAAGGCACATCGGGCTACCAGTCCCTACAATTTTGCCAAGTTTGGTGGAAATCCATTCAGCCGTTCGGGCTAAAAGTGAAATCAACCGCCCTATGGAAATTAACATGGGGAAAACGCGTTTTGGGACCCCCCTTTTATCTCGGCCCCCGCTTGACGAATCCCCCCCAAACTTTCTGGGAACGACCGGACCGCCATGAGACCATTTTCCTGAAAATTTCAGGCAGATTCGACAACCGGCGCCAAAGTTATTCAAAATAGAATGTTGAGATTTAACATTGAAAATTATCCTAACTATAACTACCTACTGGCGACCGCCAGTAGGTAATATATATATATATATATATATATATATATATATATATATATATATATATATATATATATATATATATATATATATTGCGCCTCTTGCTCACGCAAGCTTCGAAACGCGTAGGGTTTGTCCGTGTGCCAAATAAATATTGCACTTTGAAGAACATTTGGGCCCCGGCTCTGGTGTGTTGCTGATCTATGAGCTCTTACTGCCAGGAGTGTGTCGATGTTTGGGAAGTGGCGATCCCGCCGGGAAGCCCGCTGCTAAAGGAGGCTAGAGCAAACGCCAAACAAGTGTGTTCAATATATTTATATATATATATATATATATATATATATATATATTACCTGCTGGTGATAGCCAGTAGGTATATATAGTTAGAACCTAGTTACCATAGGAAATCCCCAACATTCTATTGGGAATAACTTTGGCGCCGATTGAGGAACTGTATTCAATTTTCCTTAAAATTGCGTCGCTCCTTTCCGCTCCTTCCTTGAAAGTTTCGGGAGGATTCGTCAAGCAGGGGCCGAGAAAAAAGGGGTGTCCCAAAACTTGTTTTTCCCTTGTTAATTTCCATAGGAAACTTTAGACACGGCTACAGCCCAAAAAGCTGAATGGAATTACGCCAAACTTGGCAAAATGGTAGGGACTGGTATGGAGATGTGCCTTTGCTATGGTTGGTGAAAATCCCTCCAGTAGTTTTTGCAAAAATTGAATGTGAAATGTAACCCAATGCAATTTTCCATAGGACCTTTAGACACGGCTACAGCCCGAACGGCTGAATGGAATTACACCAAACTTGGCAAAATGGTAGGGAATGGTATGCAGTAGTGCCTTTTTTATATTTGGTGAAAATCGCTCCAGTAGTTGTTGAGAAAATTGAATTTTCCCAAATGATATATCTATGGGCGGGACACCGTGAGTGCCCAATGCAATTTTCCATAGGACCTTTAGACACGGCTACAGCCCGAACGGCTGAATGGAATTACACCAAACTTGGCAAAATGGTAGGGACTGGTATGCAGTAGTGCCTTTTTTATATTTGGTGAAAATAGCTCCAGTAGTTGTTGAGAAAATTGAATTTTCCCAAATGATATATCTATGGGCGGGACACCGTGAGTGCACTGTAAGCTTACTGTACTCTGTACCTCCCAGAGTATGAGCTACATGCTGATTGGCTGCCACTGTCTGTCAACACTCCAAAACCGAAATTGTTGGCAGCCATCTTGTGCCTCGGTAGACTGAGGCACAGGAAAGCAGAAAAACAAGCGTGTAGAACTCAAAAAGGGGGCAGCGTAGAAGCACCCTGACCCCCTAGGCCTGCTCAGGGGGTCCCACAAGGCCCCCCCAGGACCAAAAAAAATAAACATTGGGGGGGAAAATCGCGGGGGTATGCGCACCGTACGTGTACGTACGCATACGGTGCGCGTATGGTGCACGTACGGTGCGTGTACCCCCGCGATAAAAAAAAAAAACATTTTTGTTGGGCCTGGGGGGCCTTGTGGGACCCCCTGAGCAGGCCTAGGGGGTCAGGGTGCTTCTACCCTGCCCCCTTTGCGTGTTGTGCACCTTTGTTTCACTGCTTTCTTGTGCCTTGGTTCTACCGAGGCACAAGATGGCTGCTAACACTTACTGGTTTGGAGTGTTGACAGACAGTGGCAGCCAATCAGCATGCTTTCACAGGAAAGCGGTACAAAAGGGGGTGGTAATGGACGGAGCATCTGAACCAATCAAACACTCACACCCAGTCAAAAGATCTGGGTTTAATCCATCACCGTTCTTTAGCCCACTCTGCCACCCCAGTTCAGACATGGCTATATGCAAATCAGTCTGACCCTGTGCCTCATGGGAACAGTCCAGCCCGAACTGCCCAGCCATGCCTTCCCTGGACCGGAAACAAGCTTCCGAGGACCGGTTTCTGGCATTCCAGCCGTCTTCAGCCCAGCTTGCTTGAATCCAGTGGCAAAGTGAGCAAGGGACTCACGTCTGAGCATACCCTGCCACACTTATGGCGGCCAATAGCAGTACAAAAGGGGGTGGTAATGGACGGAGTATCTGAACCAATCAAACACTCACACCCAGTCAAAAGATCTGGGTTTAATCCATCACCGTTCTTTAGCCCTGTCTGCCACCCCAGTTCAGACATGGCTATATGCAAATCAGTCTGACCCTGTGCCTCATGGGAACAGTCCAGCCTGAACTGCCAAGCCATGCCTTCCCTGGACCGGAAACAAGGTTCCGAGGACCAGTGTCTGGCATTCCAGCCATCTTCAGCCCGGCTTGCTTGAATCCAGTGGCAAGTGAGCAAGGGACTCATGTCTCAGCATACCCTGCCACACTTATGGCGGCCAAAAGCGGTACAAAAGGGGGTGGTAATGGACGGAGTATCTGAACCAATCAAACACTCACACCCAGTCAAAAGATCTGGGTTTAATCCATCACCGTTCTTTAGCCCACTCTGCCACCCCAGTTCAGACATGGCTATATGCAAATCAGTGTGACCCTGTGCTTGTTCTGCATTCTGTCCATCAACTGTGTTTTTTGCAATTTTCACCCCGAGTGGGCTGGGTATGCTCAGACGTGAGTCCCAGGCTCTCCACATCACTGGAGTCAAGCTATCCAGGCTGAAGAAGGCTGATAGCCAGAAACCGGTCCTTGGATGCTTGATTCCGGTCTAGGAAAGACATGGCTTGGTAGTTCGGGCTGGACTGTTCCCATGAGGCACAGGGTCAAGGCTGATTTGCATATAGCCATTTTCTGACCTAGGGTGGTGTGTAGTGCAATAAATCGATGGCTTTAGGCCCAGATCTTTGTACTGGGGTGAATGTGAGACATTGTTCTGCATTCTGTCCATCAACTGTGTTTTTTGCAATTTTCACAGGAAAGCAGCATGCTGATTGGCTGTCAACTCTTCTAACCAGGAAGTGTTGGCATTCATCTTGTGCTAGGTAGACCAAGGCACAAAAGAAGCAGAAAAACAAACGTGTAGAATGGAAAAAGGGGGCTGGGTAGAAACACCCTGACCCCCTAGGGCTGCTCAGGTGGTCCCACAAGGATATTAACATATTTAAACGTTATCCGCAAATAGAATTAGCATTTAAAAAACCTTGCAAATTCACAGAAAAAAACATAGGTTTCAGGCCTTATATAGTTAGGAATTAGCATTTAAAAAACCTTGCAAATTCACTGAAAAAAACCATAGGTTTCAGGCCTTATATAGTTAGGAATTAGCATTTAAAAAAACCATTGAAATTGCTTCTATATAGTTAGTTGTACTAACTATATTTCGCGCACCCGAAATCCACTGCTGATGATGTCACATATTACATCATTCATGACATGGTCAGTGACATCACTGATGACATCTCAAATGACATCACTGATGGTATCACTGATGACATCATCGAGTGACTGTATGTTTCTGTAAAGTTTAAATATGTTTTACATATTGAAGAATGAGTGTATTGGTGAAGGATTTAGTAGGTGAGTGACTGACTGTATGAGTGAGTGATTAATTGTGTCTTACTGAATGCATGGGTTAGTGACTAAACTGTTTGAATGTGTGCATCAGTATGTCTTTTGTTGTGTAAGCTGCTGCATGTGTTGATCAGTAGCTATATGAGTGGCTATATGAGTTATTGATTGGTTGCCCAAGTATTTGTATGGGAGACTGAGTGTGAGTGTGGGTGGCTGGGAGGTGTGTGACTCTGTGCATAGATGTGTGAGAAGTTGATTCATTAGGTGTATGGGTTCAAGAGTGCATGTGGAAACAGGGGTATGGGTGGTTGACTGTGTGCATGTGTGTGTTGGTGAGTGAATGGATATCTCAGTGCTACATGGCCAAGTTGGATCAGAAAAGGGGGTGGTGATGAACAGAGTGTCTGAATTAAGCAGACCACTCTTACCCAGTCCAAAGATCAGGGCTTGATCCATCACCGTTATTTATCTCACTGCACCATCCCAGCTCAGAACCTGGCTATATGCAAATCAGTCTGTCCCTGGCCCAGTGCATCATGGGAACAGGGCAGACTAAACTACCAAGCCACTTCTTCACCAGAAAGGAGACAAGCTACCGGGGACCGGTTTCTGGCATTTCAGCCGTCTTCGGCCCGGCTTGCTTGAATCCTGATGGTGCAGTGAGAAAGGGACTCATGTCTGAGTATACCCTGCCACACCTATAGTGGCCAAAATGGATCAGAAAAGGGGGTGGTGATGAACAGAGTGTCTGAATTAAGCAGACCACTCTTACCCAGTCCAAAGATCAGGGCTTGATCCATCACCGTTATTTATCTCACTGCACCATCCCAGCTCAGAACCAGGCTATATGCAAATCAGCCCATCATGCACTGGGACAGGAACAGACTAATTTGCATACAGCCAGGTTCTGAAACTGGGATGGTGCAGTGAGCTAAAAAACGGTGTTGGATCTAGCCCTGATCTTTTGACTGGGTGAGAGCTTTCTGCTTAATTCAGAGACTCTGTCCTTCACCACCCCTTGTTGTCAATACATGGCCAAGTTAGTACATATGTAAAACACAGTGCATGTGAGAGTTCGCATATATAAATAACTATACATGAGAGCCAGTGATTGTGCGAGTGGCTGTATAAATCATTGTGCACTTGTATCAATGATTGTATAAGAGAGTAAGTATGTGTTAGTATATATTTGAAAAAGTAAGGTGTTGTGTGTATAACTCTATAGTTGAGGAAATGGAAGTGTGATTGATTCTTTGCATGACTGAATAGGTGTGTGAGTAACTCCATGGATGAGTGGCAGTGTGTGAGTGAGTATCTGTATAGGGGTATGAGTGCATATGTTAGTGTTGTATTGATGAGTGACTGTATGTATGAGTGATTCTATGGGTGAATAAGTGGATGTTTGTGTAAACCTAGCAATCAGTGAGTGCGTATGTAGTAACTGGTATTGGTGTGTCAATGGTTTCAAGAATGGTAGTCTGGATTTAACACTGGGTGTATCAAAGGTTATATTAGAGTGTAAGGAGGTGCATCATATTATCACATGAATTATGTCATCAGTGATGTCTTCAGTGATGTCACTGACCATGTCATGAAGATGTACAACTGACTATATAGGAGCAATTTCAATGGTTTTTTAAATGCTAATTCCTAACTATATTAGGCCTGAAACCTATGGTTTTTTCAGTGAATATATATATATATCCACCCCAATTGCTGCTATCGTGGTTTACCATCCAACGGTGTCTGTGTCTGCTGCGGCGGCAGCCGCCGTAATATATAATTATCCAAACTCCTTCTCCAGAACTCAAGGCAAGAAAAGCAAGCGGCACACCAGGGATTACTGCACAATTATTTTAATGTGCACCAAGATGACGTGTTTTTCTATTCGAGTGAATGAATTCTGCAATCTCCCTTAGAAATACATCCTGTAGTTCACAGAAAGGTAAAACATACTTCATATTTTTGCGCATATATATATATACATCACCGTAATTCATTGAAAAACATAATACATTGCCATCTTTGAGATCATACCATAAAAACCATGATTAATTATATACAAATGTTTGTTATTGGTTCTCTCATCGAAAATGCATTGTATGTGAATGGCGCAATTTTACATTATCAATAAAGTTTTCAACCTGTATGTGGCAGTTACTTAATCACGATGTCAGCGGGAACTACGTGCAACAATATTGCGGTTAGGAGCATTTTGAATACTAGGCAACCCTATCTGCCTGTTATTCTTTGATGCCAATATGTCAATGGTAATGTACTCTGGCCTATTAGGTGCTTCATCCAATCAGACACCCCCGAAGTGCCTGGGGTATGGGAGAGATTTCTGAGGCACCCTGAAAGGTTTTAGAAGGATTTGAAGAAGGGACAGTGAGACACAGTAACACACAGAGCTCTTGCCTGACCCTAAAATGGCCACCATGAGCCACTGCTAAGTTATACCTCGAGGAGACCCACCATTTCAGACACCAAGAAGGAACTAGGCACACACCAGAGTCACCTCTCTACAAGCAGGACTGAGCCCCACAACACCGAGAGGGACCCCCTGGAGATCTGAGCGGCCTGGGACTCCCTGGTGGTGGGCAGTTATCGCATCTATGCCACCTAAGATAGCTGTAAACAAGGTGTCCAACTACTTCACACCGGCGGAGAAAAAACAGGTGGGTGACCAGGAGAATGTTGAATCCAGAATGTCACTGACCAAGGAAGACCTGTTAGCGTCACTGAGGACTTCAAGACTGAACTTAACACCAAGGCCACAACCCCCCAGCCTGTCCTTGAGTTGGCCGCCTAAGTTGGTCTCTCCATGATGCTCTACCACTCCTAGACAATAGAACTGGTCATCGACCTGATCTTAACAACATCCCTCACCTGACCTGATCCTGCTCTCCCTCCAGGACATGTTCTCTTTGAACTTTCCCTTGACTGTGGAGACCCTGCTATTTGACCGATGCCCGGTGGAGCTACCTGTTAGCTGAAGAGAAGATGGGCTGTGGATTCCCCTTTGGCCATCACCTACCCGGACGGACTTTGGGCAGATGTTCCTTCATCTCCTTGTTGTACCCCCCTCCTACCCCTTCACCCTACCCCCTTCCCCCTCTATGCTCCCTTCTTCTTGCCTTCTATCCCTTTAATGGGTTTCTGTTGAGACCTGGCTATTTGACCGATGCCCACTGGAGCTACCTGAAGAGGAGATGTGCTGCTGATTCCCCCTTGGGAATCAGCAGCTGGCGGCTTTTGAATCATTCACGGGGAGGCACGGAGAGGCGAGTAGGTACTCAGAACCCTTAACCCAACTGAACTGTAAGTAAATATAAAGCTCAGAGCCCGATCCTGGCAGCTTGGATTTGGTCTTCTTAAGCATAACCCGTGATAGCTGTTTGATTATTTCCCTATTGCAGAATATGGCAGTTTGGGTTTTTACCTTCCCTCCACCCCGTGAAGCCTAAAAGATCCACAATAGGAGTAAGCCTTGATTCCCTTTTTCGGCCTATGTTTGTGTGTTGTTTGTGTGTTTGCATAGTGTGAGTGTATGTTTGATGGGACAAACATATTGCGTCGATTTTTGCTCACTTTAATTCAAAAACGTGAGTAGTTGAGTCTTGCACACAGAAGTGCTGAGTGCTATCGACTGTGTCTAATAAATATTTAACGACCACTGGACCACCGTGCACACCGAAATCACTTGAGTGTGCCAGTTTGAGTCAAAGTTGAAACACGTAGATTCCACATCGTTGTTTCCTCACGCTAATGGAAATGTGAGCATTTTTCACTACGCACTATTAAGTGCTGAATATGATTAAATGCCATATTAACTACCTAGTGATCACCGAGCACAACACTATTGATAGAGTGTGCCAGCTTTAGTGATAGTCAGTCACTACCGATCACTTTAAGCCCTGAATGGGATGCACTATACAGCAGAAGACATGTGAGAACCAGCATGGCACTTCGTAACAGGCTTGTATTAATCATACTTGTGACCTTTTGCCTATTTTCTCCCTCAAGGTCTTTTTGCTTTTAGCTCGACCATTTTGGCAGTGCACAGGAATCTAGGGAACGGCAGGGCGTTAGTGTGTCCTGACCACCCATTTTCCTTCTGGTCCTGACGAAAACCCGATACCTTCCATCCTACGGGTTGAAACATGTAGACCTCACACATAAGTGATACACACGGTCATAACACCTTAACGTATCCACACACTTAATTTTAATATTGTCCAGTTCCTTGAGAATACATTTTTCACACAAGTATACCAGGACAATTTTGAACCCTTTTTTCACTTCACACACACAAAATACCAGCTCCACTGTAGTCCAGGTGTCGCAGCACACCCTGATGGCACTCGGCTGTCAGGGTGGACCCCGATGATGAAGCATGTCACCGACCAGGTCGGTGAGTGAGGGGTTTCTTAAAAAAGGAAGGACTCTCTTCTCTTTTTTTCATTCATCCCATTCAGACCGCTTTATCCAAGCTATCTCTGATGGTACTCCTCTTTTGTTTGTTTATTACTGTCACCTACCCAGCCAGACCTCCTACTTCCCCTTAGTTTTCTCCGTCGTACCTATACCCTACCCCTTTTTCCCTTACCCCCCTCTCCCTTCTCCATCCCATTTTTCTTTTCTTTAATGCTCCTTAAATGTTTTTACTGGTATCTTTGGTAACTTGTAACCGATGTGCATTTGCAACTATGTGGAACCGTATGTAAAACGCTCTGATACCTTCGGGTCTAGCCAGTGCTATATAAAACGCTCTGAATAAATAAATAAAATGTACCTAATGCAATGTGTGTGAATTGCGCATTTTTACATGGCCAATAAAGTTTTCAACTCATTTATGGCAACTATTGATCGCGCGGTCTGTGGGATCTACACGCAACAATATTGCGGGTAGAAGCATTAGGGATACTAGGCACAATGACTGCCTCTTATTTTTAATGTCAATGATGATGTACCAGCCTTCTAAAACGTTTTGAGCAGGGAGCTACCCTTTCAGACAGGAAAAGGATTGGGTCACTAATTATACAAAGTACAGAATTCCTTCTCCTGGATTTAGTAAATCTTAAATGAGGTACACCCTTAAGAGGACGTTCTCATTGGGAAACAAGGGATTTGCAGTGTTATACGGGTTACCAAATTTACACCTGAAACAATATGTCGGACCCACACGTACTATAAAAACCTCATGTACAAGGACAAAAGTTTATGTAAAAAATCATTCATTTATTTTGTAAAAGTTAAAAAATTCATAATAACATGAGATACGTTATCTGAACCAACAAGCAGTACATTTTAAATGTTTGCAAAAATATACACTCAAATGATTAAAAAGGTTGTCAGATTAAAAATGCTATAATAGCACTGTCTACATCAACATATTAAAAACATCTCATTTATTGGTCAAACAATGGTAAAGGAACAAACTGTCGACGCGGCGTTTCGGTGCCCTTTGTTTTATTCTTGCACCTTCTTCAGGACTCGTTCCCTGTATTTGTCACATCCAGGGTATTTTATTTCCTGGATCTGATGTCTGAGCCTGTTTCTATCCGCTCTTTACACTGTTTCTTTGTTCATGCTCATATGCTGGTTTGTTCCTTTACCATTGTTTGACCAATAAATGAGATGTTTTTAATATGTTGATGTAGACAGTGCTATTATAGCATTTTTAATCTGACAACCTTTTTAATCATTTGAGTGTATATTTTTGCAAAAATTTAAAATGTACTGCTTGTTGGTTCAGATAACGTATCTCATGTTATTATGAATTTTTTAACTTTTACAAAATAAATGAATGATTTTTTACATAAACTTTTGCCGATGTACCAGCCTTATCATGGCTTGTGAGGTATTTCTTCCAATCATAGGTAACGTACCTCTTTAATATCCCGTTATGACATTGGTTACCCAAACATATTATAGGCATTACCCTCACGGATTGGAACAGGTGTAGCGTCGTGGCTTGAAACAAACACCACGTACGCCGTTGGGGATTACGGAAATATGAATGAATGGGAAACCGAACAAAGAGCTGAAGCCCGGTCCCTATTCAATGAAAAATTAGATGTTGGGCAATCTTCTACAAAAGTAACTGCTAGTTTAAACACTGTGGAACCTTCTTTGAAACTGAAGCTAACCCTCCTAGAGAAACTCTCCAAGCGCGAGCTCAATGAGTGGTGGGAGGTAACATCACTCACCAACTACGTGGAGGTCGGCCGCGTGTCAAGAGGACTGCGAATTACATTTGTTCCAACATATGAAAACCTGAATCAGGACTTACTGATGGAATGGGCTGCATTTATGGCAAAGACATGCAAAGGCATGCTTGAAATGTTAATAAAATATGCTCAAATTGATTTGGATCTAACAAGGAAAGAACTTCATGCCCTGAAAATAAAATGGGAAAAATTTCAAAACAACAAAATAGTGAGAGAATTCACAAAGAATTTACAAGTGAAATTAAAGGAATACGAGGATACCATTAAAGCAAAAAAGCAGCGTCAGTTTCTAAGGGACAAGAGAGATTACGCAGAAGGGCGCATTCTGACCTCTGGCAAAAGATTTGATTGGCCACGTAAGGACTTACAATTTTCCTTGCGACAACGACAGGAAGAAGCTTTGTCAGAAGGACGCAATACACCTGTCCCTTTAGGGGTGCGCCCACTGACATTCCTGCACGAGTTTCAAATACTCAGACAAAAGAAGGAGAAGGGTCCTCCCGACAAACCACCAACAAGAGGAAGAGGTCGAAAAAGAGGAAGAGGAAAAGAAACAAAGAAAGATGTAGATTAACTAAGAGAAGAGGAGGACGCACAACATCTACAAAGAGGTATTCACTAAATGATCCAAGTGATAATTCCATCATCAATCTGTCCTCCAGATTGTTAACTCAAGAAGAAATAACGTTACTAAAATTGGTATTGTCTTTCTGTACCTCTAAGGATATTGACTATACAGACCTTTTCCTATATATAAGGAAACTGAAATTCGTTAAATATTATAAAATGTCCTCCAGCATACAATGAACGACTGCGCATAGGAGGGATACAATGGATTTCACTAACCTTCAAATAGGGGACATTGAACTACTATTGGATATGCGAGCATTAGACATGGACAGTGACAGATTAGAATATAGGAATATTGTTCTGCGAGAAATGGGTATTGCAACCGGACAAGCCAGTCACAGCGGTTTGAAACCCAAATCACGGTATAATCCCAATGTCCCACATGACAACATCGAGGAGTATGGATCAGCAGAAAGGATTTGAAGAATCTGAGAAAATTTACCACCAGAGGCAAATGGGACAATCTGACGAGGGATCAGAGATTGGCCCTAAAGAATCTACAGGACGATTCTTGCATAGTAATCAAGCCATCCGATAAGGGTGGCAACATTGTGATTATGGATGTATCCCAGAACAGAACAGATGTACTTAGACAACTAAATGATCATACATGTTATGAAGAAATTGGGTGGGAAGAATATAGAGCAGGAATCAGGGAATATCATGGTCTCTTGAGAGGATGGTATAACATGGGTCTGCTAGATCACAACGAATATTGTTATTTAAAGAATGACAATCCTCATGTCCCATGTGTGTATATCTTACCAAAGATTCACAAGGACCCTCAAAACCCACCAGGGAGACCAATCGTCTCGTCCAATAGGGGACTGTTGGCGAATACGTCCCTTTTCCTAGACCTATTTTTGGCCCCCTTTGGTGTCAATCTGAGTTCGTACTTCAGAGACAGCTCCGAATTTTTGAAACTCATACATGACATCCAATGGGAACCAACATATCCTTTGATATCATTGGATGTATGCTCTCTGTATACATGTATTAATCAAAAACAGGGAGTAGAAGCATGCATACAATACTTACGAAGCAGACAAATCTCATTGAAAGATCACAATAAGATGTTAGAAGAAATGATGACTTATTGTCTTGAGCAAAATATTTTTGTATTTGAGAAGGCTCTCGATCGCCAGATATCTGGTACAGCAATGGGCACTGTTTTTCTCCAAGCCTGGCTAATTTATATTTGGGCCGTTGGGAAGAACAAGTTGTGGGGGCAAGCTCAAATGACTGATACACAGAACATATCCCAATCTGGATCAGGTACATAGATGACCTGTTCTTGATTTGGGATGGGTCAATATAACTGGCAGAAGAATTTATTCAAAAACTAGGAAAGAACAGCTTAAATTTGAGATTCACACATAACATAAGCAGAGATTATTGCGAATTCCTTGATGTGGCAGTGCAAGTGGTTGACAATAAAATAACCACTCGCCTATTCAGAAAAGAAAGCGTAGGCAACACCATTCTGCATGCAGCCAGTAATCCTCCAACAACATTACTACGAAGTATACTGCATGGGGAGCACTTGCGAGCTCGTCGAAATTGTAGCACCCATGAAAGCTATCTACAGGAACAAGAAGTGATGGTAAAACTCTTTGAACAGAGAGGATAAAGCAATAAAATACTAGATACAGCTAAAACAAAGATTGCTGGAAAAACACAAAATGAACTTCTCTTTAGACAAAATCCCTAAGATGGTAAGAAGAATATCGATGCCCCAAGATTGATTACCACCTACAGTGGGGGTTCTCAAAGCTTGAGAAAAATAATGAAAGCTCATTGGAGCTTATTAAAAGCTGACTCCATTATAGGCAAACACATAGGGCAGGCTCCTAAAATAACATACAAAAGATCGAGGTCACTGAAGGACCGACTGGTCCACAGTTATCAGCAAGAGGGATATGCAGGTAACTGGTTAAAATCTGTCAAAGGATTCGTGACATGCAATAATTGCAAGGCATACAAGAATAGTAAGAGCCTGAAAATCCTACGAAACTGATCTTAACATCGAGAGGAGTATTGATAAATGTATCACGTGCTCCAGTGATTGTGTAATATATGTCCTAGAGTGTCCTTGTCAGTATAAGTATGTGGACAGTACGAAACTGCAACTGAAAGCGCAGATTTTGCAGCATATGCGTGCCATTTCAAACAGAGATTACACCTATCCTATAGCAAAACACTTTGCTGAGAAGCATGGCAGCAACAGCAATCTCCTGACATTCTACGGGATAGACAGGATACTGCCTCATCCCAGGGGTGCTGATCGGGAGAGAGCACTCCACATCCTGGAGTCTACGTATATCATTGGGCTCAACACAAAAAACCCGAATGGGCTTAAATGCGGGGAGGAATTAGCTACCCATATTGGAGTATAAATTTGAACCAGTATAAAGCTAATTATCAGCAATTCTCTTTTTAACACGCTATCACGTTTTTAAATTAGAGGACTGTAGGCATTGGGCTAGGTTGATTGACTATAAAGGAAACAGGGCTCTGTTTGAAAATAGTGTACATAGTGGGTGATTTCTAACACACTCTGTACTTGGAACACATATATATTGGATATAATCAAGTCCCCCTCTCTTCTCCCCTTTTCTCACACATAATTTAATTATTCACTATGTTCACTTTCCTACTACCTCAAATATATAGAGTTAGAGATCACAGGCACCAATATCTGCATTCCCGCAGAGAAATATGATTACATCCAAATGTAATACCTAGTATATGATTGGGCTACCCATGTCATAACAGTATATTAAAGAGGTACGTTACCTATGATTGGGAGAAGCACCCCACAAGCCAGGAAAAGGCTGGTACTTCATCATTGACATTAAAAATAAGAGGCAGTCATTGTGCCTAGTATCCCTAACGCTTCTAACCGCAATATTGTTGCATGTAGATCCCGCTGACAGCGCGATTTATCGTTGACATATATGAGTTGAAAACTTTATTGGCCATATAAAAATGCGCAATTCACACACATTGCATTAGGTAGATTACCTATGATTGGATGGAGCACCTCATAAGCCAGGGTACATTACCATTGGCAAATTGGCATCAAAGAATAAGAGGCAGGTAGGGTTGCCTAGTATTCACAATGCTCCTAACCACAATATTGTTGTTCGTTGGTCCCACTGACAACGCAATTTAGTAACTGCCATATACGGGTTGAAAACTTTTTTGACAATGTCAAGTTGTACACTTTTGATGCGTTTAACCGCAATATTGTTGTGGGTAGGTCCCGCTAACAGCGTGATTAAGCAGTTGCCATATGCGGGCTGAAAACTTTATTGATAATGTAAAATTCATTTTTGATGAGAGAACCATAATGTACATTTGTATATAATTAATCATGGTTTTCTGGTTTGATATCAAAGATGGCAATGTATTATGTCTTTTGAATGAATTACGGTGATATATATATATATATATATATATATATATATATATATGTATATATATATATATATATATGTATATATATATATATATATGTATATATATATATATATATATATATATATATATATATATATATATATGTAGATATATATATATATATTCACTGAAAAAACCATAGGTTTGACACCAGTTATAGTTAGCTGGAAATTTTACTGACATAAAACCATTGAAATTCCCACGTTATAGTTAGTTGGGACTCACTATAACTTGCGCGCCTGCAATGCACTGCTGATGATGTCACATATTACATCATTCATGACATGGTCAGTGACATCACTATAACGTGGGAATTTCAATGGTTTTATGTCAGTAAAATTTCCAACTAACTATAACTGGTGTCAAACCTATGTTTTTTTCTGTGAATTTAATAGGTTTTTTAAATGCTAACTCCTAACTATAACTGGTGTGAAACCTATGGTTTATTCAGTGAATTTCAAAGGTTTTTTAATAGCAAATCTCTATAGGTATGAAATGTAATATTTTTTATAACAAATTTTATATTGTATAATTATGTAATAGTTTTTTATTTTTATTTTTTGCCCAGGAGCGCTCCCGGGCACGTACCGATGCGCTGACCAGTAAGCGCAGTGCTTCGGCGCACCCCGGGGCGCGTACCGGTGAGCGTCCCGTTAGCGCTATTCCCGCGAACAAAAACAACATCGTGACGTATCGCATAGCTGCGTGATGCGTCATATGACGTACTGCGTAAGCGCACCCGGAAGCACCCGAGCGCATACGATCGCGCAACGTAAGCGCCGCCGGGCGCGCCCCGGGGCACGACTACGGGCATGCACCGGGGCGCGTAGCGTAAGCGCGTCCGGTCATGTGACCTGAAAATAACACTTTTGATTGGTTCAGAACACTTTTAGTTTCCAAATGATGAGAAAGCCCAGGTCATGAGACCTGAAAATAACACTTTTGATTGGTTCACAACAGTTTTGTTTTCCAAATGATGAAAGACCCCACCTTTTTTCCTCATTTTCACTTTGTTGTTTGAATGAAGAAGACCTGCATTCATTCTGTGAGAAATGGCTTCACTAGTAGCAGCTGCAGGTGCATCTGCACCACCACCACCTCCACCACCACCACAAGGACCACCACAAGACCACATTGGTGGTCAAGAGGAAGAGGAGGACAAAGAGGAGCCGGAGGAGATGCAATTTCTGCCTGAGGACGATCCCCCATACAGACCCAAGGAACATTTTATTTGGCAGTTTTACAAGATGCCAAGGGGTGCAAAAAAAGTGAATGCAGCTAAGGTGACTTGACTCATCTGTCGCAAACAACTGTCAAGAGGGAACCCAAACAAGAAGTACTCTTTTGGGAACCACACTATGATTAGACATATGCAGAGGAAGCACCCGAACAATTATTCAGCAGCAGAGGTCAGGGAACTGACCAAGAACCCTCCCCATCCTTCTTCTTCAAGCACCTCCAATCAACCCACTCCATCGGGTGCAGAGGCTAGGGAGATGGTCCCTAATGTACAAACCAGGTTTGCAAAATTTAAATTTCTTTGCATATATTGCAACAAAACAATTTCATATGGTGAGCAAAGCATCACTTTACTCAATCGAGCTGCAGACAACCATCACTGCAGCAAGCAACTTTAATTTTTTTCTACTTTTTTTAGCTCCTGTTGAGCTGTTTGCAATTCCCTGTGTTTTATTTGACCCCAGAAAAACTACAAAAAAATATAAAATTGTTCAGAAATGCCAAAAAAAATAAAAAATGTTCAAAAAACCAATGAAAAAAATATAAAACAACAAAAAGAATAAAAAACAGTTCTTTTCAGAACTACCTCCAATTCATATAAAAATGCTACATTTTTAAAAAACTGTCTTTCTTTTTTCTCCAGGGTATGCGTACCGGTATGTGTACCGGTACGTGTACCGGGTCGCGCACCCCCCCAAAAAAATAAAAAAATAATGAGTGTGTGTGGTGTGTCTGGGTTTCCCCCATGGTACGCTCCCCGGTGCGCATACCAGGCGCACCCCCCCGCGCAAATCGGAAAAAAAATTACATACAAATTTTTGGGGGGGCCCTGCGGGGCCCTTTTATGGCCCCCACATCAAACCTAGGGGGTCAGGGGGGGTCTACTCTGCCCCTTATGGTCTTTTCCCCCTTTGTTTTTGGCACCTCTTGTGTCTTGATCCTACCGAGACACAAGATGGCGGCCGCTCCGGACTGTTTGGAATGTTTACAGACACCAGAGAGCCAATCAGCTTTACCGGGGCGCACTTATAGATATATATATTTTTTTGAACCTAAATTACTCAAAATCCACTGGAGCACATATCTTGTGACATAGCAAAGGCACATCGAGCAACCAGTCCCTACAATTTTGTCAAGTTTGGTGGAAATCCATTCAGCCGTTCGGGCTAAAAGTGAGTCCAACCGCCCTATGGAAATTAACATGGGGAGAACACGTTTTGGGACCCCCCCTTTTATCTCGGCCCCCGCTTGACGAATCCCCCCAACATTTTCAGGGAAGGAGCGGAGCGGAACGGGCCATTGTTTTTGAGAAATTTGCGAAGATTCGTCCACTGGCACCAAAGTTATTCCCAATAGAATATTGCGGATTTCCTATGGAAAGTAGATCCTAACTATAACTATATAACGCCCCCCCATACAGGGCGTTATGATTTAGTTAATTGGTTGAATTTTGTGTAAATATATTGAGATATTGCTCATTGGATATATATGTGTATAACACATTGCAACCATTACCATTACAAGATGGCGACCGCCATTCTATGTTTGAATTATCTTTTAAGGTTAGTCCTACCTTTATGTTTATTACCCGTGCAACGCGGGAGTTTAAATACAATCTATTGTTGATTCTAAGCGTCTCATACCTGACGAAGGCCGAGTGCCGAAAGCGCTTGTGAGATTAAAATCTTTATGCATCTATCTTTGGAGTGCTGCCTCCTAATTCCCAAGGATTGTGGGGAGGGATTGTCGGAGCTGACATTGTTGTCGGGTGCACCCCCGACTGGCAGGCACCCGCCTTGGAGTGCGACAGGCTGGTGCAAGTGAAGCCGATATATATATATATATATATACACATATATATATATATATATATATATATATATATATATATATATATATATATATATATATATATACATACATATATATATATATATATATATATATATATATATATATATATATATATATATATATATATATATATATATATATATATATTTCACAGAAAAAACCATAGGTTATAGACCATATATAGTTAGGAATTTGCATTTACAAAACCTTGAAAATTCACTGAAAAAACCATAGGTTATAGACCATATATAGTTAGGGATTAGCATTTAAAAAACCTTATTTTATTTGCACAAAACCATTGAAATTCCATATATAGTTAGTTGCACTAACTATATATCGCGGACCCGCAATCCACTGCTAATGATGTCACATATTACATCATTCATGACATGGTCAGTGACATCACTGATGACATCACTGATGACATCTCAAATGACATCACTGATGCCTAGCTCCCGACGGGGCGTGTCATGTATATATGGACTTGGGAGCATGTCTCCGCAGTATTCGTCTTTCCCTGAAGAAGAAGGATTTTGCCTTCGAAACGCGTCGGATTTAACCCAGACGAACTTTTCTGAATATTCAGAGACTCTTTTTCTCCCCAGCCCTGAAGCCATTTGGCGTGCTGCCTAAATAAAGCGCTTACCTTGTCATCCCCGTGAGTGTGGTGCGTTCATTGAACGAAGGAGCGTGCACATTACAACGGACCCACCGCCGTTTACACCGCACCCGCCTGGAAGAGTGCATGGGCGTTTGGTGGAACTTGGAGCGTGGCAGTCGTGCTGCATACGCCTAGCACCGCCATTGAGGAGTCCTGCAACGGAGCCGTGAAACGGCGGCCATCCAGGCTGTTGGGACAGCGAGAATATTCCGCCGCTCACTCCGACTGTAAGGATCCAACATGGCTGGCGAAAGAGGGTGACCCTGTGAGCGCTTGGAGTCGCAGTTTGGGGCACCAGAGGGAGAAAACGGCATGCAGATTCACTGCTGTACATCAAGTACCAGAAGACACCACGGCATATGCCTAGCTCCCGACGGGGCGTGTCATGTATATATGGACTTGGGAGCATGTCTCCGCAGTATTCGTCTTTCCCTGAAGAAGAAGGATTTTGCCTTCGAAAGGCGTCGGATTTAACCCAGACGAACTTTTCTGAATATTCAGAGACTCTTTTTCTCCCCAGCCCTGAAGCCATTTGGCGTGCTGCCTAAATAAAGCGCTTACCTTGTCATCCCCGTGAGTGTGGTGCGTTCATTGAACGAAGGAGCGTGCATAAATATATATATATATATATATATATATATATATATATATACGCCAAAATATGAAGTATGTTTTCGCTTTCTATGAACTACTGTATGTATTTCTAAGGGAGATTGCAGTATTCATTCACTCAGAAAAGGTTAACGTCGAAACTCGTCGTCTTGGTGCACATTAAAATAATTGTGCAGTAATCCCTGGTGTGCCGCTTGCTTTTATTGTCTGGAGTTCTGGAGAAGAAGTTTGGATAAATATATATATATATATATGTATTAAACAAGAAATCAAATATCAACAACTGATGAGCAAATTATCCAGCAACAAGGAAATTATAATACGCAATGCGGATAAAGGGGAAAACTTGGTAATCTGGAGCAAAACGGATTACATCAATGATGCCCAAAAACAGTTCACGGATAAGTAGTGCTATTGTCGATGTGACCAGATTATAATAAAAACAACATATGAAACGTTTTATACACAATTAAGGATTGGGACTTCTAAGCAAAGAGGAATATTTGTTTTTAAAAAAACAATAGACCGACTATACCGGTACTTTACTTTATACCCAAACTACATAAAAATCCAGAGAAACCTCCAGGTCGTCCTATCATCTCGGCAATGAACAGTGTAACAGAACATGCCTCCCAATATATAGATCATTTTTTGCCGGACTTTGTTCAGAAACTGCCCTCTTACTTGAAATATACCGGGGACTTTCTGGCTAAAATAGATAACTTTGAGTGGCACAAAGATTACCTATTAATTACTATAGACATTACATCTTTATATACAAGTATTAGTCATAAAGATGGAATGAGGGCAACGGAATACTATCATGGACAGAGACCTGATATACACAAACAGCATAGTAAAATTATCTTAGATATGATCGATTTCTATTTACACAATAACATTTTTCTCTTCCAGCATACACTATATCAACAGATACGTGGTGTGGCTATGGGAGCCAGTTTCTCCCCCAGTTTTGCCTGTCTTCACATGGGCTGATGGGAGGAACTTGTCCTCCATAGAAAATTTGCTGGTGGCGATATATTGATGATTTGTTTTTAATTTGGCAGGGATCTGAACTAGATGCAAATATTTTTATACGTGCATTGAACCAAAATAACATTAATTTACAGTTCACCTCAGAAATCAGTGCACACCGGGTTAATTTTTTGGATGTAGAAATATACATAGAGGGCGGTAGGATTGAGACAAAAATGCACAGAAAACCTACTGCAGTCAATTCAGTCCTACATGCAAGTAGTCACAATCCAAAACACCTGGTCCAAAGCATCCCCTATGGGGAAATGCTACGTATAAAACGCATCTGTAGCACTGAGCATGAACTGAGGAAAGCTCAATTGGAAAGCAAATCAAGATTTTTGGAACAGGGTTACACTGTAAAATGTATTGATGCTGCAATACGAAAAAGTAACTTGGTAGAAAGGGGTAAGCTTTTAAAACTCACCCTACCAGAAATAGAATCAAGTGTTGGTATGGATATTGATGGAAAGCAGGTCAAAAATTCAGACCCAGCCACTAAGGAATTTAGAATGATAGTTGGGTACAGCAAACAAAAACAAAGAAATCAGCCACATAATCCAGAGAAACTGGTCACTGGTTAAGAATGATCCTGTTTTGGGTGATTACTTACCATTCAGACCCTCTATTACAAATAGAAGTGCACCCAACATGAGAGACAGACTGGTGGTAAATAACCCAATCGAACAGCCAAAATTGAATTGGCTTAAACAAAGAAAAGGTTTCTATAAATGTAAGACCTGCAAAGCCTGTCAAAATTGGGTAAATACCACCAGTTTCAAAACAGCGTTTGGTAGAGGTGAACAACAGATCAATAAAGCTCTGTCATGCAAAACTGAGTATGTTGTATACATTCTCGAATGCCCCTGTGAGCTGAGGTACGTGGGAAGTACCAAGCTGCAGGGGCATAAGAGAATTTTACAACACATCAGAGCAATTAAAAATCAAGATCCAACTTACCCTGCTGCTCGACATTTTAATGAGCTCCATCAAGCGGATCCAAAACTTTTAAAATACTACCTAATAGACAGTATACCTTTCAATAAGAGAGGGGGAGATAGGGAGGGTAGACTCCGTAAAATGGAAACTAGGTATATTTTAGAACTAGATTCCAGACACCCCAATGGTCTGAATATCACGGAAGACCTCTATACTTGTCTATAAAAGAGGACTCGGGCTTTACTCCACACTTCATGCCTGCAAAAACTGTAGAAAGTATATGAGGAAACTTAATTCCTAAGAAGAATTACCAAGGGATGGGCGAAGCAAAGAAATTAAATTTATGTTGAATATTTTTCAGAAAAGACCTCACAATCAAATAAATAGATAATAGATTAAGATAAAGGCTTTTATAAACAGATTTTAAACAGCTTTTTATAGACTTATGTTGTTCACTACAAAAATGGGAGGCGACTATAAATCAAAAAAATCACCAAAAAACCATAGCCGGGGAACTTATGAAATACCAACATCGTTATGCAAATTGGAGGTCCACATTGACTAAACACAATAACAGCCAAAATGGAAAGAATCCTAATATGATTCAACTGTACTGCGTTTTTGCACACATTTTAAATGTGGTTTATATGGTATATTTAAATCTATTTATAGGAATGTATTTATATAATTTATACCTATTTATATATTTTATGTAATAGATATGCAGTATAGTTAAATTTGCATTATGTTGCACATTGAATCAGAGTTTGTACATGTACATAGGATAACCATAGTATTTATACTTTAACGTCTAATATTGTGTAATTATTTATTGCACAATATAACATACATATGTCAGAATACAGGTATTTATACCACAATTTTGAACTGCTTAAATGATTAATAGAAATCAATTGTTAGTATAACATTACGTAACAGGCAGCTATGGTGGATAAGTGATTTTGATATACATCTATGCCCAACATAGTAAATACGAAAAGAACATGCACTGTCACTTTAACACAGCAACTAAAAAAGAAAAAAAGTCAAAAAAAGTTGGTAGAAAAGCAGCCAGGTGACTGACTCACGTGTCATGTGATCAAGGCACTCCGGTGCCGAAACACGTAATGGCCGACAGGAAAGCAACTAAATAAAGAATATTCTATGCACTAAATTGGGTCCCTGCTCCATGTTCTTTTGGCAAAGGAATTCGCAAGAGGCCGGCTGGCAGTGGAGTTCTTGGGATATATATATATATATATATTCACTGAAAAAACCATAGGTTATAGACCATATATAGTTAGAAATTTGCATTTAAAAAACCATTGATATTCAATGAAAAAACCATAGGTTATAGACCATATATAGTTAGGAATTTGCATTTACAAAACCTTATTTTACTCGCACAAAACCATTGAAATTCCATATATAGTTAGTTGCACTAACTATATATCGCGCACCCGCAATCCACTGCTGATGATGTCACATATTACATCATTCATGACATGGTCAGTGACATCACTGATGACATCACTGATGACATCTCAAATGACATCACTGATGACATCACTGATGACAACATCCAGTGACTGTATGTTTCTGTAAAGTTAAAATATGTCTTACATATTGAAGAATGAGTAGATGTATAAGTGTCTGGATGAAGGATTTAGTAGGTGCATGACTGACTGTATGAGTGAGTGATTAAATGTGTCTCACTGAGTGCATGGGTTAGTGACTAAACTGTCTTAATTTGTGCATCATTATGTCTGTTGTTCTGTAAACTGTTGCATGTGTTGATAAGTAGCTATATGAGTAACTATATGGGTTATTGATTGGTTGCCCAAGTATTTGTATGGGAGACTGAGTGTGTGTGTGGGTGGCTGGGAGGTGTATGACTCTGTGCATAGATGTGTGAGCAGTTGATTCACTAGATGTATGGTTTCAAAAGTGCATGTGGAAACAGCTGTATGGGCGGTTGACTGTGTGCATGAGTGTATTGGTGAGTGAATGGATATCTCAGTGCTACATGTCAAAGTAAGTACATATGGAAAACACAGTACATGTGAGAGTTGACATATATAAATAACTGTGCATAAGAGCCAGTGAATGTGTGAGTGGCTGTATGGATCATTGTGAACTTGTATCAGGGTTTGTATAAGAGAGTAAATATGTGTTAGTATATGTTTGAATAAGTAAAGTTTGTATAACTGTATAGTTGAGGAAATGGAGGTGTGATTGATTCTTTGCATGACTGACTAGGTGTGTGAGTAACTCCATGGATGAGTGACAGTCTGTGAGTGTCTGTTTACACTGATTGTATCTAAGGTTATATTAGAGTCTGAAGAGGTTCATTGTATTATCACATGAATGATATCATCAGTGATGTGATCAGTAATGTCAAATGAGATGTCATCAGTGATGTCATCAGTGATGTCATCAGTGATGTCATTTGAGATGTCATCAGTGATGTCATCAGTGATGTCACTGACCATGTCATGAATGATGTAATATGTGACATCATCAGCAGTGGATTGCGGGTGCGCGATATATAGTTAGTGCAACTAACTATATATGGAATTTCAATGGTTTTGTGCGAGTAAAATAAGGTTTTGTAAATGCAAATTCCTAACTATATATGGTCTATAACCTATGGTTTTTTCATTGAATATCAATGGTTTTTTAAATGCAAATTTCTAACTATATATGGTCTATAACCTATGGTTTTTTCAGTGAATTTCATTGGTTTTTTAAAAGCTAACATCTGTAGCTGTAAAATGTATTATTCTTTAAATCCCAAAATATATATAGATATTTATTGACAACCATCCTTCACTTCATAAGCTCGACCACTTATGTCAACTGCATGCACCAAATCATTATCCTGAAAATAAGTCTCCTCATTAAAAAATGCCTCAGAACTTGAACTATGCATCCATTCTCCAGAAAAAACTTCACAAAAGTTAGTACGATTTACTACTCTCTTCCATCTACTTTTTGTTTTGAAATCAGAAATTACCTTGCTTAGTTTCCTAATTCTATTGATTACCAAAATAAACAACTTTCGCTTGATTTCAAAAGCATGATCAATAATTTTCTCTACATTTTTCTTCTTCCTATAAAATGCCGCTTTCTGTTGGCCTTTCTTTTTAATATTTTTCAATAAATTAACTAATATCCTATTACGGAACATTCGTTGTCGAATGTCCCTAAACTGTTGTTTCCTTCTACTATCATGCACAGAGTTATCTCTTCCTCTACCAGTAACATTTGTGATGGGTCTCTCCTTTCCATTTAAATTACTTTTCTTTTTGTGAACAGACACATTTTTTTGAGCAAAATTTTTTTTACTACAAATATTTCTTAAGAATGATTTCGTGCTCTTACCCGGACCTTTCTTGGTGTTTTGACAAGTATTTGGGGAAGAGGACTGCTGCAATAAAACATCATCCTGCTGTCTTTGACGTTTTCTAGCCTTTCGTATTCGACTTCTGGAAGGCATTTTCCAAACTATGAAAGAATCTGCAGTTGAATCTGTGAAAAAATATAATATAAAAAGTTATTAACCACTATTACCAAACAGTAAATAAATAACAGTCATCTAAAACTTAATGCCGTACCAATTATTTAACATAGCAAATATTTTCCACCAGCACTGCATCACAAAAATGACACTCAATGGTACAAAACAGGCATACAACACTCATAAATCACTCCCTAATATTTTAAATCATTAATTCAGGATGACGATAAGATGTAGCCTATCTAAAGGTTTGTTTAGGCCCAGATCTTTGGACTGGGGTGAATGTGTGTCATTGATCCACATTCAGTCCATCACCTGTTTTGTTTATTTGAGGTGAGGCCAACACATGGTTGCAGATAAGATTTTCACTGAAAAAAAACCAAGGTAAAAAAACATGTGAAGGCCTACCAATGAAGTAAATCATTAAATGAAAACCAATACATTTCTGGAAATATGCACTACTAGTGCTTCATAAGATGTTTTGGGTCATATTTATAAGTTATTTGAGTATCTAGTATGCTATTTTACATTCTTCATGGTGCAAATTTATTGTAAATACGCTCCCACCTACGGTTGGCAAATTTAGATTTTGATTATGGGAGTTAGATAGGCATGTTAATAATTTCCCAAAAATGGTATATATCCCCAAACAACCTTTGAAGCAAATGCTCTTAGCCATGTTATCCACCTCCCATTGGATAACATGGCTAAGAAGTGCTTGCAAATGTGATAAAAAACGGCCTGCAATGCATGAATATCGCAGAAAAATCAGCGATATTCATGCATTTTCCAACAAATGCTCTTAGCCATGTTATCCACTTCCTATTAAATAACATGGCTAAGAACTGCTCAGGGCACCATGAGGAACGCTTTCCATTTAAAAAGGGAAAAATAACATCAAAGACACTAAAATGCCTTCTAAATATGAACCCAAACAACCTATGAAGCAATGTGGAAAAAACTGCCGCAATGCATGAATATAGCAGAAAAATCAGCGATATTCATGCATTTTCCAGCAAATGCTCTTAGCCATGTTATCCACTTCCAATTAAATAACATGGCTAAGAACTGCTCAGGGCCCCATGAGGAACGCTTTCCATTTAAAAAGGGAAAAATAACATCAAAGACACTAAAATGCCTTCTAAATATGAACCCAAACAACCTATGAAGCAATGTGAAAAAAAACGGCCACAATGCATGAATATAGCAGAAAAATCAGCGATATTCATGCATTTTCCAGCAAATGCTCTTAGCCATGTTATCCACTTCCTATTAAATAACATGGCTAAGAACTGCTCAGGGCCCCATGAGGAACGCTTTCCATTTAAAAAGGGAAAAATAACATCAAACGCACTAAAATGCCTTCTAAATATGAACCCAAACAACCTATGAAGCTCTAACAGTACATATCCTGAAATTTAATTCATTTCAAAATTCGTTTTTAAACACAGCATATAAATCAATTGTATACCTGCATTCATGAAGAAATGACTAAAAATGTCCTTGAGACACATGAAAGTGTTTTCTGGAATGCCCTAGCACCATTTTTGGGACACTATTAACATGGCTAGGTAATTCCCATAATGAAAATCTAAATTTGCCAAGCACAAGTGGGAGCGTATTTACAAGACACTTGCCCCATGAGGAACACTTTACATTTTAAAAGGCGAACATAACATCTTAGACACTCAAATACCTTATAAATATGGCCCAAAACAACCTATGAAGCTCTAGCAGTACATATCCAGAAATGTAATTGATTTCTTAAATCGTTTTTAAAAGCAACATATCTGTTTCAGCTTACATAACAGACCATGAAATGGCCTCCATGTATTACAATATCTTGTGTTACTGCATGCCAGAATGTTACACCAAATATGCAATTATAATTTCTCTATGAAACTAATTCTATTAGTATATCACTAGAGACAAAACCACATTTTAAAAACACAGCTTTCTTCATCATTTTCTCCTTAAATCATACTATTCTCTATCTAAATTAAATAAATCTTTTCTCACCTTAGCAAATATTTTTTGAGTTTTGAAAACAGTCTCAGAAATACACCAAATTGTCTTCAGCAGAAGAAAAAGGATGCACTCCAAAGGCTGCAGCTATTGAAAGCACAGAAATACAGATATTCTTTTCACATATCTCTCATATTAGCCAATCATACCTCTTCCCTCACTTTTTTCAAATCAAAACCCTTCCCCCCTCTGCCCTGTCTGCCTTGTTTCCATAGCAACCACCTCCTGGAAGACCTCTCATGTTTGCAAATTCACACAACAATGTTTCAATTGAACTCTGAACTCTCAGTGCACCTGCGTATCCAGTGCAATCTTTCATTAAATGTTTCTTCCTTGACCATTCAAATTACATCTTTCAAAGAACACATCCATGCACCCTAACTTTCTGTTTTCAGAAATGGAAATGCACCAATCACTGCTAATGAATCATTAGCATTGTAAATCCACATTTTTTTTTCTTTAGAAAATCCTACTGTTTCAACTGCCCTTTCATTACCACACTTCATCTGACTGCAGAACAACCTTCTTCCACCATGTTTAACGTCTGGATTGTTGGACATAGTTACATCCACTGGGCTCAAAGGTATGCTGAGAGCAGAAATTTACACAACCTCAATTTACAAGATGTGGAAATTAAGTGGTTGGGCCAAAGAGGATTAAAATGTCACCAATTGATACCATTGGTGAAAACCTTTATGCATTTGCCAAAACCTGACCTGTTAATAGTGCACTGTGGAGGTAATGATTTGGGCACTTTGACAGGGGTAGGTCTGGAAATGCTTTTAAAGGACACCTTGGAGCAATTAATGGCACTTTTTCCTCAAACTGCCTTGGTATATTCCAATATATGCCAAAGACAGAAATGGAGGTGGTCCAACCAATTTTGTCCACAAATTGAGAAAGCGAGGAAGCATGTAAACAAATCTGTTTCAGCTTACATGAGAGACCATGGAATGGGCTCTCTGTACAACAATAACTTGCGTTACTACATGCAAGATATCTACAGAGGAGATGGAGTTCACTTCTCAGATGAGGGCAACAGAATTTTCATTCTGAATTTAAGACTGTGCATTGGTACCTACTTATAAGTACCTAAATGTACCATAAACCCAAAAGCTCTTCTCAGAGCTACCCTACATCTGATCACTCACAATTATTATTTTTCTCTAACTTTTTTCACTAATTTTCCACAAAATTCGCTCCCCGGAGCGCTACCCGGTTCGCTAACCGAAAGCTAACCTCGCGGAATTTTTTAAAAAGTCACGCTCAGAAAACCTAGGGGGTCAAGATAAGTCTACCATGCCCCCTTCTACCCATTCTAAACATTATTTGCCCTCCATCTTGTATCTTAATGCGAACGAAACACAAAATGGTGGACTCCCGTGACGCTTAAGGTTCGCTAACCGGGCAGCTTCCCGGAAAGCGGTCCTAAAAAAAGGCGGGAAAGTAATTTACAGAAAAACGACTAGAGACACTCTCACCAAATATAGATTAGCTCATACTACATAACAATCCCTTCCATTCTCACAAATTTCATTGAAATTCCATTTAGCCATTTAGCCTGTAGACCTCTCCAAGTACCGTGAGGTAAATTACTTCACAAAACACATCTGAAGTGTTGGAATTGACAACCAATTAAAATGTTACTTTCATTTTCTACTTTTATTACCTGACATTTAATTGGTTATATACCTGTATATATATAAAGGGAGAGAAGGAAACACAGCCATTTTGACTACTACTTCTTGTTGTACCTCCTATTTCAATAGCTTCAAAAAACTTCAACTTCTTTGTGAAGGTAAGTTATAATTTAATATATTGTGCACTATGACTTAATATAGTAGACTTTTTCTGCTAGATATACACTATCCCTCTGTAGTAGTAATGTATTTAGATAGACTTCTCTGTTATAGTTATCAATGGAGTAAGGCTTGTCTTGGTTAAATCACATACACTTTTTTATAGTCCTATTTCCACTCTCATACTATACACTGCCAAAAGATAAATTCACTGATAAAAACTGCCTATCTAAAATTAATCCCAACAGTGCCCTATCTCTACTAATATATATTTTTTTAATCCAAATTTCAGGCAAAATGGAAGGCGAGCAGCAAGTTTCTTTTGAGATGGACCTGGAAGAGAGCAGCCAGGAATTAATAGAACCAATTGACATGGAATTTATGGATGAAAGCTTGGATAATGAACTGCTGCAATGTGTCCAAGCAGTAGATGCCCTCCTTGCAAATGAGGACATTTTACAACCTCACAGATTGCAAAGAATATTTCAAGAAAATAATGACATTTCAGACACTGAAATGTTAGAAAGTTTAATAAATTATGAAAAAGAATCAAAATAAAAAAAACACTTTAAAAAAAAGAAAACAAAAAAAAACAAGAAAAACAACAAACAATTAACATACAGTACTAGAAAAGTCTTTCATTCTTTTATCCATAAAGTTCGCTGCCCAGAAAGCTATCCGGTTCGCGAACTTGGCGCTTACCACGCAAAAAAAAATTTTTTTTTTGGGACCCTCCTAGGCCCTTTTAAAACCTCCACATAAAACCTAGGGGGTCAACGAGGATCTACTATGCCCCCTTATGGTAATTTCCCCCTTTGTTTTGGCCTCCTCTTGTCTCTCGATCCTACCGAGAGACAAGATGGCGGCCGCTCCGGACTGTTTAGAATGTTGACAGACACCGGAGGGCCAATCAGCTTCTCATCGCAAAGTTCCGTTACGCGAAAGGTTCGCTAACCGGATAGCTGCCCGGAGCGCTGTTACAGATATATATCTTGATTTAAACGTTAATTTCTCAAAATCCACTGAAGCACATATATTGAGACCTAGCAAAGGCACATCGGGCTAACAGTCCCTACAATTTTGCCAAGTTTCGTGAAAATCCATTCAGCCGTTCGGGCTAAAAGTGAGTCCAACCGCCCTATGGAAATTAACATGGGAAAAAGGTGTTTTGGGACCCCCCTTTTTTCTCGGCCCCCCCTCCACAAAACCCCCCCAAATTTTCAAGGGCTGCTCAGAAACAAAATGTGCCATTTTCCTGAAAATTTCAGCCAATTCCGTCCACAAACGCCAAAGTTATTAGGCATAGAATTTTCAGAAATCCCATAGGGAAAAAATCCTAACTATATATACCTACTGGCGACCGCCAGTAGGTAATATATATATATATATATATATATATATATATATATATATATATATATATATATGTCTGTATATATATACATATATATATATATATATATATATATATATTACCTACTGGCTGTCGCCAGTAGGTATATATAGTTAGGATTTTTTCTCTATGGGACTTTTGAAAATTCTATGTCTAATAACTTTGGCGTTTGTGGACGGAATCGGCTGAAATTTTCAGGAAAATGGCACATTTAGTTTCTGAGCAGCCCCTGAAAATTTGGGGGGGTTTCGTCGAGGGGGGGACGAGAAAAAGGGGGGGTCCCAAAACACGTTTTTCCCATTCATTTTTCCATAGGGCGTTTGGCCTCACTTTTAGCTCGAACGGCTGAATGGATTTGCACGAAACTTGGCAAAATTGTAGGGACTGTTAGCCCGATGTGCCTTTGCTAGGTCTCAATATATGTGCTCCAGTGGATTTTGAGAAATTAACGTTTTAAAAAACAGATATATCTGTGACAGAGTCCCGGGTAGCGCTCCGGTTCGCGAACTTTTCGCGTAACGGAACTTTGCGAAGCGAAGCTGATTGGCTCTCCGGTGTCTGTCAACATTCTAAACAGTCCGGAACGGCCGCCATATTGTCTCTCGGTAGGACCGAGAGACAAGAGGAGGAGAAAAACGAAGGGGGAATTTAATGAAAGGGGGCAAGGTAGACCCTTCTTGACCCCCTAGGAATGATGTTGGGGTTATTAAAGGGTCCCGTGGGGCAAATAAAAAAATTTGATTTTTTGCGGTAGAAGCGCTTTTCGGTTTGCGAACCGGGTAGCAAACCGGGTCGCGAAACGGGAATTCGCCATTTTGTGTTTTGTTTTAATTAAATTACAAGATGGAGGAAAAACAATGTGAGAAATGGGTATAAGGGGGTACGGGAGACGTATCCTGACCCCCTATGTTTTCTGAGGGTGGCTGAGGATGCTCATATATGTTGATACATGTCTTCCAGCGGCTGCTCGTGAGCGTTTTTTTTTTTTTGCTGCGTGACGTCTGTTAACGTTCGAATCGAAGGAAATCAGGAAGTGTTGACCGCCATTTTGTCTCTGCGAGTAAATATATTGTTAAAAATAATTGTTATAAATTAATCCGTATTGATAAACATTGTCTGCGCCATCTTGCCTTTTTTCCAATGCCACACTTTTGTCGTGCACGGCAGCCATTTTAGATGCCTTGACCAGACCCACTCTCTGCACGCCGCCGATCCTCAGCATGGCTCCCCACCCTCGCAAGCATCTCCCCCACGTACTATTCACCCTCGCTCTCTCTCTCATGCATGGGCCATAAACCCCCCCCCCCATCTGCGCTGCTCTTCCCTGAGAATAACACCCTGTGCCCGCCCGACACCTCCCTTTCACCCTATTCACTACCGCCCCCTCTGACACTCCTCTTCCTCTGTGTCTGATTGTCCAGGCCGGTCCCAGGCTATCACCTAGCCCTGTGGATGTAGTTCATGGACCCAACTGTAAAGAATCACCCCTCTTCAAAGGAGTTACAGTAGATCAAGGCCCCCACCCCATGAGATCCGTCACACCACACGCGTTCCTACTATCTGATAACGATCCTGTATTGTGATTGGGAAGGGGATTCTCACTGTGAGGGTGTGTGGGACCGAGCCTGAAGCGTAAGATTCCAGGGATGCCATTTTGTACATCAAAGTCTTCACAATTATGTGTCACATTAAAAATATATAGCACTCTAACAAAGTAGTAGGATTATAACACTTTAATAACTTATAAATATATACAACGCTCCAACAAAGTAAACACGTAAAAAAATTTTTTTTTAAACAAAGCAACAATGGGCTGCTGTGAGGTGGCGTCAGTAGCGGTCCGTTGTGCGAATAGGCCGAAGGCAGCACAACGCGCTGAGATCCGGACGGCACCCAGGTGATGTCCAGTAAGTTGCCGCACTGGTCTTGGCATCCTAAAATGCTGCGCTGAAAAACGGCATGGGGCGCCCCGGGGGGCGGGGGGGGCGGGGGGAGGTGGCGCGAATGGGCCTCCCCAGGTGGAGGCTCCTCTGCTGCAGTAGGGCGCCCCTTTAGCGTTTCAGTCGCCATTCAGCTGTTTACCGCCCGCTTTTGCTGCACTGTGCCTCATCCGCCATTCAGCTGTTTACCGCCCGCTCTTGCGGCTACAGCGTCTCGCCCACCATCCAGTTGAGTTGCGCCCGCTCTTGCGGCTACAGCGTCTCGCCCACCATCCAGTTGAATTGTTATTGTTATTGTTAGTTTAGATTTATAACGCGCCCAATCACCTACAGGTCTCTAAGCGCATTGGAAATAGATGTTGTTACAATAACTTAGCTTCACTCCTCCGAGAGACACCACTACAGGACTACATTGCGGTCAGGGCTCTTCTGAACAGCAGTGTTTTCAGAGATTTCCTGAACCGTAGGAGATTCACCTCCCTGCGTAGCCCCTCAGGCAGCTTGTTCCATAACTGAGGGGCCAAAACAGAGAAGGCTCTCCCTCCCTTGGTCACTAATTTGTAGCGGGGGCAAACCAGTAGCTGAGAATCCGATGATCTGAGTGTTCTGTATACTGTATACTTCCAGACGAGCTTTAATATATGCCGGCATGGCCATAAATCGCCTTATGCGCTATACAGAGGCTCTTAAACTCAACCCTCTCTTTAACAGGGAGCCAATGAAGATTTTGGAGTAGAGGGGAGACCTTTGTTCGTCTGGGTACTCCGAAGATCAGTCGTGCGGCGTCATTCATTACGACCTGAAGTCTGTTTGTCAATGTTTTTGAGCGCATCATAGACTGAGAGAGGAGGGGGCTAACTTTCTCAGTTGTCTGATGATGTTCGTGCAGGTTCCGACAACGGTGAAAATTTGGCTGCACATTGACAGATCACAATCTAGTTTGATCCCCAAACTCTTTACGTTGGCACTAGGTTTTGGGGCTGATCCAAGCTCTGCAGGCCAATACAGATCACTCCACGGTGAGGTGGTAGATGGAATTACCAGCACCTCGGTCTTATCCGGGTTGATCTTTAGTAGGTTTTCCGTCATCCACCCCACGGTAAACCTCAAGATGTTTTGAGCTTGGATTTGTGCTGTCCCTGTATTATCGATGCTCAGCACAAGTTGAGTGTAGTCAGCATAGTTGAAGACTCTACAACCCATCTCAGCCAAGGACGCAATCGGGGGCTGCAGATAGAGGTTGAACAGAAGTGGGGACAGTGCGGAACTCTGCGGTACCCCGCACTCTAAGAACCCCACCTCCGATATCGACTCCCCCAATTGTATCCTCTGTGTCCTTCCCAAAAGGAAAGATTGCAAACACTTAAAGGCCAAGCCTTTGATCCCAAAGGCCTCCAGTCTTCCCAGGAGCAGGTCATGGCTGACGGTATCGAACGCCGCTGACAGGTCTAATAAAATCAGGGTGCTCGGTTTTTTGCTGTCAGCTATGCCTCTCAGTTCGTCTAGCACCGAGAGCATCACTAGCTCGGTGCTATGGTGTGCTCGAAACCCCGCCTGTCGCTCATGCAGTAAGCTATGGGATTCGAGGTACAGGGACAGGGACTTCAGCACATGTTGCTCTAGGACCTTTGCAAGGAAAGGCAACTGGGAGATCGGCCTGTAGTTCTTCAGGACAGCCGGGTCCACTCTTGTGCCCACTCTTGCGGTGCAGCGATAGGCGGCTGCCACAGGACTCTTAAAATGGCGGCCGGCTCTTCGGACGTGGGCCTGGTCCACTAAAATGGCCCTGGGACAAATTTGAACTCGGACATTTGCCTGCTAGGGCTTGGGCCCCATTCTCGAAAGCGTCCCCTCAGCCTTGAAGATTCTACAAAAGTCATCGGGCTCCCGACTCCCGCAGGCTTCCGGTGGGGAGCGGCTGCCATGATTGCTTGCGGAATGGCCACGACGGAGCTACGAGATGGTGGTGCTCTCATGCTGACGCCAGCTTCAGTCTGAAACATCCAGAAACACTGTAGACTATCAATTCGATGACTTCCGGTGGAGCCCCAACGTGACCCGGTAGGGAAGAACTTGCCCTCTCCTCTTTTGACTGATGGTTCTTGTTGCCTGTCCCCTCTGTTGTCATCTAACGGAACCTTTTTGGATTGCCGAGTGAGAAAAAAAAAAGGTGGGGCTTTCATCGTTTGGGAAAAAAAAAATTTCAATCCAATGAAAAGTGTTATTTTTAGGTCATATGATCAAGCATTTCATCATTAGGAAACCAAAAGTAAAATGAACCAATGAAAAGTTTTATAAACAGGTCACATGACCTGTTATGCGGCTTTGGGCTATAAAAAGCCTACAAAATCCATTGGCCTGTGAGGCGGCGTCAGTAGCGGACCGATGTGCGAATAGGCCGAAGGCAGCACAACGCGCCGAGATCCGGATGGCACGAGGTCGTGTCCAGCAAGTTGCCGCACTGGTGTGGCCATCCTACAATGCTGCGCCGAAAGACGGCGTGGGGTGCCCGGGGGGGGGAGGCGGCGCGAACTGGCCTCTCCCGCCTCCCCAGGTGGAGGCACCTCATCTGCAGTGCGGCGCCCCTTACCGTTTCACTCGCCGTCCAGCAGAGTTGCGCCCGCACTTGCTGCTACAGTAGGCCGAAGGCAGCACAATGCGCCGAGATCCGGATGGTACCGAGGTGGTGTCCAGCAAGTTTCACTGGTGTGGCCATCCTACAATGCTGTGCCGAAAGACGGCGTGGGATGCCGGGGGGGGGGGGGGAGGCGGCGCAAACGGGCCTCTCCCGCCTCCCCAGGTGGAGGCACCTCATCTGCAGTGGAGCGCCCCTTAGCGTTTCCCTCGCCGTCCAGCAGAGTTCCGCCCGCTCTTGCGGCACAGTGCCTCACCCCCCATCCAGCTGAGTTCCGCCCGCTCTTGCGGTACAGCGTCTCACCCGCCATCCAGCTGAGTTCCGCCCGCTCTTGCGGTACAGTGACTCACCCGCCATCCAGCTGAATTGCGCCCACTCTTGCGGTGCAGCGATAGCCGGCTGCAACAGGACTCTCAAAATGGTGGCCGGCTCTTTGGATTTGGGCCTGGTCCACTAAAATGGCCCTGGGACACCTTGGAACTCGGACGCTTGCCTGCTAGGGCATGGGCCCCATTCACGAAAGCGTCCCCTCTTTTGACTGATTGTTCTTGTTGCCTATCTCTTCTTTTGTCATTTACCGGAACCTTTTTGGACTGCCAAAAGGGGTTCTGGTCCGACCGCTGGTTGGTGGAGACATTTTGACTATATCCTGGACCTGCCCAAAATGGTGCCGGTATAAATGGGACTCGTAACTCCTTGTTGTGTACTGGTTGCCCAACCTTGATATCACGAGATACGTATGCAGTTTTGAAGCACATGGCGGGCGGGGACGAGTACTGATTGAACATTTGGACATCCCTATTGATATTAAGTTCTGATGTGTTATTGATTACTGTACTATTGAAAGTTCGAATTAACGTCACCCATGGTACTTGCCCGCAAATGTATATCTAGATAATGTTATTGTAACTGGCCCTGTCGTACTTTAATTATAAAATGTACGTCCACAGATTCCGCAACTGTTAGACACCTTAGTTCTTGCAACCTAATGGGTCGCCCGTTACTTTCTTCTACAGTGTAAATGTCCCCTCATCATATACGATTCCAGTTTGCTCCGTGGCCGGCCCACGTGGTTATAGGCCCGTATTTGTATACTGACATTTTCACAATAAAGGTTTTTAAAACAAAACATGGTAGTAGTACCTAGATTGGTAAAGTTTTGAATAATAGCCACTGTTTTTGAATCAGTAAAAGGCAAGTGAAATAAAGCAGCCCGATTACATGACGGTTAAAAGGTATAATACGCAGGAACGCAGTAAAGATAAATGGTCAAGGGCTGTTGTGTTTTCCACTCCTGCAACATAAAGTGATCGATAAGAATCCGATATTCATGCCTGTCAGCGACTAAGACAGCAGGCCGAGCATCTTTTGTTCAACGGCTCCCTCATGGGACAAAGAAACGCCCTTTTTCTCGAAATAGGAATATTTTACTTGCAGGACAGTTGTAAATTTCCCGGGAAAATACATTAGCCTGGAACATTGTTAGTGATAAACTGTAAATGCATCTGGGTCCTTTGCTTTACAAGTCAGAGTGAGAAAAAAAAGGTGGGGCTTTCATCATTTGGGAAAAAAAATTTTTCGAAAGCAATGAAAAGTGTTATTTTTAGGTCATATGACCAAGCCTTTCATCATTAGAATAACAAAAGTAAAATGAACCAATGAAAAGTTTTATTAACAAGTCACATGACCTGTTATGCTTACGTTACACGCTGCGCGCCACGCTCTGGATCGTTTCCGGGAAGCTGCGCCTCGTGCACCGGAGCACTTCCGGGTGCGCTAACGCGGCGCGTCATATGGCGCATTACGCGACAACGCAGGTCCAGAATATAGTCAAAATGTCTCCACCAACCAGCGGTCGGAACACAACCCCTTTCAGCAGTCCAAAAAGTTCTGTTAAATGACAAGAGAAGGGACAGGCAACAAGAACCATCAGTCAAAGAGGGGAGGGCAAGTTCTTCTCTACCGGGTCACGTTGGGGCTCCACCGGAACTGATCGAATTGGTAGTCTACAGTGTTTCTGGATGTTTCAGCAAGAGAGCACCACCATCTCGTGGCTACGTCGTGGCCATTCCGCGAGCAATCATGGCAGTCGCTCCCCACCGGAAGTCTACTGGAGTCGGGGGTCCCGGTGACTGTTGTAGAATCTTCAAGGCTGAGGGGACTCTTTTGGGAATGGGGCCCATGCCCTAGCAGTCAAGCGTCCGAGTTCCACGGTTGCCCAGAGCCATCTTTGCAGGCCAGGCCCAAGTCTGTGGAGCCGAGCGCCATTTCGTGAGCTCCGTAGCAGCCGCCTGTCACTGTACCGCAAGATTGGGTGCAATTCCGTTGGATGGCGGGTGAGACGTTGTAATAGCAAGAGCAGGCGCAATTAAGCTGGCCGAGCGAGGCACTGTGTCGCAAGAGCGGGCGCAAGTCAGCTGGTCGAGTGAAGCGCTGGGGTGTAGCTGAGAAACCTCCACCTGGGGAGGTGGGGGAGGCTCGTTCGTGCCGCCTCTCCCTTCTACTGCACCCCACGCCGTCTCCTGGCGCAGGTATATGTGATGGTCGGACCAGGGCACCGCAGGACGTGTCTTCAGGTCAAACGGATTGTGGGACAAGGTATGGAGCAGGTGCAATTATCTCGGGGGCCTTCGTCAAGTGGTTCAGGGAGGCACCGCATCGCATTGTTTTCCAATGCAGTCAGGTCCACAAACAGCCCCCATTTACTTTGAGAATAGTGAAGCTGCAGCAGGTGCAAATAAGCTTCAGACAGTGTTACAAGCGCTGCTCGGAACCCTCAACTATGGCACCCAACATCCAGGACTTATGCCATTTGTGCAAGGCAGTGACATCGAAGCATCTCAGGGACCAAGCAACATACCATATCCAGAGTCCTTCCCACAACCTCTGCCTTCCTTCTTACCTAGTTATTGTTCTTTCACTCCCACTCCAGGCTTTTAGTCTGTGGATGGAAAACCATGAACCTACACTCACCTATGAAAATCTTACTAATGATGGTTGATTTTGAGCCCAAAATACAAAGGCTTGTTTGGATCGATGTTGCAGCAGGCTGCCATGTAAATAGTTATTTAATAAAACGTTTTACCCTGTTACTTTGCTGGTGTGTTGTATATATTTATAATATTTGCATAGTGTTTGTCGTTATTTTGGGTGGGGTGGGCGGCGGAGCTGAGCTGTCTTGCAGCCATCATGGTTTCGAGCTCAGTTCCTCTCGCTAGTTTCGTATTTGTCATGAGGAGTTGTTCATAATGTTTCTATTTTAGCGAGGTCAAAAAGAGATCCCATTAGTGGCCTACTGATTTTGCTTGATTCGTTTTGTTTTTTTAACGATTTTTCACTATCTGAAAAGACTAAACAGAGTATTGCGACTCTGTGCTTGTTTGTAAATAGAGAATGAACCAAAGAGAACCAATTCCAAAACAATAAATGCTAGGATAACAATCAATCGAATGGAGAGGGAAGCAGGCACGACGGATTACAACGGGGGCAAAGGCTTGTGTTACCTACCCTTCACTATCTGCAAAGAGAGAATACTCCTAAAAAAAAAGAGGAGGGGGGGGGCAGCGTTCAAAGCACATCAGCGTGCATAAATACGAAAATGTTTTTACCTACCACGTACTTGACATTTTACAGATTTTGATATTTGCTATTAAAAAAACATTGAAATTCACTGAAAAAACCATAGGTTATAGACTATATATAGTTAGGAATTAGCATTTACAAAACCTTATTTTACTCACACAAAACCATTGAAATTTCATATATAGTTAGTTGCACTAACTATATATCGCGCACCCGCAATCCACTGCTGATCATGTCACATATTACATCATTCATGACATGATCAGTGACATCACTGATGACATCACTGATGACATCTCAAATGACATCACAAGGTGAAGTTGTTTTGTGGAAATAATACGAGGGTCGCCTCCTCACTCGAGCCCGCCGCCGTGTGTGGCTTGGAGACTGGGGGACTTTTATATATATATATATATATATATATATATATATATATATATATATATATATATATATATATATATATATATATATATATATATATATATATATATATATTAGCAGTTTATGTTCTTGTGACCATGTCTCTCCATGTGACCAAGGGCCCACGGGCCCGAAACGCGTTGTGCTGTTGTTGCCTCACCTGCAAAAATCGCTTTATTATAGAATTCAGCAAAGTTTAGCAAAGAACAGATAGTTCCAAATTCAATCTCTCCTAACATCCCTGACTAACACCCTCATCTTATCCTAACAGTCCTGCAAAGCAAACAAACAAGAAAATAACAGAGCCTTACATCCAGGAATCGGTCAACAAATGGGCAGCATCTCCGATGGAGATGGAAAAAGCGACCCCAACCTTACAAGTCCAGGGGTTTTTATACCTTATATCTCAACTTAATCTATCTAGAAAAGTAACTAACATCACCATCTTGTATTCTGATTGGACAAATCCGGGTGGATGTGCACTTCCTCACCATTACAGCATTTGTTATTCACATGATTCAGCTAAATTAATAAACGTCGATTGTTTAAACAGTCCGTGGCCTAGGCACATTGCATTTTAGCAACATTGCCCTTCTTTCCCATGGCTTGGATATGCACTCATTCATGCTTGGCACCCATCCTAGGTTCCGGGTGATGCATCCGTGAACTTCTCCCTCAAGCACAGTCAGCTCACTTGCGCTGGCAGAAATCTTTGACGCGCCTGCGCAGATCAATACCCACTCGCAGTAGCTCAGAGCGGCCATTTTCTCACTAGGCCTCACAGGCCACATTCGGAACTATCATAGAAACAAACAGAAATCCATGTTAATTTTAATAATGAAACCCATTCTGTTTACCTCCCCCCTGGCTAATGTCTCCCATTAGTCGTTACCTAGCAATGTGCCACACAAATGCGTTTTATACTTACATAATCGACCCTCTCTTTTCCCAAAACATATACAAAAGCACATTTAAATAGCATCTTGTTTATATTGAAGCTATGCATTAGTTCACAACACAACAACAATACATGTTAGCTAGCATTTTTGCAACATATAAGCAGAATTAGTATTCCCCATGTGTGATTTCAAAATAAAAAATAAAATAACGTGTGCATCTTACTCTATGGTTTGTTTATTTTCACAAAACATGCAATTAGTAAACGTTATTATTATGGGACATTGATTTCATGAGGGGTACACAAAATTTTGTGTTTTCCATCTCGCTTCATCAATTCCCTCATCTGGTGATTTTATCACCAAATACCTCCCAAAATTTTGTAAAATGTACTTGAACATGTCTCAGTTCCCTTTCTTGTTAGTATCATCTATACTTTTGTCTCTTTCTCTTTTGAATCTTTGAAAAACTTTTCTTTTATTTCTTCCATTTCTATCTCATTCTTTTCTCTCATTCTTGCCTGCTGGGCTTCATTTCTTTTCTTTATTTACCTTCTGAAATCTTGTCTACCTTTATATATACAGCACAATCCTATCTTAAAAATCACTATTACTATGACTGTTATTGGAATTAGTATTTTACCTATAATTGAACTGCCTATTTCTTGAAACCAATGTTTAATTGCTGATAAACTTTTACCCAGTTTTTCGAGGACACCCTCAACCTCCAGTGGTTCAATTTCTCCATGCAAATCTCTAATGTTTATAATATACTTTTCAATATTCTGACTTTTATCTGGGATATAAGTACAACAATGATGCACCTTCAAAATCCCACAGACTGCTCCCTCTTTTGCTAAAATTATATCAAGAGCAAGTTTATTCTGCAAAACCATAGTTCTCATAGCAATCATTTCAGTATTCACCATCAGGAATACTCCTGCAGTGTCTGTTGATAATCGATCAACAATTGTGGACAATTTTCTAATTCTGTTTGCATTGAACGAAATTCCCACTGCTGGTATCAGTGCTCCAAACACATCACCTATTATTTCTAACACAGTTTCTCTTCTTTTTCGACTTAGAACTTTACCTATCTCATGCTTTCCATTAGTACCTCTATCTACATGAAAACATTTAGGAAAGACCAAACCCACATAACATGTCCCGTACCAGTGGTTAGGTAACCTTTAATAAGCTCTGTTTCCACAAATAAAATAAATTCCAGGAAAAAGAGGATCATTTCCTCCTTTAAATCCCCAAACCCCTAAAATTCTATAGGTATCTTCACATTGACTTGCACCCACAAAATAATTGTCACACATGGTATTATCTCTTCTAATACAAAATGTTCCCATCATTGGCGCATCTATATTTATTGCCACATTCACATTTTTATCCTCAATATTCTCATCATCAAACATACAATATTTTGATTTCTCGTGTTCCATTTTCTCTTTTCGTTTATTTGCGTGCATAGCTCCAATCTATCAAAACCAAAAAACCGCCACAGAGCAAAAGGGCGAATGGTCGTGTACTGTGCTGTCTCAGCTTATAACTGGTGGGAGAATTCGTTCGGGAGGGAGGAAGACCAATTCCCATCAGCACCATTCAGACAGTCCAGACATGATTTTGGATTAGGGCTGTGCCTTAGTAGATAGTGCCCGAGTTATCGAGACCCCCATAACACCAAGACTGTTAGTCATGGTAGCAAGGATAAGCAATGCACGCGTTAATCATAGGGCCTGGGGAAAAAAAAAAACAAAAAAAAAAAAACAGGTTTGTCACTGCTATCCAAGCATAGCCCAAAAAGCTCTCCTATTGGGATTTCCTACTCTGGCGAGATCGAGTTTGGAAATTTGAAGAAGTGACGCTCGCCATTCATGCTCTGTAGGCGGTTGAGCATCTTTCCAATGCCTACATATCTCCCTACGTGCCGCTAGAATGGAATAAAATAGCAGATTAGTTGCGGCATTGCGGGTTTTACTTTTAAGACCAAATATAACAAGAGCGAGGTCTATAGAGATATGTTCACCCAAAGATTGTGAAAGCTTATTACTAATGGCTTCCCAATAAGCGGATAGATTTGGACATTCATAAAACATATGGATGTCTGATGCTGCGATTAACCCGCATCTTGGGAATAAAACTGGGCCTGTTAGAGAGAACTTAGTCAACCTATGGGGGAATAATATGCCCTATGTATAGTAAAGAGGTGGTTCCTACGAAGCCACGCGGGTTTAACTAGGTCCCATAGCGTTGAGCAAGAAGCTATCCAAAGCTCTTCCACATCTATGCCTGGCATTAGTTCAGCCCATAGTGACGTCGGTAGATGAGAATTGGCATCTATTTCATCGATTATTTTATTGTACCAACGTGAAATTTCTTTCATTGCCTCTGGGCTGTCCAAGAGGCAAGTTACCAAATCACTATAACCACCTATAGGCAGCTTACTAATCCGTGCTGGCTGCTCTTTATATGACTGTGACCAGTTGGAGATCTGAATATATTTAAATCTCGACAAACTTGTGCCTACTTTATTCATTAAATAGTCCCATGGAAGTATTGACCCATCCATAAACAAGTCATCCCAACTACTGATACCAGCTTCTATTAGCGGGTTAGTAGGGGCATCTATTGTCCATGAGGGGGGAGCGGGTAAGTTCCATATAGGAGCCTTCCCAGAATAGTAGCCAACATTTGTCGCTTGCCTCACTTTATACCAAGTAGATGCAATCCCTTGTAGAACTTTCAATTTTATTTTCTTGAAGAATTTGGGGTCGCCAAATTTAAACAAAAAACCAGATTGGTCTACTCTTTCACATTCGAGTAATGTGGAAAAAAGAAGGCCCATCCCTGTTAATGTAGGAGTTTTAAGTAACATACGTGTGCGCGAGAGCTGGAACGCCCATGCATAGATTTGAAGGTCTGGGCCAGCCAGCCCTCCCTTCTCCCTGCGCCGCCTGATTTTTTTCCACAAGATTCTTGGGCTCTTACTATTCCAAATAAAGCTGGTAATCGCGCTCTGTAACTTTGAAATCAATTTTGAAATAAAAAAAAGTGGAATTGAGTTAAACAAGAAAGAAACTTTCGGTAAGATACTCATCTTCACCAGATTAACCTTACCCAAAACAGTGAGCGGAAGATGTGACCAGTCTCTCATACGTTTAAGGCACTCTGCAGCTACTTTATTGAAGTTAAGAGAAGCAATCGAGTTGATGTCTTTAACTATGTTTATCCTAGGTGTGGGCGGAAAATCCGTTCCGCTCGCGGATTTTGCGGATTTTCGGGAAATCCGCAATCCGCGAGATTTGCGAATTTCCCGCAAAATCCGCAAATCCGCGAGTAGCGGATTTTGCTCGCACTGCTCGCACTGTTCGCGTGAGTTCGCGCCCCGCGAATAAGTGCAAAATTGCAGAAATACGATTTTAGCAAAACTGAAAGTAACTACTTACCAGGTTCAAAAGTTCAGGCACATCATTAGTAGCCATTTCCTGTAGTGCTTCCTGAGGGGCCCCTCCAGAGTTCAGTTGCCAGTTGAAACTATTATGTGACCCTGCTCTGAACCTCAGAATAGTTACACATATGCCACAAAGGTCCTGAATTACAGCTAAGGGAGACAAGCAGGAGCCAGGCTGGAAGTTAAAATCCATTAATCAGCCCCTAATTCATTATTGTCAGTTGGGGCAGGGCAGGTGTTGTAACTAATTTTGCAACAATGAAAGCACTTAGCAAGTGCAAAAGATCACTAATCAGGGCGCACTAAGGAAGCAGGTGCCAGCTGAAAAAATATTCTGTGACACATTAATCAGCCCCAAATTAATTCAGGTCACTTGAGGCAGGGAAGGTGTGCTTTGCTTTGCCGAAAATAATGTACACTGGACAACCAGAGGGTGTGATGATGAAACAGAGGGTGGCATGGGTGGGCCAGAGGGTGGCATGAGTAGTCAGAGAGTGGCAGTGGTGACAGAGAGTGGCAGTGATGAAGAAGAGTGTCCCAAACAGGCTGGACACGTAGAAACAACAAGTTCGCAAAACTTGCGACCCGACAGGTAAGTTCGCAACTTGCGAAATTGTAAAAACCCTCGCGAACTGGCAGAAACACGGGCGAACACAAAAAAAAAAAAAATCCGCAAATTCGCGGGAATTCGCGGATTTTGCGGATTGCGAATCCGCAAATCCGCAAAATTCGCGAACGCGAGATCCGCAAAATTCGCTCATGCTTAGTTTATCCCCAGATAGCAAATTTGGGTTTTGGATGTCCCGTTGTTATCAGTTGTATTAATGTTCCAGGACATTGACTCTGTCTTTAGGGCGTTAATCTCATACCCTGACACTTTGCCAAATTTGAGAGCCTGATCGATTATTTCTGGGTATGCTTCATCATAACTCGTGGTAAAAATCATAATATCATCTGCATAAAGTGCCACCTTTTTATCCCATCCACCAAAAATAAAAGTTTTAATGAGTATACTGTCTCTTAAGGTTTGAGCAAAAGGTTCGATGTATACATCGAAGAGGAGGGGGGACAGGGGGCAACCCTGTCTAGTTTCTCTTGTGACCCTGAAGGGCTCCGTCAAACCCCCGTTTATCAAAAGTGAAGCAGATGGGCACCGATATAACAAATTTATCGTTCTTCGAAATCTGTCCCCTACATTGAACTTCCTCAAGGCCTCCGACAGGTACAGCCAATTCACCCTGTCGAAGGCCTTGGTAGCATCCAACGTGAGGACAGCCAAAGGGATAGCCTCTTTTATAGCAATGTCTATAGAGCCTAGTAATTCATAAGTGAGCTCACAGAGCTGTCTCCCCTTTATAAACCCTTTTTGGTTCTGGGCTATAATATCAGGCGCTACCCGGCCCAACCGTTTGGCCAGTATAGTGGCAAAGATTTTATAGTCGGCGTTTAATATAGAAATAGGCCGATATGAGCCGCAATCTGAGGGGGGTTTGCCAGGCTTCAAGATAAGGGTTATGGAGGCATTATCCCATGATTCGGGTGGCAATTCGCCGTCTCTTAGAATTACACTTCTTTTCTCAACCTATTGTTTCTAACACAGTTTCTCTTCTTTTTCGACTTAGAACTTTACCTATCTAATGCTTTCCATTAGTACCTCTATCTACATGAAAACATTTAGGAAAGACCAAACCCACATAACATGTCCCGTACCAGTGGTTAGGTAACCTATAATAAGCTCTGTTTCCACAAATAAAATCAATTCCAGGAAAAAGAGGATCATTTCCTCCTTTAAATCCCCAAACCCCTAAAATTCTATAGGTATCTTCACATTGACTTGCACCCACAAAATAATTGTCACACATGGTATTATCTCTTCTAATACAAAATGTTCCCATCATTGGCGCATCTATATTTATTGCCACATTCACATTTTTATCCTCAATATTCTCATCATCAAACATACAATATTTTGATTTCTCGTGTTCCATTTTCTCTTTTCGTTTATAAGCAACACTTCTTTCCTCAACCATAATTAAAAAAGTTTTCTCTTCAACTCTCAGTTTACATGTCAAATTATGAGCAAAAGCATATTTATGTGTTAATTCATCTACTTCTAAAAAATATTCTCCCATTACCTCTAGATGTTTTCCCTTATTCAATGTATTGTCAATCTTTAATTTTGCAAAAATGTCATCCACATTGGAATGTTGATATTCCAGCTTCCCAATCTTGTCTAAAACAAACTTGCAATTACACTACAAGTCACTCCATATGTAAGAGAAAGATGATGATAAGTCACCCCTTCTGACACTGATGCTGGTAATTTTACACACACATAGCAGTCATCTACATTCATAGTTTTAATATATTCAAGCAGTAATTTCGAAAAACTATTTTTACTATAATCACTAATAGATCTGTCTTGATGCAATTCTGTATTGTATACATGCGTCTCAGGTACCTTTCCTTTCTCAACTTGCTTACTCGATCTTGCATTCGGGTTTAATTTCGTTAAATTAGTTTGAAAAGGAATCACAATAGCTAATGTTGTCCATACTACTACTAACAAACTCATACAGATAGTAAAACACCTACACCATTTTCTAAAAATAGAGCATTTCGTACAATGGTTATTCATTGCAATTTTCCCTAACAACGTTTCTTCGACCTTATGTCACCTATAAGTTTCACACTACTCAGCACTCTAACAAAATTTCTTCGACCTTGTGTCAGTTCTATTCTAAACTAAGTTATATGTAAGTTTTTCTAACGAGTTTTCTTCGACCTTTTGTCAACTCTGACCCTTTCTATATTTACAAATCCGTCTCACAGGACTTCAGGCTTTTTACTTTAATATCATATACTTTGAGCACCTAACTTTTTATTTCTTAACAACCCTTTTACTCACTTTTCCCAATTGCCTTTGGTCGTACAGATTTTCTTGACTGCTATTTACTTCAACAATTGGTGGCAGGACAATGTATGTCCATTCAGGTGATTTGTACTTCTGATTTGGACGTCTCACTCTTTTTGGCCTTTGAATAGTCTCTATTTTCTTTCCCAGTGTTTCTTTTTGACTGGTAATCTTATTCACTTGATCTTCTTGCTCTTTTGCTGTATTCACTATTTTGAATTTCAATCCTCCAGCTCCTTTAGGCCAGTTGTCTCCTTTGCAGACTTTCTTAGTCTTTGGTTCTGATATATTATGCTCCACTCTCCAAGCTCTTTTTCTTGTGCTTTTTCTTAATGGAGACTCGTCTGCACTTTCATCAGTTCCACTTTCAGTGTCTTCGACTGTATCATTAATTATGATTTTCACAATGTCTTGGTCTTCATTAGACTTATTTTTCTCTACTGTTACTCTGTTAGGAACACCTTCATAACTGGTACCTGGAATCTCGTTTTCATCATGAGTTACTTCCTCTTCCCCTGTTTCAGGATTTCCGTTCCTGCTTCCAGAGTCTTCAGTTTGCGGTTCAGTTTACCTCTCTTCAGCAACTTTCTTTTCACTTTCATTTGCGTCTTTACTGGTGCTTGCTTCTACCGATTCTCGATATTCAAGTTGATCTTCTGAATCTCGTATTTCAACAATCTCCCTGTCACCTTCACCTTCAATGCAGAACTGGCTTCTGATACTTCCAGATATCGACGTTCTTGTCGATCTTCAGTATCTGGATCCTTATCTGGTTCATTTTCAGAATCAGAGTCAGTTGTACTTTCACCGTTGTATGGGTATTCAGGATCTGGCACACGGATTGTGTGACTTGCATGAACCCACCTCTTCAGTCCAGCACACTTGACTGCAGTAGTACTGACCAAGATAACTTGACGTGGTCTTTGTCACCTTGGTACCAGACAATTCCTCCTACGGTGAACTTTCACTCTTACCCAGTCCCCAGGGACTAAGTCATGAGCTGGATTTTTCTCTTTGGAATTTGCTTCAGTTCCCACCTGGTGGATCACAGAAGTTACCACATCAGACAGATTCTTGCAGTAATCCAATATGATGTCATCATTAATGGCTAATAGCTTATTAACTGGCACATAAGCCTGTCTCATCACCCTCACCATCAATATCTCATGAGGGCTTAATCCAGTTTTTCTGTCAGGTATGCTCCTCAATGTCATCAAGACAAGCAGAAATGCGTCTGGCCATTTCATTCCTGTTGCCAAACACATTTTTGCAATTCTAATCTTAACTGTTCCATTCACTTTCTCGACTATCCCTGAAGCCTCAGGTCTATATGCACAATGCAGCTTCTGGCGAATATCCAGAGCTTCGCAGATCATCTGCAGAAGTTCATTCTGGAAATGCGGGCCTCTGTCCGATTCAATCATGACCGGAAACCCGAAATTTGTTATTATCTCACGTAAAAACAGTTTTGCAACAGTAATTCCATCATTTCTCTGTGTTGGAAAAGCTTTAATCCATCGTGAAAACAAACAGATTATCACAAGTACATATCTAAGTCTGTTACATGGAGGTAGCTCAATAAAATCCATCTGAACTCTTGTGAATGGGCCACCCTCCCATCCTATGGTTCCCAGGCTTACAACAGTTTTTCTGTTCGGGTTAAATTGTTGGCATACTAAACACCTTTGACACAAACTTTCAGCAATCATGCTAAATTTAGGATTATACCAAGTCTGTCTAAAAAGACGGATCATGGCATCTCTTCCAATATGGGCCTGGCCATGGTACACTCGGGCCATATCTGAAATCATGCTATCGGGCATTACTGGTCTTTCATCTTTGTAAACCCAAATTTCATCTTCTTCCCTCTGTCTACATCCTGATTTTATCCAGACATCTTTCTCCTCTGTTCCTGCCTCTTCCTGCATCTGTTTCACTTCCTGCCAGGTCTCAACTACAGTGGTTAGCATCAAAGGACTTGGAACATGTTCTTCAGCTTTTCCCCGATTTATTGAAATTTGTTTTTTAGCACAGTGCTTTGCAATTTCATCTGCATAGTTGTTACCTCGGGTAATATAATCATCACCTTTTTTATGTGCGGAACTGTTGGACCCGGCCTCGTGGCGTGGTCCTCGCTGATCTCCGCAGCCCCAGATCTACGGGTGGAACTGATTCCCGTCCACCCAGAACTGTACATGATCCTCCTACACTGGACCTGAGACGATCCCCAGACCGCGTGCCTGCACCCGTGCACATGACCATCAGACTCCATGTTTGGCCACCCCGGCCGGCCGGCCGCCTTCTTTCCTTTCGGCAGCCCTGGCCGCTCCTGACGGCCGCTAAGCCTGCACGTCCGGCGCGCCCAGATCCACCCGGGGTGTGAACGACTCATCAAGTACCCGAAACCAAGACTTCCATCACACATCCGCCCCCTTTCGAGGAACTGGTTTCCCTCACACCTCTGAACTATCCCTGGGGGCTGGTTTCGATGGCACCTTGGGCCTCCTAGTGAGCTGGCTCCAGGCACTGATGGGCGTCTGGGATTCCATGGGCGCATGGTCCAAAGCATCAAAGAACCAACCGCCCAGACGATCAGGCACCTGGCCCTCGGACCTCCGGCCTCCTGCCTATGAGGGTACGGACATCAAAGAGCTCGACGACTATAAGAGAGCCGGCCTTCCACCTAATCGGCAGTTGTATCCTGGACAAGAAAGCCCTGCTGATCTGATCGCGGCTGACTTCGAGGAGAACAGACTCTGACCCACCGAGCCCTGCTGACGCCGTCGCGGCTCATCCTAGAACCTACGGAACTGAACCATCGGGGCCCTGCTGACGCTGTCGCGGCTCCCTCTTGAAGCACAAGACCTGAACCTCGGAGCCCTGCTGACGCTGTCGCGGCCCCATCTACTTATGAGTACGACGGAGTACTCCTGCCCAAGCCCTGCTGACCTCGTCGCGGCTTGACGAACTCTCTGGTCCGGCTGGACCATCGACGCTACCCTCACGAACATCTTGAACCAGAAGTGAGTAGGACAGCATGTCCCATCGCCAGCACCCGTACCCCCAGTTCGAGGATTGAGAACTGTGCGCCGAGTACGTGGCGTGCCAACTGGCCTCCTAAGACTGTCCCACTTCCCCGACCCCTCGTTACGAGACTTTCACGATCCTTCGATCACTGTGTAATGCTCTTTAATTAATCTTGATAAAGTCTTTCTTGATAAAGAATTACGGTGTGGTGTCCGCTCATAAGTGTGGTGTGTCGACAGTGTGTACGGCTCCGCCCCAGTTCCACGTGCTTCAAGTGTCAGCAACCCGGGCGCTATGCCGGTGACCCCCGATGTCCCCTGACCCCGAAACCCACTTCCACTGGGCCCTCCTCTAGACAGATATCCTCAGTAGTCTTAGAAGAGGAAGAGATAGAAGAACAAGGGGAGTGGGAACCCGCAGCCATGGTCTTAGCCTCCCTGGGGAATAGCGAGATGATCCCAGGAGATTACCTGCCCGACAACACAGAAAAGTACCGCCAGACAGTGAAGGTTAACGGGCGCAACATAGGAGCCCTTCGGGATACAGGAGCCAGCATCACATCTGTTAGGTACACGCTAGTCCCTGAGTCCATGATCATCCCCCACACCTCCTGTCGGGTGATAGCAGCCGATAACTCTGTCCGCACCTGCAGGATAGCACAGGTCCCGTTTGAGTGGGAGGGGGTCTCGGGCGATCTGCGGGTCGCAGTTCGCACGGACATGCCTGTAGACTGCCTCCTGGGGAATGACCTAGAGAGTTCCCCGTGGAAAGAGGTGGAGAGAAGGACCCATTTAGCCATGTTAGGACTGCCCCATTGGGCCTGTGTGAGCACCCGGGCCATGGCCGCCAGAATACCTAAACCCGAGAACGAAGAGCCTGAGTTCCCCAGTTCAGCCCCTGATGTACCCGAGGACGGCGAGCACCCTACGGTCCTCGACCAGCCCTCCCTCGAAGAGAACGCACCCGACAAAGGTCCCCTCGGACCAGCTGTCGAACCAGCCCCGACCCTAGCAGATCTCCCCGAGTTGGCCCAGTGGCGCCAAGAGGGAGGACCATCCCGAGAGGAGTTCAGCCAAGAGCAGACCTCCTGTCCTGCCCTAGAGGGGTTCCACCGACAGGCCGCAGCTCAGGCCGCCGGAGACCAGTCCGGCTCCCATTACCTTTACTGGGAAAACGGCCTACTGTACAGTGAACAGAAGACCGCGGAACTAGGGTCAGCCCGCGTGCTGGTGGTACTCCTACGTTTACGTGGACTCCTCCTTAACCTGGCTCACGATGTGCCCCTGGCAGGACATCTGGGCCAAGATAAGACCTTCCAGCGACTAGTCACCCATTTCTACTGGCCCCACATGCGGGCTGATGTGGAACGCCACTGCAAGTCCTGCCCCACGTGTCAGGCTAGCGGCAAAAGCGGAGGCAAGCGCAAGGCTCCCCTCCAGCCCTTTCCAGTTGTCAGTACCCCCTTTGAGAGGGTGGGGATCGACATCGTCGGACCTCTGGACCCCCGGACCTCCTTAGGCCACCGGTTCATTCTGGTTCTGGTCGATCACGCCACCCGATACCCCGAAGCCAGCCCCGTCCGGACCGTGACGGCCCCAGTCGTGGGCCGGGCCCTCATGGGGATCTTCTCCCGAGTGGGATTCCCCCGAGAAGTGGTAAGCGATCGAGGGACGAACTTCATATTCCGGTACATGAAGTCCCTCTGGCAACAGTGTGGGGTGTCCTACTGGTTCACCACCTCCTACCATACCCAGGGCAACGGCCTGGTCGAGCGGTTCAACCTCACCCTGAAAGGGATGATCATGGGTCTTGAGGAGCCCTTGCGACGCAAGTGGGACGTCCTACTACCCTGCCTCCTGTTCGCCTACCGAGAGGTACCCCAGAAATCCTTGGGGTTTAGCCCTTTCGAGCTGCTCTATGGGCACCCCATCCGGGGACCACTCAGCCTGGTCAAGGAAGGCTGGGAGGCAGCCCCACCGAGCACACCCCAGACGTATTCTCCTACGTCCTGGCCAATGTTCACTCTAATTTTTTTCCTCTGTGTGCAGCAGTGGAGGGTCTCTGTGCGCTGCAACCATGGCTATGTGCGCCAGGAACCAAACCGCGCGTGTCTGCGGCGCCAAATGTCACTCGTTTTTGGTGCCCTTCTGCCCTCTGTCCCACTCGTTTTTGGTGCCCTTTTAATCTCTCTCGCACTAGGTTTTTTGCCATTCTGCCCTCTGTTCCACTCGTTTTTGGTGCCCTTCTGCCCTCTGTCCCACTCGTTTTTGTGCCCTTCTGCCCTCTGTCCCACTCGTTTTGGTACCCTTCTGCCCTCTGTCCCACTCGTTTTTGGTGCCCTTTTGCCCTCTGTCCCACTAGTTTTTTTGCCTTTCTGCCCTCTGTCCCACTCGTTTTGGTGCCCTTCTGCCCTCTGTCCCACTTCGCTTTTCCATGTTTTCGTGCCCCTTTTGCCTCCTGTTCCGCTCGGTTCCCCAGCCACTCTAGCCTTTTGTTTAAGTATTGATGTTAATCAGAGCCCCTTCACAGGCTCCGATTAACAGTAATACTTAAACAAAAGGCCAGAGTCTGCAAGTTGGGGTCATTTTGGGAACTGGGCCAGGAAATGTAGAAGAGATCAATGTATTGTTCTACTAAAGACCTCAGAAGTCATCTTACTGGATTTCCCAATTACGGATCAATTCCAGCTGTGTTCGGAAGCAAGTCCTGCAGCAGCTTCTGAAGGCCAAACAATGGTTGTATCCCACTGGGGAAAAGATAGACTGCAAACACCAGAGGCCTAACTACACAGAGAAGCCTTACCATAGCTAATCTCCTGTAACTCCTGTATTAATACCACCAACCATGTGCCTGAGCTCACCTCACCACTAAGGACAGCAACCATCCACTATTACTTTAGTACACCATAACAAACTGAAATGACTGCATGCAATGGTTTGCTTTGAGTGCACAAGACTAACCCTAATAACAAACAGTAACCAATAACACTGAACTAACCATTAACCACGGGTTCCAAGCAATGTGCTGCCCGGCATAAAGCGCTTCTCCGCCTCATCAGGGGTAGTAAGAAATATATAAAAGCAATAACAGTTAAGATTGAGAATTTGATCTGTTCTCTAGCAGAAGTGCAGGGGCGGGTGCTTAAACTCTTACCTTTATTCATCAAAATCAATTATTGCCCCAAAAGAAAAATGCGAACAGTGATACAAGCCATGGGTATACATACAGGAATGGTGTCAACTCCATCTAACAAGTTATTTATTGATGTTGCAATTGAGGAGGTGTGTTACCTTGTAACACAAGTGTATAATAAATGCACCTCAAGTTGTTTCACCACAAATAGTCTGTGGTTGTTCTTTTGCACCAGGTGAGTCATCGCTTATAACTTCTGCTCTGGGGAGGGGGTGGGCATATAATGCAGCATCACCGACATCTACACTATGCATCGAATGAATCTCTCATAATGCAGTCTGCATACACAACTGTTAAGAACAGACCCATTCACAGACTCTGCGATGCCCCCCTGTCCCCACATGCAGTGCACTTGTGCCTCAGATCCAAGACACTCCAAGTGCTCTCACAATGCATCTCTATCCTGACTAGTAACGTGCCCGGCACCTCAAGACTTAGAAAATCAATAAATACGTTTAATAGATTATTTCAAATTCCATTTGAACTTATTCTGTTATATGTATTACATTTATCCAAAGTATGGTAAAAAGACCTTTTCTTTACATAAATACTATTGCCAAATTGAAATTAATATTCATTTTACATACTTCAAAAGTATGTGAAGTCCTTTTGAGTATTTGAACCTGTGACCTATGGATCAATAACCATTCACTCGTCACGACAGCACACACTACCTGTTGAGCTTTCTTCACACATTGTGTATTTTTTCTACTCAGAACTCGCAGGCATGAACCTCCTAAAGAGAACTCCATAAGCAGCAGAGTCGTAGGGAAAAATACTGGCGGGAACAACTCGCCATTTCGTCCTTCTGAGGTTGATAAAATGAGTACCAATGAACTGGAGTATCACAGCCTCTTAATCACCTTAAGGTAAATTTGAATCAGCTGCACAAACTTGGTCCCTTTTATCTACGAACCCCACTGAGCCGGTTACGTGAATTATCTTATTGGCGCTAATTGGGAACGAGGAGTTATTTGCCAGCACCTGCGGATTATAATGGTGTCCAATATATTATTCAAATGGTCAGTGCTTTTCTACAGCAGCTAAAATCAATATTCATATTTTTTTCAATATGGACTTTCTGGAAAACAGCACTGGCCCAAATGGAGTAAAATAGCACCCCTTAAATAATGAAATAATGTATTGCTGCAAAGTAGCGCCACGCGGACAGGTACTTACATAAAAAAACTATATAGCATTGGCCAAAAAGAAGCTATCAACCTTCAAGGGTCTGTGTGCGAGGCAAAAACGAACTGAACAAAAAGTTCAATGGGTTCAGCACATGCTGCACTGATTTCTCCATAACTTACAGGCCAAAGACTTTTGCAACAGAAACATGTGCGATGTGCAGCTCTCATGATTCACTCCAAGTGAGACAGCTCAGTGGGTTTGTGTCCCTACGGCAGAGATGGGGATGAAAAGTGCAGGTCTGATAGCCCGCACAGTTAATGCCACTGCTACCGAGATGTTCCTGAAGCCTTCATTCGCGTCACATTTCTATCTCAGCATGAAGGTTTGGCTGGCCTGCTGCAGGGACCTATGCGCCTACCTCACACAAAGCAATCTGAAACTTTGGAAGCTATGAAACCATGTGGCCCTTTGTGAAAACATTTGTTAATTGCAGCCCCGTCATGCGCTGCAATTAACAAACATTTTCACAATGATTCACAATCAGCCCCCAACCGCGCTCCCTTAAGAGAAGACATTTAGCAAGTCCAAAAGCACGGACTTGCTAAATGTCTTCTCCCAAATCTACCGTGGAAAATCAGCTGTGATGCTGGATAGACTTTGCATCCTTGACTTTCACGAGCGCAATACCCGTGCTGTTCCTGTGACCAGGACCTTCTTTCTCTTCATCTGCTGAACTGATCTTTCTCTGACCTTTTATACACACAAGAGGCATGTGAACTCGCATGGAAGCCCCGCCCGTTTGGCCCCGCCCACACACTCGTGGTTTGCACCGTCTTCCCGCCATTCACCCACTATGATGGACAGCTCACTCAAGGGACCTCTGCGCCCTTCGGGGCGATTGCATAGTAACACACACATGGTCGCTCGAACTAGTTGATGATAAAATTCAGTGACTTATTCATTAGCCCAAAAACAATCGTGAGCGTCGTCGAGGCTGGACAGGTGTGCCTTCTTCCCAAATCTACAGCGGAAAATCAGCTGTGATGCTGGATAGAGGCCTTTGCAACCTTGACTGAAACCTTGGAAGCTAAGTGGAGAAGCGTGGCTCAGTGGTTAGAGGCGGCAGACCCAGAAGCTGAGATCGACCGTGGACCAGGGTTCGATTCCCCGCCTCGGTGGGTCTCGGGCTCAAAATTCCACGGACTCGACAATTCTCCCTCTGGTGCCTACTCAACTCACGGGGTCACACTCTGCGACTCTGGGCAATAGCTTGCTTAATCTCCACTACGGCCCCTCGCGGTGGGATGCCTGGCTTTCACCTTGTGGACACCCTGCTGTGGTTTCTCACAGGGGAATACCAGGACGGGTTCCCTAAGCAAGCGCCGGGACGCTTACGGGCAGCTGTGTGCTTTACAAGTCCAGCACATTTACATTTACATGAAACCATGTGGCCCTTTGTGAAAACATTTGTTAATTGCAGCCCCGTCATGCGCTGCAATTAACAAACATTTTCACAATGGTTCACAATCAGCCCCCAACCGCGCTCCCTTAAGAGAAGACATTTAGCAAGTCCAAAAGCACGGACTGTTCCCATGGGGCAACAGGGTCAGAGCTGATTTGCATATCGCCATTGTCTAACCCAGGGTGGTGTGGAGTGCAAAAAAACGATGGATTTGGGCCCAGATCTTTTGACTGGGGGAATGTGTGACATTGATCCACATTCGGTCCATCGCTTGTTGTTTTTGCAATTGCCGCCCTAAGTGCGCTGGGGATGCCGAGACGTGGGTCCCAGGCACTCCACACCACTTGGAGTCAAGCTAGCCGGGCTGATGAGAGGTGTTACCTCGAAACCGGTCCGGTCCTCGGATGCTTGATTCCATTCTGGGAAGGACATGGCTTTTGTAGTTCGGACTGGACTGTTCCCATGGGGCAACAGGGTCAGAGCTGATTTGCATATCGCCATTGTCTAACCCAGGGTGGTGTGGAGTGCAAAAAAACGATGGATTTGGGCCCAGATCTTTTGACTGGGGGAATGTGTGACATTGATCCACATTCGGTCCATCACTTGTTGTTTTTGCAATTGCCGCCCTAAGTGTGCTGGGGATGCCCAGACGTGGGTCCCAGGCACTCCACACCACTTGGAGTCAAGTTAGCCGGGCTGATGAGAGGTGTTACCTCGAAACCGGTCCGGTCCTCGGATGCTTGATTCCGTTCTGGGAAGGACATGGCTTTTGTAGTTTGTACTGGACTGTTCCCATGGGGCAACAGGGTCAGAGCTGATTTGCATATCGCCATTGTCTAACCCAGGGTGGTGTGGAGTGCAAAAAAACGATGGATTTGGGCCCAGATCTTTTGACTGGGGGAATGTGTGACATTGATCCACATTCGGTCCATCACTTGTTGTTTTTGCAATTGCCGCCCTAAGTGCGCTGGGGATGCCCAGATGTGGGTCCCAGGCACTCCACACCGCTTGGAGTCAAGCTAGCCGGGCTGATGAGAGGTGTTACCTCGAAACCGGTCCGGTCCTCGGATGCTTGATTCCGTTCTGGGAAGGACATGGCTTTTGTAGTTCGGACTGGACTGTTCCCATGGGGCAACAGGGTCAGAGCTGATTTGCATATCGCCATTGTCTAACCCAGAGTGGTGTGGAGTGCAAAAAAATGATGGATTTGGGCCCAGATCTTTTGACTGGGGGAATGTGTGACATTGATCCACATTCGGTCCATCACTTGTTGTTTTTGCAATTGCCGCCCTAAGTGCGCTGGGGATGCCCAGACGTGGGTCCCAGGCACTCCACACCACTTGGAGTCAAGCTAGCCGGGCTGATGAGAGGTGTTACCTCGAAACCGGTCCAGCCCTCGGATGCTTGATTCCGTTCTGGGAAGGACATGGCTTTTGTAGTTCGGACTGGACTGTTCCCATGGGGCAACAGGGTCAGAGCTGATTTGCATATCGCCATTGTCTAACCCAGGGTGGTGTGGAGTGCAAAAAAACGATGGATTTGGGCCCAGATCTTTTGACTGGGGGAATGTGTGACATTGATCCACATTCGGTCCATCACTTGTTGTTTTTGCAATTGCTGCCCTAAGTGCGCTGGGGATGCCCAGACGTGGGTCCCAGGCACTCCACACCACTTGGAGTCAAGCTAGCCGGGCTGATGAGAGGTATTACCTCGAAACCGGTCCGGTCCTCGGATGCTTGATTCCGTTCTGGGAAGGACATGGCTTTTGTAGTTCGGACTGGACTGTTCCCATGGGGCAACAGGGCCAGAGCTGATTTGCATATCGCCATTGTCTAACCCAGGGTGGTGTGGAGTGCAAAAAAACGATGGATTTGGGCCCAGATCTTATGACTGGGGGAATGTGTGACATTGATCCACATTCGGTCCATCACTTGTTGTTTTTGCAATTGCCGCCCTAAGTGCGCTGGGGATGCCCAGACGTGGGTCCCAGGCACTCCACACCACTTGGAGTCAAGCTAGCCGGGCTGATGAGAGGTGTTACCTCGAAACCGGTCCGGTCCTCGGATGCTTGATTCCGTTCTGGGAAGGACATGGCTTTTGTAGTTCGGACTGGACTGTTCCCATGGGGCAACAGGGTCAGAGCTGATTTGCATATCGCCATTGTCTAACCCAGGGTGGTGTGGAGTGCAAAAAAACGGTGGATTTGGGCCCAGATCTTTTGACTGGGGGAATGTGTGACATTGATCCACATTCGGTCCATCACTTGTTGTTTTTGCAATTGCCGCCCTAAGTGCGCTGGGGATGCCCAGACGTGGGTCCCAGGCACTCCACACCACTTGGAGTCAAGCTAGCCGGGCTGATGAGAGGTGTTACCTCGAAACCGGTCCGGTCCTCGGATGCTTGATTCCGTTCTGGGAAGGACATGGCTTTTGTAGTTCGGACTGGACTGTTCCCATGGGGCAACAGGGTCAGAGCTGATTTGCATATCGCCATTGTCTAACCCAGGGTGGTGTGGAGTGCAAAAAAACGATGGATTTGGGCCCAGATCTTTTGACTGGGGGAATGTGTGACATTGACCCACATTCGGTCCATCACTTGTTGTTTTTGCAATTGCCGCTCTAAGTGCGCTGGGGATGCCCAGACGTGGGTCCCAGGCACTCCACACCACTTGGAGTCAAGCTGGCCGGGCTGATGAGAGGTGTTACCTCGAAACCGGTCCGGTCCTCGGATGCTTGATTCCGTTCTGGGAAGGACATGGCTTTTGTAGTTCGGACTGGACTGTTCCCATGGGGCAACAGGGTCAGAGCTGATTTGCATATCGCCATTGTCTAACCCAGGGTGGTGTGGAGTGCAAAAAAACGATGGATTTGGGCCCAGATCTTTTGACTGGGGGAATGTGTGACATTGATCCACATTCGGTCCATCACTTGTTGTTTTTGCAATTGCCGCCCTAAGTGCGCTGGGGATGCCCAGACGTGGGTCCCAGGCACTCCACACCACTTGGAGTCAAGCTAGCCGGGCTGATGAGAGGTGTTACCTCGAAACCAGTCCGGTCCTCGGATGCTTGATTCCGTTCTGGGAAGGACATGGCTTTTGTAGTTCGGACTGGGCTGTTCCCATGGGGCAACAGGGTCAGAGCTGATTTGCATATCGCCATTGTCTAACCCAGGGTGGTGTGGAGTGCAAAAAAACGATGGATTTGGGCCCAGATCTTTTGACTGGGGGAATGTGTGACATTGATCCACATTCGGTCCATCACTTGTTGTTTTTGTAACATTTGGTGGAGCTTCTAAAACCTTTTTATTATTTACACTAAAGTTCAAAACAGTTTACCATGGTTTTATATTAAACACTTATATTCAGACACACCACCATGATGGCAATGGATCTGCTAGATCGAAAATTAGGCGTAGGAAGAAACAAAGACCAGCTTTTAATTCTTCATTTCTCTAAGTTTTAGAGCAATCTTTTAGTATGTCTGACATTACGCATTTATTGATTCTTTATTCAGTAATTCTTAAAACTATATTTAAAAAATCATGATCATTTTATTAAGAGCTCAGAAAAATCGCTTTATTATAGAATTCAGTAAAGTTTAGCAAAGAACAGATACTTCCAAATTCAATCTCTCCTAACATCCCTGACTAACACCCTCATCTTATCCTAACAGTCCTGCAAAGCAAACAAATAAGAAAATAACAGAGTCTTACATCCAGGAATCGGTCAGCAAACGGGCAGCATCTCCGATGGAAATGGAAAAAGCGGACCCAACCTTACAAGTCCAGGGGTTTTTATACTTTATTTCTCAACTTAATCTATCTAGTAAAGTAACTAACATCACCATCTTGTATTCTGATTGGACAAATCCGGGTGGATGTGCACTTCCTCACCATTACAGCATTTGTCATTCACATAATTCAGCTAAATTAATAAACGTCTATTGTTTAAACAGTCCGTGGCCTAGGCACATTGCATTTTAGCAACATTGCCCTTCTTTCCCATGGCTTGGATATGCACTCATTCATGCTTGGCACCCATCCTAGGTTCCAGGTGATGCATCCTTGAACTTCTCCCTCAAGCACAGTCAGCTCACTTGCGCTGGCAGAAATCTTTGACGCGCCTGCGCAGATCAATACCCACTCACAGTAGCTCAGAGCGGCCATTTTCTCACTAGGCCTCACAGGCCACATTCGGAACTATCATAGAAACAAACAGAAATCCATGTTAATTTTAATAATGAAACCCATTCTGTTTACCTCACCCCTTGCTAATGTTTCCCATTAGTCATTACCTAGCAATATGCCACACAAATGCGTTTTATACTTACATAATCGACCCTCTCTTTTCACAAAACATATACAAAAGCACACTTAAATAGCATTTTGTTTATATTGAAGCTATGCATTAGTTCACAACACAACAAAAATACATGTTAGCTAGTATTATTGCAACATATAAGCAGAATTAGTATTCCCCATGTGTGATTTCAAAATACAAAATAAAATAACGTGTGCATCTTACTCTATGGTTGATTATTTTCACAAAACATGCAATTAGTATTATGGGACATTGATTTCATGCGGGGTACACAAAATGTTGTGTTTGCCACCTCGCTCCATCACCACCCTCTCAACTTAAGCTCTGCTTGTGAGCTAGGCTATAAGAACAGTGATATCTGGTGCTTAGTTTTAAAAATGCCCACAATACCTAAGGTTTCCCTAATTTCAATCTTTATTTTTTCCATTCACGAAATGTACAAAACTGGTAAATGCCCAAAACATTGTCACTGTTTACTGATGCGCAGCTATACCAGCCTATTCCTTGTGAAATTTCAAATGTCACTGTCACGACCAGCTATTCAGTTTGTTTGCACCAATTGCATTTCTGTTTTTATGAAGCTTAGTCAGCCACAGACATCGTGTCTTAGCAGAAGTCTCTGTGGTTTTCATGTCTGCTCGATACAGGATTGCACTGAGATTGTTTACAACGCTGCATGGTCCAACTTCCAATGTATTTATTTTTGGGAGCAGTCACCACCCACTGAATGGTGGTGAACATTTCAGGTTAGGCCTTTGGAAAAGCTTTAGCTGTCTTGCCAGACTATTAATTAAACAAATATATAGTATTCATACTTTTAGAGGTTGCCAGTTAGCAGCCTTCATCCATTGGTCTTTTAAATTGTCGGTCACATTTTGCTTCTGCCCTCCACGGTATAGAGCATTGTACATAGGGCCAGGCCACATTGCCTCCCCTCACTGTGAATGATGACATTTTGCCTCTGTAAGCCTTCCTAAAACAGTCTCCTTCAGTGCCAGAGCTGGTGTGCGCAATTTTTCTCTTTTAATATTTATTTATTTATTTACTATTGTTAGGCCCGGGCCGCTCCATGCACACTGCTCACTGTCAATAGCAGTAAACTGCACCTTGGGTGGGCACTGATGTGAGGAGCCATCTTTGAATGAGGTTTGCCCTTCTTGAGTATTAAATACATATTCAAAAACACTCAATGATGGCTGCACATGTGTGACTTAATATAAGGCCAGATGTATCAATGTAAATTGTGATTGCAAACGCTGAAATTTGCAGACTTTCAGCGTTTGTGATAGCAATTTAGCTGTGTGCAATGCAGGTAAGTAAAATCCCACTCGCAAAATAAGGAATCGCAAAATGTGCGATTCCCTATTTTGTGCAACCATTTAGAGAATCACAATTTGCGATTCCCTAAATGCTATTCAAGTATCCATCGCAAATTGCGATTTTGCTGTAAGGAGTCGCAAATTACCACCAACTTCAGGTTGATGGTAAATTGCGATTTCTTTGAAAAATGCAATTTCATGTATTTTTCAAAGTGCCATGTGGCACACATACATGCCCTTTGGGCATGTATGTGCGCCACATGTGCGCACATGCACATTTCAGGGGTGCAACAGGGTGTCCTTTAGAAACCCCTACAGCCTTGAAATTGCATGCGCAATTTAAGAGCACCTAGTGGGTACTCGCAAATTGAGTACGCAATTCCCATTCATTCCTACGGGCCTCTTGGCCCATAGGAATGAAAGGGAGGCCATTCCTTATTTGCGACTTGCAATTTGTGAGTCGCAAATAAGAAATGGGTAGGAATCGCTAAATATCAGTAGATTCCTACATACATTGCATTTTAAGAGTCTATAATAGCGAATTATGTTGATACGTCTGGCTCATAGACTTTTGCGGTTCAAGTATCTTGAACTGTTTTTTTTTATTATTAGAAAGATTATAACGACTCTGCAGGAGCATTTCACTCAAAAATAGGATTACATGTGAACTAGCAGCGACTTATGGAAGCTTTCTGAAGACTGAAGAGCAGACAATGGTCCCTCTCTGGAAGGTGTAGCAGGAGTGGTTTCCGTGTGACAACCTGACTGACCACTAGCAAAGTAGCTATGTGTTTGCTATTTCATACTGTGCAGTCGACCTGATTAAAGCGGAACCACTTATATACCATTCATAGGTTTTATTGGACCCAGGAAAGGAGAGCTAAGCAAAAAAAACGAGGGGCCGTAGAGGTTCACCCTCGTTGAAAGGCTACTACAGCAGATGACGAGCTCCCTATGTTCTTGGACTGTCTTGCTTTGATCTTTGATCTTGTATTAGATGTTAATAGGTAAGAAAATGACAACATGACCTGTTGTAAGTTTTCACATTTTCACAGTTACCATTGGAGTTACAGAACCTCAAATACAATATGGTATTCCAGTAGAGAAGGTACTGTTTAAGTTGGTCCTCCTGGTATGTGTATAGATTTGTGTGAAGTCAATTTAGGAAGCCCTGCCTACATAGGAAGATTTGTTCTTAACGCGTAAAACGCTTTATGGTGGTGGAAAATTATTGAGGTAAAAGCGTCTCTTTCATCATGTGGATACCTGCTGATGTGGATACAAATGTGGTGCCCTTCCCATCCCATTATTATTCCAGCTGTTTGGACTAATGTCTAGATGGCTAATAAGTTCCAGAAGAAAGGCCCAAACTATGCAGCACCATTAATCTATGCCCATCCTTCTGAGTGACAAGTTTTATTTGAAGTGCCATAATGGTGGCAAAATGAGGTCAGAAAACAACTGGAACTCAGAAAAAGTATGTTTATGTTTACTTATAGTAATATGGCATATCACTGGTACACCATATTAAGCAAAGTGAAATTAGAGGCAATATCCTATGAGGGTCTCTAGGCATTGTACAGTAAACATCTGTAAGCCACAAAGGTCTACAGGTTTGATATAGTATGCATGCACGTTTACGTTATTCCTATAGTGCAGACCTAGCCGAATTGCAACGAGTGCTGTACAGTGTCATGGACAAGCAAAAAGCCAACTAGTGATAGGAGAAGTAGCTGGGTTCTGGACTCTTAATGCATTGTTATGTAGTGTTCTTTAAAGGGACAGTCAAACTATTTCCTAATTTTTATAGTCAAATGTGCATTAATTTTCCATCCAACAACAAATAAATAATTTAAGACAGAGTCCCACACCTCACAGCAGCGGGTGGTGGACTGAAGTTAGGCAAACTGTAACTTAGTCGGAGATTTCCCTCCGTTATGCATATATGAGGCCCAGTGTGACCACATACTTATTATACTTAAAAGCAATTGCTTCTGAATAGCTCCCCTTGCATTCTGCTTACTGGCAGTGATTCCATGCAGAAAGCAGAGAACAAGCCCACGTCCCAGAATCAGCTTCTGCCAAAAACTCCCAATGAAGACACAGTCACTATCATCATCTCCATGAGTTAGGATAGATTGTGAAAGAAGTAGCACTGAGTTTTTGTCATTTGGAGCTCCACCGTTGCAGAGTGGTCTGTCTGTCCTCCTGTCTGTTTGTTCCTCATGGCTGTCCTACTGTATTTAGTTGTTGACTTTCAATGTGAAGATTCTTCAATCTATATGTTCTAGTTTCATATGCAGTGGGTTTGCAGTAGGTCTGGTGAATAAACCGGACTGCAAATTAAGTGGTCCCAGTGATGGCCGTAAATAATTGATTCATGTCCAACACTGGTGCAATGACATAAACCATCTTGTCTTAATTCTTTTTATTGACTGTTCTGCTGTCTCCAGACACAGCGCCTTACTATATGGTGGGAGTAGGTGGCCTTATTGATGTCTCCAGCCTGGACTTAATTTCCTAGTGTAGTGTGATCCAGCTAATGAAATAAGAAGTACCTCTGTGTTTGGATCATGTATGAATGGGTGGTGACTGAAAGATTAGGCATTTACACTTACCACTGCAAAGGAACCATCTGTCCTAATCCCCTCATATGGGTCTCCACCCGTCCCTAGCTAGTGGCACGTGCCGGGGTTACGAGTCCTGACCTCGCCATCAGACCCATATATTTAACCTGCATCAGGGAAGTCTTGTTAATGAGAGACGCAGGACCAAAGCAGCTGGGCTTCACATTTTATTTCACCACTAAGGTTTGCAGACCACTTTCAGCATTTGGCATGGGCCTGTTCAAAAGTGGCAGATTTTTGGAGTAAGGTCACAGGCACATTAAGGAAAATGATAGGCGATCCAGTCGACTGTAATATGAAAGTCTGTTTGCTTGGACATGTACCTAAGGTTAAGACCAACAACCGTAAGTTTGTGGTGCTTGCCCTACAATTAGCTAAGAGTAAAGTCTTGCTGCTTTGGGATGGACGACCCGCGCATACATTAGGGCGCTGGTTACAAGATGTCACATACTGTCGCGATCAACTCACCTGTTATGCGGAAGAACTGCCAAGTGCATCCCGACTGCAAGACGTTTGGGCCCCCTTCACTGCCTATATGCTAAACGCTGCTACTGACTGAAGACATTCCAGTTACATGAGTTATATGATTTGCTTGATTTCAGTTGTACATGTATTTCGCTACTACCCTGCTTTTTAATGATGTTATATCACCTGGATACTATGTATTCTGTATACTTGTGACACTGATGTATTGTTGACTCTGATTATTATATGATCTAAATACTTAATCATTAAAAAACTAAAACGGTTTGTGGACCACTAATGCGGAAACTGTGGGAGGATTTGCACTTTTGCATCTATGTTTACTCTTCCTTTCTTTCTTTAACAGCCCTAGAAACATGCCCCTGGGGGGCAAACCACATATTCTAACCTATCCCTAATCTATCCCTGATCATGTTATAGCTTCAGTCATAATAGATTCCCAAGTAGTCGGTTTGATCGCCTTAGCCTTATCTGTTTTTTAGCTATTTGACTCTTCTCTGTGACATCTTGTCTAGCCTTATATGATTATATGCTTTATCTGCTTTAATCCATAGTAAGTAATTTATTGTATAAGTTAATAAAAACCTTTACAAAAAGAAATTGTTCAAGATGAAAATTCATTAAAGAAATACACTACAATTTCATAATTTATGAACACAATAAAAGAGCGGGCTATGGGACAGTTTTGTCTAGCCCAGCGTTTTCTTTTCAGTAAGCTTGTGCCTTCTTCCGACTGCGTGTCTATTTCATGTAATCAGCTTTGGTCGGTCCTTGGTCCCAGACATGTGATATAAAAGCATGTGTTTAAAAAGAGCTTATGTAATGCATTTGTAAAAAGTTGCAAAATTAATAGTGTCATTTATCAGATTAGAGTCAATTATTATAATAGTGATGCTAGAGGTCTGTAGTCTTTCAAATGTCCAATTGTTTTCAATGTGGTGAAAGGAAAGTTTTTTTGTGTCGGGGGTTTCTCCAGTAACAGAAGCCAGTACCAGGGAATGGTGAGTCCTCTATTAGAGCTTTTTATGGTGCGCCGGATCTCTTCAATTTTGCCTCTACTGCCCCCATGAATTGGATGAACCGGCATGCCAGCTGTATGTCTCCTCCTCCAAAGCAAGCATTTAATGCTTCCCTGCAGGTTCTTATCCTCTTGATGTTAAAGATTGATTTAAAAAACAAACATAGTTCTGGGTTTAGATCGCGGCAGATGCATAGAAGATGCGTGATGCTTTCTTCTGCTTTCCAGCAAAAGCGGCACTTAGTTATTTCTGCGGATCGCTTCCATGGTGGAAGTTGAGGCAACACAGGAAGAATTCCCAGTCGGAACCGGAGACATTCCTTTTTCAGTCTTCTGCTGAAGCCAGCACACAGATAATTTTGGGGGCCAGGCTTTGTTTAACTCTGCACGCACCAGCCATGAGACCATCCCCTGAGCGCTTCTTTGTCTTCCAATGCTGAGAGCCTTTTGTACCAAAGACTTAAAGCTGGTCTGCGTTCCCGTAGCCCATAGCTCCTTCAGGACTAGGCGGTTTATGGATGTGGTCAGGTAATCTCTTGGGGTGCAGGCTTTGCTTGAGTTTATCTCTTTCCATAGATGGAAATTCACTGAGCACTTATCAGCAATTCTGATCCTAAACCAGCATTTCACATAGGCGATGTTTCGAGCTATTTTTTGGGTCCGTAAACCGAGCTCCAGCCTGATTTGTGCGGGAGAGACATACTTTTGTAGACTGAAGATTATTCTTGCTGATCTCATCACAGTTTGTTCCAAAGTATCCTCATCTTTTCCCCGGAGGCACTCTCTCCCGTGATGGCTGAGATTAACTTTGCTTGTAGAACTTGTAGTAAAGGATAGAATCTTGGCCCGGCAGTTTTAAGTTTTAGAGATTATAGAGCTACTGCTATGGAGTTTCCTCCCCTTTTCATGGCTTCTTTTTGTGGTTTGAAAGTACCTTTCTCGTCAAGTATCACCCCTATGTACTTATATTCTGTCACAACTTCCATGGGTGCACCTGCTAAATTCCAGTGAAACCCAGTTGTGATCTTTTTCAGCTTGAAGCGCATAATCTTTGACATGTCTAGGTTGATGGTTAAGCCATTAGATGCTGCGTGATTGACAGTTGTATTTAGCAATTGCTGAAGCCCGATTAGAGTTTGGCTAATTAGCACGACGTCGTCAGCATACAGTAGGTTAGAAAGTGACTACCCACTTAGCCTGGGTGCATGTGAGGCACTGTTGTTTAACTCTGATGTAAGGTCTGCCATAAACAGGTTAAAAAGCATGGGGGCCAGCTCGCACCCCTGCTTCAGTCCCCTTGTAGTTGGTATTTTCCTTAATAGATGTTCACCGGTTCCTAGCTTTACTTCAAACCAAGTGTTGGTATGTAGGTGGATTATCTTCTTTAATAGCGCTGCTGGAATTTCCATCTTCACTAGTTTAGCCCACAGTTTATGCCTGTTTATACTGTCAAAAGCAGCAGAATAATCAATGATGCAGAAAAATAGGAGGAGGTTCACTGTTGTGACGCCGTCCATCAATAGCGTCAAGGCGAATCGGTTTGTGATGGTCCCTGTGCCTTTGTAAAAGCCTGTCTGGTTGATGGGGATGAGGGCTTTTTCATTTTCCCATGCTGTTAATTCATCAGAAGGAGACCGGCTTAGTATTTTGCCTCAACATCAATTAGGGCCACAAGTCTATAGCTGGTTGCTTTATTATTGCCTCCCTTCTTGTAAATTTGTGATATTATGGAGCCTTTCCAGGAATCTGGAATTCCGGATCCTTCTCCAATGGTATTAAACACAGGTAATAATGTGTCCGCCCGAGAGTTTGGATCAGACTTAAATAGTATTGGGGAATGCCGTTGGGGCCAGGTGCGCCCTCTAGCCTACCTTGGGCCACTTGGTTTTTAATCTGCAGAATCGTAAAATGCCGATCTCTTGTTGACCTCCTATTTAAGTTTCCATGGGGGCTCAGCTTATCGGGCTGACTTGACCATGGTTGAGCTGTATCGGGACTGTCCCCTTTTGAGTTAAAGTGTTCCAGAAGGTGGCCTGCCCAGATTTCCTCTGTTAGATGAGAGTTGATAACCTGCATATTGCCATTACCTAAGCTATTTATTGTTCGCCAAAATTTTGCACTTTGATTTGTCTTTACGTCAAACAAGAGCTTAGCACACAGAGTATCTTCTGCTGCCCTTTTAGCTTGCCAGATAATTTTCTTCTTTGTTGCTTTTAACTGCGCAAGGGATTTTTTGTAAAGATATTTTGTTTCCCCTTTGTCTTAGCTTTCGTTGAGTTTTGTTTATTTCTTTGTTGAGGGCCTTCAAAGTTGATATGTTGGAGATTGGTAGATGGTTAAGTTGGTTTCTAGATCGCGATTTTACAGTTTGGGTGTTGGGTGGTCCCCTGTCTGATGCAGGGCCTCCTGTTCTTTTGGCAAATTGTTCCCCTAGTTGTTTGGTCAATGTTTCCCAGAGGGCTTTTGCATTGCTATGTTCCTCTGCTTGGTTTTCCCAGATTGATTTAGCTATGGTTTGCAGTTTGTCTGGTTGGCTGATTTTACAGTTGAGCCTTCTGAAATTCACGGTGTAAATGGTTGCTGGATCCTCCATTGGTAAGATCAGGGGCCTCTCCTTTAAACACATCGAGATTTCCTGGGTCTGGTGGTCGCTGTGCTCTTTTGTTCCAATCCTAAAACTAGAAATCCTACTAACATTTGTAGAGTAACCAACGTGTAGTCTATTATGGAACTTGCCATAGCTTTATGGTAGGTTGCTGCAGGTGGTTGATCTAACCGGAAAGCGACCATTTAATACCACCAGGCTCAAGTGTTCCATATCCTGGATAAAGTTCCTAGACTGGGCTGACAGTTTTATCTTTTTGCCCTGTGCCTGAATGGAAATCTTCCCTGCAGTAAGTTGTTCCTCCAGCTCGTTGTCTTTTGTTTGTGGTCCTAATAGATGCATGTTAAAATCCGCAGCCAGTACAAGGTTAGTTTTTAGCTCTTCCGAGAGTTGCCTTGTTATTTCCATGCCCACCATTTTAACTCCTCTGGCTTTGTCTCATGGGTGAATATAAATGTTCAGCACTATAACTTGATGTTTAGCGTTGCCCTCCTCTAAGTCCAATGCAAGAATTTTGAGCCTGTTTGTTAGGGTTAAAATGGAATCAGGTTCTCTTGTCCCCCTTATGGTGCTAATTGACGAATAGATCGATAGGACACCCTTCAAGTGACCAAAGTTGCCTCCTTTGGTTGCTGGGAGGTGATGAGTTTTGTAGCTGAGTAAGTGCTGAGGTTCTTCCAGCCACGTCTCCTGCATTAGAATTAGGTCAAAGCCTTAGATATAGGAGAAAAATTCTGTGTCCGATGCCTTGTTTCCCAGACCATTTACATTCCAGGAGCATATTCAAAGTTGCGGGCCGCCCTCTGGAGCTTTGGTGGAGCTAAGTCAAGTGCCCTCTCCATGTGAGTTTATTGTTCTAGTTAACCAGGTTCAGTCGTCCTGTGAGGGTACTTCATCCTGGCTTTTCCTTCCTGATGAATGCACGTCGGTGCTCCGCGCCCCTTTGAGAACTGATTGGACGCTCCAGGGATGTGGATACCCCGAATGAACCGGCCTGTTCGGTATAAGAGGATCAGGGTAGCCCGGTTGTTGGTGGAAAAGTATTTTGATTACCCATGCTTTTAATTGGGCACACTCCGCGAGGATCCTCCTGGCTGTTCCCTCTGAGGCCCAAGTTGCCTTGGTCATCTCTCTTCTTGAAAGAGAATTGGATGTCTTACTGTTGTCTGTCCCCCTTATTTGTATCAATTTTTCTGGTCAATTTTGAATTTCCATGTACTTTTATTATTATTGTCAATTTTTAATTGGTTTTATTTGTGTATAGTGGTGTTATTGTCCACTTGCTCTTTTTAATATACTGTGTAATTAATAAACTGTGTTTTTTTGACGCTATATATGAATTGTGCTAATTGCTTTGTGATCCTAGTTGTTCAATTGAACACCCTACTCAAGGGAACCTTTTCTGTTTACTGGTTGGATTAACCCTACTTCCCTTGATTTTGGTTAAGGGGTACCTCTCACTTTCTTCTACTTGCAGTGCCAGTAGGCCAGCAGGTGCAGTTCAGAAATCAGGACAGGAAAACCCCAGATTTGGATCAGGACCGGACCACCAAAGGTTAAGACCAGCACTCGCAGTTCAGTTGCAACGCCTGCGCTACTTCCTCTCTGCAAGGAATCAGTCAAAACCCCGATTGGGTTACAGCATTCACCAGCAAAGTGCTTCGCCAGCACTTCAGCTTCTCATAACCCTGAATGGGTCAGCAAATCTTCTGACAGAGTGCTCCGCAGCCCTCTGCTCTTAATCACCTATTGAGTGCGTTGGATCAGTTCAGCTATTCGGACAAGTCGGACAAATTAACTAGCTAAGCCTACACTAGTTATACTATTTTTCAGGGCAGTGTACCACCCCCTCAATGTTGCAAGTGTGAGGATCCCCAATTTGATTGGACAAAGGAGAAGGACAGGTTATCACACCACCTACATTTTAGACTTTCACCGTCTCCTATTCAAATTTCGTTCCCGCCCATCAAATTTCAGGTTCTCAAGACGTTTTATTCCACCCAACAATGGATGTTCTATTGACCAATACATGCCCACCATTTTAACTCCTCTGGCTTTGTCTCATGGGTGAATATAAATGTTCAGCACTATAACTTGATGTTTAGCGTTGCCCTCCTCTAATTCCAATGCAAGAATTTTGAGCCTGTTTGTTAGGGTTAAAATGGAATCAGGTTCTCTTGTCCCCCTTATGGTGCTAATTGACGAATAGATCGATAGGACACCCTTCAAGTGACCAAAGTTGCCTCCTTTGGTTGCTGGGAGGTGATGAGTTTTGTAGCTGAGTAAGTGCTGAGGTTCTTCCAGCCACGTCTCCTGCATTAGAATTAGGTCAAAGCCTTAGATATAGGAGAAAAATTCTGTGTCCGATGCCTTGTTTCCCAGACCATTTACATTCCAGGAGCATATTCAAAGTTGCGGGCCGCCCTCTGGAGCTTTGGTGGAGCTAAGTCAAGTGCCCTCTCCATGTGAGTTTATTGTTCTAGTTAACCAGGTTCAGTCGTCCTGTGAGGGTACTTCATCCTGGCTTTTCCTTCCTGATGAATGCACGTCGGTGCTCCGCGCCCCTTTGAGAACTGATTGGACGCTCCAGGGATGTGGATACCCCGAATGAACCGGCCTGTTCGGTATAAGAGGATCAGGGTAGCCCGGTTGTTGGTGGAAAAGTATTTTGATTACACATGCTTTTAATTGGGCACACTCCGCGAGGATCCTCTTGGCTGTTCCCTCTGAGGCCCAAGTTGCCTTGGTCATCTCTCTTCTTGAAAGCTCTTCATTGGTTTTGAACACAATTGTTTCAAGATCAGCTGAATTGAAGTCTACCAAGCTTCTGATTGATTGAATCAGATGCAGGATGTTCCCTCTGTTAAGGGTGTCCCTCTGGCCTCTCGATTTGAATTCAGGAATAAAAAAGACTGCTCAGTTCTTCTGGTTCAAGGTATTGATGGGGGAATGCTTGTTGTGGTTTAACTGGCCTGCTGGTGGGGGGTGATCGGTATCACTAGCTGTGCCCCCAATAGCCTCCCTTTGCCCGACAAGCGAGTGGGACAGTTTGTTATTAGTTATGCAGGCCAGATTGCTGTTGCTGTTGATCAGCGTACTTTCCCTTACCACAGTGCAGTTTTGCTTAGGCTCTTCTACTCAAGGAACTTCCGCCTCTGGTTCTGGAGTCTCCTGCGATGTCTCAGTGTTCTGCTTTTGTCCGGCATGTGTAAATGTCAGAATGCTATTAGTTATGCAGGCCAGATTACTGTTTCTGCCATTCGATGTGCTTTTGCATCCCATGAAGCAATTTTGCTTGGCTCGTTCTACTGCAAGAGCTTGCTCCTCTTGTTCAGTTGTCTCCCTTGATAACTCGGAGGATGTCTCTTGGGAAGACTTTGTGGTTAAATGGCTCACTTTATTTTCTATTTTTGGCGAGGAGGGTTCCGAAGTAGCAATGTAGTCCATACTTATTGTCCCAGAATCCGGTCTATTAAGTGGAAAGTAGTCTGTTATGTTCTTCTTCCTGTTTCTCCCATTCCTCTTTATCTTGCGGTTCTGGGTCCATTGTCTCACCTCGTCCTTCCCCCTTTCCTCCAGGACTGCATGAAAGCCAACGGTCTGCCAAATCAAGCTCCAGTATTAGGGAGGTTTGTTCTGAGGTTCCCTGTACCCCTAGCAAAGAAGGATGCTCTTCAGCCATTGATAATTGTTCCTCTTGTATCGTAGTGCGCGGTACTGTAGTCTCTTGTGCAGGGCTAGTGGCCTCCGTAGTTGAACTTAAGGAAGAAATATCAGTAGCAGTAGTTGTTTGCCCCTCCTTGATATGTTGTGAATGCTTGGAGTTTGAATCTTCTCTTCCTGTCACTACTGTGACCAAGAGTTCAAGTGGTTGGACTGTTCTTGATTCAGATGACACCCCAGGGACTCTTAGCGCAGCTTGATTTGAACCAACCAGTGTTCCTCCCAAGATGGATTTTGTGGGAGTCAGAAGGTCTTTGTTGGGTGAGGCTGCCATTGGTGTAGTTAGAATGGGCCCTTCTTCTAGATGGACCTCTAGGCACGGGCCGGCCCATTCTCCTTTCTTAGCCTTACCCTCGCTTTACTCCTTAGCATTGTGGCCATTGCTCCTTTCTTACCCTGTGAGACATACATCATATGTGCCAACCGATCTTGTTTCGCTACCAATCTAATTTACCCATCTTTTGTTTTTTTCTTGTGTCTGTGTGTCTATCAGTTTCCAAACCTAATGCTTCCTCTGCATTTAATTCTAACTTCATTCACAACATGGGATTCTGCGCTGTACTACCCTCTGCCCAATGCTAGATGCTAGGGGGGCATTTTTAGCAAGGTTTTGCATCACATTTGCACCATGCAATGTGGTGTATGTGCGACACAAACTCTAAAATGTGATTTTTCAGGCCACGAAGGTCACTTTGCATGGCCCTAAATACCTTAACATATCAGGATTAATGCAACACAATGCAAATAGGTGATTTGCAATACTTTGCCCTAGGGAGCCATTCCATGGGCAATACATGGGTGTTCCACGCAAATCCTATGGATTTTGATGCATTTTCAGATTTAACATTACTTTTATGCCTTAGGGATTGTTTTGTGCAGGAATGTGCCCCTTCCTTCACAAAACAATCCTGTATGCAATGAGGCACCCTTACACTATGGTAGTGAGCCTGAATTGGTGCTAGACAGCCCTTTGTTCACCAGTGCTGGGGGAAAGGCAGGAATGCACCGTATTATGTTAAATACAGAGCATTCCTGCCCTTTCCCTGTAACACAGTGCAACAAGGTGACTTGCTACTTATTTGCTGCCTCCATGTTTTTTTATCCATACATTTTTGTTAAGTGTAATATATCAGTTCATTATTCTAATACATTATACACACATAGAGTAGGCTTTGAGTCAGTCCCTTACCCTTGACAGGTGGAATTTGTTGCCTATTTAAGTTGTCTGCTCTTGATTTCATGGCGTTCCTTCCTATTCTTGTTTGTCCCTCCCAGGAGCTTTTTGGTCTCACAGTGTTCTGACTGGATGAGATGTATCATTCCATTGGATACTTGAGGGAACTCTTTTTTTTGTACAAAACACTCAATGTGAATGCTTGCGTATCCCTGCTTTCCCATGTTTTTCCACTTTATTCTCCACATTCTCTCGTCACCCTCCCACTCTCTTGGATGGTCCTCTTCCATATCCTAGTAGCAGTTTAAATATTTTTTAAATGCATATTTTGTTTTGATGGTACAGCAGCTGCAAAGTGCTTCCAGGCCCCTTGCTTTGTTTTTGATGCTTTAAGCACAATTTTGTAAATCTTTTTCAAATTTTGATTTATTATTCTATTTATTTATTTATTTTTTATTAGGTACGAACGATTTTTGGTTAATACATAAATTTCAATATAGCAGCATCAAAATCAATTAAATGTCAAAACATTTCAATATCACATTTGATCGATCAAAAAGAATATGAAATCATAGCCAATTAACTAACTACCTATCTTAACTAATCCCAAACCATACTACTGCTACCAATGAAATATACTGATAGAGCCCGCAGGTCACCCAATTATAAAATTCTACCATTACTAACCTGGGCCCATAATTCAATTATAAAATGTTTATTCAATCAGGTAACCTTCTCTTTACTATCAGTTTATTTTTATTCCACTAGGTCCTATACCATTGACTTACCAATCCTTGTCACTGGTACCTGTAACCTCTTGGATCAGGGAGTTAGTTTAAATTAGGTAGCCAATAACAAATAGCATTTGCACTCATATAATAACCACAGAAAGTTTTAAACTATTTATCTAATCATCATCAAAGGTCATGATCCACAAATCAAAAGCAATAAGACTATCAATAATCAAAATCAGAAATAGTGTATAACTACACAGAAGATATATTATGCCAATCATTTAGCAAAAGTCTAACGGGAAGGTAAGAACAAGGAACAAGCTATTATTTTTTTTAACCAACTTGCACAATTTTCTAAGGGTGGGTAATGAATAAGGAACATACTAAAACAACACAGCTTTCGCGATTATCAACGGTCAAGAAAAAGGAACACAAATATGCAATGACAAAACTAATTTTAGCATATAACTATAGGGAAGGTAAGAAATGGAAGACACTATTAATCAAAATAACCATGTTTAATTACTTTAAAGGGAGGGTGAAGAAAAGGGAGCATTTATGCAATCATGAATAACGGTTTACTTTCAACTACAAGGAGGGTAAGAAAGTGGAACACGCTATTAAACAGCAAAAACTCAAGTTTATCATCTATTCAAGGGAGGGTAAGAAAAGGGAACATATGCAATTAAAGCTTTGGCAATTTAAGGGAGGGTAAAGCAAAGGACGCACTTATACTGACAATTACCCACACAGATTTATATTTATCTAGAATGGTGTAAAGACCAACCCTGGCCACGGGTCAGTGGAAAAGGACAGAAGAACCCCAAAGGTTGCAGTGCCAGTCATTGTGAATTATATAGAGCATGTTTGATTAAATGCAATTGTTACTGCAAATTGTAAAGCTTATAATGTTACAATGAATGCCATAAAAAGCAGAATATTTTAAATAACTGAATCAATTCGAATAGTATATTGTATATATTTTAATTGCTTGTATATTCACTCTTCAGGGTGATCTTATTGACCCCAGAAACACGACAGACAGAACGTAGTGTCTTGATAAAGGTGGCTTAAAACCAAACCTACCACCGAAACGCGTCGACGCATTTCCAAGTATAATTCTTCAACTCGGACACCTGTGTTGACACATTACAAGACGGTGCATAACACATGGATGTCAGATAGAGTTTGATTATACACCCTGTATTGTACAATTGGATGTCTTACTGTTGTCTGTCCCCCTTATTTGTATCAATTTTTCTGGTCAATTTTGAATTTCCACGTACTTTTATTATTATTGTCAATTTTTAATTGGTTTTATTTGTGTATAGTGGTGCTATTGTCCACTTGCTCTTTTTAATATACTGTGTAATTAATAAACTGTGTTTTTTTGACGCTATATATGAATTGTGCTAATTGCTTTGTGATCCTAGTTGTTCAATTGAACACCCTACTCAAGGGAACCTTTTCTGTTTACTGGTTGGATTAACCCTACTTCCCTTGATTTTGGTTAAGGGGTACCTCTCACTTTCTTCTACTTGCAGTGCCAGTAGGCCAGCAGGTGCAGTTCAGAAATCAGGACAGGAAAACCCCAGATTTGGATCAGGACCGGACCACCAAAGGTTAAGACCAGCACTCGCAGTTCAGTTGCAACGCCTGCGCTACTTCCTCTCTGCAAGGAATCAGTCAAAACCCCGATTGGGTTACAGCATTCACCAGCAAAGTGCTTCGCCAGCACTTCAGCTTCTCATAACCCTGAATGGGTCAGCAAATCTTCTGACAGAGTGCTCCGCAGCCCTCTGCTCTTAATCACCTATTGAGTGCGTTGGATCAGTTCAGCTATTCGGACAAGTCGGACAAATTAACTAGCTAAGCCTACACTAGTTATACTATTTTTCAGGGCAGTGTACCACCCCCTCAATGTTGCAAGTGTGAGGATCCCCAATTTGATTGGACAAAGGAGAAGGACAGGTTATCACACCACCTACATTTTAGACTTTCACCGTCTCCTATTCAAATTTCGTTCCCGCCCATCAAATTTCAGGTTCTCAAGACGTTTTATTCCACCCAACAATGGATGTTCTATTGACCAATACATGCCCACCATTTTAACTCCTCTGGCTTTGTCTCATGGGTGAATATAAATGTTCAGCACTATAACTTGATGTTTAGCGTTGCCCTCCTCTAAGTCCAATGCAAGAATTTTGAGCCTGTTTGTTAGGGTTAAAATGGAATCAGGTTCTCTTGTCCCCCTTATGGTGCTAATTGACGAATAGATCGATAGGACACCCTTCAAGTGACCAAAGTTGCCTCCTTTGGTTGCTGGGAGGTGATGAGTTTTGTAGCTGAGTAAGTGCTGAGGTTCTTCCAGCCACGTCTCCTGCATTAGAATTAGGTCAAAGCCTTAGATATAGGAGAAAAATTCTGTGTCCGATGCCTTGTTTCCCAGACCATTTACATTCCAGGAGCATATTCAAAGTTGCGGGCCGCCCTCTGGAGCTTTGGTGGAGCTAAGTCAAGTGCCCTCTCCATGTGAGTTTATTGTTCTAGTTAACCAGATTCAGTCGTCCTGTGAGGGTACTTCATCCTGGCTTTTCCTTCCTGATGAATGCACGTCGGTGCTCCGCGCCCCTTTGAGAACTGATTGGACGCTCCAGGGATGTGGATACCCCGAATGAACCGGCCTGTTCGGTATAAGAGGATCAGGGTAGCCCGGTTGTTGGTGGAAAAGTATTTTGATTACACATGCTTTTAATTGGGCACACTCCGCGAGGATCCTCTTGGCTGTTCCCTCTGAGGCCCAAGTTGCCTTGGTCATCTCTCTTCTTGAAAGCTCTTCATTGGTTTTGAACACAATTGTTTCAAGATCAGCTGAATTGAAGTCTACCAAGCTTCTGATTGATTGAATCAGATGCAGGATGTTCCCTCTGTTAAGGGTGTCCCTCTGGCCTCTCGATTTGAATTCAGGAATAAAAAAGACTGCTCAGTTCTTCTGGTTCAAGGTATTGATGGGGGAATGCGTGTTGTGGTTTAACTGGCCTGCTGGTGGGGGGTGATCGGTATCACTAGCTGTGCCCCCAATAGCCTCCCTTTGCCCGACAAGCGAGTGGGACAGTTTGTTATTAGTTATGCAGGCCAGATTGCTGTTGCTGTTGATCAGCGTACTTTCCCTTACCACAGTGCAGTTTTGCTTAGGCTCTTCTACTCAAGGAACTTCCGCCTCTGGTTCTGGAGTCTCCTGCGATGTCTCAGTGTTCTGCTTTTGTCCGGCATGTGTAAATGTCAGAATGCTATTAGTTATGCAGGCCAGATTACTGTTTCTGCCATTCGATGTGCTTTTGCATCCCATGAAGCAATTTTGCTTGGCTCGTTCTACTGCAAGAGCTTGCTCCTCTTGTTCAGTTGTCTCCCTGGATAACTCGGAGGATGTCTCTTGGGAAGACTTTGTGGTTAAATGGCTCACTTTATTTTCTATTTTTGGCGAGGAGGGTTCCGAAGTAGCAATGTAGTCCATACTTATTGTCCCAGAATCCGGTCTATTAAGTGGAAAGTAGTCCGTTATGTTCTTCTTCCTGTTTCTCCCATTCCTCTTTATCTTGCGGTTCTGGGTCCATTGTCTCACCTCGTCCTTCCCCCTTTCCTCCAGGACTGCATGAAAGCCAACGGTCTGCCAAATCAAGCTCCAGTATTAGGGAGGTTTGCTCTGAGGTTCCCTGTACCCCTAGCAAAGAAGGATGCTCTTCAGCCATTGATAATTGTTCCTCTTGTATCGTAGTGCGCGGTACTGTAGTCTCTTGTGCAGGGCTAGTGGCCTCCGTAGTTGAACTTAAGGAAGAAATATCAGTAGCAGTAGTTGTTTGCCCCTCCTTGATATGTTGTGAATGCTTGGAGTTTGAATCTTCTCTTCCTGTCACTACTGTGACCAAGAGTTCAAGTGGTTGGACTGTTCTTGATTCAGATGACACCCCAGGGACTCTTAGCGCAGCTTGATTTGAACCAACCAGTGTTCCTCCCAAGATGGATTTTGTGGGAGTCAGAAGGTCTTTGTTGGGTGAGGCTGCCATTGGTGTAGTTAGAATGGGCCCTTCTTCAAGATGGACCTCTAGGCACGGGCCGGCCCATTCTCCTTTCTTAGCCTTACCCTCGCTTTACTCCTTAGCATTGTGGCCATTGCTCCTTTCTTACCCTGTGAGACATACATCATATGTGCCAACCGATCTTGTTTCGCTACCAATCTAATTTACCCATCTTTTGTTTTTTTCTTGTGTCTGTGTGTCTATCAGTTTCCAAACCTAATGCTTCCTCTGCATTTAATTCTAACTTCATTCACAACATGGGATTCTGCGCTGTACTACCCTCTGCCCAATGCTAGATGCTAGGGGGGCATTTTTAGCAAGGTTTTGCATCACATTTGCACCATGCAATGTGGTGTATGTGCGACACAAACTCTAAAATGTGATTTTTCAGGCCACGAAGGTCACTTTGCATGGCCCTAAATACCTTAACATATCAGGATTAATGCAACACAATGCAAATAGGTGATTTGCAATACTTTGCCCTAGGGAGCCATTCCATGGGCAATACATGGGTGTTCCACGCAAATCCTATGGATTTTGATGCATTTTCAGATTTAACATTACTTTTATGCCTTAGGGATTGTTTTGTGCAGGAATGTGCCCCTTCCTTCACAAAACAATCCTGTATGCAATGAGGCACCCTTACACTATGGTAGTGAGCCTGAATTGGTGCTAGACAGCCCTTTGTTCACCAGTGCTGGGGGAAAGGCAGGAATGCACCGTATTATGTTAAATACAGAGCATTCCTGCCCTTTCCCTGTAACACAGTGCAACAAGGTGACTTGCTACTTATTTGCTGCCTCCATGTTTTTTTATCCATACATTTTTGTTAAGTGTAATATATCAGATCATTATTCTAATACATTATACACACATAGAGTAGGCTTTGAGTCAGTCCCTTACCCTTGACAGGTGGAATTTGTTGCCTATTTAAGTTGTCTGCTCTTGATTTCATGGCGTTCCTTCCTATTCTTGTTTGTCCCTCCCAGGAGCTTTTTGGTCTCACAGTGTTCTGACTGGATGAGATGTATCATTCCATTGGATACTTGAGGGAACTCTTTTTTTTGTACAAAACACTCAATGTGAATGCTTGCGTATCCCTGCTTTCCCATGTTTTTCCACTTTATTCTCCACATTCTCTCGTCACCCTCCCACTCTCTTGGATGGTCCTCTTCCATATCCTAGTAGCAGTTTAAATATTTTTTAAATGCATATTTTGTTTTGATGGTACAGCAGCTGCAAAGTGCTTCCAGGCCCCTTGCTTTGTTTTTGATGCTTTAAGCACAATTTTGTAAATCTTTTTCAAATTTTGATTTATTATTCTATTTATTTATTTATTTTTTATTAGGTACGAACGATTTTTGGTTAATACATAAATTTCAATATAGCAGCATCAAAATCAATTAAATGTCAAAACATTTCAATATCACATTTGATCGATCAAAAAGAATATGAAATCATAGCCAATTAACTAACTACCTATCTTAACTAATCCCAAACCATACTACTGCTACCAATGAAATATACTGATAGAGCCCGCTGGTCACCCAATTATAAAATTCTACCATTACTAACCTGGGCCCATAATTCAATTATAAAATGTTTATTCAATCAGGTAACCTTCTCTTTACTATCAGTTTATTTTTATTCCACTAGGTCCTATACCATTGACTTACCAATCCTTGTCACTGGTACCTGTAACCTCTTGGATCAGGGAGTTAGTTTAAATTAGGTAGCCAATAACAAATAGCAGTTGCACTCATATAATAACCACAGAAAGTTTTAAACTATTTATCTAATCATCATCAAAGGTCATGATCCACAAATCAAAAGCAATAAGACTATCAATAATCAAAATCAGAAATAGTGTATAACTACACAGAAGATATATTATGCCAATCATTTAGCAAAAGTCTAACGGGAAGGTAAGAACAAGGAACAAGCTATTATTTTTTTTAACCAACTTGCACAATTTTCTAAGGGTGGGTAATGAATAAGGAACATACTAAAACAACACAGCTTTCGCGATTATCAACGGTCAAGAAAAAGGAACACAAATATGCAATGACAAAACTAATTTTAGCATATAACTATAGGGAAGGTAAGAAATGGAAGACACTATTAATCAAAATAACCATGTTTAATTACTTTAAAGGGAGGGTGAAGAAAAGGGAGCATTTATGCAATCATGAATAACGGTTTACTTTCAACTACAAGGAGGGTAAGAAAGTGGAACACGCTATTAAACAGCAAAAACTCAAGTTTATCATCTATTCAAGGGAGGGTAAGAAAAGGGAACATATGCAATTAAAGCTTTGGCAATTTAAGGGAGGGTAAAGCAAAGGACGCACTTATACTGACAATTACCCACACAGATTTATATTTATCTAGAATGGTGTAAAGACCAACCCTGGCCACGGGTCAGTGGAAAAGGACAGAAGAACCCCAAAGGTTGCAGTGCCAGTCATTGTGAATTATATAGAGCATGTTTGATTAAATGCAATTGTTACTGCAAATTGTAAAGCTTATAATGTTACAATGAATGCCATAAAAAGCAGAATATTTTAAATAACTGAATCAATTCGAATAGTATATTGTATATATTTTAATTGCTTGTATATTCACTCTTCAGGGTGATCTTATTGACCCCAGAAACACGACAGACAGAACGTAGTGTCTTGATAAAGGTGGCTTAAAACCAAACCTACCACCGAAACGCGTCGACGCATTTCCAAGTATAATTCTTCAACTCGGACACCTGTGTTGACACATTACAAGACGGTGCATAACACATGGATGTCAGATAGAGTTTGATTATACACCCTGTATTGTACAATTGGATGTCTTACTGTTGTCTGTCCCCCTTATTTGTATCAATTTTTCTGGTCAATTTTGAATTTCCATGTACTTTTATTATTATTGTCAATTTTTAATTGGTTTTATTTGTGTATAGTGGTGCTATTGTCCACTTGCTCTTTTTAATATACTGTGTAATTAATAAACTGTGTTTTTTTGACGCTATATATGAATTGTGCTAATTGCTTTGTGATCCTAGTTGTTCAATTGAACACCCTACTCAAGGGAACCTTTTCTGTTTACTGGTTGGATTAACCCTACTTCCCTTGATTTTGGTTAAGGTGTACCTCTCACTTTCTTCTACTTGCAGTGCCAGTAGGCCAGCAGGTGCAGTTCAGAAATCAGGACAGGAAAACCCCAGATTTGGATCAGGACCGGACCACCAAAGGTTAAGACCAGCACTCGCAGTTCAGTTGCAACGCCTGCGCTACTTCCTCTCTGCAAGGAATCAGTCAAAACCCCGATTGGGTTACAGCATTCACCAGCAAAGTGCTTCGCCAGCACTTCAGCTTCTCATAACCCTGAATGGGTCAGCAAATCTTCTGACAGAGTGCTCCGCAGCCCTCTGCTCTTAATCACCTATTGAGTGCGTTGGATCAGTTCAGCTATTCGGACAAGTCGGACAAATTAACTAGCTAAGCCTACACTAGTTATACTATTTTTCAGGGCAGTGTACCACCCCCTCAATGTTGCAAGTGTGAGGATCCCCAATTTGATTGGACAAAGGAGAAGGACAGGTTATCACACCACCTACATTTTAGACTTTCACCGTCTCCTATTCAAATTTCGTTCCCGCCCATCAAATTTCAGGTTCTCAAGACGTTTTATTCCACCCAACAATGGATGTTCTATTGACCAATACATTGTTAACATTGTATAAACTTGGGTTCAATAGGGGGCGTTCCAAGGAGCATCTTCTAGTCAGTCAGCTCCTTGGCAATAGTCCAAAGGTCACTGTCCTCGAGACTTGAGTATTTCGCGCAGCCTCAGTTTCAACAAAGATAGAGTACAAGCCAGGCCAGTTTTTAAAGTGTAATATGAAATGGAAAAGAAACAGTTTTAGAACACAGAAATAAATGAATACACTGTATACCATGTATTTCTACACTATACCCATTTCTTTATAATAACTATAGCATTAGGATTAGGCAGAACGAACAGTTTAGCAAAAGCAGCAATGCAAGCTTCTCGCATGTGAGAACACAGAGCAGCCATATTAGCACTAGTGCGCAGAAGCGACAGTTTCCCTCCAAAGCTGCGAGCACGTCATGTCACGTGGGTATGACAGACGCATGCGCAGTAGAAAATCCCACGTAGCAGCAGCCATTTTAAATGCAAGCGTATTATGGTTAGTAAAACACATAAGTGGTACAAAAGGAGGTGGTGATGGACGGAGCATCTGAATCAATCAAACACTCACACCCAGTCAAAAGATCTGGGTTTAAACCGTCACCGTTCTTTAGCCCACTCTGCCACCCTAGTTCAGACATGGCTATATGCAAATTAGTCTGACCCTGTGCCTCATGGGAACAGTCCAGCCCGAACTGCCAAGCCATGTCCTCCCTGGACCGGAAACAAGCGTCCGAGGACCGGTTTCTGGCATTCCAGCCATCTTCAGCCCGGCTTGCTTGAATCCAGTGGCAAAGTGAGCAAGGGACTCACGTCTGAGCATACCCTGCCACACTTATGGCAGCCAAAAGCGGTACAACATAAAACACATAAGCAAGCTTCACTTGAACACCCGATATCAATGTAAAAGGGGTCAAATTAGTAAAACAAGCATGTTGATTACACAGTTAACGTTATTCCAGGTTCATGAGTTCAAGCAAGTCACTTCTCGTGTGAAACCTTGCTCCATCACTAACATGATCGCCCACTGTCATGAGTCATGACGTGTTTGCACGTATGCATCACTTGCATGTGTGCGCATAGGGGGACATCTTTTAAGGTGTTTTCTTTAATAGGAAACCAAATCCAAGATTGGCGGCCATGCATGCACATGAGTCCTGATGCACAAATTTGCATGCCCCTGTTGACAATCATTGGCAAAGCCAACAGCTCAGAATTTAAAAGCCAACACCTAATGGCTTTGCCAGTACTTGTTATTTTGCAAACATTGCTCAGTGTATTTCTCTTAGTCCAATATACTCTTTAATGCACATGGAAAACATGTATCACCCTGTAAAAATAAAATATGACAATGTATGTTGCTGGTCTAACCTTAATGGGAGAAGAATGGTTCACAGCTTTTCATATTAATCACATACTCATGTTCATGCAAGTGATGCTCAGCTCTAGAAGAATTGTGTATAGTATAAATAATTGCACTCCCTATGGAAAATAAAATTCAAAATAAGCTACAGTGTTTGAGTGAAAAATTTCTTAAGCAGATGCATCTTTCGTGCTAATTTGCTGATGTTCAAGAGCAAAATCACATAACTGTTGTCAGAGGCTACCAATGAGTAAGCACGAGTAGCAGAGAGACCAACCGAGGCACCATGATCAGTGCCGGAGTGTAGTACTGATTACTCCATTTCTGTATCCCGGAGTACCTGATTGTTGTATTACACATTGCATCATTTCTGCATAATGAAGTACCTGATTAGTGTATTACGCATTGCATCTTTCCTGATAACGAACTACCTGATTAGTGTATGACACATGGCATTGTTTCTGCATAACGAACTACCTGATTGTCGTATTACCCATTGCATTATTTCTGCACAACGAACTACCTGATTAGCGTATTACACATTACATTATTCTTGCATAACGAACTACCTGATTAGTGTATTACGCATTGCCTTACATCTGTATAACAACGTACCTGGTGGTTATATTACGCATTGCATTATTTTAACATTGCAAAGTACCTGATTGTCGTGCTACGCATTGCATTATTTTTACATCACAAAGTGCCTGATTGTTGTGAATGCATTACATTATTTTTACATTACAAAAGTCCTGATTCTAGCATTACGATCTGCATAACATGGTGTTAGGATTACAGTAGGATGTTTAGAAGTACTCATTAATATCACCAGAACTTACAAGGGCTGGCTGGCCTAACAACTGGCCAGGAGAAAAATTACAAATACGCATATGTTGAAGTTATATTGTGTGGTCTATACTAATTTTTATAAAACTTGTGTGGAGTCTATTTGTGGTGTCATCATTGGGTTGCTGTGAGCCTGACTGCAAATACTTAACACATTTGCCTTGAAGATAAGCCTGGCTGCTTGTGCCAAGCTACCAAGGGGGTGAGTGGAGCTATCTCAGAAGGTGACCTTCCTCTCCCTGACGCTGAATCGCTGGTCCTTATTTGGCCTAAGGTACCTACCTCAGCCAACCAGGAATCCCGAGATTCTAACAGTGACCAACCTACCTTTGAAGAACATAAGGCAGAGCTATTTTTAATGTAGCTAAAGCACTGTGTAGTATCACAATGACATTTATAGACAGCACATTTTCCACTGAAATGGCAACTAAATTTGCACAGACAAACAGTTCACTGATAAATGATAATTTATTGAAATCGGGTCTCCGATTTTATTTTATTATTTGTGCATCACCAAGTAAACTGTCTTGATTTGTTTTGTATCCATTAAAATGTCTGCTTCCAGCACACTTCAGAATTACCAAAAAGAGCTCATTTTTATTTTCCTAACTGCTGAATGCATGTAGTTGATTTACATGTATTTACATTTTGTTGTGTGTTGCACAAAAATTTACATTCTACTGTCTTTCCTTTCACACTTGCTGTTCTCCAGCAAAATTGTCACAAAATTCGATATAAAACTCCTCTCTGCATTTAGAGAAAAAAAAGTAAATATCAATTCCCATGTTAAAAGAAAAAGCAGCAATTTATCAGAAAAGAAAGCCTGACACTTGACCTCTGACTTTGAAGCACTGCCAAAAGTGACAAGATTTTAAAGGCATCTTTAGTTATTGCTCGGACTTCCCCGACTCATCAAAAACCTGGCTCCAACCCACCAGTTGGCCAGGGCCCACAGTTTGTGAAACAGTAGCTTGGAGAAACATCAGTGCATCGTGCCCAGTCTGTGCAGAGTTTAGCATGATGGATTGGGCAACATCACTGTTTTCAGGACTGAAGTGTGCCTTTTGAAACACAAAACACTGTATGGTCCTTGGGTGCTGAAAAATGTGAGAAAAGCAAAAAAGGTTAGTCCTTTTTGTTGTGGTGGTGTTTGTTTTCTTATCCCAGAGTCAATATCTTCAGTCATGATGCCAGTTGTCAATGTCTCACTTTTTCAGAGGCAATATCTCTGGATTCATTATCAGTGTATGTGTCTCCCTGTTGCAATGTTATTTTATGTATCTTTATGTTCCTATGATCCAATGTCCCTATCATAAGATGACAATAGACCTTTTCCAATATGATTGGAACATCTGGACAGGGAAGCATAGAAAATGACAATGGGATAGCCATGTCCCCTATTCTCAACTCAGATATACGTAGATGATGATATTACATATGACACACAAAATAGAGTCAGAAAAGATTGCAAGGTCCGATTATTCTAAGTGACCCTTCTTTAGGGCAGTGCGATCAGTGAAGCTGCACTGGGTGCTAACCTAGAAGGGGGAGCGTCCTAAATTCAGGGGAGGGGGCGCTGTATTTAGCAATAACATACGATTTAAAAGCACTTGCTGCAGAGTACTTGTGCGTCCAGCTTCAGGCACCAATACAAATGCCATGGTAACTCCTGTGATGAATGTTGTTTCCGAAGAGAGAGATTGGAGTTTTGTCTAGGGGCAGTTTTGACTCGACATAAAGCAGCACAAAGGGGTAATTGCACAGATCTGTACTTTATGTAGATAGCTGAGTGGATTCATAAAGCCAGCTTTTGCCAACATTTTAAAACAAATGAAGAGAGAGGCGCTATAGAGAGATAAAGGACACTTTTGCCAGGTGGTAGTGAAGGAATCCGAGGCAGAGGTTATATGGGGGAGTGGCGCAGAAAAATGTGTCGCCCAGGGCGCCACCAGCGCTAAAACCGGCCCTGATTAGCAGTCAAAACGCTGAGAAATGTCAGTGCCTAAACTGGCTAGAGCTAAAACAATCAGAACCAAACTATCAAAACACACAACAAAACATCATTACATGCATAATATATGATAATAAAATAACGTAATACTGAGAATAATATACTGAACACTGAAAACCAGGTCAGTCACTGGTTCTTAGTTTTTCCCTTGCTTCCTGGGTACACCTGTTTGTAAATAATTCACAATTCAATCCATACCTGGTATCATGTATAAAATTATGACACCATACTCGTGGTGCATTACACAAATATCAACTTTCTTTGTTGATCCATATAAAGCTATTTAATTGAAGGGCGAAAAAGCGCTATGTCTGGCCGTTACACTCCTAACATTTTATCCATTTGAACAGGTGTTGGCAAGGTGCAAAACCTCTACTCTTGTAAAGCTTGAGTGGTCTAAGACATTTGCAGTTAAAATAAGGCACCAAAGCCAAATAGTAGTGAGTATCACACGTGGGTTGTGGGCCAGCCGGTACACAACCGCCGCAAGTGGCATAGCAAACAAGGGTGCTTTTAGTCATTATGGATCTCAAAAGCGAAATGTATTAAGAAATCCATAGTTGGAAGACATGAGTTGCTTCTGGCATCTGGAGTAAAGGCGAATAGCTAGGTACATGTTATAGAGTCAATTTAAGTAAAGCATTTCAGGCTATATATTTACATGTAGCATCTTTTAAAAAACAGAATGGAGTGCACTATAATAGACATGAGTTGCTTCTGGTACATAAAATCTCATGTCATATATCAATGGCTTAAAGTATATAGAAAACACACTTATTGTACAATAAATATGGAGATATAAACTTTAGGATTCAACACATCGTTCATTTCTTTATTTTTATCAAGAGGGACTCCTACAGTTTCAAACTCCTTAGTGATATTAATACATTTTGGTAGAAATTGGGTTTCTGGTTGGCTAGGGTACGCACCTAAGTAAGCCAGGCAGAACCCATCACTCTAGTCAGGATAAGGGAAATACACACCCATGATAACTGCTACCACCTTGGTACCTTGGCACAGCAGTCAGGCTTATCCCAGAGGCAATGTGTAAAGTGTTTGGGCAACCCATACTCACACCAGTGACACACTAGGCATACCACAAAAGAAACTCCCTACAAGGTGATATAAAAATATAAAAATATCCATTGTATTCATACATAAAGCACATCAGACCATAAAGGCTTGTGCAGACTAATGGGGTAACCCAGAAAACGTCAAAGGGACCTGGGTGCAATGCAGTAGAAACAACAATTGATCCTGACATACCTCTATGAAGGAGCCAAAGAGGGAATCACTTATGAAGTTAATTCACTAAGTCATTGAGAAATCTATATATACTCATTCTCATTCTCGTGTTTGAATGAGTATATGTACATTTCTCAATGACTTAGTGAATTTAACCTCATAAGTGATTTCCTCTTTGGTTCGTCCATAGGGGAAACAGCCTTTACAACGCGGTCATTACGTAGCGTTCACTTTACAACGCAGTTGTGATAATGACCACGTTCTTAGAAAGCAATGCCTTTACATCGCAAGTCATTAGATCGACTTGCTGTAGGGGGCGCTCCAACCTAAGGAATAGTATAATTTACTATTCCAACACCTTCCCTACTGTTGCGCAGGCTGGAGTTGGAATAGTAAAGTATACTATTCCTAAGTCCAGCGCATCCCCTGCAGCAAGTCGATCTAATGACTTGCCTTGTAAAGGTATTGTGTTCTAGCAACGCGGTCTTTGTAACAACCGTGTTGTAAAGGAACGTGATGTAACAGCATGTGTTGTAACATGCTATATTTGTCCATAGAGGTACATCAGGACCAATTGTTGTTTCTACCGGGCCTTCAGGCTGGGGCTGATTTTAAGCAACCCGGCCTTCTTTGCTTGTCTTGGGATTGCGGTGATAAGGTGACGCACGTACTTGCCCCGTTCCCTTTGGGCCTGAGTCACAGGTGTACTTCCAGATTTCCTGAGGCTACGACGAAGAGGCGCCTGCAGGCCGATCACGTCCCTTGGTGCTCTGGGTTGCTCTTCTGCCCAATGTGGCAGTTCAGCGGCAGTGTTTACGGGAGCACAGAGCATCCCAGCCAGGCAAGCATGGGGAGGCTCTTTCTTTGGCAAACAAAGTGCCCGGTGCTTCTTAAGGTGGATGCAGGAACTACTCAGCCCAGGGGAGTTCCAGATGGCATGGAATATTTAACTAGAGTGCAGCCACCATAAATCCCTGAAGATAGGGAAGCATCAGGTATTTCCAAAATAAAGTGAAAGCTCAAGGAACCCCCAGTCACACCAGGAACTCCACTAGCACAAAGAAGACTTTGAGGTCCCTGAGTCTTCCAGAACAGGAGGCAAGCACACACATGGCCCTTGGAGATTTTACACAAGCAGGATATCACAGCAAGAGTCAGTCCATTTCCTCCACCAGGGACAGAAAACAGGAACTGCAGGCCAACCCCACACAGCACACAGTAAAAGGGGCAGTCCTCCTCCTCACAGGTCTCCAGCTCTTCTTCTTGGCAGGGTCCTCTTGTTCCTGGAAGTAATCTAAGTCATGGGTTTTGGGTGTAATACTTATACCCCAAAGTGTCTTTGTTCTCTTTGTGGCAAGGGTCTCTGAACGCAGTCCAAACCAGTTCTGCCCTCACTGGTGCAGCATGACCACCGGAGGTGGAGACAGCATTGTGCAAAGGAGACACAGCCTATTCAGGTGTAATCACAACTCCTGCCACTACTCGAAATGGTGATGAGTCACCCTGGCAAGACAAGGCATACCCCAACCCCCCAGTGAATGTCTATAGTGAATGCACTTCTCAGCTCCTGTCACTCATGCACCAGACACTGAATACACAAACAGCCAGAGGCATTTTCAAACACAGGATTTAAAAACCACCTAAAGGCGCGTTAATAAATTCTGAGTTCAGAGAGTCTAAACATCATTTGCATATCTTGTCCCTATTGTAAGTTACACATGCAAACATGTTACAGTGCAACTTCAATAATAAGCCTATGGGACAGATAGCCTTTCAACAGTGAAAAATGAATGACACAGTATTTCACTATCTTACACAGTCAAAATATCGAGTCTCTTATGTCGACTTGCACTAATATCGAGTTTCAAAAATCGAAGGTAAGAAATCTCGATGTAAATATCGTAGTAAAAAATATCAATTTTTATAGATTGTACATAATATCGAGTTAAGTAATGTCGAGATAAGAAATATAGATATTTAAAATATCGAAATGTCAAAATATCGACATGCTAAAATATCTTTGTTTAATTTTTGTTAAATTAGAAATGTTTAATATTTTAGCCATAATAGTTTATAATAATATTAAAGAGTTTTATAATGTATTATATATTTTTAGGAGCGGGATGTTGGGTTTATAGGGGATATGGGTGGGGAGTGTTTTAAAAATATATATTGAGAATTTAATATTTTGTAAAATAATTAAATAGAAATAGGAATTTGAAATTAGAAATTTAAAATGTATTTAAATTTTTAGGAGCGGGATGTAGGGTTTATAGGGGATAAGGGTGGGGAGTGTTTTAAAAATATATATTGAGAATATAATATTTTGTAAAATAATTAAATAGAAATAGGAATTTTAAATTAGAAATTTAAAAAAATAATTCGAAACTTGACATTTGAAAATAATTGGAAATTAGAAAATAATTTAAATATTTAGTAGCAGGATGTTGGGTTAATAGGGGATATGGGTGGGGAGTGTTTTAAAAATATATATTGAGAACTTAATATTTTGTAATATAATTAAATAGAAACAGGAATTTTAAATTAGAAATTTGAAAATAATTTGAAAAAAAAAGATTTTAGGAGTGGGATGTTAGGTTTAGAGGGGATATGGGTGGGGAGTGTTTTTTAAATATATATTGAGAAAATAATATTTTTCAAAATAATAAATTTGAAGTAGGAATTTGAAATTAGAAATTTTAAAATAATTTGAAATTTGAAATTCGAAAATAATTTTACATTTGAAAACAATTTAATTTTTTAAGAGCCCGATGTTGGGTTTAGAGGGGATAAGGGTGGGGAGTGTTTTAAAAATATATATAGAGATTTTAATATTTTGTAAAATAATTAAAAAGAAATAGGAATTTGAAATTTGAAAATAATTTTAATTTTTAGGACAGGTATATAGTGTTTATAGGGGATAAAGGTGGGGGACTGATTACAAATATTTAAAAATTGAAATAATTTTTATAAAAAATATAATAAAACTATGTTTAATTTAAAATATGTAATATTTGTTTAGGAGATTTATGATTGTGATGTTGGTTTGATAGGGGATAAGGGTGGTGATAGTTTATATAAATATTAAATGTATTATATAATAAAAATATAGAAAAAAATCTATTGTTATTATTTGTGATTTTTATTAGATTTTATTGATTTTAATGTAATTAATATGTGTTATATTTTTAACAATATAACATAAATCATAAGAAAATAGTTAAAGTTATAGAAATAATTTATAAAATAAAATAATACAAAAAAATCTATATATTTTTAATTTGTATATTTTATTTACATAGGTTTATTCTCCAGCATCTACAAAATTAAATGTAGATTATAGTTCAAATAGTAAATTATATAGGTTCAGTCTCCAGTACCTACTCTAATTAAATGGAAATTGGAGTTGGAATAGTAAATTAAATAGGTTCAGTGTCCAGCACCTACCCTAATTAAATGTAGATTGGAGTTGGAATAGTAAATTAAATAGGTTCAGTGTCCACCATCTACCCCAATTAAATGTAAATTGGAGTTGGAATAGTAAATTATATAGGTTCAGTGTCCAGCACCTACCCTAATTACATGTAGATTGGAGTTGGAATAGTAAATTAAATAGGTTCAATGTCCACCACCTACCCCAATTAAATGTAAATTGGAGTTGGAATAGTAAATTAAATAGGTTCAGTGTCCAGCACCGACCCTAATTACATGTAGATTGGAGTTGGAATAGTAAATTAAATAGGTTCAGTGTCTACCACCTACCCTAATTAAAGGTAAAGTGGAGTTGGAATAGTAAATTAAATAGGTTCAGTGTCCAGCACCTACCCTAATTAAATGTAGATTAGAGTTGGAATAGTAAATTAAATAGGTTCAGTGTCCACCACCTACCCCAATTAAATGTAAATTAGAGTTGGAATAGTTAATTAAATAGGTTCAGTGTCCTGCACCTACCCTAATTAAATGTAGATTTCAGTTGGAATAATAAATTAAATAGGTTCAGTGTCCAGCACCTACCCTAATTAAATGTAAATTGGAGTTGGAATAGTAAATTAAATAGGTTCAGTGTCCAGCACCTACCCTAATTAAATGTAATTTGGAGTTGGAATAGAAAATTAAATAGGTTCAGTGTCCAGCACTAACCCTTATTAAAAGTAAATTTGAGTTGGAATAGTAAATTAAATAGGTTCAGTGTCCAACACCTACCCAAATTAAATGTAAATTGGAGTTGGAATAGTAAATTAAATAGGTTCAGTGTCCAGTACCTACCCTAATTAAATGTAAATTGGAGTTGGAATAGTAAATTATATAGGTTCAGTGTCCACCACCTACCCTAATTACATGTAGATTAGAGTTGGAATAGTAAATTAAATAGGTTCAATGTCCAGCACCTACCCAAATTAAATGTAAATTGGAGTTGGAATAGTAAATAAATAGGTTCAGTGTCCAGCACCTACCCTAATTAAATGTAAATTGGAGTTGGAATAGTAAATTATATAGGTTCAGTGTCCAGCACCTACCCTAATTACATGTAGATTGGAGTTGGAATAGTAAATTAAATAGGTTCAATGTCCACCAACTACCCCAATTAAATGTAAATTGGAGTTGGAATAGTAAATTAAATAGGTTCAGTGTCCAGCACCTACCCTAATTACATGTAGATTGGAGTTGGAATAGTAAATTAAATAGGTTCAGTGTCTACCACCTACCCTAATTAAAGGTAAAGTGGAGTTGGAATAGTAAATTAAATAGGTTCAGTGTCCAGCACCTACCCTAATTAAATGTAGATTAGAGTTGGAATAGTAAATTAAATAGGTTCAGTGTCCACCACCTACCCCAATTAAATGTAAATTAGAGTTGGAATAGTTAATTAAATAGGTTCAGTGTCCAGCACCTACCCTAATTAAATGTAGATTTCAGTTGGAATAATAAATTAAATAGGTTCAGTGTCCATCACCTACCCTAATTAAATGTAAATTGGAGTTGGAATAGTAAATTAAATAGGTTCAGTGTCCAGCACCTACCCTAATTAAATGTAATTTGGAGTTGGAATAGAAAACTAAATAGGTTCAGTGTCCAGCACCAACCCTAATTAAATGTAAATTGGAGTTGGAATAGTAAGTTAAATAGGTTCAGTGTCCAGCACCTACCCTAATTACATGTAGATTGGAGTTGGAATAGTAAATTAAATAGGTTCAGTGTCCACCACCTACCCCAATTAAATGAAAATTGGAGTTGGAATAGTAAATAAAATAGGTTCAGTGTCCAGCACCTACCTTAATTAAATGTAAATTGGAGTTGGAATAGTAAATTAAACAGGTTCAGTGTCCAGCACCGACCCTAATGAAGTGTAAATTGGAGTTGGAATAGTAAATTATATAGGTTCAGTGTCCAGCACCTACCCTAATTAAATGTAGATGGGAATAGTAAATTAAATAGGTACAGTGTCCAGCACCTACCTTAATTAAATGTTAATTGGAGTTGGAATAGTAAATTGCATAGGTTCAGTGTCCAGCACCTACCATAATTAAATGTAAATTGGAGTTGGAATAGTAAATTAAATAGGTTCAGTGTCCAGCACCTACCCTAATTATATGTAGATTGGAGTTGGAATAGTAAATTAATTAGGTTCAGAGTTCACCGCCTATCCCAATCAAGTGAAAATTGGAGTTGGAATAGTAAATAAAATAGGTTCAGTGTCCAGCAACTACCTTAATTAAATGTAAATTGGAGTTGGAATAGTAAATTAAATAGGTTCAGTGTCCACCACCTACCCTAATGAAATGTAAATTGGAGTTGGAATAGTAAATTATATAGGTCCAGTGTCCAGCACCTACCCTAATTAAATGTAAATTGGAGTTGGAATAGTTAATTATATAGGCTCAGTGTCCAGCACCTACCCTAATTACATGTAGATTGGAGTTGGAATAGTAAATTAAATATGTTCAGTGTCCACCACCTACCTTAATTAAATGTAAATTGGAGTTGAAATAGTAAATTAAATAGGTTCAGTGTCCACCACATACCCTAATTAAATGTAAATTGGAGTTGGAATAGTAAATTAAATAGGTTCAGTGTCCTCCACCTACCCCAATTAAATGTAAATTTGAGTTGAAATAGTAAATTGAATAGGTTCAGTGTCCAGCACCTACCCTAATTACATGTAGATTGGAGTTTGAATAGTAAAATAAATAGGTTCAATGTCCAGCACCTACCTTAATTAAATGTAAATTGGAGTTGGAATAGTAAATTAAATAGGTTCAGTGTCCAGCACCTACCCAAATTAAATGTAAATTGGAGTTGGAATAGTAAATTAAATAGGTACAGTGTACAGCACCTACCCTAATTAAATGTAAATTGGAGTTGGTATAGTAAATTATATAGGTTCAGTGTACAGCACCTACCCTAATTAAATGTAAATTGGAGTTGGAATAGTTAATTAAATAATTTCAGTGTCCAGCACCTACCCTAGTTACATGTAGATTGGAGTTGGAATAGTAAATAGGTTCAATGTCCAGCACCTACCTTAATTAAATGTAAATTGGAGTTTGAATAGTAAATTAAATAGGTTCAGTGTCCACCACCTACCCTAATTAAATGTAAATTGGAGTTGGAATAGTAAATTAAATAGGTTCAGTGTCCAGCACCTACCCTAATTACATGTAGATTGGAGTTGGAATAGTAAATTAAATATGTTCAGTGTCCAGCACCTACCCTAATTAAATGTAAATTGGAGTTGGAATAGTAAATTAAATAGGTTCAGTGTCCAGCACCTACCCTAATTACATGTAGATTGGAGTTGGAATAGTAAATTAAATATGTTCAGTGTCCAGCACCTACCCTAATTAAATGTAAATTAGAGTTGAAATAGTTAATTAAATAGGCTCAGCGTCCAGCACCTACCCTAATTACACGTAGATTGGAGTTGGAATAGTAAATTAAAGAGGTTCAGTGTCCAGCACCTACCTTAATTAAATGTAAATTGGAGTTGGAATAGTAAATAAATAGGTTCAGTGTCCACCACCTACCCTAATTAAATGTAAATTGGAGTTGGAATAGTAAATTAAATAGGTTCAGTGTCCAGCACCTACCATAAATAAATGTAGATGGGAATAGTAAATTAAATAGGTACAGTGTCCAGCACCTACCTTAATTAAATGTTAATTGGAGTTGGAATAGTAAATTGCATAGGTTCAGTGTCCAGCACCTACCATAATTAAATGTAAATTGGAGTTGGAATAGTAAATTAAATAGGTTCAGTGTCCAGCACCTACCCTAATTATATGTAGATTGGAGTTGGAATAGTAAATTAATTAGGTTCAGAGTTCACCGCCTATCCCAATCAAGTGAAAATTGGAGTTGGAATAGTAAATAAAATAGGTTCAGTGTCCAGCAACTACCTTAATTAAATGTAAATTGGAGTTGGAATAGTAAATTAAATAGGTTCAGTGTCCACCACCTACCCTAATGAAATGTAAATTGGAGTTGGAATAGTAAATTATATAGGTCCAGTGTCCAGCACCTACCCTAATTAAATGTAAATTGGAGTTGGAATAGTTAATTATATAGGCTCAGTGTCCAGCACCTACCCTAATTACATGTAGATTGGAGTTGGAATAGTAAATTAAATATGTTCAGTGTCCACCACCTACCTTAATTAAATGTAAATTGGAGTTGAAATAGTAAATTAAATAGGTTCAGTGTCCACCACATACCCTAATTAAATGTAAATTGGAGTTGGAATAGTAAATTAAATAGGTTCAGTGTCCTCCACCTACCCCAATTAAATGTAAATTTGAGTTGAAATAGTAAATTGAATAGGTTCAGTGTCCAGCACCTACCCTAATTACATGTAGATTGGAGTTTGAATAGTAAAATAAATAGGTTCAATGTCCAGCACCTACCTTAATTAAATGTAAATTGGAGTTGGAATAGTAAATTAAATAGGTTCAGTGTCCAGCACCTACCCAAATTAAATGTAAATTGGAGTTGGAATAGTAAATTAAATAGGTACAGTGTACAGCACCTACCCTAATTAAATGTAAATTGGAGTTGGTATAGTAAATTATATAGGTTCAGTGTACAGCACCTACCCTAATTAAATGTAAATTGGAGTTGGAATAGTTAATTAAATAATTTCAGTGTCCAGCACCTACCCTAGTTACATGTAGATTGGAGTTGGAATAGTAAATAGGTTCAATGTCCAGCACCTACCTTAATTAAATGTAAATTGGAGTTTGAATAGTAAATTAAATAGGTTCAGTGTCCACCACCTACCCTAATTAAATGTAAATTGGAGTTGGAATAGTAAATTAAATAGGTTCAGTGTCCAGCACCTACCCTAATTACATGTAGATTGGAGTTGGAATAGTAAATTAAATATGTTCAGTGTCCAGCACCTACCTTAATTGAATGTAAATTGGAGTTGAAATAGTAAATAAATTAAATAGGCTCAGTGTCCACCACCTACCCTAATTAAATGTAAATTGGAGTTGGAATAGTTAATTAAATAGGTTCAGTGTCCAGCACCTAACCTAATTAAATGTAGATTGGAGTTGGAATAGTAAATTAAATAGGTTCAGTGTCCTCCACCTACCCCAATTAAATGTAAATTGAAGTTGGAATAGTAAATTAAATAGGTTCAGTGTCCAGCAACTACCCTAATTACATGTAGATTGGAGTTTGAATAGTAAATAAATAGGTTCAATGTCCAGCACCTACCCTAATTAAATGTAAAGTGGAGTTTGAATAGTAAATAAATAGGTTCAGTGTCCACCACCTACCCTAATTAAATGTAAATTCGAGTTGGAATAGTTAATTAAATAGGTTCAGTGTCCAGCACCTAACCTAATTAAATGTAGATTGGAGTTGGAATAGGAAATTAAATAGGTTCAGTGTCCACCACCTACCCCAATTAAATGTAAATTGGAGTTGGAATAGTAAATTAAAGAGGTTCAGTGTCCAGCACCTACCCACATTAAATGTAAATTGGAGTTGGAATAGTAAATTAAATAGGTTCAGTGTCCAGCACCTACCCTAATTAAATGTAAATTGGAGTTGGAATAGTAAATTATATATAGGTTCAGCGTCCAGCACCTACCCTAATTAAATGTAAATTGGAGTTGGAATAGTTAATTAAATAGGTTCAGTGTCCAGCACCTACCCTAATTACATGTAGATTGGAGTTGGAATAGTAAATTAAATAGGTTCAGTGTCCCCCACCTACCCCAATTAAATGAAAATTGGAGTTGGAATAGTAAATTGCATAGGTCCAGTGTCCAGTACATACCCAAATTAAATGTAAATTGGAGTTGTAATCGTAAATTGCATAGGTTCAGTGTCCAGCACCTATTCTAATTAAATGTAGATTGAGGTTGGAATAGTAAATTAAATAGGTTAAGTGTTTAGTATTAACCCAAATGGTAATTTTTATTTGAGTTGGATTAGTAAATGTAGTATGTTCAGTGTCCTGCACCTACCTAAATTAAATGTAGATTTATGTGTGAATAGTAAATTGAAAAAAATATTTTAGTATCATTTTTTTCAATGTTTAATATTGATATATATATATAGAAAGTTTTTAATAATTATTTTTTATATATTGGTAGTCATGATTTTATAATAGGTAGTAGACAAAAATGACACAGTTTTGAAAAAAAATATTTATTTGTTCATATAGTACATAAATCAAATAATAAATGTTTTTCAAATGAATTCAAACAATTTAAACAAGTAAATTGTAAAATAATGTATTACTTTTTGGATGGTTGTTCAGTAAAGTACATTTTAGGTATATCTAAATAATATAGTAAATGAAAATACATAAAAGATTAGCAATATATAGAGTACATACATTTTGAGAAAAATAAAAATATTTCTAAATTGTTATTAAATGAAATTTTATAAAATGTTTAACATATAAATGTGCTGTTCAAATTATGCTATGCATGTTGATATATTTTTAAAATAACAACATTGATATTATATATTGTTAATATGATACAATATACATATTTTTAATAACATTTTTTAATTATATCAGTTTAATATTTTCAAATAATTAATATTAATTTTATAATATTAATAATATCGAAATAAAGCTATCAATCAATCAATCAATATTAATAATAATACTTTTAAAATATTTGTAAAAAAGTTTAAATAAATACCGAGAAATTATACATTTAGTTTCACAATTTTTAACACAACATGTATTCATGATTATAACATTAAATATTAAACTGTAATAATATTTAATGTTATATATGTAAAAATATGAATATAATATTATAGTTATAGAAAAAACATAAATAAATTGCATAAATGTTGAAAAATAATTTATTACAGTTTTAATAAATTTTTACTAGTAAAATACATTTATTTGACATTTGTTTTACTATTTCCTTGGTAATACTATTATTTGGGTCTTTTATTTTGTAACCGCTCTTAGTCTTTTTGGGTCATTTTTGAAGATTCAAGCTCGCGGTTGGAAGCTACTTCGCGTCTGAGCAGGTAAGAGTGCTACTCGTTATATTTTAACTATTTTAACTAAATTTGGAAGGTAGTAGTTTGTTATTTAGGGTTCGTGGACTACTATATTAGGATTTAGTTAGTATGTAGTTGGTTATGTACGTTTTTCAGTTTTCTTTGCGTTTTCTCGATTTACGGCCTTGGAGTTATTGTGTTTGTGGCTGTTTATTTAGTTTTGGTTTAAAATATGTATGTTATGGTCATTATTAATGTATCGTTTTAAGTTTTTTGTGGGTGGGAATGTTTATTTTTCTATTTAGGTTTTTGGATACAGCCTTTTCCGTTACCGAGCTGTTACGTTTTGTTTTTTAAAAAGAAGTGTGTTTCAGTTGTTTTAACTAAGATGTATTTTACACTTCCTTTATTTTTTGGTTTTCCTGGAGCGTTTATTAAATTTTTTTACCATTTTCGGGTTTTTGATGGATTCTGATTTATCGATTTATTTGGATGTTGGATGGATTTTGCACAGTTGTATTTTCTCATTTTATTGGGCAAATATTTTTTTATGCTGTGGATTTATTACTACATGGATTGTTATGGATATTTGGATTTGCTCATTATGTTGCTGTGAAAGGTAAGTGATTTTATATTAATATTTTTGTGGGTTGGGAAATGTTCTATTTTTAAACAGTTTTTGTTTAGTCAGAAATTTATTTTGTCTACATAATTTAAATTATTTAAATTTATTAGACAAAATAAATATGTTATAATTTGTTAAGGAGATGTGTATGGTTATATTTCAGGCATTTTTAGGATTTTGATCATTTTATATGGTTAATGTTTTCAGTTTAGTGTTTTGGCTATCATTTTCAAGTATTCTAGTCCTCTTGTTGCAGGGTAAAGTTGTACTTGTTGTTGTAAATATTGGTACATTTGGGAAGTTTGTCTTGATAGTTTGGGTTTTAATTGTAAGACAGATTGCTCCATTCTTAATTCTTGAAAACTTCGTTCTTTTTGGATTGCTGTTAGGAGTTTGTGTAGTGTAGGAGTTGTTCGGCCAGTTGAAGATAGGAAGGCATTATGCCAACCCTCCACTGCGTTCTTTGTCTTGGCTTCTTGGTTTAGGGTTGGTAGATATACATTCCACCAAGGTATTAGGATTTTAGGTTGGCGTCTGTGGCCTGACCTGTGTAGTCTCCCCACCCAGGTGTCCTCGAAATAATCCAAAAGTCGAGCTGGCTGGTGGGTCCTGGTTTCAGTCAGCCGCTTTTCCGCCGCGGTTGACTTACAACCGCGGCAAAAAAGCTGTAACATGGCTGGCGGTGTCTATCAGACACCGCCAGCCATATTAGGATAGAGTAAAAGAGATGCTTTTCAACAGCGGCTTTTCCGCCGTGGAAAAGCATACGAATTTGACTTCGGGGGCCCGTGGCGGGCGCCCTGGGTGAAGGGTGGGTGGGGGGTGCACATGGGGGGTACCCATGGTTACCCCCTGCATTTGTATGCAGAAATCGGCAGGCACCGCGCAGTGCCTGTCGCTTTCTGCATACAAATGCAATGTACGCATTTTTACAATTGCGGCGGGTGCAGCTTAAAGCTGCACCCGCCGCAATGCTAAAGATTGAGGATGTGACCGCCACCCTGGCGGTCACATCCTAATCTGCACGGAGGGAACGCCGCTTCCCATGTGGACGTTCCCTCCTACCCTTGGGTCGCGGACGGACTCAAGTCCATCCGCGATCCTAATGAGCCCCATAGTGTTGATTTTTGCAAATGTCTCCATAGACATTGGTTAAAGTGGAAGTAACATCCTTGTATGGATGTGTGCGGATATGTTTTAAGGATGGAATTTATCATTGCTTGTTCAAAGTCTATCATAATTTTTAGGGGAAAGAAGTCTGTTGTTTCTTCTTTTATTTTGTTTAATATTTCTGTGTATGTAGAAGTATGTTTGTTTGGTAACAAACAATAGATAAATGGAATGCAAGTATTATGGTATTGCCCATGTATGGTATATAATTGATAGAATGGTTTAGGGCATATGGTAAAAGTGCCATCCATCATCCATGTTTGACTTTCTTTTAATTTTTTTAGGTTGTTGTTTGTAGCAAACATTATTATCCTTTTATCTTTGTTGTTGTTATCGTAGAAGATAAAAGGTTCATCATTATGAGTTATGGTAAGCTCAGGTGGAATTATGACCTCTTCAAAAGTTTTAGGTGTTGGTATTGTTGGTCTTGTGGATTTTTTGGTCCTAGCTATGGTTCTTTTTATAGCAGCTATTGTTGGTAACTGACCTCTTGCCTCTCTAGGTACTCTAAGTAGTAATTCCTTAAGTATTACACTTGTTGGTAGGTCAGAGGTGCTGCTTAATTCCTTAATATTTTCTAGAGTAGATCTAACCTCTATTTCTGAGATATTAGGTGGATGGTTATGTTCAGTTGTATTAATGTCACTTGTTTCTCTGGTTGTTGCACGCCCATAGCATTTGTTAGAGTAATACTTAGTACATTTCCAGTTTACTTTAAGGTCTTTTTGTTTTTCCTGAGTATAAGTATACCCCATATAGCACAACAAAAATTTTCCTTTCTGAGATGTTACAAATCTTGCTTCTTCTGTCATTGTTGGTTTCTTAAATCTAGAAAGGGTATATTAAATATTATTAGAATAAGAATTTTTAATAAAAGAGTCATTAATTATGTATGTACACTTTTTAGGTACTTACCAATTGTAAAGTTGTAGATTTTCAAATTAGATGGCTTTTTTGCTTGATGCTTTTATTGATTTTAGTGGTCTGTGGAAAGAAAGTTAAGTATATTTTAGGGAATGTTTACATGTGTATTTTGGTTACACATTTGGTAGGGTGCTATATTTTATTATGAAAAAGTTCAGTTGTTTTATGTAGAATAGATATCCGTTTAAAAAAATACCTTTATAAATTTAAATAAAGTCAAGTACTAACATTGTGGTTTTTTTTAAAGATAAATAATAGTACATGTGAATGTCTTCTATACTTACCAAGTGTTAATTCTTAGTTGTTGAATGTAGATCCTTTGTTGATTTATTGCAGCTTTTCCTTTTTCAGTTATCTGTTGAAATAAATAAATGTATGATTAATAATTTGTTTAGTATTTATAATAGAAGTTGCATTTTTTTAAATCAAGCATTTCACATTTTCTGTCTTTTAAACATGTGTTTACTAATTAAAATAATTTAGAGAGTTAAGTCGGAGTTTCTTAGATGCTTATAACATTTTAGCTATTTATTTAGCTTTTCCTTAGTGTTTAAAAAGGACATTTAATATACTTACATTTTAAGTTGGTTGTTTTACTTTTGTAGAAAATGTTCATCTGTTTCTTAAAGTTGAATCTGTTGTGGAAATATGTAGAGATAGAAAGAAAAATCAGTTTTAAAGTTTTGACTATGAATAGTAGGTTACATTAGATGTAACATTTTATTATGAAACATAAGATTACTTACTTTTTGTTGTTTGTAGTTTTTTCGTTAACAGATGAATCTTTAAGGTAGTTGAAAAATTAGCAGTGTTTCTTCAATCTGAATATTTTCTGCTGGTTTTAGAGTATTATTTTCACTTCTTTATATAGGGTATGTTTAATTAGTGTTTGTTTGTGATTGGTTAGATACCTTGAAATGTGTTTCTATTGGTTAGTTTGAATTTTTTAAGTTAATTAATCAAGTTAGTTGTATGTTAAATGTTTATCCAGAGAATGAGTGTATTTGTAAGTATGTTATGAATAGTTTGTTAAATTTGTATAGCTTGTAAAAATGTATAATATTGATCTAAAATTGTGTATATAATAAATGTGTGTGTATAAATTGTATTTATTGATGTAGTTATTTTTAATAATTGTTTTAGAGAGATATATTTATTTAATAGTGTTTTGTGTGTAAAAACATAGTTATATGGGTTAATTTTTAATAGTTATAATGTGTATTGTGTTTAAAAATAATTTTAGAGTAATTTAGAGCTGTTTATATTTAGATAATGTCGATATATTTGCAGTCTATATTTTTGAAATCGATATTTTTGTAATGTGCTATATTTAATTATAAATGTCGATATTTTTTATTTCGATATATGTGTGTTCGAAATTTGTGCAGTCAATGTTTTTGTATATCGATATTGTTTGATCAATGTTTTTGTAATTTTTTAAACAAATATAGGGTGTCGATGTATTTGTATTGGATATTTGAGACACGATATTTGTGTAGGTTTTGTGAAATCGATAATTTGTCATTGATTCTTTCACTATCAGGACATTTCACACACACTAGTAAATATCCCACCTTTAACATACACTGCACTCTGCCCATGGGGGTACCTTGGGCTTACCATAGGGAAGCCTTACATATAAGCAAAGGTAAGGTTTGGTCCTGGCAAGTGGGTGTACTTGCCAGGGGTAGGTCTGAGATGCATTTACAGGGCTACTCCTGTGGGTGTTACAACCAGTGCCGGAAGCCCACAAGTAGCATTTTATTTACAGGCCCTGGGACACACTGTGCATGTTACTAGGGACTTACCAGTAAACCAAACATGCCAATCATGATAGCCAATCATATTACAATTTACATAGAAAGCATATGCACTTTAGCACTGTACAGCAGTGGTGAATTTCCCAGAATCCTATGGCCAACAAAATCAGGGTCAGAAAAATAGGGGGCAAAAGGTAAAAAGTCTGGAGATAAACTTGTCAAAAGGGCCAGGTCTAACAAACCTCATCAATGGTCAAATGTTGGATATGACCATCTTTTTCAGGGTGTAACCTAAGATGTTTGCCTTCTTTTTCTGAATCCGTTTTTGCTAGACATATGACTCTGCATGTTTTAATCATACTAACCAGTGGTAAAGTGCTTGTGCTGTTCTCCTAAACATTTTATAATTGGCAAACCCCAAATTGGTACATTTACTTGTATGCGCCGAGTAAATGGTACCACAGGCCCCCAGGCAGGGACTGTAAATTAAATGCCGTACTCATTGTGCCATCCACTGAAGTAGCACTTTAAACATGTCTCCAGGCCAGCTCCTGCAACCTGAGTGTGCAGTTTTAAACTGCTATTTTGGTCAGGCAAAACAAACCTTTTACCAGGCCTCAAACTTACTTTTTACTACTTGTAAGTCACTCCTATGGTAGCATTTAACTACCCTTAGGGCAGGATGCATGGTATTTAAAAAGAAGTAAGGCATGTATATTTAGGGGTTTACATGTCCTGGCAGTGAACAACCTTTAAAGTTGTTTTAACTGTTTCATGGCTGGGTCTTCCATATGAAAATACTAGATTACTCCATAGCAACTTATAGTGCTTACTTTCAATTTGTGAACAGCTAGAAAATTATTCAAGGGGACATTTTAATAGTAATTTAAAATCCAACTTCATGGACAAGTCGGATTTTATATAACAATTCTGGGGCTGACAGTTTTAGAAAGTTGCCATTTTCCTGGATAAAGGAAAAAGGGTGTTTATGCACCAGTGTCTGGTGTAACATAACTGCTGATGGCTTCCCAGTGTTGAGCTGTGGATTACTCACAGACAGTGGACATAGGGTTTGGGTGTGGGCAGGGGTTTTCCTTACTTGAGCGGTAAGGCCTGGGGCAATGTCCAGCCCATTCCTAAGTTTCAAAGGATGCCTACCCTGTATTAAACAGATATAGCTCACACCTTGACCAGCCTCCCTTTTATCTTCGTAAACAACGTGACCTCAAACCAAGCTGGAGGGGGAGTTGCTGCACAACTGGTTTGGAGTTACCACAAGGGAGGGGTTGCCCCTTTTCACAGCCATACCTCTGGGTGGGAAAAGGGGGCTCTGACCATTGTAAGAAAGGTTTTGCCATGTTGGAATTAGGGAAAGAGAGGCACTGTGGGTTTACAGTAAAACAGACAGGTGCGCTACAAATGTGCGCCAGGTCACCCCTTTGCAACATTTTCCCCTTTTGTTAGGGAATGGCTAAGAGTTTCCACCATCACAGGCTGGCACTGTGTATACATGTAACCCTCCCAGTACTCTCCTCTGAACACTTCTCGATCTGTGAGGAATCAGATGAAGGACTGCCTTGCTATCTGAAGAACCTTCAGAAAAACTGGACCAGCTTGTCTTGAACCTGTTATACAGTTCTTAAGAATTATGTAGGAATCTGTATCTGGACCACATAAAGGTCAGTATAGAAAGAGTGTTCTACAATTATTAGGCAGAAGAAACAAAGCATTGTAAACAGCATTACAAGAATGATGAAAGAGATAAACAATTGAACTATTCAAACATTACTATCATTATACTCCTACCTAACACTACCTACACTATCGAGAGCACACCTCTGCCAGATCTGTTGGGATAGCCTAACCCCCATACCTGAGTATGTTGTGTCAGGAAGCCAGCCTGTGTGGAACAGGCTATCACCCTTTGCATGATAGAGGTCAGAGTCAGCAGGACTGCATTTTAGCCACAGTGTGGTGCATGCTACGAAAATCCATACAGAAGTGTTTCTCTGCCGAATGTAATGCAGAGGCCGCATTAGATAGAAAATACAGAGAGGCGCCTCTCACTGCCCCCAAGTATGTGTCTTTCCATGCAGAAAGCTCAGGATGTACCTATAAGAGCTAACTCATCCTCACATACAGCATATTCTCAAGATTCCATCCTTATGGAATCATTTGCGGGCTTCCCGGATACAGAGAACAGGCAGTTAGTCCTTCCGCCTGACTTTGTTACCCGGGAAAGCAGGCTATCCATGACACCTAATATCCAGTCAACCGCAGAATCTTCCACACATACCGATGCCTCCGTGGTAGTAGTAGCGGCAGCCTCTCGAACCTCTAACAGCATAACTTCCCCTAATAATTGTACTCAAGGGAAAGGGAACGTAGGCACTTCTACAACCAGGAGGAGGGTGAGGGTGACACAGAAACCTAGGGCAAAACTGAAATATGACAAACATAAACCCAGACATAGCCAGGGGGGTTTTAATCATACAATAAGAAACCCCATACCATTACATCAAAGCCAGTTGTTATTCGTAGAGAATAGTATATGCCTCCAAACAGTCAATACCGACAGTAAGTTGACCAATAGGGCAAGCATTAACGACACCCATTTAGACACTATTATGGGAAAGAATGAGCACCTGATGAAGTTCCTCATGCTCCGTCTGACACAAAGAGTTAAAATGATGGCCGAGAAAGTCGATAAGATGGAAGAAGTTCTCTTGCAGAACAATGAAATGCTGTTAAAGTATGCTAATACCCCCCAAACCCAGGCCATTCATAAAAATATAACTAAGCCACCGTGCCCTGCTGCTAATAAGAACACCCTAGTTGCAACATCAGGCCCAAGCAAACTGCCTAAACTCTCACAGCCACCGAAAACAACAGTTAAGGGACACATGGAGCCACCAAGGTTTTATCAGCGACACTGGGTATGAGCTCAGATGTGACAGCAACTCCAAGTGTGCAGCCAAGCAATATCGGGCCAGACACCACAGATGGGGGGGTGAGAGCGAGTGGGCAGCAGAGGTCCTAAATAACGACTGCAGTAACAGCCGACAGGATCACCCCATTAGATCAGTCCCAGTCAGTAAACTACCATGCATTGACCTGCCACCGGAATCCTATCCCTACACCGTGATCATGATAGGAGTTCCAACTTTAGGTATAGGGAAATATGAGGGCCAACTAGATTTAAAAAACAAAGTTAGTCATTGGCTAACTAGACATAGACCAATTACTCAAGCCCTAAGTGGTCAAATCCTACAGGCCAGAAAAATAAATTGGGTGGGACAGGGGAAAAAGGATTATGAGGGTGACTGCATCGTTATAAACTTCAAAGATCGGCGGGTGGTTAATTACATCAGTTGTTGGAGGGACGGCAATCTAGAAAGCAGAACACAAACCGTAGATCTCAGCTACTTTTATCATCCGCCCTCCATGCACCAAAGGAACACAAACCGACAATATCCACACAGAACTAGGTACTACACCCCACATGATAAACACCAAATGGCACACGGTAGTATGCACCCCAATTACATCTCTGGACAAGGGCACCTGGATTACTATAACACCCAGTATAGGGTACCCACCTTCAATCGGTTTGCTGCCTTCTATCAGCAGGAAGGCCTTAAGGGAGTGGATTGACTTTATGAAATACCCCTTACACCAGCAAAAGATATCCTCCCACACCCCGGACAAAGTGTAGACATCAGGGGGTTGGCACAGGAAGCCGAGGTACTTAACCTAGCCACAGGGGATGCTAACAATCAACAGCCAAAGGACACATTCATGGAAACAATTGTCACTGAGGGACACCTGTTGTTAACCAATGACCTGCCGACACATAACGAGTCAGTTAACACCCTGCTCCCACAAACCCATGAACACACTCAAAACCACATAAGCAAATGGAACTGCAATATGGATCTAAGATCAGCTGTAGCGGATGGTCCAGAGCCAAGTCCTGCTAATTCCAACAGTAAAGCCTCAAGGGGCGAAGTTCCTCCTCCAGAGGAAACAACAGTAGCGAGGCATAATGTAATTTCATGGAACATTGCTGGTTTAGCTAGTAAAATCAACGATCCATCTTGGGTGTCCTTTATAAAATCCTATCCAATGATTTGCCTACAAGAAACATGGCTGGTAGGAAACAACGCATTTATAGAAGGATACAAAAGCTTTTTTGTGCCAGCCGAGCCCTCAAGGAGTGGTAGAGCTAAAGGGGGTCTTGTTGTGTATACTGATCTAGCACTAATATGCTCTGTTAAAAGATTTCCCTTTAGTGATAATGACATTCAAATATTGACGATCAAAAAGGGGAAAGAATCACTAGCACTGATTAATTTTTATAATGCTGTTAACCTTAAAGGGGGTTGCAAGATCATGGATTTAGATCGTTTTCTTAGGGTTAATATGGAGAGACTCCCACCTCAGGTTGTCATCGTAGGAGATTTAAATTCACATCCCTGCGGGAACCCAGCAACCACCCCAATAGGCCTAATGGGTTGTAACAGACTCGAAGGCTTTCACTTCGATCATACCCCTCGTGGCAATTTGCTGAATGACTTTAGGGATGATTTTGATTTATTTACTGCCATGTCCCAGGTGGATGATCACACTTTATATGAAATCCCTACCTTTAAAGGCAGTGTGGGGGGTTCCTACATCGACCACATACTTCACTCTAGCAATCTTAGTTCCTATATATCTGGCTTTAAAATTCTAGAGAACTCATTGAGTGACCATAATCCTGTTTGCATTTATTTAGGAGGTACGCTCCTCAATGTACAAGAATAAAGGCCAGACAGTGGGGTTTTAAAATGCACGGATGGTAATAGACGTTTAAAGTGGGAAATGGTGAACTCGGCCCAACTTTATGAAAAGATTAACAGGACATGTAATATTGAGTTATCCACCTGCGTTTCTCCCGCACCATCAGCACAGGAAATTCTATCAGCCTTTAATGGTATAGTCACTAAAGACGGGGAAATGTTAACAGTACCCTCTACAGGCCAGATCTGTAATGTGCCAAAGTGGTTTGATCATGCTTGCTCTAAGGCAAGCTGTGATCTAAAGTCAGCCCTAAAGGCCAGACCAAGGGACTCAGTAAACATCAGGGCAGCTCGGCTCGCCTACAAAAAGGCTTTGGTTAAACGCAAAGCAGAAGTAAAAGCGTCCACTTGGGAAAACCTGCTAGACCCCGAAACACTTGGTAACAGTACTAAATTTTGGGGTATCATAAACAAACCCCTGTTTGTTTCCCCGGTTGATTCCCCTTTAGGCACCAACATATCAGAAGATGATTGGGTCTCCCATTTTAGTTCTATTTTTAATAGCGATATATCACAGCCTACATATGACAAAGATGTCCCAGGGATCAACCCCCTGCGCTTCACCATTTATGAGGTGGAGAAGGGCATCATGGGCCTAACCAGCAAGAAAGCATCCGGGCCCAATGGTCTGCCCCCAGACCTTTTTAAATCAAGGACATCACTTTGGGCACCCGTTCTCTCTGCTGTATTTAATGCAGCCGCTGACCATGGATGCCCAAAGTCCTGGGGGTTTTCCACAATAGTCCCCGTTTTTAAAAAAGGGGACCGTAACAGCACTTCCTGCTACAGGCCAATATCCTTAATCGACTCGGTCGTAAAGGTAGTAGGTGGTGTAATCCTGAACAGGTTAACAACCTGGGCTGACGAAAATAACATAATCTCCCCAATTCAGTATGGCTTTAGACCAGGCCACTCTACCATCTCTCAGTGTCTCAACGTATACATGGTTTTGGGAAAATACACACTGGCACGTCAGGGCACAGTCCACATGGCTTTTATGGACCTCTTTTCAGCCTTTGACTGTGTCAACAGGGCCAAACTATGGGAGGCTATGAGAAAGATGGGGGTGGAGCAGACCCTGGTCAACTTCTTGGCGGATTTACACCAGGACACCCAAGCTAATGTGTGATACACCCAGGACCTGAAGGTGACCAGGGGATTCGGAGTACACGGGGGCGTAAGACAGGGCTGTATCCTGGCCCCGTTTCTTTTTAACTTATATATCAATAACCTGGAAAACACTCTTTTAAAAACATGTGCTGATTACCCCTTTGTCGGACGTAAAGGGTTACCCGTTTTACTTTACGCGGACGATGCCATTTTGCTGGCAAGGACCGCAAAAGGGCTTCAATTGCTACTTAACACCTTTTTTACTTTTATGAAAACCCGGGATCTCTCCATTAATAACTCAAAATCTTTTGTCATGAACGTAGGTACAGCACATAACAAGGAGTTCCCATTTCATGTAAATGGGTAGAAGATTCCCACGACAAAAACATTTTCATATCTGGGGGTCCTGTTTGATAACCAACTGAAATGGGGCCCCGCTGTACAGAAAAAAAAGGGGAGATAACACAGGCAAATGCAGCAATTTTTAATTTTGCGAGGAAAATGGGGAAACGGCTAATTGCCGCTCTGTTAAAAGTATATCAGGCTAAGAGTGTGGCAATAGGCTGTTATGGAAGCGAGCTATGGGGGCACATAACTGTTAAGGACTTGGTGGTAGCAGAAAATAATTTCCTGAAACAGCTCCTGGGGGTCCCGAGAGGAACTGCTAATTTCATAGTGCATGAGGAGTTAGGTTCCCCTTATTTAGGTGACATCATTGCACTTCGGCCTTTAACATTCTGGCTGAAATGCTGCCTAAATAAGGACCTCCCGCTAAACCACCAGCTCCTGAGAGAAGCACTGACATGGGATAATATGTTAAAAATCCCGTGGCTAAAACATCTGAAAAAATGTTTCACTGCACTGGGGCGTCCTGAACTCTTCTCAAACCCAGACTCCATCACTGTAACTGACGTAGAATCCGTGAAAAACACCTTTTCTCTTTCGCAGCTTTTACAGCGGGAGGAGGTGGATCTAAAGAAAAGCAGCAATAGAAATTATGTTGTCCTACAAACCACACTAAGCATGGAACCTTACTTGTCTTGGCCAATGTTGAGCTTTGACCGTTTCTTGTTAACTAGGTTCCGGCTGGGCCTCTTTCACTTACTGCTAGCTGTTCCAAGAGGCAGCCACCAAGGCCAAGTGCTACCTTCCTGCGGCTGCGACTGCGTGTCTCCGCAGGATTTGGTGCACTTTTTATTTTTTTGCCCTTTTTATGATAATCCCCGGAGGGTTTACCTCAAGCCTCTTCTTAAAAGACTGAACTTTATCCAGATTAAACCCGCACTTTGTTATCTACAGCTGCTAAATAATGAATGCACTTTATTTGTAATCAGTTTTTTAAAATTAGCCCTAAAATTTAGAATCAGCATGGAGGGTTAATGCCTGTTACTGTTGTATATATTCTCTAACAGATTAATTGTGTTTTATACCTAGGGACAATGTGGTTTTTAATCAGTTTTTATGATTTTTATTAAATTGTGCTTTTATGGTTGTTTTCTGCAAATAACCGGATAAAGATCTTTAATAATAATAATAATGAATAGGACTTGTGATAATTGATGTATAATAAATTATACGAAAAATAGAGCACCAAGTTGGTAGAATTTTGAGTAAATATTAGATTAAATATGTTGTTACAGTATGTTTGCACTACATTTTTTAGAAAAAACTGATATGAACCTTTTTTAAATTTAGACTTGATGATACTATTTTAGTCCTGAAGAAGGTGGAACCATTCAAGAGATCACCGAAATGCTGCGTCGGCTTTTTTTGTTGTGATTAGATTGTAACCTAATTTGGGAGGAATGATAACATGATTTTGAGTGGAGTGGTGTGGCTCACTGGTGTGGAGTGGTGTGGCTCACTGGTTAGAGGCGGCAGACCCGGGACCAGGGTTCAATTCTAAACGCGGCAGGGTCGTGGACTTGGGTTAGCGGACTCGATAAATCTCGCTTCGGGGCCTACTCTAATCAGGGGTCCCACTCGGCAACTCTGGGCATTAGCTTGCCTAATCTCCACAATGGCCCCATCCACGCCGGGGATGCCTGGACCGGTTCCCCAGCGTTATACAGTGCCAGGAAACCTACGGGTAGCAGTGCGCTTTACAAGCTCAAACATTAACATTAATGATAATTATGACTGTCTAGATATTAATTTTATCTTTTTAAACCTAATAAATGTGTTTTTTAACTTACTTTTTTGAATTGTGCATAATATTTTAGACTTGTTACAGTTGATGATTAATAATGTTCTGGTTCAAGTGCATGTTTTGTAACAATAGATGACCATTGGTCATTTGAGGTAGTATTGGTCTAAAAGAATTGAACTTGGTTTAGGACACAACAGTTAGCCCTTTCCTTAGAATTACAGGGACTTGTTTGTTGCTGTTTGTTCAACACCCCGTCCCTTTAGTTTTTACTTCTGGGGTAACTCCATTTTCTTTGAAACTGAACTACAGGAACAACAGCAAAGCTTCCAGAGGCTTCTCTCCCTGCAACTTCCCAACAGACCAGTTGCAGTTGCTCCTGCCCTAGACCCTACTGCTAATCTCTGTCGGAGAGAACCCTAAACTCCAAGTGACGGCCCCCGGGCTGAATATGAGTTTGCTCCACCTGTCCCCAAACTGCAAGAAGTGGGACTTTTAAAACCTTTTGCCATCTTTTTGTCTTGAGAACTGATGGAGACTCAATCACTGTTGAAGCAGCAGCCATCGAACAACTGGTAGGCTTTCAAATTGCTGCTTTGCCCCTCTAAAGGAGATCCGGCTTCCAGAAAGATTTTTTAAGTACAAACATAGAGGGCTTCACTGAGACCAATGATGAGCCAAGGCGAATCAACACTAAGGAGTTCTTGAGCATGGATTCTGGACTTTGCCTGCTCAAAGCTTCCTAGCCTTTGTCGATGACCGCACTGGGACCCCTTGATTCAAAAGCCCACCATTGTCGAGCCCTGTTTTGGACCCAGCTTGCAGCTTGCTCTGCCAAAGACTCATTGACAAACACTTTTTCTCCACAATTATTTAAGTCAGAACGTAAACTTTTTGCCGGGACGAACTTGGTCCATGTATCTGATGGGTGATCCATCGCTGTCGTACTTAACTTTTGACTTTGACCTGTTGGAGTGTGACCAGATAACTGCGGTTGGTGCATTGTGCTTTTTACAGCTATTTTTAATTCAAGCTTTAAAATTCATATCTCTGGTTCTACTTATTGGATTTCTGTTGTTTTGGTGTCATTTCAATTACTACAATATCATCTATTTTATTTATTGGATTGGGATTTTTCTTTTGTTGTGCATTCACTTTATTACTGTTTGCATACTGCATAAATACTTTCCACGTTGCCTCTAATACAAGCTTGACTGCTTTGTGCCAAGCTACCAGAGTGTATTCACAGGTTTATTTAGTAATTGTTGTGGTTCACTCTGACAAGGATTGTGACTATTATTTTAGGGGGGTTCTCACCTACCTCACATATACTCTAGTTTCTTACAACATGTTTTTTCAGCATAAATCTTAACTTAAAAAAATAGATGGACACACACAGTATCCTGGACAGTTCATATAAAGTAGCTACAAGTCCTGTGCAGGTCAAACATTTAGCCACACAGGTATCATGTGAACAATCAGCTGATAGTCTTTGATTCAGTCAGGTGAAGTTTGAGTTCCCTTTAGCCTCTTCTCACGTGATCTTTAATTCCAGAAGTTCATGAAAATTTTCAGTAAAAAGGATTACTTTATGGTATTTCCTGAAAAGCAACAGTGCTGGGGATGTTTCAACTCCGAATATTGTTAATTTAATTTGTTATAGATTGTGAGAGTGAAAAAAGATGGAAGTAATCCTATCTTTAATATTAGGTGGTCTAGTAAATGTAATGAATGTTCTCTCTTTAATACGACTGCTCACTTTTCTCTGGTTAGAGTTTATATTTTAAACATTTTCGGCTATTAAAATTGTGTTGGGTCAAAAGCCTAATGGTCTTTTTTACTAAGCTAAACAGTCATTGTAAACCAATTTGTGGTATTGTTTCAGTTTCAAAACTGCTGCCTTTAAGTTGTTATTCATATAGCCCCATTACTTAAACCAGGCCAGTAGTTTATGATTCACCTTTGTATGGGGACTTTACAGTCCCCCCTCACACGAAGGTGCACACCTTACGTCATAACTATAATTAGAGGCTTGCGGTGGCAGATATTTGCAAGTGTGTGGCTGTTGGTTTTCTATAGAATCTAGGAAGTAATATTTTACCTGCTACTTTAATTTTTGAATCCAAGAATTTACCATAGTAATATTGGTAAAGTAGGTTAATATTAACTGCGAAGGATTCTGATTTCGTGTTTCTAGGCAGCCTTTCCAGCTTTCTGATTGTCCAACTCTTGTTCCATGCTGGATGCTCTTTAATTCTATCTACCACAATACTGCAGATAGGCGATTCTCTTTTTCGCTGCTCCACCTACTTACTTCCATTTCTCTTTTTCAAGTCCAGTCGTCTAGCTTTTTTACTGCCGAGTTTCATTACGCTTTAGAATAATAGCTTCTAATGCAGGAATTAATTTTGCAACTGGCCTTTCATTTTTTATCTACATTGTTCACATTTCTTCTGTGTGCTCTCTTCAGTCATTCGATTTTAAAATATTCCTTCCTCTTTTTAGGTTTACTGTTGCACAACTAATTATTCAGACTCTATCATTTTGCATCTTTGGCTTTGCAATTTTTCCATTTTCCATCGGAAAATACCCTTAGCTCTCCTAAGCTCTTCTTGTCACTTTTAAAGGGCTCCCCAGTCTATCACATTATGTTGTCAATGTGTTGGTTCATGGGTATCTGGTTTTCTGCTATGCTATTCTCATCACACTTTATTTCTTTTATTCTACACAACATTATTCCTCCCAGATTATTATTATTATTGTTCTGCATCACATCAGTGCTATACCAGTTTTTCTAATCTTCTCTCACCATTCCTATGTTCTGGAAACCATTTACGCAGGATTTTACGCCTTTGTCATATAAAATGCTACAGTGAAGTAATTAGTATGTTCTTTACTTGACTGTTCACATTTGATATTAACATTCACATATCACTTTTGCTACCATTTTTTTTATTTATGTGACATTTTTGGAAATCAGTATATAGTGCTTTGGCATAAATCGATGCATAATTTAAAATAAGGCAATAATCCACCTCATTTGGAAGCTAACATCTCTCATCTTCCTCTCTGAAAAAGATGCCTTGCTTCTTAAAGTCAAGAGAATCATCAATAAAGAAAGGGATCTTGTGAGTAAGTTACTCTCCTGGGTGAGGTGTGTGTGTGTGAGAGAGAGAAAGAGAAATATATATATACACAACTTGGAATTGCGCACTAGACTCTTTAGGAAGCCAACTGCTGGCAATGCCATACTTCACTCCTCTAGCCACCATCCGGCTCCCTTAATACGCAGCATCCCGTATGGCGAGATGCTGCGTATTAGAAGGATCTGCAGCTCAGATTTGGATTGTATGATTGCCCAGAAGGAATGTAAGGCCAGATTCCTTAGGAGAGGCTACCGATCTGAAGTTGTAGATAACGCTATGCGCAGAGCCAATGCTAAAGGAAGATTACAGCTAGTTGCACCTCTTGAACAGGCATCCCGCAACAGCCATGCGGAAACCAGATTGATCTTAACGTATAGCAGACAGCATCAGGCTATCCGGAGGATAGTACGTGGCAATTGGTCACTTATCGCTAGTGATCAGATCGTAGGAGACCAAATGTTTACCCCTTCTAATATTACATTTAGGAAGGCCCAATCTATGCGCGACAGCCTGGTTTCCAGCAGTCCAGAAATAAGAACATCTGGAGATTGCCTCCTAGGGAGTAGGGGTTTCCGCAAGTGTTCGACTTGCAAAGCTTGCAAGAATGGCATCAACAAGAGCGAGTATTTGATTCCCTTTAACAACCAACCTGTGCGCATCCAAGCCAAGCTCACTTGCAAGACAGAGTACGCGGTGTACGTGCTGGACTGTCCGTGCGGCCTACGATATGTGGGCAGCACCAAGTTACCAGCACATAAGAGGATACTCCAGCACCTCAGAGCCATCACCAACGGCGACACCGCGTACCCTGTAGCAAGGCACTTTGAGGAGGTTCACAATAAGAATCCAGAGGGATTCATATATTTTCTGATCGATACAGTTCCTCCTTTAAGGAGGGGGGGGTGACCGTGAGGGCCTCCTACGGAAATTAGAAATTTGTCACATAATACTGTTCGATTGATTGTAAGTTCCCAAATGGAATGAATTCTAGTGAAGACATGTACACCTATTTATGAGTCTAACTTGTTGTCCAGTAATAATGATTTATGTAACCACTGACCTTTTATATGTATATTTCATCTCATGCATATTAGCTGTTTCCCGCATCAAATAATTGAAATATTTAATATTTTAATTCTTACTAGTATATGTATTAAGTTACAAGCGTGACACTCTTTTTTCAAGTAGTTTTACACTGGGTTTTTTCTAGCGTGACATAAAATGTATGAATTGTGCCATTATTAGTGCTCACACTAATATTGCGATTTTGCACAAAACAATTTGCCCACTTGGGCTTTATTGCTCCTGCAAGCACAGATGTGTTGCAAGCACTAATAGGACATGTTACACACAAGAGGGCGAGGTTGCATTACTGTTTGATTTGATGATCAGGTCAAATGTTGTTCTCTTGTGATCAGTGTCCATGATACAGGGGGGCGCACCATGCACAGAAATTTGGTAAAAACATGAGTGGGATACTGCATGATAACATATAGATATGTAATTAACTTTTTTATAGGTTTTACATGTTGATTTAGTTTTTATATGCATTTTATTCCATGCTCATAGTTTTAACATCCAAATGCTTTTTACTTATTTCGTGCGCTCTTAAATAACCTGTATATAGTGTATTTAAACTGTTATTTATTGCTTGCACTTGTAACAATCAGCTTTATGGAGGTATTTTGGTATGATGGAGGAACTGACATTAGTATATCTTCTATGTCTACCTAAGTTTACATGCGCGCTAGCACTTTAAAAGGGTCACCTCACCTGTTCAGCGTTCGTCATGTGATCAAGGCCCTCCGTGGGCTGAAACGCGTCATGTTCGGTGTGGTGTTTGGGCTCCAATAAATTATACCGCACTATTCAAGGGTTCGCCTCGTCTTTTTCTACGAATGCCAAGACGTTGTATGCCTCATATATATATATATATATATATATATATATATATATATATATATATATATATATATATATATATATATATATATATATATATATATATATATATATATATATATATATATATATATATATTCACTAAAAAAAACATAGGTTTCAGGCCTTATATAGTTAGGAATTAGCTTTTAAAAAACCTTTGAAATTCACTCAAAAAACTATATGTTTTAGGGGTGTTATAGTTAGCTCGACATTTCATGCATACAAAACCATTGAAATTGCTCCTATATAGTTCGTTGTACTAACTATATTTCGCGCACCCGCAATGCACTGCTGATGATGTCACATATTAGATCATTCATGACATGGTCAGTGACATCACTGATGACATCTCAAATGACATCACTGATGACATCACTGATGACATCATCCAGTGAAGGTGGTTTGCTTTCTTATTTAAATATGCATTACATATATAGCAATTTGCATTGAAGAATGAGTGGATATATATAAATAAATATTTGGATGGAGGATTTAGTAGCAATGTAATTGACTGTTTACTTGACCAATTTATAGTGTCTCACTAAATATAGTGGATAGGGACTAAACTGTGTGAATATCTGTATCACTTTGTCAGTTGTTGTGTAAACTGGTTCTACAGTTGGTTACTAGCTATGTGAAAGTCTATATTAGTTATTGATTAGTTAACTGAGTGTTTGTATGGGAGAGTGAAAGTGTGTGTGGTTTGGTGGGGGGTGTGTGACTGTCCAAAGATGTGTGAATAGTTGATTCAGTAGATATATGAAGTTAAAATTACATGTTCTAACAGTTTGGGTGAGTGAATCTCTTTATGGGTGTGGTGATAATATATTTCTCAATGGTACATGTCCAACAAACAATAAAAATAAAGGGCAGTGTATGTGTCAGTTGTTGTATATAAATAAGTATACATAAGACTCAATAATTGTGTGAGTGACTGTATGGATAACTATATACTTGTAATAATGATTTTATAATTCACTATGACTTACTATCTATATGAATAGATGAAGGTGTGTTTGTATAAGTGTGTAGTTAAGTAAATATGTAAGTATGATCCATTGTTTGCATAAGTGAGTAGGGTGACTTCATATGTGATTAGGATGTGTGCTGTTGTTTAATGTCGATATAGGTGTATAAGTTGTTTTGATAGTGTTCTATTTTTCATTGACAGCATGTATGAGTGAATCTACAGGTAAGTGATTAGATGTGTGTATACATCTATGAATAACTGAGTAGGTTTTTAGATACTTGTATTGCTGTGACAATGGATTCAAATATGATACTCTGTATTTTACAAAGAGTGATGAAAGATTTTACTAGTGTATGAAAAGGTGTATGTGATTGTCACGTGGATGATGTCTTCAGTGAAGTCATCAGTGATGTCATTTGAGATGTCATCAGTGATGTCACTGACCATGTCATGAATGATCTAATATGTGACATCATCAGCAGTGCATTGCGGGTGCGCAAAATATAGTTAGTACAACTGACAATATAGGAGCAATTTCAATGGTTTTGTATGAGTGAAATGTCCAGCTAACTATAACACCCATTAAACTTATTGTTTTTTGAGTGAATTTCAAAGGTTTTTTAAAAGCTAATTCCTAACTATATAAGGCCTGAAACCTTTGGTTTTTTCAGTGAATTTCAAAGGTTTTTTAAATACTAATTCCTAACTATATAAGGCCTGAAACCTATGGTTTTTTCAGTGAATTTGAAGGTTTTTTTAATGCTAATTCCTAACTATATAAGGCCTGAAACCTATGGTTTTTTAAGTAAATATCCAAGGTTTTTTAAAAGCTAATTCCTAACTATATAAGGCCTGAAACCTATGGTTTTTTCAGTGAATTTCAAAGGTTTTTTAATGCTAATTCCTAACTATATAAGGCCTGAAACCTATGGCTTTTTCAGTGCATTCGCAAGGTTTTTTAAATGCTAATTCTATTAGCGCATAACATTTAAATATGTTAATATCCTTGTGGGACCACCTGAGCAGCCCTAGGGGGTCAGGTTGTTTCTACCCTGCCCCCTTTTTGGATTCTACAAGTTTGTTTTTCTGCTTCTTTTGTGCCTCGGTCTACCTAGCACAAGATGAATGCCAACACTTCCTGGTTACAAGTGTTGACAGCCAATGAGCATGCTGCTTTCCTGCGAAAGGCCTGCTGATTGGCTGCCACTGTCTGTCAACACTCCAAACCAGGAAGTGTTGGCTTCCATCTTGTGCCTCGGTAGAACCAAGGCACAAGAAAGCAGTGAAATAAAGGTGCAAAACACGCAAAGGGTGCAGGGTAGAAGCACCCTGACCCCCTAGGCCGGCTTCGGGGGCACACATTTTTCTTTTTGGGGGGGGGGGGGGTTTCCCCATGGTACGCTCAGGGTACGCGCACATGGCATCGCACCCAGCGCGTACTCCGCGAAATTTTCCAAAAGAAAATATTCGGTTTTTTTTACCTTTGGAGTCCTCCTAGGCCCCCCTGATAAAACCTAGGGGGTCAGGGGGTCTCTACCTTGCCCCTTTTATAGATTTCCCCTTTTGTTTTTCACCTCTTGTGTCGCTGTTCTACCGAGACACAAGACGGCGGACTCTCTGGACCGTTTGGAATGTTCACAGACACCCGAGAGCAGCTTTCCGCTCGCGCACTTCCGTGTCACGCCGGGTGAGCTCCCCGGTACGCGTACCGGTAAGCGCTGGAAGCGCGCATATAGATATATATGTGTTTTTGAACCTACATTTCGTAAAAACCACTGGAGCAATTTTCACCAAATATAGAAAAGGCACTTCTGCGTACCAGTCCCTTCAATTTTGCAAAGTTTGGTGTAATTCTGTTCAGCGGTTCGGGCTGTAGCCTTGTCTATTCGTCCTATGGAAATTAACATGGGGAAAACACGTTTTGGGACCCCCCTTTTTTCTCGGCCCCAACTTGACGAATCCCCCCAAAACTTCCAGGGAAGGAGCGGAGCAGAGCTGGCCTAAATTTTGGAAAATTACATGCAAACTCCTCAACCGGCGCCAAAGTTATTCCCAATAGAATGTTGCGGATTTCCTATGGTAGCTAGCCAGTAGGTAATATATATATATATATATATATATATATATATATATATATATATATATATATATATATATATATATATATATATATATATATATATATATATATATAACATATTTGGCACTTGCACATACCACCACTGACAGGCTAATTGTCCCAACTAGTGCAAAATACAAACAAGTGCTGTTTATAGTGCTCAAAAATTGCTTTAACCGTCATATAAACAATTTGCACTTCTTTTTTGCACTATCACCTGGCTCTAGCATACCCTACAGATATGCATTGTGCAAGCTCCGAAAGCATTTGACTCAACTACTGAAAGACAGAGATTAACCAAAGTCGGCATATGCAACCCTGGACAATCGTTTAGTAGTTTACTGCTTAATCTCTGATCTACACATATGAATTATACAAACATTTTAAAACACAAAATTACATTTGAATCTTTTATAACAACTGAAAATGTAATGAAAAGTAATTAAACACAACTTTTAATGAAATGTAGCAAATATTAATTTAAAATAAAAAAGCTAGTGAGGTTGGTTTTATTTTATTTGTTTAAGAAATAATGGTTAGAATTGAATATAATTAAATTATTTAATAAACATTTATATTGAGGAGTTAACATGCTTTAACATTTTATTGTATTAGTTCTGTGGTAAAACAATTATTTACATTGATTTTAAATGTACTTCTGACATACAAATGTTTTTATTCATTTAATTAAAAAAACTTTATTAATTTTCCCTTTACTTTCCCAGAGGGAGCTCCCCGCAATGGAGGCTTAGATCTCCACCTATGTGCGAAAAGTTACTAGTCACACATATAAATTTGCTCTTACAAGTCTCTACCCCCTGAACTGAGAGAGTGGAGACAGGTAAATAAAGTCTTATGTGCAAATCTACACTTGCAAATGGTGAAGAGTGAAAAAATATACATTTAGAAGTAGGTGAAGGAGTAGATTTACACATGGTTGACTCTACATGCGTAAATGTACATTGAGCATTGGGCCCATAAGTGGGAATGAGCTGAAAAGGACCTCACGAGTGTGCAATCAAGGATGAACCTGCCAGACAACTTTACTTAGGACGTTAATCATGTTTTTGGTGCAGGGTCAGTCAGGCAAGGAACATTTTCACAGTATTCCTCGGAAGGCCTCTGTTCAAGAATAGATGCAAGGTTGGTAGGTGTGAATTCACTGAGCTGCTTTCATCTCCATAAGCCTTCCATCTTGTTGAACTTTTTATTAGCCTTTCTTAGAGAAAGGCTGTCCGTTCTCTTTTTTTGCAGTAGTGACAGGCTGTTATACAGTAGAAAAGCAGATGAGAAAAAGGGTGCATACCTTCTGGCTGCCTGTCCATCCCTCCTTTGTAAGTGGTTCTGGATAAATGTACCTCAGTCCAATATCCTTCAGTTTTGAAACAGCACTGTCAGAGCCAATTAGACCACTTTTTCAGATGAAAGGGAAGCAGTCTCACATTTCTCATAAAGTAAGAATTGTCTGATTTTGAGGTCTCATTACCAATCTTTGTGCAGATTTTAAAAGTGTCACAAAATCTTTTTTCCCATTGTGTTTTTCTTAATATTACCTTTAATACTCAGAGTAAGACGTATTAGAGAAACAGATGTGTGCACCTTTTATCTATGGAGAAATAAAGTCAAATAGTCACATTTGAGGATAATTTTTGAGCACTTATGATGTATTTTGAAAGTTGTGGGACCTAGTGGGAATGTTGGCGAATTGAAATACACTCTGATCTAATTTTCTCTTGAATTTGGGTTTTCACATTAAATGTGCAATGAAAGTCCATTAAAGCACGGTAGCATGCAGTAGCTCCAATTGGACGAGCTATCCAGTGTATGTGTGAAAAATACATATTTTGATAACAGCTGTTAAGTCCATACAAGGTGCTTGAAATATATAAAATGATATCAATTTGATGTGATATTTAAATATTCACGGAGCTCTCCAGTCATTCAAAGTCAGTATTATGTTGGAAATGTTTCAAACTGGTGTTCGGGAGTGCAGACCCTGTTGTCACTTACCCAATGTTGTCTAGAAGTGGACAATCTATGTTTCTTTATGCTCCTATTGTGTAGCTGTCACTTGGGAACGACCTTCTATTAAATATTAAGAACCCAACCCAACCCCATCCGATCAGTTCAGTCCAGGCTTGTATGTGCTAACCTAGTATAAAACATAAGTCCCATCCATAGGAATGCTATGTCAGTGTACTTTATTCAGGGTTGTGTCATACTATTCTAGTAAAGAACGAACCCTCACTACACAGTTCTGTCAGTGCACCCTAATCCAGGTCTAGCATACATTGAGGGGCATCAGCAGAGCAGTGAGAGTAGGTTTGTGGTCTTAAACACCTCAGTGTGCTGCTGTGCAGGAGTCAGGGTACACTGGCAGAGTTCTGGTTGGAGTTTGCACTTCATTCTTTCTCAGTGTGTTGAAGGCCTTCTCCTTTGTTCTCATTATTAGCAAACAGAAAGCAGTTGAGAGGCAAAGGGTGGACCAGTCAATCCTGCGATGTCGTCATATCATTAGGGTTCAAACGTTGCAGCCCATTGCTGCTCGTGATTTCAGGAGTCAGGAAATCAGCAGCTCAAATGTAAGGGAAACGGAGCTTTATGGGTCATGATGTCTTTCTGTTTCTTTAATTCCTTGCCTTACTTCGAATCCCTCAGCAGTACACAGGTGCTAACTAAAAGCATACGATAAGACAATAAATACTGTTATACCTTCCTTGTCAAAGGGTGCGAGATGTCACTTGTGCAATCCATGATATTTTGTTGTCCTTGTTCACACTTAGCAAAGAAAACCTATTGCTATAGAGGAAGGCTTCCAAGTCTATGTGCACTAGCCCGAGAATATCAGCAAACTGTCAAAAGCCACCAAGAACCTCAACAGCTGGACTACTGCATCCAATGACATCCTTTTCCCCCTCAAGCACACTTCAATGTCAAGAGCTCAATCACAGAGCAGTTGTACATAAAGAAACTCAGGCTGACGGAATACCAATGCAAGCAACTGGACCACATATGGAGAACAAGTCAACACACCACAGATAAAGACAAATTTCCTCCATATACAGCCACTCCGACCCTGAACCAGACCCTGTCACCATCACAACTCAACTTTCCATCAAGGCCGCAGAACAAACTCTGACTTTGTGGCTCTTTGTCACCACCGTCGAAGTCGCTGCTACCATGAAGACTATCCGCAAGCTGGCCTTATCTGACCCTTGCCTCCTCCACACATACACCACAGGACTCGTACTGATTATCAATGCACTTTCACCCATCCTCAACACCTCCATTGACTCAGACACATTCCCAGACATCTGGAACAATGTCACCATCATGACCTTGCAAAACAAAATCTACTGACCCAATCATGCTTTCCAATGACAGAGAAACTAACCAACCAATGTCTCATTGACCAAATCAGCAACCACCACGCTACTCAATGCCACACAGTCCACATTCAGGCCCAACCACGGTACAGAAACAGCACTCATCGCCGTATGGACAACATCCGCATGATCCTTGAGAGAGGAGACACAGCAGCCATCATTCTCCTGGATCACTCTGCAGCATTTGACATTGTCTCACACCCCATCCTCATTAGGTTCCTGCTCAAGATTGGCACCAAAGAACCCACTCTCCACTAGATTCCCTCCTTAACAGATAGAACACAAGCTGTCAGCCTAGCATTTTATTTCTCGAAAGCTTGCAAACTCATTTGTGGAGTGCTCCTAGGTTAATCACCCAGCCCACCTTCTTCAACACAGCCCTCGGACCAATGTCAGCCGTGCACACAACATCAACATCCTCTCCTACACTGATGACACTCGACTCATACTTGGGTAAGACCCCCAACAAAAGAAACAAGTTCACTGCCTGCATAACTAAAATTCCTAACTGGATGAAAACTAACTGCCTTAAGCTCAACACAGAAGTATTGATCTTCAGCAAAACACTTCACCACTGGATTTCAACTGGTGGCTGACAGAACTCAAACTCACAAACAGCACCCTTCAAGGAACCTCGGAATAATCATCATGCAAACTGGACATGTCTGCAAAAGTCAGTGCCGTCTATGCATCCTGCTTTTGTGGAGTGGTGTGGCTCACTGGTTAGAGGCGGCAGACCCGGAAGCAGAGGACGGCCCGGGACTAGGGTTCAATCCCTGACATGGCAGGGTCGTGAACCAGGGTCAGCGGACTCGATAATTATCTCCTCAGTGCCTTCTCTAACCAGGGATCACATTCAGCAACTCTGGGCATTAGCTTGCCTCATCTCCACAACGGCCCCCCACAAACGCCGGGGATGCCTGGTTTCACCTTGGAGATACCCAGGAGGGAACATCTCACAGGGAAAGCCAGGACGGGTTCCCCAGCGGTCTATAGGGCCAGGACGCCTCCGGGTAGCAGTGCGCTTTACAAGACACACACATTTACATTTACATTTTGTGGGGGTCAAAAACAAATATTTTACTGAACTCTAATATTTTTGTCACCTCAAAATTTTGTTCTGGCAACTCAGTTCCTTGATCGAGTGATAAGAGTCACTACCCTTCTCAACATCAGGCCTAACAAATTAGCAGAGTAAACAAAATAAATGCCTGGGACCTCTCAATAACTGAGTTCCTGATTGATAAAAAGTTTTAAAACAAAAATCTCAAAATAGGCAGTACAGAGAAATGCAATAAATGCCATGAAGACTCAGATACAGAATATATAATCAGAATTCAGAAATTATTATAAGTCTCAATAAGGAGCAAAAATCATAAACAATGAGGAAGAAAAATTAAATGGACAGGGTCCAGTGAGGAAAACAAAATGTCTCTCTGTAACAACAAGGAGTCTCTGCCAAAAAGGGAACTTATCATCACTCACCGCCAAAAACAAGGAGTTTTTATACAAATTTTACAAATAAGGAATTAACAAAACATGATTAGCGCTTGCATGTATTGGGCAAACCAGAATCAAGAACGTCAATAAAATTATTGTAGCTCTAACCCATTTCTAAGGAGGAGAAACTCTTCCATTAGCTTTCACACTAACAGCAGTCTGGGGATGTAAAATACACTATGAAACATTCACAGACAAAGATTCATACACAAGTATCAAGTCTGAGTTCAACTAAAAAAGTTGAGAATCCCCTTGAAGCTCCTGGACCCCATAATCCAGTTGCACACCAATACCTGGATTCATATTAATTTAGGGGATGCCGCTCATCTACCCAGGAAAGTTCTAACATTGCGGTGCGATAAACAGGGAAGTGTATTACCCCCCTGCATTTTAATCTGTTCATCGCTGATCTTCCACAGTTGCTTGACGCTGTAAATAGCCGTTCCCAGCAGATTGGCAGCGCACGGATCAGTAACCTCCCGTATGCTGATAACCTAGCCCTATTCAGTTTTGCGAGGTGGGTTTGCAATGCTTGCTTAATCAGCTGTTCACCTATAAAAATATAAATCATCTGGAGGGTAACCTGAAAAGAATCAAGGTAGTTATCAGGGGGGCGGCTGCTTCTATACCAGTAATTAAGGTTGTGGTTGATCAATCTTATAAATACCTGAGGGTATGCATAGATACCAAAGGCTCCTTCATGATGCTTCAGAAGGAAATTGAAGTGACTCCATCCAAATTGTCAAAATCTCTATTAGTGCCAAGCCTTTCATCTCTGCTGGAGGTGATGCGAGCAAAGATCACTCCCATATTGATGTACGGCACCAGAATCGTCTTGGGCAAGGACAGCCGCATATTCAACAAGCTCATCGTCAGCATTTATAAATGTGTTCTGCGCCTGCTGAAGGCTTCATCAGCCCCCCTGATTAATCTGGAATTGGGCCTTTTGAATCAGCATTCCGTTAGCACTGGAGCCTTTCTCAATCTGTGCCATAAGCTGCAGGGGTAGGGCTAACTTGCCAGAGGCAATGTTATGGGCAGACATCAACTTCCACATACCCCCCGGATAATCGGCCCCTGTCCAGCCTGTTGCTTATGCTCTGTACCTGCACTTTGTGAGCCACCACCTTCTGGCTGTACTGCTGAAAGCAGCAATTTGAGTGTTTTTGTTCTGGTTAAAGGCCAAGTGTGATTTGTTTTATGGTAATCATTTTTAAAATTCAGGTGCTTTACAAAGCTAATATCTCTTGTTTTAATGATCAAACTACTGTTATCTTTATGCACTTGCACTTTGCTAAAGAGGCTGGTTCTAACCAGCTTGTTGTCTCTGAATGATAGCACTTTAATACATTTTTTGAAGGTGCATTGATGTTTTGAAGTTTTACAATCCTGGTACTTTACAATGTTAATGTCAAATTGCTGCAATTTTGTATGCTCCTGCATTTATTTAACGGTACGGGTAATTATTAACTTGTTGTCACTGATTGACAGTACCTTTCTATTCTTTTGTATCCATGTGTTTATTATTTGCTATGTTTTCCTTATTACGTCTTGGAATTCTGTTTTGTTTTATTATTTCACATTTTTAATATTAGCAAATGTTGTAAAGGTTTTAATTAATCATGTAGAATAAAGAATACTGACTCACTCATACTAAAAAATATGTCAGCAGAGCAAAACAAGCTATAATGATTATACATAAATAAGTGAATCCTGCAAGCTATAATGGAAAAACAATTACTAATGCTAAGTAGCTATAAAGTATTGACAGCCGAATAAAGGAATAAAGTGCATTAGCTGTTTCAGATATTGTGCGAAGTAATCTTCCATAGCCATGTCTTATGAATTTACTTAAATCACCTTATTTTTATAAGGTGGATCAACAGAAATACGAATGATCTGCACCAGGGCTGCATTACGTCAGTTCTTTGCTAACTGGGGCCGTGGCATGTTATCAACCTGAGCACAGATACAGAAGGGTGTATACCTGTTTTTAGGTCTCGTCTGACAGGGTGCTTGGGTGCGAGACATATTGTTTTGTTATGGTGGGCCCATTTTGCACCATTGTTTTGATTCATTGTGACTCTCATTTGCTTGCTTCTTACTCGTTAGGTGTGCGGCCCTTACTTCCTCTTCTTATGTTTGTCCCATCCCTGAAGCATGGACTCATTAATGTGTACTTCTACTGTCCATCTTTTAAGGTTCTCATTTTTTCTTTTCATGTAAGCACTCTACAAGAGTATATGTGTTATCCAACTGTCTCCCTCATGTGCTTCGCTCCTTCTCACCATTGTGCTCTGTGTTCCTCTCTCATGTCCATGTGTATCTCCCCACTCCCATATTGCCCTCTTGCTTTCTGCCAGCCAGCTCCACTTTGCTGTCTTTCTCTTATTTGAACTTCCCTTCTGCTCAACCATTTTGCTTCTGCTCCTCACCACCGACCTGTTTTGCTTCCATTCGCGTGTTGCTTTTGCCCCACCTACTTTAAAATCATGTCGCCTCACCCACATTGCTTTCAGAGCATATCCGTGTGTTACTTCTGCCCCCACTCACTTAAAAAAAAAAAAATTGTAGGCAACACCAATATTTCCCAAAGGGGAGACCAATTGGCTTTGCCAATGCTTGTTTTAAGAGTTACTGAGTGTTGAAAAATGGCCTTCTCTGAGAAGTCACTCCAAACGTTTTGTCTTTCTCCTCTTCAGACCTCATTTTTGTTGGCTTTAGGACTCGGAGTACTTTACCACTGACTGCTAGCCAGTGCTAAAATGCATGTGCTCTCTCCTCTAAACATGGTAACATTGGCTCATACCTAACTGGCATATTATACTTATAAGTCCCTAGTAAAGTTCACTACATGTGCCCTGGGCCTGCAAATTAAATGCTACTAGTGGGCCTGCAGTATTGATTGTGCCACCCACACAAGTAGCACCACATACTTGTTTCAGGCCTGGCACTGCAGAGCCTGTGTGTGTAGTCCAACTGCCATGTTGACTTGGCATTTAAAGCCCATTGCCAAGCCTTAAACGCCCATTTTATTATATATAAGTCACCCCTAAGGTAGGCACTAGGTAGCTGATAGGGCAGGATGCTGTGTAATCAAAAGGTAGGACATGTACTTTTAAGTGTCGCATTTATGGTAGTGAATAACACCCATATTTGTTTTTCACTACTGTTTGTTTTTCACTACTGTGAGGCTTACCCCGCTTATAGGTTAACATTGGGAATTCCTTATTCCACTTATAATCTGTAATTCCTTATGGAAAAGGAGTAGCTCTGTTGTGTTTCATATAATGGAAATGGTATTGAGAAAACCGCTTTACTAGTAAAAATGAATTTATCACTACCCTTTTAAAAATGCCACTTTTAGAAAGATGGCATTATTCTGCTCTTATGAAAAATAGTTGCACCGACACGAGATGTGTGGGTGTCTCCTCGGGCACAGATATTGGTGCTGTTCTCCAACAGCCAATGTTCTTCAAAAAAGCTTTTCAATACTTCTTGATTTCTTAAAGTATTTTATTCATACTTTTAGATCCAGAATCATGAATTCTAATTTCATAGACTTTCGAATGTATCAACGTTTCTTATTCATCCGTCAATTTATCCTGAATAGCTATTTCTAATGCATTTCGGCATAAGCCTTCATCAGGGAAGTCTGTAAATATAAATAAAACAACATTGTGGTTCTGTAACCGAATTGCTACCTCTGCAGTTAAATAACTCTATTCATGCCTATGTACGTGAAACTAGTGGTGTTAATTACACAATACAGCTATACATTCTTGAAACACATGTTCATGTGTATTTACGCACTGGGATTACATTTAAATTTAGTGCAGTACTAAGGTTTAAAGTGGGAAGTGCGAAAGTGCTTATGGCAAGGTTCTATGTCGGCTAGGTGTTTCAGCGTGCGTGGCATTACTTGAAAGTTGGAAAAAGGTGCTCAATTAATAAAAACGTGATCTGTAGCGTTCGTGTGGCTAGATGCCAAAATCGTAACCACGAACTTTAAGTGAAGCGGGCAACGCGCTTTAATCAAAATTGCTCACCAGTTGACATGTAAATAAAATAGCTTACCGCGATTAAATTGCGAAGACGCCTAAGCGGGATTCGAGGCTTCCGCCATAGTTCTCCTCTCGATAGTGTGTTGGCGTATTACGTGCTTAAAAAGGGGTGTGTTACTGGCAATGACGCTGCGCGCTGGTATCATGTTAAAGAAACAGGACATCTATATACACTTGTGTTCGCCGCTGATCTAAATAAAGATATTCAATGAGTGCAATGAACCTCAAAGCAAACGCTTATGGACAACTATCTCCTCCGGAGTACCAGTGGTTTTGATGTCATGTACATTGGCATTATTATTTAAATGATAACAGTATGACTGTTAGACCAACATATAAATTGTGAGCCTTGACGTCCGTTCAGCTCTGCTCTAGGAATCACAACAATGTATAACAACATATCATAAATAGCATCCAAATTCAGTCCGTTCATTCATCCCCCTAGGCTTAAGGGTCTGTAGATGAAATATCCAGTAGTTCTCACATTTCAATAATGTTTTCTTATTGTCTCTATCATCACGTTTTTCTACAAATTCCAAAATACATGCTTTAATTTGGTTGATTTGATGATTTGCTTCAATGTAATGGGTGGCCCCTACCGATTTCAGAGCTCTAGTCCTAATGTTACTCTTGTGTTTATTGAGTCTCACCTTCAGTTTTCTTTCAGTCTGACGGATATATGCTTTGCGGCATGGGCACTTAATAAAATAAATAATGTTAGTTGTGTCGCATGCAGCATTCACCCGTAAACTGATTTTGTTGCCCCTCATGGGGTGTGTAATTGTGTTGCCTTGTAGGATATTATTGCAGTTACTGCAGTTTCTGCAGGGGACAGTGCCCTTGAACTTTTTAGCTGGTCCTTTAATGGGTGCTTGTTTGATGATTTCTCCCAAGTTTCTCCTCCGCGAAAATGCAAAGGCATTTCACTAAAGATGTTTTTGAAATCCAGTTCTGTTTGTAATAGAGGCCAATGCTTCTTAATGATACTTTTATATTGTGGACTGGCTGTAGAAAACTAAATCACACATGTGATTTTGGGTACTCGGCCCTCATCCTCCTAGACCTCTCCGCGGCATTCGACACGGTCTGCCACCGCACCCTAGTACGGCGCCTCAGCAGCGTCGGAATCCAGGACAAGGCGCTGGAATGGATCATCTCCTTCCTCGACGGAAGAACACAGAGAGTCCGCCTACCACCGTACAAGTCAGAGGCCACCGAAGTCATCTGCGGCGTCCCCCAAGGATCATCTCTGAGCCCCACCCTCTTCAACGTCTACATGAGCCCCCTCGCGGCCATCGTACGCAAACACAACCTCAGCATAATCTCCTACGCCGACGACACCCAGCTGATCCTCTCCCTGACCAACGACCCCGCCGCCGCCAGAGCCAACCTGCACGAAGGGATGAAAGAGGTAGCCGAGTGGATGACAACCAGCCGCCTGAAACTGAACTCGGACAAGACGGAAGTCCTCATCCTGGGCTCCTCTCCCTCCGCCTGGGACGACTCCTGGTGGCCTCCCGCCCTGGGCACCGCACCCAAACCGACAGACCATGCACGCAACCTGGGCTTCATCCTGGACTCCTCCCTCTCCATGACCAGGCAAGTCAACAACGTCTCCTCGGCGTGCTTCAACATCCTACGCATGCTACGGAAGATCTTCTGGTGGATCCCCACCGAGACCAGGAAGACCGTCACCCAGGCCCTCGTCACCAGCCGACTGGACTACGGCAACGCCCTCTACGCCGGTACCACCGCCAAGCTCCAGAAGAGACTCCAGCGGATCCAGAACGCCTCAGCCAGACTCATCCTCGACATCCCACGAACCAGCCACATCTCCGGACATCTGAGAGACCTTCACTGGCTCCCCGTCAACAAAAGAATCACCTTCCGCCTCCTCACCCACGCACACAAAGCCCTACACGACCAAGGCCCGAGCTACCTCAACAGCCGAGTCAACTTCTACGCTCCCAAACGCCACCTCCGATCAGCCAACCACGCCCTCGCCGCCGTCCCCCGCATCCGAAGAGCGACCACAGGAGGAAGGTCCTTCTCCTACCTGGCCGCCAAGACCTGGAACTCCCTCCCGACCGACCTGCGCCTGACCCAAGACCACCTCTCCTTCAGGAAGAAGCTGAAGACCTGGCTGTTCGAGCAGTAGCGGCCCCCCCCCCTCCCCCAGCGCCTTGAGACCCTACGGGTATGTAGCGCGCTTTATAAGTGTCACTGATTGATTGATTGATTGTAACCTTCTGGGATGAAAGCAATGATTTTCTATCGCGTGTTATGACGCGTTCCATTGATTGTTTCAAGACTGTCTCTGGGTATCCTCTATCTCTGAAACGTTGAACCATTTTATATGACTGCTCCATGAATTCCATAGGGTCCGAGACTATTCTCTTCACCCGCAATAATTGCGAGTATGGTAGATGGTGTTTAAGTGCTTGTGGGTGGAAGCTCTGGTATGCTAACATGTTATTCCGATCAGTTTTATTGATGCCCGGGGCAGAGGTGAAGTTCATCCAGGTTTCCGTGAGGAAGGCAATGTCAGGGTGGCCAGAGATCAATAGGTCCCAGATCTCCATGGTGTGTTTCTGGAGGGAGCGTGTCTTGAGCAGAATTCAGCTGAGAGAGTGGGGTCCAGTATATGTTGGTCGTGCGGTGAGTGGGGCTATTGTGCGGTGGTTTGCGACGGTGCAGCGGCAGTGTCTGTAGGATAAGAGACCCTGGGTGTCATTCGGTAATTCCCTGCAGCATGTAATGTAATGTAATGATGTCTTGTAAAGCGCATGAATCACCCCACATGGGGTATCTCCGCGCTGTAGACCACTGGGGAACCCGTTTTGGCTTTCCCTGTGAGATGGTTTCTACTGGGTATCTCCAAGGTGAAACCAGGCATCCCCGGCGTATGTGGGGGGCCATTGTGGAGATTAGGCAAGCTAATGCCCAGAGTTGCCGAGTGAGATCCCTGGTTAGAGTAGGCACCGAAGCGAGAATTATCGAGTCCACTGACCCTGTTCCACGACTCTGCCGCGTCGGGAATTGAACCCTGGTCCCGGGCCGTCCTCTGCTTCCGGGTCTGCCGCCTCTAACCAGTGAGCCACACCACTCCACTGCGGTGCGGTGTCCAATGTTGAGGGCATAGAGGGTGCTGGCGTCGTAGTGGGGGTTGGTCCTAGTACTGGGGTCCTTGGTGCTGGGAATGATCCAGGTGCCTTTGGCGCACCTGTGTTGTGCCAGCTGTGTGTGCCCACTGCGTGGTTGCGCTGCAGTGACCATGGAGGGGCGCTAGGGGTGAGGGCTGGACAGCAGGGGGCAGTGAGGTGGGAAAGAGGAGAACTGCGCAGGAGGAGGACGGTGTTGCGGGGACACGGTGAGGAAAGGCACAATGCAACAGGCGGGAAGAGAGGAGAAGATGCAGAAGGAGAAGAAAGTGACAAAATAACAGAGGATGCAGAATGTGAATAGCGTGACAGAAGAGCACAAAATGTGAAAGGAAGAAGAGAGATCAGATCAGAAGGGGAGGCAGAAGCTGAGAGACAGAGCAGTCAATGGCAGCAGTCCCAGGCCAGTCAGTGGACCCCTGTGTTGTGTATCAGCATCCACTTACCTAAGGGGATTTTTGGCCCAGGACGGGGTAGCAGCAGCCTAACCAGGGCTCCAGGAGGCAGTCTACAGGGCGGTGATACTGCTCTGCAGGGGAATCTAAAGGGGCCACAACAGCCTCCCGGGAGGCACTCAGGGCAGGCAAGTGTTCCAAAACCCCTCAGCATGAAGTGCTGGCCTGCTGCGGTGAACCCTCCCCCAAGCAGGCGTCTGAGACTGAAACCGGCTTACAGCGCTGCAGGGGTGTGGGACGGTGGACACACCATGACCCTGGCAACCCCCAGGGACGGCATCCCCAGCAAGCGGAGGATACAGGGGCAGGTGCTGCAGCAGCAATGCCCTTAGGTCAGCCCGGGATCTTTGCCAGGAGCAGTGGTCGGGTGGAAACCCTGCCATGTGGCCACTCGGCAGCACTGTGTAAAAAAACAAGGACCCCCTGTTTTGGATCAAATTCCTGGGTCAGGGTAAACAATGTGTGTAAATTAACGCACCCAGGCAAAACAAACTACCTACTGGCACATTTTAGATGGCAAACTAAACACAATTGATAATGATAAACAACTGTTTTAGCACATAGAGTACATTTTAATTCCATACAAAAAATAATATTTGATAAAATCAGTAGATTATTGATGAGACTTGATAAAACATTTTAGCATTATAGCATATGCATTCATTAATAAGAAGCGGGTTATTTTATAAAATGATGGATGGTTTCCTGTCTACGCGTTTCGACACGTGACCGTGTCTTCCTCAGGACTGTACCATCATGATGCTGTTTAAACAGATTTTTAATATGTGCTTCTACTTCTTTTTGGTTCTCCTATCTGTTGAACCATACGAGTTCACTGCTGAGTTGCGTACAGGTAGATGATTGTCTATTTAGCCTAATTTTTCTGAGTATTCTCGCCACATTTGCAAAGGTTCCTGGCTTATGTTTGCTTTTGTTCATGAGAAATATTTGTGTGCATAGCAAGATCTTTTGTACTGTACAGTGAGATAATTTTTACTGTAATCAAACCATGCCAAGTTGAAAATTGGGTGCAGATCTATTTTTTCAAAAAGTTTAGGTTTCACTGAGAAGTTCCATGTACGATGGAATTCTGAAAGAGAATAAAATGGAGGCCTTGAATATGATAAGCAAATTGTGCTGCTCTGTGTGTCAACTGCACACCCAGTAAATACCAGTTGGGCTGTGGTCAGTGTTTACAGGATACACAATTTAAGACCCATTCTGCTTAGAACACGTTGAAATGGAGAATATCAGAAAGTGCATGTTTTTGCCCATTACGAGGTTTGCAGCCACTGCATATGTCTGGCATGTTTGACCTGGTGAAAATCAGCAGATCAAAAATCACTCCAATGTGCAATTATGACCCAAGATGTAATACCAAGTCAGATAAAAATGGGAGACTAAGCCAATTTTCTGTGAACTATATCATATGCAGAGTCATTTCTAAGGATATAAGAAACACAAATAGGCTTTACGTGGCATGACGTAAATATGGAAAAAAGGCTTCTTGACATTTAGAAAGTTCAAAGATTTCTGTAGAGCTTCCGGAATGTTGGAAAATCAAAACTTCACAAGTTGGCATGCCTCTATTCTACAATTAGTCTTTTCCTGGAGAATAGTTCTTATTTACTCACACAGGTGAGCTGTTTTTAATAACAACCTTAACAGTTATGGCATTATAATTTATTGACAGCTGGTCCTTGCCATCTACCATGCCTGCTATGGCATATATCTTTAGTATGACAACAGTACTAGACTCGACCATACTTGTGCAGGTCACTGGTATGTTATTCAGTTCCTTTAGCCTAGCACTTACATTCTGTAAGCAGTTTGACTTAGAAACAACGTCTGCAGTGAAATTTATGTTCCAGCAATTTACAGTACCATTCTCGCAGTCACACTCGTAGTATCACTCAGCATACCATAGCAATGCACGTTCCAGTTTGCAGTTATCAAAACGTCCCCTACTGATTGACTGTAAGATCTATAAACTCTGAGGTGAATCTTCCCCTTGGCTGAGAGAATCGTGTTCACTAATCCACCAGGATCAGGCTTTTGTATTGAGTCAGATTACATACTACTCCCAAAAACTTCTTAACCTAAGATTATTCTCTTATTGTTTGGCAGGCCATCATTTTTGGAATCTCCTTAAATTAAATTAATAGATATTTTTGCCAATTACACAATATATTTTAAAGATGCCTTTGGAAATCCTTTGTTTCCATTGTCAAACATATTTCTGTTATACCCTAATATTGTAAACTCTAAGAGGCATATTCTCAAGAACGTGTGATAACCATAGCAAAAGTTACTTAACACAACTGTGCATATCGCAGTCTATCACAAGAAAATAAAACTGTCTTAACGTCCAATTCCCAACCCGTCGACACCATGCGGTAGTAGCATTATAACGTGACTGCGCAAAATCCAACGCGACTAACAAAAATGCAAAACATGAACGCCCAAAAAGTTGTGATGCCCCAAAGCGTGATACCAAAATCAACGGTAACCAGTGAGAGTCCTGCAATACCCACGCATCATGCGGAAAAATGCACTATAAAAGCCAAAACAATAAAACACGCCAAAACCAATTCAAACACCGTAGCACCATGGATGCACCCGGACTGAGTTCAGAGGAGAAGCCTAACCCCACAAGCCCCAAGGAGGACCAGCCAGGAACCCAGTGTTCGGGGAAGGGCAAGGAGAAGAGGAAGAGGAGGACGGGGTTCAGTCCATAGCAAGACCGGATCATCGTCACGGAGGTGATAGAACACTACCAACAACTGCTCGTCACCTTCACTGCTGTACTGGCAACACAAACGGAAATATGGCAGACCATTGTCACCAACGTCAATGCAGTTGGTGGCGAGGAGGTCCATGGAGGAGGTCAAGAGGTGCTGGCAGACCAAACAGAAACTCGCCGCCAACATGAAGACAGCAACGGCGACTGGAGATGGGAGGCCTGCGCCACAGGACAAGCTGGATGATCTGGAGGATATGGTGGCCACAGTCACCAGTGTGGAGACAGTGGCAGGAGTTGGGGCCTAGACACAGCACGATATGACCTGATCCAACAGCAACACGGTGAGTGACGACCAGGGACTGGGAGGACGGGGGGAGATGGGCACAATGGCACACATGCACGATCATGTGAAGCACACTGCATACGCACAATTTCAGTGGAGCATGTCCCTGATGCGGTAACCAGTGAAAGTCCTGCAATACCCACGCATCATGCGGGAAAATGCACTATAAAAGCCAAAACAATAAAACACGCCAAAACCAATTCAAACACCGTAGCACCATGGATGCACCCGGACTGAGTTCAGAGGAGAAGCCTAACCCCACAAGCCCCAAGGAGGACCAGCCAGGAACCCAGTGTTCGGGGAAGGGCAAGGAGAAGAGGAAGAGGAGGACGGGGTTCAGTCCATAGGAAGACCAGATCATCGTAACGGAGGTGATAGAACACTACCAACAACTGCTCGTCACCTTCACTGCTGTACTGGCAACACAAAAGGAAATATGGCAGACCATTGTCACCAACGTCAATGCAGTTGGTGGCGAGGAGGTCCATGGAGGAGGTCAAGAGGTGCTGGCAGACCAAACAGAAACTCGCCGCCAACATGAAGGCAGCAACGGCGACTGGAGATGGGAGGCCTGCGCCACAGGACAAGCTGGATGATCTGGAGGATATGGTGGCCACAGTCACCAGTGTGGAGACAGTGGCAGGAGTTGGGGCCTAGACACAGCACGATATGACCTGATCCAACAGCAACATGGTGAGTGACGACCAGGGACTGGGAGGACGGGAGGAGATGGGAACAATGGCACACATGCACGATCATGTGAAGCACACCGCACACGCACAATTGCAGTGGAGCATGTCCCTGATGCCCTTGGCACAGTGCAGCACACATAGAAACACCAAGTAGGCCCCCGTCCACAATGTGTACATATGGGCCCCCTCAGAATAACCAACACTACCAATTCATGCACATGTGATGAAACCAGAAAAGCAGCGGCTACGTGAGCCACACTGACGAAGCAAGTGTCACTGTATGACTGATAGCATGACAGTAGCCCAAATAAATGAACTTGTGCACGGATTGACATGGAGGTGGCCCAGTGTGGATCACAGCCGTAAAGGAGCAGGTCACACTCTGACACATCCACGTGCACCTACAACCCATGCAGTCCAATACAGGCAGCAGACATATAATGCACAAGGCCACAAAATCTGTGCAAGAGCACAAATGACCCAAGTAGCAAACATCCCAGCCCTTGAAAAGCACACAATTCAAAGGCACATCACCTCAAAGGGACCGGGGGCAACGAAATCAGAGCTGCAGGGTCGACTCCCCCACAATGCAGCACACACATAGCAACCACAGTACATCACCAATTAAGGCAATGTGGGACAAAGTGAAACACCTACACCACAGGACAAGGACACAACAGGTTCTGCTTGTGCGTAGTAAGAAATGCGTTACTTACCTGTAACAGCAGTTATCCAGTATTGGTATCTTTCATAGATTCACATGCCTGAATCATTCCCCGTCGTCGGGGTAGGAGTCCCCGGTAAATAACAATAGTAATGTCACATAGACATATACTTAGTACTAGGCCAGAGGCCTCACATTAGTAGCCTATCTAGGTCCTTATGTAAAAAGGACCAAACTTTGGCCAGGAGCCAATCAGCTACCATCACCCTTCTCACCTTCCTGGAAGGAGCCCTAGTCCCTCAGATTTTCGTAAGCACAGTGCTAAGTAGTACCTACTGAGAGGGAGAAGGTGAGCCCTTCCAGGGGAGGCGGGTGGGTTGCATGTGAATCTATGAAAGATACCAATACTGGATAACTGCTGTTACAGGTAAGTAACGCATTTCTTATCCAGTATTATGGGTATCTTTCATAGATTCACATGCCTGAATCAGAATAGCAAGCAATAATGAGCACATTTCGCATAATACATTCGTAAAGACATAGTAATCTTATCACAAGTTGTTACACAGTTTACATGATACTTACAACCTGATAAGAAATGTGCGATAAATTACCTGGAAGGTGGGATGATAGGAAGAAGGCTCACCACTAATGAAATAGATGACGTAGGACAGCCTGCCCCACTGCTGCATCCTTCATAAGTTCAGAGTCCAAGCAGTAGTGCTTGGTGAACGTATGTGGTGTCTTCCATGTCGCCGCTCTGCAAATGTCGACAATGGATACCCCAGCAAAGAGCGCCAAGGAGGTGGAAACCGCTCTAGTGGAGTGTGCTCGTACTTTTGAAGGCAGAGGGTGGCCCGCCTGTTGGTGACAGAAGGCGATGGCCGCTGAAATCCATCTGGAAATGCTCTGTTTTGTTAAAGCTAAGCCTTTCCTGGGTCTGCTAAATGCAACAAACAATTGGTTGGACTTTCGAAATTGCTCCGTCCTGTGAAGGTAAAATTTGAGACATCGTTTGAGGTCCAATGAGTGAAGAGATCTTTTAGCCGCAGATGATGGATTCGGGAAGAAAGATCGTAGGACAATAGGTTCGTTGAGATGGAAAGAGGACGGAACCTTTGGTATAAACTTAGGGTTAGTCCGTAGAATGACCCTGTCGTTCTTGAACTGGATGAAGGGGTCTTGCACAGAAAAAGCCTGCAGTTCACTCACTCTCCTTGCCGACGTGAGCGCCAGCAATAGAGCTGTCTTCCATGACAAATATTTTAGATCTGCTCTGTGGATTGGCTCAAACGGGTGTTTCATTAGTTGAGTTAGTACCACATTTAGTTGCCATGTAGGTGGAGGTGCTCTAACTGGAGGGAAAGATCTGAATAATCCCTTCAGAAACTGTTTGATTAGTCTGTTGGTCCATAATGAAGCTCCACACGAAGATCGTCTGAACCTGGATATGGCCGCCAGGTGGACCTTTATTGAAGCGTGTGCCAATCCAGAATTGGCTAAGTGGAGCAAGTAGGGCAGAATTTGTGCTGGAGTAGAAGTGAACGGATGCAAATTCTGAGCTCTACACCACAAACAGAACCTTTTCCACTTGAGGGAATACGTCTTATTAGTACTTTCAGCCCGAGCCCGGGCTAAGACGACCCTGCATTCCTGTGGAATATCTAAATCCTGGAACTCTCTGAACTCAGGAGCCAAGCTGATAATTTTAGAGATGTTGGATCCGGATGCTGGACTTGTCCCTGGTTCATTGTGAGGAGATGTGGGCATGTCCTGAATAGAATTGGAGGTTCCAGCGATAGAAGGTGTAGCTCCGTATACCAGTGTTGGCGCGGCCACGCTGGGGCTATCAGGATCATGGTACAACTCTCTGCTTTCAGTTTCCGGAGAACCCTGGGGATCAGGGGAAACGGTGGAAAAGCGTAAGCAAAGACGTTGCACCATGTCATCGAAAAGGCATTCCCTAGGGACCTTTTCTGGGGAAGCCAGCTTGCGTAATGTTGGCATTTCGCGTTCACTTTCGTCGCAAAGAGATCCAGGTGAGGTTTGCCCCAACGGGAGAACACCGAGTCGAGCGTCTGCTGGTCGAGCTCCCACTCGTGGCAAAGTGAACGCTGCCTGCTTAGCGAGTCTGCCAGGGTGTTGTCTACTCCTGGGACATACTCTGCCCGCAGAGAAATGTCGTGTTGTACCAGCCAGATCCAGATTTGCTGAGATTCTCGAGACAACGTCCTGGATCGAGTACCCCCCTGCTTGTTCAGGTAGTGCATTGTGGTGGTGTTGTCCGTCCTCACAAGCACTGGGGAGTTCCTGATACGGGGCAGAAATGCTCGAAGTGCCAGGCGCACTGCTCTCAATTCCAGCAGATTGATGTGGAGTTGTTTTTCTGCCACTGACCATTGACCGTGTACTTGCAGTTCCTGCAGGAACGCCCCCCATCCTTCCAGTGAAGCGTCTGTGGTTATCACATGAGGAGAGACTGGGAGAAGAAAAGGGAGACCCTTGTTTAAGTTGTCGCCCAGAAGCCACCATCTCAGAGCTTTCTTCATGACCTGAGTGATCCTGATCCAGTCGTCGAAAGACCCTGTAGATTGGATCCACTGATTTGTTAAGGCTTCCTGTAGAGGCCGCATGTGTAGGCGACAGTGAGGAATGAGAAAAATGTTGGAAGACATCATTCCTAGCAATGATTTGAATAGTCGAACTTTGACTCTCTGTTTGGCCTGAATGTGGACAGCCAGAGTCTTCAGCTTGACCTGACGTTCTTTGGAAGGAAAGGCTTTCTCTTGTTGTGTATCCAACGTTGCTCCCAGGAAATTGAGACGTTGTGACGGTTGGAGAGTTGACTTTTCCTGGTTGAGTGTTAAGCCCAGATTTTTGAATAGATGAAGGCAGGCCGAAGAGGACTTGGCTACGCCTATCCGAGTCGGAGCTTTGATGAGCCAGTCGTCTAGGTAGGGAAAGACTTGGTGATGATGCTGGCGAAGGTATGCCGCTACTGGTGACAGACACTTCGTGAAGATGCGTGGAGCTGACTTCAGGCCGAATGGTAAAACCCTGAACTGGTAGTGCCTGCCTGCCACTGCAAACCTCAGAAATTGTCGATGACTCTTGTGAATGAGGACATGAAAATAGGCATCCTGGAGGTCTAAGGATACCATATAGTCTTTTGGATTGAGTAGGTGTAATACCTCCTGGAGGGTAACCATACGGAAGGACTGCTTCTTGAGGTATATATTTAGGTTTCTCAGATCCAGTATTGGTCTCCATTGCTTCTTCTCCTTTTTTCTGACCAGGAAGAATCGGGAATAGAATCCTCTCCCCTTCTGACCTCGAGGAACTCTCTCCACTGCTCTTTTCTGGAGCATTAGAGAGAGCTCCTGTTGAAGTAGGCGTAGATTCTTGTGCTGCATAGGACATGGTGGGTTCGGAGGAGGATGTTCCACAAACTCCAAAGTGTGTCCGAAGCGAACTAACTGCAGCACCCAACGATCTGTTGTAATTTGTTTCCAATTGTGAAGGAAGTTGGTAATTTTTCCTCCAACTGCGAATTGTGGAGAAGAGGTGGAGGTATGCTGGAGAAAGCAGTCATTGGCGTCTGTAATTATCCTTCTTTCCTCCTTTCCCTCGAAAGGACGACTTGTTGTAGGAAGCTCGTCCTTGTTGCTGTCTCTGCTGATATTGAGGCTTGTACTGCTGAGAAGAGTTATAAGCGGACTTGTAACCTTGATAGCTGCCCCTATTCTGCTGCCCTCTACCTCTGGATCCTCGAAAGGAATTAGTTTTGTATTGTAGGGTGCCTAAGGCTTTCGCCGTGTCGGTATCCTTCTTAATACCTTGCAGCATATCATCGATATGTTCACCGAAGAGCAGTTCGCCATCAAATGGCATGTCTAGAACTTTGGCTTGCACATCAGGCCGGAATGCTGTGGCTTTTAGCCAGCCCTGGCGTCTCAAAACCGCTGCTCCTGCCAGTTGACGAAATCCTGTGGAAGCGATATCTAAGGCCACATCGATCATCTCTGAGGCAGAGCGTTCGCCCTCCAGCAAAATTTTCTTAACCTCTTCTTTCTGGTCTTCTGGGATTGCCTCTAGATATGGAGCTATATCTGCCCATATCTGTCGATTGTAGCGACCTAGTAATGCTAGAGAATTTGCAGCCCTGACTGATAGGGCGGACATAGAAGAAAATCTTTTGCCGATGGCATCAAGTTTTCTCCCCTCCTTATCAGGAGGCGCTGTTATTGCCGCTGACGGGTTGCTAGACTTCTGCTGAGCGGCCTGTGATATAACTGAGTCCGGTTTAGTCTGGCCAGTTAAGCATGCGGGAGCAGTGTCTGGGGCTTTGTACTTCCTTTCAAGTCTAGCCGGCACTGGAATGAGTGAGGAAGGATTTTTCATAATTTTAAGTCCTTGCTCCCATATATAATCGATTACTGGGATGGATCGAACAGATCTTTTGAAGGATTCCTTAAAGTCATGGAGGAAACAGTCCTGCGTTTCCGAAACTATTTGGATGTTGAATCTCGCAGCCGCTCTCCCTACTATATTATGGAATCCCCCTAAATCTTCAGGGGGAGAATCATCCTGTACTTGCTCTGGGGATGCCGGATCCAGGTTGGCGTTATCATCAGAATCCTCATCATGTATTTCACCTTCCTCATCTTGGACTTCATCATGTCTCATTTCTTCCTCATATTCATCCTCATCTGAAGAAATTTGTGGAGGCAATTTCTCTTGCTCCTGATGCACAACCAGCGGAGGTGGTCGCTGGCGACGTTGAGGAGCTGGAGCTTCCTGCTGTGCTGGCACTCCTGAAGCAGGAGCAGAAGACGGAAATCTTTGCTTATAGTCCGAAATCAGAAACTGTAGGTCAGAGACAATTGACGCCGGAAGGCATACCATAGGCTGAACAGTGGTATGCTGTCGAACTTCTTCTTGAATTGTCACCTCTTCAAGATCTTCACAGTCTGAACTCTCATGAACCTTGATGTTAAGATGAGAGGGACTGGATGCTATGGGAAACATGTTCTCCACGTCAGGGTCTTCTGCTTCTAGAAACTGCGTTGGCAGCAGTTGCTGGACTTTGCTAGGTGAAGTCATCTCTGGTGTCACCATGCATGATGACATCTTAAAATGGGTATAGGAATACTTCAGTGATGGAGAGCCCTTTAATTGTAGATTCATTGTAGCGTCTGATGGAGCGTCTACAATTGTTGACATTGTATCATACATTTTCATAGTCGACTGCATCGACGTCGATGATGTCCTCGTCGACGACAATGCCCTCGTCGACGGCGGCGTCGACACTGCAGAAGTCGACGACGATGGCTTCGTCGACGGTGTCGTCGTCGACGAGCTCGTCGACGATGGGGTCGTCGTCGACGGTGTCCTCGTCGTCGGGGTCGTCGTCGACGGTGTTTTCGTCGACGACGGTGTCCTCGTCGACGACGGTGTCCTCGTCGACGGTGTCGTCGTCGACGGCGTCGTCGTCGACGGTGTCCTCGTCGACGGTGTCCTCGTCGACGGTGTCGTCGTCGACGGTGTAGTCTTCGTCGACGAGGAAGTCTTCGTCGACGGTCTCGTCGTCGACGGTGTCCTCGTCGACGGTGTCTTCGACGACGATGAAGTCTTCGTCGACGATGAACTCGACGTCGACGATGGGTTTTTCGTCGACGCTGGAAGCCTTGCCTTCGTCGACGATGAAGCAGACGTCGACGGGAGCGTCGTCGACGGTTTTGTGAGAGGAATAACAGAAGGTATTGACCTACCCGTCGTCGACGACGTTGTAGCAGTTGAAGCCATGGAGAAAGTAGACGCTGTGGATGTCGAAATGGATACTGTCGACATCGTCACAGGCAGGCCAGAAGATACCACAGCAGGCTTTTTGAAGGCTGTCATCTGAAGAGAAGGCTTGACCTTAGGATGACCCTCCATAGATTTTGGCTTCTTGTGAGGAGGCACAGCAGACTGACCTGGAGATGTCTGTCGAGGCCTTTTAGGAGAGGAGTGGAAACTTCTGAAGGAACACTCACTCTCACCTGAGGAGACTTGGTCTTTGTCCTTCAGTCTCTGGAGCCACAAAAGCAGTCGCCCTTCCCTGTCTTTCAATGTCTTGACCGGGAGAGTGCGACAAATCTTACATTCCTTGGCAGAATGTTGAGGATAGAGGCAGTACAAACATTCCTCATGCTTGTCCTCTATGTGTAGCCTCATTTTACTACATGAGGCACATGGCCTAAAAAGTCCTTTTTTAGGAGTAGTAGACATATTAAATATCAATACTCCTTTTCCAACTGAACCTGAAGAAATAGTAGGCAAAAAACCAAAGATATAGGAAAAAACCTGAGCAGAGCTCAGTGGAGACTCCTCTGCACGACGTGCGGTAGAAAATCTGAGGGACTAGGGCTCCTTCCAGGAAGGTGAGAAGGGTGATGGTAGCTGATTGGCTCCTGGCCAAAGTTTGGTCCTTTTTACATAAGGACCTAGATAGGCTACTAATGTGAGGCCTCTGGCCTAGTACTAAGTATATGTCTATGTGACATTACTATTGTTATTTACCGGGGACTCCTACCCCGACGACGGGGAATGATTCAGGCATGTGAATCTATGAAAGATACCCATAATACTGGATAACTGACCACTCACATCTGGCATTGCCTGACACTGTGATGACAATGTACGGGTACCATCACACATCCGTCATGAACTCGGAAAACCCACTGTTTGCCATCAAATACCCAGCTCCACCAGAACAGTCACAATGTGCATTGTCATGCAGTCTGCATACAAACATCTGTAAAGCGGCAACATACATGGGAACCTCTGTTAACATGCATCTCCCCTTAACATTGCAGGGGGACAAACAACACTTATTGCAGAGCAGACCACAAATCCCATCAGTGATGATGAAGAGGACAACCTGCACATCTGTTTAGACACCCTGTAACGGATAACGGACAGCCTCTGAATCCCACCCCCGGGAGCAGGCCAGCCCAGCTGCCCCTATGTGACCCCACCATCAGCACAGATCACACAGCAGGAAACACACACCACCACGACTGTCTCCCAGGACCCCCACAAACAACACATGGAATTCCAACGCTGTGTGTTGGGTTGCCAGGTGGAGTTGGCTTATCAGCTGTGGGTGGGTTTTGAGCTCATGGCAGCCAAACTTGATGCCATACGTGGGTATCTTAGTCCCATCAGGAACCACTTACAGTCCCTAACGCACACACACTGTCCGCACCATGCTCCACGACAATCCTTGGCTGACATTGCTGTGGCCATCTCTAGGATACAAGAACTGACTAGTTAGACAGGCACCAGCGATGACAACACAGAGTTGGCACAGATGCACAGTACAATTGAGACCATGGAGCCAATGCAGGCTGGAAGTTTGGCTGCCACGGCTGAACACCAGCGAGATGTAGTTGGGATCTTCCATTCCTTGCACTACATTATCCTGCCATTGCTGCCACTGGGCTGGGCACAGATGACTGCAGAGAGAACTGCGACACACACCTCTCCGACCCCTGATCTGTCAGTGGCACACAGTGATGCAACCCTATCACCATCGCATCCTGATGTGTCAATCGCACCCAGTGATGCAGCCATTATCCCGCCACACACACCGAACACATCGGACACTGAGGAAGTTTGAGAGGACTAAGATGTGGATGGGAATTAGTATGTGAGGAAGGAGGGAGTAGCCTCCATCACCGCCATATGACCTGTCCCTGCCTGGTTCTGCCCTATGCACCATGCCCTGGGACAACACTTTCCACTGACCCCCAGAACACTCAGAGATATACACCTGGACCAGGAAATGGACTGGCATATCTTCACTGGGGGGCAATAACACAGCACTCCTGCAGCGGACTGCACTCTCACTCTCCCAAATCACTTACCAATCCCCAGCGGACTCTGGTTGGCTCACCACTGGCCTCCCCTGTAATGTGGGCTTGGCATGGCCATGTACAGCTCCAGCTCCGGAATGCACCAGAATGTAAAAGAAAACATTCGAAAACACACAGATGTGTCATGACTATGTTCACTCAAGTGTGAAAGTATGGATGTATGTATGGACAATGATTGCCCAAGAATGTACACCCGCGGAAATACCTTCAATGCCCATGTTGAACCCTGAGCCACATGGCCAGTTGGATGTCTGTGAAGGTGAGTACTAGCTGTGGCCTTGTTGCACATTAACGAATCTCTCGCTACCTCCCAACATAGGCACTCGTCCATGTATTAAATAGGGCTGTGTATAGGAATGACCAAATCGGTAGCAGGCCAGAAGTGGTGTTCTACATCACATGTGTCACCAGAACTTCACGTTGCATGCCTACTCACACACATCTGTGTGGACACAATCTGTTTCAATTCATAGCATTGCTCCAAATGGTCAGAGTTTGGAAACCATACTCATATCGCTGGAGACACATAAATGCAAAGGCCTGCCAGCAGCAATCCCAAACACAGTGTTTGGCTCACAGAGGTGGAGCAGGCAAAAGGGACCCATCCCCATTGTACAGGCATCCCTCAGTCCCTCCCTGTGTAAAGACGATGCTCATTGTGGCCCACGATTCGTACATCTAATCAACACTCATCACATTTGGACATTAGTGAAGTTGCAGAGACTTTATTGGCATGTGCGTGTCAGTATGGACTAGGCAAGGGCCACAACATGCAGGGACATGCGTGACACACGTACACGCAGCATGGGAACCTGTCGAGGTTCAAGACATGGCGGTGCAAAAATAAACACAAATCGATACGGATGGTAACGGCCTCAGCCCAGATTGCCTTGCTGGATGAGTTATGTGATGTTTGATTTCTGCCCATTGCCCCTTGACAGGGGACACGACTTACATCATTAGGCTATGTTGTTTTGTCTTGTCTCCTGGGCAAGGAGAACCCAAATGATGTCAAAAAGGGCGGTATCACATGGTTACTGATGGGAACAATTGCCCATTGTTTGAGTTCTTCACCATATGGTATATTGTTCTAGGTATTTTTGCTTGTATTCTGTTGAGGTTTGTGTCCACAGGCGAATATTTTATGTGACCTCTAGATACTGTTGTTGTTAAAATGTTGAATTATTGGGGTATGTATCTAGTTTAGGTCGTTAAACCTACCCTTGGACCCTCTTCTAATTGTTTTGTGTTTGAGGGGACACGACTCACAGCCCATGGGGTCTGCATAGTGCTGTACCACCGGACAGTGCCGACTGTCTGCTCTGCTGACAGTGCTCTGGTAGGAGGGTCCCACAAGGTCACATGTTGTGCTACATTGCCATCTGTGCTCCCCCTCAGCAGTATGTCCGATTTGTTAACGTTTCCAAACAACGCTGTGCTGCTCTGACCATGGAAGTGCCTCACCTTGCACATGTGTGTGTACACACGCATAGTTCCTCACACATGCATTCTGAGCCCAGACGAAGGCAGACATGTCCATTGTTGTAGCGGGATGTGTGTGCATTCACACACATTTTAACCCCAGACCTTGCTGGGGATGGGAACTAGAGGCACGGGGCTAAGGGGCCAGCCAGCCTCCACTCTACTATGTATACACAAAAATGGGCTGCCCCTAGTATGGGTTCCTACAGTTTCCTACAGAGTTAACTTGAGATGCAGCACCAATGGGGACCTCTCATGAAAAGTTACGGACTGGCCTCACACACACCACCCGGTGTCATGCTTCTTCATAGGCTGTCCTCGCCCTCTAAAAATTGTGTTTGATAGAGGTCGGGCATATACCTGGAGACAGGGATGCACTTCTAATGCTAAGTGATGGCCATTTAAAAGTGAAAAGTGGTCTAAAAACCATTACATTTATCAATAGATTGTGTTTATTCAAGGAGGAAATGTATGGTATTAAAAGGGTGAACGGTGATCTGGGACATTACTCTCCCTTCACCGTATTAAGTGTGGTCAGCATGTTTCTGCATTCGTGTCCCCGAAGGGTATGTAGCATTCGAAGGGCCAATAGGGATTCTAACTTTGGGCACTGTCTTCTTGCACCTAGTGCAAAAAAGAAAGAACCTGTCATTAAAGGGACGGGGCTATAGACTTTACGCTCACCGTTCAGTGTAGTACCAACGTAAGACACTCTGCGGGAAAAAAAGGAAACAAAAGGAGACATACAAACCAGACGTGTCAGTATATTTACACATGGCACACTTTGCCTTCCATGCGATTTCACACCTATTGCGCACGTGGTGTGGTCTTTATGAGACACGTATCAAGTAAATGTGTCATCATACAACCAAAAAGCGAGGGTGGAAGGACCTACTGAGCAGGGCCGGACTGGGAACCAGAACCGGCCCTGGCAAAGTGCCCGGCCGGCCCCCCTCCGGGAGGAGGGGTGGGGGAGTCAGCGCGCTGTGCCAAGGCCGGTTTTCGGCCGTTTTTGTTACAGGGCGGTTTTTGCAGCATAGCTGCAAAAACGGCCCTGTAACATAAAACGGCCCCCAGGGGCCCAAAACCGGCCCCCAACCATGCGGCCCACCGGGGGATTGCCCGGTGCCCACAACGGCCAGTCCGGGCCTGCTACTGAGACTTTCTGCAATGGGGTACAGTGGGTCAGAGCCTGTTTGTGTAGTAACAGACTTGTGACACAATCAGGCCAACATAGAGTATTTGTACAATTAAGCGACCAGCAAGGAACTCCAGGGTCGAGGAAGGCCAAGGAGAAGAGGAAGACCCGGTTCAGTCCGCAGAAATACAGGATCATCGTTACGGAGGTGATAGAACACTACCAACAACTATTCGACACCGCAAACGTATCATTGGCAACAAAGACGTAAATATGGCAGACTATCTTGGACCATGTGAGTGCAGGTGCAGAATAGAGGAGGACAATGGAAGAGGTCAAGAGGCGCTGGAATGATGTGAAGGCCAAAACCAAGAAGAAACTCAATGCCAACATGAAAGCAGCAACGCTAATTGGAGGTGGGGGTCCAGCGGCCCACCAGGAGCTGGATGACATGGAGAAAATGGTGGCCACAGTCATCAATCGGGACACTGCTCAACATGACCTGACACAACATCAACAGGGTGAGCCTCAATGTGGTCACTGCACACGAGGAGTTGTGCAATCTCCCATGCACAACTGCCCGCACATATGCCAAAGATCAGTGCATCCCATTCACGGGTATCCCAGTGACACTCCTGTCCGTGGGCCAACAGGGGGCACACTGTCAGGTCATAATCCAATTCAGCTACTGTTGCGTTGGATAGGCAGACATCCATGGGGCACTCGAATGTGCATGATCGACAGTGGAACCAGGGCTGGCCGCAGGTGATGTAGGCAAGATGGAAACTCAGACGGTAACTGATTCCCAACACTGCCATTGGCACTAATCCCAACAGATGTACCATTTGTGCACAGTACAGTTCCACGTGACAGGGGTTGTGCATGTGCCCGGGAATGCCTGCCATTGCGTTTGTTTGTCTCGTAGCACTGGCACTCCTTAGACCGCTTAGACCGGCGGCAGTTCTGTGGACGATATGCCACAGCTCTGGGCAATGAGTTGTATGTGTGAGCAATGTTTGGACGTATGGGTAGTTTTTGACCAATGTGTCAAGGACATCCCTTGCAGGTGTAGGTCATGCAGGGACAAGTGTGTGTGGGGTGTGGGCATGTTAGTCTTTAATCAGCGCAGTTTGTGGTGTGGGAGTTGTCAGAGGCTGGTCTGGTATCTCACGGAAGGTGTGCCAGCTGCATTCAGGACCAAGATCGGAGGGTCGGTTGGCCTTCCGCCTTGTGTGTATGGACAATGGAGCTTTCATTCCTAATTGTAGTCTGACTACTGCTTGCATTTCAGAGATGTGATGTGTCCTTCAACCTGACTTTGATGCCTGGCCTGTGATCTGGGGTGCAAGAATTTCGAGACAGACACAGGTGTTTGCATGTTTGCATGGGCCAAGGACACGATTGGCATTGCGCTCCTTGTTCAGTCTCTCTCTCTCTTTCCCTGTCCTTTGCTGAATGCTTGACACACCTTCTTATCTTGGATATTGTCTTGCAGGCTGTGACTCACAGATTGTCCAGGGATGCCCCACCATGACTCCTCACAATAGTTGTTTGGAGACAAATTAGTATGTGGCATTTTGTTTGGTCTTTCAATGGTGCATGAATGACTCAGGATTTCTGTACTCACATGTGTGTTGATTGCTGCAATTGTGTGACATGCAGTTGCTTTTTTCCCTGTTTTTGGGCAGTTGATGTGCAGTGTCTTGGTCCAGTGGTGGTGGGGTGTGCCAGGGGGGAGGAGGGTGGATGGTCCTGGGGGTGTGGTGGCAGTGGGTGTTGTGGCCCTCTTGGGTTTCCGGCCCGAATAATCAGTGGCTCCACGGCATCTGTTGTTTTTCATGTGTAGCTGTGGGCTGGGCTCCCTTTCTTTTGTGGTGCAGGCTGTGATCTAACTTTGCACCAGGTCAGAGCAGGTGTTTGTTTCCTGCTGCTAACGTGCCTTATCGCATGTTTCGTGGTCTTTTCACCGATCTGGCTGGTCGTTGAGAATGTTGCCTACTTTGCATCTCATTAGCGATATTTTCAGGGGTCATCTGTGGCAATGTTTTTTGCGGCTTCTATCATAGGTAAAGTGGTGCTATGGGCTGTTAGGACCAGCTTGTGAATTGTGTGATACATTTGTCGTGACTTTGGCTGCGATAAAGTACCGGCGATAACTCCTTGAGAATATGCCCCTAAAGCTCCACTTCATTGCTTTGTTGTAGACTAAACTTGCAACTTCTAAAAGGTCTAGACTACTCCTTTTATTGTTATTTGTGATACCTTTATATTTATGATCAGTACACTATTTCCAAACGTAGTTGCATCTTTGCCCAATGCAAAACACAGTGATGATCTAAGCACCAAGGTTTTAGCAAGGTTATTTCCTGCAGATTACTTAACTCCTCCAGCAGCTTCTTATCAGAGGTCTAATACACCACCACATCCGCAGGTTTCTGAATCTTTTTAAGTGACATCATTCATTGTCTGGTGTTCTATATCAACTTGCAGTTTGAGTATTATGTACAAGAACTTTGGTAGGGCCAGTAGTTTGATTGAATTTGTTTTTCCCCAAATAGCTTGATTTAAGCTAAACTACTTTCACATATCTTCTTTTACTTGCATGAGATTGTCTACGTTGTATTGAATAATCTTCCTCGAATTATTTGTACTCTCTACTCCGCAGATTTATGGTGAAACCAGTTGGCATTGCCGTACCTCAAACGTTACATATTCTTTGTACTATTTTTCTAAGTTTTATTCACACTTTTTTGCTATTAGTATTTATCGTAGATAGTTCTGAGATGTCCTTGTTCACGGTGCACTCCTTACAGACATTCTTACAAATGGTCCCACATAATCAAATTCTAGACTTTGAATCAATTATTCTTTATAGTTAACTTTCATGCAAAGGATGGTTGATGTTTTAGTTTAACATTGTCAAACTAGTGACTTCAAATAAACAGCTTCTTTCATTTCTTTGGTTATGAAACAAGTATTATTCACAGCATGCATCTCTTTTTCATGATTATCTCTTCAATACTGAGGGTCAGATTCACAAAGACCCTCCACAGATGTGGCGGAGGCTCCAAAGTCATGGCTGTGACTTCAGAAGCTTTTTGTGAACCGGGCACTGAAAGCTTAGTACTTGATTAATGTTTAGCGTCAACATTGAATACTGAGATAAGATGGAGCTAAACCCAGAGTATCCACCCCTTTTTGAGTATCACTGTTATAATTTTTCTTGCATTATTTTGCTAAAGTGCACCCCTGAAATGTGTTCCTTAAGCATTTACTTCAGTTTTGTGGCAAATATTTTTTTTAACATTTGCTACATCTCAAATGGAAACCCATCTGGTTCTAGAAAAAACAAAGCCTGATTTAGAGTTTGGTGGACGGGTGACAAAAAGCAGTGAGGTTCCTGTCTGCCCCATGTAGACTTCATATGCATCTATCTAAATAGGGTGGTACAACTGCCATTTTATAAACATATGTCCCACATCCATCAAACTCTTAACCCCTTCACGGCGGCGGCTATTCCGCCGCAGTGCTAAGGGGGCGGGGCGGAAGAGTGGCGGGTGCATGCTGGTGACGGAACCGCTCCGTCACCAGCGTCGGTTGCGCTGTGCTTGTGAGGGAGCGGTTACGTCATGGCCCCGCCCGCTCAATAGAATGCTCAGCGCAGGCACGGAATTCGCGCCACGCATGAGCAGCGGGCAGGCCATGACGGAACCGCTCCGTCATCAGCACAGCGCCCCCGCAGATGATGACGGAGCGGTTCCGTCATCAGCACGGAAGAGGTTAAAAAGGTTCTTAATCTTGTTCAAGCAACTAAAGCCCATTTCATGGTGTGAGATACATCTGTCCAGCATCATCAAATCTTCAAGACTTTTTAAGGAGATTTCGACATGACTATTCCAGAATAACAGAATAAATTGAAAAAAATGGCCTGAAAGTGTAAATAATTGCAATGCTCTAAAAAATTTACTTTTCTTTAAAAATAGAACACAGTTTTGCTGGTAAAGCCATTAAGCATGGGCAAAAAATCCGTTCCGTTCGCGGATTTTGCGGATTTTCGGTAAATCCGCAATCCGCGAACTCCCGCGAATTTACCGAAAATCCGCGAGCGGCGGATTTTATTGCTTGCTCGCACTATTCGCGCGAGTTCGCAGCTTCCCAGTTCAATTTCGCGCTTATTCGCGCCCCACGAATAAGCGCGAAATTGCAGAAAAACTATTTTTGGAAAACTGAAACTACTTACCAGGTTCAAAATGTCAAGCTCATCATTAGTAGCCATTTCCTGTAGTGCTTCCTGAGGGGCCCCTCCAGAGTTCAGTTGCCTACTTGCAACTATCGTGTGACCCTGCTCTGACCCTCAGAATAGTTACACGTATGCCACAAAGGTCCTGAATTATAGCTAAGGGAGACAAGCAGGAGCCAGGCTGGAAGTTCAAATTCAGTGACACATTAATCAGCCCCTAATTCATTAATGTCAGTTGGGGCAAGGCTGGTGTTGTAACTAATTTTGCAAAAATTAAAGCACTTAGCAGGTGCAAAAGTTCAAGCACATCATTAATCAGGAAGCACTAAGGAAGCAGGTGCCAGCTAAAAAAATATTCTGTGACACATTAATCAGCCCCAAATTAATTCAGGTCACTTGAGGCAGGGAAGGTGTGCTTTGCTTTGCCACAATAATGTACACTGGTCAACCAGAGGATGCTGTGATGAAACAGAGGGTGGCATGGGTGAGCCAGAGGGTGGCATGGATGAACCAGAGAGTGGCAGTGGTGACAGAGGGTGGCAGTGATGAAGAAGAGGGACGCAAACAGGCTGGACACGTAGAAACAACAAGTTCGCAAAACTTGCGACCCGACAAGTAAGTTCGCGTTTGCAAAATTGTACAAAAACTCTCGCGAACTGGCAGAAACCCGTGCGAACACACAAAAAAAAATCCGCGGGAATTCGCAGATTTTTGCGGATTGCGAATCTGCAAATCCGCAAATTCGCGGATCGCGAATCCGCAAAATCCGCCCATGCTTAAAAGCCATCAAACTGCTCCTGAAAGTTCACAACAGAGACAAAATGGTGTATTCATTTTACTTTCTAACATGCCCATTGTGATTTCGTATCAATTAGAGTGGTCATGTGTGTTGCATCATTGTATAGCAGTCCAGACTCAACAGAGAAAAAAACAGAACATTCCAAAACATTATGAACCTCCAAATGACTTATACATATCTCAACAAACTCATTTGGACCATTATGTTTAAGGGGTTGTGAGAAGGACAAACGTTCCAGTTTGTTGCACTTATCACAAATTACAAAAAAAGACTGCTACTGGTCACAACTGAACACTGTTTAAAGAAAGAAATCTAATTATACAGCAGCTCATCAAGCAAGGTTCGGCAAAGATATGATGACAAGAGAAGATGCAGAAAATATGTGTTGTTACAGAACAAATCTTTGTACTTTATTAATCAGTAATGGCCTTTAGTCATTTAACAGAACAAAAATATGGTTATCACTGTCTGAGGCTGGCACAGGTCATAATTTGATCGGTGTACGACTAAACAACGCAGGGAAATAGGTCGCAATCCATAACCATGCATTTTTTAGCACGGTTACAACATGTATGTTTTTACAACGTATGCTATTACCACACATTGTTTAATCATTAAAAAACAATGGGGGATATTCTAAAAAAAAGTGTGCTAACTGGCATAAAATCTGCTTAAAGCAACTTTGCACATCACAGTCTATCGCAGGAAAAAAAATCTGTGTTAACGTTGTATTCTCAACCCGACGGCTTCATGCGATAGTCTCACGATGACGCGCCAAATGATCACATTAAAATCGACGCAATGCCGAAAAAATGCGAAACACCAACGCGAAAAAAGTTGCTATGTGGCCAATCGTGCTACAAAAATCAGCGATAACCAGTGACAGGCCTGCAATTCCCACTCGTCATGCGGGAGAAGGCACTATAAAAGAAAAAAAAGAAAAATAATAAAATAAACTGCGTAGCACCATGGATGCACTGGGATCGAGTGCAGAGGACAATGAAAACCCCACAAGCGACCAACAAGGAACCTCAGGGTCGAGGAAGGCTAAGGAGAAGAGGAAGATGCGGTTCAGTCCGCAGGAAAACAGGATCATTGCTACGGAGGTGATAGAACACTACCAACAACTATTTGGCACCACAAACGTGTCATTTGGGAACAAAGACGCAAATATGGCAGACTATCTTGGACCATGTGAATGCAGGTGCAGCGTTGAGGAGGACAATGGAAGAGGTCTAGAGGCGCTGAAATGATGTGAAGGCCAAAATCAAGAAGAATCTCAATGCCAACATGAAAGCAGCAATGCTCATTGGAGGTGGGGTCCAGCGGCACACCAGGAGCTGGATGACATGGAGAAAATGGTGACCACAGTCATCAGTCGGGACACGGTGCCAGGAGTTGGGGATCCAGACACTTCTCAACATGACCTGACACAACATCAACAGGGTGAGTACTGACCAGGGACTGGGGGGACGGGGAAGATGGGCAGAGTGGCAGACATGCACATGTAAGTAGAGCACACTGCACACCCACAATGACTCTGGATCATGTCCCTGATCCCCGTGGCACACCTCAGCAGACATCTGAGTAGTTGGGAAAAGTGCACAGCTCAAATCGTTTCTCAAAAAGTTATTTGTGCTTTATTTTGAACGTTGCGAGTGCTCCGATGGTGGTAACCACGTCCCTGGGTACCGACTTAAATCACAAAACAGTGTCTGTAGTGAGTCACCACAGACATCCCATTTAGGCACACCTTCTCTCCTCAGGGTGAATCAGGATTCCAAATCATGAAAATTTTGAAGTACTTTCCTTTATTGTAATAGTTATTTTTTCTTATATTTTATAGTCCATTGTTTCAATCATGAATTCAATTCATTCATATTTGTTCATGTTTGCATCAACGACACAAAAAGGAATTACAATCCAATGCATTTCGGGCATGTATCTCCTGCCCTTCATCAGGGAATCAATTCTATGGAAAAATAAAATGTAAAGCAATAAATGACGTGTATATGACAATAATGCATCAAAACTTAAACGAACAATCTCGCATCAATCATGAAACACTGCTAAAAAAACGAGTGTATGTAACCGCTATTCCCAAAGTATCAAGCCTCTAAACCCATGTCCATGACACACTGTATAATCTTATCGTAAACACTTACGTGTCATGTAGTGACAATGTGGGTTGAGTGAATTGGGGGTTCCCTCGAGCCTTTGTATACTGTGAAAACAACAAAACCAGCACTAAATAACGCCTCTACAAAGAAAGTTAAAAAAACGCTGCAAACACCATCAGTTAGGTGTTCCCTGTTGTAACTAACCTTGCACTGGTTGTGAAAACAGCGTACTCGTTCCCGCCACACTTCAAAGCATCAGGTGTTCACCTACACTCTCCTAAATCGAACAACGATCTATGCCATTGGTCTAAGTTCCGATCACATGACCATGATAATAGAAAAAATACTCTTGTTTCACTAGTGGCTGAATCACGGTGTTCTAACAAGAAGTTTCAAACAGATCAAACTAAATAAATGCTATCATTAGATTCTAAACATTAGGAGGGCTAAGTGCAATCAGTAGCTTAAGACTGCTTAAAGCGCTCGATATAATAAAAATTTCAAAAAATGTCACCTGGGTCCCGAACTAGTGTTGGTATCATATCATAATCCCATATCTTAGTCTGGTGTACTATGTCTCCAACCTTATGTAAATGTGTCTTACATATCATCAAAATTGAGAATATGGTAACATGATTGTGCCAACCAAAACATTATTAAGCATAAAATTGACATTGAAAATGAACATAAACAGTGGGTAGAAATGCCAACAACAGGTTCTCCATTCCAGACCTCGGAACCAACTATATAGTTCCTTCGTGATTGTTTTCTATAGGTAACAAGACAGTTCCATTCTTTCATTGAGCCCATGGGGGCTCTGGGTGCAAAGTTTATGGATCCAGAAATTCTCTCTTTGCAACATATATTTTGTGTGGTCTCTTCCTTCAATTTTTGCCACTATCTCCAGGATCATAAATTTTAGTTGAGAGATGTTGTGTTGTGCCTCCAAAAAATGGGTGGATACTGAGGACTTAATGTTTCTCGTGCGAATGTTTGATTTATGTTCTGACAACCTGATCTTAATAGCTCTTTCCGTTTTACCAACGTACAATTTCCCACATGGGCATTTTAACGCATAAATAACGTTTTTCGTTTCACATGTAGCATTGACTCTTACTTTGATCCTGAATCCTTTCATTGGGTGATTGATGGTATTACCTTTTATGATACTATTGCAGTTTCCGCAGTTCAGACATGGGTTTGTGCCTTTGAAAATTCCGGTTGCTGGTTTGGATTGTTTTATTAGTTCACCCAGATTTTGAGCTCTGGTGTAGGCGAACAGGGGAGGTTCCTCAAAAGATTTGCCAAAGTCTGGTTCAAGTTTTAACATTTGCCAATGTTTGGTGATAATTTTCTTGAAGTTCTGACTATGTGTTGAATATTTTGAAACCGCTAAAATCCGTGCTTTCTCCTTTTTTATGACTGGTTTTAGAAGTTCTCTTCTTTCCGTATTCTCAACTCTTCTCTTTGCACTCTCCAAACTGTCTTTTGGGTAGCCCCTCTGTGAACAACTCAGCAGACACACAAACACCAAGTAAGCCCCTGTACCCCAAGTCCCCAAAGGGGTCCCACACCACACATCACCATTCTCACCACCAACACATGCACACATGCGAAACCCAGCAAAGATGCCCATTTGTGAGCCACAATGACAATGCAAGTGACACTACATGACGATCAGCATGGCTGCAGGCCATTCATCATGACAATGTGCACGCCACAACATCGAGGTGGCTGAGTGTGGACCACATCCAGAAAGGAGGAGGTTACACTCTGACACATCCACATTCACAAACAACTCCTCATGTCAACAATACATCTGCAAACAAACCATGCCCAAGAGTCAAACTCGACCAACAGCCCTAAATAACCAAGTCCGGTTCATCTCAGCACTGTAGAGGCATAGAAGGCAAAGGCACACCACCTGAAAGGGATAAGGGACCACAAACTCAGAGCTGCAGGGGTGACTCACCACAACGCAGCACAAACTAATAGGAATAAGAGCACCTCGGCATTGACAACAATGTGGTACAAATTGCAACACTTTTACAACAGTACACAGGACACAACTGGTGCTGCATGGATATACAAAATAGCCAATCACTCCTGGCATAGCAGGAAACTGTGAGATGACAAGGTACGAGTACAACCTCACATCCACATCTCCAGCCCCTGATGTGTTAATGTCACACAGTGCTGCAGACCAAACACCACCACCCACATGTGAGGCACATGAAATGTCAGAGGCCGAAGATGAGGATGAATCTGCCTCAGTGGTAAGTAGGAAGCATTAGCATTCATCTCCGCCATATGGCTTCTAACTGCTTGGTCCTGCACTCTGCAATTTGCCCTGGAATAACACCTTCCTATGTCCCCGATACACCCAGCCACATTAACCTTGCACCTCAACAGGGACTGACACATTTTGATGTGCAAAACAATGACACAGCAATCAGACTGCGGACTGGACTCTTTCCCTTCCCACTAACTTGTCAATCCCTAAAGGACTCTGGCTGGCTCTCCATGGGGCAACATTGTAAAGTGTTGTCTGCATGGCCCAGTACTAAAAGGGGTGGTAATGGACGGAGCATCTGAACCAATCAAACACTCACACCCAGTCAAAAGATCTGAGTTTAATCCATCACCGTTCTTTAGCCCACTCTGCCACCACAGTTCAGACATGGCTATATGCAAATCAGTCTGACCCTGTGCCTCATGGGAACTGCCAAGCCATGCCTTCGCTGGACCGGAAACAAGCTTCTGAGGATCGGTTTCTGGCATTCCTGCCGTCTTCAGCCCGGCTTGCTTGAATCCAGTGGGAAAGTGAGCAAGGGACTCACGTCTGAGCATACCCTGCCACGCTTATGGCAGGCAAAAGCGGTACAAAAGGGGGTGGTAATGGACGGAGCATCTGAACCAATCAAACACTCACACCCAGTCAAAAGATCTGAGTTTAATCCATCACCATTCTTTAGCCCACTCTGCCACCCCAGTTCAGACATGGCTATAAGCAAATCAGTCTGACCCTGTGCCTCATGGGAACAGTCCAGCCCGAACTGCCAAGCCATTCCTTCCCTGGACCAGAAACAAGCTTCCGAGGACCGGTTTCTGGCATTCCAGCCGTCTTCAGCCCGGCTTGCTTGAATCCAGTGGCAAAGTGAGCAAGGGACTCACGTCTGAGCATACCCTGCCACACTTATGGCAGCCAGAAGCGGTACAAAAGGGGGTGGTAATGGAAGGAGCATCTGAACCAATCAAACACTCACACCCAGTCAAAAGATCTGGGTTTAATCCATCACCGTTCTTTAGCCCACTCTGCCACCCCAGTTCAGACATGGCTATATGCAAATCAGTCTGACCCTGTGCCTCATGGGAACAGTCCAACCCGAACTGCCAAGCCATGCTTTCCCTGGACCGGAAACAAGCTTTCGAGGACCAGTTTCTGGCATTCCAGCCGTCTTCAGCCCGGTTTGCTTGAATCCAGGAGCAAAGTGAGCAAGGGACTCACGTCTGAGCATACCCTGCCACACTTATGGCAGCCAGAAGCGGAACAAAAGGGGGTGGTAATGGAAGGAGCATCTGAACCAATCAAACACTCACACCCAGTCAAAAGATCTGGGTTTAATCCATCACTGTTCTTTAGCCCACTCTGCCACCCCAGTTCAGACATGGCTATATGCAAATCAGTCTGACCCTGTGCCTCATGAGAACAGTCCAGCCCGAACTGCCAAGCCATGCCTTCCCTGGACCGGAACAAAAGCTTCCGAGGACCGGTTTCTGGCATTCCAGCCCTCTTCAGCCCGGCTTGCTTGAATCCAGTGGCAAAGTGAGCAAGGGACTCACGTCTGAGCATACCCTGCCACACTTATGGCGGCCAAAAGCAGGACAAAAGGGGGTGGTAATGGACGGAGCATCTGAACCAATCAAACACTCACACCCAGTCAAAAGATCTGGGTTTAATCCATCACTGTTCTTTAGCCCACTCGGCCACCCCAGTTCAGACATGGCTATATGCAAATCAGTCTGACCCTGTGCCTCATGGGAACAGTCCAGCCTGAACTGCCAAGCCATGCCTTCCCTGGACCGGAAACAAGCTTCTGGGGACCGGTTTCTGGCATTCCAGCCGTCTTCAGCCCGGCTTGCTTGAATCCAGTGGCAAAGTGAGCAAGGGGCTCACGTCTGAGCATACCCTGCCACACTTATGGCGGCCAAAAGCGGTACAAAAGTGGGTGGTAATGAACGGAGCATCTGAACCAATCAAACACTCACACCCAGTCAAAAGATCTGGGTTTAATCCATCACCGTTCTTTAGCCCATTCTGCCACCCCAGTTCAGACATTGCTATGTGCAAATCACTCTGACCCTGTGCCTCATGGGAACAGTCCAGCCCGAACTGCCAAGCCATGCCTTCCCTAGACTGGAGACAAGCTTCCGAGGACCGCTTTCTGGCATTCCAGCCGTCTTCAGCCCGGCTTGCTTGAATCCAGTGGCAAAGTGAGCAAGGGACTCACGTCTGAGCATACCCTGCCACACTTATGGCGGCCAAAAGTGGTACAAAAGGGGGTGGTAATGGACGGAGCATCTGAACCAATCAAACACTCACACCCAGTCAAAAGATCTGGGTTTAATCTATCACCGTTCTTTAGCCCACTCTGCCACCCCAGTTCAGACATGGCAATATGCAAATCAGTCTGACCCTGTGCCTCATGGGAACAGTCCAGCCCGAACTGCCAAGCCATGCCTTCCCTGGACCGGAAACAAGCTTTTGAGGACCAGTTTCTGGCATTCTAGCAGTCTTCAGTCCGGCTTGCTTGAATCCAGTGGCAAAGTGAGCAAGGGACTCACGTCTGAGCATACCCTGCCACACTTATGGCGGCCAAAAGCGGTACAAAAGGGGATGGTAATGGACAGAACATCTGAACCAATCAAACACTTACACCCAGTCAAAAGATCTGGGTTTAATCCATCACCGTTCTTTAGTACACTCTGCCACCTCAGTTCAGACATGGCTATATGCAAATCAGTCTGACCCTGTGCTTCATGGGAGTAGTCCAGCCCGAACTGCCAAGCCATGCCTTCCCTGGACCGGAACAAAAGCTTCTGAGAACCGGTTTCTAGCATTCCAGCCGTCTTCAGCCCGGCTTGCTTGAATCCAGTGGCAAAGTGAGCAAGGGACTCACGTCTGAGCATACCCTGCCACACTTATGGCGGCCAAAAGCGGTACAAAAGGGGGTGGTAATGGACGGAGCATCTGAACCAATCAAACACTCACACCCAGTCAAAAGATCTGGGTTTAATCCATCACCGTTCTTTAGCCCACTCTGCCACCCCAGTTCAGACATGGCTATATGCAAATCAGTCTGACCCTGTGCCTCATGGGAACAGTCCAGCCCGAACTGCCAAGCCATGCCTTCCCTGGTCTGGAAACAAGCTTCCGAGGACCGGTTTCTGGCATTCTAGCCGTCTTCAGCCCGGCTTGCTTGAATCCAGTGGCAAAGTGAGCAAGGGACTCACGTCTGAGCATACCCTGCCACACTTATGGCAGCCAAAAGCGGTACAAAAGGGGGTGGTAATGGACGGAGCATCTGAGCCAATCAAACCCTCACACCCAGTCTAAAGATAGGGGTTTAATCCATCACCGTTTTTAGCCCACTCTGCCACCCCAGTTCAGAAATGGCTATATGCAAATCAGTCTGACCCTGTGCCTCATGGGAACAGTCCAGCCGAACTGCCAAGCGCAGGGTCATGAGGCACAGGGTCAGACTGATTTGCATATAGCCATGTCTGAACTGGGGTGGCAGAGTGGGCTAAAGAACGGTGATGGATTAAACCCAGATCTTTTCACTGGGTGTGAGTGTTTGATTGGTTCAGATGCTCCGTCCATTACCACCCCCTTTTGTACCGCTTTTGGCCGCCATAAGTGTGGCAGGGTATGCTCAGACGTGAGTCCCTTGCTCATTTTGCCACTGGATTCAAGCAAGCCGGGCTGAAAATGGCTGGAATGCCCGAAACCGGTGCTCGGAAGCTTGTTTCCGGTCCAGGGAAGGCATGGCTTGGCAGTTCGGGCTGGACTGTTCCCATGAGGCACAGGGTCAGACTGATTTGCATATGGCCATGTCTGAACTGGGGTGGCACAGTGGGCTAAAGAACGGCGATGGATTAAACCCAGATCTTTTGACTGGGTGTGAGTGTCTGATTGGTTCAGATGCTCTGTCCATTACCAACCCCTTTTGTACCGCTTTTGGCCGCCATAAGTGTGGCAGGGTATGCTCAGACGTGAGTCCCTTGCTCACTTTGCCACTGGATTCAAGCAAGCCGGGCTGAAAACGGCTGGAATGCCAGAAACCGGTCCTCGGAAGCTTGTTTCCGGTCCAGGGAAGGCATGGCTTGGCAGTTCGGGCTGGACTGTTCCCATGAGGCACAGGGTCAGACTGATTTGCATATAGCAATGTCTGAACTGGGGTGGCAGAGTGGGCTAAAGAACGGTGATGGATTAAACCCAGATCTTTTGACTGGATGTGAGTGTTTGATTGGTTCAGATGCTCCGTCCTTTACCACCCCCTTTTGTACCGCTGGCCCAGTACTAAGACAACTTTAACACTCCACTGTACGTGAATAATACTTTCCAATGCACACAATGTGTCATGTCTATGATTAATCAAGTATGAAAGCATGTACAAATGTAGGGGCAGTGATTCCCCCTTAGGTCCATGTTGCACATGTTGTGGGACTTGAGTCACAGGTTGCATCCCTGCATCATGGTGGTACATAGCTGCCCCTAAAACAAGTCCTGTTGTCAATTGTAGGTCACAAATGACAGCCTGTATGCATTTAAGTGGGACACATGTGAAACGCTGATGTGTGGGATTCCGTACTATCCCTGACACATAGAAATGGCATTTCGAATACGTGACACCCCAAACAGTCTCTCTGTACAGAGGTGACACCCCCAAAACCTATTCCACATTTTTGAAGTTGTTAGCACTACATGTTGCACTTACACTTGTCAGAGTGATGTGCCTGTACACAGGCATGACATACACTCAGGGAATTTGTGTATGAAAGAATGTATTTGCACATGCTGTGCCTGTGCTCATTTTGTACTGTCTCATGTCTGCTAAGGACTGTGACAATGTGACGTGCACATTTAAAGAAATTGTCAACGATGGTGTTCATATGGGCTATTACTGTTGCAGCTTAAGCAAACCCTGCTCTAGCTTTGGCCATCCCAGATGGATACAGTATTTTATGTGCCAATCGTCATAATGGTAAACTGGGAGGAGGGGTAGCCATTATTTACAAATCCAAATGGACAATTATGTCGCCCCTTTATGAACAAATTGGTTGCATTGAGGGCCTTCCCTTCTCTATTAAATTATCAGCTTCTGCCGCTTGCTCTGGCCTTTTGATTTACCGCCCCCCTCATTCTAGTCCCTCTCATCTATCGTCTCTAATGGATTACATCATACAGGCTGGCACGCGGTACTCAAACTTTACGGTGTTAGGAGACCTGAATCTTCATGTGGACGATGCCTCTTGTGCACTTAGTTCTAACTCTATTTCCACATTGGCAGCTGGGATCTCATTCAGTTGGTAACTTCCCCTATTCATAAAGCGGGCCATACGTTACATCTTATCTGCTCTAAACTTCCCGACATTTCGATTAAGGATCCTAGACCAGTCATATGGTCGGATCACTACTTTATTCCCTTCGTCATCATCATGACTCATCATGATAGACCCACTGTTACTCCCAAGGAATTTGGTAGAAACTGGAGCAAAATCCTTCCAGAATTTCTTTCCAAATACACTTAAGATTCCAATCCTTCCTTGGTCAGTGACCTTGATTCACGCATTCGTAATCTTAATGAGTGGGTAACCGAAGCTATGGATTCGGTGGTACCCCTCAGACCCCTTAAAACTTTTAGATCTGCACCAGCCGCCCCCTGGTATTCGGAGGATTTGAGACAAAAAAAGTCTGCCTGCAAATCCCTAGAATGCGGTTGGAGAATTAACTATACCGCAGAAAGCAAAACCAAGTACCGGATCGCCCTCAAAGAATATCGTAAGCTGATCATTATACATAAAAGAAACTTTCTATCAGATAGAATTGAGAAAGCCACTAACTCCTCTAGAGAAATCTTTAATATTGTTAATTCTTTTACAGACCCACAGGCCTTGAATAGTCGTCCTCCTGTGTCTCAATCTTTATGTACCCAACTTTCTGAGTTTTTAGAGGAGAAGATCGCTCTTATCTATGCTTCCTTTCCTGAAACAGATGGCTGTGATTCAGGGGAAGAACAGTTAGACAATCCCGCCTCAGCCTCAGTACTTGCGGAATCCTCAGAAATTTCGGAGGATCTTTCCCTTCAGGAGCTTCTTAAATGTAAATCTGGGTCTCCTAGTGACCCGTGGCCAGCAAGGCAATACAAAGCTTTAGCAGCATTTCTTAATCCTCATCTCAATTCCATATGGAATGCTTCCCTGAGCTCCGGTATTTATCCGGAGTCGTGGAAACATGCTTTCTTGGTTCCGATACTCAAAAAGGCTAATGCGGATGTAGAGATCCCAGGAAATTACAGGCCTATCTCCCTGCTCCCCGCTCCGGCCAAGATCCTAGAAAGGCTTGCCCATCACAAATTGAACAGATTTATAGAGTCTGAGGGCCTTCTCCACGATTCTCAGCACGGAATTCACGCAGGCCATAGCACAGAGTCGGCCCGGATCGAAATGGCCGACTCTGTTCGGTGGACTCTAGACCAGGGATCGAGGGCGGTGTTGGTGCTGCTGGATCTTTCGGCAGCATATGACACCGTCTCTCACACGATCCTCTTGAAACGGCTGAGATCTATTGGAGTTCAGGGCACGGTCCTTAATTGGATTGCATCATTTCTGTCGGACCGTAAACAACAAGTGTACACCCCCCCTTACACTTCTTCAGCTAGGCCTCTCAGGTGGGGTGTCCCGCAGGGCTCCTCGTTGAGTCCGCTCCTTTTCAATGTCTACTTCACTCCCTTAGCTAAAATGTTATCTCAGTCTGGAATTAAAATGGCATCCTATGCGGATGACATTCAGATTCTTTTCTCCTATAATGATTCTTCCCCTTTTACTTTTGATCCTCAAAAAACATGCACGAGAAGTATTGCGAAGTGGATGGATCTTAATTTTCTATGACTAAATGCCGGTAAGACCGAGGTCTTGTTTTTCAATCAACCATCTCCTCTTGCATCTACCCTCTGGTGGCCGTAAGACCTGAGTATGGCCCCTTCCCCCTAGGACTCGGTCAGAAACCTGGGGGTCAGATGGGATAATCGCTTGTCCTTTGCCAATCAAATCCACACAGTGTCTGCTGCCTGCTTTGCCAAAATTAAAATGATAAAAAAATGTATCAACTACATGCCCAGTAATATTAGAAAAACTGTAGTCAAGGCCCTCATTACATCACACCTGGACTAAGTCAATGGACTCTATCTGGGATTGACAGCTGGTCTATGTCACAGACTCCAGATAGTTCAGAATGCCACAGCCCGTTTGGTTTGTGGCATTCCACTTAGACATCACATTTCTCCCTGCCTTCGTAAACTACACTGGCTGCCCATGCCCAAGAGCATTGCATTCAAAGCCATGATTTTGGCTTTTCGGGACACTAAAGGCTTAGGACCAGCTGACCTTACCTCTAGTCTCCGCCCATATAGTCACTCCAGAGCCCTTCGCTCTAATACTAAACAGTTATTGGTCACTCCCAGATTTTAAAAAGCTCGATTGGGAGGCAAAACTTTTCAAGTTTATGCTACCCATCTCTGGAATAAACTTCCACCTGCCCTCCGTCTTATTCAGTCTGAAACTGAATTCCCAGATCCCTAAAACTTTAGTTTTCTGTTAGCATTTTATCTTCCTCCCGTACATCTTTCTGATCATTAGCGCCGGGACACCTCATTGGGGTAGCTGCGCGCTTTATAAAAGACACAAATAAATAAATAAGTGGAATGTGGTCCACATGCCTCATCTTCCTCATCATCGTCCGGTGCATCTGGCACTTGTAGCCATGAGGCATTGGTGCGTACACATATGTTGTGCAACACACAACATGCAATGATCATCTTGCACACAACTTCTGGGCTGTACAGGAGCCTTCCACCTGTGATGTCCAGGCACCTGAAAAGTGACTTCAACATGCCAAATGCGCGCTCCACAATGCCCCTGGTATGTTTGTGGGCAGCATTATACTTTCCCTGGGCCTATGTGTTCGGGGCTCGGATGGGTGTCATCATCCAAGGGAAGAGTGCATATCCTTGGTCACCTGTGACAGTGCAGAGAGACATGAGTCAATAGTTGGTTCAGCATGATGTGTTGGCACGCTCACCGGTTCATTGGTGTGTGATATGTGTCTTAGAGATTCCTGTTTGACATGTACTGCTTGTAGCAAATTAGATCACTCACACCCAGATCTTTTGACTGGGTATGAGTGTTTGATTGATTCAGATGCTCCGTCCATCACCACCCCCTTTTGTACCGCTTTTGGCCGCCATAAGTTTGGCAGGGTATGCTCAGATGTGAGTCCCTTGCTCACTTTGCCACTGGATTCAAGCAAGCCGGGCTGAAGACGGCTGGAATGACAGAAACCGGTCCTCGGAAGCTTATTTCCGGTCCAGGGAAGACATGGCTTGTCAGTTCAGGCTGGACTGTTCCCATGAGGCACAGGGTCAGACTGATTTGCATATAGCCATGTCTGAACTGGGGTGGCAGAGTGGGCTAAACAACGGTGATGGATTAAACCCAGATCTTTTCTCTGGGTGTGAGTTTTTGATTGGTTCAGATGCTCCGTCCATTACCACCCCCTTTTGTACCGCTTTTGGCCATCATAAGTGTGGCAGGGTATGCTCAGACGTGAGTCCCTTGCTCACTTTGCCACTGGATTCAAACAAGCCGGGCTCAAGACGGCTGGAATGCCTGAAACCGGTCCTCAGAAGCTTAATTCCGGTCCAGGGAAGGCATGGCTTGGCAGTTCGGGCTGGACTGTTCCCATGAGGCACATGGTCAGACTAATTTGCGTATAGCCTTGTCTGAACAGGGGTGGCAGAGTGGGCTAAAGAACGATGATGGATTAAACCCAAATCTTTTGACTGGGTGTGAGTGTTTAATTGGTTCAGAATCAGATGCTCCGTCCATTACCACCCCCTTTTGTACCGCTTTTGGCCGCCATAAGTGTGGCAGGGTATGCTCAGACGTGAGTCCCTTGCTCACTTTGCCACTGGATTCAAGCAAGCCGGGCTGAAAACGGCTGGAATGCCAGAAACTGGTCCTCGGAAGCTTGTTTCCGGTCCAGGGAAGGCATGGCTTGGCAGTTCGGGCTGGACTGTTCCCATGAGGCACAGGGTCAGACTGATTTGCATATAGCCATGTCTGAACTGGGGTGGCAGAGTGGGCTAAAGAACGGTGATGGATTAAACCCAGATCTTTTGACTGGATGTGAGTGTTTGATTGGTTCAGATGCTCCGTCCTTTACCACCCCCTTTTGTACCGCTGGCCCAGTACTAAGACAACTTTAACATTCCACTGTATGTGAATAATACTTTCCAATACACACAGATGTGTCATGTCTATGATTAATCAAGTATGAAAGCATGTACGAATGTAGGGGCAGTGATTCCCCCTTAGGTCCATGTTGCACATGTTGTGGGACTTGAGTCACAGGGTGCATCCCTGCATCATGGTGGTACATATCTGCCCCCAAAAGAAGTCCTGTTGTCAATTGTAGGTCACAAATGACAGCCTATATGCATTTAAGTGGGACACATGTGATACGCTGATGTGTGGGATTCCGTACTATTCCTGACACACAGAAATGGCATTTCGAATACGTGACACCCCAAACAGTCTCTCTGTACAGAGGTGACACCCCCAAAACCTATTCCACATTTTCGAAGTTGTTAGCACTACATGTTGCACTTACACTTGTCAGAGTGATGTGCCTGTACACAGGTGTGACATACACTCAGGGAATGTGTGTATGAAAGAATGTATTTGCACATGCTGTGCCTGTGCTCATTTTGTACTGTATCATGCCTGCTAAGGACTGTGACAATGTGACGTGCACATTGAAAGAAATTGTCAATGATGGTGTTCATATGGGCTATTCCTGTTGCAGCTTAAGCAAACCCTGCTCTAGCTTTGGCCATTCCAGATGGATACAGTATTTTATGTGCCAATCGTCATAATGGTAAACTGGGAGGAGGGGTAGCCATCATTTACAAATCCAAATGGACAATTATGTCGCCCCTTTATGAACAAATTGGTTGTATTGAGGGCCTTCCCTTCTGTATTAAATTATCAGCTTCTGCCGCTTGCTCTGGCCTTTTGATTTACCGCCCCCCTCATTCTAGTCCCTCTCATTTATGGTCTCTAATGGATTACATCATACAGGCTGGCACGCGGTACTCAAACTTTACGGTGTTAGGAGACCTGAATCTTCATGTGGACGATGCCTCTTGTGCACTTAGTTCTAACTCTGTTCCCACATTGGCAGCTGGGATCTCATTCAGTTGGTAAATTCCCCTACTCATAAAGCTGGCCATACGTTACATCTTATCTGCTCTAAACTTCCCGACATTTCGATTAAGTATCCTAGACCAATCATATGGTTGGATCACTACTTTATTCCCTTCGTCATCATCATGACTCATCATGATAGACCCACTGTTACTCCCAAGGAATTTGTTAGAAACTGGAGCAAAATCTCTCCAGAATTTCTTTCCAAATACACTTAAGATTCCAATCCTTACTTGGTCAGTGACCTTGATTCATGCATTCTTAATCTTAATGAGTGGGTAACCGAAGCTATGGATTCGGTGGCACCCCTCAGACCCCTTTAAAACATTTAGATCTGCACCAGCCGCCCCCTGGTATTCGGAGGATTTGAGACAAAAAAAGTCCGCCTGCAAATCCCTAGAATGCGGTTGGAGAATGAAATATACAGCAGAAAGCAAAACCAAGTACCGGATCGCCATCAAAGAATATCGTAAGCTGATCATTATACATAAAAGAAACTTTCTATCGGATAGAATTGAGAAAGCCACTAACTCCTCTAGAGAAATCTTTAATATTGTTAAATCTTTTACAGACCCACAGGCCTTGAATAGTCGTCCTCCTGTGTCTCAATCTTTATGCACCCAACTTTCTGAGTTTTTAGAGGAGAAGATCGCTCTTATCTATGCTTCCTTTCCTGAAACAGATGGCTGTGATTCAGGGGAAGAACAGTTAGACAATCCCGCCTCAGCCTCAGTACTTGCGGAATCCTCAGAAATTTCGGAGGATCTTTCCCTTCAGGAGCTTCTTAAATGTAAATCTGGGTCTCCTAGTGACCCTTGGCCAGCAAGGCAATACAAAGCTTTAGCAGCATTTCTTAATCCTCATCTCAATTCCATATGTAATGCTTCCCTGAGCTCCGGTATTTATCCGGAGTCGTGGAAACATGCTTTCTTGGTTCCGATACTCAAAAAGGCTAATGCGGATGTAGAGATCCCGGGAAATTACAGGCCTATCTCCCTGCTCCCCGCTCCGGCCAAGATCCTAGAAAGGCTTGCCCATCACCAATTGGACAGATTTATAGAGTCTGAGGGCCTTCTCCACGATTCTCAGCACGGATTTCACGCAGGCCATAGCACAGAGTCGGCCCTGATCGAAATGGCTGACTCTGTGTGGTGGACTCTAGACCGGGGATCGAGGGCGGTGTTGGTGCTGCTGGATCTTTCGGCAGCATTTGACACCGTCTATCACACGATCCTCTTGAAACGGTTGAGATCTATTGGAGTTCAGGGCACGGTCCTTAATTGGATTGCATCATTTCTGTCTGGCCGTAAACTGTAAGTGTACACCCCCCTTACACTTCTTCAGCTAGGCCTCTCAGATGGGGTGTCCCACAGGGCTCCTCGTTGAGTCCGCTCCTTTTCAACGTCTACTTCACTCCCTTAGCTAAAATGTTATCTCAGTCTGGAATTAAAATGGCATCCTATGCAGATGACATTCAGATTCTTTTATCCTATAATGATTCATCCCCTTTGACTTTTGATCCTCAAAAAACATGCATGAGAAGTATTGCTAAGTGGACGGATCTTAATTTTCTACGACTAAATGCCGGTAAGACCGAGGTCTTGTTTTTCAATCAACCATCCCCTCTTGCATCTAACCTCTGGTGGCCGTAAGACCTGAGTATGGCCCCTTCCCCCTAGGACTCGGTCAGAAACCTGGGGGTCAGATGGGATAATCGCTTGTCATTTGCCAATCAAATCCACACAGTGTCTGCTGCCTGCTTTGCCAAAATTAAAATGATAAAAAAATGTATCAACTACATGCCTAGTAATATTAGAAAAACTGTAGTCAAGGCCCTCATTACATTGCACCTGGACTAAGTCAATGGACTCTATCTGGGATTGACAGCTGGTCTATGTCACAGACTCCAGATAGTTCAGAATGCCACAGCCCGTTTGGTTTGCGGCATTCCACTTAGACATCACACTTCTCCCTACCTTCGTAAACTACACTGGCTGCCCATCCCCAAGAGCATTGCATTCAAAGCCATGATTTTGGCTTTTCGGGCCACTAAAGGCTTAGGACCAGCTTACCTTACCTCTAGTCTCCGCCCATATAGTCACTCCAGAGCCCTTCGCTCCAATACTAAACAGTTATTGGTCACTCCCAGATTTAAAAAATCTCGATCGGGAGGCAAATCTTTTCAAGTTTGTGCTACCCATCTCTGGAATAAACTTCCACCTGCCCTCCGTCTTATTCAGTCTGAACCTGAATTCCCAGATCCATTAAAACTTTATTTTTCTGTTAGCATTTTATCTTCCTCCCGTACATCTTTCTGATCATTAGCGCCGGTACACCCCATTGGGGTAGCTGCGCGCTTTATAAAAGACTCATATAAATAAATAAGTGGGATGTGGTCCACATGCCTCATCTTCCTCATCATTGTCCGGTGCATCTGGCACTTGTAGTCATGAGGCATTGGTGCGTACACATATGTTGTGCAACACACAACATGCAATGATCATCTTGCACACAACTTCTGGGCTGTACAGGAGCCTTCCACCTGTGATGTCCAGGCACCTGAAAAGTGACTTCAACATGCCAAATGTGCGTTCCACAATGCCCCTGGTATGTTTGTGGGCAGCATATACTTTCCCTGGGCCTATGTGTTCGGGGCTCGGATGGGAGTCATCCTCCAAGGGCAGAGTGCATATCCTTGGTCACCTGTGACAGTGCAGAGAGACATGAGTCAATAGTTTGTTCAGCATGATGTGGTTGGCAGGCTCACCGGTTCATTGGTGTGTGATATGTGTCTTAGTGATTCCTGTTTGACATGTACTGCTTGTAGCAAATGAGATCACTCGCACCCAGATATTTTGACTGGGTGTGAGTGTTTGATTGATTCAGATGCTCCGTCCATCACCACCCCCTTTTGTACCGCTTTTGGCCGCCATAAGTGTGGCAGGGTATGCTCAGACGTGAGTCCCTTGCTCACTTTGCCACTGGATTCAAGCAAGCCGGGCTGAAGACGGCTGGAATGCCAGAAAGCGGTCCTCGGAAGCTTGTTTCCGGTCCAGGGAAGACATGGCTTGGCAGTTCAGGCTGGACTGTTCCCATGAGGCACAGGGTCAGACTGATTTGCATATAGCCATGTCTGAACTGGGGTGGCAGAGTGGGCTAAAGAACGTTGATGGATTAAACCCAGATCTTTTGACTGGGTGTGAGTATTTGATTGATTCAGATGCTCCGTCCATCACCACCCCCTTTTGTACTGCTTTTGGCCGCCATAAGTGTGGCAGGGTATGCTCAGACGTGAGTCCCTTGCTCACTTTGCCACTGGATTCAAGCAAGCCGGGCTGAAGACGGCTGGAATGCCAGAAACCGGTCCTCGGAAGCTTGTTTCCGGTCCAGGGAAGACATGGGGCACAGGGTCAGACTGATTTGCATATAGTCATGTCTGAACTGGGGTGGCAGAGTGGGCTAAAGAACGGTGATGGATTAAACCTAGATCTTTTGACTGGGTGTGAGTGTTTGATTGATTCAGATGCTCCGTCCATCACCACCCCCTTTTGTACCTCTGGTAGCAAATGAGTGGCATCAATGTGTATTACGTAGCCTCACTGCTGCTCCTCCCTCCCCAAGCCTATATACTACTGTGCACAGCACGGTTGCATCACTTGCACTCCTATGGCACACCATTGTCATGCCTGTCTGCGCATGTCCACAAGCCGAACTACGACACTGTGATGTTGTGTGTTGAAGGTGGGCGGCCACATGTGTGTAGGCCTATGGTAAGGACAGAGCGGAAACAGATGTAGAGGTCATGGCTGGCTGAACTCGCGATGCAGTTGAGGGTAGAGCTTTGGCTTATGCTGCAGTGATAGCGGCACAGACAACAGTTGCCATGTATGATCCCGGACCCCTAGAGGGCGTGTGCTTGCTCATTTACCCCTTTGGCTGAGCCCGCAATCCGGGGGCATGATACATTGCAACATTGTCCATTGCTTGACGGCTGGCGCCAACACCACAACAGAGACACACACATTTGTTACTGCCTTGGCAAGGCCATAACTTAACCACGCCCAGATCCCTGGTGTCCCTCAGGCATACATAATGACCACACTGACACACTTAGATAGTTTGTGGACCTGGCTATGGCACGTGTGCCTGGCCCTTTTTATTGCCAGGGTAACATGTACAGTGACGCCTGTGCTGGATGGGTGTGGGGTGAGTGTAAGCCAGCCTTCATGGAGTGGTTGCTGCTGGCAACAACTTGAACAGTGATCACTATTCGAGCGGAAAGCGAAAACACCAGCATAACACAAACAACTGCGAAGTATCATGGTGGTAGCCGGACCAAGTACAGCAATCACGCGATTTGCAATCAGAAGGGTCTGTGAGTTGATGTGCACTAATGTTGGGGCACCAGAGCCGAGTGTGCTCATGTCAAGTGATTGTCTAGGGTTGTGTCCCTTTGGGATATTCCTGCTGCAGATGCAATGGGGTGTGTTACACCTGCCTCATCTCATTCATCATCATCCCAGGTCTTCCCCACACCCTGAGGTGACATTGCAGCGTGAGCTGTCCACAGCACAAAACTCAATCAGAAAGGGCCGATGAGTTGTGGTGCACTGAGTCAGTGGCACGTGAAGAGCTGAGCAGGGTATCAAGCTGATGATGGCATCCACAACAGATGTGAGCAACTCTGGTAGTCTGGCTGTGGGACTATTTTTAACTCTGGCAGTTGTTGGTAGGAGGTGGTACTGGAGGTGGTGTCATGTTCCTCCTGCGGTGATATGTCGTCGGGTAGGTCTGGACTAAATTTGATGTGTGAACCCTGGTGGCACACAGTTGAGGCCTGTGGCAGCGGTGAACGCAGGGCCACAGACACATGGTGTTGAGGACCCCCCCAGGCCATCGACCCAGAGGCCATCCAATATTCAGTCAGACAGGGTCCATGATTTAAGCTGCACAGAATTGATAGACCCGGATGCAGTGCGGCCGGCACTGGCACACCCGCAAGGGACGGTGACTTGCGGTGCACTGAGGTGGGCCACGAGAGCTGAGCGGGTCCTCGTCCATGACCAAGGTGAATGTCGCAGAGTGTTTCAGGGGACAGTCGAACATGTTCTTCCAGGGCATGATGCAGAGGGCTGTACCAAGCAGAAACAGGCAATATGGAGGAGATGAATATTACAGACTCATTCTTAAAACCAAGTCAGTATAAGCTGCATGATGATGAAGAAAACCCACAGGCCATATGTTCAGATGCCACCAAAGTCCAACCAGAGAGTGTCCATGACTTTCAGGGCACAGAGTCAGTGGCACCAGAGCTGTAGGGGGATACAGTCTGCGATGATGCCTGTACAATGATATAAACTCTACAATGGACAAATCAAGACTCAAATCCAAATGTGTGACCTACAGGACCGTAGTGTAGGCCGGAGGCAGCGGTCAGCATGGGCCCACAGACACGTGTCGTTGGCTTGCGATGCACAGAGTTAGTGGCACCAGAGTAGTTTTTAGTAGTGTTCGATCACCTCCGTAACGAGGATCCTTTTTTCCTCTGGACTGAACCACATCTTCCTCTTACTCCTCTCCTTGCATACAATGATATGAACTCTGCCATACAGAAATCAAGACTCAGTTCCAAATGTGTGACCTACTAGACCGCAGTATAGGCCGAAGGCGTAGTTAGCAAGGGACCACAGACGTGTGGTTGGAATGCTATGCACAGAGTTGGTGGCACCACATCGAAGGGAGTATAGTGATATAAACTCAGCCATAAAGTGTTTACTCTGCCATTGCATAATAAATACTCAGTTTCAAATGTGTGACCTACTTGACCGCAGTATAGGCCGAAAGGGTAGTCAACAAGGGACCATAGACACGTGTGGTTGGAATGCTATGCACAGAGTTGGTGGCACCACATCGAAGGGAGTATAGTGATATAAACTCAGCCATAAAGTGTCTACTGTGCCATTGCATAATCAAGACTTAGTTCAAATGTGTGACCTACTTGACCGCTGTGTAGGCCGGTGGAGTATTCCAACGAGAAAGCAATGCTGTGGGCCTGTCTCGGGGAGGACAGCGATGGTCTGAGGAGGCTGACAAGGTCGCGGGCCTCGGGCTTAGAACTTGCACAGGCATGTGGTGGGCCCTCTTTGACACACGCTGGTGTCGGAAGGTGAGCAGTGTGGCCTGGTTGCGCAGGGGCAGCCAAGACGGGTCTGGGGATATGAGGCCTGGGGTGCACCAGGCACACATGGTCGCAGGCACCGCTGCTCACGGCAAAGGTCTCATGGCGTGCTGGGAGGTGCCGCCCTGGCAGACACGTTGGCCATTCTGGAAGAGAACCACACCCAGAGCTACAGGCTTTTTATTCACACCCCTATACTAGCCTGCAGGCCACCCCACTCTGCTCATGCTTACGGGGGGACGTAATGAGCTACTTTCCGCGCTCTTCCCCACTGCCTAGGGAAACATGGTGGTGCCCACTGTTTACTACACTCAGATACACCAGCATATTATGTCAACATGGGCTTGTCTGTGGTCTGCTTACTGCACTCAGGGCAGCACATCCACACCACACTCGGCATTGTGTACATTCTTTATCATGAATCACTTGCCTCCTTCGCACATGCATGGTTCCCACCTCTCCACACATTCTGCTATTGTGTGGCTGAGGTGCCATGCCGTTGATGGCTCCTGTACATGGCTTGCCCAGGTCACCACAGTAAGTTGTGCTGTTGTGTCTAGTAGGTGGGCATATTGTTGTTCATGTTGTGTGTGAGTTTGTAACATGTGCATTCCCAAAGTTGTGAGTTGCATGATTGTGGAGTTGAGGTGTGTGGTGTGTTCATTTGGTACTTACCAACGAGCACTGTATTCCCGTAGGTTCCAGCCTCAAAACGCTGGTTGATGATGGACTGTCGGAAGATGAAGGAATCATGCACACTGCCTGGCTAGTTGGCGACGACATTGGTGAAGAGTCCCCGTTGGTCCACTATTGCCTGCACATTGATGGAATGTGTGTGCTTCCTTTTGCGGTAATTGTGTGCAGTGGTGGCAGGGGGCATGAGGAGTACATGTGTACAGTCGATTGCCCCAACACGTGCTGGATGGCAGCTAAGGCGTAGAAGCCTTGCTTGGTTTCCAGCTGCTCCTGCACAGTGTGTGGGAAGTTAAGGTACTGGGGTACCAAGCTGATGATGGCATTCAAGACAGGTGTGAGGAACTTTGATAGGGCTGGCTGTGAGACTCCTCTGACTCTGGCAGTTGTTGGCTGGAAGGTCCCAGAGGCCAACATATGCAGCACAGCCAGCAGCTTTGTCTGCATAGGGATGTTGGTTGTCCGCTGTGCTGGTACTATCAGCCTGTGGGCAATGATGGTCAGGATGCAGAGGGTGGTTGTCCTTTTGAGCCTGTAGTGGGCAATGACATCCTCTGGTGTTAAGTCTGTAAGGCTGGTGCGTTTTCTGAAGGTCCGCTATCTTTGTCTGTGCTGCCTCCGTGGTGATCCGGGGGGGTGGCGGCGGTGGGTGTTATGGCCCTCTTGGGGCTCCGATCTGCAAGATGAATAGCTCAATGGCATCTGTTGTTCTTCAGGTGTGGCTCTGGGCTGGGCTCCCTTTATGGTGCAGGGTGTTGTCCGACTTAGCACCAGGTCTGAGTAGGTGGTAAATCCCTGCTGCTAACGTGCCTTATCACATATTTTGTGAACTTGTCGCCAATCTGGCTGGTCGTTGAGAATGTTGCGAAGTGGTGTTTCCGTGGCTTTTTGCACGGGAACGCCTACTCTGCATCTCATTAGTGTTAGTTGCCGGTGTCATCTGTGTTGATGTTTTTAGCGGCTGCTATCGCTGAAAAAACGGTGATATCAGCTGTTAGCACCAGATTATGGATAGTGCGATGAATTTATCGCCACTTTGGTGGCGATAAAGTGCCGCTAACTTGGCAATAGGTCCTTGAGAATATACCCCAATGTGTTTGTGGGTGGAGACCCCCACAATCCCCAACTTACCTTAAATGTGTGGTAAAGGCATCTGTTGAAAAAACATACACATAAAAACATGCATGCTTAAAAATGCGTGGTAAAGTTACAACGTGATAAAAACCTTGTTATAACTGCTGTTTCTAATCAAGCCCAAAAGGAAGCTACTATGAAACAGTAATCCGTTGACTATGGTCAGGGTGGAGGGCCACCGCTCCACTTACAGTCCAAGCTTTTCTAGTGAAAGTCTGCAGAGTATTTGCTTTCTGCACCCTCAACTTGAGTCTGAGGCATGTTGGGACGGCTTCAGCTGCCTTATGCATTTGTAAAGATGTAGGGGCAGATGTATCAACATCCAGATTTGCGAATCTCAAATAGAGATTTTTAGAAATCGCCATTTGAGATTTGCAAATTGGTATGTATGTAGAAAATCGAATTTTTTTGCGATTTCTTAAAATTCCTTAGTTGCGATTAGCAAATTGCGAATCGCAATTAAGGAATAATTTCCCATTCATTTTTATGGACCAGGAGGCCAATATGAATGAATGTGAAGTTATTCTCAATTTGCGATACGCAATTTGAGAATCGCAAATTGAGAATAATTTCAAGGGTGCAAGGGTATCATTAGGACACCCTGATGCACCCCTGAAAATCATCACATGTGTGCGCATATGGCGCACATACATGCCCTAAGTACATGCCCTAAGGGCATATATGTGCGCCACATGGCACCTTCACAAATGCAAAAAAGTGCTTTTGTGCGATTTCTTAATGAGAAATCGCACAACTTGGGTGCTTCATACATTGCATTTAAGGAATCGCAAAATTTGTGATTCCTTAAATGCAATCCCAAAATAAGGAATCGCAAATTTGCGATTCCTAATTTTGCACTCAAATTTGCTTCATACATACCATTTAGCGAAAATGAGTTCGCAAACGCTGAAATTCTGCGAATTTCGGCGTTTGCAAACCCATTTGAGCTTCATACCTATGGCCCGTATTCCCTTCTCTTGAAATGCAGCTCTTCTGTTTCAGGCCTTCCCTACTGCATCAGGGCATTGAGGTGACACTGGAATGTTTTTAATATCTATTCTTTGCCAGGATACAGACACATGCGCTCAAACAGAAGTGCTTTTTTCATGTTTACATGTTTCAAAACACTACACAAATTGCGAATTTCTTATATCCAGCATTACTTTGAAGAACGAGATTGCAAGCGATTTCTTTGATCAAAGAGCGACAGAAGATTTTCTCAAAATCGAGGCGCCTGTCCAACAGTACTATGTTTAATTTCCCAGTCAGAGAACAATTTAATTAGAACGTTTTTGTTTCGGTAATTTATATATGAATGACAAAAAAATTGAAAAGAAAATGAACTTTCAAAAAGACATTTGCAAAGCCAAAGCATTTTCTTTTGATGCGTTCTTATTTCTTTTTAATATTTCTTATCTGACACGGTTGCCCCTGGAAACAATTCATTAATTGTGTCTGTGATTCCTTTCCCGCTGTTAATTATAAACAGGCGACATAAAGTATCCTGCAACTGAGAGCGAAACAAATGGCAGATTTTAAATGCTCAAATATGTCAGTTAAATCCTTGAGATAAAAATAGGATTATCTAGCAGTTTCATCTTTAAAGGGAGCTGTGGTTGATGGGATGCGAGTTGGATGTCATGATTCCTCATAGAGGTAGAGAAAAGCCCTTCCAGGTATTCTTTATTTTTTATTAAAATAATGAGTTATTGCTTTATTTGCCTTACTCTCGTGTGTTGTGAATAGCACCATTTTGTTTAGCCTTTTGAAATATTTATTTCGCCGTGGAATGCAGCTAGGGGATGCAATCTTTGATCAGGATATGGAAAATTCTCATTTCATGCTGTTAATCGCGTTATCTTTTCAAGATAAGCATTTAACTCTTTCGATGATCAGTATGGAGGTATTTATTACTGTCTGAGTCAGCTCCCTCATCGTGGTATCCTTTCCTACATTCAGAGGCACGTTTCATGAAAGTTACCTCAAATTAAAAGTTGTATTTGACTTTTACAATACAGAATTTAGAATAGTTAACCTAAATCAATTAATAAAATCATTATTATTGGACCAAATGAAGAAACAAATATCTTTACCTGGAGATTTTTTTGCTCTTTTGTTACAGCTGAGTTCGTGGTGGTGGTGGGGGAACTCTCATGTGCACCAGTAATCAGACTCCAAATTAGGACTTGGTGAAAAGTGAAGGTTTTTGTGACTAGGCCTTCACAAAAACTGAAAGATGGCACTAGAGAACCTGCACATTCTTTGAAATGTTTTTGAATTTCTGAAGGCCTTGTGGGATGCTGTGTTACTCTATTGAAAATAAACTTAAATCCTACTTTCGTTTTTAGTTGGTTAAGAAGAACAGAGGCATCTCAAATAGGTACCATAGGTAGGCATATGGCTGAGGAGAAGTGTGAAGGTTATGGATGCAAGGAGTGAATTTGCTCTACAGCTTTAATCTAAAAAAATGGCAAATACATAAACATATACCATATGAGTCTGGGAAAGGAGGAAGTATCGGAAAATGTATATTTTGGTGATGTTAGAGACAGTTTACCAATTTTGCTGCGCACTTGAGGAGGTGGCTGGGCTTAAACTCCTGGTGCTGGTTCTAGGGAATCTTGAATGAATCAACAAAATAGAGTGAGGGATTCTTCACCGTAGTGAACGGAGGGTACTCCTAGTCCCCGGGACTGAAATCTAGTATAAACAAAAGAGGAGTAACCCCAAAAGGAACACGAAAGGTTCTTAATGGGATGTCAAAAGAGGTAGCAAAAGGACAATATCCTTTTGTTAAGAAACCCCTCACTCACCAACCTGGTTGGTGACATACTTCATCATTGGGGTCCACCCAGATGGCCGAGTGCCACCCGGGTGTGCTGCGACACCTGACTACAGTGGAGCTGGTTATTAGTGTGGAGTGCAAGAAAAGTGGTGTTAGAAATTGTCCTGGTATGACTTGTAAAAAAGACTTTACTCAGCAGCTACTGGACAATAATAAAAACAAGGTGTAGATACTGATAGGTTATAATGGCCAGTAGTATCTATGTGTGTGTTAAAAATAAAAAAGGGTCTACATGTTTCAACCTGTAAATGGAAATCCCAGGTTTTCGTCAGGACCAAATAGGAAAATGGGTGGTGTACACACACTAACGTGTACCCAGTCCTAAATTCCTTCTACCTTACTTCAAAATAGTGCAGCTGGCTGCCTCAAAAACCTAAATAGGTGAGGAAAAAACAGAGAAACCTGTGGAAGGAAATGGAAACAATCACAAACAGATAATATACCTGCCTGTAACGTAGTGCAGGTTCTCAAAACTCTGCATGCTTCATGCGAATCCCATTTGTAAATGAATTGTATTTAATAATGTGCCAGGGATGTGCATACTACCGTGGGTAATTGCTGGTATCTTGTGCAGTAGTGCTTACTGGCCGTATATCGTTCATTGGTGGTACTATAATATAGCCATCAATATATGCTCACTCATTCACACTGATCAATAAACGTGTGCGCGGTGGCTATAAAATAACATTAACTGTAGTCACTTGCACACAGAAGATTATTCGTAGCGTGACTATAGAAACTCACTCAGACATAGGTGAGTTTATTTTAGCATGCATGCATATATAATTGTATTCGAGTCTTAAGACAGCTGTCAAATGGGGGGATCTTACTCTATTCAAGGATCTCAAATGCTCCTGGGGGCAGATGAAGGCTTGTTCAAGTAGAAACCTAATCTGAGGTATGAAATGGGTAAAACGGCGTGAGTATATCAGAAAGGCTAAAGGGTGGCTCCAAGCGAGCCCGTGGACGCCGCTGCCGCATGGCGGTATGTCAGCAGCGTTTAACTAACAGGAAAACTTACAGTTTTGTTGAAATCCGTATTCAGGATACCTATACGCCTCTTCGTTGTCCCGGTAGCAATGAGGATCCGCCGCCGAAGGGATTAACAAGTGGCGGCTTCTGGGATGGGCGGGGTCACGTGGGGCATGTGAGAACACCGTTGCTAGGCAACCACATGGCACGCCAGCACGGTGGTCAAGCGGTGCCAAACTACTGGAAGTGAAGGGAATAATAAAGTAAGACAATCGTCCGCCCAGGGTCTCCGAGTGAATTAGTTTCTGGAGAATCGGAACAAAGAGGTCAAAAATAGACCTGTGCACTCGGGAGGGTGCCGAGCTGAGCAACTGGGGAAATAATAAACCTGTCAGTGGGCCCGTTTACAAAGCAAAAGGGGGAGAAAATATACCAATAGGTTTAAGATCTCAAATGAGCATCAAAAAGGTTTAAGGTCTCTCATGAGCAGGTCAGAGTAGTAGACCTGGGGCAGAGGCAAAAAGGGGGGGGGGGATGACCTGTTTAGTAGAGTCATTCATAAGCACACTTGGGGAAATAAAATGAAATGAAAAGAGGAATTCCTCATAGGGAGAAACCCCTAAATTGCCCTAAGGGAATGTGTGCACATAAAGGTGATTCAAATGACAGGATAAAGTCTCATCACAGAGAATGTAGGATCATCTTGTAGGACGGAGCCCCAGGGTATATTATCATTCAATCCTGTAATGTGTGTGGATAGTCTATAAATCCGCCGTTGTTCCTTTTCAAATAGTCGTTTTTGTAAATTCGGCCCAGCCTTGAACTGTTCAATCACAGACTATCTCATGTCATTTGGGGTGTGGTTGGCTTCTAAAAAGTGGTCTATTAGTCTGGTTGCATTCTTCTTGCAGCGGATGATGCTGCGATGCTCGCAGATTCTTTGTTTAACTTTCCTGGTTGTCATTCCTATGTATGTTTTCTCACATGTGCAAGTGATTAGGTAAACCTCGTTAGTACTATTGCAGTTGGTATGTGATTGTTGCTTCCAAATGTTGCCTTCCTCCAGGTCTATGGTTTTCGTGTTATTAGTAAGATGGCATACGCTGCAATTTCCGCAGCGAAAATGTCCAATGACAGCAGGGAGTCCCCAGGCCCTTGTGATTGATTGTCCATCAGTATTGTTGGCCACTTTCGGTCTGGTGTTCACAAAGGCATCTTTTAGGCTGCGTGATTTCTTAAAAGAGAATAAAGGTTTTTCCCAATGCAAGTTACCTGTGTTCAGTATAGACCAATGCTTATTCACGCACTGCTCATTTGGTTAGAAATGGCATTGAAAGTTGTAACACAAGTTAGTGGTGTAGTCTTGTTATTGCTAGTCATTTTTTCTTCTAGTAGAGCTTCCCTTGGCTGGTTTCTGGCTGGTTTTTGGCATTTTTTGATGATTTTGTTAGAATACCCTCTTGCTGTAAGTTTCTCCGTCAGTTCAACTGAGATTTCCATTTACAGGTTAAAACATGTAGACCCTTTTTTTTATATAACACGCACATAGATACTACTGGTCATTATAACCTATCAGTATCTACACCTTGTTTTTATTATTGTCCAGTAGCTTCTGAGTAAAGTCTTTTTTACAAGTCATTCCAGGACAATTTTTAACACCACTTTTCTTGCACTCCACACTAATATCCAGCTCCACTGTAGTCAGGTGTCGCAGCACACCCGGGTGGCACTTGGCCATCTGGGTGGACCCCAATGATGAAGCATGTCACCAACCAGGTTGGTGAGTGAGGGGTTTCTTAACAAAAGGATATTGTCCTTTTGCTACCGCTTTTGACATCCCATTAAGAACCTTTCGTGTTCCTTTTGGGGTTACTCCTCTTTTGTTCATACTGGGTTCTAGGGAATCACCAAATTGCCCTCACCAACAATTCCGCTACTCGGGAGCCTGACCTCTTCACAGAGTACTGTTGCTGATAAACACAGCAGCTGCGCTACTCAGATACACACACTTTCACACTTGCACAGAAAACTCACAATGCTACCTACACATGGCTTACCTGAGCCGTTCCTCTATTTTCCACTGACCAGTCCTTGATGGTTCTCACTTGCAATTCTGGTGATTGTCAGGGTAAAGTGGGGAGCTTGCACAAGTTTTTTCGAGGTGACTGTTATCTGTAGTGAGTATTTGCCATTGGACTTCCACCATACTAGCATAACAAAGTGGCCATGTTCAAAATAAGCAAAGACTAATCCATCATGGATGATTTCCAACCATCCTCTTCCGGTATTACCTATCTAGGAACTATATAAGTAGCCAGCAATTTGTGCCTATTACAACTCACATTAACCAATCATCTCCCCTGAGCCACTGCCTTCATCAATCTAGGACCTGTTTTATGCTCCAGTCCTTCCTATTCCTTATTACACATTATGCTCTTTTCCTAGTGCATCAAGACTTTAGTAGTCTAATTTCATTCATGGTGACATTTATGCAAGCTTCTAGAATGCCTTACTAGTCCAGCATTTACAACCCTGAAGATGAGATTCACATTTTGCAAATCCTGTCCAGTTTTACAGGTCGAAGATAATAAGAAACTAAAAAAAAGAAAAGACTTACCAGCTGCTCCGCTCCACTGACGGCTGCCTCGCTGCTCCTCTCGTTGTTGTCGGGCCGGAAGGGGATGAGCCATCAGAGCCTAGGCTCCACACCCAATCCAAACTCGGCTCTCACATGACAGCAGCACCTGGATTGATCTGAGCAGCCTCGTTTGCCACTCAGATTGTGCATTGGAGCCTGTGCCTTTTCTCTAACCTGGCTGTTGGAGAAACATAGGTGAGCATGTGTGCTTGGGCAGGCTGGGACAACAGGCCAAGCACACATGCCCACTTATGAGTGCACTATACTCCTCCTGAAATGCCCGGCCCTGCCCCACTCTATAAACATTGCGGGGCTCAGACAGACAGCATGCATGAAATGACAATAACTTTGCTATTGTCATTTTAATTACTGTCTGCTGATGCGGGCTGTGGGGCGATGCTCCTTCACCATTACGGAGGGGCCGCACATGAGTACGAATCATTAACCTGAATTTGTTTAAGTAAATTCACAGACCTCAGCGCTATACTCTATGTACGTGTGTCTACATGTCACAGGTATAACTCAATCTAGTCACCTTTCTCAACCTACCTGCCATTTTGTTTGTTTCTGCTATTTCTTTCACTCTGCTTGTAGTGATGTCCTTGTGAATGGGTCATTTCTCCTTAACATTTTTAAACTAACAATATGCTTACAATTGATAAGATCCTTGCAGAGGCTTGACTCCACACTATTCTATTTTTATTTAACTAACCCGTACAATTTAAAAATTAGAACACTGATATTTCTTTCTCAATCAGAAATTATTTTCCAATTAGGACCTTTAATTTTCAAAGCCACTAGAGCAGCTTTGTAGGTCACGAACCGCATTTTACTTTTCATCTTGAAAACTATTTTCTTTTCTGACTTTCACGGACGCCTACATTTTGTAATTTCTCCCTCTTAGACAGAGTTAACCACTGTTATTTTAACTTTAGTGAGACTGCATTTATAGTTGTTGGGTGATGTTGTAACTTTCAGAGCTAACCTTTTTCAACATTCTATGTAATGCAAGGATTTTGCTTAAGATCCTTTGGAGGATGTTAGAAGTTCAGCAGGATATTGCCTTGATGATGTTTTCAGAACTTTCTGAAGTATCACGAGAGGAATCCTGTACTTCAGCCATGAAAATCCTAGAAATATACAACAAAGAGCAACATACTTGTGAACTTTAACTATCATTAAGTGGGCCACGTTCACTTGTCTCACAGTTTTTCCTGAGCTCATTAAACATAAAAGTGTGGGGCTCTTCGCTCTCATGCCACACTCTTCATCAGCGGATTCGAGTAGCATCAGCATGCTGCTTGCAATAGGAATGCGCCCAAGCACTGGCACACGCGTCTGTGGCCTCAACCTCTGTACAGGCATAAAAAACACTTGTGCGCCTAAACTCCTTGCTTCACACCAGTTTTTTTTAACATACTCACCGACAATAACAGGAACGCGTTGCTTCCTCTCACTGCGTTGCCGCCGGGAGGGGTGGAACTGAGATCTTCTACACTGCCTACTGTTCTGCAAGCAACATTACAACAAATAAATACTCTGCTATGCCATTTAGTGGACCCAACCTTCTCTTCTATTAGACTTGTGAAAGTGATTTACAGATAACTTCAGCCTTCACTACACACTGACAGGCACACCAGGGTACATTAACTTGTGTCAATTATCTACATTCCAATTACTTCATACTGTGTTAGACATATTTCCTCATTATATTTTATTTACTTTACAAACCATTGGTTTGTGTTGTGGTATTATACATCCATTGCTCAGCATATTCCAATGGAGAGTCATCAGGCAGTCATTGCGCCACCAACTTTTTCCTCGCAACCTGGCCTACCTCTCATTGAGTGGGAGGATTGATTGATTTTTAAAAGATTATGGGCCCGATGTAGGTGGCCCAATACCGATCGGTAACGGCCGAAAATACCGATTTTCGGCCCTTTCTGATCGGTATCCAGCCATCGAGATGTAGGACGAAGAAAACCGTCCGAATCGGTATTTATACCGAATCGGTATAGTTACCGAATCGGAAATAATCCGAATCGGAAATACACCTAATCGGACCATGTACCGAATCGGTAACATACCGAATCGGTATTTCGGACCATGTACCGAATCGGTAGAGATACCGAATCGGTAAATATTCTGATTCGGACTATCTACCGATTCGGTAGAGTTACCGAATCGGTAAATTACCGATTCGGACAGGCCAAAACTCTGATTGAGATGTAGGGAAGCACAGAAATACCGATTTTGCCTCAAAATCGGTATTTCAAATTCGGTATTTACCATGGATTCCAATCAGGTGGTAACCAACTGCAACCTATAAAAATAGACCCAAAATGCAATGCAACTTGCAGGATGGCGGCATTTTATGTCATTGCAAGGCGGCTACGGCTACAGCAGGAAGGAGAGAGGGAATGGCAAAGAGAGGAACAGGTCTACAGACAGAGGATCACCCTGTTCATGCTCACTGAGGCAGAGATCCAACAGAGGTACAGGCTGTACTCAGACACCATTCTGGAGCTCATTAGGGACCTCAAACCACTGTTGGACCACCCCAAGGGCACACGCCATCCCAACGCACGTGCAGGTGCTATGCAGCCTACACCTGCTTGCGTCTGGCAGCTATCAAAGTGGAGTCGCTGCGGTAGGAGAGGTGACCCAGAGCAGCCTGTCAAGGTTTTTCAACAAATTCCTTGACGCCATGATACAGAGGATGGACCAATACATATCTTTCCCTGCAACCCATGCGGAACTGGTAAATACAAAAGCAGACTTTTACCAGATGGCACGATTCCCCCAAATCATTGGCTGCATAGATGGCACGCACATTCCGATTTGCCCCCCTGCAGACACAGAATACATCTACCGCAATAGGAAGTCTACGCACACCATCAATGTGCAGGTGATCTGCAATGCTAAGTGCACTATCACAGACCTGGTAGCAAAATTCCCAGGGAGTACCCACGACTCCTACATTTTTCAAAACAGCGGCATCTATGCACGGCGGACGGCTGGGGAATTTGGTGAAGGAAACCTCCTAGGTGAGACACATCATCAGACCCCCATAACACAAAGTAGCAAAGTAAAGTACATGTATGCATGTGAGTAATGTTACCCCTTTTCCTTCTAGGCGACAGTGCATATGCCCTCTGCTCATTCATACTCACCCCCTACCTCAACCCCTCTACACCCAGCCAAAGGAGGTATAACCGGGCCCACAAAAGCAGAAGGAATGTAGTAGAACGGACCTTTGGCACCTGGAAAAGCAGATTCAGATGCTTGCACAAGAGTGGAGGTGCAAGGCAGTATACCCCCATCACCTGTTGCAAGATCATAGCTGTCTGTGCAATGTTGCACAACCTTGCGGTGAAGAAGGGCACTGAGGAGGAGTTGTCAGACTACGAGGACATGACGACGACGTTGCTGTGCCACAAACACAACATGCTGGGGTGTCTACGCCAAGTGATGGCAGATACAGACGTGAGGAGATAACAGAAAACTATTTCTGAGTGAGTACAGATGCACAGACAGGTCAATGGATGTTGGATTTTTTTTTTTAATAATGTTGCAACAACGTTACTGCACTGATGTGCAACAAATTAAATAAGTAAACAATTTGTGGGGAATGTAAATTGTCCGGGTTGCCTCACCCGCCCTGGCAGTATTACTTCTTGCTGCGCTTAGCTGACCCACTTGGATGTGGCTCACCCCCTTCTATGTGTTCGGCTGCCTCAGCGGAGCGCCTGGTGCTCCGGCACGGCTCAGATACAGCGCTGGCTGGGCTGCTGCGGCTGCTGCTGTCCCCAGCCTCGCCCACGTCCAGGACAGGATTCACCACCGCGTTTGATATTATTAGTGCCTCCATGGCAGTGGTGATGCGGGCCATGCCCCTGGTCACCTCTGCCGTGTTCTGGGTGAGGCAGTCCTCCATGTTAGCCCCACGGCGGCATAGCTGGGCGGTTGCTGCAGCAAGGCTGTTGACTGCCCGGTTCAGCACGCGGGCATCCCTGCGCCTACAGTGCTCGTGCTCCTCCATCTTATTGCACAGCTGGGTGATGGCAGTAGTCATTCGCCCCAGACCACTTGCTATGTCCTTGTTGCTATCAACAAAACTCTTGAATCCCTGTGTCATCTCCCCCATCTGCAGGTTGTGCACCCGCAATTGGCGCTGGCAAGCCAGGATTGACTTTGCCTGCATCCTTTGGATCCTGACCATACTCCCCTCCAGCCCTTGGAATACGCTGCCCTCCCGTGCTAGAAGAGCACTGCTGGATGTGCGTGGCCTGCGCGGATTTCTGCTGCCCTGCTGTGTGGGCTGGTGTGCCACAGGTGTTGCAGGGTTGGTTGCTGGAGCCTGACCCGCTGCTCCCTCCATGATGTTTAATGGTGCAACGATGATCCTCCTGACAGGAGATGTGGCAGGTGCTGGGTGGGTCTGTGGGGGTGAGTTCTCCGGTGAGAACTGCAATGGGGGTGTTAGTGACAGTAGGGGGGAATGGGGAAATGAGAGGGTATGTCCAGTGTCATCCTCATTGCCCACGGCACTGCTGTTCTCCTCCTCCTCCTCCTGTGATGGTACACTGCTGCTTGGCCCTGCCACCGCACTGTCTGATGGTGCTGGAGCTTGTGTAGCTGCTGCTCCACCGCCTGATGGTGCCCCTAGGTATAAAGAAGCATTTGTGAACTGAGTGCTAATGTCTTACAGTCACTACAATAAAAGCATTGCACATCTCATTTTCAATACTCTGATTCAGTTTTTAAGTTCATTTCATTTTGATTGTGCACTGGCATTTTTCACTACATTAGCTGACTACATTTACCATGATGCATTGCTCATGTATGTTGCTAGCAGTACTGGGCTGGGGTTTGGCTGTGCATTGGGGCTAAAGGGGAGGTGTCTGGTAGGGTGTGTCATGCTGCGCATGTTTCTGACCTTTAGCTGTAGCTCTGGATGAGCTGTCCAGGTCCCCAACTCCCACCACACTCTCGCTCTCAATGGTCGTGGACACAAGTTCCTCAAGGTCAGAGAGGGGTGGCGCCGGGTTCCTGCCTCCACCTGTCAGTCCTGTCTGCTTGTGCAGCTCGGCCAGTTTCCTCTTGGTGAGGCTGCGAGTGTCATAAAACCTCTTCTTGAGGTCGTCCAGGCTCCTGGGGGTGACACCAACTGCGTTCACCCGCTCCCCGATTGCACTCCACAGCTTCCTCTTGGTGCTCTCTGGGACAGTGAGGGACAGCCTCCCAAACAGCTGCCTGTGGACCCTCACCACCTCCTCCACCAAAACTTGCAGCTCCATGCTGCTGAACTTGGCCTTCCGCTTGCGCTCAGCCTTCTGGCTCTCAGAGATGCTTGCCATTTCCACACAGATCTGGATAGTGCTACCACTGCTGCTCACTCTGAATGCTCAGCTCAGGCTGCCTCTCCAGAAAGTTCTAATGAGTTGCACCTGCCTGGGTAGCCACTCCCTGCTAGGGTGGGGGAGGGTGGTACCACCTCATTGGCTGTTGGTATTAGTTTCACTTTTACTTTCTCCCCGATTCCATAGTTACCGATTTGGTATTTACCGATGCGGTAATTACCGATTCGGCTAATACCGATTCGGTAAATACCGATTCAGTATTTACAATGCATTCCTATGGGCCTTTTGGCCCGTGGGGGTGTATTGCAATTACCGAATCGGTATTTGCCGATTCGGTATTCGCCGATTCGGAAATTACCGATTCGGTACATAACGAATCGGTAAGTATCGAAACACGATACCGATTGCTACCGATTCGGTATTTTACCGATTTTTTTTTATCTACATATCATTTTCCGATTTCAAAATACCGATTCGGTAAAAATCGGTATTTTAAAATCGGTAAATGGGTTTTACCTACATCGGGCCCTTAATCATAGCCAAAACGTACTCTTGCTCAGCGCTCAATGAAAAGAGGGACAACATGTGCTTAAATGCCTCCCAGTGGATGCTCAACTAATTCCAGTCCTAACCTGTACAAAGAGGCTAAAATGAGTCAACGATAAAATACGATTTTCTACATCTGTTAATGTGATAATGACTGGACACATGGTGTATACAACAGGAGTCACTGATAAACCCAGGGGAACCAGGAATGTGATGGGACACAAGTTTTATACCTGGCCACGAAAACCTGGTGAGTCAGTCGACAAATCTCTCTATAGTCAGACTCCAAGAATTTCCCATAAAATGTCAGTTTGGAACCATGGCAGATGAGTTGATCAAAGATCAGCTCATCGTACAGTGTGCAAGCAAACAAAAGCAAGAATAGACATGGGAAGCTAGCAATCCCATAGCTATTTTAGCGATTCCCATAGGTAAAATGTTGGAGGAATTTGCAGTCTACCTGAAAGAAAGAGAATAGAGCTTAGCAAAGTATTGGGTGTAGCAATTACCAAATAAAGACAGCAAATGGTATAAAGGTTGTTGCCAAGAAATGATTTCCTCATGCCACGGGAAAGTAAAGCAAGCCAAACAAAACCTTCAAGTCTGGGGGGCATCTCCAACAGTAAAAGGAGGGCACAGACTGTAGTAGATTTGGAAGCTTTATCAATGTCCAGGTTAGAACAATTGTTTAACTATTGGAAGGGATTGTGGAAAATTCAGCAGAAGAGGGTATTTTGCTCACCTTTAAATTGATGGGAACACAAGTTGAGTGGCAATGGTGGACAATGAAGATAATAAAATTCTATGTCAGGAGCGGAGGCTTCTGATTAGGCTGTCACTTTCTCCGTTTATTGTACTCCAACAGCCTTTAAAAGTGTAAACATTATAAACAAACTCCATTTCCCATGAACACCTGGGAAAATGGAAACAAAAAACGTCCCATCAGTAACTGTCCAATCCCGTGCCAGGACTCCTCATATCTTCCTGTGTTGGCACTCTATCCTCCTCTTTCTTCGCTGCTCCAGCAGCAGACAGATGAGTGCCTTTATTTTTCTATGCATTTTCTGACTGAATTTTGACGATGTAATGTTATTGGTGTAAATGCGCAGTATACCGCGTTACAGTTTTATTGAGGTGACTGCGTGTGTTTTGCCGCGGGGACGATAGCCGTCCCTTACGCGGTAGTGCTTCCTTTGGGCTCTGTGCGCGGGCGGCCTCCCGCCGCTAGGGGACCGCGCGTACAGTGCTGCCGCTCTGAGGAGCTTGACCACCCGTGTGGCGCGAGTCGTTGAGGGCGCTTCGTTGTACGTCGGAGAAGCGGCTCAGCGGTCTCGCGTACCACGGGGGAAGACCGGCGGGTATAATTGGCAGCGCTACAGATAAAAATACAATAATCAGAGCCCCTGCCTGGAGCCTGAACACCCGCGTCGCGGGTACGGTATTTGGTTTGAGTTTGGGACCGGCCCAGGCAGGCTTTCTTCATGCCTCATAACAGAGGCTGCTTGGTCCCCGTATATGATTAACCTGGCCCCGTTGCGGTGGGAGGACGCTTATATCTGGGCATTGTCCCATATTTAACCCCTGAATAGCTTGAAGCCTTGCTGTGGAGGCATAATGAAATATGCAGAATATTACGAGGACGAGGAAGAGCAGCAGGTCATTTACTTACCGGTGGATGACCACTTCTGTCAGATAATGGATTCCTCCCTGTTGAAAGCGGTGTCGAGGGTGGTGGCACCCCTTGAACAGAAACTTGACCAACTGCAAGCGCAGTGCCAACCCCTGGGGCAAGGACCGGCCCTTTCGGGACAAAAGGATCCTATTCCCACGAGCCAAGTATCGCCGAGTACCACAGAACCCAAAAGGAAGCGTTCCTTGGACGCGGGGGTGGTCTCTGATGCATTTTTGCATTTAAAAAAGGCCTTTTTAGAAGCTAAAACCACTGATACCCCTTCGACCTCAAAGGAGGTTCAGACTGCGGATTTGAGGGGAGATCAAGACGATGTGGACACAACCGGCCCGGACGAGTCTCCCCAAAACTCGGATGGAGATGGGGATCCAGACCATTCGTGGCCCCCCTCCCAACCCGCCCAATTGTCTAGTTCCGACCCCAGTTCGGACAAGCTCAACCCGGACGAGCTGCTCCACCCACGCTCTTCGCACTGGGTGCCCGCTCCCAAAGTAGCAGCTTACATGGCGGCACAGCTGCGTAAGCCCCTAGACCAGGAGGTGCGTAGCTGTCTTCGAGCCGAGTGCCCGCGTCCCTCCTTGGAGGGTAAAGTTACAGTTACCCCAGAGATTGACCCTAAGATGTCCACCTTCCTCACCAAATGTGTGAAAGACCCCAAAAAGGGCATAGACCGTTCTTGGAGGGCCTGCCAAGATAAACTATTGGACACGGCAGGGCCGTTGGCAAAAATCTTGGACATGGCTGAAGATGCCAAAGCCTTGGGATCCCTGATTTCCCCGGAGACCCTTTCCGGTTGGGCGCAAAGGGCGATCATTTTTCTGGGGAATGCAAATGTAGCCATCTCCACAGAAAGAAGAAGATCTATCCTCATTAAGATAGACCCGACGTTGGGGGAACTGGCTACATCTGAAGCAGGTCCGATGGCGGAGGGGAACCTCTACGGAGACCCGTTCGTCAAGGAACTGGGTAAATTCGTAAACACATTTAACTCCCTCGACAAGGCACAGACATCAGTGAAATGGATCTTCACCCCTCGTGTTTTTGGGGCAGCCAGCCGAGGAAGGGGCCGCTCGTCTTGCAGACCTTACACCAGAGGTTCCTTCAAACAGGGTGATTCCCATAGAGGCCAATACCAGGATCCCGACAAGTTTGGGAACTTCTACCAAACCAGAGGCTATCCCCGCCGCCGTGGTGGACGAGGAAGAGGTGACGGCAGCTACAACAACAGAGGTGAGACTCCAGAATGTAAGGGGTCTGAAAGTGGGGGGCAGACTCAGATTTTTTCTTCAGGCATGGTCTTCCCTTACCTCAGACGCTTGGGTCTTACAGACCGTCGAAGGGTTTCACATAGAATACTCGGGGCTCCCCAATCAGTCTGTTCGTCCCAGACCCATCGGCTTCACGCCGGACCAAGTTGCTCTGATAGACAGGGAGGTCGCGGACCTTCTCCAGAAAGGAGCCATTGTACAAACAGAGTTGCACCCGAGGGGTTTCATCAGCAACCTTTTTCTTGTAGAGAAACAGGACGGGGGCTATCGTCCGGTGATAAATCTCAAGGAGTTCAATGGCTGGCTCATATACCGCCATTTCAAGATGGAGGGGATCCATCTCCTGAGAGATCTCCTTCAGGAGGGGGACTGGATGGTCCGTTTGGACCTGAAAGACGCCTATCTCACGATTCCCATCTTCGCTCCCCACAGGCGTTTTCTTCAGTTTCAGTGGGGTCAACGGACTTACGAGTTCGTCTCCCTCCCTTTTGGACTATCGTCCGCTCTGTGGTGCTTTACCAAGGTGCTCAAACCGGTAGTGGAGCGACTGCACATGGAGGGCATTCGTCTTATAATTTATCTGGACGATATGCTCCTCCTGAATCAGTGTCCCCGAACGTTGTTGGCTCACCTTCAAAGAGCGGTCAGCCTTTTGGAATCGTTGGGGTTCATAGTCAACCAGGTCAAGTCAGATCTCGTCCCGGCACGACGAATGCAGTTCCTGGGTTTTCTGATAGACTGAGTGGAAGCCACCTTGTCCCTACCTTCACGGAAATTGTCCAAGATCAGGCACGAGTTGAGACGTACTCTGGCGCGTCCGACGATCCTGTTACGACACCTGGCCAGGGTGGTCGGTCTCTGGTCGTCTTCCATTCAGGCGATCTTTCCGGGGCCCCTTCATTACCGGGCCCTTCAACGCCTCAAGGCCATGCACCTCCGCAAAGGCCTGACCTACTCACAGGTCGTTCCCCTCACGGAAGAGGCGAGAACGGAGCTTCGATGGTGGATCGAACACATGGACGCTTGGAACGGGCGGGCCATCTTCGACTCGAAACCAGACCTAGTCATAGAATCTGACGCCAGCGGCCTGGGATGGGGGGCACGCTGCGGCGATGCCTCTACAGGCGGAGTCTGGTCATCAGCAGAAAAAGGCCTTCATATCAACTGCCTGGAGTTGATGGCAGGTTCTTTTGCAGTGCGATGTTGGACGAAAGACAAGATTCAGTGCTGTGTCCTCTTGAAGATGGACAATGTGGCGGCAGTGCGCTACATCAATCATCTGGGGGGTACCAGGTCCAGGGCTTTGTCCGACCTGGCCCGGACCCTATGGGAGTACTGCCTATCCAACGAGATTTCCCTATTGGCGGAACACCTTCCCGGCTCCGACAACCGTGTGGCGGATTGGTGGTCTCGTCACTGGAGGGACACCAGCCTATGGCAACTTCGCCCAGACGTGTTCAAGGCGGTAAGGGACAGGTGGGGTCCGTTTTCAGTGGACCTTTTTGCCTCACGACTGGACACCCAGCTGGAATGCTACTTCAGTTGGCGTCCGGACCCGGAAGCAGCGGCGACGGATGAATTTCTGCAGACTGGGGCAAGGAGAGGGGTTATGCGTTTCCCCCCTTTGCAATAATCATGAGAGTGTCAACCCAGATGAGGAGACAGCGGGCGGATATGGTGGTTATCACCCCGATCTGGAAATCGCAAGCCTGGTTTCCAGCTCTGATGGAACTTTCCTGGGATTTTCCAATCCCTCTACCCCGCGTTCCAGATCTCCTCAAGAATCCCCAAGGGGATCCTCACCACCTCCTCTCCACAGGCAGCATGTGTCTGATGGCCTGGCGGGTTACAGGCAACGCTGGCAAGTCCCGGGACTTTCGGAGGACGCTGCCGCATTGTTGGCCAAATCCTGGGCAGATAGCACCAACAAGAGATACCGATCCGCATGGTCTAGGTGGAGTGGTTGGTGTCTGCGATTACAGATTGATCCAGTGGGGGCGGACATCGTCCACGTCCTTAACTTCTTAGCCTCCCTAATGAAGGAAGGCCTGGCTTACAGGTCAATCAATACTTTTAGATCGGCCATTTCAGCAGGTCATGTCCCGCTGGACAATCACCCGATTGGGGAACATCCTCTGGTATGCAAATTGCTGCGGGGGATTAGATTATCCATTCCTCCGGAACCTCGCTACACAGTCTTGTGGGATGTCAATAAAGTTCTTAACCTGTTTCGGAGTTGGCCGTCCAATAAGTACCTGTTGAGAAAGCAGATTTCGGCTAAATTGGCAATGTTGCTATGTCTGATCTCATGTCGCAGGGTCTAGGATGTGAGAGCCTTGGACCTTACAGGTCGCATTTTGTCCCCGCATGGGGTGACCTTCCATGTTTCCAGGCGTACTAAGAGTGATTCTCGATCTATCTCGTATCCTGCATTTCCAGATATCCCTAAGTTATGTGTGGTGAGAACGCTAAAGGCCTATGAAGTGGCAACGATTGATATACGCCCGCAGGGTGTCAAACAGCTCTTCATTGCTCTCACGAAACCACACGGGGCGGTTTCATCACCTACCATCGCGCGATGGGTGCGCTGGGTTATGCATAGATACTTCCCGGTTTGGAGCCCATTCAGTGAGGGGGGCAATGGCATCTAAGGCCTTTTCCCTGGGGGCTCGTCTGGAAGACATTCTAAAAGCAGCAGACTGGTCTTCCGACTCCACCTTCAAAAGATTCTACTTTAAGCCAGTTGTGTCTCTGGCCTCGTGGTTTTAGACAAGCTTTGAACTAGCCTAATCAGAAGCCTCCGCTCCTGACATAGAATGAAAAATTTCCTAGCTAACGTACAGGAAAGTTTCAATTCTATTAAGGAGGCGGAGGCGAGGATTAGCCCACCCGTTTCTTCATTCGAACCCTCCCAGAATTCGGCGTTGGGATAGTAAGTAAATCTTTTACGATGACATGTTCACATATCTGTTGTTGCAAGCTATGACCTTTGTGGTAATTACCTTGTCTGGTGCTGTTGATTGCCTTGGACAAAGTTTACTTTTCGGTGGCTTAATGGGTTTCCTTGTACCGTAGGTTCCGATGCTGGCAAGCAGGAATAACGGGCAAAGGACTGTGGCAGTGTCGCAGGAAGAAAGAGGAGGATAGAGTGCCAACACAGGAAGATATGAGGAGTCCTGGCACGGGATTGGACAGTTACTGATGGGACGTTTTTTGTTTCCATTTTCCCAGGTGTTCATGGGAAATGGAGTTTGTTTATAATGTTTACACTTTTAAAGGCTGCTGGAGTACAATAAACGGAGAAAGTGACAGCCTAATCCTCGCCTCCGCCTCCTTAATAGAATTGAAACTTTCCTGTACGTTAGCTAGGAAATTTTTCATTCTGGAGAGGGTTCTAAGTATCAAAAGTGAGGTGGGAAAGATGGGAAGAAAGAACAGGCCTAAGGATGAATTTGAAATCGGAAGGCAAATGGTGTCACCCATGGAGGATTCAGGCTGTTTGCACACAATATTATCCTCAAACCGGTTTGAGAGACAATGGCCTGCAGGTGAGTTTAAAGAAAAAAACACTAGTTTGAAAGGATATCAGGGCAGGGAAGTTGATGTTGTGGGGCACATGAGGACCAATATCAAACGAAAGTCTCTATTTCTAAGGAAAAGCTGCCAATTCTGAGGTAGTTACATTAGCATGACTTGCATATTAGTCAACCCTTGAGCTCAACACCAATTGATGGTAGTTGAGGGTACTAGCCTGGAGGAAATCATTGACAAATAAAGGGTGTCTTAGATGTGATTGTGTTCTGTCAAGGAGTATGTTCATAAGATTGTTTTCAAACAACGGGCCATCCCTGTGAGTCACACAATGTGTGGAGTCCCTATGATTGAGGGATGATCTGTAAATATGAAAACAAATGATGAAATATGGTGTCATTGAGCCAGTTGAGGTTACTGAATGGATCTCTCCAGCGGTCATTATAAAAAACCATGATGGGGGTCTTATTTTTTGTGTTGATCTGAGCTCACTAAACCAGAATATTGTGATGAATTGCTTCAATCTCCCAAACAAAAAGGTCTTAATGCTTAAGCATGGTGAGTACTTCTAGAAACTAGATGTGAGGAGTGCTTACCTTCAAATTAAAGTACATTCTGATTCGAAAGCACTGATGAGTCCTATCACCCCAGACGGTGTATTTGAGTTCACCATGTTACCTTTTGGGTTTGGTTCCACTGCCAGTGTCTTTCAGCGTATGACAAGTGAGATCTTGGTAGTGAAAGAGAATGCTATCTTTTTTCTAGGACTTTTTTCTGGTCTGTGTGAAAAGCATTGACATCCATAGTATGAAGCTGAAAAGAGCTCTAGACAAATTGGCTGCAGTTGGTGTGAGAGAAATGCAGATTCCTTGAAAGGGTAGTTGAGTACTTGGGATATTCAATTTCAGGTCATAGTGTTAGGCCAAGTTTGGACCTCATCAGTGCAAATATAAATGTTGCTATCCCCATTAATAAGGACCAGCTTCTGTCTTTCATGGGCCTAGTTTAATACCGCATGAATTTTGTAAACTTTTTTTCATACACAACCTAAAATCTGTGTCTTGCTGAATAAATGGAAATATTCTTATGGGAGGAAGTGCAACAGAAAGCCTGATGTAGGCATGCTAAATCCTTTTGATATTCATAAAATTACTTTTGTGACAGTAGGCACCAGCCCAAATGGTTTGGGGGTGTTTTATCACAGATTCATGGTGGAAAGGAGAAGACAGTAGCTTTTGTGTCCAGAGTTCTTTCTGCAGCTAAATGTAGCTACTCAGTCAGAAAGAGAGGCTCTGGCAGAAGTGTGGGGGCACTGAGTAATTAGGGCATATGTAAGGGCCATTACTATATTTCTGAGAACAGATCACAAGTCTTGAAACTTTTGAAGTCGAGTGGGTCAAGCAATGGTTTGGCAAGACTGGTTAGGTAGCCACCCGATTGCATTGGTTTAATTGCAATTTAGAATACTTTACCAGCTCAAAGAAAAAGGTGGCCGATTGTTTATCTAGGTAGCCAAATAACAAATAACCCACTTATGAACTAGAGACGCATGAGATGGTTGCCACAGTGTGTGATTCCACTGAAGCCTTTTGCAAGAGGTCTCAAGAGAAGTTTGGGAGGATGCCATGTCTGAAGACTGTTTGATAGAGGCAAAGAGTACATTAACAAAGGAATCCAGAAGGGAGAGTGATGTCTCAGTGAATGCAAACTGAACTGGGGCGGCAAAGTGAGCTAAAGAGCAATGATGATCTAAACTGGGGTGGTGAAGTGAGCTAAAGAATGATGATGATCTGAAGTGGGGTGATGAAGTGAGCTAAAGAACAATTATTGATGTAACTCACATCTGTGATTGGGGGGAGTGTCTGAAAAGTTTCCGCCCTCTGTCCTTAATCTCCTTGTGTTTGCTTCGTTTGCCATAAGTTGGCAGGGTAGACCAAATGTGGGCTGATTAGGGGTGTTAGTCCGAAACCGGTCCCAGGATGCTTGTTTCTGGTACAGGGAAGACCTGGCTTGGCAGTTCAGGCTGAACTGTTACCATGAGGAACAGGGTCAAGACTGATTTGCCTATGGCTGGTCCTGAACGGGAGTGGCAAAGTGAGTTAAATAACGATGATGGATTCAACCCAGATCTGTGTCTGAAAATTCTCAGTGCTCCGTCCATCATCTCCTTGTGTTGGCTTCAGTGAATGCTAAGCCATTTTTGATATTAGATGAACTGTTGACATGCAAACACTTTGTCATGGTGCGTCAAGAGAGATGTGTACCCCTAATTTAAGTACGAGGCTTTAGGCCATTTAAGGCTGTTGGAAATTTGTCTTTCTTGCAGGATCATCCAAAATGTTTGCCTTCTTTTACTGAACCTGTTTTTGCTCGCCATTAGGACTCTGCACACTTTACCCCTGCTAAACAGAGATACAGTATTTGTACTTATATACCCCTAATATTTGGTATTACATACAACCAGTGCCTGTATATTAAATGCTACTAATGGCCAGCAGCATTTGTTGTGCCATCCACTGGAGCAGCACTGTCAAGCATGACTCCAGGTGTGCCACTGTAGCCTGGGTGTGCAGTTTTAAACTGTCATTTGGATTTGGCAAAATAAACCTTTTGCCAGACTTAAAACTTCCTTTTTTAATACTTACAAATCACCCCTAAGGTAGGTCTTAAAAGCCTATTGGACTGGGTGCATGGTACGTAAAAGGATGAAATGTATATTTATGTTTTACATGTCCTGGCAGTGAAAAACCTCCTAAATCATTTTTCACTGTGGCAAGGATGGCTCTCCCATAGTTTAACACTGGTGTAAACTATGACTTTTAATAAATGCTAAATTCAGTTTGGGAATAGTTAGAAAAATGGTTCAAGGACTCCTTTTATTAAGAATTTAAAATCGAACTCGAACATCAAGTCAAATTTGACATTGCTATTTTGGAAATTGCACTTTTAGAAAGTTGTCATTTTCTTTCACCTGGAACCACAGGTGGCCTCCATGTGCTGAAATATGTATTGCTCCCAGACAGTGGGTAGAGGGCTCTGGGTGTGGGAGGGGGAACCCTCAGTTGATATGATAGCCTGGGGGCTGTGCCCAGCCACTTTCTGAAGTTCAAATGATGCCTAGCTTGTCCCTGGCATATGAAACACACACCTAGGCCTGCCTCCCCTATGTTGCTCTAGTCAGGCTTGCACCAAACCCAGTGGGAGTAGAGGAACTGACCAGCAATGGTTTAGGAGGTGAACAAATGCTGGCCCTCCACTTACAGGCTGGCAGTGTGCATCGAAGTGGACCCCACAGACCAGTCACCTCAGACCACTCCTGGACCTGTGAAGATCAGGAGAAGGACAGCCCTGCTGTCTAAATCCTGATGGAAGACTGTACCTACTTGCCTTGAAGCCAAGACTGTACAGGTGACGCTAAGGGTCAGGTGGCGGACCTTGTGTTTCGAGCTATATGGAGACACAAGCTTTCAGAGGTCTCTCTCCCTGCACCTACCCAACTAATCAATTTAAATTAGACCTGTCCTGGTACCTGCTGTTGGCCTCTGTGGGAATGAGTCCTAATACCAAGTGGTGCCCTTCAGGTACTGGCCCCTTGGCTGGAGTTAAAGTTCTTCCAGCTGCAAAAGCTGGGAAGCAGAATTTTTGGGCCAACTTTTCTTTCAAAGAATCAGAGGGAGACTGGGACCGCTGTCAAGCTAAACCGACGATGTTGAATCGCTGGTTGGATTCAGCTTGCTCGTTTGCCAAGCTGAAGGAGATCTGACGTTCAGAAAAGTTTCAAAGTACAAACATAGAGGGCTTCACCTGGACCTCTGCAGAACAGACCCTTCAACTTCAAAGCCTTCCTGGGCACAGACTTTGGACTCTGCTTGCTTGGAGCTTTCCAACCTTGGCGCCAATTGCGCCAGGACCACAGGCTTAAGCACCCGACTTTGTCAAGTCCTCAGAGACATTTGAAGGCATGGGCAAAGTAGGCTCTGGCCCAGGGCTCCCTGATAGAGCCAGTTCTGCTCTGCAGAGTCTTGCCCTGATTACCTTGAATAATTCTTAAACAGATTGTTTTAAATACTGTTTTCCTTTAATTTATTTTTAATATGGGTGATGTGTGAGAGTCTATTACAAACATTCTGCAGAGAAATGTTGTGTTCATGTTTCATACAACATCCATTAAAAAGTTTCTTTTAGATGAAAACAGGACCTTGCATATGAGAAATGGGAGGGTGTCACAGAGAATATTTGCAGTATTATGAATGCTCTGCTGCTCTGCTACAATATCCAAAACACATGTCACTGTCACTAAATATATTAGATGTAAACACATTTAGAATTTAGATGAGTGTTCCTGTGCACTGTCAGTGACCTGTCCAAGGAGAGCATGAAAGAGCTGAAATAATAAATCCAAACCTGTTCTGAACAGGGCCCCCCAAAATTAGTTTGACCCACGGCCGAGATCTTGTACCCGATAGACAGGGCCCTTGGATTATTACGGGAATTCCACTTCTCTTTATCGGAATTTTGATTGATAATATTCACTATTGTATCCTAGCCCTTCCAAAATGGTCCTTTTAATCCCTGAGTAAGGGGTTACACCAGTCGGGCTTGCAGGATGCTCTTCTGGCACAGGCGGGGGTCATAACCAATTATCAAGTCATACAAGATACAGCCATTTAGAGATTAACAGATACAATAGCCAATACAAGGGTTCACCCTAACATACCAAACATAAGTTTCAACAAGGGGAGGATCTGGATTTCTTCTTCACCAACTTTGAGTGAGTGGCTAACACTGCGTTTCATTGCTGAATTTTATTAGCTGCGTGCGCATGCTTAGGAAAGAGGCAAACCAATGGAGTACAGTTCCTTTAATGCGTCCTCTCTTAAAGAGGGTGTTTAGGAGGGTGTATTGGTTGACAGTATCGAAAGCGGATGATAGGTCCAGGAGGAATAGGGGCCATGCATGTCCAACATCGAGTGCTTTGTGGAGATCATCTACGATGTTAAGAATGCCCGTTTCTGTACTGCAGCCTTTCCTAAAGCCTGACTGGAAGGTATCATACAAGTTGTATTTTTCAATGTGGATGCTGAGTTGAGTGCAAACACATTTTTCAATGGTTGCCACCTATATTGAATGTGGCTATCCTCAGCATCTCAGTTTGACTCGTTTTAGGGTTCAAGCCTCAATCTGACAATCCTGTCTCTCATTCTGTATTGCTGCTGCTTTGAGGATGTGGCTGGGTGGCCTGGTTTCCATACCCATGCTACATCGTTGTAGCAGAACATGGTTCTAGCATAGCATGATGTAGTGGTCTTACAGTGGTGCATCCATGGTGATGTACTTCAGAGCGGTTTGTTGGTGTTGTTTTCCACTCTTTTCTTCTCTTCATTCCCAACACTTTCAGGAACATTTATCACCTGCTTTTTACTGGAGGCATTTTAGATGGTATTTTCCACTGATTTACAATCACCTCTTCTACTTATTATCAGGTTTTATCATCCACCTGTGAAATTTTTGCATGTGATAAATTTCTGCTACGATAATTTAAGCACAAGGACCACAGACATGCAGAGGCATATTTGCCAGCAAGTTGTGCAGTAAGTCACCTTGCTGCGCTGCGTGACGGAAAGTGCAGGGATGCACTTCTGTCTTTTCCCAGCAGTGGCACACAATGTGCCTCGTGCCAGGGCGCAAGGGTGCCTGTGTTGTAAGCAGGATTGTTTTGGTGCTGGAAGGGACACCTTCCTGAACAAAGAAAATCCTCTGAGACATTTTCCTCTTTCTATGTGTGCCCCAGAATGCAGCACACATAGAAGGAGGAAAGAATGAGGTGAAATAGAGATACATCTCCTAGTCAGGCCTCCCCTGGGGATGCATGCCTGTTTTAACACATTCCCAAGTCTACTACTTATGCTAAATCTGGGAGTGTGCCAACATCCATGGGTGTTACGTGGGAACACCCACGCACCACCCATGGAACACCTCCCTGTGGCAGAGTAACGCAACGCTGCAATTTGGACTGGGTTGTGATATCCTGGCTTTATCAAGCCACTCAGGGCCACACAAGTTGGCACCAAAGCCTGTTGTGCGGCACAAAAGATATGCAAATCTTTGATAAATATGTCTGCAGTATTTAGTGCATGTGATAAACATTGCATGTGGCTTTTAATTTTTGATCAGAAGGTCAGTAAATGCATGCACTAGTTACCCTGGCATGCGCCTAACTCATAATCAAACCCATGGTGTGAGGTTATTGTAGTAAACTACTTCTTAGCTCCTCCCACTGCACTGCTCAGATAGAATGTATGATGACATCATAGATTGCCCGGGTGCCAGTGTGTGTCTGAAATGTCAGTTGGCGAAACCAGGCTGAGCAGCGGGAGCCTGCTCCTGGTGGGGCTGTGCTTCTATCATCTATCTTCTCCAACTCTCCTATCCTGGAACCAAGTTACAATAAAGGATTACTTAACTGTACAGCTGGACTCTGTATCATCCTTTTACCACAGATATCAACAGTACTTCAATGGTCGGTCTCTTCCTTTGAGTTGAGACGATGGTTGACTTTTATAGTATTTACAAAAACTTAAAGTTTGCACACAGACACACCAAATTGAAAACATAGGTTTTCTATACCTTCACACCCAATTTACAAACTTGCATCAAGTTTTTGTAGTGTTTTAAGTGTATGCATAATGTTAAAAATCCTCTGGAAATATTTGTGATATGCACAGAGTCAATACTTTGTTGATGTTCAACACATTTTCACTGGTCACTCTTTTGCCCTTCTCTGGAAAAACCCATGTTCCCAATTCTAGCCTGAAAATTTCTGTGTCAGAAAATCCACCACGCAAGTTGATTTTTCAAAATCGTAAGCTCAATATACAATCATGTAGTTCCACTATTCTTGATTTTATAATTCAGTCATTGCCATTCCGTCCATAAATGTAAATGTATTTGTTAGCACCTAGGTGTGCAAAACTGTTAGCAAATAGGATGCGCATAAAGAATTATATGTGATTCATCATAGAATTTGTTTGTTTTTGACAACAATGTCAACAGGTCCAGAAAAGGTCAAATGTGAACATGGACCTACAGGCATAAGAAGATCCGGTTTACAAGAAGATCAGTACAACAAGAATAACTATGTGAAATTGCTGGTGGTTAAATATGTAGATAGCTTTTTTATCATTTCGTTTTTGCTATTGCCAGTGGTATTTAATAAATAACATTTTGTACCATAATTGTACCATATACCATAAATAGGTTTATTTACCATAGAATACCACTGATCCAGCAAGTCAGACGTTTTTGTGGGGCCTGGTCAAAGTCGTTCCCGTACCAGCATCTGGCACCATCTAGTGGTCGTAGCTGTGCTAGCTTCCTCATCATTAGTAAACAGAGGAGGCTTGCTTCAAACTCTTTAAATAGATTGCAGCAAGAGTGCAGGGCACTGAAAAGGAGAGGGGGGCTGGTGAATAATATTCCTTCTACACTCCTCTTTTGATACTTCCTCTGAGAGATTTTACAACTGACAAATTCAAATACTGATGACACCAGTCTGTTTACATGATAAAGACAATATTGTTGACACATTTAGCTACCACTGGGACTAATATGCTCACTGATATGGCTTCAGAACCAACGCTTTAACAACATTAATCAGGTAAACCCTTCCAAACATTAAGGGGTTTCATTACGATGTTGGGCGGAAACCTTCCACTCGACACCGACTCGGAATCGGGACCGACTGACTCGCGGTCGGCAGGTCCGCTAACTGTATTATGATGCGACCAAACACTGTTCAGTCGGATTCCAATTGCTTCCTATGGGAGCTCGTATTACGCCCAACAACCGGCCGTAACACAGGCTCCTATGGGGAAATGGGGTGTGTATGTAAAACCCTACACCCTTTTGCAGGCACTCCATGGTGCCTGCCACACAGTGCAGGGTTTTACAGGTGGTCCCCTAGCTACCCCCTTGGCCCCCAACCGGAGGCCGCTGGATGAAGGGGGCCCTGCTAGGGGCCCCAAAGTCACTTTCCAACAGCATTTTCGTGTCAGACAGACCAATGCGGAAAGGCTGTTGGAAATCAACATTGTAATGCCGATGACGGAAACGTTGTCCATAGGGGTGTAGAATGCGGTTCCGACCGACACAAATACTCTGAGAGCCGGACGGAACCGATTGAGAATGACCGCGCGGTTTACCTTCTGACCGTGAACATTGTAATTGGTTGGGCAGATTGTAAACCGGCTGAGTCAGTCGGAAGGGCTCCGACAGGCTCGAGGAGATTCTGACTGTCGGGAGGAGGGTTTCTGCCTGAAATCGTAATCGGCCCCTAAGTAGTGAAGGAAGATTTTCAACTGCGTAGAAGCTATCTCCTAGAATTCTTTACGCCCAAAGATTCAAAGCAACCCAGCTTCTTAACCCGAAGAAACCATAAGACTAAAAATGTTTAAGGAGTACCTTCAGTGACAACATCATGTGTCTTTGGACTATTCAGTACTCATATCTCCATTTGTAGTGTCCCATCATTATTTTCTTTCTAGCTGATTTCCGCTCTCTCCATCTCCTTACCAGCTCATTCTTTGGGTAAGTTCTGGTCATTTCACAGACTCTCTCTGCATCATGCAGCGCTGTGCCAATCACATAAACAAATCTCGTAAAATTCAACAAGGCCATTCCAATCTTGTGTGTGAGCATGGCTCTTATCAGACACAAATTTAAAAATAGAAGTGTATAATAAGTTTGATATATGCAAACACACAAAATGGTTTTGTTTTCATTGTCTGATTTTGAAGTACAGGAAATCGCATACTTAGAATTAATGCACTCATTTGCAGCTGTACATGAAAGCATTAGGGGTGGACTGAGAAACTAAAAACTGCAATGCATCAAAATGCAAAGCAGCTGTGTCATTCTGGAGGGATGAATTTTAAACTGCTATAACAAGTGATGAGTGTTAAACAGAAGTACAGCACGAATGCGTTTCCAGATAAGACTTGGATTTAAATTTTCATAGACAATATTTTGAGGAACGGTTGGTAAAAATGCATAATCTGAAAATGTAAAGCGGCAAATTACTGTGAAAATACTACAGCTACAGATGTTGCTGCAGGCTTCCTTAGATAAGGTCAGCAAACAAAGCAGTGAAGAGGAAATCTTAAAACTGCAGGAGTTGTCCTTAATGAAACAGAAATAGAATGAATCCATTAAAGTGGAAAGAAGGATTTGTAAACTGCAAGAAAATTAACACCTTCAAGAAGAAGTAAATCAGTAAAAATTGTGCGTTTTACCTCTAAATTGTGCACGCCCTGTCTGAAAGAGAACGGAAATAGAAAACTGATCGCTTCACTGGAGTAAAACATGTTCATCCTCAAACTTCAAGTACTTCCTTACAAGTAGAGTGCAGTGGTATTACCACATGATTTTTCACAGTAATACCACTCTGCATCAGTACACATGTTACCGGTAGGTACTCTTACCTGTTAGTGGCAGTACCAGACCAGGTATACTACCCCGTTTTCTGGTCAACAAATGATAATGTCAGATTTCATTCCAAAAATCAGAATCTGCAGTTTTTAGAGGTGCCGATTCGTCTTACTATTCCTGAAAAAAACACTTCGGTAGATTTAGTACAATTATAAATATTTCACTATGGGATGTAGGTGAATGGATTTCTTCAAAACTGCATCCATTTGATAAAGTCATACATGGCCCAGTGCATAATTTTGCTAAACCAATAACTGTTACATATTTACTATATATGCTTCTTAGCCTGTGATCTGAGGATCCCTGAAGGTTCATGAGGCCTACTGAGGGATCGCAACTGTTTTACAAAATTAAAATGAATAAAGTGTATGCAAATAAAGTGTGAAAACTTTTTCTATATTTTATTGTTAATTTGAGCATTTGTTTGCTGCATACTTGTTTTAAAAAAAATATTTTTGTGTATTGTTTTGAGGTTCAAATCATAAAAATTGTGAGGCCGGGGTTTCCCAGCTTCCAATAATGACTCAGTGGGGGTCACCAGATTCCAGACATGAGTTACAGACGTGATAAGACTAAGAACCACTGTAGACAATCCACAGGTGTTGGGTTAGAGCTGACAGGCTTCCATCAGGAAATCCTGAAGTACTCCTAAAACTTTTGTAAATGACATAAAATGAGTGAACACATGCACCTTGCAGAAGTACTCATGTCTTGCAAATAGGCCCACTCATAACTAATTCCCATAAAATAAAGCCAAAACGACTCTGCTGGGTCTGATGGGCAGTTGACTTGTGTAACTACTTCAGGGATTTGTGTTTAACTCCTTGTTCACAATCTCAGCAGGTCCACTCAACGTTCTTCTTCTCGGTGTCCACTGAGTGGGGCAGCAATAAGCATCAGACAAATACCTAACAACAAAGAGCACTTGGGTGAATGTGAGCTTTACACATAAACATATTATGTGGCCGCGCCCCTGTGGCCAACAGTTATTTCCCAAACAGAAAAATCCTATCCCGCTTCTGTGTTATTCTGGCTTTGACATTGTAAGCAAGAGACATTGGCTGTTGAAGTTTGGCTTCGGATGGACGAGTCCGCGAAGCCTGACCAGGCAATATGAACTTCACACTCCCTCCCCCTTCAATAAAACCTTAGAAGATGAATTGTACTTGGATTACTTACGTTTTTACATTTTGAAGAAAGCGTCAGCCTTGTTTGACTCTCTCTTACTGGCAGTGACCCAGAGCGTAATAAATATCTTACCAGTCCAGCAGTACCTTGTACTTCACTTTAACTTTAAGAAGAATTAGGTTTTACATAGTTACCTCTTCATTTGGAGCAAATGTGATGCATTTTAGGAATTCCTGGAGAAAGCCTGAAAATCTGTAACAAACATACATACATAGTTATTATTTTCAGAAATGTAAAAAGTGTATATTTCTGCAGGTGGCAATTTGACTCAGTGGTTGCATTGGACCAGAAAAACTTTTTCAAACATTTTTCTAGCCATATATATATCCCCTCTCTTGTGTCCCCTTTATAGAGGTGGTGCAAAATTTAAATTCCTACTCAAAAAACACATTTATTACTGCCCTTGATAGGAGCAAATGATCGAGTATTTTTGAGGTGGGACACTACCTGTAAATTTTGGATGATTATCTATAAACCACCACTCATGAACTTTTGAAGGTAGGGCTGTTAATGGGTCAAAGAACACCCCACGAAGAACACCTGTTGGTACCCCTTAAAACCCCAAGTCTCACCCCTCCTGTGCTTCATCCTTTCCACTCTCCTTTTCTTTGTGTTTGGCATATATCGCTTCATACTACCCAAAAGAAGAAGACGAGCAAGCTGATGGTACTGACTTGAAAAAAATCACTTTAAATGTGGCTCTGACCATCATGCTTTTCAATTGTACACTATTTCCTTTGTTTTTTACACAGTGCACTAGTCTTGCATGGCCCGAGTTTTGAAGACCTAATATGGATGTTCCATGAATGCAGATTTGCGGAGACTGCATCTTCGACAAACTTCCAATCTCTAAGTTTGTGTGCGAGCATCACTGCTGCTCTGCTGACTCTGCAGTTTCTTACCCTCCTGTATGCATTTAAGGAGTGTGTTGATGACTTCTGCTGGATGCCCTGTTTCCAATGAGCTGTGTATGAACCTCCCTTACGGCCCTTATTATTCTAGAGTTACCACAGTTTAAAGTTGGAGTTGGATATTGACCATACATCTGAGCTTCCCAGTCCTAACCTTTGAGTTTGTGGGTATAGAGTGGGCCCACGTTCACGTGGCTGCTATTACCAGCAAACTATCTCAACATTGTTGGCCATTTTCAAGTTAAAGGCAGTGAATTGTGATATTCAGTGAGAATGCAATTTAGGTGAAAACCCAACTCCAACAACAGTAATCCCCTGTACCAACTTTCACTTTGGGAGAAGTTTGGCACACACATGTGCTCCACCTCAATTGTGTCACAGTAACTGGACAATGGGCAAACGATTAATTGGACAATGGTCACCAGATCCCAACCATTCTTTGATTTGAAACAGTATCCTCTAGCACTCTGAAATCATTGGGAACTATTCACACACTGAACTGTGTAGTACATTTATTATGTTTTTCTGTATTGGCATTTATCTTCCATCAGAATCTTTCCGGTAAACCATGGGCTCAAGATATTTCAGTAGGTATAGAGTCAAAATATTGTGTTTTTATTATCGACTAGACATGATATCGAGTAAAAAATATAGAATAGACATAATATTGACCAGACAGAATATAGACTACCAAACTCTCGACTAGAACATTTTAATATCGAATAGAATAGACATAATATCGAATCAAAAATATAGAATGGACATAATATCGACTAGACAGAATATAGACAACAAAAATATCAAATTTAAGGTAAGTTAACATTAATTTTTAATTTTTGTGTAATATAATTCTGTAGCGGGTTGTGGGTTTATAGGGGAATAGGGTGGAAAGTAATTACATTATAATTAATTAAATATGGTATTTTATTTATTGGTATTTATTTAGAATTAATTGTTAAATAATTATTAATCGGTAATTAATTAAAATATAATTGGTAATTATTTTAAATGATTATTGATAAATATGTTAATGTTAGTAATGTATTTTCTGTAGCGGGTTGTGGGTTTTTAGGGGAATAGGGTGGGAAGTAATTTAACTATAATTAATTAAATATGTTATTTTATTTATTAGTATTTACTTAAAATTAATTGTTAATAATTATTAATTGGTAATTAATTAAATATAATTGGTAATTAATTTTAATTGATTAATTGATAAATATGATAATTTTAGTAATTTATTTTCTGTAGCGGGTTGTGGGTTTATAGGGGAATAGGGTGGGAAGTAATTTTATTATAATTAATTAAATATGTTATTTTATTTATTGGTGTTTTTTGGGAAATAATTGTGAATTAATTATTACTTTGTAAATATTTAAAATATAATTGGTGAATAATTTTAATTGATTAATTGATAAATATGTTAATTTTAGTAATTTATTTTCTGTAGCGGGTTGTGGGTTTTTTAGGGGAATAGGGTGGGAAGTAATTTAATTACAATTAATGAAAGATGTTATTTTATTTATTGATATTTATTTAGAAATAATTGTTAGTTAATTATTAATTGCTAATTAATTAAAATATAATTTGTAATTTATTGTAATTGATTAACTGATAAATATGTTATTTTTTGTTGTGTTTATAGGGGAATAGCTTGGGAAGTAATTTAATTGTAAGTAATTACATTTTTTAAATATTTTTTTGTGTCTCATTTTTATTTATTTTTTATTGTAAATTAATTTATTAGTAATTGGTAAATAATTAGTATTAGTAGGTCATTTTTATCATTAGTTAATTTTTATTTGTAATTTTAATTGATTAATTAATATATTTTATAAAATTGTAAAATATTTTAAATATTTTGTAATTGGTATTAATATGTATGTTATTTCTATTTATATATTAAGTTTTTACTTTCCCTACTATTGCACTCACGGGAGAGGGAATGGTCATTTTTAACCCTATGCTATCCAACGCTTTCCCTACTGTTGCATTCTCTGGAGTAGGAATAGTAATTTTTACCCCTACGCTATCCAACGCTTTCCCTACTGTTGCACTCACTGGAGTGGGAATAGTAATTTTTACCCCTACGCTATCCAACGCTTTCCCTACTATTGCACTCTTTGGAGTTAGAATAGTCATTTTTACCCCTACGCTATCCAAAGCTTGTCCTACTGTTGCACTCATTGGAGTGGGAATAGTAATTTTTATCCCTACGCTATCCAACGCTTTCCCTACTGTTGCGTTCTCTGGAGTAGGAATAGTAATTTTTATCCCTACGCTATCCAACGCTTTCCCTACTGTTGCACTCACTGGAGTGGGAATAGTAATTTTTACCCCTACGCTATCCAACACTTTCACTACTGTTGCACTCATTGGAGTGGGAATAGTAATTTTTATCCCTATGCTATCCAACGCTTTCCCTACTGTTGCGTTCTCTGGAGTAGGATTAGTAAATGTTATCCCTACGCTATCCAACGCTTTCCCTACTGTTGCACTCACTGGAGTGGGAATACTAATTTTTACCCCTACGCTATCCAACGCTTTCCCTACTGATGCACTCTCTGGAGTTGGAATAGTAATTTTTACCCCTACACTATCCAACGCTTTCCCTACTGTTGCACTCATTGGAGTGGGAATAGTAATTTTTATCCCTACGCTATCCAACGCTTTCCCTACTGTTGCGTTCTCTGGAGTAGGAATAGTAAATTTTATCCCTACGCTATCCAACGCTTTCCCTACTGTTGCACTCACTGGAGTGGGAATAGTAATTTTCACCCATATGCTATCCAACGCTTTCCCTACTGATGCACTCTCTGGAGTTGGAATAGTAATTTTTATCCCTACGCTATCCAACGCTTTCCCTACTGTTGCACTCTCTGGAGTTGGAATAGTAATTTTTACCCCTACGCTATCCAACGCTTTTCCTACTGTTGCACTCACTGGAGTGGGAATAGTAATTTTTACCCATATGCTATCCAACGCTTTCTCTACTGTTGCGCTCACTGGAGTGGGAATAGTAATTTTTACCCCTTCGCTATCCAACGCTTTCCCTACTGTTGCGCTCTCTGGAGTGGGAATAGTAATTTTTACCCCTACGCTATCCAACGCTTCCCCTACTGTTGCATCTCTGGAGTGGGAATAGCAATATATATATATATATATATGTTTTAAAATTATTATTTTTTTGTAAGTTACAATAAATATTTATTAATTTTAAGTTTATTAAGTATGTTTAAATTAATTATATTTATTAATATATCAGTTTTAAATTACTTTTAAGATATTTAAAAAATTCGGTATTTTGACTGTCTATATTTTTTCCTATCGATATTTTAGAGTCGATATTTTTGTACTTAACTGTTTGTGGATAGGAAGTCGATATTCTGGCATTCTATATTTTTACCTCATTATGTTGGCAAGTCGATATTTTGACTGTCGATATTCTGTCAGTGATCCATTTCAGTATGCTGATCATACTCTACAGTATCTTGAGGTCTCCAAAATCAAAATAATGTTGACTGTGACATAAGCAACCTATTCTTCATCCACATATGAATGAGAATCATCCAAAATAAATTAAGCCAATCTAGCCAGAATCTATACCCGTTGCCATCAACAAAGACCAGGTCTAAGACTAGATTACACACATGCAAGTGTTTAATCCCCAGCTGGGTATAGAACTTTGCTTATCTGGGTTAAGCAAGGCCTGTGGCTTCTTTTATTTTTTTCCTATCGTTTATGACTGAGAGGGTGCCAGGGCTGTGCGTCCTGTGAGGAGTCATTGATGAGTCTTTCACAAAAGAGTGCGAATACCACATTGGAGATTAATTTAAAAGCACTAGCAGGGCCCCTTTTCTAGATTAGTCTCGGGGATGTCAAAGAGATCTGGGTACCTTTCCGACCAAACTAAGCCACCCTCAGGGAAGTGGTTCACTCTTAGGCCTTTAGGTGGGCCTAGTGATGCTGCCTTGAGGTCTCCCTGCTGCTGACTGGTGACCATCTGCAGGTAGAATAGATGAATAGTGGGATAACTAAATGCTCCCAGGGAAAGTCTAGGTTACTCCTAGTCCCAGCATAGCGTTGGAAGTAAGGTTTTCACATCAAGACATTAGATAAATTCTAATTGCCTTAGAAGCTCTGATGAGTAAGAGGTATCTACCATTCTCAGAAAACGGTATGCTTCAGGAAGTGCATAGAGCGTGTATTGATTCATAGAAGGATTCTCAGCTTCTCTGATTTGCACAAGTACCCCACTGGGCCTTAGAATGGCTTATGTGGTTGTAAGTGAATAGATGCTCAACGATTCCGAGTACTACAATATGTTTATTATACTGTAATATAGTACGGTGGGAGAGATTCCATTAGTGGAAACAGGTCCAACCTTGGGGCCTTAGCTTCATTATGGCTGCAAATGAGTAATGCATGAGTAGAAATACCAATCACATTTCATGCTCAGTATGCTGCAAATTGAAATTAAAACAAATAGAATGAATTCATTGAAGTCCTCATGAATCTGAAGAGGAAATAAAACAGAGACTGCTACCAGCAGACCTACTATCAAGAGGATTTTAGCAGTGAAAAAGTCTGTGTGGTCAGAGAATTCTATGTAGACTGAAGTTTGTACAATAATGTAGCCACATTGTGTCCAAAACAGCTAAATGGCTGCCAATTCACTTTATAGTAATTGGCTACTTTGTCTTGGATTCACAGGGCACGGATAAGGCGTGCACGGATAAGGCGTGCACGGGTAAGGCGTGTGCTCGAGTTCAACAGTATTTTGGTGGAGCCTAAAGTTCACCGGTAAGCCAGAGGGTCATGTGGATCACGATGTAAAATTGTTTAAAGGTTTACTAAACAAATCAAACAGTGCACACACAATCCAGAATGCGCATATTGTTCTGGATTTAAATGTACTAAGTTAGAAGATAGAGAACGATTTTCTAGATGTGTAGAGAGCAATTTCACCTGTTCCAAACTCAGGTGTATGTGAAGGCAATGCTTTGCTTTAGTACTGATCCGTCCATCACACCTCACATGACAAAGAAAATTTAAAAAAACAGCTACCAACTATCTCATTCTCTCTCTCTCTCTCTCTCTTTCCTCCACAATGTCAAACCATGGCTTTGTGAAGCATGTTAAGAACTACTATGGAAGCCTTTGTCAGCTCCTATACGGAAAGTCGTCGCCCATTTCTTATGGAACTCCCAGACTGAACACTAGCACCAAGAGAGACCACACTTCTCAGAGCTGCACACCTCGATAATAGTTTCAAGAAATTCAGCCACATATGACCCATCCTTAAAGATGCCCGCTTGTAGCCACATCCAGCTCACATCATCTCCAGGGCCTATACAAAGAACTAACTAACACGATCTGCCCCCGACCTGCCAGAGCAGTTGAAGATCTCTGAGATACCAAGTAGTGCAACAAGCCAGCACATCAGCAGATTGGAGGAACAAACGTCATGAAAGGAAAAATCCAGAGGCAAGTACTCTTGATCTTGGAGGCCAGTATATGGAACATCATAAACCCAAACACATCTGATTTACCCCTGCGATCCTGCAGTTCAGGAAAGATCAGAAAATACATGGCTTCAAGGAGCTACTAACCAACCACTTGCCCCAGAGTGATAAAGAACGTCATCCCCGAACTTTGTGTATGTACAGGATTTTCAGTTGTTTCTCATCCCGATTATTTGCCCTGATGCCTCGGTGTACAGCACTCGGTTGTTCTCTGCTAGCATCACTCGTCATTAATACTAACATAGCCATTCAAGATGGAGCTGGGACTACTAATGTCACAACGGAGGTAAAAGTGAGATTTCATCCATTTGTAATTTGTCATTCTCCATTGAACATAGTCTATTACAGACCAAAGAATACATATCCTTCCTCTGTTAAACGTTCAGTACAATAATTACTCAGAAACAAAATGTAATTTGCATTTTAACTCAAATGTCGTAAATCCTTAAACATTAATGAAATACTGCCCATAGAAAACCACAGTAAAATCAGCAATAGTAATTATGCATGAAGCCAGGGCATTACATACTCAGAAACTGCAAATTCCTGCTCGGTATTATCCTGAAATAAACTGACATACAGTGTGTAAAAATGCCTATTATTTTTATCCAACAAATATTGACTGATGTCTATGGACTGCGCTTTTATTGATTTTCGGAAACATTGCAGAACATATTTTGAGAACTCTTTTTGTCTCTTTTTGTGATGTTACATCTTCCTCTTTCTGTGGGTGATTTATTGTTGCTGAATTGTAATTGGTCTTCGCTGTGCTTTTGGCAGAGACATTACTTTCCTGAATCCACACATCTCCATTTAACACGCTGTTAGCTATTTTGTGCTCAGTGAACTGCAGCTGTAGATATTTTCCCATCACTGTGGTATAACCTTTCTGATCCTAGGACATCATTCATAATGTTCTGGAAGTAGCAATCAAGCTCTCCCAATGGTTATGATGTTAAAGACATTCAGAAGGCTAGAGGAGAAACCGCAAACGACCATTTTGTTAGTATGGTGAAGTCTCCATTTATGGATATGTTTATTACACTATGAAGATGGTAAATGAAAAAAATACGCAAATTGTGGCGATTTACAGGAATAATAAAACTATATATCCACTCTTACACAACATTTTTACTCCAAGCAAGTATTAAATTGTGCAGGCTTGCACAATCTAAAGAAAAAGTAAATGTATAGGCACGATATTATTGTGAAATTATCTGTAATGCCCTCAAAGTGAAGTCTGTGCCTATCGAGGCTGCACGTTTCGAAAACACATTGCAATATCAAATGTCCCTATTTGATATCTGGTATGCTTTTACTGTTGTAGATTGAGCATTTTCGTCAAAAACTGGCCATAGAGTTACAAATTTCAGCATCCTATAAAGGTAAAATCTTTACTGGAATCAAGAGAGGATTCAAAAGGGGGATCTCCTTAAACAGAATACTGTGAAATCGCTATTCACGTTTCAATTTGTTGGATGTATTTTCTATAGAGATACACACACTTCTGAATAAAGCTTCAGAACATTTGTCACAGGACAAAATATAAAGAGAAACAAATATGAAAATATATGCACGAGGAGAATTAAGCACACATTAATTACACATATAGGACATAGAGATAGATAGATAGATGGATGGATAGATAGATAGATAGATAGATAGATAGATAGATAGATAGATAGATGGATGGATGGATGGATGGATGGATGGATGGATGGATGGATGGATGGATGGATGGATGGATGGATGGATGGATGGATGGATGGATGGATGGATGGATGGATAACCATTTTATCATCATTCAACTTGCTGAATCAATAACAAGCCAAAACCACAAAATCCACCAACAGGCCAGTGGCTCCTAGGCAGCACAGGTCCATATATAGATAGAAACAGAGGAACACAGGGATAGACAGAGATGGCTGGAGATTGATAAGTAGCTAAATACACCAGTGTACTTCAGCAGGCACCGGTTACAATAAAATATGAACAAAGAAAGTATATGTAGGTAAGTATACATTTGCTATTCTTGACTCCATATCAACAACCTTGAAGAGATAGATAGATCTTCAGACTGTAATATGCTATTTATTACCATTGCAGAGAAATTCTGTCTCACAAGAGGCAAAGCCTCATGTCATTCATGCTGCGTATACTCTCACTCAACAATAAAAATAATAATATATTACTCTAAGGCTATCTGTATATATGGTTTATGCCATGTTGATTTTGCATGTGTAGTGGTTATAAACGAAGGTATTTAACTGAAATCAGGTAAAATCTATTTAAATAGACATCATGAATATGAGCCCAGTTGCTGAAAAACACCTGGTCAGGCCATGTTGCTTTACTTGTCTGATAGAACTATCTATTGATAGTAAACCTAAGTCTCTAAAATGTAGAAAGTTTAGATTATTTTGTCCCAAAATTATTTTGGTTTGGTGATATCAAAAGAAAAACTGAGGTGGTAAGCTTATCTAAAAAATACATCCCTAGCACCTGTAAATTTGTGACTTTTTCTGCTATTCTGTGACTTTTTCCGAGTGTACTTAGTAGGCATATCTGCCCATCTGCTGACCTTTTTAGGTCGAGCCTGGAATTAGCATCCGAAGGATGCGTCCAGGTGGAGACTTATAGCTAGCTGACTCAGGGGAATGAAGGACAAGAAAGTGCCATACGCTTCTCTTCGGATGGATTTCACTGCGTGCACGCGCTTTTTCCTTCAGCATGTTTCTTTGTCTGTGTGAGCGTGCTTTCGGTTTCGTTTCTTAGAGCGCGATTGCTTTCGTTCATTGCTTTCGCTTTTTAGGCTTTAATGAAGTACTCATTTTATTATATGGGCATTTTTATATAGCACAGACTTTGCACGAATGCGTCATTAGGCATTTTTAAATAGCGCGGACTTTACTTAAAGGCGTTAAAGTGTTTCGTTCCTTCTTTTCAGTGCGCGGTTGAAGGTGTCATTCTTGCAAAAGCACGCACATACAGAGACCCCCCTGGCCGCCGCCACCGCCGCATACATACAAGCGCCCCCCCCCGGCCGCCGCCGCCGCATACATATAAGCCCCCCCCAAGCCGCAGACATACAAGCCCCCCCCCCAAGCCCCACTTACCGCCATTACTTGCAGCCTCCGCGGGGCTCTCGCGCGCGCGCTCAGCCAGAGAGATAACCGTGAACCCTGCCCGGGGACGGCTGCACGTGACTGTCGGCTGACGGATCCAGGCACTGACCAACCACAGCGCCAGCAGAGACGTCCGTCACACCCTCTGTAGAACCCTGGGCTGTGATTGGACAATCGTTTGAGTGCTCTTTGTTTTCCCCTGGCTGCGGGTGCCTGGAGTGGTGATCTGTCTGCTACCTCCAGCGGTGGGTGCCCCGGTCCAGCCTAGTCTGTGTGCTGGAGTTGTGAGGAGCCTGCGCCCGGGAGTCTAAAGCTGCGGAAGTCCTGTTCAAACAGACGAGGAAGAGCACGACCGTGCTGCGTTAGCCGTGCACAGTAAAAACTGATAGGAGGCTGTGAAGTTCTGAGCAAGGCATGCGTTGATCTGAATCCAGACCAGGTAGTGATACCAGAATCAATTTGTGAAAGCTATGTCTATGCATCAGTGCATGCAATCCGCCCCAGACCAAATGGTTGCTCTGCACTCCAGGCATACCCTAGCTCGTGACAAAGCACTTTTACATGCATGTCCCCAGAACCCTCACAATACTTCGAGAGTAACTTAGCTCGTGACAACCCGACTCCTCACTTCAGCATGGCCGGGCACACAGATTCCCGGCTACTAATCACGTCCTATCTACACTAGGACTTACTAACATCATGAAGCAGGCTTTGGGGGCGGAGTGGCGACTAGGTGGGCTGCCACAATCTCAGATGGTGGGGTCTCAGACCCTGAACTCATCATGTTTTATTCTAAATAGCACGGCATTTCATATCTTGGGCGGGCACGCGTCATTAGCTCTGGCGGCCTCGTCATTTCTGTACAGCCATGGGTTGTCACATGAGAGTGTACGTTTGAAAAGATAAATGGCTTCTGCTTTAGATAGCGCTTACTATCACACCCTGCTTGCCTCGCGGCGCTGCTTTCAGATTTGTGTGTTAGTATTACTTATCATAAACAAATTTATGTAATTTATCCAACAGAATGGGGCATTCTATAATGGTGACACAAGCATCCTATATTTTGTTCAGGTGCTCTTTTGGGGGATGGGGTGCTACAGAGAAGCTCCCACTACAACCCCAGACCCATAAGTACTTAATAGCTGCTAGTGATGGCTCACATTTTGCTATTGTTGGCTTGCATTTGGCCCCTTCAAAGCCTGAATTATTAGCACCCCCCTCAATGTCAATTACCCAGCACCACTTTCACCGACCCCCCACTCTACTCCCAAACCCCCTACACCATGTTGTTTATTTTTGCGCGTGTACGTGCCGCTCCTCAGCTCCCTCCTTTACACAGCGTATCCCATGCGTGTCCAAAAAACACAACCCGAAAAATGGCCCGCTCCCGTGGGACCTTTGGGACAGCAAGACAAAGCAGCAGCTGTTTGGCAACACGTCTCGCCCCAAAACAGCTACTGTGATGTGACTGCATTTCACTGAATATGCAGATCTCATTCTGTGGCGGGGAAACAAAAGGTTCGGCTTCCCAGAAGGCTGTGACAGCCATGGCATCGACGTGGGCAAGAAATGCCAGGCTTTTGACATGACACGTGGGGAACGGAAATATTCTAAAGTGTTGTATTCATTCATCGCTTTATAATATACTGAATCGATAGTATGAGCCTGCACTATATCACTTAAAATCGCATTATATCATAATAGAAATGTGAGTGCAGAGTGACAGTGAGTGCAGAGTGACAGTGAGTGCAGAGATAGTGAGTGCAGAGTGACAGTGAGTGCAGAGTGACAGTGAGTGCAGAGTGACAGTGAGTGCAGAGATAGTGAGTGCAGAGTGACAGTGAGTGCAGAGTGACAGTGAGTGCAGAGTGACAGTGAGTGCAGAGTGACAGTGAGTGCAGAGTGACAGTGAGTGCAGAGTGCGTGCAGAGTGACAGTGAGTGCAGAGTGCGTGCAGAGTGACGGTGAGTGCAGAGTGAGTGCAGAGTTACAGTGAGTGCAGAGTGACAGTGAGTGCAGACTGAGTGCAGAGTGACAGTGAGTGCAGAGTGACAGTGAGTGCAAACTGAGTGCAGAGTGACAGTGAGTGCAGAGTGACAGTGAGTGCAGAGTGACAGTGAGTGCAGAGATAGTGAGTGCAGAGTGACAGTGAGTGCAGAGTGACAGTGAGTGCAGAGTGACAGTGAGTGCAGAGTGCGTGCAGAGACAGTGAGTGCAGAGTGCGTGCAGAGTGACAGTGAGTGCAGAGTGACAGTGAGTGCAGAGTGACAGTGAGTGCAAAGTGACAGTGAGTGCAGAGTGACAGTGAGTGCAGAGTGAGTGCAGAGTGACAGTGAGTGCAGAGTGACAGTGAGTGCAGAGTGACAGTGAGTGCAGAGTGAGTGCAGAGTGACAGTGAGTGCAGAGTGAGTGCAGAGTGACAGTGAGTGCAGGGTGACAGTGAGTGCAGAGTGACAGTGAGTGCAGAGTGACAGTGAGTGAAGAGTGAGTGCAGAGACAGTGAGTGCAGAGTGACAGTGAGTGAAGAGTGAGTGCAGAGACAGTGAGTGCAGAGTGAGTGCAGAGTGACAGTGAGTGCAGAGTGACAGTGAGTGAAGAGTGAGTGCAGAGTGACAGCGAGTGCAGAGTGAGTGCAGAGTGACATTGAGTGCAGAGCGAGTGCAGAGACAGCGAGTGCAGAGTGAGTGCAGAGTGACAGTGAGTGCAGAGTGACAGTGAGTGCAGAGTGACAGTGAGTGCAGAGTGAGTGCAGAGACGACAGTGAGTGCAGAGTGACAGTGAATGCAGAGTGAAGAGTGAGTGCAGAGACAGTGAGTGCAGAGTGAAGAGTGAGTGCAGAGACAGTGAGTGCAGAGTGAAGAGTGAGTGCAGAGACAGTGAGTGCAGAGACAGTGAGTGCAGAGTGACAGTGAGTGCAGAGTGAGTGCAGAGACGACAGTGAGTGCAGAGTGACAGTGAATGCAGTGTGAAGAGTGAGTGCAGAGACAGTGAGTGCAGAGTGAAGAGTGAGTGCAGAGACAGTGAGTGCAAAGTGAAGAGTGAGTGCAGAGACAGTGAGTGCAGGGTGAAGAGTGAGTGCAGAGACAGTGAGTGCAGAGAAAGTGAGTGCAGAGTGAGTGCAGAGACAGTGAGTGCAGAGTGAGTGCAGAGTGACAGTGAGTGCAGAGTGAGTGCAGAGTGACAGTGAGTGCAGAGTGAGTGCAGAGTGACAGTGAGTGCAGAGTGAAGAGTGAGTGCAGAGACAGTGAGTGCAGAGTGAGTGCAGAGTGACAGTGAGGGCAGAGTGAGTGCAGAGTGACAGTGAGTGCAGAGTGAGTGCAGAGTGACAGTGAGTGCAGAGTGAGTGCAGAGTGACAGTGAGTGCAGAGTGAGTGACTGCAGAGTAACAGTGACTGCAGAGTGACAGTGACTGCAGTGTGTGAGTGTGCAGGGTGAACAGTGTGTAAGTGTGCAAGATGAGTGTGCAGGAGGAACAGTGTGTGACTATGCAGGGTGAACAGTGTGAGTGTGCAGTGTGAGCAGTGTGTGAATGTGTAGGGGCAGTGTGTAAGTGTGCAGGAAACAAACACTCAAACTAAGTCCACCACACACATACATAACACCACACACACCACACACACACACATACACCACACACACACACACCATATACACACCACACACACATACCACACACACACCACACACACACCACTCTCTCACCACCACACACTCATCACCATTCACAACACACTCACTACCACACACACTCACCCCCACAGACTCACCCTCACAGACTCACCCCCACAGACTCACCACCACACACTCACCACTACAAACACAACCACACACACAACAACACAACACCAGCCGTCAGTGCACGCTTTCACCAGGGCCAAACACCACCAGCCATCAATGCACGCTCTCACCAAGCAAAAACACCATCAGGCGTACAACACCAGCCAGCCGTCAGTGCATGCTTTTACAAGGCGCACTCACCAGCAACCGTCAGTGCACACTTTCACCAAACACACACACCATCAGGCATCTGTACACACTTTTACCAAAGCACACACCCACCAGCCATCAGTGCACCCTTCCACCAGGCACACACACCTCCAGCCGCCAGTGCACTCTTCCACCAAGCACACACCACCAGCCATCAGTGCACGCATCAATTGTTAACGCATCCACAATTAACTATCTTAGCAATCGCAGTATGGTACACTTTACTTTTAAACATATTCATCTAAAGCACAGCATGCCACCATTGCTAAAATTACAATCCAACCCACATAATTCCACTACACACCACATGCACAATGCCATTAGCTCAAACTCAAATAAATCCGAGCCCGATTGCATTTCTAATGCTTGTTTAAAGTGATAAGAATTTAAATTGAAAAATGTACTTACCTGAACGATTTTTCTCTGATGCCAAATCATATATAAAGGTGCTTGGTATGTATTTTTATAAATTGGTGTGGCTCTCCTTTTCTGTGCAGTTGCAGGTTGTGTCTATGCGACATGCCACATGCAATGCCAGATGAGTGTTTTTCTGCGTCCTCATGCCCCTTGCAGTGCAACATGTGGGTGTTTCTGTGTCCTGATGCCCAATACAGTGCTGTGTGTTTTTCTGTGTTTGATGACCCGTGGAGTACCCAGTGGCTGTGTGAATGTGTGCAGCCTTCCCGCGCGCTGCACCTGTTCTGTTCTGCGCTGTCTCTGAGGGAAGCGTCCACTGCTGCTGCCCGCGCTGTACCGGAAACAAATACAAACACATAAACACACGCACACACACATACATATAAGCACACGCACGCATGCACACAAAGTCACTGAAAAAAAGGACAAATTAACACTAGGTATCAATTACATTAAACAATGTTCCATGTGTAGCGCTTAACACAAAAACGAATGAATAGCCCCTGACAACTATCCAACACTGCCAGCTCTTTCCTGTATACCCGAGCATATTGTATAATGCTATTAAAACAGAGACTTTTTAGGTCAATCCTGAGCAGCGCATGTGCTGCTCTTCGAAGCACGCTGTATTCAGGTATGGACTTGCTAAGATAAGCTTGCAGTTTTGTCCTATCGCTGAAGGTTGGTAGGTTGGGGAAGAAGTGTCTGGGGCGTCCTTTAAACAAGCATTTGCAATGCAATAGGTCTCACTTTTGCGAAAGTTTAAGCTATTAGCATAGAATGACAATGCCTTTTATTTATGTTTTAAAAGCAAAAACATAAATAAAAGGCATTGCCATTTACAATGCCAATAGCTCTAGCTTTAATAATGCGAGACCTATTGCATTGCAAATGCTTGTTGCGTTTAGTATCCACTCTTGCCTGGTTGAACATTTTTAGTCTCCAAAATGTTCACACTAGCACGTTTTACCTGATCTTACTCTATTATGGCTTGGCCACAAACGTTCCCTACGTTCTGCTCTATCACGCCCCATAGATTAACAGTATTTTTTTTCCTTGTTCCATTATTTTCTACTGAATATTACTTTTGGTTTTACAATAATTCCTGATTCTTACGTCAACATTCTTCATGTCTGTCTGATTTTACTGATTACAGATTCCTTGTAACTGACTTGGTATTGCATTTCTCCAAGGAAAGGTTTGGTGCCTGAGCCCTATCACAAAGGATGAGCCAGGCATTTCTCGCAGAGACCAGTTTACCTTTTATAAGCAGGCTTGTTTTTACTTTTGTAGGAGCCAACACTAGAACAAATTGTATTTTGCGGCTTTTAGCAGTAGGGGGGTATTGACTAAAAAGCAAAGACTGGCTGAAGATGTCGTGCTGGCTGTGCTTAATTTAGTGACTAAATTAAAAGCAAAGGCATGAGGTGGAGGACTACAGCATATATGCAGCTGCAAGCATTGCTCTAGCCAGGAACTGCCGTGCACTTACTTGTTAGTCCCAGGCTGTGTATGTGACCTTTTTCCATACATTGAACCTGTCTAGCCTGGTTTTAAATTTAAATGTTTTCTTTACAGCACTGTGGGGCTTTTTGCGTATGCCTGCTAAACAAATTCTACTATTATAACACAACATATCTAGCGTAGACATATATGTTGACTAGGTACAAGTAGAAAGTTGTGAGTTTGGGCATATGTATGTATAACACATTTTGATTCTAATTATAGGTGTCCTTTGTAACAGCCTATGTTGTCATGGATGCACATCATGATATTACAGTGTTTTTGATCTCTTCGGGAACTATAGGTGTGACCTCCATGCCCATAGCGCTCACAACCAGGCACTAAGGAAGAGGAGGTCACGTCCAAGCGCCTGGTACTTGGCACCAGAGCCGCAGCCGCTGTCGGCTGCTCCGGTGCCCCATTCCCCCCTTGCCACATCCCCTGGCGTGAAGCGGGAGACTCACCCTTTCAACCTGGAGGGGTTTCATGGTTCTACAATTGGAGTCAAGCTGCAGAACCGGCCCCCAGGAAGCAGCTTCTCTCCACACTTGCATAGAAATGTGCCAAAAGGCAGGGATCACTGGGAAGCTCAGCTTTCTAAAAATACCTTACCTGGCCTGAAAAGTGCCAGATGGTCAGAGTAAGATGCGATTGCCTGGCTCTTCCACTAAACACCATAGGGTTTTTTTTAATAGCGGGAGTAGCTCTTTGGGCAAGGATCTATGCCCCCTGCACTTATATATTTTGCAGTTTCTCTGCCCAGGGTGTGTTCACCCCCAATACCCATTAGAAACCAGGGAAACTAAAACAAAAAAAACAAAGGGGTGGGTGTGACCCACCAAGGCATAGAGTCATCCCCAACACCAAAGGGGACAAAGCAGTGTTTCTGCCCGCCCTCCTGGAGCATATTAGGGCTTTCCTCTAATGTGCCATTCTGAGGAGGGGTAGAGAGCCAGAGATATTTACACCAATAAAAACAAAGAGGTGAGGGCGGCACACCCTGGTATAGGGCCATGAGCCCCGCCCCAAAATGGGCAATTCAATCTTACCACCCCTCTGGGAGGTAGATTGGGTTTACTTCAACAACCCTCCCCCCCCCCCCCATTTCACCAAAAATCCCACTAGAATACTGGAAATTAAAAGAAATAACAAAGGGTGAGGATGACATAGGGCCATGACCCCATCCCATAGGGGGTAATTAAGTATTTCCACCGCCTTGGGAAGCATATTGGGGTGTTTGCCCCATCTACCACACCAAGGGGATCAGACGCCTACTAGATGGCAGGAATTTGGATAGAAAAAAAACAAAGAGGCTGGGTGACGTACCCTGGCATAGGGCCACACTCGCAGTCCAAAAGGGGCTACAGAGTCTTTCTGACCCCCAGGAGCTATGTTATGTAGATTTGTGTCTCTCAATACAACCAGTGGGGCAGAAAGCCCAGTAGACACTAGAGAAGAGATTAAAAAAAGACATAGGGATGGGGCGACCCACCATGGCATAAGGCCATGCCCCTAACAAGAAAGGAGGCAATGAAGTCTTTATAATCCCCTTGGAAGGTACATTGGGCAGTTTGTCCCAAATCTGACCCCAGGCTGGTAGAAAGCCCACTGTATGGCAGGGATTTATTTACCCCAAAATAAACAAAGGGGTGAGAACAGCCCACACTAGCATAGGGGCGGTAGAAACTAGACACCACAGAAACCGTAATAAATGTAAAGGGGTGAGGCCAGCACAAACTAGCTAGCACCATAACCCTAACCCAAAAGGGACAACCAAGTCTATCTACCCACTGGTGGGCAGAGCGGGGTTTGTCCCAATTTGCCCCACAGAGGGGGAGAAAGCCCGCTGGTTAACAAGAATAGTTAATTTTTTATTAAAAAGTGGGATGGGGTCTGGCCCATCCTTATAAAAGGCCCCACCACACCCCTTAAGCCCAAACAGCCTTTCTGCTTCCCTGGGGACAATGTCGTCTTACCCACAATGCTCTGTAAACTTCAAACTTTGCCTAAAGTCACAACGTTTTCTCAATTTTCTGTGACCCAAACTCCTGGAATTTGCAGAGATGCAGAAAATTCATACCACTAAGTGTTCCCACACTTCTCCTCATAAAAACACTAACCCATTTGTGTGGCTTGGGCTAATACCCCGTGCACATTAGGCCCCAAAATGCAATGTGGGGACATTGGAAATAGGGGTAGCTTCGGTATTTGAGTTTGGGCTCAGCCATCATCCAGGGAAGCTTATCAAATCCAGACATTTTTGAAAATGATCTACTTGGGGGAGTCCAGCATGGCTTGCCTTGTTTTTATCTCAAAACTCTTTCATACCCACAATGCCCTGCAGCCTTCAAATATTGCCAAAAAATCATGCCTTTTCCTTCTGTTTCTGTGACAGAAACCACTGAAATCTTCAGGGATACCCAAAACTCCCACCACCCAGCATTCCCTTACTTTTCCCAATAAATATGCTACCCCATTGTGTGGCTTGACTTATTGCCTGCGACAGAAGCGGTTCAAACCATGGACAATCAGAGTCACTGGTCAGGTCCTTGTACCAGCTCCGCCTGCATCTGCTTTGCCTTTTTTTGCTCATTTTTCTGCCCTCTGTTTTGCCTTTTTTATGCTCGTTTTTCTGCTCTCTGTTTTACCCTTATCTGCTTTGTTTTGCCTTTTCTGCTCATTTTTCTGCCATCTGTTTTGCCTTCTCTGCTAGTTTTTCTGCCCTGTGTTTTGTCTTTTCTGGCTACTTTTTTGACCTCTGTTTTGCCTTTTTCTGCTAGTTTCTTCCGGCCATGCAGTTTCCCTCCTCCAGCCACCCAGCGCTTCAACCCTCCTCCAGGGCCTACTTTCTTGCTCTGTTTGACCTTTTCTGCTCGTTTTTTTGCCCTCTGTTATGCCTTTTTGTGCTTGTTTTTCTTCCCTACATTTTGCCTTTTCTGCCCATTTTCTAGCCCTCATTTAACCTTTTCTGCTTGTTTTTCTGCCCTCTGTTTTTCCCATGTATGCTCTCTCTGCCTTTTCTGCTCACTTTTCTGCCCTCAGTTTTGTCTTTTCTTCTCGTTTATCTGCCCTCTTGTTTCTTCCCTCTTCCCGCCGTTTCCTCCTTTGGACTGAGACCTCGCACCCCAGTGCGAGATACCCCCAGGGGTGACAGTGCTGTGATCTACAAATGCTGATTGATTGATTAATATTGCTGTAACAAGAATAGATCAAACCAGGAAGCAAGTGGTGTGGGTAAGAAGAGGTCACAGGATCTACTAAAGGCACTACCCCCTCAACTCCCCCGGCTATGTATTTTAAAACAAGGCCTGGGTTAGGTAGGTTTCCTTCGATACCGGCCAATCCATGGCCCAAATAATGCTCGTACTCCAATTCTCAAATCAGGTGATTTATTTTAGGAAATGTTGATGTTTCTACTTTGCATTTTGAGGTATATTGTGTCCTGAGTGCTAGTCCACCCACACATGTGGGATAGAATGTTTATCAAGACAAGTGTGGGAATGTTGAATGGTAGAAAGTTTGTGGTACCCCGCAGATTCCTGTACTTTCCCACATAGAAATCTGAGGAAAATGCAAGTGTTAGCAAAATATTGAGGTTTGCAAGAGCTTCTGGGGAAGAAATCTTTGTGAGATCCACACAAGTCACATCACCCTTTGTTTCGCCAGGTGTCTAGTTTTCAGAAATATATGGGTTCTTTTTGAGTGGAAAAATGTGATCCGTACACACTGCTTTTTGGAGCCTTTCCTATCACAGGGAATGACCCACCTACACAAGTAGGTCTATTTGCAGCAGGAAATGTGTGGGAATGCAGGTTGGTAGGACATTTGTGGATCCTTGCAGATTTTGGAACATTCTCTTACAGAAATGTGAGAAAAATGTGTAATTTAGACAACATTTGAGGTTTGCAAGGGCTTCTGGTTAAAAAAGGTATGGGTTTGGTAGGTTTCCTTGGGTGGTGCCCAATCCCAGGCCCAAAATCCATAGCTAACCATATTGCTAGAAAAACATGAATTTTCAGTGGAAAAATGTGGTTTGTGCATTTTGCGTTTTGGGGGATTGACTATTGAGGGTGCTGGGCTGGGTACTATTTTTATCAGGCGACATGTGGAAGTGCTTGTTGGTAGGATGGTAGGAAGTTTGTGGGTCTTGACATATTATGAAACTTTCCCTCGCAGAAATATTATCCAATGTGTGAGATTTACATGGCTTTCCAATTGAAAAAAGAAGCACCATGAGCGGCACCCATGTCACACTGCCATGGTCTCCCCCTGGTGTCTAATTTTCAAAAATATCCGAGTGTGGTAGGTTTACATGGGTGGTTGCTGAACCCAGGCTCAAAATCCACAGCTACTCCTATTACAAAAAATGTAAGTTTTAAGTAGAAAAATTTGATCTGGGCAGGTTGACTTTTGGGGATTTTCTTATTGCGGGCACAAGGCACACCCACACCAATGGGAACTGTTTTTATAGAAAAACATTTGGGTACGCTGGGTGGTTGCAAATTTCAAGATCCCTGCAGATCCTGGAACTTTACCTTATAGAAATATGAAGAGGATGCATGGTATTAGCCAAAGTTTGAGATTTGTAAGGGCTTCTGAGTAAGAAAACGTCATGAGAGCCATGCAAGCCACACCACTCTGTGCTACCCCATGTCTCTAATTTTCAAACATTTCTTGGTTTGATAAGATTCCAAGGATGATGGCTGAACCAAGGCTCAAAGTCCACAGCTGCCCGCATTGCAAAAAAAAGTTTTGTTAGGACAAATGTTATCTTTGTATGTTGTATTTTGGGGCCAATCCTTTCGCATGCATTAGGCCCACCCATGCAAACAGAAAAGAATGAGAATACTGGGTGGCAGGAAATGAGTGACTCCATTCAGATTACAGAACTTTCCCTCATAGCCAAGTGTGAGGAAGTTTTTTATTTCATGTCAACAATTAAGGTTTGCAAGGGCTTCTGAGAAAATACATCATCATCTCGTCTCATCATTGTGAACTGCCTGTCTATTTTTCAGAAAAGTCTGGGTTTAGTTGGTTTCCCTGGGAGCCGGCTGAGCTATTGCGCAAATTCCACAGCTAGCCACAGTGTGAAAAAAAGCATTGGTTTCTGTGGATGAGATGTGTCCAGTTTTGGGGTGTTTTGTGTCATGAATACTAGTGAGGTACTGTCCTTATCCGGAGAAATTTGGAAACACATAATAATATCGTATTATTACCAATTGGATTTCTATGTGATTTTGTCATCCAAATGTAAACCTGAGTGCAACAAAAAAGACATTTTGCAAAATGCCCTCTGAATCACATAACGCTATGGGTAACCCCAAATTCAGAGGTGTACAAATAACCACTGTTCCTAAACTCAGTATCTTGTGCACATTTTAAAAATACATAGGTTTTCTTCATACCCATTTTTCATTCACTGAATTTTACAATATGAATTGCTGCATCAGTTTAAAATAAAAAATCATTCAAAGCTTCTGCTCAGTTTTTAGCTCTGGGCATCGTATTTTTGAAAACCTACAAACCCTATATATCTCCACAACTGGAAGGCTTTACTGGACCTAACAGTATACTGCTTTTGTAAATTGACCATTGTGACAAAAAATTACAGAAGAAAACATTGTCACCAATTACTATTTATTTCTACTCAAATAATTATTTTTTATTTCAATTACTAGTTTATTTGTGAAAACCTTGAGGAATCCTCACAAAAGACCCCTTTCTGGATTTAGAGTTTTATAAGCTTTGCAGAAATGTATAGTTTCTGGGGTCACAAATGGGTTTCACATCTGTTTCCAATAAAAATTGCAAGTAGGTTGAAACCACAAAAATTACAAAAAATGGACTACCGCTTGAAGAAATACAAAAAACTGTGGTAAAAAGTTTGCATTTGATTCAAATACAACTCTGCTTGTCTATGAAAGCGGAGAAGACGCTGATCCTAGTACTGAAAAGCTTTCATTAATTCAATTTTTAGAAGAAAAAACACTTTCTTGCACAGCACTTTTTTCCCCAGAAAACAAGAATGTAGCTATATTTTGGTTATTTTCTCTGTTCTCGCAAAGGGAAGCTACAAACCCTGGGTACTTTTAGAAATACCAGTATGTTGGAAAAAAGGATGCATGTGTGGCAAGAATAACTTTGGAGTAAAATATTTTATGAATGTTTAAGAGTGAACTACCCCAAGCATCCAAACAACTGCTTGGAGCCAGGAGGAAAGGCTTAGCAGCCAAGAGGTTAAGTCCCATTTTGAACAAAAGGTATCACCTATCCCAGTGCAGAGGATATGCTACGTCTAACCAAAACATCTTGACAGCATTCAGACATTCACAGTGTCAACCTCTCCACCCCTCTATGATTCTGTCAGACCACCTAGGGACTCTATTTCCGAGTCAATTATTCTGTAAGCTCCTTATCAGGGCTCACAGGCTTTCAGCTGCAGGCCTCCTAGAGTGCTGGGTCTGTACACAACATAAGATGGCAGGGTATGCCCACACGTGGGTCCCTTGCTCACTTTGCCACTGGATTCAAGCTAGCCTGCCTGATGAGGGATGTTAGCTGGAAACCGGTCCCATGATGCTTGTTTCCGGTCCAGGGAAGACATGGCTTGGCAGCTCGGGATGGACCTTTCCCATGAGGCACAGGGTCAAGACTGATTTGCATATAGCTGTGTCTGAACTGGGGTGGCAAAGTGATCTAAAGAATGATGATGGATTCAGCCCAGATCCGTGACTGGGGGTGAGTGTCTGAAAAGTTTCAGCGCTCCGTCTATCATCTCCTTGTGTTTGTTTTGGGTCTGCACACATCATCATTGGGCACAATTTCCATCTTGTTAGATCATTTCTTTCAGAAAACCAGGTAAAAGGCAAACATGCTTCTATTGAATAAAGTGTTGTGCACACGCTCCAATTATGTGGTCGTCATAGGAAAATATAATAAAGGATGCAGTCGTGCAACGAACAATAACAAATAATCTAAAACTGTTCCACTGTTATATCTCTCCCAAATATGTTATACTGCTTGTTGGCAAATACAGGTATACTGTAGGATGTTCACTCTACTCACCTTTAGTAGTGGTGAGATCCTGCACATCAAACAGTGAACTCCAAGATAGTGTTTCCTTTATGAGTAAAAGTAAAAATCTGACTAAGTCATGGCACAGCATTTAACTTGTCCAACTCATCTGTTCTGCTGGACCCTGCTCCTACCAATTCAGTGCCAGTGGAAAAGATATGAATTTGCAGCTCTCCAATCAGAGTAGGAGAGAGGAGGAGCTGCGGATTTACTGTACAGTCACCTCTCATAGGTGCTAAGTATTAATCTGCGTGGCTAATTTTTTTCCTTAACCATTGATCACCTCAGTTATAGCCTGCATGTAGCCCTTAGCATAGTCATTAGGGTGCAGGACCAAGTAAACTCTCAACAGAGAAAATAGATATAAATTGAAAAGCATACTGCTGTCCGTTTTGTACAGCTGATTATATTTAAAACTCCCTATTTTCCGTTTTAACTGATTTTTACAGATAAATACAGACAGAAATCATTCATTTTCTTGTCTGTATTTATCTTTAAATGTGGATAAAACCAGAAATTGGGTTGCTTTTTGAGTAATTCTAAATACTGTCTGCCATGACTGCCAGGCCAATAGTTATGTGAATTGATAGGTGAGGGGGTTAAAAAGGAAAGGAATTTTAGTATAGAGGCTTTAACAGCAGTAGATATGCACAAGGCTGATACTGAAATGTGTATATTTTCATATAAGTGCATTGATTTATCCTCTGCCGGTGTTCATACCACTGAAATCTGGAAGGTATTCAAGTATGAGTGCCTATTTATTGGTTAAATAAACGTGGAGCTATACTAATTTCAGCTTCATTTTTCCACAAAACCCAAAATAAATATGGATAAATACAGATAAAATTTGCAAAAAATAAATATAGATGAATACAGATGGAAATGTCAAAATAAAAATACTATAAAACCAGGAGCCCTAATTATATTGCATGAATATTTACCCACCTTGTAGTAATACGAGGAGTTAAATAAAATGCGCTAGTCCAACCGCTGATATGTGCCACATGGCAGGCCAGGTATCCATGCTAAACTGGACTTTGTGCACGAAAGAAAATGCAGAAGGAAGTCAAGCAGAAATGCTAGTTTGAGAATTATGGCCAGTGCTTGCTAAACTTTTTAGAACGTCGGCACACTTTTTATAATGACAAACGTTAATGATCCTGAGCCTTGATGGAGCTGTGTTGTGCTTGCGACGCACCTCCAGCAATGCGGCGCCTTTCCGACGGGGAATGCAACACACATCTGCCCATCCGTGCGTTGTAAATGCGGCACATCAGTGGTGGCGCACAGGTGTGCAGATGCATCGCAACTCTTCTGGCGCATCCTTGCTGATTAGCAGAGATGTGCCAGAAGTAGTAAATCTGCCCCCAAGTGCCATGTTAACGAACATGAGCAGCAATTTGTCAGGGGCCATAGCCTGACATTTGACCTCTGTCTTTGAAGCACAGCAAATGTGGCGTGATAAATGCAAGCTTTAAAGGCATCTTCATATATTGCTTGGACTTTCACAACCCACCAGAACCCACCCCCTGACCCACAAATTTGGAAAACACTGTCCTAGACCACAAGGGCACTTACCAAAACCAAATATCTTACACATATGCACACCCAAAGGAATATTTTAGTGAATAACTAGCCCCACACACTCAAATTGGCTGGGCAGATGGCAGTGCTGAAAATGCTATGGCTAATGAACAGAATGTTCACTTAATTTCCCACGAATGTTGTTCTTTTGAGTCGTCACTGCTCAGGGCCATATCTTTGGCAAACATTAACCCATTTGTTTCCCTGTGATCCCTAAGGGTACAGAGATTTTCAATAGCTTTGCTGTGTGCACAGATGCGAAACTAGACACATTGAAGGCAGCGAATTTAAGTACGAATCAAAGCAGTACTACTACTTTTTGTAACTTTCTTTAGATGGCTCAGTTGAGAAATTCATTAAAATCATGGCCCAGATTTACTCAAGAGTTGTACTGGTGCAAAGTTGTGCAACTTTTTTGCGATAGAATTAGCGTTTTTCTCAGCATAAATAGTGCTTTGCACTTCTTTGCGTCACTTTGTTGTTAGGGGCGTTTACTGGGGAGTAACTTGGGGGGATCAACGCAACCACACACAGTTTTTTTTATGCAAAGCCCAAACCTGCGCTATTCCACTTATGAAAATGTTCATCATAGTATGGTTTCCAATTAGCAAACAGATCTTTGACAATTCACAATTCATACACATCACTGCTATTGCCCTATTAGCCTGCATCATTGCCAGTTCACAGCCATCACCTGGTTCTCCATTTCCATTAAAACTCATTATTACCAAACTACAATCAGTACTCAGTTGCAATTGCCAGTATGAGCGTTAATCAATGGCTTTGCCAACTTGACCACGATGAATACTTCAAGAGAGCAGCAGTAACGAGGTGTTTGATGGCCACGCCCTGACACATTTCCACATTCCGCTGACTGGCATTGTTTTTGATGCCTTTAAAGAGACTGATGAGGTTATTTGGAGTTGGGAGCAATGAATGATCAACAACTTACTGATCAGGACAGTATTGACAATGAGGAAGATGTCCCAGAGCAGTTCCATTAATTTCACTCCCTTCTTCGACTTGCAGTCTTTGAGTTTTTGTGGTTCTGTCATGGAAGTGGTAAGAGCGGTGGGCTGTGCAGACCATTTCCCCATTCGACCCACCTCCCTCCGCCTCATTCCTGAAACATACCTGATGATCTGTGGGAAGTGATTACTGCTCGCAGCCCCTTCTCTGCTCCTCCCATCCCTTAGAAAGTTCTGATTTGTTGTACATACAGGGTCCGTGAAATGAGAACAGAGTGAAATGACAGCAAGAAGTCAGAACCATTTTGCCCACTGTTTGCACTCCCAGTATTTAGGCTTATGACCAGGGTGGGTGAAAAACAGTGTGGGAGGATCTATCCTTCCACACAACCAAACCCAAGGGATTGTCGGAGGGACCAGTAAGTAAAATGATTAGGTCTGCCCTCTGTCTTTCCACTCTTGCAATCATTTCATATCCCTTACGTTTGCTGATGAGGGGGGACCAGGCCTGATAACGCCCTTCTACCCCCAGGATTTTGCTTCTGATAACCTCATGGAATTGTATGTTACAAAATGCACATAGTTGTTCAATTAGTTGCTCCGGTCAATGCATCCACAAAGCCATGGTTTTTGTGAGTACTTAAGTGTATATATGTTATATTTAGCAGCATATAATTATATAATTAGTAAAAAATGGTTGAGGGGCACATTCTGAGCCCGACACAGTTTTACATACAAATTTCACACACACTGAACACTGATACAACCTGACACAGTATTTACCAAATGAGCTAGCTGAGAATCATACAGGGCTTCAGCCTTCGGAAAGGGGGACAAAATGCGGGCTGCACATGTTTTTTGGAAAGTTATGATTGCTTAATATTTTTTACATTCCTCTGTGTAAGTGAAGGGTCATATGCAGGCCCTGCCCACTATGAAATGTAATATAATTAAGCCCTGATATTGCTATTCATTCAGGGCCCCATTTATCATAAATTTTACTGGCAAAATGCATTTTGGTATGTATGAATTCCAATTTGCGATTCAATCATTTGGAATTAGAATACATTAGAATACATACCGATTCAGTATTAGGATGGCGTGCTCAGGGTGTCCCTTCCTAATACCAGATCACAGTGGTATGTAGGGATGTTTTCTGACTGAAACACCGAAGCAAAACATTCAAGTTTTACCATTTACTTCAAGAAGGTGGTAGCGCATTCGCAAACAGTAAGGGGTCTCTAAGGGACCCTTTCTCCTTTGTGAATGCTCATAAAAATGTTTTTTAAGGGCAGGCAGTGGTCCCATGGAACACTTCACCACTGCTGAAAAATGAAAAAGAAACTATTCATTTTTCTTTTTTAAACACATCCCGTTTTCCTGTAAGGACCCGGGCGGCATTTAAAAAAAAATATTGCTTTATCTAAAAGCAATCACAGACATGGTGATATGCTGACCCCAGCAGGACATCATCCCTGTGGTTTTAGCGATTCCTATTGGGGCACATTTTGCGACCTGCCTCATTAATATTAATGAGATTTGCGACCCATTAGGAAACGCAAAATGAAACTCATGGAGTTTCATACATTTAAATAGAGATTACCTAATTGCAATTCGCAGAGAATCGCAATTAGGTAATCACTATTTGAAATAATGATGCATATGGCCCCTAGTGATTTTGTTTTTGTTGCACCGAACCTCAATGTTGCAATGGCCGGGGCAGAGTCACTCTTTCCCTGAGCCATTGCATTCTGGACCTTTAAATGCAAGATGTATATTGCCCTTATATCTTTGTTACACAGGCAGTGTTTTTCTTCGTTTTATTGGGGTGTCAAATAAATTGATTAATGGAGGATCCATTTTGAATAGTTCTATGCCTTTAAGAATAATATATCTGTCTGAAATTATTGAATAATGTGCTGGGATAATTTTTTCAGCTATTTATATTAGATTTCTGCAACTTTAGCTGGTGTTTGGATTCAAATGAATTTTGGTTGTCATCCTTCTACACTATAAAAGTTTTTTTTTGGAGTCTGCTTGTAAACACTGCATGACAAAGAGTTGCTCATGTTGGTATCATATACAGATAGGGTGGGTGTTAGACCTGTCTGCTTCTGAGAGTCCCCTCACACTATGATTTATTTTGTTCCCCGTGCCTCCTAAAATTTGTCGCTTTTTCTTTGTCTACCAGGACCCTTTTGTGTGTTGTCCCATGGGGCTAGATGCTCCTTGATGCCCAGTTGCTCACCAAGTTCCTGGCACCTATGTACAAGGCGCCTGACGGAACCGGTGGCATAACAAACTGGGGTTGTCAACCCTAAAATGGTGGACACCATTGTCCCCTATGAGAGTGACTCCCATTGGAGCCCCTCTGACCTCTGACCCTTTGAAGGTTTTGGCGCACTTTGTGTAACCTGCAAACCTGACAGGAATCCCCTCAGGAGTTACAAGTACACAAAATGGCTGCCTTAGGAAGCCCAGTACGGTGGCTCCTAATGACCAAAAAGATACCTTGAAAGGGCCATGTCATTGACATAGCCAGGGAAGGTTCTAGAACCTTCTGGCTCGTGCTGGCATCCTAGGGCACTGGCTATAAAAGGCCCAGTCCCTGGTGGCCATTTTATGAATGATCAAAGAACACCAGAAGAAGAGGACTTGACCCCAGATTGACACCTGCCCTGTTAACCCCCTGAGGCAGCTGATAGCGCAGGCAGAAGAGCAGCAGAGGTTGCTGGCGTGGACCCTGACTGGCGTTCCAGTCAGAAGCGTGAGCAGTGACCTCTCGCCTTCAGCGCCTGGTCAGCGAGTGCCCGATTGCCCCTCAGAGACTTTGGCCATAGTTAGAGCCTCCCCGCCCCCCAGTGGTGAGATCGCGACTGCAACTCTTAAAAGTGCCCCCTTCAACTTAAGTGCCTCCTGGCGGGCGTTCGGACGTCTCCGAACCCACCGCCGTCGACGCGCTGTTTGTGGATAGAAGGTGAGGTGCTGCGCTGGGGCGGGGAAAGGCTGGCCTTCATTTGGGCGAGATTACTGTCTCCGCCCTGCCCGAGTGACTTGGGAGCTGGCGTGTGGACGGGAGCCCCCCCGTGAGTGAGCCCGGAGGGAGGATCGCGGAGCCCCTGGAACCCCCCTTCGCCCTTGGGAGAAGTGCCATACTGACTGGAGCGCTTACCGGCGCCGCCGAAGTGAGGTGGGCCGTCTCTTCCCCTGAAGTTGCCGCGTTGTTGTGGAACTGTGATGCGGCCTCATTTTGAACTGTGCGCGCAGGTGTTTTGGCTCCTCCGGCAGCCCGTTCGACGGTCCCAAGACTTGTGAACTGGAGCCGCCTTCGGAAACCTCGCCTGCGCTGACAGAAGCGCACAGACTCCTCCGGCAGCAGTAGTATTGAACCGGCTGGCCGCGGAGTGTAATTGCCGTAGTCATTTTATGCCTTTATCTTCCAGATATACGCGCAATGAGTTGTGAGTCCAACTAAGGGATTATCACGCATATCTTGTGCCCAGAGAGCCCGAACCCGTGAACACTTCAAAAAAACTGTAAGAGCGCGCATTCCGCATTGAATGACAAACGTAATGTGTTCACCCTGAAAGTGATTAATTGGTGGCAGCGATACCAGAATGACCCTGTGATATTTATGTGAAACGATCAGTATCTAACCTGCTAGGAAACTGTGCTGCATCGCTGATATTTATTCCAGTCATTGTTGATATTTATTCCAGTCATTGCTGATATTTATTCCAGTCATTGCTGATATTTATTCCAGTCATTGCTGATATTTATTCTAATGTATTGAATCCTGATATTTATCCAGTATATTTATTTATTAGAGTCCAACTATTTATTCCTGAGAAACCAGTACACAGCTAATCAAACCCATGTAAGAAATGTGAATGTGATTACCTAAGTGAACTTCCTTCAAACCCAGAGAACTTTTTACATAAACGAAACGTATTTTTCTATAACAGTGGTGTGGTGTCCCTCTTTTTGTGTGGTGTGCAGGGAGTTATTATTTGGTCATAGCCGGCTTAACACAACAGCCTTCTACCGCCTTGTCACTCAAGCAAAGCTACCCCCCTTTGTGCTGGGCTTGCCCATCGCAGGTCCAACAGTGGGTTATTTATATCAGCCTTCAATCTTTTCCTAAGGGTATAAACAATTTGCATTCACACTCCATTTCTTTTTGATCACAAAGATTCCAGCACTACAGCCATGTTTTTATTTGTATTCCTATAATCTCGTTTTGTGGAGTTTTTGACTACTGCTAGGCAAATTCGTTTTTCATACGCAGATCCAGATTGTTGCCCTCTACAAAGTTTGCAAAGTTTATCTGTTTACACATGCCTTTCCCAAGAAAAGTGTTTTCCCCCCCAAAACGTGGGATAATTTTCGCTGCCCTCTAATCAAACCCAGAAAAGACGGATTTTTTTCTGCAATTTTGCTTTTTGCTTCTCTACACACTGTGGCACTGTGCCGCAGAAAAACACTAACTCGTTTTTAAAAAAAACGAACCAGTTTTTGCAAAGTATATCTCATGCAGAACTATATTATTAGTAAGGAAATGGCTGATATCAACTGTAACAAAAAAAACGATGTTCATGCTGAAGCAAAGCAAACAACTTTGTAACCTTCACAAAGTTGCTAAGTATTTCATAGTCTTTTTCAAAGATAGTAATAAAAACATCTTTGTACAGCCCTATTACTGCTACGTAGCCATAAAGAACCGAAAACAATGTATGGCTGCATGCAATATGATTATGGAAATATTCAATTAAGTGGAGACCCAATTTTGTTTCATAAAAATAGCAAAGACTGTTAGGAGGCGATGAAAGAAAAACATCAAGTTTGTCCCGATCACTAACAAACTGCAGATGTGTAGTTTACCAGATTGAAAGAGTTATGCATTACACTTGTTCCATGTGACGTTTTTACAATATGTAGATTCCTGGAATCCCTGACATGCTTTAAGGAACCACTAGATGAATCAAGATTGTGAACAATTCCTGTCCTTTCTCTTTGCATGGGAAAATAGCTTCTGCTGATCAAAAAATAAAAATATTGAATTAATTTCACACAAATCCCTCAATTACTAATGAAACATTTCCAAAGAAACTTCAAAAAGCAGGTGAAAGATAATGGAAGCAACTCCAGGTTATGAACCAAGGCATCTTTATCACTTTAGAAGCAAAGAGCCTCTGCCTCCTGCACCTTTTATCACGAAGAAGGATTTGGTGTGGTACTTTTATGGCATCTGGGAGTAGGAAAACATACTGTGAGTTATGATCCCAATTTCAGAAAGTTAAATTAACTTCAGTATGTTTCAGATACAGTATGTGCCAACTGAGCAGGAATGTAATTAACTTGCCTGTGTGGCGTAGGACAGAGGACGTGACAGATTAACGTCCAGAAAGCAGACCCGCAAAATGTAGCTCAAGTACTCGGAGTACAGGCCTTCCATCAACAGTCAAATATGGTATTAAGGCAAGAACCGCTGTTATGATAGGCCCCTGCCTCGCATTACCCTTTTAAAGGAATGCTTGAATAGAAAGGGCAGATAAAACGAATAATTATTAAGCGTGAAGAGAGATTTCTAAAATTCGGGGATTTACTTTTTATTTTATTCATTACAATAATTTATAGCGTGCCGCAGCCTTATAGCGTGCCGCAGCTTCAAGGCACAGCAATTGGTTACAGGTGCAAACATTCAGGGGCTTATTCAAAAGCCCATTGCGCTGCTGGTGAGTCACATTTATTGATGCAATGGGCTTCCCTATATTTCCAAGGCCATGTAAAGTCACCCTGTGTGAGTTTTCATGGCCTTGTAAATATGTTTACCTTTCATGCATACCTCTGCGTGAAAGGGGGTTCCATGGGTGTTGCTGTGGGTGTCCCCACACAAAATCCATGGAACTTGACACAGTCCCAGATTTGCAACATTTTGTAAACTTTGGAATCCCCAGGGGAGGCGTAAGGAGGTGCAATTATGGACAAATACTTTAATTTCTCCTCATTTTTTTTCCTCTTTCTATGTATTTTGCATTCTGCAGCATGCATAGAAAGAGGAAAATGCCTTTAATTATTGTTTTGTGCAGGAAAGTATCCCTTACTGCACAAAAACAATCATCCCCACAGAGCAGGCACCCTTGCATAATGATGCAAGGGTGTCCAAGCAGGTGAACAGCTGCTGTTTGTGTTTCCTGCTCTTTTATTTTACCGCAGGGCAGCAGGAAGGCTTGCTGTGCTGCCGTGCATCAAAATCTTATAAATTAGTCCCTTAGTAAATAGTACCAGGGCTGGTAGTGGTGTGGGGGAAGTATGCGATCAGTCAGTGTAGCTCGTTTGGGTTGCCCTGAAGTAAACAGCTGAGAACACACGCCTGACAGGTCTACTAACAACATTATATATGTTTCTGGAGAAGGACATGTTGCACCCAGTTACACTGTGCTAAATATGCTTGTTCATTTGATATATACGTTTTGTTCATTCTGGCAACACTAGTGCGAAACCAGTAACAAACAAAATGTCCTTATCGCAGCATTGGCAAGGTTATTTGCCAGTAGCGTAGTGTAGGCCCCTGCAGGGAAATGGGATCCCAATCCTTAAGTGAACCTCACAGCCTTCAGGGGTCCCCATTCTGCCCAGGGACAATGAAAAGCTGTGAGATATAGGAGACTCTTGAATCCCTCGTCAAATTCTGCGAGGGCTCCATTATTTTCCATTATGCCGCTGGTAGCAGCTCATCACTGTTATGCAGGAAGAACAGGTAGACCCAGGAAAAGAGTCAGATCAGCCTGTCCAAGCAGCTGATGGAAGAAGAACCAGAGACCTCTGTGCCGTTGGAGTCAAATGGACAGAAGAGAGAAGAGCTCCATATCTCCATTGAAGGTGCACTGGCCTTCCTAAATCTCGACCACCAAGCTCCCACTTACTAAGAATCAGACATGTTTATTTTGCTCATGGCACCTTCCGCACATCTGTGAGCTGCTTCTTCACTGTGTCCCAGGAGGTATATGCCAAAATGGAAGCATATTGTACTAGGCTGCAAGGTGCGGTTGATGCAACAAGAGACCATTACCAATACCATTAGGAATCTCTGGGACAATGGTACCTAGGATATTGGTTACAATGGACCTGAAGTCACCAAAACAATTAGTCAGTTGCAATCTCTTCTTATTCTCTAGCTCAGGGAAGTGATGTGCTTACTGTTTTTCTGGCTTGCAATGACCACCGCACTAACATCGCTACGCCTTCACACAAACACCAGCTAAAGTCATAAAGTATTAACCTCCACTCATTTCTCCACACAAATGTGTTTAAAGGCTGTGTGAGAGACCTGAGGACGTCTGCTTTTTATGTAGATACTGTTGTTTGGGTCTCTCGCCTTTCTACAACTACTCTTGCTAGCCTGTGCTGTGTGTAATATGGCATTTTACACTAAACATTATATTCTATACTCCTTGTGTTTCTCCCTCCCTACTCACCACAGCACTCCTGAAAGTGAGAACCAACATTCTACTCACCTTCACACTTGCAATACGATCTTACAGTTTCAAGCCACCCACCATAGCATGTCATATGCATTAAATCTGGTTTAGATTCATCATAATTGTTAATTTCTCAAATTCATGCTACCACTGTGCGTGGTGAGTTGCTGGTTGAAGAAGTGCAAATCTACATTGGTTCATGTTGCACACGAAATGCTTGTAAACAATGTGAAATGGCACATCCATATGTGAAACATCATTGTTCATATTCTTTCATGATTTAAAAGTCAGTTTAAATGTGAGGAATCAAATTTCGAGAAATAAAACACGTTTCTATTTAAACAGTGAGTAGTATGGCAAATGATGGGTTTTGCTGCCAATATGATGCCAGCATATTTGAAGTGCAGTATGATCAGTGTGCAGGCGCGAACTTTTATAAAGCAGTGTGTTCAACAAAAGGCTCTAAGTGGTAGCTAGTTAGTTGTATTCTATCCAGTCTTGTCCGAAATTGTGGCCAATGCCAGAGAGGTGTGCTGCCGGTGGTTCCAGTTGAAGACTCCAGGAGATGGGACTACCATGCTGTTACTGCTTTACACAATCTGTCTGCTAGAGCAAGCACAGTGTGCTCTGTGGCATTCGACTGAGCTGCATTCACCTGCATTGTGTCATTAAGACCACATATAGCTTTATGCTGTCTTCATGATGCCTCAACATACGTACACACAGCTCCATGCGGGCAGGTTATTTATCTTCCATCATGAAGAAAAGTTCAGCAAGCTGTGCCTCCTGAGCATCTGTGGTCCACAGAACTCTGCTGGGCCAACAATGGGAATGCTTCAGTAAGGAACGCCAAAGGATTTCCAGTGCATAGACTTGTAAATGGTCGTGGGAGTGGCATGGTCTGCAGATGAGATAAACTCAGAAGAAGGGATTTCAGAAGTAAACAACTCAACATTCAAAGTGTCCACTTCAAGATGTTTATACTACTTTTAGAACATCAAGGACCAACACGTGCTTCTTCCCCGGGAACGTTTTGAAAAATTGGCCCGAAATGAAATTAACAGCACACTTTTAAACTAAATTTGCAGGGGCATGTCTGAGATATTCAGGGTGTATGAGTCTGAGATGCCCAGCCTCTGCAGTCCTCTCTTCTAAAATGATGGTGTCAAATAGGGTCTGATGACCGAATAAAGGGCATTAAGAGGGTAGAGGCGTTGGCTGTTTAGGGTGTCAAAAACAAAGACGGCGATATTCTGAATAGTAACAAAAATTATCGACGCCCCTCGAGCCAATGCGATTATGGTGTACTGTATAGGAGGGATGTATGTCATCACAACACTTCCTTTTACCCCGCATGCCATTACAACGCGGGGATTACAACGAAAGTCGTTACAACGACTTTCGCTGGAGTGCGCTGGATAGTGGAATAGTTTAATTTTCTATTCCAACTCCAGCCCACGTTGACAGTAGGGAAGGTGTTGGATAAAAAATTAAACTTAGCCCTATCCAACAGCGCCCTCCAGCGAAAGTCGTTGTAACGACTTTTATTGTAATCCCTGCGTTGTAATGGCAGTGTGGGGTAATCCCCGCGTTGTCATGGCTGTTCCCCGTATCGGAGGAGCTTTAAACTGATGGCAGAAGATTGGTGAGTTGGACACATGCACTAGAAACAGTGTCACATACAGTTCACCGATTCCATTCTCAAAACATAATTCACTGGGTGGAGAGCCTGCTGCAGTAATCTGTGTGTAACAACTTTAAGGTCAAAGTTTCCATTACAGTGAGATAGTTTGGGTAGCTAATGCACTTACCAATGTGCATGTGTAGGCATGTATGTAAATATGCATGTGGTATCTCTATAGCAAAAAGTCATCCAAAAGGCGGCAGAACAATGTGCAGGATCAAAGACAAGCATAAAGTCACTGACTGACGGGTGAGATAGCGGGTTTGTGGATAGTTATTGCATCGTGTTGTAGTGTTCTTTATCAAGGTGTGTCTTTACCTTTGCTAAGTTAGATCAGCTTTGAGGCAGGCCTGATGTACATGGGGATGTTGTTTCAGATCCTGAGTGCATAGATGGAAAAGTTCTACTGCCAGTGTATGTGTGTAGGCGTCTGTGTCTTTTGTGTGCTGATAAACGAGTGAATGTGTGTATAGCCTCAATGTTGTTCCTATTTTTTTATTAGGTGTTTGATATTTAGAATAACTTTCCTGCAAGGAACAGTGGAGTGCCACACGGGGATCAGTTTTATACCAGCACCAGCAACCTATGCCTCAAGAGGAGCTGTTCAGAGAACAGTGTGTTCTGTGGTGAAGTCCAAAGAACAGAATTACATGAGGAGGCTGGGAATAGCTAAATTGCAGGAATAAGTGGGTAATCAGTCTAGCACAGGTTTCGCCGCTTGGCTCTCCAACAACAGAAAAATATGTCTTCCAGCATTTGCAGAATGCCTTTTTTACGAAGAAAAAGTCTAAAGTCATTATCTGCAATAGAAGTTAGAAGCTAAAACTTCACTGCTTGAAAGTATGTGCATACATCTGGAAGGGGTCTATTTCTTAGTGCATTCACTACTTTCTTCTATAAAGCATAAAAAAGGTGAGCTGTTGTGACAATTTGTCCTGTTCAATCAATCCACATCCCTCCACTCCCATATAAACAGAAGAGCTACTGAACAGAGGACTATTAGCATTTATAATGGCTCCCATTACTCAACACAAGAAGGATGTTTAGAAATAGTCTGTAAGAACTGAGGTACATGATCAATAAATGACAACTAAAAATCTTTTCTTGGGTTCAAAAAAGTAAGAAGCAGTTTTACTTGTCAAGGGGTTCTCTGCATTACATCACGTAGAGACATTACAACTCAATGCAACCTGATAATTATTTTTGTTTTTCCTTGTTAAATGGTGATGCTGCTCAAAACAAGTTCACACACCGGATATGTGCCCACCTCAGAGTCTCTGGACCCAACTAGCCATTGGAAAATGCATTTATTAAGGGGATGTGATGTCCAAAAATTCCCCCAGAAGCTTCAACCGCTGAAAGTTTGCCAAAGGTTTTACGGAAGCTCTGTTGAGACAATTTAATTTTTTTCACATGTGCCAAACAAGTTTGAGTCTCTGCTTGGGTGTAGCGGTGGATTAACTCCCCTTTCCCCACAAAAACGTTTTTGGGAAACCTTGGTGATGTAACAGTGCATTTTAAACAAATTTCGTGAAAAGGTGCATGCTGGCCACATCGCTTTTTTTAGTATAGCATCTTCCTCACTTCGCTTCCACTGCCTTTCATTTTCCCTTCCCGTCCATTCGCATAGATTCTCAGTAATATATTGTGATGGAGAATTGACCTTCAAGCTCAGAGCTGGTCATAGATAGTAGAGCTATCAGAGGCGGCTCCTCCACTAAGGCAGAGGAGCATCGCCCTACTGCTCTGCATGCAGTAAAAAAATGGAAAAATAAATTGATAATAACTTACGTTATTATCGTTTTCGTTTTTCCTTCCTGCTCAGGTGCGGGGCAGGGAGGGTGGGCTGGGCTGGCCAGTGCTGGGGGCAGGGGGAGGAGTGTAAAGCACACTCTAAAGTGGGCATGATGGTTTGGCCAGCCCAAGAGAGCTGGTCAAGTCGTCATGCACACTTTACATCTCCCCCACCAGGCTGCATTACACAGCCTGGTGAGGAACATGCCAAGCCTCCAAGCCCCTGTCTGAGCGCCGATCCACAGCAAACACACCTACCACAACGCTGCTTAAGGCAGCGTTGTTATTGGACAGAGGATTTTGGGAGGCTGGGCGCTTCCTGTTGCGGCGCGGAAGAGATGGAGCAGAGACGGTAGCACCCGACTGCACCCAGGTACAGGGCTGGACTGGCCGTAACGAGCACCGGCGTTTCCCTGGCGGGCCGCTAGGGTGGGGGCCGGTTTTGTTACTGGGGTCGGCAATATTGGCCCCCTGTAACAATTTGTATTCCCCATTTCTTTATTTCTTTAAAAATATTTTTATTACAGAATTTAGTCATGGACAATTATAATTAGAAACATTGCATAAATCACATACCATGTATTTACGCCCATACAAATTACAAAATATTAGATATATTATTGATTTTCTTTTTTGGTTTGGTTACCCTTCTGTGTACAACAACACCCCCCTCCCGCTAACTTCCCCGGCACTTGTACATTTCAAACCATAATCTTCTCGTACTGTGTCTGCATTATCTGTACTGGTATTCACTATTAAGGTCTAAATATGTCCCTGCCACTTCCGTTGCACTCCCTGTGTTGATATATCAAAGTTACTTTATTTTGTTCGCTCTGCACCTGGTTGCACGGCCTCAGTTGATAGTGGGTGGGACAATAGGGGAGGAGGAGGGGGGGAGAGGGTGTAGGAACAAGGGACGGAGAGGGTGTGGAGGGGGCAAATGAGGGGGTTGGGGGGCTGGGAAATAGGGGGGGAATGGGGGGAGGGGAGGAAACTCGGGGGGTGGGGGGGGGCCGGGCAGAGAGCATCCACTTCTCTAACTGTGCATCTCCTCGTCGTTGTCTTCATCAGCTGATTGAGGCACACTATTATCAGCACCTGATTCAAAGTCTAATAGCATTGCATTCCATTCCATTGAAATAGGGGTTCTTCGTAGGCCTCTACGCTCCTCGAGTTGTAGTTCCATACTCCCCGCTCTCCCCCACCGCATTACCTCCCCGTGCCAAATGTCCGGATCTGCTGGCCTAGCCGACTTATACCTCATAGTTATTATTCTCTTTGCCAGTAATACGGCCAAATCAGCAAAGCGGGTCGCTACACTCTTTTTCTTTTCAGCAGGGCCCGACCCCAATATAGTGTATGCCATGGAGGTGTATGGTCTTGCTGGTGCCACCCTATTCAGTTTTTCGTGCACTGTTGTCCAGTAGTACCCTAACTTTGGGCAGTCCCATAGCATGTGTATCGGTTGTGCGTCATCAGCCCTACATCGGGGGCATATGTCTGCAGCGTCGGGAAACATGGCGTGTATCCGGTGTGGAGTAAGGTACGCCCAGTGTATAATCATTAGCTGTATAAATTTAAATTTTGGGTTCCTTGAAACCTTTTTAGGGAATTTGAAAATTCTTTCCCACTCTTTGTCTCTTAATTCCCTTCCTACGACTCCCTCCCATCGTTCACGGGTATGTTGGAGCGAAATTGCCTTGCAAGTTCTGATGCCATTCGTTGTCCATTTTGTTAAGTGGCTACCTGTCCCCATTAAATACTGCATAGTAAGCAACGGGTTCATGGGCGGCTCCGTACCCGTTGGCGCCCAGGTCGATGTAATGTAATGTTTAACTCTGGCATATAAGAGAAAGAACCTCTCCGGAGTCTGATGCGTTCTGTTAAAGTCCGTATATGACATGATAATGCTATCCGCAAACAGGTCTCCCACTTGCATGACGCCTGCGTCATGCCAGTCAGTTAGCTCGTGTTCTGTTAGTGCACTTGTTCCAAGTGGAATCCCTAACAGGGGTATTGTGGGTGCATAGGAGGTCGCCACATTTGTATACTTCACTGCCTTCCTCAGCAGCTAATAGCGAGTTTAAGCAGGAGTGGTGTTGAGCTGGGGAATTTAATCTTTGGTAGCAATAGTTTATGAATGGTCTATCAGCTTCGGTCATATTTATCTCATGCAGGTTGCAGCCTGTTAGCCAGTAAGCTAGCCATTGCAATTGGCAAGCATACCCATACGCCATCATATCTGGGACTCCCATTTGTATTCCCCCTTTCATTCTCCCTCCATTGCCCCCCTCCGCCCTAACACCCGTGCTTAGTGGCGGTCGCTACTAAGAACTATCCCTCAGGTAGACAGTTCTCACATCTTAAGACACTAGAGGTTACGTTACAGAAACCTTATAGTTTAAGACTGATATATTCTTTTAGTCTGACCAATCATACAGGCTCAGGATGCAGACAATAGTAGTGACGATAATGTTATGAAATGGCTTTTCATAATAGATAATGAAATGCTTCCTCACAAGAGGCATGAAATAACTTCAATAGCATCACATGCGATGTGCATCAAGGATATCAGTAATAATTATACTGAGGTATAAATTAACTATTGCTCAGTTATTAGCCTTACATATATTATGCAAATGCAATGATTTTGTCCCCGAACCTTACCTTGCTTGTTTCTTACAATACATACACTTTGACATCAAGTGCAAATTTTGCTTTTTCCTCAAACACTACCCTAACATGTGCTGAAATAATACATTTATCTCCCCTAGCCATATAGCAACATTTCATTTTATGTAAATAAAGTCAATTCTTTAATTAACAAAAAAGCTGTAAATAATCCTTCGCCCCCCCACCATGCTTCATGTGCATAAGGTACAGGACTGTGACTTTAAAAATATCAGCTTGCTGTCATGACTTGCAAGCTGGGAATTTTGACTCATTCTTACAATGCCAAAAGTTAAGAGTAGATTTAAGAAAAATGTACACAACTCATTGCAGCAACTAAAGTTGCTGAACTGTATGGCATTAAAGGGAGAGAGCACAAAATGCCATATCAACGAAGATATGGCACTTTTTTCCTCTCTTCCTGTTCTGTTGCGTCTTAGGCTGCAATACACCAATGCACACGCCTTTGCACCATTGTGCATGGGTGTGAGAAATTGGGTTGTTGGATGACGTAGTTGTGAGCCCTTAGTCAAGCAGGAACCATAATCACTTGTCTGGAACAGGCACAAGCCAACCATAAATTAACCTGTGCTCAACCCTCTGGTAGCTTGGCACAGAGCAGTCAGGCTTAAATTAAAGGCAATGTGTGAAGTGTTTGTACAACACTTCAAACAGTAATAAAGTGAAAAATACCACACACAAAAGGATCCCTCTCTATGTTAGAAACATAGAGTCATTTTGAATAAATAAAACAAGACCAAAATGACAGAAATTGAATCAGAAGAACTGGAGATATGCAACTTTGTCAAGGCTGCTGTAGACGAGGGATGCGAGGGCCTGCACTAAGGATGTGTCACGCAGCAGCTATTCCAAGATTCGGCGAGGCTGCAGTGCAAGGCGGAACTTTGCAAGAGTTCTGATCCATGCTGCAGTGGGGATGTGTCAGTCCTGCTGGGTTCACAGTGCAACCAATGGCAAGCATCTTAGGCCCGCATCTTAGGCCCACTTCCAAGGGTCCAGGACTTGGGTAACACCACTTGGCAGGGTAGACTCCCAGATGGCCAGGTGCAGGGTTGTTGGAAGTCTGTTATGCCCCAAGAGTTCAGATCAGGAGGCCAGCCAACTAGTCCCAGGAGTCACTCAGGGGTTCTGGGTTGGTTCAACAGATGCAGATCAGTCATTCTCACCTAGGCAAGAGGGCAGCAGGCAGCAATCCAGCACAGCAGGGCTGTAGTCCCTTCAGGTTGGCAGTACAGCAGAGTGGCAGTCCTTGCAGCAGCATATTTGTCCTTCTTCCTGGCTGAGTATCCCCAAGTCCAGAAGTGTACTGAAGAGTTGGTGTCTTAGGTCCAGTATTCAAACCTAGTTGTGTCTTTGAAGTGGGGAGAAACGTCTAGAAGCATGCCTTTGAAATGCACAGATGTCATGCCTTCCTGGCCCCAGACTAACTACAGGGGGCATACAGTCCTTTGTGTGAAGGCAGGACACAGCCTAATGAAGTGTAATGGAGCTGTGCCCAGCTTCTTCCTCCCATCCTGTCAGTGATGGCCCACCTGTACACACATACGCTTCCAATTGTGTGTGGCTGCCTAGGAAAAATACCCAAAGCCCACTGTCAACTACAACCCTTCATGTGACCCTGAGACAGGGTGCAGGTACCAAGTGGCTAAAGCAGGAAAATGCCAACTTTTGAAAAAAGAATACAAAAACAATTGGTCCCAATGGGAATGTCTAATTATGAATAGTTCCCAAAAATTGAAAACAGACACTCAAGAAATGCAATTAAAAAAAAATAACTTTATCATAAGTGTGATAATTGATACATGTTTATGCATATCATTTCATATAATAAAGTTGCTCAAAGGCATTTTCAATATTTTCATCTAAAATCCAACTTCACAATAAGTTAGAATTTTTCATTGCAATTTCAAAGACACCCAACATGGACTGGTTGGCTGCTCCTATTTGAAAATCACAGCTTATTTAATGTAATGAGGCAACTTCAATCTTATTCTATGGGAGAGGTATGCCTTGCAGTAGTGAAAAACAATGCAAGTGTTTTTCACTACCAGGACATGTAGAATTGGAAAGTATGTGTCCCACTTTTTAAACTTATTGCACCCTGCTTGTGGGGCTATCCAGGGCGTATCCGAGGGGTAGCTATGTGCATTAAAATGGAAGCTGTGGGCCTGGCAAAAAGGTTACTGGCAAAAAGGTTACTTTTTGCCAGGTCAAAACGTAAGTTTCAAACTGTACACACAGGTTGTAATGGCAGACTTAATACATGTTTAAAGTGGCACTTAAGTGGGTGACACAATCAGTGCTGCAGGCCCACTAGTAACATTACATTTAGAGGCCTTTGACACAGGTAGTGCCACCTTACTAGGGACTTAAAAGTAAAGTAAATATGCCAATGGGTTACAAGTCAATCTTACCATATTTTAACCCCTTCGTTGCGGGGGTAATTCCCCCGCTGTGCTGGGGGGAAGGGGGCACGCACAGCGCCAGCATGCTCATGATGAGCTCAGCTCGTCATGAGGCACGGCGCTCCTGTGCTCATAACGAGCTGAGCTCATCACAGGTGCACCGGCTCCCGTGGAACGCTCAGCACAGCAGGGAAATTCTCCCGGCACCTGAGCGTTCCACGGGCCATGACGAGCTGAGCTCATCATGAGCACTGGAGCGCCGTGGCTCATGACGAGCTCAGCTCGTCATGAGCATGGGAGAGGTTAAGAAAAGAGTTGTAAAGTGTGCAGAGTCCTAAAGACAACTAAAATTAAGTCAGCAAAACAGGAGGTCTGAAGACAAAAAGTTTAGAAGAAAACCACGCCAAGGATGCCAGGTCTAATAAAGGGTGTGTGTGTTCTGTAAGGAATAGATTATGCACCGGAATGGGACTCTTCCAGTACAAAAGCTATTCTTTAACACTTTTGCTGATTTGTATGTGTGTTGTACAATGCAGCATGCATGCAAATGAAAACATTTCTTCTCGCAATGTCTGCCTCCAGGAGGCGTAAGCTCTTGGCGCAACTCTTCTGTCTACCCATGTTTGTAGATAGGGATTTGCATCAAAACCTAAAGGTGGCTGCTTGGGAACACCCATGCCCACCCATGGACCGCACCCTTGATGCAAAGTAAAACTAAGCAGAGCATAATGACAATAACAATTGTATCAGGTTTCTGTTACAAAAGTAATGCAAACTCTAGGTAAGTAAATCTAGGATTAACAGTCTCAAAACCTTGCTTACATCAAGAATCTGGAGATGAGTGCTTCTTGTAAAAACACATGCAGACTTTTCAAGAGACCACAAACGGGTTGAAAAAAGTGTTCCTGTTTCAGCGCCTAGAAAAACAATGTACAGGTTCTGCAAAGAAAACATTTTTATTCCCTGCACCTTTCCTTGGATCTTTTACATTTCCTTCTCGTTCATTGTTTATTATGCGGTCTTTTTAAACTAGGCTTCTCCCTTCTCTTTAACCCCTGTTTTCATTTTTTTCTCATTTGATTCGATTGCTTTAAAAATTTTCATTTCCATTTGTCTGTTGCCATTCCTTTTGTTTTACTTTCTATCTTGTCTTATTCTTTGCCAATCTGTGCGGCTTTTCTGGGTTTTTTTCTTGTTGTGCTTTGCATGTCTACTTTTCTATGTCCCTCACCTAGATTGGAGACAAAGAAGTGCAAAACAAAATTAAAATATTTGCACAGGATCTAGAATGGTATCCCTTCATTTTTCAGGCATGCCCCAACCCTGCAGCAATTTAGCAAAGAGATAGAGACACATCTTTTAGAAGAACACTACTTCACGACAAAGTAACAGTTCACCATTCTCAGGGCTCTATTCACAAAGGTGACTCACGTGTAGTAAAGTTACTAATGCGTAGTCGGCGTTGAATCTCCGCACTTGCGACAGATTCCACTCTGCCCCAAGTGCGGAGACTCCTCTCTGAGTGAAGAGCCTCTGCACTACTCGTATGTTACCGTTGTTAATCGGGCCCTCAGAGCCCAGGTTCTCTGTAATGGCTCTAAAAGTGTATCTTTGCCTTTGGCCCTGTACATCGCTCTGCTATCTTTGGCTAGGCTTGCACGCTGCAAATACCACATACATATATACACAGCTCGCTTCTATTCCTGCAGTTTTTATGAATCCCTTATTTTCTCTATTTCTCTTTTTTTCTGAAATTGTTCTTTTAATTCTTTCCATCTCAGCCCTTTACTGCACTATCCCATTTTGCAAATGTTTCATCTCCTTTCCTCTTTCTTTATAAGGGTACTGGTAAAGTGATGAGCGAAACAGAATTATTTTCAGGGAGCAACAGATTTTAGCTTTTAAAGATACCCGTGAGTGGGCCTGAGAGTTCCATATGGGAGATTACTTTAAAGCGGCACAGACCAAGCCACTCGGAAGCAGACCACAGCAACTCTGGGTTACACAGCTCTTGTAATTTGGTAAATTCTGTATTAAAAATTATGTATAGCAAATTTTAAATTGTGAGTTCCTCAATTAGGAATTTCAGAAATACATAATAAAATGTGCTGTTATGTGAACATCTCTGTTGGCTCACAATTAAGTATAGGTAATTAGTGTATAATTAATTTATGTTAGATGCAGAATCTTTAAAACAAAATCTATCTTGCTTTATAAAAACTGGGGAAGGGATTGAGGGAGGGAGATAAATGAGAGAGAGTGAATGGATGGATGGAAAGAGAGAGGGGGAAGAAAGGGAGCGAGACTAATTTGAACATTTTTGCCAAGGCTGAGTTTGGTTCCCAGTCTGGCTTGAGTCTGAGAAGGGATCACAAGAGTTGGTCCAATAAGGCGAGCCAGGGTTATAACTCAGCGCTCCTCTTTCTACGGTGAAGAAGGAAACCTTTAATACACATCTCAGTCGTAAACATGTAGTTTATGCTGGCTGGCTAGATTTGGGGTTTTATAATGAATTCTGAAGGTGGTTTTGAAACTCCAAGCAAAACGAAAGTTGTTAATGTAGATGTTAGAGTGGTTTGTCCATATCACATTTCACATATCAGGCGTTTACCTCATGAAAATAATTCAAGCTTATCACCTTGGTGATTTTTATTAATTTGAAATATGTCTACGTCTGCAGGCCCTCCCTCACATTTAGTCCACACCAGTGGACCTCTTACTTCCTGCGCGCTCATCAGTATTCGAGATCGTCCTCCATACAATGTCAACTGTCAGGCTTTTATGACTGAACCAGAGATGTACAACTGTACACAGCAGAGAGGCCTGGGGCAGGAAAAGACCTCTGAGCTAAGCCTGATGGGTGGCACCGACTCTGCCTCTGTCACATTTAGGTCAACATTTCTTCCTCTAATGTACATGCTAAGCTCTTATTCTGTGACAGTTGTTGGGTCTGTTTACCTCGCTGAATGGATAGACTCATATGGCATAATTGTGTCCAAAAGCGACAAACTTCACCTTTGCAGAGTTGCAACACATTGGAGGATGCAAGGACTGGTCCCTTAAGCCTGGCAATCAGTAATATGTGGCCTGTATCTTTTAGCTGTAGGACACTGCAGCTGAGAATGATCAGGGTAACTATTAAGTAGAGAGATGTGCAGTGGGAAAATGTGCTCTCCTTAATAATAAATAGACACCAACAGCTGTTTTTAAATGCACACAATGCAACATCTCTTTTTATACTGAATCAACGTTTTTTTCTCATTTTTGAGGGTTCACTAAGGGCTTCATTCTTCTTTAACGATGTGGCATCAGTAGGGGATACTGTTGGCTTGCAGCAGAAAAGCCAAGCTTTGGTGAAGGTCCCTTGTTTCCTCTGGCAAGAAAAGTTTCTAGATAAATTGACAATCTGTTTTGTTGACCAAACGCCTCCAGATAGAAGCTGAAAAACAGCCGAAATAGAACTACATTTCATGATCACCTTTGTCACAAAAGGGTCTTTGAGCTGATGCTGTGAGATTCAAATTAACAAATTCCTGATCGACTCCCAAGGCCAGTTTTGCTTTACCCATCTCTACGGATAATTTAGGCCTGAAGTTATATATGCAGCCATAGGATGACAGGGTAAAGAAAAATATAATAATTTTTATATAAAGAGAATAACCACAAATATATCAATATGATCGAATGTTACTTAAATAACTAGCCGATTGATGGGCGTGACGTGGGAGCTGAGTGTGTTGAGATAGCAAGTTAGAAGAATGTCTTAATCTGAGCATTGTCATTTTTATCAACATATATGAATTAATTAGTGATCCGATTTTTGGTTTGGAGGTGATAGTATGCTAACAACACTCTAAACCAGTTGAAAATGTTTGGAGAGGTGGGCGAAGAGCTTGAATTAATAGCCTCTTCAAATCTATAATTCCGAATTGCTGATGCTTCTAGAAGAGGTGGTCCAGCTGGATGGGAGAATTGAATGTCATTGCCGGAAAACATTGTTTACTACGAGGGGATTACATTGCGTTGCCATTACATTGCGGTTTTTACAACGCAAGTCATCACAACGACTTGCGCTGGATGGCGCTGTAGGACAAGGAATGGTATAATTTACTATCCAACACCTTTCCTACTGTACGTAGACTGGAGTTGGAATAGTAAATTGTACTACTCCTAAGTCCTGTGCCCTCCAACGCAATGTAATGTAATGTACCGTGATGTAAATGTATGCGTTGTAATGTCATACACCGTCATTGGCTGTCCATCGTTCAATGTTTAGACAGTAAGGGGCACTATCCTATCACGAAATGGGACCGCCTGCCATAAGGGTGGGGGTCCCGTGGGGGCCATTAGGATGCACCTGCCACAGTGGCGGGTGCATCCTGCATTCCTGACATTGTGGCGGGCGTTGCACTCAGCACCGCCCGCCATAATGCAAGGAAGGCATGTAGTGCACGTCCATGCATAACATGGCAGACACCGCGCAGAGCCTGTCATGTTGTATGTGGAACTGCAGAGGGGTACTATAGGTACCCCGCATGTGCACCCCCTCCCCCCAGAATCCCTGGGGGCCCGCTACGGGCCCCCAATGTAAAAAAACGCATGCCTTTCCGTGGCAGCAACGGCATGCATTCAACCGCCACCATATTAACTGCTTTTCCGCTCGGTAGGCAATCGGGCAGATTGCCTACTGGCGGAAAACCGGCAGATGGTCTTCCCGTCCGCCGGGGTCCCCCACCATAGTAATGAGGCGGGGGAAATTAGTAGCGGGCGGAGGTTTTTGGCGATCCGCCCTTTATCATAATGGGCCCCTATGTGAGGGAGATGGCCTGAGGACTTTCTGGATAATAATTTTGAGAACGTTATATTGACATATTTTATCATCAGGTGAAGTGTTGCAGATTATCATCAGATGAGACTCAGACACCAAGAGAGAGGAATCAATGAACAGACATTGGCTCAAGTAAACACATTGCGTACTGCAGTGCACCCAATAGATACAATAGATACAGTGTTTCTTATTGAGGATTAGCTATTGGAATGAGTAGGTTCCAGTCCACCTACTTATCTAGGGATGGGAGTTCATTGTCTATGGAGAATATATGTTATCGTCATATGGCATAACGCTGAACCGCTGCTATAATGTAACTAGATGGAAAGAAAATAACAAAAAGACATATAAAATCATCCATCACTCGAACATCCACCACTTAAAAGCCATTGCAGGGTAAATCAGCCATTGCATATTTGCACTGTAAAGCACATCCACTTTTATACTTGCACCTTATCAATTTTCGTGACTTTGCACCTGCAGGCAACTGAATGATCCTTCATGGTTGCCACAGCAAAAACTATTGATCTCAAGTCCAACCGACAATAGTTAAATCGATGAGCTAAGTAGATTTCTGAAAAGTCTAGCCCATAATACGTTGACTAGTAGACTACACGGAGCACATGTAATTGAAGGTCATCCAGAGTTGGTGGGTTATTATCTAAATCTTTATTTTTCTATGCAAATACCAAAAGCTTGGCCTTACTGACACTTGGTTCTTGACTGCTCTGGTCCTACAGTAAGGGAACAATACTTTCAATAGCAGTCACAACTGCCACAGTCCATTCTAATGTTGGTAAGTCAGGAAGGGTACAAAGGACAGGTGTCACTCCCTGTCAGTGCATGAAGGGTTGGTAGGCCCAGCCATTAATTTGGGAAAGTGGTGGCAGGTGGGATCCACCAGCACTCATTTTTGGCGACCAGCACTTATTTTGTTCTCATCAGACTTTGATCCTGAGCAAGAGAGGAAAAAATACAAATAGTGATAAAGGGAGGACGGAAAAGATGAAAAGGAGACATCAGGGAAGAAAAAACCTGCCTGAGTGGGATAAAGAGGCAGGGAGTGTCTGGTAGTGGATTAATGAGGCATGACGTGGAATCAAGACTGCACATTCTTGGTATTGAACACCCTCAATGGTGCTGGCCATGGACGTCTGAGCAAAATATTCAACTTAGCACTTATTCTTTAACACATTAAGGATTTGGTAGGACTATGCATCAGTCAGGTGTAAAGGCCATAGTCATAAGACTAATGGAAACAACATGAAAAGATTTGCCTGCACCTAATGCAACACACTGCTCGGCACAGTTGAGCTCTTTGCAAAGTGAAAAGCCAATACAAGACCGGTGTCTACAGTGTGTATGAGAATTCTATTCTTCCAGTCAGCAACATCATCAGTAGCATGAGGAACCATTATAACCGCTTCCTCTTGGTTGCAGAGTTCCAGTTGCTCTATTGTATTTGCAGCACCTAAGAATGAACCTATTACTCTTTCCTCTTGTGTCCCTAGTATTTTACCATGATGTAATTCGACTGCTATTTGAGTAGCCAGTATGTTAAACTGCACGCTCTTGTTTTGATCAAGCAATAGGAATTTATTTAATTAATTTGGGTTTCTGCTTCATAGAGATCAAAGATGATATCTCTTTGGTGCAGATTGGGTTTACAAAACTGATTTTGTATGTATGCAATACATTGACAAAAGTACTCGAGAAAGATACTTGCCTGCTGTGATCATATGGACAGTGGCAGTTCTATCCAGGATCTTCATATCAACATCAGGATAATGATTTGCACTGCCCTCTTTGTCTTCTTCTTTACCAAGTTCTCTATACATAGGCAGGTCCAACTTCCCTTCACAGTTCAATGGGCCACGGTCTGACAAAGATGGTGGAATATTGTTTTCATGGTGGCAAAAGTCATCAACCTCTCCATGGCAAATGTGATAATATAGTTACAGTTTGAAGAAGACAGTTCAGTCTTGTTTTAGCAATGTTACTGCTACAGCAGAATATTAGATTTCAATGATTTACAGTCGAACAGCGGGACGGGTCACTGACAGAATATCGACATACAGAATATTGAGCTACAGGAATATCAAGTCTACAATATCGATGGACAGAATATTGACAGCCTATCTCTACAGTGGTAAGTAAAAAAATATAAAAACCCAAAAATCGTTGTTTAAAATATTGTTGTTTAAAATATCGTTTTCTTTAAATGTCTTAAAAATAATATAAAAATTATTATATAACAAATATAATTAATCAAAACATAGTTAGAATTATTTTAAAATGTTAAAAACTGATAAATGATAAATGTAATATAAAAAGAATTAAACATACATATATTTTTAAAAATATATATTAACTTAATAATATTAATAAATAATTATTTTATTCAATAATAAAATGTTTGAAACATAGGAAAAGTTATAAATACACAAATATATATATATATATAAACCAGTAATATAAATATAAAAATAAAATATATATAAAATATATATATATATGATAAATTAAAATATTAGAATTAATTGTATTAAAAAAGTATTTTACATTACATTAACTATAAATGTAGAGAAATGTTGGATAGCGTAGGGGATAACTTTACTATTCCCACTACAGAAAGTGCAACAGTAGGGAAAGTGTTGGATAGCGGGTGGGTAAAAATTACTATTCCCTCTCCAACTAGTGCAACAGTAGGGAAAGTGTTGGATAGCGGGTGGGTAAAAATTACTATTCCCACTCCAGTGAGTGCAACAGTAGGAAAAGTGTTGGATAGTGGGTGGGTAAAATTACTATTTCCACTCCAGCGAGTGCAACAGTAATGAGAGTGTTGGATAGCGGGTATATAAAAATCACTAATCCCACGCCAGTGAGTGCAACAGTAAGGAAAGTGTTCGATAGCAGGTGGGTAAAAATTAATATTCCCACTCCAGCGAGTGCAACAGTAGGGAAAGTGTTGGATAGCGGGTGCGATTGATTTACTATTCCCACTCCACCAAGTGTAAAGTAGGGAAAGTGTTGGATAGTGGAGGGGAATAATTTAGTATTCCCACTCCAGCTAAATAATTACATTAATTAACAAATAATTATTTTTTCTAAAATAATTTACCTCTCACTATATTCCCTATAAACGACACCACCAATATTGTAAAATATTACACAATTAACATAATTATTTAACAATTAATTAATTAACTAATAATAATTAACAAGCAAAATAAAAACAATTAAAAATAAATGAGATCACAAACTTAACACTATAAAATAACTTTAAATAAATATTGCATATTAAAAAACATTTTTATTAAAATTAAATTGCTTCCCACACAACTCCTATCAACCCACAACCAACACATTAAAAAATTACACAATTGACGTATTTACCAATTATTAATGATTAATTAATATCCAATAATAACTAACTATTCAAAATGTTTAACACAATTGACAATACAAAATATTAATTAAATACATATTAATTAATACAATTATTAATAATGAATTATAATTAAATTACTTCCCACCCTACACCCCTATAAAACCACAACCAGCTCCTCATATAATTGCACACTTAACATATTTACTAATGAATTATTAATTATTAATAAACAATTAATAATTAACTAATAAAAAATTAATTAACATAATTAACAATATAAATTATTAAATACAAAAATATTAATTAAAGCAATTATTAAATAATTAATTAAAATGCATTTACTTCCCATCCTATTCCCCTATAAACCCACAACCCCCTACAGAACTAAAACAAAATATTTATGTTTTAAAAAAAAAAATGGATAACTTCTAAAAAATGATTATTAAATATAATATAATTAAATTACTTCCCACCCTATTCCCCTATACACCCACAACTCGCTACGGAACTAAAATACCCAAAAATTAATTAACATAAAATTAAAAACGTGTACAAAAATTCAGACATACATTACAAAAATAGGCTCTATTTTTAACACATATACTAACATACAAAAAACAAAAAAAAACGATATTATTAACAACAATATTTTGACTAACGATTTTACTAACATAGCTAATAATTAAAACAATATTTTTTACCTGCATTTCGATATTCTGGTTGACGATATTCTTGATGGTCGATATTCTGTCATATATGGATATTTAAACATTGATATTATGTCTGCATATTCTAGGAACGTCATCATGCGGGGAGAATTGTTTATTAGGAGAGTCCATCATAAGCCTACACACTCATCCAGTATCTTGGCTACTTCTAGTACACACACTATTCATTTTAGCAAGGGATCAGGATTTTCTGTTAAGCCTATTGTTCATCCCGTGAGTTTTACAAGGCATGTTGGAAAATCGACAACCTGTTTAATCAACAGTGAACTTTCCTTACACAAATTCTTCAAATACATCCGGGTGCTTTTTGTACAGGGATATCATGTCCCCCAGGTGAATAGTAAAATGTTGCCTTTAGTTATTGTTACTTATTTTACTGCTAAATTGTAAAGCACATGAACGCTCAGCACTAGATTATAGAAAATGCTCATTAACAGCTAGGTTAGTGAGAGTGTCAAAGAAGACAGGTTATTTGGCTTTTTCAAAGTTTACGTATGAAGAATTCTTGTTTCAGCTGTTGCGGCAACTGTTACATAAGATGGGGCCTTCAATAAAGAGAGATATGCCTCCCCAGTTCTAACGCTTAAAGTTAGGGATCAAGAAGGTGAAAGACTTTGAGGTCCTGAGTGATCTCTTTGGGACATACTTCCTGAATTTCATTTTCAAACAGCCTGTAAGAGGAACATTGTATGTTATGAGCATAGGCAAGTTTCTTTGTAAAGTATTCTTTTCACCAGAAGCCAGTGAAGAGTAGGATCAAATTTCTTGAGAATGCTGCATTTTAGTTTGTTAGAAGTGTTTTTGTTTTTGTAGGATTAAGCCTGAAGAGTTGCTGAAATTGAGTCTTGCTCATATAAAACCATTAACAACCACCACTTTATGTGGGAGAGAGAGGAAATTGAGTATTCTCTTAAAAGGTCCTGTGAGGGAAAAAAGACAACGTTTAATGGTTGAGGAATTGTGGGAGTCAAGAGAAAGTTTTGAGTCAAGGATGGAGCTGAGGTTCCATACTGTTTTCACTTAGACTGATGGCTCCTATAGATAGTTGCCAGAGGTACGATTATCAAGATTATGGAACAGCTACCAACGTTTATAAAAAGAATGTATTTACAGAACCACATCCCCCTCAGGCAAAGCTCTATCTCAAATGAATATTTCCTGCTATGGCAGTAGTAGAAGGTTCCAAAAATGTAGCTGAGGATATTTTAACTATTGAGACCTACATCACTTCCAGAGGAGTAAATGTTAGGGCAGCAATTACACCACACCTGTTAGCTAGGGGCTGTCTTAACACATGGTGTATGCAGTATGGCAACATTTGTTTGATATGGTAGATCCCAATATGGGAATTGTTCATACATACAGAGCTTCAATAACACATGCTAATTATGAACCCTATTGTGACTTAGAAGTTCTGTTGGAATATGAAGAACTTCAGGCATGACTTATTGGATAACTATCTCAGAATGTTAGACTGGATCCCTTGAGTAATGAAGGTGCTGTCACACTGGTGTTAGCTGGGTATACCCTATATCACGATACAGTAAATGTGACAGCTCCTGTACTAAAATATTTACAAAGTCAGAAAGTAGCCAGATAGTAGCCATTTATAGGCGATTTCAAAAGTATGTTCTGCACTTGACTGGTCTGGTAGCATTTGCTCCCGTCCCTCTGCACAACAAGAGAATCCTGCAGTAAAGAGTATAAAGTATGCTAACTATGAGTGTTCCACTTGGAATGCTAGCATCCTTAGAAGGACATACTACAGGCAGGGAGAGGTGTGGCACAGCGGCCAGGGTAGCTGACTCCGGAGCATGGGGCTCACGGTTCGATCCCAAGCACTGGTGGCGGATCAGCTCAGCATCATGTGACGCCGGGGAATAGCTCACTTAATCTCCCAGATGTCCTCCAGCGCCTTGAGGCCCTAAGGTGTGATTAGTTAGCAGTTTACAATATAGGGGCGTGGCCTGCAGCCGATGGCGACGGATGCAAGCTGAGGAGCTCTGACCATCACCTCCCCGTAGGCAATTATCCTGACTCCCAGACGCAGCCGGGAGAGCTGAAATCTGCATTGTGGGATGCTAGAATGAGCCAGCACTGATCAGCGGAGCCCTGAAGTGCAGCTGTTGTTGTAAATGGGGGCATTTGTGAAACTCCCAGACCTGGCGGGCACCCGAAAAAAATTAAGGCCATGCTGTGATGGCCGCTGCCGCTCCTGATTTACACCGCAAGCAGACCCATGAGACCAGGAGGAGTCATCAGCGCAGGTGGGCGGAGCCCTGCGAGGTATAGTGGAGGTGGCAGGGATGCTGGGCACACTGCAGCCTGCAACCTACCCACTTTAACTGACCCGCTGTCACAGAGGCGGGAGCTACTACAAAATGGCACCCATGCTGCAGAGGCCCTGAAGCAGCTAATGCGGTGAACAGGTGACTGGCTGCAGCGGGTCTCCGGCGAGACTAAAGAAATGTGAGTGCAGGCATGGTGCGGGGGGACGCAGCGGAGCCCGTGGGACCCCCACCCTTGTCGGACAACTGGACTGGCCGGTGGCCCAACAGCAGTGCCTGGTGTGGTGAGAGCATCTGAAAGTTGGTGCCCATACCCTGAGCAGTTGCGTGGGTGCACAGTGGAGGTCAGTTGAGCCACACCAGTGGATTCCCCCTGTCCAGTGTATTACCTGTGAGTAGAGGCGCATGACCGGGGAGTGCTGGTGGGGGTACGAGGAGGTCTGGCGACGGGTGGCATAACAAAATCACCTAAGCTGAGGCAGCCTCCAATTTCATGCTGCATACTACCCTGAGCGACTGGACTCTGTGAGGACTGTTTCCCTGGTATAGGAGGGAGTGGTGCTGCACCCACATGCAGCACTGTGGTAGGTCAGAGCTAATACCAATTACCTCCACCAACACCAGTGTAGATGAGGCCCTCAGAGGGGCAGCAGTACCAATGAGAGTGGGGGACCAGCGAGGCTGAAAGCGGTAATACCGGGGCTCCCGCCTTTAAGGTGGACGGTGTGTTGTTCGGAGCCCAGCGACCCAGACCACGTGGGCAGGGACCGACAGAGACCACTCTATCATGCGCAGCCCTGCATTCACCAAGTGGTTCCCTATGTGATCTAGCACTGCTGGAGAACTGGGCCCGGACAGATATACCTGCATTATGCGTGGGGCCCACCTCTAAGATACCCGGTCTGCTTGCCACTTGCACAGAGGCGGTTTGTGCTAAGAGTGAAGCTGAGAGCCCTTGTAGGAGCCAGCCTTTGTACATGGCTGACATGCCCAGATCCTTGGTTTATCTCTGAGCAAGTTACCAGACGGCAGCGACATCCAACCTGGTTGAGGGGTGGAGTAACAGAGGAATCTCCTCAGTCAACACGTTTGTGGGTCGGTCATCTGAGAGATTACAAGGGAGTCAAGCCGTAGCTAGTGAGGGATGCATCCAGATCCTAGTGTGACAGTGTCATGCTTGCCCCCCGAAAACAGGGCAGGCCTGCATGAAACCAGTAGACCAGTATAGCAATGACCCTTGCCCTACCTCAGAGCATTACAAGCACCTCAATCGGGGTTGCTGGGACCTAGTAGCTCCCTGTTGGCCCGTTGTCACGTAGCACTGGTGGAGTCCAGTCGATGAGCCAAGCATACGAACATCGAGATGGGGAGAGCGCAAAAGAAATAGAGCTTCACTGCCCTTAGCGTGGATGCTCCAGGGGCCCAATCTGACATTGAGGACGAAGAGACGGAGACAAGATGTGATTCAACCCCCCCGGAAACCCACATTGTCCAACATCATGCAGGGAATAACAGCCTCCAGGGAGGTACTGGAGGGCGAAATTGATGCTATCGATACGGACCTCAGCCTGCTAAAAGATGATCATCGCAAGCTTAAGGACAGAGTATCCAGTAATGAGAAGGAAATGAGTGATCTCCCGGAGTCAGTTCATGAGATGCGTCTATCCCTCACAGACTTGGAAGCCAAGGTAAAAACCCTTGAAATGCAGGCAGAAGACAGCAAAGAGAGGTCACGAAGAAACAATATCCGCGTTATTGGGATCTCAGAAAAAACAGAAGGAACAAATATGATTCGCTACTTTGAAAACTGGCTCCGTTCTAAGGTGGCTCCGACTGGGCTGTCGTCCTTCTATGCTCTGGAGAGGGCACACAGTGTTCCAGCTAGGCCTCCAAAACCAGGGGCTCCTACCAGACCCATTGTGGCATGCTTGTTACACTTTCAGGACAGAGAACACATCCTACCAAGTGCCCGCCAAAATCGTGAATTACTTATTGACAACAGTACTGTTATGATTTTCCCAGATTGGATGAGAGAGGTCTAAAGAGGCAGAGCATCCTTCGCAGCTGTCAAGGCCAAGCTACGGCAATTGCCTTTGCCCTATGCAAAGTTATTCCTTGCTAGACTCAGGGTGGCGGACCCAGCAGGAACTCACTTTTTCCATACACCGCAAGAAGCCTGGGACTGGCCCATAGACCAGCAGATCACCAGACCTCTGCGTAACACAGCCCCTGCGACCATAAGCTTGGATCTATTGCCCCCTCTCCCAGGGAGCTCAGCCTCGAACGCCACAAAGTACTGCAGGCAGTGGTGACACACAGTCAAAACAGTCCTTGCTCATCACAGAGCGGGAGCAGACATCACACGGACGGATCAGACACCTAGCCGGACCTCAGTGACAGCAACAGACTTTAAGGATTTAATTCTAGCCACTAAAATCATGAAATTCAAAAAGGACTTAGATAAGTTTGCCATGGACAAAGTATATCCATATACAAGCGATGATTACGTGCCACCACAAGTCAACTGGAGAGGTGGCAGATATGGGTCAAATTATTCAACATCATCAAGTGAAGATGACTCCAGTACGGATGACAATACGAACTACGGTGGTCAGACTGGCAGAGCATCCAATCGACAAGGAAGAGGCAGAGGTCCAAGAAGGGATAATCCCTATGGGCAAGGATATAACCCATGGTGGCAGCCTGCACCATTTGGTTTTACGCCCGGACATCAACAACAACCACATTTTTTACCATACCCTCTTTATAATCAAATGATGCCACCACAGCCTTTTTTAGGGTTTGGCCCCGTCAATCAAAGAGGAAGGAGGAGAGGACCCAAAACAAGGGTGAGCTGGAACTCACCGGTATCAACAACAATGACGGCTCAACCACCAGGAACGGCGACAACGAGCGGCACAAACAAATGATAGTCAATCTCAGCTCTTATGTGCCTACTGAACTAGAGCTCCAAGTCCTGGAGAAAGGGCTTGGTTATGTGCCTACTTTCAAAGGAGATGCCTTTCAGACATGCCAAGAACTAGCGTCCTTCTTCAGAAAGATTCGTCTTAATACTTTTTTTAAAGACAAGGACCCTGGAAAGACAAACTCTACCAATACTGGATTACGCCCAAAATCTACTTTCAATCCACCCACACACTTGGTCCCAGCATGCATTATCGCCTTTGAAGAAGCTGTGCTCTATGACTTTGAAAGAATCACAAGCAGTAATCAATGCAAATACCAGAATCTCACTAGAACTGAAAAGACCTATTTACAAAATCTGGCCAACAACTCAGAATTAGTTATAAAACCCGCTGACAAAGGGGGAGTGATGGTACTTCCGAACAAAGAGACCTACAGAGACGAATGCTTACGTCAACTAAATGATCTAAAATCTTACCAAAAGTTACAACTTGATCCCACAAGCAGTCTGACAAACGAGATCATTAGAAAAGTGGAAGAGGCCAAAGACAAAAAATGGATTACGGATAACGAGGCACTATATTTGGTAGTTACCACTCCAATAGTACCTTATTTCTATGTATTACCCAAAATACATAAAGCCACTAGACCACCACCAGGCAGACCCATTGTTTCGGAGATCGGTTCCCTACTCGAACCCTATCAAGTTTTGTAGATGCCTTTCTCCGTCCTTTGGTGTCACAGATACCTACCTTTATCCAGGATACCAAACATCTTCTCACTGATATCCAAAAACTACCTTTTGATAAAGAAAAGGATTGGCTTGTATCCTTTGTAAGAAAAAAGGGGGTATCCCCGACTATAGTTCCTAATTTGGGATATATGAATCAATTAAGAAAACAGGTAATTAGGAACAGAGATAATTAAAGGACATAAACTGACATCAGACAGTAATAACTATATCTTAACAGTATGCGTGGTACAAAAATATATATTTATTTTATTTTGTTTTGTTCCATTCTAGTTTAAAAAGCATACATCTTTGTCTCCTATGTATTTGTGATAAACAATCTACATATATAGAATGCTGTACAGATTTGTTCATTTCAGTTTGCAGTACATTGCATTACAATTCATTGTATGGAGACTTTGCTTTGGATATTAATCCAACTAATCATTTTAATCTGGGTTGTTAAATGATATGCTAACCTATATGGTAGTTCCATTGGGGTGCAGAATGAGAATAAGGTACTAACCCTCTATCTCTTCACCTATTGAGAAGAGATACCGTAACCATGTAGAAATATGGTTTAGTGACGTTTCACTATCAACAGGGACTCAGTCTATAACTTGTACATCACTCCATGTGACATATATTCTAAATTTGAAGATTGATGCGGCCTGTGAGCTATCCACTTTTGCAATACGAACACAAATCTGATATCATTTACCCCACGTGACATGCATTGTTTGTCTCAAAATTGATGTGTCTCTTTAGTTGATTATGGGGGCTCAGAAGTCTCAAATATTTGGCAATATTAAAGGGGTGCAGGATGAGAATAAGGTCTGCACCCTATAGCTATTTACATTCATGTATTTACGAGGTCTGCGACGTATTACTATCAATAAGCACCGTGTCTTGGACATACATAGATTAATAAAGTTCAATCTCTCCACGTGAAACGCATTAATCTTTAGATCGAGGCAGTCCAGGAGTTATTTACGTCTGTTTACTTTCACAAAACGAACATTTAATATGAACTATTTATCATAAAACCGATGTGCCCTTGAGTTACTTAGGTTGTTTTAGAATACTTTTATTTTCCCGATTTCATCACCACTTGATGTGTCTACACCATGTGACCATTCTTAACCGGTTTAAAAGTATGAAAAAGATCCGAAGTACATCCCTTCTCGCAATCAAACTTGTCTTTCTATTCACTGATAAAGCACTCTCGCTCTCTCCAATGGGGAGTAGCGAATTACCGATACTGTCCTAGCACGCATGCTCACGAAGCAGTGTCTTTCCTTAAAACATCAACTAAAGCGCATGCGCCAGGCACAATACACACATCCAAATGCATGCGCAATCAAAATACGGGCGCTTGCAGAGACTGCTAAAAATAGAAGGACCTCTTCTAGCGCACAGCTGCAGACAACCAAATGACCAGCATATAAACGTGAGTCTGCCTCCCGTTCGGTACCTCCCGGGGTGAGCTCTCTTGGGTTTCGAGGTACCGACGGAAAGGTAAGAGAAAAGCTAGGGTGAACCCTTTACCTTTAACAAATTGCTGATTCTTGATAGAAGAATTCCTAACCTAAGTTCACAGTAAGAGTTTGTTTACATTCTAAGTTCCCCATAGAATGTCATAGATGCTTACTCACACCCAAGGGTTCAGTATCTTGTTGTACCTGGTGGCGCATTGGGCCTCCTGTCTTGCAAAGTAAATAGGATTTAGAAGAAACAATTGGTGTACTAATTCAGGCACCCTAGGTTCTTTCCCGCAGTGCGGGGCCTCCTTCCAGAGCAGCCTGCCAGGTAGAGGTGAGTCAGGGCTATCCTACAGCTGAGGGTAAGTCCTGACTACTTATGACTAGCTACAAGCATTAGCATACTTGCGATATAGTGACATATGCACTAAATGTCCAAGGTTTCATGTGATTATTTAGCATGTTGTTTTTGTCTCTCTCTTTCACCACAACCCCCTAACACCCCCCTCTTTCTCCTGCTACCTGTGTTTTATCCATAGATACCTGGGTATGACCTGACAGACAAATGAAAAGCAGGAATACCAGTGTTGTATAAAACTTTATTATTATTATTATTTTTTCACACAGTTGCAGCAGCATTAGCACATTAAAAATCTGGTCCTGAAGAAAGCCGCTGATGCATGGGTATTGATCAACAGGCTGAAACAGGTTGACCATTAAGTGACAGTGATTCTATATCCATACCACTGTGCTGTTTCATTTTAATCCTGTCAGGTAGAACACACTAATAAAGTTAATCAGTGATTCTACCTAAGTAGTTTTAATTTCACTATTCTATTCTTTCACACAGCGCTGCATACCTCACTACATCCATCATCTCACATATGGGATTACTATCCTGCCCCTTACCAAACAAAACATCTCTGAGCTCCTTCTTTAAACTCCGAAGTAGTAGCTCCCAGTGGTCACTAGGTTTCTACACTGGTAAGGAGGACCCATATGATGAAGCATGGCACCTTCGGGTGAGTGAGGGTTCTTATCCGTAAGGGATGTCTTCCCCAGTGATTTTCACTTGTTGTTAACTTTCGAGAGAGACATTGCAAATTTGCTCACATGCACATGTTTGAGACTATAGGTGTATACTTTGGTATTTAGTGGTGACACACAGTCAAAACAGTCCTTGCTCATCACGGAGCGGGAGCGGACATCACACGGACGGATCAGACACCTAGCCGGACCTCAGTGACAGCAACAGCCTGGGAATAGGGTACCCCACAAACAGCTGTGACGATCTTGTGTAAGGGCCTTGTTGGGGCAGCAGATGAAGTGGACCCCTGGAACATGTGGCTGGTGAAGCATCAATGAGCTTAAGGCTCCCCCACATTGAACTATGGGTAATGTTCAGCAGATCTAGGACTTGTTATCTAGGCCAGTTACTGGGGAAGCGGTGGCATGGGGCCTTAGCACGGAACTTGTCAGGTGACCACCCTTGCCACTATTACTGGATTAAGGTTTGTTTCGATACTGTTTGGATGGGGACTCTTTCTTGGATACCTGTTCTGGGGAGAGGGGGCTGGGGATATTCTTGTAGTTGGGGACTGTTAAGAGGATCCAGGCGTGTCATAGGGGGTGCGTTTTTTAAACAGACCTAGCATAGGCAGCAACAATGGGACCCCCATTAGGCTTGATCTGTCTCTCGTGGAAAGTGAGGGGGATGCACTCCATGATCCAGTGCCATAAAATACACTCCTATTTAGTGCGGCATTCAGATGACCTTTCTTCAAGAAACCCATCTGTTAGCAAAAGAAGGGAAGGCGTTGCAACGCCGGTGGAAGGGGCAGGCTTATTACACTACTTACTCTGCGTTCATGAGAGGAGTGTTGATATGGATGCGCACAGGTATCCCATTCCAATGCACGGAACAGCTGATTGACCCAGAGGGCAGATATGTGGTGGTGACCGGGAAGCTGGATGGTAGGGACCTTACACTAGGCAGTATATAAGCACCCAACTCCGACCAGCCAGCCTTTTTCTCCCATCTTTCCGGGAAGCTATTGACCGTCCTCATGGGATCAGTATTATTAGGGGGCGACCTCAATTGCACTTCTGATGTTATCCTTGACTGTTCACACCCCCACTCCCTAATGCACCCACCCACAAACTGGCAGAGATATGCCGTAATTTGCAACAGCCATGGAGCTTAATAGACACCTGGAGGGCACCACACCCTGAGGCCCGGGACTAATACTTCTTCTCGACTTTACACGAATCACATGTTAGGCTAGACGCTACTTTGCGTTCCCCTGACGTTCATGAGGGGGTTAATTGCAGCAAGTACCTCACCAGAACCCTCTCTGATCACAACCCTGTGCTGGTCCCGTTACAATGGTCACGTGCGCGTCCAAAAATCCCCACGTGGCTTTGCGCCCAAAGGCCTTAGATGTCCAAGTTTTCCGTGCTACGATAGGCGTAGCTATCACAACCTACTTTCAAGACGAGGGCACGGCCATATCCACACTGGTTGAATGGGACGTATGCAAGGCAGTCCTTGGGGGGAAATGCATATCTGAGCTGGTTGGGGTTAGGAAAGTAATCCTTCAAGAGATAGAGAGGGACGATGAGTGCCTGCGCACCCTGGAAAAAGACAGACCTGAAAACGCGGGCAAGCATCAGGAGTTATTGGAGACTATAGAGACACTGTATCAGTACAGTTAGAGTGCCTGTGATGCTTCGATTACAAAAACTACATAACACGCCCACACTCGGAGAGGTACAAATCATGGGCCTTGCTGGCCTGCGTGGCCAACCCAGCCAGATGGGGATCGGTGATCCTGGAGCTTAGGGACCAGAACGGGGTGGCAAGATATGACCAACAGGGAACCAATTACTTGTTCTTAACATATCATACTGAACTATACCGGAGCCGGTTGTCCCCCATAGAAGAGGAATTACACAAGTTCACACAGGGGGTGAACCTGCCGGCCCTAGACAAAGATGCAGCAATCTCACTAGGGCGGGAGATGAAACTTAGGGAGGTGCGGGGGCTATCAAGAGTATGGTCTGCAACAAAACCCTGGGCACTGATGGCCTTCCAGTAGAATTCTACCTCGCATATATTGACCTCCTGGCTCCCAAACTAGTGAGATTATATAATGACACCAAGAGGATTGGCAAACTCTCTGTCTCCACTAGAGAAGCAGTAATTATTCCTTTGTTTAAACCGAGCAAACAGGCATGGGATAAAACGGCATATTTCCCATTATCCATGCTTAATCTAGTCTATAAAATACTAAGTAAAATCTTAGCTGCCCGGTTGCTCCCCTACATGACTACCCTGATACACAAGGACCCATCCAGGTTTTATCCCCCGCAGAAACACAGCGCCCAATGTCTGGCGGCTTATGCGAATACTGGAGGTGGGCTCTTACACGGCTGATGTAGCTAAGATATTCACCGTCGACATAGAAAAAGCCTTTGACATCCTGAAATGGGCTTTCCTCTTCCATGTGATGTGGAAGATGGGACTGGGTCCCAATTTTGTGAGCTGGACGGCGCTCTTGTATGTTGACTCCACTGCCAGAATTAAAACTGTGGGGCTCATTTCTGATGCCTGCAGAGTGGGGCGGGGCACGCGGCAGGGGTGCCCCCTGTCATAGCTGCTGTTTGCCCTGGCATTAGAGTTGTTGGCAGCATGGGCCAGGTTGTGGTGGGCATACCAAGGGCTCCACGTACATGGGCAGGGCCAACACATAGCTCTATATGCCAGCAACCTTCTGCTTTTTCTAGCTGATTCGGGAGCGGAACTCCTGGGGGCGAAAAACTTGATTCAAGCTCTCAGTAGAGTCACTGGATTGAAAGTGAACTTGTCAAAGTTCTGCCTGTTCCCGGCGTGGGGGGTAGGATAGGCCTGCAACACACAGAGGGGGTAGCCTGAGAGGACAGTTGCCTACCTTACCTGGGCAAGTATATTTACCATAACCAGGAAGATATACTTGAGCGTAATATTGAGAAGGCCATCAGGGGGGCGAAAGCTAACTTTGATTTCTGGGGTTCCTTGCAGTTGTCAGTTGCGGGCCGGGTGGCCCTGCTTAAAAAGGTAACCCTCCCGAGGTTATTCTATTACTTCAGGACCTTGCCGATTTGGATTCCGGCAAAGCACTTAACGCGACTCCGATCAATGATCTCAGCCTTCATATGGGGTAAATGCAGACGCCGAGTGGCGCTCGCTACACCCATGTGCCAGAGGGCGTAAGGCAGCCTAGCGGTACCTGAATATGAGACCTATTACTTAGCAGCACAATTCCAATGGCTCACGCAGTGGGTAGTATGCGCTACCAGAATCATATCCATATTTAGTAATAGCCCATGCAGTCCAAAGCACCGCAAGGCTACTCCCATAGACTCCTAGAAAGCACAACGCGTTATTTAAACAAACCAAGCCTCCAGCAGCCCGGGAAAACCCCCTGCTTTTGTTGTGATTTGCTCAAGAAATCCTGGAGTCCAGAAAGAACTGTTCGTTCTTAGTGACGTCTTATGTCCAACCTTACGTCAAACCCGGCACCTTTCAGGTGTAAATATACCAACGTTGCCTTAAGCAAACACACGGTGGTGGGGAGCAGAGCGACCTTCTACTTGTCCGAGAGCCCAGCTGTTGCCAGAGCCGAAGGAAGCCGCCCCTCCCTTTTTGACGCGCTGGAGAAGCTGCCTTTTCTCACGCCGAGAAATCCAGCTCCGGTGTTCCCAAGTTACCCTCGCGGGTTGCTGGGAGATTGAGTCCTGAGAAGAGAGATACAAGACCTCCTTCATTCTATAACCAAGGTACGGAGCTGATTAAAACCTTAGAAAGAATTCTTGATTCCGATCCTTGGCAAAAACCTAACTTTAACTTAAAACTGCTACTTACTTACTCCTTCCCACGTATTAGGCTTGGGTCAGGTACACTGGGGTAGGCGTATCTTAGAAGCATCAGTTGAGTCTGTTAGTCAATGTTTCTTTGTATGTATATATTTTATCCATTTTAATGTATCATATGGCTAAGAAACCATATCAATGCTTTTACAGTATTATTTCATAATACTACTTTTACTGTATGCACTTTACTTTATCATAAGTATTGCAATTGTGGCAATTCATTTCTCTTGCATGAGAAAGAAGACTGCTCAATAAAATAACACCTTTTTATTGAAAAAGCCCGTCTCTCTATTTCTCTGCATTCTGGTGGAACTAAGCATGCACGATTGACTGAGTGGAATAGCTGTCTATTGTTTTCACACGACTCTAGAGATACACTCTTTATTCTGAGGGAGCAAAGTTGTCATGTTTATGCGGTTGTCAGAAACTGAATCCCTTCTTGTCTAATCAAGGAAGTTCACTCCTCCCTGTTCATTCGAAAAAGTTTCTAGTGACCTCTGGCTAGCTGGCAAAACTAATTAAGTCTAACATAGTCAGTAGAGACCTAGATGACCTCAGTCCTACATCTACACTGCTGTTTATGTTATTCCAATGAGCAGAGCCTATTGGGAAAATAGAAACTACACTACACCAGGAGAGAAGAGGAGCGCGGGGAGGACTTTGAGAACTGATTACTGCTGTCCTGCTGTCACGAAGTCGAGCTCCCTGACTTGGATGAGCTACACTACATGGCGCCCAACGTTTGGTAAGGCGATAATCTAACGCAAGACACTAGAGTAACTCAGTCGTGCTTTTCACACAGACCCCTTTCTCCCGTAAAAACTCCAATAGACGTCTGGAGTGGGTGAAAGGTTAATATCCGCCGGAACTTAGTAGGATGAGAATCCTATGTATTAGTTTTTGGTTTAGTCAACATTGAAGGATACAGTGTTCCAAAATATTGTGCACCTAATCTTTGTTTCCTTGAAACTTTATCTGCAAAAAAAAAAAAAAAAAACTTTCTTTCAATAAAATGACGGAAAGTGAAGAAGAAAGAGAAAAAGAAGCATTAGCAATTAGGCTCTTAGAGGAAGACACAAGTCTCCAGCAAGGTGACCCGAATGCTATAATCATTCAGGTCAAAATTAGAAACACTATAACTCTTAAACCTATAGAAAATGGACTATCACCAATAGGGGGTACAGTCATATTTGTGATAGAGGCACATGAGTTTCGGCAGACAGAGGTATTCTATTCATGGATACATTTTCCAGCAGCACACGCTGTGACAAAAGATTTCCACTATTACAAAATAGAGGAACCTCCGGATGAATACACTTCTTTTAAGGACGTTGAAATCCCACTAACATACCAAGAGCACCTGCTCTGGTTTAGAGGCGCCCTAAAACATCAAAATCACATCACCAGGCATGGTCCACTAGGTAGACCAGGAGCCACGTGGCCGGTTCTAGCCAGCTACACACCACATCCAGACATTGAAAAAATGACGAACGTGGAACTTTTAGCTCAGCTAAAAATCTTAATTAAAATACATAGATAATTGGTCCAATATGTCATGCGGACTGCAACAGTCCAACCAGCGATTAACATTCCACAACTTACCCCTCATCAGGGGAATACAAACAAAATTACACCACAGAACATACAATTATGTCTTGGTAAAACACCCCTAAAATGGGAACAAATTCCATTTTGGTTAGCTCAAAAAATAACTCAAATAGAGGCAGCATTTCCTAATACTACACTTCATGAAAAACACAGAATTCTGACTATCTGCCTCCCAATGGGGGTCGCACCACATGTGGAGGACTGTGACACTTGGGGCACGGTCTTTGCTTCCATTTACACAAAAACACATGGTGTTCCGTCTATGGCGGTCATACCAGATGTACTAAGACAAATTCAAAACGAATACGGTCCAGAACCTGCTTTAACTCTGGGTATGAAATTACTAAAAGATTTTAAGCAGGTCTCGGCTATATTATTGGCCAACATAAGAGGAGAAGCAGCATGTGTGGCAATCCGCCAGAAATTGAAGGAGACAGATATAACAGACCAACCACTCGCCAGAATCATAGAAAAATCCTATGAAGAACTAGGAAGAGATAAACCAATACCAATAAAACCCCAACTAATTGAAAATCCTAAAAAAACAAAAAAATAATCTAAATACTCCAAAAAAGAGTTGGGATCGTTATAAACAATCCACTGCCAAGGAAAAAAGATTCCAGTCCAGAGGAAGGTCTCCTAAATGGAGAGAAAGATCTCCTGGCCGAGGAGGCAAGTCTCCCCAAAGGGAACCCTCTGAGAGAAGATACAATCTTAGAGATAGGGATACATTGAGAAAACCTGATAGATATAAAGGTATTGATACACGTCCCTCTCGCTCTTTTCAGACTTCCTCACAGAATTCGGAAAGAAGAGGACGGTCAGAACACAAGGAAGAGCACGTCAAGTCCAAAGACAAAGAACCTGCTCATCAAAGTAAAAAATCACAATTTCCCAAAAAGAAGGTAGCAAGTATTAAAATTAAACATCCCGAGGATTCTGAGGACACAACTGAAAAACGGAGAGTGGGCCCAGACAATGCTAGACAGCGCAGCAGAAGTGACCATAGTTCCCAAGACAGTGGACACGAATGAATACATTCAGGTGGAAACTGCAGACACACGAGTTAGCGTGCCCCATAAACTATATGAAATAACATTACGTATAGAGGGGGATAAAACTAGGAAAATAAAAGGTCTCTTTTGGGAGAAACTATCTAAAGGCTATGACATCCTGTTAGCTGAAAAAGACTGGCCACCAGAGTTTGTCAGGGAATGCCCTCATGGCGAAGAAATTATTATGCCTGCCTTCTCAAATCATATTCCGATTCATAAAAAATACACATATGCCAGAAAATGGGCAGTGGCCCAAGCCCCTGCATTATACAAAAATCATGTAGGATGGGATGAGGACTCTACTCCCCACAAGATCCAGTTAAAAAATCAACCGACTGCACAAAGTCAGTACCCAGTTACACAAGAAGCTAAAAATCAAGTCAGGGAGATCTTAGATCAACTTGAATACCAAGGGGTGATTGAACCATGCACCTCACAAATGAACAATCCTTTGTTTCCTGTCTCCAAGCCAGACGATTCATATCGTCTAGTTTTGGACTACAGACATTTAAACTTCTGCTGCAAAATTTTTGTAGTACAAAATTCACACAGTGCAGCACTAATGAACAACATCGTGCGCAAAAAAATATAAAACGACATTAGATATCTCTAATGGATTCTTCTGTCAAAACATTGCACCTGAAAGCAGGTATTTGACCGCTTTCTCAATAATGGGATCCAAAAACAATTTTGCCGACCCCCACAGGGATTCAAGAATAGCCCAGGATTATTCTCAGCAAGGGTAACAGAGTTACTACAAATATATGACGATGAGGCATTATCATATGTCGATGACATTTATCTTACGGACGATGACCTGGAGACTCACTTAAAAAGAGTGAACACCATAATTCTTGGGTTCGCATCAGAAGGTTACAAATTCAACTTTAAAAAGTCAAGAATTGCCCATCTAGCAGTCCTATTTTTATGATATGAATTATCAAGTGAAGGCAAAAGCCTGGCAGACAACTTCTTAGAGAAGTGTGCAGTACTTAAAGCACCAAAAACGCTGAAAAATTTACAATCAATACTAGGCTTCCTTAATTTCGGTAGAACATACATTCTAAATTATGCGGAGAGGGTTAAACCTCTCTATGAATTAATAAAACCTGATTTCAAACCAATACATTGGACTCAAAAACACACAGAAATTTTTCAGATCATTGCAAACAGACATGTTAACTAAAACAAAATCCGAGTAATCCCAGGTAAATCCGGATTCACATACCTGACCTCCAATGAGGGAGAAACTGTACCTATAGCTTACAAATCACACTTGTACACTCAAGCTGAAATGAAATTCAGCTCTACAGAAACAATTCTCACAGCGGTTCAAACTGCTGTAGCAAAAGAAAGAGCCCTGGCACAAGGTAAACAAATAATAATCGTTACACCAATACCTGCTCTAGAAGCAGTAACAAGGGCAAGCATTCCGAATGCTAAAGCTCTACATACAAGATGGATACAATGGGTTAATTCTCTTGCTGCAACAGACGTAGTATACAAATTCGATCCTAATTTAAAAACACAAGAATTTCTCCAATATGAATACGAATGTCCTCTGCCGACCGAAATCCTGCCTCTGGAACATTACTTCTGTATAATATATACAGACGGATCAGCACAACCCACAGTTGGGGGTAAACATGCTTATAGTGCTGCGTGCGCGATCATTAAAGGTCATTGGCATGAAGGAAAATTTAGACCACTGGTCACTAAAACCCAATCTCTAGGAGATTGTACAGCTCAGCGAGCTGAACTTCTGGCATTTAAGATGGTGCTTGAAAATACCGATCACGAATTCCCCACACTAATAGTGTTTGATTCATATTACTGAGTTCAATCTTACAATGAATATTTACAGAACTGGGTTCAAAACGGCTTCAAAGATGCAAAAGGTGGCACAATCAAGCATAAAATGCTTTGGGAACAAGTAGTTCTTTTACAGAAAGAAATACAAAAGACTCATGTGATACATATACTGAGTTATCAACATGATGGCGTTCACGTTGCGGGGAATTTATTGGCTGATGAAGCCGCGAAGGCAGCTGTGCAAACGGCTTCCATAGCTGCTATCACCCGGTCAAAAACAAAAATAGACAGCGATATAATGCAAGATGTCAGTGCTCCAGTAAAAAATGATAAAAAAACACTCCCGAAAGGCTTTCCAGTAAAATATTCATACATAACAGATGCAAATAATGTTCCATTTGCTCGAATCCTTGGAGTGGGGGATAGGACAATTCCAAACATGGAACACAGATTAGGATTTATTTTAGCGTCACACGAAGGGCTAGCTTCGGCACATGCTGGTATTTCCGCCACAACAGAGTTATTAAAACAGAGATATTGGTGGCCAGGCATGAGAAAACAAACTAAGAACTATGTTATAGAATGTGAAATATGCAAAGAATGAAAGTATCAACGGTAAAACGACCAGCGCAGATGCCCCTTCTAATCTCGGATAAACCATTAGCATGTGTTTACCTGGACCACTGCGGTCCCTTACAAAGGGATGGCAACTATAAATATATCATGGTTGCAGTGGATTCCTGCATGAGAATAATTTGGATGTGGCCCCAGCGCTCGGCTGACGCCAGAACTGTTATAAAAGATTTGCGAGTCTTTATCGGCACATACGCAATTGGCATGCTACATTCTGACCAGGGTCCTGCGTTTAGCTCTAGAGCTTACAAAGAGGCCATGACCAGCATGGGCATTGCATTGCGGTACTCTTCTCCCTTCCATCCTGAGGGAAATGCGGTAGTGGAAAGAAAAACCATGACATAAAGCAATCTATAATGGCGAGGGTATTAGGTTTGGGTGATGGGTGGGTCAAACATCTAATAAGTGTCCAACGTAGTCTTAATAACATGCCAAGAAATTCTCTAGGAGGTATCAGTCCATACAAACTTTTATTTGGTACTAGAATGATTATCCAGGATCTGGATCGTCAGACTTCAGTGGTAGAAGAAAAAACTTTTGATATGAAAGATCGTTTGGCTGTTTTACAGGACTTGAATGAAACAAGAAAGAGTCTAAGTAACATAAAGAGTAAGCCAACAACCACTGAAGAACCACCTGTCCCAGCAAGACCTGTCTGGATTCCAAACATTGGAGACCTGGTCAGAGAAAAGATCGCGGTGAAGAAGGAATTTGGGCCTTCTTACAGAAAAGCAGTACCTGTCTTAGCTGTCAGAGGAACAAGATCAGTAGTACTACCGCCACTTGCTGGTAAAAAGGAAAACAGAATTGTTTCCATCGACCTGGTGAAACCACAAACATGTGGCCGATAATAAATAGCAGGCCCAGTGGACTACCAAGAAATAGCAGAAGACCAAACTTTGCTACAATCCAAGAGGTTCAAACTGAAAGACTAATCACATTCGATAAACCTGCATTAAATAAAAAGGGACTATGCAACAAAGCCATGGAACTTGTGCCTCTTGAAACCCAAATTGCAACAATGTGTGATGATACATCAATCTACAACGATGTAGCATCACAATGTACAAATGTAACAAAAAAAATGCAAAGATCAAAGGAAATCCGGAAGTGATGCCACCAATTGACAGAACTGCATCTGGCTATTTTATCAACTTTGATGACTTTTCCGATGATCCAAGTGAACATGGAGACAAGCCAGCAACAAAAACTTTTAAAGAAAAAATTACCGAGCTTTTTCACCAACTAAAAGAAACATATCTGATTTCACCATGGATTGAATTTTGGACTGTGTTAGGTGTATTTTCCTCCTGCTTTGGCTCATCATGGTTTTATGTTTGGGTAGATTCATTGATGGAAAATATAGTACAATGGACACAGCAAGTCAGAACATCAACTTGCTCCTAAAGTCTCACAGATCATCTCACATCGAGAAACGAGAACTATCATCAGTGAACATCACAGCCAACCCAATACCTGGGGGTATTGCATGGGACAGAACTGACTATGATATTTATCCCCCCGATTGAACTCTTGAAGTATCCACACCGGTTTATGATTTCATTAAGCGATTTTGTGAAACCAAGTTCTTTTTCTTATGATTGAGATTTTGAAAATATTAATAATATGATGTCAGATTTAGTAATGTCAGCCACATTTACAGAGCATGATTATTTACAGGGTTCATCAAACTATGAAGAATTATACTGTTAGAATCACTATAATCATCACTATTTGCATAAATCTGCACAAACTAGAAATGTCTTTACTTATAATCAATGGGAACATTGTCCAACTCCACCAAAAGGAAGTTCGAAAACATTTTATGAGAAATTTCCATACTTCTCAGGGTTTAATACCAGTGATCCAGAAACGTTTTTATTTTAAAATGTTAAATAAGACAGGAATGAAAACAATGTTGACAAATACTAAATTGATTTATTCTGAAAAATGTTATGACAAAATGTCTACATTTGGTTTTGAGTTCTGGAAAAATAACATTGAAACAAAAACCATCTGGGGTACAAAAGATTGGCAGGTACAAGGTCTAGAATCATTATTTAGAGCCTGCATGATCCCAGAACAAATAACATTCCTGAATGATACCATTCAACAAACTACTTGCCTTGGTTTAGCTAAGATAAAAGACTTAAATAAACTGTCTATTCCGAAACCCATACCTGATGGCAATAGCACTACGGATGTGGAATTAGACGTATCTCATATTTATCACCAAAACAGAACAAATCCTGTTTGGAAAAAATGGTTGATCTGGCCCACAGACAAAAAAACAACTGTCAAGATAGATTCCTGAACAAAAGACAGGGGTTCAAAATGACCAGGCCAGACCCAAGATATTCCCAAAGACAACATCCAGGGATAGTTACAACATACAGTGTAGGGAAATTATGCCTTGAGTGGCTACAGAAATCCACACTGGCTGAAATTAAGCAACACTTGACTTTACTTAAAGAAGGTGCTGACTTGCGAGATTTCATAATGGGACCTCGCAAACAGCGTCAAAAACGTTTTATAGCGGCCGGTATATACGCTGCATACAACGAAGCTTGGAAAGTAATGCAAATTGAAACAGCAGAAAAAATACGAGAAATTGAACGTATAAATTTAGAAAAATCACTTTCTGTTGTGGACAATGGGTTAATGACTCTGTCTTCCAGAATTTCTTCATTGGACAGTATTGTATCATCTGCCTTTGATATAATAGCGCAAGACTTGCTAAACTTGTTACAACATGGTCAGTCCCAATTGCGTTCTATTGTACAGCTTGGCTGGACGTTGCAAAACCTACGTTCAGGCTACGTGCCATGGCGTTTAATCAACATAACATCATTATTTTCTATCTATCTATCTAAAAAGGAGCAGATTATACGATTCTGAACATTGCAAAACTTGAGAGATTACCATTGACAATGTCAGAGAGACCTGTCATTGAGTGGATAATACACGGAACAATTACAATTCCAATAACAACTTTCCAGTTTAAATATTGCCAAGAATATATACCAGCAGGCCAGTATGAAAGGTTGGGTAAAGGTTACATCAAATTAACCTGGGATTTACCTTACACACACAAATGTTATAGTGAAAGGAAAAAGGAGGTATTCCTTAGTGGCAATAATTGTAAAAAATCACTAAGCGGTACACTTCTGTGTCAAGGAATTAACTTGCATGGAGCCTGCAAAGGGTCTTCAAATAACCTTTCATGTCACCTGCAAGGCACTCCTGCAACACAGATAGAACCATTCTTCAGACAACTCTTCAACGGTAGCTACGTTGTAATAACTGACCACAGCTGTTGTGGAATGGTGCCAGGAGAATGCTATCTCGTAACTGTTACTTCCAGGGTCGTTTGCTGTATGCAAGTATTGTATCCAAACAGCAACCCAGACATGGAGGCGGCAATATGGCCTCATGTGAATATCTCTTCTATTTAAATTGATACTTTAACCAGAATGAAGTCTATTCTTTTACAGACAACTGTGCCTTTGACCTCGTCCAAAGAAACGTATGAACTACAAGTTGCAAGGACAGCGGCAGAGTTACATACCCTTTTATCGACAAATTGCCCCGTGCATTTCTCAGAAATGTTAAGCCAAATTTTAAACATGTCTGATACTAGTGGCATCGCACATGTATTTAAGACAATTTTTTGGGGACTGTTAACACAATTTGAAACAGTTCAGGGCATCTTCCCGAATTTTGTTCATTCTGTATTTGGCGGCCTACCTTTCATTTTGGGACTCGTAGCAGGAATTTTATTTTTGTTCCTTCTGCTCCGATATGGCAAGCCAATCCACAGACAAGACTCCAGCAACGATGGAAGAAATGATCCTAGCAATACGATACAGAGACCGTATCACTAAGGTCCTCGGATTGGCCCGGCTAAGAGATCTGATTACAACTTGGTTTCTTTCCTTCAGACCAATCTGGCAGGATTGTATCTTACCTGTGCTTCGATTTCTGCTATGCGGAGAAGAATGCATGTTGGATGTCTGTCTTACACTACCATAAGCAGTACCAATGTATATCGATACTTTGCTTTGTCCCGTAACGACTCATGCAACGTGTTGTCCCCAGCAGCTACCTATTCTGATGACGGCATTCGTTGAGACTTCACCACTACGAGTAGGTGGCGGTGAAGTACGAGAGAAAAGCAGCACCAAACAGGTACAACCTTCAGTGAGCATTGCTGATCCAATCATCGATGATAGCAATCACGCACAGAACTGCACACTTTCAGTATTTTCGAACTTGGTCGAACTTTCACCTGGGGCCCTATGTAGGTAATTCCTATTTACCGACTCTTAAATACAGAATCATACCGAATCGGTATTTAAGAGTAGGTAAATAGGAAGGGTCCAGATGTAGGTAATTCTTATTTTAGAATTACCGAATCTGAAAGATTCGGTATTTACCGATTCGGTAAATACCGAATCGGTATTTGATATTGATTCCTATGGGCCTTGAAGCCCATAGGAATCAATAGGAAATACCGATTCTGTATTTACAGAATCGGTAAATACCGAATCCTGGCAGGGGGAACGGGGTGTCACTTTGACGCCCTGTAGCACCTCAATTGCAGGCTTGTGTGCCATGTAGCACACATACATGCCCTAAGGGCATGTCTGTGTGTAACATGGCATAGGTGTACATGCACATATGTGCATGTACACTGGAATTCAGTATTTTACCACCCAATAGGATTGGGTGGTAAAATAAGAATTCCTAAGGGCCTGTGGCACTGCAAACTGTGCCACCTATATCTGGAATTACAGATTCGGCAAATATACTGAGTCGGTATTTTACTGATTCTGTAAATTTACTGATTCGGTAAATTTACAGAATCAGTAAAATTGGGGCCCCCTACATCTCAAAAACCAATTACCGGTCGGTAACGGCCGAATTCGGCCGTTACCAACCGGTAATTGGCGACCTACATCTGGCCCCAGATGTTGTAGACCAATTTTTTGCAAGCCTATCTGATATGATGTTCTCGCCTGAACAACGAGAATAACTTTTAAAAACAACATGCACACAGCGTTCCCTGAACTCTGAATTTGGCCTTCAGCTCTGTTAAACAAAGCAAACTGAAAATATTTGGAACTATTTTTCCCCTGAAAACGAAATTAATTTTTCTTTCAAATCAAAAAATTTACAATTTTTTCCGGCACATGCCAATTTGCTTAAAGTAGAACTATTCTTAGAGAACAGAGCTTCTATTTTTAGAGACATTAGAGACAATATTTTACCTCAGCCTCTAGCACATGTACAGTATCGTATAGATATGTGATTGAATGGTCTTGACCTTCTTTTCAAGTGATATAGAACAATAGTATCCAGGCAATAAGAATAATCTGGCTAAAGGCAATGTAGTACAATAATATATAAACACAAGTAAAAGAAAACAAGATAACCATTAATTATAAACACATATAAAATTTAATACCATTGATACAGATTGATAAAAAATGTTACATTATTAACATCAAATATAAAATGACATTAAGAGAAAATAGATAAATTAATCTCTTTATCTCAAAAACAGAGGTGGAAACTGTAATGGCTCCCACTGCTGATGGCTCGGGTCGATGTCAACGCGTTTTGACACAGAGTGTCTTCATCAGGACCTTATCTGCACCTTATCAGCACATTTCTGAAGCTGTTTCTCAAAGGAATCTTCAAGGTTTATAGGTTCAAACGATTAAGAGGCAGTACCATAAAATATTAGTCATTCCGCTTTGTGAGTGGAAATATTTGGATCCTACTAGAACGTCAGGATTCTTCAATACTCGGTACTCATCTCATGAATACTTATTAGCTCTTCCGCAGTTACACTGAGCGTGTTCTTATCAGCCTCCAAGGTACAGGATCATATGTTGCGTAACACGTGTTTGACCAATATATTCACGTAGAATAAATCCACTGTCAGCCGACGTGTAACATTGTTGCAAAAGAGGCTACAGCCATTAACCACGCCGGACTGCAATCATCAAGCAGAAACCGCGCTTCTGAGCCCGTCTGTCCTGCCTTAAACTGTAGCCGCTTTTGCAACAATGTTACACGTCGGCTGACAGCGGATTTATTCTACGTGAATATATTGGTCAAACATGTGTTACGCAACATATGATCCTGTACCTTGGAGGCTGATAAGAACACGCTCAGTGTAACTGCGGAAGAGCTAATAAGTATTCATGAGATGAGTACCGAGTATTGAAGAATCCTGACGTTCTAGTAGGATCCAAATATTTCCACTCACAAAGCGGAATGACTAATATTTTATGGTACTGCCTCTTAATCGTTTGAACCTATAAACCTTGAAGATTCCTTTGAGAAACAGCTTCAGAAATGTGCTGATAAGGTGCAGATAAGGTCCTGATGAAGACACTCTGTGTCGAAACGCGTTGACATCGACCCGAGCCATCAGCAGTGGGAGCCATTACAGTTTCCACCTCTGTTTTTGAGATAAAGAGATTAATTTATCTATTTTCTCTTAATGTCATTTTATAGTTGAAGTTAATAATGTAACATTTTTTATCAATCTGTATCAATGGTATTAAATTTTATATGTGTTTATAATTAATGGTTATCTTGCTTTCTTTTACTTGTGTTTATATATTATTGTACTACATTGCCTTTAGCCAGATTATTCTTATTGCCTGGATACTATTGTTCTATATCACTTGTTGTTCCCTGATCCAGGAATCTGACTTTGCTCTGGGGATCCCTGTTTACCACAATAACTTGACCTTCTTTTCTGTATACAGAGACATTTCATGTGTAATTTTCACAATTCGTTCAGCTGATATATATGCATTTAACTGAATGATAACCCTGCTTAAAAAACGTACAGTACCAATACTCATTTTCGTGTACAAACCATACACCATTTCAAATTCAATTATGTATTTTGGGGTGGTTTGGAAAACACACATGCATCGTATGTTTAATATTGCTTATTTTTAGTAATGATGGACATTAATACGTGGAGTGGGTGTTGTATTTCTATCTAGGACCCTAATTCGATATTCCCGATTCATGCCCTTATGTGGTTATAATAAATAATATCCTTATAAAGGCATAAGAATCATATCCATATTTAGTAATAGCCCATGCAGTCCAAAGCACGGCAAGGCTACTCCCATAGACTCCTAGAAAGCACAACGCGTTCTTTAAACAAACCAAGCCTCCAGCAGCCCGGGAAAACCCCCTGCTTTTGTTGTGATTTGCACAAGAACTCCTGGAGTCCAGAAAGAACTGTTCGTTCTTAGTGACGTCTTATGTCCAACCTTACGTCAAACCCAGCACCTTTCAGGTATAAATATACCAACGTTGCCTTAAGCAAACACACGGTGGTGGGGAGCAGAGCGACGTTCTACTTGTCCGAGAGCCCAGCTGTTGCCAGAGCCGAAGGAAGCCGCCCCTCCCTTTTTGACGCGCTGGAGAAGCTGCCTTTTCTCACGCCGAGAAATCCAGCTCCGGTGTTCCCAAGTTACCCTCGCGGGTTGCTGGGAGATTGAGTCCTGAGAAGCGAGATACAAGACCTCCTTCATTCTATATCCACGGTACGGAGCGGATTGAATCCTTAGAGAGAATTCTTGATTCCGATCCTTGGCAAAAACCTAACTTTAACTTAAAACTGCTACTTACTTACTCCTTCCCACGTATTAGGCTTAGGTCAGGTACACTGGGGTAGGCGTATCTTAGAAGCATCAGTTGAGTCTGTTAGTTAATGTTTCTATGTATGTATATATTTATCCATTTTAAAGTATCATATGGCTAAGAAACCATATCAATGCTTTTACAGTATTATTTCATAATACTACTTTTACTGTACGCTCTTTACTTTATCATAAGTATTGCAATTGTGGCAACTCATTTCTCTTGCATGAGAAAGAAGACTGCTCAATATAATAACACCTTTTTATTGAAAACGCACGTCTCTCTATTTCTCTGCATTCCGGTGGAACTAAGCATGCACGATTGACTGAGTGGAATAGCTGTCTATTGTTTTCACATGACTCTAGAGATACACTCTTTATTCTGAGGGAGCAAAGTTGTCATGTTTATGCGGTTGTCAGAAACTGAATCCCTTCTTGTCTAATCAGGGAAGTTCACTCCTCCCTGTTCATTTGAGAAAGTTTCTAGTGACCTCTCAGCTAGCTGGCAAAACTAATTAAGTCTAACATAGTCAGTAGAGACCTAGATGACCTCAGTCCTACGTCTACACTGCAGTTTATGTTATTCCAATGCGCAGAGCCTATTGGGAAAATAGAAACTACACTACACCAGGAGAGAAGAGGAGCGCGGGGAGGACTTTGAGAACTGATTACTGCTGTCCTGCTGTCACGAAGTCGAGCTCCCTGACTTGGATGAGCTCCCTGACTCGGACGGACGGGGTGTACCTGCTAACATTACTTCCTTTCCACCCCGTCCGCAGGATCCTTTGGACGTTTCCTGGGTTTCTCCGGCTCTACCTTCATTGCATCCGTCACTGCATCTACCTTCTGTGACGCTGGGGGTGTGTTCCCCGGCATCTCCAGCAGTCGACCAATCAGGTGAACGGACGTCGTCTGCAACTATCCAATCGGACGAGCTGGGGGCGTTTAAGGAAGCTCCGTCTTGGATTGTCGGCGCGGAACCTCTTGGACGCCAGCCGACGCACGAGGAGAACGCCAAGAACGAAGAAGGAGGAAGTGCCGCAGAACCGCTTCCTGGACCCCTGGAGCAGTGACTCGACAAGCCAGGAGGCCAACGTTACCACGAGCCGCCCTGCCACACTTCCAGGGGAGAAGTGTGGCTCCACAAGGTACGAGGGCGTTTCCAGGGATTGTTTAAATCACGGGGTGGGACGGGGTAGCCTGAGGGTGGTCACTATCGCCGTACCCTGCCGCCCGCCTATACTTACAGACTGCTATAGATGGTGGTAGCATCCTGGTGATCCCTCACTACCCTACCCTCCTCTCACTCGTTATACATATCGACCCCAGCCCCTAACGTGGCTGTCTCTTTTCCTTTTCCCGAGCTTACCTCCGGACCAGCGACCATCCCTGGTAAAGTCAAGACGGGAAACGAAGACCCCGGAAGTTCACCAACGGAGAGAGTCCAAGCTCATGTTGTGTACCCTACTGGACATTGTGTTGTTTAACCCCCCTGAGACTACACCGGTACTGTCCAACCGAATAAAAACGGTTATACATAGACTCCAATTCGTGGCGACTCTCATTATCCCAACCCCACTCCCCACACCTGCATTATTCTACGGCTCCCAGTCAACTCTGCAACCCTCACCCTGGAACTTAACACTGCACGAAAATGCTGGAACAGATATTTGAGGCGGGCCTCTCTTAAGTACCCCTATGCGCCGGAAATCCCATTGCTCATGTGCACAGCCCTGCCATACAGAGGCAACTGGCAGAGACTGGGGAACTGGGCGGAACACGGGTTGAACTAGCATGGGGGACCTCTATGAGGAGGGAGCCAAGATCTCATTTAATGATCTACAAACCCACTATGACCTGCCTGGGGGAGACTTCCTACAGTACACAGCCCTCACTGCAGCTATCAGGAAGTACTGGGGGAGAGGGCTAATGGAACCAAAGACATCTCTAGGTTGCCAATATGTGGTGATGGCAGCAGGAACATTCAAAGCAGTAATGTGCCTGTATAGACGAATGACGCTGGAAACACTACTTAGCCTGATGGACCTGAGGCTAAAGTGGGAAATGGATATTGGGGAGCCCATCCCAGAAAAGGCGTGGGGCGAGTTTGTGGAGTGAGCTTGGAAGAGCACATGGAATGCAGGATTCCACTTAGTACACTTCCATGTTTTACACAGAGTGTACCTTATGCCGGAAAAACTACACAAATACTTCCAGGCTCAATCGGCGGCTTGCCCGACATATAACACAGACAGCGCAGATTTGAAGCACATGCTCTGGGACTGCCCGCTCCTCAACACCTACTGGGAGGAGCTAACAACGCTACTAGCAGACCTCACTGACAGAGAGCTAGAACCGACCCTGGTGCACTGCATTTTACACTGGTTCCCCCACACATCAAAGAACACAACATTACTAGTAATGTTTTACATTTGGGTTTACTTCTGTCCAAGAGAAAAATCACCACACATTGGAAGGCAAAATAGGGACCCAGCGTAATAAAGTGGAAGGCACAATTCCTCAAATGGGTGGAATGTGAAGGAGTGATTAGGGTACAAATAGCAAGACAAACAGAAAGTGAAAAGGCCCTGGAAAGGGCGAGAGCTTGGGAAGCGCTAGTCGTAGCACTCAAGTCCCCAGGAGAGGAAGCTGATGATGTCTCTATGAGAGACCCTGCCGAGACCACGAACTAGAGCATGAGTAGGCATACAACCGTTAAGATCTGGCATCCCGTGGTCAAGGACGGCCTAAGACACTCCCACTGAAAAGCCTCCCTGCCGCAAGAACACTGAATGCAAGCCTGATGCCTCACTGCGGAAGCAGGGCTGTTGTCCTCTTGCAACCTCGACCTATATGTCACACCTGGGGGGTGGGAGGGTAGGGAAGTTCGGGAGTAGTTGGGTTAGGGGAACATAACTGTAGAGATTAATATTTGGGGTGATTAAATAACACGTCTGACAGGATGGTATGAACACTCTATTATGTCACTCCAGAACCTCAAATACCTTGATTGGAACCTTGCTACCTGACAGGGGTGCGACCCTGAAGCCGCCCTTTGGTTGTTTGGAAAATCAATAAAAATGTGTTTAAAAAACAAATAGTTGAGACCTTGCATTAGTTTGCAGTTTACAAATACCGTTTTTTTAGTTCTTTTACAAGAATAACAAACTTTTACACTACTGCACATAGCATAGCCTTATAAGCAGTGTTACCGCCAGTAGTTGGCACCAGTTCCTGTTCAAGATCGTGAACAGGAGCCTCTAGAATTATTTCGAAGTTTACATCTCTGTAGGGCCTGACATTTTAGGGAATTAAGCCACAAAATTGCAACTGAATGCAAAAAATGAGACTGAGGATAAAGAGAAAGCTCCATTTGAGGCTAAGAAAAAGCAGAAAGCAAAACAAAAAAATGAACTAGAGCTGCTCCAATGTCAGAGTCTAGTGGAATCCAGTAGAGATGTGTAAAAAATGTGAATATTATTTTAAATGGGTGAATACCCACCTCATCGAATAATCACAACTCTTGTCAGGATGATCCCTCAGAGTCTCTCCCTTTACCTGTGCATAACCCCTGATAGCTATGGCACAGAGCAGACAAGCTTAACATAGGGCACTGTATAAAGTATTTAGGCAGTGCCCTAAAAGTAATAAAACCAATATGCCAAAACATAAAAATCCCAAACTGAGTTAGTAAAATGTAATACATAAAATGACACTAAAATGCCAAAACTTGATATGGGGAATCAGAGATATTAATTTTAAAGTTGTAAGGAAAAGTAGCACTGAAAAGCAGAAATTGCCAATGATAATCAACGGTTGCAATAGACCAGAACCTAGGTGCAATTTGAGGCTCACTGTGAGGGAGTGTGGGTCAGATACATCAACGAGGTTTTATAAAAGATTTTACCTTATGGCTTTGCCTTTTAAGTCCCAAGCAACCACAGATGTATATTTCTAAAGGCCACAAGATCTCAGTGGAAGTCCTTGGAGACTCATAGGGTATCAGATTTAGGTCCAGTTGCCACTGGTCAGCTGGGTACTTACATGAAAAGGCCTCTTGAAACTTGTTGCCTCACTGTCGGTCAACTGAACCTTACAGCCTACTTCTTTGTCTTGAGAAGAAGAGGGAGCAGGTCCAGCACTTTAGGGCTCCTCTCAGGTCACAGACACCATGTCTAGTCTTCTTCTGATCTTCTATGACTCCAGAAAGTGTTCTTAAGCAGGTGCCTGGGGTATTACATTTATGCCTGTCACCAGCTTGTGGGTAGGGGTAACTCTTGGGCACTTCCTAACCAATGGGATAAACGTTCCTGAGGCTGATCCTTCCCACTTTTTAACTAGTTGTTGTTTGCCTTATTACAAACAGGCCCAAACTGCCATGTGTCAGGTCATTTCAAGATGATACAAGTCCTCAGTTACACTAGATGTGGGATCTAAGGCTAGGGATGTGAATGGAGAGTGTACTGTGGCGAACATAGTATACTCACACATCTGACACTAAAATCCAGTTTGAAGCAGGCACTGTGCCCACAACAATCCCAGTGACAGACATATGATAGGACAAAGGTAGTGTTCTTCAGCAACCAGCCAGGGAACCCACAAGAATTGTCTCGTCATTGTTTTCTCTCACTTTCAAGTGACCCCCAAGAGTTACATGTTAATCAGCTGACCTATCAAGCAATATTTGCCAGTGTGGTGTTGCAGGATGCCGACAGCCCTGAATTTGAATTTTCTGTCGAGTTGAGAGGCTTTTTAGTTCCCCATTCAGGTCCACCTTTTGTTTGCTCCTGGGAGGCAATTATCACCAATTGTATCACCATTCAAAGCTGAGCACAGGTTGAAAGCTGGAAGACGCTTATTCTAACTAGCCTTATGACAGTTCAGGCAAGTAAAGGGTAACTTTCTAATAGTATGTATTCCTTAAAATGCATTAAAATTCAGACTTCACCAATGAATTGAACTCTTAATAACTATTAAGAATAGTTTTGAGTTATTTTTCTAGCGGTTCCATTTCCCCAGTAAACCAGATATCAATATTAGAAATGTAAGTTGTGCTCTGGTGTTTTATACTGTTACAAAAAGACAAGGGAACCCAGAAGGTATAGTATAGGGACCTTGGGCAGTATCATATTCTAGAGAACAGTGGTCCCTATTTTTTAGCAGAAATCACAAACAAACAATAATCATACTGTAAATAGCTAGGGGGCTCGGATACAGGCGGACGGGCCATTGTGCTCCTGAATCGAAACTCGTGCGATCCTGCACTTAATTTGAGCCAATTAATTTACATTTGAGCAGAATTTCCAATCTTTAAGGTCCAAACGAGCTGACCGTATTGATTTACAAACACCCGCGCCTACACTTGGCGCGCGCGCTCACACAACCTGGTTGCAATACAATTACAGTTATGCGATAAAGGCAATGTGTAATTTGTATTAAGTAAGACAACAATGACTGTATTAAATGTCCTGAAGATGATGCCCAGTATCTAGTGCGGGCATCGGAACGTCGTCGACACCCACATGCCATATGCAATATGACTAAACAATATTGTAATGTGCAATGGTGGAGATAGTATTGATTTAAGTCTGGAAAAATCTATGAATACAATTGTACAGACATATCTTACCTTGCCCTTTGGCCATTCTGTGTTCGTTGTTGTGTCTCAATGTTCTGTGGGTCACGGCTGTGCCCACTTGTCATCCAGTGTTTGAAATACCTCCTTATTTTTACCCTTATTCTGAAAATAAATTCTTGTCCGGCTGGACAAAAGACATACTAGATATTTACAGTATGATTATTGTTTGTTTGTGATTTCTGCTAAAAAATAGGGACCACTGTTCTCTAGAATCTGGTGTTCTATACAGCACAGTTAGGCCTGTCAGAGTAAAAATAGCTTTGGGTGCCTTGTCATTGTAGGGACATGGTAACATTAATTTTCTACAAGGCTTAGTTTTGGGTGACTTACTAATATTTAAAATGGTTGTTTAGTACCTGTCAAAAAGGGTTATTTTACCAAGTTGTACTGCAGGTTTTGCACCAAAGCTATCAGGCGACAAAAGTAGGCTTGAAGCTGTGTTTTCTTTTGTCACAGTAGTGGATGGCATAGTGTGTGCTGCAGTCCACGTGTGACAATTTACTTTCATGCTATGTGTGTACGTCCTCACCATAGAGTATGGCCTTATAGAAGAGTTAAATACTCTAAATAGGGATTAGCTATTTTCTCCACACTAACCCAGTGTACAGAGTCTAAAACCAGTGATAAAAAAGACACAGCAAAAGATGAAAACTCAGGGTTGATCACTCAGAAAGGCTGATTTCCTGCAATGTGGATATAATTTGAGAAACCATGATACAATTAGAAGCCGGATCTTTATCAATATTCTGATTGCTGTTCTTCTCGTTCTATGCAGGACTCTGGGGATGGTAAAAGGACAGAAAGGAGTGGATGGACTGAGTATTACAAAAATAATTAATAAGTCACACAAAAAAGTGAGTTAAAGAGTGAAAAGTTTGCACTCAAAGATATTTCAAGAAAAAGATGATAGGTTGTTTATCAAAAAAATATACCATGAAGGCTACAGATACTTCTGCAGAATAGGATTTAAAACCTAGATCTTCTGGAAAATGCAAAAGACTTACAGATTTAGGGCCTGAGTATGAGTTTGGTGAAAAGGGTTACTATATCCCGTCCACCAAATTACTATTCCATTATATCCTGTGGAACTTGTAATACAGCGGACTGGATATCCATCACATTTGTGAGGGAGTATCACAACCACTAAAATCGCCCTTAGTTGCAGTCACCACCAGATGCTTTTTGAGAGTCTGTATAGCTGCATGAACTGTAAAAGTGAGGGAATTCACACTAGAGGTGCAAATTTGGCTGCAAAAACAGTGGTACAAACCATTAACGTAGCTGATGCAATTCAATCCTAAACTAAAATAAACGCATATATTTTAGTGGCAAAACTGGCTTCCAGGAAAGAAGAAAAGCTATCTGATAATTTTTCCCTCAAATTCCTACACTCTTACTGTAGATAATATCCCCATGGTTTTTATATCTGGGGTTGAAATTAGGCATTTTCCTAATGAGCGACCTAGATTAAATTCAGTCAGAGCAGCTAGTGAATGGGGAAGCTTCTGCTCATGCTGGCATCAGAGCAAAGGAAAAAATGCCACAGCAACAATACTGGAGGACATATTTACCAAAGCTTATAAACAACATGTACAACAATGCATTTGTCAACAAATAAAGCTGCAGTAATACCTGCATGTACTCTCCTAACTATCTCTGATAAGCTGTTTGGAGTAATATTCCTTGTCCATGTTGGTCCATTACTGAGTGGTAATCAATATACATACATATTGGTTGCAGCAAATTCCTGTTTTGGCCACAAAAAACTGCCATTGCTTGAGCAGTCATAAAAGACTTAAAGTGACTTGTAGCAATGGGAGGAATTCATATCTTTCAATGGACAACAGTACTGCATTCACCACTAAGCTGCTCGTGAATGTTCTGTGGGCTGGGGGGTACTACTTTCATATCCTCACCTGTTCCACCTAGAATCGAACGGCATTGTAGAGAGAGCTAAATGGATGATTAAAAAACTCTTGATAGCTGTGGTATTGGATACAGGATTTATATATATATATATATATATATATATATATATATATATATATATATATATATATATATATATATATATATATATATATATATATATATATATATATATATATATATATATCCAAAACCAAGTTTGCCTGGAAGAAAGAGGGGCTCATGAGCAAGGTAAAGATTTCAGCTTTTAATTCTTTGTCAGGATCGCAGCTTGCGAAATGGATGCAAATCCAGCAAATTCAATGAAAAGTCAGCCTGACGCGTTTCGTATTGCTACTACTTCAGAGGCACAGTCATATTTACAAAGTGACGCATCTAGGTAGTTGCGTCACTTTGTAAGCCCCTGCGCCACCTTATTCCTACGTCAGGTGTAATGTATGCAAAAGGGACCCTTTGACGCAAGAAAGGGTCGGAGAAGTGACGCAGTGAAATCTATGAGATATTACTGCGTCACTTTTATGACGCTGTTGCTTCCAAATATTACGCCTGTTTCACAGCAGACGTGCAGGCCCTTTCACTTGGGGCCTGGCCCCATGTGAAAGGATGCATTGCTGGAGTTGCTTCATTTTTGAGACACACTCCAGCAATGCATCACTTTTGCGTTTACAGATACGTCTGAAATACTGACGTATCTGTAAGAACTTCCAACATAATACGTCATAAATTTAATATGACGCATGAGTAGAAGACTGAAGGCCTCATTTATGAAGCCATGCGTCACTTTAACGCCAGTGGAGCGTCACTTTTTTTGACGCACCAGTGCTGTAAAAAATGCACCTTATTCTGTCATATTTACAAAGTGACGCATCTAGGTAGATGCGTCACTTTGTAAGCCCCTGCGCCACATTATTCCTACGTCAGGTGTAATGTATGCAAAAGGGACGTATTGACGCAAGAAAGGGTCGTAGAGGTGACACAGTGAATAAACTGGGTTTTCCTATTGCTTCGCTCCCCGGTCCGCTCCGCGGTGCGCGTACCGGGCGCTCCCCCCACGCAAATCGAATTTTTTTTTTACCCCACGGGACCCTATTATAGCCCCCACATCAAACCTAGGGGGTCAGGGGGGTCTACCCTGCCCTCTTATAGTCATTTTCCCCTTTTTTTTTGCCACCTCGTGTGTCTCGATCCTACCGAGACACAAGATGGCGGCCGCTCCGGACTGTTTCGAATGTTTACAGACACCCGTGAACCAATCAGCTTTCCGTGCGCAAGTCGCGTTGCACGTCCGGTGCGCTCCCCGGTGCGCGTACCGGGGCGCGCCTATAGATATATATATATATTTTTAACCTAAATTACTCAAAATCCACTGCAGCACATATCTTGAGACATAGCAAAGGCACATCGGGCTACCAGTCCCTACAATTTTACCAAGTTTGGTGGAAATCCATTCAGCCGTTCGGGCTAAAAGTGAGTTTGACCGCCCTATGGAAATTAACATGGGGAAAACACGTTTTGGGACCCCCCTTTTATCTCGGCCCCCGCTTGACGAATCCCCCCCCAAACTTTCTAGGACAAACCAGAGCTCCGCGAGGCAAATTTTCAGGCAGATTCGTCAACCGGCGTCAAAGTTATTCACAATAGAATTTTGAGATTTTGCATTGAAAAAAATCCTAACTATAACTACCTACTGGCGACCGCCAGTAGGTAATATATATATATATATATGCAGACCAGGCTCCCTTAAGGTGAGAAAAGAGTGCGACACAGCTCCGGGATAAACTGGAAAAGGCTTTATTAATATTAAAACGCTCTGTGTGCAAAGTCCAAAGAAACGCTCGGCAGACGCGTTTCTGCTTTCAATTAGCTTCCTCAGTGCCTGTTTCTGTGGCTTTTCATTTTCTTGGGGGCAGTTGATTTAAAGATGTCTTCTATGACCACTTCCCATCAAGTGATTTCTTGCCCCTCCTCCGCCTTAGAGACTGCTGAGCACCTTGCGCTCCTCCCTCTAAGCTGCTGCATTATGATTGTTGGAGTCCTCTGTGAGAGCCCATTCAGTAACGGGGCCTCTCAGCACATCATGTGATGTCCCAAGGCTGGCAGTTTTCCCCACACCACCACCGCCGCTTGGGGGGTTCAAAACCACTTCCAGTCTCCCTTCTCAGGCAATTCGATATTGCCTCCTCTCTCCCCATGTGCCAGTTACCTCCATATGGAAATTAGTAGCACCGGGGGGGCGACGTGTTGCAGACAATGCTCCGTCCAAACGTTGCAGGTATCCCACGTAGCTCCAGAACGAGAGGGTGTGTCGCTAGCCAGCACCTGCAGGCTGGCAAAACATGCAGACCAGGCTCCCTTCAGGTGAGAAAAGAGTGCGACACAGCTCCGGGATAAACTGGAAAAGGCTTTATTAATATTAAAACGCTCTGTGTGCAAAGTCCAAAGAAACGCTCGGCAGACGCGTTTCTGCTTTCAATTAGCTTCATCAGTGCCTGTTTCTGTGGCTTTTCATTTTCTTGGGGGTCAGTTTATTTATATATATACAAAAAATCGCCACACAGCTAGCTGGAGCTGCCGAATGTCCAAATGACGAAGAGTAGACCCATCATTTGCTGGTGCAAAAGTGCTTTTTATTAAATTTGTGCCAGCGCGTCCGCCAGGACGCGTTTCGCCTCAAGAAGAGGCTTGATCATATGACATACTGTAAGCCAGTAGGCAGACTTTTAAAGTGACAGTGCATGGTAACAAGAAGTAACCATGGAAGAAATACTGTGCAAATTACGCCAATGGAACAAATAAATAAATGAATAAATATTCTACCAATTCTAAAACAGCCTGTATATATATAGCAGCAAATCTGTGAAATGTAAAACAGATTTTAAAAAAGAGTTGGTTTTGTCTTTTTGTACATTATGTTGTATCTAGGATAAAAGCGTGTGTAGAAAATCCATTAAAGCCATAGTAGCTAACATCAAATAAGAGTTTTCAAGCCGGTCCATACCCCATTTTGTGTAGGGCAAAACATACACAACATAATCCCTCTGTCTTTTTGCCTTTGATGAAAAATAGGCTGCTGCTCAACGCAGACCTCGATGTTTAAGTAACAACTCCATGTCATAATTTCCAAATGCAACCGTCACATAAAAGTATCTCTAAAAATATATTGCCCAAGTGGGCCATCCAATAGATTCATGTTTGCCCAACGGTTTAAAGTGCCAATTGTGATGTGCAAAGTGCAAGAATAAGTGCAAAATGTGCAAGACAAACAGATCTTAAAAACATATTTTACATACATTTCTTGATACCATTCAGCCACAGTTTTGTATTAAAACTAACTAAAACCATTCAGTTGTGTGCATCTAACCGGACAGGCTATGTGATCCTGGAGAATCCTAAGTGCAGGTATAGAGATCTTCCCTGTCATTCAATCCATTAGGATTCTTAGTGTTCAACTCCAGTATATATCTAGTCTCCAGGAGTTGAAGTTTGGCCTCTCGGTCCCCTCCTCTCCTGGATGCTACTACTGTATCGATGACATAATACTGGGGCTGGCCAGGATTACCAGAATGCTTGACTTCAACATGCCTGGCAACCGGATAGGTTTGATCATGTCCCACAATAGCCTGTATGTGTTGGAGTATCCGCTTGTGGGCAGGCAGGTGTGTCCTGCCAACATACCTTAGCCCACACGGACACTCCAACACATACACAGCATATTCTGTTCTGCACGTTAACCTTTTGTTGATGGCAATGGGTTCCTGTCGAAAGGGACTGCTGTAATGTGTCCTGTTACTCCCATAGCGACAAGCCTTACACTGGGGGCATGTTTTAAAGCCCTTGCTCAGAGACAACCAGGTGGTAGAAAGTTTAGGCTCCAGGGTGTTCTTAACTAAAGCTTTTGCCATAGAAGGCGATCTACGAACAAAGTGAGGAGTGGTTTGCTCGTCACCTTATGTCCAATAATTGGATCACTTTGGACAAGGTTCCAATTTTTGTACAGAATCTTTATTAATTCCCCATGTTGGCGATTATAAGTCAATATAATATGCGAGGGTACATTGGGAGCCTTATCTTCCTCTAGATCAGCCCTTGCTTTAGTCCTTTCTTTAGGAGTCATGGCCTCCTATCTTGTAATGGACCGAGTACGCTGGATTGCTTTAACTAAGCTAGTATTGGAATACCCTCTGGCTAGAAAACTTTTCCTGCTGGCCTCCTGCGCAGCTGCACATTCTGCATCAGTACTGCTAATTCTTCTGATCTGGAGCCTCTCCCCAAAGGGGATGCTCCAGATCAGATGTGCCGGATGGTGGCTTGCAGCGGCATGCAATACCGTGTTGCCGGCAGTGGGCTTTCTATATAGCTGGTTACAAGGTTGTCATTCTCAACATACACCTCTACATCTAAGAAACACAACAACCTGGAACTGATATTCGAGGTAAAATTCAGATTGATGCAATTCTTGTTGAGTACCTCTACAAAAGCCATGGCACTATCTCGAGAGCCCCTCCAAATAAGGAACCAATCATCAATATACCGTAGGTACAACAAAACATTATTAGAAGCAATTTCCTGGTATTGGCCAAAGAGGACCTGCTCCTCCCACAGCCCGACGTGCAAGTATGCGTAGCTGGGGGAGAAGCAGGCCCCCATCGCCACACCTCTGACCTGCTGGTAGATGGCACTGTTGAAGATGAAGAATTTCTTTTCCAGACACATCTGTGTCATATTCAGTAGCATCTTGGTATGGGCCACTAAATTAGCGGGGCGTTTGTTGAGGTAGAATTCCATGGCTCTTAGTCCGTCGCAGAGTCTTATGGAGCTTTAAAGGGCAAAGACATCAAGAGTCATCAACAGCATGTTTGGGCCCCAGGAAAACTGCTCCACCTTACGCAAAAAATCGAAGGAATCCTTTACATAAGAGTCCAAAGATTTAACTGAATCCTGAAGGAAGAAGTCAATGTACTTGGACACATTCTCCATCGAGCTCTCAATGGCAGAGATGATGGGCCGACCAGGTGGTATGTCGGCCCCTCTTGTGAATCTTTGGAATCAGATAGAAGGACGGGATCACTGGATGCTCCTTTCTCAAGTAGGGAAACTCGTCCTCCGTTAGAAGACCCGCACTCCTCCATGCTTGTAGTTTCAAGTATTGATCCACCCATGCCGTCTTGACATTTTGAATGTTGCTTCTGCTGTAACAAGAAGAACCCCCCAGATGAACTTCAGCCTCATCAAAATACATCTGTCGGGGCAACAGGACCACCTTGCCGCCTTTATCAGCCTGTTTCACTATTATATCATGATTTATTTCTAGTTTGCTCATAAGTTGTTTATAGCATCTGTTTTGTTTACTGATGCAGAATTTCTTTTTGTTAGTGGCGGTATACAATTTCTTTAAGTCCTGTACCACTATCTCCTGGTAGGTGTCCAGGTTATCATGTACCATAACTGGCTCCAATGTGGACTTAGGCTTGAAAGGTGTATTGCATTGACTACATGGAGCATGGATCATACTCCTTTCAATTTGACTGGACGCCTGCTCATTTTGTAGTACCCAAATTTCATCAAAGGTATTCTGGTCTTGACTGTCTGCCATCACTGGGCTATGCATAACTTCAAGTTGGCTCTTCTTTCTGGGTTGTAGCTGGAAAGATTTACTTTGTTTTAACTTGCGGGTAAATCTATAGATGTCCATCCTAGTATCTGCATAGTTCATATTGCTGGGCGGGCAATATGTTAGCCCCAAATTCAGGACAGCGATCTCCCCTGCAGTCAGTTTTAGGTCTGTAAGATTGATTACTGATTTTGATTCGGTTGTTTCACGATCTTTCTTTGGAACCGATTCCAATGACCTTGTTCCCCCGGCTTGCCTCCATTTGTGTTTGCAAGCTAGGCATTTCCTCCGCTCGCTCTGTTTGAAGTTTTCTCTTTGTCTTTTACTCCAGTGGGTTTTCGTGGTCTCAATGTCTCTCGACGATCCTGGCACAAACAGTTGACTTCTTGTGCCAGGGATAGCTTTGTTAACCCCAAATTTGAATCTCTTGTGTCCGCTTCCGGGTCACTTTCCGCAGCAGAGCTAAGGTCTGAGATTGAAACTGATGTGGTCGTTGTTTCACTAGTTGTACGCTGGGCAGTTCTATTACCCCTTGCCCTAGCTTTAACAGCATCATATCGTCGAGCAAACGTGAAGACTTTCCCGTTTTGATAATCAATACGGTCTCTTTCAAATTTGAATGCTTTTCTTTTTTTGATGACCTCTTCCTCCTTGTTGAGTCTACCCATCATATCAGTCCTCATTTTTGTAATTTGATCCGTGATTTGCAGTTTAGTCAACTCATGTTCCAGGATATCGATTTCTCCTTGTAATTTGATGCAGTCACTCTCCGTGTATTTAACTAACATATGTAACAATTTGCCAGAAGACTCCAAATTTGCCTCTGCCCACTCGGTTAACATTGCAGGATCTGGGATGTCATAGCTCGGGGCTATGGTAATTCATAATCCTCTTATATATATTTTTTTGAACTGTATTTATTGATCTTTTTTGCACAACAGAACATTGGAGTCATAGATGTACATTGTATTACACTGCATTCCACAATTAAATACCAAAATCGATCATGGTGCGTAATATTTTCTATCAAAGCTTTGAGTAACAGCAGTTGACAATTACAGCCTGGTATATATACAGGTGTATTAGAATATTATTACCAGCGGATCCCCGTGTGGTGACAATAGGACCGGTCTTTGGAGTATAGCCGGGCAGCTCGTGCTCATCTAGGTCATAGACCAGAGTGGGCAGTATTAAGAGCGCATTAGTAGGACCCAAAATGTGCAGGACAAGCGAGAAGTGTGCTGTGTATGAAGTCTTAACCATCTAGCCCACCCCAGTAGGGACTATTCCCGACCCCAGCTGTACACCCGAGGCGTTGTGTAGGGAGTCAACGTAGGTTCTGTAAGGGCCCCAGATGTCCTTGGGGCGGGAGGAACAAGGCATTGTTCTTGAATATAGTGCACTGTTGGTACTGCAGTAAGCCAAACTGTTCAACCAGCTTGGTAAGGTGGGGGTAGTCTTCTGTCTCCAGTGAAGTGCGATTTCTTGTTTGGCCAACAATAAGCTAAGGGATGCAAATTTTCATGTTGGTTTAGGGAAATTCACTCTGTAGCCTAAAAGCGCCACCTCAGGAGTGGGTATTAGGGACAGTTTAGTAACTTCGCCTAACGTTTTATGAACAATTTCCCAATACTGGTGTAACCGGGGACACGTCCAGGTAAAATGTGCAAAATCGGCATGTGGAGCACCACATTTCCTACAAGTATGAGGTCTGGTAGGGTCAAGTCTATGAGCTTTGGCTGGCGTAATATAGATTTGGCGCAGGAATTTAAAATGGATAAAGAATTTATATGGCTGCATAGTCTGTACAGAGCTAAGTAAGCATTAAGTAATTTGCCTAGAGGGGCTTTAGGTGGTAGCAACCCATATTGTTATTGTTTGGAGTACCAATTTATGTACCTGATCTTAATTTCCCTGGAAAGGTGGCAGATTTAGAAGCTAAAGCACATGACTATTTCCTGATTCAATTTATTACAGACTGTTCAAGAAGCTAGAATTATATTGTCTAATGTGCGGAATTCTGACTCTGCCACCAAAAAAGATAAAGTTAAAGCTCCTGAAGGTGGTTTCCCACAGTTGTAGAGATAGTTCAGGAAAAAATCCCAGACAAACATGTCTTTAAACCATTGTACAAACCACCTGTTCCAGTTCTTGGGATAGAAAGCACTTGGACAGTAATGTTGCAGCTGCTTCCTGATGGAAAGAAAAACAGGAAATGTTGATAAATCAGATCAAAAAGCACAATGTGGCCAATACTGTTTAGCAGACCTCCATCTACACTAAAGTGCCTCCGAAATAGATCAATACATCCTCTTCCTACTCCGGATGAATTACCCCAAGAAGAGTACAGCCAAGTTGTAAACTTTAACCCCATTTTGGTGTTTGATGAGACTGCCGTGTCTTCAGCTTTACACCAAGTGCCAACCACATCATATAATGAATCAAATGATGCAATACAGGTGCCTGTTTCAACCAGTGAATCTGATGCTACAATATCAAATTTCCACCTCTGCAACTGGTTTATTATGAACCGCCAACAGAACCTACGTCAACTGAAATCATCTAATTGCAAGCAGTTATGCGCTAAGAAAATGATTTTGAATCAGGTGTTGAAACAAGAGAAATAATCATCCCTCCATTTGTTCAGTGCTAGAGGCAGCCTCTTGCTTCCTGTTGGTTCTGTGACAGACACATTTTTCCACCATGGGCATAGATCTGGATTGCTACTGGAGTTCTGTTGATTTTTATGTTGATTATTATGTTGATTATCATTTTGCTCCTGGTACATGGGAACATGTTCTTGATGAAACTGTGCTGTTTCCTTTGGTTCATGAATTGCAATTGCATTCTACTTCTCACAGATTACAACAGGATCATCATCCTATGAATATCACTGTGTATTCTGCACTGAACAGTATTGTATAGGTATAGGGTTCAAATTATGGGTCTGACAGAAACTATCATGCTCCCCAGGCAAAACAAAATAGGAGCGTAATTATTTTTATTTATGGGGGTCAGCACCCTTGGGAATAGGGCTGACCTCCAAATGTGGCAAAAAATACAATTTAAAAGTATGTTGTCCCTGGGGTGTGTGATTGCACCCCAAAGGAAGGCACAATTGCATCCCTCCCATTCAAAAACAAGATGGCAGCGACAACAATATTCATTTTGGAGGGTAGGCCTCCCAGAAAAAGGAGCTAACCCTCCCATGTAGAATAAACTAAGGCTTTGGCTTAGTTCTCCAAGGTTTGACAAAGTGTGACACCCACGGATGCCTGAACTTGGTTCAGTGTAAAAAAGGAAGGAACCCACACTTCGATATGTTTCACACCATTCAATTTTGGATGAAAAGATAAACAAAACTTAATATGTTTATCAAGGCGATTACTTCCGCCGTTTTATTCATCAATTTTTTGAAAAAACTCTTTAAAGATAATGTTCATGTACAGAGAAATACCACTGCCATTTACGTACTAGCCAACAAAGTCGTAATGCCTAATCTTTACAACACAAATTTACAACACAAAACATGAGTTCACAATCATTAACAATATGAAAGCATATAACTGGTGAGAAAAATTTGCAACAAAGTGATAATATTTCAAAAAGGAGGGAAAAGATGTCAAGATATTTTCTTCAATAACATCAATAAACGCATTTAAGCAAACATATATTCCATCACAAAAGCAATATTTGCCCAAACAGCAGCCTTTCAATGAATCTGCATGAAAACAAGTAACCTCTTGGTAAAAATGTTTTTAGGCTATAGATTCCTAAGTATTTTATCCGTAGTTCCAAACTTAGGACGTAATCCTGTTCGCCTACACGTTTCGAGTTTGAAGGGTTTCTTCACAAACTCTCTTCAGGGCCAAATGAATTCTTTCCCCTGTTCCTTAAACCTCGGGGGACTTGAGGTAAGTTCAGTTCATCCAGAACGCTATAAAAGGGATTTGTCCAGTTTGTGCGCTTTCTGGATGTGTGACCGGGAGGGAATCAGGTGATCGCTGCGGTTTTATTTCTGGATTTAGGCTTTCTGGTGTTGTACCACTCGTGTTTCACATACAGTTATGGGAAATGTGACCGCCTTTCCAAGTTGTGGAGATGGGCAGTTAGCCGTCGCTTCCAAATCGTCTTTATTCCTGGAAGGTCCCGGAGTGGGCCGGTTCCCCTTCTAATCTTTCATAAGACACCGCGAATGTATCTACTGGTGTGTCAGCCTGTTCCACTTCCTCATTCCATCACATGGAGTGAATGGCATACAGTTCCAGAGCATCAATGCTTACTTGTGAAAGTCCAGGTTGTTCTAGCCCCGCACAACTCCACTCAACACACTTATTGATGTGATATCTGTGCTTTAGGAGTTACTAACAGTACATTAGAAACGAGTCAGAGATGCAGTGGTTTTTCAAATCCAATTTGATTGTTTAGAATATCATACACAAGTACTTCACTAAGAAAAATACATTTAAAAGTGTTTTATTTAAACAGTCTGATCCTGCTGCTTAGCATATGAATAATAACCACACATATTACAACCAGAACAGCACTTATGCATGTCACTATCAATAGAAATAGTATGAACATTTCTAACAAGGCTGAAATGTCATTTGGCAACCTAACACCCTTAAGACTACTTCTATGTGCTACACTATGAGAACAGGGAGTAGCTTAACTTGAATCTACACTTTCTTAGGATTCAGCAAAATGCATACCTGTTTACAGCAAAAAGCTCACGATCACGCTTCTATTCTAATCCTTGATGCTTCCCAAACACTGAAAATGGCCGCCGCACGTTACGCACGTACGGCGGCCCCCTTTGGTCACAAATAGGCATGGGCGGATTTTGCGGATCCACGATCCGCGGATTTTGCAGATTTGCGGATCGTGGATCCGCAAAATCCGCGGATTTTGCGGATTTGCGGATCCGCGGATTTGGGGCGGGGGCGGGGCTTCCATGCGAGTGCACATGCCTCTTGTGAGGCCTCTACCCAGCATCACAGCTTATTTTCCACGGTAGAGTTGGGAAGAAGGCACACCTGTCCAGCCTCGACGACGCTCACAATTGTTTTTGGGCTAATGAATGAGTCACTGAATTTGAGCATCAACTAGTTCGAGCGACCATGTGTGTGTTACCGATTGTTTTTGGGCTAATGAATGAGTCACTGAATTTGAGCATCAACTACTTCGAGCGACCATGTGTGTGTTACCGATTGTTTTTGGGCTAATGAATGAGTCACTGAATTTGAGCATCAACTACTTCGAGCGACCATGTGTGTGTTACTATGCAATCGCCCCGACGGGCGCAGGGGTCCCTTGAGTAAGCTGTCCATCATAGTGGGTGAATGGCGGGCAGACGGTGCAAACCGCGAGTGTGTGGGCGGGGCCAAACGGGCAGGGCTACCATGCACGGTCAACATGCTTCTTGTGTGTATAAAAGGTCAGAGAAAGATCAGTTCAGCAGATGAAGAGAAAGAAACCCCTGGTCACAAGAACAGCACGGGTATTGTGCTCGTGAAAGTCAAGGATGCAAAAGCGTCTATCCAGCATCACAGCTGATTTTCCAGGTTGATTTGTGAAGAAGGCACACCTGCCTCGACGACGCTACAGGAAGGGCATGTTGTAACTATTTTAGGATGGCGCCGGCAAGCTGCCAGTGCCATCCTAAAATACTTACTAAATTAGCTTCAACAGGAAGCTCTAATAGATAAAATCGAGCACCTGCTCGATTTTATCTATTAGAGCTTCCTGTTGAAGCTAACTTAGTAACTATTTTAGGATGGCGCTGGCAGCTTGCCGGCGCCATCCTAAAATAGTTACAACAGGTTCAACTTTTGCCCCCGGAAAAATCCGCCACTCGCGGATTTGCGAATTCTCGGTAAATTCGCGGGAGTTCGCGGATCGCGAATTTACTGAAAATTCACAAAATCCGCGAGCGGAACGGATTTTCCGCTCATACTTAGTCACAAACCCTTTCCTTCAACTGCGTGCCTGCTCCTGCGCTCGAAATCTTTCCTCACACGCGTTCCAAGCAGCCACCGCTCTCGCGCCTGGAAGCGCACACCGAGTGCTCGAGACCACACGCTCTCCAACTGTCAACTGAACCAAAAGAAGGTAACCTGCTACTAATAATTTATTAACTCTCCGTTAATAAACATACTTTATAAATCATAACACCACACTCTCATACTCCAGCCTACTAATTTAAAAACAAATTCATACATCCGATATATAAACCTTTCCCATTAAACACTAAACAAATCCCCTCATAAACTTTCTCTTAACCCCTTGCATGCTGGTGACGAACCCCAGCTGTCACGCTCCGTGGTGCTCGTGTGCTGATGACGGCTGGGGTTCGTCACGGCCCGCCCTGTTCATTTGTTTACCGCACAGCGGCGGAAACGGGCCAGCAGCGAAGGGGTTAAACTCATCTATTCCATCGTTTACATACTTTAATCCAGGTTAATTTACCAAACATACCAATAGAAATTATCAGATCTTGTGTTCGAGCAGCAACAAAAGAGGAAGATGGCTGCTGATCAAGGGGACTTATACATGTTGTAAGTTCTGGAATGTTTGGTTATATTCTAAGTTCTAAGATATTGTTGCTGATGTGTTTGGGCGGTAATAAAGGGTAATAAAGGGATATGCATAATGTTGGCCTCCGGGCCTTTGACATAAAATCTACACTTTCTTGGGATTCAGCAAAATGCATACCTGTTTACAGCAAAAAGCTGAAATGATCAGACTTCAGCTCAGAGAGAGTGCTTCCTCAAAAGGAAACAACAGATCAGCTGGGCTCAGATCTTCTCCTCTCTGATTTGAATCTGTATCAGCTCCCAGTACAGTAATGGATGCTGTGGCACACACATCAGGCTATCAGTCTCTGGCAGGATCTCTGGCAGGGTCTTGTGCGATAATCTAAGGTGAAGAACTTTCTGCCTCAGTGGCCACTTCATATGATTTTTATACTATTGGCCATTGACCTGCACCGTGCATAGGGATTTTGGGGGGAATTTTCATTAAATTCTAGAGTTAACCTGTATGCATCAATATGATAGTCTTCAGACAAATCAGGATAAAACAGAATGACAAAAGTAGGCCAATTCAGACTGCATTGTTTATGTAATATTCGCTATCTGACCTTGAACTATAGTTAACACAGAATGCGTCCCAGACTGATGTCACATTAGGTGTGTTGTTAAGATCATTGTCTGGGTGGTTTGACACTTCCACAGGATCATTGGAAGTAAGGACAGATGGTATCTAGGTCAAATCTAGAAAGGCCGATTATCAGGCAAAAAAAATGGAGTCTGGCCTGCACAAAATGGAGTCTGGCCATTGGATCTTTACGACACCGAAGGGGGCACCAAAGTAATTTGAAAAGTATGTTTTCCCCTGAATGGTGCAGTTGTGTCCCCCAAGCAGGGCAGGATTGAGCCCCCCAGGGAAAATCAAAATGACAGTTATAATTTTGGGGATTTTGGGTGAGGGGGGCTGACTCCCTATGGGGGCATGGCATTGTTAATTTAAATGTTTTTGTGCCCCCAGGGGAAAACAAATGGCAGCCATTATTTTCTGTTTTTATTTGGGGGGGTAGAATCAGCCCTGCCTTGGAAATGTGCTAATACCCCCACCCCTGCGGCACAATTATTTATTTTTTAAGTATGTTTTCTCCTGTGGGGGGCACAATCTCACCCTGAAGGAGAGAACAATCAAACCCCCTGGAGACATATATGGCTGTAGTCCGCTGGACCACCAGTTAGTGTGATGGCCCATGGATGGGTATTTTGTTAGTGGTGTCTATTGAAACTAACAATTGCCTCAATATTGAAATTTGAGCTACATTCTATTTTACTATTATAACCCCTTCCGTGCGGCCGCGATTTTCACCGTGTGCGACCGCCGGCAGAACACGGGCGGGCCATGACGAACCCCAGCCGTCATCAGCACACGAGCACTGTAGTGCATGACGGCTGGGGTTCGTCACCAGCATGGAAGGGGTTAAATAAAGGCCAGATTGACAAAGATTTTGCATCATGTTTGCATGACTTTTTTCACTCATACCCAAACCCTTGGTTTTTTACGCTAATCCATATGTACAAAGACTTGTAGTCAAGGACTTGTGCCAAAATCTAGCACATGACTGGAATTACCTTAAGAAGGAGAAATATATGTTTCTCTAGAGGAAAAAGCCTCAAAGTGTAGTTTGAATGCAGGAAGCCGCCACTTTCTGCACAATAACTGTCCTGACCATAACATGAACGCCTTTGCTCTACGGAGCAAGGTTGCCTGCATTGGCGCAAGGCAGCACACAGCACACCAGCACATGGAGCGCGCAGAAGTGCGCCATTTCTTTGAAGATATGGTGCCGTTCTGCTCTCCCCAGGTGAGACAGCGCAGAACCTTTACTCCCTGCGTTACCCCACTTGTCCTATGCAGTATGATGTGGAACTGCATATGTAGCATGTTAAAGTAATACTCCTTTTTTTCCTTTTTTTATGTCTTTGGAAAAGCTGCAGCAGCTAAGTGTTTTGTGTTTTTTTGCTTTCACGCTTTGTCACAGATATATCACAGACAGACAAGCACCCATTGATAATCTAAGTTCTTTTACACTTTGTCACATACAACTCACAGACACCCACACCCACAAATTGATTTAGAACCATACTCCTGCCTTCTACAAAGGACAAAATGTTTTAGAAGGAAGCTTTTAGACAGTCAACAGAGATGGCTCCTCAGTGGATGACTGATACTCAGGCCGTAACTCAAAGTAAGGAGGACAGCTCTGAGGCAGGGTCAGATACTGAGACAGCATCTGAAAGAATAAAAATGGAGCAGAATCCGGAAGCAAATTATTAGTTGCCAGAGCTTCATCTGAAGTCATCTTCCAGTGATTCTGAGGAACATAGTCATGGAAGTCATGATGTCCCTTCACAATCACAATCTGTGCAGTGGAGAGACAGTAGCAGGGTAGACTAGCCCAGGGAGTAGTCCTGTGTGGATGAGAAGCACAGACCAAATGCTCTCTTGGCATCCCCCAAATTAGTGCAGCCCCAAATTCCCCTGTTCACTACACTTGCTGGATGTAATGTCAATATAGCAAATGTTTTGCCTATTGACTACGTCCATTTCATTTTGGTTGTGGACTTTTTTGAGGAAATTCTGCACCATTCACATCTGCATGGGGTGGGGAACAGTTTCTGAGGGAGAATGGTGGCTCTCTTAGGCCTCCGTCTTGGCACACCAGTGGACTCCCACTTCACTAGGGAAGTTGAAGAAATTTCTGGGCCTTATGCTAAAAATGGGGATAGTGCACAAACTAAGCATACAGTCCTAGTTTACTCGCACAATGTGGGTAACACCCAGCTTCACACAAGTCATGAGCAGAGATAATTTTTTGCTATTGCAGCGTATGCTACTTTTGCTTCTTTGCCCTGAGACCATCCAGACCATGACAGGTTGTTCAGAATTCAGCCTGTTGTGGACCATTTGTCAGCCAAGTTTCCAGAGACTTATACTTCTGGAAAGAATATAGCCACTGATGAGTGCTTGATCCTTTACCAAGCAAAGGCTTCAGTTTAGGCAGTACATATTGAGCAAAAGAGCCTGTTATGGCAGCAAAATGTACATACATTGTGAGAGCTCTACTAGTTACGTATACAGACTGTATACAGGGAAGGACTCCACTTTAAATCCCATAGGTTGCCCTTCCATACTAGGAGTCATAGAAAAGAATGAATGGGAGATTTTCCAACCACTCCTTCTTAAAGGGTATAACCTTTATGTGGACACCTTTTACACATGAGAAGAGCTGTTAAATGAACTGTACAAAGCTGGCACTGTACAGTTTGATGTACAGTTTGATGTCGGCACACAGGATTCCCACAGGAGCTTGTGTAAGAAGCTCCAAAAATCCTAGAGCACTGTATTGCATTTCAATGAACCTCTTCCAGTCAAATTCTATGAAAGGCAGGATGGGTACATGCACACTACAATCCATTATGAGAGCCCATCCGTATACTTGATTACAAAAAGTACATGGGCATGAGTCGTAAATCTTGCACATTATAAAAGAAGCTGTTTACCCACCTGACCAAATTCGCAACATACAATACATATGGTATTTACTGTAAGACCACCACAGGAAGACCAACATCTATACTTAACTTTCAGTTAACCGTCATTGAAAGTCTTGTTGCTGAAGAAACAGCAGCCTTCACTTCATCTCCAGTAAAGGACATGGCAAGGCTGCATGATCAGCACTTTTCTGACGGCATTTCCGCAACAGTGAGAAAGGCTTAATAATATTATTGTTGCAGAGTCTGTTCTAAGCAAGGAAAGATATCCACAATAGGGGTCTGTATAATTAACCCACTATACTTGGACATGAACAAGCGATACTACAGAAGAAGGTATAATGTGGAGAAAACTCACACAGCAAAACCTCAACACAGTGAAAACTCAAATCGATCACTGGAATAATTGTCTATTCATGGCACAGTGTGATTTATTTGTTCATAGGCAAGCTCCATAGCCTTCTCTCTCTTCACTAGTAAATTTTACCCTGCCACAGTCCAACACTTTCTCTACTGTTGCACTGACTGGATTGGGAATATAAATGTTACCCTACTGTTGCACTGACTGAAGCAAGAATAGTAAATGTTACTCTCCGCAATACAATGCTTTCCCTACTGTTGAACTGAGTGGAGTAGGAATAGTTAATTGGACCTCTCTGCAATCCAACACTTTCTCTACTGTTGTATTGACTGTGGTGGGACTTGTGCATTTTACAGCTATGATAATTATAAATTGTAGTGGGAATAGTAAATATATTCATTTAAAAATGTTGTAGTTGACTTTATATTGATTCAATGTATATTAATATGTTTTTTAATTATACAATGTATTATTATTAATGTTTTTAATATTGCATTTATTTTTAGGAAATTCAAATTTTTTATTTTGTTTCATTTTATATTTATAATCAAAATTGTTTGTTTAGAAAAAAATATGTTATAAATTAAAAATATTAATTTATTAATAATATTAAATTAGATATATGTAAAGAAATATATATATAAATATATTCTTTTGTTAATTTCTGAAAATAATAGTTATATTTTTCAAAAATATTATTAAATATATATTATTTTTATTGTATTGGAATTATTACTTAATTAATGTGGATTATTGAAATTTATATATATTTACAAATTGATAGTTTAGACAATATTAATGACAACTATATTTTATTTCAATATTTTTGTAATTTACATTATAAGTATAGGAAGTCAATATGCTTGACATCTATATTTTTGACTTGATATTTAAGTATGTAGATATTTTGGTAGTTGATATTTTGTCAATAAACTATCTCAGACTATCCTTGGTCAGTGGTAGCATACCCTCCCAGGTGATGGAGGGCTTCGCAAATAAGTATAACATTATAGAAATCGGCACCAAACACTACATATGTGGTCATATTTGTGACCTGATTGCCATCTTCATCCTAGGTCATAACTTGGTAGATGTTCAGTTGACTGTATGACAAGTGTATTAAAGTTTTAACACCAAAAGGAGTAAGGAGCAATAAAATATCTGTGTTTCGTTGTGGCATGTGTTGTGTGTCTTAATACTGCCCTCATGCACGCATTTGAGTGACATGCTTCATCATAGGGCTGCTTACGAAACACCCCGGTGCAGCCAATGCCAGGGGTGGAGCAATAGGGTGGGGGAAGACAATACAACACAAAAGAGAGACAATAATATTTCAAAAGTGACTGGGAACGCCAGAAGTGCAAGTACAGTGTGGTGTAGATTAAAACTAGCTTGGAGATGTTGCTGTGCCTATAACTTTATTCCTGGATCCTCCAGCCAGGATTAAAAACGTGAAGGGTGGTGGTGATTGGGAGATATAATGTGCTTCCTACACCCCTCCTTTCTGACTAGTTGTCTACATGTTTCGGCCGTGTGTTTCTGTGATCCTTGATTGGGGTTCACGCAGGTCTTCTTCAGGGCTCTGCCGTTCCCATTGTAATTGTGTAACTCTCTCATCTCTGGTCAAGATAAGACGGTGTCAAGAACCATAGTTCTGTATCTGATGGATTACCTCTAGGATAATCGTAGAATATACTAGAAGGAACAGGGGGACAAGAAACATAAATAAAGGGAAAAAGAAATTATAAGGAATAATCTCCCTCATGTTTCTAAAGCAATACGTATAGGTATACATATACATGAAAGTATGTCCTGTTGGATCGTTCATAACACCAGAAAACATGGGTACATCACCCTGAAAGAACTCATATTCATCAGAGTAAAACTAGTAACTCTTACTTTACCATTCATACTTGTTGCCTTTTAAGAGGCATAGATATCAGCGTCGCGTACATTATAATAATTATTTGTATAGTCCACTAATTGCAACAGACGGGGCTTGGTGTATCCTTACTCACCAAATTTAGCCCTATATCATGCTTGAAATGGCGGTGGGCAAGGAGAGACACCCTATACTCACACTCTATGGGAGGAAAAATCATCACCGGGAAGAGAGACATTTTGACATAGTTACTGGTCATAGAGTAGCGTGAATAAATAAAATCTTTAAAAATAGGATTCATTTGTTTTTGGAATGTAAATATAGCCTATGTGATTAGGTGGAAGCTTATCATTCAGCCACAGCTCCATGTAGGTGTTAGAGCGTGATGGCTGTGGTCTTAGCCTCTGTTAAAAAGCTAGGACGGAGTTGAATAAAGTTTTGTAGACCGTAACGACAGTGCCATAAGCGTATTTTGTTAGCGGATGGTTACTAAGCACTGTAGGAATGGCTCGTAATGTATGCATAGCCCTTCTCAGGTGTCTCATGTAGGTACGCTTACAGATGGGATTTGCCACACTGCAGTGCCCCCATAGCGCTGCCCTCTCTCTTCTTAGTAGTTGTGCGCCCGCTGCCTTTATGTAGGTCTGTGGCAGAGGAGCCGGGCAGTATTTGCCACACTTTTGTGTGTACTAGTGTTTAGAGTGGCAGCACAGCCACAGGGGAATACGGAATCACTGCATTTCGCTGATTAGAGCAGTCTATCAGAGCGCTGCACAAACTTTTTCTGTACAGTCCACTACGACAGTAAAACCATCTTTATTCATAATGGCACAGGATGAGGGACTATCCTTCAGAGAGGATATGGTGGCAGAAATGTTGGTAGGTCCCTCATTACTGGGTGACGCAACATTGAACCAAGTCCTCACACAAGAGGAGGGCAGGGAAACTCTATTGGAACTCAATAGAACACACGTTAAGACCATACTACACGCTGCAATCCTGACTGAATACTTCAGGGGGATTGCGGCACCACAGGGTCTTCTCGTCACCAATGAACCCCTCATCTTCCTAAAGGATGCCGCGTTCAGACAGGATTGGGAACTCATTGTGTGGAAGTTCACCAGGGATTGGCTGGTCTTAATTATTAGTACAGCTAGAAGGATAGCCGATACCCTGGTGATACAGATTCAGGCAAGCGAGCAGAGATTGAAAGCCGAGGTTTTATCGACTACATTCAGTCACAAAATGGATGAGGTCATCTCCGAATTGGGAGAGTATCGAGATTACTTGATGGAATCAAAAATATTGAAATTGCAAAAAGACTTCATAAAGTTCTCTAAAGAGAAGGTCTATACCAATACCAAAGAGGAATATGTCCAACAAAAACTTGCAGACATGCAGAAAGGTACCCAGCAGGGCAGACAAAAACACCAGAACACCGCTAGTAGCAGTAGCGAGAGCAGCGACTATGACTTTCCACAACGCAGGATGGGTAGGGGCAGAGGTTATCAAAGGGGACCACAAACCTTCTTTCCCGCTACCCTTTCAGGGTTTCCCAATCAAGGCTATAATTGGCCAGTAATGGGTTTTCCCCAACATCCGGGTTACCCAAATCCTCACTTCCAACCATCACAGTTCCAAAAGCCACTGGTTCCTTTTTTAGGCAGGGGCAGAGTCAAACAGAAGGGCCAACAGAGGGTCACCTGGCATGACCAGGATCAGGAGCTGAACCAACGAGTGACCAGGAACATTGCCCAGAGCATGCTACCAGGAACAAGCAGGCAACATCCCTAGTGGTCAACCTTTCCTCAACGATCCTGACACGCCCACAAGAGAACCTCCTTAATAAAGGCCTAGGTTTCATCCCGATGAACCATCTGGATCATTTCCAACTACAACAGGAGCTGGCCACGTCCTTTAGGAATGTGAGACCAAAAGTGTTCTTTGAAGATGCAGAAGCTACGAACACGTCCACAGGAATACGCCCTTGCCCCTTAAGTCTACATTTACACCCCAGATTGCCAGGCTACCCCAGGAGGTGGGTACATTCGAACAAGCCGTCATAAATGACCTTGAGAACCTGAGGAGAAAAGATGTATGTTAGTTCGCCAACATGAGCATTATCGAGAAGGTGGCACTGAGGGAACTAAGGAGAGCCCCTCGATTATCATAAAACCGGCGGACAAAGGAGGAGCCAGAGTTGTCCTGGATAAAACCACTTACGAGAATGAGTGCCGACGCTTCCTATCGGATGGAAGGTACTACCAAGTACTAGAAAGGGACCCCACGACAGAGATAACCAGGGACATCGCTACACTTGTGGAGGTGGGATTGGCCAATGATTGGATCTCTAAACATGAGGCGGATTACCTCATTAAAGACCAACCCAGAACACCTTATTTTTACATATTGCCAAAAATTCACAATCTAACTAGACCCCCGCCTGGCAGATCCATCGTTTCGGGCATCAGATCGTTTCGCGAACCGTTGTCACAATTTTGTGATTTTTATCTGAAACCATTGGTTACGAGACTAGCGTAATACCTTTAGGATACCTTGGATATCCTTAACCGCATCAAGGAGATGGACTTCGATACCAACAGCGAATTCTTTATAGGCCTGCATTTTGAGGCGTTATACACCAACATCCCACAAAGGGAGACCCTACGGGTCCTGGAAGATATCCTGTTCAAAGAAGAATGGCGGTATCAAACAGCACGTGCTTTCATCTTAAACCTGGCTGAGATCGCCCTTACAAAGAACTTCTTTGAGTTTAGGGGCACCCTCTACCTACAGACCCAAGGGACCTTGATGGGCAGTACCTTTGCCCAGAGCCTGGCGGGTCTGTACATGGGTTCATTCGAAAAGACTGAAATCTACGATCCACATTGCCCATGGACAGAGAACATACAACTTTGGCGTTGTTATATTGACGACGTCCTGCTGATTTGGAAGGATGATGAACAATCAGTCATTCAATTCCTTGACTGGTTGAATCACAGGAACGCCCAATCCATTTTAATTCTACTGTAACAAAGACAGGATTACCCTTCTTGGATTTAATGATTGAACCAAACTAACGCAAATTCCAGATCAGAGTTTATCATAAGCCCACAGACAAGAATGCCCTACCAGCGTATGATAGCAAAACCTGCTGATGGGCCAATTTTTTTGATTAAGACGTAATTGTACTGGGAAATCCACTTTCAAAGAGGAAGCTACACTCCTCTCGAATAAACTCACTCAGAGGGGATATCCGGAATATACCATTGCGAGAGCCAGAAAAAGAGCTGTAAATGCTAACAGGAACAACCTTCTGGAAAAAACAAATAGACCAGAAACGGATAAACCAGTGTGTGTCAATACGTTTAACACGGCCTCCCACCAAATCAAACAGTTGGTACTCAAACATTGCAGCATACTTAACTCAAATGGCATGAATGTTGCCAAGCCCCTGTTCTATTTCAAAAGGAGCGCAAATTTGAAAGATCTGTTAGTACACACAAGACCCATTGCTCACCAACAAAGGAGATTAGTAGGACCAGGTCAACTACCTCCCGTACAAGGTCACTCACGATGCGGATCATGCAGCATGTGCCACCTGACCAACAATACCAAATCCATAGATGTTGGACTCACCTTCCCATGGGAACAGAGATCACAGACCAATTGTAATTCGGACTGCGTAATCTACCTCATCACATGTCCTTGCCGCATGCAGTATGTGCAAAAAGCACAGTTGATGGACAGAATGCAGAACAATTTCATACATTCACCCCAGTACAGAGATCTGGGCCTAAATAATCGGTTTTTTTCACTCCACACCACCCCAGTTCAGACATGGCCATATGCAAATCAGTCTGACCCTGTGCCTCATGGGAACAGTCCAGCCCGAACTGTCAAGCCATGCCTTCCCTGGACCGGAAACAAGCTTCCGAGGACCGGTTTCTGGCATTCCAGCTGCCTTCGGCTTGCTTGAATCCAGTGGTGTGGAGAGCATGGAACTCACGTCTGAGCATACCCATCCCACTCGGGGTGACAAATGCAAAAACCACAGTTGATGGACAGAATACAGAACAACGTCATACATTCACCCCAGTACAGAGATCTGGGCCTAAATCCATCATTTTCTTTCACTCCACACCACCCCAGTTCAGACATGGCCATATGCAAGTCAGTCTGACCCTGTGCCTCATGGGAACAGTCCTGCCGAAACTGCCAAGCCATGCCTTCCCTGGACCGGAAACAAGCTTCTGAGGACTGGTTTCTGGCATTCCAGCCGTCTTCAGCCCGGGTTGCTTGAATCCAGTGGTGTGGAGAGCATGGGACTCACGTCTGAGCATACCCATCCCACTCGGGGTGACAAATGCAAAAAACACAGTTGATGGACAGAATGCAGAACAATGTCATACATTCACTCCAGTACAGAGATCTGGGCCTAACTCCATCGTTTTTTTGCACACCACACCACCCCAGTTCAGACATGCCCATATGCAAATCAGTCTGACCCTGTGCCTCATCGGAACAGTCCAGCCTGAACTGCCAAGCCATGCCTTCCCTGGACCGGAAACAAGCTTCCGAGGACCGGTTTCTGGCGTTGTTATATTGACGACGACCTGCTGATTTGGAAGGGTGAGGAACAATCAGTCATTCAATTCCTTGACTGGTTGAATCACAGGAACCCCCAATCCATTTTAATTCTACTGTAACCAAGACAGGATTACCCTTCTTGGATTTAATGATTGAACCAAACTAACGCAAATTCCAGATCAGAGTTTATCATAAGCCCACAGACAAGAATGCCCTACCAGCGTATGATAGCAAAACCTGCTGGTGGGCCAATTTTTTTGATTAAGACGTAATTGTACTGGGAAATCCACTTTCAAAGAGGAAGCTACACTCCTCTCGAATAAACTCACTCAGAGGAGATATCCGGAATGTACCATCGCGAGAGCCAGAAATAGAGCTGTAAATGCTAACAGGGACAACCTTCTGGAAAAAACAAACAGACCAGAAACGGATAAACCAGTGTTAACACGGCCTCCCACCAAATCAAACAGTTGGTACTCAAACATTACAGCATACTTAACTCAAATGGCATGAATGTTTCCAAGCCCCTGTTCTCTTTCAAAAGGAGCGCAAATTTGAAAGATCTGTTAGTACACACTAGACTCATTGCTCACCAACAAAGGAGATTAGCAGGACCAGGTCAACTACCTCCCGTACCAGGTCACTCACGATGCGGATCATGCAGTGTGTGCCACCTGACCAACAATACCAAATCCATAGATGTTGGACTCACCTACCCATGGGAACAGAGATCACAGACCAATTGTAATTCGGACTGTGTAATTTACCTCATCACATGTCCTTGCCACATGCAGTATGTGGGCATGATCAGTGGTAAGATTAAGACATGCATTACAGAACACCGAAGCACGATAAGGTGCTTAAAGTCCAATATGAAACTCACTGCACACTACCTGGAGAAACGTCACACCAATGGTGACCTGGTGTGGACAGTAATTGAAAAACCCTTTATGAACCCGTTCATGGGGGACTGAACGAGGGCCCTACTCCTGAGAGAGCAAAAATGGGTATGCTGCCTTAAAAGTGATCTGATTGGCCTTAACAATGATATTCTGTGGCATTCCCTTAACAGATAAATGCCCATCCTCTGTTTAAATGATTTTAGATATATCATGCGCAGGGCCTAGTATCAGCTGCATCCATACCCACTACTGGTAGTGTGTTTTCTACCTCAAGTGCATAGGCTTTGACGTTGTGATTTCTAATGGTCAATGCATCTCCCTGGGGATATTTACAATTAGAATCACTCCTAGATGTTACTCTTTCTGCGTCCCCCCCCCACAAGCTGGCATTTCTTTATAAGCGTATTATGCCACAACAGCATTCATTTGGATGAGTGCACTACTCGTAGCGAGATCTTGCCGCTTCCGCAAGCCCCCATCCTCTGAGAGGAGGCTGGTCACCTTGTCAACATGACGCAGGTAACACATGGTGCAGGACACTGGCAATGATCTGGTTGCCGTGACACCCTTTTGACATGTCACAACGCGCCTCACGTGACCGGAACTACTTCGGACTCGAATGCGGATATAACAACCAGTTCCTCGCTACATTGCCGCAGACCTACACAGCGGCGACAGGCGAGCGATTGATGAGAAAAACCTCAAGTAACACTGAACAAATTACTAATCTGCGTAAATTCAAACAAATCACACAAAACATTGCTCTCGAATGAAAGAATGAATATGGAGGATAACCTCTGGGCTAAAGTACTTTTTTCAGTAAGAAGTCCAACTCAGAGGACTTCTAGAAACTAGAGGATGGCATCAAGACTCCCGACTCCATCAACAACTCCAATATCACCAGGTTAATTGGGTAACTTATCTCACCAATCAATTTAGTTCAGCCCCTGCTTACATTCCTTTGAAAATAAGGATAGCAAAAGTCTTATTCCGGAAAATAAGCTTCTTACCCAGGCATAGAAGTATACGAACACTGCGGACTCAGCTCCTTCAAATGTAGAAATGCCTCTCCTGTTACCGTCTCTTATGCTAAAGAGATAGGTATTGGGCATGGAGATGCACTTCAGGGCCAAACAGGATCCCGCAGGCAATCTACAAGACGAGCATTCGCCTTTAAGAAAATTAAAATGCCACCAGTCTTAAACAATGTCTTACAGACCAAGGGTATACCAGAATCCTGGAGAGGATCCATAATTAATGAAATTTATAAAGGAGATGATCAGTCACAACCAGGAAACTATCGACTTACAGCACTCCTAGACAAGCTAGAGAAGTAGTTTGCTGCATTTATATTAGGAAGTTGATACCATGGGTGTTCAATAAAAAAATCATCTGGATAAATCAAACTTGTTTCACTCGAGCAACTGGCCACAGGACTAACATTAAGGCACTCGCGCTTATCTCAGATCAAAGTTAAAAAAGCATCAACCATTAGATTTATGTTTTATAAACTTCAAGTTTGCCTTTGACTGTGTACAGTGCAATAAATTGTGGGCCAAATGGGAACAATGAGAAATTCTCCCACCCCCTTCTAAAAGCAATTCAACTAATATTTAAAAATACTTGGCTGAGAATCAAGGTAAAGGATGGCACTCTCCTGTCAAGGAGATTAGACACCCATCTGGGTTTGAAACGGAGGTGTGTCTTTTGGCCGACATGACCCCTATCTTAGAAGCTGTTAAATCTCATCCTCTTAAATCACAAGGTTGTCATATTTCAAATTTGTTGAATGCAGATGCCGTAAGTCTGTCCAGCTAAAGAAAAACTGGTCTTCAACCTTTGATTGATACACTCTATTCAACCAGAAATGGGATGGAAATCAACCAGAAAAGGTCATGGTTATCAACAAGGAAATAAGGGAAAATCATAAATAGTACTTACAAGTTCAACCGCTAGACAATATGGATGAGTACTAATACCTTGGGGTACTTTTTGATGCAAAATTCTCATTCAAGCCCCAAAAACAACAACTAATATAGAAAGGAAATGCAATGATATTTACCTTTCAAACCCTACATAGAACCCTGAGAGGTCTGGGTCTGGCATCTACATTAAACATTGTTGGAGACAAAATCTTGCCAACCTTGACATAAGGTATTTAAGCTCTCAGTGGCTGTGACAAGGCACTGCTAGACACAATTATTTTTAAAAAGTACAGGGATCTCTTTAATTTACGAAAAGATGCATCTACAACACAGATCCGTTTAGAATTTGGAATAATTATACAAGTAAAAGCAAGACAAGGGATCTACATTAAATGCTGCTACAGATTGAAAACAACAACTAATAGCTCCCTTAATAAACTATTGTGGACAGTGATTGCAAATGGCCCTGTTATACCATCAAGGACTTATTTAGACTCTTCTATACAAGCCTTTTTCAGATACAATCACTTAGGGACCTCACATTCACCTATGCCACATTCAAAAACATCACTCAATAGCGTTATGAAGAAAGTATTGGTAGTTGTAGACAGCAGTATCAATAGTTGTGGACAAGACAGCTTTATTAAATAGGTCTCATGCTTGGATGCTTTTAAGTAACTACAAAATGTTAAAATCTAAGATTTGTTTTGAGACTTTTTATTCAGCATTTTTAAAACACAAATTTATGACCTACTCATTCGTACCTTTGCCATCCCTTATGCATAACCTGCCGTGACTACGGAATAGCAAATCAACTGCTGTCTATGTAGGTCAGGTAAAGAGAACACAGTTCATCTAGTTTGCATCTGTCTCACACTTTTAAAGGAGAGAGATCTTTTAAAATTGGCTTTTTAATCGTCGAGGCATCCAATCATGTAGACAAGTAATTCTCGCATATTTTAATACTGTGACCATGCCCCCATCCAGCTAAAATTGCACTTCCTGATCGCTAGTCAGGGATGCAAATGTTACGTCTCAGTCTTAAAATGCTATCCTGTGACCCTGCGGTCCAGGAAGTGGAAAAGGCCATTATAGATTATCTTGCGATTAATGACACTAAACACACAGCAATAGCGACACTCTGGGAAACCCTCAAAGCAGTAGTAAGGGGAACATATATCACCACAGCCACGAGACTCAACAAGAAGAAGGCGGTTAAAGACTTAGAGGAGGCACACTGGTGAACGGGTTCACATAGAACCAGGTGTCAAATGACCATAGCGCGAAAACAGCTCAGGGCTCTCAACATGAATGCAGAAGAGCATGCACTACTGTGCACGTGACAGAAATACTAAGCAGAGGGAAATAGAGCTGGGAAGTTATTGGAGCATAGACTACCGCTCGGGTGCAGTCCCAACACGTACATGGCTGTTAGATCAAGATCAGAGGCTTAAAACACGGGACGAAGACATTGCAGCCATGTTTAGCCAATTCTATGCACAACTGCATGGCGGGAATGGGCAATCACTGAGGGACTGCACTCCCTGCAGAGAGCGGAACCCATTGACAACACTATCAGAGCACACAGCAGCACCTTTAGAGGCCGGCATAACCGAGCAGGAAGTCTTGGATGCGATAGGGAGACTTAAGCTAGAGAAGGCGCCTGGGCAAGAATGCTTTTATAAGCAATATGCAACACTATTGTCCCCGGTATATAATTCCTTTAGCACCTCTGGGGCACTTACATAGTTAATGCACACAGCGATAATAACTGTCCTGCCGAAACCGGGCAAGGACCCTCAGTGCTGTGCATCCTACCGTGCCATATCACTACTCAATGTAGATGCCAAATTCTTCACAGAGATACTGGTACACCAACTGGGAAGATATATGCCAGGACTGGTAGATCCTGATCAGTCTCAATTTATACCCAGCCGTACGTGTGGGGATAATATCAAGCAGCTCTTCCACTTGCTGGATAAAATCCAGTGTGCTCAAACACCGACTTTATTTCTGTGCATAGATGCCGAAAAGGCATTAGACTGAGTGCACTGACCATACCTGCGGGTGGTGTTGAAGGCTTTTGGCCTGGACCCCTGCTGTCGACAAAGTCAACAATAGTCTGTTCTCGGCTTTCTCTATCTCCAGGGGGACGCATCAGGGATGTCTGCTTTTGCCACTCCTGTTTGCGCTCTATATGGAGCCTCAGCGGAGTGCAGTCAAAATCATTCCCTCATTGAAGGAGTTTGGAGGGGGGCCAATCCCATAAAATAGCTCTACACGCAGACGACGTGTTATTGACTGTCACCAAATCACGACAGTTACTGCCTCCATTACTAGAGGAACTCTTAGCATTTGGCTAGGTCTCCATTTTTAAGATGAACGCCATCAAGTCCCAAGCACTTAACATCACCATCCCACATGATGAACAAACATGCCTTGCTATGGACTTTCCCTTCACATGGGCCACACAGGGAATCCTGTACTTGGGTATAGACATACTACCTACTATAGATAGCTCTGTATCTCACAACTATTCCAAACTATTAAAAACAGTGCGATACCTCATCCAATAATGGCACGGGCCCCATCTCCTGGCTAGGACATATAGCAGCTGTAAAGATGACTCTATTGTTCAAGATTCTAATGCCACTGACGCCGCCTGCCTCTATGCTAAAGAAGCTACATTCCACCATTGAGGCCTTTATGTGGAGTGGCAAGCGGCCTAGAATGGCCAAGGAGTGGGTATATCTCCCGATAGCCAAAAGACGGCTGGGCATACACAATCTAATAAGATACTTCTAGGCTGCACAACAGCGCTTCATGGTGGAGTGGCAACGTCCACTAACTGAAAAGCACTGGTGCTTCCTAGACTACCGAAGTGGTTGGGATACACATGTGGAAAATACCATGGCTCCCGCGTAGTATTCGGCTGCCGGGAGTCTATATCTCCCCAATGGTCACGGCCATAATAGGAGATTGGGACAAGACTTGTCTCCCTAAACAGCTCTCTACACCGATCTCTCTGCTTACACGAATCATAGGTAACCCGGACTTCCTACAGGCAAAGCAGGAGCTGTTGGCAAGAAGCCAATTGCAAACACATTGGAGATTTGTTTGATGTATGTGGCCTGCTAGACTTCAGGACTGTGCAACAAGACTTTGAGCTCCCAGATTCTGAGTATTGGCACTATGTTGCATTACGACACTGGGTAACACTCCCTACCATTCGGCCCCATGCAAACAGGCAACTGACCTTATTTGCGTGCTGGCAAAGAAAAGATGACTGTCGCTTATTGTTGGACATATACAAATTCCTAAACACCGTAGCCAACCCATCTCACACACCCACCAGGAAGCGGTGGGAAACAGAATGTGAACGCAAATTCACCAATAAGGAGTGGACAGACATTTTAGATCGTGTTCGCACATCAGCCACAGCTGCCTTGGCCATAGAAAAGTTGTTGAAGATTGTCCATTATTGGTATTATACCCCAGCCTGCCTAGCTCAGTGGCAGAGAGGGAAAGATGACACTTGTTGGCGATACTACACTTACTCAGGCACACTTTCCTGTTTTTATGGCACTGCCCCAAACTCCATCGTTATTGGACGGATGTCCTGGCGGATTTCGACCAGATGTTCAATACCGAAATACCCTGCTTCCCCAGATATCTTTTACTGGGACTGCCCAATGTTAAAACATATCCACTGCACTCTTATAAGGGAAAGGCCATCACCCTGGTGCTACGTGCAGCGAAGCAAGTCCTGCTATCAAAATGGGCACTGACACTATCCTAACACATGTGGATTGGCTGCACATACTCTGGGACTTAATAGGAATAGAAAAGATAACGGCAGTTATAAGACATACCTTACCCAAGTTTGAGAAAACATGAGGAACATGTATGAAACACCTCTCTAGCATATACCACAAACTCACATGTCCAATATATCTGCGAGTACTGTGACTCGCGCCCAGCACCCAAGATGACAACCAAGACATTAATAAGAAGTGTGATGATTAACCAAACAGAACTATGATGGATGAGCATGGACTGTTTTGTTCCTTTCTGTATGTTGGACCATTCTTGTTCCCCCCCCCCCCCCCCCCCTCCTTTGTTATTTCTTCTTGCGACATCGCTGGCCAGTGGATTTAGGCGAAGGAAGTTGTAACTCAAACTCAATTAAAAAACACTATACAATCCTAAAAAACTCACAGAATAAGTTGCCATGTTTTCTTTATTTTGATGCAAGTTTTAATTGTTTAGTGATGTACATTTTCTACATACTGTTCACATTTAATTGCATTAAATTTGCATGGTAAACGTATATTATCTTCATAATGTTGGCAGCGAATCAGTTCTTGGTTATCCAATTTTTACTTTGGAATAGTACCCCAGTACCTTTTCTCAAATGATCACACACTAATTCTCATACGTTGGAAAAACATTAGCCCCAGTGGGGGTGCACAGAGAATTTATTTTTGGGTTTGTTAACAAGTTTTGCTCCGTTTGAAGAATCTTTATAATCCTTTCCAAAAAACCGTTCATCACCCTCAGCTTCTTTCTGGAATGTTTCAGGGTGATCCATCAAGTGGGTCCGAGAAAAGGTGGAAGGGGCAAAACACAATTTCCCTATTCAATTTCCATAGGGATTTTTGAACAACACTACAACCAAAACAGTTGAATGGAACTACACCAAATTTGACAGAAAGCTAGATCTTCACCTAGAAAGAGCGCCTTTTCTTATTTGGTGTAAATCTATTCTGTAGTCCTTGAGAAATTAAGGTTCAACTTTTATGGACGATTGGGTAGGCAAGAGTCCCGGGGGCACGCTATTCCAAATAAAAGATGATCTGATTGGCCGAGGGGGCTTTTTTCCCCGTTGGCCGTGAGTTCTAGTTCTAGTGAGTTATAGTACTTTTATGTACTCTTAAACATACCCTGTATTCCAATCTTTAGGTCTGTGTATTAACGGAAGTGATTTTGTGCCTTTCGATTACAGAGAGAGCTGATTGAATGCCACCGCATTGTAAATCATGTAATTAAATACATACTCTTGTTGTTCAGATCATCTCCCTCAGGTGTTCGCAGATGGCCTGCTCCGCTTGCAGTAAAATGCCAGCAGGCACATGTTGCGGTTCAGTTGCTTTCAGTTGAGTGTACATTACAGTATTAGCATTCTCTAGCTTTCTGGAAAGATGTACAAAAACTCTCTCTTTCCTCTGGTGCCACCTTCAGTTCTGGGACAGTATTTTGTATTCTGTGATGGAGGCTAATCAAGATTTTCTGGTGATTTTCACTGATGTAACTTTCCAGTGTGTGTTATCATTCCTCATTTACGCTGTAAAGCCAATTAAGCCTACGACGCGTGCCCCTATACCTCGGTATATGTTGTGGCAACCATCACTGCAGCACATAAACGAAGGCCCTTATTCTACTGGATCTGACAGCATGGAAGGCGTTACCATTTGTTGATTTTCTCAATAGGCACATGTGCTTTTGTTCAGTTTATGTGCACAGTTTGCACGATATAATCAAATTTGCTGTTCCCATTTGAGAATTCTGCTTTTTATTGCAACACATTTTATTGTTTTAGTGAAAATCAGTGAAAACAGGACCACGAGTTCCTAAATAAGGAATACACAGGTTACAGAAATAGCAGGGCGCATGCATGGAAGGGTGAGTGTTGGCTCGGAAGGAGTAGGGCATACTGGAGGTAGGGAGTCTTGCAGATAGAATAGGGGTTGTGGCGGTAAAACAGCTGGGAGCAGTGTATGCAGGGCTGGCTTTAGGGCAGTGCGACTGTGCACTGACCTGGAAGGGGGGCACTAACCTCAGTGTTTAGCAATAAGGTACGATTTAAAAGCACCTGCTGCAGATTTCCGTGTGCCTCCAGCTTTCAGGCAGCAATAAAAATGTAATGATACCTCTTTTGATTAATGCTCCTGCTAGAGGAGAGAGAATGGCGTTTTGCCTAGTGGCAGTTTTGACTTGCCATAAAGTAGCGCAGAGTGTTAATATACCTGCTGCAAAGAACAGACCTGTATTTTATGTGGATAGCTGAGTGAATGGTAAAGCCAACCTTTACCAGCACTTTAAAACAACTGAAATGTATTTGAGAGAGGGGCTATGGAGAGATGAGGAGCACTTTTTGCCCGGGTGGTAGGAAGGGAATCTGAGGAAGACGTCATATAGGGAGGGAGGCACCCAAAAGATTGTTGCACAAGGCTCCACCAGCGCTAAAGCCGGCCCTGAGTGTGTGCCGAGAAGGTTACAGACAGGAATCAAGGGGGGTTTGTGCAGGAACGGAGGGGTGCATACGACCAGGGGCACACGTGTATTTCATCCCTTCCCTCTATCTTGCGAGTCTCCAGTTCCTCGCGTTAACTTTCCTAGAACACCTTTGACATTCAACCGTGTCATATGGAGAGAGGCTCCTTGTGTATTTTGAGGCTGGCTATTGTGTGCCACCCTAACACCACATCTTCATATTCACAGAAGGGGCAGCTACTTTTCTTTTCTTGATGGGGCTGCATGAGAATGATCATCGTAGTTCTGTGGTCTGCCATGGATACAATTTGGTGAACGTGGGGGATTGTTTATTCTCCTGAACGGGAAGATGTAAGGAATGAATGGCTTGTTCAGGGCAGAGTAAAGGGCAGGCAGGGCGATAGACGCAGCATGGCAACATCAGGCAAGGAAGGGTCCTGGCAGGCAACGGGGCAGGGTGGGTAGTAGCACTGGTGTAACGAAACTTGAGCGGGCCCCCTTCAAGATACATGGAGGGGCTCCCTCCAGACTTAGTCAGGAGATCCCCAGCCAGAGTATTGTGCTGAAGGTGGCCCCTGGAGCTTGGGGGTCCGCCACACTGCGGGGGATGCAGGAGCCTGTGTTATGCCATTGGGTAGTAGTAGTTTCTTTTAAACAACAAGGGTGACCCAATTAAAGTCAGCTAGGGACCTTGGGAATCAATTATTTAACAAAACAGTGGTCCCTAAGAGAGAATGAGCGAAAAGGAATCAATACAGACCCGATCAGTGCTGTATTTATTGAACTTGTCCAGCCGGACAGTGGTTCAATGTTTAATTAGTCAAAATTCTTCAGGTAATGTACAAACACAGATATTGGAAGTGGGACACAAGCCTGCGTCCTACTACAGAAACATAGAAACATACATTTAGAGAGACAAGAAGTGGAGGCTCAGGCAATGCTCACGGTTTGTTTCCAAGAAAAATCATCAATAGATAAACAAATCGCAAGGAACAACTCTACATGGGAGATAAGAACATCACAGTGTGTGTATGAGAAGTTTTGTGGTGTCGACGGCGTTTCGATCCTAGAAAGAAATGCAAGAATGCAATCTTTAAGATGCGGTCCGACGGGGCAACAGCTAGGTAATACGGTGCGGTGTTGCTGATCAGGAAGGAACATTACTTCCACCGAAGTGACACCGCCCCTCCTCAGAGACCATGAAGTGCAATTAAGCACCCACAAATGTTCTTCAACGAGCTATACATATGTCAGTAAGCTACCGCGTATGTATTTTGAACCACGCGTGTGTCCATATTGAGCAGCGTCCACTATTGTAAATACTTTCTTTACATTAATCAATCCTTAACCTTTACTTTAGGTTTCTAGGAGTGGCATATTCAGGGCTGGTCCCTGTATAGTCCTGAAGAAACGCCAGGGGTAGCGTGAAACATGTTGACCATATACTGAACCTACCTTCATAGTTGGTCGGATCACAGTATAAACCCCATTTTTAATATACCAACCTAGGAGCAGAAAAAATTATTGAGGCCCACTAGCACTGTATTTTTAAATGCAATTTTTCACCCACTCCACCTCACTACACTTTTTTGCACCACACATAGTCCTTCACAACTAAGTGCTCCTACGTAGTTCGCAAGTCGTAGCACGCCCCTTTTCGTAGAGAACTGGGATTGCCCCAATGATGAAGAATGTCACCGTGAGGAAACTCCGGTGAGTGAGGGGACTCAAGAAAGATATTTTTTCTTTCTGATTTCGGCTACACTTAATAATCTTTTTGTGTTTAGCCACAACACAAGACAGGTCCCTGAACTCAGATTTTGGGCTGACTTTTTTCATTTGTTAATTTTATACAACAGGCTAGTAGTGCTAATTAAGTTGCTTAGGTGTATTTGCCCAATTTTCGCAGTATATTTGCTGAACAAGACAATACAATAGATCAAATAAATATTTTGTGAACTTTCTTAGTGTCTTTCTTTTGTTCACTAAGGGCATGCATGAGTGAGAAATTAAGGGTGATGATCTGTTCCTCTACTCCCTGGGGGACTTGAGGGTCATGTTTTAAGGTTGCCAAATTCACCTGTTACTCTGGGAAGGTTAGTAGTTCGGGTGAGGCACTGTGAGCTAGCAAGGATGACATTTACTGATGTAGTAGAGCAACTCAGTCCCTTCATTCTCACTTCCTGTCATGCTAAGGCACACTTCTGCCTTACCATTTAGGGTGCCTGCAACACTTCCCTCCATTCACTAAGTTCCTTCCTGCAGATGGCGGGACTTGAGGAAAGCAAATTAGTGATAAATTTGGAATTATTCTGTATTGTACAGGGATTTTGGACCCACACTAAGGTTGCAAAGGTCTATATAAATATCCCAGACCTTTACACTCAGTTAGGGTCCCTGGTGGAAGGGACATGCACACCTCACTCTTCGTCACAGCCAGTGAATCCCTCTGTTTCCCATCTTCTTTGAGTCGAATGGATACTGTACTTCTCATTTGTCCTGATGATTGCTCCATTTAAATCTCAAACTGACTTTGACCCAAATTGGTGTGGATGGAATAAGAAAATGACTCCAGCATGTGTAACAGCAATACAAAGAAGCCAGCTGGCACCCATTCCATGTTTATCATTTTCTACTTTAACTGTAGTTTGTATATCTATTCTGGGTGTCAATTGCTGGAACAGCAAGTTCTCACAATGTACCTCTGCTTGAGCAGTAGCTCAACACGTGTATCCTTTTTTTCAGATGCTCCAAAAGTCACCAAGTCACTTGCCAGCTGTGTCTGGTCAAATCTCAGTCAATTTGCAAATACCCTCACCTTCCCGCATACCAAGCCATATATGTGACAAGAACACAAAGTTGGATGGAACACATACTCCTGGCTAAATCGCCAGCAATGTCTCATGGAGACAGGATATCAAAACAGATGCAATTATGGAATTCTTAGAATAAACTCCAGCAACGTTTACAGATTTGTTGTATTTCCTAAAAGGGTTGAAGTCTCTGCTCCTCATAGAGTGGAAAAAGAGAAAGACTTATAAGGAGGATGGTAGGGGTAAGGGGTTGTCCTTCACATGTACATGAAGCTGGTATTTGTGCACAGAGAGATGGATCTTTAACTCTTGCTGCAAAACAATGATGCATACATTAACCCGGATCTGGATACCTTGAACCTTTGTCTTCATTTTCTGTTTCTGCTGTGTTGCATATTATCGTAAGGCTCCGACTTATAGTCCAGTCAGACCTGACAGCTGAACTCATTCCTCACCAACCTGCTGGATTCAGATTTTGAGTAAATCTCACAAGGGAAATTCAGACAAACTGTCATGAGAGACCAGGATTGATATGCTGGCTTCAGATTTTGAGCACATCCAGCCCGAGAAATCCAGACAAAGTCTCACGAGAGACCAGGATTAATAGCCAGCCATCAGTTTTCAGCAGACATCAGCAATGTAATTCACAATTGCATACCTGGAGCTACTTGCCTGCCAACTCCTCACAAGATAATGGGAATCAATAACTAGAACAAGAACAGTGTTATGTTCTGTATCAGGCTTAGAAAATATCTATATTGAAAGCGTCAGCACAGACAAGGAGTCATATTTACCTCTGGTTCTATAGGTCACAAAACTTACCTCTGAAAAAAAGCTGTGAGTTAAATGAAACCAGTATCAGCAACAAATCATCGCCAAGTAAGACACTTAGCCAGCAGCATATCTTGCATTCTGTCACCCTAGATTCTTCTTTCTGGCCTCTGCAGCATGCCTGCCATTCTGCCTAATTAGCTGCAAATTGCCAGTACATTTTCTTCATGATTACCTGCATTCCATTCACAATATTTTTCCTGACTGCTTTTCAAACCCACAGTCATATTCTTACGAAGAGGATATGTGTCTTGACCAACTGGCTTTGTACATCTCCACATCGCAAATAGATGCACATCATTACATGACATATTAATCACTTAATTAAGAATGACTGAATGATTACATAACTTCTATGCCTTAGAGAAGCTAATAGAAACAGAGAGCCTTGGTAAAACACATGTTGGATGTTTTTACCAATAAATCACAATTTACTCTGCCGACAAAGAACTTTGGATTTATCATTACACAATGCCATCTGTTAAACATAAATCTTAAAACTCGATTAATGAATGGAAGAAATAAAACATGTTAGGCTATGTTGTAGTGCTTGATGGTGTTCATCAGATAATGTGTATGCTTATTTACTTCTCAAATACAACAATGAGTTCTAATGATGCTGATTGGTTAAGCTTGGTGGACATACACAGACGAGTTATAGTTTGGATATATAAGTAAAGCTCATCTGTTCATTGAACGTGCCAGAGAAACCAGCTATATATGTTTCTGATAAGGGTAGGAAATTTAGAACTTAGTATGCCCTCCTGGACAAGGCTGTAGAGACCTATGGGTCACATCCATGCGCACCCTTCTGCAAAACTGAACTCGAACATGAACATAGGAGTCAAGTGGTCTAGGAAGAGGGCATATCAGTAAAATTGATACCATCTCAAAACAGGCTACATTTTGCAGCAGCACAAATGAGATCCCTGCCTCTCCTCTTTAGTGAGAATTTATAATGTCCATCAAAGTGATCCAATGCCCTGTGCTGAACAATATCCAGCCAGTGTGTGACCTAGAGTACATTTCTATGGTAGAGTCTCTTTTCTGAAACCTTTTAAGTTGTCACTGTACTGAACAATTGTTCCACGGTAACTAAATCTTCTAGAAAGGCAGGGAAACAGCAGGCTGCATGCCACGGCGCCCATTAAATGAAACTAGCAGCACTTTACACTATCCTTGTTGGAGTCAAAGCTTTTCCTCTAGGGGAGATGACCGTCATAAAAAAATTGTCAGTAATCAAATATATTTCTAACACACCTACAGTTATCCAGAAAATGCTCAGCTTTCCCACTGAACCGCTTATTGGGTCAGCCATACAGTCATATCAATTTCTCTGTTTCTTGTTGGGTGACAAATTTGTATTCAGAATGGATGAAGACTACACCACCTGGTTAGGCATCGCTACTTAAAGGTTACGAGAACAGGTTGTGACTGATGCTACAATGAGAAATCATGTCAGAAAGATCCATTACATGCTGTCCTCCCGGGGTGGAGCGCTAGCACCATAAATGATAAACATATTTTACTGGACTTCATCTTTAGAGCCACAGAGGCTGGCAAAGACTGGCATTCAAGTCAGAAAACACATTATAGAAGGAAGGGGAGTTACTAGTGTGGTAGCATTAACATGTCCTGCCTTGAAAATTTACTTTATTTATTGTCTCTTGTCCTCAAACAAATTCAGCTACCATTTCAAATCTACTAAGTCCTCTGATGGATCTTGTTCTGTGCTGGAAGTGAATGGAATATTTTAGGGGATGATGAATTATCATATGAGGACCTGTAATGCATCATTGCTAACATTCAATAACAGGAATACTTTTCATGTAAAACTCACTCTTAATTAGTTGATCATCAAATCAAATTTGAAATTTGCCACAACTAAATAAATGAAGCAGAATCAGCAGCGATTGTATCATAATAAATTTGATTAAGTATGGAAGGATTAATTTACAGTCTTACCTTCAAATTAGATCAGGTTTAATAAGTATTTGCAAACTCTGGGAGCTTCAAAATCAAGAGAATTATCTTCCTCATCCAAAGGGATATATATCAAATCAATTAGTAGGAAATCAACCACACCGCATACCAACCCTCTAGGAAAGTTCAGCGATTATCGACTGACAAGTTCCAGTTCATAGACCGAATTATACTCCAATGATTCCAGATTTACACCCCTTGACATCACCAAATTTGTCGGACCACTCTGTCCCATTGGTCACTTTCGATAGGATGAGATGGTGTAGTAAGTAAAAAGTTTACAAATCCATGAGAATTAAGTAATTCATTTCTTTAGGACCACTGTAGCATTGTCATATGATCATTTGTTGCATTTAGAAAGTAGGCGAGCTCATGCTCTCATCTCTTGTCACTCCATTCTCAAGCATTGCTCTGGAAAGTAACATTTTTGTTTCAAGTCTAGACAAGTAAGCTACAAAAGTGAAAGGAGATGATTGAGTGTTAGAACAAAAGTGGAAACTTCACGAAAAGTTCCCATAGGTTTCAGACTATTCAGTTCATACATTCATACTAGGGAAGGAAGCAAAGTTTGAGGCCTTCATGAAATACAGCATGTGCACAATGAATTTGGACAAAAATGTGAATCTCACATTTCATAGAACAGTGCATTAATTCCTCAATTAAACACATTAACATTGCTTCAATATGTTTGGAATTAATTCATGTAAGAATAGGGTACTCATAACATTTTTAGTATCCACTATCATCTCACATTGATTTTGTAAATCTCTTTTGCACATTAGACATTAAGACATCCTGATGCACATCAGAAATAAAATTCTACAAAGTGCAAATCATAACATAACCTTGTGTAACACCTATTTTCTTGTCAATGTCAGTGCTCACGTTATACATTCTAGTGGTATTATCTGTTTTCTAAAACATGAAAAAGTTATGTATGTTTTATATAGAAATTCCCTGTGTTATTTTTGTTCACTTTTATTTAAGCATAAGAGCACCTATGATTAAAATGTCAAATTTCACATCTGCTCATTGACTGTTCAGTGTTATCAAAACTCTACTTCCAACATTCTGCATGCTTTTACAATGCAGTATCTAAATCAGAACTTCATTTGTGTGTTTCTTAAAACGTGGAATCTAACACACATTTTGTCATCATCAGGTAAAATAGTGTCACAATCTATTTCTTATGCACACTTTGTTGTAAATGAGTGAATGATAACATATCTGCTCCATCACTAGCACCCGTCCATCTTCTGCTACAGCACAACCTTGGCAGCCACTCAAATCCATCGGTTAGTGAAAGAAGGCATTGCAGGGTAAAGTCTACTTATATTCACTCATGTCATCGACAAACTAAGTGTAGGGCTCTCTGCATCAAAAACAATCTGAAATAAATTTATTGCATGAGTGCGCCTCCTGTACACTGACACAGTGGCGCAGGTCACAGCAAACGGACATATATCACACACATTCAGACTGGCTAGGGGTACCCGTCAGGGCTGTCCCCTTTCCCCCCTGCTGTTTGCCCTAGTACTGGAGCCGGTGGCTACATTAATTAGAACAACTCCACTGCTCAAAGGCATCAGCTGGACAGAGGGATGGGAAGACCGAGTATCACTTTACGCAGATGATATGTTGGTATACTTGACAGACCCAGACAGAAGTATACCAGCACTCCTTGCGATTTGCGACGACTACGGAAAAACGTCGGGCTACACTTTAAATTGGTCGAAATCAGTGCTCTACACCCTAAAGGGCCCGGAGCCCACTCAACCGGAAAACTGCCCCCTGGTGCACGCATCGAGCTTTTTTAATACCTCGGCATCTATGTCACTAACAGTCCGGCGGAATTTTTTGATAGAAACTTGAAGCCCCCCCTGGAGCGTATGCGTAGATACGTAAAGCATTGGGCGTCACTGCTACTGACTCTCCTTGGAAGAGCAGCTCTCTATAAAATGATGGCGCTCCCGTGATTTTTATACGCATTGGAAAACACTCTCTACCCAGTACCGTAGAGATATTTTCAACAAGTCACGGCATTAGTCTCTACTCTGCTATGGGATAACCGCCTGGCCCGCATTGCACACGTCAAGCTCAATAAGAGCTGGTACGAGGGTGGCATTGCACTGCCTAACCTACAGTTGTATTACTGGGCAGCGCATCTTAAGATTGTTAACCATTGGCTACACGCGTCCCAAGACGCGTCCCAAGACGACCCAGCCTACAGGGCTGACAGAGCAGAGCTAGGTACAGATAGCATGCTCACGGCACTCTATGATAGACGCAGGGCGGCAAAATTGATTGGGCCCACGAAACACACAACCACCCTCTGGCATACGGCGAAAGTGAAATTGGGCTGGAAAGACACAATCACTAAGCTCACCCCACTCTGGGATTCCAAAGCGCTGGGACGATTGAGAAATAGTAGGGGCTTCGCACGGCGGGACAACATTGGCATCTCCACGGTGGGAGATCTGTGGGATAAAGGGGTGGTGATCCCATTTTCCCTACTCAAAGAACAGTACGACCTAGGACTGAACGAAACATATAGATACGTGCAGATCAGACACGCATTGCAACAAGCCATACCACCAGACACTAACGTCCCGGAATCCTCCCCGCTGGAGGATAGATTACTTACAGACTTTATGCAGCATAAGGCTACTTCCCTCACCTACCGAAAACTACTTAATAATCTACCAAACCCTACACTGAAATTACGGGAGAAATGGGTAGAAGAAGCGGGAGACTTTGACGACACTGAGTGGAACAAGGCGCTGGCGTCCCCAAAAGAAGTGGGCATATCAGCAAAATTCAGACTAGTTCAACTCAAAATCCTGCATAGGACATACTACACTCGCACCATGCTACACAAGCTGCAAAGAGCTCCACATCTCTATTGTCTTCGGGGCTGTGGGGAGGAGGGGACTCTGATACATACCCTTTGGGACTGCCCCTTAATAGCTGAGTACTGGAGACAGGCGATGAGAACTATTTCGCAAACTCTCGAAGTATCACTGACTCCGGAGTTGCGTAAATGCATTCTGAATGTATGGGAGCCAACTGACCTATCCAGACATGGTCAGCTATGGGGCACATTGGGCATAATGGTAGCAAAGAGAGATATTGCATAGAAATGGGGCGCATCAGATCTTCCCAACCTGTCACTGTGGTCTAGGCACATGGACATGCTAATGGTGACGGAACGTGCAGTATATGCCTCCAGAGCCAAATCGCGTAAATGGAACAAAGTGTGGACCCCCTGGAATGCCTATAGGGGCAACATATGTGAACCGCTACCGGAAGACGATATTACTAGCGCCAATGAAGAGAGCGCAGATGACAGCGGGAACTAGAGGGGGTGGTGGGGAGTAGCCGATTAGAGAAACACGGCTCATGCGGAGTTGAGTGGAAGGGTGTCTGGAATCCTTCGATTATAGAAGCCTGTAAATGTTAACTATGTTCATGCGGCTGAAATGGAGTGACTCACTGTGAATGTTTATTGTGTAACAAAGTTCTGTAACCTGTTTTTAAGTTTTCTACCAGGAAAGACGACCCAAAAAAAGAAGAACAAAAACACATAGACCTGGGAATTACCTAGAACGCGAATTGCTTGAACTGTGCATACGCTACTCTATCCCGCCGCCAGACCCCCGGGTTGTCGGCTGATGGGCTGTGTAAATACAATAGTGCTGAAAAGTTAATATACCAAACGCGGCCGTCCCGTGGAGTTGTAGGCGCCATACTGTATCATACTAAGATTGCACAATAAAGGTCTTTAAAAAAAAAAACATCTGAAACCTGTCCACATTTGAAAAGCAAGTGAAGGAGAATTCCCTTAAAGCAGATGAAGACCTTTCTCTCTAAATTGGTAAGACTTGACTACTGAATGTTGGAGTGTCTCAATGACCAAGGCCTCGACCTGTCAGTAAATTCTATTTTTGCAGTAACAGTGCGAGATATGGAAAACATACCACCTCTTCTGTCTAGATTATAAAAGAAGAACATTGAAGATTTTATAGCTTTAAAGGTTTCAAGAAGAGAGCTTTACAACCCCATTGCAATCAAACAATTTCAAGGACAACACAATGTATGAGAGACAATGTCCTTCGCTGGCAAAGGCAGACATAAAATGACACTGCCTTGTTATTAGGAGATTATTCTGAGTCTGTGCTTGAAATCACTGAAGCTATAAATTGAGGCCCTTGCTAAAAAAAATGTGTAGAGCAAGAGCTTCTGCATGTCGCTGGGTAGAATGCTACAGCACTGTTATGTGTTGTATGTATATTGTCATAGAGTGTGTTTATTTTGCACTGTACATTATTTACCATATCCTACAATCACAGAAGGGTTCTCCTTGCATATATGAGGCCTTCACATTGGCAGTATCACTATCCCCTCTGGCTGATGTCACTGCTGCAGCCTAGGTCCACCTCGAGGTTCCATTCTTCCCCTTCTCTTCAGATCCTGTGGGTGGCAGAATCACCCTCACCATAACCACTCACTTTACCTGCAGTTCCGTGTGACACATCACTCAATGATCCCTGGAGGCAGCAGGATGGCACCTAGAGCATGGGACTGGCATGCAGCTGTCTTGCTTGTCTGTAGCTGTGCAGAGACAGAATGGAATGAAGCCAGCCCCCAACCCTACCAGTGCCACCAATTACACTGCTGGCCTTCAGCTACAAGGCCTGGATGAGGTGCCCACATGGATACCATTGATTCCTAACCACTCTTGTAGAAAAGAGCCTTCTTTTTAACCCGTTCAATAGCTCATGCACCTGGTCACCAAAATAATCTGACAGCAGTAAAATTCTGGTATTCAAAAGTTGATGGAGAGAGTGATGCTCTTTCGATGCGGGTTTGTGACACTCCCTGCATCCATGGCAAACTTCATGCAGAGATAGTTTGACTAATATGGCCTCTGGCAGACCAGAGGTGCCTTTGGTATAGTTTAAAAGCAAGGTGGTGGACGTTTTAAGAGAAATATTGTGTCCTTGCAAAACTACTGTGCGTCAACATGTTTCAGCCCTCATATTTATGCTACTTTGAACCCAGGACTTTCATCAGGACCAAAGTAGATACCCTGATTGTCTTTCTAAATTATATATTGTCATGTACCTGCTACTCAGGGACTTGAATGAAACACAAAACATATCAAATATAGGCAGGCCTATTTGCCTGCTCGTTTGAGGAGGATATACTAATGCCCTCTGTTTTAAGTGATAGTACCCCAATATGACAGTTAAGGGCACACCCAGCTAGTCACACTCATTCCAAGGGTAACTTGCTGCTGGCAGTACCTACGTGTTCACCGTTCTGCCCTCCTTCCTAGGGTGAACATGAAAACATACGGCTGTGTATTTATCCTCTTTAAATGCCCGAAGTAACATTCTTGGGTATCTTTCAGTTATTTATATCTTTCACTGATAGACCCCACTAGATAAATATCACAAGGGCTCCCTGGACATGGCTGAATCCATCCTGGTTTATCGGGACCAGGATAAGACCGATGTTGAAGCATGACACGAACAGAGTGTGTGAGGGCCTAGAAGAAACTCCATCTGGGTTTCTTCAAACATAACATGTGCATTTGAAAATCACATGTTCACCCAGAAGGGTATCTCGCTACTGAAAAACAGATGATTATTGCCTCTTTGAGCCTTGAGTTCACTTAGGCGGTGATATGCTATCAAGGGTTGTAGAATACCTATTGAGTGATGTGAAACAGTTAGGGAGACTGTATTCTGTCTGCCCTAAACTTCTCTGTCTCTCCTTCCCAGAATAATAAAGAAACATACTGGGAAATGAGAAAATACTTTGAATAAATAGCCATGGTGCACAACTTGGAAGAAAGGTGCCTCCCAAAATTTAAGCATGGGCAAGCTGATGAGGCCCCCAGGGGAACAACCCAATCACTTGGTGTCCCCAAGCAAAGACCATGCTGGAAACCTTTGCCTAAACCCTGCAAGCAGTCAGCTTTACAAACTCACCGCCAATCCGCCGGAGCAACACAGGACTGCCCCCGCCTCCCGACTCCCGCTGTTCCAGGGAGACTGCCGCCGAGAGGAGAGCAGGGGCTGGGGAACTACATCCCCCAACAAGCCCTGCGCCAGCACCACCTGGAAGGAGCGACAGGAGGCGCATAAAGTCGCGCTTCCCCTGCAGAGCGGGGGAAACCTTTGCCTAAACCCTGCAGGCAGTCAGCTTTACAAACTCACCGCCAATCCGCCGGAGCAACACAGGACTACCCCCGCCTCCTGCCGCACGACTCCCGCTGTTCCAGGGAGACTGCCGCCGAGAGGAGAGCGGGGGCTGGGGAACTACATCCCCCAACAAGCCCTGCGCCAGCACCACCTGGAAGGAGCGACAGGAGGCGCATAAAGTCGCGCTTCCCCTGCAGAGCAGGGGAAACCTTTGCCTAAACCCTGCAAGCAGTCAGCTTTACAAACTCACCGCCAATCCGCCGGAGCAACACAGGACTACCCCCGCCTCCCGCCGCACGACTCCCGCTGTTCCAGGGAGACTGCCGCCGAGAGGAGAGCGGGGGCTGGGGAACTACATCCCCCAACAAGCCCTGCGCCAGCACCACCTGGAAGGAGCGACAGGAGGCGCATAAAGTCGCGCTTCCCCTCCCTCGCGGGACGCCGGGCGAAGCCCGGGCCAAGGGCGGGCCCGTTTCAGCCCGTTCCAGTCTGAACCAGGCTGGGCCCTTCCCCTTGGTTTTCAACCGTCAGGTGATCCTCCCTACAGCTAAAGGTACTCTCTCCTTTTATTTATTGGATCTTGGATTTAGCTCCTGGAGCCTGCACATCGTCATTATGTCTGTAACAAGGGGATCCAGAAGTAAGACTGCTCTCAGAACTGCGCAGTTTACAGGTCCTATAGACAAATTCATATCTACCACTACCGAGGCTATTAACTTAAATATTTCCCTCTTGGAGCGCAGGGTATCCCAGGACCTTGCGATCGCCAAGAGATCCTCCTTGGGCCTCATAGCTACGGCTTTAACTCCGCTCCCAACAGCTGCACCTATTCCTATTCTTTCTCAGCCTGGAAATGTAACAGCACAAGTCCATTCCATTCCTAATGCTGTAGATTTATCGTCCACAAATTTGTCACTGGAACTGGACTCCACCGGGAACCTTGAGATCACCCCGGACCTAGAGCGGATCGCAGTTGAAGACCCGACTCAAGGTGTCCGGTTCATGGGGGTGAGAGAAGGTGCTATACCCAAGCAGTCAATTCCTTCAAATAAAGGGAATAAGGTCAACCAACACCCCAAAAACAAGAAAAAGAAAGGTTCTACTACTGCTTCAATTACGAACGTTACAACCTGTACTAACTCTGCATCATCTGCTTTGCCTAATTTAAACTGTCTTACCATGGGTAACGTTCAGGGGGGTGCCCCTTGTTCGTCTGATCATGATTTTTCCCAGTTGTTTGAAAGATTCAGGGACCTACTTAAACACCACCTCCAGCCTCTGGAACGGAGTATTATGGCAATTGAAAAACAGCTTGCCATACTCCTTGATAAAACTTCCAATCAGTCCAGGGCAGGAACAGCCAAACCCGGGGGGGTTTCATCTGTGTCCTGTCCGGGGGTCCCCCCAGCTAACATAGACAGACCATCTGTTACATTTAATACTCAACCTAAAACAAAGGACCCTGCAATTTTAACATCTTCTGCTTCTATTACCTGTGCAAATTGCACAAAACCCAAGCCTAAAGATAAATCAGTACCCCAGACACCGTCATCCAGCCAGCAAATTCCCGCGGTTCAGACCCCACAAGTTACGTCAATTGACGCTAACCGCACTATGACCAATGAGCCTTCACAGCAATCTAACAGTAAAAATAAGGCTCCTAAAACTAATTCCAATTTAGGTAAAAAGGGGCCCAGACCTAAACGTCCAATTCATCTGGCTCCCGAGGTATCTCCATTCACTGTAATTTTAGCAGGAGTACCAGAACTTACAGCAGGAACTGATGAACCCCACTGGTCCCTCCGGAATAAAATCCTTCAGTGGCTTAGTATCAACAGGCCCCTGAAGCCCCCTACCATTTGCAGAATATCTTCGGTACGTAGGGTACCATGGGTGGGGAAGAGCCCCAAGAGTATTCAGGGGGATTGCGTCATCGTTACATGCGAGGACGCCTCTACTGTGAACCATATTTGTTCATGGCCAGATCTAGAGAAGAAAGGGGGAATCGATACTCATCGACTCTCCTTTTTCTACCCTCCTACATTCAACTACCATTACCCAATTCCACCGCCAAACTGGGCCATGACCCAAGAACACCAATGGGATTATGGTGACCCATGGCAAATTCAACAGAATAGGGGTAGGGATTGGGTACCCTGCCCCTGGTATCCCAACAATAACCGTTTTGCAGATGGCGGGTGGCAAGGGATTCAAACATCCAAAAGATTTGACTGCCTGGAGATGGTTGACTGACTTCATGTCCTACCACCATCAAATCAACCAGTCAACAGGCAGTCGGGATCTGGTGTGGTTGTGCGATCTGACCTTGCCAGTTTACAAACTGTCTCTACTGAGGCCCCCGTGTCTCCTAGTGGACATACGGTTTTACAGAGGGTCTCCGTACCTGAAAGTTCTCCACCCAATCCTCTTCCCTCAGACACCATCTTCCTTACACCCAATCCCCCACTTGGAGGTCAGTAAATGGACCCTCCAGGATATCAGCTCAGGCAACTAACTCTGCCGACCTTACACTGATTTCCTGGAATATCGCTGGCATTGCAGGGAAATTAAACACCCCTTTTTGGCTTAGGTTCATAAGAGAAGGGTTCGATATAGTCCTCCTCCAGGAGACCTGGAGTCAGGAGGATATTAATGTAGAAGGTTATTCTTCCTATTGCCTTAATGCCACTAGATCCAGCTCAGGCAGGGCAAAGGGGGGTCTCCTGACACTTCTTTCTAATAGATTGAGTAACCACAAAGTCAGAAGTAGCTCAAACGTGGGAGCTCATAGCCAGGTATTAAGGATCAAATGTGGCAAGGGAAAGGATCTGGTCCTTGTTAACTTTTATAATAACATCTTTGATGCCACTAGAGGGAATATTCTGTACCCCTTGGAAAAAGAAATCGCTAAGGCTATGGGCATTTCAAATAAGCAGTCGGACATCCTATGGGCTGGGGACTTTAATTTGCAGCCATGCCAGCTATCCAAGGGGAATCCATGCGGCTTTGGGGTGGAGCAGGATAATTCCAGTGGGAGTGTGGGCAGGAGCGAGGATTTCCCTCATTTTCCACATTGCCATTATGGCTCTATTTTAAATAAATTGCTATCCAAATTAGATCTATTCCTGTTAAATTGCAACAAAAACAATCGGAATGCCATTTGCCCCACCTTTACAGGGAGGGAAGCCGGGACATTCATCGATCACATCCTGTTCTCAAGCAATGGTGACTACTCAAACTTGTATGTGAGAGAAGAAAGTCTTAGCGACCACAACAGCATTTGCGTCACCCTTCCTACAAGGGGTGTCACACCAAATGCTGGAGAAACCTGTACCACTGATATTGTTTCCTGCAGACCTAACGTCCCGAGGATCAAATGGACAGGGGTCAACTCTGTGGCCAAACAAAGGGAGGTCATAGTTAGTTGTAAAACTGAGATTAGTTACTGCCTAAATGATGTCATTAACCCCGATCTTCTGTTATTACAATTCATTAACATCAATATTGTCATCGAGGGTATCTTTACCAAGAAACCATCAGCTAATAAAACTGTAAAATTGGGATGGTTTGATAAGTCCTGTACTGTAGCCTTACGGGAATTGAAGCTTGCCTTAGGGTTCAAACCCCGAGACGGCAACAGAATTAAACAAACAAGGGCTAACTACAAATTGGCTATCTCTAACAGGAAAAAGGTCTTACAGAGAGAAGCATGGGATAAGTTGAACGAAGCAGTCGAGACTAAAAATAGCAAACTCTACTGGGAAATAGTCAACAGCCCATTTTTAAATACAGAAGGCATTCCGGAAATCACTTCCTATGTCGCATGTGAGGAGTGGATCACCCACTTTACCAATATCTTTAACCCAGAGGGGTTATCACTAACCCTACCTCCGGCTGACTCGTTAATATGGTCACCTATACCCTTGGAGATAACCCTGGAAGAGGGATTCGAAGGCCTTGCTAACAGCAAGGGGGGGAAGGCCCCGGGACCCGATGGGGTACCTATAGATTTATTAAAAGCTGAACCTAATCTGTGGGCCCCCATTTTGGTTAGGACCTTCAACTGTGCAGCGGAAGGTAACATTCCCCCCTCTTGGGGCCAATCGGTTATTATCCCCTTATTCAAAAAAGGCAGTAAATCCGAGGCCTCCAATTATCGACCAATTTCTTTATTGGACGCCTCAGTAAAGGTTATGAGCAGAATCTTGCTCAAAAGATTAGAATCCTGGGCCGAAGATATGAACATTTTAACTAAAGTGCAATACGGCTTCAGGAAAGGCATGGGCACATTAGAGCAATGCGTAAATTTGGATCTTTCAATTAACAAATATACAGTAGCCAAAAAGGGCAACTTATTTTTATGTTTTGCTGACTTGAGCAGCGCATTTTTGATTTAGTTGATCACGGTATTCTTTGGCAGGTTTTATTGGAGTTAGGGGCACCGAAAGAAATAGTACACTTTTTGGCAAGGCTCTACCAGAAACGTTCTTGTAAAGTCTGATACGGTACCCTAGGTGAATGTACACCATTCTTTAAGGTATCCAGGGGCATCCGTCAAGGATGCGTACTAGCTCCTCTTTTATTTTCCCTTTTTATTAACTGTGTTGATCGCACCTTAGCTACTATACCGGCAGACGCTCCGCTGATTGGAGGCAATACTGTCTCAATCTTATTATATGCGGATGACGCCGTTCTTTTATCCCGCACTCAGATAGGTTTACAGCGCCTCATCGATAGTTTTATGTTGTTTATACAAAACAGGAGACTCCGTGTAAACAAATCCAAGACCTACGTCATGTTGTGTGGTCAGTCAGCCAATAAATTGAAGTCTAACTTCTATCTAGACAGTGATAAAATGTTACAAGTTAAAACATTCTGTTACCTTGGAATTACCTATGCCAAAGATGGGTCATGGAAATCCGAGCTTGACAATATCAGGTTGAAAATGACGCGAACTACTAGCAGCGTATTTCGATTTGCTTCCAAGCTCGGATCGAGAAGCATCCGAGATATGATTAATATCTACAACATTCGCTGTGTCCCCTCGGCATTGTACGGGGCAGGTGTGTGGGGTCACACAGATGGCACTCCACTACAAAAAGATGAAAATAAGTTTTTAAGAAGAGTGCTATGTGTCCCCCATTCTGCTTCTGTTCAACTAATCCATGACGAGGTTGCGGTCGAGTTTATTTCGGACTTAGCAGCCGTTCGTCCACTCTTATTGTGGCGCTCTATTTGGGCTAAGTCAGAGACTCGATTCACTCAAGAAATTATTCTTGATTGTATAGGACTGGACTTTTCCTCACGCATCCTTTGGTTGAAATATATCCACTTCTGGTACAAAACTTTGTTTGATATTGATGTTCTCCTTGACCCTGAACTGGCGGTAGAAATCCCCAAAAAAGAAATCAAACTAACTTTTCTAATGCACAAAAAGAAAGGGCGTGATGAGGTATATGGTAAGCTAGCTACTGTGAAGTTCTACAGGGAACTTAATTTAACATCGGGGTTCCAAGCTTATCTCTTAAACGTCAGCCGTCCATCTCATCAATATGTCTTAACTCGCGTCAGGTTGGGTATTGTACATCACCTTGTTGCGTTCCCAGTACAGAAACTTAAATCAGAAACCCCCTGCCCTTGTGACAACGTTTCACGTCAGAGTTGCTGCCATTTCTTACTTTTTTGTAAATGTTATCACTTTTTAAGATTAAGGTACTTAAAACCTATTTTTATCAAATACAATATACGGTCATTTAAGAATGCCCTTGCGTTACTATCAGCCCTTGAAAATGTGGACATCTGTTTTTTTGTTGCTACTTTTATTTTGAAATGTACAGCTGCCAGGAAAAGTATTGTATTGCCATGATTTATACATTCCTGTCTGTACTTGCTTAAAATGCACAGCTGCCAGGATGAGCACATTGTGCGATAACTACCCTCAATCCTGTCTGTACATGTTTGCTTCCCTGATTTTTCGCATCTATTACGGTACAGCTGCCAGGAAACGTTTAGTGCTGCTATATTTTTACACCGTCCTGTCTGTACCTACCTGTCTCTTAAATTTTTAATCTAAAATTATAATGTCACTTTTTTTAGGCTTTGGGTTTGCCGTTCAATGTACAGCTGCCAGGATAAGCATTTTATGCGACAATTTCTTTATTCCTGTCTGTACGATTATGACTCCCGTACCCTCTAGTATTTTTATATCTTCAATCATGATTCAATGTTTAGCGCTTGTTAGTATGGGTCTTTTGCCCATATGAATTATTCTGGATTTCCCTTGTATAACCTTGTATTTCATAACAATTTTAATGTAATGAATTGATTTATTTTGCTTGTATGGTTTGTATTCACAAATCGAATAAAAGCTTTGAAATTGAAATTGAAGTGATAGTACCCCAATATGACAGTTAAGGGCACACCCAGCTAGTCACACTCATTCCAAGGGTAACTTGCTGCTGGCAGTACCTACGTGTTCACCGTTCTGCCCTCCTTCCTAGGGTGAACATGAAAACATACGGCTGTGTATTTATCCTCTTTAAATGCCCGAAGTAACATTCTTGGGTATCTTTCAGTTATTTATATCTTTCACTGATAGACCCCACTAGATAAATATCACAAGGGCTCCCTGGACATGGCTGAATCCATCCTGGTTTATCGGGACCAGGATAAGACCGATGTTGAAGCATGACACGAACAGAGTGTGTGAGGGCCTAGAAGAAACTCCATCTGGGTTTCTTCAAACATAACATGTGCATTTGAAAATCACATGTTCACTCAGAAGGGTATCTCGCTACTGAAAAACAGATGATTATTGCCTCTTTGAGCCTTGAGTTCACTTAGGCGGTGATATGCTATCAAGGGTTGTAGAATACCTATTGAGTGATGTGAAACAGTTAGGGAGACTGTATTCTGTCTGCCCTAAACTTCTCTGTCTCTCCTTTCCAGAATAATAAAGAAACATACTGGGAAATGAGAAAATACTTTGAATAAATAGCCATGGTGCACAACTTGGAAGAAAGGTGCCTCCCAAAATTTAAGCATGGGTAAGCTGATGAGGCCCCCAGGGGAACAACCCAATCACTTGGTGTCCCCAAGCAAAGACCATGCTGGAACAGTTGAGAAAAAGCTATGACAAAATGTGGTTATCACATGGGAAATCTGGAATCCCACAGCCTAACACTGTGACTTTTCTCAGTTTCTTTGCCTTACTATTTTACTCCTTGGCTTAAAGCGAATTGGGCCAGGTTCAAACATATATTCAGCAAGGGTAAGTCTAGGGTATGTCTATTTTAGAGTGCTATCTTTTTGTATAGAGGAGGTGTGCTAGCCTATTAGTGGTCACTGATTAAAAGTGATAGGGTGACATAATGCTGACACTACATGAAAGGGCGCTGAGGCTCCCCTAGGTAAACAGGGATCCGTTTGTCGGAGATGGCTCAGCAGACTTCCGAATCTTTCTGAGGGGGAGATAGACATTGCTCTGTGTTCAGATGTGAGGGCACCAGTGAGAAAGGAAGAGCTGATACTACGTTTTTCAGGAATTCTTTGAATATGCTCCCAAAATGCTGAAATGTTCCGTAGGTTGTTCAAACCCTTCTGAGCCTTTAGTGGTGGCCCTGCCTTCTTCCCGTCTACACCACATAGCCAATACCGACTGACCCAAAGTTCAACCGTCGGAATTATGCCATGGCGTGTACTATTTGAATGCCCAAATATTCTCCTGCGCATGATGGGAGGGCCATTGGGCGAGTGGTAAGGACAGAAGGCACATGTGGACACTTAATGGGATTAGCCAGCCACATTTTTGATGTGTTGTCCAGGGCACTGATTTGTTATGCTTGGTGTAGCCTACAGAGACTGTTAATAAGTATAGCACCATTTAACCAGTAGGACTGAAAATTGCAGTTGCAGCATTTACATATGCAGTATTGTGTCTAGAGTGTTAATTCTGCAGCTTCCCTTTAATATCATTCAGCATGCAGGGCGGGCGTATTGAGCGTCACCTGTGGATGGGTCTTGGGCAGCTGCCAATGACCTGTTCAGACTGTTTAGTATGACCCAGAGCTCTCAACACCATACGAGCTGTTGCTAATTTTCATAACCTGTATCCCCCTGGTAGGTGTAACAAAACATTGTCTTTATTTACTGTGCTCTAATAAGCTTTTTATTTGCTGCACCTGTATTGATTGTTTTGCCCTACATTTTCTTCATGTTGTTGTTTTCTGTTCTGGATACGAGGACCATTTTTTTTCTTTCTATTCTGCAGATTCCATGCTTTCCATTGAACCTATAGGAGCTTGGAGGTGTGTGCGACCTAGTAGCACACAGGAGAACATAGAAGCCAGTGTCTGCAGTATACACTCCCAACAGTCAATGAGAGGATTTGCACTAAGACGGTGCACAGCTTTTCAGATGAAAAACGAACACACTATCAACGAAGAGAGCAGGTTAAACGCCTCAACTTTTTAGTGGAATCGGGATTGTGCCTAAAATCAAATCCTAATGTTGGCGAAGGAGAGCATCAATCTGAGCCATTGTGAGAGTACATTGCAACGATGCTCAGGAAATGGGCAACCCCGCTTAATAATATTACAAGAAATCGCCTTATATTAAGGTTTAATCTTTGTAGATTCTTCTATCTAGCTAGAGAGTTACCATGCTATGGCCTGCTGTGCTATTTGAATCGTCTCCAGAGAATCTTGATTCACTTTATCGGGGCATCCAAAGGAGTTTGAAGGGCAACTAAATGTCTGAAGCTTCCTATGGGTCACATGCCTCGTTTCTACTTCTAGGCAGTAATGGGTGACATGCAGAGGTTACAAAAAACCAAAAACAAAAAAAACAATGGGCCCTTTAGCAGGCAATGCATGGAGTGTGCGAGTGGGAGGAAGGTCCAATAGAGGGTAAGGTGTTTTTTGTTGTGAGCCTTTGTTCGAAAGTGTAGGAAAAGTTTATTTTTCCTGAGATTTCTGAAAACGGTGTTACGATATGTGGTTAATTTCTGCTCTCGAGGTAGCATTTAGAGTATTCCGTCGACTTACATATTGTATTCGAAGATAGGTGGTTGTACAACCGTGTGTAGGTGTAATGTATCTGTCAACAAGGGCTTTATAATCTTCAGACATGCACAGAAGGCATTTAAGTTGGGTAAGTGGGCAGTGTGTGTATACATAACATTGTAGATTGACGAAGGAAGCAAAAGATACTTGGGTTGCATTCCCTGACCTACCACCATTGTGCCTGTTCTCATAATGAGCTTAGGAAAAAGACACACGATGGGAACACTTCTCTAGCGGACTATCAGGTATGACATGTAGAAAGGGCTTGGTGTTGAAGAATAGCAGGAAATACTCTTCCTTCTCCCATCTTGAAACAAATGCATTAACTTCCTATACTACCCAGAGTTCCTTGCTTCCCTAATTTATGCAGCACTCTAAGCCTGAAAGGGTATTACCTTAATGTAGATAGATAGATAGATAGATAGATAGATAGATAGATAGATAGGGTCAATGTTGAAGACTAAGTAGAACACCAACTAAACAATAATACCCCAGGAAACAATGAGTCAAAATAAATTTAACTTCTAAGAAAAACGGATTCAAGCAAATATATTCACCAAGGAACACAGATATATTTCTACTGCACAGTTTTGGATTCTGCCTTCCACAGGTAGTATACTATTGTTTGCTTCGTGGCTGCTCAGCTGACCGGGCTGGATTTTCAAAAAAGAATCATGAGTGAAGATTTCATCTGGAATTCAGGATCAATGCAGTCCTGAGATTTACTGAGATGTGCAATAATTAGGTGCTACTGCCACTGATGTTTAGTCCTTTAGGATGCAAAGACTTTAAAAGGTACATTCAGCAGTTTTCTTCAGAACACTTTCTATAAGGAAAATCTTTAAACCGAACAGTAAATGGTCAGCAAAGTTAAAATAATGGGCTACAGGCTGGTCAAGTCTTTCAATGATTTATTCCTTACTTGTTATTCTTGAAGTACATACAAAGGTCATTTACTACTTGGCATATATTTATATTCAGTGCCTAATTTGTAAGATAATGAGTGTCGTTGCCTAAAGTACTGCTCAAAAGGCAGCGACCAGTGCTATTAAATGCCCCCGCCCCAAATACCAAGTCTGCATAGTACAGAATCCACCTCATGCCATTGCCAGACGCACCGTGACCCTTTATCTTATTATTGCAAGCTCCTGCTTTCTCCCTAGTTGACAGTTTCCCCTCTTCTCTTCCTTCTTTCTTCCCGTTTGTGTGGTTTCCCCTCTGTTTTTTCTCAGGGAATGTCAGATAAGGAAAAATTATTCAGTGGCTCAAATTAAGCACTATATATATTGTTTTTTGCAGGGTATTTTTCAGCAGTAAACCACATAAATGCAGATGCTGATTAACGTATAAAATGCTATCTCATACAATAGGATCCTCCTGTAGCAGAAACGATTGTTGTAAAAGGTATTCATATCTGATGCCTCTAATAGTATGACATCAATGGATCCCTGTTAAGTAATTGTGTGATAAATAGGTGGTGATACATTTGACAATGATTGAGAAGCAAACTGTAAAAGCATCTGTTCCCCCCACCAACCACCTTTAACAAGCATTGGCATAGCCAATAGGTATCGCCTTTGGACCTTATAAGTGTCTAGCCATGCAACAGTTGATGTTGTTGCACCAAGGAAATTGTGCTGCATGACTAAATACGTATAAGGTCCCAAAAGAGAGACCTATTGGCTATGCCAATGCTTGTTGTATTTTGAGTTTTGATGCCTTAGACCCATACAGTGCAGAATCAACTGTTGTGTGTCCGATATCCTGCACTCGTTCTGCCTGCAGTCCAGCGACAAATTGTCAGTGAAACTATCGGATTTTTTCCTGCTTTGCCTTCTTGACACTACTTAGTCAAAATTTGCGTGTTATAGAGACTGCGCGTTACTCTCCTGATGGATGCCTGACATAAACTGGCAGTCACTCTTATTAAATGGTGGCACCTTATGTGATTTGTCACACACTAGATTATTTTCTCACCCCGTGGATACGTATGCGCATTTTGAAACACTCCGCATGTGTTACCAAAAGGCTCCGCAGACGTGAAAACTAATGAAGAGATGCTAGAGTTTGGTCAAATGGTTGGGATGCCCGGGGTGCAGCAGCATTCTGTCACGAGCTCACAGGCATGTTGGAAAGCAAACACACTTGGGGTGGAATTCGTTCAGTACATGTGCTTACTTCCCATACTGCGGTTTGTCTCTGGCCTCAGAATGTCATGTTACATGTGTTTGTTTGCATAATCCGGAGGGAGCAGCTCAGCTGTCTTCTGAGGCAGGCTGCCTCCCGGATTATAATTCTACCCTGTGCATAAAACGGGTAGTTTTATTGTCGCGTTCTATCCTCACGAAGCTTGTTGCGCATGCACCACAAACCCCGACGTCAGCCCACTATGACTTGCTTGCTCCACTCGTTTCTGGTGGCCTCCTGTGTATGGGGGTGGGGTGGTGAGGGGAAGGTTGGTTTACATACTCGAGGCATCATCTAACAGCTGTTATTTTCCCACCACACGTACTTTCTCTATTAGGACCCAGATCTTTTGACTGGGTTGAATGTGTGACATTGATCCTCATTCGGTCCATCACCTGTTGTTTTTGCAATTCCGCTATAAGTGTACTGGAGATGCCCAGACGTGGGTCCCAGGCACTCCACACCACTGGAGTCAAGCTAGCCGGGCTGATGAGAGGTGTTACCTCGAAACCGGTCCGGTCCTCGGATGCTTGATTCCGTTCTGGGAAGGACATGGCTTTTGTAGTTCGGACTGGACTGTTCCCATGGGGCACAGGGTCAGAGCTGATTTGCATATCGCCATTGTCTAACCCAGGGTGGTGTGGAGTGCAAAAAAACGATGGATTAGGACCCAGATCTTTTGACTGGGTTGAATGTGTGACATTGATCCTCATTCGGTCCATCACCTGTTGTTTTTGCAACAGGCTTACAAAGCTGCACGTGGGCCACTATGTGGTTTACTTTACTTTGAGACATAAAATGCAGTTACATTTGTCTAATGCATCCGTTTAGTCACAGGCCAATAGGGCAATTTAGGCAGCTCAAACACTGACAGAACGTGTATTTGTAAGCGTATTTGCACAGCTGCCATTCAGATGGAAAGAGCAAACTAGGCACATTTTGGGGCCGAATGTGTATGTAAATCGGTTGCAAAGGCGAACCCGGGCTCTTGGATATTTTTTGTGTGTGTTTTTTTAAGGAAGGTTCAACAGAAGACCAAAGTGGTGGTGTTACTTTTGACAAAACATTCCTGTGGTGGTCTTTCGGTCTTTCGGTCTTTCGGTTTCCCGTAAATTAGTCCTTTGGGGGCTGTAGCGGCATACCGCTCCATTACTCTGCATATTGGTTCTTGGTTTTACTGTGTTCAACAACAAAAACTGTATAGAACACAAAGAGCGCCGGGATGGGGGAGAAGAGAAGATGCAGAAGAAGCGACGGAATAGGGGAGAAGATGAGAGGAGTTTGGTGAAGCAGGGAGGGAGGATGGGACGGCAGTGAGGAGAGCCAGTGCAGAGGTGGAAAAGAGGGACGGGAGAAAGCAAAGAATGGACAGATGGGGGGGCGGCATAAGAGGGCAGTTGGTAAACCGATCATGGCAAAGGTAGTGCGAAGAAATCACGTGGAAAGAGGAGGCGATGGGTGTAAGGACTGCAGAGAGAGGGGAGAAGGAGGAAAAAAAAATAGTGGAAACATCAGGGAACATGGGCGAAGAATGCATAGATGGGGGGGGGAGAGAGGTGGAGGGAGTTGTGTGCGCACGCTGGCTAAATGAAAATGTTAAGAAAGCACGCGAGTGGTGCGCGCGACGGCAAAAGTAAAGTGAAAGCAGGATGGCGAGTGGTGTACGATGTGCGCGCACAATGATGAGAGAGAAAAGCCAGACGGCGCCTCTGCTCATCATTGTGCGCGTAACCGCACGCTCTATGCCAGCCAAAAAGCTGTGGTAGAACTTTTAAAAGCCCACACACTAAATGTCTTGCAAAGCAGTGCATGCGCTGGCTCAGCGAGACCTAAAAATGACTCTCGATAAGGACTAACTCCTTGCACCGTCGGAATGTCACTTTTAGTGACGTTCCATGGCACAGGAGCCTGCTCCATATTTGGCTTAATAGTGCCTCGTAAATATTGTCCCATTTAACACAGTTTTCCGTGTTATAAGGTCGTGCAACAGGTGTCTCTGGTGGTCTTCCCAGCAACATCCGTGGCATTTTGACACTGCCCCAGATTTAAGAGAAATTGTAAATCTGAGGCAGCAAGAAATATCTCCTCGTTTTGAGGGGAAAAATCTCCTTGCTTTTCCTTTTTCTATGTGTGTTGCATTCTGCAGCACACAGAGAAAAAGGAAAAGCCCTTTGTGATTGTTTTTGTGCAGGAAGGTCCCTTCCTGCACAAGAACAACCATCCCCTCAACGCAAGCACCTTTGCACCATGGTACAAAGGTGCCTGCGTTGGCGCACCGCAGCCTATTGTATGCCGGCGCAAGGGAAAAGGACAGGAATGCGCTGTATCTCATAGATAAATGCCTGCGGTGCTGCCATACAGCAAAAAACACATAAATGAGGCTCCGGACAATTCATATCAAGAAGAAGTAAAGCAACTGCCAATGTGCAGGTTGTGTGAAAGTTTAAATACATATGCCTTGCTATAGATAAAGTGTCAATGTTGATCCATAGTATTCTAAATTATAGGACACATTATTTAAAAAACTAATAAAGATACTGAAAAAACAAAGCATTTGTTTGTCTTGTCGTTGTACTACGGGGAACCTTCTACCAGAGAATATGAGAAATTCTCTCTCTCTCTCTCTCTCTCTCTCTCTCTCTCTCTCTCTCTCTCTCTCTCTCTCTCCCCGTGTCCACTATCATGCTCTTCCAGATGACCACCAATTGTATACTGAGTTTCATTTAATATCATATGTATTAGAAAGATAGGTGACTTTACCTGCAGAGAAAGCTACAGACAAATATGTACATTCTTATGTTTAATTATTTTCCATATTTGGGGTTATCTGAGGTGCATTCTTTATCTTACATTGAATTAAAAATGAATACCAATCTGCATCTAAAAGTTTCTCTTCCACTCCAACATAACTGCACCCCAAAAAGGTCAGAGTGAGTCTGTCTGGCATTTAGTTTTATTAAAGCGCGTCCTGCCACCACGTTCAAGTACATTTAATAATTTGCTCACAGGAAACAATCATTTAAGGACGTTTCTTCTTTTTTTCCATGAACAATTACTGATATAGAGATCAATGTGGCCCGAAGAAGCTCCTGGACAGACGAGGTGATTACTTTATTCCTGATATTAAATTCATCTTGGCTTTCCCACAGTAATTTGCCAAGGCTGCAGAACCACATTTCTATTTTCATCAAAATGTAATTTATTTAAAGTCCACAATATTATTCCTTTTTTCACAGCCTCCCACCTGGTTGCATCCATTTTTCATAATACTGCTTCTTAACTATTGGTGGTCAGATAGTATTGATTGCTATTATGAGATGCAGAAGGGTATGGTTGTAATGCAATCGTGAGAAAGAGCACTAATAATACTATCAGAGGTTTGCAGTTTCAATGTTAACTAGTCTTTGTGTTGTACATCTCTGCTGTTTTTATGCATGCCTTATCTAATTCAGATTTTTTCTTAAAGTGCATTGCAATAAGAATTTTTTATATTTAATTTGGTTTATATGAGGTATTCACATTACGTATTGGTGGTTCTAGCACCAGCAAATGAATACCATTCAACAAAATATACATGTTGTAATAATAGAACACTGAGAGTAAACTAAAACATTCGTTCGAAAATCACTCTGATTGAATAATTTAGTTTGAATAAAATGTGGAAAAATAATCAAAACCTGTGTAAATGACGATGTTAAAAAAAGACAATTTGAAAATGAAATAGAAATATATGGTTTTAAATTTACAATTCTTTCTGTAATATTCCTGGTACTCTTCTTTCTCATTCTTTTGAAAGATTACCTTTCTAATTCCCCCTTTGCAAACTTTACATTTTCCCGATATTTATTTCTACTAACCACACTTTGATTCTGAGACATGAATATCACCAGTCAGTTACTCTAACCAAAGTAAATTAGTATCTAATGGTGTATATACTTTTCAGGTAAAAGAAACTTTCAATGAAAGTATAGTTCAGTCCTTTGCCACCAAAAATATATTTACTAAAAAATGTTTCTATAAAAAATATAAATATATAATAAACGTCCTTGTGGGGACTTTGCTAGATTAGGACCTGGTTTGCAAGCTGGAGTGTGTTTAAATGCTGTGGGTGTGGGATAATATTTACATTAGGTTTTAAAGAGCCAGAACAAAAGTAAATACTTCAGATTCATGTGCAAAACTCTCAACTCCTGCATTGACGGGTTCTCTTCTTATAATTATATAGCAGTAAAGTATCTGTCTTTTATTTCAACTTCCCTCTCCCTCTCAGCTGGTAATTTTGATAGCACCCTCTTCATGAAAACTCCATTCATCTTAGCGTCAATGGGCAAGTTCCGCCAGTGATAGCCCAAAATGTTATGTTATGTTATGTTAATTGATTTTTGTATAGCGCTTAATCACTGGCAGGTCTCTTAGCGGTTCAGAGAGAGTTGCCAAGGCCCGTTAGCGGATGCATGGCAGCACAGGGAAAGGGAGTTACACTGTGTCCAAAACTTCCCTAACCAGGACAGTTTTGAGCTGTTTCCTGAAGGGGAGGAGTGCAGGTTCCTTGTGGAGGTAGTCAGGCAGTTGGTTCCGGGGGGCGGCCTTGGATGACCGCAGTTTGCGGCCCAGAACATAGTTCTCTAGGATTTCTTTAATGTAGGCTGGGGGCTTGCCGTAAATTGCTTTATGGGCAATGCAGAGACGCTTGAATTTTGCTCTTTGCTTAATAGGAAGCCAATGCAGTTTGCACAGCAGAGGGGTGGGCATGGGTCCTTCTAGGCAGTCTAAAAATCAGCCTGGCTGCATCTTTCAGTGCCACCTGCAGTTTATTGATGAATTTCTGGGGGAGGCCGATATATAGGGCATTGCCATAGTCTAGTCTAGAGACAATTGTGGCTGACACAATCATTTGTAATGAGGCAATGGAAAGGAGGGGCACAAGTTCTGTAGCCGTCTCATGAGGGCAATACATGTTTCAACCACTGTGGTGACTTGGTTGGCCATGGAAAGCTCAGAGTCGCTCCAGGGATTGTCTTTCGTGGGTATGACAAGGACCTCTGTTTTGTCAGGGTTAACTTTTAGTGAATTGGCTGTCATCTAATTCACTGTGAATCTGAGGATGTTTTGCGCCAGATCCTGGGCATGGGCGGAGTTGTCAATCTGGAGGATGAGTGGGGTATCGTCCGCGTAGGTGAAAACTCGACAATCCATGCAGGCTAGAGTTGTCACCAGAGGCTGTAGGTACATGTTGAAGAGGAGCTGGGATAGTGTAGAGCCCTGAGGGATGCCGCCGATGAGGGTGCCCCTGTCCGATACATGCTCCCCCTACTGGATCCTTTGGAACCCACCTGACAGGAAGGATTCTAGCCACTGGTGTGCCAGCCCGTGAATGCCCAGGTCCGTGATTCGAGCCAGCAGTTGTGTATGGCTGACCGTGTCAAGCACCGCTGATAGGTCTAGTAAAATCAGGGCAATTGTTTTTTTATTGTCAGCCATGATTCTGAGGTCATTGGTGTGCCAGCCCGCGAATGCCCAGGTCAGTGATTCGAGCCAGCAGTTGTGTATGGCTGACCGTGTCAAACACCGCTGATAGGTCTAGTAAAATCAGGGCAATCGGTTTTTTATTGTCAGCCATGATTCTGAGGTCATCTAGTGCAGACAGCATCACCAACTCAATACTGTGATGGGCTCTGAAAGCAGCCTGGAGTAGCTGGTGTTCCTCCAGGAAGGACGAGAGTGTCTTGACGACATGTTGTTCCACAACTTTCGCCAGGAAGGGTAGCTGGGAGATGGGCATATAATTCTTGAGATTAGCAGCATCTGCTCCAGGTTTCTTTAACAGGGGGGTGACTCTGGCCTCCTTCAAATTGGAGGGGAAGTAACCAGTCTCAAAGGAGTTGTTGAGTAAAGCGAGGATCTCTCTTTCCAGCCTGGGATGGGCCATTTGGAAGATCCTCAGGTGCAAGGGTCTGCAGGAGAGCCCGATTTGGTGCGATTCATCAGGTGTGTCAGTGATGCTGAATCCAGTTGAGGGAAGATAGTAAGTTCCTTGCCGGGGAGCGGAGAGACCTGAATCTGAACTAGAAAGCCCTGATTGATAGAGATGTTATCAATCTCAGAGAGGATATCCCTGACCTTCTGAAGAAAGAAGGTCAGAAATGTGTTGCAGTCTAGGGGCGTGGCCGCAGATTTCAGCTCAGACTTTTGGCTGAGTTTTTTCAGTATTCTGATTGTCTCTTTCTGTTTGTTTGGTGCATCTGTAATTCTTGCTCCATAGTATTCTGCTTTCCTGATTGTGATGGATTTTTTATATGAGGTAAGTAAGGTTTTATAGGTTGACAGCTCAGCTGGGTCATATGCTTTACGCCACCACCTCTCGGCTTGGCGGAGGTGTTGCTTCCTTTCTCTCAGAATCTCATTAAACCAGGGGGCCCCATTGCCCTTGTCTCTGACTCTGTCTCTTAGCTCTGGTGCCACTTTATCTATGGCTCTGCGCAGAGTGTTGGTCAGAGCTTCACTCTACTGGTCGAGATTCCCTTTTTTAAATTTTGTGGGGGGGGCTAAGTAGGGTATCCACTAGGTTGTCAGCCTCAATTTGATTCCAGCTGCGCACCTTTCTCCACTCTGGGGGTGGTTGCAATAGTTGGCTGTCTATCGGGACCCTGCAGTTAATTAGCGAGTGGTCCGATCATGCACAGGGGCTAATATCTCTTAAACTGGTCCATGGTTGCGAGGTCCAGATAAGGTCCAGGATGTGCCCTTTAGAGTGGGTGAGTGAATTTTTATGATCAATTGTGTCCCCTATCTTAGACCCCAACGACTCCGTGTACGCGCTACAAGTACATGTATGTTCCCTCCACTTCCAGCTATGAAGACGCAAATACATTTGCGTCCAACGTTAACATGTCCTCTTTCAGATCCACCATGAATGGGTCGAATATTCCGTTCCTAAGTATGCCTTGCCAACGTCTTTATGTGGTGTACTTTACACGTTTTTCAGCTTTGGCAAAGTAGGCCCTGAATTCTGCCATCAAGCCTTTTCCTGCCTTCTGACTCTGAATGCTTCAGCCTGGGCCTGCATCTGTAACCGTGACCTCTGCCTTACTCCCTGCGCGGCTAACGGTGCTTGGCACAGCCTGTTGCCTGCCAAGACTGTATTCAGCCTTCAAGTTATCTGCTCCGCTCCTCAAAAAATACATTCCTGTCTAGTAGTTTCAGTAAACATCCTTCCAGCTGCAGAGCAAAGGGCCCGGCCTCACTGTCTCCGTGCAAGTAATTCATAGCTCCTGTTACTATGGTAGGCCCATGCCCCCTCGCATCTCATGTAGACACATAGACGCTTATACACGCACTCACAGTCAGTATAGAATAGCCTCTGCCCGAGAGACCTTTCCTTCCAGATAATACAGTTCCTTAAACACGAGATATTAGATACGATTTGGGATTAGGTTGATCTGACATCCCAGACTTCTGTCTCCTCATGTAGGGCTAAATGTCAAGTCCCCTTCACCCTCCAGTTACACGTCAATCACACGTCATGCTGCCTGCGCGCGCATCTCTGCTATGTATTTCTGCTGACACTGCAGGATTCTCCTATGGATCCACCCACTTGTGACATCTTGTTAATGACGTTTCTAGTACACGCCTTCATGCACGCCTATTGTAACGCCTTTTCATTACGTATGTGTATTCTTATCTCTCCTCTCAGCTGTTACGCCTTCTGCATCTGCCTCTACTGTAATGGATTGACTATATATACGATTAACTGTCAATAAAGTATGGTCTGTCAGCCCCTTCCCGAACCTACGTGGTGACGGAATGGTATGCCACCTTGGTTCGAACCAATACCAATTCCTTTTTAAGGAATAAAACCCCTTTTGAAAAACCTCAAATATCACGGATTTTGCCTCTTCTTTTTGATTGAGTTATTCTTATTGTACTTTACCGCATAAATTAAGTATAGGTAATTTAATTTTACCACAACCAATTTATGGAGTCCCATCGCGCACATTTCTGTCTCAAACTGACGTACCTGTCACCTCCTGAACAAAAAACAGTTTTCTGAACTTGGAAAGGTATTTCTGAAAAAAATTGGATACCTAATTTAAAACCAACCACAAACCTAAACCTCCCCCACTATGTCCCTCACATCTAACATATTCCTACCATCAGCTTTTGCCTTAGGTTCTCTTCACCGAGAACCTACAGATTATTTTCCTGCCAACCATCTTCATCATCTAAAATGCATAAAGTTTTGAAAACACTTTCCATCCCCTCAGTAATTCGCAGGGTGACTTCCCCCTCACCCATGCTATGAGGTCCTGTATGACCACAATAAGGGCCTTATTATGAGAACGGCAGTCCTCAAGACCGGCGTACTCATGGTGGCTTTCCAACCAATGCCACCACTGCATGTTCGTAAGCAGTATTCTGAGTGTGGAAGTTGGACTGCCACGAGACCGCCAGCTCTGCCAGGATCAAGGATCCTGCTGCACCGGGGTCTGCAACTGGCCTCAATATGCTGGCGGTGCTGATGCTGGCATCACCGAGCATATTTTAAGTTGCCGTTTTACTGCCCATTTCATGGTGGTGAGCCTGCCACAAAAAGTGAGCTATAGGCCTGAGTCACATAATTCTGAGCTGACCTGCCGCCAGGGGTCGAACCGCGAGCCCTGTGCTCAGGAATCAGCTGCTCTAGCTGCTTCGCTACACCTCTCCACAACATACACCCACAACATACACTTTTGAGTATGTTTGTGTAAGTTTACAATTGTTTGCTGTCCACAAAGGGATTTACAAGGAGTATCTTTATAAGTTTGTAGCCTCCGCATATATAAAGGTAGGACATACCTATCTTTTTATGTGCAGAGATAGCAGACAATCATAACAATACACAAAAGTATATGTTTACCTTTGAATATTAGACCCTCAGTGACCAAACACTGGCCACTCCTACTTCATCTGACACATTCATAATCATTATCTAAATCAGGTGACACCCAAATGACCAGCAGGATGCGTTTCCATGATGATGTCTCCAAAACATCTTGCCAGAAACAAAATTCCATCTCTGATCAGAAGAACATTTTCTGTAGAAAGATCAATCCTAGCAGATCTTTCTTTAGTCATCAGTCCTTAACATACCTCAATACATTCTTCAATAGTCCATACTTACCAGCTTCTAAATACCAAGACATTATGTGACTCAAAACCATGGAATCATCAATTGCTCCCTATTCGGCTTCAAATGTCACAGCTTTCACTAGTAACCTAGTGCAAGCAACTTTGCCACCTGCAATATGAGCCACCTAACAGTTGAACTCCAAAAGTTTAGATGCCAACCTAGTTAATTTAGCTTTAGATTTCTTTATCTTATTATCCAACATAATGTCTGCCAAGAAAGATGATCAGATAAAATAAATAATATACTCCAAAACTTTAGTTATAACTTTGGCGTTATTTGACAATTAAGCACAAAACTTCCCAATCAAACAAAAATATGTCATGCACGTATGGAAGGGTTATTATACACAGATAATCTGACCATTAGGTTGCAAACTGCTGTACATTGCCTTAAAAGTAATTTTCCTGCACAGTCAACTAACTGGTGGCACTAAACACCTTCCATATCCACACCCACACAGGCACCAGCAGTCACATTACACTGAAACACAAAGAGAAGTGAACATTTACTCGTTAGGACCAAAACATGAATCCTTTCCACTACCTTCCTCCCACCACCATTCCTACACCCACTCTTCTTACATCCCTATTAGTGTCCCTGTGTGCCCATCCTACAACTCATGTTATGTTGTATGTTGCATTGTGCTATGCTATACTATGTTTTGGTCTATCATGTTATGTTACTTTACATTTTGAAATTGTCACTTTACAGTGTTGGTATTCCTTAAGAAAGATATTACATTGTATTGAAACAAATATATAAAGTAGAATAGGATGTCGGAAAGAAATTATCACTTTAACAACATGAGTGGTGTATGAATTTAATATGTTAATTGAACTTGTAAATAACTGTTTAAAGAGTTTCTCCGAATAGATATTATTTTATTTCACTAATAAGTCATTGAATCGATGCTGGAAAAGGACACAAGTCTCTGGTAACGGTATGCTGTATCACTTTAAATGGCCAATTGATGAACTTATTGGTACCATTTACTTAACAATGATTCATTGAGTAAATATTTCTTTCACATCTAGGAGAACATTGTAACATAAGTCACGACAAACTTGGAAATGGACCAGGCATGGATACACTGGTGAAATCAGATGCTGCATACAGGAGGGCAGGGACTGAGTTGGGGGTGGAGGAGGGGTAACACTGGGACAGGGGGAAACAAGGGCAAGGAAAGTAGGGCACTAGGAATCCCTCAAGGAATAAACCAGGCAGTAACACAATTTCTCACTTTTCTACTTTCAGTCTACTCATCCCAAGGCCCCAGCATGTGGACAGAAGAGAGTTGTCTGGTGATATGTTGCTCTCAACAGAGGTTAGGAGACCATGAGTGTATGAGTGTATTAGCTTTCTGGCATATTTGCTTAATTAATTTGTTTTGTGTTCTTCATCTCCCAAGGAGGTATGGTCAAGCAAAAACAGGACCACCCCCATAGAGCATTTACTTACAAATTTAACAGTACAACTTGACCCTCTTCATGCCCTCTTTTATTTATTTGTTTATATCTTGAATTCAGAAAACACTGTTACTTGTAAGAGTACTGACCTTAAAAACAAAAGCTGGGTGCAGAAATGTAATTGAGGTTAGACAATGATAGATTTTTCAGGGGATTTCTGAACCATGCTAGACTTGGTGGAGCATGGTTAGCCATAGGCAACACATTTCAAAGCCTGGCATCTTGAACTCAGATATTAGAGCACATTTGATCATTTATTCATGCATCTCAATGCGGCAAGCCAGCTTACTGAGAAATGTGAAAGGGCAGTACAACATTATATGGGGCATTCCTGTCCTTTCCTAGTGCTTGGTCACTTTGCATCATGGTGCAAAGGGTGCCTGCGATTTAAGCAGGATTGTTTTTGTGCAGGAAGGAACACCTCCCTGCACAAAAACAATACTCAGAGGCCTTTTCCTCTTTCTATGTGGGCTGCATAATGCAGCTCATGTAGAAAGAGGAGAGGAAAAAACAAGGAGAAATGAAGATATTTCTCCTCATTACGCCTAACCTGGGGAGGTGGTGCACTTTGACACATTCTCAGGTCTACCACTATTGGTAAATATGGGAATGCAGCAAAATCCATGGGTGGATGCATGGGAAAGCCCATTTTCCACCTATGGAATGCCCCCCTTTTGCAGAGTAACACAAGGCAGCAATTTACGCTGCCTTGCGTTACGCCAGATTTGCCAAGCCTTGCAGGGCCACACAAAAATGCATTGCGTGGCTTAATAAATCTCACTTAGGTTTTGCGTCACCCTTGTGCCCCCTTGCATGCTGCATGGATGACTCCGAACCTTAATAAATCTAACCACAGGTGTGTGCGACTCCATTTCAGGTCGAGAAATAGCCTGATGTTAGCTCACCAGACAGTAATCAGACAGAGCGATCACAGCAAAACAATTTATCAGACAGATACACTGACCCTAGATTTGCAGACAAGTAAAACGGCAGATAACTTGATAAATTATTCACTTTTATGTTGGGAAGCAGCAACCAGGTAAAAAACGAAAAATAATGATGAACCTATATAGGCATAGCTTTAATCATGATTGAGCTAATGATTAATGGTGCTTATTTCCTACTTTGTCTTCTTGAGAGAATGTTTCTTTTCTGCCATATATCTCTCACTAGGTGAATGTTGGAACCCTAACAAATTCAAGGCTCTCCATGCAAATGCCTTGTATGTTGGGTTAGCGTTTGAGGAGGCACATGGAACCACCTTCGAGTTTCAAACAGCAATTCTCTATGCATAATTCTATATAACAATGTCAGCAAAAGTGTGTGCATCCTAACGAGGAATTTGAGGGGCTGCAGCTAGACTAATCCTTGCCTTTATGTCTATATACGCATTGTAACCTTCCTTCATCACAGTTGGGACATTTTACATAATGGGGCATGCCTACAAGGTATCCCGCTGGAGAGGGTGTCGGTATTTGAGTGGGTTAGGGAGCCCAAATCGGTAAAGCCAACTTAAAGCTGGCACTAACCATGGGGGGCCTGACCAACGTATTTAGGAGTTCTAGTCATAAACCCATTGGTCCGCTAGTTGAAATTTACAAAGTGCAAGCAAGGGCTGCCTCTTTGTATGGGGCTGAAATCTGGGGGCACAGCCCTCTACAAAGTATTATCAAGATCGAGAATATTTTTTTCAGGCAGCTATTTGGAGCACACCACTCTGTTTGGACATTGGGGTAAGGCCAATTGCTGATGACATCGTAATCAGATCCTCATATTTTGGCGTTGTCTATGGGCCATTCCGGAATTGGCTGATTACAGGGCAGAACTCAAGGAGGTACTGAGCCTACATGGTGCAGGAAAACTACCTCGGATATCATATGTTAGGGACACTTTTTTGGCCATGGGCAGAACAAGCCAATGGTATAATGCAGAGGCAGTCTGCCCCACTACCTCTAGGAACGAACTGGTCCAGAGCTTTAGGGAGAGCAAATTTGCTGAGCTACAGGGGAGCTCATCAACAGGCTCATTAACCGCAGTTTTCTTGACCACTAAAGACCAGTGTAGATTAGCGCCTGCTTTGGATGACATTCAACTTGCCCTAGCCAGGAAGCTATACGTGCGATTTAGGCACGGGTCCTCCCATTGAGCGTCTTTACAAATAAATGGGCTGGCACTATACCCTTAGGTTGCTGGGCATGCAGCAATCTAGAGGAGACAGAACTACAAGTACATGTATTCTTCTTTTGTTCTGGTTATAGGAAGGCTAGCAACCATTGGTTGCTTCAGCTATGCAGAAACCTAGGCAAACAAGAAGAGACTTTCTTGGCTGGTTCCGCTCGTTCAGTCCGACCTGCAGACAGCTGCTGGCTTAGAACCTTGCAGGGAAAGAACTGAGTTAACAGTTGTTCAAACCTCCTCTACCTCCTACTGCTAATCCCTTCAGTTCCTCACCTACCATCAATTCCCAAGAGTCTGGCCCTCTCTTCTACTTCTTTTTTCTTGGCACTGAGTGGACAGGATTTCGCTGTGTCATTTATCTGCAATTTATAACAAGGTTTCTTATTAGTGTCTCTCAAGTCCTTAGCTACTCTCTCTCCTATTCCTAGTTTATATTCCTGGACTCACTTAATGTTCTGCCCTCCTGCACTGTTTTCCTAGGTGCCTCTCACTCAGCTATTTAGCCATCCTGCAAGGTAATTTTCAATACACAATAAGGTTACTGCTTATTATACTTATTGGAGCTTAACTATTTATTTTTCTAGTTTTATTCTGACTTACTGTATTCTATTCTGTCGTTTGTCTTGTATTTTTCTCTTCTTTTTATTTATCTTGTCTTGTATATCTTCTTTTAGGTTGACTATTTATCAGCTTCTATCCAGAGATTGGTTGGCTGTTCCTAGTACTTTGTACTCTTTTTAGGTAAGTATTGAACAGTTCCTCATCACAGTTACTCGATTATTTTAACACAAATTAATTTTCACCTATCTTCCTAATCTTTGGTCTTTTCCAGGTGCTCCTCCAGCTGTCCGTGGATTCCAGGAACTCTTGTGCGGTTTTTCCTGAACAGACGCTGCCTCTAGCTGACAGGGAAACTGTCGTCAGAACGGGTGACACGCACTGAACGGGAATTAATTAAATATGCTCCAGACTTGCATAAACTAACTACGGTACCCCAGATAGTTATGTCAAAATACCGAACGGTTTTTCTATGAACTGAAATACCGCTTTTAAAACGGTTTTCGTTTCCTCTATAATGCGCTTCTGAATACACCTCCAAAACGGGTCGGGTCTATGGTGAAGTGGGCAGTTCTTGACAGGCGCGCGCTTCATCTGAACTCAGCTGAGGACTGGGGCATAACTAGACTGCGAGCTCCGCCTCCATTCTTGTGGCCCATCCTACAGCCATCTTGGAGTTCCGGATTTGTATGCTCTCTGTTCATTCATTTCCTGCAGTACTCAACCTGGCACAGCTATACCTCTGATGCAAGATCACTGATACCTGGGCATAGCGGGTCCTGACACAGAGTGGAGTGCTGCACGCTAGAGTGAAGCAGCGTAGAGCGGTGCAGAGTAGAGTATAGTGGCATAGTATGGAGTGGCATAGAGTGCAGTGATTCAGAGTGCAGTGGCAGAAAGTGCAGTGGCATGGTGTGAAGTGATGCAGAGTGGCATAGAGTGTAGAAGTGCAGAGTAGAGTGGTGTAGAGTTTGGAGGGGGAGATGCAGTGTTGCAGAGTACAGTGTCATGGAGCGCAGTGGTGTAGAGTACAGTGGCATAGAGAGAAGTGGCCTAGACTCAGTGGTGCAGAGTAGAGTGCAGTGGCATAGAGTAGATTGATGTAGGGTAGAGTGGTATAGAGCATATTGTTTCAGAGTGAAGTTGCATAGAGTGGAGAGCTGCAGGGTAGAGTTAAGCGGCATAGAGTGGAGAGGTGTAGAGTGTAATGGCATCGAGTAAAATGAGGTAGAGTATAGTGGCATAGAGTGAAATAGTGCAGAGTAGATTAGAGTGGCGTACAGTGGATTGGTGTAGAGTGCAGGTGCATAGAGTGGAGTGGCACAGAGAAGAGTGCATTGGGGTAGAGTGTATTGGCATAAAGTGCATTGACATGAAGTGCAGTGTTGCAGAGTGGTATAGAGTGGAGTTGTGCGGAGTGAAGTGGCCTCGACTGGAGTGGTGTAGAGTATGGTGGTGAAGAGTGCAGTGGAGTAGAGTACATTGGCATAGAGTAGAGTGATGTAGAGTAGAGAGGCACAGAGTAAAGACGGGTAGAGGGGAGTGGTGCAAGGTGGAGTAGAATGCAATGACGCAGAGTGCAGTAAAGTGGAGTAGTGCAGAGTAAATTGTAGTGGTATAGACAGGAGTATGCATGGTGTGGTAGCACACTGCCATTACAGACAAACCACTTTCAATTGCAAAGAGCAATACATCTGCACAGACGTACAGATTTACTAATTAAACTATACAGAGCACAAACGATGATGTGTGGAATTGGCATCACTGAGTGTATTGATTTGTTTTGATCATATTAAAGTATTTCTTTGAAATACTTCAGAATTAACAAAATGTGCTTAATTTGTGCTTTCCTAATTCTAATATAGCTGGACAGTTCATTAAAATGCTGTGAGGTAGAAACCACTTTTCTACTCACGGTATCCAGCAAGATATGTCACATAAGTCCTCTCACTTTGAAGTGAGAAAAAGAAAAGCACACTCCAAGCTCCCTCAGAAGACAGATCATGCTATTAGATCTCTATCTTTGAATGTACAGCAAATGTGACAAGATAAGAACAAAATGTACAGGCCTTATTACAGAAAGGAGTCCTCATGGAAAAATACAAGGAGATGTCCAGTGAAACGGCTTTGCTCCTTGGGAGGGACGAACTGAAGCTACAAACCACAAAGCCAATATGAAGCAATGGGTGGAATGCATTTACAGGGAAGCTTTTTACATGTCCCCAAGATGTGTTTAGCATAACAAACAGCTGCTCTATCTGGTAGGTTTTGACCTAAAAAGGGACATCAATATTATAAGAAATACCTAGGTGTCTCCCAAAAAAATATACTCTTTCAACAGGTCCTACTAAAACATTATTCACAAATAATCAATAATTTTGTCTTGCACATAGCTAGGATATCTTTACTGCCTTGTAGAGAAACAGATTGTGTAAATAAATATAATTTATCACTAAGCAGAAGATAAACCTACATTTACTGCCAAGGAAGGTGTAACTCATATATTGGCTATATTCCAGTAATGTTCGAACACCTGATTTCAGCTTCGTGCTTATCGTGTTTTCACCCAAGAGGGTCTCTGGAATAGCTTCCTTGCATCACGAAACAGGCTGTTAAAACAGACTAGTGTTCTCATATTGATTACTAAGTGTCTCACTTAGAGACACTTTAGGAGTCAGGATTTTGTATCTTAAAAAGAGATGCAAGATGTTTTGAATTCTTGTAAGTGGTGAGCGCTATCCTGAAATAACCGCTGCTTTGAGGCTGTCGTGATGTAAACATGAATTTTCACAAAAAAACTGATTATTTCTTTCCACCATGTTTCTATTACATTGAAGCATTTAATGTTTCAATTCCTGCTGCAGGTAAAAGCTCTACATTCCAGTCAATTATTTGTGATGCTTACATAACGTTGTCAAAATCGCCACATCTTTAATAATAATAATAACATACTTGTGTATAGTATTTCATACAGTACTTTTGCCCTTTCTACACGATGTATATAATAGAGCCTATTATTACCTCAAAAAGGGAACTCAATTAAACAACCTCAAAAAGATCGAAGACTGAGTCAGACTTCCCGAAATTCAAACTTGTAACCTACAGATGATCATATTTACAGCAGCGAATATTCAGTTCACTGCACCATCCTGCCAGCTGTTATATCCTTGAATGAAGCAAACTAGAACTGAAATGTGACCAGTTAAGTCTTGCGTTATATGAGGCGCCAACAGTGACAGAATGTAAAGTGATCATAGTAACCTTTGATATGGATCGCTGAGGAAAACAATTTGGGGCACATGCATCAACCTATTTAGGAAGTGCAAACGGTGCGAATCTGTAAATTCGGCCGTTTGCACTTCCTAAATACGTTTTTGGGATGCATCAAACTCTTTTTCAAAATTCATATTTTTTGCATTTCTTAAAAATGCAAATGCATTTAAGGAATCGCATTTGTGCGATTCCTTAAATGCAATGCATCAATTTAAAAAAAAATGCGAATTTTGAAATTGGAAGTGCAAATTACCACGAGGTTGACCCTCGTGGTAATTTGCGAAAATCTGTCAAAAAGCAAAAAAAATCATTTTTTAAACTGTCATGTTACAGACACACATGTCCTTAGGACATGTGTGTGTGAAACATGAACTTTCAAATGCATTTCAGGGGTGCAGGGCTGCACCCTTGGAATGCATCAACAAATTGCGAATTTGTAAAAGCCTTCCCATTGACTCCTATGGGCCTTTTGGCCCATAGGAATCAATGGGAATTGCGAAAATGCACTTAAGAATTCGGTATTTATTTGGGATTCGGTAAAAATTGCGATTTTTACCGAATAACAAATAAATACCGAAAATAATGATGCATAGCATTTTGCAATTCTTAATTTGCAATTCGGTATTTTTCGCAAATTAAGAAGTGCAAAATGTCTCAATGATGCATGTGCCCCTTAGTTTGCGTAGTTTGCGTTTCCAGGCCTTCTCAGACTGGCTTTCTTTAAATAGGTGGGGGACAAACTAAAAATTAGCTGCTAGAGTTTTGCAATGTCTGTTTATCCAACTTCAAGTACGTCACTTTTGGAAACAGGTACATGGCAAAATATTGTTGCCAAATATTTTAAAAGGAAGGCTTTTAAAAAACATCTATTTATTTATTTATTTTTAAAATGTTTGTCCTCATTTGCCTCTAAAAATCTCCATTCCATTTGCACCTATGAATAGAGTATTGTGCCCTTTTGTGCTGGAAGCAGGGAGACAGAGATAGGAAAGGAGGGATACTGGCTTCAACCTTTTCCGCTCTCGTTTATTTGAAGCACCGTCTTCCATCCCATGTTCCTTTGTTGTCACTCCCCTGCTCTCCCTCATGCGCCGAAACGTAGAATGGGAAGCAGGGGGGACCAAATGGCCAGACGAGGCAAGGAAGGAGTAATCATCGGACTTCGTTATTCATTTATTGCTCACACTACTCTATTAAGGGAGACCAAACATCATGCTTTTTAAAGGCCTTCATATCCAGGCTAGCAACATATTTAATAGAGATTAGCCAAACAATGAGCTTAGATGGGGATGCAGCTATCCACTATTTACAAATTTCTCTGCGTGCCAACAGAATAGAGGAAAAAAGGAACATAGCTTTGTTATCTGTTATACTTGCGGGGGAGTCTACGCATCCGAAAATAACCAACAAGACGCTTACCTTAATGTCCATATCCAGTACAGTAGGCAGAACCCTACTCACATCATTCCAGGAAGGCTGAATCTCCGGACACTCCACAAACATATGTACGTCATCCTCTCTTGGACTACCGCACCTAGGACAGACCACATTACCTCTGCTCCCGAACCTCGACAACCTCTAGGGCGTCCAGTAGGCTCTATGAATGGAGAAAAGATGGTTTCTTCTTAGGTGTGCTGTTTTTTTCTATTTTAAATAACATAGCCATTGATACTTGCCAGTTATTTTCCAGCGAAGACTCCGGCAAGCATCTTCTGCACAGTTCCGTTGGCAATGGGAAGGCCCCATCCTCCAGTTCCACCATCAGCCAGTATATTGTTGCAACTTGCAAGCTCCTTTTTAAGTACAGTCTCATTCAGAAGTCTGTCCTCCAGTTCGTTTGAACTTCCTGTCACTGTACCTGGATCTTGAAACCAACTATGTAAATGTAAATTTGAATGTAAATGTAGTATACTTGTAAAGCGCACAGCTGCCCCAGCAACGGGGCGTTCCGGCGCTGTATAACGCTGTGGAACCCTTCCTGGCTCTCCCTGTGAGATGCCCCTCCTGGGCACCCCCAAGGTGAAGCCAGGCATCCCAGTGTTGTTGGGGCCGTTGTGGAAATTAAGCAAGCTATTGCCCAGAGTTGCAGCGTGGGACCCATGATTAGAGTAGGCACCGAGGCGAGAATTATCGAGTCTGCGGACATTGAGCCCAAGACCCTGCCGCGTCGGGACTTGAACCCTGGTGCCGAGCCTGATCTCTGCTTCAGAGTCTGCCGCTCTAACCAGTGAGCCACACTTCTCCACTATGTATTTGCATATATATAAATCTGGAAATTTGTTGTTCAGAGAGATGATTACACGATTCCCAACTTATTAAAAGGCCATCCTGTGTGATATGATTCCATCTCGTTAGGCCAGCCTCTCTCAAAGGTCGAGCTAGTGCATCTTTTGTCCAGACCGGTGAGCCAGGTGAGTCCCATATAGGAGCCATTTGACTGAAGTATGGTATTTTTAAGGCTTTTCTGAGCCTATACCAGGTCTCAGCCAGGCCTCTCAAAATCTTTAGCCTGACTTTCTTAAAATATTTAGGGTCTGCATATTTAAACATAAAGCCAACACTACCCCCTGGCTCCTGCATTGCCATTACAGCAGTCTCCCAATCTCTGAAATTGTGAGTGTGTTCAGCAACATTTTCCCATTTTTTAATAAAAAGGCTCATGAAATATCAGATCTGGTAGTGCTATGCCCCCTTTGTCCACCCTCCTCCTCAATTTCTTCCAGGCTATTCTGGGTCCCTTGCTTGACCAAAAAAAGCTACCGATTTGACCTTGTAGCTTTTTAAGTGCATCCTTATCAAACAGGAGGGGAATCGTGTCAAACAAGAAAGTTAATTTTGGGTCATCATTTTTACTAGGGTTACACAGCCTAGTAAGGTAAGCTGGAGGTGTGCCCACGTTTTTAAGAGCCCACTGATCTCTTTCTTTGCCTTCTCCAGATTGACTTTGGTTAATGTGGAGATGTCTTGTAGAATCATAACTCCCAGATACCTCATTGCCTCCCTATTGGGTGCTTCCCATGCTTCCAAATTCCAAGTCATTACCTCCGTCTTATTCCCATTTATTTCATAACCCAAGATTTTTCCAAAGTCTTTTGTTAATACTGTAATGCGGCTTAGGGTGTTTTGTAGGTTATTCGAAAAAATTAGAATATCGTCAGCATAAAGGCCCAATTTCTTGCACCAGCCCTCAAACTGGAAAGGTACAATCTACAAATCCTCCCTTATTTTCCTGGCTAGGGGGCTCAATGTATAAATTGAATAAGAGTGGCGATAAGGGACACCCCTGTCTTGTTCCCCTGCTGATAAAAACTGGATTTGTCAAGGAGCCATTAACTAGCACTCTAGCTCTTGGGGTCCTGTAGATAGCCTCCAATGTTCTACAAGAATTTTGGCCAAGATTTACAGATTCTGCCACAGTACGCAAAAAGGCCAAATTTGCCCAATCAAAGGCTTTAGTGGCGTCTAAAGCTATTACCGCAAGTGGAAGCTCATAAGCGGATACCAGGCCAATCGAACCTATCAACGAGAAGGTCAGTTCTTTCAAAGACCTACCCCGAATAAACCCTTTTTGATCCGTATGGATCAACTCCGCCATTGGTCCATTTAACCTGTCGGAAAATATATTTGCAAAGATCTTATAGTCACAATTCAGCAAAGATATTGGCCGATACGAATCACAATTTTTGGGGCTTTTGCTTGGCTTTAAAATTAGGGAGATATTAGCCTCATCCCATGAGGCTGGCAAATTAGCCCCCTTCAAAAAGAACTTGTTGAAGGATTTTACGAGGATAAGTTTTAATACACTAGCCAGTACTTTGTATACCTCAAGGGGTAGACCGTCAAAGCCAGGGGCTTTACCTTTCATGTAACAACAACAGGAGAGTTAGGGCTCAAAGGACACTCCTGTACCCCAAATAAGATATAAACAACAACAAAGGAGTGACTAAAAAAAGGAAATATTTACAAGTGAAGTGAAATGTGGAAAATCACAATTGTTTTTTATATTACCCTCACTCACCCAACTATTGGGTGACATGCTTCATCATTGGGTATTTCACCGGGCAGGTAAAAGACCTAACCAGTGTGCTACGACACCTGCATCTGCAGTGGAGCTGGTTTATATAAAAACAGTGAATGAAGTGAAAAAAGTGAAAAAGGTAAAAGGTGCAAACGCTGATCCAAACAAAATTTTAATAAAGATCGGCGTGAGCATCTGGTTAACAGGGGGTGAGATGGATGATGTAGACCTTAAATTTGGGTCGTATCATCCATATCACAAGGTCGACATGTTTCTGCTCTTAGGGCCAACTTGGCCGAGCTTTCATCAGGACCAAAAGGACACACACTGGGCGGTATGCACTCTCTAAGGTGCACCCTAACCTCAGTGTACACGTTCAGTATTTCCAAACTCACGGTTCTCAGTACCGATTTAAGCCTGGGATTTCCAGGTCATGAGGATATGAAATGGCGATATTTCTCGCATCATGGGCCACAGTGGCAGGGGCTTTCTTCACATCGGAGAAAGCAGTGCTCCGATGACTCCCCGTATAGAACCTAACGTGATCTCAACCACTGCCCGGACTGTACCTTTCATACCTTGTCTTAATGCAGTATCTACTTCTCCTTCCCCAATCTCCTGATTCAGCTGTCTGCTCTTTTCTGCTGAAAGGGTACTACTTGAGCCCTGTCACAACCAAACTTCAACCTCACCTTGGGTGGATTTTAAATCTTCTTGGTATACCCCGCTGTAATAGCTGTGAAAAGCATGCTCAATCTCCCTGTTATCACTAATAAAATTGCCAGTTTTTTCACATTTAACCTGGTCTATCCTGCTTCTCACCTGCTCCCTTTTGACCTTCAAGATCAGCAGCTTGCTGCAGCCTTCACTATATACGAAATGAGCCAATCTACTGGGATCCCATTTCTTTCTTACCCTTTCTTGTATGATTACTGCCAGCTTAGCTTTTACTTCCTGTACTTTTTTAAACAGGCTTTCCCAGGCTTCTTCGTCTATCGTGGGATCAGCCAGACCTTTCTCGAGGGCCAGAACCTGTTCCTCAACAGTTGACACTTCTTTGTAGTAACTGCGTCTTTTTTCAGCTGCCAGCGCCCCTAATCTACCCCTCAGAATGGCTTTATAAGCATCCCAAATTATTCCATGTGCTGCTGACCCCTGATTAAGATGGAAAAACTCTTCTTTCTCCCTAGATAGTGCTGCCATAAATTCTTCTTCTTGGAGAATTGTACGGTCTAGGGGCCATCTGGAATGAGTGATTCTCTCTTGTGACTTCAAATGTAGGACCACCCCTGAGTGATCCAACAGATGAACTCCCACATGCTCAACCTTCTGGACACAATCTACCAGATCACTATCTATAAGGAAATAGTCAAGCCTCAATTGATGCCTATATTTTTTACTATAAAAGATAAAGCCTTTTATTTTCCCTGCCTTCTGTCTCCAGATGTCACAAAGCCCCAGCTGAGCCACAATTTGCTTGATAAATGTGGACATTTTTAGGTTGACGCATAATCTGCTACGTGGAGTTCTATCTAAGGAGTAATCTAAAACAGCATTGAAGTCCCCTGCCATTATGATAGGATCGGGAACTTCTATTAATCCTGCTAGCAAATCTCCTAAAGGAGAGACATCATCTCTGTTTGGGCCGTAATACCCCACTAGAGAAAGGGCATGCCCCAAGATCTTAGCTTTAACGATTAACCACCTTCCAGCTTTATCAGGAATCTGTGCACCAAGAACCACCTGTGCCCCTCTTTTTACTAAAATCGCAACTCCCTTTGTTACACCCGTTTGGGATGTACACACTGCCTGAGAGATCCAGTTTTGGGCCCCAAAAGATACTAGGCCTCCTCCTCCGACAGGTGGTTAAAAACATCTATTGTCAGAATCCTACTCAACTAGGCAGAAAAATAACTGCTACTTTCCTCTTTCACAAGACAAATTGGATTATAAATGAGTATGTATTTATAATGAGTTCTTTCTAGAGACAAACAGAGCAATGCTAAAGGTGCACATGTTACCACTTTCAATCACAGGTGGAAATGGCAAATTATAGACACTTGACTCTTCTACAATTGTACCATGTGTATACCACCCCAAAAAGCTCAATCATGGCTCATTCCTTAGGATGTTTGAGATGATTCCCCCCCACACACACACACACAATGACTGAACGGTTTGTTTTCTGGAACATGAAGATAACACACAATTCAATTGTGTTTGAAATATGAAGCATCAGAGGTGATATGAATGGACAAAGTCACTTAAAACCTTTCTGGCCTGAAGTGATGGAGCAGAGCCACATATCAGCACCACCCCAGTGCACTGATGAATGAATGAATGAATGAATGTTGGATTTATAGAGCGCGTGTTTACCCTGGGGCGTCCCAGCGCTGTACCACTGGGGAACCCGTCCTGGCTTTCCCTGTGAGATGGTCCCTTTACTGGGCATCCCCAATGTGCAGCCAGGCATCCCCGGCTGTGATGGGGCCGGAGTGGAGATTAAGCAAGCTATTGCCCAGAGTTGCAGAGTGGGACCCCATGGTTAGAGTGGCACCGAGGCGAGATTTATCGGGCCCGCTGACATTGGTCCTGCACCCGGCTGGGAATTGAACCCTGGTCTCGGGCCGACCTCTGCCTCCGGGTCTGCCGCCTCTAACCGTTGAGCCACACTTCTCCCCAATATGATATGACTCTCTTATTTTTTTCCCCTTTTCCACGCCCTCATTAGTAGGATGTGAACAAATGCCGGTAACAGTGTGCTGAATACAAACTCTAACTTGGCACCTACTGGGATTTTGAAAAGTGGTCACTTCATAGAATGGGGGGGTGGGAGGGCAGTGAGGAATTTGCAGTTAGAGTGTGCAACAGAAGGAGCATTACCAAACGTAAGTAACTTGTTCTCCACTTATAGCTGCTGCACATGTCCCAGGCTGAGGTTTGCCAGTTGTTTAAAGTGCATCTGTTTGTCAGTGCCATTTGAGCTTTAGGTCTGCAGTAGGAGTGACACTTCTATTGGTTTTGCAGATTCAACTGCGGTGGACACTGGAGTCTGGCCCACCTGTAGAGCTGATTTATTGGCACAGTAAACAAATGTGTATTAGACTAGGGAGAATAATACATATCTGCTTTCTTATCTGCCCTTTTTCGGGACTTGGAAGTTGTAGAAATCAAAAATCCACTTCTCAGGGGTTCCACTGATACTTAGTCCTTTTAAACTCACAAAGAAGAAATTGACACAGAAGCTGGAATATAAAAGTAAATTTTTATTAACCTCAAATGAGTGAGACTACGTCACACAGAAGCCTTAGCAACTGAATGAGGCAGTCTGCTAGAATGGTCTTACTTCACGTCTTATATACTCTTTATCCTGCCCCAGGAATGTAAGGGAGTTGTACCAATTACATTCCTAAACAAATGGAAAATCTGTAGGGTCAGCAGGTGAGTAGCCCTTGGGGTTTTAGCAGGATATGGGCAAAACATTATAATTACATTATTCACAAAGGTTAATCTGATTTAGATGGCACTGCAGGGCATGGCATGATTACATGTACAGTATCCCAACCCAAAAGTTAATCATTAAGAATTTCCCAAATTCAACCTCCAAACTCCAAAAGCCGGAAAAACCTATAATTGAAAGCCTAACCCATGTAATGAAGAAACATAAAAAAAGAAACAGTAACAGATGATGAACAAGATAAGGCATGTGCAAGGAAACTAAAAGTTAACGATGTCCTGAACATTGATTGGCAATCTCAGACAAAGATCGATCAGGAAAATTGGCTTTGCGAGGTCAGTTTCAGGTGAAGAGGTCAGTTTCTTACAGTTCATTCCAAGGTCAGAAAGAAACCTAGTTAATGTATACATGGACTAAGAAGGCCAGGCCACTTGGTTCGCCAGGCTACCTTCACAGGCCTACGTGAGGGCAACACAAAATGGTGGCACAATATAAAATGGAGTCAGTCTCGAGAATTACAAAACCTCAAAGTGACGAGCAGCAGAGCTGGTACATGTGTGAACGTGTCAATGAATGTGTCAGCATCTAACCACAACCCTGAATGAAGAGTAGTGACTGGGTTTGAGGTTTTGCCGGGAGTTGCAGTGGTGTCTAGACTCCACGCATCGTGCACGGTAGGCAAGGTTGACAGGACATCTCTCTGTGAGCAGGATGTGGAGCAGGGAGGAGGCATAGGCTGGGCAGAGTTTGATCTCTCACTGTGATTGGGCCCAGAGTTATTCACAAATCTCTGCCCTAGGTACATTACCCCACTGAGCACACTGGTTGGTATTAAAACCTGTAATTTGTAGGCCCTACGGTCATGCATCCAGGAGTTGAAAAACAATCACTGTAGTAAGTACTCTACTGAACACTCTGACAAGTATTAGAACGTGTGATTATCAAGATGTACAAATCTTTAGTTTATATATAACCTCCAGTGAACCAAATGTCCAGGTAGTGGTGACCTAGTGAATACAGCAGTCTCCAATATTTGAATCAAACTTACATGTGATATCTCACTCACATTTTAACCTGCAACACTGATGTATATTTTTTCACTTGCTATCTTCATTCGTTTCACTTTTCTCTTTAATACGAGGTTACCTATGTAATCTCTCATTTCGTGTCTTTCTTATTGTATGTGATTTGTCTCTCATTTTGATCTTTTCATTTTGACATTATTTTCAGTTCTCTAGCTCTGTTCCTTTTGTTTTGCCTTCACCTTAATCTATTTCCATCTCTCAGCCTTGGTGTATGTTTCTGTAATTGTCTTTTAATTCATGTTGTTTGCCCTTTCTCTTTTTATTTTCTGCCTTTTCAAACTCGGCCCTTTCCTACACAAATTTCATATACTTTATAAAATGTTTCTGCCATTCCTTGCTCCGCTCATTCTTTAATTTTCAACTGTCTCTTTCCATTGTATCACCTCTTCCTGTCTCTAGTTTCTGCATCTTTGTGTGGAATAAACATGGACAGGAGTGTCACAAAAGAAGCTTGGAATGTGACAGCAGACAGATAGCTCGGTCAGTTCAAGTAACCCATAATGGCATCTATTTCCACGACCTCGAGACTTCAGGGTTTGCTCTTCATACTCAGTAGAGACACCCAAGAGACGAAAGTTTGGGTCCGGAGTCTGCAGCTGTGGTGCACTTCTAAACAACCTCTTTTACTTTAATAAACTAGGAATCTGGCATTCATATATCACTATGAAGCCCTCCTGCAAAGTTAGTGCCCTTCCGTTTCTAGTGTTTGAAGCCGTTTTAAGATGATCTTAGAGTTTCTTGATGCTCAAATAGGTGTAATTTCAGATATTTATATGTTTCCCTTGTCTTCATTGCTTGATTTTGTTTGAGAGAAAGTGTCACTCATAGTCGTTGAATTTCACTCATAAATACGCTGAAATTATGAAACTGTCATACATAAGCAATCTGAAACCTTGGCAGCTATCAATCAATCAATCACGGCATTTGTAAAGCGCGCTACTCACCCGGGAGGGTCTCAAGGCGCTGGGGGAGAGGGGTGTGTTACTGCTCGAACAGCCAAATTTTGAGCTGCTTCCTGAAGGAGAGATGGTCTTGGGTTCGTCGAAGGTGGGTGGGGAGGGAGTTCCAAGTCTTGGCTGCCAGGTAGGAGAAGGATCTTCCTCCGGCAGTGGCCCTGCAGATGCGTGGTACAGTGGCGAGGGCGTGGCTGGTCGATCGTAGCTGGCGGGTGGGTGTATAGAAGGTCATGCGGTCGTTGAGGTACTTGGGTCCCAGGTCGTGGAGAGCCTTGTGGGCGTGGGTGAGGAGTCTGAACGTGTTTCCCTTGCTGACGGGGAGCCAGTGCAGGTCTCTCAGGTGCCCGGTGCTGTGGTTGTGTCGGGGGATGTCCAGGATGAGTCGTGCGGAGGCGTTCTGGATGCGTTGGAGTCTTTTTTGAAGTTTGGCTGTGGTTCCGGCGTAGATGGTGTTCCCGTAGTCCAGTCGGCTGGTGACAAGTGCCTGGGTGACGGTCTTCCTGGTTTCAGTGGGGATCCATCTGAAGATCTTGCGGAGCATGCGCAGGGTGTTGAAGCACGAAGATGAGACGGCGTTGACTTGTCTGGTCATCGACAGGGAGGAGTCCAGGATGAAGCCCAGGTTGCGTGCTTGGTCCATTGGTTTGGGAGCGGTGCCCAGGCCGGGGGCCACCAGGAGTCATCCCAGGCGGAGGGGGATGATCCCAGGATGAGGACTTCCGTCTTGTCTGAGTTCAGTTTAAGGCGGCTGTTCCTCATCCAGTCGGCGACGTCTTTCATCCCTTCGTGTAGGTTGGCTCTGGCGGTGGTGGGGTCGTTGGTGAGGGAGAGGATCAGCTGGGTGTCGTCGGCGTAGGAGATGATGTTGAGGTTGTGTTGACGTGCGATGGCTGCGAGGGGGCTCACCTAGATGTTGAAGAGGGTTGGGCTGAGTGAAGATCCTTGTGGTACGCCGTAGATGACTTCGGTGGCCTCGGATCTGAACGGAGGGAGGCGGACTCTCTGGGTTCTTCCGGCGAGGAACGAGATGATCCACTCCAGTGCTTTCTCTCGGATTCCGATGTTGCTGAGGCGCTTCACTAGGGTGTGGTGGCAGACAGTGTTGAATGCTGCAGAGAGGTCCAGGAGTATGAGGGCCGCTGTTTCCCCGTTGTCGATCAGGGTTCTGATGTCGTCGGTGGCTGCGATTAGGGCGGTCTCGGTGCTGTGGTTGGCCCGAAACCCGGACTGTGAGGGGTCGAGGTATCCGTTCATCTCGAGGAAGGCGGCAAGCTGTCTGTTGACGGTCTTCTCGATGACTTTGGCCAGAAAAGGAAGGAGCGAGATGGGACGGTAGTTCTTGAGGTCGCGGGGTCCGCCGTTGGTTTCTTCAGAAGGGCGGTCAGCTCGGTGTGCTTCCAGCTCTCCAGGAAGGTGGCGGTGTGGAAGGAGGAGTTGATGATGTCTCGGAGATGTGGTGCAATGATGGCGTCAGCTTTGTTGAAGACGTGGTGTGGGCATGGGTCGGTTGGTGATCCGGAGTGGATGGAGTTCATCGTGCGGGTGGTGTCTTTGGTGCTGATCGGGTCCAGTTGCTGAGGGTGGTGGTGGTGGTCTTTGGTTCGGTGGTAGGGTGCGTGGTCTGTGCGTCGAAGCTGTTGTGTATGTCGGCGATCTTGCGGTGGAAGAACGAGGCGGGTGAGTTGCAGAGGTCTTGCGAGGGGGTGATGCCGTTGTTTCCGGAGCTGGGGTTGGAGAACTCTTTGACAATGCTGAAGAGTTCCTTGCTGTCGTGGGTGTTGTTGTCCAGTCGTTCTTTGAGTGCCGTCTTCTTGGTGGCGCGGATCAGTTGATGGTGTTTGCGGGTGGCGTGCTTGAGGGCGGTCCTGTTGTCTGTGGTCTGGTCGAGCCGCCAGGCTTTCTCGAGGGTGTGGCAGTTCTTCTTGGATTCCTTGAGTTCGTCGGTGAACCAGGGGGTTTTCTTGCTGCCGGGTCTGCTGGGAGGGTTCTTTAGTGGTGCGAGGTCATCTGCGCTGGCGGTCAGCCACTTGGTGAGGTTGCTGGCTGCTTCGTTGGGGTCCGTTGTGCTGGTGGGAGTGTTCTGGCTGAGGGAGGCGGTGAGCTGCTCGGCAGTGATCTTGCTCCAGCTTCGGCGGGGAACCTGTTGCGGGTGGTGGTGGGTCGTAGTTTTTCTGAAGCTGAAGTGGACGCAGCTGTGGTCGGTCCAGTGGAGTCCGGTGGCGTGGCTGAAGGAGATGTGCTTGCTGGATGAGAAGACGGGGTCAAGCATGTGGCCGGCGTAGTGGGTGGGGGTGTTCACCAGTTGCTTGAGTCGGAGGTTGGCGAGGTTGTCCAGCAGGGTGGTGGTGTTTCTGTCGTTGTTGTTCTCCAGGTGGAAGTTGAGGTCCCCTAGGAGGATGTAGTCGGCGGAGGGAAGGGCGTGTGGGCTGATGAAGTCTGCGATGTCTTCGCTGAATTGTGTGCGTGGTCCCGGTGGTCTGTAGATGAGTGTGCCTCGGAGGGAGGTCTTGGGGTCAGTGTGTATCTGGAAGTGCAGGTGTTCAGCGGCGGTGAAGCTTTCGTCGGAGTTAGTTGAGATGTGGATGGTGTTCTTGTGTATGATGGCAATGCCTCCTCCCTTCTGGTTGACGCGATCCTTCCGGGTGATCTTGTATCCGTCCGGGATGGCTGTGGCGATGTCGGGCGCTGAGGAGTCGTTCATCCAGGTTTCGGTGAGGAAGGCGACGTCCGGTGCTGTCGCGTCGAGCAGGTCCCAGAGTTCCGCGGCGTGCCTCAGGACGGAGCGGGTGTTGAGCAGGATGCCCTTCAGGTGGTTGCTGCTGTTGCTCGACTTGGCGGGGGTGGTTCAGGACTGGTAGCAGGTGAATCAGCAGGCTTGGCAGGCGAAGGGTCTGTGGGTGCGTCTCGGGGTGGCCCGGTGGCAGGCCGGGTACCGGCCGGCGTTGAGTGCGTTGAGAGTGGCGGCGTCGTAGGTCTGTCGGGTAGTCTTGCATCGGCGGTGGGGGTCAGGGGTACTGGCGCTGGGCGCGGTCCAGGCACGGTCACGCGCAGACGGGCTTGCCTTTGGCGCGCCTTCGGTGCACAATCGGCACTCCCGCTGCGCGTATGCATGGGCGTCATAAGAAGGAGCCGGGAGGGAAGAGCAGCTGGGTGGCGGGAGCGGGGCGGCGAATGGGCAGGAGGGGCGCGGGGCCGCAGGGAAGCATCGGCGGGAAAGGAGGGCAGGGGACGGCTCAGTGGCGGCTGGGTCGCCCAAATGGAAAATGAAAACGAAAAAAAGGAAGGCAGCAAAGAAGGGGAAACGAGGGCACAGCAGAAGGAAAGCGAAGGCAGCAAAGAAGGCTAAAACGAGGGCACAGCAGAATAAAAAACGAGGCAGCAAAGAAGGCTAAACGAGGGCACAGCAGAAGAAAAAAATGAGGCAGCAAAGAAGGCAAAACGAGGGCACAGCAGGCAACAAGGGAAGTGAGGCAGTAGCAGGGGTGTGTGGGGGCGACCTCGCCTGGTTACAGGCTCAGCGGTCGCTATGTTATGAAATGTATTGGCATACAAATGGCATGTGATTATACATTTCCAATTTTGTTATCTTAATTTTCTTGACCAGTTCCAAGCTTTGCCCCTTCCCATGCCGCACTGCCGGACATCTTCTGTCACATACGCTCTAACAAGGGAGGATTGCCTGCCCTCTGTTTGGTGTTGCATGAACCTGATTCATTCTGTGCCATGTTGTGCCTGATGCCATTGAGCCGCCTCACCACCACCACCACACCAACCTTCCCTTTTTAGTCACCGCCTCTTCCTGTGAACATCACCCAGGGCCATGTTGTGACACCTCCCGCTTCTCTGACCCCTACTTTCGGGCACTGGACAGAGGCGTCTGTGGTTCCAAGAGACAGTGCCACACATTTCACCCGAACGCCCTGCACTGTCCCGGGCACCTCCAGTGCCCCGCACCTCTCTGGGAGCAGTGTGTCTTTATTCCACAGACACACTGTGCAGTTTACACCCTGCACTTCCCTCGAGTTGGTACATTTTTTCAGACAACATTAATCCAGAAGTGTGGAGTTGAGGGTGTGTAGCTCAGCAGTTCATAGCAGTACTTTGTCAAAGCAGGGACCTCACGCTGTTCCCTGTAGAGCCCTGCTTTGTGACCTAGATGTGTTAGTTATGTATCCACATGCCTTTTACTTTTTTTTTTAACTTTCAGATATCTGTTTTCCTTAATCTATGTTTAGTGTAATTTTCTTAATTGCAAATCCTACTACATTTCAAGGAATGCAAGAACCAGAATGTAAAAAATAGGACTCTTTGGAGTATACAGGCCCTGGAAATTCAACACCTTGAGTGTTTCAGCCCCTTCACTTCTCTCAACAACTTCTGTGGGGGATTAACATTCATGCTTGCCCAAAAACACATGTGGGTAACTAGCCATTCTGCAACAAGAAGCAGAGCAGGCATTGCCTACCACCTCTAAAGGTGGACGGAAAGATACTCGCTTTTTAGGTCGAGCCTGGGCAGCACATGCGCTGCTCTGCGAGGCATGCAATATTGAGGTAGAGACTTGAAGCTCTGCCCACTCTCCGCGCACATTTTCCATTGCCTTGTGTCATTGTCCACTGTAAAATGTGGCTATTCATTGGTGAGAAAGAATAGTAGTCCCTCCTTAGTACCGCCTTGTCTCATTTTGTCCCCTCCCATGGTGACACCACCTGTTACTTGTTTTGTTGCTTAGTAGTCTTTATTACAGCCTCCGAGAACACTGTGTTCTCAAATAGCTTTGTCCTGTCCCCCTGTAGTAAGCCTGGAGCCATGGCAGGAATAGCTGAGACTTGATTAACTTTTAAGGCCTCTCTTTGAAGTCTCCCCACTTTAAAGGCACAATTGGGTATACGTACTGGACCTCAGACACCACTCCTTCAGTACACTTCTGGACCTAGGGACATTCTGCCCAGAAGAATGACTTTTGTGCTGCTGAAAGGACTGTCACTGTGTTGGACTCTGCTGACATATGCTAGATTCCTGCTTTGCTGTGCCTATCCTGCTGCCTGTTGTACTCCTTGTTCAGGAATGAGAAGGACTGGATCTGCATCTCTACATCCCCAGAACCAAAGTGACTTCAAGAACTTCAAGGGCTTGCTGGCTTGCCTCCTGTTCTGAAGTCTTAAGGACATCGAAGACTTCCAACAACCCTGCTACAGCCTCTAGACTCTGCCAACTGTGAGTCCTGCCCTGCCAAGTGGTGCCAATCAGTCCTGGACACTTGAAAGTGGGTTTTCCGGCTGTTTTCTGCAAAATCCATGCATTGTCGTTGTTGCACTGGTCAAAACGGACACATCTCCCCTCAACCCATCACCGCTGCCGCCGAGGACAGAGACATCGCATGGCCGGCTGCGCAGCTTGACGATGACACATTGCATTCATCATCAGGGGTTCACAGATGACGCATCTCTAACTGCCTGGATCAGAAAGTATATATCGGCTACATCTGAACGGATCAGCGTCGATGTATGACCTCCTCTGATCCCCGCATCGGGCTTTCGACTTCTACGCACCCTCCATTCAAGGCACTTTTTCAGCTGGACAAGATTGGCCCCATATCCGATCTGCGCTCCATTGTGGTTTCCTGAACCTTCAGACTTTCAAGCATGACCAGATAGCCTTGGTTGGTGCTTTATGTTTCTAAGCACTATATTTCAAGATATTCTCTAAAAATTCATAACTCCGGTTCTACTTATTGGATTTTTGTCATTTTCATTACGTTAAGCTCTATTTTTCTAACCTGGTTTGGATTATTTTTGTGAGATGTTTTCACTGTTTTAAGTGCTGCACAAATACTTTACACATTGCCTCTTAAGTTAAGCCTGACTGCTCCCTGCCAAGCTACCAGAGGGTGAGCACAGGTAAATTTAGGGTCTGTATCTACCTTACCGTGACTAGGATTGTGGTCGCTACTTGGAAAGGGTGAATACCTTTGCCAACTAGAAACCCGATTTCCTTCACCGAGCCTTTCTGAGTGAGAAATAATAAAATATTTCCTTTCCCAATAAGATATTTCTTTTTCTTAACCACTGATATGAATTTAAAAGATTAGTGGATTCTAAACAAAGGACTATAATACTGCTATGTATGGATATTATTGCAGAATGGTCCCTTTTTCTATCAGATTGGGAGCTCTTTTGATATTGAGAGAGGAAAGATCAAAGTCACCAAAAACATTGGGAACTAAAATTTTAAATAAGAAACAATATTTTCTCCTGCATTCTCAGGAATTCCAAAAATACGTAAATTATTTCAACAAATACATTTTTAAGATCTTCTGTATATTTTTCAAGATCCTTAATCACTGCAATGTAGAAATGTTATATGCTACATCTTCAGCATCAATTACTCTTTGCTCTAACAGTGACCACTTATCATCAGTTCTTTCTAACCTTTTATTAGTCTCCTCCATCTCCTGTAAAATAATTTCTGTAGTAGGGCTGGGACAAGGCTTTGTAGGAGACAGCGGCTCCATTTTTGCTTTACTGATGGAATATGTGCATTAACATCAGAAATTGTATTTTGTAACTCAGAACGATTTAAAGAATGGGCACAGCTCTCTTGAAATGCAGCAGCCAAGTACAGAGCCTCACTGCCGCACCACCATTTTGTACGGGCCAAGCCACCTAATGAACATGAAAGTGCAGCACAGCATCAATCATATTCACAGGAAAGGGGGGCAATAACTTGTAGTTTCCCCATGTGCTGGTTATACCCTTGAATGCTATATATCTTATAGCAAGTGAAACCCTAGCTGTAATAATAAGACTTATGACATCTGAAATGACATAATTTCTTAGAACACAGTGCATGGTAATGTGGTGAGTTAAAGTTCACTGTGGTATTGATGCATGAAGAATGTGTACAGAGGTGCACATCTAAATATATCACAAATTGAAGGTGTGCATAAATTATAAATATAAGTTCTATCTAGTGGCCCATAAATTTGAAATTTAAGTTATAACAATAACTTTATAATTTCTCCAGTTTGTACAGTTTAAGTTGAGTTGGGATTTAAAGAATAAATAAAGTTTTCCTAACTATACCTTAGCTTTAATCTTTGTTTTTTTCGTTACATATAAATGGATTTTATATTTGGACTGAAATGTGTTTTAAATCATAGTGTTGAGTGTCATTTAATTGGGTGTTGTTAAGTGCAGTGCTGTGGAGTAGTAAAGGACTGTGTTGTACAGTGTAGTATTATAGAGTCTAGTGTTGTGGAGTGGAATAGAGTAGAGTGGCGGAGAGTGGAGTGGCATTGCATATAGTGGAGTGAAGTGTTATGTAGTGTGGTGGCATGGTGTGTCATTTAGTGGAGTGGAATATTGTAGAGTGTAGTGTCGTGTTGTACAGTGGAGAGGTCTGTTATACTGTACAGTTGAGTGTCGCACAGTGGAGTATCATTGACTGTAGTGTTGTGAAGTTGAGTGTTATAGAGTGGACTGGAGTGTCATTGAGTGGCATAGAGTTGAGTAGAGTGTCACAGACTGGCACTGGGTGTAGTAGAGTGTTGTTCAGTGCAGTGTAGGGGCATGCAGTGTAGTATGGTGCAATACAGTGGCATAGAGTGTAGTAGACTGCTGTAGAGAGCAGTTTTATAGAGTACAGTACAGTGTTGTACAGAGGGGGAGCATACATTTGAGTGTTGTACAGTGGAGTACAGGGGGCTCAACTGTTGTAAAGTGTAGTCAAATGGAGTGCAGCAGCATTGAGTGAACTAAAGTGACATAGAGTTGAGTGATATCTCCTTTAGTACAGTGCTGTAGAGTGGAGTACACTGTAGTGGTGTAGTATACAGTGGAGAAATGTGTTATAGAGTGGAGTGGTTGTAGAGTGTGTGAGACTTTTGTAGAGTGGAGTACAGTGTAGTGGCACAGAGTGGAGTACAATGTTGTACACAGGACCGGTTCTAGAGGCTGGGCAAGGTAGGCCATGCCCTCCCAAAATAGCCCCGTGACTAACCCAAAATAGCCCCATGACTAACGTAAGGCCGATTCAGAAGCAGAAAATCATATATTTTTCTTTTTATGAATGAAAAAAATCACACAGGCCTGCAGGCTCGCGATCAAAGCATAATTGTGCAACCTTAATCTGCAACACCAATGGCTTGGGGTATTTTATGTGCCTGGGGACAGGGGTGAGGTCACTGGGAATGGCTACTATTATTGTCGATTCAAAAACAGAAAGGGTAACTGAGACACCCCCAGTATATCGAGACCACAAGTTCCCATCACACAGTAATTAAGAGACTAAATCAGTTTTATGGCAGAGATAGTCTGAAGGATTTTGCCATTGCAAGAAAAGTATGTGAAAATGAACGTGCAATCAGAATGTTCTATCTTGGTAGTGGTTTGTTTTATTTTCTTTCTACTGTGAAGCTACTCCTAACTTATGGCGAGAGCTGCTGGAATTATGTGGTTGGGGTGGAATCAAATTATGTGGCAGGGTTGACCAAACTATGTGGCAAAAAAAACACAAATTAGTCATGTGGCACATTTTGTGATATTCTTACTTCACGCAAAATTCATCCCCATTTTGCAGCTAAGACGGTGCGCATAACGGAATTATTGAAGAGAAGGACTGTGTTTGTATGGAGTGATGATTGTCAGAAAGAGTTTTATCACATAAAGGAAGAAATGCTTAAGCGGTTATTCTTGCGCCATTTGATCTATAAGAGAATGTGTTGTTTCAGTGGATGCCAGCCTCAAAGGGTTGGGTGGTATGGTCACTAAAACCAGTCATGGCAAAGAATATACGGTTGGTTTTGCTTCACGTGTGTTACGTTCAAGTAAGAAGAACTATTCTAGTATTGAAAGGGAGCACCTGGCGTGTTGAGTGGTTCAAGTGCTTCTTATGGGGTAGATCCTTTAAATTGTTGACTGATCACAAGCCTCTTATTCCCAATTTCAAACTGTCATTTAGTTAGAGATCACACCCCACGGATCGCTAGACTCAGTTCCAAATGTTTACAGTACAGTTTTAAGGTGGAGCATATTCCTGGAGGGCAAAACATTAGAGCAGACTTTCTCTCTTGGTCTCCTCTACCTTTCACAATGAATGATGCTACTGTGCCTGACAATGATGAAGAGTGTTTGACTGATGCGGTGGATGTGTGTAATGTCAGTTGTTTCTCTGAAATTGAGTGGTTTGACTGTTTACGATCAGACACAATGCTGACGAAGAGCACATCATTCAAGGGTGACCTAGAGAGATGAATTTATGTTCTGAAATTCAGCCTTTTGCTAAAATACCTGATGAACTATCTGTTGAAGATGGGGAAATGATCATGCGTGGTGAGAAATGTATACCTCCTGAAAGGCTGAGGGCTTGCATAATTGAATCAGAACATGAAGGTCATATTGGACAGACAAGGACCAAAAGCAGAATCCGTAAGATTTAGTGGTTGTCCTCTATGGATTATCAGATTGATGAAATTGTCAAAGGGTGCGTTACATGCTGCACAAGCGACAAGACCATTAAAATGTGCACTCCTCCTTGTCAGGTGGTAGAGTTACACATGGGACCATGGATGAAGCTGGCGGTGGACTTTATATTACCATTTCATGTTCTACCCTGCAAGTAAAAATATGCTATGGTGGTCGCCGATTACTACAGTAAGTGGTGGGAGGTTCAATTTCATGGCTGATCCCAACAAGGATGGTGTTATCAAGTTTTTTCAAGCATTATTTACAAAGGAGGGTTTCCCCAAAGAAATCACCTCAGACAATGGGGTTCAATTTACTTCGAAGGAGATGACAGTGTTTTACAACAGTACAATATTCGACATCACACATGGTGGCTCTTTACCATCCCCAAGCCAATGGGTTTGTTGAGCGCATGAACCGGGTGTTTGTGGAGTGTATACAATGGGCAGTGAACAGCAGATTAGAGGTTAAGGAAGCTGTACAAAGCATGTTGTGGGCACATCGCACTACTCCCAACCAAATGACAAAAGTCCTTTTGAGCTTTTATGAGGGAGAGTTGCTAGTTTTGACATGTGTTGTGCATGGATTAAAAAGTATGGTTTGCAAACTTTGCCTAATGGTGTTGGTGATCAAAAGGAGGAGGCAACTTCTTCTTTTCCAGATAAGAATGAGGCAATTGATTGCGCAGTTCAATCTAAAAAAATGAATCCAAAATATGTGTGGGAGATTGGATTTGAATCAAACTTCCTCACAAAGTGGCAAAAGGTTTGTCCACGTTTGGTCCAAATACAAAAGTGGACACGGGCTATCGCTTTGCTGTAAGAGTTGATGGGAGGAGTTGGTGGATCATTTCTAGAGTGTGTAAGATCCCTAATATATTGTGGACAAGATGTACTTACAAAGTGATTCTGAATGTGACAAAGGTAGTTTGGTACCTGGTTATTCTACTGTAATCCCAGTCCCATGAAGTGATCCGCAGTTGAACACAGCACTCAGAACAAGTGAGAGGAATGTTTTGGTCAGTATACCTTCGGAACTGAAGGGAGAGTCACGCAAAAGTGGAAGGAGAGTTACACCACCCAGTCGTTATGGTTGGTAGGTCTGAAAGTTTAATTTCACTTTATCTTTGTTTTTGATTCTTTTCTTCCCTTACAGGTTCCGCGTTTTTTTCTCTTGTAGTTTTTTCCTTTCTTGCTTTGTCTGTTCTGGGCTTTGTTTATATTGTTTTTCTATTTGGTCCTCCACAGTGTTCTGAGTGCATTGCATTTTTTTCCAGGTTCTTTTCCTTCCTTTATAAAGGAAGAATATGTTGTAGTAGGTAATTTGTGCGTGTACACAGCCATTGTTATGTATTGTATTCTGTTATGCAATATTACTGTTTGAAAGGTCCGTTACCCCTGACCCATTCTCTCTGGAAGCTGTGGGGGATGGACATCAAATAAACAGTAGTGCTTTTCCACTCATCTGTCTCGGAGTGATCACTACAGTACTCTCATCGAATTAGACATTCCAGCCGATCCCAGATCTCCCCTACTTTCCTCTGGGCCACCTGTAGCAATTCCTGCCCTTCTTCAACGTCACATGCCACCTGTACTCGGTCCACCAGCAAACGCTCCTCCCTGGCAAATTCCTCTTCCAGGCAACACCTCGTACCACTGATCCTAGAAATGCACGCCCGAGTGTCACCACTTTCAGGGCATCCAATTCCACCTCTCTCAGTGCAGTGAAGTTCCAGTTAGTGTAAAAGTGTCCTACGGTCGGCTCCAGAAGCTCCTTACAGAACTTGCTGCCTCCTAGCACCTCTGGCCGCAGGTGCCACAGGGCACTCTGGGCCAAGCTTCATCCGCTCTCCACTCCAGAAGCAGTGGTGCATGGTCCGAGAGAAATCTACCCATCATACATACATCCAACACCTGAATGACCGGCTCCTTGGGCACGAAAAACCGATCGAGGTGACTATACGCATCATGCGGCGATGTGATGCATTATCTGTACAATTCACTCACTCCATTAGGACATTCAGCGCATTTGACATATTGGGTTTTGTCTGTAGCCTAGGTCGGTGTCTGTCCATCCGTAAGTCTAGAATACAATTAAAATCCTCAGCCCATATGACGGGGACCACGACATAAGGTAGTAGCTCCAGCTCTATCTTGAGGTAGAACCCGCCATCATTAGTGTTGGGAGAATACATATTCAGGAAACAGACTTCCGCCCAATCCAGCAAACCAGATAGCAATGGATATATGCCCTCAATGTCTGCCTTAAATCCATAGATCAGGAAGGGGACATGTGGAGTAACCCAGATCAGAACTATCTGGGCATAGTTAGAGTATGTGGCAGAGTACATTTGCCTTCTCCGTTTCCTTTACAGATCTTGAGTTCTCAGCACACTGGCTCGCTCGCCTCTAGTGTTAATCATTTTTGAATGCTCAAGTCCCAGACTCGTGAGGAGTGTCTATTTTCTATCAAATATACAACAAGGTAACAACAGTGATCCTGTCAACTACCAATTAATGGCACTGTTGGATGTGGAAGCAAAGGCTCACACCAAGGTCTTGTTAGTAGAACTAGAAGAATGGGCTCAGGAGAACAAGTTAATACCCTTCAACCAAACAAGGTTCAGGCAAAAATCCTTGACTATCGGCAATATTGCAACTCTATATTATATGACCCATTCAGCCATTCATTCTACAAGACCCCCTCTTGATGCCTGCCACGTGGATTACGCAACAGCCTTTGACAGAATGGACTGCTGTCATTTATGGGAAAAGTTAACGTGCTCGGGTATCCCGCAAAGACAGCTCAATGCAATAGTTTCCCTATTTTCAGAGACCTGGGTTTGGGTCAAGATAGGAACTGGAGAGAAAGTATCTGCTCGAATACAAACAAACCAAGGATCAAAACACGGCTGTGTGTTGGCATCACTCCTACTCATTCTCCATATTGCAGACTTCGGTAGTGCTATAACAAAAGCAAATTCCTTTCCTCCATAGCTTGGCTCACAAACAATTCAGCTTATTCAGTATGCAGACGACTTGGTTATACTGGTTTATACAAAAATTGGAATGCAACGCTCTTTGGACAATTTACACAAGTATAATTCACTTAACAGGCCGAAAGTGAAAAAATAAAGGTGATGGCATTTGGAAAAGTAAGGAATAAGCGTAGCCAACACTGGCACCTAGGACATTTATTGATTGAGTATGAATTATGGTGCGAGTACCTGGAAATATGGATTACTAGTGCAGGTTCTCCAACCTCCCACATGAACAATATAAAGAAAAAAGCCAGTAAACTGGTCTTTGCCCTGGGTAAGCTTGACTCACAATTATACCGTCCATCTGCAGAGACAATACTTAAAGTAACTAAAAGAAAGCTAGTTCCAACTGCTGCTTATGGCCACCTTGCTTTTTCCTCGATGTTAGCTCAGCTGCTTGACAGATGCATCTTCGGTTTACCTCAATATACATTACAAGAGCACATTCGATTAGAGTTTGGTCCCCTTACACAGACGTTGGAGTTCGAAACATCTTGCATCAAATACCACAATCAAGTTCTAAATTCAAAACCAGGCACATTGAAGCCAGTGATGCAAGCCACCTATACCCAGAAGAAGAATCCATGGTCGAACTATTTGCAAACCGCAATTAAAGATCCTAAATGATCTCCAGTCCACTACTCTAGTGTACGTTCCTATCCGGCTTTAAAAGCTATATTACAAAAACAAGGGCAACTTCTAACAAGGAATGCAGATCTGATAAAAAAAAGAAAAGGCACTCTTTGAATATATTCTTAAACCCTAAGAAATTAATAAAAACATTGTGTATGCATGGTTAATGGTCCTCCCGATTAGCAAACGCAGAGCAGCATTAGGGCACCTCTAACTCTCAACACGGGCTGCAGGCTTTTGTTATAACGGTAAAGAATCAATTACACACTTGATTTGTTGCTTTCCTGATAAAATGCACTAGAACGATAATAATAAAGTATGGTTTTAATTGATGGACTTTATTGTGTTTTACTTATTTATTGTAACAATTTCAAATAAAGCGTTCAACTCCAGTATCTTTGTCAGAATATAAGAGGAAAGAAAATGTCTCTAGATGAAATAATTTGGAGATGCCTGACACCCAACTCCAACGCATACTCACTTTGTAGAATGTGCAATTTTCTGCTTAATGTCCTACACTGTTCTTCTCTGTTGTATTATCTGTTTTCAAAGATATGTTGTATGAAGGAGGAGTGAGTTAGTTCACATTCACTTTGAATTTTCCTTTCTCACTGACTCTAGTCATCATGCACTCCACAACAACACAACTGATTACAAATTAAATAACTTTCAATAATTTTCAAGTCTACTCTCAATCTTCATTACTCATGTTTCCACAAGTTACTAACACACTATTTCACTTAGTTTTCTCATGGTTAAAGTGTTGTTTCTACATATTTAGATGTCCAGCTTATATTACACATTCATATTCAGTGGACGAAAGTGCAAACTGTGTTTTCTTTGCGGTTTCTAAAGGCAAATATCCCTTCACCAAACCTAGATGTAACCAACTTTTAGAACAATGTTTGAACTGTTTCAAAGGAGCTACTTGTGTCTTCAGCTCAAATTTCTTTGTCAGTATACAAGAGAGGAAAGTATGCATCTAGATTGAATACTTTGCAGCTGCCTAATATCTAACTCCAAACCATGCTGCCTTTGTAGAATGTGCAGTTTCCCACCTTAAAGAATGTGATGGTCTGCTCCATTTAATTGAGTTTAAACATGCATGTGTTACAAAATAGGCATGAGTTAGTTTACTTTGAGTGTGGATTTTCCTTTCTAACCTACTTTGGTCATCACTCAGTCCACAAGAGGTCAAAACTCTACAGCTCTTTACAACTTACAGTAGTCTTGTGGCCTACTGTCACACTTAATTTCACGTTTTCACAAGTTACTAATGCACTACATACATTTCTTGATGGCAAAGTGTTTTTTCCTACTTCAGATGTACTGGTTGTTATGTTATATGTTATGTTACGTTACTTAAAGATACATTACATTATGTTATGTGTATTTGTATAGTGTACAGCTCACGCGGGAAGGTATCCTGGTGCTGAAGCAGGAGCTGTATGGGCTGAGCAAGGGGCCCATAAAGTAGTTTTCTGCCCCACTTTAAAACTTAATTTAGCATATTTTCGTGAGTTACTTACACAGTATTCCACATATTTTTTTCAGAGTTAAAGTGCAATTTCTACTTCGTCAGATGTTCAACAGCAATACGACAGTCATATTCAGTGGGCAACTAAAGTGCAAAGGGACTTTTCCTGCGCAGTTTCTAAAGGCGAATATCACCCCTTTGGTAGGCCTTGATGCGGCCTTCATTTTGAGCAGTTTATGAACATTGTTTGCACATATATTCAGCTCCAATTTCTTTGTCAATTCATAAGAGAGGAAAGTAAACAGTTCTCTAGATGGAATAGTTTGAAGCTGCCTGACACCTCATTCAAAACCATGCTCGCTTTTTAGGAAATCCATGATCGAATGTCTAATGCGAGGTTAGAACCTTGAACCCTGTGCTGGCATTCTCTGCATCCTTATTTCATCTCAACCTTTCAAACCGATAAGTTTCTCTAAATCTAGCTTGTTGTGCATATCTCCATTAAACCATGACAACCCTCTTAAAAAATAGTGCTTGCAATTTTTTTGTGTAATGTAAAACAGTGCAGTATAATACCACGTTCACCGTAGAGCGCATCCCTGCACATCACTAGGTGAGTTATACTTGGGAAAACAGTTCAAGTAGCTGTACAAAAGTGTCTTTTTGATTGACTGTTGTCTTTGCTTCCCTTTTGAGATATTTTCACTAACGTTCCCCGTTTTTACCCTTTCCTCAATCTTTTTTTCATTTTATTTTCAAACTTTAATTATCGATATGTATTTAAACAACTCTTTCCAATGCAATTCAACTTGAATTGAAAAGCACATATTCGACTCCAGAGAATGTTTTAAATTCAACCCTCTCCACTACTGTACACCAGTGTCCTAAGAAGGACAGGTTAAAATCTTGTCTCTAGTTCAAAAGTTCACCAAGCACAGTGTGTTCCCCAGGAGGCTCCAAATATTACAGTTAGCAGTTCTCTTGTTCTGCTGATAACTTTAAAGCTATAGCAGCATACACTATTTTTACGAATCGCTCTTTTCCAATCGCAGTTCACAAACAATTGGCACTTACTTGCAACCTAACCTATTGTTCTACCTCACTAACAGCAACCAATCACAAACCTAGGATTATAAATTACTTTTCCCCCTCTTTAAATTACATACTCTTCCAGAACACATCTCAATCTGCTGCAGACTCATTCTCCATGTTGCCTACATCACAGCCCCCAATCCCTGGGGGGCATCACCCTACTGTGAACAGCATAAGGCCAAGTACAGGTTTGGCTGTATGCCTTGGTCAGCAGCCAGGCCCTGCACTCAAACCGATGCATGTGGGAAACCACAGCACTGCGTGCAACCTGCTGCACTCAGCCTTTTTTGGAAGTTTCTTTAAATTGAAAAATTATTTCCCCCAATTTCATGCCTCCTGGGAGTAGGGCACCCCTCATGGTGCAATCCCATGGCAGTGGATAGTTTTTTTTCCACGGTGTGAAGTTTCAAGATGGCCCAAAAGTTTTTTCCATTCACCAGCCTATCACATTTGATTAAAAGAAATTAATTTGAGTGACAACAGTCAGTCAGTCAGTCAAAAGTATTTTATTCAGTTAGTTTAAAACCATAAAAGCATACTATACAATACATAAAAATTTGATAATAAAACCATGTGTCACAATAAAAAGATTTTTTAGACCTGGAGTGCGTATCAAAACTGGTACATAATTCATGTTGATACTTTCTCTAAGACCGCTAATCCATTTAAAACCATAATTAAATTTAGGTAATGCAAACTAGATCACGAAAATCAGTTGCCTTTTTCTTAATATTCTTTCTCAATCTAACTGCTGCAGTAAGAAAGCTGGCTATACTAAAGGTCTCCCACACATTAGATAGCAGCTGTAAATAGAGAAGAGCTGGCTTAACTTGCAAAACGCCTTTATCTTATAAAATAGGGAGAATAAAATGCTTCCGTAAGTACAAAAAATGCTCACAAAAATAAATAAATTGCATTGCATCCTGGTTAGAAAAATCATCACAGGAACATGCCCCCAGGTCCTCCACCCTTTTCCAACCTGGGGTATCGGCGAGGAGTAAATATAGCTGATTCAACCTGAATCTGACCAAAAGAAAATGATGGTTAGGATTTGTGACAGTGTTCAGGTATGGTTCAATTGCACAAGATGTTATTAAAAATTGGTGAGCTCTTACGGTTGGTTTTACTAGCTCCCTTTCTTCTCTGTCCACAGCGGCCATTAACAAGTATGCACCTTTCACCCATTTCAAATCCCCTTTTACCAATTTATCAGGCGAGTAAAATAACTCTGGTCAACCCAGTTTCCCTGTCAGCCTGTGGACATAACTCAGCCAGGGGATACGGTTCGCATGATCAAGAGTCAAACAGTCTCTTAATACTTCATGATTCATATCTAATTCGGGGTTTAACCATGTAGAAATCTACTTCAAAAGAGATGCAATAGCAATTAAATCCTCCAAAAAGCCTGCTCCAAACTCCTGATGGACAATATAGCCAGACGTGGATTGCGGCACAGATAGAAGGTTTTTAAAAAACTTGTTCTCAACAACTTGAATTTCCTTTGTATTCCTAATACCCCAAATGTCTGCACTATACATTGTGAGGGAAATACATTTCGCACCATATATTTTTAGAAGGGCTTGCAGTGTCTGGGCCCTAGTCTACGCGCAAAGCCCAAAACAGCTGATGTAGATCTGGCCAGAATGTTTCTTTTGGCGTGTATTTGTGCGGTGCATGTACCTTGAACGTCAAAAATGATTCCCAGATAGGGAAAGGTAGGGACCCTGGTAAGCACATTGCCCTCACAATGGAAAGTTTTAACCCTTTTCGGTTTGTGACCAGTTATCATGACATGGGATTTAGTAAAATTGACGCTAAGGTCTAAGGATTTCATAAAAACCGCAATGAAATTCAAAAGAAGTTGTAGCCCTACCGCCGTTCGTGCTAGGAGGGCGGCATCATCCGCATAGAGGAGTGCCGGAATCAGGCGCTCTCCTACACGTGGAATGTCTTTGCAAGCTTCACCTAGGACTTGGTCCAGGTTGTTAATATAAAGGGTGAAGAGTAAAGAGGCCAAGATGCCCCCCTGCCTAACACTATTTACAATACGTTTTCCCCCCGGTACAGATACCCCTATGATCATATCTCACAGTGGCAGTTAAGTCCCTATGCAGATTGGCTAGGAAGTGCACAATGATTTTGTCAACACCTAATTTCAGGAGCATAACCCAAAGTTTGGACCTATTCACTCGGTCAAAGGTCGAAGAAAGGTCCATATATTCCAGATAAAGTGTACCCTTCTTGACGACTGTATACTTCCCGATTAAAAGATTTAACCCCTTCGCTGCTAGGCCTTTTCCCCTCCTGTTAAAAGCCCTTTTTTGGCGATTTGGGGTAGTGCGCGCTTAGGCCCTTGTAACTTTTTGACCACATAAGGTATCCACGCCAAATTTGCGTCCTTTTCTTCCAACATCATGTGGATTCTAAAGGCGCCCAGGGTTTGTGGATTCCCTTGTAGGGGTCCCAGAAATTAACCAAAATATAGTGTTTTTTTTGTTTTTTTCAGAAAAATGGGGAAAACGGGCTGCAAATGAAAGCCTCTGGGTTTTTCCCTGAAAATGTTAGCAAAAAAGGGTTTGTGGGGCTGAAATTTCCATTTTCTCAGCTTTTAGGAAATTACAGTCTTTTGTCAGAGAACCGACATTTTTCACACAGTTTTGGCATTTCTCTGGGACATAGCCTATTTTTGCTATTTTTAGAGCTTTCCACCTCCTTCCAGTTAATGGTAGAAATGAGTTTGAAAGCAATAATGGATCCTAGAAAGCTGTACATTTCCGAAAAGTAGACAAAATTCTGAATTCAGAAAGGGGTCATTTGTCTAAATCCATGAAGGTTTCTTTATAGAAACTAACAGTTAAATATTGGAATAATTGAAAATTTGTTGAAAAAAACAGCCTTTTGTATCAACGTTTTCACCAATAACTTTTTCTAATTTTGACAGCTCTTGGAAAGCAATATACCGTTACATCCGTTAGACCTTCCTGTTTGTGGGGATATATAGGACTTGTAGTTTTACCAAGAACCCGACGAACCCAGATCCAAAAACTGAGCAGCAACTTGCAATGGTATTTTTTCATTTACTGGGTATAGAGCACTTTGTCTTGGAAAATGTATACATGGAAAAATCTGTATGAAAGACACCTATGTATTTCTGAATTGGGTACAAATTATAGAGTTCAGAAACAGTATATAATTGCTAATTTTCAAAATTGGGAATACTCATACTAGCATGAGAATTATTGGTCATTTTTCAAAATATTTTTTTTTTTACACAATGTCTTTCATTGAAAGGGAGAAATGCGCGAAAGCTCAATTGGTAATAACACTTGATTTACAAATCTGAATTACCCCAAGTCTCCCGATAAAAACGGTACCTCACTTGTGTGGGTCGGCCTTGTGCCTGCGACAGGAAACGGCGCAAATGCAATGTGGTGACACCTAAATTTTGCAGTAACAAATTGACCCTTTTTTAGCAAAGTGTCTACCTGTAGTTTTTGCACCCTAGCTCTGCCGGCACCTAGGGAAACCTAGCAAACATATACATTTTTGAAAAGTAGACACCCAGGGGAATTCAGGATGGGGTGACTCGACTGCCTACCACCAGGACTTGTTACCCAGAATCCCTTGCAAAGCTAAGAATTTGATAGGTATTTATAGAGCGCTAACGTTCGCTCCGAAGGGAGCATCTTGGCGCTGTAAAACCTGGTACCAGATCGCCGGGAAGGTGGTTGAGGGCTAGATGGCTGCTTTGGTCCAGTCATCAGAGAGATTAAAAATCCACGTTTTGAGGTGTTTCCTAAACGGCTTCTCATGCGTCTGAAGTCTGAGGTGCCTTGGCATGCCATTCCAGGCTCTAATTTTCCACCCACCCAGTGTTTCCCCAGGTCTCCCGAAAAAAATGGTACCTCACTTGCCTGGGTAGGCATAGTGGCTGCGACACGAAACAGCGCAAAACGCAACGTGGTTGCACCTCAATTTCCCAGTGAAATCTTGCGCTCTTTGGACAAAGAGACTACCTTTTGTTTTTGCGCCCTAGCTCTGCCAGCCCCTAGGGAAACCTAGCAAACCTATAAATTTTTGCAAACTAGACACACAGGGGAATTCAGGATGGGGTGACTCGTCTGCCTACCCCCAGGTTTTGTTACCCAGAATCCCTTGCAAAGCTAAGATTTTGACCAAAAAAACCACATTTTCCTAACATTTCTGTGGTGGAAAGTTCTGGAATCTGCGTGGATCAACAAATTTCCACCCACCCAGCGTTCCCCCAGGTCTCCTGAAAAAAATGGTACCTCACTTGCGTGGGTAGGCATAGTGGCTACGACATGAAACAGCGCAAAACACAACATGGTCGCACCTCAATTTCCCAGTAAAATTTTGCACTTTTTGGACAAAAAGACTACCTTTTGTTTTTGCGCGCTAGCTCTGCCAGCACCTAAGGAAACCTAGCAAACCTATACATTTATGAAAAGTAGACACCCAGGGGAATTCAGGATGGGGTGACTCCTCTGCCTACCCTCAGGTTTTGTTACCCAGAATCCCTTGCAAAGCTAAGATTTAGACAAAATAAACACATTTTCCTGACATTTCTGTGGTGGAAAGTTCTGGAATCTGCGTGGATCAACAAATTTCCACCCACCCAGCGTTCCCCCAGGTCTCCTGAAAAAAATGGTACCTCACTTGCGTGGGTAGGCATAGTGGCTACGACATGAAACAGCGCAAAACGCAACATGGTCGCACCTCAATTTCCCAGTAAAATTTTGCACTTTTTGGACAAAAAGACTACCTTTTGTTTTTGCGCCCTAGCTCTGCCAGCACCTAAGGAAACCTAGCAAACCTATACATTTTTGAAAAGTAGACACCCAGGGGAATTCAGGATGGGGTGACTCCTCTGCCTACCCTCAGGTTTTGTTAAACAGAATCCCTTGCAAAGCTAAGATTTTGACAAAAAACACATTTTCCTAACATTTCTGTGGTAGAAAGTTCTGGAATCTGCGTGGATCAACAAATTTCCACCCACCCAGCGTTCCCCCAGGTCTCCCGGAAAAAATGGTACCTCACTTGCGTGGGTAGGCATAGTGGCTGCGACATGAAACAGTGCAAAACACAACATGGTCGCACCTCAATTTCCCAGTAAAATTTTGCACTTTTTGGACAAAAAGACTACCTTTTGTTTTTGCGCCCTAGCTCTGCCAGCACCTAAGGAAACCTAGCAAACCTATACATTTTTGAAAAGTAGACACCCAGGGGAATTCAGGATGGGGTGACTCCTCTGCCTACCCTCAGGTTTTGTTACCCAGAATCCCTTGCAAAGCTAAGATTTTGACAAACAAAACACATTTTCCTAACATTTCTGTGGTGGAAAGTTCTGGAATCTGCGTGGATCAACAAATTTCCACCTACCCAGCGTTCCCCCAGGTCTCCCGGAAAAAATGGTACCTCACTTGCGGGGGTAGGCATAGTGGCTGCGACATGAAACAGCACAAAACGCAACATGGTCGCACCTCAATTTCCCAGTAAAATTTTGCACTTTTTGGACAAAAAGACTACCTTTTGTTTTTGCGCCCTAGCTCTGCCAGCACCTAAGGAAACCTAGCAAACCTATACATTTTTGAAAAGTAGACACCCAGGGGAATTCAGGATGGGGTGACTCCTCTGCCTACCCTCAGGTTTTGTTAAACAGAATCCCTTGCAAAGCTAAGATTTTGACAAAAAACACATTTTCCTAACATTTCTGTGGTGGAAAGTTCTGGAATCTGCGTGGATCAACAAATTTCCACCCACCCAGCGTTCCCCCAGGTCTCCCGGAAAAAATGGTACCTCACTTGCGTGGGTAGGCATAGTGGCTGCGACATGAAACAGTGCAAAACACAACATGGTCGCACCTCAATTTCCCAGTAAAATTTTGCACTTTTTGGACAAAAAGACTACCTTTTGTTTTTGCGCCCTAGCTCTGCCAGCACCTAAGGAAACCTAGCAAACCTATACATTTTTGAAAAGTAGACACCCAGGGGAATTCAGGATGGGGTGACTCCTCTGCCTACCCTCAGGTTTTGTTATCCAGAATCCCTTGCAAATCTAAGATTTTGACAAACAAAACACATTTTCCTAACATTTCTGTGGTGGAAAGTTCTGGAATCTGCGTGGATCAACAAATTTCCACCTACCCAGCGTTCCCCCAGGTCTCCCGGAAAAAATGGTACCTCACTTGCGGGGGTAGGCATAGTGGCTGCGACATGAAACAGCACAAAACGCAACATGGTCGCACCTCAATTTCCCAGTAAAATTTTGCACTTTTTGGACAAAAAGACTACCTTTTGTTTTTGCGCCCTAGCTCTGCCAGCACCTAAGGAAACCTAGCAAACCTATACATTTTTGAAAAGTAGACACCCAGGGGAATTCAGGATGGGGTGACTCCTCTGCCTACCCTCAGGTTTTGTTACCCAGAATCCCTTGCAAAGCTAAGATTTAGACAAAATAAACACATTTTCCTGACATTTCTGTGGTGGAAAGTTCTGGAATCTGCGTGGATCAACAAATTTCCACCCACCCAGCGTTCCCCCAGGTCTCCCAAAAAAAATGGTACCTCACTTGCATGGGTAGGCATAGTGGCTGCGACATGAAACAGCGTAAAACGCAACATGGTCGCACCTCAATTTCCCAGTAAAATTTTGCACTTTTTGGACAAAAAGACTACCTTTTGTTTTTGCGCCCTAGCTCTGTCAGCACCTAAGGAAACCTAGCAAACCTATACATTTTTGAAAACTAGACACACAGGGAAATTTAGGATGGGGTGACCCGTCTGCCTACCCCCAGGTTTTGTTACCCAGAATCCCTTGCAAATCTAAGATTTTGACAAAAACACATTTTCCTAACATTTCTGTGGTGGAAAGTTCTGGAATCTGCGTGGATCAACAAATTTCCACCCACCCAGCGTTCCCCCAGGTCTCCTTAAAAAAATGGTACCTCACTTGCGTGGGTAGGCATAGTGGCTACGACATGAAACAGCGCAAAACGCAACATGGTCGCACCTCAATTTTCCCAGTAAAATTTTGCACTTTTTGGATAAAAAGACTACCTTTTGTTTTTGCGCCCTAGCTCTGCCAGCACCTAAGGAAACCTAGCAAACCTATACATTTTTGAAAAGTAGACACCCAGGGGAATTCAGGATGGGGTGACTCCTCTGCCTACCCTCAGGTTTTGTTACCCAGAATCCCTTGCAAAGCTAAGATTTTGACAAAAAAAACACATTTCCCTAACATTTCTGTGGTGGAAAGTTCTGGAATCTGCGTGGATCAACAAATTTCCACCCACCCAGCGTTCCCCCAGGTCTCCCGGAAAAAAATGGTACCTCACTTGCGTGGGTAGGCATAGTGGCTGCGACATGAAACAGTGCAAAACGCAACATGGTCGCACCTCAATTTCCCAGTAAAATTTTGCACTTTTTGGACAAAAAGACTACCTTTTGTTTTTGCGCCCTAGCTCTGCCAGCACCTAAGGAAACCTAGAAAACCTATACATTTTTGAAAAGTAGACACCCAGGGGAATTTAGGATGGGGTGACTCCTCTGCCTACCCTCAGGTTTTGTTACCCAGAATCCCTTGCAAAGCTAAGATTTTGACAAACAAAACACATTTTCCTAACATTTCTGTGGTGGAAAGTTCTGGAATCTGCGTGGATCAACAAATTTCCACCTACCCAGCGTTCCCCCAGGTCTCCCGGAAAAAATGGTACCTCACTTGCGTGGGTAGGCATAGTGGCTGCGACATGAAACAGCACAAAACGCAACATGGTCGCACCTCAATTTCCCATTAAAATTTTGCACTTTTTGGACAAAAAGACTACCTTTTGTTTTTGCACCCTAGCTCTGCCAGCACCTAAGGAAACCTAGCAAACCTATACATTTTTGAGAAGTAGACACCCAGGGGAATTCAGGATGGGGTGACTCCTCTGCCTACCCTTAGGTTTTGTTACCCGGAATCCCTTGTAAAGCTAAGATTTAGACAAAATAAACAAATTTTCCTGACATTTCTGTGGTGGAAAGTTCTGGAATCTGCGTGGATCAACAAATTTCTACCTACCCAGCGTTCCCCCAGGTCTCCCGAAAAAAATGGTACCTCACTTGCATGGGTAGGCATAGTGGCTGCAACATGAAACAACGTAAAACGCAACATGGTCGCACCTCAATTTCCCAGTAAAATTTTGCACTTTTTGGACAAAAAGACTACCTTTTGTTTTTGCGCCCTAGCTCTGCCAGCACCTAAGGAAACCTAGCAAACCTATACATTTTCATAAACTAGACACACAGGGGAATTCAGGATGGGGTGACTCGTCTTCCTACCCCCAAGTTTTGTTACCCAGAATCCCTTGCAAAGCTAAGTTTTTGACAAAAAAAACACATTTTCCTAACATTTCTGTGGTGGAAAGTTCTGGAATCTGCGTGGATCAACAAATTTCAACCCACCCACCGTTCCGCAAGGTCTCCCAAAAAAAATGGTACCTCATTTGCGTGGGTAGGCATAGTGGCTGCGACATGAAACAGCGCAAAACGCAACATGGTCGCACCTCAATTTCCCAGTAAAATGTTGCACTTTTTGGACAAAAAGACTACCTTTTGTTTTTAAGCCCTAGCTCGGCCAGCACCTAAGGAAACCTAGCAAACCTATACATTTTTGAAAAGTAGACACCCAGGGAAATTCAGGATGGGGTGACTCCTCTGCTTACCTTCAGGTTTTGTTACCCAGAATCCCTTGCAAAGCTAAGATTTTGACAAACAAAACACATTTTCCTAAAATTTCTGTGGTGGAAAGTTCTGGAATCTGCGTGGATCAACAAATTTCCACCCACCCAGCGTTCCCCCAGGTCTCCCGGAAAAAATGGTACCTCACTTGCGTGGGTAGGCATAGTGGCTGCGACATGAAACAGCACAAAACGCAACATGTTCGCACCTCAATTTCCCAGTAAAATTTTGCACTTTTTGGACAAAAAGACTACCTTTTGTTTTTGCGCCCTAGCTCTGCCAGCACCTAAGGAAACCTAGCAAACCTATACATTTTTGAAAAGTAGACACCCAGGGGAATTCAGGATGGGGTGACTCCTCTGCCTACCCTCAGGTTTTGTTACCCAGAATCCCTTGCAAAGCTAAGATTTAGACAAAATAAACACATTTTCCTGACATTTCTGTGGTGGAAAGTTCTGGAATCTGCGTGGATCAACAAATTTCCACCCACCCAGCGTTCCCCCCGGTCTCCCGAAAAAAATGGTACCTCACTTGCATGGGTAGGCATAGTGGCTGCGACATGAAACAGCGTAAAACGCAACATGGTCGCACCTCAATTTCCCAGTAAAATTTTGCACTTTTTGGACAAAAAGACTACCTTTTGTTTTTGCGCCCTAGCTCTGCCAGCACCTAAGGAAACCTAGCAAACCTATACATTTTTGAAAACTAGACACACAGGGAAATTTAGGATGGGGTGACTCGTCTGCCTACCCCCAGGTTTTGTTACCCAGAATCCCTTGCAAAGCTAAGATTTTGACAAAAAAAACACATTTTCCTAACATTTCTGTGGTGGAAAGTTCTGGAATCTGCGTGGATCAACAAATGTCCACCCACCCAGCGTTCCCCCAGGTCTACTGAAACAAATGGTACCTCTTTTGCGTGGGTAGGCATAGTGGCTACGACATGAAACAGCGCAAAACGCAACATGGTCGCACCTCAATTTCCCAGTAAGATTTTGCACTTTTTGGACAAAAAGACTACCTTTTGTTTTTGCGCCCTAGCTCTGCCAGCACCTAAGGAAACCTAGCAAACCTATACATTTTTGAAAAGTAGACACCCAGGGGAATTCAGGATGGGGTGACTCCTCTGCCTACCCTCAGGTTTTGTTACCCAGAATCCCTTGCAAAGCTAAGATTTTGACAAAAAAAAACAAATTTTCCTAACATTTCTGTGGTGGAAAGTTCTGGAATCTGCGTGGATCAACAAATTTCCACCCACCCAGCGTTCCCCCAGGTCTCCCAGAAAAAATGGTGTCTCACTTGCGTGGGTAGGCATAGTGGCTGTGACATGAAACAGCACAAAACGCAACATGGTCGCACCTCAATTTCCCAGTAAAATTTTGCACTTTTTGGACAAAAAGACTACCTTTTGTTTTTTCGCCCTAGCTCTGCCAGCACCTAAGGAAACCTAGCAAACCTATAATTTTTTGAAAAGTAGACACCCAGGGGAATTCAGGATGGGGTGACTCCTCTGCCTACCCTCAGGTTTTGTTACCCAGAATCCCTTGCAAAGCTAAGATTTAGACAAAATAAACACATTTTCCTGACATTTCTGTGGTGGAAAGTTCTGGAATCTGCGTGGATCAACAAATTTCTACCTACCCAGCGTTCCCCCAGGTCTCCCGAAAAAAATGGTACCTCACTTGCATGGGTAGGCATAGTGGCTGCAACATGAAACAACGTAAAACGCAACATGGTCGCACCTCAATTTCCCAGTAAAATTTTGCACTTTTTGGACAAAAAGACTACCTTTTGTTTTTGCGCCCTAGCTCTGCCAGCACCTAAGGAAACCTAGCAAACCTATACATTTTCAAAAACTAGACACACAGGGGAATTCAGGATGGGGTGACTCGTCTTCCTACCCCCAAGTTTTGTTACCCAGAATCCCTTGCAAAGCTAAGATTTTGACAAAAAAAACACATTTTCCTAACATTTCTGTGGTGGAAAGTTCTGGAATCTGCGTGGATCAACAAATTTCAACCCACCCACCGTTCCCCCAGGTCTCCCAAAAAAAATGGTACCTCATTTGCGTGGGTAGGCATAGTGGCTGCGACATGAAACAGCGCAAAACGCAACATGGTCGCATCTCAATTTCCCAGTAAAATGTTGCACTTTTTTGACAAAAAGACTACCTTTTGTTTTTAAGCCCTAGCTCGGCCAGCACCTAAGGAAACCTAGCAAACCTATACATTTTTTAAAAGTAGACACCCAGGGGAATTCAGGATGGGGTGACTCCTCTGCTTACCTTCAGGTTTTGTTACCCAGAATCCCTTGCAAAGCTAAGATTTTGACAAACAAAACACATTTTCCTAACATTTCTGTGGTGGAAAGTTCTGGAATCTGCGTGGATCAACAAATTTCCACCCACCCACCGTTCCCCCAGGTCTCCCGGAAAAAATGGTACCTCACTTGCGTGGGTAGGCATAGTGGCTGCGACATGAAACAGCACAAAACGCAACATGGTTGCACCTCAATTTCCCAGTAAAATTTTGCACTTTTTGGACAAAAAGACTACCTTTTGTTTTTGCGCCCTAGCTCTGCCAGCACCTAAGGAAACCTAGCAAACCTATACATTTTTGAAAAGTAGACACCCAGGGAATTCAGGATGGGGTGACTCCTCTGCCTACCCTCAGGTTTTGTTACCCAGAATCCCTTGCAAAGCTAAGATTTTGACAATATAAACACATTTTCCTGACATTTCTGTGGTGGAAAGTTCTGGAATCTGCGTGGATCAACAAATTTCCACCCACCCAGCGTTCCCCCAGGTCTCCCGAAAAAAATGGTACCTCACTTGCATGGGTAGGCATAGTGGCTGCGACATGAAACAACGTAAAACGCAACATGGTCGCACCTCAATTTCCCAGTAAAATTTTGCACTTTTTGGACAAAAAGACTACCTTTTGTTTTTGCGCCCTAGCTCTGCCAGCACCTAAGGAAACCTAGCAAACCTATACATTTTCAAAAACTAGACACACAGGGGAATTCAGGATGGGGTGACTCGTCTTCCTACCCCCAGGTTTTGTTACCCAGAATCCCTTGCAAAGCTAAGATTTTGACAAAAAAAACACATTTTCCTAACATTTCTGTGGTGGAAAGTTCTGGAATCTGCGTGGATCAACAAATTTCAACCCACCCACCGTTCCCCCAGGTCTCCCAAAAAAAATGGTACCTCATTTGCGTGGGTAGGCATAGTGGCTGCGACATGAAACAGCGCAAAACGCAACATGGTCGCACCTCAATTTCCCAGTAAAATTTTGCACTTTTTGGACAAAAAGACTAGCTTTTGTTTTTAAGCCCTAGCTCGGCCAGCACCTAAGGAAACCTAGCAAACCTATACATTTTTGAAAAGTAGACACCCAGGGGAATTCAGGATGGGGTGACTCCTCTGCTTACCTTCAGGTTTTGTTACCCAGAATCCCTTGCAAAGCTAAGATTTTGACAAAAAAAACACATTTTCCTAACATTTCTGTGGTGGAAAGTTCAGGAATCTGCGTGGATCAACAAATTTCCACCCACCCAGCGTTCCCCCAGGTCTCCTGGAAAAATTGGTACCTCACTTGCGTGGGTAGGCATAGTGGCTGCGACATGAAACAGTGCAAAACGCAACATGGTCGCACCTCAATTTCCCAGTAAAATTTTGCACTTTTTGGACAAAAAGACTACCTTTTGTTTTTGCGCCCTAGCTCTGCCAGCACCTAAGGAAACCTAGCAAACCTATACATTTTTGAAAAGTAGACACCCAGGGGAATTCAGGATGGGGTGACTCCTCTGCCTATCCTCAGGGTTTGTTACCCAGAATCCCTTACAAATCTAAGATTTTGACAAACAAAACACATTTTCCTAACATTTCTGTGGTGGAAAGTTCTGGAATCTGCGTGGATCAACAAATTTCCACCCACCCACCGTTCCCCCAGGTCTCCCGGAAAAAATGGTACCTCACTTGCGTGGGTAGGCATAGTGGCTGCGACATGAAACAGCACAAAACGCAACATGGTCGCACCTCAATTTCCCAGTAAAATTTTGCACTTTTTGGACAAAAAGACTACCTTTTGTTTTTGCGCCCTAGCTCTGCCAGCACCTAAGGAAACCTAGCAAACCTATACATTTTTGAAAAGTAGACACCCAGGGGAATTCAGGATGGGTTGACTCCTCTGCCTACCCTCAGGTTTTGTTACCCAGAATCCCTTGCAAATCTAAGATTTAGACAAAATAAACACATTTTCCTGACATTTCTGTGGTGGAAAGTTCTGGAATCTGCGTGGATCAACAAATTTCCACCCACCCAGCGTTCCCCCAGGTCTCCCGAAAAAAATGGTACCTCACTTGCATGGGTAGGCATAGTGGCTGCGACATGAAACAACGTAAAACGCAACATGGTCGCACCTCAATTTCCCAGTAAAATTTTGCACTTTTTGGACAAAAAGACTACCTTTTGTTTTTGCGCCCTAGCTCTGCCAGCACCTAAGGAAACCTAGCAAACCTATACATTTTCAAAAACTAGACACACAGGGGAATTCAGGATGGGGTGACTCGTCTTCCTACCCCCAGGTTTTGTTACCCAGAATCCCTTGCAAAGCTAAGATTTTGACAAAAAAAACACATTTTCCTAACATTTCTGTGGTGGAAAGTTCTGGAATCTGCGTGGATCAACACATTTCAACCCACCCACCGTTCCCCCAGGTCTCCCAAAAAAAATGGTACCTCATTTGCGTGGGTAGGCATAGTGGCTGCGACATGAAACAGCGCAAAACGCAACATGGTCGCACCTCAATTTCCCAGTAAAATTTTGCACTTTTTGGACAAAAAGATTACCTTTTGTTTTTGCGCCTTAGCTCTGCCAGCACCTAAGGAAACCTAGCAAACCTATACATTTTTGAAAAGTAGACACACAGGGGAATTCAGGATGGGGTGACTCGTCTGCCTACCCCCAGGTTTTGTTGCCCAGAATCCCTTGCAAATCTAAGATTTTGACAAAAAAAACACATTTTCCTAACATTTCTGTGGTGGAAAGTTCTGGAATCTGCGTGGATCAACAAATTTCCACCCACCCAGCGTTCCCCCAGGTCTCCCGGAAAAAATGGTACCTCACTTGCGTGGGTAGGCATAGTGGCTGCGACATGAAACAGCGCAAAACACAACATGGTTGCACCTCAATTTCCCAGTAAAATTTTGCACTTTTTGGACAAAAAGACTACCTTTTGTTTTTGCGCCCTAGCTCTGCCAGCACCTAAGGAAACCTAGCAAACCTATACATTTTTGAAAAGTAGACACCCAGGGAAATTCAGGATGGGGTGACTCGTCTGCCTACCCCCAGGTTTTGTTGCCCAGAATCCCTTGCAAATCTAAGATTTTGACAAAAAAAACACATTTTCCTAACATTTCTGTGATGGAAAGTTCTGGAATCTGCGTGGATCAACAAATTTCCACCCACCCAGCGTTCCCCCAGGTCTTCCAGAAAAAATGGTACCTCACTTGCGTGGGTAGGCATAGTGGCTGCGACATGAAACAGCTCAAAACGCAACATGGTCGCACCTCAATTTCCCAGTAAACTTTTGCACTTTTTGGACAAAAAGACTACCTTTTGTTTTTGCGCCCTAGCTCTGCCAGCACCTAAGGAAACCTAGCAAACCTATACATTTTTGAAAAGTAGACACCCAGGGGAATTCAGGATGGGGTGACTCCTCTGCCTACCCTCAGGTTTTGTTACCCAGAATCCCTTGCAAAGCTAAGATTTTGACAAAAAGAAACACATTTTCCTGACATTTCTGTGGTGGAAAGTTCTGGAATCTGCGTGGATCAACAAATTTCCACCCACCCAGCATTCCCCCAGGTCTCCCGGAAAAAATGGTACCTCACTTGCGTGGGTAGGCATAGTGGCTGCAACAGGAAACGGATCAAATCGTATGGTGGTGAATTTACAATACCCAATTGCAAAACAACCTTGATTTTTGGGGGGGGGCACCTGAGTCTTTGGCCCGGGGCTCGGTGGTATTCTTTGGAAACTACCAAACCCAAACAGTTCTGAAAAGTAGACACCCGGGGGAGTCCAGGGAGGTATGGCATGCGTAGGTTCCTCAATGTTTTCCTACCCAGAACTCCTTGCAAACCTTAAAATTAGGTAAAAATATCACTTTTCCAAACTTTTTTGCGTGGGATCTCCGTGCCGGCAAAAATGTCCTACCACCCAGCTTTCCCCTTGTTCTCCCGAGTAAAAGGATACCTCACTTGTGTGGGTGTCACAAAGCAGAACAATCCGAAAATGAATTTTGAAAAAGTAGTATTTGTGTTTTACAAATTAAGCCCCCCTGCCTTAGACACAGGCCTTTGGCCCACCCACACAAGTGAGGTTTCATTTTACTCGGGACAACAAGGCGAACGATGGGTGGTAGGACATTTGTGCCGACACGGAGATCCCACGCAAAAATGTATGGAAAACTTTTTTATCCTAAATTCATGGTTTGCAGGGATTTCTGGGTAGGAAAACATTGGGGGACCCACGCATGCCATACCTCCCTGGACTCCCCCAGGTGTCTAGTTTTCAGAACTTTTTGGGTTTGGTAGTTTCCAAAGATGCCCGCCGAGCCCCGGTCCAAAAACTCAATCCTACCCCCCAAAAAAGAAGGTAATGTGGCTATTGGTTATTGTAATTTCTCCACCGTACGATTTGGACCGTTTCCTGTTGCAGCCACTATGCCTACCCACGCAAGTGAAGTACCATTTTTATCGGGAGACCTGGGGGAACGCTGGGTGGGAGGAAATTTGTGTGAGCCCAGTGACGCCACGCTTTCCCACGCATAAAAAGTGTGAAAAAACTGATTTTTCCAGCAAAAATTGAGGTTTGCAAGGGATTCTGGGTAAAGGAACGTTGGAGGATCCACGCAAGCCATACCTCCTTGGAAGCCCCCGGGTGTCTACTTTTCAGAAATGTATGGGTTTGGTAGGTTTCCCTAGATGGCCGTCTAGCACGGGGCCAAAAACCCAGGTAACCCCTCTTGCAAAAGCTGGTGGTATTGACATTCAATACAACCAGCTTTGGCAAGAGGGGTTACCTGGGTGCATTTCTGAAAAGTAGACACCCGGGGGCTTCCAAGGAGGTATGGCTTGCGTGGATCCTCCAACGTTCCTTTACCCAGAATCCCTTGCAAACCTCAATTTTAGCTAAAAAAAATCAGTTTTTTCACACTTTTTTGCATGGGAAAGCGTGGCATCACTGGGCTCATACAAATTTCCTCCCACCCAGCGTTCCCCCAGGTCTCCCGATAAAAATGGTACCTCACTTGAGTGGGTGGGCATCGTGGCAGCAACAGGAAACGGTCCAAATAGTACAGTGGAGAATTACGTTTTCAATTTGAGAGCGTGTGATTCAAGGAAATTCGGACAGACAATTTCAAGTTTGCAGGAGATTCTGAATAAAAATCAACAATAGAATTCACCAGAAAGACATGACCATATACTTCCATGGTTTAACAATAATAACTAAATTTAGTTATTTATAGCTATAATGTACACCGTAACAGAGTTACTCAAAAGTCAAACATTCAAGGCACGGCTAACTATTCCTCAAAGACACACACATACAGGTTGGATTTGGCACGCGAGTGATGGTTCAGTACATAAAATTTTATTAACAAGATATTTCAAAAAATGAAATGCTCTGTCAATAAATAAATGCATAAAAACCGAACCAGTGACTCGCAACTCGTGAGCTGTAAAGCCACGACAAGGCACCAACCCTTTTACAGGCCATTCACGCGCCTTTCATACCTGATACAAACCAGACCATTGACACCATCCGGAAAGAACAGCAACACATTACAACAATCACAATAGGAGACAAGGTACACCCTACTTCAGAAAGAGATAAAAGACAAACATTACTGCACAGCCATCTAATCCGCAAGCACACACACATTCTGGTTGGATTTGGCACGAGGGTGAGTGATGATTCAGTACATACAATTGTATTCGCAAGTAATTTCAAAAAAATGAAATACACTGCGTATAATTGAAAGTATGATAAACTGAACCACTGACTCACAGCTCGTGAGCTGTAAAGCCACGTCAAGGCACCAACCTCTTTACAGGCCATTCATACACCTTTCGTACGTGTGACACATACAAAACATTCACACCGCCAGCCGCGGACCCATCACATTTCAACACTCACACCAGCAGACAGCGCCATTCAAGGGCCCATCACTTTCAAACGGCCACATTTCTGACATTGCAACAACACAAAATGATGGACTGCGTGGAGTGTCACTCACCTAGCAGTGTGTGTAGTGACCAACAGAAAGTAACTACTCACACACCGCCAGCCGAGCTCCAGTCCACCGACACCACCATCCAAGCACCAGACCATGCACACCACTAGCCAAACACCACTCAGCGCACACCGACAGCCAAGTACCACTCCACACACACCACCAGCCAAGCAACACTCCACGCACACTGCAAGCCAAGTGGCACTCCACACACAACGCCAGCCAAGCACCACTCCGTGCACAGACAGCCAAGTACCACTCCACACACACCGCCAGCCAAGTGCCACTCCACGCGCACCACCATCCAAGCACCGGATCATGCACACCGCCAGCCAAACATCACTCAGCGCACACCGACAGGCAAGTACCACTCCACACACACCACCAGCCAAGCACCACTCCACGCACACCCCAAGCCAAGTGCCACTCCACAAACACCGCCAGGCAAGCATCACTCCGTGCACAGACAGCCAAGTAGCATTCCACGCACACCACCAGCCAAGCGCCACTCCACACACACCATCAGCCAAGCGCCACTCCACACACACCACCAGCCAAGCGCAACTCCACACACACCACCAGCCAAGCACCACTTCGTGCACAGACAGCCAAGTATCACTCCACGCACACCACCAGCCAAGCGCCACTCCACGCACACCACCAGCCAAGGACAAATCCAAACACAACACCAGGCAAGCGCAAGAGCACGCACACGGCCAACAAAACACCAGACCACGCACACCGCCAGCCAAGCACCAGTCCACAGACACTGGCAGCCAAGCGCCAAACCATGCACACCGTCAGACAATGGACACTACACGCAAACCAAAATCATACTTTATTTTTTTTTTTAAATAAAAGGAAAACAAAAACAAATTGCAAATTGATACAAATCTACTAACTCAACAACTACACTAAAAAGACTACACAAATGCAAACTTTGAAACTGAACAATAAGACCAACCAGTTCACTTTACCACTCATTGATACTCCCAAAAATTCTTTTGCGTGTGGTACAATCTAAAACAAGCAGGTACACACAGCCCGGAGTTTGAAGAGCAGTCAGGGCAGTACAAACGAACCTCCTTCCGCAAACCTCTTCGCCAACAGACTCTACATCTCCGACTGGGAAAGTCTTTTGAGGTTGTAGGAGGAATTTGACCAGGAAAGTGGCGATCTTTCAATCTGGCAATATCCTCCACCACTCCAACTCTAGGAACACTTGCCTGTTGCACTAAAACAAGGCTGCCTATTACAGACTCCTGAAACTTTTCAAAAGACAACTTTGACTGGGGACAAGATTTCTGGAACACAACAAAAGCATTAAAGGTTGCCAAGTGGAAAAGATGGATAGCCAACTTCTTGTACCAAATGTAAGACTTACGAAGAGCAGCATACGGTTCCAACCTCTGATCTACTCTGTCAACACCACCCATGTACTTATTGTAGTGCATTATGCACACAGGTTTGCGCACTTCTGCAACCTGACCCCAAACAGTCACCGGTTCAGTGCTTTCATCATGTATTGTAGTCAACATGTAGACATCTCTCCTGTCTGAAAACTTCACAGCTAGAAGCTCCTCACAACGCAATGCACTACACTGTCCCCGAGCAAGCTTCTGACACACAAGTTCTTTTGGGAAACCTTTACGGTTTGAGCGGATTGTGCTACAAGCAACAGTGTCCACTTTGCCCAATTCCCTGAACAACCGCACACCAGTGTAGAAGTTATCGACATATAAATGATGGCCTTTGTTAAAAAATCCACGACCAAGTTCCCACACAATTTTCTCAGTCACTCCAAAAGTCGACAGACAACCAGGGGGGTTAATCCGGGATTCCTTACCAGTGTACACCCTGAAATTAGAGACATATCCAGTCTCACTGTCACAAAGCATATACAGTTTGATTCCATAGCGTGCCCTCTTACTAGGAATGTATTGCCGAAATACCAAGCGGCCTTTGAACAACAGCAAAGACTCGTCCACTGCAATTTCTTTCCCAGGATAAAAGATCTCAGAAAATCGATCAACGAAATGATCAATGACAGGCCGAATCTTGAAAAGACGGTCACAATCAGGGTGATCTCGTGGCAAAGCAAGACTGATGTCAACAAAATGCATCATCCGAAGCAGAAGCAAATACCGATCACGACTCATGACTGCCGGAAATATAGCTGTTGCCATCAAGGGACTAGTAGACCAATATGAAGCCATTGATGGTTTCCTAAGCAAGCCCATCAAAAAAGTTAAACCCAAAAACTTTTTCATCTCCTCCAAATTTGTGGGAGTCCACCGGGTAGCTCTAGCGTGGGGCTTAAGGCTGGCACTGTTCACCCTCAAAAAATTTTCAGCATACAAATTAGTCTGCTCTACAATCTCTGCCACAAACACATCATCCATAAACAACTTGAAAAAATCAATAGGCAAAAAGTTTTCAGTGTTCACCCTACACCCTGGAACACCAGTAAATTCAGGCAATGCCGGCTGCACCATGCCTGGTGCAAGCCAGAGGTCAGAACTTTCAACATCAAGTCTTGCAGCCGCAGGCTGCCGCCCAGCTGCCTCTCGTCTCACTGCACCAACTGGAAGACTAGCAACCCCAGGCTGCAGCCCAGATGTCTCTTGCCGCACTATTGGCATAGGAATGTCCTCCGCAACCACAGGCACAACAATGTCCTCTGCAACCACAGGCGCAGCAATGTCCTCCGCAACCACAGGCACATCATCCACACCAAAAGTAGCTTCATCAGCACTCAGAGTGTCTTCATCATCATATGAAGCCAAGTGTAGAGAAAACTCACTACCTGAATCTTCACCTCCCATCTCTGGATCAGAATCAGAGTCAGACTCTGGACCATGGTCAGAGGAAGAATCAAAAAGCAATCCAACAACTTGCTGAGCAGTAATCCGGCGGCTAGCCATTATCCTTACAAATAAAGGAGTCTGCACAAACAACTCAACAACCCCAACACTGCGCAAGGTAAGATAAAAAATGTAAGCCTTTTTAAAAAAAAACGAATTTAGAAAATATATACAATTCACTTACAAGACACAACTACACTCACCAGTACCTACTCTGCAAAGACACAGCAAAGAGGCAACGATATCCCACTAGAAAGAAGAAGAAAAAAAACTTACATCTACAGAAGGACACATCAAAAACAAATGCAAAGCATGTTTTACAATCACAACAAACAGAAACCAAACAAACTCGTATTTTACTACACACTTTGCAAAAAAATACAATTACAGTACAATTGAACAAAAAAGAGGTCTATTACCAAACACATACAACTACAGAAACAGCAGAACAACAGAACCACCAGTAACGGAACCGCACACTGCAACACTCTAAAGAGAAAAAAAACAATACACATTAGAAGAAACAAAAACAACACACATTACAACAGGCTATGTCACAAATGGGGGGTCTGTCCCCAAGGGGGGAAGATTATAAATCATTATAAACGTGGGCCCCCTGGAAGCAACCCTACGGAGGGCAGAGAGCCCAAATACAGACACGGCAGAACATACTTTTGAAATGGGCACAAGGAAGCAACCCTTGGCCAAGGGGTCGCTCCCTATAAAAAAAAAACCCTGAAGTCTAGTGGGCTTTTCTATCCCCCCCCCTGGGTCCAGAAACGGTAAAAAACAGTCGAGGGGGGGCAGAACAGTCTACAATATTTATAATGCCCCCTGGAAGCAACCCTTCCCCAAGGGGTCACTTCCTTTTCAAAATACAAACAAATCCCTGGTGACTAGTGGGCTTTTCTGCCCCCCCCCCTGGGTGCAGATCGGCCAAAAAACGGCCAATCTGCCCCGGGGGGGGGGGGGCAGAAAAGTCTGAAAAAATATGTTATCCCCTATGGAAGCGACCCTTGCCCAAGGGGTCGCTTCCGATTTCAAACAAAAAATAATCCCTGGCTCTAGTGGGCTTTTCTGCCCACCCTGGGTGTAGATCGGCCAAAAAAACGGCCGATCTGCCCCAGGGGGGGCAGAAAAGTCTAAAACATAATTAGGCCCCCAAAGGAAGCGACCCTTGCCCAAGGGGTCGCTTCCTGCACAATCACAATCACAACAAACAGAAACCAAACATACTCGTATTTTACTACACACTTTGCAAAAAAATACAATTACAGTACAATTGAACAAAAAAGAGGTCTCTTACCAAACACATACAACTACAGAAACAGCAGAACAACAGAACCACCAGTAACGGAACCGCACACTGCAACACTCTAAAGAGAAAAAAAACAATACACATTAGAAGAAACAAAAACAACACACATTACAACAGGCTATGTCACAAATGGGGGGTCTGTCCCCAAGGGGGGAAGATTATAAATCATTATAAACGTGGGCCCCCTGGAAGCAACCCTACGGAGGGCAGAGAGCCCAAATACAGACACGGCAGAACATACTTTTGAAATGGGCACAAGGAAGCAACCCTTGGCCAAGGGGTCGCTCCCTATAAAAAAAAACCCTGAAGTCTAGTGGGCTTTTCTATCCCCCCCCAGTCCAGAAACGGTAAAAAACAGTCGAGGGGGGGCAGAACAGTCTACAATATTTATAATGCCCCCTGGAAGCGACCCTTCCCCAAGGGGTCACTTCCTTTTCAAAATACAAACAAATCCCTGGTGACTAGTGGGCTTTTCTGCCCCCCCCCCCCTGGGTGCAGATCGGCCAAAAACGGCCAATCTGCCCCGGGGGGGGCAGAAAAGTCTGAAAACATATGTTATCCCCTAAGGAAGCGACCCTTGCCCAAGGGGTCGCTTCCTTTATAAATATAACCCAATCCCTGGTGTCTAGTGGGCTTTTCTGCCCCCCCCCCCCTGGGTCCAGATGCAGCCCAAAAAACGGCCAATCTGCCCCCAGGGGGGGCAGAAAAGTCTGAAAATTATTGAATGCCCCTAAGGAAGCGACCCTTGCCCAAGGGGTCGCTTCCTTTATAAATAAAAATCAATCCCTGGTGTCTAGTGGGCTTTTCTGCCCCCCCCGGGTCCAGATGCGGCCCAAAAAACGGCCGATCTGCCCCAGGGGGGGCAGAAAAGTCTGAAACATTATTTGCCCCCAAAAGGAAGCGACCCTTGCCCAAGGGGTCGCTTCCGATTTCAAACAAAAAATAATCCCTGGCTCTAGTGGGCTTTTCTGCCCACCCTGGGTGTAGATCGGCCAAAAAAACGGCTGATCTGCCCCAGGGGGGGGGCAGAAAAGTCTAAAACATAATTAGGCCCCCAAAGGAAGCGACCCTTGCCCAAGGGGTCGCTTCCTGCACATACATAAACACACACACACAATCCCTGGTGTCTAGTGGGGCATTCCTGGTGCACGATCGCGACGCTGTGCGCGATCGTGCACCAGGAATGCCCTGCATTGGGACATCAGGGGAGAGGAAACACAGTTTCCTCCCCCCCGATGCCTCAAGGCACCGAAAACCGGCCCCCCCGCCCCACCGGAGCACCAAACACGCACCTTGCTCCTGGACGCGCTGGAAACAAATGGCTTCCAGCGCGTCCAGCGCTTCCTGATAACGTCGGCGCGCGCTGTGCGCGCTGACGTCACCAGGAAGCGTGGGGGGGCCAGGGGGTGGCAGCGGAAAGTCTTCCGCTGCCACCCCTGCTAAAGGGACCACGATCGATGCCCCAGGGGGGGAGCGCCAGCGCTCCCCCCCAGGGCTGTACTGATGACGGAACGGTTCCGTCATCAGCACAGCTCACCCGTAGCTGATGACGGAACCGCTCCGTCATCAGCATGCATGGGGTTAAATTGAGGCATTGATCAATTGTGCCCCTGCCTTTCCTGAATCCATATTGCAGATCTGATAGGGTTTTGGTTTCGGATAGCCAAACCGTGAGTTTACTCCCCTTTGCCATCAAAACACAAGAAACGCTGGTACACTGGGAGGTGCTTCACATATGGGTGCACGTCTTATGTGCACCGACACCACGTTCAACAAGGTATTCGTTTCTGGATACCTCCCTCCTCCAATTACCACTCCTCATTCCATGTGAGCGACACAGAAAGACGGCACCCGTGAAGATTTACAATGGCAAGTATTTATTCAATTTCTTTTTTTCTTCTTTTTCCTTTTTCGTGAAGTGCAATGTGTGTCAGCAAACTGATCTACACATTCGGCCATGGCCTTCAACTGGGTCATAAAATGGGTGCATTGAGTGTCGCTCTTAAAGGGACAGAGGCGTAACAAAAGGGGATGATGGATGGAGCGTTTGAGCAAATCAAACACTCACCCCCAGTCAATTGATCTGGGTTTAATCCATCACCATTCTTTAGCTCACTCAGCCACCCCAGTTCAGACATGGTAATATGCAAATCAGTCTGACCCTGTGCCTTGTGGAAACAGTCCAGCCCGAACTTCCAAGCCATGTCTTCCCTGGACCAGAAACAAGCATCCTGGGACCGGTTTCGGATTCATAATCCTCATCAGCCAGGCTAACTTGAATCCAGTGGCCAGGTGAGCAAGGGACTCACGTCTGAGCATACAGTGCCAACTTAGGGCGAATAAAGTGAAACAAAAGGGGATGATGGACGGAGCGTTTGAGCAAATCAAACACTCACCCCCAGTCAACTGATCTGGGTTTAATCCATCACCATTCTTTAGCTCACTCAGCCACCCCAGTTCAGACATGGCCATATGCAAATCAGTCTGACCCTGTGCCTCGTGGAAACAGTCCAGCCCGAACTGCCAAGCCATGTCTTCCCTGGACCGGAAACAAGCATCCTGGGACCGGTTTCGGATTCATAATCCTCATCAGCCAGGCTATCTTGAATCCAGTGGCCAAGTGAGCAAAGGACTCACGTCTGAGCATACCCTGCCAACTTAGTGCGAAAAAAGCGAAACAAAAGGGGACGATGGACAGAGCGTTTGAGCAAATCAAACACTCACCCCCAGTCAACTGATCTGGGTTTAATCCATCACCATTCTTTAGCTCACTCAGCCACCCCAGTTCAGACATGCCATATGCAAATCAGTCTGACCCTGTGCCTCGTGGAAACAGTCCAGCCCGAACTGCCATGCCATGTCTTCCCTGGACCGGAAACAAGTATCCTGGGACCGGTTTCGGATTCATAATCCTCATCAGCCAGGCTATCTTGAATCCAGTGGCCAAGTGAGCAAGGGACTCACGTCTGAGATTACCCTGCCCACTTAGGGCGAATAAAGCGAAACAAAAGGGGATGATGGACGGAGCGTTCGAGCAAATCAAACACTCACCTCCAGTCAACTGATCTGGGTTTAATCCATCACCATTCTTTAGCTCACTCAGCCACCCCAGTTCAGACATGGCCATATGCAAATCAGTCTGACCCTGTGCCTCGTGGAAACAGTCCAGCCCGAATTGCCAAGCCATGTCTTCCCTGGACCGGAAACAAGCCTCCTGGGACCGGTTTCGGATTCATAATCCTCATCAGCCAGGCTATCTTGAATCCAGTGGCCAAGTGAGCAAGGGACTCACGTCCGAGCATACCCTGCCAACGTAGGGAGAATAAAGCGAAACAAAAGGGGATGATGGACGGACAACAGCCCTTCATTCCGCCACCTAATTAAAATCACGTTTATCTCTTAACCCCTTCCATGCTGATGACGAACCCCAGCCGTCATGCACTACGGTGCTCGTGTGCTGATCACGGCTGGGGTTCGTCACGGCCCGCCCCTGTTCGTGCTGTTTACAGCACACCAGGGGAATCGCGGCCGCATGGAAAGGGTTAAAGGGGAAATGAGACCATATATCTTGTTGTTTTGTGTGTATATTCTATACATGGATTTTTTAAGTCGAGCCTGAGCCAGCACTCATGCACTGCTCTGCGAGACTTATTGTAGATTAGTAGCAAATAGAAGCCCCGCCCACTCTCTGCCCATGTCTGCCATTGTCTGGTGTCCTTGCGTGTCCTAAATGTTGGCTTGTGATTCATCAATAGGCGTATTATTCCCTCCTTAGTACCGCCTCCTCTTCATTTTTCACCTCCCATAGTGACTGGCCCCTTTAATTTGAGTGTTACACGGTATGTATTATTTAGACTGTGAGCACTTTTTTCTTTAATGAGCTTCTCCTACTGCCTTCTTTACTCCCCCCTCCCGTTGTCCGTGCCTTCTCCCCCACCCCCCACCCCCACTTCCATTCGTGCCTTGTCGCCCCCGCCTGCCCTTTGTCCGTGCTTTCTGCCCCCAGCCCCGCCCTCCCTCCCGTTGTCTGTTATGACTACCATTTTCAATACACTAGGTCTCGCGTAAATGCGATCCCTATTGCACTGCAAATGCTTGTTAGTCATTCTAATCAATTTATAGCATATTGACTTTTTCCAATTTGCAATGAATTGAAATTGTGTGAAGATTCGTCAAATGATGTCAAAGTTATTAGCAAAACAAAAAGTAATATTCCTATGGAAACTACTAAGTATGGGCGAATTTTGCGAATTTGCGATCCGCGAATTTGCGAATTCGCAATCTGCAAAAGTCGCGAGTTCGTGCGAATTTGCGGATTTTTTATTTTTACATATTTGCGGGTGTTCGCGGGTTTTTTTTTGCCTGGTTCATCACTGCCACCCTCTCGTTTTTTATGCCCTTCTGCCTTCTGTACCACTTGTTTTTGTGCCTTTCTGCCCTCTGCTCGACTCTTGTTTGTGCCCTTTTGCCCTCTGCCCCACTGGTTTCTGTGCCCTTCTGCCCTGAGCCTAACTCATGCCCTCTGTCCCACTTTGTGCCCTTCTGCCCTCAGCCATAAGTCAGCTTCAACAGGAAGCACTAATAGATAAAGTAAAGCAGGTGCTCGAGTTGAAGGTCAAATTAAGTTACACAGTCATTAATCACCCCAAGTTTGGGGTGATTAATGATTGTGTAACTGAATTTGAGCTTCAACTCTAGCACCTGCTTTACTTTATCTATTAGTGCTTCCTGTTGAAGCTGACTTTTGTAACTATTTTAGAGGCTCTGGCAGCTTGCCGGCGCCATTCTAAAATGTTATAAAAAGTCAACTTGAACTTTTGACCCAATCCGTTCCGCTTGTGGATTTTGCGGGAAATTCGTGAATCTCGCGGATTGCGAATTTACCGAAAATCCGCAAAATCCGCGAGTGGAACAGATTTTCCACCCATGCTTAGAAACTAGGTCCTAACTATAACTACCTACAGGCGACAACCAGAAGGTAATGTATATACAAGGCGCCCACAGTGCTCATTTCTGTGGAATTATATATATATTTATTCCCTGAAAAAAACCAAAGGTCATAGGGACAGTATAGTTAGGCTCAGATTTCACTCATATGAAACCAGTGGAATTCAGAAATTATATTTACCTGAGCTAACTATAACTTATGCCCCCTCAATGCATTGCTTATGACCTCGCATATTACATCACTTATGACATGGTCAGTGACATCACTGATGGCATCACTGATGACATCTCAAATTACATCACTGATGACATCATCCACAGAACAACTCACACGCCCACTCACACCCCATAGAACTGCTCAGATACCCACTCCCACTCTCACACAACTCCTCATATACACATTGACAGACCTATACCAGTACTCACAACCAATCACTCAACCATAGACCCACTCACACAACCAATCATTAAATCTACCACTCACATACCCACTTACTAACCCATAAGTCACTAATGCCCCCAGTTACTTACCAATGCAGCCACTCACAGATCTAGTGATACAGACACTTACACACTGACTCATATTCCCTTACAGTCACTCACACACCCACTTAGTCACCCATGCAGAAACTCACACAGCTAGTTACTCACCCATACAGCCACTCACTCTGCCACTCACTCACCAATACAGCTACTCACACACCCACTTAACCATACAGTCACTGACACAGCCACTCACTCACCTATACAAACGCTCAAATACCCACTCACACATCCACAGAACCACTTACAGACCTATTCTCACATACATACAACCACGCACACACCCACTCACTCACACTTACAGCCACTCACACAGACATTAACTCTCCAAAACAGCCACTCACTTGCCTATACACACACACTCAAACAGCTGTTCACCCACCCATACAACCCCTTACACACCCACTCCATCACCCATACAGCCACTTACACAGCCACTCAGTCATCCATATAGCCACTCACATGCCCACTCACACACCTATGCATTCACTCACACAGTCAGTAACGAACCCATTCAGCCATTCACAAGCCCACTCCCTCTCCAAAACACCCACTCACTCTTTCAGCTACTCACATATCCACTAACACATTTATGCAGCTACTCACACACCCATACAACCACTTAGACATCCACTCACACACTGATAAAGACAGTCATACAGCCACTCAGATGAAATATGTTAGAAATAGTATGACTAATTACTAGTACAGAAAGAATAGTAATTTAACTGTTGGTGCTGCTTAGTATATACTTTTAAGTCTCAGAAATGTGAACGAAACACTTAAACTCATGGGACGATGTCATCAATTATGCTATTTGAGATGTTATCGTGATGCCATCAGTGATGTCACTGACCATGTCATCAGTGATGTAATATGTGAGGTCAAAAGCAGTGCATTGCTGAGGTGTAAGTTATAGTTAGCTCAGGTAACTATAACTCCAGAATTTCTATGCTTTTGCACAAGGGATATGTGAACCTAACTATAACGTCCCTGTAACCTTTGGGTTTTTTTCAGTGAATTTCTAAGTTTTTTTAATGTTATTACCTAACCATAAAGTCCCTGGAACTTTTGTTATTTTTAGAGAATATATATATATATATATATATATATATATATATATATATATATATATATATATATATATATATATATATATATATATATATATTACCTACTGGCGGTCGCCAGTAGGTAGTTATAGTTAGGACCTAGTTTCCATAGGAAATCCTCAACATTCTATTTGGATTCACTTTGGCCCCGGTGGATGAATCTTTGCGAATTTCTCAAAGAACGTGGCTCGGTCCGCTGCGCTCCTTCCCTGAAAGTTTTGGGGGGATTCGTCAAGTGGGGGCTGAGATAAAAGGGGGGTCCCAAAACATGTTTTCTCCATGTTATTTTCCATAGGACGTTTAGACACGGCTACAGCTCGAGCAGCTGAATGGATTTATAAGAAATTTGGCAAAAAGGTAGAGTCCGGGTCGCAGATTACGCTTTTGTTTGAATGGTGTAAATCCGTTCAGTTGTTGCTGAGAAAATTAAAGTTGAAGTCAATTATATATCTATAAGACGCGCTCGGGTGCGCGCACTAATGCGGCTGTGCGCGAGCGGAATTTTTGTTTTGCTGTGTGACGTCTGTGAACGTTTGATTCGAACGAAATCAGGAAGTGTTGACCGCCATTTTGTTAGTGCGAGTGAATATATTGCACATTTCAAAGCGTTGGAACATGGAAAGAGGACAAGGTAGAGATTGTCTGGCCACGTAGGTTTTCTCAGGGGGTGCAGTAAGGCCCTTGAACACGAAAATAATTTTTTTGCGGGGTGTGCGCACTCGGTCGCGCACATCTATTTACAAGAGTGTGAAAATGGAGATAAATCAGAAGTTTGAGTGTTTAGATATAAGGTGGCTCTGAAAAGAGTCCATGTGTAAATTTAGTTTTTTCTGCACTTATAAGTAAGTACCGATGCAGAGTCTCATTTAACAGAGGAAGATTCTGTTTCCCTCATCCGTGAAATGAACACCATCTCTCCTATAGATGCCTTGCATGTTGTAACGCAAGTTGTTGTGGTATATAGAACCCATGCTATAATCTCTGAGGAAAGCAGAAACAGATTTATTTACATGGTTCCTTGCTTTCTCAATTTGTGGACAATGTTGATTGGACCAATTCCAATTTTGTCTTTGGCATATATTGGAATATACCAAGGCAGTTTGAGGAAAAAGTGTCATCAATTGCCGAAAGGTGTCTTTTAGAAGCATTTCCAGACCTACCCCAGTCAATGTGCCTAGATCGTTCCCACCAAAGTGCACAATTATAAGGTCAGGTTCTGGTAGATGCATAAAAGTTTTCACCAATGGTATCAATTGGTGACATCTCAATCCTCTCTGGCCAATCCACGTTATCTGCACATTTGGTAAATCAAGGTGGGAAATTCTTCTGTTTGCTGCATATTTTCCACTCCAGCGAATATAGCTGTGTCCTAAAAGCCAAACCTTCATTTTCAAAGGCAGATGCAGTAGTACTCCGTTGGGTTCTGGAAGTGGAATGGCAGTTAGAAGCTGAAAGTCAGGATAAAAAAATGGATGAGGCTTGGTGTGGTTGAAAAACTAAAAATGATTTGTTGATTCTAATACCTCAAGACTATGTTGCATGTTAATGTTTATGTAAAACGAAAAGTACTATTGGGTGTCAAAAAATGACATGTAACAGAGCAGTGGATAAGCAGGTGTTTTTGGAGGGAAATCAGCATTCTTGGTTTGATGTAGAACGTTGAGATATGAACTTTTGACCTGTGCCTTCAGCCAGGTGCAGAATGAGGTGTTACCATGGAAACAGCCAGAGAAGGCAGTGGGTGATGGGTGACATTTATGTGACAAAGAAAATATTGTAAGGGACAACCAACTGAAATGTTAATTTGATTTTAAAATTGTGCGGGAATAAATATGATTGGTTGAAGAGACACATATGAGTCTGTATTGACAGGATATCTGTGCCATTGAATTTCGGTTGCAGTGATAGAAGCATTATTGAGAGTTCCGTCATCTGTTTTGTGACTGTCACTGTTCTACATCGTACAAAGCATTGGTAAAGGTAAGTCTGTAACTGTTTCCTTTGTCATGTACCGTAAAATGTGGTTTAGTCACTATAATTGGTTCATTTCCCTCACAGTCTCTGAGTAACCTCATTTTTGACTGTGACAATGTCTTGTATTTTTAAAACTATTTTTCCATTTCGTTTCATCACTCTTTAACAACATTATTTGTTTGCAATTATTAGTTTAACATTTTGAATAATAAATTTCAATAAGCTGAATGGTCTTCAGTCATGTTCTTATGTAATCTTTTACTGTTAGTTTTTTTAATTCACTGTCAGCCAGAGAAGAAACTGGAACAAAATTTTGGGGGGGGAAATTAAAAAAATGTTGTTAGGCGTACATGAATGTTTAATTAGTAGGCAGAGTAAAGCTGCAGGGGCTTTTAGAAGTGGTAAAACAACTGCAAGGCCTAATTAACATTCAAATGGATGTTTACAGAGATGTGAAACGTTCAGGTGCGGCTGTGTGTGTATCTGGAATATATATGTTACCTTGGGCTGCCACACCAGACGGGAGGGGGGTGGGGGCCTGAAGTCCTGTGAATTTAATGGGGGTTGCGCGCCTTTTCTTCACATTCTTTCAAGTGTAAATTATAGTTTTGTATATAATTTTGGTGTACAGCAAAAAAAGGAATATAAAATATGTTTAAAATAGACAGTAATTATTTGTGTGATTTTGAAGCGTTTACATATAATCAGAGAAGTTGGTTTTGAGATGAAAAAATTGTATTAGCAGAGACACAGATAATGCAGATAGAGAGAGAAATGGTATATTACATGTGATACCGTCGTCAAAAAGTGCTAATGCTTAAGGTATTACTAAACTTTCTGTCAGACGACAAAATTACAGTGTGGTTTGAGGCCGCGGGCTGCACTGGTGGGGGTGGGGTGAGAGGGGGAGGTGGCTGAGTAAAATAAAATGAAAACTTGTGATCATGAGGTTGTATACAGGTTCGTGTAGTACACATGTGATACCGTCGTCAAAAAGTGCTAATGCTTAAAGTATTCATAAACTTTCTGTCAGACGACAAAATGACAGTGTGGTTGGTGGCCGCGGGCTGCACTGGTGGGGGTGGGGTGAGAGGGGGAGGTGGCCGAGTAAAATAAAATGAAAACTTGTGATCATGAGGTTGTATACAGGTTCGTGTAGTACACATGTGATACCGTCGTCAAAAAGTGCTAATGCTTAAGGTATTCATAAACTTTCTGTCAGACGACAAAATGACAGTGTGGTTTGTGGCCGCGGGCTGCACTGGTGGGGGTGGGGTGAGAGGGGGAGGTGGCCGAGTAAAATAAAATGAAAACTTGTGATCATGAGGTTGTATACAGGTTCGTGTAGTACACATGTGATACCGTCGTCAAAAAGTGCTAATGCTTAAGGTATTCATAAACTTTTTGTCAGACGACAAAATTACAGTATGGTTTGTGGCCGCGGGCTGCATTGGTGGGGGTGGGGTGAGAGGGGGAGGTGGCCGAGTAAAATAAAATGAAAACTTGTGATCATGAGGTTGTATACAGGTTCGTGCAGTACACATGTGATACCGTCATCCAAAAGTGCTAATGCTTAAGGTATTCATAAACTTTCTGTCAGACGACAAAACTACAGTGTGGTTTGCGGCTGCAGGCTGCACTGGTGGGGGTGGGGTGAGAGGGGGAGGTGGCCGAGTAAAATAAAATAAAAACTTGTGACCATGAGGTTGTACACAGGTTTGTGGAGTACATGCCTTCATACATTGAGGTAGCACACCGAGTATACATAGATCTCTCTCCCTCCTGCTGTCTGTCTCCATCTTTATCTCCCTCCTGCTTTCCGTCTCTGTTGCCCTGTGTTATCTTAGTGTGTGTGTGTCTGTCTGTGTCTGCCTTCAGTCCGGGCTGAGGAAGTTTGCTCTGCAGGCACACACAGATAGTTGCATCAAAGTACTTGGTTGGGAGGGGGAGGAGCCAAGCTAGCAACCGAGATGGATAGATGCATAGACGCTCGGCTCCGTGAGCCCTCTCACCCCGCGCATACATCCTGGCAACTATCCTGAGCTGTAACGGCATATTTAAGTAGGCGAAGGAAAACTTCCACTGACCGTTTGCTCCTGAGGCTTCTACGTGCGGCAGACCCGAAGAAATGTCCCCGACTGTTTTGCGGCTCTCACGGAGCTGGGACTGGGGTGTTGAGTGAGAAGAGCAGCCGGCCGCGACTGCGACAACAGCGGCCATTGGTGGAGGTGAAGAGTCAGCCGGAGGGCGCCGGAGATTTGATGGGCCGATGGAGACAGTGACGACCCAGTCCATCTAGCGGAGTGCCTCGTGGTGATGCGTGGCAAAGCAGGGTCGAGAGGAGTGAATGATATTTGGCCCCCTTTCCAGTTTTGTGTCCGGGCATAACCGATGACTTCCCCCGGAATCGGTGGGCGGCTCCTGGGGAGCGGCAGAGATTTTCTTTAGCCCTTTGGTGACTCTTCTCTGGGAAGCCTGCCTTGACTTTTTGGGTCCTCGCTGTGAATCCTGTTGCGCCCTGGTGTGGGGCCCGGTCCCTGATGTGAGGTGAAGAAGGACGAGGCCGGATCAGCTAGGATGGCGGCTGGCACCCTCCCACGCAGACCGCATCCGGATGGAAAAGCTGCCGTGTGGGAGAGTTCAGGGGACTGGCGGCACGGGGGAGAGCCCGCGTCCAAAGATATATTGGCTGCTCTAACGACCTGATCAAGGAAGAAGGATGGCCGCCATTGTTGTCCCGCCGTTCCACACGGGCACAGTTCGATCTCAAGGAAGTGCCGACGTGCCCGCCTCTATGTCAGTGAAGAGTGCTCCAGCTACGCCTAGGTTTGTGGAGACGCTGGAAGGCCCGGTTCATGGGATCGCCTTGGACAGATCTGTGGTACATGTGAGTGACTCGTCGGGCACATATCTAATTGGCGGCTGGGGAAACAGCGCCGATGAATGTCTTGGGCTGCCCCAGCGACGTCTCAGTGCTTGCCGGATGGTGGGACTCTCTATCCTTGGGTGGTGAGACTGTGCTCGGACTTGAGGATGTTTCCGGGGTCGGTGCCGGCACAGACGGATTTCCGCCATACATGTTCGGCTGGGTTTTGGTTGCTGAAGTCCCATGGAGTAATAGCACGACCCGATCCGCCCGGGTCACTTGGACCCTCCACGCCGCTCTGTATGCCGATTGATAAGTGGACGTATGTCGGTACTGCTGATAGAAAGGGCCAGGGTTGATACCGTCTAGGATCCAGTGGACTTATTGTTGGTTGACGGTGATTTGGGGGACACTCGGCGGGGATTATATTGATGGTGCAGTCAGTGATTAATGTTGTCCATGGCTATTCGGACCTTGCTTTTATGATGTTTACTGGGCGCGGGGGTGGGGTGGGGCGAGTGGCAAGATTGAGGGCCCTCCTCCACTTTTTTCTTCTTTTTTCTTCTTTTCTTCTTTCTCCTCTTTTTCTATATTTCGGGTCTCTCAATTAGGGCGGCAGGCACGCTGCTGGGGGGGTAGGCTGTGGCCTTCTGCAGGGGTGCAGGGTGGGGGGTAGGGGGATGGGGTTTGTTAATTTGCCGTTATTTGTTTCTATGGCCCTTTTGTCTCTCTTCCTTTTTAATGTCGTCGTTTATCATGTTTCCTGCAGTGTGTTTCGTTTTGAGGGGTGGGGTGCAGCTTTGCTACAGAACGGGTTTGTGTTTACATTTATCCTGACTCGTATACCTTACCCCCAATGCTTTAATTGTATTTGCACTATTTGCGGATTTCCTGATTCATGCTTGTTATTGTAGGACCATGTATGACCGTATGGCATTGATTCTTAGTTTCTTTTTTTCTTTATTGTAAAATGAACCTTCATGTATCCTGAACTTCGGCCAGTACGCTTGAATACAAGTCATATCTTGGACACTTGTTAGACCCCTGTTTTCGAGCTGCTATAATTTCCCACATTGATTTGCTGTACTTACGACTTGACTAGCGGCCGGCCGGGGTGGTTGTAGGCCCATGCTTGTAATTGCTTGACGTAATAATAAAGGTTCCCCCAAAAAAAAAAAAAGTACTTGGTTGGTTTTCAAAAAACTATTTATATAATTGAGATGCTTTTTTGAAGCGTTAGTGAATGTCTACTTTCACAATTACCGCTTGGTTGGCTCCACAGAGCAGAGGGTGTGTCATATTTGACTTCTTAGTGCCTGTGCATCTCCACTCTGTTCTCTGGTGGCTGGCGGAGAAGTGTTTCTTATAGTGGAGATGAAAGCGTGATAAGTAGTGAAATACAACATAGCGTCTGGTCTGTAGAAGCGGGGGAGCAGTGATTAACACTGTGAGTGAAGCGGAACTGCGGCGGTGCTTGGTAACAGTAATAAATTATTTTCTTACCAGAGGTACGACTGTTTGGATGGTCCGCGACCCGCTAAGAAAGGCTTGACGGATCGTCATAGGCCCGTGGGTTGCAGTATGAGTAACTCAGGTCGAGAAAAAAAAACATGAACTTAGTACAGCTGAGGTTACGTGGAACACATGAATACTCTTTCAGTATACAATCATTTCAGTTGAGAATATGGATTAAAAGAGAGAACGTGTATATTTGAAATGTTTATTCAGTAATGCACTGATTTCAAGGCAAGTTTCTTATCTAATACGAGTAGAGATATTGTAAGAAACAAAGTAATTGGCATAGTCACTAAGCCATAGAATAGAAACGGTGCAAGCATAGTATGATGTAAAATGAATACGGTTTAACAAAATGTATTCTACACCGTTCTGAGGAAGTACATTACATTTTATTAAATGTAAGAAGGTGTCTTGCCTTTAAGTTTAGCAACAATACATGAAAATGCTAGTGGTTAGACATCAGCTCATTAACAATCAGCTCTCTGCATGCGAAGCACTATCAACTTTGTGTTATGCTATTGTGTAAGGAAAAAAAAGCGCCAAAAGCGAAAAGTTGGCTGGAGCTGCATGTATGTTATCTGTTGGAACGTTCGAAAATCAGTGTTGAGAAGAACTACTGTATGACATATCTTTTGAAGGTTTCAGTACTCCATCTGAAATACAGCACGAAAAGTAATGCAAATATTAGTGTAAGAACATATTTTTCTCGTATGAATTGAAAATATTTCAGTACCTGGAAAACTAAAGCAGCAGAGGTGTGTGAGGCGCAAATAAGCAGCTGAAAGGGGAAATGGCATTTAAACTTATAAAAACTCATGCTAACTTTACACATTAATCAGGGCACATGTAGCATATATTACCCTGCTTTGCTCCGAGTACGTTTCAAAGAAGATAAGATAAGATATAGAACTGAATTGTTGAAATTAGAGTTCAATAAAAAGTTTAGTTCGAAATCGAGTAGGTGAGGAAAAAAAATTTAGTCCACATAAAACACGAAAATCTGACCAGCACGAAATTGTAATGTCCAGTGTTAGTAAAGCCAATAGGTCTGTTCATATAAAAAAAAAGTCCAAGAAAACGTGAAAAAGATAGGGAGGGAAAAAAATGTAGACGTCAATGGGTTACATAAGAGTCATCCAACAACTGAGCAGGCGAAATAATCAGCTACCGCTTCTAAAAGGAAATCACTGTTATCATCCGAAAACATGTCAGCCATACAATTGAAAAGAGGAAAAGAACATACATGCTCTTGAATTACCGGAGCCTATAGTACCATCAGAGGACAACTCAGTGTCTTTTCTATGTAGCTGTGTGCCAAGAAATTCTGCGCCGCTGCGAATATATTCCAATGACCCAGAACTCCATGTATCGCTGCATAGGCCATAATCCCTCCGTCGGAACAAAGCTGGTCATGATTAGGGCTCTCGGTTTTCCGTTTAAACAGTTTTTTACATATAAATACAGACGGAAAACAATTTTTCCGTTGTCTGTATTTATATGTAAAAATGGCAAAATACTGGAAAATGTTGCCGTGCTGCAGTGCTCGAATCCAGAGTTATTTCCCCATGCCCCCTCCTTCTGCTGGAAATTCTTTCCCGGGCACACACAGCCGCACCCGAGTGCTTCACAGGTCTTTTGAAAGACCATTTACTTGTAACGAGGCTTGATTGTTCTCAGGGGCGGATTCTTAATAAGGGCGGGGGGCTGCGCCCCTGACCCCTAACCCCATTTGCCTCCATTATTTGTGTAATTAAATAGGTGGCTCGCACCTGTTGCAGAAACAATCGTTCTGCATATTTCTGCCCCTCTCTGTGCGCGAGGGTCAGGCAGTGTCAGCACACAGGAAACATGCTCTTCCCAGCTCGTCACATCATTGCTGATCACTGGGTGCATCAGCAAGCCCCATTGATCCCACTGTGACGAGTTGGGAAAGGGGGCAGCAGCAGACGCAGAAGTTAGTGACGTACTTGCTGGAAACAATGGGGAGCAAACAACCGATGAAAGTGAGACACGTAGAGAGAGCCGAGTAATGCCACTGCATGTTCAGCTGAGGTCCGTGCAGCGAGTTTGTCTCCAGTCCTCTGTGAAACGTGAGCAGTCTCCAAAATCTGAGGTTTTTAGTCATCTTGGGTGTCGGGTTGTGTTTATTTCATCTGCAGTTAAAGGTGCCTTGGGTGGAGGGGGGCGACTCGGTGAGACCTGAACAAAGTTGGAAGTGGGAAAAGAAAATTCAATGTCTTCTGAATTGCTTCTAGTTATTCATGTTTTTTAGGCAGCAGCACAGCGTGGAATACAGAATTGCTTCTGTCTCACTATGTAACTTTTCATATGCATCACAGCAGTTTAGCGTACAATACGTGTCTTTAAAAGTGAATTGCTTTTTAGTACGTGACCTTTGCTTCCCACGGGTACGAATAAGGGTTACAGAAATTGTGAGCAGTATTCTATATTTACTGCGTGTTCCGAACCATTCGCATTCCATTTCAACACGCACTGACTGACTTTATTTGTTTACGTTTTCAACTTGAAAGCTGTAAATGTGAGGCTGATCTGAAGGACCTTTAGTTTTATGGAATTTACTGCCAGTAGCAGTTACCTAGAAAAAGATTTTTAGGCCTGGATTAGATATATAAAATTCTGTTAAATACTGCATTTTTTCAGTCCTCACAAAAGTTTATTTCCAAACGTTGGGCATTATCCTCTTAAATATTTTATTTAAGATACATTGTTCCCCACATTTCTATGTTTTAATACTGTAAGTAGTTCAAGGTAAATATTGTTTGTGTTATTAAACATTATACAGATTGTAACAGAGCTATAATCTAACAGTGGCTGAGAGTGTGCTTGATGGCTTTCTATTGTAGAAATACAACTAAAAGACAACCTAATGCTACCAAGAGTGCTGTGTTTGACTACTGACAGAGTTTAACACAGTAATGCTCTGGTCGGCACAAATTAAGCACTGTGTGGTACTAAAGTGTTTTTATAGCAGAACTGAGAAACACAGGTACTCTCCTTTTCAAATTACTCAGCACCAGACCATTTAAAGCACTGCTAAAGCCACAACAAATCGTTAGTTTAAGTGAGCGCATGTGTGCACTGTCAATTTAAATAAATGTGGAAAAATACTAGCTGGAGCGTCGTCTTTTGCTTGTGGCCAAAATAAACGTGGATAAAAACAGATAAAATGCCCAAAAAATAAATATTGATAAATACAGACGGAAATGGCAAAAAAATAAATACCATAAAACCGGGAGCCCTATTCATGATCAATTAACGGATTCATGAGATGATTGTAATTCACTTCAGGAGATACCAAGTTGCAGAGACATAAGTCCAGCGCCCACATGAAATCACAGTTCAGGAAATAAAATACAGGCTGCACACAGGTGAAATAGGAAAATCGAAATGATAATGCATATGATGCACTCAAAGTGGCAAGTGGCAGGATGCCATAGTATTCAAGCATGCTCTGGCGAAATAGTTCTAAGTGCTCCGGCTCGTTTGCGAAGACAGGACGGACATCCATTTTGTAATAAACAAAATAGGAACACAAAAGCCGCAGCCACTGGTAATAGAACAGGAAATCCAGAAAAATAGGTCGGCGACTATGGAGTAAAGAGTAGCAGAATGACTTCAAATAATTTCTGGGAAAGAAGTCACTAAACCATTGCTTAGTAGTTATAAAAAAAATAGGCCTGCCTTGAAGTGGAGGATGCGTTAAAGATTATGGGAGTCACCTCAGCAAATTGTAAAGGAAGGTCACTATTGTATAAGGAATGCAGTTCTCTGTGAATATTAGCTAAGTGAAAGAGATATGTTTGTGAACAGATGGTAGGGTAACTTGTTTTTGTGACAATAAGGCTCTTGTTCATGTCTTGTGATTCAACTTTGAATTCAAGGCCGGAATTCGTGGCCAGATGGAAACATGAAGGTTCCCATGCGGGGGTGGATAAACTACATTCTTACAGGGAAGCATATGCAGAGTGACTATTACCGCGTAAGCTTTGTTGTTTAAAAACTCATAATAATTCTGATTACATGAAAAAAATAACCACTGTTGAAGAATAAGGAAAAAGTCGGCATTATAGCAGGCACTGGTTTATCTTTGAAAAGACATGCAACATTACAGCGCTTCTAGTTAAATAAGTCATGTAATTGAAAGTGCCTGGATGTGAATGACTAATTACATGTTTCAGTACACTCATCTCTATACAGATATAGGGGCAGATTAACATGCTCCGTGCGGCACTTTTGCTTCACTTGTCCCATGTTAAAAGTGACGCTAAAGTGGCGTAGGGGCTTGTAAATCTGCCCTACATTTTTTTGCCGTCTCTAAGGCATTTGTAAGTGAAAGGGAGCGACTTGGTTTTATGACTGTAGGAGGTACTGAGCCGTTCGTATCTATTTATGTGAAGAAATTTATAGAATTTGAACACTGAAAAATCGCGAAAGGTAGACTAGTTAATTCATGCATTAGCCATATTGCAGTCGCGGCTTCGGATACTAAAAAGGGAAAAGTGTCTAGGCGTTGAATGTGGAACACTGAAAAAAAACGTGTGTCATGGAAAGCAAACGTGGTTTGAAAGTGAAATGTAAAGGTTTAAAGAGAGAGGAAAAAATTAAGATAGTTTCAGGGTTTTAAGTTGGCCGGGTCTGTTCGGGTCTCAGCACAGGCAGTTTCTTAAAGGTAGGCTTGCTGTCTATCGGGCTGCACTTATGAGCCCTGGCGTAGGCAGACTTTTTACTTAACTTGTGCAGCTATGAATCTGTGTCAAAGGTATTAGTACTCAGTTGCTGTAGGTATGATGTTACGTGTTGTACCATACCTACATGTAAAAATATGGAGGGCAAAATTTACAGTGTGGTTTGTGGCCGAGAGCTGCACTGATGGGTGAGAGTTCAGAGGGGAAAGGGTTGGGGCTAAAGGGAAACAAAGAGTTGTGAGTATGAGATTATGCAGAAGTTCCTGTAACAGATACGTTCTTGCACTAAGTTAGTGGAGTCAGTATACATATATCTGTGTTGCTGTTTTCGTTTTCTCAACATACTGTTTTTGTGCTGCTTACTTCATATATTTTAGTGTGTCTGGCTCGCCCTCTGTATCTCTGTCTACTGTGCAGTTTTTCTCCATGTTGCCTATCCTCTGATTTCTACCGTTCCTGTCTCTCATACATTTTCTCTCTATGCAGTTGTTGTTCTCCCTCACATGGGGCCTTATTTATGAAGGCCTTGCGCCGGCGGTGCGTCACTTTTAACATGGGAAAAAGTGACGCATCTGTGGCACAAGGCTTTCATAAATGAGGTCCTTTGTGTCCTATTCTTTCTGTTTCTCTTGCTCTCTCTGTCTTTGTTGTGCTTTTTACTATATTTATTCAATTCTGTCATTCTTTTCTTTTCTGGCCTGAAACCGCTCTTACCTTCACTGTCCCTTGTGATATCTCTCTCTTTCTCGTGCTCGTTTTGTATCTTTCTTTGTGTCCTGTTCTCAGTCTTCCTCCTACATTGTCTGTATGGTGGTGTATATCTCTTTCCCTCTTATTCACTCTTCTTCTCTCCATCTTTCTCTATCTTCTGCTTTGTTTATCCATCTCTGTGTTCCTTCTGCTCTCTCTCACCCTATTGTAGTGTTTGCCTGCTGTCCTCTCTGTCCCTGTGCCTCCTGTCTTTTGTCTTCTTTGTGCTCAGTCTGTTATTTCTACTCTGTGACTCCCTCTCCATGTTCATCTTTTTCTTTATTGTACCTTCCCTTTCTTTCTTGACTTTTCAGTGCTGCTGTTATTTTTCTGTCTCTCCATTTGTGCTTTGAATGCTGGTCTGTCTCTGTTTGTTCCTCTCCCTGCTACTGTCTCTCTCTCTCCTGTAGTCTGTATCTCTCCTGTCCTGTGCCTCTTTTCTACTCTATATTTAATATTTTATTTAATATTTAGTTATTTGATGTGTTCAAAAACAATTATTGAACTTAGTTAGGCATTAGGATATCTAATGGTAGAGAATCTTAGGGAATTTATCTGTTAGGCTTGTTGTTTGTTACAATGGCTCTATGTTGTGTAATAAATATGTCTATAATATGTTAATTAAATTTCATTATTTCTCTTTTTTATAGTGTTGGGTGCTGAACAGCAACTACCTGCCTTCTACGTTACAGAGTTTTCAGGAATCATATTCTTTTTTTTCAGGTGAGTTGGTATTTTTGAAAGGCAAATTTTTTTGGTGCACATTAAAATAATAAGCAAGATTTTTTAGAATATTTTAGAATATTTGCAAAGTTTCGGTTTGGAGCATGATTTTATCTTCTATTTTTGCCATGTCTGTATCTGCTTGTACTAGATATGTATTTTGAGATACTTTTCCACTTTTCCACTGACAGTTGATACTATCTTTTTATGGGCCTGGTGCATGTGTTCTTTTCGATGCAGTTCTTGTTCATCTATCCTTTGACTATAATTCTTTGCGGTTTCCATGGAATAATTCTTGCTAAGTGTTCATTATTTCTCAAACTCATGCTGTATTATCTTTGGCAGTCTTTTTTCTTCATTTACAGAGGTGTATGATATGGCTCTTGGTGGGATGGGCATCTTTTCTGCATATCTGTGACTGTACTATCTGTGTGCACTGTTTTACATACATTTGCAGAGCTTTATTATGATGTGGTTCCTCATGGTTAGCATGAAATTTTGTACATGCTATGAAATTCACATGCTGAGTATGCTGTTGAAACATAAAAGCAACTGTCTCTGTGGGAAGTAGTAATCTGTTAAGTGAATGTTATGGTTTGTACAATGTGAGCCTCCCCTTCAGACTGTATATAGTTTGAATAGCAGTTTGTAGTGGTGAACTCAGAAAATGGATCCCTAAAAATCAATTATAAAGTTTATCAATAGTTGTGATATCCAGAAAATCTAAAAACTAATTTTACAGTAAGATGTCTTTTTACAGCAGTAATTATTTAATGAAAAAAAAGGAACAGTGTTAATGTCTAGGCTCATAGTGTCAATTTGTTTTCAAAACAAAAAGGAAGGTGCTATCTTAATATATGTAGTTAATGAGTTAGAAAGTATAAAAATGTATGTAGTTTAAAAATTAGTAAAGGTACTTTTAAGTTATCTATTTATGAAAAAGATATAATTTAGTCTTTATATTTTTTTAAAGGATACAGAAGAAAGAAAAAAAATTAGAAAAATTGAGAATTATTCTGAAAAAAGTCAATTAAATTTTGAAATCGCAAATGATCTGCTGGAGGAGTTACTAGGTGGAGTTTTTGAGGAGGAAAATAACTTTGAAAATAAGGACTTTATGGATAAAACATTGGACAGTGCCTATTTAGAGATGGTGGAAGGGGAAGAGGAGAGTTTGGAGAATGAGGGTGATCAATCGGAAGAAGTACCCGATGAAATAATGCTTCAAGTTCTTTTAGATTATGAACTTTTAAATAAATAAAATTATTTTGAATACTAAAGCATTCTTGAAGACAGTTTTCTTGTACTATTTGTCGTTGATCTGCTTTATGAGAGTGACAATACATGTTCTCATGAAGTGTATAAGAGATTATGGTAAAAAAAAATAAAAGCACTAGGATCACCGACAGTTCTTGAAAAACAGTGTACTGTTTGTATGCTTTAAAAATTAGAATCAGAAAATACGTCTATAATGTTGACACAGCTATGGACTGTCATAAATTTAGAACCAACATTCACTACAGGATTTCCTACTCTGTTCAGAGACTGTATCTTTGTCTTTATTCTACTTATAAAATGAATCTGTGGTTTTAATTTGTATGTTATATGCTAGTAGCCAACTATAATATTTGTTATGTTTGTTCTTTACAGATTGTCATTTTCATCAGAAACATAAATTAGTATTTCCGACCAGAAATGAAAAAAGAAAGCTGTATAAACGGACATACCATTTGAAGAGGAAAGAATTAGAAGAATTATCAATACAACAAAGAACGGATAAAAAGAAGAGTGCTCCTGGTAAGAAAAGCAAAGATTTTTTAAAAAGATTATGTCAAAGGAAAAAAGCAAAGGATAATCTTCAGAAGGAAAAACAGTTATCAGTATCTACAAGGACAAATGCTATAAAAAAGCAAAATGTTTCTCAAATCAGCAGAGAGGAAAATATGTACAGTAAAAGACGTACGAATCAGTTTACGGAAATCAGGAAGCGTATGTTTTATAACAGAGTAGTTTCGAATTTATTAAAAAAGGAGAAAGTTTGTAAAAGAAAATCTGCTTTTTATAAGAAGAAAAAACATATAGAGGATGTTGTTGAGCGCGCGTTTGAGACAAAAAGAAAATGATTTATTTGTTCTTCGCCACCAGTTCGCTTACCCGCATAGCCCCATGGAATGCTAGCGCAAAAGCGGCTCGGAATAACACAGTTTCATACTGGGATGAACATGTCGCAGGGAGTACAGAAAATAACAGGGCCAACCTATCCAGGCCTATCGGGTGTCTCCGATCTACTCTGCGACCCTCCAAGCGTTGCCACCCACGTAGCGCTTTCTGCACCACGAAAGACGCTGTCGGGTCCCGGATCCCATGAGCCCTTGCCATAAAGGAAATGGCGGCCCGATGCCTCTGGGCCGTAGCTACTGATTTGCCTGCCCGATGTAGAGACAGCAAAAATTTTACGACAAGCTCTTCCTGGCCCCAAAGCTCCCCCCTAGCAGAACCCAAAAAGGACCAATAGGAACGAAACGCCCCTTCATATGCCTTCCTTGTCCTGGGTGCTAAACTCTCTCCCACGAGGTTTTGTAGTTCGGGGCACCGAGAGACCAGAGAGCTTCGGGAAAGGGTGCCGCCACCCGGTCCGCTGTGGGCAGAAAACCCCAGAAGGCCTGCATACGGAAACGAGAAAGTGCATCAGCAGCTTGATTCAACACCCCCGGGACATGTCGCGCCCTAAAGAGCACATTCAACTGCATACACAATAACACAATTTCCTTGAGCAGTCTCAGAATCCATTTGCAACGTGCTGCCTGACTATTGATACACTCAACCACGGTCATGTTATCAGACCAGAACACCACAGAGTGATCCCGGAACCCCTCAGGCCATGTTTTCAGGGCCACAAAAATAGGGAAGAGTTCGAGAAAAGCAATGTTACTCGTCAGCCCGCACTCGTGCCACCATGACGGCCATTTTTGCTCCGACCATTGCGTACCGAATATGGCGCCAAAACCTATACTCCCCGCCGAGTCTGTCCACAGCCCCAGCTCCTCGGAGGACACCGCCGGTTTGTTCCAGACAATTCGACCATTGAAATCCGCCAAGAATGCCAGCCAAATGCGCATGTCCTGGCTAATCTCTGCCGAGAGCCTCGTGCGGTGGTGTCCCTCCTTCAGGCCGACCATGGCTTGGGCAATCGAGCGGGAAAAGGGGCGGGCCATTGGCATTACTCTGAGGGCAAAATTCAACTGGCCCACCGTTTGTTGCAATTGATGCAGGTTTACCTTAGACACTCGAATACATGTTTCAAGGGATGCCCTGAATTTTAACACTTTTTCTTTGGGTAGCCGAAAACAACCTTCCACCGAGTCGAGCTCGATCCCCAGAAACTCGAGTGAAGTCGAGGGACCAACAGTCTTACCTGGTGCCAATGGCACACCAAAATGATTCATTAAGGCACAAAATTCGTTTAAAGCCTGTCCACATACTGGGTCCCCGGCTGCCCCCAGGAACAGAAAGTCATCGAGATAATGCATAACATGCTGAAAACCCGTCTTTCTTGTGAATACCCATTGTAGAAAACAACTGAACCTTTAAAAGTAAGCACAAGATATAGAGCATCCCATTGGCATACATCTATCCATATAATAGCGACCCTGAAACATGAAACCAAGAAGACGCTGATCGTCTGGGTGTACCGGGAGCAACCGGAACGCTGACTCGATGTCTGATTTTGCCATCAGCGCCCCGGGCCCCAGGCGATTCAACATGGCGACGGCCTCATCGAAAGATGCGTACCGCACCGAACACACTTCCGGGTCTATCGCATCATTCACGGAAAGACCTCGTGGGGCTGACAAGTTATGTATTAGCCTAAACTCACCCGGGTCCTTCTTGGGGACCACCCCTAATGGGGAACAAACAAAGTTAGCAACTGGTGGAAAATCGAATGGACCGGCAACCCGTCCTCGAGTCACCTCTTTCCCAATCTTTACCCGTACCACTGCCGTATGCTGCAGGACCGACAGTTGGTTCTTACAACTTGCTACACCCCGAAAATCCCCCACTGGAATGCGGAAACCATATGAAAAACCGTCTCGCAACACTCCAGCGGAGACATGGTCCGGGTATTCGTTGAGCCAAGGAATCATTGCCATGGTATCAATCGGGGTAGGTAAAGGCGCCCCTCGGACTATTTCAGACCTGTTTGGCGCTTCCCCTACCACCGTTATCACCCGTTTTGGCTCTGCACATGGTCTCAGGATGGGAGGACTGTCCACACCCCCCACATTCGTGTCTAAACTTGCATGACCCTTGGGGCCTCGTACATTTTCCCCTGTTAAAATTCCAACAAATCCCCCTTTTACCTGCGTTGCCACTCGACTTCGAGTGGTGCTCGTTACCTGCACCCGTCCGAAAGGGTGTCCCAGAGGATTGGCGGGAAGACTCACCCCCGTTACTCCCCGACAATGGTACTTTTAACATGCCTGAATTCTCCATTTTTTGCCAAGAAATGGAGTCATAACAATCCCATGTTAGAGCTGGGTCGTGCTCCTTAGCCTTCCTAAAAAGATTGTCATAACAAAACCACTGATTGCCCTCGTATGCTAGAGAATACTCCATGATACGTGTCTGGTAAATAGGCAATTCCGTCAACAATTCAGGCCTTCGCTCACCCATAATGGAGGTAAAAATGCCAAACGCTCTGCCCCAAGTACCTATGTTTTCGTCGACCTTAAAGGCGGCCATTTTTGCGTGCCAAACACTCGGATGCATAAGCTCTTTTTGGCCCTTCACATGCTCCATCTCATAATGGTCAGTAAGCAAAGAAAACATGTTCACATACTTATCGGCCCAAATCTTTTCCTTAATTTCAAGTGGGACATGCTGGGCCACTTTCTCCCTTCATGAGGGTACAGACCCCTCCCCCGCAATCGGCAGTAGCCTCTTACCTGAACTAGATGCTGTACTTGCTGCCGAACTCGCGCCTGCTGCAATCTCAGCCACCGGAACCTGTGGGGGAACAGAAGATGGTGCCTTCGCAGCCTCTCTAGATTCCCGCAGTTGTCTCATTACTGCCCTGGCGTCGTCAGCCGTGGTGCCCTCACTATCTTTTCCTAACCACGCTGCCAGTTGTGCCGCCAACTCGGGAGGCATATCCTCTCCGTTCACGGGGGTGACTACCACGGGGATTGGATGCCCCTCCTTCGGAACCGGGGTAGGCTCCTCTATCGGTGTATCGGGAACCGGGGCCTCCCCCCCAGGTGCCCCCCTCTTGGACCTCTTGCCTCTCCCGCTAGGGACTACTCCCGGCAATGCTGGTCCGACGATTCGCTTCGGTCCTCCCTCCCCATTCTTTACCGCCATCTGCTTCTTCAAATCGGATACTTCCTTTATGAGCATGCGGAGCATCTGATCGGTCCCGACCCGCTTTCCGACCTTCTTGCCCGGCATTCCCGAACGAAGATATCTGTAAAACAAAGACAAAAATTACAACGCTCAAAATTGGCTCTTCGTTCCGTCTCGAGCTCACGTACAGCGGGGAGGTGCAGCTTCAGAGCACAGGAACAAGAGGATGCTTTCTTGGCTTGTTGCTCCTTTTATCCGTCTTCGGGCGGGTGTAAACCCGCCTCCGCCTGCCTCCCTGGGCGTGGCCGGCCGCGTCAGTGTCTAGGACAGCCCACTCCAGGGCGGGAAAAAGGCACGCCCCGGCTACGCCGCTTCGGGCATACCAGCCGAGACTCGCCTCCCGCCCAAGATGGCCTCCCGGGGGGATCGAGGTACTCCACCATACGTTCGGGGGGACCGAATGGTCGCCCCTTTCCAGAAGGATGGTTCTGCAATTGAGAAAGAGAAAATTGTGGTTAGAAATGCAGAAAAGGTGATCGATGGAGAAGTTTTAGAGGGACGTCCTAATGTTCCTGTTTACAGTTGGAATTGTAGTAGCATTTGCAGTGTACGACAGGATTCAATTGATTTCTTTCGCAATTTCTTACGTAAGTACACTAAGGAAAGTCTTAAAAAAAAATTGTAATGTTGCAAGAATCAGACCATTGCAGAGTGCGAGAAAAAATAGGTCTGCAAGGCCGTTCTCTGGCTTGTCTTTCTAAAAAAATATGCCAGAGTGTGTTTCATCACTTCAGGATGTTAGCAGTGCATCATACGAAAATGAGAAAATTAGTGAGAAAATTGTATTATGCAAAAAGTCCAGCAGTTAAACTTAAACAGTTAAATAGTGCTCTTTTGCATGGATGTGAATTAGATTTTAAGAAGATTTGTGCAGAAATTGAGGTAAGTTATTTTGGTCCAGATGAAGACAATGCAGAAGCTGATATAGTTATAGAAGGAAATGTGTTAGAAAATGTTGGAAATGTTAATACTGAAAATTTTGAACAGGAAATAACAAAGTTTAAGGTCATTGCAGGTGAGAAACCAAATTTTCCTTGTGTGTGTTGTCGACGCATTCATTACAAAAGTCAAACTAGGTTAGTTGGTTTATATTTAAAAAGTGAAGATGAAAATAGTAGTCAGTGGAAAGATTTTGCAACTTATTTGTTGGTAGAAAACTATTTTGATTTGGGTTTTGAGCAACGTATTTGTAAGTATTGTTCTAATAAATTAAATGAAAATAGAATGCCTGCTAGAGCTGTACTTAATAATCTTGAGTTGATAAATATTCCATCGGAACTGATGGATTTAAATACTTATGAGACTATTCTGATTCAATGTGTACATCCTTTTCAGGCTATTGTTCGTATGGAGCCTAAGACTGGCAAATTAAATCCTTCAGATTTACAAAGAGGATTAAAGGGTAGAGTTGTATATTTGCCACTTGATTTTAAAAAAAATATGGAAACAATTGGTGTTGAAAATGTAGAAGAGGAACCTCTAGTTATTCTAGTTAATGGTGTACCTACAAAGAGTAAGAAAATCTGGCAAGATTTAGTGGATGTTAGAAAAGTCAAAAAGGCAACGTTGTATTTAGTCAAAAACAATAAATGCTATAAAAATGTATACGTAGAAGAAGAAGAAGTAAGTGAAGAAGAGGACAATGATTTGTCTATTGGACATATTGAAAAAGTTGACTTATCCAGAAGTGAAGAAATTTATGAGCATGACAGTGTTCATCCACTGCATTCCAAAGAAGCAATAGGGAATGCTATTGAATTATTTCAGATGAAAAAAGCAAAAGGAAATCCTATTAGTGTATGGGAAGAAAGTTTGGAAGGTCGTTGTTTCCCACAGTTATTCCCTACAGGTGAAGGTACACGATATGATGATCGACCTATGCAGATTCCTGCATCTGAGTACCGGACAACAAGATTATATGCAGAAGATCCGAGGTTTCGCCAATGCATTCCATATTTGTTTCATCTTCTGTTTGAGAGTGACTTATCTGGTCTTTCTTATGCAGTAAACCATATCTTAAAAAGTAGAGTGCATCTGCAAAATGTTTCAGCAAAGGAATTTATGGATAAAGTGCAACAGAAAGATAGTGTTTTGGATTCACACCTAATTAATTTAATGGCTTGTCAGCGTGGTACTAATGAGTATTGGTGCCGTCGTCATGGAGATTTGAAATGCATGCTTAAAAACTTAGGAGCACCTACATGGTTTTTAACTCTAAGCTGTGCAGAGTATGCTTGGGAAGATTTACTTGAATTTCTTCGGGAGGCGAATGCAAACATGGAAAATATAAACTACAAGACACCTGGAGAACTGTGTTCGTTGGATCCAGTTAATGTCTGCAGATATTTTAATCATAGATTTGAAGCTATGATGTCTTTTATTCCAAACAAGAAAAATCCACCTCTTGGTGAAGTACTGGATTTCTTTTGGAGAAAAGAATATCAAGCAAGAGGTGCTCCTCATATTCATATGCTGTTATGGATCAAGGATGCTCCTAAATTTGGAACAGACTCAGATGAGACTGTACTGTCTTTTATTAAACAATATGCCACTTGTGACATACCTAATAGTACAATTGATAAGGACTTAAGAGGAAAAGTGTTACGCTTTCAAAGGCATCGTTGTGGAAAATATTGTCGGCGAAAATTCAAATCAAAGACTAAATTCTACACCAAATGTCGTTTTGGATTTGCACGACCGATACTTTCAAAAGGAAGAGTCAACAATTTTATGTCATCTTTGCGACATAATATCACAAGAAGGTCACCTAAAAATACGTACAATTTAAGAAGAGGTGAAGAGTCCAAATATATAAATGACTATAACCCAGTCATTTTGTCCATGTGGAATGCTAACATGGACATACAATATGTTGCAGACAACTCTATTGCTGTGGCTCGATATGTAACGTCTTACATCACAAAATCTGAAAAGACGCAACTGAAGGAGAGGTGGGAAGACATTTCTCATGAAAAGAGCCTAAGCAAGAAATTGTATACGTACAGTTTGAAGATGTTGTCTCATCGAGAAATTGGAGCATATGAATGTTGTGATCGCTTATCATCAGCAAGTCTTTATGCAAAATCAAGAACTATCCTGTGGGTGAGTTTGGGTCTTGCAGAAACACGAAACCGTGTTCTGAAACCTGTGCAAGAAATTGAATATTTAGCACAGAAAGAACCAAACAGTACAGACATTCTGAAAACAAATATGTTGGATACATACTATCCAAATAGAAGTACTCTGCTTGAAAACATTTGTTTGTATGAAATACTTCAAAACTACAGTTTTAAAAGGAATATTACAGAGAATATTAATAAAGGTGTACAAGCTGTAATTGGACATGAAGGATGTCTGGTGAAACAAAGAAAAGGACACTTGATTAATCACCGAAAACTGAGTTGCGAAACACCTGACAAAAGAGAATTTTACTATTTAGCTCTTTTGCAACTCTTTAAACCATGGCGTACAGAAGAGGAACTACTTGGTGACTTTGATAGTTATGAAGATTCATTTAACGCATCTAAAAGTAGTATCGAATGTCCTGTTTTTAGTAATTATCTCCAAATGTTGAATGACGAAATAGAGCAAGAAGCAAAAATTGCAGCGGAGTGTGGTAAATATTTGATTTACCGTCCTAATTTCTATGCAGGTAAGTACTTAAACAAAAATAACTCAATCGGAAAGAAAGACGCAGAGTCCGTGGTGTTAGAGTTCTTAGGGGTTTTATTCCTTAAAAAGGAATGGTTCTAGAACCGGATATCGGATTCCTGACACCACTGGGGTTCAGGAAGGGATAGAGCATACTTTATTGACATTACATTACTTTTATACTTAATATACACCATAGAAGTCAATGCAGAAGGCGTAACAGCTGAGAGAAACAAGATAAGAACACACATGCGTTAGCAATACGTAATCAGAAGGCGTGAACTAAGGCGTGCACAGAGGTGTGTTCTAGAAACGTCACATGTAAGTGTCAGAAGTGGGTGGCTCTATGACAGAATAGTGCAGAATCAGCAGGAATCGGTAGCTAGGATGCGCGCGCAGCTGCATAACGTGTGGTTGACGTAAAGTTGGAGGGTGCAGGGGACTTGACATTTACACTAGAGGAAAGAGACAGAAGTCTGGCATGTCAGATCAACTCGTTCCTATATCATATCTGATATCTGATGTTTGGGAACCATACTATCTAGAGGGAAAGGTCTCTTGGGCAGAGGCTATCCTATACTGACTATGAGTGCGTGCACATGTGCCTACGTGTCTGTGTGTAAAGCGAGGGGGTATGGGCCTACCATGGTAACGGGGGCTATGAATTACTTGCATGGAGACAGAGAGGCCGGGCCCTTTGCTCTGCAGCCGGGGGTTTGTTTATCTATTCTGCTGGACTGGAATGTGTTTTCGGGAAGCTGAGCTTGGCTATACTGATAGCATGAAAGTAAAATACTGTCTTTGGCAGGCAGACAGGCCGAGCCAGGCTCCGCTCGCCTCGCAGGGAGTAGGACAGAGTTCACGGGTGGGGGCATCCCACCTTGCAGTTTCGGGAGGCAGAGATGCTTTTGAAAAGAGGCTTGATGACAGAAAACAGGGCCTAACTCGCACAGAGCCAGGAATACATGAAAGTGCACCATACAAAGACGGTGGCAAGGCATATTTAGGAACGGAATATCCAACCCATTCAGGGTGGATCTGAAAGAGGACATGTTAACGTTGGACGCAAATGTGTTTGCGTCTTCATAGCTGGCACAGGAGGGAAGTTACATGCACTTTAAGCTCGTACATGGAGACGGTGGGGTACACATTAGGGAACATTTCTTGACCATAAAATTTATATTTCCTCATTCCCTCCTTGTTCCCTACGGACCCTTCATGATATATCAATCGTCATTAATCTATTTATTTGAGTAGTTAGCATCATCTGCTCATCCCTTTTCACATGGGATTTAGAACGTTGACTTGAATGGGGAGTGCAGGATGTGGCGCACAAGCCGCAAATCGCTGGCCCACATTGTAAACATAGACAGCAACTGAATACTATAAGTAGAATGGTTCCAAGAAGTGACAGTATTTTCCAACCCCAAGCTGATATGGTAGTCCAGAGCCAACCGGACCAAGTCCAAGTGCCTGGATTCTGATGTATCTGACTAGCTATCTTATGGAGACGGGTAATAGCCTTATATACGGACGGAGCATTATCTGGGATGAAAACGCAACAAGCTGACCCGAGGACCTTACAGGCTCCTCCGCGATCGGCTAGTATGACGTCAATAACAAGACGATTTTGAAGAACGACAAGTCTCATAGCAGACTGTTCCTCAGTCAAGTTACCTAGAGCGGAAGTGGTCTCTTTCACTACTGCTTCGAGAGTTCTGGTCAAGTGACGTATAGACTTACTATTAAAGATAGCACCTAAGTAGGGAAAGAAACCTTTGTTGAAATCTGTGAATTTTTCCCATGCCGTTTCCGTATAGTCGACAATTGGGAGATCTCTTTTGGGTCTGAGAACTAGACGGGAATTTCTATGATAATCTGGTGGAGCTAGGAAAACAGGTGGCAGTAAGAATCCAATGTAACAGGTCCCATCCCAATCTAGAGGCAAACGTATGTATGCTGTCTGACCACAAATGAAATAGGAATGACGTGTAGCTTTGAATGTGGACTTGCCCTTATCACTAAATTCGATCACGGTAGTACATTTACTATGACCCAGGTGTATTGAACCCTTCTTTCTAATACATAATTCACCTTTGACTGGTAGTACTGACATAGTGGGCAAGTCTGGTTCGGTTTCGGATTCAACATTCAGAATCATGAGGTTGAGTGTAAAATTTCCTAATCCATATACTTCATTTTCTAGATCAGTTCCTGTTCTTTTGGGGACTCCCTCTTTGTCAGGATAACATACTCTATGCAGAACTGTGTTCAGGTTTCCCCATACCCAGTTACCCTGATAAACTACGGAATTTGAATCTAAGGCATTAATCAAACTAAACCAGGCTCCACATGAACCATTGTGTGTGAACGGGTACGGGAAGAGGGGCAGAACTCCCTTGTATTTCTGGTAGGGAGGGAGTCGGCCACATATCCAACAATTTGTAGCGTTGCTGGTCTGATGCGAGTGGTGTAACATACTAATGAATGTATTGTTGCGCAGCGCAAGTCGGTAGGACAATTCATGAAGAGGTAACTCGCTAAAAGAATGCTCGGCAGTGTCATTAGAAGAAGAATGTGCACGTGTAGCAATAGGAAAGTACATATGTAGAATTATACTTGTGACAATAATCGTAAGACTTAAAGAAAACATAATCCATAAGGTAACAATACAGTAACTTTTGAGAGATTTGCAGTAACGTTGTTTCTTGATCTGTTTCTCTCTATCTCTCTCTCTATTGGGGTCTAGGAGATACATGTCAGAGACTATTTAACCGATTCACTCAGGGGAGGACTTAAACAATTAAACTGTCTGACTTGCTAGACCGCAATTTCAACTTGTACTCTTCTTGCGGAGTTTTCTCTACCATGGGGGGTTTAAAGTCACTAGAATCTGGGCGGTCTTTTGAGGGGGTGGAAGAGTCAGTTTCTGGCAGCAGCAGTTCATTACATTTTTTGACGTGGCTTGTATGTATCCACCCTTTTCTGCCCTCCACCTTGATCGCGGTCCTCGTGGTTAGAAGGACGAGCTTCGGCTCCTGCCAACGGGGCACCAGCGGACTCCTCCTGTCGAAATTTCGTATCAGCACAGTATCACCGGGGCGGACATCGTGTGGCTTTACATCAGTGTTGTCGGGAAAGGCTGCGGCAACCTGTGGACGACATGATTGGAGTGCAGACATCAAGGAGGCAAGGTAATCTGTCAGCATATTACAATCAACATCGGTTATTTTCTTGGGCATGGGCGTCCCCCACATATTTGGTGGCCTGCTGAAGACCACCTCATACGGGGATAGCCCTGATCTCGAATGAGGAACCATCCTCATATAGAACAATGCAACTGGCAGGGCGACTATCCAGTCGACCCCTTTCTCTTTACAAACTTTAGCAAGACGGGTTTTCAGTGTCTGATTGTGTCTCTCTACAAGGCCAGCCGCCTCGGGGTGTCGGATGCAGTGGAATTTCCACTGATATCCTAGCAGGAGTGAAACCTGCTTCATGAGCTCGGACGAGAATGGCTGTCCGTTATCTGAGTATACGATACGAGGCAAGCCGTACCGTGGGAAGAATTCTCGAACCAGCTGCTTGGCAGTGGTCAGGGCAGTGTAGTCTGGTACTGGATATGCTTCGGTCCAACGGGAAAGTGCACAAACAACTACGAGGACGTACTTGAATCCTCGACAACGTTCCATCTGGATATAATCCATCTGGAGGACTTCAAAAGGGTGATCGGGAGGATGAAATCCACCTTGCTCTACAGGGACGCTTTTACCTGGATTGAACTGACAACAGATCATGCAAGTACGCACTTTCTGTTTTGCTGCTGCTCGTAAATGTTTGTTGTACCAGAGATTCTGTAAACTGTCTAACATGGCTTTTTCTCCCAGATGTGCTGGACTATGTGCTGTATTTATTATGACTTGAACCATAGAGTCGGGAAGAAACCATGTAGATTTTCCCTTCGTCATCCATCCCTGATCTGTCTGGACCCCTCCTAGTTCGGACCATTTCTTGATTTCGTCTGGAGTAGCATGTGTCTGAATATCTATTACATCTCGTGTGGGATCCCTAACTGCCATACAATGTGTCGGTACTATTGCCTTTGTCACATCAGTTGCCTGGGTGTGAGTCAATGCTGTATGTTTCGCTGTTTGATCTGCCAGGTCGTTACCCTGGGAAATAGAGTCAGTAACTTTAGTATGTGCTTTGCACTTCATGATGGATATGCCTGAAGGCAGATGTATTGCTTCTAACAGTGCTTGAATGAGCGGACCGTGTTGGATCTTGGCGCCGTGGGAGGTCAAAAACCCTCGTTCTTGCCATAACATTCCGAAGTCGTGTACGACTCCGAAAGCATAACGTGAATCCGTGTATATGTTAACATTTCTGTTCTTGGCTAGTATACAGGCTCGGGTCAGAGCGATAAGCTCTGCGGCTTGAGCGGACAGTGTATCAATACGGTGTGTTTCTTTGACTTCAGTTTCGGTGGTCACTGCATATGCGGCCACTAATTCTCCTGTGCTTGTTCTCATGCATGAACCGTCCACATAAAGTGTCAGGTCTGGATTTGTCAGTGCAACATCTGTTAAGTCTCGTCGGGGCTTTGTTACTGCATTAATTATTTCTATACAATCATGTGGTGTTGAATCTGTCAGAACCGAGGGTAACAATGTGGCAGGGTTTAGAATGTTACAGCGTCTGATTTCTATGTGTGGCTGGAACAGTGTCAGTTCATAACCTGTCAGTCGTGCTATAGTCAGGTGTTGAGTCTGTGTTCGGTTTAGAAGGACTTCTACAGAATGCGGAACTTGTACTGTCAACTGGTGTCCTAATACTATTGAATCGCTTTGTCTGATTGCTAAGGCTGTTGCGGCAACTGATTTTAGGCACGCAGGCAGGGCCTGGGCCACTGGATCCAATGTACTTGAAAAATAAGCGCAAGGCTTATACGATCCAGCTTGATCTTGTGTGAGGACAGACAACGCTGTACCATCACGTTCTGTAACAAAAAGTGTAAAAGGTTTGCTGTAACATGGTGTCGCTAAAACTGGTGCTTGACATAAAGCTTTCTTTAATTCCTCAAAAGCCTGTGTGTGTTCCTGAGTCCAAGGGAGGGCAGTCGAAGTCGCTGCCTCCTGTGTCGTCAACTGTATCAGTGGTTTAGCTAGAAATGCATACTGAGGAATCCATTGTCTGCAGTACGAGGTGAGGCCTATAAAGGCCCGCACTTCTTTTTGTGTCTGGGGTTGTGGCATATTTACAATTAACTGGATGCGGTCAGGAGTGAGCTGTCTCCCCACTTTGGACAGCAAGTGACCCAAGTACACAACTTGCTGAACACAGAGTTGTAGCTTCGAGGGAGACACCTTGTGTCCCTTGTCAGCCAGAAAGTGTAAAACTATCAGTGATGCTTGTTCACATTCGGGTTCGCTTCGTGCGGTGATCAGCAGATTATTATTATTAACGAATTTTGTACCGCGCACGGTTACCCAGAGGCATCCCAGCGCTTATAGAGAATCAGAGCAAGCTGCCTATGTGAAGCAGAACAGATTTAGAATTATTCTGGAAATAGATAAGTTTTCAAATGTTTCCTGAACCTGAGCAGGTTTGGTTCAGAGCGTAGTGAGAGTGGGAGGGAGTTCCAGGCGTGTGCAGTATGGATAGAAAAGCTCCTGCCACCTGAACGGGCTCTCCTAATTCTCTTTATCTGAAGGAGGTGTTTATTATCGGAGCGTAAGGCTCTGGTGGGCTTATAGGGCCGAATCATGTCCTTCAGAATAGCAGGTCCTTTCCCCTGAATGCTCTTGTGAGCAATACAGAGGGCTTTGAAGGTCACTCTCTCTTTGACCGGGAGCCAATGGAGTGCCTTTAGAGCGGGCCTGGCTGATTGCCTGGCCGGAACGTTCCGCAGCAGCCTGGCTGCCGCGTTCTGCACTTGTTGCAGGATTTTGAACGTTGATTCCGGTGCTCCGAGAAAGAGTGCATTACTGTAGTCCAGGCGTGAGATGATTAGACCTTGGACTAACAGCTTCCGGGAGAGTTCAGGTAAGAGGGGGAGAACCTTACGGGCCGAACGGAGCAGTCCATAACACACGCCAGCGATCTTCTTGGCGTGTGTCCTAAAGGACAGATCAGGCTCCAGCCAGACCCCCAGGCTCTTAATTTCCTTCTTTGGGTCAGGCGGAGTGCCCATACAGTTGGGCCAGCTGCTCGGCGAGAGGGCAAAGCTTGAGTGGCCCAAGATCATCAGCTCAGTTTTTGAGCCGTTCAATTTGAGCGATGACCTGGTCATCCAGTCAAACACCTCTCTTAGGCATGAATGGAGCGTTTCAGGCTGTTTCTCCAGCTGTGTCAGACCCACCACTAGCTGAGTGTCATCCGCATAGCTTATGGTCTTAAAGCCAAACGGAGACACCACACCCTCCAGGGGTGCCATATATACGTTAAATAACGTGGGGCTCAGGGTTGAGCCCTGAGGCACCCCACAGTGAAGAGGAAAGGGAGGAGATTTTGCGTTGCCTTCCCAAACCTCGAAGGTACGCCCCTCCAGAAAAGAGGCCAGCCATTCCAGGGCCGCTCCTGTGACTCCTGTCTCTGCTAGGCGTTGTGTCAACACTCCATGGTTGACAGTATCGAAGGCCGCACTTAGGTCCAGGAGGATCACTGCCACTGACCCCCCTGTATCCAAAGTGCTTCTGGCCTCCTCTACAACTGCTAGCAGAGCCGTGTCGGTTCCATGACCCAGTCGGAATCCCGTCTGGGAGTCTCTCAACCGACCATTCTCCTCGAGAAAGTTGGACAGTTGGCGGTTAACCAGTTTCTCTGCAACCTTACTAATCCCTGGTAGCAAGGAGATGGGCCTGAAATTGGCTAAGTTCTGTGGATCTAAGCCAGGCTTCTTCAGAAGCGCTTTAACGACTGCGCTCTTCCAGTCTGGCGGTACCGTGCCATGAGCGAAGGAGAGATTGACCAAAGATCATCGACGTACTGGAGTAAGGCAGTGTTAACTGGCATTTGGATACAGTCAAGTTGTCTTTTCAGTGCTTGGCTATAGATGCTGGGGCTTTCTGTGAATCCTTGAGGTGCGCGTGAAAATTTGAAGCTTCGGCCATTTAAACTGAATCCGAAGAGATATTGGCTCTCTGGATCAATGGGTACACTGAAGAAGGCGTTCTTGAGGTCAATTACGGTAAAGAACGTCGCTTCTGAATCAATAGCAGTCAATAAGGATGAGATGTCGGGAACCACAGGATACTGTGGTACAATGCATTTGTTCAGTTCTCGTAAATCAATCACCAGCCGATATACTGGCGGTGCCTGGGGATCAGTACGTGTAAGAATCGGAATGATAGGGGAATTACAGACATTGGAGTCGGTCTCTACGACCACTCCTTGGGCAATGAGCTCTTCAATGATTTCCAGTAAAGCCATTACAGCATCAGGTGGTAACTTGTATTGTCTGATTCGGGGTAAAACAACCCCTGGTTTGAGTGTAACACGGTATGGTGTAATGTGCATACAACCTACATCGGTTGGGCCTTGTGCCCACAGGTGTTTCGGTAAATTTTTCAATCTGACATCAAACTCTCGTAATACATAGTGACCCTTAAAGTCACGTAGGAAAAGTCTGACTCCTTCCGGAGAACAACATATCACGGCTCCTAGAGCCTTCAGGGTCTTGATACCTAGTAAGTTTTCTGGACATGACTTCGTCAGTAATAGGTCTGTGACACGTGATAATGGACCTACTGCTAGGGGAACGGGTTTGGATACTTCATTTACAATAGGCTGTCCTGAGAAACCAAGGGAAATATTCTGTGAGCCTGAGAGGGGTGCCCCTGGGACCTCGTCGTGACTGATTGTGGTGCGATACCGCTACGGTCTGTGCTGTATGTGGGGAAGCATGTATAGGCTGTATATTCTGTGAAGTCTGTTGCTGGACCTGGTCTTGTCTAGGCTGACGTGGTCTTTCTTTAGTTTTACCTGTCGCTATATTGTGTTTCAGGACTGGACATTCGTTTACGTAGTGGCCTGGCTGCTTGCAATAGTTGCATGTCCCTTTAACAGGAGCTGCTGAATTATTTGTCTGCGTCCCACCCTTTTTCTGACCGTCAGCTGGGACTGACTGGGCAACTAGTATTTTCATTTTCGTGTCTTTCATACGTCTATGTTCATGTTCTTGCTCTTCTCTAATTCTGTTCTGGTGATATTGTAACATTTGCAACATCTGAGATGGCGTATTTGCTTGCCATGTACTTTCGACTTTATATACATGATTCTTAACCTGTGTTAGGGAATTCTCTACTAATTTACTTACAAAAAGGTGTGGGTATGACTCGCTGCTTGGTTTCAGGCCACTATTAATAATAAAACACTTCTCGAATCTTGAATAGAAGTCACTAGTGTCTTCATCGTGTTTCTGTTTACAGGCTGAGATCGCGTCCCAGTCTTCCTTTTTAGTTGTCAATAATCTTGGCAAAACCTGTACTATTAATCCTGGTAATGCTTTAGCTTTTTCCCCAAGGCCTAGCCCTGGAGTACGGATTTTTTCTTCGTCTTCTATTTCAGTCCAAATAATCTTTTTATCTCCCACCTCCCATTATTTTTCTTTGAGTTTCTCGTAAATGCCTGTTGGCAACAGTACCTTTAACAATTTCATAATATCCGTGTACGTATAAACCCATGAGTAACATGTCCTTAAGTTCTCGGTGAAAACCTGCAGGGTCTTTATCATGACAGGGTACTAGTTTCTTCATTTCTAATAATTCCAACTTTGTTAAAGGTGTGTACACAAACACACGTCGTAGGGTATTATCGGCATTCATAACTGGGTGTACTTCTCGTAAAGGGTTCTGCCTGTCAAAATGAAACATTTCTTTTCTTTCTGGGGGCGGAGCTGAACCTGGAGCGTATTGTGGGCCTAAGAAAGCGTTATATCTGTGCCGTTGTTCTAGAATTATTTGAATTAACTTGATACTTAGGCCTCTCCATCTATTCATAAGTAGTGCTTCCAATATATCAGGTAAAGGACCTGGATCAGAATGTTGATGCCGGTATAACGCGATGAGATGCTGAATCATGCACATACCAGCTAATTTCTGCTCGTCTGGGGAAAGGTTCAAAAATGTTTGTGCTACTGTATCATCATTATATGTGCTAGGATTGTCAGCCCATAGTACTGCTGACCGGGCTAGTTCTTGTTCATCCATAGAATTGAGTACATGGTACCCCATTCGTTCTTGAAGAATTTTATCGGTAACCTGAAACAGATATTCAGGAGAACTCGTTTTCGAGATGCCAGAGAGAAAAACTCTCTTGCTTTCTGGACGAATGCCTTTCTTAAGGTAATTTTCCTTACCTACATATGCTATTATTTCTTTAGGTTGTGGTTCGGATTCCTCTGGGTCGTCCTCCTCGGAGGAATCAAGCCGGTTGTTATCTGCTTCCCTTTCTTGTTTCTTTCTTTCGTGTATCTCTATTACTTCTTTCCTGATCTTTTTGTACATACTTGCTATACAATTCTGTTTATCGTGTTTTCCATCGGCTATGTTCTGACCCCACTTGTTTAGTGCATCCATCTCGTCCTGGTCTACCCCAGGCCTGTCTCGTTCTCCTATTAAACAGTTTATGAAGAAGCGTAATATACAACCTTGAGTGTCAACTTTCTGGTGAGCCAGGGCCTCTTTAATACTGTCAGGATCTTCCCCAGTCTGGATAAAAAGGTATATTCTATCTAGGTATTCAGTCATGCCTGGGAATAACATTAAGTAGTCTGTAACTTTTCGTAAGCGTAGAGATGCTAACAACATCCTATCGTCTTTACCGGGTACTGGATCGTATCTGCAAACTGGAAGGGGTTCTTTAAGCATGTCGAAACTTGGTGTTCGGGGAGTACGGTTCTTTAATATGTCCCTTATGTTTAACCTATGTGTTTGTGGCGGGGTCTGGTGACCTCCTGTCGCTCCTCCGGAGGCGGAGGCTTGAGCATGACTTGTCTGTGGGGTCTGTGTAAGTAACTGAACTGGTGTTTTACCAGGATCAGGCCCAAACGGATTCAGGGTATTTATCTTAGGTGTAGGAAGTGGTGGAGGAACAGGTGGAACAGGATTTCGGGCAGGTGAACTTTGTTGCGGTAAGGGCTGGGCATTGTCTCCGGGTGGGTTGCCACCACCGTCACTGTCAGTAGGTGGTACATTAGTACGTGAATTTGCGTAAGCGGGAGCTACATCGTCTAGATAGGAGGCAAGGAATATGTCTTTTGTGGTTCTGTGGCTTACTTTAGTCGGAACCAATGGTGGCGGCAGATCCTTCGGTATTTCTGAAGTGTCCTTAGGTGAACCCTCGGTCACTAAATACATGCCGTTGGCAAGAGTGTTTCGCATGCGGTCTACTTGTTCAGCTTTTACTCGGATACCTTCAATAACTAGTTCGTTCTCTCGGACTTCATCTGACTCTTCTCTATGTTTCTCAGCTTTTCCGAGTGCTTTTTCTGTACGCTTATGTGACTCTTTACGCCACAACTCTATGGCATCTTTCTGGGATTGTCTGGCTTTCTTTTTCCATAGTGCTTCCTCTACTCTCATGATGCACTCGGCATCCCATGTTCCTGTAGCAGGCCACCTGTGTCTCTCTTCTAGGTGCTTGGTATAATCGGCCCATAAATCTAGATACAGTATGGCATCTATGCCATGCTTATGGTACATAAAATTTCCAGGAGTATCCCTAGGGGGAATAGGAATTTCTTCCTCTAGTATCCCTTTCCTAGTTCCTATCTGTCTTAATTTATTGAAAAACGGCATTTTGTTACGTAGTGCTGGTCACTTGATACTTGTTACTTACTCTGAACACAGCTAGTTACACAAAACACAGTAATGTACGTCGAACAGTCACTCATACCACGACATTTATCACATGAAACATTTTGAACACATATGGCCTACCCTTGAGTTTCAGAAAAAAAACAAGAACAAAAATTGAAAATCTTGAATACTTTATGTACTGCTAAACAGCACAGATACACTGTCTAAAACAGTGCAGACCGTGTTTGTGTACCCAAACCCGTCCTTACCGGATACATAATAATGCACCCGTCTAGATGCGTCCCCAGCAACGGTACTCACCGGTAAGCACGGAACAGAAGGCCTCGGAAAACTCGACTGGACTGGGCCGGACTGGACTCGACTCAACTCGATACGTGAATACTTCGGAACTGGTGGGCCTCTTGACACCTCGGACCTTGCTTCTTTCGGCTAGGCTCTGGTCGGGATCCTCCGCACTCCTCACCGCCTCGTCTGGGTGCTGATCGCAGTCTCCGTCACCTCCGTAGGCCTGAGGGAGATACAGGAAATCCTGCGGGTACGCGTAGTGTCCGTCTCGACTGTGGCAGGGGGCCAAGGCTGCAACGCACCAACCGGCGCGTGGGGTGGGGGAGGGGTCCCTGTTCGGGCGCCAGATTAATGTGGTAAATATTTGATTTACCGTCCTAATTTCTATGCAGGTAAGTACTTAAACAAAAATAACTCAATCGGAAAGAAAGACGCAGAGTCCGTGGTGTTAGAGTTCTTAGGGGTTTTATTCCTTAAAAAGGAATGGTTCTAGAACCGGATATCGGATTCCTGACACCACTGGGGTTCAGGAAGGGATAGAGCATACTTTATTGACATTACATTACTTTTATACTTAATATACACCATAGAAGTCAATGCAGAAGGCGTAACAGCTGAGAGAAACAAGATAAGAACACACATGCGTTAGCAATACGTAATCAGAAGGCGTGAACTAAGGCGTGCACAGAGGTGTGTTCTAGAAACGTCACATGTAAGTGTCAGAAGTGGGTGGCTCTATGACAGAATAGTGCAGAATCAGCAGGAATCGGTAGCTAGGATGCGCGCGCAGCTGCATGACGTGTGGTTGATGTAAAGTTGGAGGGTGCAGGGGACTTGACATTTACACTAGAGGAAAGAGACAGAAGTCTGGCATGTCAGATCAACTCGTTCCTATATCATATCTGATATCTGATGTTTGGGAACCATACTATCTAGAGGGAAAGGTCTCTTGGGCAGAGGCTATCCTATACTGACTATGAGTGCGTGCACATGTGCCTACGTGTCTGTGTGTAAAGCGAGGGGGTATGGGCCTACCATGGTAACGGGGGCTATGAATTACTTGCATGGAGACAGAGAGGCCGGGCCCTTTGCTCTGCAGCCGGGGGTTTGTTTATCTATTCTGCTGGACTGGAATGTGTTTTCGGGAAGCTGAGCTTGGCTATACTGATAGCATGAAAGTAAAATACTGTCTTTGGCAGGCAGACAGGCCGAGCCAGGCTCCGCTCGCCTCGCAGGGAGTAGGACAGGGTTCACGGGTGGGGGCATCCCACCTTGCAGTTTCAGGAGGCAGAGATGCTTTTGAAAAGAGGCTTGATGACAGAAAACAGGGCCTAACTCGCACAGAGCCAGGAATACATGAAAGTGCACCATACAAAGACGGTGGCAAGGCATATTTAGGAACGGAATATCCGACCCATTCAGGGTGGATCTGAAAGAGGACATGTTAACGTTGGACGCAAATGTGTTTGCGTCTTCATAGCTGGCACCGGAGGGAAGTTACATGCACTTTAATCTCGTACATGGAGACGGTCGGGTACACGTTAGGGAACATTTCTTGACCATAAAATGTATATTTCCTCTGGAGATTGCTAGAGACAGTTCACAAGGTAGTCAAAGTTCGGCTTCATCAAGTCAAGATCCACTGGGACAACCAATTATCCAAAATGAAGCAGTCACTGCCATGCCATGGATGAGGTGGAAAGAGCAATGCAGCAAGGTCAAGAGGAAGTAATAAACTTAGAAGAATTGGAGAAGCAATTTAATCTTGAGCAAAGACAGATATATGATGAAGTGACAGAGCACATTGAGCATGGCTTTCGTCATGAGAAAAAATAATGCTCATGTATGTCATTTGAACCTATTCGACTATATGTAAGTGGAGAAGCTGGAACTGGTAAAAGTTTCCTAATTAAAGGAATTACTACATATCTACAGCAAAGAACTCAGTCAACACTGTCTTGTGTTGTTACTACTCCAACTATATTGGCAGCACATATTATTAAAGGTATTACTTTACATCGTGTACTGATGCTGCCAGTTGAACATGAAAATAAATTACAATATCACAAGCTATCAGGAGAAGCTTGCTTTGAAGTTTCTAGAGTCCTTAAAAAAATGAAACTTCTCATTATTGATGAGGTAAGCATGGTATCCAATTTAATGCTTGCTTTTGTGCATTTAAGAATGCAACAAATACTTAAGACAGAGTATGATGTGTTATTTGGAGGTAAACATGTCATAGTTTTTGGAGACCTACTGCAGCTAACTCCTGTGAAAGGACAACCTGTATTTGAAACTGTTACGCATGAAGAGACTAGAAAGTGCCTGGGCAGTATTGGAAATGTTAATATATGGTCACATTTTAAATATACTGAATTGATTCAAAATATGCGACAGGCAAAGGATACTAAATGTGGAAATATTCTTCAAGATATAACGATTGGAAAACTAACTGAAGATGCGAAAGAAACTCTACGAACACGATTACTTTCCAAGCTGTTTCCTAATGAAGATAATGTACCTGAGAAAATATATAGTAAAGAGGTAGCAGATAAGTCAGTCATATGCTTGATGCCTACTCTCAAAGAATGTTCGGTTTTTAATGAAAAAATGTTGAAGTTAGAAAATCAAGAAATTAAGAAACTGGAAGCTAAAGATAGAATAGAGCATGAAGGTAGTACTATTGTTTTGTCTGAAAAGTTGAAGTTAAAATTGGATTCTCTACAGAAATCTATATCTAAAACTGCTGGCTTAGAAAAAAATCTGTATGTATGTTTAAATTGTTGGATTATTTTACGGAGAAATTTACATGTAGAAAGAGGTTTGGTAAATGGAGCAATGGGTAATGTTGTTGGTTTTGTCAATTACTCAAATAGAGATGAGATTGAATTTTTAAGAATCCAATTTGATGGAATTGAGGAAGTTCAACAATTCAGTCGCTGTTCAACTCGTTTTCTGCTTGTGAAAGACTTACATGTCTGTCGGAAGCAATTTCCAATTTGTTTGGCATATGCAGTGACTATTCACAAATCTCAAGGTTTAAGTGTAGATTGTGCTTTGGTAAATATTGAAAGCACTGTATTCAAAGAGGGTATGGCGTATGTTGCTTTATCTCGAGTTAGAACTTTATGTGGACTTTATCTAATTGATTTTGATGAGACAAAGATTAGTGCAGATTTAAATTGTGTGAAGGAGTATAATAGGTTAAGAAGAGAATATGCTCCAAGTTTACCTCAATATCCTTTAATTGAAAAGTGTGTGGTTGGTCAGAAAAGGAGAAATGAGGAAAAATTTACAGAAGTAGTATAGGAACGAAGAAAAAAAGATGTAGCTGTCATTGGTAGTAGTAAGAAAAAGGTTAGTATTGAACAGATTGTTGGATTTAAGTTTGAAAACAGGTCTGGTGTCAACTGCTATGCAAATGTAGTAGTTAATGTTGTTTTTTTTCTAAAACATTTACAGCAACAGATTGTACAAAATCGGGAGCAAACATTTTGTTGTTCATTAAATTCTGTATTTGAAAAATGTAGCAGTGGTAATAGTGAAGTAGGAAGTGTTTCAGAACTGTTTTAGACATATGCGCAGGACTAAATCAATTTTCTCAGAATATTCAGCAAGATTGTCAGGAATTTATTATGTATATGCTTACAGTTTTGGAAGATGAAGGTGTAGATATTGATAGTCTTTTTGGCCTTTCTTATCAATGGCAACATAATTGTGATAATTGTTAATTTTCAAGTATTACTGATATACACACTGAAAGATTTATATATTTAACATTACCAGACTGTAAAGAAGTGTCCTTTAATAAACTAGTTAAAGATGCGCATCAGAACATGGTCTGCTCCCAATGTAACTCTGAAATGTTATCAACATTATTTATCCACAGAAATGGACAATATGTAATTTTAATGTTTCAACGATGCAGAGCTGATGGGAGTAAATTGTCAACATTAATTAAAAATGTTGTAGCTTCTCAAGTATCTATTTCTAGAAGAACATTTGTAACTGTAGCCATTATTTTACATGACGGGCCTTCAACATCATCAGGACATTACACAGCTTATTTTAAGTCTCCAACAGGCTGGACGCTCTGCAATGATAGTCAATTGACTTTTAAGAAATGTTTGCCTTTTGACTTAACTAATTCTTATCTGCTATTTTTGCACCCCAAATTTCAGTAAAATTACTTGGTGTAGGAAGATTAATACTGTAAAGATATGAAACTCTGTTGTTTAGAAATATCATGTGACTGAGGGTGTGCAAATCTAGAAATGAAATTTGTATTTGGCATTGCGATAGCATCAGGTACAGGTTTACTTAATGTTTGATGGTACAGAACACGTTAGAATTTTTATTTGAAAGGTAGAGAAAAGAATGGATAAGACTAAGATTAAGTAATTTGAGAAAATAACTACTTAACTCATACTATTTGGCCACGCGGAAACATATGAGACAACAAAATGTGTACTTGAGATAAATGTTTTAGAACATATTTGAACGGAAGTTTGTTGAGAGGTATTTAAAAAATAACGAGTTAACTTATAGTATTTGGCCACGCGGAAAGGTATGAGAGAAGAAAATGTGTACTTAAGATAAATGTTTTAAGAACAAACTTGCACGGAGCTTTGTTGAGATGTATTTAAAAATAAGTGGTATGGTTTAATTAGTTTGTAACTGTGGAAGATGTACTGTGCTTACTCAAGAAATTGAGAATTAGAGAAAAACATTTAAGACAAGTTTTTTTCAGGTATTTATATTATGTATAGAGATCTTGTACAGGTTTTTTAAACACAATCATTTTGATTGTGTTTTTTTTTCCCCGCTGTTACATGATGATTACTATTGCAATCACTGTTTATAGTGAAAATCAATATATTCGGAGGATAGCAAAAATAAACCATGTAATATGTTGTTTAAGTTATTTTCTTACATTGGATTTAGAAATATGTATTATAATAGATTTTTGTATTGTCTTCCACAGATATTACATTTATAAGGTAAGTACAACTAATAACATCCAAGAGTTTCCTCTGCCTCTCTCTTATCCTTATTCTTTTCATCCCCTTCCTTTGTCAGTACTGTTCAGTCACGCTTACTCCGTTTAACTCATCCACATTTTGCGTTGTTTAATTTTCTCTCCTGTTTCTCTAACATCTTTTCTGTCACTATTTTATTCAGTCTATCTATCTCTTCAGTTTGTTTCTTCCGTTGTCTCATGGTGACTCACCTTTATTGACCTTGTATCACCTTTGTTTCTAGAATCTTAATTTGTGTGTCTTACCGTACCTTAATATTTGTTCCCTTACTCTGCTTTAATTAATTATGCTCAATTCTTAAACTTAAATCTAAAGGGCCTCATTTATGAAAGCCTTGCACCACCGATGCGCCACTTTTTCACATGTTAAAAGTGACGCATGGGCGGCGCAAGGCCTTCATAAATAAGGCCCATACTTTACTTCTCTTACCCTACTTCATTTCTATTTATCTGTGTCTTACAGTCCTTGTCTATTTCTACTCCGTTCATCTTCTGTTACTCACCCTTTTTCACTCTGTTTCTCTTACTGTTTTTCCTTTATTTTATCTATCTCCTTAAGATATTCCTGTACTCTTACTGTGTTTCTTTAAGAGACTGTTTATTTTGTGTACTATCACTGATCATACTCTTATTTTCTCTCTCACTTTACTTTTGTTTAGACACTCATTCCTTCAGTGCTATTATCTCTTTCAATTAATTATCTTACTCTTTGATTTATATACTACACATTTTGTCTCTGTCTCTTAATCTCCCTCAGTCTTTTTTTCTTTCACTTTCTGTTTCATTCACTCCTACTTTGTTTTGTTTTATGAAATGTACATTATAACCTTATTTTTACTTTTCTTCCACAGATACTATGTTTTTTAAAGAAATTTAGTTTTACTTTGTTACTATTTCTTAGGTAAGTATAAAAAATAAAAAAACGTTTCCATCACTGTGTTATTTCTTTGTCTATCCTGGTCATACCAGTGTCATGTTTTATGTGAGCACTTCCATGCAGGATTGGGTGCACTGTCATAAGGAGCGCCTTAAAAGTGATTTTATGAAATCAGCGACATTTCACTGAGTCAGTTCAGCAAAGCTGATATATGAAAACATTGGAGGTAAATGATGTTAAATGTTAAATGGTGTTGTTTCCAGGTCTTTAAGAGGTGTTAAAAAAATTGGGGGGTCTCTTCAAAGAGAGTGTTGGATGTAATTCAGAGGGCAGTTTAAAACACATAGGCTAAATATCTGCGCTTAGCATAGTGTTGCGCCCGACTGGTGTTATGTTGTTTCTGTCATTCTATGCAGATATATAATATAGCAAGTATTTTCTCACGAAAAAGAAGCCATGACTATTGGCTTTGTCAATGATTGCTAATTTCTTAAAATAAAAAAGCAGCAACCATGGCATTGTTGAATATAATATTGTATATACTTATGTTGAAGAATGATGAGAGAGTAAAAGAAGGTTAACCTGATCTTTTAAACTTATTTCACAGGCTTCTTTAAAGATTGTGTTCTATATCATTGTAGCGTGGGCGTTTCACTTTTTTATACCTAACACAATCCCTTCTGGACGCTGCAGCAGGAGGAGCGCTACATACTTGAACATCCTTCATTGCCCCATTTTCATTCAGTAAGTGGCAATGAGCCCGATACAGAACTTCAATGGGCGGGAGGGGCTGCTCCTGTGCTCCTGGAGGAGTGCGAGGCCGCTCCAGCAGTGGGAGTGAGGCCTTTCAGAGGGGAGCAGCGCAGCTCCTTCTGATGGCCACAATTGCAGATAACAGGGTAGGGATGTCCGTGGAATTTATGGACGGTTAGTCACTCTAGAGTGTGCGCGGCGCCCCTGGCACCTCATTACGGCGCACAGGGGAGCCGCGATGCAAAGTTTGAGAATCAGAGACTTAGGAGATAAACCTTCATAATAGCAAGGCTCGTAAGTGATCAAAATCGCCGCTGCTCGGCGTTCTAAATATCGATGCTATCGGCGGAATTTTCCGCGGTGTTAGTGCGTTAATATCAATGGGAACACATATGTGATAGTAAATCCTGTAACAGCCGGCGGTACTTAACATTACCGAGTGAAAACAAACGTTGTTTTCACGCAGTAACGTGTGCCTTGTAATTAGGGGACGGGGTGGATTCAGTTTTATTTTCCACACCCCCATGTTAACGCTGCCGAATGCTTGATTAGAGCAGGCTTTAACAGTCCTGCAATAAACAAGTTTATTCCACCTCTTTTTCTCGCAACGCCTCTTTTCGTGATAGGGTGTTTTCCCCTCCAACCACATTTTGCATGTGCTTTGACCTACGCCCACTTTGCATGTCATTAACTTACTGTGCGCAACATATGCAAAGTGGTCTTACGGCAGGCGATGTAATGCCGTTTTCAAGAAGGTGCTGGGGAATATTTTCAAGGATAGGTTAAACATTAACGCCGCTTTTATCGGCAGAAAAGTGCAGATATAGCGGCGATAACAGCCTTGATAATATGCTCTATGAATTGCAATTGAACCTAATGTTAGATGTAAAGACAACTAACGTAGGTTTCGGTTGCAATTCATAGAACATACTATGAAGGCTGTTATCGTCGTTTTATCGGCAGTGTCCTGTCGATGAAACCGATGATAATGTATTACGTCTCCTTCATAATATGCCCCAAGTATCGTCGCTTTTTTGCATAATTGTCCTGAAAAAAAGCGTCGATACTTCAGCTTGTGAATAGAGCTCTTTTTGGTACAATGAGTTAGTTCTGAAAAGAACTTTTTTTTTTTTTTGTTTTTAACAAGTGTTATATTGTTTTTGATTTTTAAAACTGGAACCGAAATTTTGAACTTTAAAACTGTGAAACTGGATCAAAATGAAATGAGAAAAATCATCTTCTGTCGAAGCATTGATGATTATTAACTCTAATTTCAATAAGAGTGAGGCTCTGCTCTCCGTACATAATAATTTCTCCACACAAGTTGCATTTCATATGCACCTTTGACAAATATGGTCTCAAGCCCATCTCTGCACTGGATGGAGATGCAGGTCCTCCACCAGAAGATGTGCTGGCCACTGATGGTAGTTGTGTTGCCAGAGCTCTTGTCGATGCCTGTGCAAATTTCTCAGGATGCACTTGTCTCACATGCCTCATCATCATATGTATTGAAAAGGAATTCTTTTTCGAAGGATTTCCTCTTGAAAGAACTGCATCACAAATTGTGCAAGTGACTTTGGGCACATTCACTTTTTTTTGTTCCTTAGGAAAAGTAAAAAATTGCCAGATGAAAGATTCCTTCCTTTTTAGGTTTTGCCTGGCGAAAAGATGCGCTCTGCGCATCTTTTTCGTGCAGGCGAAAACCTAATGAGAACTGTAGTGTGGTTTGGAACGGCCCCTGTCATTTATTGGCTAGCTCCATAAATGGAGCATAGCCATTGGACGAGGGGCCTGTCCGTCAATGCCGGACCAGATTCGGGGGCGTTCCCGAGATTCTTTGGCTTTTGCCGACGTCACGCGACGTCAGCCAAAAGCCGGGAACGCCCCCGAATCTGGTCCGGCATTGCCGGCACCTGCCTCTGCCTTCCTGCTCGGGACATTGCACAAAAGTCGCTCGATAGCCCCTCCCTCCCGCTCCGTGGCAGCCCGTCTCCCTCCCTCTCCTCAGGCCGGCCAGCCGAAGGAAGCAGCCGTCCGCCTCCAGCCAGGGCCGGGCTGGGATTGGCCCAGCCGGTCGAGCCTCCACCACGTCATCGGGAGGAGGAGTGGAGAGCAGGAAGCAAGAGATCTGCCGGAAGATGTCCAGGTGAGTGCTTTGTTTTTTAGTTTGTTGCTTTGTCCGTGTGTGTGTGTCTGTTCCCGCCCCTCACCCTCCCGCTGTCAGTGTGTGGCCGTTCCCGACCCCCCTCCCGCTCTTCGTGCCTTTCCGCCCCCCCTCCTCCGTTTACCTCGTGTGTGGCCGTTCCCGACCCCCCTCCCGCTCTTCGTGCCTTTCCGCCCCCCCCTCCTCCGTTTACCTCGTGTGTGGCCGTTCCCGACCCCCCTCCCGCTCTTTGTGCCTTTCCGCCCCCCCCTCCTCCGTTTACCTCGTGTGTGGCCGTTCCCGACCCCCTCCCGCTCTTCGTGCCTTTCCGCCCCCCCCTCCTCCGTTTACCTCGTGTGTGTGGCCGTTCCCGACCCCCTCCCGCTCTCCGTGCCTTTCCGCCCCCCCCTCCTCCGTTTACCTCGTGTGTGGCAGTTCCCGACCCCCCTCCCGCTCTTCGTGCCTTTCCGCCCCCCCCTCCTCTGTTTACCTCGTGTGTGGCCGTTCCCGACCCCCCTCCCGCTCTCCGTGCCTTTCCGCCCCCCCCTCCCCCTCCCTCCGTTTACCTCGTGTCATATTCACAGAATACTCCGACATCACAGTCACCGAAACAATAAGGGCTTTCCTTTCATGGATGCCTGACGGAGTCCCCTCTCATTCACCACGGATTGGACACACACAGCAGGCCGGGGACCCCCCATTTGCCAAGATTGAAAATAAAAACTGTTTACTCAGCACCGCTGGGGGCTAGGAGGCAACCAACGTGGCAGGGAGCCCCGGCCAAGTTAATAATCTCCGCCGAGGGCCGCCTGAGGTAATTCCAGTCAGGAAATAAACTCACGTCTGAAGCATGCCCTCAGTGGAGGGTCGACGGGGTTTGCCTGGCGGCAATGCTAATTCACCTGGTTTATTTCTCTTTTTCTGCCGCAGAAGCCCCCCTGTCAACGGCCAAATAAAACAAATTGTACACAGCAATCAAATTAATGAGAGGTTACTGCGCTGCTCGGAGGCATGTGCAATGAATATGTGGACAGCGCCGCTAATTTCCCCTAACGAGGCGCTTCTGCCATTAAAAAGGACAGGTTGGCAAAGATTTCGCGCCCATTCTCCTGGCAGCGTGCGCCTATCTCCACACGGAGGTTGGGTTGTGTATTGGGACGGATACACACAGCCCGCAGAACGCCCAGAATTTGCCATCCCTAACTTCCCGGGTTTCAGGGTCCACAGAGCCGGTAAGGTTACAGGTTTCGTGTGAAAACGTAGGCCCTCATAACATGTTGTGCAGACGAGTGAGTTGGTAATGCCGTGCCGGTAATTACCATACAAAATTGTACTTACGTAACAGGTTCTGTATTTGGGCACCGTGGGTTTTCACCTACAGAAAGGGGAATATTATTAAGAATCGGTGTTTGTGCAGAAGTTTCTATAGGGATTCCCATATTCCGTACACTTTTCCTCAGATATATTCCATCAGGCTTTTACTGACACAAAATGTCCGCGGAAAATATCTGAACTGCAGGTTTTTCTGCAGAACTTCCGGCGCTATGGGTCTCCTCAACCGCAATTGTGGCTTTATTTCACTACCAAACCATGGACAAGATTCCTTCCCTTGCCTGTATTAGAACCCAGGGCATATGTGCTATCCACTGGTCCTTGTTTATGCATTTGCATAAGTAAGTTTTACTCTTCCGGTCTACCTTCTCACTACGGTGCCCATCAACCTGGACCAGACATGCCAACACTCCCGATTCAGGCGGGAGACTACCGATTTGAAGGCTGGTCTCCCGCCTCCTGATTCAAACATCCAGAAACCCGATTCCAGATTGACCAGGCAGCTTGACTGGTAAATGTACTCAGTAGAGCTTAACTTGTGAAAAGAAGTGCAGGGGCCCTCGGTTTGTCTTGGGAGCCAGCTGCCAGAACTGCACAATGCTGGGGCTGCCAACTGCCTAGACCTGATTCCACATAAAGCAGTTTTCTTCCTCCGCTTGCCGTTTCCTGTCCCTTCTTCGCATTCTATGGGTTTGTGCTCGCTCCTGCTTTCTCTGTTTAACACTGTTTTCCAGCTTTTCTCTTTCCCTCTTGTTGCTTGCCTTTTTTACCTCTTTTCCCAACGAGTGCTGGTGCCCACCACCGGCCCAAATTATCCACAAGGCACTCACAATGTAGCAGGTGGACATAAATATATCTCTGCCTAAATTAACTTTGTCTGTAAATCGAGCTATGTAGAAGGACATTTACGTCACAGGCCTGTCACTAAGATCAGAACATCATTGATATATAACAGCAACGTAATTGTTTGGATTTCTCTCATTGTTTAATTTGCTAAAATTGATAGATGCATAAATAAATAAGTGAGTGCAGGGACCCACATGTTTCTTAGGGGCCTGTGCAATGCTGGGGTTACTGAACAGTAAATGTGCCTCATCTTGGTTTCTTCCTTTTAACAGCTGATACTCTCTGTATTTCACGTTGTCAGATTCTTGTTCATCCTTCCTTTCCTTCTCCATACCTGTTTTTCTCTTTCTGCACATCCTTCTTTCGCCAGTGCTGTGTGTCTCTCTCTCTCTCTCAAACTCTGATGAAGACATCAATGAGGGTTGCCTATCTCTGGCAACCACAAGAAGGAATGACGACGCAGAGTATCGCAGGCACAGCGGCCACACAGGCCCTGGAGCAGCTACTTCGGGCCTCTGTCCTTCTCCTTACTACGCTTAATTTCAGTGGCAATAAAGGCAGTGACAGGAACAGAAACTAAACAATGTGTATCTTCTGTAGTTTTGCCTTATTTATCCTGAAGGCAGGTTTCTTTACTGCCCTCTCCGCAAACAGGTTTTGGAAGTCCCATATAAACCCGAGTGATTAATAGCAAACGATTTCTGTGTCTGTTGTGTGTGCATTATTACCCTATTTTGCATGCCTATTCTTGTAGTTCCCACCAGAAAAAATGAAAAATATGAACACACTTTGGCTTCGGCTCCTAAACATCAGTTTTTCTTCGCTATATTGCCAGTTTGAACGACCCATTTGATGTCTAAATAATCTCTTTATTTCACATAATTGCACATTTCATTTTCCTTGCTGTACGTGATTCCAATATTGCAGCTATAATGTCTTAACTAACATCTGCTAACATAACTTTAGAGAAAGAGCGGAGAAGTGGAACTCTAAACAGGGCAGGCTTGTTTTGTTAACAAATTCTATTGATCTAAGATTTTTTTTAACATTCTGGGTTACTTCCCGGGAATTCTCTTCCTCTAGACCCCAGTCAGACTTGAAAAATACTTTCATAAATCAAAAATGTCCTGAAAAACAGTAAGGAGTGCTCTGTGTCCAGCCGGCTACTCCACTGCCCCTCTTCACCCAACCAAGCTGTCCTACCTGTCAGACAAGTAAGACCAGCTGTTGTCTCGATAGTCCAGTTCTGAGGACATTGATTTAATTAACGTAGGCTTTTACACACCTTGATGTTTTGAATGACACAATCCCTTTGCTGGCTGTTGAGTTCCTGTACCCTCAGAACATGAACCTCCAGCACTCCTACTTGAAGCATGCAGAGAATACAGCATACTGACAAGCTTCCTGTAACAAAAGTCCCAGCTAAAAGAAACCCACTCATCCTGCCCAGGCTTTGAAACATCTTAAAAATCACATCAGACATACAGGTAAATATCTACTGCAGAAGGGAACTGATCTCAACAATACGTTTTAACATGTGATATTTCCATTTATTGAGCTGTATGTTCCAAATTGGGTCAATAAATAGTTGAACACTAAGCATTTTTCATTTCATGCTAAAGTACCAGAGAAGGACATATTAATCCACTGGAGAAATAGAGCTATTTATAACCAGAAAAACTAGCTTCAAAGCAAAACTCCCCAACTTGACCATCTTTTATTCTTATCCAAATCTCCCAGCCTGCCCTTTCCCAGCCTGTCCTCTTCCAGCCTGCCCTCTCCCAGCCTGTCCCCTCCATGACCTTTCCCAGCCTGTCCTCTCCCAGCTTGTCCACTTCCAGCCTGCCCTCTCCCAACCTGCCCTCTCCAAGCCTGTCCCCTCCCTGCCCTCTCCCAGCCTGTCCCCTCCCTGCCCTCTCCCAGCCTGTCCTCTCACTGCCTGTTGTCGTGTCCCGGTGGCAGCGGGCAGCAGGCAAGAGCGTGCACTGCGTCCCCGAAGTAACTTAGGGGCCTGTGCAAGCAAGAAGTACGCCCCCCTCCCACCAATCCCTGTTAGGTAGTGGAAACTGTCCAAACTGGGGTGCAGACAGCCCCTCTCACCTTTCGGCCTGGTACCACTGCACCAGCCGCACTACTTCCCTACGGACCGTTCTCCACTTCAGCCCCGTCTAAATTACAATTCCTGCTTGGGACTCTTTTGCCTGCTTGTGCTTGTTTTCGTGACCCTGTTGCCTGCTTGTGCCTCCGTGTGCCCCTGTTGCCTGCTTGTGCCTCCGTGTGCCCCTGTCGCCTGCTTGTGCCCCTGTTGCCTGCTTGTGCCTCCGTGTGCCCCTGTCGCCTGCTTGTGCCTCAGTTTTCGTGCCCCTGTCGCCTGCTTGTGCCTCCGTGTGCCCCTGTTGCCTGCTTGTGCCTCCGTGTGCCCCTGTTGCCTGCTTGTGCCTCCGTGTGCCCCTGTTGCCTGCTTGTGCCTCCGTTTTCGTGCCCCTGTTGCCTGCTTGTGCCTCCGTGTGCCCCTGTTGCCTGCTTGTGCCTCCGTGTGCCCCTGTTGCCTGCTTGTGCTTCCGTGTGCCCCTGTTGCCTGCTTGTGCCTCCGTGTGCCCCTGTTGCCTGCTTGTGCCTCTGTGTGCCCCTGTTGCCTGCTTGTGCTGTGTGGGTGTCTGTGGAAGGCTCTGTGTGGGTGTGTGTGTGGAGAGCTTTGTGTGGCTGTGTGTGTGGAGAGCTTTGTGTGGCTGTGTGTGTGGTGGGCTCTGTGTGGCTGTGTGTGTGGGGGGCTCTGTGTGGCTGTGTGTGTGGGGGGCTGTGTGTGGGTGTGTGTGTGGGGGGGCTCTGTGTGTGTTTGTGTGTGTAATTTGCGAGAGATAAAGCTAGTGGCATTGTAAATGACAAGGCCATTTATTTATGTTAAAAAAACATAAATAAAAATAATGTCAAGAGCAATGCCAATAGCTCTAACTTTAACAAAGGCAAAACCATTGCATTGTAAATGCTTGTTGTTAAAGGTAGCCGATAATTTTCTTCAGATTCTGGCGAGGAATTCTGTGCGGCAGCCATTTCACCAAAATCTTCGGAAAGATGTAAAACGTTCTTCTCTCTTGAGAGTAAAGAAGATAGTGAGGGAAGTGGGTGGGGTCAGAGAAAATTCCAGAACAGAAACTACTAAGAACCAATTGGAAGTGTTGTTTTCGAGTCACTTGACTTGACATGCAGGACGTGTACGCGATGACATGTCCCTGGTTACGTACATCATTTGGAAGTATCGGTCTAATTCACTGAAGTTTCAAAATTTAAAGAGTAGGAAAGCTAAACACAGCCTGATCTTGTACATCTTCTCAGAGGATCCAAGTTCAAAATTGTTAAAGTATAAAACTTTTTATGTTTCTGCCCCAGGTGCGCGCACCCGGTCGCGCACGAAAGTTGAAAAAGGCGTTGTGTTCGATTCAGTCAAAAGTTTCAAAACGTTAAAAAGAAGGCAAGGTACAGTCTCCTTGACCTATTATAACTTTTCTGGGCGTTCTATGAAGAAATTCGATAAGTTGAAACTGCAATGTTTTCCGGAAATATATAGCGCGGAGCGCGCACCCGATCGCGCACGAAAGTTTACAAAGGCGATCTCCTACAAATACTGACAAATCTCAAAACGTTCAAAAAAAGGCAAAGTAGACACTCCCTAATCCACTAGAGCTTCAAAAGGCGTCCCTAAACAACTCTACAAATCAACAAAACTGTTTTTTCCGATAAAAACATTTACTGAAATTCATTGATAAAAGTATAAGTTGTAATCACGATATAATTAATAATTAGCATTTTAAAAACCTATGAAATTCACTGAAAAAAACCATTGGTTTTAAACCTGTTATAGTTAGGAAGTAGCATTCAAAAAACCTATGGAATTCACTGAAAAAACCATAAGTTTTAAACACGTTATAGTTAGGAAGTTGTATTTAAAAAAACCTATGAAATTCACTGAAAAAACCATAGGTTTTACACACGTTATAGTTAGGAAGTAGCATTTACAAAACCTATGAAATTCACAGAAGATATATATGATACTGACTGCCAGTAACCACACATCTGATACATAAAGCATAATAGTTGATATAAAAACCCATGAAAAGATTGGCGAAACTGGGAGAAAAACATGATTCCATGGCTGAACCGTTGATCTGACGATACAGATTCCCATTGGAAAGAAAAATATTGTTTTCCAAACAATATTCCATCATTTTGAGTAACATGGAAGTATGTTGGTCAAGTACTGTCAAAAAAGTCAGGAACCCACAGTAATGGGTCCAGAGACCAAGTTTGTGTGTATGGTTACTGCGTAATTCTGTGGTCGACATGTTTCAAGCTCCCCAAGCTTTTCATCAGGACTATACAGGGTCCAGCCCTGTATATTCCACTCCTATATTTAAATAAATAGGATTGGTTAAACTATTGCGCTGTTAATTTTAAACATGCGTTTTTATACATACGAATTTCTATTTCATTGGCGTATATGTATTGGTGCTAAATTGCACTTCTCATGGTCTCAGGCGAGGGCGGGATCACCTCGTGGAAACATTGTTCCTTTTCAGCGACACCGCTCGGGATTACCTGCTCGATCCTCACCCGACCACAAGACACTGATCTAGCCCAATTTAAGGTTAGATAACAGTGTTACCCCATTTTTAACATATACCAAACTAGGAGCAGAATAAATTGTTAAGGCCCACTAGCACGGTATTTTAATCACACAACCACTCCACCACCACAACACTTTACACCACACATAGCCTTTCACAAATACAGTGCTCCTGCGTAGTTCGCTAGTCGCAGCACGCCCCTTTTCGTAGAGAACTGGGATGGCCCCAATGATGAAGCATGTCACCGTGGGGAAACCCCGGTGAGTGAGGGGACTCTAGAAAGAAATTTTTCTTTCTCATGGTAGATACTGACAGAATTACGCAGTAACCATACACACAAACTAGGTCTCTGGACCCATTACTGTGGGTTCCTGAGTTTTTTGACATGAACTGGAGGCTGACCTAGTTTTGCTTTATCCTCCTTCTCCCCCCTTTTTACTCTGGTCAAGTACTGTCTACATGCCTCCAGTCCCTGCTGATGGTCGAAGATGGTATAAAGACTGCACGTCAAGCGTTATGAGCATCGAGTCTTTATCCCATGTTAAAGTGTCAATTTTGTTTAAGAAGTCCTTCGTGTCCCTCACATAGCTATTGAAAGTGATTACATATTCTCTGAGGAAGTGATTTATGTATTTGGACACCCATTCTGAACCACTGCCCCTGGACAACACTATGGGTCTGCCTGGTGGTCTAGTGGCATGTTTGTGAACCTTGGGTAAGAGATAAAATACTGGAAGTACCAGATAAACAAACACATTTCAAATAGCAAAACTCTTCCCAAGTGAGGATCCCCTTGTCCCTTCATTCTAGTAAGAGATCCCAAATGATGGTAATGCTGAGATTGTGTCTATATTGAGGTCTCTCTAGGTGCAGACACAGCACGTGGAGTACCATTGTCCCACACACCTCCCCTTTTTTTCTACCCACCACGTTGCCCACCCCGATTGGTTGTTGACAGTTGCATTTCAACTTTATTGATCATACTGCCGCCGACACTCACGCTGGATGTGGTGGATTCTTGAGGGGGCGGTGTCTTGGGCGGGCCCTGGGATGATGCAGCACCAGGGGCACGACCGGGTGGGGAATGCGTGCATGATTTACTCTTTTTGACCACTGCAGCTCGTAATATGGTCAGTAACATGTATTGTTTATTATGTACCAAGTGTATATATATTTGTGACCATGGGACTTAGAAAATATATATTATTAATTACATTGACCATCTGCGATATACAAAGTATTTTACGATTACATTTACGTTGCAACCAAGGAACACTGTTTTTCATGTTTTTATATCAACTATTATGCTTTATGAATCAGATGTGGGGTTACTGGCAGTCAGTATCTTACGAGTCACAGGCAACTCATGTTACAGTCCCATTTCTGTTTCTATGTTACTTTGTTATACATATTTGGTGTTTGAGTGCATGATCTTCATGTGATCAAGCCACTACGTGTGGTGAAACGCGTTGTGTGGATTAAACATCCTTGACACTGTTTGATGTTTAGCGTGTTTCCTTGCCTGAGAGCGCGCTGACCTGCTTTGCTCGGATTCATTTAATTTGCCGGTTCTCTCCGCCGGCGTGCACGCCGCTTTCCAAGGGTCCAGAGGGGTCTAGAAGGAGTTACTTTGGCGTTTGGATATATATATATATATATATAAATATATATATATATATATATATATATATATATATATATATATATATATATATATATATATATATATATATATATATTCACTGAAAAAAACATAGGTTTCACACATGCTATAGTTAGCTGGACATTTCACTCATACAAACCATTGAAATTCCCCCGCTATAGTTAGTTCAGCTAACTATAACTTGCGTGCCCGCAATGCACTGCTGATGACGTCACATATTACATTATTCATGACATGGCCAGTGACATCACTCATGACATCACTGATGTAAAATACCGCATTTAGTGATGAACTAACATTAGAGATTGACCACTTGGGCTTTATTTTGTGTGCAGGAACATTTGCAACGGAAGGGCTGTGTACCGTTTTGTATCTTTGCCCACTAGGGCTAAATTCATGCATTCATTTCCCTACATGCATTCGACAATTTAATAGAGTTAATAACTGAATAATGATATTCTCTAGTTAAAGGAATTTTTACGTGCATTTTGGGATATATGAATTTGTTCCAGGCGCTTCTTAATTTTTATGCATTACGTGATGTTATTATTTATTTGCGGATATGCTAAGTTTGTCGATATTTCATGAGTTAATTCTTGCTTACTCTTGTTGGTTAATAAGCCCGCTTTGTTAAATAGTGACTGCACGAGCTCTACATATGCTTGTAAAGTCTGTTGTTTAGTTTTATCACTTTGTGGTTTCACGTGATTGGGTCACATGGTGCAATTCATAGAACATACTATGAAGGTTCATAGAACATACTATGAAGGCTGTTATCGTCGTTTTATCGGCAGTGTCCTGTCGATGAAACCGATGATAACGTATTACGTCTCCTTCATAATATGCCCCAAGTATCGTCGCTTTTTTGCATAATTGTCCTGAAAAAAAGCGTCAATACTTCAGCTTGTGAATAGAGCTCTTTTTGGTACAATGAGTTAGTTCTGAAAAGAACTTTTTTTTAAAAGAAATTTTTTTTAACAAGTGTTATATTGTTTTGATTTTTAAAACTGGAGCCGAAATTTTGAACTTTAAAACTGTGAAACTGGATCAAAATGAAATGAGAAAAATCATCTTCTGTCGAAGCATTGATGATTATTAATTCTAATTTCAATAAGAGTGAGGCTCTGCTCTCCGTACACAATAATTTCTCCACACAAGTTGCATTTCATATGCACCTTTGACAAATATGGTCTCAAGTCCATCTCTGCACTGGATGGAGATGCAGGTTGTCCACCAGAAGATGTGCTGGCCACAGCTGATGGTAGTTGTGTTGCCAGAGCTCTTGTCGATGCCTGTGCAAATTTCTCAGGATGCACTTGTCTCACATGCCTCATCATCGTATGTATTGAAAAGGAATTCTTTTTCGAAGGATTTCCTCTTGAAAGAACTGCGTGACAAATTGTGCAAGTGACTTTGGGCGCATTCGCTTTTTTTTGTTCCTTAGGAAAAGTAAAAAATTGCCAGATGAAAGATTCCTTCCTTTTTGTTAAAGGTAGCTGATAATTTTCTTCAGATTCTGGCGATGAATTCTGTGCGGCAGCCATTTCACCAAAGTCTTCGGAAAGATGTAAAACGTTCTTCTCTCTTGAGAGTAAAGAAGATAGTGAGGGAAGTGGGTGGGGTCCGAGAAAATTCCAGAACAGAAACTACTAAGAACCAATTGGAAGTGTTGTTTTCGAGTCACTTGACTTGACATGCGCACATTAGGACGTGTACGAGATGACATGTCCCTGGTTACGTACGTCATTTGGAAGTATCGGTCTAATTCACTGAAGTTTCAAAACGTAAAAAGTAGGAAAGCTAAACACAGCCTTATCTTGTACATCTTCTCAGAGGATCCAAGTTCAAAATTGTTAAAGTATAAAACTTTTTATGTTTCTGCCCCAGGTGCGCGCACCCGGTCGCGCACGAAAGTTGAAAAAGGCGTCGTGTTCGATTTAGTCAAAAGTTTCAAAACGTTAAAAAGAAGGCAAGGTACAGTCTCTTAGACCTATTATAACTTTTCTGGGCGGTCTATGAAGAAATTCGATGGGTCGAAACTGCAATGTTTTCCGGAAATATATAGCGCGGTGCGCGCACCCGGTCGCGCACGAAAGTTTACAAAGGCGATCTCCTAGAGGGGTCCAGAAGGAGTTACTTTGGCGTTTGGATATATATATATATATATATATATATATATATATATATATATATATATATATATATATATTTTTTTTTTTTTCTCCAGTCCTGACCAAAACAATAGCAATCAGGCGCTGACTCCGTGGGGTCATGTACAGAAACAAGTATTTTATTTTCTCAGTGCATTAGGATTGACGCGTTTCGACGGTCAAAGCCGCCTTGCTCACAATATATATATTCACTGAAAAAACATAGGTTTCACACATGTTATAGTTAGCTGGACATTTCACTCATACAAAACCATTGAAATTCCCCCGCTATAGTTAGTTCAGCTAACTATAACTTGCGCGCCCGCAATGCACTGCTGATGACGTCACATATTACATTACTCATGACATGGCCAGTGACATCACTCTTGACATCACTGATGTAAAATACCGCATTTAGTGATGAACTAACATTAGAGATTGACCACTTGGGCTTCATTTTGTGTGCAGGAACATTTGCAACGGAAGGGCTGTGTACCGTTTTGTATCTTTGCCCACTAGGGCTAAATTCATGCATTTATTTCCCTACATGCATTCGACAAATTAATAGAGTTAATAACTGAATTATGATATTCTCTGGCTCTAGTTAAAGGAATTTTTAAGTGCATTTTGGGATATATGAATTTGTTCCAGGCGCTTCTTAATTTTTATGCATTACGTGATGTTATTATTTATTTGCGGATATGCTAAGTTTGTCGATATTTCATGAGTTAATTCTTGCTTACTCTTGTTGGTTAATAAGCCCGCTTTGTTAAATAGTGACTGCACGAACTCTACATATGCTTGTAAAGAACTACAAGTCTGTTTAGTTTTATCACTTTGTGGTTTCACGTGATTGGGTCACATGGTGAGAGTTTAAAAAGCGCTTTGTAAATAGAAAACTTTATTCGTGAACAAGCCTGCTGGGACAGGCGAAACGCGTTAAAGAGTGACATTAAAATTTCAAAATACTTCACCACATGGCGTCGTTTTTCCTCATGGTATGTGAGGTTGAGGTTGGAGATATATATATATATACACACACACATATATATATCTCAAACAAAAACCTCTACTCCACACCAGGAAAAGAGCACATTTGGGTTGAAGGCCTCTTTATTAGATCTTGCCTCCTCTGACCCAGCAAAAAAGAAACACGTTTCAGCTGTCGCAGCAGCCTTCTTCAATCATAATGTGCGACATTTTGGTGTCGGCCTATATATATAAAAAAATTCCTAGACAGAAAAGTTCATGAGGGCTACTATTGACCAAGTCATTAAAACCAGTGGACAAAGGCATGAATATTGCAATTAATACTGTACAAATGTGGCAAACGCTATTATTAAAAATAAAACACATAATGCAAAAATATTTGTTAATAAAGTGCATAGTGCAAAAAACGAGCCACTGTAATACAGAACCTTAATTTTATTTGAACACTGGAAAATAAAATGCCTTCATTTTGTTTTAACCTAATAGTCACTGTAAACCATTTTACTAAAACCATCGCATTAGACATATGCTTAAACAGTGTTATTCAAGGAGACACTGTATATTCTATTGCTGATATTTAACATATGAATGCACCATGAGGAAATGATCGAGCAGTCACGTCTGGCTATTTGTTAAAGGATATTAACAAGATTAGACGCACTCCTTTCACCCTCGGTGCCACATGCTAACTGCACAATGTAAATCATGAATTGCATTTGACCATTTAACACCACATCTGCGCAGTTCAAACCCTGTTGTAGGTACCAAAATACAGGATAGTGTCCAATTGTATTGGCCAGGACTAGGGTTACCATCAGGGTCAGATTGGGATCCCAATTTGGCCCGGGCACTGACGAAAAAAGTGGCCCACATTCACGGGTGTGGCCCACATTCACGGCCATGCCATTTCATGAAACACACAAGGAATGTAAGTGGGAGGATATTGCTCTTTGGAAGGGCACAGGGCCAAGGTGACAATGTCCTACAAGCTGAACACCTGAAAATTAGACAGGCCCCTTTCTATTACCAAATTATTCCCAGCCCCTCCAGCGCAGGAGCATCCGAAAACAGCATGTCCCCTTTCTATTACAAATTTATTCCTCAGACCTTCAGTGCAGGAGCAACTGAAAAAATAGTGAGGCACCTTTCTCTTAAAAAATTATTCCCAGCCCTCCAGCGCAGGACCATCTGAAAACAGCAAGGCCCCAGCTATTTGTAAATTACTCAACCCTCCCCAGTCCTTCACTGCCTCAGGGCAATGGGTGGCAGGAGAGGGGCTAAAGCAAAAACATAGCTTCTGGGCCATCCATGGGCTGGGGGGGGCTAAGGTGCAGATGGTGCAGTTCCCCACATCACCTGGCCCCCATAGTGAGATCCATTCTTCCTCCCCACTATGCCCTGAATGAAGGGGTGTGGGCAGGTGTTAAAGCAAACACTGTTTCTGGGCTGCTGGGCCCCAGGGGGCCGAGGTGAAAATAGCTCACAGGCCTGGCCAACACCTGCCACCCTGGGAGGCAGAATCAGGCAAAAAATCACCCCTCCCTAGCCCACCATCAGCGTGATTGTTTGGCAGGGCTGGGGGTCAAGGAGAGGCCACAGCTGATCATCACTGAACTGGCCAGGTTCTAACTAGATGATCTCCCCCGTTGGTTTGGTCTCCCCCTACTCAGAGGGGAGATTACAAATACAGCTATGAGCTATCTAGATGCTCTCCCCCATTGGTTTGGTCTCCCCCTACGGGGCTTATGGGAAGGGGAGATCATCCCGATGGGGAGATAAAACGATGGAACACCGGGCGAAGCTGCTTTCCTCTCCCTGTCAGTGCTCTCTGTGGACTGGTAAAGAGGGAAAAACCCACCCACAGAGTGCACTGAGACACCGGCCCTTCGGTCCATGCCGGAGTGCCCGCAGTGCCAATCCGCCCCTGTGTACCATAATGCCTCAGTCTCGTATCAAGCAGTTACTCGAATGCGCCGCCGATGCACACCCCCAAGTTCGAATTATACCTGACTAACTCGAGCACTGTAGAGCAAGACTCGATGTCATGGACTCTGCCGTTGAAGAGCAATACTCTGTATCACAGCGTCCTTTTTCCATTTTTTCCTTTATTCATTAAGGTTCATTTAATCGTTCTGCATACCCACCGAAGTTTGTATTATGCCTGACGAACTCGGGCACTGAAGAGCAAAATTCAGCGTCACAGACTCGGGCAATGAAGGGCAAGGCTCGGTGTCACGGCATTCTTCAGACATGCCAACCCTCCAGATTCAGGCGTGAGACTACCGATTTGAAGGCTAGTCTCCCGCCTCCCGATTCCTACAAGCAAAAACCTGATTCCTCGGGGTTTTAGCTGACAGGGCTTGGTACTGTGTAAAGTGATAATTCTTCAAGCAAAGAGTGGAGATGTAGGGGCTCTCGAAGAGGTGAAAAGCCAACAAAGCGTCATTAACAAGGGAATCGTCTTTTAAAGACCTGCGAAGTACTGGGGGGGGCTATTTAAGCCTGGGCTGCCACAGGGGGGTGGGGGGTGCATGTACTGCCAACAACCTGCCAGGCCAGTGCCCAACACTTGCACCACCCTCTCTGCCTGCCATTATGCTCAATGCTTCTGAAAGGTAAGAAAAAAACGTGCATTTGCGTTTCAAATGTCCGATCCTACAGCAGCACACTTCCAAAGCCCATACATGCCAGTAACCCGATTCAAATCCCCATTCTCCCGATTTTTTTTTAAATCTCCCACTTTACTCTCCTGAAATTTTGGCATGTGTGATTCTTTTTCATAACAATATTGTACGTTTAATCCTCCATCGTGTCTGCATGCCTTTCTTAACTGGCCTAAATTCCAGGCTCACAAAGGGTTACTGAATAAATTAGTCCTGTGTGTATGGGGCCTTCTGTGATGAGCATATATTCATGAAGTCTCCACTCGTGCAGCCGCATTCACCATGTAAACGTACACATAAGCAGGGTCTGGGGAGACCAATATACAAAAATATATACAGTAACCCTTAAGGCAGGATCACCTCGATATAGTGACCCAATGAAGATGTACCTGGGTTGATGTAGTGCAAGTACACTGTGCTGTCACACACTGCTGGTTGAACAGAGAGAATGAGAGAGGTTGACCCATCAGTTGCTGCTTCAGCCGTCTGAAGAACCTCATACAACGACACAATTAACAGCTTCAGCTGTGCTGTTAGGGATGATAGAAGAAATAGTAAGGGTATGAATATTAATTTCAACGCTTTCCTCTTTTCCACCCCCTCCTTCTTAGTACCCCATGATGTGGCATTCATTTTAGTTATCTTAGCTAGCTCAGTTGTCTTAGTTCTCTGTATCTTTGAGCATTCTAATTCAGTTTCAACTACTTCCAAGGATACACCTTGGATTTGGCCATATGACAGGTCCGCCCATTGAGCATCATTGTGCTTGTACCCATTACACCAACATGGCTTCAAGCCACACACAAACTGACTATTCCCCTGTGTCACCATTGTGGGTAAGGGCATACCACAACGCATTGATTTATTTCAACTGTTTCCTCTTGTTGTGGTGTGTTCACTTTGCTTTTCTATCAAACCCACAGGCAAGCTGCATGGAATGAAGCCTTTAGACATTGAAATTTTGACATAAGAAGAGTGAGTTGAAAGCTATCAAGGAATATTCTGTTGTCAAGGAGGTTCAAAGATTTTGTAAATGGATGAATTGTACACCTGCTGTCAGGAAGCTAGCAACGTACTATTGTGGGTATTGCAGACATTGTAAGGAAGGGATGATATTACTTTGAACTCACAATACAATTGGTGAAACCTTTGCTTTTCTGAATGTTTTCACTTACCCAGTGTGACATACAGTGCCCTACTGATGTCAGGGTGCAGGGAAAGCATCAGTGCTTAATTTGAGACAGTGGTTGCTGGTTCGGCCCACCAACACTTGTTTTAGAGACCTGCACTTAGTTTAGCTCAACAGACTTTGATTCAGAGCAAGAGAGAGTAAAATACAAAAGTGGGAAAGGAGGAGGAGGAAAAAACAGAAACGTTGTTACAAAGAGAGAAAGCAGGGAGGAAATAGAACCTGCAGAAGTGAGATAAAGAGGCATAGAGTGTGTGGTGGTGGATTAAAAAGGCAAGAGTACATAGGCTTGGTATTCCACACCGTTGACCTTCGCTAGCGCTTCTGAGCAAAAGTTTGGGCCCTGGCACTCTTTTGTTTAGAAATAAACAATTGAAAGCATAGGAGGCAGTAGGACCCTAGGACCGTCACCCTGATACTTTGGCCATGGACACACTTCTTCTTGTGAAGAAGGACAGGAAGTGCGACACAAGAGACATTCAGGACTACATCAGCATAGGAGTGGCATGGGTGGAGAGGCGCTGCACTAGATGAAGAACAAGAGTTACAGGGAACTACAAATGAGGAATTGCATTTATTTTACTCAGTGCTTTAAATAGGCAGGTACTGTCCGGCACTGATTACCCACACTTCTTTAATTTGTAAGGGAGATTGCCTGCACTTCTCAGCTCTGCTGCAATACACTTAAGGGGAGAGTACCGGCACTTCTCAGAAGCACACAGGTATACTAAATAGTGTGTACCTGTACTTCTATACTTCCATTTAAAGCACTGATGTTACTGTAATAGTCCTTCAATGATGCGAGGAATGCTGAGGCTTCCACAAAATAGTATTGAAGCAAATGATTTGAGCCTGAAGAGGGAGCCTGAGGACTTGCACCAGAGCATTCATCATATCAAGGACTGATCACCAGATGTACAACAAAATACTTATTCCATTTTAAATTAGCACAAGGGTTTTATGTGGTGTTAAACGTATGCGTAACGGCGTTGTCTGCTTTCACTGCATGCATAATAAATACACATTAACAAATTAAATGCATTTTCTAAGCTGTATATACGATAACCATGTAACTAGTTAATCTTCCTTCTCTAAAATCCTTGCATCATTACAAAAATTCCAGTCCTCTTTCAAAGCTAACCCATCTATTTCTAGAGTCTCGCTTGCTATTAATCTTCCTATGTCAACATTAAATTATGTTTTTGTTTGTGCTGCTTCATTACGAGAGCTAGGGAATGACACCAGATGACAAAAGACCCGCGCATCTATGATAGTTTAACGCATACGTAGCACCATTAAGTGAACAGTAGGCTTAATATCCCATCCGAAGCTTCCGTCTCATTTACTCACACTGGGAGCCGAACAATGGCCGCGGCCTGCTGCACTAAATTTGCCGGAGCAGAACAATTAAGCTGTTAATCTCTTTACGAAGCTGTCTCTTCCTCATTAGCATCTGCTTGCGTGACACCCGCAGAGCACTGAATACTAAACACAACTGCTCTCCTTGACCCAATCAGGAGAGCCGCGAGCGCCTCGGCTTGTGCCCGCCCCCTCGCCGCTACAGGTGGTCATTAATGCGGCGATGGTAAACACATCTACAGTGACGGTTGGGTTGATGCCCCGCGAGTCGCCGTGAAATCCACCAGTTCCCGCTTAATCGTTTATAACTACGCTGCAATTAAGACACATGCTTGCTTTCCCCCCAAAACATGATACTAGATAATAGTAAGTGCACTCAGATACCTCAGCCAGTACTCCCCGTCACAAAATTAACTGACACGTGTTTGGTTTATCAGTTGGCCGTGGTTCTTTTTATTTTTCACGCAACTTCAACCTCTGTCCACTCCTTTGAGCCCCAGGCCACTGCATTTCTATGTCAGGACAGGAGGCTCCGATTATGCTTTCTCATTTCTTTTAATGAAATGCTCAGCAGCCAATAAAAAATAAACAAAACTACATATCCCATGAACACCAGGGAGTAACCATAGAGTATAGCGTATAAAAGGTCACAACATTAGTCTGTATTCCTCTTTCTTTGCTGCTCCGCAGCCAGTTAAGTGCATTCTATTTACTACTCTTGGCATTCTACTGTTTGTTTGCTTTGTGCCTTGTTGCTTACTGTGGCTTTGTGCTTTGCCTTTGCGCAGTGTGTCGCGCGTCTGGGGGCTCGGTCTCCGTTGTTTTCTACGCGCGTTTCGCCGCTTCTAGCGTTATGTTTACTTTGTTGCCGGAGCGTGTGCCTCACCTCCGTTTCTGTTGCCGAGCGCTTCCTAGCTGCTCGCGCGCTTATTGTGGAGCGGGAGCAGGGGTTCCGTTTGCTTTTGGAGCGCGAGCGCTCTTTCGGCGGTTTTCAGTGGCAGGCGACAGTCGCGCATGCGCGCTGTCCCATTTCCGGTTGATTTCACCTCAGCTGGTTGAGTGACGGCGTTTGTTGACGTCTTGCCCACGGCCTGTCATTGGAATTAACCCCGTCTGACGCCGAGGTCTTTTTGAGGACTTTGGTTGTATTTCCTGGCATAGGCTCTGCCTAGAGTGTTTGTTTTGTGCAGGCTTTGGCTCCCTCCACGTTTTATTTATTAGCAAGTCAGGTTTGTTCCTGCTTTTAAGCCTGCTTTGGGGTCTATACACTCCCCCTTGACTTGTGTTTTTCCAACACTCCATATTTTCTAGTCGTCTTGTGGGCATTTTACCTCTACCTTGGTGTAGAATGGCTGACTATTATGATGACGCTGAAGACGACTATTATTATGCTGATGAGGAGGAAGGCTCCTTGGAACAGGATTTAGTTGAACAGTTAGATAAGGGTGTTCAACAGTCCGTTAACAAAGCACTGGTACGTGCTATTAATCCTTTGAAGCGTCACCTAAACCTTTATGCACAGCAGCAGGGCTGGTTGCCTGCTTCCAAGAAAACAGCGAAATCTCCTGTTAACCCTCACAAGACTGACTTTCAGCGTCTGGCGAAGAGTTTGGCGTCTGCGCCATCCACAACTACTTGTCTTCACGATGCTGATTCAGACAACGCACAGTCTTCCGCATCTTCAGACCATGTTTCTCCCCCTCCTAAAAAACGGGTCTGTAAGGAACATTTTGTAGATGCTCCCGAGCGTCCTTCGGTGCTCAATTTCGAGCCTGCAGACATCATTCATCCGAACTCTTCCTCATGGATGCCTTCTCCGGCTGTAGCTTCTTACATTGAGGCGCATATCCGCCAGCCTTTTGAGGCTTCAGTTCGAGCCCGGTTGCGCTCAGAGTGCCCGAGGCCTGATTTGTCTGCCCATTTGGCTGAGACACCAGACGTTGACCCCATGATGGTCACATATTTGAAAAAATATGCCAAGGACCCGAAGAAAGGCCTTGATAGATCTTGGCGGTCCTGTCAAGATAAGATGTTGGACCTACTTGGGCCTCTCACTAAGATTTTAGATCTAGGTTACAGAGCCCAGGAAGCTTCTGCCCGTGTAAATCCCAAGGAGATGATCGAGTGGGCACAACGGGCGATCTGCCAATTGGGTAATGCCAATTGTGCAATGTCTGCAGAACGTCGCAGGTCCATCCTGTTGAAGCTTTACCCTAGACTCTCTGAATTGGCCACTTCAGAATCGGGCCCTGAAGCGGACGGCCTCCTGTTTGGTCAGCCTTTTCTTAAGGAGCTCACGCGTTTTGTTTCCACCTTCAGTGGCATTGACAAGGTGCAGGCTTCCTTGCGGCGGGCCATGCGTCCGGTTTTTGGAAAGGCCGGACGAGGTAGGGGACGCTCGTTCGGCCGTGGTTCTGCCAATCAGTCCCAAAGAGGCAATTCCTCTCAGCACAGAGGATCTTACGACGCAGGTTATTCAACGAGAGCCAACTTTTATCCTTCAAGAAAAGGAAAAGGCCAGTACGGCAAAGGACGTTCAGGTGGTCAGCAGGGACACTACCAGGATACCCACTCTACAGGTGAGCCTGATTCGTGCATGCGATGTGATGTTGGGGGGTCGCATTCAGTTTTTCCTGCAGAATTGGCGCATGCTCTCCAGCGATGCATGGGTGCTACAAACTGTTCAAGGGTTCAGAATAGAATTCTATCACCCGATGCATCAGACTCGTCCTCCTCCCTGTTTACATTTTTCTCTTCAGGATCAGGTTTGTCTCTCCGAGGAGATAGACTCTCTCCTCGGAAAAGGGGCGGTTGTTCCAACCTCCCGTCATCCGAAGGGATTTGCCAGTTCAGTCTTTCTGGTCGAGAAAAAAGGGGGCGGCTCTCGCCTTGTTCTCAACCTGAAAGACTTCAACGGAGGGGTCGTCTATCGGCATTTCAAAATGGAGGGAATCTATCTCTTGCGGGATCTCCTTCGAGAGGGGGATTGGATGGTCCGTCTGGATCTCAAGGATGCGTACCTCTCGGTTCCGATTTACAAACCGCATCGCCGTTTTCTCCAGTTTCTCTGGCAGGGAGTCTGGTACGAGTATCAGGTTCTCCCGTTCGGTCTTTCGTCGGCACCATGGTGCTTCACGAAGCTGTTGAGACCGGTTGTGGAGCATCTTCGGTCTCAGGGTGTCAGGTTAATTATTTATCTGGACGATATTCTCCTTATGGCGGATTGTCCACTCAAACTTCTTCAACATCTGGAATTGTCCATCACTCTATTACAGTCTCTGGGTTTTCTGATCAATGTTCAGAAATCGGTTTTGGTTCCAGCCCAGCGTATCGATTTCCTGGGCTTCCAGATCGACTCGGTGGCTTGTCAACTTCTCTTGCCCAACCAAAAGATGAGTTATATCAAGAGAGAGTTGACATCTGTTATTTCCAGACCGACTGTGTCATTGAGGTCGTTGGCACGAGTGGTAGGTCTGCTGGCGTCGTCCATTCAGGCGATTTTTCCGGGCCCCCTGCATTACAGAGCAATGCAGCGACTCAAAATTCTTCATCTCCGGAAAGGCCTCGGATATTCCGATCAGATTCCTCTTACGGAGGAGGTCCGTTGGGAGATGCAGTGGTGGTTGGACCACATGGAGGCCTGGAATGGTCGGGCCCTCTTCGGTGTGTCCCCGGATCTAGTGATAGAATCCGATGCCAGTCGGTGGGGTTGGGGAGCCCGTTGCGGCTCGGTCTCGACCGGGGGTCGTTGGTCCCCTCAGGAATTGACACTTCATATCAACTGTCTGGAACTCCTAGCGGGTTCCTTTGCGATCAAATGTTTTCCCCCCCTGCAAACAAGTTGTTGTGTCCTTCTCCGGATGGACAATGTATCAGCGGTCCGCTATGTGAACAAACTGGGCGGGACCAGGTCCAAGGTCCTAGCGGAGATCGCCAAAGATTTTTGCCACTTCTGTCTGCAGAAGAAGATCACTGTTATTGCGGAGTACCTTCCGGGATGCCACAATCAGAAAGCGGACTGGCACTCCAGACATCTCCGGGATTACAGCGATTGGAGGCTGCATCCTCGAGTCTTCCGTGCTCTCCATCGGCGTTGGGGTCCTTGTCAGCTAGATCTCTTTGCCTCACGCCTCAATGCGCAACTTCCGCGCTTTTACAGTTGGAGACCGGACCCTCAGGCTCTGGCCACGGATGCCTTTCTCCAGCAGTGGCCATCGACTCTTTGCTATGCCTTCCCACCATTTCTAATGATTCCCAGAGTATTGGCCTACTCCAAACGATTTCAGACGGATCTGATTCTGATTGCCCCTCTCTGGAGGGCTCAAGCGTGGTTTCCGGTCCTTCTAGAAATGTGTTCGGCTCCACCATTTCTCCTTCCCCCGTTGTGGAATCTCCTATTGGACCCCCTCGGAGGTCCTCATCCCCTGATCCTCTCAGGCTCCCTGCACCTTCTCGCGTGGAGGATCTCGGGGATCGCTGGTCGCTCCCGGGCCTTTCAAGCGACGCTTCCAAGTTCCTTAGTGAGGCATGGGCTCCCAATACTCACAAACGGTATAAGGGATCTTGGAAGCGTTGGTGCGATTGGTGTTCACAACAACAAGTTGATCCCGTTTCAGCAGGTATCAGTATGATTGTTAATTTCTTGGCCTCTTTAGCCACCTCTGGTCTTGCTTATTCGACTGTCAATGGTTTCCGTTCAGCTATCTCGGCGGGTCATGCCCACATCGATGGGAAACCCGCGGGTGAACATCCCTTTGTTTCCAGGTTGCTTAAAGGAGTTCGTTTTGCAAAACCTCCCACTCCTAAGTATGTTACCTTATGGGATGTTTCAGTTGTCCTCAGATTTTTGGAGGCCTGGCCTGCCAATTCTTTCTTGTCTCGCAAGCAACTATCGGCAAAACTGACGATGTTGCTATGTTTGGTCTCGTGTAAGCGCGTGTCGGACGTACACGCTTTAGATCTTGCGGGTTGCAGTTTTACTCCTGAAGGGGTTTCCTTTCGTCTCTCCAGACATACGAAATCTAATACTCCTTCTATTTCTTATCCTTCTTTTCCTTCTCACCCCAACCTTTGTGTGGTTCAATGCCTGAAAGATTATGAGGTGAGTACCGCTTCTTTGCGCTCAGACATGCAGGGTCAGCTGCTGATTGCTTTACAAAAGCCTTTTCGCCCTGTCTCTCCAGCTACCTTGGCGCGCTGGGTGCGGTGGCTTATGTCTGAAGCAGGTATTGATGTTTCTGTGTTTGGCGCACATTCTGCACGTGGAGCCATGGCGTCCAAAGCTTATTCCATGGGTGTTACTCTATTTGATATCATGAAGGCTGCAGATTGGTCATCTGCTTCTGTATTTAAAACGTTTTATTTTAAACCAATTGATAGTGTTGCTTCTGTGGTGGTGGATCGGCTTTAAAAAAGCATAATCGGAGCCTCCTGTCCTGACATAGAATTCAAAATTTGCAAACATTCGTGACAAGAATTTTCAATTCTATTAAGGACTAGGAGGCGAGGATTATCCCACCCGTGTTTCATATTTGTATGCTATTGTATTATGACTGTATACATGCGGTTACAAATATTTCATTCCTTGTTCTCCCTCCCTGACTTACTGTTCAGTATTGTTACTTTGGATATTATGGCTCCGTGTCTTTTTTCCAGGTTCAGACCAGAAGTGATGTCGTTTATTCCTTGGCGGAATCTGTTTCTCCTCCTGGTTTCTGGACCCATGGTTCTTCGGCTGCCTACTTCAGGATCCTCTGGACGACAGCGGCCTGTTTGGAATTGTTGTTCCTGTTGTATTTGGGATTTTACTTTAATTTGGACATTTTTCCACAAAGAAAGAGGAAGACAGACTAATGTTGTGACCTTTTATACGCTATACTCTATGGTTACTCCCTGGTGTTCATGGGATATGTAGTTTTGTTTATTTTTTATTGGCTGCTGAGCATTTCATTAAAAGAAATGAGAAAGCATAATCCTCGCCTCCTAGTCCTTAATAGAATTGAAAATTCTTGTCACGAATGTTTGCAAATTTTGAAGTGTGTCCTACTCACTCAGCATAGCAGAGGGTCAGCGCTGCAACGAGGGCAAATGGTGAAGCCAGCAGGTTAACTCAGTGGCGTAACAAAACGCGAGTGGGCTCCCTGCAAGATATGCTGAAGGGGCCCCTCACACTCACATCAGTAGGGGCTGAGGGGACCCCTTTCAGTATGAGTATGCCTGGGGTCCCCCGCACCGTGGGGGCCTTTGTTACGCCCCTGGGAGAATTGGGTAGCCCCTCGGCACCTACTATTGCCTCCTCACGCTAACTTGCTCGCATGAGATGCATTCTCAACTGTGAAGCGGTATAATACGAGAATACTTGGTATTCATTTTGAAATCATCATGACTGCGTAGAAGCTTGGCCCTGGTATATTTTGGGGCATGTTGGCACTACACAGCAGCTGGCCCAAAGTCTCACAATAAAGTGTATCTATAAAAACCTTTTCGTTGGTTTTGAACGTGTCCTGGTAATCAAGAATCAGTATCGAGAAAAAAAACTGCATTCTGACTGGGTTATCAATTGTTTCTAACTCAAATTTCACGACTGGGTTTAGGACAAAAGGCGCTGTATTTCTTGTGAAACTAAACAAGTGATTATTAGTCCATTCATTCTTCTCGGAGTGACACATCGAATGTTCTACTGTCTGCCTTGAAGGAATTCTAAAAGGATCTGTGTCAGGATCATACATAGTATCAGATGGTTAAATATGGACATGAATTCAACTACTTACTCCAACCACACGACCTTTTAAACAATCTATAAGCACTGAGGTGTTTCACGCACTCCAGTACAGCTGGGCCTAGCTAGAGGTCAGAGGCATTAACTAGTTTTTGGTGAATAACCTTATTCCTCGCTACTTACCGTAAGCAAAGGCAAAGCCAATAGATTTATTTTATTTTATTTATTTTATTTTAAAAGTTTTATATAGCGCTGGCTAAACCCGGAGGTATTAGAGTGCTTTACATGAGCATCAGATCATAGTTACAGGTTACATCGTTACAAATGTTGCCAGTGAAGCCTGTTTGCTTTGCCAATGTGTGTTTCTTCCTAGCTAGCCATGGCACTTTACATGAATGTTCCTCTCTTTGAAGAAAACCATTTAAGGACTGGTGCAGTACAAACATGTGTATGTGCATTGGACATTTTTGATTGGTATTTTAAAACTTTAAAAATGACATTCAAATGGCCGCAGCATGTCCACACACATACAAGGTTGACATCTTTGCGTCAGCTTTCTTTTGTTTGAAGAAAAACTTGCAAAGATGGCCACATAACGTGCATGCATATGAGTGGTGCCAAATTCGAATATTTTTTCTTATACTCTAAGAAAATATTTTAAAAAATACTCATATGCGTGTGCGCTCAGCCATCTTGGCTTGTGTAAAAAATAATTTTTTGATGCTTGCCTGCTGATACATAGGCGGGTGGTGCTTAGAGCTTGATGTGAGTGGAGCAAGTGAATGACGGCATGGACAGTTTTTAATAAACAGAAAAGAAGGTGGGAGAGAAAGGAGAGGGATAAAATAGTACCTTACATGCAATACAATGCACGGTCTGATCACAACAGTGGATGAACACATGCCGTTCAGTGAAACTACTGAGACCAAAATGCTGCTTGGGCCAGACAAACAGAAAATCAGGGAGGAAAGCCATTATATCAGCTGCCATCCAATCAGAAGCTGATCCAATGCCAGCTCAATGTGTTCCAAGTTTTCAATTTTTACTGATTTTTAACAGATACAGATAGAAAATAATACATTGCCTGTCTCTATTTTTAACACCTCTCAGCTCGTCATGAGCCATGATGAGCTCAGCTCGTCATGAGCCGTTGAAACGCACACACAGGGATAATTCCCCTATTGTGCTGAGCGTTCCAAGGGGAACGGGTGCAGCTGTGACGAGCTCAGCTCGTCATGAGCACTGGAGCGCCGTGCGTGACTTGTGAGTGACTCTATGGCATAGAGTCTATGCTGTCCTTCATGAATTCCAGCCGAGCAGCTGAGCATATAGACAGCATGAAGTTTAAAAAAAGGGCGAGATTTCCTTAAATATAGACATAAAACCAACATATATTGTATGTAATACTAATATTTACCTGTTGGTAAAGAGTTTTGTTATAATTGGCTGCCTAATTTTCTAAAACTCAGCAGGCATCAAAGTAAGAGTGTATGTTTATCAGTTACAAAAATGTGGAATAATACCATTTTAAGCATTCGTTTTTTCTCAAAACACAAAATAAATATGATATGGATGAATTCCAATAAAATGGCCCAACACAAATATTGATAAATACATATGAAAATGTTTTTAAAAAATACTATAAAACCGTGTGGGAATAGTAAATATTATCTCACCGGAATATAACGCTTTCTCTGCTGTTTTAGAGACTAGAGTGGGAATAGTAAATGTGATTGAAAAAAATATAAAGTTGTTTCAAGTAAAAACAAAAGTGGTCTTCCTTTAAAAACACTGAAGACACCAACAGCTTTACCAGTGCACTTTTCTCAATTGCAAAAAGTGCTTCACGCTAGCCGTCAGGTTTTCCCAGTTCTCTTTCACCAAGCAAAAAAGAGGCTAAGTAGGACCGGCATAGTTGGTAGATATCTGGGTTACATGTACATGTTTACAAGGAAACAAATCGATTTCTTGTTTGCGCAAAATATTTTCTTATGGTAGCAACCTGCAGAAGGATGCCTGGTAATTATTCTTAATTTGAAAAGGTACCTATCAAGACTAAATGTAGCATGGACTAAGTAAACCTTATATTATTCATTTCCAGTATGGGTGATATCACATCGAAATTACATGAAGCAGTGGATCCCTTCCCCTTTGCAAATGCACGGGAAAATATTTTTTAAGGGCAGGCAGTCCCTGCTATTAAACAAGCATTTACAATGCAATGGTCTCAGCATTGTTAAAGTTAGAGCTACAGGTATTGCTCATGAAAATATTTTCATTTATGTATTTGTTTTTAAAACATGAATAAATGGCATTGTTATTTACAATGCCAATAGCTTAATCACTCGCAAATGCGAGAACTATTGCATTTGCACCCACACACAGAGCCACACACACAAAGCCACCCACACACATACAGAGCCACCCACACGGTCATTCACATAGAGCCACCCCACACACACACAGCCACCCACATAGAGCCAACTACACACACACAGAGTCACCCTCACACAGACAGAGCCACCCACACATAGAGCCACCTATAAAAAAGCTACCCACACAGAGCCACACACACACACACACACACACACACAGAGTCACACACACACAGACAGAGCCACACACACACACAGAGATAGCCACACACACACACACACACAGAGCCACACACACAGACAGAGCCACACACACAGACATACAGAGCCACTCAGACAGACAGACAGAGCCACACACACACAGACAGACAGAGCCACACACACAGACAGACAGAGCCACACACACAGACAGAGCCACACGCACATACAGACAGAGCCACACACACAGACAGACAGAGCCACACACACACACACAGAGCCACGCACACACAGAGCCCAACACACAGAGAGCCCAACACACACAGAGTCCAACACACAGAGAGCCCAACACACACACAGAGCCCAACACACACACAGAGCCCAACACACACACAGAGCCCAAAACACACACAGAGCCCAAGACACACACAGAGCCCAACACACACACACACAGAGCCCAAACACACACACAAACACAGAGCCCAACAAAAGCAGTCCCAGACATGGTGGTCTGCTGAGGCCAGCAGGCCACCATAGCTGGGAGGGCCTGTCATTCCCAATGGGGTCGCAAATTGTGAGAGGCTCATTAATATTCATGAGCCTCTCAATTTGAGACCCCATTAGGAATCGCTAGCAGTGTGAAATACACTGTTGTACATTGGATATAGTGCCTCGCAAATTGCGAGTTGCAAAAAACTCACAATTTGTAAGGTGCTATTTCTATGGTTGGACATCTGGCCCCAAATCAACTAACCACAATCCCATTGGCTAACCCCCAAACCCTAAACCAAATCCCCAATGTATTACTCAGACCCAAACAACTTACTTTAACTCCTTGCGTGCTCAGGACGACCCCCGGCCATCCTATGTCATGCTGGGCGTGTGCTCAGGATGGCCGGGGGCCGTCTGAACGCCGCCTATTCCCCAGCGTGGCGCAAATTCCTCGCCTGAGCTGGAGAATTAATTAGTGGGCTGGCCATCCTGCGCACACGCCCAATGTGACGTAGGACAGCCGGGGGCCGTCCTGAGCACGCAAGGGGTACGCCCCCTAAATATATCCCCGCACAGGGGCAAAACTATCGCCGCAGTGAAGGGATTAAACACTACCCCAAACAAACTTATGCAAACTATAACCACAATCCAAAGTCAAATAAGGGCCTTAGACCTTACCTTACTCCTACAAGTGTTGTGTCATCAACATAAATACTGTGGGTCTGATCTAGAGTTTGGCAGACAGGGAAAAAATGTGGCAGAGTACTCAGTCCTCCAAACTCACGGTCTGCCTGCTCTATCTAGAGTCGGCTGGACTGTGACATTTCAGATGACATTGCCTCAGCTGGCTCCAGCTGAAATCCCTACAGAATCAGCCCAAGGGAGTTGCGGCCATCCCTGCAAAAGCATTAGACTGGTCACCCTATTTAGACAGTCGGATGTATTTTGTTTCTGTTTGGGATCCCAAGGGAAAGCCTGATGGACCTTGACAAACAAAAATCAAATTTTTTCAAAGGCAAACTTTTTCTTAGAGAAAAGTTTGCTGAACGGCTGCATAAAACATTAAGGTCGCTCAGAAAACGTTTCAGCAAATTCACAGGAGTTGCCATTGCAGAAGCTCCTCGGAGGGCACACAAATCTTCACATAGCCAATGGACTTGTGTAAATATGGTGGGTGGTTCTCAGCCAGGGAGGCAGAGGTGGGGGAGAGAACCAACCACCAAACTCTAAATCAGGTCCAAAGTTATTTACATATGGAAATAGCCAAAAGTCAATGATTATTGTTTCAGCCGACTGGCCATAACAATTGAAATTATAGAATACAATTTTTCATAAACATTACCAGACGTTAACAATGCAATGTAATTAGTAATCCTTTAAAACCATATAATGCTTTAAAATTGTCATGCCATTCTGTGCCAACAGAATGTCAGTTGTTTAGCACACTGAGCAAGTTAAGCTAGATAGTAAGTATCAACCCGTCTTGCCTCTAAGCAATGACAAGCATTTACAATGCAATGGTCTTGCCATTGTTAAAGTTAGAGCTATTGGCATTGCTCATGACATTATTTTTATTTATGTTTTTGTTGTTAAAACATATAAATAAATGGCATTGTCATTTACAATGCCAATAGCTTAATCTCTTGCAACTCTCGCAAATGCGAGACCTATTGCATTTGCATCCACACACAGAGCCACACACACAAAACCACCCACACAGAGCCACCCACACAGAGTAATTCACATAGAGCCACCCACACACACACACACAGAGCCACCCACACAGAGCCACCTACACACACAAAGAGCCACCCTCACACAGACCCACCTACACACACACAGAGCCACCCTCACACAGACCCACCTACAAAAAAAGCTACCCACACAGATCCACACACACAGAGCCCAACACACACACACAGAGCCACACACACACAGATCCAGACACACATAGAGCTACCCACACAGAGCCACCCACACAGAGCCACCCACACTGTCATTCACATAGAGCCACCCACACACACATAGAGTCACCTACACACACACACAGAGCCACCCTCACCCCGACCCACCTACACACACACAGAGCCACCCTCACACAGACCCACCTACAAAAAAATCTACCCACACAGCGACACACACACACAGAGCCCAACACACACAGACAGAGCCACACACACACACACACACAGACAGAGCCACACACACAGACAGAGCCACACACACACAGAAAGAGCCACACACACAGACAGAGCCACACACACACACACACACACACACACACAGGCTGAGCCACACACACACTCAGACAGAGCCACACACACACACACACAGACAGCGCCACACACACACACACGGACAGAGCCACACACACACAGACAGAGCCACACACACAGACAGAGCCACACACACACACAGAGCCACACACACTCACAGAGCCACACACACAGACAGAGTTACACACACACACACACACACAGAGCCACACACACACTCACAGTGGAGTAGTGTGGCTCACTGGTTAGAGGTGGCAGGCCTGAGAGCAGAAGTCAGCCTGGGACCAGGGTTCAATTCCCGACGCGGCAGGGTTGTGGACCTTGGTCAGCGGACTCGATAATTCTCGCTTCGGTGCTTACTCTAATCAGGGGTTCCACTCGGCAACTCAGGGCATTAGCTTGCCTAATCTCCACAACGGCCCCACCAATTCCGGGGATGCCTGGCTCCACCTTGGGGACTCCCAGCAAGGGACCATCCCACAGGGAAAGCCAGGACGGGTTCCCCAGAGTTATACAGCGCCGGGACACCCCGTTGCTGGGGCAGCTGTGCTCTTTACAAGTATACTACATTTACATTTACAGAGCCACACACACAGACAGAGTTACACACACACACAGAGCCACACACACAGAGCCACACACACACACACACCCACCCACCCACACACACAAACACACCGATCCCAACACACACACACACACACACACAGAGCCCACACACACACAGAGCCCCCCCCACACACAGAGTCCCCCACACACACATAGCCTCCCCACACAGAGCCCACACACACAGAGCCCCGCACACACACACACAAAGCCCCCACACACACACAGAGCTCCAGACACAAAGCCACCCCCCACACACACAGAGCCCCACACACACGCACACACAGAGCCCCCCCCCCACACACACAGAGCCCCAAACACACAAAAACAGAGCCCCCTCCCACACAAACACAGAATGACAATGCAAGCCCTCACCTTGCATCAGCAGGAGGGGAAGGGGCTGCCTCCAAGGATGCAGGTGAATCGCGCTTTCCTCTTTCAAAGTGTAATGCTGTCTCTGCGCAGTAACAGTGAAGGGAGTTTCCATTCTTAAGCCCGGGAGCAGGTGCTAAACAACATATTTACCAGTCAATGAGGTCACATAGGGTCAGGATCTCGCAATGGCACAGACCGGCAAGGTACAAGTTCAGCAGAACCTTGTCATTTTCATGTGCTGTATCTAAATTACTTTTTAAACTAAAATGAATATTCCCGATTTTATTTTGGCTTAAACAGTCAGTTGATTTTTTCTTGATGCTGGTTCTTTCCCTTCTTATTGAGAGTAAACATTACCTGGAAAATGCAAGGACAGTGCAGGCCTTTTAGCTGAGCTTCCTCTGCTACGCTGCCAAGTTTTAGTGTTTTAATTGCAATGGAACGCATTCACTCTTAATGTGGTGCTCCAATCCCCATGGCAATGGTCCCTCAATTCATGGGAAGGGGTTTGCACTAGGATGGATGCATATTTAAGCAAATAACTGCCAGTACAAGGTCCCTTGTGCCTTAATCTTTGGTTACAGTATTCTGGTCTGGAGGTGAGTGTCGCTCTAACGTTTTAGGTACATGACAAAGTGCTTAAATCTGTTAGAAAATGTAAGACCAAGAAACTAATGCATCTCACTTTCATGGTTGGTAGAAGTATACATTTTTGTTATAAAAAACACAGATCTTTTGCTTTTATCATAAGCACTTTAAACAGAGCTTTTCAGAATGTGATTTGTATTCTTTTAGTTCATTTCTTTAACCCTAGGTGACTGAAATTAAACGTGCAACCTGCAGAGGTGAGTGTTTAATCCACGGAGTTAGATTGAAAGGAAGTGCTAACAAGAAACCCAAGACACAACACCACACACCAACTTCATAAACAGGCCAAAGCAGAAGGCAGGAAATCTCCCTGCTAAGCAAAAAAACAACAAAGAAGCCACACGTCTTAATTCTGCAAAAGCTGATCGACGCAAGCCACAGCACTTCCCGTCACCGAACAAACAAATCAGCTAAGGGAACAGCACATTTCCCTACTGAAAAACCCCAGTTCATCACCGCACAAACAAATAAAAATAAAAAAAGGGCACAGCACTTTGCCGTACGGAACAAATCCACCAACAAAGGGCACTGCACATCTTCCGCCATTTCATTGCTGCTCCTTACTGCAAAGATAGAGCAACACACGCCCAGACAGCACAAGAGAAACAACAAGAAGAGGTAACGTTCAAGGTGAGGGAATAGAGGAGGCAGGGTGGGAGAGAAGCAGGCGTAAGGAAGGGTAAAGGAAAGAAAGAGCGGGACCAGTAGAGAGGTCGTAGAGGGGGGAAGTGGAAATTACACGCAGGAGAGAGGATACAGAGGAAATCACTGCACAGGAGAGAGGGACGGAACAGCAAACAGGAGGGGAGGGAAAAGGGGAGGCTGCGACGAGAGATTGATCCGCATATTATGTGGGTGTGTGGGAGGGAGAACGAACAGGCCGAGGATGAAAGACAGGGATGGCGTCTGCATTTACTAGCGTTATCTACTTTTAGATACTATGAAATCTCAGTTTTGCATGTTCCTAATTTGATAGGTTTGTAATAGCTCTGACAGCCCTTATATTCTGGTAGAGCCAATAAACAACAAGAAGGTGTCAGACATTTGACAGCAGTATGTGTCAGCCTATGGTAAAGTGCAGGGATTAAATATTAACATTCTGCACGTTTGCTAAGTGCAGAGGCTATACTGTGTAACTAAAGATATTTCAGTATTGTAAACATTACATGAAGATCTACTGTAAGCACATTTTACCTGCGGTAGCCACTTCTCCATTTTATACAAAAGTCACTGATAAATTCAGCCTGTCTGTTTCCTGTAGTTGTTCTTTTAGTGGATTATGAGTTCCTGCATTTCAGAACTTCCGGGTCGCCCAACAGCCAATCCACTTGTCGAGCATATCTTGGATGTACACAGGCAGTGGGAAGAACTCTCAAAGTGTAAACTGACCTAGAATTGGAGTATCCTCCGCCAATCCAAGCGCGCTGAACAAAAATCGGTGTGCTTATTAGCTAGTAAATCCGCACGTGCCTCTGCTATAAATAAACACATTATCACGCAGTTTAGTAAAGTCCGTCTAGTTCGGAGAGATTATGCTTTGAGGCCTAGAATGAGAGAGTAATTTTCGTACCCCGTCGTAAAATTGTCCTGAACGATAACAGTCCATCTCCAGCTAGGCAGGCACTGCTGCTTCCTGCCACGTTCAGGAGTAGAGGGGAGGGACAAGTGAGGAGACACTTTAGAGCAGGGACATCCCTTTGAGGCGACAGTTTAGAAAGCGAACGTAGGCTGCTGGGAAAAGTGGCAGAGAAGTGGAACAAGCTAGAGAGTAAGGAAACAACTGCAGCATGGAGAGTTTCCCGTAAAGTTTCACGGCGAAGTTACGCCAGCCCCCCCACACCCCCCCGAAAATGACGGGCGTTTCTCCAAACCATTTGTTAATGCTCTCGGAGAAAGATGGTGGTGTGGAGCGCTCCTCTCTTGCCTTACGATCTCGGAAGGCAAGAGAGGAGCGCTCCACACCACCATGTTTCTCCGAGGTCATTCACGAATGGCTCGGAGAAACGCCCATCATTTTTGGGATTTAGGGGCATGTTTAGGTCAGACTGGGACCTCGGCGAGAGGGAGGGTGTAACGCCCACCACTAGAAAATGGGCGGGGTTTAAAAAAGAGAGAAAAACGCCCCCAAATCTGCTCAAGCCGGGGCTAGAACCAAGTGACGCCCCTCTTCTCCAATGGCTGGTAGGCATTTACGAGGCCAGCCAATGGAGAAGAGGGGTGGGTTCAAGCCCCCATACTACACAACATAAAATCTTCAGCTCCGCCCACTGCTTACGCAGTGCGACGGTAGCCTCGACCTAAAAAGCAGCCCAGTGCTCCTATTGATCAGGGGGGCCGCATGTGGCCTTTGGGCCGTACTCTGAGTCTCCATGGTTTAGAGGAACACGTAAATTCTTGAGCCTGTGGATATTCTTGACCCCAAAGTTCAACTAAGGCTAACCTATAGATGCATCAAGCATCCATTCTGCGAATCCTAAATAGCGAAAAATAACGAATCGCTGGTAAGAATTCGCAGAATGGGATGCAACATCAAAATCGCTAAATATTTGCGATTCGCACCCGGCCGCAATCGCCAAATACGACTATGCAGAAATCCCTCCAAAATCGCAAAATCGTCTGTTTCCAACACCCTAATTGCGTATTCGCAAATACCAATTTCGTAAATAGCGATCTCGCACATTGCGAGATCGCAAAAACATGAAGTTGCATTTGGAGCCCAATGATGGCATCACTACCAAGAAGTAGCCTGCTCCATGCATCATTCAGAGCACAGAGCTGGATACAGGAGGAGACAGAGCACTGAGCTCCAGGAGCCACACCCTGCAGTGCCCATACAGGAGTGGAAATCAAACCACAATGTCCCAGGAAGCTGCAGGACCAAGTGAAAAAGGCCACAAGCGCAAAATCAAGTTTAGTGAGAAAGAACTTGAATACCAGATTGAAGGAGTGAGCAGGGACCACAACCAACTGTTCGGGAAGCTGTCCCGGAAGGTGCCCGAGGCAACCAAGAGGCGCATCTGGGCACGCATCAAGGCAAAGGTGAATGCGGTGGGAGTTACCCACCGGACCATCAATGACTTAAAAAAGAGGTGGTACGAACTCAGAGGCTGTGCCAAGGAGCGAATAGCTGAGAGACTGGGGGAGAGATTGGCTACGGGAGGGGGACACTCCACAGTCCCTGAAAACACCCCCATGGAGGACCTAGTGGAGGACACCATACACCCTGAAGCCTGCGTGGGCTTTACCCAACTGGACACCTCCCGCACCACACACCAAAGAAAAGGTAAGAGGCATGATACTGCGACCCCGTACCCTAACAATGCCCATGCCCCAAGTGCAGTCCATATTTGTGAGCACAGTATTCCAGTCCCAGCTCCTCCCAAACGCCCAAATGCATTGTGGAACCTGTAGTGTGTAAAGGTGCCTTGATAGCCAAACACAGCCAGATTAGTAAAGATGCACAGACTCCAAAAGCCAGCCAGGGAATGCAGACATTAACCAATAGCGAGCCTGCATGCATGTTGCAACATCCCAGGTGCCTTAATCATACCAGTAATCATGCACTCATCCACATCACAGGTGCTGCGGATACTGACACTTCTGACAGTGACATCCTCCAGATCGTGGCGAAACCTGAAGAGACAGAGGGGGAGAGGCCGCCTGCACCTGCACCGACACCCAGGGCCACCCCTGCAGCTACAGGCGGTGCACAACATCACGTCTCGGCACAAAAGGAAGTGGAGCAGACCCAAACCCCTGCAGCTACAGGCGGTGCACAACATCATGTCTCGGCACAAAAGGAAGTGGAGCAGACCCAACCCCCACCCAGGAGGTAGACACAAATCACAAGTGTGCAGGCCCACGCCAGCAGCAGGTCAAGGCAGCAGCGCTCCGTGCCCACCACAGCAGCCATGGAGCAACACGCACACAACATGGGCCTGGGCATTGAGGCTCAGGTGCTGCGTGTGCACCGCAAACAGGCACAGCACATGGCAGCAAAGCAGCTACAGCTCTACAAAACAGCACACAACATCAGTCTCCTCACAAAGAGTGTGCAGGAACTGACCACAGCGGTGAAGGAGAGCAACCAGCTGATGGTAGAGCAGCAGGACGTCACTCGCAGACGCCACAGGCAGCTGCTCGCACGGCTGTCAGCCTACTCCTGTTCCAATCACCTGATCAAGAACGCCACATCCCAGCTCTTGCGAAGATCATTGGCCATGCAAATCCAGATGGTCCAATGCTGTGCTGACGTAGCAAGGGCCCTGGAGCAGGTCACCATCACTGTGGAGCACCAATAGGTGGCAGACCATAGCAATGCAAGGGGGGGGAGGATGATGCCAGCGAAGAGGCATCTAGCCTCAGCAGCCTGTCTGTGCCGGTGCAAACAGACAGGAGGCGCAGTGCCCGGCCCAACACTGCATCCCGACAGAACCAGCCTAACATGGAGGGTGGGAGGTGACAGGGTGCGCATGGCAGGAGGCGCTAGTTTCATTACATTTCAGGCTGTGCTGTGGTGAGGCAACCATGCACCAGCTCAGGTTACATGTCCTTGGATGTTTAAAAGCTGTATCCTTATTTGTTGCTGATGGAAGCACATTGAGACTATGTGAAATAAACACAAGCTTTATTTTGACAACAAATCATCCTCATGTCAATCTTTGATGTGGTTTGCATGAGTGCAGTGTTGTGTGAGGGGTATGGATGCACTAGCAATAGTTCTGTGTGATGTGCGCACGGCGCCTGTGACCTTCAGCAGGATTCTCCCTGTGTGCATGATGCACATGTGCAGGTGGCAGGTTGTCCCCCTCCGACTCACTACCAGACACCTCAACTGGTATCCTCCGCTTGGTGGCAATGTTGTGAAGCATGGCACACACACGGCCACGATGCGGCAGCAGATCTCGGGCCGGTATTTGAGGGCCCCGCCAGTCTTGTGGAGGATGCCGAATCTACTCTTTAACATGCCAAGTGTTCGCTCAATCACATTTCTGGTGTGTATATGCGCACCATTGTACCTCCGTTCCTGTGGTGTTGCTGGGTTGAGGTATGGGGTGAGGAGGTATTCATGGAGGTCGTAGGCGCTGTCACCTGAAGGGAGGAGCAGAGGGCCAGTGCCTGTTATGCACGGTAACGTGGTCTTAACATACTGTATGTGGGCATGTGTACTTACCTAGGAGATGCCCCTCGCCAAATTCACCCATGGCCAAGCGGGTGTGTATGCCGCTGTGCCGGAAGATAAACAAATCATGCGTGCTCCCTGGGTATTGTGCCACAATGTCTGTTATGATGGTCTACTAAATTGCAGACCACCTGAATGTTGAGGGAGTGATATGACTGGCGGTTCCGGTACATGTATTCGGTCTCGGCGGGTGGACAGATGTGTATGTGGGTGCAGTCGATGCAGCCAATTACATGTGGGAAATGGGCGGTATGATAGAAGTCCAGTTTAGTTTGCATTAAGTCCTGTTGGGTTGTTGGGAAGGTGATGTAGTGATGTATCCGGCTCAGCATGGCGTCCAGGAAACTCTGTAGGCAGCATGAAAGTGTATTCTGGGATACACTCCCTGCAACTGCGACTATCCCCTGGAAGGTGCCGGAGGCCAGGAGGTGCAGGCAGCACAGGACTTGGACATGGGTGGGCACGGCATTGGTCCCCTGTGTTGGGTGATGCATCGGGGGTCAAGGTCTCTGATGAGCTTCTCAATCATTGCCCCATTGAGCCTGTATTTGGAGTAGATCTCCTCTTCAGTCTGTCCCAGTAGTGTAATCTGCAGCTGGAAGTTGCGGTCATGGATCCTGCGTCTGTTTTGGGCTGCAGCCTGGAGCCTCAGCCGCCTCGCCACGGTGTATAGACATGCCTTTGTGACTTTCCTCATGCTCCTGATGAGTCTCCTTAAGTGTGTTTGATTTAGCCAACACCTGTTTGTTATTTCCAACATCTTTTTTTTTTGCCAATTTGACTTCATGGTTCCCACCTGGTTTAGCTTCTCCTTAAATTGCGACTCGTTTTTTGCGAATTATGGTATTTTCGCTATTGCGATTGCTGATGCATGTGGATAGCGGTTTGTTTGCTAATTCGCTATTTGACTGCAAATTCGCTATTAAATTCACAGATTATGTGGAGAATCACTTTTAAGGAATTGCACTGGGGTTTTCTTCGGGTTTAGCGATTATTTGTTTTGCGAATTCGTAAATTGTTGCTTTTCCACTTGATGCATTGCGGAAGTGGAATTTGCAATCGCAATCGCTGATTCTCAACGATTGCGTTCCCAATTTCGCTTGATGCATCTATGCCTTGATCACTAATTACTTTAGCTAAAAAACGAGAGGCTCCAGGTCTGTTTCATGATTTATTCCTATGAGACAAGTCTAACCGGATGTCTTGTATAATGTTGAAATACCCCATAACCCCCAAAAAAGTGGAAGAAAAAGTTTGTATATTTCACTAAATGCCGCTTCACCATCCTCTATTGGGCCGTAGAAGCTGGCAGAAGTGGTTCTCTATTTTTAGGCTGACTAAAATCCACCTAGCTTTGGAATCTCTAATAATCTGCTGCACTTTGCCCATAAAAGTGCTCAAAATCAGAATCGCCACACCTCGAACAGCCAAAATAGCCGATGAGTAGAATGCTTGAGGAATATAATTTGCCATTTTGGGCAATTTAGATTGTGCCTGAAGGTGAGTTTCTTGAAGTGGAATTATCTTGACTTGCGACACCTGGAGGAGTATGGACATAAACTTAAATTGCTTGTTTATCCCATTTAACACTGCATGACGCTATTCTAATAGTTTTGACATTAATGTTAATGGATATACAGCCGACTTAGACTTGCTCATTTGTTTCTCCGTTTGACTGCTTATATCATAGCCGTTTAGAATCATTAAAGACATTGCTGTGTTCCAGCACGGCATTTAACACAAAAGTTGAAAAAACTTTATCCTTTCTACTAGTATTTTCACCCCTAAGTGACCCAAATCCCCCACACAGCAATTAACGACCCTGAAGCGAAACCCGTTCTAGGCTTCATGTGCCCATACCCACCACTCCTCCTACATGCCTTCCCCCCTGGATGAGTGCCATGTCCTGGCACTCTCTGAACCTGCCTAAGAGGACAACAGAGGGCGAGCCTATTTATTTGAGCTGTTTTGGTCTAGTCTAGTAACAAGTAAAAAATTATACGGTCTAATCATCTCTTAAATTCTTACACTGATTTCAACCAAATAAATCAATTCAAATAGACAAAAAACAACTCTGCCTCAGAAATTGCTACTTCTTGCTCTCCCGCTTCTCCCTCCATTCTTACTGAATGTGAAAACATTTTAGCCTGATCAAGAGAGTGAAAAATGTGCACCTGTACCTTAAAAAGAACTTTTAGTTCTGGCTGCTAGATAATGTAGGAAGGTGGAAATCTGACTATATGGTTACCCCTACTTTTTGCCTGGTGTTTTTCTGGTTTTCAACTTATTTGGACTGGGACCCAGTTATTAAGGGCCCCAGTCTATCTGCTTTCTTTATAAAATGGACTCCATGTACTTTAGGTACATACCAAATTGGTTACTGGGTCACCCTTGTCTATATCTACCTTATATATAGACACATAGTTACCTATAAGTCACTCCTATGGCAGTCCTTGACAATCCTGGAGGCAGAGTGCTTGGTTTTATGTGAGAGGGTGCCATAGCATGCGCTGAGCCCCTCTGCAGCTTTCGGAACCATCTCCTTATAGCTGTTCCATGATGTAGCCATACCATATACTCTTAAGTGCATTATAATCCTCAAGGTTAATGCTAACTTTGGTTTGGCTTTATCAAAACAAGCCCTGTAAGGTGTCAAACACTTTGGAATACTACCTCCCCACCAGTTCTGGTGGCGGAGGTAACATTCCTCCCTTCTAAAGGGAGAAGACATGTAGTTACTGTTAAACACGGTTAAAGTTAAACAGAGCCCCAGCATCAAAAAAATGGATGCTGCTGCCACAGACACGAGTCTGCCCTCCTGCTGCTGGACGAAATTCTGGCAGGGGAGGACTGGACAATAGGTTTCCTATCCAGGGAGGTGCTAGCACCTCCCCAGACAGGCTTTAGTGTATTGAGGCAGGGAGGGTTGCATTTAGTGAATGCTTTTCAGACACTGCCTGTGGCACACAAGGTGCTCCATGCATGTCCCAGTTCAAACCGGTTGCTGGGGCACTCAGCTCCAGCTCTAGTGCGAAACTTGACAAAGGGGAAAGGGGTGTAACCACCCCCTCCCCAGGTCCACCCATAGGAGGGACCTTAGAGTTAGTCCAACCCCTAAACTTACTATAAGTATAGAACCCCAGTCCTTAGGACTTTAGATTACTCTGGATGAAACTCTGCAACATATGTCTTGGACCTTTGACATTCCATATCGACTGGAAGATGGAAGAAATCTCCCTTGTGGTCAAGGAGTGACCACCCTGTTCAAACAGGCACCAACTGCATCTTTGCTGGTCTACATTTTTGAGGCTCCTGCCGGAACCCGAAGAATCTGCATCACGGGACATGGACTTCCAGACACTTCTGCCGCTGACCTGCGCTCCCAGCAAAGCTGAGACCTGTGGCAGACAGGAGAGGTGTGGGACCGGAACTCCTGGACATCCTGCATTTTGCAACCTGCACCTACTGCCCAAGGTATCCCGAAGTTGTGTATTGTGATGCTTGAAGCCCCAGCCCGAGCACCTTTTGCACCGAAGCTCAGAGGCCCACACTCCACAAGTGTCCCGTGGGCCCGCTTTGTGCATTTCAGCTCGACGCGTCTTTGCAGTTCCTAGTCCGTTGGCTAGTGAGCCCCCAAGAAGACCAATCCTTGATTTACTTTGCTTTCCTGGTTGCTCCTGGCTTGCTCCAACTCCTCTCCAAAGGAGGAGTTCCACAGACCTTGCTGGTCTGCACCGAAGCCCATTTTGACATCCTGCGTGGATTGCATTTGCCAAGGCTTGTTGGGTCCCATCCGGATACCGACACCGCAGTCAACTAGATCCTTCGTGGGACAGCTCGAATCCAGCTCCTGGTTGTCTTTGACACCTCCTGGTCCTCGTGGCTGAAGAGACAATCTTCACCTTCTCCCCTGAAACCACCTGACATCGGCTGGCATCTTCCTATCACCATCCTGGTCACTGGCTAGTGACCCAGACTCTGTCTCCTCTGCTTTCAGTTTCTTCACATCTCTGATCCACCCTTGGATCCACCTGGACACTTTTCCCCTAGTCGCCTGCAGCACTTCTTCGCAGCTCTCCATTGGAATCGACAACAAAACCCTACACCAAAAGGCACCTATGCACCCGGCTTCCCTGGGTGAGGTAACACGAGTACTCCGGTGCTCCCATGGGTTTTGACTCTCGAGGTGTCCTAGTCTAAAAGGGTTCCATCGTAGTTCATCTAGAAGTACCATTAAACTGTAACTTTGTAACTTGTTCTTTCTCCATAAAAAGTCAATGGTAACACTGCACCGTCTCCTGTGGGCCTCCTACATCCTAACCTTTGGTAGTTATAGGCAGCCCTAGCGATTCCACAGGCCCTAGGCCTGCTTTCTAACTCTCACGTGGTTCTTATACCACTATTTTAGTATATGGTTTGTGAGGCCCCTAGGGCATAACGTACACTTTGCAACTTATCATATGCTACTTAAGTTCCTTGTATTGTACTTTACCTCTGACCTCATAAAGAGTGCAGAGGGGTAGTGTTAAAAATGAATACACATATATTTGATATATACCTTGTGTGGTGTGCTTTCATTTGATCATTCAAGAGATTATAATTGGTAAAACAACTTGCTTAACTTGTCTCCAAGACTTAGCCAGAAGGCTGCTCTCCACAGCTACCACTAGGATAGCTTTCTATAAGGTTGACTTTATAACCTGTTTATTTTGTGATGAGAGGAGCACTCAATGTTTTACCTTCTTATCTCTTATTTTTTACTGTTTATTAAAGTTTAAACATAAAGCGGGCAGCTAAGGTAGCACGTCTGCCCTAAAACGTGCGTAACATTCGAACAACCTTATCTTAAGTGTATAGAACACTTAACCTTAGCGCACTGTTGCTGTATAGCGTAACCCGCGAAAAAATATAAACACTCTTAAGTACGTATTCAAATGAATTTTAGTATTTTTACAAATGAATGTTTTCAATGCAATTTACATATAATCACAACACAATTTTGTTATTTGTTCAACACAAAAAATGTTTTCATCATAACATTTCAAAACTTAAATGTCAGTTTTTTGAAAATTTTAACTTTTCTTCTGTATATGCCCAATGCATTTCGAGCTCTATGCAGCTGTTCGTCGGGGGCCTGTAAAAATGGAATATAAAATACAATCATTCGAAATCTTCTGACACATATAGATTCAATACAATGAGGCACTCGAATGGTTTAGAGAAAACGGTAACATTACTGCAAAATGAAACCTTCACCAACACCTTAGTGCATGTGAGAGTACAATACCGAAAAAAACTTACTACAGTCGCGCTCCTCAAGAGCTTAATCCTTCTGAAAAAACAAAACACACACGCAAGCCAATCTACCTGACCTTATTTACGGGGTATATCAGAACCCAAAAATAACCACACTGAACTGAAAACTTCCTTACCTTGAACACAAATGAACCAGTATTCAAGCAACAGTATCGTGTACCCAATAGTTCGCTTTTCTGCCTGAAAATAACAAAGAAACCATAGCCTGTCAGCCAGGATAAGTTACCCTGATATAAAGATATAGAAACCGCTGCTTCGCGCAACACGCTCACCTTCTTATTCAAACTCGAAGTCCAAAACGAACCAACTCTCTATTCCGCTCACAACCGTAACGCTTTGGGAACAGTGGATGCGAGGTAACTCGCCTCACTCGGTTCTATACGCGAAGAGCTCTCAATCAACATAGAAAACGGACTAGTGGATCTAAAACTAAAGTTGCTAACCAGCGCCATCTTGGAATAGCAAAATAAAGACCAAAAGGTGATTGTGAAAAAGGTTGGGAAATGTGAAGAAAAATTAAATGAAAGCACAAAGTTATGCAGTGGTAGTTACCAGAGGTGGAATATAACATACTCTGTCATACTAATGCAATGAAATTACATACATCATACTCGATACAGAAACAGAGTAAAGGGGAGTCATAAGAAACATGATAAATCGACTTTTTCATTAAGACCCTTTGGTTCTTGTGAAGCTAAAAATTTGATCCAATGAATTTCTCTCTGGAGGAGGGATCTGGTGAGATCAACCCCCTCATGTGTTTTAACTACCTCCAGAATGGAAAACCTAATCTGGGCTATGCTGTGATTGTTGTCATTCCAATGTTTAGCTAAGTTACTTTTTATATTCTTGTTTCTAATAGTGCTTTTGTGTTCTGAAATCCTCGTTTTCAGTTTTCTTTCTGTTTTGCCTGTGTAAATTTTTCCACAAGGACATTTGATGTAATAAATCAGGTTTTTAGAATTGCAGTCTCCATTGTAATGTAACTTTATCTCTCTGCCAGTTTGTGGATGGTGTAACGATTTGCCTACAATCACATTCGAGCAATGTACACAATTTTGACATTTCTTCATGCCTCTGTTAGTTTCTTCTATCGCCCTGGTTGGGGTCATTAACAGTTCCTTTAAATTTTTAGATCGTTTGTAGCTAAACATTGGAATGACAACAATCACAGCATAGCCCAGATTAGGTTTTCCATTCTGGAGGTAGTTAAAACACATGAGGGGGTTGATCTCACCAGATCCCTCCTCCAGAGAGAAATTCATTGGATCAAATTTTTAGCTTCACAAGAACCAAAGGGTCTTAATGAAAAAGTCGATTTATCATGTTTCTTATGACTCCCCTTTACTCTGTTTCTGTATCGAGTATGATGTATGTAATTTCATTGCATTAGTATGACAGAGTATGTTATATTCCACCTCTGGTAACTACCACTGCATAACTTTGTGCTTTCATTTAATTTTTCTTCACATTTCCCAACCTTTTTCACAATCACCTTTTGGTCTTTATTTTGCTATTCCAAGATGGCGCTGGTTAGCAACTTTAGTTTTAGATCCACTAGTCCGTTTTCTATGTTGATTGAGAGCTCTTCGCGTATAGAACCGAGTGAGGCGAGTTACCTCGCATCCACTGTTCCCAAAGCGTTACGGTTGTGAGCGGAATAGAGAGTTGGTTCGTTTTGGACTTCGAGTTTGAATAAGAAGGTGAGCGTGTTGCGCGAAGCAGCGGTTTCTATATCTTTATATCAGGGTAACTTATCCTGGCTGACAGGCTATGGTTTCTTTGTTATTTTCAGGCAGAAAAGCGAACTATTGGGTACACAATACTGTTGCTTGAATACTGGTTCATTTGTGTTCAAGGTAAGGAAGTTTTCAGTTCAGTGTGGTTATTTTTGGGTTCTGATATACCCCGTAAATAAGGTCAGGTAGATTGGCTTGCGTGTGTGTTTTGTTTTTTCAGAAGGATTAAGCTCTTGAGGAGCGCGACTGTAGTAAGTTTTTTTCGGTATTGTACTCTCACATGCACTAAGGTGTTGGTGAAGGTTTCATTTTGCAGTAATGTTACCGTTTTCTCTAAACCATTCGAGTGCCTCATTGTATTGAATCTATATGTGTCAGAAGATTTCGAATTATTGTATTTTATATTCCATTTTTACAGGCCCCCGACGAAGAGCTGCATAGAGCTCGAAATGCATTGGGCATATACAGAAGAAAAGTTAACATTTTCAAAAAACTGACATTTAAGTTTTGAAATGTTATGATGAAAACATTTTTTGTGTTGAACAAATAACAAAATTGTGTTGTGATTATATGTAAATTGCATTGAAAACATTCATTTGTAAAAATACTAAAATTCATTTGAATACGTACTTAAGAGTGTTTATATTTTTTAGCGGGTTACGCTATACAGCAACAGTGCGCTAAGGTTAAGTGTTCTATACACTTAAGATAAGGTTGTTCGAATGTTAGGCACGTTTTAGGGCAGACGTGCTACCTTAGCTGCACGCTTTATGTTTAAACTTTAATAAACAGTAAAAAATAAGAGATAAGAAGGTAAAACATTGAGTGCTCCTCTCATCACAAAATAAACATTTTGATAATCTGTCTACACGGAGTGAGCACCATGGCCTACGACCAAATTTCTAGCATGACAGAGAACAGAGCTAAAACTTTAGCTTACACATCTGAACAAGCAGACAATATTTATTCCTTAATACAGGATGTCAAATCTTCAAATGTGCAAGGTAATACCATCATTCAGCAATTGAAGCAACTCGAATTTCTTGCTAAACGTGAAGTAAATCAAAAGTTGCATGCATCAACCCTGGTGCAGTACCACAGGGTGAAGAGGATTCCACGTGGCCTAAGGATGTCTATAAAACCAATGTTGCACAGATTCCACCTCAACAAAGAGTTTATGGAGAGATGGTTTTCGAGCTTAAATAAATGCTCGCTGGACTTGATCCTTTTATTGATTGAAGAGTTGGCAAAAGTTATCCATGAACTTTCCAATGAAATTGATGAAATAAAACACAATTTAGAGTCTCGGATGGATAAAACAGACTGGGACAAATCGTTGGAGGATTTAAATTCTAAGCTAGAGAGATACCAAAAGGAGCTCCAAGAAGGAAAGCTGAGGAATTTCAAACGTGACACTTTGGACTACAAACTAAATGAAGTGTACACGTGGGCTGAAGTCTATGCCCAACGCAGAACATTTCAAAAGAAAAAAACAGTGGTAACTTCAGAAGAGAGCTTAGTATCCGACAGTGAATTAAATACAAATAGGCCGGCAGCCCAAACCCAAATGGCAGAAACGAGCTCAGGTCATACTACAACTGATTCTACCAAAACTACCACCACAAGCCAGTCTTTTTTAGCCCAGGGAGGGGATGCAAGCCAACCACCAGGGAAACAACAGAAAAAACAATCAAAACAAGGAGAGGAGGTAGAAGGAGTCCGAACAAGAAGCACAAAGTAAATCTGGTCTTGAATATCTCAAAAACTGAATTGACCAATGATGAAATGAGAGTGATGAACAAGGGTCTAGGATTTGTTCCAACGTATGACACCAATAAATTGGAAAATTAGGTTGCGTTCTATAAATTCATGAGGGTTCTTAAACTTAGACATTTTTTCACGAACGTGGTACCAGTACAAACTACCAAAGAAGAACCAGAATTCCTAGAGTTCAAACCAAAATCCAAATTTCAAGCCCCAGTATCTCATAAGATCTTGGATGCTTTTGAAAATTCAGTTATCAACGAAATGGAAAGTTTGAACTTGAAGAAGTCCAAAAGGAAAAACGTTTCTATTTACGACAGATCCATTATAAAGGGCCTTCAAGAAAATCAAAATATCCACATACAAAAAGCAGACAAAGGAGGTGCCATTGTAATAATGGATAAATCAATGTACTACCGGAAAGTGAATGAACATGTAGAAGACACCATGACGTATCTAAAACTGGAGAGAGATCCGACAGCAGAATTACAACTGACTCTTAATGAAATCTTGACTAAAGCCCTTGACATAGGCCAGATAACCACCACGACCAAACAATTTCTCACAGCACTAAACCCAAGGAGACCATCCCTCTATATGCTCCCGAAGGTGCATAAGAATCTTTTAGATCCCCCCATGCGCCCCATTGTGACCGGGTGTGGCACTATTTTTGAACCACTCGGTCAGTATATTGACACATTTTTGCAACCATTCGTCCAACAATGGCCATCTTATACTAAAGACACCAATGATTTCCTTTTGACATTGAAAAATGTCACCATGACTAGTCCCACATTATTGTGTACAATTGACGTCAAGTCTTTGTACACTTCCATTCCCCACCAGGCTGGACTGGAAGCCGTGGAATGGGCTTTGCTACAACAAACCCCGGTAAGAGCCAACAAAGTTTTCATTTTAGAACTTTTACACTTCTGTTTATACCATAGTTATTTTCAATGGTCATCTAAGTTCTTTCTCCAACAACATGGAACATCCATGGGATTTGCCGGGGCTCCGGCATATGCCAATACTTTTATGGCTAAATTTGAGGCAGATCACATTTACAATAATAAACTATGGAATGATCATACAACCCTGTACAGGAGGTTTATTGACGACATTTTCCTGATGTGGTCAGGAACCAGACAAAGTTTGGAATTGGAGATTGAAAGGTTAAATCATTGTTCAGAGCATATTGAATTTACCTACGCTATCAGTGAAAAAGAATTACCTTTCCTGGATGTTCTAGTTAACATCCAAGAGCTACAAATTCACACTACCATATACAGAAAACAGACGGATGTCAACAATTCATTACTGTATCAAAGTTTCCATTCTCAAAATCTCAAAGATAATCTACCGGTATCTCAATACATGAGAATTAAGAGGATCTGTTCTCAGGAGGATGAATACAAAAAGAATCTGGACTTGCAACACCAACGCTATAAAGACAGAGGCTATCCCGAGGAGGTGTTAAAGAAAGCTAGAGATCGAATTGAAACTTACAGCAGAGAAAATTTGCTGATTCAAAAACCCAAAAAACTTCAGGACAGACAAGTGTTTGTATCCAAATTTTCAACTACATCACAGAAGCTGAAAACTATAATATACAAACATTGGGATCTCTTAAAAAATGAAGTGGATTTCAACGGGATATTTAACAACAAGCCCATCTTTGCCTACAAACGATCTAAAAATTTAAAGGAACTGTTAATGACCCCAACCAGGGCGATAGAAGAAACTAACAGAGGCATGAAGAAATGTCAAAATTGTGTACATTGCTCGAATGTGATTGTAGGCAAATCGTTACACCATCCACAAACTGGCAGAGAGATAAAGTTACATTACAATGGAGACTGCAATTCTAAAACCTGATTTATTACATCAAATGTCCTTGTGGAAAAATGTACACAGGCAAAACAGAAAGAAAACTGAAAACGAGGATTTCAGAACACAAAAGCACTATTAGAAACAAGAATATAAAAAGTAACTTAGCTAAACATTGGAATGACAACAATCACAGCATAGCCCAGATTAGGTTTTCCATTCTGGAGGTAGTTAAAACACATGAGGGGGTTGATCTCACCAGATCCCTCCTCCAGAGAGAAATTCATTGGATCAAATTTTTAGCTTCACAAGAACCAAAGGGTCTTAATGAAAAAGTCGATTTATCATGTTTCTTATGACTCCCCTTTACTCTGTTTCTGTATCGAGTATGATGTATGTAATTTCATTGCATTAGTATGACAGAGTATGTTATATTCCACCTCTGGTAACTACCACTGCATAACTTTGTGCTTTCATTTAATTTTTCTTCACATTTCCCAACCTTTTTCACAATCACCTTTTGGTCTTTATTTTGCTATTCCAAGATGGCGCTGGTTAGCAACTTTAGTTTTAGATCCACTAGTCCGTTTTCTATGTTGATTGAGAGCTCTTCGCGTATAGAACCGAGTGAGGCGAGTTACCTCGCATCCACTGTTCCCAAAGCGTTACGGTTGTGAGCGGAATAGAGAGTTGGTTCGTTTTGGACTTCGAGTTTGAATAAGAAGGTGAGCGTGTTGCGCGAAGCAGCGGTTTCTATATCTTTATATCAGGGTAACTTATCCTGGCTGACAGGCTATGGTTTCTTTGTTATTTTCAGGCAGAAAAGCGAACTATTGGGTACACGATACTGTTGCTTGAATACTGGTTCATTTGTGTTCAAGGTAAGGAAGTTTTCAGTTCAGTGTGGTCCTTTTTGGGTTCTGATATACCCCGTAAATAAGGTCAGGTAGATTGGCTTGCGTGTGTGTTTTGTTTTTTCAGAAGGATTAAGCTCTTGAGGAGCGCAACTGTAGTAAGTTTTTTTCGGTATTGTACTCTCACATGCACTAAGGTGTTGGTGAAGGTTTCATTTTGCAGTAATGTTACCGTTTTCTCTAAACCATTCGAGTGCCTCATTGTATTGAATCTATATGTGTCAGAAGATTTCGAATGATTGTATTTTATATTCCATTTTTACAGGCCCCCGACGAAGAGCTGCATAGAGCTCGAAATGCATTGGGCATATACAGAAGAAAAGTTAAAATTTTCAAAAAACTGACATTTAAGTTTTGAAATGTTATGATGAAAACATTTTTTGTGTTGAACAAATAACAAAATTGTGTTGTGATTATATGTAAATTGCATTGAAAACATTCATTTGTAAAAATACTAAAATTCATTTGAATACGTACTTAAGAGTGTTTATATTTTTTAGCGGGTTACGCTATACAGCAACAGTGCGCTAAGGTTAAGTGTTCTATACACTTAAGATAAGGTTGACTTTATAACCTACCATCAATAAGGGTTGTTTGGACTGGTGCAAGGTGCCCACTAGAATAGTGTACATCATATACCAGGCCAACTTCTCACATTGGTGTGCAGCGGATGGGATAAGAGCTTGCATTGTTTTACCAAATAATCTTGAGAATATCATTTGAAAAACTCACATCAAGGTAAAAGTAGGTACATATAAATCAAGCTTATAATACTTAGGTTCTACTGAACTTAGAAGTTGTAGGTGGTAAGACCCTAGCACACCCTGACTACAACTCCTAGGGAGATTCTAGTAGGAAACCAAGTAGTGTAGGTAGGTGCACACACCACACCTCACTAGTCATGGCCTTAAGGGCAGGAGCTAGTGTCTCTCTGCCAGATGACAGCCATATGCAGACATCTAAATATGACATATTCTCTTTCCAAGAGTGAAGAGGTTTGTGTACCATAAGAAAATGAAGGCAAGGGCAAAGTCCCACCACCCAACACCTGAAGGATATCTTGGTGGCAGATGACTTGGACAAAGCATCAGATCCAGATAGACTAGGTAATGGGAGGGGGGCATGCATCAGCAGAAGAGGTTCATAGTGGGGTTCCCCACCAAGACTCTGAAGATGATGAGGATGCAGACCAGGATGTGGTCAATGGACCCACTCTGTTAGACACAGGACTATCTGGAGATGAAGTGGGCTAAAATGGGCCTTCCTCTTTCCCCCCACGTAGGCCTCCTGGTGGACCTAGAAGGTAAAGATCACCTTCAGTGGAATCTAACCATTCTGGTTCATCAATAGGGTCTTCTGCCTCAGCTCATAGGAGAAGAAATTCTCCTGAGAGGAGGGAACATGAAGCTAGAATGAGAGAAGTCAAGCTTAGGATCAAGAGGCAATAAATTGCCCTTGAGAAAGATATCCTAGCTCTTGAAAGAGAGAGAAAAAAGTTGGGACTAGAGTTCCATTGTGGCAGCAATATCCCTAGTGGTGGGGATAGGTCTTATGGCCATAGAAACCTAAGCAAGATTGTCCCTCCCTATCAGGTTGGGGATGACATCCACAAGTGGATTACTGCACTGGAGAGGGCCTCCAAAGTACAGAAGATACCCCAGGAGCAGTGGGCAGCAATCTTGTGGCTCTCCTTTGCAGACAAAGGTAGAGATAAGCTCCTCACTGTCAGAGAAGAGGATGCTGACAATTACAAAGTTCTGAAGAGTGCTCTAATAGATGGGTATGGCTTAACCACTGAACAGTATAGGTTGCAGTTCAGAGACACCCAGAAGACACAGACTCAGGACTGGACTGATTTTGTAGACTGTGCTGCTAAGGATCTGGAAGGTTGGTTACAGGGCAGCAAAGTACAAGACTTTACAGGATTGTATAATTTGATTATGAGGGAGCAGATCTTTAATAATTGTCAAAACCAGCTTTTACACCAGCACCTGGTAAACTCTGATCTGACCTCCCCCCAAGAATTGGGAAAGAAGGCAGACAAATGGTTCAGAACAAGGGTTAGGCCTAAAAATCAGGGTGGTGACCAAAAGAAAGATTCTACCAAACCACAAGAGAAAGGTGGGGATAAATTTAAAGACAAATCCAAAGCAGGGCCCCAAAAATCCTCTGAGGGGGGTGGGTCCCAAACGCCTTCCTCTACTGTCAAGAAACCTTATTGCCATGTGTGTAAGACACCTGGCCACTGGAAAACTGACAGAAGTTGCCCAAAAGCCAGCAATAAGGAAAACATTCCTCCAAGTACTACTCCAACAACTCCTGTTACTACTAGTAGTAATCCCCCAGGTGGTGGGAGTGCCCCTAAAAATTTGGTTGGGTTTTATTGGGGAACTCAGGTGGACTCTGGCCTAACCAGGTCCCCTAAACAGCAACTCTAGTCTGTGATGGTGGCATGGGGTTTGCCAATTTCACTGCTTGTCCCAATATCTTGGGCAAGTACAGACAGGAGCCCCACATCAATGGTCAGACAGCTGTGGCCTATAGGGACACAGGGGCTATTATCACCACGCTGACACTGAGGTTAGCCCCCTCAGAACAGCTTTTACCTGCGTTTACATACCAGGTAACAATATTGATGGAGTCAAGTCAGATCATGCCATGGCAGTAATAAATCTCAGCTGGGGAGGAGTCACTGGCCCAAATAGAGTGGCAGTGTCTACAAACTTGCCTGTAGATTGTTTACTAGGCAATGATCTAGAGATACATAACCACAATGACCAGAGAATTCTGGACTAGGGGAACCAGAGGCACAGGGTACTGGTAGACGGCAGCCTCCAACATAAACTGTTTACCACAATGAACTCACATACAGCGGTTGGGGGACACTAATATCCCCATGGCACCGATCACTTTATTTTAAGCTACCATATGGATGTCAACGCTATTAAAAATTAAGTAGACACCCATAATGGCTTTTTAATTCACTGCACATTTTTCTTTGGGCCCCCACTTAGTTTAGAAGTGCATCCCTGTCGTCAGGTGTATGCCCGCTCTCTATCAAACCAAGTTTTTAGAGGGCGAGGACTGGTCAATGATGAAGCATGAAACCCGGTGGTGTGTGAGACCAGTCCTTCACTTTTTGTGAGATGCCAGCACTCACAAAATAACGCTTAACTTACACTAGTAAGATTCCTACTGGTAGCGGTTCATTGTGGTAACCAATGATCTAGAGATCTCAGCCTGGGCTGAGGTAGCAAAAGAAGCCCATTCCAGAATGGTAGGCATTCCTGAAAAGATTGGTAGGGCTGTGATGGTCACAGCCCAAACCCAGATAGATTTTAGTGTTGTGAAGTCTGAAACTATGGATCACTCCACTCACACAGAGAGCAGTGGGGAGGAAGGAAAGTCTCCCTCCCACCAGACTAAAGGTGAGGGTCAGCCTCCTCAGAGAACTGGCCCTACCCCTTGTTAAGGAACTGCCCCAGAGGTAGTCAGGTCTGGCCTGGGAGAGCCCCTAATGTCAGTGGACCCTTCCAAGGTGGTATCCAGTCTGGAGCAGGTAACCTGCCCCTCTCTACCCTACCTCAGTCAGTCCATTGCTGCAGAGGTCAGGGAGGCCAGTGGACCCCAAAGGGCCCCCTGTCCAGAGGAACTCTCCCATCAGCAGATTAGGGGCACCCAGTCTAGTAGCCCTAGCCAGGTGCAAATTCCTCAACACTTTGAGGGATCCCCCTTACCCTTGTGTAGGGACCTCCCCAGATGGACTCTGTTGGACCAAGGCAAAACTGGGACTCAGTGGCTCCAAACCTGCCCTGTCCCTCCAGTGGTTCAACCCAAGGGATCCAACCCCCAGCTGTAGGCAGCCAGAGGTTGACCCTGAGAGCACAGTGCGTCTCAGTCATAGAAAGAAAGCCATTCATGGTGGATAGTGATTGGAGGAAGCTGAGCCAACATTAGTGGGGCCTCACTTCAATACTTCATCCCAGCATCAGCCTGTTACTTTGCCAAAACACCCCACAGGTAGTGAAACCCCATGGTGGAGACCCTCTGATACCCTTAGGGTGAGGGATTGCATAGTGGACCATAAGACAGGGGTAACCATGCTAGTGCAGGTACTTCCTTATATTGCCACTTAGTCAATATAGGCTCACCTGGACAAGGTTAGCCTTATCTCAATTCGTTGGGGGGGGGGGTGGGGGTTGTGTAGGAAGGTGGAAATCTGACTATATGGTTTCCCCCACTTTTTGCCTGTTGTTTTACTGGTTTTTTACTTAGTTGGACTGGGACCCTGCTATTCAGGGCCCCAGTCTATCTGCTTTCTCTATAAAATGGACTCCATGTACTTTAGGTACATGCCAGATTGTTTACTTGGTCACCCTTGTCAGCCCCTGTATATGGTACCTTGGGTACCCAGGGCATAGGTGCACCCTAGGCCTAGCAGGGGCTGCATCATGTATTGTGCTACTCCTGGTTAGCCTTCCAAACTGATACCACAGGTCTGTACTTACAGCCTGGGTAAGGTGGTGTAATCACTCCTTACTTAGATATAGTATATCTATATCTATCTTATATAGAGACACATAGTAACCTATAAGTCACTCCTACGGCAGGCCTTGACAATCCTGGAGGCAGAGTGCTTGGTTTTATGTGAGAGGGTGCCCTAGCATGAGCTGAGCCCCTCTGCAGCTTCCGGAACCATCTCCTTTTAGCTGCTCTATGATATAGCCATACCATATACTCTTAAGTGCATTATAATCCTCAAGCTTAATGCTAACTTTGGTTTGGCTTTATCAAAACATGTTGTGTAAGGTGTCAAACACTTTGGAATACTCCCCCCCAACAGTTTTGGCGGGGAGTAGCATTCAACCCTTCTAGAGGGAGAAGACATGTAATTACTGTTAAACCCAATTAAAGTTAAACAGAGCTCCAGCATCACAACATAGATGCTGCTCCCACAGACACGAGTCTGCCCTCCTGCTGCTGGACGAAACTCCAGCAGGGGAGGCCTGGACAATAGGTTTCCTGTCCAGGGAGGTGCTAGCACCTCCCCAGACAGGCTTTAGTGTATTGGGGCAGGGAGGGTTGCATTCAGTGAATGCTTTTCAGACACTGCCTGTGGCACACAGGGTGCTCCATGCATTTCCCAGTTCAAACCGTTTGATGGGGCACTCAGCCCCAACTCTGGCGTGAAACTTGATAAAGGGGAAGGGGTGTAACCACGCCCTCCCCAGGTCCACCCATGGGAGGGACCTTAGAGTTAGTCCAACCCCTAAACTTACTATAAGTATAGAACCCCAGTCCCTAGGACTTTAGATTACCCTGGACGAAACTCTACAACATATATCTTGGACCTTCGACATTCCATATTGACTGGAAGATAGAAGAAATCTCCCCTGTGGTCAAGGAGTGACCACCCTGTTCAAACAGGCATCAACTGCATCTTTGCTGGTCTGCATTTTTGAGGCTCCTGCCGGATCCCGAAGAATCTGTAACAAAGGACACAGACTTCCAGACATCTCTGATGCTGACCTACTCTCCCAGCAAAGCTGAGACCTGTGGCCGACACGAGAGACCTCGGACCGGAACTCCTGGACATCCTGCACTTTGCAACCTGCACCTACTTCCTGAGGTATCCCGCAGTTGTGCATTGGGGTGCTTGAAGCCTCATCCCGAGCACCTTTTGCACCAAAGCTCAGAGGCCCACACTCCACGAGTGTCCCGTGGGCCCACTTTGTGCATTTCAGCTCGACGCGTCTTCGCGGTTCCTAGTCCATTGGCTAGTGAATCCCCAAGAAGACCAATCCTTGATTTACTTTGCTTTCCTGTTTGCTTCTGGCTTGCAACAAACACAAAAGGGGTGCTACTGGTCTTAGTGGCCTAGAAAGTGTCTGCTTTCTCATGGAAGGTGTGTGTATAAACTAAAGAGTAAGAAGAGGAAAGAAACAAAGTGAACCCATCAGCCCATCCATTGGCAGAACTTCATCATCTGGGATTTTGAAGTACAAACTGGTATCCACTAGGTTACTCACTGTTGTTATCGTGAGTAAACTCTAGTAGCGGATCCACCAGTGATGGAAAGCCCAAGAGTAGTGGTGTGAAGAGCTGTGGGGAGAAAAGTTGCAGTGCTCAAAAAAATTATGTGCTAGTAGAATAGTGGTGTGTTAAAATTGACTAACATGGTGCCTAAAGATAAATTTTATTATGACGGTCACCATGATGACAAGGTTAAAAACAGAGTGTGGATAGTGTTTCAACAAATACTACTATCCTGATGGTAAGTTAACTGGTCGACATGTTTCAGCCAAAAATGGCTTTCTTCAGGACCTATGATAACAACACTACTGCAACTGTGACCAAAAGTGTAGTGAGGACTATATACCATGCGTAAATGACCTACCATCTGACGGTGTAGTGAATGGTAGCTTCGGAAGTCATGGTTGTGAAATCACCTCTCCCAAAATTTACTTGGGAGGGGCCCCACCTCACCTGGCACTCGCTCAGGTAATGAGGCCCTGCTCTGTCCGTCGGGCTTGCTCCAACTCCTCTCCAAAGGAGGAGTTCCACAGACCTTGCTGGTCTGCACCGAAGCCCATCTCGACATCCTGAGTGGATTGAGTTTGCCAAGGCTTGTTGGGTCCAATCCGAATACCGACACCGCAGTCAACTAGATCCTTTGTGGGACAGCTCGAATCCAGCTCCTGGTTGTTGTTGACGCCTCCTGGTCCTCCCAACTGAAGAGACAAGCTTCACCTTATCACCTGAAATAACTCGACATCGGCTGGCATCTTCCTATCGCCATCTTGGTCACTGGCTAGTGACCCAGACTCTGTCTCCTCTGCTTTCAGGTTCTTTACATCTCCGTTCCACCCTGACACTTTTCCCCTGGTCACCTACAGCACTTCTTTGCAGGTCTCCATTGGAATCGATGACGAAACCCGACACCAAAAGGCACCTACGCACCCGGCTTCCCTGGGTGAGATAACACAAGTACTGCGGTGCTCCCATGGGTCTTGACTCTCGAAGTGTCCTAGTCTAAAAGGGTTCCATCGTAGTTCATCTAGAAGGACCCTTAAACTGTAACTTTGGGCCAGATGTAGGTAGCTTAATACCGGTCGGTAACGGCCGAAAATCAGTAATTTTCCCGTTACCGACCGGTATTTAGCCATTTCCAATGTAGGAAGCCCTAAATAGGGATTCGGTAACTTACTGACTCGTTATTTTAAGAAATCGGTAAAACACCGATTCGTTATTTTAAAGAATTAGTAAATTACCAAATCCTTAAAACCTATGTAGGAAGCACTCAAGTGAATGCATTTCTGCTTTAAGGATTCTGCTTTAAGGTATTTACCACCACAAGTTGGTAGTAAATACAGAATACCTTTAAAAAAGCAATTATTTGCTTTTTTTAAAGAGCCATGTGGCAGACATACATGTCCTTAGCGCATGTATGTGCGCTACATGTGCACACATGCACGATTCAAGGGTGCAACAGAGTGTCAATGTGACACCCTGCAACCTTGAATATGCTCCCGCTATTACCGATTCAGTATTTACTGAATCGGTAACAGTGAATGGCTTCCCATTCATTTCTATGGGCCTCCAGGCACATAGGAATGAACGGGAAGGTATTCCTCACTACAAAATCAGTATTACTGATTTGGTAAAAAAGGAATATTACCGAATCTGTAAATTTGACCAATTTATTACCTACATCACATTTACCGATTCTTAAATACCGAATCAGTAAAATTCTGTATTTAAGAATCGGTAAATTGTGATTACCGGCATCTAGCCCTTTGTAACTTGTTCGTTCTCCATAGAAAGTCAATGGTTAACCCTCTGCTGTGTTGAGACACTGCAAGCATCTCCTGTGGGCCCCCTACATCCTAACCTTTGGTGGTTCTAAGCAGCCCCAGCGATTCCACATGCCCTAGGCCTGCTTTCTAACTCTCACGTGGTTCTTATACCACTATTTTAGTATATGGTTTGTGAGGCCCCTAGGGCATAACCTACACTGTGCAACTTATTGTATGCTACTTAAGTTCCTTGTATTATAATTTTACCTCTGACCTCATAAAGAGTGCAGAGGGGTTGTGTCACATACATTTGATATATACCTTGTGTGGTGTGCTTTCATTTGATCATTCAAGAGATTATAATTGGTAAAACAACTTGCTTAACTCGTCTCCAAGTCTTAGCCTGAAGGCTGCTCTCCACAGCTACAACTAGGATAGCTTTCTATAAGGTTGCCTTTATAACCTACCATCAATAAGGATCGTTTGGACTGGTGCAAGGTGTCCACTAGAACAGTGGATATCATATACCAAGCCAACTTCTCACAGATAATGGCCGCAGACACCTCTTGTCTCTTGAAATCGTCAATCAGTCCTACGAAATCTCTGCAGCACAGTGGTGCCAACATTGACATATCTGAAAATATTCTAAAGGAAAAATTACCTGCAGTGGAAATGATTTAGTCTTAATGGCATGCCACAAGATCTGTTCCTGAATCCTGAAGTCGTCAAAGTTTACCAAAACATTACATGGGTATTTTTCATTAGTAGATTGGACTGCAGGAACTCCGTTTGCCTGGGGCAGTGGTTCCCAAACTTTTTTGACCCGTGGCTCCCTTGACGTAATTGTCAGTTGGCCGTGGCTCCCCCCCATTTTTTTACCGGTGGACGGGCGGGTGGGGATGTAAGCCCGACCTCGGGAGTACTTCCTGTTGTCTTCCTTAAATTAATTGCTTGATGCAATGAAGGTATTTAATCATATTTGTAACAAAATAAAAAGATAACAGTTGTAAAAGGGGAAAAACAAACTTTTGTTTTATGTGCTGATACGTTTTCTCTCATCGAGAATGTAAATGCGTCGTGAACTCAGGCGTGGGAGGCTGTATTGAAGCCAGTGGCCATACTGATGTTTCAGTAATATTTGAATGCCTTCCCCTTTCAGAGAACCTTCCGAGAGTTCTACTGGATTTGGTCTAGAATAGATTAGAAAAATTACGATGCCCCGGTTTGTAAATGCACATTTGAAGATGTTTTCTAAACAAAATACACTTTTTTTAAATTTAATTGTAAATGCATATTCCCTATTATTCGATAGGGAATATGCATTTACAATTAAATAAAAAAAAGTGTATTTTGTATGCGTATTCCATCTATTCATATGCAATATGCATTTACAATGAAATTTTTAGAAAAGTGTATTTTGTTTAAAAAACATCTTCAGATCTGCGTTTACAGACAGGGCTATCGTCATTTTTCTAATCTATTCTAGACCAAACCCAGTAGAACTCTTTAATTAATCTGGAGTTAAATTCCACCAAGTTAAAACAGAGCCACTCGGTGTTATCATTGCATACTGGAGGAAAAATACACCCAACAGGCAAACAAGCACGCCGAAATTCATTTAATACACCCCTGTCAACTCTCTCCCCCTGTCTGCAGAACCCTGCCTACCCTCTCCCCCCTGCCACCCTCTCCCCCTGCCTGCCAGAACCCTGACAACCCTCTCCCCCTGCCCCGGATGTCTCCCTGTCTCTTGTTTTATGCCTTGTGGCTGGCCCTGCGCTAGGAGTGCCCGTTCTGCCCATGCTTGCTCCCTTCGTGACCTCTCCTGCCCCCTCTACCCATGTCTGTCCCCTTCGTGTCTTGAGACTGTCACTTCTTTCCATGCCTGCTCCCTTCTTGTCCTCGGACTGTGTTTTCTATCCATGCTGCTCCCTTTGTGTCCTCAGACTACCCTTCTCTCCATGCATGCTGCGCACTTAGTCTGCTCCTAGTGTCCATGCCTGCTTCTGTCGTGCCCTCAGACTACCCTTCTGTCCCTGCCTGCCCCATACCCCTGACTACCCCTTCTGTCCATGCCTGCCCCCGCGCCCTCAGACTGCCCCTTCTGTGCATGCCTCCTTTCTTCATGACCTCCGACTACCCCTTCTGTCCATGCCATCTCCATGCGTGCCTTCTGACTCCCCCTTTCCATTCCTGTTTCCTTAAAGCGGCGGATTTTACACGATTATGCAGGTGGCATTTCTAAATTTCTAGCGCTGCCACTGCAATTTCCCACATCGTGCCGCGGCGCCCCTGGCAACTCATAACGGCGCACCGGGGTGCCGCGGCGCACAGTTTCGGAACCACGGCCATTGGGAAGCGCAATCTGTGTCACTGACACTTTTGTACATTGTAAATTGCGAATCGCAATCGAGCACAAATTGCGAGACGCAATTTACACTGTTCGAACATCTGGCCAATTGTTCTTTTATGGCAATCTTCATTGATGTCATGAGCAATGTCCCACTTCGCTGGTGGAAAGGTCAGAAAGATTTTACCAATAGATTAGCATGCTATGGTTCCACAGAAACATCTTCGGCGTGGCTGGATACTGCTGCTACGTCCCAAGGGTCAACAGGGCATTTATCTGCTCGAATAACATCCTTCTTCCATAAGGTCTTTTAAAAATATTTTGTATAAAATATTTACACTCACTTGTGTTTATATTTATGACCTTTTTCACAAAATCCAATTTAAATTAATCCAATCTAATTTGCAGACAGGCTACCAAAGCTTGTTTACAATTCTTTAATGGTACCTTCCCGACAAAAGGTTGCCCATGACTGTACAAGTACAAATATTGCAAAAGAGCTCCAGACGACTATGCATGGGCAGGACACATATGGCCTCAATGCAGATTCCCTGAAGGAGGACGAGGGGCTTTTCTCACGGCCCCATGAAAAGGGGCTCATGGGTGTTCCTGCGGGATATGTTCGTGCAGGTAATCGTTGGCTTACTGAAAAGTGCCAGTCCTCGTTTGAAAGTGCGGCAAATGTGTGACCCAAAGTCAGCAGCAATCGTTTGGAGGGGTGGAACTGGCAGGGTGACAGGCCTGCATTTCTTTCTCTTTATGTCACCTCCTTGCCCTCTGCCACGAGCCGGACAGCTCGGTTTCTAAGCAGACGCTCCTGCAGATATGCACATGATGAGATCCGTGCATAGCCACTCGCCCCACAGAGCAGCCCTGTGCATCCGGGGCGCTTTGTGATGACAAATTTAAAGAACCCACAAGTCCTCCCCACCAGCCGCATGCGTCCAATGAGGAGGCTTTAATATGGGGGGTGATCGCTGCCAGGGGGTCGCATCTTGCCTTAGGTTCCCCATGCGCATCTTTACTGCGCTTGCACGGCAGACTTTGCAGGGACCTCATTCCGGGAGGTGCACAGAGCTCTGGTGTGACTGTAGGCGGCCTGCCCTACAGTCACACCAAAGCTGGACTCTGGGCTTCAGCCCCCCAGTCTCCTCCCCCCGTCGTGTGTGGCAGCCCGGGGATAAGAGTGCTTCCTGTGCACACACGCAGCCGCACCCGAGCACTTCGCAGCTCTTTAAAAGACAATTTGCAGGTTAATGAGGTCTTGCTGTCGTTTCACCCCTTCTAAGAGCCCCTGCAGCTCCACTCGGCATGTTGCTTAAAGCCACATCGTGCCGCGGCGCCCCTGGCAACTGATAACGGCGCACCGGGGCGCCGCGGCGCACAGTTTGGGAACCACGGGCCTGGGGTATTATTAAATCCCTGCCTTGCATTGACTTCTCAGGACATACATGCATATTAATAAGATCTGAAATTGTCTTAGTGGCAGTCGACCCTGCTTCACAGCGCTCTGGAATGTCTAAGAATCTTAGGTTCAAGCTGGGAGTTCCTCTTTCCGCATTGCCCCAGTTCAATTGGAGTTCCTCTAATTCTGCTTGGATTTTGGAAGTTTCAGTATCTTGTTTATTTCTTCAATCTTCTATGTCTACAACCCTTTGTTCCACCCGGTACATGCGAGAAGTAAGCAACTCAATACTAGTGTTGATATGCCCCAGTTGGTCATTGGTCTTTCTGTGTGTCTCCTCTTGTGAGATTTTCATCTCTCTAAGTTCCCCTAGAATCTGATTTAGAATTGATCGCTTAGATTGGTGATATGTGTGTGGGGGATGCAGACAAGGCTTGCAGTGATACTCACACTTGAAACTGGAGAGTAACTACCAAATCAGCCACCGGACCTCCCACTTGTCCTTGGGCCAGGGCCGCCGTCATTCTCTCTTTTTGTAGTCCCTTAGAGCCAGTGGCAGTAAATTGGAGATACGCTGGTCTATCCTTCGAAGAAGTTTTATTATCTAGCAGAGTCGAGGGGGTGGGGTTTTTCTGTATTTACATGTAGGATTGGAGGACTTCCTGAGGCAGGGGCCTGTCCCCCATTTCCAAGAACAAGCAAGACCTGGGACAATTGCGACGTGGTGGAATGAGAGAGTTCTATGTCACCAGAATCTCTCCCTGGGCTCATCTGGGAGTCCAATACCGACGTCTCCTGTTGAAGCATCTCCTGTGGCAGCCTGTCTGATGAGAAAGCCTTCTGTTTTTCTCCCGGGGTACAAGCCCTGTGTACTTGGTTAACTGCAAGCTGATTCCGGTTCTTGCGACCTTTTAGAGTTTTGCCTGGTGCACGTGTTCTCATTGATATATCTTGTGAGAGTCGCATCATTGATAGCCGTATAATCTTTCTTTAGAACATAAGGGGTAAAAAGGAGGATGCTAGAGGTTCATGAGAGGGCTACAAGCTGCATCTGTGCTACAATAGGCAGTTTCTGCAACACCTCTCAAATACCATCCACCCGTGAGGGGGCCTAGTGAACCCATCTCAGGCTGCTTCTACCCCAGCTCCAGCTGAAGATGTTACCGTAAGTTACTTATAGCACCTTGCCTTAGTGTTCTCATGCGACTACTTATATAGTAGCACTCCACTTAAAGTTGGTTGTGACATTCCACCAGATACTGCAACACTGCATTGGAATGACCCTGTGTCCACAAAAGGGAGAGAGTGATGCCTTTATTTTCACCATTGGTGTTATTGATGTGGGTTTCCTATTGTGAGGCAGACAATCTGGCCTCAGCTGTTGACAATCATCAATAGGAGTTTGCATATTTAAACTGATTTTTTGATTATTCCGTTCTTCCATGGTGACAATGTCTGGAACTGTAAAAGAAAACATTGAATGATTTTTGTGGAATATGCATGGGTTAAAACATATGAGGAAAACATGAGAAGCATTTCTTTATTCCTATTAAAAAATATACTAGTTTGTGATTTTTGTTATTTTTTGTCTATTTAAAAAATAGTGAAAACATTACCTACATGGAATTTATTTATAAATTAATAATTTTATTTTTATATTTTAAAATGTTTGATGGCACAAAATAGGAACAAATTGAGAGAAGTAATATACATGTCTTTGTAATTTTTTGCATTCAACAAAATCAAATGAAGTGAAACAGGATGTTAACAAAAAGCCAAACAAAAAACATAATAAGTCAATCATGGTGAATTAAACTAATATTGAAGAGCTAAAATAGTTTGAAGGCCATGGTCAAAAATAGAACTGGCAAGAAAAAGGTAAATTTGTCTAGATAATGTTCCACAGAGTGAATGGTAGTCACATACTGGAGGAAATTAGGTTGTGCTTCTCTTGGTGGTGATGGAGGTCTTGTCATCCTCTCCTGGTAGTGTGGCTGACTGTCCCCTCCTGAAGGGGACTGCTGGATCCACAGTTATGGTGGGTGCAGGTGTTTCCTCTTGTGGCAGACCACAGAAAGGGGAAGATGATGCGGAAAAAGCCCTGCATATATGGGTACAACAATCATGCAGCACCCAGTCAGGGAGCCCAAATTAGAGATGAGATGTTTCATCTGAACATTGTGCTCCCTCTGCAACTGCTTCCTCTCCAGGAGCTGTGTACGGGCCTGGTTCATCATGTCTTGGGACTGTTTGAGGGATCCCAAGACTTGGTCAATTGTGGCCTGGGTGACATTACAACCAGTGGCCTCACTTTGCTGACCCACAGATTCTCTCCCACGACCTTTTACCCCCCCTACCCTGTGACTTTGATCTAGTGTGCCCCATCCCACTGGATCCTGGCTAGACTGGAGGTGGTGGTGGTGGTGTTGATTCAACAGCAGTCAGTTCTGGGGGGGGCAAAAGATTAGGATGATGTTTTTTGGACACAGGAAGTGGAGGTATCCAGAGGCTGAGGTGTGGTAAAAGTTGGGCTGGGAGGTGTAGTTGTGGGCCGAGTGAGACTCACTGTAGCTGTCTGACCCGACCAGATGGTCCACCCTGCTCCTCATCATCTAGACTTGCAAGAGTGGGTTCCTCACAAAAGGCTTGTTCCTGGTTTAGGGTGGAGGTATTCTCAGCAGCAGTGGTAGATGGTGGTCCACATACTCTGGGTGTTGGACCTATCATACATTAAGATAAAATATTTTAAATAATATGGATGATACATCAAATGAGTTTGTAGGAATAAAGGAAGCGACGGAAAGGAAAAAGTGATTTAATATAATGAATATATATACCATTCAGTAGAATTATGATAAATTACAAAAACAGTTTAAACTACTTCTACTTCTAAAAAGCAGGTAAAATGATGTCCTGAAATGGGGAAAACGATGAAAGTATACACAGAATTTAGCAAAGATTCAACACAACCCAGTAGAGTGGAGAAATGCAAAATAAACCATTCCAAAGAGTAGCAGGATAAAAATCTGACAATTACACAACTTCGAAGGATAACGACCATTAGTCATCATTTAAACACTGCAAAGTACATTTCTTATGAAAATAAACTATATTCCTTAAATATTTTGAGTTAACATAGTTTGATTTGTGAAACAATTAACATCAATTAAAAAAATGACTACATACAAAAAAAACAAATAATGACATTTTAACACATAGCATAAAATAGAGTTTGATAAATACATTACACTTTAACACGTGAAAATATGAGAGAAAAGAGAGAATGCCCAAAATTACACAGCAATATTTTTTTTCACCAATCGAAAACAAGGTATTATGGTAGTTGTAGTAATTTAATTTTAACATTAACACTTGCTAAATTGCAAATTGATCATATCGAGTAAAATTAATGCAGTGGAAATTCACAGACATTTACAATATAAAACACATTTATGAAATATGTTTTTAGGAGAAAGAACACTCACATACACCATAACATCATGTGAATTTAAACAGAGATTAAAACCTGTAATCTTACATTTAAAAAACACATTCAGGGAAACAAAGAAACAAGTCACAAAAAGACTAAAAACAACATGAAGAAAAACACAAACATTGAAAACACATATTAACAATTAGAAAAAGAAGAGAAACAACAATAATTCTACAAATGACCTAACTAAATTGAGAGAATAAAATACAAATGGGTTGATATTCTTTAGAAAGGTGCAAAACACATTAGCAACAGCTAAATTGGAAGCAAAAATTACATTTAGGTTTAGCAACACTTTCAAAAGTATAACTTACCAGTCTCCACTCCACCAGGGATTCCTGTCAAGCCTTCATGATGTTGGACCTTCAAGACTTTCTCCTCTCGGGAAAAAGGTTGTAATGGGGGTTGGGAGAGCCACAGCCAGTCCTATGGGACTCCAGGGGATGCTTGGAGGACAGGGAACACACTCTCCCCTTCAGGTCGTTCCACCTCTTCCTAATTTTCTCCTGAGTGTGCACATTATTTGCTACAGCGTTCACTCTGTCAACTATTCTGGCCCACATTTGCCTTTGCTGAGCAATAGTCCTATTTTGAACTTGGACTCCAAACAATTGTGGCTCTACTCTAATAATTTCATTGACCATGAGTGACAATTCTCCCTCAGTAAAATGGGGATTTCTCATCCCTTGCCTTTCTGAAATGATAAATGTAAATGAATTTAATAACCAATATGATAATAAAAAAAATAGAAAACTAACAAGAAACAGAGAGTCAAAAACACATGAGTTCACAGAAAAAGTGCTCAGGAACAAAGTGCTGGTGCAAAAGAATGGCAAAGGATCATGGTCTGAAATGTAGTGTGTTTTATAGTGTGGTATGCAGGTGTAAACAATTAGAAAAAAAACACATCAGGTATGTGATGCTAGCATCCATCCACTAGGCAGAGGAATAGTACAATGTTTAGGGCCTCCAGTGACAGAAACACTCCGTTGACAATTCCCCTCTAAAACCATGCTAGCACTGAGAAATCTAAATATGCTCTGTGCAGTCCTGTCATCCTGACGGAGTAATGCTAGCGAGCAGAAGAGTCCACTGCGTCGATAGCGGTGAACAGTGTACAGGACGCAAAACAGTCTGTCAACACGGACAGTGGATCAGCAAGCCTACATCTAAATAAGGCATGTGGGAATCCATCAGCTCAACTGAGTATTTGTAAACTACACCACAGAGGGTGTACAGGAGCCCCACCAAGATCTAAATCCAGCCCATAATGGAAGTCGAAAATCTCCAGAGGGATGACACAGAGGGCTGTAGCCTTAGACAATTCAATGAGGTCAGATACCCATTTGGCGAAGGCCCACTGAAAATGATTTGTTGCTGTGCAGAAGAACTTACTGGCAAAAGCTGCAAAGTCAATCTGATCAGCGATGTACCTCGGGCAGATAGGTGAGGAGATTGGCTCCGGTCTCCTCCTGATTCTCAGAGCGTTTTTTTGCCCAAACAATGCGAAGACCTCAGTTTTGGGATTTGGCCATCTTAGTACCTTGATCACCTCAACCAAGTGTCAAGGACAGGTGGGACACCTCTTGTGGATTCAGGACTTAGTCAGGCTTAGTTCAGGTGCAGGTTCAAGATGGTGAGAGCCTTTTGTGTTCCTGTGGCTCTGAACGTGAGGCCAGAATGCTAGCTCTTGGAGTCACTCTGGTAGTCCTGGGTTCAGGTGAAGATTCAGGGCTCAATGGTAGGGCTGGCCTCTGAGGGTTCAAGGCAGGCTCCAGACAGCAAAGCAGTCCTTTCAGGTATAGCAGCAGTCTTGCAGAGTACATAGCAGGTCACAGCAGCAGGCAGTCCTCTGAGAGTACTTCCGCAGGTCCAGAAGTGAACTGAAGAGTGGTTCTGAAGGTCCTATTTTTATACCCTGGTGGTCTTCTTCTGTAAGGTCTGAGAAGCTTCTGGAAAGGTTCTTTGAAGTGCCTGGAATTTCCTTATTCCCCTGCCATGGCTCCAAGTTGGCTGCAACAACAATGTGGGGTTGTTAGGCCCTTATGTGAAGGCAGAGCACAAGCTATTCAGTTGCAAGTGGGGCTGTGCTGAGCTCCACCACCCTATCCTGCCAGCAAATGACCCACTGAGGCAGACCTAATCCCTCTATTGTGTGATTGTCTAGGAGGAATTAACAAAGGCTGTCAGCTGTACCCAGTCATATGACCTAACATAGGCTGCAGGCACAGAAGTGGCATTTTCAAAATGTAATGAAAAATCTGACTTTGAGGTGACATAGGTAATCAAAGGGGGGTTTAAGGCTTGGCATGGGGGTTTGGATGCCAAGTTGACATGGCAGTTTAAAACTGCATTCAGGCTGCAATGGCAGGTCTGGGACATATTTTAAATTGCTACAGAAGTGGGTGGCACTATAAGTGCTGAAGGCCCACTGGTAGCATTCAACTAACAGACCCTGGGTACATGGTATACCGCTCTACAAGGCTCTTAAAAGTAAATTAAATATGCCAATTAGGTATATGCCAATCAAACCATGTTTTAGGGAGTGAGCACAAACACTTTAACACTGGTTAGCAGTGGTAAAGTGCACAGATTCCTATGGCCAACAAAAACTAATTTGAGCACCAAAAATGAAGGCAAATAGGCAAAATGTTTGAGGGAACGTCACCCTAAGGTTGACAGTTCTAACATGCACAAATAATAGCCTTACAGTAACCTATGATAAATCTGCATTTATTATATGCTAAGCAGGAAGGACAGATGGTAAATAAACAATGAACCAATCAAATAAGCCGCCATCTATAAATACCTGGGTATATGGTCAAGTCCGATGTCTCCTTGGCCAGACAACCAGAGGAAACCAATTTAAAAAGTGGTTGTTGGCATTCCTGAAATAATAAACAATTTAACAGGCACCTCACTAAAACTAATATTCGATGTCATCAAAGCCAAATACATGCCTTCACTACACGAACACTGTCAGACTCTTCCAAGCTATTCTGATCAAACACTGAGACAAAGAGCAATGTAACTTCTTCAGATGCCTGTTCAACTTACCACATTCAACATCCAAGCCCAAATTTGGTTGGAATACAATGTTGTTAAGCAGTAAATATATCAGGCAGGTCGAATTGCCTATTTCTGGCAAAACTGCAGGAGAGCCAGTCAGGGCGCAGTAAGATCTCTTTTATAGTAAGAACTACAGTTGTGTAAAAAGATCAGTTAAGGAATGTTTTAATCCAGTACACATGCAACTGGCTCCTAAAACCAAATATTTTTAAGTGGTTTTAGCAAAGGAGTCAGTGCAAGTAGAACCTAAGGTTCTGAAGTCTATCTGCTTTTATTAGCCAGATCAGTAGAACGTCATTTTATCTCTTTTCGGCCCTGATACCCATGTAATGATGAATCTTTTATAACAGTTTTATATGATAATCAACTTTATTGATTTTTAAGAAACAAAACAACAGCAGTACATCACTTTTTAACATCAGTACGTGGCACATCAGAGTGTGCCTCTAGTGATTGTATACAAACATGCATATCGATCTCCATCCACAGGGCACAGGCAGTCGCCCTAGATCCTCTTATGCTTGGCCAGGCATGCCCGGGCCTCAAACAAGGGTTTCTCCTGCATGTCACACCAATCTATGCCCTGGCACCATTTAGTTAATTTTGGCGGGTCAGGCTGTGCCCATGTCGCTGCAATGTCGCGTTTGGCCAGGATAGAAGCCATCCCCAAGTACAGTTTGTCTGCTCGGGCCCCATCAAGGCTGTCCATTACTCCCAAGATGAGGTGTAAGGGGTTTTGGGGCACCTGCCAACCCAGGATGTGTGTGAGCTTGGACTCTTTTGTGGCCCAATACGGGGTGAGACGGGGACAGGACCAGACCATATGGTAGAAATCTGCCGTTTCCTGTCCGCAGCATGTGCATTTCTGAGAAGGATATAAGCCTGCCCTTCGCTCCAGGGTGAGATAGGCAATATGGAGGTAATATAGTTGTATTAGACAGAATCTGGGTGAAGTTGTGATGGTTTTGGGGGCCATAAGGGCATCACACCAGTCCTCCTCCTCCAGGGGGCTCAGCCATCCCTTCCATTGGTGCCTGAGCGGGTCGAACGTTGTCAGACCATTATTAGTAAGGGTGCGGTATATCCGGGATACTCCTCCCTTCTCTAGGTTCCCCTTCATAACCTGAGCTTCTAGTGGGCTAATCCCGGGGAGCCAACCTTAAAGAGGGGTGAGGGTCACAAAACTTGTGTGCAGAGGTGGGTATTCTAGGTGTATCACTTATTGACTAGATATTCAAAGAAACCGCTCACTTCTGATGATCCACCGCCTAATTTTGGATGAATTCATAATAACTGTACGCTCCTTCTGTGTGGATTTAAACCCGGGGAACATCGTGCCTGTTGTTATATGGGCACTGAGGGTGTGTCGCAGCTGCAAGTATTTGTAGAATTGTGAAGCATGGAAGGTATAACGCCCCTGCAGGTCTTGTAACGTCTTAATGTGGTTGACCACGCATATGTCGCCCAGTAGTGATATGCCAATGTAGTCCCATCTTTCGAACCCCTCAAGTGCTGTCACCTCCCCCAGCCACTTGAGCTGCCAGAGAGGCGTATGTTGATCCAGTTTGTTATTCCAACATGTGGGTCTTAGGGCAGTGGGCCAGGCCAGCAGGACCACCCGGCTCACAGATGGTATTGTTCTAGGCATTGGGCTGCCATATATCGTACTGCCTGAATTTCAGAGAATTCCTTGTCTTTGAGCTCTGTTTTATAGGCTGGGTCAGACCAGCCCCCGCTGAACAAGTCGTGATTATGTAGTATAGGTAAAGATCAGTCATGCCCATGCCTCCTTCGAAGGGCGGGATCCAGCATCGGGTGAGGGCGATACGTGGTCTCGCCCATCCCCATAGAAACCTCATGGCCATGCTGTCCATCTCTTTAAACGAACTTTGTGGGAAGTGGAAAGAGGTGTTATGGATGATATATAAGAAGCGCGCAAGGATCATCATCTTGAACAGGGCTACTTTCCTTAGTGGGTTGAGTGGTAGAGTTTGCCAGTGTCTGAGATCCTCTTTGGCCTTTTTAATGAGTGGGATAATGTTTAATGCCCATTCTAGGTCAAGGAACAGGGCGATCCATATCCCCAGATATTTGAATGATTGTCGCCTGATGGGTGTAGGAGAGTAGGGTCTGCTATCGTATGGTCACCCCAATTTTTGCTTTTTGCTTCACTGGTTTTCGACTTACTGAGGCTGTGGGCCTGCTAATCAGACCCCCAGTCTGCTGTTCTCTCTCTAAATTCGTAATACATGTGCTATAGGTACATACCACAATTGGAAATGGACTCCTTGTCAGCCCCTGTACCATGCACTATAGGTGCTCAGGGCATAGGTGCCACCAAGGCCTACCAGGGGCTGCAGCATATCTTTTGCCACCCCTGGCTGGTTCTTAAATTGACACATTTGGCTGATCACTCAGCTGGGGCAAGTGGGTGTAATCACCCCTTGCTTAGATATAGTATACCTATATCTAAACCAATATCTGGACACATATAAACCTGTGAGACACTCCTATGGAAGGCCTTATCAATCCTGGAGGCAGAGTGCGTGGTTTAATGTGAGATGGAGCTCTGGCATGAGCTGAGCCTGTCTGCAGCTGTCGGGAACAACTCCCTAAGCTGATCCGGGATAATGCCATACCATATACTATTAAGTCCCTTATAATCTTCGCGGTTATATAGCAACTTTGGTTTGGCTTTATTAAAACATGTCGTGTAAGGTGTCATACGATTTGGAATACTATCCCCTCGACAGTTCTGCGACGGGGATAGCATTCCACCCCTCCAGAGGGAGAAGACATGTTACTTTACTGAAACGCGGTTGATTTTTAAAAGAGCCTAAGATCCACAAAATGGATGCCTCTGCCACAGACACGGGTCTGACCTCCTGCTGCTGACCGAAACTCAGCAGAGGAGGCCTGGACAAAGGGTTTCCTGTCGCAGGGCGGTGTTACACCACCCTAGACAGGAGATAGTGGATTGTAGCAGAGAGGTTTGAAAGAAACCAGACACTGCCTGGGGAGCGCAAGGCTGCCCCTTGCATAATCCGACCAAACCGGTTCTGGGGCACATCAGCCCCTGTCCCAGTGCGGCCTGGATCAAAGGAAAGGGGTGTATCCATCCCCTTCCTGGGTCCCACCCATAGGAGGGGACCTAGCAGGTAATCCAGCCCCCTAGATTTGTATAAGAATGGGAGCAGTGCCAACGCACTCAGATTATCCTGACGAAACATTTGAAATGAAACTCTGGACCCTTCGACATCCTACTCAATGTAGAAGACTGAAGAATCTCCCTTGTGGTCAAGGAGTGACCACCCTGTGCAAACAGGCACCATCCAGCACCTCGACCCTTGCTTTGTTGCAGTTCCCGCCGGAACTCGAGCGACAAGAGATCGACGAGATCAAGCTTGCCTGCCTTCTTACAGCTCGATTCACAGTCCCTGCAGAGCTGAGACCCGTGGAAGCGACCGGAAGCGTGGGGCATGCCATCTTGAAAAGGCCACAAGACGCTGACCGTGCAGCCCACGAGTGACCCTCGAAGCTGTACACCGGGGTTTGAGAAGCCCCAACCCTGAGCCACTCTTGCACCGAAGCTCACCCCTCTACACTCGACGAGTGCTGCGTGGGGCCCTTCTGCTTGATTTGGCTAGATGCGTTGGCCCGGTCACTTGCCAGCTGGCTTGTGGCCCCTGTGCCAACGAAAACCTAAAACCAACTTGCTATTCTGGTTGCTCCAGACTTGCACCAGATCCCCTGAAAAGGAGCCCCCGCTCTGACCCTCCTGGTCCGAGTGAGAAGCAATCTTCCGGTCCTGCGTGGATTGCTCTTGCCAAGTGTTGTTTGCTCCAATCTTGAAGCCGACTGCGCCAACGGTGAGAGCCTGCAAGGGACAGATTGTGACCTGCTCCTGGATGTCGCAGATGCCCCAGAGCCCACGTGACAGCGGAGAGAAGCTCCTCAACAACCACCTGATTGCGCCCGACATTGCCTGGTTCCGTCCTGGTTCCACCCTGGTCACTGCTGAGTAACCCAGACTCTGTCCCCTCTGCTTTCAGGTACTTTTCTACTCTGATCCACCCTTGGATCCCACCGGACACTTCTCCTTCCCATCGCCTGCAGCATCTTCAGCTCCAAGCACCAAGAGCCTGCGTGTCAAAACCCGACGCCACTTCGACCCTATGCACACGCTTCCTGTGGGTGAGGTAACATTGCAACGCCGGTGTTCCCACACTGGTACACACCTCTAGGGTCTGTGTCTAAAGTTTTGTTCCTCTAGGTTCAGCGGAAGTGTCCTTAAACTCTATTTGTGTAACTTTTACGCACCATTGACATTGCATTGGTGCATGCCGCACTTTAAGTGCTGCACCCGAATCCCGCGGGCTTTTCCCGACTTCAGCATTGCTAGTCCTGACTGCTGCCAGTGATTCCCTAGGCCCTAGGCCTAACCACTGTTCGATTGGTATCTCTTATACCACTTCTTTTAATATATGGTTTGAGTGGCCACCCGCCCTCATCCATAATTGTGCAACTTTGTATGTTATACTGTGCTTTTGATTTAACGCTTGTGCCCCTTTGCTCATAAAGAGTACTGGGGATTATTTTAGAAATAAATACATATATTTTTATAATATATACTTGTGTGGTGTCCTGTCATTTGATATTACAGGATTGTATGTGGTAAAACAGCTCGCTTAACACGACCTCTTGAGTTAAGCCTTTAAGGCTGCTTAGTCTATGCTACCCTTAAGATAGCTTGTCTAATAAGGTTGACTTACAACCAAACACCATAAGGGATTGTTTGGACTGATACAAGGTGGCTCCAGAATTGGAAACATCATATATCAGGCCAACTTCCCACATTGGTGTGCAGGGGTGCGGATTTGAGCTTGCTGTTGTTTTACCATTGCAATCTTTTTTTCAAATTGAAAGATCACATAAAGTACCCTAGGTACATATAAATCAAAAGCTTAGCATATTAAGTTCTACTGAACTTAGTAGTTGTAGGTTAACGGGATTAGCACACCCTGACTACAACTCACTAGCAAGGTACAGTAGGAAAACACTTAGTGTAGGTAAGTGCACCACGTGCACCTCACTAGCAGTCATGTTTGACGCAGGTGGAGCTTCAGGCTCTGTCCCTGTGACAGTTGACCCTACCAAGGCAACTTCCAGCTATGACAAACTTAGCCACAAAGACTTGAGTGCATTGTGCATTGCAAGGGGCCTAAAAAGGGGCAGACACCCCACCATTCCTATCCTGATAGCCATCCTAGAGATGGATGACTTAGCCAAGGCGAATGCAGTTCCCTTAGGTTTAGGAGATGGAGTGACCCACCCTGAGAATGAGACAACTCCAGAAGATGAGGAGGAGGAAGAGGAGGATGGCTCAGAGGTAGATGACCCTGAGAATCAGGATCAACAGGGTAACCAGGTGGTAGTTGCCAGGCTTAACCAGGCCAACTTAAGCCTACATGGGAATGGAGAGGGCCAGCACCTCCCCAGACCACACACCATAATTCCCTCAGGCAATAGAAGGGTGAGGTCTCCCTCTGGGACTCTCATGTTTCTAGTGTCTCCAGGGAATCTCAAAGGGGAATGACTTCCCCCCAGAGGAAAGAGCATAGGGCCAGGATGAGGGCTGTCCAACTCCAGATAGAGAGGGAAGAGATAGCCTTGGCTCAAGCAAGACTTGCCTTGGCAAGAGAACAAAAGTTGTGTGGCTTAGATGCCACTGGTGGCAGCAATATTCCTAGAGAGAAAGACAGGGGCTATGACAATAGAAACCTGACAAAGATTGTGCCCCCCTACAAGGAAGGGGATGACATCCACAAATGGATGACTGCTCTTGAGAGAGCCTGCATGGTACAGCAGGTTCGTCAGGATCAGTGGGCTGCAATTTTATGTTACTCCTTTTCTGAGAAAGGGAGGGATAGGCTCCTCACAGTTAGACCTGAGGATGCCAAAAACTACTCTGTCCTGAAGAGTGCTCTTATTGAAGGGTTTGGCCTAACCCCTGAGCAATACAGGTTGTTGTTCAGAGACACCCAAAAGCACAGACTCAGGACTGGGCTGATTTTGTTGATTGTGCCACTAAGGCTCTGGAGGGTTGGCTGCAGGGAAGTAAAGTCTCAGACTATACAGGATTGTACAATCTTATAATGAGAGAGCAGATCCTTAATAACTGTCAGAACCAGCTGTTGCACCAATACCTTATTGACTCAGATTTGACCTCTCCCCAAGAATTGGGAAAGAAGGCGGACAAATGGGACAGAACAAGGATTAAGCAGAAACCCCAGAACCATGGTGGTGACCAGAAGAAAACAGATCAGAAGGGGGGAGATAAGAAAGATAAAGAAAAAGACCAGAAGTCTTCTTCCGGCCCACAAAATTCTAATAAGGAGGGTGGTTCCCAAAATGGTAACAAAAAGAAGAAGAATGATAACCCAAATAAACCTTGGTGTAATACCTGCAAATCAGTTTCACACTGGGGCAGTGAATGCACCAAGAAAAATCCAGTTCCTACCACTGCAGCTCCTAAAGCACCTGCACCCCCTAGTACAGTCAGCAGTGGTAGTGCACAACCTAAGGGGATAGTAGGGTTAACCTTGGGTACTGAAGTGGAATCTGGCCCAGTCAGAGTCCCCACTCAGGCAGTTCTCCTATATGATGTGGACTTATCTTTGACCAACGCAGAGAGTCCCAGTAACCTGGCCAAATATAGGCAGACTCCTTTAATCAATGAGAAACTGGCTCAGGCCTACAGGGACACTTGTGCCAGTGTCACTATGGTGACACCTGACTTTGTGGACCCTGGTCAGATTGTGCTAGGTGAAAGTTACCTAGTGACCAATGCAAGCAACTCCACTACTTCACATAGTGTGGCTGTTGTGAACTTCTCCTGGGGAGGGGTAAATGGCCTAAAGAAAGTGTGGTAAGTGTAGACCTCCCAGTAGACTGTCTGTTAGGCAATGATCTTGAAAGCTCAGTTTGGTCAGAAGTGGAGTACAGGACTCATGCAGAAATGCTAGGGATTTCAGCTCATGTCCTTGCAGTGACAAGGTCTCAGGCTAAGAAGTGCCTTCCTGAACCAGTGGTGGATCTTGAAACATTAGACCAACCACAACCCAAGAGAAGAAGCAAGAGGGTTAAGGCTGTGCCTTCCCACTTGCCCCAGGTTGAGGATCAGACTTCACAGGAAGCTCATTCTGCAGTCCAAGAGGAGACTGTCTCAGATGAACTTGAGCCTGGCCAGGTTGAGTTTCTGGGGACAGGGGGACCCGCAAGGGCAGACCTGGGGCAGGCCCAATTAGATTGCCCTTCACTTGAACCCCTCAGACAGCAAGCTGCTGCTGAGGCTACAGGGAATGCTCAAGGTGCCCATAAAGTTTATTGGGATGATGGACTCCTTTACTCAGAGGCTAGAGACCCCAAGCCTGGTGCCACCAGGAGGTTGGTTATACCTTTGAAGTTTAGGGGTTTCCTTCTCACCTTGGCCCATGATATTCCCCTTGCAGGACACCTAGGCCAGAACAAGACTTGGGATAGGCTTGTCCCTCACTTTCACTGGCCTCACATGTCAGAAAATGTCAAGGAGTTTTGTCGCTCCTGTGTCACTTGCCAAGCCAGTGGTAAGTCAGGTGGCACAACAAAGGCCCTCCTGATACCACTACCTGTGGTGGGGGTACCCTTTGAAAGAGTTGGAATAGACATTGTGGGTCCCATGGATCCTCAAACAGCATCTGGGCACAGATTTATACTGGTGGTAGTGGATCATGCCATCAGATATCCAGAGGCAATTCCCCTGAGGACCACCACAGCACCTGTGGTAGCAAAAGCCCTCATTGCAGTTTTCTCAAGAGTGGGCTTTCCAAAGGAGGTTCTTTCAGACACAGGTGCCAACTTCATGTCTGGATACTTAAAAGCAATGTAGAAGGAGTGTGAAGTAAACTACAAGTTTACCACACCCTATCATCCACAGTGCAATGGGATTGTTGAAAGGTTCAACAAGACCCTCAAGGGAATGATAAAAGGACTACCAGAGAAGCTTAGGCGGAAATGGGACACCCTTTTACCCTGCTTGCTCTTTGCTTACAGGGAGGTCCCACAGAAGGGGGTTGGGTACAGCCCTTTTGAACGTTTGTTTGCCCACCCTGTGAGGGGTCCACTATGTTTGGTGAAGGAAGGATGGGACTTACCTCTCAAAAAGCCTAAGCTAGATGTTGTGGACTATGTACTTGGTCTCCGCTCCAGGATGGCTGAGTACATGGAGAGAGCATCCAAAAACCTGGAGGCCAGTCAAGAATTACAGAAAGCTTGGCATGACCAAACTGCTGTTCTGGTTGAGTTCCAGCCAGGGCAGAAGGTGTGGGTGTTGGACCCAGTGGGCCCAGCAGCAGCACTCCAGGACAAATGGACTGGACCCTACCCTATCATTGAGAAAAAGGGAGAAGTCACCTATGTGGTTGACTTTGGAACCCCTAGGAGCCCCCACAGGGTGCTCCATGTGAATCGTTTGAAAGCATTTGTTGACAGGGAGGACATGAGTCTCCTCATGGCCAAAGATGGGGATCAGAAGGAAGAGAGTGACCCTCTCCCAGACCTGCTTTCCCAGAATCCTGATGATGGTTCAGTTGATGGAGTAGCCTTGACAGGCAGCCTCACTGAGCAGCAACAGGTGGACTGCAGACAGGTGTTGCAGGCCCACAGCCATATGTTTTCACTCACACCCAGTCTAACTAACTGGTGCACCCATGAGGTGGACACTGGTGACAGTCTGCCTGTCAAGAATAAGATCGACAGGCAACCTGACCATGTCAGGGATTGTATAAAGGCTGAGGTACAAAAGATGTTAGAGCTTGGAGTGATTCAGCCATCAGAGAGCCCATGGGCTAGCCCAGTGGTCCTTGTGCCAAAACCTCATACCAAAGATGGAAAGAGAGAAATGAGGTTTTGTGTGGACTACAGAGGTCTCAATGTTGTCACTAGGACAGATGCTCATCCCATTCCAAGAGCAGATGAGCTCATTGATAAATTGGCTACTGCCAAGTTTCTGAGCACATTTGATTTGACAGCTGGCTACTGGCAGATCAGGTTAGCTGAAGAGTCAAAAGCCGAAACAGCATTCTCTACCCCTAGTGGACATTATCAGTTTGTGGTAATGCCCTTTGGTTTGAAGAATGCACCTGCAACCTTCCAAAGGTTGGTGAATCAAGTCCTTGCTGGGTTGGATGACTTTTGCGCAGCATATCTAGATGATATTGCTGTCTTTAGCTCCACCTGGGAGGATCACCTGATCCACCTGAAGAAGGTTCTGGAGGCCCTGCAAAAGGCAGGCCTGACTATCAAGGCTACCAAGTGCCAGATAGGGCAGAGTAAGGTTGTGTACCTGGGCCACCTAGTAGGTGGGGGTCAGGTTCAACCATTGGAGAGCAAGATCCAGACCATACAGGACTGGGCTCCTCCAACTACCCAGACACAAGTCAGAGCCTTCTTGGGCCTGACTGGGTATTACAGAAAGTTTGTGAAAAACTATGGGTCCATTGTGACACCATTGAATGACTTGACATCCAAGAAGATGCCCAAAAAGGTTCAGTGGACAGTTAGCTGTCAAAAGGCATTTGATGACCTGAAGAAGGCCATGTGCTCTGCACCTATCCTGAAGAGTCCTGACTACTCCAAACAGTTCATTGTACAGACAGATGCTTCTGAGTTGGGGATGGGAGCTGTGCTTTCACAACTTAATCAAGATGGTCAAGACCAGCCCATTGCTTTTATTAGCAGAAGGCTGACCCCCAGGGCGAAACGTTGGTCAGCTATTGAGAGGGAGGCCTTTGCTGTGGTTTGGGCCCTGAAGAAGTTGAGGCCATACTTGTTTGGAACTCACTTCCTAATTCAGACAGACCATAAGGCCCTCTTGTGGCTAAATCAGATGAAGGGTGAAAATCCCAAACTGCTCAGGTGGTCCATTTCCCTACAGGGGATGGACTTTACAGTGGAGCACCGCCCAGGGACTGACCATGGTAATGCAGATGGTCTCTCCAGGTACTTCCACTTAGAACATGAAGACTTATCTGGTCAGGGTTAAGTTTAATGTCCCTGCGTTTGGGGGGGGGGGGGGTTGTGTAGGAGAGTAGGGTCTGCTATCCTATGGTCAGCCCAATGTTTGCTTTTTGCTTCACTGGTTTTCGACTTACTGAGGTTGTGGGCCTCTAATCAGACCCCCAGCCTGCTGTTCTCTCTCTAAATTCGTAATACATGTGCTATAGGTACATACCACAATTGGAAATTGACTCCTTGTCAGCCCCTGTACCATGCACTATAGGTGCTCAGGGCATGGGTGCCACCAAGGCCTACCAGGGGCTGCAGCATATCTTTTGCCACCCCTGGCTGGTTCTTAAATTGACACAACTGGCTGATCACTCAGTTGGGGCAAGTGGGTGTAATCACCCCTTGCTTAGATATAGTATACCTATATCTAAAACTATATCTGGACACATATAAACCTGTGAGCCACTCCTATGGAAGGCCTTATCAATCCTGGAGGCAGAGTGCGTGGTTTAATGTGAGATGGAGCTCTGGCATGAGCTGAGCCTGTGTGCATCTGTCGGGAACAACTCCCTAAGCTGATCCGGGATAATGCCATACCATATACTATTAAGTGCCTTATAATCCTCGCGGTTATATAGCAACTTTGGTTTGGCTTTATCAAAACATGTCGTGTAAGGTGTCATACGATTTGGAATACTATCCCCTCGACAGTTCTGTCGACGGGGATAGCATTCCACCCCTCCAGAGGGAGAAGACATGTTACTTTACTGAAACGCGGTTGATTTTTAAAAGAGCCTAAGATCCACAAAATGGATGCCTCTGCCACAGACACGGGTCTGACCTCCTGCTGCTGACCGAAACTCAGCAGAGGAGGCCTGGACAAAGGGTTTCCTGTCACAGGGCGGTGTTACACCACCCCAGACAGGAGATAGTGGATTGTAGCAGGGAGGTTTGAAAGATACCAGACACTGCCTGGGGAGCACAAGGCTGCCCCTTGCATAATCAGACCAAACCGGTTCTGGGGCACACCAGCCCCTGTCCCAGTGTGGCCTGGATCAAAGGAAAGGGGTGTATCCACCCCCTTCCTGGGTCCCACCCATAGGAGGGGACCTAGCAGGTAATCCAGCCCCCTAGATTGGTATAAGAATGGGAGCAGTGCCAACGCACTCAGATTATCCTGACGAAACATTTGAAATGAAACTCTGGACCCTTCGACAACATACTCAACGTAGAAGACTGAGGAATCTCCCTTGTGGTCAAGGAGTGACCCCCCTGTGCAAACAGGCACCATCCAGCACCTCGACCATTGCTTTGTTACAGTTCCCCCCGGAACTCAAGCAACAGAGATTGACGAGATCAAGCTTGCCTGCCTTCTTACAGCCCAATCCACAGTCCCTGCAGAGCTGAGACCCGTGGAGGCGACTGGAAGCGTGGGGCACGCCATCTTGAAAAGGCCACAAGACGCTGACCGTGCAGCCCACGAGTGACCCTCGAAGCTGTACACCAGGGTTTGAGAAGCCCCAACCTTGAGCCACTCTTGCACCGAAGCTCACCCCTCTACACTCGACGAGTGCTGCGTGGGGCTATTCTGCTTGCTTTGGCTCGATGCGTTGGCCCGGTCACTTGCCAGCTGGCTTGTGGCCCCTGTGCCGACGAAAACCTAAAACCGACTTGCTATTCTGGTTGCTCCAGACTTGCACCAGCTCCCCTGAAAAGGAACCCCTGCTTTGACCCTCCTGGTCCTAGTGAGAAGCAATCTTCTGGTCCTGCGTGGATTGCTCTTGCCAAGTGTTGTTTGCTCCAATCTTGAAGCCGACTGCGCCAACGATGAGAACCTGCGTGGGACAGATTGTGACCTGCTCCTGGATGTCGCAGATGCCCCAGAGCCCACGTGACAGCGGAGAGAAGCTCCTTGACAACCACCTGATTGCGCCCAACATTGCCTGGTTCCGTCCTGGTTCCACCATGGTCACTGCTGAGTGACCCAGACTCTGTCCCCTCTGCTTTCAGGTACTTTTCTACTCCGAACCACCCTTGGATCCCACCGGACACTTTTCCTTCCCATCGCCTGCAGCATCTTCAGCTCCAAGCACCAAGAGCCTGCGTGTCAAAACCCGACACCACTTCGACCCTATGCACCAGCTTCCTGTGGGTGAGGTAACATTGCAACGCTGGTGTTCCCACACTGGTACACACCTCTAGGGTCTGTGTCTAAAGTTTTGTTCCTCTAGGTTCAGCGGAAGTGTTGTGGTAAATTAATTTTACCGTATCATTTTTCCATATAATTAAAAGTCATAAGGATAGCTCAATCAAATGAGAGGCAGAGTCCGTGGTATCTGAGTCATACGGGCTTTAATGAAATGCTTCGAAGCATGGGACATCGGGTTCCATCACCACTCAGGTTCAGGAAGGGACATTCAACATTTTATTAGCATCACACATTATATATAGTAAAACAGTACACTTGAAGTGAATACAGTAGGCGTAACAGGTGAAAAGAGAGAGATAAGAACACATGTGCGTAACAGGAGGCGTGTAAGAAGGCGTACACATGGGCGTGCACTTGACATGTCAGAGAAACATCACATGAAACGTCACAAGTGGGTGGATGCATAGAGAAAGTTTGCAGGATCAGCAGAAACCTATGACCTGGATGCGCGCGCAACTGAGCATGACGTGCAACTAGGGAGAGCTGGGGCTTTGACATTTGCACGAGTAGAGGAGACTAATGTCTGGGGTGTCAAAACGACCTGTACCTATAGCATATCTGATATTGTATGTTTTGAGGATGTAGTGTCTGGAGTAAAAGGTTTCTCGGTCAGGGGCCGTTCATCACTGAATGCTAGTACGTGCATATGAATCTTCATGCAGAGTGCGGGGGCCATGGGCCTACCATGGTAACGGGAACAGTAAATTACTTGCATGGAGACAGGAATGCAGGGCCCTTTGCTCTGCAGCCGGGAATATGTTTACCTATTTCACTAGACTGGAATGTGTTTTTGAGGAGGCTGAGCAGATAACTTGTAGGTAAAACATCGTCTTGGCAAGCGAACCAGGCACCGCTCGTCTGAGCAGGAAGTAAGGCAGAGGTCAGGGATGCATACCTAAACGGCAGCTTTCAGAGGCAGAAAAGAACTTGGAGCCTCGATTAAGGGTCTGGCTCGACTGGGCCAGAAAACGTGGAGGAAAACATGAAAGTGCACCATTGTAAAGACGTTGGCACCATAGACCTAGAAGCCTAATTAACGGGATTTTCATGCATGACTGGATAGCTGACATGTTAACGTTGGACGCAAATGTATTTGCGTCTTTCTAGCATGAACAGGAAAGAAGTTACACGACATACAAGGAACATGGGTGCATGGATAGGGTGCGAGTGGGGGACACATTGGCTACCTGGAAATTTCTATTACCTCATTCCCTCCTTGGCCCCTACTACACCCTTTAGGATATATCTATATTCATGAGGCCATCTATTTGTTCATATAACATCATTTGTTCATCTTTTATCATTCGGGAACGGGAACTTGGACCTGGGATACAAGCTGTGGCGCACAAGCCGCAAATCGCTGGCCCACATTGCAGGCAGAGACAACAACTGAATACTATGACCAATATTATTCCTAGGAATGATAACAATTTCCATCCCCAAGCGGATATCACACTCCAGAGCCAACCGGACCAAGTCCAGGAGCCTGGATTCTGGTGTATCAGGTGAGCAATTTCGTGGAGCCGTGTTATGGCCTTATACACGGATGGCGCGTCATTAGGAATAAACACGCAACAACTGGATCCGATGACTCTACAAGCCCCGCCCCTATCAGCCAAGATGACGTCAAGGACAAGGCGATTTTGAAGAACAACAATTCTCATAGCAGATTGCTCTTCGGTCAGGTTACCTAAAGCAAAAGTAGTTTCGTTCACTACCGCTTCTAAAGTTCTAGTTAATTTGCGTATCAATTTACTGTTTTGAACAGGACCTACAAAGAAAAAGAATCCTTTATTGAAATCTGTGTATTGTTCCCACGTTGTCTCAGTCTGATCGACAATTGGGGTCTTGATCTCCCTTCTTTGTTTTACATTCACAAGGCGTGAATTCCGATGATAATCAGGCGGGCTAGAAAAACAGGTGGTAATAGGAACGCAATGTAACACGTCCCATCCCAATCAGGGGGCAGATGTACATAAGCGGTGTGACCACAAATGAAATAAGAATGGCGGGAAGCTTTGAAAGTAGACTTTCCTTTATCGCTGAATTCGACCACAGTATTACAATCACTGTGTCCTAGATGTACTGAACCATTCTTTCTAACACATAGTTCGCCTTTTACTGGCAAAACTGTTATAAACGGCAAGTTCGAATTAGTCTCGGACTGGACGTTCAGGATCATGAGATTGAGGGAAAAGTTACCTAATTCATACACTTCATTTTCTAGGTCGGTCCCTCTCCTTTGGGGAAGACCGTCTGCGTCTGGGAAACATGCCTTATTCATGACTGTATTCAGGTTCCTCCATATCCAATTGCCTTGGGAAACTTTGGACTTACTGTCTAAGGAAGACATTAAAGCAAACCATGCACCACACGAACCATTATGTGTAAACGGGTAGGGAAAGAGAGGCAGAGCTCCCTTATATTTCTGATAAGGTGGGAGTCGGCCACATACCCAGAAATTGGTGGCATTGCTGGTCTGATGAGTATGGTGTAACATACGAATGAATGTATTGTTGCGCATTGCTAATCGGTAGGATAATTCATGAGGGGGCAGGTCGCTGAAAGTGTGCTCTACAGTGTCATTAGAGGAAGCATGTATATGAGAATCAAGAGGGAAAAAAACATGTCGCATTAAACGTATGCATATGATCGTAAGACTCAGAAGAAACATGAAAATTAATGCAATAACACATCGACTGTGCACATTTTTACAATATTGTTCTCTTTTCTTGATACGCCTATCTCTCTGACTACTTGGGTCTATCTTATACATGTCAGAAACCTGTCTAACCGCTTCACCCAGGGGGGGGACTTAAACAATTAAACGCTGTCTGACTTACTAGACCTCAACTTGGCACGATACTCCTGTTGGGGAGTTTTTTCTATCAGGGGAAGTTTAGAGTCAGTGTCCGAAAGGGGGCAGTCCTTAACCGAAGTCTCTGGACACAGTCCGTGAACTTTTTTAATATGACTGGAATGTAGCCATCCCTTGCGACCTTCCAGCTTTACAGCGGTGCTCGTCGTCATCAACACCAACTTTGGCTGTTTCCACCTCGGCTCCAGCGGACTTGATCTGTCAAAATTTCTGACAAAGACAAACTCTCCCGGAACGACTTCATGCGGTTTTACTTGGGTGTTGTCCGGGAAGGCAGCCGCAACCTGTGAACGACAAGATTGTAGTGCAGACATCAAGGAAGCTAGGTAATCTGTCAGCATAGTACTGTCGACATCTGTGATTTTGCGAGGCATAGGCTTAACCCCCATATTGGGAGGCCGCCCGAAGACCACCTCATAAGGAGATAGTCCGGTTCTAGAATGAGCAACCATGCGCATATAGAAGAGGGCAACTGGCAAGGCTACTATCCAATCTACACCTTTTTCTGCACAGACCTTGGCTAAGCGTGTTTTCAGCGTTTGATTATGTCTCTCAACGAGACCAGCTGCTTCAGGGTGTCGTACGCAGTGGAACTTCCACTGGTAACCTAACAGGAGTGATACCTGTTTCAGAAGCTCGGACGAGAATGGCTGTCCATTATCTGAGTACACGACACGGGGCAAGCCGTATCGCGGGAAAAATTCACGAACCAACTACTTGGCAGTGGTCGCGGCAGTGTAATCTGGGACTGGATATGCTTCTGTCCATCGGGAAAGGGCACATACAACTACGAGGACATATTTAAAACCTCTACATCTGTCCATCTGGATATAATCCATCTGGAGGACTTCAAAAGGATGGTCAGGAGGATGGAATCCACCTTGTTCCACGGGAACACCTTTGCCTGGATTGAACTGACAACAGATCATGCAGGTACGCACTTTCTGTTTTGCTGCTGCTCGTAAATGCTTGTTGAACCAGAGGTTTTGAATGCTATCTAACATGGCTTTTTCTCCTAAGTGTGCTGGACTATGTGCTGTGTTAATGATTACTTGAACCATAGAGTCGGGGAGGAACCATGTGGCTCTTCCCTTCGTTATCCATCCCTGATCTGTCTGGATCCCTCCTTGTTCAGTCCATTTCTTGATTTCGTCTGGAGTAGCATGTGTCTGTATGTCGAGTACATCTAGAATGGGATCCTTCACTGTCATACAATGTATCTGTGAGGTCACGTCAGTCTTCGTCATGTCCATTGGAATGTCTGTTTGAGTCTGGGCTGTGAGTTTAGCTGTTCGATCTGCCAGGTCGTTACCCTGAGAAATGGTGTCAGTGACTTTCGTATGTGCTTTGCACTTCATGATAGCAATGGATGCAGGTAAGTGTATTGCTTCTAACAGAGCTTGAATGAGGGGACCATGCTGTATCTTGGCGCCATGAGAAGTTAAAAAACCTCTTTCTTGCCAGAGGATACCGAAGTCGTGAACAACTCCGAATGCATACTGTGAATCTGTGTATATGTTTACTTTCTTGTTCTTGGCTAGTATACAGGCTTGGGTCAGAGCAATGAGTTCTGCTGCTTGAGCAGACAAGGTGTCAATACGATGTGTTTCTATGACTTCCGTTTCAGTGGTCACTGCATAGGCGGCCACTAACTCTCCTGTGCTTGTTCTCATACATGAACCATCCACGTAAAGTGTCAGGTCTGGGTCGGGTAATGCAATGTCTGTCAAGTCTTGTCTGGGTTTCGTTACGGTATTGATGACTTCTACGCAGTCATGTGGTGTCGGGTCAATTGTGCTCAAGGGTAACAATGTGGCAGGGTTAAGTATGTTGCATCGTCTGATCTCTATGTGTGGCTGAAACAATGTCAATTCATATCCTGTCAGTCGTGCTATAGTCAAGTGTTGAGTCTGGGTTCGGTTCAGAAGAACTTCCACTGAGTGTGGAACTTGTACTGTCAGGGGATGTCCTAATACTATGGAATCGCTTTGTCTGATTGCTAGAGCTGTTGCTGCAACTGATTTGAAGCACGCAGGCAAGGCCTGGGCTACTGGATCCAATGTACTAGAAAAATAAGCACAAGGCTTGTGGTGTCCTGCTTGATCTTGTGCGAGAATGGATAACGCTGTGCCATCGCGTTCAGTAACAAAAAGTGTAAAAGGTTTTCTGTAACATGGTGTCGCTAAAACAGGTGCCTGACATAAGGCTTTCTTTAACTCGTCAAAAGCTTGTGTATGTTCCTGAGTCCAAGGGAGGACAGTCGAAGTCGCTGCCTCCTGTGTTGTCAACTGTATGAGTGGTTTGGCTAAATATGCATACTGAGGAATCCATTGTCTGCAGTAAGAAGTGAGGCCAATGAAGGCCCGTACCTCCTTTTGTGTCTTGGGCTGTGGCAGATGTGCAATTAACTGGATACGATCTGGTGTCAACTGTCTACCCCTCTTGGACAGCAAGTGTCCAAGGTATACCACTTGCTGGGCACAGAATTGTAGCTTCGAAGGGGACACTTTACGCCCCTTTTCGGCCAAGAAATACAAGACAGTCAGTGGCGCGCGCTCGCAGTCACGTTCGGTCCGTGCAGTGATTAACAAGTCATCGACATATTGCAGCAGAGCAGTGTCAGTAGGCATGTGGATACTGTCTAGTTGTCGTTTCAGGGCCTGGCTGTAAATACTAGGACTTTCCGTGAACCCTTGAGGTGCACATGCAAATTTGAAGCTACGGCCATTTAAAGAGAATCCGAATAAATACTGGCTTTCCGGATGAATGGGGACACTAAAGAAAGCGTTCTTGAGGTCAATTACAGTAAAGAACGCTGCTTCGGAATCAATAGCCGTCAAGAGAGAAGATATGTCTGGCACTACCGGGTACTGAGGAATGATGCATTTATTCAGTTCTCGAAGATCAATCACCAATCGATAGACTGGTGGTGCATTCGGGTCAGTTCGTTTAAGAATTGGAATGATTGGAGAATTACATACATTGGAGTCAGTTTCAATAACTACTCCTTGGGCAATGAGCTCGTCAATATTTTTCAGTAAGGCCGTTACAGCCTCGGGTGGCAATTTGTATTGTCGGATTCGGGGTAGTACAACTCCTTGCTTTAGTGTAACACGATAAGGTGTAATATGCATACAACCTACATCAGTTGGGCCCTGTGCCCATAAATGTGCTGGTACATTCTGCAATCTTGGATCAAAATCTCGTAACACATAATGACCTTTGAAATCACGTAAGAATAATCCCACTCCTTCCGGAGAACAACATATTACAGCACCTAGTGCTTTCAACGTTTTAATACCAAGCAGATTTTCAGGACATGCTTTCGTGAGTAACAAGTCTGTAGTACGGGACAATGGACCAACTTCAAGGGAAACTGGCTTTGACACTTCGTTAACAATAGCCTGAGAGGGGTGCCCCTGGAACCTCGTCATGACTGATGGTAGTTCTGCTCGCCCCTGTGTCAATCAAAAATTTTCTGTCTTTCCCTAATACCTGACTATGTACATAGGGACCATCTTGATCTACAGGAACCTCGATAAGGGGCAAGCCAACCTCCCTCTCTAGGCTGTTTCATGAGTAATGCTGGTAATCGGGGTAATCTGACTGTGCATACTGGTACATTTGCTGTGTGACATGTTGCGTGGCAGCAATAGGCTGGGGTTGGGGTACAGCTACTGTCTGTTGTGCTGGCTGTGGAGGTTGCGTATTCTGTGGAATATTCTGTGGACGTGTTCTGGTCTAGGTGGCCGCGGTCTTTCTTTCGTTTTGCCTGTAGCAATATTGTGTTTCAAAACCAAACATTCATTTATATAGTGACCTGGTTGTTTACAGTAGTTGCAGTTCCCTTTAACGGGAGCTGCAGATTGACCAGGCGGTGCTGTACCCTTTTTCTGACCGTCTGCTGGAACAGATTGAGCAACTAGTATTTTCATTTTCGTATCTCTCATACGTCTCTGTTCATGATCATGTTCCTCTCTAATTCTGTTCTGGTGGTACTGTAACATTTGTAACATTTGAGAAGGGGTATTCGCTTGCCATGTGCTTTCGACTTTCAATACTTTATTTTTAACTTGTGGTAAGGAATTCTCGACTAATTTAGTCACAAAAAGATGTGGATATGATTCGCTACTTGTTTTCAGGCCACTATTAATAATGAAACATTTCTCGAATCTAGAATAAAAATCACTAGTGTATTTGTCTTGTTTCTGTTTGCAGGCTGAGATTGCATCCCAGTCTTCCTTTTTAATTGCCAATAACCTCGGCAACACCTGTACTAATAATCCTGGTAATGCTTTAGCTTTGTCCCCAAGACCAGTACCTGGAATTTGTGTATTTTCTTCGTTTTCTAATTCAGTCCAATTAATCTTTTTATCTCCCACCTCCCATTCTTTCTCTTTCAATTTTTCGTAGATGCCAGCCGGCAACAATACCTTTAACATTTTCAGAATGTCGGAATATGTATAATCCCCCATGAGTAACATGTCTTTTAATTCACGGTGAAAACCTGCTGGATCTTTATCATGACAGGGCACTATTTTCTTCATTTCCAATAGTTCCATTTTGCTTAAGGGTGTGTATACGAATACTCGCTGTAGCTCACCCCCTGTGGTCTGGACGGGATGAACTTCTCGTAAGGGATTCTGTCTGTCTATGTAAAATGGTTGTCTTACTGGGGGTGGAACAGGAACGAAATGTGGAGTCAGGAAAGTTCTGTATTTGTGTTGTTGCTCTAGAATGGTATTAATTCAATCGGTACCTAGGCCTCTCCATTTTTTTAGGAGTAATTCTTCCAGTATATTGTATAGTGGACCTGGATCAGAATGCTGACTCTCATATAACGTGATGAGATGCTGGATCATGTACATACCAGCGAGTCGCTGTTCGTCTGGGGAAAGAGTCAAAAATGTTTGTGCTACTGAATCATCTTTATATATGCTGTCATTTCCAGCCCATTGGACTGCTGACCGTGCTAATTCCTGATCTCGCATTGTACTAAGTTCATGGTAACCTATTCTTTCTTTCAGTATTTTATCGGCGTCTTGAAATACATGTTCAAGAGAACATTGTTCTGGTATGGGAGAAAGGAAACATTTCTTGCTTTCTAGTCGAATGGGTCTGTCAAAAGGTCTGTCCAAAGAATACTGTTTAGGAAGTCTCGCTCTACCTACGTACGCTATTGTTCCTGGCGTTTCTTCAACAGGATTATCTATCTCTTCCTCCTCTGAGGTTTCATCCTCTTTCTCAGCTCCCCTAGCCTCGTTTTCCTTTTTGTGTATATTTACTATTTCTTTGCGGATCTTTCTGTACATGGCTTCTATGCAATTCTGTTTATCATGTTTACCATCAGCTATATTGTTACTCCAATTTATCAGTACATCCATCTCTTCTTTGATTGTACCTGGCCGGTCTCGTTCCCTTATCAAACAATTTATCAGAAATCGTAAGATCATACTTTGTGTCTCAACCTTTTGATGTGCCATGGCCTCACGAATGCATTCTGGTCTCTCCCCTGTTCTTATAAAATGATATATATTGTCTAGATGGTTAGTCATTTCTGGTAAAAGAATCAAATAGTTTGCAACTCGCCGTAAACGTAATGAGTATAGTACCATCCCGCCTTCGCCTGGTACTGGGTCATATCTGCAGTCTGTAACATACTCTTTAAGGGCTGCGAATGTCGCTGCCCTGGGTGTAAGTTGTAATGCTAGATCTCTAAGCGTCGTTCGTTTTACTTGTGGCGGGGTGCGAAGATGACCCCCTACGGCGCCTCCTGAGGCGGAAGCGTAACCATCAACTAGCTGTGATGTTGCTGCTGGTGTAATTATTTGAAAAGTAGGTGCAGGTATTGTAGGCGAACTCTGAGTTGTCGGTATAGCGAACGGATTGTAAGGGCCGACAGTAGGAGGAACAGTAGTAGTAGTAGTAACAGGAATAGTTGTGACAGGGACAGTGGTGACAGGAGGGGAAATAACAACGGATGAGGAAGTCGAGTCTTGAGGGGGTGGAGGTAACGCGTCTTGAACAGGCTGAACGGACTGAGTAGGCTGCTGTACATTATTGGTTGGTGGTACGCGTACATTGGTATATGCAGGAGCTACGTCATCTAAATAGGAAGAAAGGAAAATGTCCGCTGCGGTCTGTTTGTGACGGAGTTTAGTCGGGACCAATGGTGGTGGCAAGTTACGGGGTGCTTCCGGGGTTGCCTTGGGCAGGCCCTCGGCAAGAACTGGATACAGTCCCGTAATAAGGGCATTTCTTTGTCTGTCTTGTTGTTCTATTCTGACTTGTTCTCCTTCTTCCAGTAACTCTTTTTCCCTAGCTTTTTCGGATTCTTCTCTACTTCTCTCTGCTTTCCTGATTTCTTTTTCTGTTCTTCTATGGGCTTCTTTACGCCATAATTCTATGGCATTTTTTTGGGATTGTCTGGCTTTCTTTTTCCATAATGCTTCTTCTACTCTCATGATGCAATCAGCATCCCATGTCCCTGAGACAGGCCATCTATACTTCTCTTCCAGACCCTTGGTATAGTCCACCCACAAATCTAAGTACAGTATGGCATCTAAGCCATGCTTATTGTACATAAAATGTCCAGGAGTGTCCCTAGGTGGGACGGGAACTGCTTCTTCGAGTATCCCTTTCCTAGTTCCTATCTGACGTAATTTCGAGAACAGTGGCATTGTCGTATTGTTTTAAACGTGGACACAGTAAACACAATAATGAATAGCAAAAACAATCATTCATACCACGACATTAAAACCACATTAAAATATTTCAGACGGATATTACCTGATACATAGAAGACACATGAATACTGAAATCTCGAGTTACAATACTAGAATACTGAATCACTGAATTTCTAGATGCACTGCTAAAACAGTACAGACAATACCGGTCCCATAAAGAGACACGTCATACCGTGTCCATCGAAATGAACACGTCTGGACCAGGTCTGTGTACCCAGACCTGTCTTGACCGGGCACAAATTAATGAACCCGTCTAGATGCGTTCCCAACAACGGTACTCACCGGGAAGCAAGAACTGAAGGCCTCGGAAACTGGACTGGACTGGACTGGACTGTTACGACATCTGGCTGCTACTACGCCGCATGCGCTTCGGAACAGGTGGGCCTCCGGATACCTCGGACCTTGCTCTCTCGACTAGGGGCTCTGGTCAGGATCCTCCGCATTCCTCACCGCCTCGTCTGGATGCCGGGTCGCAGTCACCGTCTCCTCCGTAGGCCTGAGGGAGATTAGCAGGAAAACCCGCAGGAGTGCACTGGTTCCATCACAGCTGCAGAAGGGGTCAAGGGCTGCGGTACACCACCGGCGAGTGGGGAAGGGGGGAGTCCCTGTTCGGGCGCCAAATTATGTGGTAAATTAATTTTACTGTATCATTTTTCCATATAATTAAAAGTCATAAGGATAGCTCAATCAAATGAGAGGCAGAGTCCGTGGTATCTGAGTCATACGGGCTTTAATGAAATGCTTCGAAGCATGGGACATCGGGTTCCATCACCACTCAGGTTCAGGAAGGGACATTCAACATTTTATTAGCATCACACATTATATATAGTAAAACAGTACACTTGAAGTGAATACAGTAGGCGTAACAGGTGAAAAGAGAGAGATAAGAACACATGTGCGTAACAGGAGGCGTGTAAGAAGGCGTACACATGGGCGTGCACTTGACATGTTAGAGAAACGTCACATGAAACGTCACAAGTGGGTGGATGCATAGAGAAAGTTTGCAGGATCAGCAGAAACCTATGACCTGGATGCGGGGGCCATGGGCCTACCATGGTAACGGGAACAGTAAATTACTTGCATGGAGACAGGAAGGCAGGGCCCTTTGCTCTGCAGCCGGGAATATGTTTACCTATTTCACTAGACTGGAATGTGTTTTCGAGGAGGCTGAGCAGATAACTTGTAGGTAAAACATCGTCTTGGCAAGCGAACCAGGCCGAGCCGGGCACCGCTCGTCTGAGCAGGAAGTAAGGCAGAGGTCAGAGATGCATACCTAAACGGCAGCTTTCAGAGGCAGAAAAGAACTTGGAGCCTCGATTAAGGGTCTGGCTCGACTGGGCCAGAAAACGTGGAGGAAAACATGAAAGTGCACCATTGTAAAGACGTTGGCACCATAGGCCTAGAAGCCTAATTAACGGGATTTTCATGCATGACTGGATAGCTGACATGTTAAAGCTGACAGGTTAACTTTGGACGCAAATGTATTTGCGTCTTTCTAGCATGAACAGGAAAGAAGTTACACGACATACAAGGAACATGGGTGCATGGATAGGGTGCGAGTGGGGGACACATTGGCTACCTGGAAATTTCTATTACCTCAGTGTCCTTAAACTCTATTTGTGTAACTTTTACGCACCATTGACATTGCATTGGTGCAAGCCGCACTTTAAGTGCTGCACCCGAATCCCGTGGGCTTTTCCCGACTTCAGCATTGCTAGTCCCGACTGCTCCCAGCGATTCCCTAGGCCCAAGGCTTAACCACTGTTCGATTGGTATCTCTTATACCACTTTTTTAATATATGGTTTGAGTGGCCACCCGCCCTCATCCATAATTGTGCAACTTTGTATGTTATACTGTGCTTTTGATTTAACGCTTGTGCCTCTTTGCTCATAAAGAGTACTGGGGATTATTTTAGAAATAGATACATATATTTTTATAATATATACTTGTGTGGTGTCCTTTCATTTGATATTACAGGATTGTATGTGGTAAAACAGCTCGCTTAACACGGCCTCTTGAGTTAAGCCTTTAAGGCTGCTTAGTCTATGCTACCCTTAAGATAGCTTGTCTAATAAGGTTGACATACAACCAGACACCATAAGGGATTGTTTGGACTGATACAAGGTGGTTCCAGAATTGGAAACATCATATATCAGGCCAACTTCTCACAATGGGAATGGTTGATTGTCAGTCAAGGCATTCCCTGGAGAGGTGAAGGGGTACCAAGGTCTATTTTGCCGGGTTTAGCCGGAGGCCTGAGACATTCTCAAAGGCTTGAAGGGCCCAAAGGCACCCAGAGCCAGAGTAGGCTAGGTCTGCCAAGAAGAGCAAGACGTCATCTGCGTATAAAGCAATTTTGTTGGTGTGATGGCTCCCCTGGACCAGCCCTGGATTGAGTCGTCCGTCCGAATAAGGCACGCCAAGCATTTATTCGCCAGCTAAAACAGGAGGGGCGAGAGGGGACAGCCCTGCCTTGTGCCTCTTTGAATCGGGAATGCCTCCAAGAGGGCTCCATTGGTGAGCACTCTGGCTCTGGGGTTGGAATAGAGGACCCAAACGAAGCGGCGGTAGTGTTGACCTAGGCCCATCATTGTTAGTACGTTGTCCAGGTAGCGTTAGTCGGCCGTGTCAAAGGCTTTTTCAAAGTCAAGAAGGAGGAGTGCTAAATAGGGGGAAAGAAATTGCCGGTGCGCAAGAGCCAGGGGGAGACGCTGCAAACAATGTCTGGTGCTGCGCACTGGCATGAAGCCGCATTGGTCAGGGTGGACCAGTTTATTAAGGAACGGACGCAGTCGTTGGGCCAGGATCATGGCATATATCTTTACGTCAGTGTTAATTCAGTGAAATCAGGTGTTAGTCCACACAGGCTGACGAAGGGGGTTGGGTTTTGGAGATAACTACAATGGTCACCATGTGTGATTCAGGGGGGAATGACCCAACTTCTGCAACATGCTGAAATAGATTGAAGAGATTAGAGCCCAGCAGGTCCCGATAGGCAGCATAGTATTCTTGCGGGAATCCGTCCCGGCCGTCCGTTTTCCCGGCCGCTAACAAGGAGATTGCATTGTGTATTTATTCTGGGGTGAAAGGCAGGTCCAGGCTGGCCTTCTCGGGGTCTGCTAGGTGGGGGAGACGGACCTTCGTCTGGTCAAGCATGTCCGGGATGGAGGCTTCAGGTTTGTTTACGAGCGGAATATAAGTGGGCATAGTAGTCAGCAAACGGTTGTGCGATTGCAGGTGAAGTGTGCTTGGTGGCCCCGGCGAGGTCACGGACTTCGGGAATTATTCGGTTGGCCAGAGAGTACGAAGCCAGTCTATGCAACAGTTTCCCATTCTTATTACCCTAGCCATATATACGGGTGACAGAGAGGCACCATAGCATCCGTGTTCCCCTGCCGTTTTCCCCTGTGCCCTCCCGCCCCACTCCCCGCTTCCTGCCGCGGTGTCTAAGGACACGTCCCCTTTGCCTTCTGTGCCCTCCCCGCTCCCGCCTCCCAGCTGCTCCTCCCTCCCTCACACTTCACCATAAATGGCGACCGTGTGCACGCGCAGCGTTGACGCGCAGTGGGCGCGCTGATTGTGCGCCGAAGGCGCGCCAAAGGTAAGCCCGTCTGCGCCCCGTACGCGCCTGGACCGCACCCAGTGCCAGGACCCCTGGCCCCCGCAGACACCAGCCCACCCGCCGGACCTACGACGCCACCGAGCTCAACGCACTTAACGCCGGCCGGATCCCAGGGTGCTACCGAGCTACCCCGAGACGCACCCACAGAACTTTCTGCTGCCACTCCTGCAAGTTCACCTGCATCCGGACCTGTACTATACCAGCACCGACCAAGATGAGCACCAGCAGCAGCCACCTGAAGTGCATCCTGCTCAACACCCGCTCCGTCCACAGACACGCTGACGAGCTCTGGAACCTGCTCAATACCACAGCCCCTGACGTCGCCTTCCTCACGGAAACCTGTATGAACGCCTCCTCAGCGCCCGACATCGCCATCGCCATCCAGGACGGCTACAAGATCATCCGGAGGGACCGCATCAACCAGACAGGAGGAGGCATCGCCATCATCCACAGGAACACCATCCGCGTCACGACCAACACCGACGACACCCTCGAACCTGCCGAACACCTGCACTTCCAGATCCACATCAACCCCAAGACCACCCTCAGAGGCACCCTCATCTACAGACCCCCGGGACCACGCACACAATTCAGCGAAGACATCGCCGACTTCATCAGCCCACACGCTCTCCCCTCCGCTGACTACATCCTCCTCGGGGACCTCAACTTCCACCTGGAGAACAACAACGACCGCAACACCACCACCCTGCTGGACAACCTCGCAAACCTCGGACTCAAGCAACTGGTGACCACCCCCACCCACTACGCCGGCCACACGCTTGACCCAGTCTTCTCCTCCAGCAAGGACATCACCTTCAGCCACGCCACCGGACTCCACTGGACGGACCACAGCTGCGTCCACTTCAGCTTCAGAAGGACCACGACCCACCACCACCAGCAACAGGTTGCACGCAGAAGCTGGAACAAGATCTCAGCCGACCAGCTCGCGACTTCCCTGAACAAGAACCCTGCCACCGGCGCAATGAACCCCAGCCAGGCGGCCACCAACCTCACTAAGTGGATCAGCAAGTGCGCAGACGACCTCGCCCCTCTGAGGACCCCGCCTAGCAGACCCGGCAGCAAGAAAGCCCCATGGTTCACCGACGAACTCAAGCGCTCCAAGAGGAACTGCCGTGCCTTCGAGAAAGCCTGGTGCAGAGACCCAACACCGGACAACATGACTGCCCTCAAGCTCGCCACCCGAAAACACCACCAACTGATTCACGCCACCAAGAAAACTGCATTCAAGGAACGACTGGACAACAACGCACACAACAGCAAGGAACTCTTCAACATCGTTAAAGAGCTCTCCAACCCCAACGCCGGAAACAACGACATCACCCCTTCACAAGACCTCTGCAACTCTCTCGCCTCCCACTTCTACAACAAGATCGCGGACATACACAACAGCTTCAACACTCAACCGACGCACGCCATGACCGAACTACCGCCCCCCACCACGACCCTCCGCGCCTGGACCCTGATCAGCTCCGAAGACACCGTCCGCACGATGAACTCCATCCACTCCGGATCTCCGACTGACCCCTGCCCTCACCACGTCTTCAACAAGGCCGACGCTGTCATCGCACCCCACCTGCGGGACATCATCAACACCTCCTTCGACACCGCTACCTTCCCGGAGAACTGGAAGCAGGCCGAACTCAGTGCTCTACTAAAGAAACCATCAGCCGACCCCACCGACCTCAAGAACTACCGCCCCATCTCGCTGCTCCCGTTTCCTGCAAAAGTCATCGAGAAGACCGTCAACAAGCAGCTGGCCGCCTTCCTCGAGACGAACGGATCCCTCGACCTCTTGCAGTCTGGCTTCCGGGCCAACCACAGCACCGAGACCGCTCTGATCGCAGCCACCGATGACATCCGAGCCCTGCTCGACAACGGAGAAACAGCGGCCCTCATCCTCCAAGACCTCTCCGCAGCTTTCGACACTGTTGGCCACCGTACCCTAGTGCAGCGCCTCAGCAACGTCGGAATCCAGGAGAAGGCACTGGAGCGGATCATCTCCTTCCTCGCCGGAAGGCCTCCCCCCGTTTAGATCAGAAGCCATCGAAGTCATCTGCGGCGTTCCTCAAGGCTCCTCGCTTAGCCCAACCCTCTTCAACGTCTACATGAGCCCCCTCGCAGCCATCGCACGCCAACACAACCTCAACATCATCTCCTACGCCGACGACACCCAGCTGATCCTCTCCCTCACCAACGACCCCGCCACCGCCAGAGCCAACCTACACGAAGGGATGACAGACGTAGCCAAGTGGATGATGAACAGCCGCCTGAAACTGAACTCGGACAAGACGGAAGTCCTCATCCTGGGATCTTCTCCCTCCGCCTGGGACGACTCTTGGTTGCCCCCCGCCTTGGGCAGCGCACCCAAACCAACAGACCACGCACTCAACCTGGGCTTCATCCTGGACTCCTCCCTCTCCATGACCAGACAAATCAACGCTGTCTCCTCATCGTGCTTCAACATCCTGCGCATGCTACGTAAGATCTTTCGGTGGATCCCCACCGAGACCAGGAAGACGGTCGCCCAGGCCCTCGTCACCAGCCGTCTGGACTACGGCAACTCCCTCTATGCCGGTACCACCGCCAAACTCCAGAAGAGACTCCAGCGGATCCAGAACGCCTCAGCACGACTCATCCTGGACATCCCCCGTCGCAGCCACATCTCCGGACACCTGAGAGACCTGCACTGGCTCCCGGTCAACAAGAGAATCACCTTCCGCCTCCTCACCCACGCACACAAAGCCCTACACAACCAGGGCCTAGGATACCTCAACAGCCGCCTCAACTTCTACGCTCCCACACGCCAGCTTCGATCGACTGGACACGCCCTTGCCGCCGTCCCCCGCTTCCGAAGAGCCACCAGAGGGGGAAGGTCCTTCTCCTACCTGGCCGCCAAGACCTGGAACTCCCTCCTGACCCACCTCCGCCTGACCCAGGACCACCTCGCCTTCAGGAAGCAGCTCAATATTTGGCTGTTTGAGCAGTAGCGGACCCCCCCTCCCCTAGCGCCTTGAGACCCTCCAGGTGAGTAGTGCGCTATATAAATGCTTTGATTGATTGATTGATTGAGCATCTTGGCCGATTCTAGCGAGATTTGTTTAATCTTTTCACGTATGCTCGCGAGTTGCCTGTCCTGTAAGTCGTCTGAGGTCCTGGTTGGACCAGTCTCCAGATGGGTTGCCTGCACTTCGAAAAGGGTCAGTCAGCTATTCTGAGACTGTCGCTTTGCTTGAACCTAGCCTCTGGTTACTCCCCAGCCTCCCAGATCCCAGGTTGGTAAGGAAATATTGGTGCAGCTCTTCTCGTATCGTCTTTCTGACCTCTCTGTCCTGTAGGAACCAGGCGTTTAGACTCCACCTTGGCCGAGGCATGTCGGAGGTTTCGCCTGGGTGCAAGAGCAAAGCTGAGTGATCTGAGATTCCCTGGGGAAGGATGACAATGTTGGATACTCTTTGGAATTCTGGGGCAGGCATGAAACACATGACAATTTGCGACTGTGTGAGATGTGCCACTGAAGTGTGGGTATAGTAGGAGCCTCGGGGATTCCAGATTCTCCAGACATCGCATAGGCCCAGGGTGGCTGTCCAGTCAACCAGACTTTTCGCCTGTGCTATCCTAGCAGGAGAGGATGTGCCAGTAGTGTTGAGCGTCGGTTGCATGACTGCGTTAAAGTCAACCCCATTACCGTCTGTCCCAGGGGTAGGGCGGAGATAATATCAGTGAGATGTCTCAGCGATGAGGTGAGTGTGGCGGGTGGGATGTATATGGAAGTCAAGTTGAGGTTGTTCCCTTTTAGCGTCCCAGAGATAGCTGTAAACCGGCCTTGTGGGTCTCTAGTAACGTGAATGAGGGTGAAAGGGAGGCCTCACCACAGCAGGATTGCAACCCCTCGCATCCCTCGATCAAAGCCAGAGTGCCACTCTGTTGAATCCATACCGTGCGAGGAAGGAACACTGGGTCCTCATGAGGTGGGTTTATTAAAGAAAGAGTATGTTGGGGCATGTTGGTGTGCATATTTCAAGACCGCTGTACGCTTGATGTGGTCAAGCAATCTGTTAACGTTCCAGGATAGGACTCAGAGGGGTTTACCCTTATTAATTGTCTGTGGCATTCCAACTATGTGGAGTGGAGGAGTTATGGGGCATTGGCCTTCTGAGGGGCTGTTGTGGGTCTGTGAGGAGTTGTGGTTGTGGTCCCAGCTCTGTGGTGTGCGGGGTCGAAGCGCATGCATGACGGTCAGATATTAGAGTGCTGTAGTAGACAATGGGTAAAAATTATAGCAAAACAAAACATAAAACTAAACTATGGACAACGGTCCTAACCCTCACTTCCCTGTCACACCCCCCCATACTTCTGGAACTGAAGCATATCTCACCCTATGAACTAGAAATGAAAGGCTAAACTAAAAAGCTTAGCTGGGAGTTGTGTGGTGGACCCCTCCTCTTATGTCGGATGCGATCTTAGCATCGGCAGATGTCTCTGAGTTCTGTAATTTGTTGGGATATGTATCCCGGGTCCCGGTGGATTGGGACCTCCCGGCTTCATCTCTCAATGAGTCCTGTTGGTTCTTCAGAGTGATGGGCTTCTGGAAAGATCTGAATCCATGGCCACTGGTTCCAGAGTCCTGGAGGGACTTAGTTTGGGGAATAGGTTGTCCGCTGATTCATCCCGATGCCAGAACTGGGAGCCCTGTGGGCTGATGGTGTTCTTAGGCCCTTGGGCAGATGAGCTGGGTGATCTAGATGCCTCTTGGCGAGATCCATGGCCCCTGCGTGACTGTGTGCACCCTCAAGACTGTACGGGCAAAAACCGTTCTCAACGGTAGGAAAGAAGTTCTTTTACCTATCAGTGTAAGCTCTCTAACATGCCGCTGTTCAATGCCTACGCGAGAGGTTTCACCTTGCATTTCACCATGCATTTCATCTAATTACCTCATTTTCCTCGTTCCAGCGTCACTAAACGCCAACTGTGGATCCTTCCAATCGTTCTACTAGTCACTCCATTCAGACGCGGACTTCGGGAGCTACTGGTAAGACACCAGCCAATCCATGTAAAATCCTGCGTTATTTCTAAGCGCCCTTGCCCGTTTAGAGCACTGAATGTTATGCTCTGCTTCTAGGTTTCCTGCATTTCGCTGATAAAATACAGTCCTTCACCGTGGACCCAGTGCCGACACTGATAGGTAAAAGAACTTCTTTCCTACCGTTGAGAACGTTTTTTGCCCATACAGTCTTGTTCCACGCACACTAAACCCGATCTTTTCTGTTCTTTTCTCTATTCTAACTCTATAGGAGTCTTCTACACTGCACCAGTTTCTTCCTACAATCGAAGAGGGTAAGCTGTGTGTGTTCTTGGTGGATCAGTGCTCATTAGTGCTCTTGCTTCCTTTAAACAGTTTACATATAGGTTCTGTGTTTTCTGTTTTTCAGAATATCCTTGGCCCTGAGGAGAATCCCTTTTTGACTCACAGGGATTCGAAACGCGTAGGCCTCTGTCATATGGTCTGCTCTTGTAATTCAAGTGTTGACTTGTACCACATTTGAGTTCTTTTTGAGTACACAACCTTTATTAATCGTGCCGTGTCCAATTTGCTCTATATGTGTCTGTAACATTTTGATTGAAATGATCCATATGTTGCATTTTTTCATTTACATTGAATAAATAGCTATTAATTAGCAATTCCCGGTTTGGAAAAGGTTTTCTTCTCTGGATGCCATTTACTGTTTGAAACTTTCATATCAGTTTTGGCATATCCCCTTGTTATGTTGTTCTAAGTGCTCAGCCTTACTGATTAGAGCCAGCTCATTTTTATTACTAGTGGCTGATTTTCTGCATCTTCAGCCCTTCTGTGCAGTTCCTTAGTATGGGCTCACAGGTGGGTTACCTGCTCTTTCAGCTTGCGGACGTCGTCCTCGACTGTAGATATGTGGCATTCAGCCTCAGAGATACGATCTGTGGCATTATGTAGATCTTGGCGAATGAGGGCCATTCCCACTCAGACCTTACCAATCTTATTATCCACCAAGCCTTTTGACGTGCTGATTGCCTGCAAGATTGCGGAGAGGTCACCTGCAGGGAGGGATGAACCCCTCCGTTGCCCTCTCCATCGGGCCAGGTTCACTCGTGGTGAATTAGTTCATTTTTGTTTGTGTTTGTGTAGTGGATGACTTGGGGGCTCAATCTTACCCCATATTGAGTGATGGGAGGGACTTGTATCAGCTCGATTTACGGGTTGTCGTGATTCAGAACTCACTTATCCGGGGTTCACACTCCCCTCTCGGGGTGTGGCAGTAGAGAGGAAGGGGTACACCTTTTTATGGATGGGGTGCGCCATCACCAAGGCCTCCCGGGGTCAGGGTCCCGGAAACTGAGGTTTGCTACCTGTGCTTGTGGGCTTTGGGTCTGCGGGCATCAAAGACAAGGTTGGACTCAGGGGGGAGCATAGCCCACTGTTCCTGGTCAGATAAACGGGCTGGAGGACAACCTCGTTTGGGCTGAAGTAGTCTTGTCTGGGGCCCTGGTCGAGGATGAAGCAGTGGCCTGTTTGATCAAGCCCACCTTAGTTCTCAGGGTGGTGTCAGCAGGGCCCCTAGAGAGATCCCAGAGGACGGTGGAGGTCCCTCATGTAAGGTTTAGGCCAGGGGGCACTCAGTGATCCAGGGCAGGTGAAGGCTTTGAAGTTTATCAGGGTGCCTCTCAGCCCCCCTCCCTCCAAGGTGGTCTCAAGGACCTGGCTCACCTCCTTGTTGGGCCGAGGGGTCACTGCTTCTGGTCCAGATCCTGAACGTGTCTGGCCCCTGCAACCCCTCTAGGGGCTCAATTCCTATGGTCCCCGAGCTACGGAGGGCTGGTTGCAGGCAGAAGGGCAGCGTGGACCCAGTTTTCTTGGTTACTCATTGTATGAAAAGACCCAGCATGGTGGCGTGGCGGCTGTGTCTCTGAGGATGGGCAGTTCAAGGTTATCGCCGGATCTCCAGAACAGTCTGGGTCTTTGGTCCACCCCGCCCAGATTCTGCTGGTGATGGGCTGGGTTGAATTGAGGGCCCAGCCGCCCGATGGAACATCCCAGCCAAAGGGACGCAGACGGCAAAGACGAGGCTGGTGAGGCGGGGGAGGCAGCTGCTCGGGGTGTAAGGATGACTCCCTGGGGCTCTGCTGGGCTTTGGTCTGCAGCCGTCAGCGAAAGAAAGGCAAAGGAGAAGGCCAAGGGGCACATTTGTCAGCGGGTTCCCCAGGGGCACAGGGTTCAAAGGACGTGAGTGTCTTCTATTTCCGGCCTTGGGCCGGGGAGCTTTGCCAGGCTGTGTGCTCCGGAATCGCTGGGGGTGTGACGCACTCACAGCGGCCCAAGCGGCGATACAGCATGGAGTGCAGGCCGGACAGTCACCTCGCCCTTCAGTGGGTCACCTCCGCTCCTCTTCAGGATTCGCAGTTGCGTCATGGGGTCTGGGCACCCCATCACCAAGTCAGGCAAAGCTCCACCCTCCCCCAGCCACGTCTCAGATTCTGGACGCCCGGGCCAGAGTCTTCACAGGATCCTCGCACATCCTGGGCTGCATAGCAGGCCTGATAGGGAGAGATGGTGAAGGCCGGCGGCAGTTGGGCACTGCAGCGTCAGGTCCCGGGCCGCGCCGGGTGCTATCAGGGATCGGTGAGCACGGCTACGAGCATCCCCTTGTCTCCGGTTATGGCAGTCTTGTTGTGGATCGCTTCAGGCCCTTGGGAAGTTCCTCGGAGGCGGGGGCTAGTCCGCCATGATGGTAGCCCGCCTTGCGGGCCGTGGGGCAGGATAATGCTAGTCAGCAGCAGGAGGGCACCATGGGAGCTCTGCTTATCTCAAATGGTGGTGCAGTGATGGTGAATAGATTTCAGTCACCAGTATGGGAGTTAGGCTGCCGATGGCTATGGATTCCGGAGCGGATGACGGAGGGGTCCTGTGCACTCTTAGAGTGCGACCGCCATATTGACGCTCCAAGCCACGCCTCTTATAACAGTTTTTTAATGTCTATTTCAACGTTTGTAAAGGCTTTTATCAACCATACAATTAATATTTAATTATTCTTTATTCATGCTTTCTCTTACTGAAGATGTTGTGTACGGAAATTCCTCACCCTTACAGTAAGGACACTGCAATGACAGAGTGTGTTTATGTTGTTGTTGCAATTCGATCCTGGTTTGATTTTCAGTTTGACTATGCAGCAATTAAAAGCCAGCCTAAGATAAGCCACTTGGGCTTTGAGTGTTCGTATGGAAAGGGAGGCCTGTGTTTTAAAGATGGGTTACCATCCTGCTATGGATTCCTGCTTAATAAATACATCTCAGACTTATATTTCTTAGAATCTGCAACAAGGAATGCAAAGTTTCTGCATACTTTTGAGGCAGGGCATGCTCTCTTTAAACCCCCTTCTAGCCAAATGGTATGGTTCATCAGCAGTTTGTAATCTGTATCAAAATTGCCTTCAAGATCTCAACCACGTCCTATTTGTTTGCCTTGCTCTTCTATCATGTTAGCAGAATTGGTTGAGGCTGATATGAATTGTACATTTTCTCAGCCTCGGCTATATTACAGTCACTTTATATACCTCTGAATGAAATATTCTGTATTAGAATCCTTTACTTTTTTAAGTGTTTCTAAAGTTATATTAATGGTGTATTAGTTGGTATGCTATTATAATTGTTAATGTTTATGAAATGGGCATGTTGCGTTCTTATGTACTGAGACATTTGAACTTTGTTGTTGCTACTTTGCTGTATATAAACAAAATTGTCTAATAAGTTTTGCACATTTTGCATTGATGGCACGAACGACACGTAGGTACTGTTGATGCAATAGTCTGCTGATTACATGAATTTGTTTTAAATGAATGCCTTAGAACATTGTATATTGTTTATGACTGATCTATTGATGGGATGTTTTGTACTTCATTATGTAAAAATAAGCTCTGTATATTTAGCACCGATGGCACAAAGGGCACTTTATGTACTTTTAGGTAAAATATGCGGCTGCTTGAGTGGAAATTGTTTTAAATGAAAGTTTGAGAACCTATGATATTTCTTATGGTTGTTGGATAACTTGGAGTGGTGGGTTGCATTCTTATTATGTGTTTAAATGTATCATTTTATTTCATTTGCATATATGAAATCTTGAGATTTTATGGGGGCCTCTTCGGAGTTCCATAACATAAATAAACTTGAGTGTGTTTATGCAGTAAATACACCTCACTGGATAAATAAATCACGCCTTTAAGCACAATGCCTAGCACAATAATGCTACATTTTCCTTTATTCTAATAAAATGTAACTTGACAGATTCATCATTGTTCACAGGGATTGAGTGTTTGCGCATTTTATCCAATGTATTGCAATGCGCTGAACTTCGTCAGGGCTCTATATTAGAGTATTTGGAATCTGTCTTACAGTGGCACTAAAGAGCGATAAGTGCCAGAAGATTTGTGCACAGGTCTTGAACATTACATATGAAAATTAAATGAGGTGCAACCTGGCTAGTCCGTCGCCTTTTTTAGTCTTCGTTTTCTACATGTGTTTATTGTAATGGGAGAAAAAAAGGAGTATTTGCATAGGCAAGTGACACGAAGCACAATCTAAGACCCAGACCACAGGCTCTATTGAATAATTGGGTTCAATTACCCAGCCGACTTGCTTCTCCTAGTCACACTGGTCCGTGTTAGCTCTACATCCAGTTACTTTCCTTTGAAACAATCTGGTCTTTTAATAAATGTTTTTATGAAGGCATTGGGCACATAGTACAAAACACATGACATATGTTCCTATCAAGTTTGGCTTGTAGGTGCAGGATTGCGTTAACAAATGTTATGATATGGAACCACATTGTTATTTTTCTTAAGGGTGGGGTATGAGGATGCATCTGAGTGCATAGGGTACACAGTCACCGATTTGTGTCCTACATCCTCAGCTGACAATAGAAGAACGTCTAGGAATGGCCTGAAGTACTGCTCCCCTTTCTCTGACTTCAGAGGGGCATCTAATAATGATCTTCAGTACAGCATCCACTCTGCTAGATTCAGAGGGACAGCTAATAACTTTGCCAGCAGTACTTCACCTTTTCTCTTGACTTCAGAGGGATCTCTAGAAACGACGTGAGGCACTGCAACTTTTATGCTTATTTTAGTGAGATTTCAAATGACAATCTGAGGTATTGCAGCCAATCTATTTATTTCAGACTGGATGAACACAGTGACATTTGTATGACAGTGGATTCTTGCAATATTAGCACAACAGATGTACTAGTTTTATTTTTGCATACTATGAATTTATAAACCCACCACAGTAGTTTTAATGTTTGTATAGCTTATTTTGTTAAAGCTTATGCTGATAACAATCAATAAGCTACAACAATGTGGCCTTTTGTGGTATGTTTGCAAATGGAACTTGGCAGTAACACTTAGTGGAGATGCAAGTATGAGTATGTATTGAAAACTATAGTGAGTAAAGAGGATGGTGAGAATCTCAATGTGTAGTATGATTACTGAATGAGAGTGCACATCTCAGCATGTGGTAAGATTAGTGAGTGAGAGTGTAAATGTGCCTATGTATCCACACCTTCCAAGTAAAGGTGCACCTCTGGTACAACACTAGATATCATTCAGCAAATTTGAACAAGTATTCAAAATGAATGAGAGATGTAAATGATTACTGAGTGATGAGGCACTTTAAACCATGCACTAATAATTACTGAGTGATGGAGCAAATCTAAACATGTAGTTAGGAGTAAGTGATAGTGCAAATGTAACCATGCATTGACAATCTTTGAGTGATAGGGCAAGTCTGAGCATGTATAATGGTGGTAATACTCTGCACAATGACTCTCCAACCTGTGTAATGCTCGCTGGCATAACACAGGTTATATATATATATATATATATATATATATATATATATATATATATATATATATATATATATATATATATATATATATATATATATATATATATATTCACTGAAAAAACCATAGGTTTTAGCCCAAATATAGTTAGGGATTAGCATTTACAAAACCTTAATTTACTCGCACAAAACCATAGAAATTCGCATATATAGTTAGATGCAATAACTATATATCGCGCAACCGCAATCCACTGCTGATGATGTCACATATTACATCATTCATGACATGGTCAGTGACATCACTGATGACATCACTGATGACATCTCAAATGACATCACTGATGACATCACTGATGACAACATCCAGTGACTGTATGTTTCTGTAAAGTTAAAATATGTCTTACATAATAAAGAATGAGTGGATGTATAAGTGTCTGGATGAAGCATTTAGTAGGTGCATGACTGACTGTATGAGAGAGTGATTAAATGAGTCTCACTGAGTGCATGGGTTAGTGACTAAACTGTCTTAATTTGTGCATCATTATATCTGTTGCCCAAGTATTTGTATGAGAGTGTGTGTGTGTGTGTGTGTGGGTGGCTGGGAGGTGTGTGACTCTGTGCATAGATGTGTCAACAGTTGATTCACTAGATGTATGGATTCAAAACTGCATGTGGAAACAACTGTATGGGTTGTTGACTGTGTGCATGAGTGTATTGGTGAGTGAATGTATATCTCAGTGCTACATGTCAAAGTAAGTACATATGTAAAACACAGTACATGTGAGAGTTGTCATATATAAATTACTGTGCATATGAGCCAGTGAATGTGTGAGTGGCTGTATGGATCATTGTAAACTTGTATCAGGGATTGTATAAGAGAGTAAATATGTGTTAGTATATGTTTGAATAAGTAAGGTGTGTATAACTGTATAGTTGAGGAAATGGAGGTGTGATTGATTTTCTGCATGAGTGACTAGGTGTGTGAGTAACTCCATGGATGAGTGACAGTCTGTGAGTGTCTGTTTACACTGATTGTATCTAAGGTTATATTAGAATCTGAAGAGGTTCATCGTATTATCACATGAATGATATCATCAGTGATGTGATGAGTAATGTCAAATGAGATGTCATCAGTGATGTCATCAGTGATGTCATTTGAGATGTCATAAGTGATGTCATTTGAGGTTTCATCAGTGATGTCATCAGTGATGTCATTTGAGATGTCATCAGTGATGTCATCAGTGATGTCACTGACCATGTCATGAATGATGTAATATGTGACATCATCAGCAGTGGATTGCGGTTGCGGTTGCGCGATATATAGTTATTGCATCTAACTATATATGCGAATTTCTATGGTTTTGTGCGAGTAAATTAAGGTTTTGTAAATGCTAATCCCTAACTATATATGGGCTAAAACCTATGGTTTTTTCAGTGAATTTCAATGGTTTTTTAATAGCAAATATCAAAAGCTGTCAAATGTCAAGTACGTGATAGGTAAAAACTTTTTCGTTTTTATGCACGCTGATGTGATTTGAACGCTGCCCCCCCCCCTCTTTTCTCTTAGTAGTACTCTCTCTTTTCAGATAGTGAAGGGTAGTTAACGCAGGCCTTTGCCCCCGTTGTAATCCGTCGTGCCTGCTTGTCTCTCCATTTGATTGATTGTTATCCAAGCATTTACTGTTTTAGAATTGATTCTCTTTGGTTCATTCTCTATTTACAAACAAGCACAAAGTCGCAATACTCTGTTTAGTCTTTGCAGATAGTGAAAAATCGTGTAAAAAAACAAAAGTAATCGAGCAAAATCAGTAGGCCACTAATGGGATCTCTTTTTGACCTCGCTAAAATAGAAACATTAGGAACAACCCTTCATGAGAAATACGAAAATAGTGAGATGAACTGAGCTCCACACCATGATGGCTGCAAGACAGCTCGGCTCCGCCACCCACCCCGCCCAAAATAACGATAAACTCTATGCAAATATTATAAATATATACAACACACCAGCAAAGTAACAGGGTAAAACATTTTATTAAATAACTATTTACATAACTATTTTATACTTTATATTGCCTGATCCGGCTAGCTAAATCGATCGAGCATGAAACTCATGCACTCTGATAGCAAGCGTTGCTGCTGATGCTATGCAGACAAAAACTGGTTTTCAGTTTGTACATTCTTCAAGATTTTTCCATCCAAGGCTGGTTGAGAGTTTGTAGAACAATGGCTTCAGGTTTTCAACATACGGTGTGGTGGCGCGGACTGGGAGGGGGCGCTTGGCTCCTGCCCCCTCCCCAAGTCGTGTTGCCCTGGTGTGGCCTAAGATCGCCCCCAACATAGGCGGCCGGCTCCCGGGGTCCGGCGGAACTTTTTGCCTTTTGATGACTCTTCCATTCTGGACCTTGTCCCACAATCCGTTTGACCTGAAGACATGCTGTAGTGGGGCGCCCCTTTACCGTTTCAGTTGCCATTCCGCCCGCTTTTGCTACACTGTGCCTCTTCCGCCATTCAGCTGTTTACCGCCCGCTCTTGCGACTACAGCGTCTCGCTCACCATGTAGTTGAGTTGCTCCCGCTCTTGCGATGCAGCGATAGGCGGCTGCCACAGGACTCTCAAAATGGCGGCCGGCTCTTCAGATTTGGGCGTGATCCACTAAAATGGCCCTGGGACACCTTGGAACTCGGACGCTTGTCTGCTAGGGCTTGGGCCCCATTCTCGAAAGCGCCCCCTGAGCCTCGAAGATTCTACAAAAGTCTTGGGGGCCCCCGACTCCCGCAGGCTTCTGGTGGGGTGAGGCTGCCATGATTGCTCGTGGAATGGCCACGACTGAGCTACAAGATGGTGGTGCTCTCATGCTGACGCCAGCTTCAGTCTGAAACATCCAGAAACACTGTAGACTACCAATTCGATCAGTTCCGGTAGCGCCCCAACGTGACCCGGTAGGGAAGAATTTGCCCTCCCCTCTTTGACTGATGGTTCTTGTTGCCTGTCCCTTCTGTTGTCATCTAACAGAACATTTTAGACTGCTGAAAGGGGTTGTGTTCCGACCGCTGGTTGGTGGAGACATTTTGACTATATTCTGGACCTACGTTGTCGCGTAATGCGTTATATGACACGCCGCGTTAGCGCCCCCGGAAGTGCTCCGGTGCGCGAAGCGCAGCTTCCCGGAAGCGATCCGGGGCGCGGCGCGTAATGTAAGCATAACAGGTCATGTGACTTGTTTATAAAATTTTTCATTGGTTCATTTTACTTTTGTTATTCTAATGATGAAAGGCTTGGTCATATGACCTAAAAATTACGCTTTTTATTGCTTTCGAACATTATTTTTTCTTAAACATATATGTTATAATGTTCCAGGCTAATGTACTTTCCCGGAAAATTTACAACTGTCCTGCAAGTAAAATATATTCCTTTTTCTAGCAAAAGGGCGTTTCTTCGTCCCATGACGGAGCCGTTGAGCAAAAGATGCTCGGCCTGCTGTCTTATTCGCCAATACGCCTGAATATCAGATTCTTATCGATCACTTTATGTTGCAGGAGTAAAAAACACAACAGCCCTTGACCATTTATCTTTACTGCGTTCCTGCGTATTATACCTTTTATCCGTCATGTAATTGGACTGCTTTATTTCACTTGCCTTTTACTGATTCGAAAACAGTGACTAAAATTAAAAACTTTACCAATGTAAATACTACTACCATGTTTTGTTTTAAAAACCTTTATTGTGAAAATGTCAGTATACAAATACGGGCCTATAAACACGTGGGCCGGTCACGGAGCAAACTGGAATCGTATATGATGAGGAGACATTTACACTGTAGAGGAACGTAACGAGCGGGCCATTAGGTTGCAAGAACTAAGGTGTCTAACAGTTGCGGAATCGGTGGACGTACATTTTGTAATTAAAATACGACAGGGCCACTTACAATAAAATTTTCTAGATATACATTTGCGGGCAAGTACCATGGGTGACATTAATTCGAACTTTCAATAGTACAGTAATCAATAACACATCAGAACTTAATATCAATAAGGAAGTCGAAATATTCAATCAATTCTCGTCCCCGCCCCCCATGTGCTTGAAAACTGCATACGTATCTCGTGATATCAAGGTTGTGCAACCAGTACACAACAAGGAGTTACGAGTCCCATTTATACCGGCGCCATTTTGGGCGAGGCCGGGCAGGTCCAGGATATAGTCAAAATGTCTCCACCAACCAGCGGTCGGACCAGAACCCCTTTCGGCAGTCAAAAAAGGTTCAGTTAAATGACAACAAAAGAGATAGGCAACAAGAAACAACAGTCAAAAGAGGGGAGGGCAAGATCTAAAGCCATTGTTCTACAAACTCTCAGCCAGCCTTGGATGGAAAAATCCTGAAGAATGTACAAACTGAAAACCAGTTTTTGTCTGTATAGCATCACCAGCAACGCTTGAGTCAGCTTTGTGTGAAGCCGCCATTTTGATTCAATCAATAGCGTCCCCCTGCACACATTCAGGGACCTGGTCGTGTCTTCAGGTCAAAGGGATTGTGGGACAAGATGCAGAAAGGAAAAGGTTAAAAAGTTCCGCCGGACCTCGGGAGCCGGCCGCCTATGTCATGGGCGATCTTTGGCCACACCAGGGCAATAGTGAAGCTGCAGCAGGTGCAAATAAGCTTCAGACAGTGTTACAATCACTGCTCAGAACTCTCAACTATGGCACCCAACATCCAGGACTTGCCATCCGGATCATGGCGCCTTGTGCTGGTTCCGACCTATTCACACATCGGTCCGCTACTGACACCACCTCTTAAGCCAACGGGGCACCCCACGCCGACTTTCGGCGCAGCATTGTAGGATGGCCACACCAGTGCGGCAACTTGCTAGACATCACCTCGGTGCCATCCAGATCTCGGCGCGTTGTGCTGCCTTCGACCTACTGTAGCCGCAAGTGCGGACGCAACTCAGCTGGATAGCGAGTGAAACACCAAAGGCGCCCCACTGCAGCCGAGGAGCCTCCATCTTGGGGGCGACGCACAGCATCACATTGCTTTCCAATTCAGTCAGATCCTCAAACAGCCCCCACTGACTGACGCGACCTCACAGGCCAACGGGGCGCCCCACGCCGACTTTCGACGCAGCATTGTAGGATGGCCACACCAGTGCGGCAACTTGCTGAACACCACCTCGGTGCCATCCGGATCTTGGCGCGTTGTGCTGCCTTCGGCCTATTCGCACATCGGTCCGCTACTGACGCCGCCTCACGTGCCAACGGATTTTCTACACTTTTTATAGCAGCGCGTAACATAAGCATAACAGGTCATGTGACTTGTTTATAAAACTTTTCATTGGTTCATTTTACTTTTGGTTTCCTAATGATAGAAGGCTTGATCATATGACCTAAAAATAACACTTTTCATTGGATTAAAACATTTTTTTTTTCCCAAACGATGAAAGCCCCACCTTGTTTCTGGATGTTTCAGACTGAAGCTGGCGTCAGCATGAGAGCACTACCATCTCGTGGCTCCGTCGTGGTCATTCCGCGAGCAATCATGGCAGCCGCTCCCCACCGGAAGCCTGCAGGAGTCGGGGGCCCCCAAGACTTTAGTAAAATCTTCAAGGCTCAGGGAACATCCGAGTTCCAAGGTGTCCCAGGGCCATTTTAGTGGACCAGGCCCAAATCCGAAGAGCCGTCCGCCATTTTAAGAGTCCTGTGGCAGCCGCCTATCGCTGCACCGCAAGAGTGGGCGCAACTCAACTACATGGTGAGCGAGACGCTGTAGCCGCAAGAGCGGGCGATAAACAGCTGAATGGAGGACGAGGCACAGTGTAGCAAAAGCGGGCGGAATGGCAACTGAAACGGTAAAGGGGCGCCCCAGTACACGCCGCCTCCCCCCCCCCCCCCCCGGGGCGCCCCACGCCGTTTTTCGGAGCAGCATTGTAGGATGCCAAAACCAGTGCGGCAACTTACTGGACATCACCTGGTTGCCATCCACATCTCAGCGCGTTCTGCTGCCTTGGGACTATTCGCACAACAGACCGCTACTGACGAGGCCTCCCCCCGCACCACCCAGGATGCCCCATGCCGTTTTTCGGAGCTGCATTGTAGGATACCAAAAACCAGTGCGGCACCCAGGTAACATCACCTGGGTGCCGTCCAGAACTCAGCACGTTGTGCTGCCTTGGGACTATTCGCACAAAACACAGCTAATGACCATTGTTGCTTCTTTTTTTAAAAAATGTTTAAATGTATTTACTGTTTTTGTTGCGTTGTATATATTTATAAGTTATTAAAATGTTATAATTCTACTACTTTGTTGGAGTGCTATATATTTTTAATGTGACACATAATTGTAAAAACTTTGATGTACAAAGAGGCATCCCTAGAATCTTCCACTTCAGGCTCGGACCCACACACCCTCACAGTGAGAATCCCCTCCCCAAGCACAATACAGGATGGTTATCAGATAGTAGGAACGCGTGTGGTGTGACGGATCTCATCGGGTGGGGGCCTTGATCTACTGTAACTCCTTTGAAGAGGGGTGATTCTCTACAGCTGGGGCCATAAACTACACCTGCAGGGCTAGGTGATAGCCTGGGACCGGCCTGAACAATCGGACACAGAGGAAGAGGAGTGTCAGAGGGTTCGGTAGTGAATAGGGTGAAAGGGAGGTGTCGGGCGGGCACAGGGTGTGATTCTCAGAGAAGAACAGCGCAGATGGGAGGAGGTTTCTGGCCCATGCATGAGAGAGAGAGCGGGGGTGACCAGTGCGTGGGGGAGATGCTTGCGAGGGTGGGGAGCCATGCTGAGGATCAGTGGCGTGCAGAGAGTGGGTCTGGTCAAGGCATCTAAAATGGCTGCCGTGCTCAACAAAAGTGTGGCATTGCAAAAAAGGCAAGATGGCGCAGACAATGTTTATCAATAAGGATTAATTTATAACAATTATTTTTAACAAAATATTTAATCGCAGTGACAAAATGGCGGTTAACAGTTCCTGATTTCCATCGAATCGAACGTTAACAGACGTCACGCAGCAAAAAAAAAAAACGCTCACGCACAGCCGCTGGAAGACATGTATCAACATATATGAGCCTCCTCAGCCACCCTCAGAAAACATAAGGGGTCAGGATCCGTCTCCCGTACCCCCTTATACCTAGTAATTTAATTAAATCGAAACATAAAATGGCAAATTCACGTTTCGCTACCAGTTTGCGACCCGGTTCGCGAACCGAGAAGCGCTTCTACCGCGAAAAATCTAATTTTTATTATTTGTCCCACGGGACCGTTTAATAACCCCAACATCATTCCTAGGGGGTCAAGAAGGATCTACTTTGCCCCCTTTCATTAAACTCCCCCTTCGTTTTTCTCCTCCTCTTGTCTCTCGATCCTACCGAGAGACAAGATGGCGGCCGCACCGGACTGTTTAGAATGTTGACAGACACCTGAGAGCCAATCAGCTTCGCTACGCAAAGCTCCGTTACGCGAAAAGTACGCGATCTGGTGCGCTATCTGGGACGCTGTCACAGATAGATCTGTTTTTTTAAACGTTCATTTCTCAAAATCCACTGGAGCACATATATTGAGACCCAGCAAAGGCACATCGGGCTAACAGTCCCTATAATTTTGCCAAGTTTCGTGTAAATCCATTCAGCCGTTCGAGCTAAAAGTGAGGCCAAAGGCCCTATGGAAAAATGAATGGGAAAAACGCGTTTAGGGACCCCCCTTTTTTCTCAGCCCCCCCTTGACGGAACCCCCCCAAATTTTCAGGGGCTGCTCAGAAACAAAATGTGCCATTTTACTGAAAAATTCAGCCAATTCTGTCCACAAACGCCAAAGTTATTAGACATAGAATTTTCAAAAGTTCCATAGAGAAAAAATCCTAACTATATATACCTACTGGTGACCGCCAATAGGTATATATATATATATATATATATATATATATATATATATATATATATATATATATATATATATATATATATATATATATATATATATATATATATATATATTCACTGAAAAAACCATAGGTTATAGACCATATATAGTTAGGGATTAGCATTTACAAAACCTTATTTTACACGCACAAAACCATTGAAATTCGCATATATAGTTAGTTGCACTAACTATATATCGCGCACCCGCAATCCACTGCTGATGATGTCACATATTACATCATTCATGACATGGTCAGTGACATCACTGATGACATCTCATTTGACATTACTGATTACATCACTGATTATATCATTCATGTGATAATACGTTGAACCTCTTCTGACATGTAGCACTGAGATATCCATTCACTCACCAATACACTCATGCACACAGTCAACTGCCCATACAGCTGTTTCCACATGCACTTTTGAACTCATACATCTAGTGAATCAACTGCTCACACATCTATGCACAGAGTCATACCCCTCCCAGCCACCCACACACATACTCAGTCTCCCATACAAATACTTGGACAACCAATCAATAACCCATATATTTACTCATATAGCTACTGATTAACACATGCAGCAGTTTACAGAACAACAGACATAATGATGCACAAATTAAGACAGTTTAGTCACTAACCCATGCACTCAGTGAGACACATTTAATCACTCACTCATACAGTCAGTCATGCACCTACTAAATCCTTCATCCAGACACTTATACATCCACTCATTCTTCAATATGTAAGACATATTTTAACTTTACAGAAACATACAGTCACTGGATGTTGTCATCAGTGATGTCATCAGTGATGTCACTGACCATGTCGTTAATGATGTAATATGTGACATCATCAGCAGTGGAATGCGGGTGCGCGATATATAGTTAGTGCAACTAACTATATATGCGAATTTCAATGGTTTTGTGCGAGTAAAATAAGGTTTTGTAAATGCTAATCCCTAGCTATATATAGTCTATAACCTATGTTTTTTTCAGTGAATTTTTAAGGTTTTGTAAATGCTAATTCCTAACTATATATGGTCTATAACCTATGGTTTTTTCAGTGAATTTCAATGTTTTTTTAATAGCAAATATCAAAAGCTGTAAAATGTATTCTTATTTTAATGCAAAAATATATTTTATGTGTTTGTAATATAATTTTTTTATTTATATATTTTTTTTTAATAATTTATTTTTGTTCGCTACCGGTCCGCGCACCGGGTAGCTTCCCCGTTAGCTCAATTTGGTTCCGCGACCCGGTCCGCGAACCGGTAAACGTTTCGTTAGCGCAACTACCGCGTTAGAAAACAACATTGTGACGCGGGGCGTAAGCGCGATGTATCGTGTTGCCGCATAATGCGTCTTATGACGCGCTACGTTAGCGCACCCAGAAGCGCTCCGGAACGCGAACCGAGGCACGAAGGGCAACGCCCCGGAAGCGCTCCGGGTGCGTAGCGGGACGCGTAACGCAAGCATAACAGGTCATGTGACTTGTTCATAAAACTTTTCATTGGTTCATTTTACTTTTGGTTTCCTAATGATGTAAGGCTTGGTCATATGACCTAAAAATAACACTTTTCATTGGTTTAGAACATTTTTTTTCCCAAATGATGAAAGCCCCACCTTTTTTCCTCACTCTGACTTTCATTTTTATGAGAGAAAGACCTACTTTGAATACCTTAGAAATGGCTTCATTAATTGCTGCAGCTGGTGGACCCCCACCACCACCACCATCTCCTAGGAAGAGAGGACCACCTCCTCAGGTTATCCTTCAGCAAGAGGAGGAAGAAGAGGAAGAAGAGGAAGAGGAGCAAGGGAGGAGAAGGTTTTTACCTGAACAGCCGAGAAGGTCCCATGGCAAAGAAAATTATATATGGCAATTCTTTACATTTCCCCAGGGCCAAAAAAAGGTAAATGCCCGCTACGTTACCTGTCTGATCTGTAAAAAAGATCTGTCCAGAGGGACAGAAAAAAAATACAGCTATGGCAATTATACCATGCATCGGCACATGGACAGGTGGCACCCTATAAATTATAGTGCTGCACAAGTACGTGACCTGCAGGATAACCCCCCACCTGTGGCCAGTACATCCATAAAATATACTACTCTCTATCTAAATTAAATGAATTTTTTCTCACCTTAGCAAATGCTTTTTGAATTTCAAAACAGTCTCAGAAACACACCAATTTTTCTTTAGCAGAGCAAAAGGTATGCACTCCAGAGGCTGCAACCAACAAAGGCACTGAAATGCTGAAATTCATCACACATATCTCTCATGTGACCCAATCAAAACTCTTCCCTCATTTTTTTCAAATCAACACCCTTCCCCCCTCTGCCCTTTCTGGCCTTTTTCCATAGCAACTACCTCCTGCCAGACCTCTCATGTTTACAAGTTCACACAACAATGTTTCAAATGAACTCTGAACTCTCAGTACACCTGCTAATCCACTGCAATGTTTCTTAAAATCATGTTTTCTTAACCATTCAAATTACATGTTTCAAAGAACACATCCATGCACCCTAACTTTCTGTTTTCAGCAATGGAAATCCACCAATCACTGCTACTGAATCATTAGCACTGAAACTCCACAGGTTTTTTTTTTACAAACTCCTGCTGTTTCAACTGCCATTTCATTCCCACACTTCATCTGACTGCAGCAGAGCCTCCTCTCACCATGTTTTCTGTCTGGATTGTTGGACATAGTTACATCCACTGGGCTCACAGGTATGCTGATAACAGAAATGTACACAACCTCAATTTACAAAATGTGGAAATCAAATGGATTGGCCAAAGAGGATTGAGATGTCAGCAATTGATACCATTGGTGAAAACCTTTTTACATTTGCCAAACCCTGACCTCATAATAGTGCACTGTGGAGGAAATGATTTGGGCACTTTGACTGGGGTAGGTCTGGAAATGCTCTTAAAGGACACCTTTGAGCAATTAATGGCACTTTTCCCTCAAACTGCCTTGGTATATTCCAATATATGCCAAAGACAGAAATGGAGGTGGTCCAATCAAATTTGTCCACAAATTGAGAAAGCGAGGAAGCATGTAAATAAGTCTGTTTCAGCTTATATGAGAGACCATGGAATGGGCGCCATCTACAACAATAACTTGCGTTACTACATGCAAGATATCTACAGAGGAGATGGTGTGCACTTCTCAGATGAGGGAAACAGAGTTTTCATACAAAATTTAAGACTGTGTATTGGTACCTACTTATAAGTACCTAGAACTTACACAGAACCCAAAAGCTCTTTTCAGAGCTACCTTAACTATAATTACTCTTTTAAAATTTCGAATGTACCTTTTTTCACTAATTTTCACTTATGTTCGCTTCCCGGTTCGCTACCCGGTTCGCGTACCGGCAGCTAACCGCGCGAAAAATTCAAATATTTTTTTCCGACATATATGAGCCTCCTCAGCTACCCTCAGAAAACCTAGGGGGTCATGATACGTCTCCCGTGCCTCCTTATACCCATTTCCCACATTGTTATTCCTCCATCTTGTGATTAAATTTGTCCAAAACACAAAATGGCGAACTCCCGTTACGCTACCGGTAAGCTACCCGGTTCGCGTACCAGGACGCGTCTCTACGGCGAAAAATCGCAAATTTTTTATTTTTTTTATTTTTTGCCCCGCGGGGCACTTTAATATCCCCCTCATCAATCCTAGGGGGTCAGGAGGGGTCTACCTTGCCCCCTTTCCTTCATTTCCCCCTTCGTTTTTCTCCACCTCTTGTCTCTCGATCCTACCGAGAGACAAGATGGTGGCTGTTCCGGACTGTTTAGAATGTTGACAGACACCGGAGAGCCAATCAGCCTCGCTTCGCGAAGTTCCGTTACGCGTCAGGTACGCGAACCGGAGCGCTAACCGGAGCGCTGTTACAGATATATCTGTTTTTGAAAACATTAATTTCTCAAAATCCACTGGAGCACATATATTGAGACATAGCAAAGGCACGTCGGGCAAACCATATCTACAATTTTGCCAAGTTTCGTGTAAATCCATTCAGCCGTTCGAGCTAAAAGTGAGTCCAACTGCCCTATGGAAAAATGAATGGGAAAAACGTGTTTTGGGACCCCCTTTTTTCTCGGCCCCTCCCTTGACGAAACCCCCCCAAATTTTCAGGGGCTGCTCAGAAACAAAATGTGCCATTTTCCTGACAATTTCAGCCAATTCCGTCCACAAACACCAAATTTATTTGACATAGAATTTTCAGAAATCCCATAGGAAAAAAAATCGTAACTATATATACCTACTGGCGACCGCCAGTAGGTAATATATATATATATATATATATATATATATATATATATATATATATATATATATATATATATATATATATATATATATATTCACTGAAAAAAACATAGGTTTCACACCAGTTATAGTTAGCTGGAAATTTTACTGACATAAAACCATTGAAATTCCCACGTTATAGTTAGTTGGACTCACTATAACTTGAGCGCCTGCAATGAACTGCTGATGACGTCACATATTACATCACTCATGACATGGTCAGTGACATCACTCATGACATCACTGATGACACCATCCAGTGAATGTGTGTCTTTCAGTAAAATAAATATGTTTTACATATGTATTTGTAAAGGTCGATGGAAGAATACATTTTTAAATAAGTGTCTAAATGGATGGTTTTTTTTTTAATTGATTAACTGGCTTATTAAGTGTATCTTAGTGAATACATATATTAGCGAGTAATGTTTAAATATTTAAATATATGTATCAGTGTTTCACTTTGTGTATAGGTGGCTGCATGGGTTGGTGAGTAGCTACATGTGTGTGTGTATGGGTTATTAGATGTTTTTTTTAGTATCAGTATGAGTGTCTGTATGGTTTGGTGGGGGTATTACTTAGCACATAGATGTATTAATGACTGACTCACTGTTTGTATGTGTTTTGAAGACAGCATATGTGTTGGATGTAAGGGTGGATGACTGTGTTTATGGGTGTGTTAGTGAGTGAATGACTGTCTCACTAATGTCTTTATCAGTAACTAAACATGTTTTATTCTAGTATATGTGAGTATTGATGTATATAAGTGAGTATATGTGAGAGTGAGAGATTGTAAGAGTTCCTGTTTAAATAGGTATGTGTTTCTATAAGTGATTGTTTAAGAGAGTAAGTATGTGTAAGTTTCTTTAGAAGTAAGGTGGTAGTGTGTGTATAGCTGTATATGCAAATAAATGGATGTTCAATAGTTTATTTGCATGCGTGAGTATGTGTGTGAGTAACTTTTGGATGACTGTCGGTGTGTAACAGGATGTATAGGTGTATCACTACAAATGATGAGTGAGTATATGTATGAGTGACTATATAGAACTATTGGTGAATGAGTGGATGTGTATATAGATGGTGGAATTACTGAATTGGTTGTTGTAACTGGTATGGGTATCTCCATTTAAAAAAAAAAAATTAGTTTCTATTTTTGAATATGTGTTTCAAGGGTTACATTACACTGAAAGGAGGTCTGTCACTCTGTCACAAGGATGGTGTCATCAGTGATGTCATGAGTGATGTCACTCACCATGTCATGAGTGATGTAATATGTGCATTGCAGGCACGCAAGTTATAGTGAGTCCAACTAACTATAACGTGGGAATTTCAATGGTTTTATGTCAGTAAAATTTCCAGCTAACTATAACTGGTGTGAAACCTATGGTTTTTTCAGTGAATTTAATAGGTTTTTTAAATGCTAATTCCTAACTATAACTGGTGTGAAACCTATGTTTTTTTCAGTGAATTTCATAGGTTTTTTAAATGCTAATTCCTAACTATAACTGGTGTGAAACCTATGGTTTTTTCAGTGAATTTCAATGTTTTTTTTAAATGCTAATTCCTAACTATATATAGGGCCTCAAACCTATGTTTTTTTCAGTGAATTTCAAAGGTTTTTTAATAGCAAATTTCGATAGCTATGAAATGTAATATTTTTTATAATGAATCCTATATTGTATATTTATGTAATACAATTTCTTTTAATGTATATTGTTCATGTTTTTTTTTTTTTGCCCTGGAGCGTTCCCGGTGCGCGTCCTGGTGAGCGCACCGGTAAGCGCAGGGGCGCGTACGGGTGAGTGTCCCTTTAGCGCTATTGCCGCGAACGAAAACATCATTGAGACGTATCGCGTAGCCGCGTGATACGCACGGCGTAAGCGCACCCGGAAACACTCGAGCGCATACGATCGCGCTACGTAACCATCCGACACGCTTCTGCGTAAGCGCGTCAGGTCATGTGACCTAAAAATAACACTTTTTATTGACCTCAAAAAAGTAAATGCGCCAAGGGTTACTTGCCTAATCTGTGGCACTGAACTTTCAAGGGGGAACCCTAACAAAAAGTACTCTTTTGGCAATAACACCATGATTCGCCACATGCAACGCCGGCACCCTCACAACTATGCTGCGGCAGAGGTCAGAGAACTGGCCAGAAACCCTCCCCAATCTTCACCCAGCACCTCCAAAAGTAAGCAACCCACTCCATCGGGTCCCGAGACAAGGGAGATGGTCCCAAACATACAACCCCAGTTTGGAGAATACAAAATCAGTTGTATATTTTGTGGTAAAACAATTACCTATGGTGAGCAAAGCATAAAACTCATCAACCGTGCTGGTGACAACCACAATTGCCCCAAAAAACCTTAATTTTTTCCAATTTTTTTTTTGCTCCAGTGGAGCCGTTTACAATTCCCTGTTTTTTGTTTCTCCCCACAAAAATAACAAAAAAAATATAAAATTGTTCATAAAAGCCAAAAAAAGTACAAAATGTTCAAAAAAACAATAAAAAAAATATAAAGCAACAAAAAGAAGAAAAAAAACAGTTCTTTTTAGAACTACCTCCAATTTATAAAAAAAGGCTACATTTTTTTAAAACTCTGTCATTCGTTTTTCCCCATGGTACACTCCCCGGTGCGCGTACCGGGCGCTCCCCCCGCACAAATCGAAAAAAACATTAAAAAAATGTTTTGCCTCGCGGGGCCCTTTTATGGCCCCCACATCAAACCTAGGGGATCAGGGGGGGTCTACTCTGCTCCCTTTTGGTCATTTCCCCCTTTGATTTTGCCACCTCTTGTGTCTCGATCCTACCGAGACACAAGATGGCGGCTGCTCCGGACTGTTTGGAATGTTGACAGACACCCGAGAGCCAATCAGCTTTCCGTGCGCAAACTCGCGTAGCGCGCTGGTACGCGCCCCGGTGCGCGTACCGGGGCGCGCTTATAGATATATATATTTCTTTTAACTTAAATTACTCAAAATCCACTGGAGCACATATCTTCAGACATAGCAAAGGCACATCGGGCTACCAGTCCCTACAATTTTGCCAGGTTTGGTGGAAATCCATTCAGCCGTTCGGGCTAAAAGTGAGTTCAACCGCCCTATGGAAATTAACATGGGGAAACCACGTTTTGGGACCCCCCTTTTATATCAGCCTTCGCTTGGCGAATCCCCCTCAAACTTTCAGGGAAGGAGCGGAGCGCTGCGAGGCAAATTTGAGGAAAATTTCAGGCAGATTCCTCAACCAGCACCAAAGTTATTCCCAATAGAATGTTGTGAATTCCCTATACAAAGTAATCCTAACTATATATATATATATATATATATATTCCAGCTCCCTCCTCAAGTTACCTATGGATGCATTCATCACTCATTCAAACGTTCATCCACCCATGAATTCACCCGATTCTTATCTGTGCGTTGAGTACCTTACTCACTCATCCATCCATGCACTCACTCGCCCAATGGTTTAAATGTACTCACTCGCCCATCTACACACACAAACTTGCCACGGACTAAAGAATCACTTTTACTTAAAATAGAAATGACCTATAGGCTTTAGCAGTGCTTGTTAATATTTTTTGTATGTTTGAAACACATTTATATTTATATTTGAGCCAGATCCACATGCCATCTTTATTTAGAACCAGGTATCAATTTAATTTGTAATTTCTGAATGAGAAAACAATATGAAGTTGATTAATTTATGTACACTTTCACAAACAAAGGATTGAAATTTGAGAACTATGCCTGCATGCCTCAACTACTGACTAGCAGTGTACTGAAAGTTATATCCTCAATCATCCACTTGTAGAAACTTGACTAACACACTCTGCCACTCTGCCAGTGGTACAGTGGGAACCCATTCCTTCCTATTAATGCCAGGACATGTCCAACTGCAACAATTGCATATTGCTCAACGTGAGCACATTATTCTTGCATTATGAAATCTATACCAGTGGTAGAACTTGTTCCACGAGATAGTGTGCCAAACAAAACCCAAAAAATACTGGACCATGTTGGTTACACAATATCAATCTCATAAACAAAAACAAGGGATGTGTTTAGAAAAATAATTCATGGGTGTTAGACCTAATTGAAGAGGCACCATCCATCCAGTGGCACAGTAAAATTATTATTCAACCAAAAACAACTTATTAAAGAGGCATCTGCAAAAATTGAAAAGTTGCACACAGAATAAAATGCTGTCATCAAACATGTGAAAATCATAAACTGAGTGGATATTAACCAATTATTTCTTAGTATTTGAAGGACAGTGATGCTGGCTAGGAGGTAGATCTTAAAATGTCTTTTTGCCAATCTTTTCAGCTACTATAGGAAGAACTTTGACAAGATTATGTTTGAGCACTAATGGAGATATTACCTAGAGCGAAAAAAGGATATTGATAACATTGATGGGTTGCAGAGAGATAGATAGTGACACTGAAAAAAACATGAGGGTACGTCACATGTCGAGCATCTCTCCTTCCCTCATGACTAACTGTTGTGCTGTATTTATTTATTTTATTTATTTTTGAGTTGTATATAGTGCTGGTTAGACCCGAGGGTATCAGAGCACTTTACATGTTATGTGAATACATTTACAAGATGTGCATGAGGGAATTCATAAGAGTCAAAGAAAAGAGCCATAATTCATTAAGTGGTTATAAAGTCACAACAGTATAATATGCATAGAGGAATGGCATCGGGTACAATAAAGGAGAAGGGTCAGGTGGCTGTCATGAAGGAGCCAGTCAATGAGGGAAACGCAGAGCAGCATGAGCTCGTGTTGAAGTAGTTGCTGAGAGGTAGAAATGTAAGGTCATGTTTGAAAGAAGGAAAAGGGGGTTGCAGTAGAGATCTTTGAGGAGTGAGTTCCAGATCTTAGGAGTCTTTCCTGAGAAGTAGCGTGCCTGGGATGAATTCTTCTTTAGCTTAGTAGGGATGAGAAGTAGAACGTTGGAGCTCCTCAGTGCTCAGACTCTTCCTGCTCTCGAGATTTCGTTTTTTAAGTATTTGGGGGGTTTGTATGAAGGGCTTTGTGGGTGATAAAGGCTGTTTCGAAGATGCATCTTCCTTCGATGGGAAGCCAGTTCAGACACTTGAGGGCAGGAGAGATGTGATCAAATCTTTTGGTTCCTGTGAGGAGTCTGGCAGCAATGTTAAGAACTGCTGTAAGGGGCACAAAGTGACATTTAGGAGTTCCTGTAAGCAAGGCATTGCCGGAGTCAAGTTTTGAGATGATAAGAGATTGTACTACCATCCTAAAATTGTCTGGGGGATAAACGGTTTTAATTTTTTGAGGTGTCTGAATGTGCAGATTGCTCCTTTAGCTGAGTTGTTAATGTGCTCCTTCATCGACATGTCAGTGTCCAGGTTCTTAACGGAGTTAGAAAGAGAAAGAGAGCGACTAAGCACGTCAATATTCTTGATCCATTCTTGGATAGGTAATGAATGGTTTAAGGGGGGAGAAGATTATTAGTTCTGTCTTTTTGGGGTTCAGCTTAATGTGATTGGTTTTTAGCCATGATTGTATCTGAACTAGTGGGGTGTTCAGATGTTGGAGGTCAAAGGGTGATTTTATTTTGCAGTAGAGTTGTGTGTCATTGGCATATAGGTGATATATAACCCCTGCTTGGTTCAAAATGACAGTGAAGGGATTCCATGAAGAGATTAAAAAGGGCTGGGGAAAGGATAGGGCCTTTGGGTATGCATTGTGTTACTGGAGAAGATTTGGAGATACAGCTGTTGATTTTAATTTGCTGACAGCGATGTTGCAGATAAGACGTGAACAATCTCAGGACTGTTCCACTGACACCCACGCAGTTTTTGAGAGTTTCAAGTAAAGCAGGATGATTTACTGTATTCTATGCTGCAGCCAAGTCAAATAGGATTTGGTCCAGGCATTCCCTTCATCCAAGGATCTGTAGATGTCATTGAAAATATTGAGCATGGTGGTTTCGGTGCTACAGCCTTTCCTGAATCCTGATTGGAAAGTGTTGTGGAGGTTGAATTCCTCTATGTGTCGGTTGAGTTGAAGGAGTACACACTTACCAGCGATTTGACAAGGAAGGGTAGATTGGTAATAGGTCTAAGGTTGTTCCGCTCGCTTGGGTCTGCTCCTTTTTTTTTATAATGGGAGTGAGTAGGCCTAGTTGGAGGGATTCAGGAACACAGCCTGATGAAAAAGAGGCGCTGATAATTTTGGACTAAAACGGGGAGATGATGTGGTTGAGTTTTTTTTAGAAAGATGGAGGGCAGTGGGTCGGATGTATGGGATGTGGGCTTAAAGTTTGCGAATATTTTGAAGACTTTACTTTCAGCCATGAGTTTGAAGTCTGTCCACAGAACATTCTTTTTCGGTTGTAAGCGATCATGATTGATTTTGGGTACATTTAGGTCATGTTGGTCATTGGTTAAGCCTTGGGGGGAGGTTTCAGTGGTGCAGGAAGGGGTCAATGATTCAGGTGGGCAGGGATGTCAGACTAGTATCATGGAAAATAGACTATATGATTTTTGCAACTTTCTTAGTGAAGTAGTTAGCTACTTCTTCGCAGCGTTCAACGGTGACTGGTGTTTCAGGTTCGGAGGGGGTTTGCTCTTTAATTATGTTTAAGAGCTCCCTAGGTCAGTTCTTCACTCGATCCAAGGTGGCTTTTTCTCTAAAGATGTGTTTCTTGTAGGATGGCTGTTTGGATCTATGGGGTGCTGGGTGAGTCAGTGAGGGATTTTGTCTTCAGAGCCTTTCAATTTGTCTAAGTTGTCTCCTCTCAGAGTTGAAGTCAGAGTTGAACCAAGTTCTCAATTGAATTTTTTTAAAGCGCTTAAGTTTAAACAGTGCAATTTGGTCAAGCGCATCAGTAATAGAAGAGTTATAGTGGACGGTAAGATTGTCAACTGCTTGAAAGGGAGGTTGCAAGTGTAGTTGGAAGCAGATCGTGGATTCCAGTTCTGTTAAGGGGATGCGTTTGAGGTTCCTTGGCCAGTGCGTGGGTTTGTTGGCGGGCAGGGTGGAGTATGGGTTGGGCATGGAGATTGAACACTATGAGATGATGGTCGGACCAGCCGGTGGGCTTGATTGATCGGAGGGAGACAAGCTAATTTCTGGAACTACGGCATCAAGAGTAGAGCCTTTCCTGTGCGTCGGTTCATTGCAATTGCTAGAGGTTGTTGATATCAAGAAAGTTAGTTAAGTTACAGACTGTGGCATCTTGAGCATCATTCCAGTCCAGATTGAAGTCACACAGAAAAATGTAATTGGTGTCAGTTAGGGAGTGCTGTGTAATACGGTCAGCTAGTTCATCAGTGAAGACTGTGTGATCACGGCAGGGGTGGTAGATGGTATGGAGTTTGATCGGAGTGTTGACTTTACCTGTTCGTGGAGCCAGGTTTCGGTATGAAATGCAATGTTGATTACTTCTTCAAGTATAGTTTCAGCTAGATCGTTGGCGTGTCTCACTGTTGATCTGCAGTTAAGGAACATACCGGAAAGCGATTGAGGACTATTATTACTGCAGGGTATTGTCTCAACAGTGATGTATTGAACAGGAGATCTAGGTGACGTGTGGGTTTGATTGAATCTATTATTGCCCAGGATTAGAGGGATTCTGGAGAGGTTTGGGTTCAGCAAGCTGTGTTTTGTGCTGTAGGTTTTGCTAATTGATTCAGCTTCCATTGGGGAAAGGGGGTTGAGAGTCCATGGGTCTGTAACAACGTCAGCTCAAGGGGATGGAGGTATGGCAGGAGTGTTAGCTGTCTCTTGGTGATCTTTTTTGAGGATACCCATTCTCTCTATTCTCAGGCGGAGTAGTGTCTTAACTGTTAGAATTGGGGGTCTCGAGTTGGCAGAGGTAGGTACCTTTGTCCAAAAAGGGACCCTTGCTTCAAGTCAGGGTAAGGGGGCTACACTCCTAAATAACCCCTGCTCACCCCCTTGGTAGCTTGGCATTAGCAGGCAGGCTTATCTCAGAGGCAGTGTGTATAGCATTTGTGAACACATACAGTAATACAGTGAAAACACTACAAACGGACACCACACCAGTTTAGAAAAATAAGTAATCTTTACTAGACTTAACACAAGACCAAGGGCCAGATGTAGGTAGACATTTACCGACCGGTAACGGCCGATTCGGCCGTTACCGACCGGCAAATGGCTATTCTAGATGTAGGTGGCCTATTTTACCGATTCGGTAAATTTACCGAATCGGTACATTTACCGAATCGGTAAAATACCGAATCGGTATTTTTACCGATTCGGTAATTTCGGAATGTAGGTGGGACTCTTCTGAGTCCCACAGGCCTTACCGAATCAGTATTTTACCACCCAATCCAATTGGGTGGTAAAATACCGATTCCAGGTGTGCATGCACATGTGTGCATGCACACCTATGGCATGTGACAGACGGACATGTCCTCAGGGCATGTCTGTGTGCCACATGTCACACATGCCTTAAATCGGGATGCTAGAGGGTGTCATTCGGTAACGCCCATTGATTCCTATGGGCTTCAATGCCCATAGGAATCAATGGGCATTACCGAATCGGTATTTACCGATTCGGTAAATACCGATTCTTACAGAATCGGTAATTCAATTACCGATTCTTTCTACATCTCCCCCCTTCTATTTTACCGATTCATAAATACCGAATCGGTAAAATTCGGTATTTATGAATCGGTAAATTATACTTACCTACATCTGGCCCTTAATGACAAAAATCCACAATACTCTAATCAAGAATATGACTTTAAGATGGTAGAAAATAGCTTAGTTCAATGTAGATGGTAAATGCAACACTTTACTCTCAAAGTAACTTAGATGCGTCACGCAAAACAAACAAAAGGGTCGCAGGGAAGTTGATGCACCATTCCTTACACTCAGGGGAGTGGATGCGTTGGTTCCTTACTGCTGCGCAGGGGAGTTGAGGCTCGCTTCCTTACTGTGTGGGGAGTTGATGCGTTTTTTCTTACTGCGGCCCGGTGACGATACGACAAGACGGTGCCTTGATGCAATGCAACGATCCGGTGTGATGCAACAAAATTGATTCTTTGATACGATGCGACGTTGGATGCGATGCGTCCACGCCCGATGGCCGTGCGGCGAACTCAGTAACTTCTGAGCCACTACAGGCCCTGTGACACGCATCTCCGGCGATGCGATGGTGACCTCTGCGGCAGCAACACGTTCTCCAGTGATGCAACACGCTTCGTTGATAATGCAACGGCGAACAGCTGCGGCATGCTTCTCTGGTGATGCAACGGCAAGTGCTGCGGTAGCGACACACTTCTCCTCGTTGAATTGGGATTCCAGCTCCCAGTGACACGCAGTCTTCTCAAAGGGCCCAAAAACAGTAGGCACCTCTCTGCAGGCAGAATTTCCAGCAACATAATTCAGGGGATCTGGTGGTGAAGTCTTGTATCCCTGAGACTTCAGGCAGGAGGCAAGCATTCTTCCTCAAGATTACGAAAAGTTCACAAAAGTCCTTTTCCCCTTTCCTTGGCAATAAGGTAACCACTGCAGGCCAACCCTAGAAACAGCAAAAAAGCACAGGGGCAGGCTCCTCCTTCAGCTTCCTTGGTTATTCTTCTTGGCAAAGGTTTGTCTTGATTCCCAGAAGTGATCTAAAGTTCTGGGGTCTGGGTCCCAATATTTATACCAGTAAATCCTTTGTCCTCTGAAGGCAGAGGGTGCCTGTGCCCAGCCAAAACCAGTTCTTTGCAGCTTCCTGGCAGGAGGTGGAGACAGCATTTTGAAAGCAGACCTGGCCCAGGTAGCTGAAAGGAAATCTCCTCCCCCTACTCTCTATTCTATGACAGCTCACGTCAGTGAAAGGAAATCTTCGCCCCCACGCTCTATTTAATGCAGGTCCTGTTCAGCCCAGCCCTGATCCATCAGGCTGCTGGAGCCAAGGCCCTCTCCAGCCCCCTGTCACTCACAAACCAGACATGGAATACACAAACCTAGCAGAGGCATGCTGGATGGTAATGCAAGAAAATACCTACTTTCTAAAAGTGGTATTTTCAAACACAGAATGTAAAAACCACCTTCACTAAAAGATGTATTTTAACATTCTGAGTTCAGGCATACTAAACTCGAATTTCTACTTAGTTCCCTGAGTCAGTTAGGATTATAAGATGTTATAATCAAACTGCCCATTCCGGCCTATGGGAACAGATAGCCTTGCAATAGTGTAAAACAAAATTGGCTGTAATTCACTATCGGGACATGCCACACACATCAGGGCATGTCCTACCTTTTACATACAATGCACCCTTCCCATGCCATGGGGTACCTTGGGCTTACTTTAGGGGTGACTTATATGTAGAAAATGGAAGGTTTAGGGACAGGCAAGTGAGTGTACGTGCAGCTCCAGGCAGCACACAGGCTCTGCAATGGCAGGCCTGAGCCACAATTTACAAGCTGCTTCTGTGGATGGCACAACGTGTGCTGCAAGCCCACCAGCAGCATTTGATTTGCAGGCCCTGGGCACACATGGTGCACTGTACTAGGGTTTGACAAGTAAATCAAATTAGCCAATCATGGAGTCAGCAATCCATTACAACAATTTACAATTTACAATAGGGAACATTTGCACTTTGGCACTGAGTAGCAGTGGCAAAGTGTCCAAAGCATCTAGACCAGCAAAACATAGCAGAAACACAGGAGGCAACAGCAAAAAAAAGGAGGGTGGTGCCAGGTCAAATACGTGTCCATTTCAGCTGAAATGTGGGGAAAACTATCCACCCCTTGGGAGTAACCATGGGCGGAAAATCCGTTTCGCTCGCGGATTTTGCGGATTTTCGGTAAATTCGCAATCCGCGAGATTCGCGAATCTCCCGCAAAATCCGCAAATCCGCGAGCAGCGGATTTTGCTCGCACTGTTCGCACTGTTCGCGTGAGTTCGCGCCCCGCGAATAAGTGCAAAATTGCAGAAATACGATCTTAGCAAAACTGAAAGTAACTACTTACCAGGTTCAAAAGTTCAGGCTCATCATTAGTAGCCATTTCCTGTAGTGCTTCCTGAGGGGCCCCTCCAGAGTTCAGTTGCCAGTTGAAACTATTATGTGACCCTGCTCTGAACCTCAGAATAGTTACACATATGCCACAAAGGTCCTGAATTACAGCTAAGGGAGACAAGCAGGAGCCAGGCTGGAAGTTCAAATCCATTAATCAGCCCCTAATGCATTATTGTCAGTTGGGGCAGGGCAGGTGTTGTAACAAATTTTGCAACAATGAAAGCACTTAGCAAGTGCAAAAGATCACTAATCAGGAAGCACTAAGGAAGCAGGTGCCAGCTAAAAAAATATTCTGTGACACATTAATCAGCCCCAAATTAATTCAGGTCACTTGAGGCAGGGAAGGTGTGCTTGCGTTGCCACAATAATGTACACTGACTGGACAACCAGAGGGTGCTGTGATGAAACAGAGGGTGGCATGGGTGGGCCAGAGGGTGGCATGAGTAGTCAGAGAGTGGCAGTGGTGACAGAGAGTGGCAGTGATGAAGAAGAGTGTCCCAAACAGGCTGGACACGTAGAAACAACAAGTTCGCGAAACTTGCGACCCGACAGGTAAGTTCGCAATTTGCGACATTGTAAAAAGCCCTTGCGAACTGGCAGAAACCCGCGCAAACACACAAAAAAAAAATTCCGCAAATTCGCGAGAATTCGCGGATTTTGCGGATTGCGAGTTCGCAAATCCGCAAAATTCGCGAACGCGAGATTCGCAAAATTCGCCCATGCTTACTTGGGAGTTCTCTTCACTAAGGCTTAAAAATCTGGACAGACCATCAGCATTGGTGTGTTCCGTACCAGGGTGGTGTTCCACCGTGAAGTCCATCCCCTGTAGGGAAATGGACCACCTCAACAGCTTTGGAATCTCACCCCTCATCTGCATCAACCATCTAAGGGGCCTGTTGTCTGTCTGAACCCGGAAGTGAGTCCCAAACAAGTATGGTCTCAAATTCTTCAGTGCCCAGACCACAGCAAATGCCTCACACTCAATTGCACTCCTCCTCTGTTCCTGTGGAACTAATCTCCTACTGATGAAGGCTACAGGTTGGTCTAGGCCCTCCTCATTTATCTGTGAAAGAACAGCTCCCACACCATGCTCTGAAGCGTCTGTCTGTACAAGGAACTCTTTAGAGAAGTTGGGCGCCAGAAGCACGTTCTTCAAGGCATCAAAAGCTTTCTGACAGATGTCACGCCATTTCACTTTCTTGGGCTGCTTCCTGGAATTCAGCTTGGTCAAGGGTGCAACAATGTTGCCATACCCCTTGAAAACCTCCTGTAGTACCCAGTGAGTCCTAAAAAGGCTCTCACTTCTGTCTGGGTCTTTGGGAGTTTCCAAGCCAGGATGGTCTCAATCTTGGGCTGTTGGGGCACCACCTGGCCGCTCACAACCTGGTGCCCCAAGTACACCAAGAACCCTGCCCGATCTGGCACTTACTCGCCTTGATCGTGAGGCCTGCTCTCCGCAGCGCCATCAACACTTACCAGAGGTGGTGCCGATTTTCCTCCCGACTGGCGCTGAACACTGCAATGTCATCAAGGTAGGCGGCACTGAAATCTTCCAGTCCAGCCAACACCTGGTTGACCAACCTCTGAAAGGTGGCAGGGGCATTCTTCATCCTAAATGGCAAAACCTGGAACTGGTAGTGCCCATCTGGTGTGGAGAATGCTGACCTCTCTTTTGCCCCATCAGTTAAGGCGATCTGCCAGTACCCAGACGTTAGATCAAATGTGCTGAGGTACCAGGCAGCCCCTAGCTGATCAATGAGCGCATCAGCTTGGGGGATAGGGTGCATATCAGTCCTGGTGACTGACTGGAGCCCTCAGTAGTCCACACAGAGCTGGAGTTCAGGCGTGGTACCCGGTGCAGCAGCCTTTGGGACCAAGACCACTGGGCTGGCCCAAGGACAATTAGAGGACTCAATCACCCTTAATGCAAGTATCTTGGAGAGCTCTTCCTTGATGCAAGCTCCCACCCTAGCAGTCACTCTGTAAATGTTGTGTTTAACAGGAGTGTTGTCCGCAGTGTCCACATCATGGACACACCAATCAGTGACACTTGGAATCAGGGAGAACAGATCAGAAAACTGTCCAAACAACAGGCGACAGTCATTCTGCTGCTCAGGAGCAGGGTGGAAGAGAGGTCTACACCATCCACTGACCCATCTTGCTCTGTTGCAGACAAGGGGTCACGAAGAGGCTCAGTCTCCTCCTCCATTCCATCATCTGTCACTAGGAGCATGCCCACTTCGGACCTCTCTAAATCGGGCTTCAGGCGGTTGACATGCAGGACTCGCAAAGGGTTCCTTGGAGACCGCAAGTCCACCAAGTAGTTGACATCACTTTTGTGCTCCACCACCTCAAATGGTCCGGTCCACTTATCCTGGAGTGCACAGGGCTCTATGCAGGCCATGACCCAATCTTTCTGACCAGGCTGAAGCTCAATCAGTATGGCATTCTGACCGTACCACTGCTTCATCTCTTCCTGGCTGGCTTCCAGATTCGCCTGGGCGAGTTGCCTGAAACGCTGGGTTTGGTTTCTGAAGGCCAGCATGTAGCTATATACATCCTGGGGAGATTTCCTGGGAGCTTTCTCCCAGCCTTCCTTTACCAAACTCAGAGGTCCTCTTACAGGGTGCCCATACAGTAGTTCAAAGGGAATGAACCCTAAGGACTTCTGTGGCACCTATCTGCAATCAAAGAGAAGACATGGCAATATGACATACTACCTACGCCTCATAGGTTCAAGACCCATAATCATGCCTTTGAGGGCCTGGTTGAATCTCTGAACCAGCCCATTACCTTGGTGGTGGTAAGGAGTGGTGGACTTACAAGTTACACCACCCTCCTGTCTCAGGGACTTCATATACTTGGAAATGAAGTTTGTACCACGGTCTGACACCACCTCTCTGGTCAACCACACATGGGAGAAAAACTCCATCAACCATGACCCACCACGTGGTCCGTCACCGACCGGAGGGGGATGGCTTCCGGGTACTGGGTGGCATGGTCCACCAAGACCAGGATGAACCTGTTGCCCATGGCTGTCTTGGAATCCAGAGGCCCCACAAGGTCAACGCCCACCCTTTAAAAGGGGATGCTGACCACAGGGAATGGCTGGGGAAGAGCCTTGTGCTTCCTCCCACTCTCCTGGCAAGTCTGACAGGTCCTGCAATGAGTATCTGCACGCTTGCACATTTGGAGCCAATAAAAGTGGGTGACAAGCCTTTCAAAGGTCGTGTCCTGCCCCAAATTTCCTGCTAAAGGTACATCATGAGCCAAACCAAGTAGGAAGGCTCTGAAGCGCTGGGGTACCACCAGCGCACGGGCTGACCCAGTCTCAGCAACCTTAGGCTCACTATACTTAGGCTCCCAGTAGATCCAATGTAATCCAGACTGATCACTTGCTGCCTGGTTTGTGGCCTGTTGCCACAAACCCACAAGAGAAGGGCACTTGTTCCGCTTCTCACAGAACTCTTCCCTGGAGGGTCCTCCTTCCTGCTGCCAATGGGTCTGCTCAGGCAGGTCCCCCAGTTCAGCTACCTGTTCCCCTGTAGATTCCAGGGCATTCCCCTCAAGGTCTACCTCCTCCTGGACCATGGGAAAGGTGGGGGCTGGTTTCCCACGCCCCCAGCCTCTTCTCTTTAAGGCAGGCACCTGGGCCACTTTTTCAGGCTCCAGGTCCTCTTGAACACCCTTACTGGCTACCATGGACCGAGTGGTCAAACACGCCCACTCAGGCAGACCCAAAATCTCCAAATGAGCACTAGCTCCACCTTAGCCCTAGGGGAGCTTTCCAAATCATTACCTACCAGACAGTCAACAGGCATGGCTGGCCTCACAGCTATTTGGAGAGTACCTGAGACCCCACCCCCCACTCAAAGGGAACCTGAGCCACCTTGCAGTGGCTCTCTGTGTTGTCAGCGGCAACAACCGGGTAAAATGCATTGGGGACCACCTGCTCCTCAGACACCATCTGACAACTAACAGCTGTCACACTGGGGTCGGCGTCTCTAAGAGCCTCCACTCTATGGCCATTGATGTTACCCACTGCCTGTACTTTTTAGAGTTATCAGGCAGCTGGGTCCTGGGGACCACCTCACAGTCTCGTAGAGAGACTAGGGACATCTTGGCGGGACCCCACCCACCTTGGTTATCAATCTCCTCTCCAGGGCTACACTTGCCATCTGCCAGGGTGGTGTACCAGTGGGTGCTGTCTTGTCTCTCTGGGGGCACCTGGGATTCTAGTACCGGTGGCCCAACTCACCACAATAAAAACATTTCAACGGTCCCTTATGAATAGGTTTACCTGTTGGCCCTGGCTTCTTCTCAGGGGGAGGCTGCGGCTGGGAACCCTTCCCTTGGGGATTACTTTGGGGGCCTTTATGGAACTCCCTGTTTACCCTTGCCCCTCCACTCTTCTGCTGGGGACAATGCCCACCTTTGGCGTAGTCTCCCACATGACACTTGTGGACCCGGGTACTCACCCAGCAGTCCGCCTCCTCAGCAGGCTTCCTATGGTTAGTCAGCTTGCTATCAATAAGGTGCTGTCGTAGCTCTGGAGAACAATTACTGAACAAGTGCTTCCATGCAAACAAATCATAGTGCCCCTGATAATCATTCACTTTGCTACCTTTCACCCAACCATCCAATTCTCTGCAAAACAAAGTCACATATTCTACCCAAGTGCTAGACTCCAGTTTCTTACAATTCCTAAACCGTTATCTATAAAGCTCAGGGGTCAGCCCATACCTGGTCATTAACGTTTCCTTCATTTGCACATAAGAATTCTGATCCTCAGAAGGCAATTTCAATAAGGTATCCCACCCATCACTTAAGGAACAGTCCGCACAATCCTGCTCCCCAACCATTCTCAGGGACCCAGTGGGAGGTCATTGCTACCTCATAGGCCTTAAACCATTGCCCAATATCTTCATTCTTATGAAACTCCTTAATGACATGCTTGGGAATAAACACTCTTGTTTCTACTGGCATGGATTGTGCACTGCCACCAGAGGGAGAACTTTCTAAACTCTTAGCTTTCAATTCCAATTCCCTCAACATCCTCTCATGCTCCAAATGCATTATTTTCTCCTCCAAGACTAACTTCTTATTCTCCAACTCCATCAGACCACCTAGTTTGAGCTTGGCTAGCTCCATATTATAAACTCTATCTTTCTCCCTGTCCTCCAGCTCTCCTGGGGACAGGCTGTAGGAGAGTAGGGTCTGCTTCCTATGGTCACCCCAACTTTTTGCTGTGATTCTCTGGTTTTTCAACTTTAATGTGGCTGTGGGCCTGTTAATCAGACCCACAGCCAAGCTGTTCTCTCTCTAAATTAATACCATATACTTTAGGTACATACCAGATTGGTTAGTGGGTCACCCTTGTGAGCCCCTGTATAGTGTGCCATAGGTACCCAGGGCATAGGTGCACCTTATGCCTACCAGGGGCTGCAGCATGTATTATCCCACCCCTGGTTTGTCTTCCAAACTGACACCACAGGTCTGTTCACACAGCCTTGGTAAGGTGGTGTGATCACCCCTTACTTAGATGTAGTATACCTGTATCTGCCTTTACATATAGACACATATACACCTATAAGCCACTCCTATGGTAGGCCTCGACAATCCTGGAGGCAGAGTGCTTGGTTTAGTGTGAGAGGGTGCCCTAGCATGAGCTGAGCCCCTCTGCAGCTTTTGGAACCAACTCCTTATATCTGTTCTATGATACAGCCATACCATATACTCTTAAGTGCATTATAATCCTCGCTGTTAATGCTAACTTTGGTTTGGCTTTATCAAAACATGTTGTGTAAGGTGTGAAACACTTTGGAATACTACCCCCCCCCCCGCCAGTCCTGGCGGCGGGGGTAGCATTCCACCCTCCTAGAGTTACTGGTTTACCTGGTTAAAGTTAAACAGAGCCTCACAAAATGGATGCTGCTGCTACAGACACAAGTCTGACCTCCTGCTGCTGGATGAAACTCCGGCAGGGGAGGCCTGGACAATAGGTTTCCTGTCCAGGGAGGTGCTGGCACCTCCCCAGACAGGGGTTTTGTAAATTGGGGCAGGGAGGGCTGCTTTCAGTGAATGCTTCTAGACACTGCCTGGAGCACACAAGGTTCTCCATGCATAGCCCGGTTCAAACCAGTTGCTGGGGCACTCCAGCCCCAGCTCTGGCGCGAAACTGGACAAAGGGAAAGGGGTGTAACCACCCCCTTTTCAGGTCCACCCGTAGAAGGGACCTAGTCAGGTAATCCAGCTCCCATTCTTAGTATAAATATAGGAGCTGTGTCCCTGGGACTTTAGATTATCCTGGACGAATCTTTGAAAGACATATCTTGGACCTTCGACATTCCATTCTGACTGGAAGACAGAAGACATCTCCCTTGTGGTCAAGGAGTTACCACCCTGTGCAAACAGGCAGCAACAGCATATTTGCCGGTCTGCAGTTTCAAGGCTCTTGTCGGAACCCGAAGATTCTGCGACACAAGAACTGGACTTCCAGACTTCTCTGACCCCAACCCACATCCACTGCAAAGCTGAGACCCATGGGGGACATAAGAGATGTGAGACCGGACATCATGGACATCCTGAATTTTGCTACCTGCACTCCTTTCCTGAAGCCTCAGTACGTTGTACATTGGGGTACGAGAAGCCCCAGCCCGAGCACTATTTGCACCGAAGCCCAGGCCCCCACACTCCGCGAGTGTCCCGTGGGCCCCGCCTTTGCATTGGAGCTCAATGTGTCTTCCCGGTTCCTTGCCCGTTGGCTAGTGAGCCCCCTGAAGACGCTACCTTGAATCTAACTTGCTTTCCTGGTTGCTCTAGGCTTGCTCTAGCTTCCCTGAAAACGAGAAGCGCCACAGACCTTGCTGGTCTGCAACAGAGCCAATCTTGACCTCCTGCGTGGGTTGCGGTTGCCTAGGCTTGTTGGGTCCAATCCGGTTACCGACACCGCAGTCATCTAGATCCATCGTGGGGCAGCTGGAATCCAGCGCCTGATCATCGAACAATGCCTCCTGGACCTCGTGGCCGAAGAGACAAACTCACCTTCTTCACCTTCAAGCACCCGACAAAGCCTGGTTCCTTCCTGGTACCTTCCTGGTGACTGGCTAGTGACCCAGACTCTGTCCCCTCTGCTTTCAGGTTCATCGCATCTCCGATCCACCCTTAGATCCACCCGGACACTTTTCCTTTGGTCGCCTGCAGCACTTCTTTGCAGCTCTCCATAGAAAATGACGACAAAAGCCGACACGAAAAGACACCTATGCACCCGGCTTCCCCAGGTGAGGTAACACGAGTACTCCGGTGCTCCCATGGGTCTTGACTCTCGAAGTGTCCTAGTTTAAAAGGGTTCCCTCCTAGTCTATCCGGAAGTGTCCTTAAATTGTGTATTTGTAACTTCTTCGTTTCCCATAGAAAGTCAACGGTAACCCGTGTCTGTTTTTAGACACTGCACAGGTCTCCCTTGGGCCTCCTACTTCCTAACCCTTGGTTGTTTAGTGTAGCCCCAGCGATTCTACAGGCCCCAGGCCTGCTTTCTAACTCTCACGTGGTACCACTTTCTTAGTGTATGGTTTGTGAGGCCCCCAGGGCATAACGTGTACTGTGCAACTTGTTGTATATTAACTGTGTGACTTGTATTGTATTTTGACCTCTGACCTCATGAAGAGTGCAGAGGGGTTGCGTTTAGATTAAATACATATATATATTTGATATATACCTTGTGTGGTGTCCTTTCATTTGGTATTCAAGGGATTACATATGGTAAAACAACTTGCTTAACTCATCGTATTAAGTCTTAGCCTGAAGACTGCTGGTTCATGTAACCAGTAGGATAGCTTTCTATAAGTTTGACTTTACAACCACCATCAATAAGGGTCGATTAGACTGGCGCAAGGTGCCCACTACAACTAGTGTACATCATATGCCAGGCTAACTTCTCACATTGGTGTGCAGCGGTTGGGATAAGAGCTTGCAATTTGTTTTACCAAATAATATTGAGATATCATCTGAAAGATCATATTAAGGTACCTGAAGGTACATATAAATCAAGTCTTATATATACATAAGTTCTACTGAACTTAGTAGTTGTAGGTGGTAATGGCTTAGCACACCCTGACTACAACTCCTAGAGAGGTTGGAGGTTTGTCATTACAACGCATGCTTTTACAACGCATGCCATTACGACGCAACTTTTACAACGAAAGTCCTTACAACGACTTGCGTTGGGGGGCGCTGGATAGTGAATAGCTTAATTTACTATTCCAACTCCAGTCCCCGTGGATAGTAGGGAAGGTGTTAGATAGTAATTAAACTATTCCCTATCCGAGAGCGCCCTCCAGCACAATTCGTTGTAATGAATTGCGTTGTAAAAGTTGCGTCGTAATGGTAGTGCGTTGTAAAAATTCCGTTGTACAGAATGTTTTCTGAGAGGTTCTAGTAGGAAACCAAATAGTGTAGGTAGGTGCACACACCACACCTCACTAGAAATGTCCTTGGAAGTAGGGCCTAGTGGGCCTCTGCTAGAAGACAACCCAAGGTTGCCTTCTAAATATGACACCTTCACTTTTCAAGAACTGAGAAGTTTGTGTTCAGTCAGAAGACTGAGAGAAGGATAGAGTCCAACCTTTAACCACCTGGTAGATATCTTAGTGGCTCATGATGTAGAGAATGCATCAGACCCATGTAACCAAGGTAGTAGAGAGGGGGGCCATCCCTTCATAGAAGAGAATAATACTGGGGAGGATCCAGTGGTCTCTGATAAGGAAGTGGATGCTGACCAGGATTAGGTTGATGCACCTGGCCTGGGCAACACAGGACTATCTGGAGGTGGAGAGGGCCATGGTAGGCCCCACTCTAACCTTCCAAATAGGCCTAACACTGGAAATAGAAGGCGCAGATCACTGTCCAGTGGTTCTGATCATTCTGATTCTCAGTAGGGTCCAGTGCCTCTGCTCTGAGGAGGATGTCTTCCCCTCAGAGAAGAGAGCATAAAGCTAGGATGAGAGAGGCCAAGCTTAGGATCAAGAGGCAAGAGGTTGCCCTTGCAAAAGAGGCCCTAGCTCTTGAAAGAGAGAAGAAATTGTGTGGGCTAGAGCCCACCGGTGGCAGCACAATTCCTAGAGATAGGAAAAGGTCTCATGACCATATAAACCTGAACAAGATTGTCCCTCCCTATCAGATTGGGGATGACATCCACAAATGGATAACTGCCTTGAAAAGGGCCTGCAAAGTGCAGAAGGTCCCCAAGGAGCAGTGGGCAGCAATCTTGTGGCTCTCTTTTCGAGATAAAGGCAGAGATAAGCTCCTAACAGATAATAAACAGTATGCTGACAACTACTATGTCCCGAAGAGTGCTCTGATAGATGGATGTGGCCTAACCACTGAGCAGTACAGGTTGCTGTTCAGGGATACCCAAAAGACACAGACTCTGATTTTGTAGATTGTGCTACTAAGGCTCTGGAAGGGTGGTTACTAGGCAGTAAAGTAAGTGACTATACAGGATTGTATAATCTGATTATGAGAGAACAGATTCTTAAAAACTGTCAAAACCAGTTATTGTATCAGCACTTGGTTGACGCTGATCTGACCTCTCCCCAAAAATTGGGAAAGAAGGCAGACAAATGGGTCAGAACCAGGGTGAAGCAGAAGGTACAGAACCAAGGTGGTGATCAGAAGAAGCAAGACCAAAAGGGTGGGGAGAAAGCAAAAGACCAGAAGTCTTCTCAAGGTCCCCAAAAAGCTTCCAATGGTGGGGGTTCCCAACAATCTAAGAAGAAAGAAGGCCCAAGGAAACCTTGGTGCAAGATTTGTAAAGTAAATACTCACTGGACCAGTGATTGTGCCAAAAAGGAGACAGCTCCAGCCACCATTGCCCCTAAGGCAACTGTTCCACCTAGTTTAGCTCCAAGTGGTAGTTCTCAACAGAAGGGTGTAGTAGGGTTAACCCTGGGAACTGAGGTGGATTCTGGCCTAGTCAGAATACCAACTCAAGCTGTTTTGATCTGTGATGGGGACACAATTCTGTCCTCTACTGTGAGTCCCAATAACTTGGGAAAGTACAGACAAACTCCTTTAATTCATGACAAAGTGGCTCAGGCCTACAGGGACACATGTGCTACTGTCACAATAGTGACACCTGGCTTTGTGGACCCTGGACAGATCATACTAGGTGAAAATTACCTAGTGGCCAATGCTAGCAATGTCACTACCACTCAGAGTATGGCAATTGTTAATTTCTCCTGGGGAGGAGTAACTGGCCTCAAAAAGGTTGTGGTTAGCTCAGACCACCCTGTAGAATGTTTGCTTGGAAATGACCAGGAGACTTCAGCTTGGGCTGAAGTGGAGTATAGGACCCATGCAGAAATGTTAGGGATATCAGCACATGTCCTTGCTGTGACTAGGTCACAGGTCAGAAATTGCAACACTGAACAGGCACTGGATTTTGGAACAATGGACCAGTTGCCTACCAGGAGGATGAGCAGTAGGGTAAAGACAGTGCCTTCCCCCTTGCCTCAGGAAGAGGATCAGCCTCCTCAGGAAGCTGATAGTGAGACCCAGGAGGAACCTGTCCTAGAAGAACTTGAACCTGATCAGGTTGAGTTTCTTGGGACAGGGGGACCCTCCAGGGCAGACCTGAGGCAGGCGCAGTTGGGCTGCTCTTCTCGTGAACCCCTCAGATAGCAAGCTGCTGCTGGGGCTTCAGGGAATGCTAGTGGGACCCACAAAGTTTACTGGGATGATGGGCTCCTGTATTCAGAGGCTAGAGACCCCAAGCCTGGAGCTTCCAGGAGGTTGGGTATACCTTTGGCATTCAGGGGCTTCCTTCTCACACTAGCCCATGATATTCCCCTTGCAGGACATGTTGGCCAGAACAAGACTTGGGACAGGCTTGTCCCTCACTTTCACTGGCCTCATATGTCAGAGGATACCAAGGAGTTTTGTCGCTCCTGTGTCACCTGCCAAGCCAGTGGCAAATCAGGTGGCACCACAAAGGCCCCCCTAAAACCACTACCTGTGGTGGGGGTTCCCTCTGAACGTGTAGGGATTGACATTGTTGGACCAATGGAGCCCCAACCAGCAGGTTTATTCTGGTGGTAGTGGATTATGCCACCAGATACCCAGAAGCCATTCCCCTAAGGACCACAACAGCACCTGTTGTAGCAAGAGCACTCCTGGGAGTTTTCTCAAGAATGGGTTTTCCGAAGAAGGTTGTCTCAGACAGAAGTGCAAACTTTATGTCTGGATATCTGACTGCAATGTGGAAGAAGTGTGGAGTGAACTACAAGTTCACCACACCCTATCAACCACAGTGCAATGGTCTAGTTGAAAGATTTAACAAGACCTTAAAGGGCATGATTAAGGGTCTCCCTGAAAAGCTTAGGCGGTGATGGGACATCCTGCTGCCCTGTCTTTTGTTTGCTTACAGAGAGGTCCCACAGAAGGGGGTTGGCTACAGCCCTTTTGAACTTCTGTTTTGGCATCGTGTAAGAGGACCCCTTTATCTGGTGAAGGAGGGATGGGAGTTACCTCTGAAACCTCCCAAACAAGACATTGTGGACTATGTCATTTCATTTCATTTCATTTCACGAAGCTTTATTCGGTTCATAACAATTAATGACCATAAAAGCACATAGCAAAATGCAACAAGATAAAATACAGGTAAATTAACAGTAATGTTTAAAAGATCATACTTTTCCTAAAAGCCATAGATTTACAGATAAAACTCTCAGCATAAAAACATATATAGGGGCAGTCCATGTTATATAACAAACACATAGCATCCTCCACAGTACAAATACCATACTTAAGGAATATTGGTTTTAGATAAGTGATCCTTACATTCTGGAACAACGTACAAATGAGCATAAAGTGCAAGGTGCTTTGTTTAGAATGCCCATTGCAGGGACAAGGGCCAACCGGGTGCTTTTTTTTGATGTGGGAAGGCCACCAAAACATGAGCAATTCCAGCTCTTAATCTAGTCAATACAAATCTGTGCGCAGGCCTAGTTACCACACTCAGGTAATTCTGAAATCCCTCGATAACAATATATTTATTGTAAATATTAACAGTGACGAGAGAATTGGTCACAGCTGACCGTTTTTGAGCTCTATATGACTTAAAAGAATTTTTCATGTCCTGTTTGGCAAGACTTCTAGGAGGGCGATGATCTAGCAGCAGGTTGATACTATAGATACTCAGGTAGCAATCAACAACATATTTGAGCCATGGTATCATCAAACAGTTGTCTAGACAAAGGCAGTCCCTAATTACAAGTTGATTAAACTTAGTCTCTTCCTTGAGCCAAATAGCTCGATAGAGTAATAGAGGCCTAAGTAAGGCAAGGTCGCCCAAATAAGCGACCCCTACCTCTTTAGGGATCAACTCTGTTGGGGCAGATTTAGGGAGGCACAGTAATTTCTTTAGGAAGTTATTTTCTTCCCTCTGCAGGCACTCAACATTGCAGTTACCCCAAAGCCCCGCCCCATAAAGGGCGATGGATACACTACGTGCCTTGTAGATCTCCATTATATCTTTAATTCGCCTATCCCCTAGCTCAGAGGCAAATTTAAAAATGCCATAGGATCTTTTGCTCATTTTGGTCCTAACATTGTTTAATTCTTGCCCCCAGCTGCCATCACTGGAGAAAGTTACCCCCAGGTAGCAAAAACTATTGACATGCTGTACTTTAACCCCTTCTATGAAAAAGGCACAGTTTTTCCCCGTCTTTGTCCCGCAGGTCATAGTGTGGGTTTTATTTTTGTTAATCAGCAGTCTCCTACTCCCAATGAAATCAGTGAACCTGTCCATCAAGCGCTGCAGGCCAACAGGTGTTCGGGACAGGAGCACCGCGTCATCTGCATAAAGCAGAACTGGAACACTATTCCCAGCAACCTGTGGGGCATCAGCTTTGACAGTTTTCAGGGCAGATTCAACCCCATTAATAAAAAGAGTAAACAACAGGGGGGCAAGAACACACCCCTGTCTAATACCCCGCTTGACATTAAAATTTGGGGTGCACTCCCCACTAACCCCATAGCGGACACATGTTTGCATCTTACTATACAATCTTGCAAGGAAAAAGATAATTTCTTTGGGGGCACCCATATCAAGCAAAACTGACCACAGAAGTGAATTGTTTACTAAATCAAAAGCACTGCTTAGGTCGGCAAAGCAAAGATAAATATTACCGGGCTTGGCTCCAGTGTACTTGCCAATCAATAATTCTAGATTCAGGCACTGATCTAAGGTCCCTCGTCCCTTCCTGAATCCGTATTGGGAATTGGCAAGAATCCCGTTCTCATCCGCCCACTCTTCTAATCTATACAGCAATACTCTGCTCATGATTTTAACCGATGAGTCAAGCAGGCTAATCGGCCGGTAGTTGCAGGCTGATGCCTTTTCCCCCTTTTTATAAATGGGGACAATAATGAAGTCACCCCAAGATGGTGGGATCAAGGTGGTAACCGCAGCATTGAGTGCCAAAGTGAGTATTGGTCCCCAGAGCTGCGGTTGAGCCCTGAACACATCAATTGGGACTCCATCTGGCCCCTGGGCCTTACCACCCTTACTGGATTTAATACTACTTTCCACTTCCTTCAGGGCGATATCTAAAGGCACCACGGGCCAAAGCCTTTGCTCTTCGGACGTCTGGGTATTATCCTGGAAAATTGCGGAAAAGTGTTTTACCCAGTCCTCGCTACCAACGTTGGAGGAGAGCTGTGGATTTTTATCATCTTGGAGGAAAGGGGAGTTAACGGTGGACCAAAACAGGCGACTATCAGCAGTTTCTGCTGCCTTGGATAGGTGATCCCAGGCTTCCTGCTGTAATTCCTTCTTCCTTTTGGATAGCGCCTTTTTATATTCAATTCTTAAAAGTCTGACTCTATTCTTATCTCTTGGAGTGAGGGCTAAAGCGTGTTTAAGTTGCGAGAGAAGGGTCCTATAGGTATGGTCAAACCATCCGATCCCTTTTCCGCTTCTGCCCGATTTGGTCCCTGTGAAGATGTTATTAATAACGTTGTTAATGTTAAGAAAATGAGTCATAACGGAGGCAGGCGGACATCCTGGAGTCATGATAATATCAATGTCCGCCAGGCATTTTTTTACGATTATGGGTTCAACTATAGCTGCTTTTTCCCCTTTACACCTAAGCCTAGTCCCATTAGCCCTGTGTGGCTCAATGTCACCCAAAATTCTTGTTGGCAGTTCTACTCTACACTTCCATGTCGTTATTTGCATTGTGATGTAATTATGGTCACTCAGGGGGGTAGCATCCTTAACCTTGGTCAGGCAGTGAGGTACCAAACTAGATGAAACCATAATATGGTCGATAGTGGATCCGCTATTCTGCCCAATAAAGGTAGGAATGGAACTCTCACTATCCCCTAGGTTAGTACTCACTAGCTCTAAATCATAAGAAGCCATGACGTTATTGATAGCCTCCCCATAGGCATGGTGTGGGAAATGCAACATGTTCTCCCCGCTATTGGTTTGAATCCCACGTGCCCTGGAGGAGGACAGACTGCAGACTGTTAAATTAAAATCCCCTAACCAAATATAAGTAAAAGTGCATTTTGCCTCAGATATCAGCTTCATGAGGGCACAGTCCAGCTCCTCTATCACTTTGTGCCGTGAATTGGTAAAAATATTATTATAAAAATGTATTAAAAGCACATCAGTGCCATCCTGTGCGCGTACCCAAAGAATTTGTGAATGGGGTTCAACTAGCAAATGTTTGATAATTGTCAACTTTAGATCTACTGAAATAAGAAAAAGTAGACCTCCCCTTGCCCTACCATGCCTTGATTCAGTAGCTTCTAGACTATAGCATGTGTACCCTTCGAAACTAGGTTTGGCAACACACCATGTCTCCTGTAGGCATAGGATGTCGTAGGACCTAACAATGCCCTCCCACTCCATTTTGTGTACCTTAGAGGCCCAACCGGCAATATTCCAGCTGACAATAGAAATCCCCATGGTATGGTCACTGTTGGAAATGCCATGTGCATTGATTAGATTCTTGCCTTTACTACTTCGTTCAATCACAGACCTCCATATATAACTACCTACATCCTTCACTGGGTCCTCGGAAATCTCAGTCACACAGGACATTGTTGTCCCGCTACTCGTATTACCCATAATATCATTAGTATGTTGGCTCTCAATGGCCACCTTTTCCACACTAGGATTATTCATATTAGCACCCCTGGTGGCGTCCCTCCGAAGCCCAGGTCCCTTATGAAGTCAATCATTATGGTCCAGAGAACTCAGGAGTTGATACCTGTTCTGGACCGGGACTTCATAAACCATCCCATGGGTTGGTGGAAAAAATCTGTCACCATTAGGTAGAAAATTAGGGTTAGGTGGGAAAATTCTTTCACCAATAGGTGTAAAGTTAGGTGTGGGCAGGAAAAATCTATCACCATTAGGTACAAAGTTAGGGGTAGGTTGAAAAAATCTCGCACCATTGGGTACAATGTTAGGGGTGAAAGCCCTATCTCTGCTAGTGGAAGGTGGAATCTTATTAAGATGATTGTAGAAATAGCCCAAAGGACGTGCAGTTACATCGGTCTCATACTGTGTTATAGCAGCAGCTCTTAATAGGACCGTCGCAACATACTGGGGGTGTTTGAAATTGACGATCACACAGTCTCCCCCGCAGTTCTTTCTAGCGTTGCCAATCCAGTTAACCCTTCTGGTAGATAGAATTTGGTCCGAGAAATAAACTGGGAACCCACAATGTCTATGTAGCCAGGAGACCGTTTTGTTCTTTAACGAGTCCCGCTGCTCTTGGGGAGGTATGGCCTGACTGAGTGCTAAGGAGGGAACGTTGGTTAAAACCATGACGTAGGGTACACACTCGGGTGGGAGGTCTACCGAGCGGTTGTTACCAACAGATGCCCCTACAGACCCAGCAGCCGCAGCTGGCTTTGCTGGTGCCTGCACTGCCCCGCCTGTCTTAGGAGCTGGTAGTGTGTTTTTACAAATAGGTCTCCCTACAGACCCAGCAGCCGCAGCCTGCATTACCCTGCCTGAAGAACATGCTGGTAACGTGCTCGTACTTGGCAAAGCAGATGGGACCTGCAAGGTCAGACTACCCATTTTGGAACCAGATGTAACATTGTTCGTGGGGCAAGACCTCCCCTTAACTGGCTTAGGAGCAGATAGAATACTAGGGGCATTCTTACTAGCTGGTCCAGTGTTAACTGTCTTGGCTGCGTGCACATCTAACTGGGACCCCAATCTAGATACTTCAGCTGATAGGGCATCAATTTTGGCAAGTAATGGTTCAACAATCAACTTCAATTTACCTTCTATGCAACCCACTAACAATTCAAATTGGTCAGTATTAATAGTAACATAATTGTCTTTAGTTAAAGTCCCTTTATCACAAAAAAATTTCTTAGGTGTGGATTCCTTTTTCCTCCTGGTCAAATGGCCTCCCCGCTTGGTAGTTAGTTTCTTACATGCTCTCATAGAACGTGTAGCCCTTGTGCATGGTTGCGGAGTACCATCAGGGCTTTCAGGTTAGTCTTCCACAGGGATAGATTCATCTAACACCTCTACGGGGGTAGTTCCGATGTTACAACTGGTGTCCTTAGACTCGACTGTCACCGTGGTAAAAATGTTATCCTCGTTAGTGGGTTCCAATGATAAATCAGGTGGTGGGTCAGGTAAATGGCCTTGACCTTGGGATTTTCTTCTGTCACTGTTAATCCTACTAACAACTTTAACTAAATAGTTATCCATTAGAGAGGTTTGTATTGACATTGTTGGGAGCAATTTAGGAATATGGGGCACAGGTTGCAGCAAAAGGTGGCGTTCAGGAATGTTATGAACCACACAACACGCAATTAACTCCTCGTTGTCCACAGTAAATAGTTTATAAAAGTCAAGGCACTTACTCAGAAGAACAGCCAAGGGGGGTGGCCCAGCCCTGCCTCCTCCTGCCTTGGACTGCCGTAGACTGTCCCGCCCTTGTCCCGGGCTTCTCCCGCACGCGCTCCCGCGTCGCGGGGAGATTAATGTTGTTAAATAAGGCAGGGAGAATGGGCGCGGCTTGCTCCCGGGCCAGGTGGTGTCGGACGAGGGATCCTGGGTCTTGGAGTCCGCCTCGGTGTTCCTGGCGCGTCTACAACAAGCCAAGGGTCACGGTGTTCCCCCCACTTGCCTCTCCGGTCCTGGGATCTGTTTCCAGTTACACACGCTGGTCCGCTGCCACCCTCGCAAAGTGTCTCCCAAAATGCCCAGGCGCTGCGGCTCCCGCGAAGCGGGAGAGGCGAGGTTATTTCAGTCAGCTGGGGTTGGGCGCGGCTTGCTCCCGGCCAGGTGGTGTCGGGCGAGGGATCCTGGGTCTTGGAGTCCGCCTCGGTGTTCCTGGCGCGACTACAACAAGCCCAGGGTCACGGTGTTCTCCCCACTTGCCTCTCCGGTCCTGGGATCTGTTTCCAGTTACACACGCTGGTCCATTGCCACCCTTGCAAAGTGTCTCCCAAAGTGCCCAGGCGCTGCGGCTCCAGCGAAGCGGAAGCGGCGAGGTTATTTCAGTCAGCTGGGGGTGGGCGCGGCTTGCTCCCGGGCCAGGTGGTGTCGGGCGAGGGATCCTGGGTCTTGGAGTCCGCCTCGGTGTTCCTGGCGCGACTACAACAAGCCCAGGGTCACGGTGTTCTCCCCACTTGCCTCTCCGGTCCTGGGATCTGTTTCCAGTTACACACGCTGGTCCATTGCCACCCTCGCAAAGTGTCTCCCAAAGTGCCCAGGTGCTTGGTCTCCGCTCCAGTACATGAAAAAGGCATCCAAAAACCTTGAGGCTAGTCAGGAATTGCAAAAGGCCTGGCATGACCAAAAGGCTGTGCTGACTGTTTACCAGCCAGGACAGAAAGTGTGGGTGTTGGAGCCTGTGGCCCCAGCAGCTCTCCAAGACAAGTGGAGTGGACCCCACACTATTGTTGAACAGAAGGGAGAAGTCACCTATATGGTTGACCTTGGAACTCCCAGGAGCCCCCACAGGGTGCTTCATGTCAACAGATTGAAACCATATGTTGACAGGGCAGACATGGGCTTGCTCATGGCTACAGATGAGGGACAGGAGGAAGAGAGTGACCCTCTCCCAGACCTGCTTTCTCAGAACCCTGATGATGGTTCAGTTGATGGTGTAGCCTTGGCAGGCAGCCTCACTGACCAACAGCAGCAGGACTGCAGACAAGTTCTACAGTCCTACAGACATATGTTTTCTCTGACTCCAAGTCAGACTACCTGGTGCACTCATGAAGTGGACACTGGGGACAGTCTGCCTGTTAAAAGTAAGATTTATGTTATGTTATGTTATGTTATTGAGCTTTTGTATAGCGTGCAGCTACTCACAGGGAGTGTCCCGACGCTTTCCACCCTCAACTCATATTGAAATAACACAACACAGCTAAAACAGACAACAGAACGGAAAAAAAAAAAAAAAAAAAAAAAACAATGGGCAGTAAAAACAGACTAGGAGTTAAAAAGCCAGGTCTTCAGGCCCCTCCTAAACTGGAGCAAATTAACCGTACTCCGCAGAGAAAATGGAAGCAGATTCCAAAGCTGGGGGGCTCTGTAGCCAAAAGACCGCCCTCCCGCACGGGCCTTCCTCACCCGTGGAACCACCGCTCTACAAAGAGCTTCCGAACGGAGGGAACGAGCTGGACGATAAAAAGTCAGTCTCCTCTGCAGATATCCCGCTCCTGAACCATGCAGAGCTTTGTGCATCAGGGTCAAGGATTTAAACTGGATCCTCTTCCTAATGGGGAGCCAATGGAGCGACTGGAGCAACCCAGACGCTCGAGCTCGTCGCCCTAGACCAAAGATCGCCCGGGCAGCAGAGTTCTGCACCACCTGAAGGCGCTGGACCAGATAATCAGGAAGGCCAAGAAAAAGAGCATTGGCATAATCTAGCCTCGAACCGACCAGAGCCTGCACTGTAATCCTCCTGTGCTCCTCAGATAACAAAGGCAAAAATTTGCGGAGCATTTTCAATAATCCGTAGCAGGTGCAGGCCAGGCCAAGGATGTGAGTGCGGAGCGACAACTGATTGTCTAGCTTGACGCCCAAGTTTTTGGCCACCACTGAGGACTGTACAGGAGGACTCATGTCGGACGGCCACCAATGCTGCCACTCAGGATCGGCAACGCAACCAAAAAATAAAATCTCAGACTTTCCTGAGTTGGCCCTCAGACCGTTCCGCTGGAACCAGTCAAAGACCAGCGCAAGGCAGTCCCGGATTCTCTCTCCCACAAACTCTTGATCTTTCCCGCATGTGAAGAGGAGTTGCGTGTCGTCGGCATAGGAGACGATCTGGGCCCCATACGCCTCTACCAAGGCCGCCAGAGGGGACATAAAGATGTTAAATAATGTGGGGCTCAACACAGAACCCTGTGGAACCCCAACTCCCAATGGCGGCATCTCGGCGGAGCTCTGGGAAACCCAGACCGTCTGGCGGCGGCCTTCCAGGAAAGAAGTAAACCACCTCAGCACCGTCCCCCTCAGGCCGATGTCATAAAGCCTAGTTAAAAGCGTCTTGTGGGGGACGGTGTCGAAAGCCGCCGAGAGATCTAACATGACCAGCATGGCCCTGCCGCCGGCATCAAGAGTCTCCCTGATGATCTCAGTCACCTCTATCAGAGCTGTTTCCGTACTAAAATTAGGTCGGAAGCCCGATTGAGATGGATGGAGCAGATTATTGGCTTCCAAAAAACTAGAGAGAGCGCCATGAGCATGTTTTTCCGTAAGCTTCGCTAGTGCTGGTAACAGCGAGATAGGCCTGTAGTTCGCCAAGACTTCGGTGTCAAGGCCCGGTTTTTTTAGGAGGGGGATCACCATCGCTCTTTTCCAAGAGCTAGGGACCCGTCCCTCCCTCAGGGAGGCATTGAGGATAGGGTTGACTAAAGGGTTCACCACTGCCGCCATCCCGGCCAAAAATTTGGCAGGGCAGGGGTCAAGTGGCGAGCCAGATTTGAGGTTGGCCAGCAGCGTAAGAGAGGCCTCGCTGGTAACAGTAGGGAAGTCGGACAGCACTGCCACCGAAGTCTGCGGCAGTCCAAAGTCCAGCCTCGCACCACTCCCTCCATCCGGTTCCTCCACGAAGGTGGCCTGAATGGCCTTGATCTTATTTGTGAAGAAACCAGCGAGATCGCAGGCCCAAGCATCCGCCGAAGCTGGAGGGGGCGGATGGGAGCTGGGGATCGTAAACTCCTTCACAATATTAAAGATCTCCTTACAGGAGTTCGCAGATGCCTCTATCCTCCTAGCCAGATAAACCCTCTTGGCACCGAGAATGTCCCGATGGTAAGCCTTCAACACCGCCTTGTGGGCAAGTTTAGCCTCCCCATCGTACGCAAGGCACCAGGCCCTCTCGGCCACCTTGCACTGCCTACGAGCCACACGGAGCGCCTCCGTAAACCACGGGGCAGAATGCCGAGCCACCGTGGACCGGGGGACAACCTTGGGAGCGAGATCTTCCAACCGATCGGTAAGCCAACGCTGCAGAGTCTCTGTGTCACTATCCAGGTCACCCGAGAGAGGACAGGGGTGCTTCAGCAGTGCCTGCTCGAGCAAGTCAGGAGTTACTCTATGAAGCGCTCTCGAGGCCGGTTTAAGCAAGGTAGGCGCTCTGTAATCCGGACGCGCGCATTCCAGCACCACAAAGCTGATCAACCAGTGATCGGTCCAGAGCATCTGCAGGGTAGCAACCTCCACGAGCGGAACAGATGAAAACACCTGATCCAGGGTATGCCCCTTCTCATGTGTTGGCCCTGATACGCAAGGAATGAGACCAAGCGGAGAAGTAACATCCATCAATTTGGCCGCATCAGGGTCATCCGCCACATCCAGATGGAAATTGAAGTCGCCGGCCACAATGCAGTGCTGAGTGGATAGCGCCAGCTCGGAGACAACTGTCTGTAGATCCTCTAAAAAGGAACCCACAGGACCTGGAGGTCTATAGATCAACAGCCCCTTCAGGGCCTGACCCGGGGACAATCTGATCATGAAGGCAAGCGACTCGGCATTCCCAATAGGGTTCAAGGGAAGTACTGAGCAGGAGACGCACTTTTTCACCACCACGGCTACTCCCCCTCCCCTCCCCTTCGCTCTGTCCTGCCGGAAGATGTTGTATTCCGGTGGAATGGCGGAGAAGACATCCGGGTGGGAAGCCTCTCCGAGCCAGGTTTCCGTCAGAAGCAGGCACAGAGGATTTTCCCTGACCAAAAGGTCATGAATATGCAGGGCATGACGACCTACCGACCTTGTGTTCAGCAGCATGCAAAGATGCCTCGCATCAGCAGTTACCAGACGTGACACTGTAGCACAAGACAAGGCAGGCCTCCAGCCGCAGGACGGGCAGCAGCGTTTGCCCCTAAACCGCCCCGGAAAAACGGAGCGGCAGGAACTAGAATGGCCCCGCAAGTCCCGCAGTGACGCAGAAGAATAGCAAATCATCGCAGCCAGAGTAGTGCCGGTCAAGGTCCCCCGTCGCCCCGACGCCGCCGAGACGCTGACGGGCGCAGACGGGCAGGACTCCGGCACGACTCAGGCACAGCGAGGGCGTCAACCTGCGCGTCACGCTGCGCATATGAGAGCGACTTTAAATAGGCTCTCACGTCACCCTTTACAGGCAACCTGATCATGTCAGGGACTGTATCAGGACAGAGGTCCAAAAGATGTTGGATGTGGGAGTCATTGAGGCCTCAGAGAGCTTTTGGGCCAGTCCAGTAGTCCTGGTGCCTAAACCTCACTACCAAGATGGTAAGAGAGAGATGAGGTTTTGCGTGGATTACAGAGGCCTCAATGCTGTCACTAGAGCAGTTGCCCATCCAATACCCAGGGGAGATGAACTAATTGGCAGATTGGCATCTGCCAAGTTTATGAGTGCATTTGACCCGACAGCTGGCTACTGGCAGATCAGACTAGCTGATGATGCAAAGCAAAAGACAGCATTTTCAACCCCTGGTGGGCATTATCAATTTGTGGTGATGCCCTTTGGTCTGACAAATGCACCTGCCACATTCCAAAGGTTGGGGAACCAAGTCCTCTCAGGTCTGGATTACTACTGTGCAGCTTATCTAGATGATATTGCTGTATTTAGCTCCACTTGGGAAGATCACCTGATCCACCCCAAGAATGTTTTAGAGGCTCTGTAAAAGGCAGGCCGAACTATCAAGGCTACCAAGTGCCAGATAGGGCAGAGTCAGGTTGTATACCTAGGCCCTCAATAATCACAAAAGGGAATGGACACTTGTATCTACAATAACCAATGGTTATTTATTGACAACCCTCATAGACGCTGTGATTTTGTTGTTGCGGTGTATCTTTTATCCGCCCCTTCTCTAGCGTCATCGCATAGTCATCGGGTTGTCAAATAACGTGCTATATGCCTGCCTCACCCGAGGCAACCTCTGGTAAGTGTGGAAGTGTCCAGAAATAGTGAGGACTGATCCAGAGGGATAATGTACAGTGCCAAAAAGTAGGTATAAAAACAGTGTTGCCCCAAAAACAAAAATTTATTATAAGAGGATGCACACTGTGAATTAAAAGGGGGGAATAGGGGCGTGGCCAAGATGGCGGGGTGAGCGGACGCTTCTTCCCGCAGCTCCTCCGGCCCGACTAGGCTCGAGCCCTTTTTCTTCAGCTTCTCTCCCCCCGCTGACGCTCAGCGGCTTAGAGGCGTGTGGCGGAGACCCTGGAGCACGCATTGATGCTACTTTGGCCCTGATCGCTCCGGCGGAAGCACCTCAAAAGACCGATTGCTGATTGCAAGGCGACGGAGCGCTCTGGAGGCGGAGCGGATCGGAGTGCTGTCCAGACGCTTCGGCTGGGCCTGGTGCTGAAGGTTAGCGACCTGGTGTGGAGACCGCCCCGGCGCTCGACGGGGATCGAAGGGAAGCTATCGGCTGTGTGACCCACTACACGGAGAACTCCTGAGTGAGTGCCGAGGTGCATGGACTTGAGGTGGTGGCCTCCCCTATGGCGAGAGCCCCGGTCCCGGTGTTGGAGGACGATCGATTTGGGATCGGAGCCAGATCTACCAACTCTTCTAAGTTCTAAGTAGCCGGACGGCCCAGGTTGACGAACTTTCCCGATTGCCTGGCTTCTGGAGTGGCCCCGGTGGCATCGCCAGGCTCGGACGATCTGCTTGGCCCCACCCAACCGCCATTTTGTCTCCGCGGGGACAGTGTCGTGGGCCTCCTTCGGAGTCGCTTGGAAGCCGTTTCTTGCGCCCTCTGCTTCTGTACAGCTCTTCCCCTTCGGCGGAGCGCACTGGCCGGGGTCCCCCCAGTGCAGATCCCAGCTGCTATCTTGGTCGGGCGCCCACGGCTTGCTGTGACTGGACTGACCCGCCATTTTGTCATCTGTGGCGCAGGTCCCCTTCCTCGCCGGGAGCTCCACATAGCGGATCCCTGCTGGTTGTTGGACATTCCCCGAAGTGGTCGGGCCCGTGCCCATTCTTCAGCTGAGAGCGACCAGGATGACTGGTAGAGGTGGCTCGAGGAAAGGGGACCATACCCTGCCGGACATGCTTAGCAGGGCCCAGCAACAGCGGGACAGGGCACAGCCGTCGCCGGGGTCTTCCCGAGCCGCAGCGGACGCGACCGGTGGAGAACCCCCTGTCACGAGATCTTTCATGGAAGAGCTGTTCAGCTCGCTTAAGGAAGACTTCCAGACGCTGAAGCGGGAAGTGGCCAGTGAAGTGCGCGAGGTCCGCAGGGAGGTGGAGGGCCTCGGAGAACGGATTGAGATGGTGGAGTCAGCGGCCCAACGCCGGGACGACGAGATTGTCCACTTACAGCAGGACGTTCTCCGTCTCCGGGAGCAATGTGTTGAACTTCAGGCCCGCTACGAGGACCTAGAGAACAGGTCGAGGAGAAATAACATTCGGGTACGGGGTGTGCAGTCTGTGGACGAAGGGACGGACCTGGTGGGCTATTTACAAGACTTGTTCCGGGAGATCCTGGGGGAGGCCGCGGACTTTCCTATCCGCATTGATAGAGCCCACAGGGTTGGCCGACAGCGCCAGTCGACGGCGCCCCCACCGGACATCTTGGCTTTCCTGCCTGACTTCTCACTGAAGGAGCGCATCATGTCCGAAGCCCGTAGGAAGCAACCACTAACTTTCCGAGAGCGGCCCGTAGCGCTCTACCAGGACCTCTCTGCCATCACACTGCAGAAGCACAGGTCCTTCAGGATTGCGACCGATTTCCTGCGTGACCATGAGACGCCGTACTCCTGGGGGCATCCCTTCCGCTTGATTTTTCGTTGGAACGGGGTGCTTCATCAGCTGCGCTCCTTGCAGGATATCTGCGGTGTCCTGGGGCTCACGGCTACGGAGGAGGATGGAGCAAGGCCGACTTGGAGGCGCTCGGATAGAGGGGGCCGATGGAGGTCAGCGAGAAGACGATCGACAGCGAGCGCTGGGCGTCCTGATTCGCCTACCATCAGAGCGGACATGGCCAGTGCCTTGAGAGAAGCGGCCAGGGACTCGTCCGCCTCCAACGGCGTGGCCTTGACGGCCTAGATTCACTCCGGGGGGAGATGGACACAGCTTCTTCGATGCCAGATTTCGGGGCTGGGGGGGGTCGGGGGGAGAGGGGGGGAAGTGAGTGGCCGGACGTCCACTTCCACTACTTACTACAGACTTGTCAGTTTTGGGACTTGACTGAGACAATGGGTTGTTTGAGTTGGCATTTGACTAGTTGCCATTGGTTTGTTTGGGGTGGGGTTGGGAGCTGTTCTAGAGTTGGGAAAGAACCGTCCGATGTTACCTGTGTCCACGCTTGGCTTACTTTTGCCTGTCCCGCGCTGCTGCCCCGCGCCCCCCCCCCTCTGGTCCCCTGCCCGCAGCATAGCGTTCCTGGTCCCTGGGAGACATGTCGTCCCTGAAGGTGGTGACCCTTAATGTTAAGGGTCTGAATAACCCTGTTAAGCGTAGGGCGATTTTGTCTCTACTCGAGGGGACGCAGGCTGACATCTGCCTCTTGCAAGAGACCCACTTATTGTCCCGTGACTGCCATAGATTGCGCTCCGCTAAGTTTCCCACCCAGTTTTTCTCCTCTGCTACGACCAAAACCGCGGGAGTGGCCATTCTCATAGCGAGCTCCTTCAGGGGGGAGGTGTTGTATAAATATGCTGAACAGAAGGGGAGGCTTTTGGCATACCGCCTCCGCCTGGGGGGCATATCGTTTACTGTTGGCTCCGTCTATAGCCCGAATGACCATCAGGAACGCTTCTTGGACTCAGTACTGGTGGATGTTACTGCCTCCCCCGATTGTCATGTTATTCTAGGGGGTGACCTTAATATCGTCTTTGACTCAGCATTGGATAGGTCGGCGCAGCGGTTCCCGCAGACTGGGGAACTTTCCCAAGCCGCGAAGACCCGGATTGCGGACATGGATCTGCACGATCTTTGGCGCTCCTTACACACTACAGACAGGGACTACTCCTATTATTCGCATGCGCACCGAACCTACGCACGGTTGGACTATCTTTTGGTTAGTGGGCCGATGCGCACCGCTGCCACGGCGGCGGACATTGGGGTCCTGACTTTGTCCGATCATGCGCCGGTTGTTGGTGCGTTTGCGTGGCCGGCGACCTCCCCCTCTCGGGGGGTGTGGCGCCTTAGGGACACCCTTCTGCACAAGAAAACAGTGGTGAAACACATTGAGGAGGCCATACGGGACTACCAAACACATAATAGTAATTCAGACACTTCACTAGCGACACAGTGGGCTGCATTGAAGGCGGTTCTTCGGGGGGAATTTATCTCCATCTCCCCGGCAGAAAACAGGGAGCGGCAACGGAAGAGGGAGGAGCTAACTACCCAGGTTCGGGAGCTCGAGCAGGTTCACCGCCGCACGGGCGCTCCAAGGGTATGGAGGCAGCTGAAGGCGGCAAGGAGGCTCCTGTCAGTGCTGGACATGGACAGGGCCGAATACGCAGCGTTACGTCTGAAGCATGCCTTTTATACAGGGGGAGACAGGTGTGGTAAGCTCCTGGCGCATAGACTCCGAGTTGCGCAACAGCGTAACGTGGTGAAAGACCTCTTGGGTGCAGATGGGGTGGCTGTTTCCGGGGATGCGGAGGTGGCGGAAACCTTCTGCAGTTTTTACGAGGCGCTGTATACCGGGGAGCCCTCCTTGCCGCGGGAAGCCGCGGAATATCTAGAGTCTGAGCCCCTTCCGGCGCTGGACCCCGCTCAGGCGGAATATCTTGAGCGTGATATCCAAGTCGAGGAGGTGATTTCCGCTATAGCCAGACTTAAGCACGGGAAAGCCCTGGGCCCGGACGGTTACACGTCCTTGTTTTACAAAACCTTTTGCCCGGTTGTGGCCCCTGTCCTCGCTCGGTTGTTTAACTCCTTCTCCGACCCGGGAGCCATCCCGCCGGATCTCCTAAGTGCGAGGGTTTCAGTGATTACGAAGCCTGGGAAGGATCGGGCCTTATGTGGCTCGTACAGACCCATCTCGCTATTGAATGTCGACCTCAAGCTGTACACGGGGATTCTGGCGTCTAGGCTGGCCTTGCTCCTCCCCGGTCTGGTTGAGGCTGACCAGGCTGGCTTTGTACCCGGCAGGCAAACTGTCGACAATACTAAGCGAGTGACGCACATTTTGGAGAAGGCTTCGCGGATCCCGGGTGAGCGGATGCTCCTGGCGGTAGACGCTGAGAAAGCCTTCGACAGGGTTCATTGGCCGTATCTCGAGCTGGTTCTCAGGAAACTGGGAATCGGTGATAAATTCTGCTCGATGGTTTTCAACTGCTATAAGAACCCTTCAGCAACGGTGCGGGTCAATGGGTGCAGCTCCCGTAGTTTTGCAATCGAACGCGGCACGAGGCAGGGGTGCCCCCTTTCCCCACTCCTCTTTGCTCTCTACATGGAGCCGTTCGCCCAAAGGATCCGCCACAACCCGGATGCCACTGGGATCAAGATGGGACGGTATGTCCACACGGTCAGCCTTTATGCGGACGATGTCCTGCTGACCCTGGATGACTCTAGGAGGTCCCTGCCCGCCTGCATCCACGAGTTGGATGCCTTCTCGCGTGTGGCCGGCTTCAAAATGAATATGAGCAAATCTGTGGCTTTAGACGTGTCCTTGACTACGGACACTAGGCGGGACCTTCAGCGGCTCTTCCCCATGCAGTGGTCGTCGTCCTTAGTACCATACTTAGGGATTCTGCTGGCGCCAACGTTGTCGGCGATGGTGACGGCTAATTACGCTTCTCTCAGCAAGAAGATCAGGGAGGAGCTTGGCCGCTGGAGTAAGGGCCTGTTATCCTGGCTTGGCAGGATCGCAGCGGTCAAGATGACGGTGCTGCCCCAGATCCTATATCTTTTCCGAGCCTTACCTCTCCAGCCTCCAGTGGGCTGGATCAGACAAACGCAGGCTGACATCTCACGCTTTGTCTGGCAGGGTCGCAAACCCCGGATGAAGAGGGTTCTCTCTACACTTGCCCCGGGGGCGGGAGGCCTGGGCATTCCGGACCTCCGTAAATACTTTCAGGCGGCACAGCTACGATACCTTGTGGAGTGGAGCAGGTGGGAACCCGATAAGCACTGGCTTTTTCAGGATCAAGCGGTTGCTGGGCGTACCCTCCAGGAAGTCCCATTCTTGCGCCGCGCTCACCGCCCCCCCAACCTTTATGCTTCCTTCGTTACGAGGGTTCCCCTGCGGGTGTGGGACGCGGTCTGCGAGGTCCGGGACCTCCCCACGTTCCCTTCACCATTCACGCCCATTGTAGATAATCCTGACTTCTCCCCCGGGGATGGAGCCGGGCGCTTTCTCCCATTGGAGGACGGCGGGCTGTCGAGCGCTCTTTCAGATCTATGGGCCGGAGGGAGTGGTTCCCTTTCAACAGCTTCAGCAGGAGTTCGGCCTGACGGAGTTGGACAGACTACGTTATATGCAGGTCCGACACTGGGCGCTCCAACCCCAGGTGCGGGACTCCGCTGACCGTCAGATAACACCGTATGAGCGGTGGTTGGTGACCCGAGCTTCTGATGCTAAATTGATCACTGATCTTTATAAGCTCTTACAGCCTCCTCCGTTTCACTATTATAACCCGGGGAGGGAACGATGGCACAGGGAACTGAGCAGGACACTTAGCCACAAAGAGTGGGACCAGATTGCACACCGGGCGAGACACTCTGCGTATCATACTGGCCTCACTGAAACTTTCACTAAGGTGTCCACGTACTGGTACTACACCCCAGAGAGACTGCATGAGATGAATAGGCACATTGATAAGGGGTGTTGGAGAGGTTGTGGGCAGGTGGGGACCCTTTCACATATTCTTTGGGATTGTCCCTTGTTGGCCGCTTATTGGAAGGAAGTTCTTGATGAGGTGGACATGCACTTTGAGATTGAGTTGCCGCGCTTTCCGGAGTATGTATTGCTGGGCCTACCTAACGGCCTAATGTACCCATTGAAGTCCCGTAGGGGCAGGCAAATCGCGATCGCGCTGGGGTCGGCGGTTCAGAACATCCTCATCCACTGGCGCACTACCACAGTCCCCTCCATCACGGGTTGGCTACACAGACTTTGGCACGTGCTGGGAATGGAGAAGCTGTCGCTCATGGTGGCGGGGGACATAGATCAGTTTGATGAGCTGTGGCAACCCTTCCGTGCGCTGTTAACTACTGAATTTAGGGAGCTCACCTGTCCGAGATACCTCAGGCTTCTAAGGCTGACACCACCGGTGATTCCGGCAGACTAGGATGGGCGGGGGGCTGGTTTTGGGAGGGGGGGGATGCGGTTGGGGGGCAGGTAGTATTAATGATGGTACATTGGACGGGGGTGTTGGGGGGAGTTGGGGAGTTTCTTTTGGGGAGGGGGTTCTAGGGGGAGGTGGGCTAGGCTTCTTTGTTACTTCAATTTGAAGCTGGATATATCTTTATTCCAATTATATCATCATTGTAGTATATTTGAACATCATATAATCAATCGTAGATTTGTCATTGGAATCGACATTTGCGTTTCAATCCTTTATGAATCCCATAGTTAATCCCAATGCATTTCGGGACATGGAGTCCCTTCATCAGGGGATCTAATGAGGAGATAAACATCGTATTAGGGCGGACATAAGAATGGGGCTCATCTAACACCCGTGTGATTAAAGAAAAAAGAAAGTGAGTATTCCGCGTGAAAGTTGTGGCGTCGTAGACCAAATCCAGTTACTTGTTATATGGTCCATCCCGAGTCAAGGTGATGTAAACATGCAGGTGGTTTGAAACTAAAAAGAACAAAGGCTACATAAATCTTAAAACCGAGTGAAACGAAACTCAGGTGGAATCTAACGGGAATCCCTGTTGGAAGCCCCGGTGATCGTAAAAGTAAAAACAAGGTTACAAACAAGGATAATAGCGGGTGCAAGAACCAACCCAAAATCGGAACCGATATGGTAAATAAACACAAGTGCTCAGAGCGCAACGAATTCTGACGGACCCTAAAGTCCGATATAAGATGCCTAATGGGACTCACCAAAGGGTCGGGCGTGTTGTTAGTGATCTAGCGTTTCCGCGTTCTGTGAAAGTGATGGCGTGCAGGGACGGATAATAAAGTAAAAAACGGACTAACGGCATAGGGACGAGCACACTAAACAAAGACATAAAGAACGGACTCAGGAAAAAAAATTGCAAGTAAGGTGGTGGAAGATTGGAAAACGGACCATTAGAGGAGGCTGGGGCGCCTAACACAAACAAGGGACTATACATAAAAACACAGTCGAGTGAATTTGCAAATGAACATAATTCAATCTTGAATCAATGATATTAAATAATGAGGTTCAAACATTATGGGATAATATATATATACAGTAAAAGACAAGTGGGTTAAACAAAAAATATGCAAGGTAAGGAAACTGAAAATAAGGAAGTTCTGAAAAGGGATGTAAAAAGTAGGAGAAAATGAATAAGTGAAGATGAGCTAGATAGGTATAAGAAAAGACAGTGTTTATAAGAAACAACTATATTCTGTACGGTCATTGAGACCAAAAGGTTGACAAGAGTCCAGAATTTTCATCCAAATTAATTCTCGTTGTAGAAGTCTCTTGTGATTGTCAACTCCCGGTCTCATGGGGACAACCTCCAGTGCCAGGAACCTCAGCTGACTGATGTTGTGTGAAGCAGATGTGAAATGTGCGGCCAGCGGGGATTTTGCATTTTGGGTTCTGATGGTACTTTTATGTTCCGTTAAACGGATCTTTAATTTCCTCTCAGTCTTTCCAACATATGGTAACCCACATGGGCATTTTAGTAAATACACTAAGTTCATTGAGTCACATGTAGCATTGGTTTTAAGGTGTATAACTTTGCCCGTACGTGGATGATTGATGGAATTGCCACTGATTATATTGTGACAGTGACCACAATTGTGGCATGGTTTCGTTCCAGAAAAGATTTCAACTCTGTGAGGTGGACTGTATTCTAACATGTTCTTTAAGTTCTTTGCTCTTTGGTAGGCAAACAAGGGGGTGCTGTTGAAGATTCCCTGGAAGTCAGGTTCTAGTTGTACCATAGACCAATTGTGTAAAAGGATTTTCTTGATGTTAGGGCTATTCGACGAATATTTTGACACAAATACCGGTCTCTCAAGTTTTTTTTGACGTGTGCACTGGGACAATAATTCCTCTCTGGTTTTAGTCTTTATGCGTTCTTGAGCAGCTGATAAAATCATGTCTGGGTATTTTCTATCTCTGTATTTGTGTAAGATGTTGGTTTCAGATTTTAGGTAATCTTGAGTTTCAGAACAAATTCTTTTAGCCCGTAGCAATTGGGAGTATGGTAGATGTCTCTTCAAGGAAGATGGATGGCAGCTGGTGTATAGTAAGGCATTGTTGCGATCCGTTTCTTTAATGTACAGACTGGTTTTTAGTCTGCCATTGTTGATGGAGACCTGAATGTCTAAAAAGGGCAAACTGTTAGAGTCAATGTTGTGAGTGAATCGTATATGATCGTCAACCTGGTTTAGGTAGGTCAAAAACTCAATTATCTCTTCTGGAGCCCCAGACCAGATTAGAAAAATGTCATCTATGTATCTCCAGTAGGTTTGGATTTTATTGCGCCATTGAGGAATTTCGAGAATGTTGTCGATTTCTAGCCGATGCATAAACAGATTAGCGTAGCTCGGCGCTGCGCAATTTCCCATGGCGGTTCCAACTCTTTGGAGAAAGAAATCGTTGTTCCAAGCAAAGTAGTAGACATTCAGGTCTCCATCAACAATGGCAGACTAAAAACCAGTCTGTACATTAAAGAAACGGATCGCAACAATGCCTTACTATACACCAGCTGCCATCCATCTTCCTTGAAGAGACATCTACCATACTCCCAATTGCTACGGGCTAAAAGAATTTGTTCTGAAACTCAAGATTACCTAAAATCTGAAACCAACATCTTACACAAATACAGAGACAGAAAATACCCAGACATGATTTTATCAGCTGCTCAAGAACGCATAAAGACTAAAACCAGAGAGGAATTATTGTCCCAGTGCACACGTCAAAAAAAACTTGAGAGACCGGTATTTGTGTCAAAATATTCGTCGAATAGCCCTAACATCAAGAAAATCCTTTTACACAATTGGTCTATGGTACAACTAGAACCTGACTTCCAGGGAATCTTCAACAGCACCCCCTTGTTTGCCTACCAAAGAGCAAAGAACTTAAAGAACATGTTAGAATACAGTCCACCTCACAGAGTTGAAATCTTTTCTGGAACGAAACCATGCCACAATTGTGGTCACTGTCACAATATAATCAGTGGCAATTCCATCAATCATCCACGTACGGGCAAAGTTATACACCTTAAAACCAATGCTACATGTGACTCAATGAACTTAGTGTATTTACTAAAATGCCCATGTGGGTTACCATATGTTGGAAAGACTGAGAGGAAATTAAAGATCCGTTTAACGGAACATAAAAGTACCATCAGAACCCAAAATGCAAAATCCCCGCTGGCCGCACATTTCACATCTGCTTCACACAACATCAGTCAGCTGAGGTTCCTGGCACTGGAGGTTGTCCCCATGAGACCGGGAGTTGACAATCACAAGAGACTTCTACAACGAGAATTAATTTGGATGAAAATTCTGGACTCTTGTCAACCTTTTGGTCTCAATGACCGTACAGAATATAGTTGTTTCTTATAAACACTGTCTTTTCTTATACCTATCTAGCTCATCTTCACTTATTCATTTTCTCCTACTTTTTACATCCCTTTTCAGAACTTCCTTATTTTCAGTTTCCTTACCTTGCATATTTTTTGTTTAACCCACTTGTCTTTTACTGTATATATATATATTATCCCATAATGTTTGAACCTCATTATTTAATATCATTGATTCAAGATTGAATTATGTTCATTTGCAAATTCACTCGACTGTGTTTTTATGTATAGTCCCTTGTTTGTGTTAGGCGCCCCAGCCTCCTCTAATGGTCCGTTTTCCAATCTTCCACCACCTTACTTGCAATTTTTTTTCCTGAGTCCGTTCTTTATGTCTTTGTTTAGTGTGCTCGTCCCTATCCCGTTAGTCCGTTTTTTACTTTATTATCCGTCCCTGCACGCCATCACTTTCACAGAACGCGGAAACGCTAGATCACTAACAACACGCCCGACCCTTTGGTGAGTCCCATTAGGCATCTTATATCGGACTTTAGGGTCCGTCAGAATTCGTTGCGCTCTGAGCACTTGTGTTTATTTACCATATCGGTTCCGATTTTGGGTTGGTTCTTGCACCCGCTATTATCCTTGTTTGTAACCTTGTTTTTACTTTTACGATCACCGGGGCTTCCAACAGGGATTCCCGTTAGATTCCACCTGAGTTTCGTTTCACTCGGTTTTAAGATTTATGTAGCCTTTGTTCTTTTTAGTTTCAAACCACCTGCATGTTTACATCACCTTGACTCGGGATGGACCATATAACAAGTAACTGGATTTGGTCTACGACGCCACAACTTTCACGCGGAATACTCACTTTCTTTTTTCTTTAATCACACGGGTGTTAGATGAGCCCCATTCTTATGTCCGCCCTAATACGATGTTTATCTCCTCATTAGATCCCCTGATGAAGGGACTCCATGTCCCGAAATGCATTGGGATTAACTATGGGATTCATAAAGGATTGAAACGCAAATGTCGATTCCAATGACAAATCTACGATTGATTATATGATGTTCAAATATACTGCAATGATGATATAATTGGAATAAAGATATATCCAGCTTCAAATTGAAGTAACGTTTGATAATTTAGAGGCCAAGGCCCATTGGTGCTCCTCAAGATTCAGCGTGGGATGTTCCTACGCCCCCCTTGATATTGTCTCCAATCCGTTCTCTTACCGGCCGGGAGAGAAACATTCTTGAGGCGCCCAAAAAAGTGAAGAAAAAGCTTATTGCGCAGTACTATTGGATTACATTTCAAACCCTTTGGTGTGCCACACCACCACTCTGCTAGGCTTCTTTGTGTCATTCCATTATTTTCTTTGATCGGACTTGGGGTGTTGCATATGCTCAGAGTGGAGATATAGAATGTATTTCACCTTTTATTTGCTGCTGCTTCCCCCTTTTTCACAGAGACTCATTCCGCGATGGCACTCATGATATCATGACCATTTCTTTGTGTTGCTGTATGTAACCCTAACCTCCTATCCCCTCTCCCCGTGTTCTTTTGTCTTAATAAAAATGCTTTAAACCTAAAAGGGGGGAATAGTGGTATATTCGGTAATCGAGTTACAGGATTACCATATAACTCTATCGGTAGGTCAACATGTTTCAGCTCTATTGGGCCCGCAAGGGTCTGTAGAGCTTTCGTCAGGACAAAAAGAAGCTTAATACTCACACAATTAGTGTAGTGTTCAATGGGGGGTATGAGATTCTCATACTGAGATTCCTGTATTGTGGAAACAAAATACGGTTAACATTTAAATTCAAAATGTCACATTAATTAACAGCATATAGCATACATACAGATAGACTTTGTAGTTAGATCAAGAAATAAATGGGTTTGTTAACATTCAATCATTTCTATGCTATGTGCACCGCACTGTGGGCACTGAAATGGAACCAGAGCTAAAAAGAGGGGAGAACAAAAAAAAACGGTCGTTTAACTGTATATAAGCATAGGCCGGGGCACCAAACAGTTGCTCAGGTCTTATTACAGAGTAGCATTGTTGTAAGTGCCAATGGAATAAACAGCCGGTAATGACAGTATGGAATGGGGTATTCTACAGTTCACATGCATTAGCTGATTTACAATGGATTAATGAGTCCGCGTGGAGACAATTGCTTTTAGTTTGAGCAAGGACGATGATATTCTAAGGAATACTAACCTGTTTAAATGGGGCAAGTTCACACAGCAAGGTATCGGCAGTGTTATTTATCGTAGGCGCATTAGCATATGTGTATGTGGGATAGTCAGCCGGTAGTAACTGCGTGGTATATTATAGTTCACGCGAATTACGCTAATCTACAAAGGGTTAACAAGTCCACATGCGGGCAGTTGCTTCTAAAAGTTAAACAAGGACTAAGGTGACGACAGTCTACGCATATGAATTACAAAAGCGTTTAACTGTGGCAAGTTACAGCGCAAAAAAAGAATGCAGTACGATGTTTTCAGTACCTTATTTGCCGGTTAATCTCTCCGCATCAGGCGGCCAAGAGAGTCGCAATAAACGTGACGTTTGCCTCGTGTTAGCGAGCAATTGCTGCTAGTGCTGACTCTGCCCCTGGGAAGTGGGAGGTTCCCTCTTCTTCCACTTTTAATAGAATGGAAAGCAACGAGGGAATCGCGCTGTCACCCGGTGTGCTTCCAAGATGGGAAATTTGAATTTAAAGGGGCAGCGAGGCACCACTTAGTGTCAATGTGAAACTCCTTTTATTATTGCGAGTGGTGACAGTGTTGTGTCGTGTAGAGTCGGCATCAACGTAAGGAACATCAAAATTATTGACATTTACCAGAACACACAACACTGTAGGCATGACAGAAAAAGGTCTCAGTGCAATCCCTTGGAGTCCCACCTCTGTGCAGGCTCTGTTGATGGGGACCAGAGGGCAGAAAATGAAATCAGTACACATGGAATTTTCAACGGATGAGTATTGATCAGGAAACTGAGATAGTGTTAGTAAAACTGGTGTCATGGAATGTTATCATTCATCCCTAGTATATGGGTCTTAAGTCGATTTACCCATCTTTGTTCCTTTTCAAAAAGGATCTGTTCAGCATTATTGTTCTTATCATGGAGCATCTCCAAGATTGTCCATCTCAGGTCATCACATGAGTGGCCAGCCTCCACGAAATGTGTGCAAAGTTTGGTTGTCCTTTTCTTTAGTCTTACATTGCTCCTGTGTTCTCCTATGAATATTTTGATCTTACGACAGGTCATGCCTACGTATTTCTGCTGGCAGGGACATGTTACAAGGTACACCACATGGGTGGAGTTACAATTCGTATGTTGCCTTTGTGTCCAGACCAAGTCTTCCGTGAGCTGTAGAGTTTTTGTTGTAGTAGTAAATCTGCAGACTCCACATGTGCCACAAGGGAAATGTCCAGTAACTGGGGCCATATTGATGTTTGTTATAGTGGTTGTAGTGGGTCTTTTTTTCGGGCGAGTATGAACTAAAACATCTTTTAGGTTCTTGGTCCTCCTGTTTGCGAATCTTGGCTTGGGCCAATTGAAAGTCCCTGAAGTGATTATTTGCCAATTCTTTCTTATTAATTTCTGTACTTGATAGGTAGCAGGGCAGAAAGTAGTGACACATGTTACAAGATCTTTTGTCGGCTCCTTTTGGTGGCTCTGTAGTAGGCACTCTCTAGGTTGATTCTTCGCTCTTTTTTGCACTTGGAGATTGTCTGAGGAGTGTAATTCCTTGCTCGTATTTTTTCACTCAGGATTGTGGCTTGTTGTTTATAGTCACTTTCTTTGCTACAGTTGCGTTTGTGTCGGAGGAATTGGCTGTAGGGAAGATTGTCTCTGAGTGGTCGGGGGTGAAAACTGGAATAAGATAGGAGACTGTTCTTAGCTGTTGGCTTGGTATAAGTCTTGGTCTCTAATTTCCCATTTTCAGAGAAAATAGTCTGATTCAAAAAGTCAATTCTCTCCTTGTTAGCTGTGAAAGTGAACTTGAGCCAGCGGTCTCTGCCATTCAGCCAGTCCATGAATGTTGTCAAATTTTTGTTTGTATCCCAAATGAGCAGAATATCATCGATGTAACGTTTCCAGTATAATATACTGGAGACGTAGGGATTATCATTGTTTAGGACAAATTTCTGTTCAAATTGACTTACATACAGTCCGGCTACCGAGGGCGCGTAAGCGCTTCCCATGGAAGTACCATGGCACTGTAAAAAGAGTTGACCATTGTATTCAAAGGAATTCTCATTTAGCGCTAACCGACAACACTCTAGAATAAAATGACGAGGAGTTTGATGTGGCCATTCTTCAAGGAACAGTAAATCTTCGAGCATTTGCATGGTGTCATCTTGTGGCAAGCTCGTGTACAACGATTCAACATCCAATCCTACTAGGATCATGGTCTTGGGGTCGAATTCTTTGTCGACGATCTGGATCAAAAGGTCACTAGTGTCCTTAAGATAAGTCGGAGTTTTTTGTACTAAAGGTTTGAGGTACTCATCGGCAAACTTTGAGAGAGGTTCCAAGAGCGAACCAATACCCGAAACTATCGGGCGTCCCGGTGGAGGGGACTTGTTCTTGTGGGTTTTGGGTAATGAGTAGAAAAAAGAAACTTTAGGCACTCTGGGTGTCAAAAAATCTGCTTCCCTTTTGGAGATCCATTCATTCACTTCCGCCTCGTGGGTCATTATTGCATTTTTGTTGGTAAGTCTTTCAGTTGGATCAAAGTCAAGTTTCTTATAGAAATTCTCATTGGATAATAGTGCGAGGCATTGCTGGTCATACCCTTCTTTTGTGAGGATAACAACACCACCGCCCTTGTCTGCAGGCTTAATGATTATATTGTCATTATCTCCCAGTTCTTCCAGAGCTCGTCTCTCTTTGTTATTGAGGTTTTGGAACGTTTTCTTTTTATTATCCAAGTTGTCGATTCCTTTTAGGATCGCCTGTTCAAATGTTAATATCTCAATGGGTACTGCATTGGTCGGTGGTAAGAATTTGGATTTCCTTCTTAATGTTGTATCACCATCATTTCTTCGGATAGGTGATCCATCAAAAAAGGCTTTCAGTTTTAACGTTCTGCAGAATTCAGACAGTTCGCACTTAAGTTTAAAAGGATCTAGGGGTGGAGTCGGGACAAACCCAAGACCTTTGTTCAGGATGTTCGTCTGTTCTTTGGTTAGAACAATGTCGGTCAGATTCACAATTAGTGAATCTTCTTGTTGGTATCCGTCTGAGCCGATGACATACTTCGTGTTTGTACATTGAGTTGACGGTCCTGCCATGTCAGATTTTTCTTTTTGCCTTGTGGCTGGTTTTGGCCTCTTCCTAAAAAAGGCTGCTGTGGTTGGTGTGGGTGGTTGGGGTTTGGTAACATTTGATTGCTCATATGTGGTTGTTGCTCATTCCCAGGATTATAAGGATTCATCCAACCACCAAATGGGGGCATAAATGGCTGGAAGTAAGGCATCGAGTTACTTGGATAAAAAGGTGGTCTTTGCCATCTGTTTCCTCTATGACCCCGTCTAGGGCCTCTGAATTTCGAATTGTTGTGTCCTCTTCTCGCCGTTTGTTGATCCGAATTACTTTCTGAGCCATCCGAGGACCACCCTGTCGAATCTGTATCTGAGGTGATATCTATCACTGTGTAGTCTTCTTTCGAATAGGGGTGCATCCGTTCCTGACTGAACTTTTTTAGGTCCTTAGCCAGTTTTTGTAATTTATTTTGCATCAGGAACTCTTGTGTCTCATCCATTTCTTTCGTGATCTCATCCAGTCGTTTTTTATAGATTTGGGGGTTGATGCTGTTTTTCAGTTGGGTTTCACAAGTTGTAATTTCTACAAGTAGTGCCTCTGATAGTCTTTTTGCTGTCTTTATTATGAGGACTAAGTAGTCCAAGGTGCACTTCAAAGATATGGAAGACCAATCGCAACGGAAGGCCAGGTCGTGAAGAAAGATTCTGGGGGCATTAGAAATCCATAGACCTCTAGGTGCTGATTTTGTTCTCAGATACTCAGTCATGATGATTCCGTGAATAGCAGTTCGGATCTGTTCTCTTTTTTTATTGGTTAGAGTGTCCCATTCATCCGTCTGGGCAATGGCTTGTGTAAAGTAAGCATTCTGTAGAAGTGGCTGTGCCGCTAGAATTTCATCTATGTCATCGCCAGTGAAACTTAAACCATTATTGTTCTCCATCACTCAAAGCTCCTTAATTCAAAAAGAAATACACCTTAATGCTAACAAAAATTGTTAGTTAAAGTGCTCTGTTCCCGCAGCTGCGCACTGCTTAAAGACTATTATCATGGGAGGGAAGAGGAATTCACGTCCATTCAGTTCCCCTGAATAGGTACCTTAATAATCACAAAAGGGAATGGACACTTGTATCTACAATAACCAATGGTTATTTATTGACAACCCTCATAGACGCTGTGATTTTGTTGTTGCGGTGTATCTTTTATCCGCCCCTTCTCTAGCGTCATGGCATAGTCATTGGGTTGTCAAATAACGTGCTATATGCCTGCCTCACCCGAGGCAACCTCTGGTAAGTGTAGAAGTGTCCAGAAATAGTGAGGACTGATCCAGAGGGATAATGTGCAGTGCCAAAAAGTAGGTATAAAAACAGTGTTGCCCCAAAAACAAAAAATTATTATAAGAGGATGCACACTGTGAATTAAAAGGGGGGAATAGTGGTATATTCGGTAATCGAGTTACAGGATTACCATATAACTCTATCGGTAGGTCAACATGTTTCAGCTCTATTGGGCCCGCAAGGGTCTGTAGAGCTTTCGTCAGGACAAAAAGAAGCTTAATACTCACACAATTAGTGTAGTGTTCAATGGGGGGTATGAGATTCTCATACTGAGATTCCTGTATTGTGGAAACAAAATACGGTTAACATTTAAATTCAAAATGTCACATTAATTAACAGCATATAGCATACATACAGATAGACTTTGTAGTTAGATCAAGAAATAAATGGGTTTGTTAACATTCAATCATTTCTATGCTATGTGCACCGCACTGTGGGCACTGAAATGGAACCAGAGCTAAAAAGAGGGGAGAACAAAAAAAAACGGTCGTTTAACTGTATATAAGCATAGGCCGGGGCACCAAACAGTTGCTCAGGTCTTATTACAGAGTAGCATTGTCGTAAGTGCCAATGGAATAAACAGCCGGTAATGACAGTATTGTCATATGGATACTTCATTACATATATGGCGTTAAGTTAGCATGAGTGTATTACATGTTTAAACAGCCGGTTTGCCTTCGGCTTCAGTTTTGCACACGACACATACTTGTTGTTGTAGCTTTCACCCTAGAAGCGGTGAGGTGGTTTATTTGAGAATAATATGTTATTTCTATGCTATCAGCTTTGCCTGGTACACTTGGTACAACTGTCTGCACACTGAGAGCTGCACACTCCAAGATTAACCTAACACAAGGTTGCTGAGAGGCCTGATCCTCGCACCACATTAGACATAACACAAATAATGTTGATGCCAACATTTTGGGCTCTACGCGGGTTTAAGATAGAGTTACACGGAATGAACGTAGACACTTGGTGCTGCGCATGGAGAGAGCTGGTAGCTGTTGATGTGAACTGCTCCTACTGACATTGAGAGGTATGGGGCCGCCCTGCTAAAGCCCGAATGAGACCTTCTTAGATATAAAATAATATACTAGATAGGGTGCGCGAAATATAGGTGATATCGATTCTATAGGTTTTGCATTATAACATGCTAGCACCTTTTGCTTACTATGGATTAGTGACTATGCTGCTAACTCTGATTTTTATAATCTGCATTTTGGTATTATACAAGATACTGCGTTTGAGAACTTTGCATTGAATAATAAATATTTCAAACTTGCATTTGTGTTCTTTGACTCCCAGTTTTGGTTTGAAATGATTATATAATGAAAGAGTGTTCATGTGTTCCACGATTCCTGAGGTATTCTAAAGATCATGTTCTGGTTTGTCTAAGACATGGTTCATTCCATAATGATCCATGAGACACTGTAGCTAGCTAGGTAAGGAGATTTCTGACACTGAGATGAGTTTTGGATCATCCTAACTCACTGAGGTTCTAGATCTCTATGCACAGTTCTGTGGGAGAACGGAAACCCTGCTACATGGCGCCCAACGGATTGGTTGGCCGTATTTCATGACACTCGAGTAGTATATCATTCAAACCTTAACACCTTCATTCCCGTTTCCGGTAAACGGTGGTGTCGGAAAAACCTACCTATTTTTGAAATAGGTCTTTTCAAGCTTGAATTCTACTTTAAACGGTTTCTTTGAATTACTACCCAGTTGTGCTACAAAGTGTTCTTTGTCCTTTTTTCACTTCCGGTGCTACCATGGCCGTGGAAATAGCGCAGCATAGCCGCGTCGCGGTTCGTGACCACTTGAGGGCATATAATGTCCCTGCGGAAGGTTTGGCTGTGGTTCTAGTGGTGAGTGCGGAACATGCGTACCCGTACGAATTGTTTTATTCCTGGGTGACGTTTCCGGAAGTAACCGCTAATTCGGGCGTCTACCACTCGTACACTGCCTCGGCTGTTCCGGCGGCTTATGCTCCGTACAGAGCACTGGAAGTACCTATCGATGCTTGGCAGCACGGAGTTTGGTTTGGTGGCGTCCTACCCCACTCTTTAACGGCTCCGAGGTTAGGTCCGTTGTCCATTCCGGGCACAGCCTGGCCCGCCTTGGGCGGATTTACTCCTCATCCTAATCGCGCCACTTGTAATGTGGGTGATTTGCGACGTCTGCATGATGTCGCGGTTGACGTGATTAGAGCGCTTGTTCATTACATTGGTCGTAATATACATGGCGCTGCCCCCGCAGGTGCGCAGCTTCGAGCGGAACAGGCTGGTTTGAAAATCAGTCCTGTCATGGTGAATTCCGTTATGGGCAGAAAGCCAGAAAATAAGGATGATTTTCCTTACTGGCTTGCCGAGAAATTCGACCAGCTGGAGGCTGTGTTTCCTAATACGACTCCGGGTGAAAAACACCGGATTCTTACGCTTAGTTTACCGAAGGATTTAGCCCCTGAACTTGCTGACTGTGAAACATGGGGTAAGACTTTTGCAGCGGTTTACTCGAGGTGCTTTGGCACACCGACAGTGTCGAACCTGTCTGCGATCCTCAAACGTGTTCAAGATGATCACGGACCTGAGTCGGCGGTTGAGTTGGGTATGCGCCTGAACGGTTCATTTGAGACAGTTTGCGGTATTATCCTTGCCAATGTAAAAGGGGATGCTGTGAACTTTCAGGTGGCCAATGGTCTGGCGTTAATTCCCGATGCCGAGAAACCCCGTCAGCTGGCAAAAATTATTGTGGCGGCTTATAAAACGGTTGGCCGCAATTCTAAGGGTGCAAAGGTTTTTCTTGAAAAAGAAAAGAAGCAGCCCCAGGGACAGTCTTCGGAAACAGGTGGACAGCCCAAGTCCAAAAAACAAAATTGGCCTAAAAAGCAGAATCAGGGTAAGCAACAACAACAACAGACACAGGTTTCGAGTCCGGCGCCTTCACAACCTGCGCAGTCAGAGCGAGTTTATGAATTGCGCGATCGCGCTACGATTAAATCGCCTGAAAGATATCAGGCATCTGACCAACGCTCTCCTCGTTCCTTTCAGGACTCATCGGCTCCGTCAACCGGTGGTGGAGGGGGCGGCAGGGGCAGGGGTGGCCAGCAAGGACGTGGCCAGCCCCGCACACGAAGTGAAGGGGATCAGCGGGACGACTCTACGCCAAAGAGACCGCAGTTTGCCAAGAAGAAAGTCGCTGCCTTAACGGCGCATCGATATGCCCCAGATAGTGAGAACGCGGCTTCGGAATCTGACGTGGGCTCTGACCTTGCTGGACAGCGCGGCGGAGATTACCATAGTGAGAGAGGCCCTCCGTCCACTGTTGAAGGTGACAGCGACTGAGACTTTTATTGTGATTGAAACAGCTGATACACATGTTGCTCCCCCTGAAAGACTTTTTGAAATTGTCCTGTTAATTGAAGGTGACATGCAGCGAACTGTAAAAGGGGTATTTTGGGAAAATCTTTCGGATACGTATGACATTTTGCTTTCGGAGGCTGACTGGCCCCCACCTTTTGTTCTCGCAGCTCCGCGAGGGGAGGAGGTAATCCTCCCCAGTTTCGCGCACACTGTGCCGAGAGTGGAAGCGCTGCATTTTGCAGAAGAGTGGGCTCTGGCGCTTGCGCCGGCTGTGTACCGGAATCAGTGTGGCTGGGATAAATTGTCCCCTAGCCATGAGATTCCGTTACGGTCACAGCCGCAGCCACAACCCCAATATCCCATACGGCGTGAAGCTAAAGCTTCGGTCGCGGCTATCCTTGAACAATTGGAATATCAAGGTGTAATTGAAACGTGTGTGTCACCGATGAATAATCCCCTTTTTACTGTTAACAAGCCGGACGGATCATATCGTCTGGTTTTGGATTACCGGCATTTGAACTCGCATTGCCGTAACTGTGCAGTACAGAATACTCACGGCTCTGCCCTAGTGAATAGTCTTGAGCGTAAACGGTTCAAAACCACGCTTGACATTTCCAATGGTTTTTATGCACATAGATTAGATGGTCTAAGTTCCCAATGGACCAGTTTTGCGTGCGGCGGCGTACAAAAAAAGTTTAATCGACTCCCAATGGGATATAAAAATAGTCCTGGAGTGTTTTCCGCCCGCATAGTCTCTCTTTTAGAGAGTTTCGATCCAGTTGCATGTTCATATGTGGATGATATTTATCTCACAGACGACGAGCTTTGGGTGCATCTGTGTCGAGTAAACAGCATAATTTGTAACTTTGCAGACAAGGGTTACAAGTTTAACTTTGCAAAATCGCACATTGCGGAGTACACAGTGTTGTTTCTAGGTTATGAACTTAACCATGAAGGAAAGGGATTGGCTCCTCAGTTCCTGGAGAAGTGCGCGCAGTTGCGCTCTCCGACAACGCTGAAAAAATTACAGTCTTTGCTGGGTTTTTTAAATTTCGGGAGGACATACATTCCGGAATATGCCCAGCGTATCAAGCCTTTATATGCCTTGGTACAACCATCTTTTTCCAAATCATGCTGGCTGCCTGAGCATTCAGCCATTCTGCAGTCCTTGCAGGCTGATATGCTAGCTTCTGACTACTTACAGACTCGTGATAACCAGACCAACCTGGTGATAAGAATTATCCCTGGGACGGTGGGTTTCACGTACCTGACTTTTAATGAAGGGGATACTGTACCTATTGCTTACAAGTCACACTTGTACACTTCAGCTGAACTGCGTTTTTCCACTGTGGAGAAAGTTTTAACGGCTGTGCAGATGGCAATTCTTAAGGAACGTGCCCTGTCGCAGGGAAAGCGCATGTTGGTTGTCACCCCGTGTCCAGCCTTGGAGGCGGTCACGAAAGCCAGTGTACCGAATTCTAAAGCTTTGCACCCTCGGTGGATTCAGTGGGCTACATCCTTGACATCTCAGGATGTCACGTTTATTTTTGACGCCGCTTTACGGTCGCAGGAGTATTTACAGTATGAATTTGTTCATCCTGCTCCTTTAGCAATGCGGCCGTTGGAGGATTTCCATTGTATCATTTACACGGATGGTTCGGCGCAGGTTGCGCATGGCTCTAAACACGCCTACGTTTCCGCTTGCGCCATTGTGGTCGGTGCCATGGTGAACGATGAGTTCAAGTCCAGTGTTGTGCACACGCAAACGCTAGGGGACTGCACCGCACAGTTGGCAGAGCTTCGTGCTCTTATGCTTGCATTGGAGTACGCTGATCCTTGTGTGACGACTTTAATCGTAAGTGATTCTTACTACTGTGTCCAGTCTTACAATGAGAACTTGTTCTTTTGGATTCAGAATGATTTTCGTGATTCCAAGGGTAGCACAATAAAACATAAAATGATCTGGGTCCGAGTGGCGGAACTTAAAGAGAAACTGCCGCTCGTGTTTGTGATTCATACTCTCGGCCACCAGCGCGTGGGAGTCCACGCTGTTGGCAACTCGCTTGCTGATGAAGCAGCGAAGTCAGCGGTATCAAAATACTTAGTTGCAGCGGTCACGAGGTCCAAAAGCAAAATAGATGATGACATCTTGGCGGCTGTTGCTGCCACGGCGAAGGGAGGTAAATATCCTGCGGGGTTCCCTTCGAAGTACACATACCACTTAAGTCCCGATAAGGTTCCTTATGTGAAAATTCCTGAAGTTGGAGAGCGTTTAGTTCCCAACTCGGATCGCAGAGCTTCTCTGATTACAGCGGCTCATGAAGGTGTGGCGTCTGCGCATGCGGGCGTCTCAGCCACTGTATCTCAGCTACAACAGAGGTTCTGGTGGCGGGGACTGTACAAACAGACGCGCGATTATGTCCTTATGTGTGACATTTGTCAGCAGATTAAGCCTTCTACTGCTGCGCGTCCGCCTCAGACACAGTTGTGCATCTCTAATAAACCGCTTGGTTGCGTTTATTTGGATCACTGCGGTCCTTTTTCTTCTGATACTGCTTATAAATACATCTTAGTAGCAGTTGACTCATGCACACGCTTTGTATGGGTATGGCCGCATCGAAGCGCTGATTCGCGAACTGTCATTAAGGATTTGCGTGTCTTTGTGGGAATCTTTGCTTGTGGTACTTTCCATTCGGACCAGGGTCCGGCTTTCGCCTCTAAGGCGTATAAGGATGCTATGGTTTCGTTGGGAGTACAGGTGAAGTTTTCAAGCCCCTACAGGCCTGAGGGCAATTCTGTAGTAGAAAGAATGAACCGCGACTTAAAGCAATCTTTGACAGCCCGTGTTATAGGCACTGGTAGAAACTGGCTGACCCACCTCTATGGCGTGCAGCGTGCGCTTAATAATCTCCCTAGAAGGTCTCTGGGTGGGCGGACCCCATACGAAATGCTCTTTGGTATCAAGATGTACGTCCCTGACCTTGATGGTGCAGACTGCCAGGCCCAGGCCGCGGCCTTTGACGTAGATGAACATTGCAATGTTTTACAGGATCTACAAAAGACCAGAGACAGTCTTGCAAAGGAACACTTGCCCTCCACATCGGATGATGCGTTGCAGATCCCGGTAGTTGGCTGGCTACCCCAAGTTGGAGAACTGGTTCGAGAGAAGATCGATAACAAGAAAGAGTTTGGTCCCTCATATCGACCGCCGGTTCGAGTCCTTGGAGTGAAGGGCACAAGAACAGTCATTTTACCACCACTTCCAGGTCGTAAAGAAAACAGATTTATTTCTATTGACAATGTCAAGACACACAGGGTGGCCGATTCTTCATAGCATGACACCGGCTGCATCCTGTCCTTCCATGGTGAGGAACTCTGTGCTGGCTATTACATCTGGTACAGATCAGGAGGTGTCCCTCGAGATGCCTGCTTTATCCAGTCCTTTATTAAATACTATTCCTCTTGCTAACATTGATGAGCTGACCTAGGCAGATCCTGCTGATTTATCCATGTCCGATTTACAAGCTCGTTTGGCTAACCAATCCAGATTCTCTTTTGACTCTGATTCGGAACTTTCAAAGAAACCATCGACTATTGCAAAATATGCCACGTTGTTTAAAAAACATTTTCTAATTCCACCTTGGACATATGTTTGGCTGATACTATTTTCATTTTATCTTTTTATGTCAATTGGTTTTGTGTTTTATTTTTTCCGCTTGATCGATGGCCATTATGTGATAGAAAGAACAGGAATTCGGTACCTTAATGGAACATTGGCCCCTCTGTCCTCCTCACATTCAGTACACAGACTAAAGAGAGACTTACATTCAGTACAGATTACTGCTTGGCCAGTCCTTGATGGGATTGTGTGGGATGCGGTTAGGTTTCAGATACATGGCCCCACAGAAGTTATTAATGTTCCTAATGTGCTTAGAGTAAACATGGGAGATGTGATTAAGCAAAATGTCCGTTCTGATGACTGGGATCTTCAGGCTGTAGAAGCATTGTTCTCTGATTTGAAATATTATGCGGCCTTTGATGCTGAGGATTTGTACTTAGATTCTGTCAATTATGGTGATTTGTTTTGTTATCAACATTATGGGAATCATTTCTTACACAAGACAAGTTCCAGGAGGGTTCCTGTGAATTACACTCAGTGGGAACATTGCCCTACTCCCTTACAGGGGAGCTCAAGTACATTTCTGGGAAAATACTCTTATTTTACAGATTTTAATCAATCAAATCCTGAATCGTTTTATTTTAAAGTGAACCAGAAATTCATACCCAAAGTTAGACTTACAGATACAAAATTGCTGTATTCAAAGTCCTTTTTAGATAGGTTATCTGTGGATGGCTATGAGTTATGGAAGGATGCTATTGACCTTAAATCGGTTTGGGGTACCAAAGATTGGCAGGTACAAGGCACTGAGGCTTTGCATCGTGCATGTCTCATCCCGAATCACATGTTGTTTTTAAATTCTACTGTTTCTCAAACAACGTGTTTTGGATTGGCTACATCTAAAAAATTAAATACCCCTACTATCCCTGACTTAGAAGAATATTCAGGTTGGAGTAATTTCACTACAATATCCATCAATGGGATACAAGCACTTTTGCAGAATTCCTCCTTTAATATTTCCCATTTTGATCCGGAGGGGTGGCTTTTGTGGCAAAGAAGCACTGATGCTTGCCAACGTAGATTTTTGGGTTTGTCTGAAGGTTTTACACACATCAGGCCAGATCCCAGGTTTGAAACAGATCACACTGTTACTACTTATTCAGTAGGCAAATTGTGTCAGACATGGTTACAACATTCCACTTTGGCTGCAGTTAAACTGCATCTGTCCCAGTTGAATGAAGATATAGATCTAAATGATTTTATAAAAGGCCCAGCTAGGGGTAGATCTAAACGCTTTCTTTATGCTATATACAATGAGATTTGGAAATTTTCACAAGTTGAGGCAGCAAAACGCCTGAGAGCTATTGATCAAGCAAATTTGGAAAAAGTGCTTGCAGTGGTCGATAACAGTATTAACATGCTTTCTTCCAGAATTTACACATTGGATAATATTGTTTCTTCTGTTGTTGACATTGTACATGATGAAGTGTCCACGTTATACCATGGACAAAATTAATTGCGTTCTGTAATGCAGTTTGCATGGACGCTACAGACTCTTAAGGCTGGTCGAGTTCCCTGGACCTCATTGAACGTTTCATCCCTCTTTGCTCCTTTTAATCTTACTGAGAAACAGCGCATGCTTTCAATGCGTGATGCTTCATTTTCTATGCTACATATTGAAAAGCTAGAGTCCTTGCCTTTCTCTGTTGCTGAAACCACTACTGCCACATGGCTTATTCATGGATTAATTACATTACCATTCCCTTTATATAAATTTACTAACTGTATGCGTTATATTGCTATAGGACGATATGAACCGCTAGGCAATGCATTCCTACATGAGGCGTGGTCATTACCATACACATACAGATGTCTGAAAGATGGACAAGAAGTGAATCTTAATGGTGAGGAATGCACACAGTCACCTGACCATTCATTAATATGTAGACACATTCAGTTACACGGGTCTTGTAATCAGGACCGCCCACATTTAGCTTGTGTTTTAAAAGGCACGCCGGTTCCAGCAGTAGTTCCCACATTTACATTATTAGCTAATGGTAGTTATTTGCTTTTAAACAACGAATTATGTTGTGGTTTATTAATTGGTGTGGCTTATATAGTTACTGTATCAGAGCGTGTAGTGTGCTGCAAGAACGTTCTATACCCACCCACGCATGGCTCTTCAGATGTATCCATCTGGCCACGAATCCCAACCTTGGAAGCGAAATTCAATGGTTTAAGCAGAATAAGGGCCCTTTTGTCTCAAAAACAAGTGACCCTGAGTTCGGCCCGGGAAACTTATGTCCTTCACATAGCCAACACCCGCACAGAGGTGCAGGCGCTCTTAAACACTGATTTGCCATTTCATTTCTGCGAGCTGGTACACCAGATTTTTAATGCTTCTTCAACGACTGGCCTTGCACATTTTTTTAAACTGGTAAGCAGTGGCCTCGTGACTACGTTTGAAAAAGTTTTTGGTATCATTCCCACGTTTTTCCACACTATTTTTTCGAGTTTGTTTGGTGGAATACCTGTTTTGCTGGCTGTGGCCGCGGGCTTTCTGTTGGTGTTTTTCTTCATAAAACATGGATGCCCATCCTGCGCAAGACGCCATTCAACGCCTCCTGACCCTGTGTCGTAATCGGATGCTCAATTACTATGGAACATTGCCGCTTGCAGCATTAAGCACGGCCTATAGATTGTCATTTCGGTTCACCGACTTCACGTGTGTCCAACCTGTGTTTCACTGCCTGAGCTGCGAGTTCGATTGGGCCATTGATTTGTGCCTATGCTTGAGGACTGCTCCTGACGTCGATTTTGATCAGCTAATGCGTCCCGTGGTGGCTCACGAGCTGATCTGTTCTGGCGAGAGAGTTATGGCCTTGGCAGCGATAAATGGAGTTCTGGGCCAATGGGAGATCTCTGCCGCGGCGGATGCCTTTCTGACACACAGCGATCTGGTGAACCCACCGAGTTGTCCTCTGACGTTACAGGAGGATCCGATGCTGGAGGAGCACGTATGTTCTTTCCCATTGCTAAATTGGATTGCTGAACTATTTTCGGATGATGGCAGTGATTTCATGCTGGAGGCTGTGGCAACTTTCTTTGCATATACTTTCCAATCGTGAGATGCCTGGGAGGAATGCTTTGTTGTGAAATATGACTTTCCCCTCGCTGGATTGGAGGGATGGACTATGTTCAGCTGATGGAGAGTACAATCATGTGATGTCGCTGGGGATAACGTCAATGTGGCACATGACTTTGGAAATCGGATACGTGCCCTGTTTTTTCTCTTACAAACATTTGAATTGATGAAACCTGGTCCTACGTTTCATATTTTTGAGACCTGGTGGATGACTTTTGGTTCAAAAGTTTTGTTTTTATTTTTGGATTTGAGGCCACTGTAGGCATTCATACATATTCATTCATACATAATTTTAGCTTATTTTAGCTCAAGATCATTGAACTTTGCTTTCAATTGTTGTGTCTGATTTAGTATTGCCTTTTCCCTTATGTTTGACGGTGCTCGGACCAATGGGGGGGTGTCATATGGATACTTCATTACATATATGGCGTTAAGTTAGCATGAGTGTATTACATGTTTAAACAGCCGGTTTGCCTTCGGCTTCAGTTTTGCACACGACACATACTTGTTGTTGTAGCTTTCACCCTAGAAGCGGTGAGGTGGTTTATTTGAGAATAATATGTTATTTCTATGCTATCAGCTTTGCCTGGTACACTTGGTACAACTGTCTGCACACTGAGAGCTGCACACTCCAAGATTAACCTAACACAAGGTTGCTGAGAGGCCTGATCCTCGCACCACATTAGACATAACACAAATAATGTTGATGCCAACATTTTGGGCTCTACGCGGGTTTAAGATAGAGTTACACGGAATGAACGTAGACACTTGGTGCTGCGCATGGAGAGAGCTGGTAGCTGTTGATGTGAACTGCTCCTACTGGCATTGAGAGGTATGGGGCCGCCCTGCTAAAGCCCGAATGAGACCTTCTTAGATATAAAATAATATACTAGATAGGGTGCGCGAAATATAGGTGATATCGATTCTATAGGTTTTGCATTATAACATGCTAGCACCTTTTGCTTACTATGGATTAGTGACTATGCTGCTAACTCTGATTTTTATAATCTGCATTTTGGTATTATACAAGATACTGCGTTTGAGAACTTTGCATTGAATAATAAATATTTCAAACTTGCATTTGTGTTCTTTGACTCCCAGTTTTGGTTTGAAATGATTATATAATGAAAGAGTGTTCATGTGTTCCACGATTCCTGAGGTATTCTAAAGATCATGTTCTGGTTTGTCTAAGACATGGTTCATTCCATAATGATCCATGAGACACTGTAGCTAGCTAGGTAAGGAGATTTCTGACACTGAGATGAGTTTTGGATCATCCTAACTCACTGAGGTTCTAGATCTCTATGCACAGTTCTGTGGGAGAACGGAAACCCTGCTACAGTATGGAATGGGGTATTCTACAGTTCACATGCATTAGCTGATTTACAATGGATTAATGAGTCCGCGTGGAGACAATTGCTTTTAGTTTGAGCAAGGACGATGATATTCGAAGGAATACTAACCTGTTTAAATGGGGCAAGTTCACACAGCAAGGTATCGGCAGTGTTATTTATCGTAGGTGCATTAGCATACGTGTATGTGGGATAGTCAGCCGGTAGTAACTGCGTGGTATATTATAGTTCACGCGTATACGCTGATCTACAAAGGGTTAACGAGTCCACATGCGGGCAGTTGCTTCTAAAAGTTAAACAAGGACTAAGGTGACGACAGTCTACGCATATGAATTACAAAAGCGTTTAACTGTGGCAAGTTACAGCGCAAAAAAGAATGCAGTACGATGTTTTCAGTACCTTGTAGGTGGAGGCCAGGTTCAACCATTGCAGAGCAGGATCCAGACCATAATGGACTGGACTGCTCCAACCACCCAGACTCAGGTCAGAGCTTTCTTGGGCCTGGCTGTGTACTACAGGAAATTTGTCAAGGGGTATGGCTCCATAGTGACACCTGTGAATGACTTAACTTCCAGGAAAATGCCAAAGAAAGTTCAGTGGACACTCAGCTGACAAAAGGCATTTGATGACCTGAAGCAGGCCATGTGCACTGCTCCTATTCTGCAAAGTCCAGACTACTCCAAAGAATTCATTGTTCAAACAGATGCTTCTGAGTTGGGGGTAGTTGCTGTGCTTTCACAATGAATAAAGATGGTCAAGACCAGCCAGTAGCTTGTATTAGCAGAAGGCTGACCCCTAGAGAGAAAAGTTGGTCAGCTATTGAGAGGGAGCCCTTTGCTGTGGTTTGGGCCCTGAAGAAGCTGAGGCCATACTTGTTTGGTACTCACTTCAAGATTCAGACAGACCATAAGCCCTTCTTGTGGCTACATCAGATGAAAGGTGAAAATCCCAAACTGCTTAGGTGGTCCATTTCCCTACAGGGGATGGACTTTACAGTGGAACATAGACCAGGGACTGACCTTGCCAATGCAGATGGACTCTCCAGATATTTCCACTTAGAGCATGAAGACTCAACTGGTCAAGGTTAGTTTAATGTCCCTGCGTTGGGGGGGGAGGGTTGTGTAGGAGAGTAGGGTCTACTTCCTATGGTCACCCCCTCTGTTTGCTGTGATTCTCTGGTTTTTCGACTTTAATGTGGATGTGAGCCTGACAATTAGACCCGCAGCCCAGCTGTTCTCTCTCTAAATTAATACCCTGGACCGGAATCAAGCTTCCCAGGACCGGTTTCTGGCATTACAGCCGTCTTTAGCCGGGCTTGCTTGTCTCCAGTGGCAAAGTGAGCAAGGGACTCACGTCTGAGCATACCCTGCCAACTTAGGGCACACAAAGAAAAACCAAAGGTGGTGATGGACGGAGCGTTGACAATACAAACACTAACCCTCAGTCAACTGATCTGGGTTTAATCCATCACCGTTCTTTAGCTCACTCCGCCACCCCAGTTCAGACATCGCCATGCCATGTTTGATTCCGGTCCAGGGAAGACATGGCTTGGCAGTTCGGGCTGGACTGTTCCCATGAGGCACAGGGTCAGACTGATTTGCATATGGCCATGTCTGAACTGGGGTGGCGGAATGAGCTAAAGAACGGTGATGGATTAAACCCAGACCAGTTGACTGGGGGTGAGTGTTTGTATTGTCAATGCTCCGTCCATCACCCCCTTTGGTCATTCCTAGATTCTACCCAGGCCTTTAGCGCCTTTTGGTATTCCTCTTTCTTGGTGAAGCCTTTCATAGAGACTTTAAATTTCCTGCAAGCAGCTTTGAGGAAAGACAGAGTGTAAGTGTCAATCCGATCTTCTTCAAAATCAATGTTAACAGATGCAATGGATGCTTCTTTGCTCATGGTGAAAAACAGGTGGCAGTTCTCAAAAAGCATAAAAGAGTTCCAAGGAAAATTCTACCAAAAAGTATGTGGTCGAGTTATGGTCTGCACTCACTAGTAGTGTACACCAAACACTGTATATGAGTCACAAATGCAAGTCCAAATACTCACCGCTGACCACCAACGTTAAAATTGGGGGTCTCTAGTTGACGCAGGTAGGTACCTTTGTCCAAATAGGGACCCTTGATTCTAGTAGGGGTAAGGGGCCTATACGCCTAAATAACCGCTGCTCACTCCCTTGGTGCCTTGGCACGAGCAGGCAGGCTTATCTCAGAAGCAATGTGTAAAGCATTCGTGAACACATACAGTAATACAGTGAAAAGACAACATATGGACACCAGACCAGTTTAGTAAAATAAGTCATCTTTACTAACTTAACACAAGACCAAATGACAAAAATCCACAATACTGTATTTTAAAATAAGACTTTAAGATGGTAGAAAATAGCTTAGTTCAATGTAGATGGTAACTGCGTCACTTTACTCTCAAAGTAGTTTAGATGCGTCATGCAAAACAAACAAAAGGGTCGCAAGTAGTTGATGCGCCGTTCCTTACACTCAGGGGAATGGATGTGTTGGTTCCTTATTGCAGCGCAGGGGAGTTGAGGCTCGCTTCCTTACGGAGAGGGGAGTTAATGCTTCGTTTCTTACTGCAGCCCGGTGAGAATGCAACAAGATGGCACCTCGATTCGACGACCCGATGTGACAAAATGGCGTCTTTGATGCAATAACATTGGATGCGATGTGTGCATGCCGGCCGGCCCTGCGGGGAGCTTGGTAACTTCTGAGCCATGACAGACCCTGTGAAACACTTCTCTGGTGATGCAACAGCAACCTCTGCGGCGGCAACATGCTATTTCGGTGATGAGACACGCTTCTTCGATGATGCGACATCGAACTGCAGCGGCAGCACGTCGGCAATGCGACGGCAACTGCTGCAGCTGCGACACACTTCTCCACGTGGCGTTGAGCTTCCAGGTCCCAGCGACATGCATTCTTCTCAGAGGGCCCAAACAACAGAAGGCACCTATCTGCAGGCAGAATTCCCAGCAAGGGAATTCAGGGGAGCTGGTGGTGAAGTATTGTATCCCTGAGACTTCAGGCAGGAAGCAAGCACACTTCAAGCCCTTTGAGATTCTTCCTCAAGATTATGAACAATTCACAAAAGTCCTTTTCCTCTTTCCTTGGCAATAAAGTAACCACTGCAGGCCAACCCCAGAAATAGCAAAACAGCACAGGGGCAGTCTCCTCATTCAGCTTCCTTGGTTCTTCTCCTTGGCAAAGGTTCATTTTGATTCCCAGAAGTGAATGAAAGTCCTGGGTTCTGGGCCACAATATTTATACCAGTAAATCCTTTGTCCTCTGAAAGCAGAGCGTACCTGTGCCCAGCCAAATCCAGTTTTGTGTAGCTTCTTGCCAGGAGGTGGAAACAGCTTTGTTGACAGCAGACCTGGCCAAGGTAGCTGAAAGGAAATCTCCTCCTCCTACTCTCTATTCTATGAGGGCTCAGGTCAGTGAAAGGAAATCTCTGCCCCCCCCCCCACTCTCTTTTCAATGCAGGTCCTAATTCAGCCCAGCCTGACCCACCAGCCCCTGTCACTCACAAACCAGACATGGAATACACAAACCTAGCAGAGGCATGCTGGATGGTTAGGCAAGAAAATACCTACTTTACAAAAGTGGTATTTTTAAACACTGAATGTAAAAACCACCTTCAGTAAAAGATGTATTTTAACATTCTGAGTTCAGGCATACTAAACTCGGATTTCTACCTAGTTCCCTGAGTCAGTCTGTCAGGATTATAAAATGTTATAATCAAACGGCCCATTCTGGCCTATGGTAACAGGTAGTCTTGCAATAGTGAAAAACGAATTTGGCTGTAATTCACTATCAGGACATGCCACACACATCAGGGCATTTCCTACCTTTTACATACAATGCACCCTGCCCATGGGGGTACCTTGGGCCAACTTTAGGGGTAACTAATGTGTAGAAAAGGAAAGGTTTATGGACTGGCAAGTGGGTTTACCTGCCAAGTTGACATGGCAGCCCCAGGCTGCACACAGGCTCTGCAATGGCAGGCCTGAGCCACACTTTACAAGCTGCTTCTGTGGGTGGCACAACCAGTGCTGCAAGCCCACCAGTAACATTCAATTGACAGGCCCTGGGCGCACATGGTGCACTGTAATAGGGTCTAACAAGTAAATCCAATAAGCCAATCATGGGGTCTCTAATCCCTTACAACAATTTACAATAGGGAGCACTTGCACTTTGGCATTGAAAATCAGTGGCAAAGTGCCCAAAGCATCTAGACCAGCAAAACATAGCAGAAACACAGGAGGCAACGGCAAAAAATGGTTGGGAGACCCACGACAATGGTGCCAGGTCTAACACTTACATTGGTCTGAATCGTGCAGTAATTTTTTACATGAGACGACTTTGGCTAGAGAGTCAAGTTTTTGCTCAATGCGGCTCAGGAGCATGGTGAGTGTATCAAGGAGGCTATCCTGTGGGTGAACGGACAAGTGGAGAGTCCCAAGTCTGAGGTGGGTAGGCAATCCTCAAAGGAGGGAAAGGCAGTGACGCCAAGGTGGGTGGAATGGAGAGATTGTTTGGGTTGGGTGGGTTCAATGTGTCGAGTCATGGTTGTGTTTGAGGGGGGGCTCAGTGCTGTAAGGACTAGAAGGTGATCTGGCGCTGTCATGACAGGTGAGCACTTCTAGGGGATGTGTTGCTGTGTGATCGAGTGTAAGGGTAGGAGCAGTGGGGTATGGACTGATGCCTGGCTTGTCTTGTATCTGGACTTCTACATCTAGCTTACAATGAAATGTCATGATAATGTTCCTGAAACTGTTCAACTATAGAATGCAGTACACTAAACGTAATAACATGCACAAAAAACTCAAAGAGGTAGAACAACTCTGTCATGGGCTCACAATTCTCGAATTCGCTAAGCCATATTAGAGGACTCAACCTCACAACTTAAAAAACACGCCTAAACACAATCCTTCTAATAGTGAGCTTCTCCTCCATTCAATATTTTACAAGAGACAGTGCTCCAAACTATAGTCTAACCACTCTGGAGCCGGACCTGAATGGAATTTCCCTCTCTCTACAGTGACCAATCTGTCAGGCAGTGATAGACCAGACAGTGTGCATTTCTAACTAATGCTGTGTAGTAGACCAATGTCACAAGCTAGCAATACTAAAAAGAAAACATTACATAAGCAGTGAAATGAAGTTGCATTACCCACATATCAGATACATCATCCCAGCTAGCGTTGCAGCAGAATCCCTCTTAGTTATCCTTAGCAAAATTATTAGTGAAATCTTAAGATGCCAAATGGAAGAGGTCGGTTCTGGGCACTGAAGGTTCAAATGTGCCTTTGGAAGGAATCCCAAAAAGTTAGAAGGCATGATATAAATATTTCCTCCAAGTATCCAGTGGGTAAGAATGATGTAAAACTACTATAGAACTGAAGTGGTGACATGAAGGAAGGAAAACTGGGAATGACAAAAGAGGAGCAAGAAATGGCAGTGCACCAGATGTGGATTTTGCAGAAAAATCAAATATCAAAGGAACAACCCCAAATGCAGCACCCGATCATCTGCCCGGCTATCTTTGGGGTGCCTGTCACTTATACTCTATAAGCTATCCAGACCATTAGAACAACACTGATGCATGCAGGAGCATCAGGACAGTATGCTTAATTAACCACTGTGGCCGAAACTAAGTAAGTCTGATCAACACTCAATCCATCCAGAACCATGCTGGAGACTCCACTTCTGACAGTTAATGCTATGTACTTAGCCAGACTAAACTTGGTTTTGAGATCGGCTTGCCATCTACTAAGGACGTATCTATATCGGCCAGACAAGTCAACAATTTGACTCCATGTTTTTCGCAACTAATCACGAAATATAGACCTGCTGGACCATTACCAACAACCAGTCATGACCCAGAAACCTATATGAGAACATTAACTTGGCACTGCACAACTTGCTCCCCGCAAAATAATTTCTCGACTGCGGGGCTCAGAACAGGAGTAGTTGAGTGCTTCACCTATAATAAACTGGAAAGCGAGAATAAAGGTATGCAATGAATATGGTAATTAGGAGGTTTAACACATTAAGCCATAGTCTGCTAGAGGTCCAACTGGCCAAGCTGGAATTGTGTCCCCTAACCCCTGCAGGTTCGGATTCCATACTGGGGGCCTCACAGTGATGGGCTGGTGGACCCCCAAACATAAGGGCAAGCAGAACTCCAATATTTATTTATTTATTTAACATTTGTATTGCGCATTGTATCATCCCCAGGGGGATCTCACAGCGCTTAGGCATGACAGCAAACAGAGACCACGAGCAACGCAAACCCCTAAAACATCCAGGTCTTTAAGCTTTTTTTTAAGCGTCCCAGAGAGGTACAGCGACATATATCTTCCAGCAGCCTATTCCAATGGAATGGAGCCAGATAGGAAAATGCACGTCCTCCCATTCTGTTTTTATTAATTCTGCAAGGTACTAGCAGATTTTGATTGCTTGACCTGAGGCGGCGACCGGGACATAAGGCCTTGTCTTCTTCCTTAAGTAAGCTTGCCCCAGGTCTCGAGTTGTCTTAAACACCAGTGTGAGGAGTTTAAAGACTGCTCTTTTCTTTACAGGCAGCCAATGTAGGGCTTGCAGCAAAGGTCGCGAAGGGGAGCGTCTGGGTTTGTTCAAGACCATTCTTGCGGCTGTAATACACCACTCAAACACACTACAATGGATTTTAACAACACTAACCAGAACTAACTAAAAGCAACAGAGAAATAATCGAATTGTGTGATTGGAGGAAGGCTGAGCAAAGGCGGGGCAAGAGTACTAAGCAGCTAAAAAGTAGGGGAGGGTGGAGAGAGCATCTAGTCTGACAAAGAGAGTTTACAAAAGTGAGTCAAAGTTTTTCTGCAAGAGATGAAAAAAGATAAGATTAGGAAAACCTTAAAGTTAAATCTGTTGGATCCCTCTGCATCATAGCCACCATCAACCTTGAACTGCCACTGTTCCACTTGTGTCTTTGGTGAGCAGGATGGATAATGGAATAGATCCAGATCTGACATGTCTTTAGTAGTTCGGTTGATTCATATAACTTCATAGTTATGCTTTGGGATAGTTTAATAAATGTAAAGTTATATTAACTGTAGACACTATCCTGTGTTCCATTCTCAGACTGCCACTAGAATGTTTTGTAGCACAGTTTTGTCACTGGTTCGCAGCGATCTGCTTCACTATTTCGAGTTATATTTTAAAACAAAAGTTTTGCATGGGTATTCTAAAGTAGAAAAAATAATTTATTCTGCCTGATTACACTTACATTGGCATCAAAATCATTTCACATGATTTTCTGTATTCTGCATAATGAATTGTAATTCTCCCTTGCTGAACATTAGCTGAAATACGCCTCAACAGGTAGCATGTTTCTTCACTCACCTGTTATAGGTTCCTTCTGATGTGAGTCGTCACCCACGTTTTTGAGGTGCTGTTCAAGCATGTAGCCTTGTTGAAAAGAGAATCTGAGATTGTTTTCACGCTGGCAAGGCAAAAGCTCACGCCAGCATTGCACCAGTGCCAGCTACAGCTGGTTGGTTTCACAAGTCTGCATGCTTCAGGCGCTTCTGCCTTGCAGCTGGCATGGCATGGCTGGAGCTCGACTTTTGTCCTTGCACTGTCCTACTCCAGAAGATTATGGCAAAGGCTGGGATTCAAGATGTTTCCTTGTGTGCGGACCACTTTCTCAAACACTCCGACGGGGAGAGGTGGCAATTGCAAAATTATTCTAATTCTGAGAATGCTTTGTAAGAGGGTGATCTTCTTGCCAATCTCAGAATTAGCATCCATTATCCGATAGAACTATCACCACAGGATGCAGATGCTGCTGTTTGTTGAAGCGGTGTATGAGGAAGTGCTTATCTCCAGGTAAATGAAACTGCTATTCTCCTCAGTTAGGTCACTAAATGTAAGTTACAAGTGAAATACTTTTGAAGTTTGGTTAAGTAATTTGACGTTCAAAAGCAACACTTATTTTTATTGTTAAATTAATTTTGGCCATACACAGAGGAAGACATAGATGTCAGGTAATACATGGACCTCAATATCCTGTTTTCCTGCTTTACATGGAGCTCACACTCAGCTCTGCTAGTGCCCACAGATCTAGACTTAATACATTGGTTATTGTCCTACTTAGTATTCTCTGCCTGCACCTTTGCCCCGAGGGCATCAGTTGGTGTAGCAGACTCTGAAATGTTAAATTTACTATTCTAACACCAAGAATATTTGGGGAAAGAGCAACCTTACTCCAAATATTCCAGTGACCCTATTATGTATAGGGTGCACTTTCCCTGCTGGCGCCCAGGGCACCTTAAAACAGGTGCACCAGGGTCAAACAGGAAAAGTGCGCCCAATTACAAAGAATGTGTAACAGCAGGGCAGACACGAACTTGTGCAGCCCTGGGGGCAGCGCATTCAAGAACAAAACTTAGCAGCTTTGAAACAGATGTTCCATGTTTCATTGTGCAGGTGGCAAACCACCTGCGCTTTTAAAAGGGTTTAGAGATCCCCTTGCAGGCAGGGGCAGCGAGTAACTGCACCCACCTACTAGGGGATGTCTGAGAGGTCTACAGGACCCACTATCCCCCTCCAGAGGGATGCTATCAGGGGGCGCACGACAGTGCGCCACTGTTCGTGTGCCCCCTGACAGCTTCTTTACCTCTGCGCACGGGTCTATAATACGGCATTGATGCTGAGGCAGAAAGATTCCCTCATTTGCATGGGGCCAGGGAATGCCCTCTTGAGAAAGTGATGGCACTGTATGTGCACCAGTTCTTTCAGTATAGCAAAAAGGGCCGCGCAACATCTGCAGCCCCTTCTATAATACCAAAGAGCCCCAGGGCCGTGCAAAGAAGTCACAAACGCATGTTGCGCCCCCGAGCACTTTGTGTAATACGGTCCCTAGAGGCTTATTTACTATTTTAACTCCAGTCCTTGAATATTTTGGGGAAAGTTACAAATTCCCCAAGTGTGTTTAGCAAGGCCTGAAAAGTAGTAATGTTGAATTGCAGAAAGTGCTGCAGCTCAGGACAAAAACACTAGGAATACCAGACTTGTTTCGCTCCCTACTACGCTCCTGCTTTTCTAGGATCTTGCTTGCATTTCTGGTAATGTACTTCAATTCCGACCTATCACCTGATGTTCTTTTAGCCATGGGCTCTATTCTTAGCAAAGCACTCTACTTTCATAAATTATTCCCACTTACTAGTGGGGTCCACTAAAACAGTTAGGAGGACAAGGAGCTAGAATGCCCCCTCGTTTGGTTCTGTAAAAACACATACTCTTGCTCCTCTGGCAGCGTATGTAACCTTGTCCTGGCCGGCTGAACTACAACTAGTAAGCAAACTTGGGGTACCTCTTTCAGTAATCTGAAGACAGGTCACTAACCCCTGAGTTCCATGTGTTAATTTAGGGTTCATTAATTATTTTGGTATTAATATAGTTGTAATTAGTTATGGATGTCTACAATTATGTTTTAGCATGAATGAATGTAATCGTTTATAATACAATGTTTATTTTCGTTTTAGACTGTAGATGGCAGTGCCACTCTATCTACAAACATTTGCTTTGTTTTCTTTACTTATCCTTTTTACGGCTGCTTGACAGTGGAACAATAAACAAGCATTGGAAATGCAATAGGGCTAGCATTAGGAAAGTTTGAGCTATTGGTCTTATAAATGATTTTTTTTATTTATGTGTTATTTTTTAAAATAGCTAAATTAATAGCTTTGTCATTTACAATGCCAATAGTTAGAACTTTCGCAAATGTGACACCTATAGCATTTGCAATGCAACATGTTTTGTATTTACGTGACTTAGATGTACTGATATTACAAATAACAATGGCTTTTAATTTTTTTAAATAATTAATACTTACATAAGTTATTTAATTTGTACCGGCAATAGCTTAGACTTTTGTAAATAACTTTTGTGAAGATTATTTTCGGTGTTTTTTATTGTGACGAAAATCCAAGAACAGAAGTGAAATATTAACATCTTTTTGTGATTTGTAATAAAGCGTGAATGCTTGAAAACAGCTTGAAACATTGAAAGAACATATTTGAACCAGTGATGCTGTAGTTGCGCTGAGTGATGCGGCAGTTGCGCTGAGTGATGCGGCAGTTGCGCTGAGTGATGCTGTGGTTGCGCTGTGTGATGCAGTGGTGGTGCTGGTGGTGCTGAGTGGTGCTGCTGAGTGATGCTGTGGTGGTGCTGAGTGGTGCTGTGGTGGTGCTGAGTGATACTGTGGTGGTGCTGTGTGATGCAGTGGTGTTGCTGAGTGATGCTGGGGTGGTGCTGAGTGATGCTGGGGTGGTGCTGAGTGATGTTGGTATTATTACAAACATTTTGCTCATGTCCGAGTAGAATACACAACCAATTAACTTGATAAGAAAAACATGGAATTGTGAAAACAAAACAATAATAACATTCATACAGTATGTGCAAATATTAAAGAATATTCGAGATTTACACCAGCAGACATAATTTACATAAAGCAATCTCTGTGGCCCTACGTCTTAGCGCTAGTTGAGGGATTGCTGCCACAAGGGTAGCATACTTTTACTCTGTGGGATTAGTTTATATAAATAAAGCCTCCTCAGAGAAATGTAACATTTTATGGAGAACCCTTTGTGGAAAAAAGAGGAAAAGCAGACACGTTTCCAATCCCGTTGATGAGTCACAGGATTCTCATCAGGGCTGGAGCACGGTGTAACCGGTTGATTAAAATTAGTGAAAAAACTGATTACCTAAAATTACAAGCCTTTCTCGTTTTTTTACATGGTAATCATGTGTGTTAACTTTCGAGCTTCTTATTGCTGCTGTGTTCTTGTGATTTTTGGAAGCAGTCTAAGGAGTGGTAGCTGTGAGGGGTGCTGGATAGCAAGTCTAAATACGTCACCAGGCGAACTCAATACTTCCAATATACCGTCAACATTAAGAGTGAAACGCACACCATTTTGGCATGAATGCCTCGCTAGTGTCGCCTGGCTTTGTGCTGTGTCACGGTAGGGAGATTTATGGTGGGAAAACAAAGGCTTGGAAATATGAGTGATGAGCAGAGCAGTAAGGTAAGCAGAGATTAAAGCAAGAGGAAAAAATGATGAATTTGCCCAATGGAAACTCGCCCCCCACTAGAAAGTTTCTTCAGTGAGGGAAAGGAAGAATAGGGGAGAGTAAGGGTGACGAGACACACGGGGAGCAGCAGCCTTTGATGTGCTCCTCAGAGAAATGTAACATTTTTTGGAGAACCCTTTGTGGAAAAAAGAGGAAAAACCAACGTGTTTCCAATCACGTTGATGAGTCACAGTATTCTCATCAGGGCTGGAGCACGGTGTAACCTGTTGATTAAAAACAGTGAAAAAACTGCTTACCTAAAATTACAAGCCTTTCTCGTTTTTTTACATGGTAATCATGTGTGTTAACTTTCGAGCTTCTTATTGCTGCTGTGTTCTTTAATTTTAGGACATGAAAAAGCGCGAACATCTAGTGCAAGTATCACATTAAGTGTGTGTCACACTTCATGTACTAGAGTCAAATACGAATTTTGACTTACGGTGTTTTGACGAGGAGGGGGTTGAATGTTTTTGCAGTTTTGTATCTTCTCAATGGCTTCTTAAATATGGCATTTGTGCATGTAAACAGCATTTGTGAATGCCTCTGTTTACATGCATTGGTACATTAAATCCAGCCCTGTTGGATTTGGGGGTACTTGCTTTCATTGTGGTGGTCACTGAGTGTATACAGCACAGAAATTCCATATGAAAGAGGTCATTTTGAGCGATGGGAGATGGTACCTCTGTTGGTCACGTGACTTCTCCCAGTAATGGTGAAATGGAATCCCAATCCGAAAGGATTGAAAGCCTACATTTTTTGCAGCAAGTAAACTGGTGTTCCAGGCCCAGTGATTTATGGAAGCAGTCTAAGGAGTGGTAGCTGTGAGGGGTGCTGGATAGCAGGTCTAAATACGTCACCAGGCAAACTCGATACTTCCAATATACGTCAATATTAAGAGTGAAACGCACACCATTTTGGCATGAATGCCTCGCTTGCGTCGCCTGGCTTTGTGCTGTGTCACGGTAGGGAGATTTATAGTGGGAAAACAAAGGCTTGGAAATATGAGTGATGGTCAGAGCAATAAGGTAAGCAGAGATTAAAACAAGAGGAAAAAATGACGAATTTGCCCAACAGAAACTCGCCCCCCACTTGAAAGTTTCTTCAGAGAGGGAAGGGAAGAATAGGGGAGAGTAAGGGTGACGAGACACACGGGGAGCAGCAGCCTTTGATGTGCCGACCGGCCGCGGGCAGTGAATAATTAGGGGAGGAGAAATGCCAGAGCGCATCCCCCAGTAATGGTGTAATGGAATCACAAACCGAAAGGATGAAAGCCTACATTTTTTGCAGCAAGTAAACTGGTGTTTCAGGCCCAGTGATTTAGGGAAGCAGTCTAAGGAGTGGTAGCTGTGAGGGGTGCTGGATAGCAGGTCTAAATAAGTCACCAGGCAAACTCGATACTTCCAATATACCATCAACATTAAGAGTGAAACGCACACCATTTTGGCATGAATGCCTCGCTAGTGTTGCCTGGCTTTGTGCTGTGTCACGGTAGGGAGATTTATGGTGGGAAAACAAAGGCTTGGAAATATGGGTGATGGGCAGAGCAGTAAGGTAAGCAGAGATTAAAGCAAGAGGAAAAAATTACGAATTTGCCCAACAGAAACTCGCCCCCCACTTGAAAGGTTCTTCAGTGAGGGAAGGAAAGAATAGGGGAGAGTAAGGGTGACGAGACGCACGGGGAGCAGCAGGCTTTGATGTGCCAGCCGGCCGTGGGCAGTGAATAATTAGGGGAGGAGAAATGCCAGAGCGCACGCTGGGGGAAGCTTGTGGGAGGGAGGCTGGTGGCTTTGATGCGTGCACACGCTTTTTTCACAGGCACAGCATCAAATCGCCAGTTTGGTAAAGCTCTCGTTAAGCCTCAATATGTCTCAACATCTGCAATTCGCAAGCGCATTGGCAGAGGTCGAGCCCTGAAAACCCTTATGAGATCAAAAGAGCATCCACAATCACTACTGAGAGAGGGGCTTTAGCTCCACCAACATGTTGATGCCCTTGATTGCAACATTTGACTGGGCAGAAGTTGTGTGTTTCCACTGAAAAAGAGCAGTGTTAAAGTTAAAAGGCATTTATGGGTGGGTTTGTAATAAAGTATGCAGAGATGTATTTTGTTACATGGAATCTTACTGATTAAAATAGTATGCAAGGTGTTGGAATAGCCCTTATTGCAGGGGCACCCCCAAACATTTTGCTTTACTCCTCCAACTTTTTGTTGAATTCGTTTTTTTGGGCCTTGGGACTCTATGCACATTACCACTGCTAACCAGCGCTAACGTGCTTGTGCTCTCTCCCTATAGCATGGTAACATTGGCTTATACCCAATTGCAATTTTTAATGTACAGAAGTCCCTCGCACAGTGCACTACAGGTCCCAGGGCCTATAAATTAAATGCCACTAGTGGGCCTGCAGCACTGATTATTCCATCCACTTTAGTAGCCCTTTAAACAGGTCTCAAGCCTGCCTTTCAGAACCTGTGTGTCCATTTTAAACTGCCATTTTGATCTGGAAAATTAAACCTTTTGCCAAGTCAAAACCTTCCTTTTTAATGCATTTAAGTCACCCCTAGGACAGGCCCTGGAAGGCCCAGACGCCAGGGAGCAATGCATTTAAACAGCAGGACATGTGCCTTAAATTTTTACAAGTCCTGGTAGTAAAAAAAACTGTTACATTTGTTTTTTACTACTGCAAGGCCTATCCCTCCCATAGGATAACACCGAGATTGCATTATTACATTTTATACGTTTAATTCCAAAATGGGAAGATATGTCACTTTAATTTAGGTGTCTCTGGAATCACAATTTTAAATCCCAAGTTAGAATGAAGTCATATTTTAAATTGCAATTCTGAAAATGACACTTTTAGAAAGTTAGCATTTTCTTGCCTTAGCCATTTGGTGCCTGCAGCCTGCCTCTGGTCACATGACTGGGTGTAGTTGGCAGTTGGGCTTTGTGTATTCCTCCTACACATCCACCCACAAAGGAAGCTCAGAGGTGTGACTGAATGGGACATCACTGGCAGGATGGGAGGGAGTTTAGCCCAGCCTCTCTTGCACCTGAATAGGGTGTGCCGTCTCCACACAAAGGGGCTACATACTCCCTGCAGTTAGTCAGGAGCCAGAGAAGGGAGAACATTGGTGCAATTCAAAGGCGTGCCTCTAGGCGCTTCTCCCCACTTAAAAAGGCACAGCTATGTATAAAGAAGGACCTCAGACACCACCACCTCAGTACACATCAGGACTTGTGGATACTCTGCCAGGAAGGAGGACTGCTGTGCTGCTGAAGGAGTGCCACTCTGCCAGACTCCTGCCTTCCTGTGCTGACGTTCTACTTGCTGCCCTCTTGCCTGGGTGAGGACTGGACCTGCAGCTCTAGAAACCAGAGTGACTCCAAGGTCTAGCTGGCTGGCCTCCTGAGCTAAAGCCTCAGAGACACAACAGGCTTCCAACCACCTTGCACCTAGACTCTGCCCTCTGTGAGTCTACCCTGCCAAGAGGCGCTATCCAGACCTGGACCCTTGGAAGTGGGCAGGTGGTGCTTGCCAGTAGAATCAAAGCATCTTCTCTGCTGGGAGACGCATCCCTGAGCAAATGCGGGGCATCTACCCTGCAGAGCCGCGAATCCCAGAGATCTGATGCATCACTGCTGCTGCGTGGATTGGATCAGTCACAAAGACCTGCATTGTCTCTGCAGTCCTCAGAATCAACACATCACTCCAAGCGCATCCACAGCCCAAGTCTTCACATTTTTTGGCAACTACAGCCTCAATATCAGACTATGCATCAGTCTCTCGCAGCTCCTCGGAACCGACGCATAGCTTTGGCTGCGCCATGCATCTTCAACGCAAATCCACACAAAGCACTGCAACAAGGATTTATAGTACTCTGCTTAGTGGACCTAACGGGGTCCCTATAGCTGGCCCATCGCAGTGGGCCTAAACTTGTGACTTTGTCCCGGTCCAGTGCCAACTGATACCCATAGTTGGCACTTTGTGCGTTTTAGTGCTATTTTCATTAAATATTTGAAAATTCAATACCTCCATTTCTAATAATAGGGATTTTGTCATTTTGGTCTTGATTTACTTATTAAAAATGTCTAACTTTGTTGTCAGCTCCTTTGTGCTGTGCTTTCGCTGCTTCACTGTTTGAAGTGTCACACAAATACTTTACACCTTGCCTCAAATTAAGCCTGCTGTTCCGCACCAAGCTACCAAGGGGAGCAGAGGTTAATTTGGGGTTTGCTTGTGCCTTATCCGGACAAGGATTGTGGTTGCTGCTTAAACAGGGCTTACACCCCAGTCAACCAACTCAGTTTCTAACACAAGGGTTTTGGTACTGGTCACACCCTCCGGCAACTGTGGCACGCATTGCACTGTGATCATCATTGCTGGATCCTTTTAGAAGAGTTAGTATTTTTTTTTGGGTTAGTATTTTTTTTGCATACTGTAATTTGCATATATTTGCAGTTTTTATGACTATGTCTGATGCTAGCCATGTGGGAAAGCTCGAGCTCTACACAGGAGGCTTGAGCGGTCTACAGTGACAAGTCAATGACAATGGCTATAGGCCTGATTGGTTCACTGTAACAATTATTACATAGGTCTTATATGTTTAGTATGAAAAGTTACGACAAAGGTTGATTTATTAGGAAACATTTTCAAAGCATTAGATTGTTAGTACACTGTGTTCCAGGCAGTGATCAGATATTTTGTTACATAAAATCTCACAGATTACCATAATAGGCAAGAATTAAACTGAGGCTGCCCTCTGACATACCCTGGGGGAAGATTTTCTCTGTAATTACAATTGGTAGGCCCTTCGAAAAAAAGCTGTATATTGTTTTGCGGGGGAGGTATCACGAAGGCAATAGGCATTTATTTATTATGAAACACGTTAAAGCCAATAGACCTATATGAGAGGAGCGTTAGTGTATCATGTTAAAGCCTGAAGACTTTGTAACATGGAAATGCAGATCTCAGTTAGCACTGGTTTTGGTGTTGGACAACATTATGGTAACAAAGAGCTCTTGCAGTTGTGTGCCACAGAGGGAGTTCAACAAAATAGAAGTGAAAGGGAAAGTATACTTCAACTGAGATGTCCGGATTCCCACAAAATTACAGATCTCAAATCTGAATTCCAGTTTGAGATCATTAGAGGACGAGATCAATAGAGGAATAGCCGAGATCACATTTAGGTGGATAGCATTATTCACCTGACACCATGTATGTTGCCTTTGAAAAAAAGAATGTAAGAAAGCACGAGCGCACACATGTATATCATATAAAAAAATAAAAACTATATAGGTAGAGAGGTGTTTGGGGTAGGCTCACTTCTGCCATTAGTTTTTAGGAGTGTCATTTCTGCTCCACTTCTATGCATGAAAGCATACATCATAGGTGTAATAAATTTGCCTTTTCTGCGTGGTCACCTCATATTTTTTGTATTTTGCTGGTTCCTACACTTTTGCTGGCTTTAGATCTCAGTGCACTTTAACCCTGGTAACCAGTAGGAAAACGCTTCTGCTGCCCCATTTTGACAGAATTGGTATATTCCTAACCGCTATATTTAACTTACTTACAAGTAGCTAGTATATGGTGCAAACTGTACCCAAGGCCAGTACGTTAAATATCACTAGTTGACTGCAGCACCTATTGTGCCCTCCGCTACAGATACAATATGGCTTCGTGCCTACCAGGGTAGCCTGGCTAGAAGTATAAAAATAGCAATTCAACCTGTCAAATTAAACTCTTTTGACAGGTCAAAACAGAACTTTTAAATATTAATAAATCACCCAATGTAGGCCTTGTTACCCAAAAGGCAGGGAGCATGGTATTCGAAAGTACATGTAAAAATTTAAATGTGAACATGTCCTTACAGAGACAAGCCCCCAAAAGCTATTTTTCTTTGTGGCAAACCTAGCAGTTCTATGTAGAAAACCACACTACAGATTAAAAATCATAAAACCGTATCTCAGGAATAGATCGACCTTGGAAGTCTGCTGCTACAGACCGACAAGAAGAGAGGAGGCATATATGCTCCACAACTTGTGTAATATGGACACACCATTTACAAACATTCAGGTTGGTGATGTCACCAAACCGCAACCCGGAGGAACATTAACAAAAACGTAATTTAATTTCAGTCTGTTAAAGTGGTCTCTAGTTTGTCTGCAATGTAGCATGCTCCCTATTAATTCCCCAGAAATAACCCAGTGACTCCAGCATCATTTGGCTGCATCAGATGTGCCACTATAGGGAACAATGGAATAATGTTTCTGCCAGCGATTCCATAAACTGCAGGAAAAAAAGTCAAGCATGACTGAAAATAACTGCCAATAACACTAATCCCACCCCAACAAATTGTACTCAATGTTCAACATTCAGGCATAAAACCATTATTCTCTCACTCCCCAGTCAAGCCAGCGCCTACCAGAACAGTTGCAACATTCAAACACATCCATCCAGTACAAACAGGTGCTTAAAAGTTGCTCCTCTCTGTTCTTTGTGGAAATCATAAATAGGCTCACATCTGTCTAGAGGTGAAAACAATAAAGATTAGGGACAAGAATTTATTTTCGAGGTCCATTTAAGTCAATATTTCTCATGGTATTCAGGCGGGAGACTGATGACATCGGCAGATCATGATCACTAGAAATATGGGAGTCAAGATATCTAGAAGAACACTTAAGCTGGAAACTACTGTGTAAAATTGGATTCAATTATGAAAAGAGCTGACAGAGAATATCTACACTATACAGCTATCTGAGCAGAAAAAGTTACTTGGCCATGTGAACTGATTTGCAAAACACAAACTTGTGTTACAGTTGAAACCGCGAAAGTACCATTGTGTCACTGGCGGAAGTACCGAGGAACCGGGGGGAGGGGGAGAGTGATACAGGTGGTGGTTTTTGGACACAATATGATCTGCCCATGTATGTACAATGAATTGCCAATTATTCTCTGCTAATTGAACACTGCTATGTATTTTGCGAGTCTGTAGTTAAAGTTTTCCCCAAAAAAGTACCATTGTGCAATTACCATTGATATAGTTGTGTAAATGTAAATCACTTTTGCTACGATACTTTACTGTGCAAAGATTTTATACTGTGTATGTTATGGACTGTGCACTAAGATGATAAATTATTTTCTGCATCACCAAAACACGTGTCACAAAGCATACAGATGACTGAAAATATTTAGTAGAGCACTGCTCAAGAATGATTAATTGATCAAAGAAATCAGAAGACTTATGTTAATAGTTATGTTACACCCTCTTATAAATTTATGGGACAGCCAATGTGACCTGCACCCACTAATTTGAAGAGCAACCTAATCATAAAAGCCACCACCCATCTATTTCGCCATAGCAGTAACTTTGGAAGATCACTCATTGCAGATTGGATATTACACAGAAGACTTTTATTCCACTCCGTCAATTTACATAGGACTTGTGTGACTGTATAGTGAGCAAAATATTGCATTGAATGGTATAACTAGAGTAAAAAAAATAAAATCAAAAAAAAATAGATGTCTCTAGGTTTACAGATACCTCAAAACATTTCTGGTTTCCACGATTAGACAGAACAGTTTGTGCAAGGTTAGCCATAAGCTGCAGGTTTCTGCGTTTCCAACACCAGTATTGAAGGATAATGTGCAACATGACTCAATGAGGGGGGGCTAGAAGTGGCCAGCATTGGCCGAGTCAGGGTTTGGTTAATTAAGCAAGTGTGTAAGGGGAGTGGGAATATGAGGGAGCCGCAAAAATGGACATCGGGCAGCATGAGAAAAGAGAGGGAGCAGCATCAGACCGGGTAGGCATAACACAGGGGAGGAGTGAGGGATGAGAGAGACTGCAGCGTGTGCATGTTGAAAAGTAAAAAAAGTACATGCAGGAGTCTACAGCTAGGGAAGGATACTGTACGCTGCACTAGGCCCATGCTCCAAAGCAGGATGGGCATTGGAAGGCCTGACGGAAGCAGGAGATATTAGCCAATCAGAAGGAAAATGACAAGAGTGGTACTGTAGCCAACCAAAGAAGGTAATGGGAGGGATCGCTGTCCGTTTTTCTGCTTTTGTGTTACCAATAAATTTTGCAGACAGCCTATGTGCACTATAGGCGAACCCTAAAAAGACCATCTGTAAACATGGTTCTGATCTAAGGCACGTGGAGCTGCAATAAAATCCTAAGCAAACTAGACGTATATGCAATGCAGGTTTAGAACTACCACCATGTCTACTCGACTTTCAAAATGCTTCAGTAAGCCCCCTCCTGTTCAACGAGAAACAAACTAATACAGCAATAATCATGTAAATAAACTGTACAGTAAATGTAGCTCATAAACCAAACCAAGCAATAAAAGTGTTCATAGGTTTTAATCATATGTTCAATCAACCATAGTTCAGATTACACAATGACTACACATACGTGATTAACAAATGTTTTAAGTTTAAGTTGTCGTAGTCACCACATGAGGAACATGGCCGTTTGACACCGAGAGGGCACTCTGGTGCAACACGGAGGAGCAATACATAAAGTTAAAAGGGGTAAACAGCAGTACAATCATACTTTCAATATTTGTTTCTTCCTGTCGTCTCTATAAACAAAACAGCCTCGAGAAATGTTTTCATCACATTTCTTTTGGAATGGAGAGAATGCAGCAAAGGGTTGGTTTCCCACAGTTGCTACACCTTCCTAGTGATACCAGAACTGTGGAGATAATCATTTACCAACTGGATGACTTTGCAACAGGAGTACCAAGACCCATTACACCAAACGGTGGGCAGAAACATACCATAACCCATGTGTAATATAGAAAGTTGTAAAGCACTTGATTGGACAAAACTAGTTAACTAGACTAATATCATAGAAACATTCTCCATGATCATCAGTGTGTTAATTTCTCACTTTTGGTATGGTCAATATAAGTTCTTTGGCACCTATTTTGTTTCATAGGAACCAGGTCTGGACAAGCCAAACTGCAAGTTGCACCACTGCGTGAACAGTACTTACTTTTTAGCATACAAACATGCATACGCTGAATTCTGTACACAATCCTACAAAACGCAAACTAAAAATCAAGAATTTCTAAATCAGCAAACATCTTTAAAAAAATGCAAAAAAATTAAAAATTTTAACTATACAGTTATTCAGCCTTTTGTTCAATACAAACATCCAAAACAGTAGTTAGAAAAATATTATGCAAAAATATAATCTTTTAGAAAAGATAGGGGAACTGCAGAACATAAATTTACAAGAAATGAATGCTTAAAAGTAAATGGAATAAAAGCTACCCACGTACATTAAAGTTTGCAGTCCAGACAATGGGAATCATTTAAAAAGAAATATGTACACGAGAATGGCTAAGAAATAGAAAAGATATTAAACAGTACACAACAAAATATTGAGAGGCTAGTCTGATTCGCCAACCTGGGCAGAGTCATAAACATGTAATTTGTTCAGGTGGAAAAAAGCCTTCGGAAGCTGCCCAGAAAACCGAACAAATATTTTAAGGCATCACACCTGCAATGGAGATGTTGTAAAGTGCAATATAAATAAAGGCCGGCGAATATGTAAAATGCGACCAAGATCCAGAGGCCAAAATGGTCTGAATCAGAAGTTTATAATATTCACGAACAAGCATTTTGTTCAATGTACATTTTAGACAGGGAAATTGCCATTGATTTCGCCAAGTCTTCATCTCGCTGTCTCTGGGCTTGTGTTTGTTTCCTCCAGTTTTCATACTCGGGGTTGGGCAGATGACAATCAAACACTGCATCATAGTGTCCATTGCTGAGCCAGCTCAGCCAAATGCTGGGCCTGGAGGGGTCATCGGGACCGAGGTAGTGCACCATGGTGGACACAGTGGGGCACTCGGGCCTTCCGCCTGTGGTGAGGCAGATGTTCACGTTCAGCATCTGACTCATGGCTAGCAGCTCGGGGTAGCCCGCCCACGCCCCATCCTGAGCTGCGCCGATCAGGAAATGTCCAGCGTCGCCCTCGATTAGAGGGTTAAATTCCTCCAGGTGGTCTGCCACATGATACACAGTCTGTTCCCTCAGCTGCTTATGCATACTCTGATCCCCATACATGGCCTTGCTGATGGCACGGTACAGACAGTTGCCGTCGGGAATGATGCTGAAGCGGAATCTGCCTTTCTGCTGCAGGTAGCAGTCCTGCTGCTCCAATTCGGCTAAATACAAGGCGTGCTTCTGGCTGGCCTCGGACAGGGGCCCTCGGGGTTCGGGCCGCGCCTCTTGGTCATTCTCCTGTCGCTTGTAAGAGAGTCCCTGTACCTCCAGATGCCGGTTTTCAGAATGTTCCGCATCCAGACCAATGTCTGTCTGATTAGGCCCGTGAACGGGCAGGTCGGGCTCCTCCATTGCTTCCTCCTCGCCGCCATGTTGCTGGACCAGCTCGCTTAGCCAAGCGGCGTTGCGGACGCCCTCCGCCCCTCGAGCGTCTAGGTACCTGCTGTCCAAGGGCAAGGCAGGGTCCCCTCCAGTGATGGTCGTCGAGGCCATGGTTTCACCGATGATGCGGATGGGCACTATTCTTTCCACTGGCCGCACGGTTATGCGAGCACTGGAAGTGAACGGCCCTGGCCCGCCCGTGCCGTCGTGAGGCAACAGCTCGAAACAAGAGGAGAACGCAGGCATGGTGGTAGATTGTTGTGTTGCTGGAGGGCAGTCAGCGGAAGACGAGCTGGAGGTTTTGAAGACCTGTTCGGGGTAATGAGTCAATACGCTGCTGTAGAGCTGCATTTCTTAGCCTTGCCCAGAGCCCTTATTTATACCCCGCTCCCAACAGCACTCGAGGTTGGGTAAAAATAAACAATGTCCTCAGCGGCGACGCACGGTCACCGCCTGAGAATAGTGTGTGCGCAATGCAATGCACGGCGGGAAGGCCTAATCCCGATTTCTGCACGGGACCAGCCCCGCCCTCTACCGTTTAGCCACTGAGTCCAGGATATGGCTGCGGCTTAGCCGCCTAAAACACTAGACTGGAGCGTCGGCCATGTTAGGTGTAAACACAGTGAGGAACGTCCTAAGCAAAGGAGGAGGGGCAAAGGGAGGCTGCCTTCTGTAGGTCACCGATGATGTTTTGTCATTCTAACATGGCCGCCGCGAGGCTATTGACAACACTATTACGGAATTCTGTGCGCGTTGTAGTCTTTCTATGACGTCAATCAAAGCATTACGCGGCCGACGCAGTATTCCCGAGTCTTCTGGAAAACGTGGACACGCCCCCTCACTTGCAAAAAGGTTACGTCATTCCCAATTATCGCGTCGTTGTTGACAGGGTAGCTCATATCTCAGGACTCGAGAATGTTAACACGCTGTGCTACCTGCTACCTTGGAACAAACCGTAATATACGTAAACCCTGCAGCCACATTTTCACAAGAAATAGGACGCATACAAACGTGTGTTTAGCCGCTCTGTTTTTCATCTCCTCGTTGTTGATTTATGTTGTTGGTCGGCCGCATGTAGTATCCCTTATAATTTAAATAATTATAGCAAATACAGTGCTTTATTCTCTGATTCTGCTACTACATACATGTCAATATCTGGAAACACGTAAGAGGGTGTTAAACAATATACAGAAAAATAATTTGTTAACCTGGAGTGGAGGAAGTTTTAAAAAGGTGCAAGGTTGAGTATGATCCGACATACTTGTGGAGTTCACGTAGGTTTATTCTTAATAGGAGCAAGCAGGCACAGGCAGGTACAACAGCTAATCTCAACAGTCCCCGTACCCTCCCACATTCCAATCTATTACATTGTATTCTAATAATTTATTGTGTATTCTCTTACATCGTATTCTAATAATGACGTAGAGTGTTTTTATTAATGACAACACGCCCCCTTCCTTTTTTTAACAACCGTATTCCAATAAAAACATAACATAACACTATAATAATAACACAATATAACACTATTATATATATATATATATATATATATATATATATATATATATATATAGAGAGAGAGAGAGAGAGAGAGAGAGAGAGAAAGAGCATTCATTGACATCAATAACAATAATTCAAACTTAGAATTCAGTGCAATGTTAGATAATAGAGCCATAGACTTTCTATATGTCCATGTACAAGTCATCAATCACAAACTAGAAACGACCCTGAATAGGAAGAGCACTGCGGGAAATTCCACCCTCCATGCACTTAGTTTTCATCCTTACCCTCTGATCAAGAGTAGCATGTGGGGGGAGTTTCTTAGACTGCGGATAATATGCAGTACAGATCAGGCATTCAAAAGATGTGTCAGTGAGACCATCAGTAGATTTGCTGACGGGTTACAGTAATCATATTATCCAGCTGGCCTTTGATAAGGTTAAAGAGGTCCCACGTGATAACTTACTGTGCAATAGTAAATTTAGATAATCCAGGAGGGCAAGTACTGAAGAAACATTGAATAAGACCAGTCAGGAAACTCGCCTCTTAACTACTTACAGCAAACAACATAGACAAATTAGGGCTATTATTAATAAGAATTGGTCCATCATAAGAACATGTGTGATTTTAGGAGAACTTTTTCCATCCCAATCCGTTTTAACTTTCAGAAAAGCTAATTTAATGTATAATGCTTTGGTTAGAACCAGTCTGGAGATACCAATCCAATCCAAAAATTCCTTATTTTGGCCGTTTAGGCCATAAAAGATACATATAAAACATTATTACAAAAGATGCATATTGTATTAAAACATTGTGTTAACACATTACTTTGAAGGAGTAGATAAAAACAAAAATCAATCCCAGTATGAATATTAAAAAATACATTTGCGGTACATTTATGTAGAAGTTGGAATTGGAATTGGAATTGGAAACGGTATTTATAAAGCGCGACTGTCGCTCCGGAAGAAGCATCCTGGCGCTGACTGGAATGGGTGTAGAAAGATAGAATAGGGCGGGGTTAGATGGTGTTCCGCACATACTCGTCAGAAAGGCTAAAGATCCATGTTTTAAGTTGTTTCCTGAATTGGCATTCCTTGGTGAGGGATCTCAGATGCTGGGGCATAGCGTTCCATGCTTTGGAGGCAAGGTGAGTAAGAGTTTTACCCCCTTTGGTTTTAAGGTTGAAGTTGGCTAGTGTTATTAGGTTGTTGTTGGAGGATCTCAGGGTCCTCTAGGGGTTGTAGTGGGGATAGCGTTTGATCAGGTACTTGGGGCCAGTGTGGTTGAATGCTCGAAAGGCCACGGTTAGGATCTTGAATAGGATCCTTTTGTGCAGGGGTAACCAGTGGAGAGTTCTTAGGGCGGAGGAGGCTGAAGATCTTCTGGGGAGTTTAAGCACCAGCCTGGCAGCCGAATGCTGAACACTCTGCAGTTTTTTGAGAGTGGCTTTTTTCACACCTGCCAGGAGACCATTACAATAATCTATGCGTGAGAGGATTAGCGCCACAGTTAACGTCTTTCTGGCTTCAATTGGTAGGAAATCAAAATTTTTTTTGAGGGATTTAATGATTCCGAAGCAGCTTCCTGCCACTGTTCTGACATGCTGGTCGAAGGATAAGTCAGTATCGAAGGTGACTCCAAAGTTCCATCCTTTGGTAGTCAGGATTTTAATAGTTTCCTCCTGATGTGCCACATTGCCATTAGAAATTTTGCAACTGCAAATACTATATGAGGGGAAGTATTTGTTTTCAATATTCTGTTTGAGATCACAAGGCTCCTTACGCCCAAGTTCCTACATAGAGGCACTAGCCAGTGTTTCCTAGGTCTATTGTAGGCTGGGCAAAAGAACAGAACATGAATTTCCTCCTCATCATACTTGCTGCAGCCGGGGCATATTTTATCTTCCCCCTAGCCCATTTACATGTAAAAGATTTAATGGGCAAGGTACCAAACCTCCATTGGATGAATAATTTTCTTGCCAATATCGGGAAGATGATATCCATAAAACTTTCAAAGTAGTAAGAATTTTTGGAGTCCAGGAATCGTTCAGTTAAAATCCCATTATGAGGTGCGAGCACAAGGGTAACAAGACTTCTCTCCTTATATGTCTGCACAAGTCTCTTCCGGGAAACTTTTTGGCAGCCTATCTCAGGGGCCTCCCAGAGCTCGTGTAGACTCAACCGGTACAGTTCTTTCTTCACAAAAGCCAACCACGGAATTTTGTCGCATTGGTTCAGATTCATTACGTGGGTAAGATCTTGCCTATAGTGTACAAGCTCAGTGGTGGTCCAGAGCCTGTGCCAGAATCTAAGTGGCTTTGATTCCAGATCCTCACCTATGGGTGGGAGACCCACGTCTAATCTTAAAGGAAGCAGGGGCGTGCCACGGGGAAGGGCCAGGAGGCGTCTCAGGAAGTTGTTTTCTACATTTGCCATCGATGTCCCTGCTTTGTGCCCCCATAGCTCGCTACCATATGATGCAGCCGCTTTAGCTTGTGTTTTGTACATTTCAACTGCCGGGGCAATGGGTTTATAAGTGGAAGTGTTCGTAACCTTCAGAATTGCCCCAGATAGTTGAGACAGCCTTATCCGAGATCTTGCTATTTGTGGTTCCCAGGATAAGTTCTCATGCAGAGTTACCCCCAGGTACTGGAATGTTTTTACCCTCTCCAGAGTTACAGAGCTCAGTGAAGGATTTGGTCTTGTCTTGGGTGAGGGGTTAAATATCATAAATTTGGTCTTCCCTGTATTGATCTCTAGACCATATTGTCTACAGAAAAGACCAAATCCATCCAGGATCCGCTGAATCCCCATCGGGGATTTGGAGAGCAGGAGGGTGTCGTCGGCAAACATAATGGCCGGCACCCTCCTGCCTGCCAGAACTGGGGCATCATTATCCCTTACATTACCAAGATGGGATATAACATTATTAACATAAAGGCAAAATAGGGTTGGCGCCAAAACGCAACCCTGCCATACCCCCCTAAGGACTGGGAACCTTTTTGACAATGCTCCACACCTGACCTGAGCAAAGTTACCATCATGAAGCCGGATTATGACATGTAGAAGATGTATAGGGACCCCCATCTTACTTAAAACCTCCCAGAGTTTCTTTCGGGGGACCAGGTCGAATGCTGACCTCAGGTCCACGAACACCATGTACAGCCTCCCCCCCTCGATCCTCACAGTTTTCCAATAGGAGTACGAGGCGGAGGATCTGGTCCATGGTGGACGTGTTTTTCCTGAAGCCAGCCTGAAGGGGGCTTAGAATATCATTGTCCTCCATCCAGTCCAGGAGATGGTCCAGTATGAGGCAGGTAAAAGGTTTTTGAGGCACATCTATAAGGCTGATCGGCCTGTAGTTGGCTGGGAGAAGAGGAGAGCCCTTCTTGAAGATGGGTACTATCTCCGCCCCCAGCCAAGTACAGGGGATCTCCATGCCACCCGCAATAGAATTGAAAAGAATAAGGAGATACGGGGCCCAGATCTCAGGATGGGACCTAAAGAGGTCACCAGGTAATCTATCCAGCCCCTGGGCTTTACCCAGCGCCAGTCTCTCTATTGCGCTGACCACCTCCCTAAGGCTAAATTCCAATCCGTCGCCAGATTGGGATAGGACGGCAGCAGCCACATCATTGGAACCTTCAACGATATCTTCGTAGAGCTTACCAAAGTGGGCTTCCCACACAGAGGCTGCAATGTTGGGCTCCACTGCAGTTTTTGGTTCGCCAGTACCAATGTTTACCAAAGACCAGAATCTCCTAGAATCCCTCGTTTCTAGGGCGAGAGAGATATCCTGCTATCTGTCCCAGTCCCACTCTGACCTTGCCCGCGCCATTATGTCCTTATATTCCCGCCTGAGCTCACCGACCTTGCCCCTGTCTGTTCCTGCTTTTATTGCTGTTATTAACTCAGACTTGGCTTTTTTACAGTCTGAGTTGTACCAGGTGGAGGTTCGAGTCTTTTGCTTGCGCTGCACTACTTCCGGAAAAAGAACCTCACCCAGAGCGCCCACTAACTCTTCGTGGATTAGGGCAAATTTTTTATTAAAGTCTTGAAGTCTAGGTTGGTTAATTAGATTATCCAGGTCCTTTAACTAGGGGAGTGCTAGCTCATACAATTTCCAGATACTTTCTTGCGAATTTACCAGTTTCTCCCATTTTACCCTACGCCTGTTGGAGGTGAGAACCAGGTTACTTAGGTCCTCCCTGGTCTCAGCGGGCTGCGGTCCAGCTGCAACTGCAGGATACACCATGTCTAATAAAAGTGCATTATGGTCGCTGTCCGTTCGTGCAACTACTTTAAAATCTTTAACCTTGGACCACAGGCTAATATCTACGAAAATGTAGTCCAGCCGCGATTCCTGATCCTTCCTATTAAAAGTACATTGTGAGGGGGTGTCTGAAATTGTTCGCCCATTGCAAGCCCTTAGAGCAAAATTAAGTGTCAAAGACATAATTTGCACTGCAAGAGGAGAGCAAGATTTGGGATGTGGAGATTGACACACCGGAACACCCCAAAAGTCATCTTCTGCTGTGAGTGCGCCTTCCCTCAACCCTTCCAGTGGTTCGAAGTGACTATTGAAGTCTCCACCCATCACTATCTTACAGTCTTTGGGTAGTTGGCCCAAAAAGGACGAAAGATCATCAAGTGTGGGGGACTCCATGGTGGGACCAACTGGACGAGAGTACACATTTATAATTGCTAACTTAGGGGCATTGGGCCATTCGAGAAAAACACACTGTATGTCCTGGGAGAACGTAACTACATTCTCCGCAGTGCATCCAATGTGGCTGGCTACCCACACCGCCAAGCCGCCCGAGGGTCTCCCCTTGCCACTCCAACTGGCCTTGATTTCAAAGGTAGCATATCCCATTCTGGACAGGGGTTCCCTAGCCCAAGTCTCTTGAAAGAGACAGACATCACTATTAGCTACTAGGACATCCCAGTCATCAGTATGTATTTTGTTGGCAATGCCCGCAACATTCCAGGACAAAACCTTCAAAATTACAGGTAGAGTTTTAGATTTGGAGCCCAATGACCTAATTTTAGCATGATGAGTGACCACCTGCACAACAGGGGAGCCTTGTAATTGTTTTAATTCCTGATTAAGTGAGGCAGAAGATATTGAAATCAGATCAGGCTGGTCTATGGGTATCAGAGCGTGGGCATGAGTACTATCAGGTAAAATATTATCTTGTGCCCGCATACTGTAGAGGGTTGGATTATCTACACGGGGCATTTCATGTTCCCGAGTGGTACTGACAGCATTACTTCCCACAGTCCCTTGCCCTTCAAATAGACTTGTGATTGACCGAATCTCTTTACAGTGAGTTAGGTTCACTTTGTTGCTGTTACTCCTCGGGGGTAGCGATGAATAGATAGAGGTACCCAACCGTCATTCGCAATCTTCGAGGCCTGAAAAGGCTTCAAATCTGTTATTGACTTCTAAAGGAGTAAAGGGGATCAGATGTTCCATCCCTCTTGTTTCTAACGGATGATCCACCCTCCTGATATTACTACCATAGCCCCTATAGGGAACAGTGTCCCACCCAAATACACTATTTGGGGCCATAGGATTGGGCATAGACGACAGAAACTGATTATTAAATTTGGTGCATGGGTTACTCAAAAGGGCAGAGGGTGGCCAAGGACATGACATGGGAGCCACTAGGGCTCTTGGATAAAAGTATGTAAGGTCACAGGGGACGATTGTTTTACCTGCGTTCCCTGGTATCCAATTAAGGATGTACCTAACCGCTCCAGGATCCCTAAAATTTACCACAATGATGTCGCCCTTGATGTCTTTTTCTCGGCTCCCCAACCAGGGGAGTCGGCGTACGTGCACAATCTCCCCGTTGATATTACCAGGGAGCGGTCTATTCTGGGTGAGCCAATGCATGGTTTTATTTTTGAGCTGTAGGGGGCCTTCTCTCTTGTCAGCCTCAAGTGTAGGGACACCCGTGAGCACCACCACGTAGGGAACCGCTTCTGGGGGTAATTCAACCTGGCGGCCCCTGCGGTATTCAACTCTACCAGGGGCCATCCTCCCTCTAATCTCCCGCATGCCTCTTGCAGCCGGACTATTTCTCCCCTTTGGGATAGCGCCAGAAGCATGCGTAACAGGCCGGGGAGCAGGTTTAGAAGGTTTTACCCCTTGTGAATTTCGGCTCACTATTTTAATAGGTACATTAGAATCCTTGTGGGATGTGAGGATGGAAGATGTAGCTGCAGCGGCAGGGGTTGGGATTAATTTAACAAGATCTTGTTGTTGGCCCACTTTGTTGGATATAGCCATTTCCAAATGCCCCAATCGTTGCTCTATCCCCATTAATCGTTCTAGGATTGGAAGTGTGTATGTCCTAAATAGGTGCTCAAGTGTATCAAAAGAGGGGACAGGAGACTGTGAATCCAGCAAACTGGCACTTAGAGATTCTGTGCCAGTTGTCGGGGCAGCCGTCGTAGGAGGTGATGGTGTTTTTTGAGGGGCCATTTGGATTTCTTCAGATGTTGAGGTGTCCTTTGGTTTGGGAGCAGGAGCTGAAATAGCCCCTTTACCCTTGCCAAAGTCAGAGTGACTAATCCTACCTTTTTGGTATGCACCCCCCCTCCTCCTTCTTTTATTAGGGGGTGGGCCATGCACTTTGGGCACCTCCAATTTTCTGGGTTTGTTTCTAATGGTCGTTTTCGCAGCTAGTGGGGTAGCAGATGAGGCTTCTGAACCCATGTCAGTGCTGCATGAAGTTACTAAGATGCTTTAAGCTGAGGTATTTGAATCAGGTATTATATGGGGTGAAAGGGAGGTGTCTCGTAGAAGTACAGGAATACCCTAGGTGGCAAGAGGATCCTCACTTACTGGGGCCAGACCTGTACCAGGAGTAAGGGTTAGGTGTGCTGTGGACGAGGATAGCCTGGCTTTAATACCTTCAATGGATCGACGTCGCTCTACCCTTCGTTCGGCCAGAGCATTTTTCCTATCTATCTCAGAGGCGTTTTTAAAAAAAATAGTTATCTAAGGTGCCTTTACTAGTGTTTCCCCCCACAATGCTCAACGTAGGTGATTCCATGGTGATAGCTATAGGGAGAAACCCACCGAAAGCCAAAGTGTATAGTGCCTAAGGGATGACCTAGATGACTAAGGTTTTCACAAATCCCCGGACATGCAGGGAAGTTATGCACTAATAGCGATATGGTTCTACAGTTAGCATCAGTACGCCATGGTACTGGAAAATGAAAATATTAGCTAAAGCAAATGAAACCCAATCACATATACCACTTACGAATAACAATCCAGCGGCAGAGGCGGCAATATACAGTCAATAAATTAAACAGGAAAATAATTTAAGTTTGAATAGGCGGCTGTCTAACCACAGCAAAACATGCAGCAGCCTAGTGGATGGGAGGAACGTTCCAGCCACCTAACGGCCACACAACGGCCCGCGTTGCGCGAGGGCCAGTCAAACTTATACGTAATAGGGGGGCATGGCACTGAGAGGGGGCGCGGCACGTCCGGGAAGAGGAACCAGCTGTGGGTCTTCTGCGGAATGCTGGTCCTCGCAGTCCCGGTCTCCGCTCCTCTCTCCTCTACAGCCACGCAGCACAGGCTCACGAAGCAGCAACAGGGTCCCAAAGGGAACAGGGACCTCCAACCACTCCACAGGCTGAGTAAGTTGCTCCAATGTCCACAATTCAGTCTCGAGCGGAGATACCATTTGGGGACTCCAAGCCTAAAACAACATGACTGGGACTTAAGAACGTTTTCTATAAGTGCAGCTCGTGCAGAGCATGTCAAATTGGCACTAATATGACCTAATATTCTTCTGTGTTCGGCCACAATATATAAATTAACTTAAAGGGAGATATAACTGCCGCACAGAATTCGCAGTTTATGTTTTAACTTGCTCCTGCGGTTTACAATACGCGGGGAGTTCTAAACTGCAAGTACATGTGCAAATTCTTCAACTTCTCAGAGCAATAGTTAACTATGACATGTCCTACACAGTTGCCAGGCACTTTTAAACAGTGCATAACAAAGACCTGAGCTGCTTAAAATATTTTGTCATTGGTGCAGTGCCTCCACTAAGAAGAGGAGGAAATAGAGAGAAACTTTTGAGAAGGTTTCATTCCAAATTTATTTTGGAGTTAGACACACGAACACCAAATGGGTTAAACAATGGGGAGGAATTCCATGATTATTTATAGTGACAATGGGCGTACCATCAGGCTATGAGACCCGTGATTCATGAACTATATTTGTAGATATGAGACAGTAATGGAAGAAGAACAGGTAGAATCTGTGTTATGACAGTCCTAATTTGATGTGCTTCCACTAGCCAGAAAGCCATGTACTATTTAAAAACATTTATTCCCCACAAAGGAGGGGGTCTCCCGCCCAGAGTGATTTACTAGAGATGATTCAAGTGAAAATAATTGCTGCTGCTCTCCCATCCCCTAGTAGTTATTAGGTTTTAATCAAAAGCACATTAGCACTTTTTTCATGCACTATGTCACTTTTTAAAATATGTTGCACTGATTGTTTGAAGCATGAAAGTTCAGGTGTCTCATAATAGTTTGACCTAACAAATATTTATTTTTAAATGAATGTAATGATCAATATGCTTATTAGTATTGAACTAGATTTGTTATATTTACTTCTTTAAGGCATGAAGAATCAACAGGAATGTATTGATATTTACAACGTACCTGCACCATTCACTTTACTATAATGTTGAGATAGGTACTGTATCTACAAAGGATGTGTGTGCACTGTGTACTTTATTATAAATCCACGAGGAGATATGTACTGTGAAAACTAGGGCTCATGTTTAGTTGAAGGGTACTTTAATAAGAAGTAATGCCTATAGGTGTTAGACATTCATTGCATTTAAGCAGGTATTCTTATTTATTTATTTTTAAGCCATGTTGCACCTCTTATTAACCAATACAATGTGGAAATATTTGTTTAACAATATCAGATATTTTAATGGCACATGTGCACTTTATATGTTTCCTAAGGATAAATTGTACCCAGTTCTTAGAAGCATGTGGTGACGATTAAATCAAGGAACATTGGAGCAAATATCAAGTCAAATAACCCACACAGTGGTTTATGGTAGCTATATAGGAAGGGATGAAAGTAAGTATGATGTTGGATACTAGCTTTACTGTTAATAACAGCTATGCTGTGTTTTTAAGATCTAAAACAGTTTAAAAACAGTTTTTAACTATTAATAAAATGTAAATATAAGATCTGCATTTGCTTTCTTGATGTAAGAAATAATTAAGGTCATAGTCTGTCTTTCATGATTATTCCGATTGGCGGTCACGTGTTGTGTGTAGCACATTAACAGATGGCTTTGTAAATATTTCTCATTATGTGATCAAGCCCAGTGAGGTGGGCGAAATGTGTCATCCTGTCATGAAGTAAAATTAAAATATAACAGCACAAAATTAGTGTCTTGGTCCCGCTATCAGCAGGCAGAGCTGTGGGAATTGTGTTTGGATATATATGTATATATATATATATATATATATATATATATATATATATATATATATATATATATATATATATATATATATATATGTATGTAAATTCGCCACATTAGCTGGAGCAGCTGCCTCAGCCCTCGAATTCAAATGACGAAAGAACAGACCCAGGTTTCGTGCTTAATTGAAGTGTTTATTCTTGTCCCGCAAGCCTGCCGCCGCCATTACGCGTTTCACCTCTTACAAAGCTTGATCACATGGCGAGTTGCTGAGAGCAAATCCCGAGATTTAAAGTGCCAGTGCGCGTGCCATTTTTTCAAATTGGGTATCAACAACATGGAAAAAATACTCTGTTCACATGTGTTAAATCAACGTGTAAAATCACAATACAAAGTTGATGTACATTCGACCAATTCATAAAATATATAAATAAATACGTATTTAAATATTTCTTTAAAACAAAATTAATTTTCTCCGATATTATATCTGTATAAATACAGTAGTATCACTAAGTGGGAATCGTATACATAACCCTCCACTTAATACATACATTAACAGGTCTCCCTGCTTATTTCTCAATTACGATATGTACAACACACTTTGTATGAAATTGGAGCAAATATCAAGTCAAATAACCCACACAGTGGTTTATGGTAGCTGTATAGGAAGGGATGAAAGTAACTATGATGTTGGATACTAGCTTTACTGTTAATAACAGCTATGCTGTGTTTTTAAGATCTATAACAGTTTAACCACATGGCTGCTAGGCGTTTTCCCGTCCTGCGCTAAAAAAACAAAAAGTCCATAAATCATGACGAGCTGGCCTTGTCATCCGCGCACGGCAGGTAAGCGCCATGACGAGCCCAGCTCGTCATTAGCTTCGAAGGGGTTAAAAACAGTTTTTAACTATTAATGAAATGTAAATATAAGATCTGCATTTGCTTTCTTGATGTAAGAAATAATTAAGGTCATAGTCTGTCTTTCATGATTATTCCGATTGGCGGTCACGTGGTGTGTGTAGCACATTAACAGATGGCTTTGTAAATATTTCTCATTATGTGATGAAGCCCAGTGAGGTGGGCGAAATGTGTCATCCTGTCATGAAGTAAAATTAAAATATAACAGCACAACATTAGTGTCTTTGTCCCGCTATCAGCAGGCAGAGCTGTGGGAATTGTGTTTGGATATATATGTATATATATATATATTCAAGTTCACCAAACGCCCCAAACGTAGCGTAAATGCACTCTAGTCCAGCGATAATCACCACTCCGTCAAACCATTCGATAGTAGTTCATTATTGTTCAATTTATTTTCAGCATGACAAACAGTGCATGGAACCAACCCACCAACCCAACGCGTTTCACCGATTGCTCGGCTTGGTCACGGGTGAATTGTGTTCTCAAACCAAACTAATAAATAAAGTTTCACATACCACTTCCTCATGTGAACATAAACAAAGGACTAGAATTCAAATCATAAACAGAGCGGCCATATTGGAACGGTATCCTGATAGTAAATCAAGACCTTTGGCATGTATTACATCATTGTTGAATATGCTACAGAAAATAAACTTATAACGAAAGCACATTGGAAATATTCTATATCATTGCGCTCCGTGGTATGAATTACCTAGCCAATCAAAACCAATTATTATTATGTAAGTTTAAAGTCCCAGTGGGATAATCTCCGCAATGGATCACAAACAATAGTAACAATGTCCTTGTAAGTTAGCAATTCTTTAGTCCCAAGTGGGAATACAACTTTTCTTGCACATTCATTCTTCTTCAACAGATATTACCTATGTGAAAAGACAGAATAAAATCAATAAGTCTTGGTACTTGTTAGAACTGAAATGGCCGTAATGATTTGAACTGTGAAGTGCATAACACAGACATTAACCAAATTATATAGTGATAAATAATAATGTGATGTTAAAAACAGAAGAAACACTAACAGGAGACTTAGAGAACAGCTATACATTCCTGCAAAGTTTAAAATCTTATTTACACCAAGTGGTTTACTCTCCCAGATGCCATTTTAATTCCTCCTCGGAATTCAGCCCACCGGAATACGGGTGTCTAAGTCAAGAATGTATTTACTTTCTAGTTGCCGCAATCTTCGTATTCTGTCTCCCCCTCTTTTCATGGGGGGTATCTTGTCAATCACAAACAACTTTAAAAGATTGCGGTTACTTCGATGTAGTTCTTCAAAGTGTCGGGCTACCAGTGAATTTTGGTCTTTATTCTCAATTGCCCGCATGTGTTTCAGAATACGTTTTTTTACAGGGAACATTGTACTCCCTACGCATTTCTTGGAACATGGGCAGACAAGAATATACACCACATGATCGGAGAGGCAGGTCAGATGTTGTTTGATAGTTTTTTCTCTCTCTTCTATTGGGTAATAGACTGTTTTAACATTGTTGCTAAATTTACATGCCTTGCATGTCATGCATGTAAAAAGCCCTGTACATCAGTTGTCTTTCTCTGCTTGGTGTTAATTTCATTTTTGCTCAGTCTGTCTTTTAGAGAGTCTGCTTTCCGATATGTGATGCTGGGATTGCAGCCCACCACATCAATTAATGTGGATTCAGTTTTCAATACATTCCAATGTTTCTTTAGGCTACTCTAATCCTTGGTGTGCGGTTTTCTTCCATGTGGAGAAGAAATTGGTGGAGTATTGCATATGTGGACTGGTCCGTCCTCGAAACCAGCACCTGCTGTGAAAGAGCGCGCACCCCTTCGGGCTATTTGGTGAAAATATATATACAGCAGTGCTTGTTCAGCAGGGCTTGCTGCCATCCAGCAGCGCGTGACTTCACGAAGCTAAATTGATTTATTATAATCAGCCTGCAGTCTGACGGACTTCCATCTGTGCAGTTGAAACGTATGCGGGGACCCAGGGAGGCTTTTGGACTTTATAAACTGAGCATACCGCGCCTTGACCTGCAGGACACCAGACACTTTGGGTTTTATTCAGTTTCCCCACGCAACACCAGCCCAAGAATGTTGCATCTAGGGAGTTGCAGTGCCTACAGCGCTGCACTCGGTGAGCAAGCACATGATTGGGAAGGGAAGGTGCTCCCACCAATGGGAGGACTGCAGGACCATTCAAAGGTGGAGGCGCCGCAATGTCTTTGGTTAACAGCGGCATCTGAGGAAGACCTCACGGCTGAAATGCATTATGCCTGTTTGCTGTCGAATTAAAGCACTTACCTGGATTCCCTGCGTGGCCTCTTCCTTTGGCATGCTGGAGGGGTTTTCGACATATAAATATATATATATATATATATCTGCTGATAGCGGGACACAGACACCAACTTCGTGTGTATATATATATATATATATATATATACCAGCCACATTTCCTCCAAGAAGAAATACGCCGTACGCCTTGGTAGGTGAAAAAACATGTGCAATTTATTTCACAACTTGCATCGCAGCAGCAGATTTCTCAGCCTGACGCGTTTCAACTCCTGTAGCGAGTCTTAATCATAGGCAGCCATTCTTTCTCTCACATAGTGACCACGTGTTCCAATTTACGTTGTTAGACCACCCTAAATGTTCTGTGGTCTTAAAGTCACAGTCTCAAAGTGAGTGTTGGGAAACTTTATTCCTACACGGAGACTTGTTGCTGGATTGTATTTAAATGGAACCTGACCGGCCCACTTCCACAAAGACAGAAACCAGGTACGGAGTAATCTAACCTGAACTTTATATGGGAAAAAGGGCAAGGGATTCAATCGTTATGGTTGTTGGCTGGTGTAGAGACAAGGCATCTGACACGATAATGGACTTGCACCATGGCACGAAGATGTTTAATTGCCAAGTATTTAGCAATGCTGGGAAAACTCGTCACTTTAAGGAAATGAAATGGATGCAAATGTGCCCAGAAATGAAAAACGAAGGAAAAAGCCATTGCACAAACCAAAATGAAATAATGTAAAGTGTAATAAAGTTTCCCAACACTCACTTTGAGACTGTGACTTTAAGACCACAGAACATTTAGGGTGGTCTAACAACGTAAATTGGAACACGTGGTCACTATGTGAGAGAAAGAATGGCTGCCTATGATTAAGACTCGCTACAGGAGTTGAAACGCGTCAGGCTGAGAAATCTGCTGCTGCGATGCAAGTTGTGAAATAAATTGCACATGTTTTTTCACCTACCAAGGCGTACGGCGTATTTCTTCTTGGAGGAAATGTGGCTGGTATGTTTAGCGAGGGCACTCCGTCCCCGCACGCCGATGCCGTCCCATTGTTGAGTCGGGTTCCTACACGGAGACTTGTTGCTGGAATATATATATATATATATATATATATATATATATATATATATATATCCAACCTTTCACTCCTCCTTAAGAAAAGATTGTCCGGGCCACTTGCATTTGCAAAAGCGTGTTTATTTGGGAAGGCTTTGCTCGACGCGTTTCGCAGGTAGAACCCGCTTTCTCACGAGAACGAGAAAACTGTTTCCCGTGCAATATATACTAATCGCATGATATTAGCGTCATACCGGGGGTCCTAAGCGATCAAATGTGCTGGATATATATATATATATATATATATAATAAAGCAGCCTCCTGAAATCCCGCAGTGTTCTTTGATTTTCTTCGCCGTTGGGAGGGAGAAACTGACAGGATATTTTACGCTCAGCCCGTGGAGCGCACAAAGGACCCTCTTGATACAAGTGGACACGGTGATCACTGGCAATCCCTGAAATTAACCAAGGTATTGGACTATTCCGTGACCCGCCATGATCCCCTACCTGGTGCCCTGAAGCTGCTGCTGTGCGGCGGACCTAGTAAGCTAGGTGAAGCGCTGGCATCCTATCCAGTGTTTCCCATCTGGGTGCCGGGAAGCTCGTGGCAGAAGGAGATGGGGTCAGAGATGTACTGCTGAAACAACAAGCGACTCCCCCAAGCACCGAACGATCTGAGTGCAGCACTGTGGGACTGGTAGTCCCCGTAATTAGCGCAAACAGAGAGAATCGGATGCAGGTGTGACTACTTAACCACGAGGAAGAGGAGCCGCCTTAAACATCACAAGCAGGGAAGTACGCATTTGGACACAAGCACCAGACGAAGGCAAGCGCCGAAACCGGTTGTGTAAAGACCAAATAAAGCAGCCTCCTGAAATCCCGCAGTGTTCTTTGATTTTCTTTGCCGTTGGGAGGGAGAAACTGACAGGATATTTTACGCTCAGCCCGTGGAGCGCACAAAGGACCCTCTTGATACAAGTGGACACGGCGATCACTGGCAATCCCTGAAATTAACCAAGGTATTGGACTATTCCGTGACCCGCCATGATCCCCTACCTGGTGCCCTGAAGCTGCTGCTGTGCGGCGGACCTAGTAAGCTAGGTGAAGCGCTAGCATCCTATCCAGTGTTTCCCATCTGGGTGCCGGGAAGCTCATGGCAGAAAGAGATGGGGTCAGAGATGTACTGCTGAAACAACAAGAGACTCCCCCAAGCACCGAACAATCTGAGTGCAGCACTGTGGGACTGGTAGTCCCTGTAATTAGCGCAAACAGAGAGAATCGGATGCAGGTGTGACTACTTAACCATGAGGAAGAGGAGCCGCCTTAAAACATCACAAGCAGGGAAGTACGCATTTGGACACAAGCACCAGACGAAGACAAGCGCCGAAACCGGTTGTGTAAAGAGCAAATAAAGCAGCCTCCTGAAATCCCGCAGTGTTCTTTGATTTTCTTCGCCGTTGGGAGGGAGAAACTGACAGGATATATATATATATATATATATATATATACATATATATATATATATATATATATATATATATATATATATATATATATATATATGCAAGCTCCAGGATGTGTCCATCAGTTTGGTTAGCACTCGACCAACAGCAGCAGAGAGTCGGACTCTCTTTAAGGTACAGGCGGTTGCCGCTTGAATCACTCCGTGCAGGTGTGCCTGACGCGTTTCGAAAGCTCCTCAGCTTTCTCTTCAGAGGCTTTCACGGAGATTCGCGCTCCCAATTTCAACAATGCACGCCCTCCAATGGGAAGATGATGTTGGCTGAGCATTGTGGGAGCGGTAGTTCTTATAGATGCAGATATGGACTCAGGCAGGGGGGTCCGTCTTGAATCCCTGCTGTTGCCCCACATATTCGAAGAGGTGTCTTCTCCTCGAGTGGTCCCCTTTCTTTCGGGGAGGTGCACAACCCCGCGGCAGGACGGCCGCGTAAATATGCAAGCTCCAGGATGTGTCCATCAGTTTGGTTAGCACTCGACCAACAGCAGCAGAGAGTCGGACTCTCTTTAAGGTACAGGCGGTTGCCGCTTGAATCACTCCGTGCAGGTGTGCCTGACGCGTTTCGAAAGCTCCTCAGCTTTCTCTTCAGAGGCTTTCACGGAGATTCGCGCTCCCAATTTCAACAATGCACGCCCTCCAATGGGAAGATGATGTTGGCTGAGCATTGTGGGAGCGGTAGTTCTTATAGATGCAGATATGGACTCAGGCAGGGGGGTCCGTCTTGAATCCCTGCTGTTGCCCCACATATTCGAAGAGGTGTCTTCTCCTCGAGTGGTCCCCTTTCTTTCGGGGAGGTGCACAACCCCGCGGCAGGACGGCCGCGTAAATATGCAAGCTCCAGGATGTGTCCATCAGTTTGGTTAGCACTCGACCAACAGCAGCAGAGAGTCGGACTCTCTTTAAGGTACAGGCGGTTGCCGCTTGAATCACTCCGTGCAGGTGTGCCTGACGCGTTTCGAAAGCTCCTCAGCTTTCTCTTCAGAGGCTTTCACGGAGATTCGCGCTCCCAATTTCAACAATGCACGCCCTCCAATGGGAAGATGATGTTGGCTGAGCATTGTGGGAGCGGTAGTTCTTATAGATGCAGATATGGACTCAGGCAGGGGGGTCCGTCTTGAATCCCTGCTGTTGCCCCACATATTCGAAGAGGTGTCTTCTCCTCGAGTGGTCCCCTTTCTTTCGGGGAGGTGCACAACCCCGCGGCAGGACGGCCGCGTAAATATGCAAGCTCCAGGATGTGTCCATCAGTTTGGTTAGCACTCGACCAACAGCAGCAGAGAGTCGGACTCTCTTTAAGGTACAGGCGGTTGCCGCTTGAATCACTCCGTGCAGGTGTGCCTGACGCGTTTCGAAAGCTCCTCAGCTTTCTCTTCAGAGGCTTTCACGGAGATTCGCGCTCCCAATTTCAACAATGCACGCCCTCCAATGGGAAGATGATGTTGGCTGAGCATTGTGGGAGCGGTAGTTCTTATAGATGCAGATATGGACTCAGGCAGGGGGGTCCGTCTTGAATCCCTGCTGTTGCCCCACATATTCGAAGAGGTGTCTTCTCCTCGAGTGGTCCCCTTTCTTTCGGGGAGGTGCACAACCCCGCGGCAGGACGGCCGCGTAAATATGCAAGCTCCAGGATGTGTCCATCAGTTTGGTTAGCACTCGACCAACAGCAGCAGAGAGTCGGACTCTCTTTAAGGTACAGGCGGTTGCCGCTTGAATCACTCCGTGCAGGTGTGCCTGACGCGTTTCGAAAGCTCCTCAGCTTTCTCTTCAGAGGCTTTCACGGAGATTCGCGCTCCCAATTTCAACAATGCACGCCCTCCAATGGGAAGATGATGTTGGCTGAGCATTGTGGGAGCGGTAGTTCTTATAGATGCAGATATGGACTCAGGCAGGGGGGTCCGTCTTGAATCCCTGCTGTTGCCCCACATATTCGAAGAGGTGTCTTCTCCTCGAGTGGTCCCCTTTCTTTCGGGGAGGTGCACAACCCCGCGGCAGGACGGCCGCGTAAATATGCAAGCTCCAGGATGTGTCCATCAGTTTGGTTAGCACTCGACCAACAGCAGCAGAGAGTCGGACTCTCTTTAAGGTACAGGCGGTTGCCGCTTGAATCACTCCGTGCAGGTGTGCCTGACGCGTTTCGAAAGCTCCTCAGCTTTCTCTTCAGAGGCTTTCACGGAGATTCGCGCTCTCAATTTCAACAATGCACGCCCTCCAATGGGAAGATGATGTTGGCTGAGCATTGTGGGAGCGGTAGTTCTTATAGATGCAGATATGGACTCAGGCAGGGGGGTCCGTCTTGAATCCCTGCTGTTGCCCCACATATTCGAAGAGGTGTCTTCTCCTCGAGTGGTCCCCTTTCTTTCGGGGAGGTGCACAACCCCGCGGCAGGACGGCCGCGTAAATATGCAAGCTCCAGGATGTGTCCATCAGTTTGGTTAGCACTCGACCAACAGCAGCAGAGAGTCGGACTCTCTTTAAGGTACAGGCGGTTGCCGCTTGAATCACTCCGTGCAGGTGTGCCTGACGCGTTTCGAAAGCTCCTCAGCTTTCTCTTCAGAGGCTTTCACGGAGATTCGCGCTCCCAATTTCAACAATGCACGCCCTCCAATGGGAAGATGATGTTGGCTGAGCATTGTGGGAGCGGTAGTTCTTATAGATGCAGATATGGACTCAGGCAGGGGGGTCCGTCTTGAATCCCTGCTGTTGCCCCACATATTCGAAGAGGTGTCTTCTCCTCGAGTGGTCCCCTTTCTTTCGGGGAGGTGCACAACCCCGCGGCAGGACGGCCGCGTAAATATGCAAGCTCCAGGATGTGTCCATCAGTTTGGTTAGCACTCGACCAACAGCAGCAGAGAGTCGGACTCTCTTTAAGGTACAGGCGGTTGCCGCTTGAATCACTCCGTGCAGGTGTGCCTGACGCGTTTCGAAAGCTCCTCAGCTTTCTCTTCAGAGGCTTTCACGGAGATTCGCGCTCCCAATTTCAACAATGCACGCCCTCCAATGGGAAGATGATGTTGGCTGAGCATTGTGGGAGCGGTAGTTCTTATAGATGCAGATATGGACTCAGGCAGGGGGGTCCGTCTTGAATCCCTGCTGTTGCCCCACATATTCGAAGAGGTGTCTTCTCCTCGAGTGGTCCCCTTTCTTTCGGGGAGGTGCACAACCCCGCGGCAGGACGGCCGCGTAAATATGCAAGCTCCAGGATGTGTCCATCAGTTTGGTTAGCACTCGACCAACAGCAGCAGAGAGTCGGACTCTCTTTAAGGTACAGGCGGTTGCCGCTTGAATCACTCCGTGCAGGTGTGCCTGACGCGTTTCGAAAGCTCCTCAGCTTTCTCTTCAGAGGCTTTCACGGAGATTCGCGCTCCCAATTTCAACAATGCACGCCCTCCAATGGGAAGATGATGTTGGCTGAGCATTGTGGGAGCGGTAGTTCTTATAGATGCAGATATGGACTCAGGCAGGGGGGTCCGTCTTGAATCCCTGCTGTTGCCCCACATATTCGAAGAGGTGTCTTCTCCTCGAGTGGTCCCCTTTCTTTCGGGGAGGTGCACAACCCCGCGGCAGGACGGCCGCGTAAATATGCAAGCTCCAGGATGTGTCCATCAGTTTGGTTAGCACTCGACCAACAGCAGCAGAGAGTCGGACTCTCTTTAAGGTACAGGCGGTTGCCGCTTGAATCACTCCGTGCAGGTGTGCCTGACGCGTTTCGAAAGCTCCTCAGCTTTCTCTTCAGAGGCTTTCACGGAGATTCGCGCTCCCAATTTCAACAATGCACGCCCTCCAATGGGAAGATGATGTTGGCTGAGCATTGTGGGAGCGGTAGTTCTTATAGATGCAGATATGGACTCAGGCAGGGGGGTCCGTCTTGAATCCCTGCTGTTGCCCCACATATTCGAAGAGGTGTCTTCTCCTCGAGTGGTCCCCTTTCTTTCGGGGAGGTGCACAACCCCGCGGCAGGACGGCCGCGTAAATATGCAAGCTCCAGGATGTGTCCATCAGTTTGGTTAGCACTCGACCAACAGCAGCAGAGAGTCGGACTCTCTTTAAGGTACAGGCGGTTGCCGCTTGAATCACTCCGTGCAGGTGTGCCTGACGCGTTTCGAAAGCTCCTCAGCTTTCTCTTCAGAGGCTTTCACGGAGATTCGCGCTCCCAATTTCAACAATGCACGCCCTCCAATGGGAAGATGATGTTGGCTGAGCATTGTGGGAGCGGTAGTTCTTATAGATGCAGATATGGACTCAGGCAGGGGGGTCCGTCTTGAATCCCTGCTGTTGCCCCACATATTCGAAGAGGTGTCTTCTCCTCGAGTGGTCCCCTTTCTTTCGGGGAGGTGCACAACCCCGCGGCAGGACGGCCGCGTAAATATGCAAGCTCCAGGATGTGTCCATCAGTTTGGTTAGCACTCGACCAACAGCAGCAGAGAGTCGGACTCTCTTTAAGGTACAGGCGGTTGCCGCTTGAATCACTCCGTGCAGGTGTGCCTGACGCGTTTCGAAAGCTCCTCAGCTTTCTCTTCAGAGGCTTTCACGGAGATTCGCGCTCCCAATTTCAACAATGCACGCCCTCCAATGGGAAGATGATGTTGGCTGAGCATTGTGGGAGCGGTAGTTCTTATAGATGCAGATATGGACTCAGGCAGGGGGGTCCGTCTTGAATCCCTGCTGTTGCCCCACATATTCGAAGAGGTGTCTTCTCCTCGAGTGGTCCCCTTTCTTTCGGGGAGGTGCACAACCCCGCCTCTGAAGAGAAAGCTGAGGGGCAACAGCAGGGATTCAAGACGGACCCCCCTGCCTGAGTCCATATCTGCATCTATAAGAACTACCGCTCCCACAATGCTCAGCCAACATCATCTTCCCATTGGAGGGCGTGCATTGTTGAAATTGGGAGCGCGAATCTCCGTGAAAGCCTCTGAAGAGAAAGCTGAGGAGCTTTCGAAACGCGTCAGGCACACCTGCACGGAGTGATTCAAGCGGCAACCGCCTGTACCTTAAAGAGAGTCCGACTCTCTGCTGCTGTTGGTCGAGTGCTAACCAAACTGATGGACACATCCTGGAGCTTGCATATTTACGCGGCCGTCCTGCCGCGGGGTTGTGCACCTCCCCGAAAGAAAGGGGACCACTCGAGGAGAAGACACCTCTTCGAATATGTGGGGCAACAGCAGGGATTCAAGACGGACCCCCCTGCCTGAGTCCATATCTGCATCTATAAGAACTACCGCTCCCACAATGCTCAGCCAACATCATCTTCCCATTGGAGGGCGTGCATTGTTGAAATTGGGAGCGCGAATCTCCGTGAAAGCCTCTGAAGAGAAAGCTGAGGAGCTTTCGAAACGCGTCAGGCACACCTGCACGGAGTGATTCAAGCGGCAACCGCCTGTACCTTAAAGAGAGTCCGACTCTCTGCTGCTGTTGGTCGAGTGCTAACCAAACTGATGGACACATCCTGGAGCTTGCATATTTACGCGGCCGTCCTGCCGCGGGGTTGTGCACCTCCCCGAAAGAAAGGGGACCACTCGAGGAGAAGACACCTCTTCGAATATGTGGGGCAACAGCAGGGATTCAAGACGGACCCCCCTGCCTGAGTCCATATCTGCATCTATAAGAACTACCGCTCCCACAATGCTCAGCCAACATCATCTTCCCATTGGAGGGCGTGCATTGTTGAAATTGGGAGCGCGAATCTCCGTGAAAGCCTCTGAAGAGAAAGCTGAGGAGCTTTCGAAACGCGTCAGGCACACCTGCACGGAGTGATTCAAGCGGCAACCGCCTGTACCTTAAAGAGAGTCCGACTCTCTGCTGCTGTTGGTCGAGTGCTAACCAAACTGATGGACACATCCTGGAGCTTGCATATTTACGCGGCCGTCCTGCCGCGGGGTTGTGCACCTCCCCGAAAGAAAGGGGACCACTCGAGGAGAAGACACCTCTTCGAATATGTGGGGCAACAGCAGGGATTCAAGACGGACCCCCCTGCCTGAGTCCATATCTGCATCTATAAGAACTACCGCTCCCACAATGCTCAGCCAACATCATCTTCCCATTGGAGGGCGTGCATTGTTGAAATTGGGAGCGCGAATCTCCGTGAAAGCCTCTGAAGAGAAAGCTGAGGAGCTTTCGAAACGCGTCAGGCACACCTGCACGGAGTGATTCAAGCGGCAACCGCCTGTACCTTAAAGAGAGTCCGACTCTCTGCTGCTGTTGGTCGAGTGCTAACCAAACTGATGGACACATCCTGGAGCTTGCATATTTACGCGGCCGTCCTGCCGCGGGGTTGTGCACCTCCCCGAAAGAAAGGGGACCACTCGAGGAGAAGACACCTCTTCGAATATGTGGGGCAACAGCAGGGATTCAAGACGGACCCCCCTGCCTGAGTCCATATCTGCATCTATAAGAACTACCGCTCCCACAATGCTCAGCCAACATCATCTTCCCATTGGAGGGCGTGCATTGTTGAAATTGGGAGCGCGAATCTCCGTGAAAGCCTCTGAAGAGAAAGCTGAGGAGCTTTCGAAACGCGTCAGGCACACCTGCACGGAGTGATTCAAGCGGCAACCGCCTGTACCTTAAAGAGAGTCCGACTCTCTGCTGCTGTTGGTCGAGTGCTAACCAAACTGATGGACACATCCTGGAGCTTGCATATTTACGCGGCCGTCCTGCCGCGGGGTTGTGCACCTCCCCGAAAGAAAGGGGACCACTCGAGGAGAAGACACCTCTTCGAATATGTGGGGCAACAGCAGGGATTCAAGACGGACCCCCCTGCCTGAGTCCATATCTGCATCTATAAGAACTACCGCTCCCACAATGCTCAGCCAACATCATCTTCCCATTGGAGGGCGTGCATTGTTGAAATTGGGAGCGCGAATCTCCGTGAAAGCCTCTGAAGAGAAAGCTGAGGAGCTTTCGAAACGCGTCAGGCACACCTGCACGGAGTGATTCAAGCGGCAACCGCCTGTACCTTAAAGAGAGTCCGACTCTCTGCTGCTGGTGGTCGAGTGCTAACCAAACTGATGGACACATCCTGGAGCTTGCATATTTACGCGGCCGTCCTGCCGCGGGGTTGTGCACCTCCCCGAAAGAAAGGGGACCACTCGAGGAGAAGACACCTCTTCGAATATGTGGGGCAACAGCAGGGATTCAAGACGGACCCCCCTGCCTGAGTCCATATCTGCATCTATAAGAACTACCGCTCCCACAATGCTCAGCCAACATCATCTTCCCATTGGAGGGCGTGCATTGTTGAAATTGGGAGCGCGAATCTCCGTGAAAGCCTCTGAAGAGAAAGCTGAGGAGCTTTCGAAACGCGTCAGGCACACCTGCACGGAGTGATTCAAGCGGCAACCGCCTGTACCTTAAAGAGAGTCCGACTCTCTGCTGCTGTTGGTCGAGTGCTAACCAAACTGATGGACACATCCTGGAGCTTGCATATATATATATATATATATATATATATATATATATATATATATATATGCCAAAACCTCAGTTTCCCTCGCGCTGCCTGCTCACACACAGCCTCGAACAGGAACCAGGCACGAACCAAATTTATGCAGGTATTATTTTATTGCTGTTACTTATTGTGTCTTTGCCCGGATTTGGAAATCGAAAGAAAAACTATGCTTAAAAGAATGTTCATCATGCGTGGTGTAAGGACATGCAGACAGGCTCTGATTGTAAGTCCAAATCCAGAAGATCGGCCGATGAGTTCTGCATTCGTCAAATTCCTTTGTGCGGTACAGAATACATTGGAGGCTTCTGTTTGACCAAACAATAGACTATGTGAATAGGGTTTTTAAAGGATACGGCTCTTGAAATAATCATGAAGGACTGGCTATTAGACAATTAAATGTGTGCGATATATATTTAACGACTTTTCATTAACAAATCCTCCAAATAGTCATCATCTGATTCACCACTAATCATTACATTTTTAGTTTTCTCTGTGCATTTGCTTCCTGACGCTTCCTCTGAAGTCCGTACAGGATATAATCCTTCTACTAATATAGACTGTCTCCATTTCTTCATTTGTTTATCTCTTGTCTCTTTTGGAAATCTGGGATAAAATTGACCCCAATTTCTGTCGTTTCTGAGTCTATCTTGCTCGAAAGCCTCAGACTCCCATTCCTCTAATCCTTCGTACTGAGTTAATCTAGGCCTGGGATCTAATGCATTCATACGTGTTCTCATATTGTACAAAACTCTACCATTAAAAGTACCATGCTCTGGAAATGCCAAAACGCCATCATCTTTTTTGTACTCTGTCCAATTCTCTAACCACACCCAGGTGTGGTAGCCCCTTTCTACCATAATGTATGATGCGGGCGTATTTGGTGGAGGAATAATAATTCCTGCTTTAGTTTTAATCGTTTTGTCCTTTTTAAAGAAATTCTTAACATTTGCACTTATAAAATAACCACAGACTCGGGAAAGATTTAAACCCCTTATCTAAATATTTTCTCAAATGTTAGAGTCCATACTAAATCAATCAGAGCTTGATCAATTTGAAAGAAGAGAATCAAAGCAAAATGATGCAGAAATATTATGAGACTTTATTTAAGCATTGAAACATAGGAAGGGTAAGAAGAGGGAAACAGCACAATGACATGGCCACGCAACTTTATATTTACCTAGAATGGTGTGAAGACCAACCCTGGCCACGGGCTGGGATAAAGGACAGGACCCCCAATAGTGCAGGTGCCAACAGGATAGAACAGGTGCAGATCAGAATCAGGATAAGTACGGACCAAATTGGATCAGGACAGGACCACCGCAGCTCAGGACCGGCACCCGCAGCTAAAGTGCAACGCCAGCGTCACACCCCTCTCTGCAGCTAACAGTCGGACCCCGATTGGGTTAGCGAATCTTCTCCCTCAAGAACCCTGATTGGGTTATCGAACTCCTTCCCAGAACCCCGACTGGGTTATTGAATCTTCTAACAGAGTGCTCCGCCAGCACCTCTGCTCTCGAATCTTCTGACAGAGTGCTCCGCCAGCACCTCTGCTCTCGATCGCCTATTGAGTGCATTGGGACAGTGACAGGTCAGCTATTCGGACAAGTCGGGCAATCTAACTAGCTAAGCCTATCTTAGTTATACCATTTTCCAGGGCAGTGTACCACCCCCCCAATGTTGCAAATGTGTGTATTCCCTCAATTTGATTGGTCAAAAGACGAGGAGAGGTCATCACACCATACCAGTTATGATGTCATGCACTTCAATATTCAAATCAATGTTCCCGCCCAATATTTTATTTTCCCATGCACTTTTATTCCACCCCACAGTGAATGCATCAATAACAAATACATTGTATGTAAAAATGTTCAATTCAGCTTCCTCTCGAGAGGTCGAAGGGGTAGTTTCCCAGGCGCATCTTCAGGCAAGACAGTCAGGGGCACAGGTTCAATACCATGACTTGTGGACTCTTAAGCTCCTCTGCGCAGTCGCAGGATTGCAAGATGGAGTGCAGCAAGATTACATCAGGCCCAAATACGAGCTAATGGCAAAGTCAAAGAGGAACAGTTTTAGATCAAAGAATAAATGAATGCACTGTATACCACTTATCTCTACTCTATTCCCATTACTTTATTTTAACTATAGCATTAGGGATTATGCAGAACGAACAACTTAGTAAAAGCAGCAATGCAAGCATTAGCGCATGAGAACATAGAGCAGCCATCTTTAGTTCTAGTGCACAGAAGCAAAGTTTTCCCACCAAGCAGTAAGTACGTCATGTCACGTGAGTATGACAGATGCATGCGCAGAAAAGTTCCCGCATTGCGGTGGCCATTTTGGGTTAATCGAGTTACGTTTAGGAATTTCTCGATCTGTATTCCCAATCTCTATTGTTTTTTACAGCCCACTGATTGGTGTTTTTAATGACACGATTGAAGCGTTCATCCATACCATTACAGCTCGGATTATACAATGCCGTTCTGTGTATAATTCCCAGCCTTTCAAAATATTCTCTGGCCTTGACCAAAGTAAATTTCACTGCATTATCACCTAGTAGATTTGCCAGATTGCCTTCTAGAAAATATACATGATCTAACAATTTCAACTGTTCATTGGATTCCACTTTTTTCACAATCTTAAGAATGGAATACTATGATGTACTTGTGATCATTACTGATCAGTCCCATAACATCAACTGCCATACTTTCCCATGGAACGTTAGTTACATGACTTACCCCCATTGGAGGTCCTCAAAGTGGCTGAGGATTTATCAGCTGTGCTAGATACTTCACAATCCTGAATATATTTATCAATTTCCACGTCCATTCAAGGCCACCAAATTATGACTTTACTGCTTGTTCAGTTCTAAAGATGCCAAAGCGTCCTTTATAACACAGATTCACTATTGATCTCCAAAAAATTGTAGGTGGAACTACTCTCCTCTCCATACCTACTTTCCCTGCACACTTAATTCATATCTTACCTCCCAAAATGGTTTTATCACAGCACCTAATCTAAAGTTACCTGGCCATACCTTTTCTAGATTTTCTCTAACATTGGTGAGTAGTTCATCCTTAACATACTCAGTATCCCACATTTCTTTCTCTATGCTCCTATCTGATGTACATAGACTATCTGCTCTGAATTGAACAGTGTAAATATAGTCCTGTAATTTTATCACTACTCTAACCAACTGATTTATAGTGCCCTTGGTTGTAAGGATTTTCGCAAATGGTTTGTGGTCACATCTCAACATGAAATCTTTTCCTCACACACATGCCCTAAAATGTTCAGTTCCCCGAGCACAAGCCAAAATAACCTTTTCTATTATTAAAAACGTTTCCTCCGTAGGTGAAAGTGATCTGGAGGTATAAGCAATCACAATTTCTTTTCCATCAGTCTCCACCTAGGACAGGACAGCCCCCAATTACTTACTACTTGCATCAGTAGTAATCAGGCTGTGTGCCTCTGGATCGAAACTTTTCAAGGAATCTACATTCTTAATGCAATCTTTCACATTTGAAAAATCTGACTCACATTTGGGAGACCACTCCGACTTGCACTTATTCTTCAGCAGTTGTCGAATGTTATATATTCTTGCTGCAAAATTAGGAATATATTTTGAGCAGAACTCTGCTAATCCTATAAATGATCTGACTTCATCTTTGCATCTGGGGGCAGATGCATTCTGAATAGCATCGATCAAACTCTGTTTGGGTTTAATGCCATCACAGTTAATTACATGACCTTGATAGGTAACACTATTCTCTGCAAATGTACACTTTACATACTCAATAGTCAAACCCTGTGACCCAAGAATGTTGAAAACCTTCTCCAGGAATCTATCGTGCTCTAGTCTACTCTTCCCATTCACCAGTATGTCATTCTGAAAAAACTTTGCACCCTTGATTTGACCAAATAACTGGTGCATCAAATGTTGAAACACTGTGGCTGCCAAGTCAAAAAGCATTCTCCTCTATTGGTAACAACCTTGCAATGTGATGAATGCAGTGTCTTGTTTGCTAACACTTGACAACTGTATCTGGTGATATGCAGCCAATAGAAAACCATTTGTCTCCTTTTAGCAATGACAACATTTCATTGATCTTGGGCAAGTGAAATTGATCAACTATATTGGTGTTATTTACATGGTGCAAACCTATGCATAACCCCAACTTCCATTACTCTTTCGAGCCACTTCTAGAGGCGAAACCCAAGCTGATGCCTCAATGGGTTCTCTTATCCCAGCATACACTAATTTATCCAATTCTTTCGCCACCTCCTCTCTCAGTGATATAGGAATATTCCCAACTTTATGTATTTTGATACAGCACCTTCTTTGAGCCTGATCTTGTGTTCAAAACCTTCTAGTTTTCCAATCGTTTTTTCAAACACAGATGGAAATTTCCTAAGAATTTTCTCACCAACTCGTATACCTTTATCCATGGTCAAAACTTGTTATTTTCCTTTAGGGTCTAACACAATATGCAATTCTTTCTTATTCTTCCACCCAAGTACCGATGGTCCCTTTTTAGCCACATACAGTTTCCCATATGCAGTGCGGTTTGTAAACTAAAATTTGAAGCACGGCACCCTAGCATATCAATTTTTCTCCTCTCTACCCTACAAGTTCAGTGTCTGGAGAAAAAAGCTTCATACTCACCTTATCAGCAAAGTACTTACTCCATAATTCTTCAATAATTATTGTATAAGGCCAAAGATCCATCTGAGATATTTAAAACTAGTTTAGTTCAGAATTTTGAACTACATTCTCAACAGCCTTCGTCATCACTAGAAATGTCACTATCTGATTCTTCGAATTCCTTTACACATTTCACTAATTTGGTTCTCCTCCTGCAAACCTTTGCATAATGTCCTAACACTTCACATGTGCTACATATCACTTTTTTAAGCAGGACACAATTTAGCAAATGCTACATGTTCAGGACTCCCACATCTATAACATTTGGGTAGTTCTTTATATGTTTTTCCACATTTAAAAGTACTGCCTGCATTTTTCTGCTTCATGTTTGCTTTGATCTTCGCCACGAACTCTGATTGATATTTTACCACTGTCCCCAAAGCACTCGCACACCCACAAGAAGTTTCAACCTTGCATACAACTGCTAGTATATCCTCCAAACATGCATCTCCATTCATCCAGAATCTTTCTTGAATTGCCGGATTTGATGCATGCATAACCACCTGATCACGGTTCAAATCCACTAACAATACACCAAACACACAGTCTATTACCAACTTCCTTAATTCACTCACATAGTCATCAATGGACTCAAACTTCAGTTGTTTGCTCTGGAAAAGCTTAAACCTAGTTATTCCTATGCAAATCTTTGGGGAAAATGCTTATCTAAATGACACAATGCAACCATAAAAGCATTTCTATCTCTGTGCAATAGTTTTCTTCATTTGGCTTTACGTTTTAAGTCCCTGTGGGCCTAAGGAATGTAACAAAATCAGTTTTTTTGTTCTGGAGACATTTTACCATCCAAATCCACTGTTTCAATATAATTCAGGAAATACACTTTCCATTCGCCCCATCTCAATCCAGGCTCGGTACCTGCTGTCCAAAATGCCTGTGGTGAACTTAATGAGAATGTCTGCTGACTCATTGTAAGAACAACCAAAACACACGTAAATAATTCTGTATAATGTGGAATTGTTCACTGTGCAGAAGAATGCAGAAACACTGTCCTATATTCACCACACTTAGTTTACTAGATGTGCTTGTCTCAGCAGAAATAATATATTACATTTTTATCTTGACGTGAAGAAACACTCACTTTTCTGTTCCTTGAATAATTAGTGTCAACAGCTTCAATAATTGGTACAACAACAACAAAAAATACTCAAAACCATGTACCAATGTAAACGATATGGAAATTGAAAGGCATGAACTGTTGACTCAAAAATAAACACGAGTGCACCTTTTTTTAAATGACTACCAGTGCGCCACCACGTTGAAGTGTTAACCAATTCAAAATGGCCACTACACACCAGACGTGATAGCGTACCTAACCGCGCCTCAAAGCTTCAATCAATTCACGCTCTATTCAGTGCGTAGAACAACAGCAGATGATCCTTGCACGTGCCGCAAGCCTCTGTCTTGCTCGTGCGCATGCACATGGAACAGCAATGAATGATTCTTGCACGCGATGAAGGCTGCTGTCTTGCTCACGCACATCCACCCGGGATAGCAAATGACGATCCTTGCACACCCACTATCTTCAGTCTTCCACTGGTTGGCCATGGCCCAGCTGAAATGTAATGAAGGAAAGTCAGAGGTTCTGCTATTTGGCTCCTTTCCCTCGGATTTCAGAGAAAGGTTTTGGCCTCCAGGCTTCCCTCGTCCCTCTGAAAGAACTGGAGCCGTTTAAAATCTTGGCATCTGGTTTGACGAAAATTTGAACTTCACAACGCAAGTGAAGAAACTGTCCAGAACCTGCTTTGGCATGCTCAAGAGTTTGAAGAAGCTTCTCTCTTTCTTGCCTAGCACTTCCAGAGAAACAGTGGTCCGTGCGTTAATTCTATCCCGTCTGGACTACGCCAATGCCCTCTTGGTCGGTTGTCCGGGGTCCCTGGTAAAAAAAACACAAGTGGTCCAAAACTCTGCGGTTAGACTTCTCGTGGGCCTGTCTCCCAGGGACAGTGTCAGGTTACATCTGCGCGCCCTGCACTGGCTTCCGGTGGAATCGCACCTTAAATTTAAAATGTTGTCCATAGCGCATCGGGCCCTGTATGGCACAGGACCTGTTTACCTGCAGAAGAGATTCTCTTTCTATGTGCCAGGGAGACAGCTTCGGTCCTCTGCTCTATTGCTGATACAGACCCCGAAGTTTAAGCGCCAGCGCCTGGGAGGCAATTCCTTTGTGCGCAGGGCTGGTCTGGCCTGGAACTTGTTGCCTTTAGCCCTACGGAGCATTCAACCCATTGCTGTTCAGGAAGAAACTTAAACCGCTGCTTTTTTAATTAGTTGAGCGGGCACTTCTTTATTTTGGAAGCTAGCACCGGAACACTCCCAAGTAGCCGTGCACTCTACAAATTAAATATAACATAACATAACATAACATAACATAACATAACATAACATAACATAACATAACATAACATAACATAACATAACATAACACACGCTCCATAGGCCCCTGTAATGCTCACACGCATTCACTGCCAAATTTTACTCATGTAGCAGGCCCTCAAGCTACAGTTTCAATATCCGATTCTTCAGACAGTGCCCCAGGAGCAAAAATAGTAGGTACACCCACTGTTCTACCGACAGCACTTAAAACCAGGAGAGTCCAGTTCCATTATCAACTTGTGGCTCCCAAGTTGAATGTCACCATAAGAATTCTCTGCTTGCTCCCTTCCTTTCTCAAATGATCCCAAATCGTCACCATCTTTGTTTAGAATGATCCGACATACTTGTGGAGTTTATGTAGGTTTATTCTTAATAGGAACAAGCAGGTATAGGCAGGTGCCACAGCTCATCTCAACCGTCCTCTTACTCTTTCTCCCCAAATTCCAATCTCTTACATTGTATTCTAATAATGCCATATTGTGTATTCACTTACATAGGATTCTAATAATGACAAAATGGTTCTACTAATGACAAAACAGGCTGTTGTGGTGGCAGCACCTTCACAGAAATCAGTACCTCAGAAAGATGCGTCAGCACGCAAGCCCATACTTTGCTTGTTTAGCCTGTGTGCAGTGGCTTTTTTGGACTGGGATGCTGGCTTTTTTTGGACCGAGAGCAGGTTAGTCCTGTGACAGGCATTGGTGCTCCCTGACAGACCAGTCTCTCTTGTGATACGAAGTTCAATAGTGCCTTGTCTATCAAACACAAAGGAGTCTTAAGAAGGACAGACAAGAAAGTCTCAAATTTTAAAGTTTACTTCCGTAATATTCAAAGTAGAAAGGCACAAATTGCAGCTGATCAAATAGAAATTTCAGTCAAATTGCTAAGCCCAAAACACAGAGAATTATACATTCAGGAGAATTCAGAAACTAAATCAATAGAGGTTTACCTTCTAAGAGTGGGGGACAGGACCTTTCCTGACCTTCCAAAATTACACTGTTCTATAGGAGTTTAGACAAAAGGTTGTACTACTACATTAGTACATGGTTTTCATGCTCGTAAGCAATAGAAATGAAGCGAAGAGCAACATTTGCAACAGAATACATTTGAGGATTTTATTCATTATTACACTGAAATATGTTTCTTTTTCGTTGCAGGTATATTTATTTTTATTGTTGTTTTGTATACAAGTATTTTTGGCTATGTTTCTAATTAAAGGTATTTTACAGTATATATTTATAGTAATATATTAATATTTTATTTAGAAACTTTTTGGAATAATGAGTGTTTATGAGTTTTTAAAATGTAATTGCAATTATTTTATAATTGTATCATTTAAAAAAATTAGTTTTTATCCAAACATGCATATTAAATATATATTTTGTGTTTATAAATTTGTTTGGTTATTATGAGTATTTGTTCTAATGTAAAATATTTTACAATTTTAATTATATACTGTTGTACATTTATTTGTTTATTTAAATTCATGTTTAAGTATTATGTATTTTTTATTTTATACTTATGTATATGTGTGTGTGTGTATATATATATATATTCACTGAAAAAACCATAGGTTTTAGGCCTTATATAGTTAGGAATTAACATATAAAAAACCATTGAAATTCCTCCTATATAGTTAGCTGGACATTTTATTGATATAAAACCAATGAAATTCCACATATAGTTAGTTGCACTAACTATATATTTCGCGCATCCGCAATCCAATGCTGATGATGTCACATATTACATCATTCATGACATGGTCAGTGACATCACTGATGACATCACTGATGACAGCTCATTTAACATCAATGATCACACCACTGATGATATACTTCATGTGATAATACAATGCACCTCCTTACACTCTAATATAACCTCTGTTACACCTAGTGTAAAATACAGAGTATCATTTTTGAAACTATTGACACACCAATACCATTTACTACATACGCACTCAATTATTGCTACGTCTACATGCACATTCATTCATTCACCCATAAGGTCACTCGTACATACAGTCACTCATCATTACAACACTATCATATGCACTCATACACCTATGCTGACACTCACACACTGCCACTCATCCATGGAGTTACTCACACACCTAGTCAGTCCTGTAAAGAATCAATCACACTTTGATTTCTTCATCTATACAGTTAAACACAGAACAGCTTACATTTTCACAGATATACTAACACATACTTACTCACTTATACAATCAAATCCTTCATCCATACTCTTATACATCCACTCATTCTTCAATATGTAAAACATATTTAAACTTTACAAAAACACACAGACACTAGATGATGTCATCAGTAATGTCATTTGAGATGTCATCAGTGATGTCATCAGTGATGTCACTGACCATGTCATGAATGATGTAATATGAGACATCATCAGCATTGGATTGCGGATGCGCGAAATATATAGTTAGTGCAACTAACTATATGTGGAATTTCATTGGTTTTATATCAATAAAATGTCCAGCTAACTATATAGGAGGAATTTCAATGGTTTTGTATATGTTAATTCCTAACTATATAAGGCCTAAAACCTATGGTTTTTTCAGTGAATTTCAAAGGTTTTTAAAATGCTAATTCCTAACTATATAAGGCCTAAAACCTATGGTTTTTTCAGTGAATTTCAAAGGTTTTTTAAATGCTAATTCCTAACTATATAAGGTCGGAAACCTATTTTTTTTTCAGTGAATTTGCAAGGTTTTTAAAATGCTAAATCTATTAGCGGATAACGTTTAAATATGTTAATATCCTTGTGGGACCACCTGAGCAGCCCTAGGGATCCGATTTTTGGACCGGAGCAAGATGCTTTCTGATTGTACCGTATTTCTTGCCTACTGCCCCCCTGATTGTGCCGTATTTCTTGCTTCTGCCCCCCTGATTGTGCCAGAGGAGTGGAGCGGGCCATCTTCTTTAAGAAATTTGCGAAGATTCATCAACCTGCGCCAAAGTTATTCCCAATAGAATGTTGGGGATTTCCTATGGAAACTAGGTCCTAACTATATATACCTACTGGCTACTGCCAGTAGGTAATATATATATATATATATATATATATATATATATATATATATATATATTTTTTTTTTTTTCCACAAACTCTTTCCGTCACTTTCAACAGAAAACCTCAGCACTCCAGAGAAAGTTTCCAATTCCTTTTAATCTCGTTACAGAGTCAAATACACGCCAACGTGTTTCGGTGCTCACTAGTAGTGCCTTCTTTCTTCTTGTGAAAGTTCATTAATGAAACGCTTCTAAACGTTTGCAATTTTAAGCACTGTAACCATCGCGCTCCTTCTGCTAGACAGTGGTGTCCATTTTTCACGTTTCCCAAAATAGCGAAGAGCCCTCCTAGAACTCTAATGCCCAAATGTAATAGACACGTTTTTGGTTAGAAACTAATACCCTTCAGTCCGTTGTAATTGATTACCCCTTTTTTTAACTGCATATTGATGAATTTGCAGCACTGCTAGAAATTCTACTATTGTTATTTAGTTGTATTTTTGGCTCACGGGTTTGAATAGACTTATGGTTGGCTTTTGAACAGAGAACTCGGTAAGCCTGAAATCCCTTTAGAAGCAAAAACCTTGAGGATCTTGGTTAATTCCTTAAAATATGTCGAAGAGATGCAACAATACACTTTTCACTTTCTTGGTGATATCGACTCTAGCAATAAGGCATGCATTTCAAGGTCTCTTTTGTAATGCTTCTTGAGGGGATTGATCCAAAAAATGAAATTGTGGAATGTTTTGCAATTTCTTACCATCAGGAAGCTTCAGGGTAGTGCCCCTTAATTCCAAGGGGACTGGTACCCATTAACTATAGTTCTTGCGATAATTGTCTGCAGACGTCTTTTTTTTTAAATAAAACATCATATTCAGTAGTTGAAATGTAGAAATGTTAATGACCTCCACCCAAAAGGGCTGGGCTTTACAGACCTGTTATCTTTCTTCATGGTATTTTGGTGACTTTTGTAGACTTCAATATCCATCCCCTTGATGAGGCATCTGTAGGTTGTCACAAGACCTGCTCATTGTTATGGAGGGTTATTAAAATGCACTTACTCAGGTTACTGCTGCACACCAACTATAGAATAGACCATGACTGCTAATTCGGCAAATTATGCAGGGCATTTACTGCGCAAGTCCGAGGATCCTGGGAATTAAATACTTGTTCACATTTAATAATCACAAGCAGTCAGTCGATCCAACATATTAACCAGTCTCTCTTTTAGGTATTATAGCGAATTCACAAGCCAGATACACCATGACGTAATAGTTATTTTCAGCTTACTCCACTTTCAGATGAATTAATGAATGAACTTCTGTTTTTCCCCCCAAGTCTGGAGTCAGTGCCTTTGTTTTTGAACTGTGAAGTGTTTTTAGATCTACAAACAACTTTACGATCCACACCATGGAGAAACCCAAACAGGAGAATGTGGTCAGCCTTAGACACGTTCCTAGTGCCCTACGAACCCCCATGAATATGCTAGACAAAAACAATCAAAAGGCCACACCCTGGAGAAACACTAGAGCAGGACACTCCACACACACTCCTCTCTCGTTCCCCTCTTTCTTTTTCTGTCAGAGTAGATAACGGAGATGCACAGGGGACCGGTCATGCATATACTTTGCCTCACACCGACCTATCTGACGTTTACCCTTAACACATAACACTAAGGTCTATATGTTATTTGTTATTAGGTCGTACTGTAGAGTAGCAGGGACGCTCATGTGCTCTGCGGGTAAACTCAAAACGAACAGCTAAGCCACATGGTTCGCCCCTGTATGTATAACGCGATATACATTCATGTTACATGTCTTATGTTGTAAGTAAAAAAAAAAAAAAAACGAATAAAAATAAATTAAAAAAAAAAAAAAAGAAAAAAGATGGGTGAGCGAAACGTAACAACTTCTTGCACGGTGCATTCCTTGTTCACATGAATCCTTTGGAGAGCTCTCTTTCCAGTGTCTTTGATAAATGGTGCAGGTTGCATTTAGACATTTTAGGCTTGGTTTATTGCCATAATTGATTGATAAACCACACCCGAGCCGAGTTAGTGTCTTAACACTTTCCGTCCTGTTAACGTCGCAACATTGCATTTGACTGTGTGTTGTCCATGCGGGGCTCCTCGTCTCGTTTCAGTGAGACACTATGTTCCATAGTATGCTATCTTGGGTCAGCCGCAACATGATTAGCTGTGCAACACGCATTTTGATTCGGATAGTGGGGTCTGTCGTCATAGCTCGTTTCATGAAAAAACTTGAGTACAGCTTTATTGGGTCAAATCGTCGTATAGGTTATATATTTTTATTTTTTTTACATTGCGCGAATAGATTATACTGCCAACGCATTGTATGTTGTGGACAAAAAACAGTTCACATTTAACTGCTTAAACAATCCTTCTCTGGGGACTGTAAGAGATCTTTTGGGTGTGGGCTTGGGTCCTCCATCAATCATAAGCATTGTGCTGCTCTGATGTCAGCGCGTGCTGCGCACTCATTTGTCACCGGACCTTCTGGCCACAGTGATAGGCGCACGCCTCGGTCTCATCGTGGTCGGCCCCGCCCACAACCAGGCGGCGGCCATCTTGAGGCGGCTCGGGCCGCGGCGGTGATCTCGGGAATAAAACGAGGGGTGCGCACCCTCGAAATTAAAATAAAAAGCATTAAAATAAAAGAGAGAAGCCCCCCAAGCCCCCCCCCCCAAAAAAAATTCCAAAAAAATCGCGGGGGTGCGCGCACTCGTGCGCGCTTATAGATATATAATTTGTTTCTCTTTTACTTTTCTCAGGAACCACTGGAGGGATTTACACTATTTTACCAAAAGCGTGATCTGCGTAACAGACACTACCATTTTGACAAGTTTGGTGTAATTCCCTTCAGCGGTTCAAGCTGTAGCCGAGTCTAAAGGTCCTATGGAAATTACCATGGGGAAAACACGTTTTGGGACCCCCCTTTTTTCTCAGCCCCCACTTGACGAATCCCCCCCAAACTTTCAGGGAAGGAGCGGAGCGGAGTGAGCCATCTTCTTTAAGAAATTTGCGAAGATTCATCAACCAGCGCCAAAGTTATTCCGAATAGAATGTTGGGGATTTCCTATGGAAACTAGGTCCTAACTATATATACCTACTGGCTACCGCCAGTAGGTAATATATATATATATATATATATATATATATATATATATATATATATATATATATATATATATATACAGTTACATTTTTGTAAATATATGTTAAATACTTTTAAATATATATACTCACCTGTACAGTCTCGATTTTTAATACCACAATATTTTGAAGGTGATTTTATTATGGTAGTTTATACTGTAAGTATGGAAACTCAATCTTTGGGACCATATATTTCTGCCGCAATACTTGTATATCACTACTATAAAAGTCATAGAAGTTAGAGGACATGAGAACAGGATGAGAAAGAGCACAGAAAGAGTGAGAGCACAGGACCAGAGAGAGCATCAAGGGAGGGATCATATGGTGAGAGTATAGTATGGGAGAGAGCATACACTGATTGGCATTGGCAGGATGGTTGAGAGACTAGAATGTGCAAGAGCAAAGAAGTTAGAGCAGAGAATGGGAAAGCTCAAAGTAGAAAATGGGCAGGCAAACAGATTAAACACATTGTTTGCCTGTATTTACAGTACTCCAGAGTAGCTATCTTTCATAGATTCATAAGCATGAAGCATTCCCTATCTGTTATGAGCCCAATGTACCCCAGTATAGGTCTAGGTAGTTGTCAGAGCGTTTATCTATATTTGTCCTACCTTGCTCTACATAACAGTTCTGGCGCTGACCTTTTACCTAGCTAATTGCCGAATATAGGTTGTGTGGTTTTCTAAGAAAAACTAGCCTCATTTACTATGCATGAGGATTCTTAGTATCACAGCAGGATTACCATCTTCTGCATAATAACTCTGTATAAGGGTAATCACTATCGCCAACATGCTCACAATACAATGACACATCTGTGGAAAGTCCCAGAGGATACCTTTTGGGTATATAAACATAACCTCTTCACTGGGCAAACCAGAGGAGAAGCTTCCATGCTGACACGAGACTCTGAAGTCCCTGCCACGGAGACACTCCAGCACGCAGTGGCCTGACATCCTCGCAGGGTGTCCAACTCGACACCAAGATAGGGTCCTTTGTTCTCTCATATCAGGTAATGGGATTGGCTCTTTCTTAGGGGGACTCTTGGCTCTACGCCTACATACATGCTAGGTACACTCAGGCACATCTAGTTAGGGTTGCATCGTAGGAGTACGCATTGTTATTGTCATGTATCTATATGCTTGCATATATTCATTGTTTTAGCACTATAGTAGAATTCCACCTTTTCTTTACTCTTTCGGTGCTTATAACCATATAAATTTGTTTATGTCTAATGGTTGTTGCCCCACACATATTTTATACTAGAATGACCCTGGTTCAATAAATGCTTATCGAAAATGTCTCCATCATTTATTCTGTATATATCTCTGAGAGCAGTTAAGCATGAGTGACTAAGTGAAAAATATTGTACTGTTTCCAGGATCTCTGAGGGGTCAGGGTTGTCATGTTCAATAGTTGCCAGAAACTATTCGCTCCTTGGTAATAGGGGCTCATAGTGGCACTGTGAACTAGCTGGTCCACAGACTAACATATCCTTTGGGGGTGTCTAGAATAAGACTGGGCACCAATCCCTTAGTTTATATTGTCTAAATGCGCAGATGCTTTATAGATTTGTAAGAACTACAAAACACACTGTGCTGGGAGTCCCTGTGTAACTTTAAAATAGCTGTGTAATGCTAAACAGAGACTTAAATGGTCTCAAACATTTTTCTTTAATAGCACAGTGAACTAATTGGAAAAGCCTAGAACTTCAGTCAAGAGGTAACAGCACAATAAACATAATTTTCTCCTGATGTTATCATACCTTTAAACATTTGGCGGAATCTATGCCTACTAGAAGAAAGTACTCGAAATCCTGAGTGGTGATTTATCCACCTTTTTGCAAAGTTTACATTCTGTTCCAAGAAAAACCTATGTTGCAAAGCCTTGAACTGATCTGCTTCACATATTTCTAGGGAAATTTTAGGTTACGTTGCTTTGCGCTGCATGCAAAAATATAAGCGTATTAAGTGTGTTACTCTGAAAGAAACTTGATTAAAAGGAACTGTCATGAAAAATAGCAAATTTGCATATGTTTCCAAAAGACCTTCAGGTATGGTGCAAAATATTTTCTCATTAGAGTTACTTCTTGGGGATACCTTACTGGCAGCACTGCACCAAATGTGCACTTTCCTAGGAAAGGACAGTAAAATCTCAATGAGTCTAAATAAATAGATGGAAGGGTCTCACAGACATCTTCCGCAACCTTCTTAAGTCTCTTTAATAAAAAGACATTGTGCTACTTGCTCTATCTGGCAATATTTATTGTGTTTAGACTCGATTTTGGTGAGAGGAGAGGAAGAACTTCTGAGGGAAGGCATAAGGTGGGTACATGGGCGTGCATTAGGGAAGGATGAACTGAAGGCCTATAACACCCTGATAAACCACGCTGGGTTAAGTCTAAACCAAGTAAGGATACGCTCACACTGTGGTAAATTCAAGAGATGGCGGTCTGTAGCTGACTGTTTCAGGTGGAGCTAATGATCTAGAGGTGAGAAACCGCTTTGAGTTTTTATCCGATTCCATATTGAGTTTTGAGGTTAGTGTGAGAGGGGGCCTGAGCGATTTTGATTAGGGAGAGGAGATTTTGCACAGCCTTGTAGTCAATCTTGGAATATAGTGGGGTATAGGAAATTCTCAACCCTAAACTTATTTAGAGAAATGTTGGAAATGTATGACATCATGTGTTTGCAAGAGACCTGGCTGTGCGAAGAGCCCAAACCAGTGGACGGTTCCTAATGTTATCCAGAGAATGCAAGGCATCCTGGTTCAAGTCGCCCATTGGGTGTTCTTGGCAGGTCAAGTAGAGTTCTACAGCAGCCCCTTGGAAAAGGTTTATGTAATAGTAATTAACACATATTCAAATTCAGAATGTTGAGGACTATGCTTTACAGTTAGGGCTGCTGGAAGAAGACTTCAAAAAGATAAGTACAGGATACACTACTCAGTTGGTAGCATTTCAAGAGGATTTTTACTATAACTTAAACCCAACACTTAGTTATTCAATGTACAAAGATTTGTTGGGGACTAGCCAGGTGCCCCTGGCTATTTCCCTAAAACCTGCTGTTCACCGCATGACTTGGCTTTGGTGAAGTTCTTAGGGTCAATGGGGCTGTCCTTTGTAAATGGTCGGGAAGTTGCGGATCGTTCAGCAACTTAAACCGTTCATTATAGGGATCAGAGTTGCCCATTAGATCATGTATTTATTAATGCATGGCATTTTTCCTTTAAAGAAGAGTTTAAGGTGCTGCCCACCAAAGGAAATAACCGAATTCCCTTGCAGTTAGTGCTAAGATTGAGGAAAAGGGAGCAAAGAGGTAAAGTAATCCTGATCCAAGTGGACTACCCAGACGTATCACTACCTGTATCTCTGCGGAACACCTAAAGGTACTTAATAACTTCATACTAGAACAAAAGTTGCCAGAGGAGAAAAAGGTCCAGGATCATTTCTTATTTTGGCATGATGGGGTTCTGGCACAAGTCATCAACTGTCTGAGGTTAAGGATTTACAATAAAGCACATAAGGAGAAAAAAGAGTGAGTCATACAAGGAAAGAGGAATGGCTGGTTTGATAGGGAATGTGGGAGATTGAAACAAAAAAAAAGGAAATAGGAAAGATTGCTTATGAAAAAGTCTGATCCGGAGCTCAGTAGTAACCTCTGCATTACAAATATTGAATATAACAACCTATTAAAAAGGAGTACATTAATTTTTTTTTAAGTAAAAACTGGCAAATTATGATTGAAGAAATTGATTCAAAGAAAATCAGGAAATGTTGGCATTTGGTATGTGAAGGATGAGGGTCAGGGAAAATTTTGGTTGGTGAACATGACTGAGATTAATTACGTGGGCAAAATATATGCTAGTGATGATGAGATGCGCCAGATGGTAAAGTTTGATATGGATGAAGAGACAGTGTCATATTTTTCACTTTAAAGGATAAAATAAACTATTCTGTCCCTAACTATAACTACGGCAGTGGGCCCAGGCAGCCTCCTAGCAGTTATAATAAAAAAGAACGTAGACAGGTGGGGAAGTTTTGATTAACTAATCTTTCAAAAGGCCTTGACCTTTGGGTGTTTCCCAGCCAACTGGAAAGATGCTATTGTAAGACCCATCTATTGGAAGGATGATGCTATGGTTCCTAAGAATTATCTACTTATCAACCTACTGGAGATGGGTGAGAAAGTCTTCTCAAAAATGTTATGTCTGATGAAGGTTTGGGTAGAAGAAAATAATATTATCTCAATTGAATAAGGTGGGTTCAAAGAAGGCCACTCACCCTTGGACCATTGCTTTAGTTTGTGGGCTATGGCAAGGAAATCGATAGACGTAAGGGGGAAATTGATTTGACCCTTTCGGCCTAGTCGACTGAAATTTATTGTGGGAAACGTTAAGGAGGCTCAGAGTCCTCATAGATCTACACATGCTTCTGCAGGAGTTACACAGCTAGACGTAGGCTTGGGTAGTATTAGATATGACAGGAACCTTATTAAGGAAGATACAACTCAAGAGCAGCCTTTTCGGGGCTGTGTCTTAGTTCCCATATTATTTTCCCTGTTCTTAGCAGATTTGCAGAAGATATTAAAAGAAGTAAACAGTTTATGCCCCAAGATGAATAGCTTGAATGTTTTGTGTCTGTTATATATCGATGATCTGGAGATAATGGACATGAGAGAAGTAGGCCTACAGAGGAAACTGTCTGTCCATCATCCCCTTTGGTATCGCTTTGTTCGCCCTAAGTTGGCAGAGTATGCTCAGACGTGCTCACTTTGCCACTGGATTCAAGCTAGCCTGGCTGATGATGGCCGATGAGCCAGAAACCGGTCCCAGGATGCTTGTTTCCGGTCCAGGGAAGACATGGCTTGGCAGTTTGGGCTGGACTGTTCCCATAGGCACAGGGTCAGACTGATTTGCATATGGCCCTGTCTGAACTGGGGTGGTGGAGTGAGCTAAAGAATGATGATGAATTAAACCCAGATCAGTTGACTGGGGGGGAGTGTTTGATTTGCTCAAACGCTCTGTCTATCTTCCCCTTTGGTATCGTAGAGTGGAAACTGGACATCTTCCATAAATATTGTTTAAGGAAGAAGCTAACTGTAAACCTTGAAAAGACAAAGATCATGGCACTGGGGAAAGAAAATGTTGGGTTTAATTAAGTTCAGGGAGGGAATAAAGTTGAGGTTGTAGAAAAGTATACATACATGTGGTTCGATGTAAAGTTAAATTAGAAAGAGCATGTAGAATTGTTAAAAGCCACAGCATTGACCTCAGTGTGGAACCTAAAGCAATTTAACCGGAAGTATGGTGGTCCCTCCCTGTGACCCATATTGTCAGCCTACAATGCTATGGTTCGCCCTCAATTCCAGTATGGAGTAGATGTTTTACATAATAGGTGTTAAACTGGACTGGAATTATGTAAATGTGTGAAAAGACTCCTAGCATTGCCACCTTCATCTATGATGCAGACTATAAGGATGGAGGCCCAGCTAACCTCTTGGAGTTATTTAGAGTATGCAGCTGCGCTTAGGTTTTGGCTGGGGCGAGCAATCCAAAAAATCTCCTTCTTTTGCAAAAAGGAGGTCTAAACCAGTGAATTGAAATGGGCATGGCAGGTGAGACAACCATTGAGTGAAATCTGTTATAGGTTAGTATAAAACTGGGTCAGAGGAAGTTGAAGTTGAAGTTGAAGATCTCCAAATCTGAGTTACTGGTGCTTGCAAGTAAATGTGCCAGAGAGGAGGGCTTGCGGTATCTACGGGGCAAACTTCCACCCAGTTTTGATAAAGGCTTGGGCTGATGATGACTGCTTTCCATACGTGGAGGCCTTACCTAACCCCAAGCTTAGGTATGCAGTTTTTAAATTCAGAGTTGGGATAAATCCTTGTTATGCTGATAAGAGGACAAAATCAGCAATTATGGATAATTTGGGCATGTGTACCTGTGATATGATGTCGAAATGTAAATGAGCACAAATCCTATTAGACTGCTAATGTTTCTTAAATGTGCAAAAAGTATTTTTAGAACTTTTTTTTGTTAAGTACGGAACTGTTAATCAAAATCAAGCATTTAATCTATTGACGACCATGAGCTCCCTGTATGCCACTTGTGTGGTTGGAAGATTTTAAATAGCGTTTTTTTAAAAGATCTTGTGGTTTAAAAAGCAAGATACTGGTGCTGATCAGAGTGGACATTTTGGGGATTTTTTTATGGGTACTTTGATTTTTTATCTTGTTATGTATATTTAAAGTATATTTATTGTATGTGTTGATTGTATTTAAGGTGGTTTTAATACACTACACTCTAAATAAACAAACCGTTTTGACTGACTGACTATTGTGTTTAGACTCAATTAAACCGATTTCCAAACCTCACATGACTAACCCAAGAAGGACATACTAATGTTGCTGAAAAATACTTCTGTAGCCGAATTTAATGAGTGAAGGTAACATATGAAACAATATCCTTACAAGTTAAAAAAAACTTCCTTATGTCAAATGCTCTTGACTTCAAACATGGTACATTAAGAAGGTGAAGAAGTATTTAAAGGCCGCACGTGCAAAAGGTACCTCAATATTTGAATCACTTGATCAACTCCAGCCTCCAGAAAAAATCCGGGCATGATTGGCACATGAGAATATCTTTGATGGGTTCCATCTGTTTGACCTTCTGCTGACCTTAAGAAACACTTTTATCTGAATGTGTTATAGATTACGATTAATAAACACAGAATAAGTTATATCAACATATTTTATAAACTAAGCGTCCCACCAATTTTCTATGGAGTTGAAAACGTGAGATGTACATTAGGCTGCACTCTGCTCCTTCTGCAAGATATTACTGGAAATCTGTATATGATTGGCAAAATGGTATTTTTTGTCCTGCTGGAGTGCAATGAGCTTTTACACAGAAGGCTTGGCATTTCTTGTGAGAAAATCAATGTGAAAGAGGGTAAACCTGTGCTGTCCATGCGTGCCTAAAAAGTACTTCCTGTAGAAAAGATGAGTAATGATGTGCTCTTGTTGCGCTGAAAATATTGCTGCAGATTTTTTTTGTTAGGCATCATCTGCCATCTGAGTCATAGCAGGTTGAAAGTACTTAGGTCTAAAGTGCATATATCACATCTGAATGTGGTACACTCCTGCATATCTGTTAAAAAATTAGACATTGACTCGCGAGTGATATGTTTGCAGTCGCTGCCTAAGACAGCAAAACAGGAAAGTTCATAAAACAGCTGTTACTGCAGATGCCTGTAACGTTATTATGAAAGTTGGGAGAATTGCCGTGTGATGTCTCAAACGCATGCCTTATTTAAAACCCTGTCTGAGTTGTCACAATTGGACAGGTTGTCTCCTACGTTCGGGTGACAAATGTGTACGTATGTATGTGTTCAGGGTAAGGGAAACTGCTTATTTGAACAAATATTTTCAAAAAAGGACTTGCCCAAGTGATCCTATCATAAAGGATAAACGTGTCATAAACTTGTTTTAGCTTGGCTACTATAAATTCAGTTCTAAGGGATGAAAAGGAACAAAAGACCCCAGTCTTTCATCCTTAATAGGCATCAAGTATGCATGGTAAAGGAACGATCTATGGGTAGGTAATATCCATTATCAGCATATTAAGAAGCCCTGATTGCTGTAAGCAACTATGCGCTTCAGCTTAGAAATGCCTCATAAACGGCTGCAAGGCAGAAGGATGGTGTACATAACCCACTTCCTGACAAATATCTAAGCTGTGTGAAATGTGCACTGCCAGAAACTTTACTTCTGGAACAAGCATTTGCAATGCAATAGGTCCCGCATTAGGAAAGTTTGAGCTATATATTGTAAATGACAATGTTTCTATTCATGTGTTGGTTTTGAAAATAACGAAATTAATAGCTTTGTCATTTACAATGCCAATAGTTTTAACTTTCGCAAATGTGACAACTGTAGCATTTGTAATGCAATATGTGTTGTATTTACGTGACTTAGATGTATTGATATTACAAATAACAATAGCTTTACATTTTTTCAAATAATTAATACTTAAATAAAAGCTATTGTAATTTATAATGGCAATAGGTTAAACTTTTGTAAATAACTTTTGTGAAGATTATGTTCAGTGTATTTTATTGTGACGAAAATCTAAGAACAGAAGTGAAATATTATCATCTTTTTGTGACATTAGTAATAAAGCTTGAAACATTGAGAGAACATATTTGAACCAGTTGTTGTTGAATGGTTGCACAGATTGATGCTGTGGTGGAGCTGAGTGATGTCATGGTGGCGACGAGTGATGCTGTGGCGTTCATTGATGCTGTGGTAGTGCATAGTGATGTTGTGCTACCCCTGATTGATGCTGTGGTGGTGCTGAGTGATGCTGTGGTGATGCCATAGAGTCAGTAAGATAGATAGATAGAGTGAGGTCGATAGATTAATAGAGGGAGGGAGGGCGATAGCTAGATAGAGGGAGGGCGATAGCTAGATAGAGTGAGGGCGATAGATAGAGTGAGGGCGATAGATAGAGTGAGGGCGATAGATAAATAGATAGATAGATAGAGAGGGATAGATAGAGTGAGGGCGATAGATAGATAGCGTGAGGGTGATAGATAGAGTGAGGGCGATAGATGGATAGATAGAGTGAGGGCGATGGATGGATAGATAGATAGATAGATAGATAGATAGATAGATAGATAGATAGATAGATAGATAGATAGATAGATAGATAGATAGATAGAGGGTGATGGATAGAGTGAGGGCGACAGATAGAGTGAGGGCGACAGATAGAGTGAGGGCAACAGATAGAAAGAGTGAGTGCGACAGATAGATAGAGTGAGGGCGATAGATAGATAGATAGAGTGAGGGTGATAGATAGATAGTGAGGTGGCCTCGTGGTGGACCTGGTGGCCGTGGTGGTGGACATGGTGGTGGATGTGGTGGACATGGTGGTGGTGGACGTGGTGGTGGTTGATGTGGTGGTGCTAGACGTGGTGGTGTTGGGTGTTGTGGTGGTGGACGTGGTGGTGGTGGTGGACGTGGTGGAGGACGTGGTGTGGTGGTGGTGGATGTGGTGGTGGTGGACATAGTTGTGGTGGATGAAGTGGTGGTGGACATAGTGGTGGTGGATGGGGTGGATGTGGTGGTGGACGTGGTGGTGGAGGTGGTGTTTGTGGGAGTGGTGGTGGTGGGGGTGGATGTGGTGGTGTTGGTGGTGGACGCAGTGGTTGTGGACGCGGTGGTGGTGGACATGGTGGATGAAGTGGTGGTGGACGTGGTGGTGGACGTGGTGGTGGTGGTGGACATGGTGGTGGTGGACGTGGTGGTGGTGGGTGTGGTGGACGTGGTCGTGGTGGACATAGTGGTGGTGGATGTGGTGGATGTGGTGGTCGTGGAGGTGGTGGAGGTGGTGGTGGATATTTTGGTGGAGATGGTGGTCCACGTGGATGTGGTGGTGGACGTGGTGGTGGTGGGTGTGGTGGACGTGGTCGTGGTGGACAAAGTGGTGGTGGATGTGGTGGTCGTGGAGGTGGTGGAGGTGGTGGTGGATATTTTGGTGGAGATGGTGGTCCACGTGGATGTGGTGGTGGTGGAGGTAGATGTGGTGGTGGTGGACGTTGTGGTGGTGGACGTGGTGGTGGTGGAGGTGGGTGTGGTGGTGGATATGGTGGTGGTGGATGTGGTGGTGGTGGACATGGTGGTGGTGGTGGACCTGGTAGTGGTATGGTGGACGTGGTGGTGGTGGATGTGGATGTGGTGGTGGTGGTGGACGTGGTGGTGGTGGACGTAGTGGTGGTGGATGTGGTGGTGGTGGATGTGGTGAGGGTGGACGTGGTGATGGATGTGGTGGTGGATGTGGTGGTGGTGGACGTGGTGGTGGTTGAGGATGTGGTGGTGGTGGTGGTAGTTGTGGTGGTGGACATGGTGGTGGTGGAGGTGGGTGTGGTGGTGGATATGGTGGTGGTGGATGTGGTGGTGGTGGACGTGGTGGTGGTATGGTGGACTTGGTGGTGGTGGATGTGGATGTGGTGGTGGTGGACGTGGTGGTGGTGGACGTAGTGGTGGTGGATGTGGTGGTGGTGGATGTGGTGATGGTGGACGTGGTGGTGGTGGATGTGGTGGTGGTGGACGTGGTGGTGGTTGTGGATGTGGTGGTGGTGGTGGTGGATGTGGTGGTGGTGGTGGTAGTTGTGGTGGACATGGTGGTGCTGGGTGGTGGACGTGGTGGTGGTGGAGGGGTTGTGGTGGTGGATGTGGTGGTGGTGGACATGGTGGTGGTGGATGTAGTGGTGGTGGATGTGGTGGTGGTGGAGGTGGTGGTGATTGTGGACATGGTGGTGGTGGTGGTGGTGGTGGACGTGGTGGTGATGGAGGTAGTGGTGGGTGTGGTGGTGGATGTGGTGGTGGTGGTAGTTGTGGTGGACATTGTGGTGGTGGTGAGTGGTGGACATGATGGTGGTGGATGCAGTGGTGGTGGTGGATGTGGTGGATGTGGTGGTGGTGGTGGAGGTGGTGAAGGTGGACTTGGTTGACGTAGTGGTGGTGGATGTGGTGGTGGTGTAAGTGGTGGCGGTGTAAGTGGACATGTTGGTGGTGGATGTGGTGGTGGTGGTGAACATGGTGGTGGTGGGTGGTGGACGTGGTGGTGGTGGAGGTGGGTGTGGTGGTGGTGGGCGTGGTGATGGTGGACATCGTGCTGGTGGATGTAGTGGTGGTGGATGTAGTGGTGGTGGTGGAGGTGCTGATGGTGGAGGTGGGGGTGGTGGACGTGGTGGTGGTGGACGTGGTGGAGGGGGTGGTGGTGGGGGTGGATGTGGTGGTGGTGGACGTGGTGGATGTGGTGGACGTGGTGGTGGTGGACCCGGTGGATGTGGTGGTGGGGGACATGGTGGTGGTGATGGTGGTGGTGGTGGACATGGTGGTGGTGGTGGTCGTGATGGATGAGGTGGTGGTGGATGTGGTGGTGGTGGTAATGGTGGTGGACAAGGTGGTGGGTGGTGGACGTGGTGGTGGGGAACATGGTGGTGAGAGTGAGGGCAACAGATAGAAAGAGTGAGTGCGACAGATAGATAGAGTGAGGGCGATAGATAGATAGATAGAGTGAGGGTGATAGATAGATAGTGAGGTGGCCTCGTGGTGGACCTGGTGGCCGTGGTGGTGGACATGGTGGTGGATGTGGTGGACATGGTGGTGGTGGACGTGGTGGTGGTTGACGTGGTGGTGCTAGACGTGGTGGTGTTGGGTGTTGTGGTGGTGGACGTGGTGGTGGTGGTGGACGTGGTGGAGGACGTGCTGTGGTGGTGGTGGATGTGGTGGTGGTGGACATAGTTGTGGTGGATGAAGTGGTGGTGGACATAGTGGTGGTGGATGGGGTGGATGTGGTGGTGGACGTGGTGGTGGAGGTGGTGTTTGTGGGGTGGTGGTGGTGGGGGTGGATGTGGTGGTGTTGGTGGTGGACGCAGTGGTTGTGGACGCGGTGGTGGTGGACACGGTGGATGAAGTGGTGGTGGACGTGGTGGTGGACGTGGTGGTGGTGGTGGACATGGTGGTTGTGGACGTGGTGGTGGTGGGTGTGGTGGACGTGGTCGTGGTGGACATAGTGGTGGTGGATGTGGTGGATGTGGTGGTCGTGGAGGTGGTGGAGGTGGTGGTGGATATTGTGGTGGAGATGGTGGTCCACGTGGATGTGGTGGTGGTGGAGGTAGATGTGTTGGTGGTGGACGTTGTGGTGGTGGACGTGGTGGTGGTGGAGGTGGGTGTGGTGGTGGATATGGTGGTGGTGGATGTGGTGGTGGTGGACATGGTGGTGGTGGTGGACCTGGTAGTGGTATGGTGGACGTGGTGGTGGTGGATGTGGATGTGGTGGTGGTGGTGGACGTGGTGGTGGTGGACGTAGTGGTGGTGGATGTGGTGGTGGTGGATGTGGTGAGGGTGGACGTGGTGGTGGATGTGGTGGTGGATGTGGTGGTGGTGGACGTGGTGGTGGTTGTGGATGTGGTGGTGGTGGTGGTAGTTGTGGTGGTGGACATGGTGGTGGTGGAGGTGGGTGTGGTGGTGGATATGGTGGTGGTGGATGTGGTGGTGGTGGACGTGGTGGTGGTATGGTGGACTTGGTGGTGGTGGATGTGGATGTGGTGGTGGTGGACGTGGTGGTGGTGGACGTAGTGGTGGTGGATGTGGTGGTGGTGGATGTGGTGATGGTGGATGTGGTGGTGGTGGATGTGGTGGTGGTGGACGTGGTGGTGGTTGTGGATGTGGTGGTGGTGGTGGTGGTGGATGTGGTGGTGGTCGTGGTAGTTGTGGTGGACAAGGTGGTGGTGGGTGGTGGACGTGGTGGTGGTGGAGGGGTTGTGGTGGTGGATGTGGTGGTGGTGGACATGGTGGTGGTAGATGTAGTGGTGGTGGATGTGGTGGTGGTGGAGGTGGTGGTGATTGTGGACATGGTGGTGGTGGACGTGGTGGTGGTGGACGTGGTGGTGATGGAGGTAGTGGTGGGTGTGGTGGTGGATGTGGTGGTGGTGGTAGTTGTGGTGGACATTGTGGTGGTGGTGAGTGGTGGACGTGATGGTGGTGGATGCAGTGGTGGTGGTGGATGTGGTGGATGTGGTGGTGGTGGTGGTGGTGGAGGTGGTGAAGGTGGACTTGGTTGACGTAGTGGTGGTGGATGTGGTGGTGGTGTAAGTGGTGGCGGTGTAAGTGGACATGTTGGTGATGGATGTGGTGGTGGTGGTAATGGTGGTGAACATGGTGGTGGTGGGTGGTGGACGTGGTGGTGGTGGAGGTGGGTGTGGTGGTGGTGGGCGTGGTGATGGTGGACATCGTGCTGGTGGATGTAGTGGTGGTGGATGTAGTGGTGGTGGTGGAGGTGCTGATGGTGGAGGTGGGGGTGGTGGACGTGGTGGTGGTGGACGTGGTGGAGGTGGTGGTGGTGGGGGTGGATGTGGTGGTAGTGGACGTGGTGGTGGTGGACCCGGTGGATGTGGTGGTGGGGGACATTGTGGTGGTGGACGTGGTGGTGGTGGTGATGGACATGGTGGTGGTGGACATGGTGGTGGTGATGGTGGTGGTGGTGGACATGGTGGTGGTGGTGGTCGTGATGGATGAGGTGGTGGTGGATGTGGTGGTGGTGGTAATGGTGGTGGACAAGGTGGTGGGTGGTGGACGTGGTGGTGGGGGTGGGTGTAGTGGTAGTGGTGGTGGACGTGGTGGTGGTGGACATGGCAGTGGTGGTAGTGGACGTAGTGGTGGTGGATGTAGTGGTGGTGGTGGTGGACGTGGTGGTGGTGGACGTGATGGTGGTGGACGTGATGGTGGTGGACATAGTGGTGGTGGACGTAGTGGTGGTGGATGTGGTGGTGGTGGACATTATGGTGGTTGTCGTGGACTACTTGGTGGTGGATGTGGTGGCTACCTACTCTATCAATAGCCTTCCTTTTGACCTGGTATAAAATATATTATTGTATTATGGTCTTGAGTATGTGCAGGTTTCTATCATATTACAAAGAAAAAAATAATGGTGTTACTCTATATTTTGCACCAGTGCAAGTATTTCTAATATGGCAATGGGCGCATACGTTATTAAACTACACGCTGCCAAAGTCATCGGGTGAATTTGATTGTAGAAGAAGCGAATCCGATTTATGACGAGCAAAAATCTTGTAGAAAACATGTACGAGTAAAACACGTGGAGCATCAACTTGACCACCAGATGGCACTACATTGTGCCCGGTTTTAAGAAACATTCGAGTCAAACAAACTAGTAGAAGAAAAAAACATTTACGCAAGTCAGTTGACCTTTGCTTCAGCTTAGATTCTCTTTGACACTCGTTTAATAAGTGCAAAATGAAAAATATATTTTTTTAGGCTTCCTTTGTTTTCATGTAGTTTAAACGGTTAGATTGAGTTTAATTTGGTCACGAGATCTGACTGTGCAGAATGGTACAGTCCAAAAACATATCAAAATTCCCCCATGGTCTGTTCTTACTTTCTTATGTGGCTCAGCTCACAGAGGCTAGACAATTAGCCTTCAAATCAGTGCAAGGACAAGAAAATATTTTCTTTCATTAAATATTTTTTATTATTTAGTTTTTTTCATTCATTTATCAAAATTATTTAAAACTGTTTTTTTCTTCTTTTTTTTGATCTTTTCTTGAGTGTGTACATCAATTCATCTTTATAGGTAATGATCCAATCAATTTGAAAGTGCAATGAGACATAACAAAATTATTCCAGACTTCTAAAAGGTGTCATATATTTTTTACAAAAAATGAAGAAACCACTAGTACCCTATCTGGCACACACTATCTCACATACACACCACTCATTCATACACATCTACAAACTCCAAAACAATTTCTAGGGTTGAGGTAACACAGTATGTAGTTATGTTATTTCCACGCCAGGTCTACGCGCGTTTCGGTGGGTTCGTACCACCTTCCTCAGGACCAACTCAGAAATGGTTTCATTCTTGCATCATCTTGTGTGTGCAGGGTACCTAAAATTACAAATACATTGTAATGTATCTAAGTCTTAGCACTGAGATGAAGGATTGTTGATTTAATACCATCTTTTTCATTTATAAAATCACTTAAACATTAATGTTGAGACATCTAGTTAAGCCAAAAAGTCAGTAGCATCAAACAAATACATGACCCAAATTGTTCTGAGATTTAAAACTACATTATGGGCTAGAGGACAAAAACAGACGATTTCTTAGTTTTAGAGATTTTTATCATGATCAACCAACCAAGGATTAACCTTATTTTTAATATACATTATTTAAGGTTCCAGGATGAGGTTATTCTTAGAGTTTTATTCTGTGATCTCACCTTGAACTAAATAAACACTGGTCGTTATGTGATCTTTAGAAGTAAGGGTTGTTCTTTCCTTTTTTTCCTTTTTTCACTTTCTCCTTTAGAGATATTACATCGGTATCTGTGTGGGAAATATGTATATATCAGGAATCCTATATACCACCTAATTATTATTATGTAAGCAGAGAGGATTATTCTTACCACAAAGCTTTTGCGCATGCATCTAAATGAGACTGCTTGTTGTTTCCGTTTTTCATATGTAGTTTTCACCTTTGTTTAGTTGGATTTCTTAAGGTCAACGTTCTAGATGGAAGGATATTTAGATTAAAGGTACTGATTTCTATTACGCTGGATGCTAGTAACAGTCCCAAGCAAGATTCTTACCTTGAGTTCATGGAAATATAGATGCCACTTAAAAGCCAATACTTTTGTCTCTATGGGAGGGGCGCAGGGGCGAGTTAACTCTTATTGTTCTTTTTATGCTTGTTCTGAAAAAATATATACATAGGTACAAATTGTACTTTTACACTGCATAATGCCTATAAACATATTGTTTGTCTTAGAGACATTTTGACTGCTCACCTTAGTTGGACTTATACGAGGTCAAAGACTTAGTGTTCCTCCATTTCATGTATGTTCCAGCCTGTCCATCTATTCAGTGTTTCAGTCTTAAAGTTGTCACTGTATATAATTTAAAAAAACATTTTTGTTTAATTAGGTTGTCTCGTCTAGTATTACAGCATTCAGTGTGCCATGTCAACACATAGTCGTCTGTCTTCTTTTCAATATACACTTCAGAATTATTAACAAGTGCCACCTGCATAGCCCCTATTCTCAAGCGTACAGTTAAAGCCAAGAGTAACACTCGTTTTCTGCCTATGCTGTCAACTTAGCTAGTGAATTACCACACTATAGGGCCGACCCGATCTCCGCTTCTGGGCAGAACTCCCTGATGCCATCCTAGAATCCCATCCCATGGTATACATGTTGCTAGCGCGCCGGGGCTTGCAGGGATTAGCAATAGACCTCCACGGTCATGTCTACCACCCGCGATGTCGTGGCGTGCAGCGGAGCACAAACACCGCATGGGTGTCCCACCCGGATTACCCCCAGGTTGCCGCATGTGCATCCTACTTGGACTACCCCCGAGTCAGCAGTTCCGAGCCGATAGAACGCGCCACCATAATTGGTTGATACGCGGGATTATTTAAGTACGCAGGCTGCCCTGTGCTACCGCAGCCGACGATCCATCTAGCTCAAGGGGGCTCTCACGCATCCATCGTACCTGTTCGTGACTGTATTCGCCTCGATAAGCCGCCTCCTGTCCGATCTCCCGCTCCAAACCCGATGTGTTTTGCGAGGGTTTCAGGGCAGGTTTAAATAGGTTCTAATGCTTTTCACCTGGGTCAATTACTGTTTCTAGGATACCGATACGATTGTATCTCGTTCCGGTTTGACTCTGCGCGCCATCTTTGAATTGGGTAATTGCAAGATCTCTAAACAACGGAAATAGTTGTGATTCTTATTCCACATTGACTGGGGGCGCCATGTTGGAACGGGATGGTATCAGTATCGCGCTAAATACTATCTCATTATTATTGGCTTTTTATGTCCCGTTTGTGACGCAAGTAGAATATAATATTGTTTAACTGCCTTAAAGTGGGCTCAAACTGTATAATATGCAATTATGGCATATTGCTCACAGAAAATAAATTATATTTCGCAGCACCATGAATAGAAGTATGATGTTATATAAATTCAGATGTTCATAGTCTCTGTCATACTACCTTTCTAGGATTTTTATAATATGCTGTGAGATTCATATAATACACGGATAAGCTCTATTGGAGATCCCTTCCTGCTGGGCCAGTATCATGTGGGTGCAGATGGGGTTTGTCTATTTATTTAGGTTTAGTGACAAACCAAGCTATATTTTCATTTAGTCCTCTGCGGACGCTATCCAGGTTAAAAATCCAGTAACTCTCACGTTTTTTACGGGTGTGTTCCATGGATTGGCCCGGTCTAAATTGTACTTTTTCCAGGATGCACCATCGAAGCTCGGTTTCTTTGTGATTCAAATCTATACAGTGTTGCACTATCGGTGCTGTTATTTTCTTCATTTTTACAGCTGATTTATGCTCGCTGAATCTGGTGCGGAATTCCCTGCCAGATTCTCCGATATAGGCAAGATCACAGGGACACAGGATGATATATATTATATTGCTACTCCTGCAATTTGTCAGTGATCTTAGATTTATTTGAAAATTGTTGTAAGTTACCGATTCCGTTGTGATGGCTGCATCACAGGCATGGCAGGACCCACATCTGTGGTTGCCCAGCACAGGATTCTGTCCTGTTAGGGATGTCTGAAGGTTTCCTATTTTTTGTTTATTCCTCGTGTGGACCAGTCGATCTTTTAAGTTTTTATTCCGCCTATATGCCACTAGTGGTTTGGGGCCAAAACTCTCACTCTCCTCTGTGTCTAATATACTCCAATTTTTGTTAAGTATGTTTTTGATTTTGTAATCCAATACTGAGTGGTTGATGACACAGGTGATGCGGTCTGTAGATTTCCTTTTTGTACCGCTCAATAGAGAGTCACGATCATAATATTTCGCTCTTTTGAAGGCTTGTCGGATCAGTCGATGAGGGTAGCCTCTTTTGAGCAGTCTGTTTTTAAGTTCCTCACCATGGCGTTGATATTCCATCAGGTTGGTGCAATTGCGACGTATCCTGAGGAATTCGCCAAAGGGGATTGAATCCTTTTGGCTATATGGATGGAAACTTCCATATTGAAGGATCGTATTCTTAGCTGTGGGTTTCCTGTATAAACTCACTTCTAGGGTTCCACTGCTGCCGTTTATCTCAATATCAAGAAACTCCACCTTATCTGTGTGGTATTTGGAGGTGAATTTCAAATTGGGATCGCTAGAATTGAGCCAGAGTATGTAATCATTCAGTTGGGTTTCTGTGCCATGCCAAATAAAGAAAATATCGTCAATGAATCGACGCCATAAAAAAACATTCTCAAAAAAAGGGGCAACTTCATTGTATATATGTCCCAATTCCCATTCTCCCATGTAGGTGTTCGCTACACTTGGCGCGCAAGAAGCCCCCATACTGGTGCCCTTCACCTGTTTGTAAAGGGCACCATTGTAATCGAAGTAATTGTTTAGCAGGACATCTTCTAGGCACTGCAAGATGAATCTATCCGGTCGATTGTCGGGATATCTCTGTAACAGGGATGATACTGCCTGTAACGCCTGACATTGAGGTATGTTGGTATACAACGCCTCAATGTCAAGCGTTACAAGCATATCAGTGGCTGCATCAAATCTGGTTCCCTCTATTTTAGTGATCATATCACCTGTGTCACGGACAAAGGATTCGTATTTCTGTGTCAATGGGCACAGGAATTTGTCCACATACTTTGAGAGGGGCTCTGTATTAGACCCAATTGTCGAGATGATTGGTCGCATGGGAGGGCTAATCTCATTTTTGTGCGTCTTCGGCAAGCCATATAGTGCTGGGATTACCGGACAAGTTTTATTTAGAAAAATGAGTTCGTCTTCGCATATGAACCCTTCTTCGAATGCAGTGTTTGTAATTTCCCTTATGGTTACACTGAGTCTCTGCAGTTCCCTTGGATGAGCCTGCCTATAGTGTTCCTCAACACTCAACATCTCCAACATTTTTTTGTTGTAATCACTTTTGTCGAAAACTGTTATAACCCCACCTTTATCACAAGGTTTTATAATCAAGTTTGGATTCTTTTCAATGTTTTTGAGGGCTAGATTTTCTTGTTTTGACAAGTTAAAGTTTAACTTGTTGGTACCAGTAAGAAGACGTGTGATGTCTTGCAATACCATACGTTCAAAAATTTGAACTTCTGGTCCCACGACATCTAAGGTAGGTGTGAAACTTGATGGTGGTTTGCACCCTGAAAGATTTGAATTTTCCTCTTCTCGTGTTCTATTTTCAAAGAATTTTTTAAGTCTTACTTTCCTGAAGAATGCAAATAAATCCTCATGTAGTTTAAATTTATTTAATGGAGTGCAAGGAACAAATGACAAACCTCGGTTTAAGACAGATATTTCTTCATTACTCAACTCAGAAGATGATAAATTATAAATTGGCATTGTGTCTTTTGTTTTATCTTTATTCTTGTATTCCATTGGGTCTACCACCAGTATTGTTGATTTCTCGTTTTCACATACCTTTGCTGAGGTTGAGGGCTCATCGTTTGGTGTTCTCCCCTGTCCTGTTGCCAGTGTACATTCTTGCCCCTGTAGGGGCCTCTCGATAAAAAACCCCGAGTATGGGTGTTTTGGTATCCTTGTCTTCCTCTATATGTTGGTCTAGTATTATACCGTCCTCTCCCTGAATCCTGATAATTATCTGGGTCAGAGTCAGAGGAACCGGTATCTGAAAAGTTAGTGTAATTTCTCTTGTAGGAGTTATCATAGTTTGGGTTATAGGTGGCTTGATGTCCTCCCTGATAATAGTTGGGGTTTAAGTATGGATAAATTTTTTCCTTCGTGAACCAACGTACATCCTTTTTTAATTTATCAGTTTTTTTATTAGTTAAGTAAGACTGATAAATTAAATTTAAACTACATGAGGATTTATTTGCATTCTTCAGGAAAGTAAGACTTAAAAAATTCTTTGAAAATAGAACACGAGAAGAGGAAAATTCAAATCTTTCAGGGTGCAAACCACCATCAAGTTTCACACCTACCTTAGATGTCGTGGGACCAGAAGTTCAAATTTTTGAACGTATGGTATTGCAAGACATCACACGTCTTCTTAGTGGTACCAACAAGTTAAACTTTAACTTGTCAAAACAAGAAAATCTAGCCCTCAAAAACATTGAAAAGAATCCAAACTTGATTATAAAACCTTGTGATAAAGGTGGGGGTATAACAGTTTTCGACAAACGTGATTACAACAAAAAAATGTTGGAGATGTTGAGTGTTGAGGAACACTATAGGCAGGCTCATCCAAGGGAACTGCAGAGACTCAGTGTAACCATAAGGGAAATTACAAACACTGCATTCGAAGAAGGGTTCATATGCGAAGACGAACTCATTTTTCTAAATAAAACTTGTCCGGTAATCCCAGCACTATATGGCTTGCCGAAGACGCACAAAAATGAGATTAGCCCTCCCATGCGACCAATCATCTCGACAATTGGGTCTAATACAGAGCCCCTCTCAAAGTATGTGGACAAATTCCTGTGCCCATTGACACAGAAATACGAATCCTTTGTCCGTGACACAGGTGATATGATCACTAAAATAGAGGGAACCAGATTTGATGCAGCCACTGATATGCTTGTAACGCTTGACATTGAGGCGTTGTATACCAACATACATCAATGTCAGGCGTTACAGGCAGTATCATCCCTGTTACAGAGATATCCCGACAATCGACCGGATAGATTCATCTTGCAGTGCCTAGAAGTTGTCCTGCTAAACAATTACTTCGATTACAATGGTGCCCTTTACAAACAGGTGAAGGGCACCAGTATGGGGGCTTCTTGCGCGCCGAGTGTAGCGAACACCTACATGGGAGAATGGGAATTGAGACATATATACAATGAAGTTGCCCCTTTTTTTGAGAATTTTTTTTATGGCGTCGATTCATTGACGATATTTTCTTTATTTGGCATGGCACAGAAACCCAACTGAATGATTACATACTCTGGCTCAATTCTAGCGATCCCAATTTGAAATTCACCTCCAAATACCACACAGATAAGGTGGAGTTTCTTGATATTGAGATAAACGGCAGCAGTGGAACCCTAGAAGTGAGTTTATACAGGAAACCCACAGCTAAGAATACGATCCTTCAATATGGAAGTTTCCATCCATATAGCCAAAAGGATTCAATCCCCTTTGGCGAATTCCTCAGGATACGTCGCAATTGCACCAACCTGATGGAATATCAACGCCATGGTGAGGAACTTAAAAACAGACTGCTCAAAAGAGGCTACCCTCATCGACTGATCCGACAAGCCTTCAAAAGAGCGAAATATTATGATCGTGACTCTCTATTGAGCGGTACAAAAAGGAAATCTACAGACCGCATCACCTGTGTCATCAACCACTCAGTATTGGATTACAAAATCAAAAACATAATTAACAAAAATTGGAGTATATTAGACACAGAGGAGAGTGAGAGTTTTGGCCCCAAACCACTAGTGGCATATAGGCGGAATAAAAACTTAAAAGATCGACTGGTCCACACGAGGAATAAACAAAAAATAGGAAACCTTCAGACATCCCTAACAGGACAGAATCCTGTGCTGGGCAACCACAGATGTGGGTCCTGCCATGCCTGTGATGCAGCCATCACAACGGAATCGGTAACTTACAACAATTTTCAAATAAATCTAAGATCACTGACAAATTGCAGGAGTAGCAATATAATATATATCATCCTGTGTCCCTGTGATCTTGCCTATATCGGAGAATCTGGAAGGGAATTCCGCACCAGATTCAGCGAGCATAAATCAGCTGTAAAAATGAAGAAAATAACAGCACCGATAGTGCAACACTGTATAGATTTGAATCACAAAGAAACCGAGCTTCGATGGTGCATCCTGGAAAAAGTACAATTTAGACCGGGCCAATCCATGGAACACACCCGTAAAAAACGTGAGAGTTACTGGATTTTTAACCTGGATAGCGTCCGCAGAGGACTAAATGAAAATATAGCTTGGTTTGTCACTAAACCTAAATAAATAGACAAACCCCATCTGCACCCACATGATACTGGCCCAGCAGGAAGGGATCTCCAATAAAGCTTATTCGTGTATTATATGAATCTCACAGCATATTATAAAAATCCTAGAAAGGTAGTATGACAGAGACTATGAACATCTGCATTTATATAACATCATACTTCTATTCATGGTGCTGCGAAATATAATTTATTTTCTGTGAGCAATATGCCATAATTGCATATTATACAGTTTGAGCCCACTTTAAGGCAGTTAAACAATATTATATTCTACTTGCGTCACAAACGGGACATAAAAAGCCAATAATAATGAGATAGTATTTAGCGCGATACTGATACCATCCCGTTCCAACATGGCGCCCCCAGTCAATGTGGAATAAGAATCACAACTATTTCCGTTGTTTAGAGATCTTGCAATTACCCAATTCAAAGATGGCGCGCAGAGTCAAACCGGAACGAGATACAATCGTATCGGTATCCTAGAAACAGTAATTGACCCAGGTGAAAAGCATTAGAACCTATTTAAACCTGCCCTGAAACCCTCGCAAAACACATCGGGTTTGGAGCGGGAGATCGGACAGGAGGCGGCTTATCGAGGCGAATACAGTCACGAACAGGTACGATGGATGCGTGAGAGCCCCCTTGAGCTAGATGGATCGTCGGCTGCGGTAGCACAGGGCAGCCTGCGTACTTAAATAATCCCGCGTATCAACCAATTATGGGGGCGCGTTCTATCGGCTCGGAACTGCTGACTCGGGGGTAGTCCAAGTAGGATGCACATGCGGCAACCTGGGGGTAATCCGGGTGGGACACCCATGCGGTGTTTGTGCTCCGCTGCACGCCACGACATCGCGGGTGGTAGACATGACCGTGGAGGTCTATTGCTAATCCCTGCAAGCCCCGGCGCGCTAGCAACATGTATACCATGGGATGGGATTCTAGGATGGCATCAGGGAGTTCTGCCCAGAAGCGGAGATCGGGTCGGCCCTATAGTGTGGTAATTCACTAGCTAAGTTGACAGCATAGGCAGAAAACGAGTGTTACTCTTGGCTTTAACTGTACGCTTGAGAATAGGGGCTATGCAGGTGGCACTTGTTAATAATTCTGAAGTGTATATTGAAAAGAAGACAGACGACTATGTGTTGACATGGCACACTGAATGCTGTAATACTAGACGAGACAACCTAATTAAACAAAAATGTTTTTTTAAATTATATACAGTGACAACTTTAAGACTGAAACACTGAATAGATGGACAGGCTGGAACATACATGAAATGGAGGAACGCTAAGTCTTTGACCTCGTATAAGTCCAACTAAGGTGAGCAGTCAAAATGTCTCTAAGACAAACAATATGTTTATAGGCATTATGCAGTGTAAAAGTACAATTTGTACCTATGTATATATTTTTTCAGAACAAGCATAAAAAGAACAATAAGAGTTAACTCGCCCCTGCGCCTCTCCCATAGAGACAAAAGTATTGGCTTTTAAGTGGCATCTATATTTCCATGAACTCAAGGTAAGAATCTTGCTTGGGACTGTTACTAGCATCCAGCGTAATAGAAATCAGTACCTTTAATCTAAATATCCTTCCATCTAGAACGTTGACCTTAAGAAATCCAATTAAACAAAGGTGAAAACTACATATGAAAAACGGAAACAACAAGCAGTCTCATTTAGATGCATGCGCAAAAGCTTTGTGGTAAGAATAATCCTCTCTGCTTACATAATAATAATTAGGTGGTATATAGGATTCCTGATATATACATATTTCCCACACAGATACCGATGTAATATCTCTAAAGGAGAAAGTGAAAAAAGGAAAAAAAGGAAAGAACAACCCTTACTTCTAATAGATCACATAACGACCAGTGTTTATTTAGTTCAAGGTGAGATCACAGAATAAAACTCTAAGAATAACCTCATCCTGGAACCTTAAATAATGTATATTAAAAATAAGGTTAATCCTTGGTTGGTTGATCATGATAAAAATCTCTAAAACTAAGAAATCGTCTGTTTTTGTCCTCTAGCCCATAATGTAGTTTTAAATCTCAGAACAATTTGGGTCATGTATTTGTTTGATGCTACTGACTTTTTGGCTTAACTAGATGTCTCAACATTAATGTTTAAGTGATTTTATAAATGAAAAAGATGGTATTAAATCAACAATCCTTCATCTCAGTGCTAAGACTTAGATACATTACAATGTATTTGTAATTTTAGGTACCCTGCACACACAAGATGATGCAAGAATGAAACCATTTCTGAGTTGGTCCTGAGGAAGGTGGTACGAACCCACCGAAACGCGCGTAGACCTGGCGTGGAAATAACATAACTACATACTGTGTTACCTCAACCCTAGAAATTGTTTTGGAGTTTGTAGATGTGTATGAATGAGTGGTGTGTATGTGAGATAGTGTGTGCCAGATAGGGTACTAGTGGTTTCTTCATTTTTTGTAAAAAATATATGACACCATTTAGAAGTCTGGAATAATTTTGTTATGTCTCATTGCACTTTCAAATTGATTGGATCATTACCTATAAAGATGAATTGATGTACACACTCAAGAAAAGATCAAAAAAAGAAGAAAAAAACAGTTTTAAATAATTTTGATAAATAAATGAAAAAAACTAAATAATAAAAAATATTTAATGAAAGAAAATATTTTCTTGTCCTTGCACTGATTTGAAGGCTAATTGTCTAGTCTCTGTGAGCTGAGCCACATAAGAAAGTAAGAACAGACCATGGGGGAATTTTGATATGTTTTTGTTTCTAAACCCCTTCTTTCCCTGGTCAATCAAACAGTTATAGAGGGGGTCCCAATTCTCATATTAGAATGGTACAGTCCATAAATGATGTTTCCTGCTTGTGAGTGATGTCTTCGGGGTGTGTGTTGCATTCCAAGAGGTGTGTGCTAGGAGTTTGAGCTCAGTTCTGTGGTGTGGACTCAGAGCCCTGTCAGAACAGTTAATATAACTGAAGCAAAATGTAGTGAAGTAAGGTGAGGTCCATTGACTAAAGCTGCCTGGGATCCCGGTTTTGCATATAAGCGAGGGGGTGGCTGTTAATGTTACTGCCTACGATGTTCAGGGGAGAGAAGCTGATTTCTGATGTAATTAAGTCTGATTTAAATGTGCTGCTTGGATCTAGAGGGGGTGACAGGGTCAGAAAGACTCACGCAGGGCCCTCCTTCTCAGCCTGCTACAAACGCAAATCTGGAATTTGGCCTTTTACGTGTTTCGGCGGAGCCGGGAAAGAGCCGTCAAGGAGGGTACTCAAGCTGGCCTCTGCTTTTAATTATGATGTTTAGGGGAGATAAGCTGTTACACGACTTAATGAATATATTTTAAAAGTTGTGCCTTGCGAAAATGAAGATCCACCATGCTCCGTGTTGTTTTTTTAGTTTTTAAGCAAAGAATTTCATGTGACATTCAATTAAAAACAGTAATGGGTAAATACTTACGTTTTCGTATTTGATTAAACGCCAATATGATGAAATGTCAGATCTCAAATAGAGATAATTATTAATGTACTAAATCCAAATTCATTGTTGATGGCGAAGGGATTATTACACCGTTGTCAAATGGCCGAAATGTAAAACTATGATGGAAACTGAAAGCGTCTGCCTATTAAAACCACATCTAAACGATTTTGAAATAGAGATTCATTTGTGTGCTGTACTACTTCGGCAAATGTGACGAAAGTGAGCACTAGAGGGCAGGCGTGTCGATAATATGAAGAGTAAACATGATTGGAATATGGAGAATGAAAAATAACAAGCAATGTCCTGAGCAAATGGTGGGGGCCTGAAGCAGTGGAGTGGGAGAGGTGAGGGGGGAGTCACAGGGAGATTAAGGGACAGAAGGCAAGCGGCCGTGAAATGCAGGCGGGGAGCAGAGCCTTTGAAGAGCCCGAGTCATGGCCTGCGGCCGTGAATAAGTGAAGTGAATAATTAGCGGAGGAGAACTGGCAGGCTGATAGGGAGAAGGCTCAGGCAAGCTCGTGCACGAGGCGTGCACTTCCCAAAATCCGCTGGAGAGCCCTTGGCCTTAAGTAGTGGTTTAGCTGCATTAGGGCTCTTTTTCCTATTCCTGCGGAACAGGAAAGGGGCGAGCCCTAAAAATGGAGAGACTTGAAATGGGCATACAGGCTGCAAAGGCAAATTCAAGATATGGACCGAATATTACAGCTCAAATCTCTCTTTGGGTAAAAATCAAAATGTTTGTGCCAAAATGTGTTGCATCCACTGTTTGCCAGGGCATGCCCCAGAATTCACAGCAGCAAGGCTACACAAGCCCAGGAGGAGGGCTCCAACGTCAGAGGAGTACTTTCTGTGTGCCGCAATCCTGCAGGCGCACATCGCGTGAGGGATGTGCCCGGGCCTGTGCCTGGGTGAACAGCGGGCTCATGAGAGCCCAGAAGAGGCTGGGTTGAGCCACCTCTCTTGGCACCTTCATTAAGATACTGGTGGTTGTTGTGGTTGGGACATTATTTGAAGTTTGTTATCTCTAGCCACCTAGTTCTCCTGATCTATCAACTTGAAGAGTGACCCTTATTGCTTACTATCCTACTGGGGTGTCTGGTTGGTCTTTTGCTTCTGTTTCACTAATGGTAAAGAAAAAAATCAGAGGGACTCAAATGGCATCCACCACTCCTGTGAAAAGTACTTCGATCAACCGTATGCTGGAAAGGGCTATGGGGGTAATAAGCATGGAAATTGCGCTCAACAAGAGGAGGCTGTCACTGAATATGGGCACAATGACCCCTGTTATTAAATTGATGGAAATTTGGCAGATCCCCTGGTTGTGGTATCGGGAAATATTCCACCTGGTAATGGCTTAACTACCAACAGTTCGGGCTGCACTCTTCCCATGGGGAGCAGGGTCATGACTGATTTGCAAATGGCTGGGTCTAAACTGGAATGGCATGGCGAGCAAAATAAAACAATGGATTTAGGCCTAGATCTCTGTACTGGGGCTGAATGCTTGACCTCCATTTATTGTTCTTTTTGCATTTGTCACCCTGAGTGGGACGGGTATGCTCAGACATTGGCCCTGTGCTCACTGTGCCCCTGGAGTCAAGCTAGCCGGGTTGATGAGGGGTGATACCCAGAAATTAGTCCCAGAATGCTTGTTTCTTGTCCAGGGAGGAACTGGCAGTTTGGGCTGTACTGTTCCCTTAGAGAGCTGGGTCAAGACTAATTTACATATGGCTGCGTCCAAACTGGAATGGCATGATGAGCAAACCATTTATGGATTTAGGTCCAGATCTCTGGACTGGGTGTGAATGTTTAGCAATAATGAGCATTCCATCCATCAATTGTTCTCTTTGCATTTAACTGGCATAATGGCATCCTCCGTCTCCATTGGTACCTCTTATACGACCACTATTTTCTCAGAGCAAGCATCTAGTTCCCCTGTCACAGCCATTAACCCCTCCCATGCTCATGACAAGCTCAGCTCATCATGAGGCACAGTGGAGCTGTGCGGCTCGTCATAACTGCCGCGGCCTACCCACGCACGGCTAATTCCCTGCCTGTGCGGGAGAATTAATTAGTGGGCGGGTCTGTGACGAGCTGAGCCCGTCATGAGCACAGCTGGGCCGCGCCCCTGCCCCCGCAATGTGGGGGAATTAGCCCACCATGCAAGAGGCTAAGAAAGTGAAGCAAGTTATCCACAGTAAATGAAAGATATTACCGGGTACAGCAACCCAGGTTAGTCAAACCGAAGGTGTGAATGTATTCCCTTCCAACAGTTTATTTTCCACTGTGTTCTCACTTCCGTTAGGCGCTTTGGGGTCTACATCCTTGAGCCAATTTTGTATTGAAGGGGCCATGGACACTTGGTGCAATAAATTAAAAGAATTTCTCCATGCTGAACTTTCCCTTCTCAATGAGCTGCTTAAAGCTGTTGAGTTACAAATTGCCTCTTTCTCTGATAAATGCAGTGAAGCAGAGTCTGCTGACCAAAGGATTAATGCTTTTAACTTTGTTTCTTTACCTTGCATATCTGGGACTCTGCCTACTCCAAAAGAACATGAAGGTGTCTCTTGTAATTGGCCTACAAACAGCCTGCCTGCACTGAAGCAGGCATAGTGTCTCCTATGGGTTGCGCTCTCATGCATCAGGTGAGACTAGATCATGCTTGAGGGGAAGTTGTGTTTCTGCAGATCTGTGTTTGTAGGGGGGTTCGCATACTGGGTTACACTCTAGTGCAACTCACCCTAAAATTAATCTCCCGCACGCAGCATGCCTTTATGTGGCCATTATGATTGGAGTACTCCCTCTGCGTAGGGGGCAGACTGAGTCAAATGAGGCACTACCTAACAAAGTTCTGGACTGGCTGGTATGCCATGTGGGTTCTCTTTTTCATTTGGCATAAATGAAAAAGAGAACCCGCTCCGATCAGCCACTCTCCAGCAGTTAACAGTTCCTCGGGCCAGAACAGTTTCTTGGGGCGACCGCCGTTTTCTGGTGGCTGCCCCGAAACTGTGGAATACTCTCCCCCGACAGATTAGGCAAAGCCCTTCCCTCATCCAGTTTCGCAAACAACTAAAGACCTGGCTCTTTGAGCAGTAGCCTTCCCTACAACGTTGCCCAGCTATCCCAATGACAAAATCTGCAGTTTAGCGCCAAGACGCCCAAGGGTAAATGTTGCGCTTTAGAAATGTCAACAAATAAATAAATAAATAAATAAATAAATATCTTGTTGACCCGCTGAGTTGGATGGATAGGGCCTGGACCAGCTGTATTGGGGGACTGTGTATTTTAGCATGCAGAGTTTAGCCCATATCCATGTTTGGATTTCAGAAAGAAACATTCTGTCTGATCTCCAGGCTTTGTTTTGTGCAAATATAAGGACTCTGGATCTGGTCTTCCATTTCCTTTGTGTTTTTTGGAAAGAAGTTTTTATTAAGGGGGGGAAGCTGTACGTAGCTTTTGTGGATTTGCGTACGGCCTTTGATTTGGTGCCTAGATGCAAACTTCGGAAGGTGGTGGCAGAGATGGGCATCCAACCATCCCTATTGGACATTCTTATGCCGCTCCACTCAGTAAATGAAGCCCAAGTGAGATGGGGAGGGGAGGGTCAACTTACTGAGCCCTTTAGGATAAATCGTGGAGTCAGACAAGGTTTTGTCTTGGCATTCACTCTCTTCTCACTCTTTATGAATGGGGTAGTAGGGTTTCTGACAGAGATTGGTGTGATGCTCCCAAAGTTGGAGAGAGCAGGGTTCCGACCATCCCCTTTGCTGATGATACGTTACTAATTTCAAAGTCTCCCCAAGGGCTTCAACAGCTTTAAAACAATTTTAAACAGTATTGTGATGACTGCTGTCTGGAGCTCAAACGATTCCAAAACAAATTATATGGTACTCGCCAAAGGAAACGCAAAGCCACCCAATAGATGCATGTATGTGGGGGTCAGCACCATTGATTTAGTCTCTACGTTTGATTATTCGGGGGTTTGTTTAATTCTGTATTGGTGTTGTATTCCCCATATAGAGAAAGCTCACCTGTCTCTAATCCAATAGACAGCCAGCATATCCAAGATTCACAGAAGCACGGTGTCTAAGAAATTAGCTCCAGCGCTGTAAATATATAACATAAAAGCCCTAGGATCAGCCATGTATGGTGCTGAATTATGGGTGAGTCTGAATATCGATTGTCTTTCAGTAACTGAACACCGTTTTATAAGATCCCGCCTTAACTTGCCTGTTAGCACCCTGTTGACCCCCATTTGTCTAGACCTTATCCAAAGCAAAATAGTTCACAAGATAAATTATAAGCACTTACTGTTCTGGCATCACCTATGGTCATCTGAGGAGCTTTCCCCCTACAGAGTGGCCGTTAGGGATCTCATGACACAGCCTAGGATTAACAAAATTCCCTGGTTCCATTCCCTTAGAGAACTACTGAGGACACTGGGGATGGAGGAATATTGGACAAATCTGAAGAAGCTGTTTTTGATCTCGAAGAGTAGGGTAAAGGTTATTTATTGGGAGATCATTATGGTGAAGTATGTGTCAAACACCATGGGCACATTAACACAAGAGTATGTAGCTTTCAAACCCTTTCCCCTCTTTGCGGCCACTTGCTATTCTTCTGTCCGCATTATGAGAACCTAAGGACCAAGTGGATAATCCCGTTGTTTAGGCTCATTGGATGTGGCCATTATCTAGCAGTGTTAAGAATCCTGAGCACAGACACTAGGAGAGTAGTAGTTTTCAGCATAGCAAAATACTTGGTGGCCTTTTGGATCAGACACTCAAAGTGCAATATGGAATAGATGCTTAAAATGCCCTGTGCAATATTTTTAGTATGAAGTATTTCACAATATATTTTGCTTGGATATGTATTTTTATAAGGTGTTATTCTTGATATTATATTTTAATGTTCTTTATTTAAATTTTCATATTTTTAGTAATTTAAATAATTCTGTTGCCAGCAAACGTATGTGTTTTTGTATTAGGTTGCAGTGCACTTTTTAAGATCTCTGTGATCGAAAATAAGTTTATGATGATGAGGGTGTGGCAAAGCGCAGTCTGCTGACCCGTCCTCCTTCGCCCCTTTCGCTGATCAGATGCCGCCTTACCTGTCACCAAGTCCCCTCCTCTATTTTCAGACTCCTAGACCTGAGGCGCACTATCCCTTTAAGGCCTCGCTTTCCTCGGCCTCCCCGGCTTTTCATGTTACTTGATCAGCTGACATATCCCCCTTCAAAGAGGAAGAGACTGAGGAGCTGGGGTGCTTGTCGTGGACTCGTCTACCTGCATTGGAGGAGCCGGAGCTTGAAGTACGGACCTTCCTTGTGGCACCGGGGCTAGGAGGACTGCAGAACTTTGCTGAGCCGAAAGTGGAGCTGGAAGCACAGCCCAGCAGACGGAAGGACCATCCAACAAGGACCAGAGAAAGAGGGAGCCGGACCCGCTCCGGCACCACGCTCGCACATTAAAACATCTGTGTATCACCCCCAGACTGATGGCCTGTGCGAGCGCTATAGCTCCATCCTGAAACTGACCTTAAAGAAATTGTTATGTGTAGAAGGGAAAGACTGGGATAAACTCCTCCCATTAGCGTTATATGTGGTAAGAAGCCAGACCCAGTCCAGTCTAGGATGTTTGCCTTTTTAACCCCTCAATGGTAGAGAACCCTGTAGTCTGCTAGAGATATCAAAGGAGTATTGGGAGCAGGAAAAGAGGAAGAAACAAAGAAAGAACCGCTTACAGAAATTGAGAGATATTTCGCTGACGCAAATCTAGAGAAAGCCCAAACTAGACAACAGACGTTTTACAACAGAAGAAAATAATGGTGTCACTTAAAATCAGGGGACTGGGTGTTAGTCCTCACCCCATCCAGTATACCAAAGATAAGGTCAGGTTGGCAGGGTCCTTTTCAAATTGTGCAAAAGGTCGGACTCACATCTTACCAGGTTCAAGTCAACCCCAAAAGAACCCAGGTATACCATATAAACCTCTTAAAGAAATGGCTGGGTCCTCTCCCCAAAGACCTCCATGTTGGTAACCCCAAAACTGAAGAGGAGAGCACCCTATCCCACCTTATAATCAACCAGGATCTCACAGAAGAGCGGAAAAGAGCACTTCCGGACACTCTCTTGGCATACACCTCTTTGTTTTCTGACCTTCCGGGCCGTACCACTATGGTCGAACATTATATAGAAACCCAACCCGGTAAGGTTGATAAACAAAAGCCATAACGTGTCCCTGCTGCCAGGCGAGAGGCCATAGAAAATGAAGTCAAAACCATGCTTGCCTTAGGAGTCATACAACAGTCCCAGAGCGAGTGGCCCTCGCTGATCGTATTGGTACCAAAACCAGACAGATCCGTCCGGTTTTGCATTGATTTTAGAGCTGTCAATGTGATTTCCAAATGTGAATCCTACCCCCTCCCACGTGTGGACGAGCTGATCGAAAGGCTTGGTGATGCTCAGTACATCACAACTCTTGATCTCACAAAGGTTTACTGGCAGGTGCCACTAAAACCCCAAGACCAGGAGAAGACAGCCTTTTCTATACCATCTGGCTTAATTGAGTTCATTGTCTTACCCTTTGGGTTGCACGGGGCACCTGCCACGTTTCAGCGACTTATGAATAGAGTGCTGTCAAAATACCAGGCCTATTCTTTGGCGTATCTAGATGATATCATCATCTACAGCCCCATGGGGGAGTCCCATCTCCAGCATTGTCGGCTTGTCTTCCAAGCTGTCCGAGATGCTGGGTTACATATCAACGTGAAAAAGTTGAGGGCTGGGTTTCAAAAGGTCAAGTACCTGGGGTATGTTTTGAGAATGGCCACATCGAACCTCAGGACGAAAAAGTAAGAGCGATATCCCAGGCCTCTTTCCTAACCACAAAGAAGGAAGTGAGGGCTTTCCTCTGGCTCCTCATGTGCTATCGCTGTTTCATACTCCGAATTATCCTTACCATCTCACCGATCTCCTCAGAAAGAGCGTTAAGCATAAACACCTCCTACAACCACCCCTCGAAGCCAACAAGCCTTCCAAAGTCTAAAAAATGCCATCACATCAGGTCCAATTCTCAGATCCCCGGAATTTTCTAAGCCCTTTTTTCTCCAGACCGATGCTTCTGAAAATGGGTTGGGCGTGGTTCTCTCACAATTATCGTCTGAAGGAGTGGAACACCCTATTCTCTTTCTTAGCCGTAAGTTGTTCCCCAGGGAGGGTGGTTACCCCATCATAGAGAAGGAATGCCTTGCTATTAAGTGGGCAGTGGGCAAATTACGGTATTACCTTGAGGGTACCCATTTCCTCCTGTACACGGATCATGCCCAGCTCCTCTGGATGAGCTGGCATAAGGGTAACAACCAGAGGGTCCTTCGCTGGTTTCTGGCTCTGCAGTCCTTCTCTTTTGAGGTACGTCACCACAAAGGGTCAGAAAATAGGAACGTGGACTTCCTCTTCCGGCTCTCCCTGTTCCCCGATCGTGAACAGGCTGGGGTGGGGGGGTGTGGCGAAGCGCAGCCTGCTGATGCATCCTTCCTACACCACTTGGGCTGATCGGATGCCGCCTTACCTGTCACCATGTCCCCTCCTCTATTTACTGACTCCTACACCTGAGGCGCGCTATCCCTTTAAGGCCTCGCTTTCCCCAACCTCCCCGGCCGCTCACGTGACTTGGTCAGCTGACATATCCCCCTTCAAAGAGGAAGAGACGGAGGAGCTGGGGTGCTCGTTGTGGACTCGTCTGCATGCATTGGAGTAGCCGAAATCTGAAGTACGGACCTTCCTTGTGCCAACCGGGCTAGGAGGACTGCGGAACTTTGCTGAGGTGAAAGTGGAGCCGGAAGCAGCAGCCCAGCAGATGGAAGGACCATCCAACGAGGGCCAGAGAAAGAGGGAGCCAGACCCTCTCCAGCAACATGCTGAAGCCCGCCATGGCCCCAGAGGGTTGTGGCTTACAAAGGTCCAGGGCCAACTGGGGGCCCTGTGGGACAAAGGGAAGGTGGGAGGAAGGGAAGGAATGCCCGTTAAGCCGCTATAGCCGGGAGCCGGGTTAAATGCCAGATTCTCACGGCGCGTAAACAATTAAAGAGAAAAACAGCACGTCACTGGTGTCGGTCGGGTGTTTGCTCCTTCACTCCCCCTTTCCCGGTTTTTATGAGCCACCAATCAACGTTCCCCTTACGAGGTCTTTTTTTTTTTGCTTAATGAGCCAAGGACTGTTGGCCATTACCGGACAGATTCCTTTTTGTCAGTGGAAGAGAAGCCACAAGAACCTCCCGGTTACACCCTACTCTCTGATGCAAGAGATTGAAGACTGTGTCTAGGGTAATTTTAATTTCTCATTGCGATCTATGGTCTGTGTCCGGGAATGTACAAAAGAAATAAAACCCCTTCTGTTTGCAACTCAGTCCCTGTATCCTTGGCTTCTTCTCTGTGCCACAGAGGGTTATGGTTAATTATAGATCCCCTTTTTTAGTACAAAGTCTTCTGTTTGGTCCTCTGAGTGGGAAAGGGGTGAGGGGAAATATAACCTTTGTTCCACTTTTTTTTTCTATAGACCACATATTTTGTCTCAGCAGCTACATAGTTATCATTCAGTCCCCACACCCATTAACATATATGAAAACACTCAAACGGGCCTCCCTTGTTTCCCCACTGTCCCTCTTTTAGCTGAGCCGCAGCCTGCTCATCATGCCAATCAGCAAGATCTGAAAGAGACTATTAGTTATAGATTTCTTACCTTAGGATTACTCCGAGGTGTCAGACTGGATCCGGAGAATTTTCTTTAACAGTACCCCTGGGTGTTGGTAGGTGGTGTCGGTCAACTCCGCATCCGCGGTCGGCGTTGTGGTCATAGGGATGACTTTGTGAAGCCTACTTAGACGCTGCCCCTGCAAGCTGGTGTCAATTCTTTCTTTTTCCACACCAGCCTAGTGCAAATCCGGAGAGAGCTTGCCCCTTAGTCATTTTTTGACTAGACTTTTTTTTTCTTTTGTTGACCTCTTTTTACGTGTCTTTGACTCCTGGTGTGCGAGGGATTTCCCATCGTAAGACTGGCTTTAAGCCTTGCAACTACTGTCACAAGCGGATGTCCGTGACGGACCTGCACCCAATGTGCCTCTGGTGCCTGGAGCACTAACACGACCCGAAGCCGTGCTCTGACTGTCCGACCATGAATCCGATGTCTTTGCTGGAGTGGACCCGAAAGCTTTTGGAGGCCTGGCAGTCGGCTCTGCATCACTTCCAGGCTCGCTCGAAGGAAAGGTCTTGAGACCGGTCGCGGAGTCACCACACCTCGTGCAAGTCTTCACACTCTTCAGGTAAGTCAAAGCACAAGAAGAAGGCGAAGAAGCACTGTTGCTCTTCACCTTCTCCTTGTTGGTCGGCTGACGCAATGCGGGACCCGAAGCAGCGTCGCTCTAAGGCTCAGTCTCCGGTGCCTGATTCAGGGACAACTGCGTGCTTCCCTCCTTTTCCGGGAGACGGAGCTTCCCCTGCCCATGTTCATACGTTTTACAAGGCCCTCCGTTGTATCTTTGGGCAGCCCAACTTCACTGGCACGCCTTTGTGCCCCGCAAAGTCAGTTGGGGACCCTGGGCCTTTGATGCCTGTTGCTATGGTGCTGGAGGGCCCCGTGGATCCAGGCCTGGATCCGGATCGATGTCGGTCGACCTCACTCGACCATCACCTGGCGCCGACTCCCCTGGTCCAGCCGTGCCCCCCCTCCTCTGCAGTCCTCATGCTCATACCCGAGATGGACCCAGAGCTGGACCGATGTCAGGCGACGTCGAATCAGATGCCAGAGGGTACTTTTGTTCCCTTGTTCATCCCAGGTGTTCCCTATGACCCTGAGGGTGGTGATGAGGACTGGGAGGGGTCGCTGGACCCTTTGACAGCCCAGCTGGAAAAACCAGACTGGAGAAAGGAATTGGGGGATGCCAGTGGTCTGGACAGTTCCCCAGACCTTGTCATGCTTTCTCCCCCTACCGTGGATACAGAGGAGAGAGTGTCATATGCAATAGTGGTGTGCAGAGCAGCCGAGGCCTTGGGCGTGCAGCGTCCTACAGTGGCAATAAGGACTAACCTCCTGTCAGAGGTGCTTCAACTGTTGGCAACTTCCTCTGAACTCCTCTTGCCCTTCAATGAAGTACTCACAGATGTCCTGCCCGCTGCCACTGCCCAGCTTCAGACAATCCCATTTTCTTCACCCAACACCCTTCCCCTGAGAGCTCAGTGGTCCAAGCTTCTTCATCCAACTGCGCATTCCCTTCTGCACCTCCAGACAAGGAATCCAAGAAGCTGGATCATGTTGGGAAGTGCATGTTCTCTTCCTCCAGGTTGGCACTGCGGTCCGTGAATACTGTGTGCCTTTTGGTCCGTTACACCCATACAGTCTAGGATACAGTTGCACAGGTGCTGCCTCAGTGCCCAGAAGAGGCCCAGGCTGTTCTCTCCCAGGCAGTGGCAGATAGGAGAGATGCAGCGAAATTCACAATCAGATGTGGACTGAATACCACTGACTCACTAGGTAGAACGATTGTCAAGTCGGTATGCCTTTGGTGTTACGCCTGGTTGAGGACGTCTGGTTTTTTGAGGGATGTTCAAGTGACCTTGCTGGACATGCCCTTCAATGGCCTTCACCTTTTTGGGGACAAGGCAGACTTGGTGCTGGAGCGCTTCAAGTATTCTCGGACTACAGCCAGAATCTTAGGCTTTGCTGCGTCTTACCATCCACCACAGTCTGCCTTTTGCCCCTTTTGTGGCTACGGAAGGAGCAACCCACAGTTTCCAACACAGTCCAGCCATTTGCCCATGCAAGCTGCCCAGCCTCTGCATGGCCACAGATGTGGCACCGAGCAACGCAGGTCTGGGAACCAGTGGGTGGGCCAGCCCACCCCTCCCCCCCCTGCAGCAGTCTCCAAACCCTCCTAGTCATATTTTCAGGTTCATCAGCTGCCAGTGGATGGCAGGATTCGCCATCAACTCCCCCACTGGCAATCCATCATGTCAGACAGGTAGGTTTTACAGATAGTCTGAATGGGCTACTCTCTCCCCATCGAGACTACCTATCCCTCCATGCCACCATCTTTCGAATCGCATGTCGGAAGATCATTTGGCCAAGAAGTCTCAGCTCTCTTGGTCAAGGTAGCTATCTTGAGGGTCCTTGCACCAGAAGTAGGTTGTGGTTGCCATTCCCGCTACTTTCTGGTGCCAAGAAGGACAAAGGCCTGCATCCTGTCTTAGACCTTAGGGCCCTCAACCGTTTGATCTGGAAGGAGAAGTTCAAAGTGCCCTCGACTCTGGAGACTGGATGGTGGCTTTGGATTTGCTGGACGCCTATTTTCACATTCCCGCCCTGCCAGCCCATAGACATTACCTACGGTTCACAGTAGGCCATGAGCATTTTCAGTTCACCGTGCTCCCCTTCTGCCTTATCAGCACCCCTCAGGTGTTCACGAAAGTGATAGCGGTGGTCGCAGCTCATCTGCGCAGATCAGGGGTTCCAGTCTTTCCCTATCTCGACGACTGGCTGTTAAAGGCGGGCTCGCCCCAGGCCGTCGTCTCCGACCTCCGGAATAAGGCGGACCTTCTGCATTCACTCGGGTTCACTATCAACGTGCCAAAGTCACACCTGACTCCCTCTCTGTTGCTCCCTTTTATCCGAAAGTGCAGTTTCGGGCTTAACCTCCTGAACAGCGAGTCCCCGATATTTGAGCTATGATACCAATGTTTCAGTCTCTATCCTGGATTTTGGTGAGAGCGACCCTGAGGCTGCTGGGCCTCATGGCCTCCTGCATCCTGATTGGTGGACCATGCCAGGTGGCATATGTGGGCTCTGCAGTGGCACCTGAAGTTCCAGTGGGCGCAGCATCAGATGAATCTTTCTGACTACATCCAGATATTGAAGGAAATTAGGCAACAATGGTAGTGGTGGCTAACAAACCAGGGCAGCCACCTGTGCTGCTATTAACATGCATACTTTCAAAAAGACACACAATCTGCCCCGCAAAAGGAATGTGACAGGTCTAGAAGCACAACGTGTGCTTTCAGAATCACTAATATAATTTAAAAAGCCTCACAATAGCAGCCCTGTGTAGAAGCATGACGGGCACTTTCATTGTGTGGCGTTTTAAATTATATTAGTGATTCTGAAATCATGCATCGTGCTTATAGACTTGTTGCATTCCTTGCATGCCACCTCAAAGCAACAATAAAAAGCATCACTGGTGTTGGTCTTTGCATTTCTCCTTTCTACCTCGGGTGGCCTGTCTCAGCCTTGATGAAACAGAGTTTCTAGGTTTCATCAAATGTTCGGCTTGCTTTGCATTTGCGATGCATGAGAAGTAGAATGTGTGAGCTTCTCAACAGGAAGGTTTCTGTGTGGGGGCCTATAGTTGCATATGATATGATGCATTGCACCGGTAACTTGAACAGATCCCTGGCCACAGATTAAATGTGCCCTCGTCTGTCCACACTCCAAGACATATGATCAGGGCTGGCTTTAGGGTGGTGCACCTTATTCAGCCACACCTGGCACTAGCCTTGGGGGGGGGTGCTGTCTTTAGAATTAACTCTTGAGCTTACAAGCACTTGCTACAGAGTTTCCTGTGTGTCCAGCAGATTTCAGTAACAATAAAAATGTCAACATTGCACTGGTGATTAATGTTCCTGGTGGAGAGAGATCGGAACATGGACTATGCAGATCCCAGAAATGTATTTTATGTGGCTAGCTCAGTGGGTTACTGCTTTTGTCACAGAGATCCTTTTGTTACTTGCAGTTCATAAGTTACACCTAATATAGCGCAGTGACTTATGGACTGTCATCAAAGAGCTGCATGTAACCAATATAGTATAGGTTAGTGCATTATGTTCTTTTACCTCAGTCTTTCATGATCTATTCCTAATTTTACTGAAAAGGGTTAGTTTGGGTAGAAATGCACTGCTATAAATGTAAATCTGTGTTTGTAAAGAGCGAACTACTCACCCTTACGGGTCTCAAGGCACTGGGGGCCGTCGTGGAAATTAAGTGAGCTATTGCCCAGAGTCACATGGTGCAGAGCTGATCTGTCACCGGAGCCGGGGATCGAACCATGAACCTTGTGCTCCGAAGTCAGCTGCACCACACCTCTCTACCCCGGCTATTAGTAAAGTCAACCTCAATCAGTGCTTTAAAACAAATGAAACGTTTGTGAGAGAGGGGCTATGGAAAGATGAGGGGCACTGATGGCAGGTGGTAGTAAGGGAATCAGTGGAGAAGGTGGTTACTGGGGGGAAAGGGGGCTCCAAAACAATTGTCGCTTTGGATGCCTGCAGCGCTAAAGCTGGACCTGCATATGATTGAGAAAGGTTTGAACATGTCAAGCAAACTACTTTATAAAAGTTTTAATACTACCACACTTTCTGTATTGATAGCCGCTAGTGCAATACTTCCATGGAAACCCAGGCAACTGATGAGGAGTCAGCAGCAGGAATATGATGGTGTTCAGTGCCCTAATAGTGGTGTCAAGCCTAAGGTGATCACTCCTTCCACGAGCGCACTCTCAGCAAATGAGCTCTCTTTTTAGGTCTCGGACCGACGACTGGCTCGCCAGCCGGAAGTCGGAGATTTTATGAGTTTGAGTAAGGGGGCCTGAACCCGCCTCTCGCCTCCATTCTGTTCCATTGGCTGGCTTCCTAAACATGGCCAGCCAGTAGAGAAGAAGGGAGTCACTCCAAACAAGCCCCGTCTCTTTTGGATTCGGGGGCGTACGTTTTGCTGTTCTTTCGATGGTGACGTCATCCGTCACTCAGAACAGCAAAACACGCCCCCGAATCCGAAAATGGCCGTGTGTTTCTCCGAGGCATTTCCGCCTTGCCTCGGAGAAACGTGGTGGTGTTTCTGGAGCTGCTCGCCTCCCTTCCCTTCTGCTTTCAGGAGCTGCTGGGCTCCGCTCGCCTCCCCCCTTCCCTCTGCCCTCCTCCGTCGCACTCTCGCCCCCCCCTCCCTCTGCTGCAGCTCTCCTCCGTCGCGCTCTGCCGCTCCCCCGGCCACCACCCCTCCCTCCTGCCTCCTTATAATTATGTTGTGACCTCCCTATTCACCCTTTCCCATTCAGTCGGTGCTCTTTCCTCTGCTCTTTTGCTGCAGAGGGTCCGCCTCCGCCCACACGGATAGCTTTCACAGTGCAAGCGCTTTCATGAAAGTCTAATGACTGAATGGCGCAGTGTGAATCCAGGAAAACTTCAGTCCCGGCTTCTTTGCCTCAGTTGAACAAACTGTGTGATCGGTGGCAATTAGTTTATTTTACTGTGCCTCCATTTCCTTCATCACTGCATTTGACAGCACCTCGGACTAAAGCATTTGAGATTATCTTTATAAAATCCCCTCTTGCACGTGAGTCGCATATAGGAGGCAGCTAGCATCCGACGTGACTCTTGGTTGGCTACTGACATCTTTGTGAGGTCAGGTGGGTGGGTGGTGGTATGAATGTTTATAAGTTCTCCCTAAGAAATTATAATTTCGAGAAAATGACTCTCCGGTCAGCAATATAAACTCGCGTACTTAAATGAAACGCTCCCATGTTACAAGAAAAACCTTTTTGAAATGTGAAACTTTTGTTCTGTGTTTTACAATATGTTTGTTGCACAATTCCCTTGCCAAATATTTTGCCGGCTCTACTCGTACTTGTGCTCTTTGAGCCCAGGCTGACCCTGGGCTGGGCTGGGCTCTGCTCTCCCTGTCACCCCTTTAAGCAGACAAACCTTTAATAAATGTGCGTCCCCCCCAAAAACAATTTACAGCTGACGAGGTAGAAAACACCGGAAGACTCTCAATGCACCCTTTAACAGCCTTTATCTACCTCGCTTTGTGCTATAAATAAGACCGATCACAAGTTCCCTGATGTCATTAGTCTCCTGCAGGAGTAATAGCATGCTAACATTAAACATTGTAATTAATGTACATATGCCCTGTTCTTCATTCAATTCTGCTCTACTGCTGTAAGTAGAATTTCCATTCAAGTCAATTAATTCTCTGGTATTTTCAACAAAAGTACTCTTCACGGTACCTGGGGGCTATTGTTACATACTGCGATAATTAATTTAACTAGCCTTCTGTCTAGCTTTCCTATTGACGCCTTTTACTGACGAAGTCCTTCAATTTATAGACTATGAACATGTTAAACTCAGCAGGTACACTATTAAATCAAGGATAACAAGCCTGCAATGAAAGAGAACTCCTCTTGTGGTAGTTAGATATTTATTCAATAGGATTTCTAATGTGTTTTCCTTCACTTTCTGCAAAATGCTACCCGGGTCGGTGGTACTTACATTGATAGCCCTCGGAATGGTGAAAGTCTGATTCGCCCCTTTAACGATCTAAACACGTGTCTGGCCAGTGTTTCATATCAAAAGGTAAAACTATGTTACCAATGTATGTGCAGGTGTATTACACTGCATCGACAGCTAATTAACACCATGAATTATTACATCGTTTTGCACTGCATAAAGTGGGTTACCACAAGATACATTTTTTCACTAGCTAGTGGGTATGAGTGGCTCCTAGACACTTCCTGACCAACAGGCAAACTGTCCTAAAGGCAACCCTTCCCACTGTTGCACCACATCAGGTTTCCCTTACTACAAACAATCCCACTGTGCACCATTCTCAGTAACATCCAACATGGTTAAAAACTTTCTGCACCTGTGGGTTGCACACCTAGTATGTGGTTAAGGTAAAGAGCAGCCCCTCTACTCTTTCACTCCACACTGGTTCTGTGGCCAAATACCTCCTCCACTGATACTAAAGCCATGAGGTAATATTTTGTTTTTGGATCAAAAGACGACTCTTCTTCAACTTCCCTTTATACTAAACTATAAAAGAACAAGTCTCAACCCGGTCTCTTTTAAGGTATTAACAACACTTTATTCTCAAACTGCCCAGCTTGGGTGAAGCTGGGTCCCATTCCTCCCCCAAGCCACCCTGCCAGTCCCAAGCCATTGTCTCTGCTCTGAGTGCAGTATTTAACACCTCCTCATTGAGACATCGAGAGGCTAGCTGCAGGCAGGCTAATGTGAAGTAGTCTTATAGGGACTTCAGGCAGGAAAAGAATAACGTTTTAACAGTTACCATTCCTGTATATTTTCTCGAAAATCCACCTTCACCATTGTACTGGATTTTTAGTAATTATAAGGACAGTGATTGGGCTATTTCTGTAGCTTATTCCAAACCAAAGATACAGAATTAGCACATCACTGTACTTAAGCTTTTTTTCATAGAACCTGACGTAGCCCTAACAGTGAAAATGCAACATGCAAAATGAAATTGTTGCATGTTCAACTTTTAAACACCAGGCACCCTACTTTGTGGCCAACAGGGCTTTCTGTGGGGTGACTTATTTAATTTTCAAAGCAATGTTCATTCCTCTCAAAAAGGGTCCTTTTGATGCATGTTTCAAAGCAGCTGCTGTCAGTTTTACATGTCGATCTGAAACTATGTAAGCCTAATGAATAGAACAGTAGTAGGTGCTGCATTTCACTTGTGACAGTCCACATTCTACGCCATAGGTGTCTGTTATTGCACCTGTACCCGACGATTTTATTACTACTTACTTAATGGAACCTCCTCCTGCCTATACCAATCAAATAACAGCCAGACGAATAGTCACCCAGACTGAAACCATCTCTGACACCTCAAGCGGAGTTCCACCCATGTTAGAATGTGATTACGACCCGACATCAGGGGAAGGTTCACAAGTGGATATCTCCCTTCGCCTACGAGAGGCCCTAGAAGGTATACGGGAGGTACTGAATGTCACAAATTGCCTGAACAAGATTTACGAGGCTCTTCGAACAGGAGAAAATTTAGAAGCCCTACAAGAAGCTATTAAAAATAGACCCATAGCGCATAGAAAATGCCTCTCACGATTCATGATCACTTGTTTTATCAGAAAGATAGCTAGTGCAGGAAAAAGAGTTCCTGATGATTTATTACAACTAGATCAAGCAGTGGTTGCAGGTAATTACAATCAAATAAAAGAAATAGATCTTTTCATTCCACTCTTTACAAGCAAGGTTTCTGATTTCCATCGAAACGACACCCCTACTCAGGAAATAAAGAATGAGAGTACAGACAGGGAAGAAGAAACTGCCTTTCATGGAGCAGTACGCTCCCGTATCCCTCGTTCCCAGAATAGTGGACAATTCAAAATTAAAACTAAGAAATTGTCAGCTCCTACAGATAGGTTGTTCCAACGAACACAAGAAGCTCTAGATGATTGGATGGACGACGAGCCTCGACTCACTACCCAAGAAAAAGAACTAGCTCGATCAAGCACCCATTGGGTATCTCAATTCTCTATATATGGCCCTGATATAGTCGCTCAAATGTTTTTATCGATCCCTCTAGCATCTCAGAGGTTAGCAAGCATCTATATGGTTCAACACCTCATTACGATGTACGAAGACACTGGTTGCCCGCCCAAAAAGTTACATCCTCTCTTACGAGACTGCTTAGAAGGGAGGTGGGTGGCCAGGGGACAAGAGTTCCTTAATATCTTCCTTGAACTACGACAGCGATATATTCAATACTTTTCAGACAGTTATGACGCAAATCCCCATAACTATGACCAAGGACAGTTACCCCTCCGAGAAGTACACCCTGTTATAGATTCTGCAGGAAAGTTACAGCAAACATTTGTTTACACTCCCTTGACAAAACTAGAAATACTAGAAATGAAGAAAATGGTCCCTTCTCATGAAAAAGATCCTTCAGGTTTCCATAGGGAACTCAAGGATATTCTCCAAATGGGTTCCTTTAGCTATAAAGATCTCAACATTCTCCTTAAAGTCCTACTGCCTCAAGGGACATATGACAAATTAAAGGGAAAAGATTGGGAGGTAGAAGGGAAAAAGATAGCATGGACAGCTTTAGAGACAGAAGAAAATACTCGTGCTGCTGGACAAGGCTTGGGACCTCTAGTCCTAGAACTCCCTCGCCTTCTCCCTAAAATACTCTCCCAGTTGCTGACCACTAAGAAAGAAGAGTGGGATGCTATCTCTGCATGCAAACAGAAACCAGATGAGGATATAGGGGACTATTATACAACGTTAGAGAAATGTTTTCTCATCAACAGCGGCCTCTCCTCAGGTGGAGACGCCTATAGTCGATTATTTGTCTCCAAATACGTAGAGAATGCCTGGCCTACGATCAGAAATAGAGTACTGAAGGTAGAGAGTACTTGGCAAGCAAGCTCCCCTTCACAAGCACTTCAGATGCTCCAATATCACCAAAATAGAATTAGAGGTGACAAAGAACAATAAAAGGAAAGAACAAAGGATACTAAAATTAAGGTATTGGTAGCACATACTAATACAATCCAACAGACCCCTAAACCACCTCAAGTGTCACAAGAAAAAGTTACTTGCAATTATTGCAAATAGCCAGGTCACTTTGTGTGTGACTGTCCAATATTACAACATAATATTGCCACTGGGAAGACCCAACCATGTAACTATCCCCCACGACCCTCTGTTCCCACATCAGCTCCTCCAGCTGATACTAAAGCTGCCACCCAACTCTATCAGTACCTAGTGTCATCCTATCCTGAATTCCCCTTAATTTCATGAGACAGCTAGGAGGAACACGATCGTCGTCCACTGATCCCGGTTCCGGTCGACCAAAAGGGTCCCTATGTAAATGCTAAGCTCTTAGGTAAGGAAACAAAATTTCTAATAGACACCGGGGCCAGTAGGACGACACAACGAAGTTTCCAAGGTACCCCTCTCTGGCTCGAATAGTATTTCCTTGGGTTTTTCTGGTACACCAGTCATCATCAAGGTTTCTGAACCAGTATCACTTCAAGTTGGTCCTCTTACAACATCCACTGATTTGGTACTTACTAAATCATGTCCCGAAAACTTACTCGGCATCCAGACGTTAAAGGAACTGGGTGCTGTGGTATGCTGTTCCCCGGAAGGAATACGAGTATTCCTCCGAGATTTCAAAGGTCATTTCACCACACGAGAATTAGACCTCAGACTAAGAAACATTCCTGCTACATTATGGGCTACAGATCCGACTGACGTAGGATTCATGGACATTACACCACACATGGTCACATTAAAAGAAGGTGTTGTCCTACCTCGTGTGCCACAATGCAAGTTACCTCCAGATGCAGAACAAGCCCTCATTCAGATTATCGATTACTTAATACAGAAAGGAGTAGTCAGAGAAGTACCTTCCAACATATGTAATTCACCAGTCTTACCAGTAAGAAAGAAAACAGATGACAGTGCACCACCAGTTTACAGACTAGTAGTTGACTTACGTGAACTCAACAAATGTGTGGTACCACAGTACCCTGTGGTCTCAGACATAAGCACTCTGCTAACAGCTATAGATCCTGATGCAACACATTTTACAGTTATTGACCTACACGGGAAAGTAAGATGGCATGATCAAACGTGTCAAAAGCGGCGGAGAGATCAAGGAGTACCAGGGCCTGGTGATGGTTAGTGTCCATACCCTCTCTGAGGTTGTCAAAGACCGATAGCACTACAGACTCCGTGGAGTGTGCGGGCGGAACCCAGCCTGACGGGGGGCTAATACCCTGTTCTTCTCTACAAAGGCACTGAGTATGCACGTTACATGGCGTTCCAATACCTTCGCCAAAAAAGGCAAAAGTGAAATGGGGCGGTAGTTTATCAGTACTGAGGGGTCGGCGCCAGGTTTTCTAAGGATGGGCAAAATGATGGCTGATTTGAGAGATGGAATGACAATGCTTTGTGATAATGAGCTATTGAGAAGGGTAAGAGGGCGTGATACACAAGCAGAAAAGATCTGTTTAAGGATGTGAGCAGGACAAGAGTCTAAAGGGGAACCCGATTTAACCAAAGGTAGAAGGGAAAGAAAAGATTCTTCTGTAAAAAGGAGGAAGGAGTCAAGAAATGCAACGGCGGGGGGACACAGGGGGGTCAACAAAGGAGGGTGAAGGGGGGAGAATATTTGCTTTTATGTTGGAGATTTTGTCTAGAAAAAAGGAATTGAGGGAGTCACATAGATGCTGGGAGGGAGAGGGTTTGAGGTCATGCACAATGGTGAAAATTTCTTTAGGCTGGTTTTCGGCTGTTAGAATTTTAGAGGAAAAATAGGCATTCTTGGTGGCCAGAATAGATCTTTTATAACAGGCCAGAAGGGTGGTGTACTGATTCCTGAGGTTCGGACAATAGTGTGGCCTCCAGGAGCGTTCCGCACGGCAGACGTTAAGTTCAAGAGCCTTCAGTTCCTCATTAAACCAACGGTTTGCATCATTGGTGCGCCTGGATGACACCCGCCTTAAGGGGGCGACTAAGTCGCAGCCTGATCGGAGCCAGGAATTGATGGAATCGGCTTGCCCGGAGGACGACAATCCATGGAGATCCGGGCTGGAGGCAGAAAGTGTGACAGACAGGGAGGCCATGTCCACATGGTTCCAGGAGCGCGTCCAGATGTTTTTTGGGAGAGAGGACTTGTGAGCTGGGCTGAGGAGTAGAGAGAATGAGATGAGGAAGTGATCGGACCAGGTGCAAGGGGAAATAGACAACGAGGAAACTGGGCAGTTGAGAGACCAGATCTGGTCGAGGATGTGTCCCTGGATGTGTGTTGGGGCGTGGACGGAGGGAACAAAATGAAGGGAACGAAGGGTCTCAGAAAACTCTTTCGATGTGGAACATTCAGCCGGATCTAAAGGCCAAAAGTTAAAGTCTCCAATAATCAGGATGGAGGAATTGTTTACTGCTAAGGTAGCCACCAGGTCTTGGAAACTGGGGAGCAAAAGTTGAGAAGCTGCAGGGGGGCGGTACATAAGAACACAGGTAAGTGGAGTACTGAAAGAAAGTGATCGGGCAACTAAGAAGTCTGAAGCGGCGATGAAAGAGAAATCTAGAGGTTGAAAAGCGATTTCTCTGCGGGCAATCAGGGCGACACCTCCGCCCGATTTGCCGGGGGGACGGTCGGCTCGAAGAGCGTAATAGGAGGCTGGGAGCATGGCTAATAGCGGGGGAGGGAACTGTCGCAAAACCAGGTCTCTGTAAGGAGTAATAGGTCGGGTTTGTACAGGTCCAATAAGTTGAAAAGTTCGTGGTAGTGCTTAACCGCCGACCTGGTGTTGAGGTAGTAGGCGGATAAGAAGGTGGGGAGAGGGCAAGCTGGTAGGCTTGGACTGGAACAGGTGGTGGGAAGGGAAGGAGAGGGGGAGGAGATGGGGGAAGTGAAGGTGGCAGACAGTCCCAGCTTATTAATGCGTGCAGTTGCAATGTCATCCAGAGGCCAAGGGCCTTGGAGTTCAGTCAACTGCATGGGGGAATATTGTAAGGAGTGGGTAAGGAGGTTGGCCCCTGGCCCCGGTCGGACGCGGACGGGCGCAGACGGGCTTGCCTTAGGCGTGCTTTCGGCGCGCAAACGTCGCGCCCGCTGCGCTCACCCGCTGCGTGTCCAATGAAAGCACATAGTTTATGGATAGATGGGCTGGGGCCGGGGGCGTGGCCTCCTAGAAGGGGGCGTGGCCTGCAGCCTGGCCGGGATGGCGGCAAAGAGTGTCAATCACCGAAATCGGGCAGCGCTAGATCCTCTGCAGAAACCAGTGTGGAGGCAGATGGTGAATGAAGGTAAAAACAGTTTTAAAGAGTGACAAATAAATTGTTAAAAAACGATCTGACTCCCGGCTTCCGCCTCAGGAGTTAAGTACATTACAATTGCGGTGCTAGCAGTCAGCGTCGCTATATAGCGTAGGGCGGGGGGCGTGGCCTCCTGGAAGGGGGCGTGGCCTGCAGCCTGGCCGGGATGGCGGCAAAGAGTGTCAATCACCGAAATCGGGCAGCGCTAGATCCGCTGCAGAAACCAGTGTGGAGGCAGATGGTGAATGAAGGTAAAAACAGTTTTAAAGAGTGACAAATAAATTGTTAAAAAACGATCTGACTCCCGGCTTCCGCCTCAGGAGTTAAGTACATTACAATGGCGGCGCTAGCAGTGAGCGTCGCTATATAGCGTAGGGTGGGGGCGTGGCCTCCTAGAAGGGGGCGTGGCCTGCAGCCTGGCCGGGATGGCGGCAAAGATGGTGAATGAAGGTAAAAACAGTTTTAAAGAGTGACAAATAAATTGTTAAAAAACGATCTGACTCCCGGCTTCCGCCTCAGGAGTTAAGTACATTACCGTGGTTCCCGTAATGATAGAAACTGCCCATGGTCCCGCCCATCTAGGAGAAAAAGGAATGTTAGACAGTCTGAATTTGATATGGCACAACAAGCATCTGCGTGTAGTAGCAAAAGAAAAAGTACGAACCTGTATGATTTGCTGTCAGTTCAATCCCGGGAAAAGTGTATCAGTTGAACAAGGAGGGTTCCATCCTCCAGATCACCCCTTTGAAGTTCTCCAAATGGATTATATCCAAATGGAAAGATGTCGAGGATACAACTACGTCCTCGTAGTAGTCTGTACCTTAACCCGATGGACTGAAGCTTACCCTGTCCCAGACTACGGTGCCCAAATGACAGCCAAACAATTGGTGAGGGAATTTTTCCTTAGATATGGGTTACCCAGAGTCATCTACTCTGACAATGGACAACCATTCTCCTCTAAATTAATGGAAGCAGTCTCCTGACTGTTAGGATACACCTGGAAATTTCACTGTGTTAGACATCCCCAAGCAGCAGGCCTAGTCGAACGACACAACCAGACATTAAAAACCAAGTTGGCAAAAATATGCGCTGACAAGCAAATAGACTGGGTGACAGCCCTTCCAGTTGCCCTGTTCTACATGCGAATGGTGGCACATTCTCGGAGGGGCCTGTCACCCTATGAGGTCACATAAAACGCGGCGATCTAGGCTGCGGCAGTAGGCTGTGCTCTGTTCCTGCTCTGAACTTGTAAAATTTCGCTGCTGATTTACCAGCACGCTGGCTAAACTTTTTAAAATTGTAATGTGATTTTTTCACTGTAGTTGCATTTGCTGATTTTAAAAGCGCGTCGACAGTTTATTATTATTTTCACATTGCACATTGCTTCTTGAGCTGTTGTAGGCACTCTTACCTGCCTCTTAACTCCCTCGTGGCCCCGTTCCGCCCTGGCTTGTGCCGTTTGCGCGGAGGGTCAGGTCGAGGCGCGGCACTTCCTGGCAGTGACATCACCTCCGCCCTGCACAGAATCCTTGCAGGTTAGCTGTCTAGTGCTGCCGAGCCTTCACACTATTTAAAACCTGTCTTTAGCTCCTAGCCTCACTGATAAAACGCGGCGATCTAGGTTGCGGCAGTAGGCTGTGCTCTGTTCCTGCTCTGAACTTGTAAAATTTCGCTGCTGATTTACCAGCACGCTGGCTAAACTTTTTAAAATTGTAATGTGATTTTTTCACTGTAGTTGCATTTGCTGATTTTAAAAGCGCGTCGACAGTTTATTATTATTTTCACATTGCACATTGCTTCTTGAGCTGTTGTAGGCACTCTTACCTGCCTCTTAACTCCCTCGTGGCCCTGTTCCGCCCCGGCTTGTGCCGTTTGCGAGGAGGGTCAGGTCGAGGTGCGGCACTCCTGGCAGTGACATCACTTCCGCCCTGCACAGAATCCTTGCAGGTTAGCGGTCTAGTGCTGCCGAGCGTTCACACTATTTAAAACCTGTCTTTAGCTCCTAGCCTCACTGATAAAACGCGGCGATCTAGGCTGCGGCAGTAGGCTGTGCTCTGTTCCTGCTCTGAACTTGTAAAATTTTGCTGCTTATTTACCAGCACGCTGGCTAAACTTTTTAAAATTGTAATGTGATTTTTTCACTGTAGTTGCATTTGCTGATTTTAAAAGCGCGTCGACAGTTTATTATTATTTTCACATTGCACATTGCTTCTTGAGCTGTTGTAGGCACTCTTACCTGCCTCTTAACTCCCTCGTGGCCCCGTTCCGCCCCGGTTTGTGCCGTTTGCACGGAGGGTCAGGTCGAGGCGCGGCACTTCCTGGCAGTGACATCACTTCCGCCCTGCACAGAATCCTTGCAGGTTAGCGGTCTAGTGCTCCCTCCCCTTAAGTATTTAATGGCGGCATGGAGGAAGCGCAGCGGACGAGCGCAGCGGGAGCGCCGACTTCACGCCGAAGTCGCGCACAAGTCAAGCCCGTCTGCGCCCGTCCGCGGCCGACCAGGCCCAGGGCCCCGTCGTAATGCCGATTTTTATTCATATTCCCCTGCCGACCTAATGAGTCTTAATCATATTGGATCCATTCCCGCCCGTGCCGCTAAAGCGGCCCTGACATGTGGCATTCTCGTTCCATCTGACTTCCCGGCACAGGGCGACCTACATGACCCAACCCCCCCTGCTCCCCAGACCTCCACCTCCCTATCGATCTATTACCTTAACACCCGTTCCCTCATTCAGCATCAGCTTGAAATCTTTCAATTACTACATCAAAGCTCTATCGATATCCTTCTCTTAGCAGAAACGTGGATTACGGAAGACTCTGCCCCCGATATTCTCGCTGCAATCCCAACGGGATACTATATCATGCACACCAATCGGCCTGTCGGGAAGACCGGTGGCGGAGTGGCGGCTATCATCCGCTCTAAACACATCTTCTCTGAGATTACGATGACCCCTATTCCAAAAACAGAACACTTGGCTCTTCAATTCACATCTTCTAAATCATCTTTTGTCTGTGTCATCGTCTATAGACCCCCTGATCCTATGCCTCTCTTCCCCAAACTCTTCAGCGAAGCTATCGCTCAATTGACTATCAACCACGCTAATATCATGGTAATCGGGGACTTCAATTACTGGCCAGCCGATGTCCACGAAAGCCATTTATCAGTAGAATTCACTGAACTTCTCAAAGGCATGAACCTCTTTCAACATATTCACACCCCCACCCACTTGAAAGGTCATACACTTGATCAACTCTGGACGTCTAATCTCGACATCTCACCCCCTTCAGTCCTCCCATGCTCCTGGTCCGACCACTACTTCATCTCTTTTCACCTTCATCTACACACCTTATGTCTTCCCACCCGCACTAAGAACAAGATGGCTCGCAATTGGAAAAGAGCTAATCTTCCTGACTTCCATGCTTTACTGGCTTCTACGGCACCCTCGCTGCCATCCTCATTAGAAAATGAGGCTGAGAAACTTGATGAATGGTTACGCCAGGCCAGCGACAAAGCTGCTCCCCTGAAAACTATCAAAACAATGCGCCCCCATGACGCTCACCGTTGGTATACGGATCAACTCAAAGCAGACAAACTCGCCCTGCGGCAAACAGAACGCCGGTGGCGCCGACACTACGACCCTCAGCTTAAACTCGTATACATTGAGACCTTAAAAGCCTACAAACAATCTATCTTGGAAGCCAAGACGGCCTATTTTTCACAAAAAATTCTGAACTCGAATAATAAAACGAAAGACATCTTTTCAATTGTAAATGAGCTCTCCCTTCCAGACCGAGTCACCCCCCAACCTCAGCCAACACAAATCCTATGCGAGTCACTCATTCCTATTTTATAGAAAAAATCACAACAATAAAACATAATATCCCTACCCCGACATCTCCCACGCCTCCTCCTCTGCCCCCCCCGAATACTAGCATCTTGTCTGAACTTCCACCTATATCCCTACAAGAGTTTTCATCACTTCTTCATAAAGTCAGCTCGGGATCCCCCAACGACTGCTGTCCCCCGCAGGTTCTTAAAGAAGCCCTTCTTGCTTGCCCTGGCCCCCCGCTAAAATTACTCAACAACTCTCTCGCTACCGGAGTGGTTCCATCTTCCTTCAAGCAAGCAGCCGTTTTACCAATTTTTAAGAAACCCAATGCAGACCCTACAATACTCAGCAACTACAGACCCATTTCCCTCCTCCCCTATCTAGGCAAGATCCTGGAAACCCACGTGACCCGCTGCCTGAGCTCTTTCATAGAGCAATCATCTTTTCTAGATCCTCAACAAGCAGGATTCAGACCCCTCCACTCCACCGAGGCGGTCATAGTGGCAGTCATGGACACCCTCAGGAAAGGAGCCGACAAAAACATCGCTCAAGCCCTTGTCCTACTGGATCTCTCAGCGGCAATCGACACGGTCGATCATACCATCTTGATCGACCGTGTCCATAATGCCGGCATCCAGGGAGTGGCCCTTGACTGGCTCAGATCCTTCCTTCACCAGCGCTCACAGTCCGTCCACCTTTCCACTTTTTCCGCACCCTTCACCCCCCTTCACTGCGGTGTCCCACAAGGTTCGGCACTATCCCCTCTCCTTTTTAATTTATATCTCCAACCACTTTTAGCCACCCTCCGCAACTTCCCGGTCACAATCTATAATTATGCCGATGATTTGCAGTTAATTTTCCCAGGAGACTCCCTTCCCTCCTCCCGCACCAACTTCCAGTCCACTATGCTAACCATTGCGGAGTGGATGTATCACAGCCATTTAAAGCTGAACCCCACCAAGACCGAGCTCGTCCTGGTGGGTGGACCCAACCACCCATGGAATCCCTCTTTCTGGCCTACTTCTCTGGGGACTGCACCCACTCCTGTGAGCTCAGTCAAAAGCCTGGGGGTGATCATCTCCCAAGATCTGTCAATGAGACCTCACATCAATGCGGTCACTTCTGCCTGTTTCTTCCATCTCAGGCGCATCCGCAAGATCAGCAGGTTTCTTAACAAAGAAGCCCTGACCCAGGTTGTCATTGCGCTCATCACTTCCAGGCTTGACTACGCCAACATTTTGTACGCAGGAATCCCTGCATGTCACCTTCACCGACTTCAATTGGTGCAGAATCAGGCTGCTCGCCTGATCTTCTGCCAGCCCAAACACCAGCACGTCACCCCCCTCCTCCGTAGTCTGCATTGGCTCCCTGTTTCCAAACGCTGCATTTTCAAACTGGCATGTACCCCCTATAAGGCCCTCGAGGACGCAGCTCCCAGGTTCATCTCATCGGCCCTGTCCCGTCACATTCCTGCCAGAGCTCTTCGCTCAGCATCTTTAAATCTCCTTGAGGTCCCCAGATTTAAAAGAAAAAAGCACGGTGGCCTGAGCTTCTCTGCCCTGGCCCCCCCCACCTGGAACTCCCTACCCCTCACTCTCCGCCTCTGTCCAAAGTACGACAGTTTCCGCACACTCTTAAAAACTCTGCTTTTTCAAGCGGCATATGACTAATCCCCTCCCTGGATCAATGCTATTTTTATCAATGAGCGCCAAGAAACCGATGGTGATAGTGCGCGGTATAAATAATTTTAATAGAATTTAATGGAATAGAATAGACCTCCAAATATCTGGGGTGTCCCATCTCCTAAAAAGCTAACTGATATCGATGCAAATGTACTGACATATTACTTGGCTTCTTTGATGTCTGCACTACGTTCTTGCCGTTCACAGGTGGCTGCAGCCTTTCCAGACAAGACCACGCCCGACGAGCACTTCCTTCAGCCTGGCCAATGGGTGCTCGTCAGAAATTTTGACCGAACCAGCCCTCTGGAAAGAAGGTGGACGTCTCCCAAGCTGGTGCTGCTCACGACGAGGACCGCCGCCAAAGTCGAAGGACGAAATGGATGGCTCCACGTGAGCCACTGCAAGCCCTTCTACAGACCAACTCCTTCGGACGCTGTTGCTGATCCCGAGACCAGAGACACTAAAACATCAGACTTTAAAGACACTGAAACGACAGACTTTATTTCACCCCTTCCAGAACTTTTGCCCAAAGAAGAGTACAAATCACGGCTGCGATCTTATCCAAAACAGACTTGAGACATTGAGCCTGACCTCGCCCTGCCAGTGGCAATTTAAGTCCAAGACGGAAGCTTGGTGAAGCGGCTGCTGGGGAATGTCCGGTCACTGGCGCATACTTTACTCAGACTAAGCAACCGAAATCATGAAGACAAAGACTCATTGTGCGAAATTGTTACAGAACAAAGTTTCCATTTTCCTTTCCATCATGATTCTTATTTTCTGCATCATGGCTTGTCTAGGTTGGTTCCTTCATCTAGCTTCTCCACTTTCTTCCCTTACGCTTTTGAACAACACTACTATGCATTCACACGTAGATATTCCCCCGCATCTCGAAAGTAGGAGAAAAGAATTCTTCAATAACACATTCATCTCCACACTCCATCAACACCAACTAGTTATCAACAAAACCAACTGTTGGGTCTGCGGCTTAATGCCACACTCCGTACACGGAGGTAAGCCTTTTATCCCTCTCCCTTTCGGCTATGCTGGATCTACCTACGCTCTCTCTATGAAATTCTCTGCCTCTGTTAGAAACATCCCTGAGACCAAGACCAAGAACACTAGTACCTGGAACGAGATAAAAACAAAGACTGTGCGCGCTGTTCAAAAGATGGTAGATTTCACCGCAACATGGGGATGAGCAGATAATAGTGAAAATACCAGTTATTCCCTCTTTAACGACACTACCTCCTTTAGAGAAACATTCTCAGTTCGGAAGAGACAAACAGAGCAGATAGGATGGGCTGTGCCTCAGAAGGGCCTGTTTTGTGTAAGAGGTAAGGGCAAGGGTCAGAAGATGGGAGACAGTGAGTGTAATAAGAAGTACACCCTACCTGATTTAAACTTCCCAACAATGGCCACCGCCCCCAACACTTATTTTATTTGTGGACCTCACGCACATACTTGGCTACCTCAAGGCTGGTCCGGGAAGTGCTACATTGCATTTCTCCTCCCCCTACCTACACTGCCCCAGCAGATTATCATCTAAGTGATCCTCCGACCGTGATTAATAGACGAAGGGGGGGGGGTCATAGATGCTAAAGATGCAGTGGATCAGGAGGCTGGCGATTCCTTCAAAGGACTCATCCCTTTCTGGGGGCCCATGATCAATAGCCGCCACATAAGACAACTGACTTGTGTATTCCAGGGAGCCATAATCGAAACAGCTGGTGCATTAAGTAACATCACCGCTTAGATGGCTTCCGATAGACTCATGACATTACAGAACCGTATGGTCCTAGATATCATATTAGCGGGCCGTGGTGGTGTATGTGAACTGATCGGATCCAGCTGCGGTATATACATTCCAGATAATGCTCCCTCAGTATATTCTGCCATTTCCCGCCTTCATGTACTTTCAAAGAAACTAGATGCAGACACTGCTGCCTGGTCCCTGTCAGGATGGCTCTGGGGCCTCCTGTCCTCATGGGGATGGAAGATCCTTACGATAATAGGTCTTGCTCTAGCCATTCTCTTTACCTGTTGCCTCTGTATTCAGTGTGGCCCAGCTCTCTGTAGTTTCTGTATCACTGCCTGCATTCCCAAACCTCAGTCCAGAAAAAAACAAAGGGAAAGAATCATGTTACAGGAACAAGTAGACGGCCTAATGAGTTTAGAAGTAGACGAAACAGAAGAAGAATTTTAAAAGGGTATATTATGGGACAAGGAGCAAATGTGGAAAATGATTATTTTTCGTAGTTTATGTCCCATCATACACCCTCTCAGTCACGTCCCCGAGCCCATCATGTCGGAAACGAGCAAACGAGCACACGAGCAAACCCGATCACACGCACGCAAAGTTGCACACGCACTCTCCTTCCTCTAAAATTCAAAGGTACATTCTTATGGTTAGGGCGACTCTGAGAAACAGCTTCCTCACTCGAACTGTACATTCCTATGGTTAATCCGATTCCGAGAACAAGACCCCCCCCATTAGTAATCATTTCCCTATAATCGGGCCGATTCCATAAATAGGCCCCGTTTTGCTAAACCACGACAACCAATTCGAGAAGAAGAGCCCCCGAATGCTGAAAAATGACAAACAGACATCCTGTCACGACCATCTCTCTCTTATCTAAGAACCAGCCTAGGGTTATTTCTCCACATTTTTGCTTCTCTCGTGCTTCCTCATTTAATCATGACGCAGCCTCATCTCCTCTGCCATGTTTCCTCTTTTTCATGACGCAGCCTCTTTTTCCTTAGTCATGACTTCTGTTTGATTGCAACATAAGACACGTGCCGGCATTAAAGGGAAGCTCCTTCCTCTTTTTCTATGCCAAGAATGTATAAATACTATGTTTTCTGTGAATAAACCAGAGACCCTTCCCGATCCTCCTCAGGTGACGGAGCTCTCCCTTAACTCGAGTTACTGAATAAAGACCCTGAATTCGAACCACCACGGACTCTGATCTTCATACTTGACCTTATTGATATTATAGAAACTCCGATCAAGGTAAATTACTAAAATATTTACCACACACAATGTACTCTGGCCTTCCTAGAAAGGTAAATATGCCTATTGAGGATTAGCCAGTTCCGCCATGTTTTACGGATCAGAGCACGTACACTGGGGCATGGACAGCAGTACCTTAGTGTGCAGAGTTGAAAATCCAGTACTGGGGGAATGGCTGCAAAACAAGTCACTTTCTCACATCTGCAGACAGACGTTTTGCTGTGAGTCAGGGGTTGCAAAACATTCGACCTTTCAAAAATGTGAGACTTAGACTAGGCTGATTAATTCACTTTTTAGGTCGAGGCCTGCGTCGCACTGCGTAAGCAGTGGGCGGAGTCCGAGATTTTATTTTTTGGCTACAGTGGGGCTTGAACCCGCCCCTCTTCTCCATTGGCTGGCTTCCTAAATGGAGGCCAGCCATTGGAGGAGAGGGGCATCACTCTGTTCAAGCCCCATCTTTTTTTGCGATTCGGGGGTGTGGTTTTTTGCAGTTTTTAAGCCGTGACGTCATCCATCACTCAACTGCTATAAACACGCCCCCGAATCGCAAAGCCAGCGAGAGCGACACAGACGGTGCGGGCTCCACCGCCATGCAGAAAACTGGTGTGCTCCTTACCAATTTCATGTGGGTCGCAGATTGTCTTGCTCCAGGTCTATTTCCAGAGCGGTCTTTCACCAGTCAAGAGCACCATCGGGGCAGTCTATTCTTCCGCTGCTGGCCACAATAAATATTACTACTAATTGCATTTGTTCAAGCCTCTGGCCGACGTGCAGGTCGCGTCCCTCTTGCTGCCGTCAATCATCTGCATACAGTGCTTCCCAGGTAGCAGGCAGTGCGTGACTCTGTCTGTGTGTGCGTGGCTCTGTCTGTGTGTTTGCGTGGCTCTGTCTGTGTGTGTGCGTGGCTCTGTCTGTGTGTGTGCGTGGCTCTGTTTGTGTGTGTGAGTGGCTCTGTTTGTGTGTGTGCGTGGCTCTGTGTGTGTGCGTGGCTCTGTCTGTGTGTGTGTGTTTGCGTGGCACTGTCTGTGTGTGTGTGCACGGCTCTGGGTGTGTGTGTGCGTATGTGTGGCTCTGTGTCCGCGAATACTCTCTACTACTCTAATCCTCACCTATTGCCATTGTAAATGACAATACCATTTATTTATGTTTAAAAAAAAAAGAAAAGAATGTCATGAGCAATGCCAATAGTTCTACCTTTAATAATGTTTAACGGGGTAGCATTGGCCTACTATAGAGGGCATGGTAGGGCCTCGATTATTGATTATATATTTGCAACAACACATTATTCTTAATTGTTTTTGCATAGTGTCATATTTGCAACTGAATGCGGTGATCATAACGCCTGGTATGCAGTAGGTCATTTTCCAGTGCTTAAAACTACATGAAGCAAGGCAGCAGGGTTATATGCTTGCTCAAAGTTTTGTGTGCCCAGTTCATCCAACGAACAAACATCTGACGGGTGCTCCAAGGAGAGAAGGTTGCCACCAAATCCTTCCTTTCAGGAGACACTATTCCCTACAATAAATGCATATACTCCTGAGCACCAAAGTAAAAATAAATATCCAGTATTGGCAGATTCAAAGTACACATTGTTCCTTTATTCAATTCATCATTTCATCCATATATATCCAAAAGGTCTTGACAGATTCAAATAGCCAACTCGTGTTTTATCACTGTGGTTACAGTCACCACTGACTTCCTCAGGGCTACAACAAAAGAAAGCAAACCATCTCAGGCCAAATCATTCCAAACTCGTATGGACACCTATCATCAAACCATTGGTGTTAAAAAGATATCATGCCACACCGTATACATACATTGTATATTGTGAAGAAACAACAGGGTGAAATTGTGCACACTTAAGCCAGAATGAACCTCATGCATTATTCAGTGTAAAAGGAGAGCAATCATTCAAGACAAATCAAAATGATCATTAAATGACTACTACATGTCCAGTACCTAACCTCCCCAGTGCAAAGTTATCCATGCTCGCAGAAATTGAAATAGTGAAAAAACCAAAACTCATATGCAAACGAGTGTTATGGTAAGTTGAGATTTAAAGACACCATGAGGGAGCAGTAGATAGGGTATATAGGGTGGTGGAGCGCCGCCTCACTACTTTCTCGCAGTGCGGGGAGGAGTGGCTTGCATCACTCTTAGTGTCCTGATTGCATGGTCGGCCATGGGGCTGACCAAAGAGGCCATGCGCACTCTAGATTTTTTCTATGTAGGCTGCATGCAGCCTACATAGAGAAAATGGTCTCCGTATTGGTGCCTGGCTAGGCGCCATCCAGGACTCCACGCCAATCACAGCACTGCCATTGCAGCATTGTGATTGGCTTACAGGAGGGGAGGGAGCTGCAGCATGCCTGCTCCTGTTTAGAACTCGGGACCCTGGCCAGAAGCAGAGGCGGAACGGACCCAGACAGGTAAGTTTCTTTTTAACCCCCCCCCCCGCACCCCTGCGTGACCCCCCGCTAACCCCCCTGTGAGTATTGCGAGCCGCGACTGCAAACAGCCCCCGCCTCCCCAGCAGAAGAACGATCACTAAGAGGGACAATTTATGTTCAGTTGCTGTAGTCCAGCTCAACTAATTTCATAGCCTCATAATTATTATACATTTACTTTTCTGCCAACATCATCAAAGTTCTCTTGTAACAAACAATCTGATATAAGGCATAATCAGTTAAAGCAGAGTTTATAAGTTGTTGTCACATTTTTCCATATGTGCGGAGCAGCTTTTTTGATTGGCGGCATCCACAATGCACATTTCACTGAAACACACTTGTGTAGGGCACTCCGTCTTGGAATATCCCGCTCATCCAACAACAAACAAACCAACTTAAAGCATACAGGTATGGGGCGACTGGAGCAGTTGCTTCAAATGCAAAAAGAACAATTGATGGACAGAATGCAGAACAAATTCATACATTCACCCCAGTACAGAGATCTGGGCCTAAATCCATCATTTTTTTGCTCACAATGCCATTTCTAAAAGCCCGAAACTGGTCCTAGGATACTTGTTTCCAGTCCAGGGAGGACCTGGCCTGGCAGTTCCGGCTGTACAGTTCCCATTGGGCGCAGGGTCAAGAATGATTTGCATATGGCTGGGTCCAAACTGGAATGGCATTGTGAGTAAAGAAACAATGGATTTAGGCCCAGATCTCTGTACTGGGGTGAGTGTATGACATTGTTCTGCATTCTGTCCATCAATTGTTCTTTTTACATTTGTCACCCGAGTGAGACGGGTATGCCCAGACGTGGGTCCGTGCTGTCCATGCCACTGGAGTCAAGCTATCTTGGCTGATGAGGGCTGAAAGCCCGAAACCGGTTCTAGGATGCTTGTTTACAGTCCAGGGAGGACCTGCCCTGGCAGTTCTGGCTGGACTGTTCCCATTGGGCGCAGGTTTAAGACTGATTTGCATATGGCTGGGTCCACTCTGGAATGGCATGGTGAGCAAACAAATGATGGATTTAGGTCCAGATCTCTGTACTGGGGTGAATGAATGACATTGTTCTGCATTCTGTCGATCAATTGTTCTTTTTGCAGTTGTCACCCCGAGTGAGATGGGTATGCCCAGACGTGGGGCCCGTGCTCTCCATGCCACTGGAGTCAAACTATCTTGGTTGATGAAGGCTGAAAGCCTGAAACCGGTCCTAGGATGCTTGTTTCCAGTTTAGGGAGGACCTGGCCTGGCAGTTCGGGCTGGACTGTTCCCATTGGGTGCAGGTCATGACCAATTTGCATATGGCTGGGTCCAAACTGGAATGGCATGGTGAGCAAATGAACGATGGATTTAGGCCCAGATCTCTGTACTGGGGTGACTATATGACATTGTTCTGTGTTCTCCCTTACCGAAGTGGAATACTACATTTAGTGGTTAACCTGTCTTTTTATAGCATTCGAAGACTACTTTATGCCAATTTTAGTATTCAATAGTGTTCTTTTTGTGAAGGCTAGTGCATGAAGACTACTGATATGTTAGTGGTACTTCTTGAATACTAACAGAATACTAGGCACATACTTATTTGTAGTCGCATAGTCTTCATTTACAATGCAGAACATTTAGTGAATACAAACAATTTGAAGACTACTGGACTTTATCCAGACTACTATTAACATTTTATTCAAGCTGCATGCTGAATGGTAGATCAGTTAATATACTATGTTTATGCCTTATTTGTTATACTATTGTGGTGTTTGTGTAGTGTAGGGTAGTGTTTTAGGGTTTAGGGTAGTGCTGGGGGGTCGAACAGGGTAGTGTTTGAGTGTAGGGACCGGACTGGGGGTGGTCGTGCTGGGGGTGTGTTTTAGGGTAGTGTTGTGGTGTTTGTGTAGTGAAGGGTAGTGTTTTACAGTATAGGGTAGTGCAGGGGGTCGTGCAGGGTAGTGTTTAAGTGTGGGGACCGGACTGAGGGTCGCGCTGGGGGTAGTGTTTTAGGGTGGTGTTGTGTGGTGTAGGGTAGTGTTTTAGGGTTTAGGGTAGTGCTGGGGGGTCGTGCAGGGTATTATTTGAGTGTAGGGACCGGCGTGGGGGTCGGGGTGGTCGTGCTGGGGGAGTGTGTAGGGTTTAGGGTAGTGTTGTGGTGTTTGTGTAGTGTAGGGTAGTGTTTTAGGGTTTAGAGTAGTGCTGGGCGGTGTGCAGGGTAGTGTTTGAGTGTGGGGACCAGACTGGGGGTCGGGAAGGGTCATGCTGGGGGTAGTGTTTTAGGGTAGTGTTGTAGTGTTTGTGTAGTGTAGGGTGGTGTTTTAGGGTTTAGGGTAGTGCTGGGGTGTCGTGCAGGGTAGTGTTTGCCTGTGGGGACCGGACTGGGGGTTGGGGAGGGTCATGCTGGGGATAGTGTTTTAGGGTTTGGGGTAGTGTTGTGGTGTTTGTGTATTGTAGGGTAGTGTTTTAGAGCTTAGGGTAGTGCTGGCGGGTCGTGCAGGGTAGTGTTTGAGTGTGGGGACTGGACTGGGGGTCGGGGGAGGGTTGTGCTGGGTGTAGTGTTTTAGGGTAGTGTTGTGGTGTTTGTGTAGTGTAGGGTAGTGTTTTAGGGTTTAGGGGAGTGCTGGGGGGTCGAACAGGGTAGTGTTTGAGTGTAGGGACCGGACTGGGGGTGGTTGTGCTGGGGGTGTGTTTTAGGGTAGTGTTGTGGTGTTTGTGTAGTGAAGGGTAGTGTTTTACGGTATAGGGTAGTGCTGGGGGTCGTGCAGGGTAGTGTTTAAGTGTGGGGACCGGACTGAGGGTCGGGGAGGGTCGCGCTGGGAGTAGTGTTTTAGGGTGGTGTTGTGTGGTGTAGGGTAGTGTTTTAGAATTTAGGGTAGTGCTGGGGGGTCGTGCAGGGTAGTGTTTGAGTGTAGGGACCGGCCTGGGGGTCGGGGTGGTCGTGCTGGGGGAGTGTGTAGGGTTTAGGGTAGTGTTGTGGTGTTTGTGTAGTGTAGGGTAGTGTTTTAGGGTTTAGAGTAGTGCTGGGAGGTGTGCAGGGTAGTGTTTGAGTGTGGGGACCGGACTGGGGGTCGGGAAGGGTCATGCTGGGGGTAGTGTGTGTGTGTGTTAGTCAGCCGACTATTCAGAGACTCTTCTGAGGCCCAATGCTAGGCAGAGCTGCCTGCGGCGGCACGGAGTCCGCGAAACAGCTTACCTCTGTTGACTGTATATATTAGGCAGCTGACAAGAGATTGGTCAGGGGCCTTGCACATCCTGTTTGCATACAGACTCGGCCCAAAATATAACTAAATATACTGGAATCATAACATCACTGTACTTGGGATGAATACATCAAACTTTTCGAGGCATATATCGTGAATAAAACTGTGCAATTGGTTAGTACGATTTGCACACCCAAAGAAAAATATTAGCTTGGAACACATAAATCAAAACATAAGCAACCGTACATCAATGGATCCAGCTGAAATCACAGCAACAGTTCAAAAGGAAAGGATGCAGACTTCAGATTTCCAAGTTTTAGCTTTATGAGTATATTCTTCCCACTTGCTAAATCAAAAAAATGAATGCATAAAGAACAGTAACATGATACATTTCACGATAAAGAGGAAGAGTCACATATCTTCAGGCATCTATACGAAAAACATTATATTGCATAGTAGGTGAATTTCTTTGGAGCCCCGATTGGAAATAAGTGATTTGAACACCTTTACAATTGAGCTACTTTAGCAAATCCCGCATTTTATCACGAATATATAATGACAGTGATGTTCACACTGAAACTTAAATCAAAAAAGCTGGTTATATTGCACGTCATTACTTTGACATTGCCTCTTATTGCAAAAGGAGAACTCTTCGGCGAACTCGCTGGCCACCTTCCTCTCTGCAAACAATCTTATCCAACACTGCACAGAATCAACACACTCTAAGGGCTCAATCCTGGACCTTGTTATTTCTAAAGCAGGCATGCTCTCTATCACTACCCTTATTCATGTAGACTGGTCCGACCATCTCCTCATCCCATTCTCTCTTCACCTATCACAATCTATAACTCTTGGCCAACCTAAGAGGGCTACCTCCTGGTTCCGTGATACGAAAAATATTGATGTTGGTCCCCTCTGTGAATCAGCTTTGTTATCACTTCCAAGGCTAGACCCGAACCTAGATGTTGACAAACTCACCTCCCAATGCCTCACAGTCCTTGCAGCCAAAATCAATAACGTCGCTCCACTCAAAAGCAAAAAGATAAGGCCCACTGCCTCAGCACCTTGGTTCAACAAATCCCTCCATGAAGAAAGGAAGCAGCAAATATTCCTGGAGAAACAATGGAGTGCCCTTCACAGATAATTTGGCCACGCTTCGCTCAGCAAGATCCAAGTACCATAAGCGCATCTTCCTTGGGAAAGCATTGCACTTCAAAACCCTTCTTGACTCAGCCAAAAATAGACCCAAAAAACTATTCGATCTCATCAAGATTCCTAACTGTTCTCCCCCAACCTCCAAATTGGAGGATTCTACAAAGAAAGCAGCGGATTTCGCTATATTCTTCGATGAAAAAGTGAAATCACTTGTGGATCAGGTTGCTCATCCTACCCCTCCAGAGGGGCGCAAATTCTCAGCCATTTGGCAGAACTTTGACTCGATCTGAAGATGCCCTCCTCAAGTGCATCCGCGAAACAAAGACCTCAACAACTTCCGCCCCATCACTAATCTACGCTTTCTTGCGAAGATCACAGAAAGATGTGTAGCGAAACAACTCTCTCGTCATATCAAGGACAATGATCTTCTTGACAACTGTCAGTCCGGCTTTATCCAAAACTGCAGCACTGAAACAGCCCTACTGCAAGTGGTTGATGACGCGCTAAGGATACTCGATTCGGGGGGGGGTCCTGTCTTCTAATTCTCCTAGACCTTTCTGCAGCCTTTGACACTGTCAATCACAACACCCTCCTCAACACTCTTCAACAGAGAATGGGCATGGAGGGCACTGTGCTTAAATGGTTTGCCTCCTTCCTCGCAGACAATTCCCAAATGATCAAAATAGCGAACAGTCTTTCATCTCCTGTGGCGGTAGGTCAAGGTGTTCCTCAAGGCTCTATACTTGCACCCACATTGTTCAATCTCTATTTAGAACCACTGGGAAATCTCCTAAGTAAATCCGGGATCCACTATCATCTCTATGCAGACGACACTCAAATCTACCTCAAGGTTGCCTCCACTCATGATCTCTCCATCCTAAGCTCTACTCTCGACTCCATTCAAAACTGGATGTGAACTCATCAACTGATTCTAAATCCCTCCAAAACTGAATTCCTCCTCCTCTCCTCCTCACTCTCTCTTCCCCCGGTTCAATCATGGATGGATCAGATGTATCCACTTAACAATAAACCCATCATTGTCGACAGCGCAAAATCCCTTGGTGTCATACTCGACAAAAAACTCAATCTAATCTCCCACATCAATTCCATTGCAAAGTCTGCTTGATACCAACTGCACCTTCTTTGGGGAATTTGTCGCTTTTTCCCGGAGCAGGACTTTAAAACCCTGGTGCAATCGCTGGTCCATCTCCAGACTGGACTACTGCAATTCTCTTCTTACTGGCCTCCCCAAATCCCACTTGTCCCCCCTTAGATCTGTTCTCCTTTCAGCAGCTCGTTTCATTTATGGGGCCAAAAGAAGCGACCACATCACACCGATGTTATCCATCCTCCGCTGGCTTCCCAACGAGGCAAGATCTATCTACAAGACTGCCTGTATCACCAACAAAGCCTTGCACTCCTCCTCTCCTCGCTACCTGGCGAATAAACTGAAACTCTCTGAAAGCTGTAGACCATCACGTAATGCGGAAAATCTACTGCTTGAACCTCCTTCTTTCAAGAAGGAAAGATCGATGGCCCAATCCTTTTCAGGCAACGCGGTGAGAATCTGGAACTCACTTCCGCCTCAGCTCCGGACCACCACCTCCTCCCAGGTCTTCAAAACGGACCTCAAAGTTCTCCTCCTCCAAACACACCTCCAAAAGTAATTCACGCCCTCCCTATTAGCTGAAGGAAGACCTCCCATTACTTAAAACTCTATGATCCATGACTATGGAAGTGCCTTCCCAGTGTGTTCGTGTGGTTGGAGTATGCCATTTATTGCAGTATTGTCCTTGTACCTGTGTTTGGTACTCTTTTGTAACATGCACACGCCACTGTTCTCTTGTAGCACACTGTTTGCTACCTCTCACATTTTGTTTGCTTTTGATACTTGCACAAGTGCCACCATTGCCTATGAAACGTTTGTTCTTGTGCCTCAGTGTCTAGCATATATTGCAGTATATTACCTCTAATCAGTGGCGGCTCGCAGAGGGAGTGCTCCGGGGTGGTGCGGCGTTGGAGGGGCTGGGTGGATGGCTTGTGGAGTCGAACCTACAACGGCCAGGAGTAAAGTAAGTGAATAAATAAATAAAATGATTTACTTTGCGCTCGCTGCATCGCCGAGTTGGCGATGCAGCGAGTACAAAGTAAATAGTTTTATTTATTTATTTACTTACTTTACTCCTTGCCGTCGTATGTCCAACTCACCTATCCCCTACCCTGCCTCTCCCCCCGCCCCGCTCACCGCCTCACAGCAATCACTCTGCGAGCCGCCACTGCCTCTAATTGTACTTTGTTTTCTCTTGTAACCTGCACACTTGTCACTCTTTCCTCCTGTAATGCACTGTTTACTACTTGATGTATTTTGTTTGCTCACAATTGTCACTTTTACCTCATGTAACTTATCGTCTGCTTTTGTAATTTGTTCACTTGTAATTTTCTGTTCCTATTGAGAAGCGGTCTGACGCCTTCGGGTAAAGTCTGCGCTATATAAAAAACCGCATAAATAAATAATAAATAAATAAGTTCCTGAGGTAGCCCTCTTCCAAATGTCTATCAATCAGCGCTTTGACTTCGTCCTCAAATCTCAAATCCTCAAATCTGAACATTTCTCCTGAGTCTTAAATAGTGGCTAGACCAAAAAGTAAATTTTTCCTCATAGCTCTTGGATGTTGGGTATCGAAGGAGAAAAGTTCATTTTGAATCACCAAGTCTGCACTAAAGAAGGAGAAGAAAATGGCCGCCGCCCTTCGCACTTTGATATCCGCTTTCTATGTCTATGACTTCTTTTCGCGCTCCTAGCAGTGACGATGTTGCGCCGGAACTCAGTTAAACGTCCGTCTCCACGTTTGTATCCTCGCTGTGGAGATTCTCTACCGGAGCTGTGGAAGGATTACTCTTCTCAGGACGGACCGGAACCGATATTGAGCAAGTTCCACCACCTCTGCGGCCGGGTCGGCCGCTCGTCCAAATAGAAGGTCCCTTCCGTGGGTTTTGTGTGCAAGGTTTTTACTATTTGTCTGCTTAAGCAGTACCCGGATCTGCTTTATTTATTCAATAGTTATTTTTGCCGACGATTATCTCGGCTGGTTGATTAATAGGATCCTTCTGCCTCCGTCCCCTTCCTTTTCATCCCCGTTTCGTTTTCCCTCCCACCTTCTGTCTCTGTATGTATTTGCCGTTGTTTTCCTTCCGTGTCCTCTTCTGTTCCGAATTCCTTTTTTTTACCCCCCCCCCCAATACCGGCCCCAATAGCCTCGATTACTGGTCTGTTTTGATAACTACCCTACCACGGATATCTTGCTCTGTGAGAATATATTTAAAAAAAAAACAGATGAGCGCTGACACTAGAACTGACCGGGGGAAGGATCTATAACGTGTATGGTTCGACTCTGAGAAAAAATATCCTTTTCTTTTTTCTTTCCTGCTAAACTCCGTTGCCTGAAGATCGGTGTTGCAAGTGGGAAGCTTAATTATTCATTTTAGGAGTTTACTTGTAGGCAGAGATTAAACCATGCACGGTGCACAATAAACTTTATTAGCCCTTCTGTCCCTTCAGTGCCACAAGCTTCCCACACAGCCGGCCTGGGCATATTTTTTCTATATTTCGGCTCATCATAGGCAAAGTTCATTGGGCATACATGCTCCTGGCACAGAGGTCATGTATTTTTATATATCCGGAAGCTGTGCTTATTTACAGGAAATGATCTGTGGGAACCGAGCCCAAATGGTTCGGAAAGCAACATGCTTCCAATGTGGCACATCAAAAGCTACCTTGATCTAACATCTAAGCAACTGCTTGCCCATTGCCTATTGAAGGACTTAATTGCATTCCGACTCTTCACTGCCCTTCAACCATCTCATATAATAACTCAGGCGATTTTTTTCACATCGGATTTCAGCAAAAGCAAGCTGCTTTCTACAATTCATTGGAGGGGATTGCTCTACCTGCCATGCTCTTCGGCCTACCCTCAGTCCACACTTCCTTGATGACACACACCATTTGTCCCACATTCCCCTCACCAACACGTTAACGCAGCATAGAACAGGTATTTGCGGTACTTGCTGCTGCACCTGGCTTTGGCCTTGATACCAGAGCCTGGGTTCAAGGCTCATAGAAGCAAGGCCATGAACCGAAAATAAACCGGACTTAAAAAGAAACGAGTTCTGTTTACATAGTTTTGTCTCCATTTCTTCACCCGAACATTTTGGGGCAAACACGAGGCAACTGAGAATTGAAAGAAAGGTGGCACTAGTAACCATCATAAAATATCACTATGCGATTGCACGTCTAAGCCTGGCAATCTTTGAACAGCGCATCCCTCTTTACTTAATAGCCAGGCCTACTCCTGTATAGCAGTGTGAATTAACTGTGAGAAGTTTCTGGCCATTAATTGTCAACCCTGAGAAAAGACCCATAACCTGATATCCATTATGGTATGTACTACCGTTAATTATATGAACCTCCCCCCTTCGCTGTGGCACCTTTTATGTCCGTGCTAAATTCCCTATCTCAGCCTATATAGGGGCTAGGGAATATATTTCTGACATATTGTTATATTCTTACCAGGGGTATTATCTGAGAAACCATCCCTGAACTACAAATCTGTGGCTGTCCTGATCCATAAAATTCCTGCATTTGCAGCTTCCAAGAGCTTCCTGGTTTGTGCGCAATCCACATCTCCCCTTGTGGGAAAACCTTTCTTTGCACACCAGCATGCCGCACTCGCACATTCTGCTTTTTCCCTTTTTCTTCTTTTTTTCTTCTTATGTTGGTATATCACCCTGTTAGGCTCACTCTGGACATAACTCTGATATGTTGAATGTGTGAATTACGGTATCTACTGTCATTGTCTGTAGATATTTTATACTCTTGTATGATATTGGTGCACCCTATTTCCGCTGTTGCAATTCCTTCCTATTGGAAATTCACACTGGGTATCATCCATATAAGATTTTCCCCACTGGACTGACCTTTGACACGTTTTTTTTGGACATACAAATAGCCAAAAGAATGTTTATCCTTGAAAACTGTGTCACTAGGCTATTGAACTATGTATTGACTTATTCTTTTGAAATTTTAGGTGTGAATGTGTGTGTCCCCACACAACGTATCTACTCCTGCTCTGAAAAAGGTGCCGCCCCTGTAAGGGCGCTACACCGAAACGCCTGTTGACGTTTTCACCCTCCTGTGTCTGGATCTGGTTCCCTCATATCACCTGGAGGTTACACAAGAATTTTCCATTCTGGACTGAAATGGCAGTTCTACTACCAAGAGTGTTTTTTTGTTTTTTTTGCATTATAGGACATTGTATGCATTGAGGAATGAATGTGTATATTACGGAGTCTATGTATGTCTGAGATGTATGATTGTTTTACGTGTGGGACAAACATCTATACATCCATAGATGATTTTGTATATTGTATTTATATCAATGCTTTGTTTTGATGAGAATAAAAAGAAATATATATTTTGTATAAAAGAAGTGATTTTTGTGCTTGTGTGGGAGTCAGCCCGTGTTGTCTATATACTAGGACCCTGGTTCTTGGGCCTCTACAAATCCGTTGGGAGGGTGATCCGGTGTTTTGGTTGTATGTTGGAAATCTCCCTGCTCCACCCTCCCTCATTCATTCTTAGGGGTCCCCTTGTTTATTGTTTAGCCATGTTGTACACCAGCGTGGTTACTGTTCAGAATGGCTAAAAGTTAGTGGGGTAAAGGAAAGGAGAGTGGAGTGTCGTAAAGTAGAACAGAGTGGAGTCTTATGGAGTGACATAGAGTGGAATGGAGCAGCGTAGAGTTGAGTGGTGTGGAGTTGAGTTTAGTAGAGTGGCATAGAATGGAGTGGTGTAGAGTGTTGTGGAGTGTCATGGGGGGAGTAGAGTGTCTTAATGTCGTAACTATAACAGCTGAATTTCATGGGTTTTGTTCAAGTGAAACCTGAGCCTAGCTAAAACGTCCCTGTGACCTTTGGTTTTTTCATTGAACTACTAAAAAATTTTCAATTTCCGTTTCCTAGCTATAATGCCCCTGTAACCTTTATTTTTTTCAGCGAATGTCTATAGTTTTTTAAGCAGTAATGGCGTTTGCAGAGTGGTGGAGAAAGGTGGATGGGCCTCCAACCAGCTCTCAGGAATCCCTCTGTGTAGGACTTATAGGAGGTACAAGGAGGGCTTCTTAGCCTACTCATTGCTCAAATGGGTGTAATTTATTATATTTATATATTTCCCTCGTCTTCATAGCCTGATTTTTCTCACAAAATACTCATAGTCGTTGAATGTCACTCATATTTACCCGGAAATTATGAAAATGTCACACATAAGCAATCTGAAACTTTGGCAGCTATGGTCATCTCCACAAGAACACCCGGCTTGATTTTTCCATCCTGTAAACTCAACCTGCTCCTTAGCTAGATGTATAACTTTGCACTTTGAAATTCAGAAAAATGCATTGACTTCTATTCTGCAAAAGAAAAGGGAAACAGCAACTCGAACCTCAAGCATTGTTTTATAATGTCCTAATTCGCCATCGCCCTTCTTTTATGAAGGACTGTCCTGCTTTTGGGGACTGATAAATTACTATTTTAATGCAGGTTTTCTTATTTGCAATTCTAAGAGGTATTGTCATATTCTTTTCTGTTAGCCAGGTAGCGCTGACAACATACTGAATCGACTCAAGTCGCTAAAAACAGCTGAGGTTTGGGTTACCATTCTAAAACAATCAACCTCAGGAGCTTGAAAGATTACATCAGCCCTGCCAAGATTAGAATCTCTAATTTACAAGGGCAATGAGCAAAGACTGGACCTTATTTAGAGTTTGGTGGACGGGTACTCCATCGCAAAAGTGACAGACATCCGGTATGCCTTATTACAAGTGGATTATAGCCTAATGCAATTGTAATAAGGCAGCCAGAAGTCCTTCATGTGTGTGATGAAGTACCAGTCCACAAAACTCTAAATCATGCACAGTGTCTTAAATTAGCACATAAATTAGCACATGGGGTCAGTGCTGCATATGAGGGGCATCCAGCCAGATCCAGCAGCTATTATTGAGCCGGATCCCGACGGGTCCAACGGAAATATGGTGAATTTGCTTTAGGATAATTTGCTGACACAGTAGGCACACCCGCACCATGTCTGCTTCCATTTAGAGCAGAAAGGTGAATGCAGTAAAGGGGCTTTCGTATTCTCACTCTATCCGTTGCATCTGCTCTCCACTGTCAAATTTACTCCACTGATTGTGCTTTTGCTGTCCACCCTGCATACGGATTAACCACTATCCCACTGCGTTCTCAACCCTCCACATCTGTTGTCTATGCATGCTCTACAACCTGATAATCCATTTACCAATGTGTGCTCTGTCCTCCACATTAGCTGACATCTTTCCACATAAACTTTCTACATGCATTCTCTCCAACGTCCACATGCGCTCCTCGTGTTTACTGTCCACAATCCACACCCCTTCACATCCACTCTCTACCCTGCATATCACTCTCCACCCCAGACATCTTTACACTTTACATTCTCCACTTGTAGTCTACAGTCTGTTCATCTTCACTTTATCCTGTACCTTTTCTCTCAAATCTCCATTTGCTGTCGCCACCTTGCCTTCCTTTCCACACTATATCTGTTCCGAACCCTCCAGGTGCATTCTCCCTCTCCTCAAGATATGCCTTACACCACCCATTCTAGTTATCCACCCTCCACATGCTCTCTGCCTTGTACAGCAACTCCCCACATGTGCTCTATACTGCACATACAATATCCAGCCTATACCGCTCCCTACTCTCTGTGGTCCACACTTACTCCAAATCCATTTTCAATACGACTTCATTACATCTACTGTGCAGATAAGACATCTACTTTCTACTATGAGCACCAGTACTCCATGGCCCACATCCACCCACTATGCTCTGCATCCACTCCATATATATTCCAAAACTATACATTTGCTCTACCTCCTGTCCATTCTCATTCCATCATCTGCACTCCAAATACATCACCCTCTCCAGCTATGTGCACTGTCTACTAACGTGCACTACTTTCCAATCCGGATGTGCACCCTTTGTATTTACCCTCCACTTCTGTTCTACACAATACACACCCATTCTAAATCCTCTGCATCCATACTCTTACCACTTTAAGTATGGCAGTCACATCCACACTTTACATCCTCTCTATTCTCTTTCCTTGCAACACATCTCCTCTCAGTGACCAGCTGCTTTCTGCCATCCACCCCTGCCCTCTTCATGGGCTTTGCACACCATCCTGATCTCCACCCTCCGTATGTGCTATCCAACTGATTGATTTGTACTTCAAATGCACTTGCCATCAAACTACTCTGCTTACCACCCTTCGCATCTGTCTCCCTACCCTTCACATCTGCTTCCTGTCCCACCACATTTGCTTTTCACATTGGACATACGCTCTCTGCCCTCCGCATCCTCTATCTCTAAACTGTACATGCCCTCTCCAACCTCCGCTTGGGGTTTCAACTAATTGCATTTGCTCTCCAACCTCAAGATTCCATCCCCATTCTTCACACCACTTCACCACATCTGCAATCGAAATGCAACTGACTCTGCACCTATGTACATCTGCACTCTATGGTCTCCATCCTCTCTCTGCATTCCACATCCACTCCCCGCGACCCCCCCATCTCCCCGCGACCCCCCCATCTCCCCGCAACCCCCCATCTCCCCGCGACCCCCCCGACACCCCCATCTCCCCCCGACACCCCCCATCTCCCCCCGACACCCCCCATCTCCCCGACACCCCCCATCTCCCCGACACCCCCATCTCCCCGACACCCCCATCTCCCCGACACCCCCATCTCCCCGACACCCCCATCTCCCCGTGACCCCACATCTCCCCGTGACCCCCCCATCTCCCCGTGACCCCCCCATCTCCCCGTGACCCCCCATCTCCCCCCATCTCCCCGCGACCCCCCATCTCCCCGCGACCCCCCATCTCCCCGCGACCCCCCATCTCCCCGCGACCCCCCCATCTCCCCGCGACCCCCCCATCTCCCCGCGACCCCCCCATCTCCCCGCGACCCCCCCATCTCCCCGCGACCCCCCCATCTCCCCGCGACCCCCCCATCTCCCCGCGACCCCCCCATCTCCCCGCGACCCCCCCATCTCCCCGCGACCCCCCCATCTCCCCGCGACCCCCCATCTCCCCGCGAATAGTATTCAGTTAGTATTCAGTTAGTATTCAGTTAGTATTCAGTTAGTATTCAGTTAGTATTCAGTTAGTATTCAGTTAGTATTCAGTTAGTATTCACAAAGAATACCACTAGTCTTCAAACAGTGGTCACAAGCAATGAGACTAGCCTTCATTTTGCTCTTGAAATAGCACAAGAGCTGCAAATAAACCCTAACAGAATACTACTAAGCTTCAGATATTATTCTTCTAGAATACTACTAGTCTTCTTTTAGCAATCAATTGAAGTGTTCATCATGTATTTGAAGGGTAGTTGAGTAGAACTAGTATTCCCTCATTAGCATATTTCGGCTCGTGGGCATACTACTTAGCCTTCATGCTTACTAAATGAATACTACACTTTAATAGTAAATGAATACCGCAGTAACCACCTGAATCACACTATTTGAAGATCTTCCATTTTGGTGAGGGCTGTCCATCAATTGTTCTTTTTGCATTTGCCATTGCTTCAAAGGCTGCTGTTTTTGGTAAAATAGTGGTATAGCCTCGTTTCACAAAACTGGCAGCGATGTAGAGGTCACACTGCATTTTCACCATGACTGCTGTGCAATGTTTTTGTCTTCTAGTGAAGCCAGCTCTAGGTGCTGCTGAGGAGACCCCTATTTGGGTTATGTAAAAGATTGCCAGCTCTTGCTTCATATCAAGGCGCATACACTTCACAAAATAAAATATGTTAATCTATAATTTTACTTTTCGTAACTTCTGCTCAAGTTCCTAGCCAACTACTCTTTTCGTTTATATTAGAATTTTTTTTTAATAGCACATAATCTGACATTAATATGGCATCAGAGTGCTGGATTCTGTCCCATAGACAAGTCTGATTTCTGTTCATGCCAGTTGGACAATCAGTGGTGTGAATGTAGATAACACACGTGCGTGTGTCTGGTTGTATGTGTCGTATACATTCTATAATGCTTGGTTGGGTAGCCACAAGTATTACCCAATCAGCAGAATGCTTGGAAATCGATGTGTGTATTGCTCTGGTATGAGGTGTGATGGAGGTGACTGAGAGGATGGCGTTATGTGAAGTTCAGCACCTCAATGTGCCTCAAGAGGTTCAGGAGATAGGAATCACTAAATGCAGGATTGTCCTCCTGTGAGCATGTTACACAGGTGAAAAAGGCCGAGGGCGAGGGGTGAGATGACATTGATGTGACACAAGTGCAGGGGACGGGGGTTGAAGAGAAGATTGAGGCACAAGATGTAGAAATGGCTTCTAGTATGGGCCGTTGAGGGACTCCTAGTGGGCGAGAGGTGAGCTGTGACGCCGTTATCAAACTGTAACGGTATGAGGCAGTATAATGGCCAGTGGTGTGTGACGTTCTGGAATGAAACAGGGCAGCATTAAATACACTGCTATTCTAAGCCTTGGCGGGTCGAACAGTTACATGTTGGGAGAACTATCTATACTGCTGGCGTTTGCTGTGTCAAAATTACATTAAAAGTAAGAGCAGACCTTATTGACAACAGAGAAGTAAATTACATTACATTATCTACATTCTAACTTGCGCAGTGCCTCCTGTTATAACAAATTCAGAACTTTACCAAACTCCTGGAGCCGATATTTATCTCTAGTAAATAATCATTAATGAGGGAATACCTCGAGATGCACACAAACCTTCTTCCTTAGTATTCCAATTTCGAGCTTGTCTCTCTGTCATAGTACACATTTCTATACTTAATTGTACAAAGGTGCAAAAGTGTGTGACTAATCTTAAACACATTGTGGGAAAACTTAATTTCAGTATTAACCTTAGGTTCCATGGCAATAGACGACCAAAAGACTGGATGAGAATTTACTACAACCACTGATACCTGAAAGTAGGCAGCATACTAACTATAAATGTCTACAGAGCGTGTACGGGTCATATTCACAGACTAGTAATTTAGACAGCATCTCACTACATAGCCTTATTCTTACCTGTTTCCCTTCATGGGTCCAAAATATAGCTGGCCACTGAATATTGTAATAATTGCATGGTCAAAATGTAACAATGCTACTGCTTGCGCTCAAATGTATATGTTTAAAGAGGCATGAAACTGTGTTCAATATATTGCAGTGCAAAATTAAAGCTTGGCTCAGTTTTAAGTCAGACAAGTGGTGCTTTTCACTTGTTTTGAATCGTCGACTTCTGTACATATTCATCTTTATATGACGTACATGACAAAATGAGGGTGATGTTTTGCAAGATAAATATGGACGGTACGGCTGTCGGAGCCTGCCCATGGAGAGGAGTAGTTGTGGGTTTACCAGGTTGCAGTAGGAGAAGGCTGGAAGGCTAGCGACAACATGGGGGAGGGGGGGGGGCGTTCTCATCATCTGTGGGTGACTCGCCTAGAAGGCTGCATGTCAAAGTGTGCAGGGCGTGGGGTATCCCCGGACAGAATGCTCCGAAGACTGAGAAATAGGAGACCTGAAGAGAGAGTCAGATGATGGTAAAAATGAGGGCAAACAATGAGCATTATTGGAATTACAATGGACTTTCAAAACAGCCTAGAAAAGCTCCGGGGTGAAACAAACACGTATGTTGAGGTCCTGTTGGCCGCCACTGATGAACATAGGTTGTGGACCAGCATACGCACAGGTCCTTTCCCCACACAGCTTCAGTCTCGGCACAGATATCTCACTATCTCTCTGAAACAGCTCATGGTCCTTCAGACACAGCTCTACACTGTCTCGTAGTTGGATACAGGTGTTTTTGTACAAAGCATTATTTTTTATTGTGTTAGTCCAATTGATTAGATTTTAAATCGAAGTAAAAATACTGCACTTATGATGCACTGGTGTCATTTGAAAATGTAATGCAAGACCAGCAGTGGAAAACTGATATTCTTGACTAGCTGGTGACCCTGTCCCATAGGCACCAAATGGCTTTAAGGTGTAACACCTTCAGCCGGTGCTGATGTTTTAGCATTTTGCAACCTTGGAGTTCAAGTTTCACAATAATCCCCCAAAGTAACTGTTTAAACATTCTCACATGCATAGTTAGGGTGAGATCTGCCTAAAAAAGTGACACACGATTACATTTAGCAACTTAACAGCTTTGATGCTGTATACTTAATTGTGACGTTTATTTTATTTGAACTAATTCCTGTTCGTCAGTGTGTGGGATTATTCATTATTCAGAGAGCAAGCAAGACAGATATAATAATATTTTTGTAGGAAATATGGACTGTCCGCGGTAGTGAATGGTGGTATATCTGGGCAGTGAATGATTCGATATCTAGGATAGTGGATGATAGGCATGAGAGACTCAAGGCATTTAATGAGGCATATGTAGGGCAGTTAAAGAGGGAGTATCTTGCGGCTGAGATTTCCAGGTGTCTTATGTTTATTGGCTTCATTAAAAGGAACCTGCCTCACGGCTCAGAAAATGCACTGGTTTGTCGCCTCAAATCCCAGGACACAGCGCGCTCTCCTTCAAGATGATGTTTTTAGCCGGTGAATGGCTCGGGTGTGCCCTGTTTTGATGAGAGGGAGTCCAGGCCTTACCATGAGTGGACTCCATTGTCGAGACTCAAGGTACGAAGGGTGGCAACTCAAGACGTATGCCATCCCATGGAGGAGTGAGAAGAGGGAGCAGGAGGCTACCCTTGGAGGGTGACAGGGAGTCTCCACTGACTCAGTGATTTCGCATCCCAAGGTATGCTGTGGTGGAGTCTTCTGGCCCACTGTCCCTGTACGCACTGCTCTAGGGTTAGTATGGGTTGGTCTCCCAGTTTTGCAAGCCACTGTCTTTGTTAGAACTGATTCATAATAGCTTTATTAACCTTCCTGCTTTCTCAAATTTGCTTGAAAATGCACCATTTGTCCACACTTTTTTCAAAAATTTCTCAGGGGGAGAACCCCCGGTCCCCTCTTAGGGCTCGGGCTCGCCAGCTACACTTGTTTGCCACAGTGCAGTACAACTATTATTTTACGCCTGCTACTTTCAGAGGTCACCAGCCGCCACTAGCTACCACCCCTTTTACAAAGCACTAAACCTGTAGGCTTTTTTTGATGCACCTCTCACTTTAGAAAAAGGTGACAAGTTGATAGTAAAGCACTATTTCGTAGAGTTTTGTCACTCCCAGAGTCTAATAAAAGTACTGTCCGGGAGTATCACCTTTCGTTTGCAACTGAGAAGCCAGTACATTATTCTGCAATACTGCTGCCTCATTGGGAGAGATCTTTAATGTTCATTTTAGGGCCGGTATGGTGCTGCGGTTTCTGAACTTCCCCGGCACTAATGGCTCTTCAATGTCACCGGTATTGGTTCGTCACTGTGACAGATTATCTGACCAGACCATAACACACTTTATTTTTTTGTCAGTTTTACAAAATGTATTTTATCCTACTTCTGAATCACATTTTAATATTCTTAAGTTTACACAATGAAGGGATGCTTTGTACTTTGTACAATTATTAGATAGTCTTGATGTCTATTTCAGGGTTCACACATTTTTTAAAACGGCAGTGAGGTCCAGAAAGTCAATGGATGGCTAGGTGCAGTAAGATTTATAGTTCAATTTGTTTGTCCTTTATGATCTCAATTGTGGGAGGTGCTTTAAAATTACTTTGTTTTTTGTGAGGGGGATTGGGATAGGAGAAGTCATTTCTTATTGTATTTGTTGGGTTTTTACTGTTGTTTGAATGCTGATTGATTATTTTAAATTTGATCTAATTTTAATGTGTTATAGGAATGTTTTTATTTAAGGATGTTTCGTGGCCATTTGTTTGTGCCAATTAAAGAAATATGAATTTGACTAAAAGACATATAGAGCATATGGACGTAGTACACTGCTGCTTATCTGTTAAAAAATTAGACACTGGCTTGTGAGTGATATGTCTGCAGTTGCCCCGCCTGGAAATCGCTGCCTAAGCCAGCAAAACAGGAAAGTCCTTAAAATCAGCTATTACAACATATGCCTGTTCTGTATTGTTATTATGAAAGTTGCAAGAATTGCTGGGTGACGTCTCCAGTGCAAACCATATTTAAAACCCTGTATGAGTTGTCACAATTTAACAAGTCGTCTTCCACGTTGGATGACAAATGTGTTCATATGTATGTGTATAGGGTGAAGGAAACTGCATAGTTGAACAAATATTTCAAATAAGGACTTGCCCTAGTGTTCCTTACTATCATAAAGGATACACGTGCCATAAACTTATATTTGGTGGGAGGCGTGGCCAACCAACCATCATGGCCGTGTGGACATGATCCACGAGGTTCTGCTGTATTCCTGGCTGATTTGCGAAGTCTGGCATCCAAGACCCACAATTGACTGCTCCCCAGCTTATGCGGCGGTGAGAACACTGGGGAGCAGCGAGGGCTGCCTTTTCATCGCGGTGGTGATCGGAGGACAGACTTCGCCCACAACAGCTCACGACAAGCCACAAGGCAGCCATTTACCCCGCATCGCAGCCCCACCTTCCCTACGATAAAAGCAGGCGTCCCTGGGCACGAGGCAATGACCCTATGAGCCCTACAACACACTGCAACAGTGAGGAGTGCTTGATTGGGGTGGCAGCACCTGTGGCCCGGCCATTTCTCCATGGCTAGACCCCCGCATGCCGGCCATTATCGACATCAGTGTGCTCTGGGTCTCAGAGACACCCTTAAGCAATGGTGCCCAAGAGAAACTGCATCAGAATGAGCGGAGGGTGCTAATGGCATTGATCTACTGCCTGTACTTTCTAAACGGAGAGCAGCGACATTTATGCTCCTACTTGCTCCCTGCTCTCTGGGGCCCTCTGTGTATTGTGGCAATGGCGACCAGCCCCCTCTACCACATGGCAGATCTATAGCTCTTCATCGGAGTGACTAGTCTATCTGTAGATGCTGAACCAGGGGTACGGCGTGGCAGTGAAATGAGCCTGTCTCTATTGAGGTACAGAAGTGTCCCGGGTGACCTTTGAGGGGCACATTCAGAACATGAACAACTATTAGAGACAGGAAGACCAGCTATTGTTGTGAGCGTATCTAGGACCCTAATTAAATATTCCCGATTAATGCCCTTATGTGGAACAAAGCAAACAGTGGCTGGGCAATACTTGCGCAATAACAACTAATACAGTGTTCTCCAAGTAAAGTGGCTCAAGGGAACAGGGGAAAGCGGCCACCTGCGTCCCCAAAAGGAATCCTCTGATGAATACGGAACCCACCTGACGGTGTAGGGAGTACTCTCCCAGAAACAACCTGAATACCATTCCACAAAGAAGAACTCTAGGATAAGGAAATGAATAGAGTTCGAAATTCTTATTTGAGAAATCACTGACCTTTTGAACTGGCGCATATACTTTGAGACGTATTACCCTTATGCCTTGAAGAAGTCATTTGGGTGATTGTGCCCCATGACGAAACACGTGTTGGCATTGGTTTTTCTATTGGCTACACTTTATATGAATTTGATGAACTTTGAAGATTAAGACTATGATGAAGAATTCTCTGATGTATGACGAGAAAAGAAAATAAAAAGAATTAATCCAATGGACTTTGAAGGAATATTGATTTGACTGTGGTCATCTTTTCTCTTGAGACTATAAGAAATTTGCTTGTGCTCGGGAGCAACTTGTCTTTATGCCCTTATGTGGTTATAACAAATCATATCCTTATAAAGGCATAGGAATCATATCCATATTTAGTCAAAGCCAATGCAGTCCAAATACGGCAAGGCTACTTCCCTAGACTCCTAGAAAGTACAACACATTCTTTAAACAAACCAAACCTCCAGCAGCCCGGGAATTCCCCCTGCTTTTGTTTTGAATTGTCCTAGACTCCTGAGAGTCCTGAAAGAACTGCCAGTTCTTAGTGACAGTTCTTAGTGACGTCTTATGTCCAACCTTACGTCAAACACGGCACCTTCCAGGTATAAATATACCAGCATTTGCCTTAAGCAACACACGGTGGTTTGGAGCACAGCGGCTATCTACTTATCCAAAGCCCAGCTGATGCGAGTGCCGAAGGAAGCCGACCCTCCCATTTGACGCACTGAGGAACACGCTGTATTTTCTCCTGCCGAGAAAATCCAGCTCCAGTGTTTCCAGTCACCCTTTCGGGTTGCTGGGAGATCGAGTCCTGAGAAAGAGATACAAGACCTCCTTCATTCTAAAACCAAGGTACGGAGCTGATTAGACCCTTAAAGAATTCTTGATTCAGATTCTAGGCAAAACTAACTTAACTTAAACTGCAGCTCACTTACTCCTTCCCACATACTAGGCTTAGGTTAGGTACACCGGGGTAGGCGTATTTTAGAAGCACCAGTTGAGTACGTTTAGTCATCTTTTATCATTGCATGTATTGTATATATTTTATCTGTTTTAAGTATCATATGGCTCAGAAACCATATAAATGCTTTTACAGTATCATTTCATAATACTCCTTTTACTGTACGCACTTTACTTTATGATAAGTATTGCAATTGTGGAAATTCATTTCTCTCTCCTCTGCACTCTAGTGAAACTAAGCATGCATGATTGACTGAGTGAAATAGCTAATTATTGTTTTCACACGACTCTGGAGATATACTCCTTATTCTGGAGGGAGCAAAGTTGTCATGTTTATGCAGTTGTCAGAAACGTATCCCTTCTTGTCTAATCAGGAAAGTTAACTCCTTCCTGTTCATTCGAGAAAGTTTCTAGTGACCTCTGAGCTAGCTGGCATACCTAATTAAGTCTAACATATTCAGTAGGGACCTAGTCGACCTCAGTCCTACGTCTAAACTACCGTTTATGTTATTCCAATGCGCAGAGCATATTGGGAATATAGGAACTACATTACATGGCGCCCAACGTTTGGTAAGGCAATAATCTAACGCAAGATACTAGAGTAACTCAGTCGTGCTTTTCACACAGACCCCTTTTCCCGTAAAAACTCCAATAGACGTCTGGAGTGGGTGAAAGGTTAATATCCGCCAGAACTTAGTAGGAAGAGATTCCTATGTATTCGTTTTTGGTTTAGTCAACGTTGGAGGATACAGTGTTCCAAAATATTGTGGACCTAATCTTTGTTTCCTCAAAACATACTCTGCAAACTTTCATTAAACAATGTCAAATAACGGCAACAACAACAAAACCGGTGGAACTGCAGTAGATGCGAATTAACCGGGTGCAGACGTTACAGGGTTTAATGAAGACGACCAGAATGCTATAATCATTCCGGTCAATATAAGAAAAACCGTAACTATAAAACGTATAGAAAATGGAGGAACATCAAGAGGTGGTACAGTCGTATTTGTGGTAGAGGCCCATGAATATCGGCAGACAGAGGTATTCTATTCATGGGTAACTTTTCCAGCAGCACATGCTGTAACACAAGAGTTCCACTACTACAAAATAGAGAAATCTCCAGAGGAATACTCTCCTTTCGAGGAAGTTGAAATTCCACTACCATATCAAGAGCACCTGCTCTGGTTTAATGGCGCCCTAAAACATCAAAATCACATTACCAGGCTCGGTCCACTAGGTAGACCAGGATCCACATGGCCTGTTCTAGCCAGCTACACACCGCATCCCAACATTGAAAAAATGTCAAGCGAAGAACTCTTAGTTAAAATAAAAGAATTAACAAAAGCATATAGAGATTTAGTTCAATAACCAGTTCACGGTACAACCTACCGACTAAAAACACTAACTGAAAATCCTGAAAAGACTTTCATAAAAAATAATCTCAACTCTCAAAAGAAGAAGTGGGAAGGTAATAAACAAACCTCTCCCAGAGAAAAACTGTTTCAGACCAGAGGAAGGTCTCCCCAACGAAGAAATAGATTTCTAGAAGGGGGGGGCAAGTCTCCACAACGGGAGTCCTCTGAAAAAAGATACAACCTGAGAAAACCTGACAGATATCATGATATTGATACACGTCCCTCTCGATCTTTTCAGACTTCCTCAAATAAATCGGAAAGAAGAGGACAGTCAGAGCATAAAGAAGAGCACGTCAAGTCCAAAGACAAGGAACCTGCTCATCAAAGTAAAAAATTACAATTTCCCAGAAAGAAGGTAGCCAGTATTAAAGTAAAACATGCCGAAAATTCTGAGGACACAACTGAAAAACGGAGAGTGGGCCCAGACAATGCTAGACAGCGCAGCAGAAGTGACCATAGCTCACAAGATCCTGATGAATCTTCTGGAGACAGTGGACACGAATGAATACATTCAAGTGGAAACTGCAGACACCAGAGTTAGCGTGCCCCATAAACTATATGAAATAACATCACGTATAGAGAGAGATAAAACTAGGAAAATAAAAGGTCTCTTTTGGGAGAATCTATCTAAAGGCTATGATATCCTTCTAGCAGAGAAAGACTGGCCACCAGAGTTTGTCAGGGAGTGCCCACATGGCGAAGAAATGATTATGCCTGCCTTCTCAAATCACATTCCAATTCATAAAAAATACACATTTGCAAGAAAATGGGCAGTGACCCAAGCACCTGCATTATATAAAAAACATGTAGGATGGGATGAGGATTCTCCTCACCATAAAATCCAGTTAAAAAATAAATCAACCTACTGCACAAAGGCAGTATCCTATTAAGCAAGAAGCTAAAAAACAAGTAAGAGAAATTTTAGATCAACTTGAATATCAGGGGGGGATTGAAACATGCACCTCACAAATGAACAATCCTTTGTTTCCTGTCTCCAAGCCAGATGATTCATATTGTCTAGTTTTGGACTACAGACACCTAAACTCCTGCTGTAAAACCTTTGAAATGAAATGAAAAATTGCACTTATATAGCGCATAACTACCCGGAGGCCTCGCAGCGCTTTAGACTGATTACTGTGTCGGGCTACCCGGTACTTAGTACGCTTTTGTGAACAAGTAGGTTTTTAGATCTCTCCTGAATGACAATCGGTTGTTATTTTGTCTGAGGGTTAGAGGCAGGGATTTCCAAAGCTTTGCTGCTGTGTGAGTGAAAGAGCGACCACCCCAGCGGGCTTTCTTGATTTTTGACGTGGTTGCCAGATGCAATGAAGCCGAGCGAAGGGCTCTGGATGGTGAGTAAGGTAACACTAGGGGGTACAAAACTGCCGGGCCAGTTCGATGGAAAGATTTGTGCAAAATGCACATGGCCTTAACCCTTTCGCTGCGGCGGCTATTTCGCCGCAGCGCTAACAGGGTGGGGCGGCCGCGCGGCGGCCGTATGCTGGTGACAGAACCGCTCCGTCACCAGCCGCGGTTGAGCTATGCTGGTGACGGAGCGGTTCCGTCATGACCCGCCCCGCTCATTAGAACGGCCGCGCAGGCGTAAAAGCAGCGCCGCGCAGGCGTGGCGGCCGGGCCATGGCGGAACTGCTCCGTCATCAGCACAGCCCAACCGTAGCTGATGACGGAGCGGTTCCGTCATCAGCAGGGGAGGGGTTAAACTGCGTTCTGGGAGCCACTGGGAGCCAATGGAGTTCTTTTATGGCATTCCTTGCTGATTGCCAGCGAGGGATGTTGAATAATAATCGGGCGGCACAGTTTTGGGTGACTTGGAGTCTGTTAGTCACTGCCGCTGGGGCTCCTAGATATAAAACGTTTCTATAATCCAGGCGAGAGAGTATCAGGGCCTGTACCATGACCCTTCTCGCCTGGAATGGAAGCAGAGGGAGCACTTTGCGCTTTGAGCACTTTGCAGTACAAAACTCACACAGTGCAGCACTAATAAATAACATCGTGCGCAAGAAATATAAAACAACATTAGATATTTCAAATGGTTTCTTTTGTCAAAACATAGCACCTGAAAGCAGATATTTGACCTCTTTCTCGAGCATGGGGACCCAAAAACAATGTTGTCGTCTCCCACAGGGATTCAAGAACAGCCCAGGATTATTTTCAGTCAGGGTAACAGAGTTACTACAAATATATGATGATGAGGCATTATCTTATGTCGATGACATCTATCTTACAGACGATGACCTGGAGACTCACTTGAAAAGAGTGAACACCATCATACTTGGAAGGGTACAAATTTAACTTTAAAACATCAAGAATTGCCCATCTAACTGTCCTATTTTTAGGATATGAATTATCAAGTTATGTTATGTTATGTTATGTTATCACAACTTCTATAGCACTCAGCTGCCCCAGCAAAGAGGCGTCCCGGCGCTTTGACTGGCAGAAGGGACATACAGAACAAAGAGAAACCAGAGAGCAGTAACAGCGAGCAGAAGTTAGAGTCCAGGGGGGAAAAGTTAGGTTTTGATCGCCCTCCTGAATGTGAGCAGATCATCTAAGGCGGGAATGTGAGCTGGTAAAGAGTTCCAAAGCCTAGCCGCTAGATAGCGGAAGGATCGTCCTCCTGCCCTGCAGCGTTTAAACCGTGGAATTATAGCCAGATTTTGACCCAGAGACCTCAGAGAACGAGAGGGGACATAGGGGGTGAGAAGATGCTCTAGGATCTGGGGAGAGGACAGTTTAAGAATCTTGAAAGAAAGACATAGCGTCTTGAACTCTATCCTTTGGACCATGGGCAGCCAATGGAGTTTCCGGATGGTTTCCTTCGCGGAACAGAACCTGGGTAGACCCACCAAGGCTCTGGCCACCGCATTTTGCACGCGCTGCATCCGGATAACTTCTGCCTGATTAGCCCCCAACAGGAGCCAGCTTCCGTAATCAAGCCGCGAAAGTATGATGGCCTGAATTATCAGCTGCCTAGTGGGGGCGTCAAAAAATTTCAAAATTGGCCTCAGCCCACGCAAAATACCAAAGCATGTGGCGGCCACTTTTTTTTGTGTGTCCACAGAAACTGAGGGCAGGGTCCTACCAGACACCCAAATTTTTAACCTCGGGTACGGAGATGGGTACTGGACCCAGCCCTGGAGGCCACCACTGAATGCCCAGAGGTTGCTATGCTTGCCAACAATAAGGACCTCCGTTTTCTTAGCATTGAGCTGTAAGCAATTAGCGGTCATCCATCCGGCCACTGCTGTCAAACCCTCCCTGAACTTAGGGGCCTCAGAGTCGGAGTCCCCAATGAGTGCAACCGCCAGCTGCGTGTTGTCAGCATATGAAATCACGTGAAGGCAAAAGCCTAGCAGACAACTTCTTAGAGAAGTGTGCAGTACTCCAAGCTCCAAAAACGCTGAAAAACTTACAATCAATTCTAGGTTTCCTGAATTTCGGAAGAACATACATTCTAAATTATGCAGAGAGGGTTAAATCTCTCTACGAATTAATAAAACCTGATTTTAAACCAATTAATTGGACTCAAAAACACACAGAAATTTTAATATCATTACAGACAGACATGTAAACTAAAACAAAACTGCAAACAACTGCAACCTTGTAATCCGAGTCATTCCAGGAAGATGCGGATTAACATACCTGACCTCTAATGAGGGAGAAACGGTACCAATAGCTTACAAATCACACTTGTACACGCAAGCTGAAATGAAATTCAGTTCAACTGAAAAAATTCTAACTGCGGCTCAAACTGCTGTAGCAAAAGAAAGAGCCCTGGCACAAGGTAAACGTATAATAATCGTTACACCGGTACCTGCCCTAGAGGCAGTAACAAGAGCAAGCATTCCCAATGCTAAAGCTGTACATCCGAGATGGATACAATGGGTTAATTCTCTTGCTGCACTAGACGTAGTATACGCATTTGATCCTAACTTAAAAACACAAGAATTCCTACAATACGAATATGAATGTCCTCTGTCGACCGAAATCCTGCCTCTCGAACATTACAGCTGTATAATATATACAGATGGCTCAGCACAACCCGCAGTTGAGGGGAAAATCAAGCGTATAGTGCTGCGTGCTCGATTGTTAAAGGTCGTTGGCACGAAGGAAAATTTAAACCTTTGGTCACTAAAACTCGATCACTCGGAGACTGTACAGCTCAGCGAGCTGAACTACAGGCTTTTAAGATGGCACTTGAAAATACTGATCGCGAATTCCCCACACTAATAGTGTGCGATTCATATTACTGTGTCCAGTCTTACAATGAATACTTGCAGAACTGGGTTCAAAACAACTTCAAAGATGCAAAAGGTGGCACAATCAAGCATAAAATGCTTTGGGAACAAGTAGTTCTTTTACAGAAAGAACTACAAAAGACACACGTGATTCATACACTGAGTCATCAATGTGATGGCGTTCACATTGCGGGGAATTCATTGGCTGATGAGGTCGCGAAAGCAGCTGTACAAATGGCTTCCGTAGCTGCCATTACTCGGTCAAAAAAGAAAATAGACAGCGAGATAATACAAGCTGTCAGTGCTTCAGTAAAAGACAGTGGTAAGACACTCCCGAAAGGCTTTCCAGTAAAGAACTCATACAAAACGGATGCAAACAACGTTCCTTTTGCTCAAATCCCTGGAGTGGGGGATAGAGTAATTCCAAACACGAACCGGAGAGTCTTCTTGATTGAAGAAGCACACATGGGATTGGGTCTGAGGCACCAAGAGATCCTGAAATCTCTAATAGAATTACAATCAAAATACTGGTGGCTGGGGATGAACGTGCAAATTTATAACTTTGCAATGAATTGTCAGGCCTGCAACAGAGATCGCAGTTGTGAACCGGACCAGACACCTGCCCAGACACCTCTATTAGACAGCATCAGGCCGACATCCAGACGGAAGAATGCGATCCCATAATTATTAAGACGAGATTCATTTGGATGTGGCCCCAGTGCTCGGCTGACACCAGAACTGTTATAAAAGATTTGCGAGTCTTTATCGGCACATACGCAATTGGCATGCTATATTCTGACCTGGGTCCTGCGTTTAGCTCTCGGGCTTACAAGGAGGCCATGGCCAGCATGGGCATTGCGGTACTCTAGTCCTAAAGCAATCTATAACAGCGAGGGTATTAGGTTCGGGTGACGGGTGGGTCAAACATCTAATAAGTGTCCAACGTAGTCTTAATAACATGCCAAGAAATTATCTAGGAGGTACCAGTCCGTACAAACTTTTGTTTGGTACTAGAATGATCATCCAGGATCTGGATTGTCACATTTCAGTGGTGAAACAAAAAACTTTTGATATCAAAGATCTTAAATGAAACAGAAAAAGTCTGAGTAACGAAAAGCTAAAGCCAACGACCACTGAAGAAAAACCACCTGTCCCAGCAAGACCTGTCTGGATTCCAAAGATTGGGGATCTGGTTAGAGAAAAGATCGCGGTGAAGAAGGAATTTGGGCCTTCTTACAGAAAAGCAGTACCTGTCTTAGCTGTCAGCGGAACAAGATCAGTAGTACTACCGCTCCTTACTGGTAAAAAGGAGAACCAAGTTGTATCAATCGACCTGGTAAAACCACAGCCATGTGGCGAATAATAAGTAGTAGGCCCAGTGGACTCCCAAGAAATAGCAGAAGACCAAATCTTGCTACAATCCAAGAGGTTCAAACTGAGAGACTAATCACATTTGATAAACCTTCAGTGAATAAAAAAGGACTATGCAACAAAGCCATGGAACTTGTGCCTCTTGGAGACCCAAATTGCAACAGTTGGTCAAGAAACATCTGTCTCTAACGATGTAGCCTCGGACTATACAAATGTAACAAAAGAAAATCCAAAGATCAATGGAAATCCGGAAGCAATTCCACCAATTGACAGAACTGCATCTGGCTACTTTATCAACTTTGATGACTTTTCCGATGATCCAAGTGAACATGGAGACAAGCCAGCAACAAAAACTTTCAAAGAAAAAATCACAGAGCTCTTTCATCAACTCAGAGAAACATAATTAATTTCACCATGGATTAAATTATGGATTGTGTTAGGTGTACTTTTCCTCCTTCTGTGGCTCATCTTGGTTTTAAGTTTGGGTAGATTTATTGATGGAAAATATAGTACAATGGACGCAGCAAGTCAGGACATCAACTTGGTCCTGAAACCACACAGATCCTCTCACATCGAAAAAAGAGAACTATCATCAGTGAACATCACAGCCATCCCCATACCTGGTGGTATAGCATGGGACAAAACTGACTATGAAATCTATGGCCCGGTTAAGCTCTTGAAATATCCACACCAATTCAAGATCTCCTTGAGTGACTTTGTATCACCTAGTGTTTTTTCTGATGATTGGGACATTGAAAATATTAACAATATGATATCAGATTTAGAAATGTCAGCAGAATTTACAGAACATGATTATTTACAGGGTTCCTCGAATTATGAGGAAATGTATTGCTTCAATCACTTTGGGCATCATTATCTGCATAAATCTGCTAATCCTAGAAATGTTTCCAGTTATAATCAGTGGGAACATTGTCCAACTCCGCCCAAAGGCAGTTCAAAAACATTTTATGAGAAATTTCCATACTTCTCAGAGTTTAATTAGACTAATCCAGAAACGTTTTATTTTAAAATGTTAAATAAGACAGGAATGAAAAATATGTTGACAAATACTAAATTGATTTATTCTGAAAAACTTTATGAAAAAATGTCTACATTTGGTTTTGATTTTTGGAAAAACAACATTGAGACAAAAACCATCTGGGGTACAAAAGAGTGGCAGGTACAAGGTTTAGAATCATTATTTTGAGCCTGCATGATCCCAGAACAAATAATGTTCCTGAATGACACCATTCAACAAACAACCTGTCTTGGCCTAGCCAAGATAAAAGATTTAAACAACTCGTCTATACCAAAGCCTATGCCTGATAGAAACACCACTACAGATGAGGGGTTAGACGTGTCCTATATTTAAAAACTAAACAGAACAATTCCTGATTGGAACAAATGGTTGATCTGGCCCACAGACGCTAATAACTGTCAAGATAGATTCCTGAACAAAATACAGGGGTTCAAACAGAACAGACCAGACCCAAGATATTCCCAGAGACAACATCCAGGGATAGTTACAACATATAGTGTAGGAAAACTATGAATGGCTACAGAGATCCACACTTCCCGAAATTAAGCAACACTTAACTTTACTTAAAGAAGGTGCTGACTTGCGAGATTTCATAATGGGACCTCGCAAACAACGTCAAAAACGGTTCATATACGCCGGTATATACGCAGCTTACAATGAAGCTTGGAAAGTAACACAAATTGAAACTGCAGAAAAAATATGAGAAATTGATCATATTAATTTGGAGAAATCACTTTCTGTAGTGGACAATGGGTTAACGACTCTGTCCTCCAGAATTTATTCACTGGACAGCATTGTATCATCTGCTATTGATATAATAGAACAGGATATGCTAATGTTACAACATGGTCAATCCCAATTACGTTCTATTGTACAGCTAGGCTGGACGTTACAAAACCTCCGTTCAGGCTACGTGCCATGGCGTCTAATCAACACAACGCACTATTTTTTATCTATAACCTTACTGATAGACAAATCTCGTTTGCACAAAAAGGAGCAGACTATACGGTGCTGAGCATTGAAAAACTAGAGAGATTACCATTGACAATGTCAGAAAGACCTGTCATTGAATGGATAATACATGGCACCATTACAATCCCGATACCAACTTTTCAGTTTCAATACTGCCAAAAGTATATACCAGCAGGCCTGTATGAAAGGTTGGGTAAAGGATACATCAAGTCGACCTGGAAATTGCCTTATACAAATAGATGTTATAGTGAGATGAAAAGAGAAGTATTTCTTAGTGGTAACAACTGTAAAAAATCACTAAGTGGTACACTTCTGTGTCAAGGTATTAACTTGCATGGAGCCTGCGAAGGTTCATCAAACAACCTTTCATGTCATCTGCACGGCACCCCTGCTACACAGATAGAGCCCTTTTTCAGACAACTTTCCAACGGTAGTTAGGTTATAATAAGTGACCACAGCTGTTGTGGCTTGATGCCAGGAAAAGCCTATCTCGTGAGCGTTATTTCCAGGGTCATTTGTTGTATGCAAGTATTGTATCCAAAGAGCAATCCAGACATGGAGGCAGCAATATGGCTTCTGTGAATATCTCTTCTATTCGAATTGATACTTTCAGCAGAATGAAGTCTATTCTTTTACAAACAACTGTGCCTTTAACCTCGTACAAAGAGATGTATGACCTGCAAGTTGCAAGGACAGCGGCAGAGATACATACCCTATTATAGACAAATAGCCCTATGCATTTTGTAGACATGTTAAGCCAAATCTTAAACATGTCAGATACCAGTTGCATCGCACATGTATTTAAGACAATTTTTTCGGGACTGTTAGCACCCTTTGAAACAGTTCTGGGCATCTTCCCGGAATTTTGTGCATTCCTTTTTCGGTGGCCTGCCTCTTATTTTGGGACTCGTAGCAGGAATTTTATTTTTGTTCCTTCTTTTCCGATATGGCAAGCCAAGTCAACGACAAAACTCAGGCTGCGATGGAAGAAACAATCCTAGCAATACGATACCGAGAACGTATCACTAAAGTCCTCAGATTGGTCCGGCTAAGAGATCTGAATACTACCTGTTTTCTTTCATTCAGACCAATCAGGCAAAATTGCATCTTATCTGTGCTTCGATGTCTGCTTTGCGGAGAAGAATGCATGTTGGACCTATGTCTTACACTACCATCAGCAGTACCAATGGATATCGATGCTTTGCTCGGTCCGGTAACGACTCATGCAATGTGTTGTCCCCAGCGGCTACCTATTCTGATGACGGCATTCGTTGAGACTTCACCATTACGATTAGGTGGCGGTGAAGTACGAGATGATAGCGGCACCACACAGGTACAACCTTCCGTGACCATTGCTGATCTAAACACCGATGATGGCAATGCATCGCATATATGCACTATTTCCACTTTTTCGGAGTTGGCCCAACTTTCACCTACTGTGGTAGACGCGTTTTTTGCTGGCCTACCTGAGGTAATATTCTCTCCTAACAACGAGAATAATATTTGAAATAGCGAGCACACAGCGTTCCCTGAACTTTGAATTTGGCCTTCAGTTTTGATAAACAGCACTGCTGAAAACATTTGGAACTATTTTTTTCCCATGAAAGCAAAATTATTTTTCCCGATTTCCAAAATATTTACCTTTTTTTTGGCACATGATAATCTGCTTAAAGTAGAACTATTCTTAGAGAACAAAACTTCTATGTCTAGAGACTCTAGAGCAGGGGTCTCCAGCCTTTTGTGTAGTGAGAGCTACTTCTGGTCAGTAAAAATCGTCGTGAGCTACTAAACCCCAAGCAACTCGCGCATTTTTCCGAGTGACCTCCCCCGCCCAGTTTCATTGGCGTTAAGCCTATTTCTTCAGAGCCCATAGGCCCCATATTGTGGTTTGAACACAATAACACTGAAAGAAAAGACTTTGCATGACAGCACCTTGAAATGCATAAGTTGAAGGTGCACTGTAAAACATCTGTGAGGCCACACAAAGCCACCCTGTGTGTCCTTTAATGGCCCCATTGATATGGAGGCAAGACAGCGTAAATCGATGTGCTGCGTTACTCTACCCCAGCAAGGTGTTCCATGAGTGAAGCATGGGTGCACTTTCCTGTGTAAAAAGAAATCTGTGTGCAACACAGGCACCCTTGCACCATGGCACAGGGGGGCCTGTGTTGGCACTAGGGGGCAGACGTATGTGTGCCAGTGCAGGGTAAGAATAGGAATGCATCATATTATTTTAAAATTGAAATGCAGTGCATTGATTGCCACAACAGTGAGGCAAGCAACTAAAGCACAAGCCAAAACAATGACATAACAAAAGCACAAGCTGTGCACGCGGAGGCCAATGCTTGTCGGACTGGGGCAGGAAAGAGGCCCTGGCACCAACTTAGAACTATTTGCCCCATATGCCGGGTCTGTTGGCTCAGTGCACTAAAGCAGCCACTGCAAGGGCCTGTGTCCGACCTCATGGTAACAGGTTTAAATCCCAGCAGGTCCACTCAGCCTTTCATCCATTTGAGGTCAATAAAATGAGTACCATTGAGTTGGGTAACAATAAACATCTGTTATTCAGCGCCAGGACACCTTCGGGTAATCGTGCGCTTTACAAATAGGCCTGTTCAGTTATGTTATGTGGTTAATATAGGGCAGGCAAATCAAATAGCTGAAAAAAGGGCCCACATTTGCAAACTAAGTTTTTAAACTCAGACTTGTTATACATAGGAGGTGTTTTTCAAGGTATGGAAGACTTCAGTAGGCTATTTGTGCTTGCAGCAGGCAATGTTGGTCTATCTGAAAAATTAACAACACAAAAAAGCCCACCAGGCAATATAATCGGCACACAAGATGCCGGAAATCCACAGACAAGCATTGGCACAGACCACCAACCAATAAAATCGTCCTACAAACAGCCCCAAAAAAACCAATATATAATACCCCGAGTGGCCACACGACACCATGGAGCAGTCAAGGCCTCACTGTGGAGAGGCCGGAGCTGGGAAGCCAGAGCTGCCTGTTTCCCTGAAGAGCGCACAGTGGTCAGTGAGTGCAAAGTGGTGACGAAGCAAAATACTGTGAGCTGTGTTAGGAGGTAGGGCAGGTGCGGTCTCAGGTGGCTTGATGGCCCTGTACTGAACAGTTTCTGGGGGGGGTGTCTGGGTTGGAGTCTCTGTCTGGACTCTGGACTCAGTGTGGCCTTTGCCAATGTGGAGTGGAACTATGGAGGACAGGGGGGATGGTGAGGAGGAGCACACTGTGACCAGGGCTAGTGGGTATATATTGCTAGTGTGGTGTGGGTGAGGGGCCGAACAAGGTCTCAGGGTGGCCCACAAAAAGAACTGAGATGAATTTGGGTGCAAAGACATAATGTAATCACCTGTTCACTGCACCACTGAGTACCCTAAACCTGCGTGTGCTGCTGACACTGCAAAAGAGCTCACCCACCTGCTTGCAACATGAAGGAGCACCCCAGCTGCCACAGCAATATGGTCCCAGGGCTCTGGTTACCTGTCAACTGAGACTCACTGATTGTAGAAGACTGCACTTCATCTGACAGCGAAAGGGCTGCATGGTGAAGACAGTCCCGTACAACTCAATGTTACTCAGCAAGAACCCCCACCATGCTGCCCTTCCCAGGGCAAAATAGACAGTGATATGAACATCCACCTACCTAGAAGCACGGTTCAATGCCAAGGCTGGTGGGCCAAAATCTTATTTTGCGAATGCACATTTGATTCAGTATTTAGTTCTCACAACTAGACAAAGCCTACTCTGTGACTTGGAGACCTTTTGTTTTCTACTAGTGGGCTTTCTTAGACATCTCCTTACCATTGGTTGACTTCACTGCCACGCTCATTTGTTTGCTTGGTATTGGTCAATCACTGTAGTTTTCCTTCCCCTTAGAGTTTTTGCACCTCACACCCACTTTTCCAGATCATGGAAACATTACGTGTGTTATTCCACTGCTCATTTTTATAGAGGGCTAGGTAGCTTCTTCTTTGCATTTACAATTGTATCAGTGACTCCCCTTCTGCTGGCATTCTCCCCCCCCCAAATCTGCCCCCATCCTTACGCTGACTCCTGTGTTGCTGCTCCCTCCCCCACTCCTTCTGTTGCCCGTGTTACTTGCCCCCTCCCTCCTGCCCTTTGTTGTTGCTGGTTCCCACCCGCCCTCTGTTGCTTGCCTCAACCATCCTCCATGTGTTGTTGATTGCCGACCCGTCATCCACCTGCGCACCCTTCCTACTTACTTGCATCCCTCTGTTGTTGCTCAACCCCACCTGCCCTCCCACCATCCGTTATTGTGAACTATTCATTACCAATCGTAAGCAATGGGACCCAAGCGAGATCGTATGCAGCTCCATTTTCTGCTTTGCAAAAGGGTATTGTGGGGGTGTGCACTGTAGAGGTGTGGTCTTTAACGGGTCAGGCAATGGCTCCAATATGTATTATTGAGGCCTAATGATAATCGGATAGGAACTGGATTAGGGAGTGGAATCTGAGCCCCAAACCTGTTGTATAGTACCACTGCATTTTTTCCTCGAGTCTAGTATCTCGGGATACTAATAAATATTGCTCGCTATCATAAAGGAAGAGTCCAAGCTTGTGTTGGCAAAAATGTGGTCATGGTTAACAGCTGGGAGAAAAGGCGGCGTGAATATGGGAAAAAGTATTGTAGTTTACTTAATCATTTTAGCACATTTTTCTGTTCCACTGGGAATATATTTCACCCCAACACCCAACCTCAGACACTAGCACCGTCGAGTCTGCACTAAAAAAAAGACTTAGACAATTTGGGGGATCTGCGCAGATATACAGCGCGGTGCAACGAGGAAAAAGGCATGCGTGGGTCTCAGCAGTACTTTGATGTGAAAACCAGCAAGGAGAAACCAGGGGTGCGCCGTAGAGTCACAATGACAACACACATAGGAGAGGAACCAGGCAGACGTGGCAATCGAGAGCGGTCCCATGCAGGGTCATTGGACATGGTACGACGTCACTTCACTCTTAGTCTTACGTTACTTTGTTATAACTAAATCTTACCTGCTGCAAATCGGTTTGTAAGCGCGGGTCCCGGCCTGCGAACTGCTCCTCAATGCTCCGCCCTACCGTGCCTGCCTGAGCTCCGCACCCGCACAATGGACAGTGCGGTGCCAGTGACGAAAAGGCAGAGGGCACGTAAACATCACGAGAGCGCGCCAAGTCATGAGGCTCTGCAGCAGGAAGTCATCCTCTTTGACCCGCCCCACCCCAGCTAAGCTCAAGCCAATCAGAGCAGCTGCTTTGGGTGAGGGCGGGCAATGGACACTGAAAACATCCTGAATAGCCCAAATAATGCTAATATGCTACTAAATTGAGCAGCTCTCGGCGTGAGCTACTCACAGGGTCTCGGCAAGCTACCGGTAGCTCGCGATCGACCGGTTGGAGACCCCTGCTCTAGAGACAATATTTTGAATCAGCCTCTAGCACATGTACAATCTCGTATAAATATGTGATGAAATGGTCTCGACCTTTTTCTTCTGTATTAAGAGCCATTTCATGAATGTAATTTTTGTGATTCATTCAGTCAACATTCTAAATGAACAAAATTTTATCTGAATGATACCACTGCTTGAAAGCCTACAGTATAATACTCATTTTCGTGTATCTATACCATTTCAAATGCATTTGATGTATTTTGGGGTGGGCTGGAAAACACATGCATACTTATATGTTTATATATTGCCTAGTATTTAGTAATGATGGACATTATACGTGGAGTGGGTGTTGTGAAAGTATCTAGGACCCTAATTAAATATTCCCGATTTATGCCCTCATGTGGTTATAACAAATCATATCCTTATAAAGGCATAAGAATCATATCCATATTTAGTCATAGCCAATGCAGTCCAAATACGGCAAGGCTACTTCCCTAGACTCCTAGAAAGTACAACGTGTTCTTTAAACAAACCAAACCTCCAGCAGCCCGGGAATTCCCCCTGCTTTTGTTTTGACTTGTCCTAGAACTCCTGAGAGACCTGAAAGAACTGCCAGTTCTTAGTGACAGTTCTTAGTGACGTCTTATGTCCAACCTTACGTCAAACACGGCACCTTCCAGGTATAAATATACTAGCATTTGCCTTAAGCAACACACGGTGGTTTGGAACAGAGCGGCTATCTACTTATCCAAAGCCCAGCTGATGCGAGTGCCGAAGGAAGCCGACCCTCCCATTTGACGCACTGAGAAAGACGCTGTCTTTTCTCCTGCCGAGAAAATCCAGCTCCAGTGTTTCCAGTCACCCTTGGGGGTTGCTGGGAGATCGAGTCCTGAGAAAGAGATACAAGACCTCCTTCATTCTAAAACCAAGGTACGGAGCTGATTAGACCCTTAGAGAATTCTCAATTCAGATTCTTGGCAAAACTAACTTAACGTAAACTGCAGCTCACTTACTCCTTCCCACGTACTAGGATTAGGTTAGGTACACCGGGGTATGCGTATTTTAGAAGCACCAGTTGAGTACGTTTAGTCATCTTTTATCATTGTATGTATTGTATATATTTTATCCGTTTTAAGTATCATATGGCTCAGAAACCATATAAATGCTTTTACAGTATTATTTGATAATACTCCTTTTACTGTACGCACTTTACTTTATGATAAGTATTGCAATTGTGGAAGTTCATTTCTCTTGCATGAGAAAGAAGACTGCTCAATAAATAACACCTTTTATTGAAAACGCCTGTCTCTCTATTTCTCTGCACTCTGGTGAAACTAAGCATGCACGATTGACTGAGTCAAATAGCTATCTATTGTTTTCACACGACTCTGGAGATATACTCCTTATTCTGGAGGGAGCAAAGTTGTCATGTTTATGCGGTTGTCAGAAACTAATCCCTTTTTGTCTAATCAGGAAAGTTAACTCCTTCCTGTTCATTCGAGAAAGTTTCTAGTGACCTCTTAGCTAGCTGGCATAACTTATTAAGTCTAACATATTCAGTAGAGACCCAGTCGCCCTCAGTCCTACGTCTAAACTACCGTTTATGTTATTCCAATGCGCAGAGCCTATTAGGAATATAGGGACTACACTACACTATTACTGATGTGGGCTTAATTATGCTCACGTCTGCCATGGAAGTCATGCTTGTCACTGACTCCTGCACACCTTTACACCTTTAAAACTCTTGGCTTAGGAGGAGAGGGGTTGAACTGAGCTCTCTGACACTGCTTCTGTAATGGTGGTCCTTGGCGTTTGCCCCAGGGTGTTCTTTGTTCCGCGCTTTCCTTCAGCCTCTATTCCTCCCAAAAAACATGTAATCTAATAGGGTGTTATTCTACCGCAACTGAAACACAAGACTCCTGCCCCAATGCCACCCCAGTGAGAAGATGGACCTGAAAAAAATGATGTCCTTTACTCCTTCAAGGATTTTAAGAAAGAACTTAGGTCCTGATTCACAAAGGTACACTTAGACCAAAAGTCTAAGTTTAGACCTGAAGTTTAACTTAGACCAAAAGTCTAACTTTACTAGTAGTAAAGTTAGACTTTAGGTCTAAACTTAGACTTCAGGTCTAAACTTAGTCTTTTGTCTATGTTTACCTTTGTGAATAAGGCCCTTAGAGAGGAACTTAGGGCATATCTTGGTTCCTCCTTTGAATCTCTCAAATCTAATATTAAGTCAGACTCACTTCCCTGCAACAGGATGTAGACTCAGTGAGCACCTGGAACACAGGTTTGGCCGGATGGAATATTCAGCGGAACAACTATGGACCCAGTTGCAATCCACCCTTTTGAAGTGTGAATATTTGGAATATCACTCCCAGCGGGACAATATCAAGATTAGGCGTGGGCGGCGAAATTCGCTCCGTTTGCAGAATACGCAGAGTTTTCTGCACTCCGCGGAGCTCGCAGAGTGCAGAAAACTCTGCTTCGCGATGTGCAGTGGTGTTCTTTTCCCGCTCGCGATTGTGAACGGTAAGTTCGCAATCGTGAACAGCAAGTTCCCAAGTGCAAGCTGCCTCTTGGGTAGAATTTCTACCCGAGTGGCAGAAATACCATCACAAACTATAGTTCGCACTGCACTAAGCCACTCTCGGTAATTCACACTGTTTTTTTGTAACTTCGTGGAGTTCCGCGTAGCAAGACTCTGCAAACTACGCCGAGGCCTAATCAAGATATGCAACTTGGATGAAGGAGTTGAAGTTCTAGAGGCCTTTGTGGTGAGCATGTTCTCTGAGCTCCTGGGGGCAAACCATGCTGAGGTGAGTCTGGATCGGGGGCACAGAGTTGGTCTGATAATCGTGGAGGAGGGAAATGTACCGGAGATGTGCTGGCTAAATTGGGCTCCTTCAACGCCAAAGAACTTATTGTGCAAGCTGCCTGGAAACTAGAGGGAGTTTTGTATCAAGGAGCTACCTGTTCGCTCTTCCAGGACATTACCCCTGCTACACTAACATTCCGCGTAAAATTGAAAGCAAACATAGACAGAGTCGGCTACGACCATGATAGAGCGCGCAGGTCACCCAACTAGGATTTTACCAATACTCACCTGGGCCCATAATTTCGAAATCACGTATACAATTGACATCTATTGAGGTAACCCACGCTCTACTACCAGTATATTTTAATTTTTACTAATTCCTATACCAGTAACTTACCAATCCTTGTCACTAGATACCTAAGACCACGATGAATCAGGGAGTTAAGAAAAGAAAGGCACTCAAAAATACTATAACATTTGTATTTATATAATAACCACAGACTCAGGGTAGATTCAAATTCCTTATCTAATCATCATCAAAAGCCATAAGCCACAAATTGAAAGCGATTAAACTATCAATAACAAAGATTAGAAACAGTGTATAGCTATGCAACAGATAGATTATGCCAACCATTTAGAAAAAAACTCAAAATAAAGGGAAGGTAAGAACAGGGAAAATGCTATTTCGAGAAACAGATTTTCGCAACTTGATTAAAAGAGGGTAAAGAAAGGGAACATCCTAGACCCAAGAACTTTCACAATTATTGGCAGTTTGGAAAAAAGAACACCAATTATGCAACTGGAGATTCAGATTTAGCACAATAACTATAGGGAAGGTAAGTATTGGAACACACTATAAATTCAGCTTATCTCCTGAAAGGGAGGGTAAGAAAAGGAACATATACTATTATAGAAACATTTAGCATTGACCAAAGGTCGGTCGAAAAGTGGAACACGCTAATAAACAGTAAACTTGAAATATCTCCTTCACCAAGGAACGAGAAAGAAAAAGAACATATGCAATAAAAGCTTTTGCAAATTCAGGGAGGGTAAAAAGAAGGACGCAAAGTAGAATGACAAATTACCCACACAAATTATATTTACCTTGAATACTGTGAAGACCAACCCTGGTCACGGGTCAGTTGGAAAGGACAGGAGAAACCCCAAAGACTTCAGTGCCAGTAGGCGAGCAGGTGCAGATCATGGAAAATCAGGACAGGAAAACCCCAGAATTTGGATCAGGACCGGGCCACCAAAGGTTAAGACCAGCACCCGAAGTTTCGGTTGCAACGTCTGCGCTACTTCCTCTCTGCAAGGAATCTGCCAAAGCCCCGATTGGGTTACAGCTTTCACCAACAAAGTGCTTCGCCAGCACTTTCACTTCCCAAAAACCCCGATTGGGTTCTCGAACCTCCCGTCAGAGTGCTCCGCAGCCCTCTGCTCTTAGTCACCTATTGAGTGCGTGGGGTCAGTGACAGGTCAGCTATTCAGACAAGTCGGACAATTTCTCCAGCTAAACCTACGCTAATTATACGATTTTTCAGGGCATTGTACCACCACCCAATGTTGCAAGTGTAAGGATCTCCAATTTCGATTGGGCAAAGGAGGAAGACAGGTCACCACCTAATATTCTAAAGTTCTGCTGTCTTTTATTCAAATTTTGCATTCACGCCCATCAATTCAGGTTCTCATGACATATTCCTTCCACCTAACAATGGTGAATTTAACATTAAATACATTGTAATAATTTGAGTACAGTTCAGCTTCTTCTTGCACGTTAGGGGTTAGCTTCCCAGGCACATCTTGGCTCTGGCTGCCATCTGGCGCATGTTCCATGACACAGGGTACATCTTCTCGCTGCAGACTATCATGCGCGGAAAAGACTTCCAAGATGGAGTAATAAGCACCTCCCAGGCTCAAAGAATACGATACATGAAAAGTAAAAGGAAACATTTTAGAACACAGAAATAAATTATTACACTGTATACCATGAATTTCTACACTATACCCATTACTTTATAATAAACTATAGCATTAGGATTAAGCAGAACGAACAGTTTAGCAAAAGCAGCAGTGCAAGCCTCTCGCATGTGAATACACAAAGCAGCCATATTAATACTAGTGCGCAGATGCAACAGTCTTCCCTCCAAAACTGCGAGTACGTCATGTCACGTGGGTATGACAGACGCATGCGCAGTAGAAATTCCCGCGTAGCAGCAGCTATTTTATTTGCAAGCGTATTAGGATTAGAAAACACATAAGCAAGCTTTTCTTGGATACCTGATGTCAAAGGGAAAAGAAAAAGAATTAGTAAGACGAACATGTTGATTATACAGCTAGAGTTATTTGAGGCTCATGATACAAGCAAGTCGTGTTTCGTTCGAATCCTTGCTCCATCAATCCCCTCTTTGATGATATTTTATATCATCACAAATTAATGAAACAGATACCAACTTCTCACATTTCACCCATTTCAATCTCTTCAAAGTTTCTATTTGGCTTTTTCTCATTAATTTTATTCGGATGGGAATTTTTAATCTTTTTATAGATCTGACTATTCAACTCTTCTAATTCAAGTTCTTTAATATTTCTCTTCACTCCTCTCTTATTTACGGAATATTTCTTTTTATGTTTTCGACATTTGCAGCAAATCATTATCCCTAAAACTAATAAATCTATTCCCGCCATTGGCATCAGTATTTTACTCACAAGACTTTTACCTAAATTAGAAAACCAACTACCTACAGAGGAGAGACCATCAGTCAGTCTCTTCCAGGCACTATCAACCTCCAATGGTTTAAACTCTCTTTCCAAATTAGTAATGTTTCTCACATACCTCTTAATTTCAACACTTTTGTCTGGAATGTAAGTGCAACAATGTTGCACTTTCAACATTCTACAGACTCCGCCCTCTTTTGCAAATAACATGTCAAGAGAAAGTCAATTTTGTAAAACCATAAATCTGAACGCAACCAATTCGGTATTGATCATCAGGCAACCTCCAGCAGTGTCAGTTTATAACCAATCTACTACTGTTGACAATTTGCAAATTCTGTGTGTATTCAGAGCCACTCCCACTGTAGGTATCAATGCACTAAATATATCACCTACTATTTCTCCAACACTTCCTCTTTTGCTATCTTTGGGAAGACAATACCAAAATAACAGCTTCCATACCAGTGATCTGGTAATTTGAAATAAGCCTTGTTCCCACATATATAATACTTTCCGGGAAACACAGGTTCTGACCCATCTTTGAAACCCCAGCCCCCAATTACCTTGTAATTGTGCTCACATTCACTGGAACCAATGAATACATTGTTATAATAACTAGTCTTTTCTCTGTGAAGACAGAGTTTCCCCTTCTTTTCGAAATCCAACAAAATAGCAGCATTAGCTCCACCATTTGAGCTGCTGCCTATACTTTCAGCCCATGTAGGGGTTTTCTGATTCTTGTCATTTGCTTTTCTTTGGAAACTCTCTCTTCGTTTCTCTACCATGTTCAAAAATATCTTTTCTTTTTTGTGTAATAGACATGTTAAATTGTTTCTGTGCGCGTCATCTATATCTATTTTCCCTACTGTTAGAAAATATTCACTCATATAGCGTGCTACATCTCTAGTAGTGTGAACAGGGTTTAGGTTTCTACGTACAGGAAGTTCAGAAAAAATCACATCTGAGTTATAATAATAATACTGTAAAGGTCCTTTCTTGTAAAATAAACTAGCTAAAATACTACAGGAAATTCCATATGTTAGCGGTAAGTGGTGGTACGTCACACCCTCAGCTACCGAAGAAGGCAGCTTCCTACAGGCATAACAGTCTTCTATTTCCATTGCTTCTACATAGTGTACTAACAGGTTTGCAAACAAATTTAAATGAGTTCTGTTTTTGATTCTATTATAATGCAGTCCTTCCTCATCTGGTGCATCTAAGTCTATTTTAGTTTGTCTAAGGCTAAGTGCTCTCTCTTGTGTGGCTACTCTTTGTGGCGTATCTCTAGTTTGCAGCTCTTCTGTGTCCATTGTCACTGGCTTAGTAGGGTACAGATTTGTGTCTTTACTCATCATGTAAGGAATAGCTATGGTTAGTCCTATTCAAAGTATAAGTACTATAGCTACACTACATAAACATACTTTGCAGCATGTTTTTAAACAATTTCTTTTCGGTCTTCCATTGACAGTTGAATCAGCCATTTGGTCTAAAGGAGTCTTAACCCCTTTTTGTAGCTTTTACACAGTCTTTACCCTGTGCAACTCTCAGGTGGGTCTCACTTCTTCGGTAGTTTGATCAGCAATCAATTCTTCATCATTTTCGTCACTTATATCTAGATTCCCAAATTCTTCCAATACTATGTAGGTCCACTCAGGGCCCTTGTACTTGTTGTTCAGTCTTTTTAGTCGTGGACTTCTTCTTCTGGGTTGTATCACAGGTGGATCAGTTGGACTGGTTACTTCATCTACTTGTTCAGGTTCTTCATTAATTCTCTTTAATCGCAGTCTCAGTCTTTTGACATATCTAGGCCATTTGTCTCCTTTTCTGAGTCGTTTAACTGGCACTGCACCTTGGCCCTCTTCAAATGCTCTTTTATTTTTGCTCAGTTGCAGCACATTGATTTCAGTGTTTTCTTCTTCTCCCCTCTCTATCTAACTAGTTCCAGGTCTTATTTCTGTTACTTCTGCCTGGTTACTAAGCTGGCCTTGTTCAGGAATCAGTTGGAGTTGACTTTCATCTGTTTGACTTTCTTCATCCTGAACACAATCCTCTATTCCTACCTGGTCCTGCTCAAGCTCTTCGAACCCTTGATTTTCTTCTGCCTGAGCTTGCGCCCTGTTTTCTATCTGTCCCTTTTCAGATTCAGGAGTTCTGGGTGGAGTATCGATTACTTGATCTTTCCCTATATGGTCCTCCTCAGCATCACTTTTGACATGGATTTCAATGATCTGAGTATCTTTTTCTACACCTGTCTCATCCTCGCTTTCACTCTGTCTGTCTAACTAGGTTTGGCTCCTTGTTCGAACATATTCTGCAGATATATCGATTACTGGAATCCAATCATCTTTACTGGTTCTCGATTGTTCTTCTTCAGCTATTTCAGGATCGCTATCTGGAGACCCTTCAGCTGCGCAACCTTCAGCCTCAGTTTTGTCAGCTCCTGCCACCCTCTTCGTGTGACTGACATGGATCCAGTGTGGAAATCCTGCACACTTTCCAGCTGTGGTGGTAATCAGAATCACCTGACGTGGTCTACTCCATCTGGGTTTGAGGCAAGATTTTCAAGGTATGTTTCTTTATTACTACCCAATCCCCTGGGTTCAGGTCAGGAGCTGGAGTTGCTGGTCTGGCAACAGCGTCTTCCCTAACCTGGCAAGAGATAGAACGCACTTGGTCAGCCAGTTCTTTGCAGTATTCCAGTACTAAATCATCAGATATGCTTAGCAGTCTGTGTTCTGGCACCCATGCTTGCCGCTTTGCTCTGCCCATCAATATTTCATGGGGCTTTAAGCCTGTGTTCTGGTCTGGAATACTTCTAAGTCCCATCAGAATAAGTGGCAAAGCATCTGGCCACTCCAATCGAGTTGACTCATACATTTTTCCCAGTCTTGACTTAATAGTGCCATTCAATTATTCTACCACTCCAGATGCTTGTGGGCGATATGCACAGTGCAGTTTTTGCTTAATTTTGAATGCTTCACAAATTAGACCCATTATTTCACTGTTAAAATGTTTTCCTCTGTCTGATTCAATCGTTACTGGATATCTGAACCGTGGGATAAGCTCTCTAAGTAGAAGCTTAGCCACGGTAATGGTATCGTTTTTACGTGTGTGGTAAGCTTCCACCCATTTTGAAAACAGGCAGACCATGACAAGTACATATTTTAGTCCTCGACAAGGGGGCAACTGAATGAAATCAATCTGAAATCGAATAAAAGGACCTTCTCCCTTTCCAATCTTTCCTGACAATACCACTGTTTTCTTCCCTGGGTTCATTTGTTGACAAATCAAACACCTCTGGCAGAGTGCCTCTGCTATGTTCCTGAATTTCGCATTAAACCATGTTCGTCTGAACAGACATATCCTAGCATCTCTTCCCAAATGTGAATCTCCATGAATCAACCTAGTCTTAGGAGCAAGCAGACATTTGGGTAACACCACTGTTTTGTTAAGGTAAACAATGACACCATCTTCAGCCCTTCTCTGACACCCTAATTTCCTCCACTGTTCCTTTTCCTTAGGGTCTGCTGCATTCTGCAAATCTCTCACTTCTTTCCATGTATCCACACCATCCAGTAACATAAGTTGGCAGCTGTTTCCGCCCACTTCAACCTATTTATTTACAGCCATTTTGTATTTTGCACAATGTTGGGCTAACTGGTTAGCATATCGATTACCAGCTGTCACTTTGTCATTGCCAGATTTGTGAGCAGCACACTTCTTTTGGCAACTGGATTGGTTCCAGTAAATCTTTCACATATTGACCATTTCTGATGGGGATGCCTGCAGAAGTCAGAAACTCCCTTTGCATCCATAATTGGCCATAGTCATGCACAACCCAGTAACCATATTGGCTGTCAGTGAATATGGTTACTTTCCAATTTTTCCCAAATTTACAGGCCTTTGACAGGGCAACCAAATCGGCTACTTGTGCAGACTTGACTCCAGGCAAATAGGATGCTTCCACTGGACCTCCTAAGGTACACACTGCGTAGGCAGCGCTTAAACCTCCTTCCTCATGTCTCATGCATGAGCCATCTACGAACAGCTCATAGTCTGACTCAATTAAGGGCTCCTCTCTTATGTCCGGTCTCGGCTTGGTGCTGTATTCAGTCAGATCAATGCAGTCATGCTCAACGTCCTCCTTAAGTTCTTCACTATATGCATTAGGCAGTAGGGTTGCTGGGTTTAAAATGTTACACCTAGCAATGGTTAGATTTCCTGCACCTACAAGGATTCTCTCGTACTTAGTCAGCCGACTAGGTGTGAGATACTGAGTCTTAGTCCTGGTTAACAAGATTACAACTGCATGTGGAACATACACGGTTACAGGATGTCCCATAATGATGGATTCACTCTGTTCAAGACTCATGCAAGTTGCAGCTACTGCTTTCAGACATCCGGTCAATGCAGCTGCCACTGGGTCTAATGTCGACGAAAAGTATGCCACTGGGCGTCGCACTAGTCCATGAATCTGAGTCAAAACTGAAAGTGCACAATTATCTTGTGTGTCACAAAAGAGTGCACAATCTTTTGACTAGTCAGGCATTCCTAATGCTGGGGCTGTACACAGGCAGTCTCGTAAATTTACAAAAGCAGTCATGCTTTCGTCATCCCACTCTACTGGGTCTTTGGCTCTTTTCTTTGTCATTTGTATCAGGGGCTTTGCAAGGACTGCGAATCCCACAATCCATTGCCTGAAATATCCTACGACTCCAAGAAACATTCTGATCTCTTTTTGTGTTTTTGGCAAATCCATGTTTTTAATTATCCTGATTCTTTCCGTGGTAACCTTCCTGACACCTCGTTCTATCTGATGTCCTAGATATTTCACTGAGGTAGCACAAAACTGCAATTTCTCTGGGGACACTTTATGTCCTCCTTCACCCAGATGATTCAATAAAGCTATGGTATCGACAACACCGTCTTTTCGTGATTAGGAGGCCACCAAAAGGTCGTCTATGTATTGGACCAAGACAGACTGTCCAGGTAGTACTACCGACTCAAGGCACTTTTTTCAAAATCTGGTTAAAAATCGAGGGGCTTTCTGTGTACCCCTGAGGGACACGATTCCAATAATAGACATGACTTTCGAAGTCAAATGAGAAAAGAAATTTGCTATCTGGGTGTCGCCAAGATGGCCGCTGACCACGTGGCAAGTGGCCGGGATGGCGCGTCGAGTGGCACGATGCAAAAGGGCACCACGCAGATCATGGAGATGCTGGGGGGCTGATCTTCGGTGCAAGGGCTGCTCGGTTGTGGGGCTTCTCAATCCCTAATGCACAGCGTCGAGGGTGCCTCAGGTGCTGCGCAGTCAGCGTCGAGGGGGTCTTTCAAGAGGTCCGGTCCCACCTCACTCGGTGCCTCCATGGGTCCCTTCTTTGCAGGGACTGTGGATCGGACTGTGAGAAGTCTGGGAGTCTAGGTCTTGTCAGGCTCTGGGCTCGGACTCCGGTGGGAGGCAGCGGCAAAGCAGACGTCGAGTTGCTGGATGGTGCCTGTGTTCACAGGGTGGCCACTCCTAGGCCACAAGGGAGATGCTCTTCAGTCTTCTGTGCAGCAGAATGTCGAAGTCCAGTCGTCTTCTTAGTTTCAAGTTTGTTGAGGATGATCTGAGGTGCTATGGCACTGCTCCCACTCCACAGCTGTGGTGGTAATCAGGATCAACTGATGTGGTCTACTCCACCTGGGTGTGAGGCAAGATTTTCGAGTAAGTTTCTTTATTACTACCCAATCCCCTGGGTTCAAGTCATGAGCTGGAGTTGCTGGTCTGCCGACATCGTCTTCCCCAACCTGGCGAGAGATAGAACGCACTTGGTCAGCCAGTTCTTTGCAGTATTCCAGTACTAAATCATCAGATATGTTTAGCAGTCTGTGTCCTGGCACCCATGCTTGCCTCATTGCTCTTCCCATCAGTATTTCATGGGGATGTAAGCCTGTGTTCCGGTCTGGAATACTTGTAAGTCCCATCAGTACAAGTGGCAAAGTATCTGGCCACTCCAATCGAGTTGACTCATACATTTTTCGCAGTCTTGACTTAATAGTGCCATTAAATTATTCTACCACTCCAGATGCTTGTGGGCGATATGCACAGTGCAGTTTTAGCTTAATTTTTATTGCTTCACAAATTAGACCCATTATTTCACTGTTAAAATGTTTTCCTCTGTCTGATTCAATCGTTACTGGAAATCCGAACCGTGGGATAAGCTCTCTAAGTAGAAGCTTAGCCACGGTAATGCTATCGTTTTTACGTGTGTGGTAAGCTTCCACCCATTTTGAAAACAGGCAGACAATGACAAGTACATATTTTAGTCCTCCACAAGGGGGCAACTGAATGAAATCAATCTGAAATCGAATAAAAGGAACTTCTCAGTTTCCAATCTTTCCTGACAATACCACTGTTTTCTTCCCTGGGTTCATTTGTTGACAAATCAAACACCTCTGGCAGAGTGCCTCTGCTATGTTCCTGCATTTCACATTAAACCATGTTCGTCTGAACAGACATATCATAGCATCTCTTCCCAAATGTGAATCTCCATGAATCATCCTAGCCATAGGAGCAAGCAGACATTTGGGTAACACTACTGTTTCGTCAAGGTAAACAATGACACCATCTTCAGCCCTTCTCTGACACCCTAATTTCCTCCACTGTTCCTTTTCCTTAGGTTCTGCTGCATTCTGCAAATCTCTCACTTCTTCCCATGTATCCACACCATCCAGTAACATAAGTTGGCAGCTGTTTCCGCCCACTTCAACCTATTTATTTACAGCCATTTTGTATTTTGCACAATGTTGGGCTAACTGGTTAGCATATCGATTACCAGCTGTCACTATGTCATTGCCAGATTAGTGAGCAGAACACTTCTTTTGGCAACTGGATTGGTTCCAGTATATCTTTCACATATTGACCATTTCTGATGGGGATGCCTGCAGAAGTCAGAAACTCCCTTTGCATCCATAATTGGCCATAGTCATGCACAACCTAGTAACCATATTGGCTGTCAGTGAATATGGTTACTTTCCAATTTTTCCCAAATTTACAGGCCTTTGACAGGGCAACCAATTTGGCTACTTGTGCAGACTTGACTCCAGGCAAATAGGATGCTTCCACTGGACCTCCTAAGGTACACACTGCGTAGGCAGCGCTTAAACCTCCTTCCTCATGTCTCATGCATGAGCCATCTACGAACAGCTCATAGTCTGACTCAATTAAGGGCTCCTCTCTTATGTCCGGTCTCGGCTTGGTGCTGTATTCAGTCAGATCAATGCAGTCATGCTCAACGTCCTCCTTAAGTTCTTCACTATATGCATTAGGCAGTAGGGTTGCTGGGTTTAAAATGTTACACCTAGCAATGGTTACATTTCCTGCACCTACAAGGATTCTCTCGTACTTAGTCAGCCGACTAGGTGTTAGATACTGAGTCTTAGTCCTGGTTAGCAAGATTACAACTGCATGTGGAACATACACGGTTACAGGATGTCCCATAATGATGGATTCACTCTGTTCAAGACTCATGCAAGTTGCAGCTACTGCTTTCAGACATCCGGTCAATGCAGCTGCCACTGGGTCTAATGTCGACGAAAAGTATGCCACTGGGCGTCGCACTAGTCCATGAATCTGAGTCAAAACTGAAAGTGCACAATTATCTTGTGTGTCACAAAAGAGTGCACAATCTTTTGACTAGTCAGGCATTCCTAATGCTGGGGCTGTACACAGGCAGTCTTGTAAATTTACAAAAGCAGTCATGCTTTCGTCATCCCACTCTACTGGGTCTTTGGCTCTTTTCTTTGTCATTTGTATCAGGGGCTTTGCAAGGACTGCGAATCCCACAATCCATTGCCTGAAATATCCTACGACTCCAAGAAACATTCTGATCTCTTTTTGTGTTTTTGGCAAATCCATGTTTTTAATTATCCTGATTCTTTCCGTGGTAACCTTCCTGACACCTCGTTCTATCTGATGTCCTAGATATTTCACTGAGGTAGCACAAAACTGAAATTTCTCTGGGGACACTTTATATCCTCCTTCACCCAGATGATTCAATAAAGCTATGGTATCGACAACACCATCTTTTCGTGATTCGGAGGCCACCAAAAGGTCGTCTATGTATTGGACCAAGACGGACTGTCCAGGTAGTACTACCGACTCAAGGCACTTTTTTCAAAATCTGGTTAAAAATCGAGGGGCTTTCTGTGTACCCCTGAGGGACACGATTCCAATTATAGACATGACTGTCGAAGTCAAATGAGAAAAGAAATTTGCGAACTGGGTGTCGCCAAGATGGCCGCTGACCACGTGGCAAGTGGCTGGGATGGCGCGTCGAGTGGCACAATGCAAAAGGGCACCACGCAGATCATGGAGATGCTGGGGGGCTGATCTTCGGTGCAAGGGCTGCTCGGTTGTGGGGCTTCTCAATCCCTAATGCACAGCATCGAGGGTGCCTCGGGTGCTGCGCAGTCAGCGTCGAGGGGGTCTTTCAAGAGGTCCGGTCCCACGTCACTCGGTGCCTCCATGGGTCCCTTCTTTGCAGGGACTGTGGATCGGACTGTGAGAAGTCTGGGAGTCAATCAATCAATCAATCACAGGTATTTATATAGCGCACTACTCACCCGGAGGGTCTCAAGGCGCTAGGGGGGGGGAGGGGTGCTACTGCTCGAATAGCCAGGTCTTGAGCTTCTTCCTGAAGGAGAGGTGGTCTTGGGTCAGGCGCAGGTCGGTCGGTAGGGAGTTCCAGGTCTTGGCGGCCAGGTAGGATAAGGACCTTCCTCCTGTTGTCGTTCTTGGGATGCGGGGGACGGCGGCGAGGGCGTGGCTGGCTGATCGGAGATGTCGTTTGGGAGCGTAGAAGTTGATGCGGTTGTTGAGGTAGCTCGGGCCTTGATCGTGTAGGGCTTTGTGTGCGTGGGTGAGGAGGCGGAAGGTGATTCTTTTGTTGACGGGGAGCCAATGCAGGTCTCTCAGATGTCCGGAGATGTGGCTGTGTCGTGGGATGTCGAGGATGAGTCTGGCTTAGGCGTTCTGGATCCGCTGGAGTCTCTTCTGGAGCTTGGCGGTGGTTCCGGCGTAGAGGGCGTTGCCGTAGTCAAGTCGGCTGGTGACAAGGGCCTGGGTGACCGTCTTCCTGGTCTCGGTGGGGATCCACCGGAAGATCTTCCGTAGCATGCGCAGGATGTTGAAGCATGACGAGGAGACGGCGTTGACTTGTCTGGTCATGGTGAGGGAGGAGTCCAAGATGAAGCCCAGGTTGCGTGTGTGATCAGTCGGTTTGGGTGCGCTGCCCAGGGCGGGGGGCCACCAGGAGTCGTCCCAGGCGGAGGGCGAGGAGCCCAGGATGAGGACTTCCGTCTTGTCTGAGTTCAGTTTCAGGCGGCTGGTCGTCATCCACTCGGCTACGTCTTTCATCCCTTCGTGAAGGTTGGCTCTGGCGGCGGCAGGGTCGTTGGTCAGGGAGAGAATCAGCTGGGTGTCGTCGGCGTAGGAGATGATGTTGAGGTTGTGTTGGCGTGCGATGGCCGCGAGGGGGCTCATGTAGACGTTGAAGAGGGTGGGGCTCAGCGAGGATCCTTGAGGGACGCCGCAGATGACTTTGGTGGCCTCAGACTTGTACGGTGGTAGGCGGACTCTCTGTGTTCTTCCGTCGAGGAAGGAGATGATCCATTCCAGTGCCTTCTCCTGGATTCCGACGTTGCTGAGGCGCTGCACTAGGGTGCGGTGGCAGACCGTGTCGAATGCCGCGGAGAGGTCTAGGAGGATGAGGGCCGCTGTTTCTCCGTTGTCCATCAGGGCTCGGATGTCCTGGGTGGCAGCGATGAGGGCGGTCTCGGTGCTGTGGTTGGCTCGGAAGCCAGACTGTGAGGGGTCGAGGGATCCATTCGTCTCGAGGAAGGCGGCCAGCTGCTTGTTGACGGTCTTCTCAATGACTTTGGCTGGGAACGGGAGGAGCGAGATGGGGCGGTAATTCTTGAGTTCGGTGGGGTCCGCTGTAGGTTTCTTGAGTAGGGCGCTGAGTTCAGCGTGCTTCCAGCTCTCTGGGAAGGTGGCGGTGTCGAAGGAGGTGTTGATGATGTCCCGCAGGTGGGGTGCGATGACTGCGTCTGCCTTGTTGAAGACGTGGTGAGGGCAGGGGTCGGTCGGAGATCCGGAGTGGATGGAGTTCATCATGTGGACGGTGTCTTCGGTGCTGATCGGAGTCCAGGCGCGGAGGGTGGTGGTGGGGGGTGGTGGTTCGGTTGTGGCGTGCGTCGGTTGAGTGCTGAAGCTGTTGTGTATGTCCGCGATCTTGTTGTGGAAGTAGGAGGCGAGGGAGTTGCAGAGGTCTTGCGATGGGGTGATGTCTTTGTTTCCGGCGTTGGGGTTGGAGAGCTCTTTGACGATGTTGAAGAGTTCCTTGCAATTGTGTGCGTTGTTGTCTAGCCGGTCCTTGAATGCAGTTTTCTTAGTGGCGCGGATCAGTTGGTGGTGCTTCCGGGTGGCAAGCTTGAGGGCGGTCATGTTGTCCGGTGTTGGTTCCCTTCTCCAGGCTTTCTCGAGGGCTCGGCAGTTCTTCTTGGAGCTCTTGAGTTCGTCGGTGAACCATGGGGCCTTCTTGCTGCCGCGTCTGCTAGGCGGGGTCCTCAGTGGGGCGAGTTCGTCCACGCAGTTGTTGATCCACTTCGTGAGGTTGTCGGCGGCCTAGCTGGGGTTCGCTGAGCTGGCGGGGGGGTGCTGGCTCAGGGAAGCGGCGAGCTGGTCGGCTGTGATCTTGTTCCAGCTTCTTCGAGCAACCGGTTGCTGGTGGTGGTGGATCGTCGTTCTACTGAAGGTGAAGTGGACGCAGCTGTGGTCCGTCCAGTGGCGTGGCTGAAGGCGATGTCTTTGCTGGATGAGAAGACGGCGTCGAGTGTGTGTCCGGCGAGGTGGGTGGGGGTGGATACCAGCTGCTTGAGTCCGAGGTTGGAGAGGTTGTCGAGCAGGGTGGTGGTATTGCGGTCGCTGTTGTTCTCCAGGTGGAAGTTGAGGTCCCCCAGGAGGATGTAGTCAGCGGAGGGGAGGGCATGCGGGCTGACGAAGTTGGCGATGTCCTCGCTGAATTGTGTGCGTGGTCCCGGGGGTCGGTAGATCAGGGTGCCTCTGAGGGTGGTCTTCGGGTCGGTGCGGATCTGGAAGTGTAGGTGTTCAGCGGTTTTCAGGGTGTGGTCGGTGTTGGTCGTGATGTGGATGGTGTCCCTGTGGATGATGGCGATGCCTCCTCCAGTCTGTATGACGCAGTCTCTTCGGGTGATCTTGTAGCCCTCTGGGATGGCGATGGTGATGTCGGGCGCTGAGGAGTCGTTCATCCAGGTTTCCGTGAGGAAGGCGACGTCAGGAGCTGTGGTGTCGAGGAGGTTCCAGAGTTCGATGGCGTGCCTGTGGACGGAGCGGGTGTTGAGCGGGTGTTGAGTCTAGGTCTTGTCAGGCTCTGGGCTCGGGCTCCGGTGGGAGGCAGCGGCAAAGCAGATGTTGAGTTGCTGGATGGTGCCTGTGTTCACAGGGTGGCCACTCCTAGGCCACAAGGGAGATGCTCTTCAGTCTTCTGTGCAGCAGAATGTCGAAGTCCAGTCGTCTTCTTAGTTTCAAGTTTGTTCAGGATGATCTGAGGTGATATGGCACTGCTCCCACTCCACAGCTGTGGTGGTAATCAGGATCAACTGACGTGGTCTACTCCACCTGGGTGTGAGGCAAGATTTTCGAGTAAGTTTCTTTATTACTACCCAATCCCCTGGGTTCAAGTCATGAGCTGGAGTTGCTGGTCTGGCGACAGCGTCTTCCCCAACCTGGCGAGAGATAGAACGCACTTGGTCAGCCAGTTCTTTGCAGTATTCCAGTACTAAATCATCAGATATGTTTAGCAGTCTGTGTCCTGGCACCCATGCTTGCCTCATTGCTCTTCTCATCAGTATTTCATGGGGACGTAAGCCTGTGTTCCGGTCTGGAATACTTGTAAGTCCCATCAGTACAAGTGGCAAAGTATCTGGCCACTCCAATCGAGTTGACTCATACATTTTTCCCAGTCTTGACTTAATAGTGCCATTAAATTATTCTACCACTCCAGATGCTTGTGGGCGATATGCACAGTGCAGTTTTAGCTTAATTTTTAATGCTTCACAAATTAGACCCATTATTTCACTGTTAAAATGTTTTCCTCTGTCTGATTCAATCGTTACTGGAAATCCGAACCGTGGGATAAGCTCTCTAAGTAGAAGCTTAGCCACGGTAATGGTATCGTTTTTACGTGTGTGGTAAGCTTCCACCCATTTTGAAAACAGGCAGACAATGACAAGTACATATTTTAGTCCTCGACAAGGGGGCAACTGAATGAAATCAATCTGAAATCGAATAAAAGGACCTTCTCCCTTTCCAATCTTTCCTGACAATACCACTGTTTTCTTCCCTGGGTTCATTTGTTGACAAATCAAACACCTCTGGCAGAGTGCCTCTGCTATGTTCCTGAATTTCACATTAAACCATGTTCGTCTGAACAGACATATCATAGCATCTCTTCCCAAATGTGAATCTCCATGAATCATCCTAGCCATAGGAGCAAGCAGACATTTGGGTAACACTACTGTTTCGTCAAGGTAAACAATGACACCATCTTCAGCCCTTCTCTGACACCCCAATTTCTTCCACTGTTCCTTTTCCTTAGGTTCTGCTGCATTCTGCAAATCTCTCACTTCTTCCCATGTATCCACACCATCCAGTAACATAAGTTGGCAGCTGTTTCCGCCCACTTCAACCTATTTATTTACAGCCATTTTGTATTTTGCACAATGATGGGCTAACTGGTTAGCATATCGATTACCAGCTGTCACTTTGTCATTGCCAGGTTTGTGATCAGCACACTTCTTTTGGCAACTGGATTGGTTCCAGTAAATCTTTCACATATTGACCATTTCTGATGGGGATGCCTGCAGAAGTCAGAAACTCCCTTTGCATCCATTATTGGCCATAGTCATGCACAACCCAGTAACCATATTGGCTGTCAGTGAATATGGTTACTTTCCAATTTTTCCCGAATTTACAGGCCTTTGACAGGGCAACCAATTCGGCTACTTGTGCAGACTTGACTCCAGGCAAATAGGATGCTTCCACTGGACCTCCTAAGGTACACACTGCGTAGGCAGCGCTTAAACCTCCTTCCTCATGTCTCATGCATGAGCCATCTACGAACAGCTCATAGTCTGACACAATTAAGGTCTCCTCTCTTATGTCCGGTCTCGGCTTGGTGCTGTATTCAGTCAGATCAATGCAGTCATGCTCAACGTCCTCCTTAAGTTCTTCACTATATGAATTAGGCAGTAGGGTTGCTGGGTTTAAAATGTTACACCTAGCAATGGTTACATTTCCTGCACCTACAAGGATTCTCTCGTACTTAGTCAGCCGACTAGGTGTGAGATACTGAGTCTTAGTCCTGGTTAGCAAGATTACAACTGCATGTGGAACATACACGGTTACAGGATGTCCCATAATGATGGATTCACTCTGTTCAAGACTCATGCAAGTTGCAGCTACTGCTTTCAGACATCCGGTCAATGCAGCTGCCACTGGGTCTAATGTCGACGAAAAGTATGCCATTGGGCGTCGCACTAGTCCATGAATCTGAGTCAAAACTGAAAGTGCACAATTATCTTGTGTGTCACAAAAGAGTGCACAATCTTTTGAATAGTCAGGCATTCTTAATGCTGGGGCTGTACACAGGCAGTCTCGTAAATTTACAAAAGCAGTCATGCTTTCGTCATCCCACTCTACTGGGTCTTTGGCTCTTTTCTTTGTCATTTGTATCAGGGGCTTTGCAAGGACTGCGAATCCCACAATCCATTGCCTGAAATATCCTACGACTCCAAGAAACATTCTGATCTCTTTTTGTGTTTTTGGCAAATCCATGTTTTTAATTATCCTTATTCTTTCCGTGGTAACCTTCCTGACACCTCGTTCTATCTGATGTCCTAGATATTTCACTGAGGTAGCACAAAACTGCAATTTCTCTGGGGACACTTTATGACCTCCTTCACCCAGATGATTCAATAAAGCTATGGTATCCACAACACAGTCTTTTCGTGATTTGGAGGCCACCAAAAGGTCGTCTATGTATTGGACCAAGACAGACTGTCCAGGTAGTACTACTGACTCAAGGCACTTTTTTCAAAATCTGGTTAAAAATCGAGGGGCTTTCTGTGTACCCCTGAGGGACACGATTCCAATTATAGACATGACTGTCGAAGTCAAATGAGAAAAGAAATTTGCTATCTGGGTGTCGCCAAGATGGCCGCTGACCACGTGGCAAGTGGCCGGGATGGCGCGTCCAGTGGCACGATGCAAAAGGGCCCCACGCAGATCTTCGGTGCAAGGCTCCTCGGTTGTGGGGCTTCTCAATCCCTAAAGCACAGCGTCGAGGGTGCCTCGGGTGCTGCGCAGTCAGCGTCAAGGGGGTCTTTCAAGAGGTCCGGTCCCACGTCTCTCGGTGCCTCCACGGGTCCCTTCTTTGCAGGGACTGTGGATCGGGCTGTGAGAAGTCTGGGAGTCTAGGGCTTGTCAGGCTCTGGGCTCGGGCTCCGGCGGGAGGCAGCGCCAAAGCAGACGTCGAGTTGCTGGATGGTGCCTGTGTTCACAGGGTGGCCACTCCTAGGCCACAAGGGAGATGCTCTTCAGTCTTCTGTGCAGCAGAATGTCGAAGTCCAGTCGTCTTCTTAGTTTCAAGTTGATTCAGGATGATCTGAGGTGCTATGGCACTGCTCCCACTCTTATTCCCAATCTGAGGGGTGGATCACCTGCTAGGTCCCTCCTCTGGGTGGGACCAGGAAGGGGGGCGGTTACACCCCCTTTCCTTTGTCCAGCTCCTCGCCAGGCCTGGGTCTGGAAAGTCCCAGGACCGGTTTGGACTGGCTTATGCACTGGGACACCTTGTGTGCCCCGGGCATGTCTGATTCTATTCAGCCCTGTCCTACCCAATACACAAAATCCTGTCTGTGGTGGTGCTCGCACCTCCCAAGGCAGGAAACCCTTTGTCCAAGCCTCCCTCGCTGGAAGGACTCCCAGCAGCAGGAGGTCAGACTTGTGTCTGTGGTGGCAGCATCCATTTTGTGATGCTGAGGCTCTGGTTAACTTTAACCGGGGTTAAGGCTATGTACATGTCGTGTCCCTCTAGAAGGGTGGAATGCTATACCCGTCGACAGAACTGTCGAGGGGATAGTATTCCAAATCGTATGACACCTTACTCAACATGTTTTGATAAAGCCAAACCAAAGTTAGCATATAACCGCAAGGATTATAATGCATTTAAGAGTATATGGTATGGCAATATCCCGGAACAGCTAAGGGAGCAGGGGCCTTCCATAGGAATGGCTTATAGGTTAACATGTGTCCAGTTAAGGTTAGATATAGGGATACTATATCTAAGCAAGAGGTGATTACACCGACTTACCCCAGCGAAGTGATCAGCCAGTTTTGTCAAATATGGAGGCCAGGCCAGGGGTGGCACAATACATGCTGCAGCCACTGGTAGGCCTTGGATGCACCTATGCCCTGGGTACCTATGGTACACTGTTACAGGGGCCTATAAGGTTAACCAGTATCCAATTTGTAATGCACCTAGAGTGCATTGACAGTAATTTATAGAGAGAACAGCAGGCTGTGGGTCTGATTACCAGGCCCACAGCCACATTAAGTCATAAACCAGTGAAGCAAAAAGCAAAAATTTGGGGTGACCATAGGATAGCAGACCCTACTCTCCTAAACAACCCCCCCCCAAACGCAGGGACATTAGACTAACCTTGACCAGTTGTGTCTTCATGTTCTAAGTGGAAGTACCTGGAGAGACCATCTGCGTTGCCATGGTCAGTCCCTGGGCGGTGCTCCACTGCACAGTCCATCCCCTGTAGGGAAATGGACCACCTGAGTAGTTTGGGGTTTTCACCCTTCATCTGATTAAGCCATAAGAGGGGCTTATGGTCGGTCTGAATCTTGAAGTGAGTGCCAAATAAGTATGGTCTCAACTTCTTCAGGGCCCATACCACAGCAAAGGCCTCCCTCTCAATAGCTGACCAACGTTTCTCCCTGGGGGTCAGCCTTCTGCTAATAAAAGCAATGGGCTGGTCTTGACCATCTACATTAAGCTGTGAAAGCACTGCTCCCAATCCCAACTCAGAAGCATCTGTTTGGACAATGAACTCTCTTGAGTAGTCAGGACTCTTCAGGATAGGTGCAGAGCACATGGCCTTCTTCAGGTCATCAAATGCCTTTTGACAGTTTACTGTCCACTGAACCTTTTTGGGCATCTTCTTGGATGTCAGATCATTAAGAGGAGTCACAATGGACCCATAGTTCTTAACAAACTTCCTGTAGTACCCAGTCAGGCCCAAGAAAGCTCTGACCTGAGTCTGGGTAGTTGGAGGGGACCAGTCCTTGATGGTCTGGATCTTACTCTCCAGGGGTTGAACTTGGCCTCCACCTACAAGGTGGCCCAAGTATACAACTTTACTCTGCCCTATCTGGCACTTTGGATAGTGAGGCCTGCCTTTTGCAGAGCCTCAAGCACTTCCTTCAGGTGGACCAGGTGATCCTCCCAGGTGGAGTTGAAGACAGCAATATCATCCAGATATGCTGCGCAAAAGTCATCCAACCCAGTAAGGACTTGATTCACCAACCTTTGGAAGGTGGCAGGTGCATTTTGCAAACCAAAGGGCATCACCACAAATTGATAATGCCCACCTGGGGTAGAAAATGCAGTCTTGGCTTTAGACTCCTCAGCTAACCTGATTTGCCAGTAGCCAGCTGTCAAGTCAAATGTGCTCAAATATTTGGCAGAAGCCAACTTGTCAATGAGCTCATCTGCCCTTGGAATAGGGTGTACATCTGTCCTGGTGACAGCATTGAGTCCTATGTAATCCACACATAACCTCATCTCTCTCTTTCCATCTTTGGTGTGAGGTTTGGGGAGCAGAACCACTGGGCTAGCCCAGGGGCTCTCTGAAGGCTCAATAACACCTAATTCCAGCATCTTTTGCACCTCAGTCTTTATACAGTCCCTGCCATGGTCAGGTTGCCTGTAAATCTTGCTTTTTACAGGAAGACTGTCACCAGTGTCCACCACATGGGTACACCAGTTAGTCTGACTGGGTGTGAAGGAGAACATATGTCTGTATGACTGCAAAACTTGTCTACAGTCATGTTGCTGATGTTCAGTGAGGCTGCCATCTAAGGCCACACCATCAACTGAGCCATCCTCAGTGTTCTGAGTGAGCAGGTGTGGGAGAGGGTCACTCTCTTCCTCCTGTCCCTCATCTGTAGCCATGAGTAAGCCCATGTCTGCCCTGTCAACATATGCCTTCAGTCTGTTGACATGGAGCTCCCTGTGGGGGCTCCTGGGAGTTCCTAGGTTCACCAAGTAGGTAACCTCTCCCTTTTTTATCAACAATTGTATGGGGTCCAAACCATTTGTCTTGGAGTGCTGCTGGGGCCACTGGCTCCAACACCCATACCTTCTGTCCTGGCTGATACTCAATCAAGACAGCCTTTTGGTCATGCCAAGCTTTCTGCAATTCTAGGCTAGCCTCAAGGTTTTTGGATGCCTTTTCCATATACTCAGCCATCCTGGAGCGGAGACCAAGTACATAATCCACTATGTCTTGTTTAGGCTTTTTGAGAGCTAACTCCCATCCTTCCTTCACCAGACATAGGGGTCCTCTTACAGGGTGCCCAAACAACAATTGAAAGGGGCTGAAGCCAACCCCCTTTTGAGGGACCTCTCTGTAAGCAAACAAAAGGCAGGGTAGAAGGATGTTCCATCTCCGCCTGAGCTTTTCTGGTAATCCTTTGATCATACCCTTTAGGGTCTTGTTAAATCTTTCAACAAGCCCATTACACTGTGGATGATAAGGAGTGGTGAACTTGTAGTTGACACCACATTCCTTCCACATAGCTGTCAAGTATCCTGACATGAAGTTGGCACCTCTGTCGGATACTACCTCCTTAGGAAACCCCACTCTGGAGAAAACTCCAAGTAAGGCCCTGGCCACAACAGGTGCTGTTGTGGTCCTAAGTGGAATTGCCTCTGGGTACCTGGCGGCATGGTCCACCACCACCAGTATGAATCTGTGCCCAGATGCTGTAGGGGGATCCATTGGACCTATAATATCAATCCCCACTCTTTCAAAGGGAACCCCCACCACAGGTAGTGGTATCAGGGGGGCCTTTGTGGTGCTACCTGCTTTACCACTGGCTTGGCAGGTTACACAGGAGCAACAAAACTCCTTGGTGTCTTCAGGCATGTGAGGCCAGTGAAAGTGAGGGACAAGCCTGTCCCAAGTCTTATTCTGGCCAAGGTGTCCTGCTAAAGGAATATCATGGGCCAAGGTAAGAAGGAAGCCCCTAAATTGCAGAGGTATGACCAACCTCCTGGTGGTACCAGGCTTGGGGTCTCTACCCTCTGAATAAAGGAGCCCATCATCCCAATATACTTTATGGGTACCTTGAGCATTCCCAGCAGCCTCAGCAGCAGCCTGCTGTCTGAGGGGTTCAAGGGAAGGACAGGTTAACTGAGCCTGCCCCAAGTCTGCCCTAGAAGGTCCCCCTGTCCCCAGAAACTCAACCTGATCAGGTTCAAGTTCTTCAGAGACAGTTCCTTCAGGGGTCTCAAGATCAGCTTCCTGTGAAGGCTGATCCTCAATTGTAGGCAGTTGGGAAGGCACAGCCTTTACCCTCCTGTTCTTCTTCTTGGAAGGTGCTTGGTCCATTGTTCCAGGATCCAAGACCTGATGTTCAGAGAGGCACTTTTTGGCCTGTGACCTGGTCACAGCAAGGACATGTGATGATATCCCTAACATCTCTGCATGAGTCCAGTACTCAACTTCTGACCATAGAGAGCTCTCCAGGTCATTGCCCAACAAACATTCAACTGGGAGATCAGCACTAACCACAACTCTTTTTAGGCCAGTTACCCCTCCCCAGGAAAAGTTAACAATTGCCACACTATGTGTAGTTGTGACATTGCTGGCATTGGTCACGAGATAATTATCACCTGGCATGTATTGTCCAGGGTCCTCAAGCTAGGTGTCACCATAGTGACACTGGCACATGTGTCCCTGTATGCTTGAGCCACTTTGTCATTAATCAAAGGCGTCTGTCTGTATTTGCCCAGATTACTGGGGCTGATGGTAGGGGTCAAATCTATGTCCCCCTCACAAATCAGAACAGCCTGTGTAAGGGTTCTGACTAGGTCAGAATCTCCCTCAGTTCCCTAGGTGATACCCACTACCCCCTTAGTTTGTGGCCAACACTGCTAACTGTACTAGTGGGTGCAGGTGCCTTAGGGGCTGCAGTGTTGGGGGCTCCACCCTTTTTACACTCACTTTTCCAGTGAGAGGTGTTTTTACAAGTACTACGCCAGGGTTTTCTTTGACCTTCTTTCTTCTTCTTCTTGGAAGTTTGGGACCCACCCTCTGTATTAGTTTGGGGCCCTGTTGAAGACTTCTGGTCTTTAGCTTTCTGCTCCCCACCCTTCTGGTCTGTTTTCTTCTGGTCACCACCCTGGTTCTGGTTCTTTTGCTTAACTCTGGTTCTAACTCATTTATCTGCCCTCTTTCCCAATTCTTGGGGAGAGGTCAAATCTGAGTCAACCAAATGTTGATGCAACTGCTGGTTCTGACAATTATTTAAAATTTGTTCTCTCATAAGCAAATTGTACAATCCTGTATAATCTGTAACCTTACTTCCCAGCAACCATCCCTCCAGAGCCTTAGTGGCACATTCAACAAATTCAGACCAGTCCTGAGTCTGTGTCTTCTGGGTGTCTCTGAACATTAACCTGTACTGTTCAGTGGTTAAGCCTAACCCATCAATCAGAGCACTCTTCAGGACCAGGTAGTTTCTAGAATCCCCATCACTAACTGTGAGGAGTCTGTCTCAGCCTCTACCTTCAAAGGAGAGCCACAAGATTGCTGCCCACTGCTCCTGAGGGATCTGCTCCTCTCTCAAGTGCAGTCATCCATTTGTGGATATCATCCCCAGCTTTGTAGGGGGCACAATCTTACTCAGGTTTCTGTTATCAAAAGACCTGTCTTTATCCTTAGGGATAATGCTGCCACCAGTGGGTACTAACCCACTCTCTCTAGACTGCCTTGCTCTAGCAAGTTTCTCTTGGGCCAGGGCAACTTCTAATTCTTGCTTCTGGATCCTAAGCTCAGCCTCTCTCATTTTGGCCTCATGTTCCCTTCTCTGAGGACTAGTCAACCCCCTTCTGGAGTGACCATGAGAGGCTCTAGAAGCTTGGGAGGTATTGGATTCACCAGAGTGATTCCTCCATCTCCTGGGCTCCTGGTTACGTCTACTTAGGGGTCTGAGTGGGTTTACTCCTGACTCAGTCCCAAATACACTTAAGTTAGCCTGGTTAAGCCTACTGACTAGCACCTGATTATTTCTGCCATCATCAGAATCACTGCTCTCCCCTTCTGTCTCCTCTTCTTCCTCCTCCTCCTCAGGCTGAGTATCTCCAGTGACTTGGTCATCCTCATCTATCTGGACTACAGGGTAAGCATGGGCGGAAAATCCGTTCCGCTCGCGGATTTTGCAGATTTTCGGTAAATTCGCAACCCGTGAACGCTCGCAAATTTACCGAAAATCCGCAAATTCGCACGCAGCGGATTTTTTTTTCTTGGTGATACAATATTGCGGCGTGCGGCATTCACTTACCGCCATTCAGCGTTTGCCGAGTTGTTTTTCTCAATATTTTGCGAGTGCTGCGCCGTTTTGGATCTTGCTACGGGATCCGCGGGAGTTTGGCGACGCATCGCGAGAGTTTGCAATTTCGAACATGTAGGTGCGGCGGGCAGCAACAATCTCGCACTCGCGAAATTACAAAATTTGCAATTCTGCACAAGAAATCCACTAGCAAGCAGCATAGACCTTCTAAAAAGGATGATTTTTATCAGAATAACTCCTCAGGTTGACATTTGCCTGCACTTTTTTGGATTTGAGGCCTTTTGACTTTCTTTGGATCACTTTTGGATTAGAAATCAACTTTCACAAGTAAGTTTGTTTGGGGCATTACAGTTGCTGTTTGCAGAAAAACGACTTTTGCAAAACTGAAAGCACTCAGCAGGTGCAAAAGTTCACTCATCATTAGTAACCATTCCCTGTAGTACTTCCTGAGGGGCCCCTCCAGAGTTCAGTTGCCTATGTTTGTTTGGGGCATTACAGTTGCTGTTCTGCAGAAAAACGAGTTTTGCAAAACTGAAAGCACTCAGCAGGTGCAAAAGTTCAAACTCATCATTAGTAATAGTAACCATTCCCTGTAGTGCTTCTGACTGGGGCCCCTCCAGAGTTCAGTTGCTAGTTGCAACAATTCTATGACCCTGCTCTGACCCTCACAGCAGGCTCATAGAATAGCTACAAGTAGGCCACATAGGTCCTGGAAAAAAAAATTGCACTGCAACAGAAAGCAAATTACAGATAAGGAAGCAGGTGCCAGACTGGAATTTTAAAACAGTGACACATTAATAAATCAACCCCAAATTAATTCATGTCAGTTGAAGAAGGGCAGGTGTGCTTGCTTTTCCCCCCCATAATCTACAGTGATGAACCAGAGGGTGGCATTGATGTACCAGAGGGTGGCATGGGTGAAACAGAGGGTGGCAGTGGTGAAACAGAGGGTGCTGTGAACCTGTGATGATGAACCAGACGTAGAAACAACATAGTCGCGACTGTTGCGAGCCGACAAGTAAGTTCGCAATTGCGAACTGGTACAAAACCCTCGCGAACTGGCAGAAACCCTTGCGAACACAAAAAAAAAATCTGCAAATTTGTGAGAATTCGCGGATTTTGGGTATTGCGAGTTCGCAAATACGCAAATTCGTGAACGCCAGATTCGCAAAATTCGCCCATGCTTACTACAGGGACAGGGATGTCAGTATTGTCATCTTCAGTGGGAGAGCCTCCATTAGCATTCCCTGTGGGGTTTGCTTTAGAGGTCTTTAGAGTCTCAGACTGGTCTAAGAGCTCTCTAAGATGGTCTGTAGTAGGGGTAGGCCCTGTCCTAAGACCTCTTAAGGCACAAAGCTGCCTTAGTTCCTTAAAGCAGAATATAGCAAATTTGGATGGTGCCCTTGGAGGGTCACTCTCAACAGAGACATTCCCAGTGAAACCCTCTGCTCCAGACATTGCTCTAGTGTGGGTGGATATGTTGCAATCTACCTACACTGGTGTTTACCTACTAAACCTATCTAGTAGTTGTAGTCAGGGTGTCCTACTCCCTATCCTCTACAACAACTAAGTTCAGTAGAACTTAAGTATACTAGTCTTGTTTTATATGTACCTAGCAGGTACCTGTATGATCTTTCAAATGATAATCTCAAAGATTGTAATGGTAAAACAACAGCAAGCTCAAATCCCAATCCGCTGCTCACCAATGTGAGAAGTTGACCTGGTATATGATGCTCACTAGTTCTAGTGATCACCTTGTACCATGCCAAGCAACCCTTATGATGATTGGTTGTAAGTCAACCTTAAAGACCAGCTATCCTAGTGGTAGCGTGGACAAAGCAGTCTTAGGCTAAACTCTGAAAGGCATGTGAAGCAAGCTGTTTTACCATATACAATCCCCTTGAATACCAAATGAAAGGACGCCACACAGATATATATTGAAAATATATATATATTTATTAACTACAAATATCCCCTATACTCTTTATGAGCACAGAAGCACAAGCGTTAAAACAAAACACAGTTTAAATACACAAAAGTTGCACAATATGGATGAGCCCTAGGGGCCACCTAAACCATATACTAAGAAAGTGGTATAAGAGATACCAATTGAAAAGGAAATAGGCCTAGGGCCTTGGGAATCGCTGGAGCTGATCGGGACTAGCAGTGACTAAGTCGGGAAAGGCCCGCGGGACTCGGGTGCGGTGCTTAAAGTGCAAGCGTTCACCAATGCATTGTCTATGGTGCGTAAAAGTTACAAAGTTAGTGTTTTAGGAACCTTCCGAGTGACCTATAAGGATGAAACTTTAGACACAGGCACTAGAGGTGTATACCAGTGTGGGAACACCGGGGTTGCTGAGTTACCTCACCCACAGGAAGCGGGGTGCACTGGTCCGAAGCAGTGTCGGGTTTTCGTCACGCAGGTCGATGGTGCTTGGAGCTGAAGATGCTGCAGGCGGCTCGATGTGAAGAGTTCCGGTGGATCCAAGGGTGGATCTGAAGTGGTGAAGACCTGAAAGCAGAGGGGACAATCTTCAAAGTCACTAGCCAGTGACTACCGTGGAACCAAATTGGAACCAGGCGATGTTGGGTGCAAACAGGCATTGAGGTGTAGCTTCCCTCAGCAGCCACGTGGACACGAAGAGGTCGAGGACGTCCAGGAGTCGATCACGAGCTGCCCCACAAAGGTTCTAGCTGATGGCGGTGTCGGCAACTTGATCGGAGCAAACAGGCCTTGGCTAATGCAAGCCACGCAGGAAGTGAAAAAGGCTTATCACCCGGACCAGCAAGGTCAGAGCGGGTGCTCCTTTTTACAGGAGCGAGGACAAGTCTGGAGCAACCAGACTCGCAATGTAGATTGTAGGTTTAGTTGCCAAAATGGCCGCTGACCACATGGCAAGTGGCCGGGATGGCGCGTCGAGTGGCACGATGCAAAAGGGCCACACGCAGATCGTGGAGATGCTGGGGGCTGATCTTCGGTGCAAGGGCTGCTCGGTTGTGGGGCTTCTGAATCCCCAAAGCACAGCATTGAGGGTGCATCGGGTGCTGCGCAGTCAGTGTCTCGAGGGTCTTTCAAGAGTCCGGTCCCACGTCTCTCGGTGCCTCCTTGGTTCCCTTCTTTGCAGGGACTGTGGATCGGGCTGTGAGAAGTCTGGGAGTCTGGGTCTTGTCCGGCTCTGGGCTCGGGCTCCGGCAGGAGGCGGCGGCAAAGCAGACGTTGATTTGCTGGATGGTGCCTGTGTTCACAGGGTGGCCACTGCTAGGCCACAAGGGAGATGCTCTTCAGTCTTCTGTGCAGCAGAATGTCGAAGTCCAGTCGTCTTCTTAGTTTCAAGTTTGTTCAGGATGATCTGAGGTGCTATGGCACTGCTCCCACTCCACAGCTGTGGTGGTAATCAGGATCAACTGACGTGGTCTACTCCACCTGGGTATGAGGCAAGATTTTCGAGTAAGTTTTTTATTACTACCCAATCCCCTGGGTTCACGTCATGAGCTGGAGTTGCTGGTCTGACGACAGCGTCTTACCCCACCTGGCGAGAGATAGAACGCACTTGGTCAGCCAGTTCTTTGCAGTATTCCAGTACTAAATCATCAGATATGTTTAGCAGTCTGTGTCCTGGCACCCATGCTTGCCTCATTGCTCTTCCCATCAGTATTTCATGGGGACGTAAGCCTGTGTTCCGGTCTGGAATACTTGTAAGTCCCATCAGTACAAGTGGCAAAGTATCTGGCCACTCCAATCGAGTTGACTCATACATTTTTCCCAGTCTTGACTTAATAGTGCCATTAAATTATTCTACCACTCCAGATGCTTGTGGGCGATATGCACAGTGCAGTTTTAGCTTAATTTTTAATGCTTCACAAATTAGACCCAATATTTCACTGTTAAAATGTTTTCCTCTGTCTGATTCAATCATTACTGGAAATCCGAACCGTGGGATAAGCTCTCTAAGTAGAAGCTTAGCCACGGTAATGCTATCGTTTTTACGTGTGTGGTAAGCTTCCACCCATTTTGAAAACAGGCAGACAATGACAAGTACATGTTTTAGTCCTTGACAAGGGGGCAACTGAATTAAATCAATCTGAAATCGAATAAAAGGACCTTCTCCCTTTCCAATCTTTCCTGACAATACCACTGTTTTCTTCCCTGGGTTCATTTGTTGACAAATCAAACACCTCTGGCAGAGTGCCTCTGCTATGTTCCTGAATTTCACATTAAACCATGTTCGTCTAAACAGACATATCATAGCATCTCTTCCCAAATGTGAATCTCCATGAATCATCCTAGCCATAGGAGCAAGCAGACATTTGGGTAACACTACTGTTTTGTCAAGGTAAACAATGACACCATCTTCAGCCCTTCTCTGACACCCTAATTTCTTCCACTGTTCCTTTTCCTTAGGTTCTGCTGCATTCTGCAAATCTCTCGCTTCTTCCCATGTATCCACACCATCCAGTAACATAAGTTGGCAGCTGTTTCCGCCCACTTCAACCTATTTATTTACAGCCATTTTGTATTTTGCACAATGTTGGGCTAACTGGTTAGCATATCGATTACCAGCTGTCACTTTGTCATTGCCAGATTTGTGATCAGCACACTTCTTTTGGCAACTGGATTGGTTCCAGTAAATCTTTCACATATTGACCATTTCTGATGGGGATGCCTGCAGAAGTCAGAAACTCCCTTTGCATCCATAATTGGCCATAGTCATGCACAAACCAGTAACCATATTGGCTGTCAGTGAATATGGTTACTTTCCAATTTTTCCCAAATTTACAGGCCTTTGACAGGGCAACCAATTCGGCTACTTGTGCAGACTTGACTCCAGGCAAATAGGATGCTTCCACTGGACCTCCTAAGGTACACACTGCGTAGGCAGCGCTTAAACCTCCTTCCTCATGTCTCATGCATGAGCCATCTACGAACAGCTCATAGTCTGACTCAATTAAGGTCTCCTCTCTTATGTCCGGTCTCGGCTTGGTGCTGTATTCAGTCAGATCAATGCAGTCATGCTCAACGTCCTCCTTAAGTTCTTCACTATATGAAATAGGCAGTAGGGTTGCTGGGTTTAAAATGTTACACCTAGCAATGGTAAATTTCCTGCACCTACAAGGATTCTCTCGTACTTAGTCAGCCGACTAGGTGTGAGATACTGAGTCTTAGTCCTGGTTAGCAAGATTACAACTGCATGTGGAACATACACGGTTACAGGATGTCCCATAATGATGGATTCACTCTGTTCAAGACTCATGCAAGTTGCAGCTACTGCTTTCAGACATCCGGTCAATGCAGCTGCCACTCGGTCTAATGTCGACGAAAAGTATGCCACTGGGCGTCGCACTAGTCCATGAATCTGAGTCAAAACTGAAAGTGCACAATTATCTTGTGTGTCACAAAAGAGTGCACAATCTTTTGAATAGTCAGGCATTCCTAATGCTGGGGCCGTACACAGGCAGTCTCGTAAATTTACAAAAGCAGTCATGCTTTCGTCATCCCACTCTACTGGGTCTTTGGCTCTTTTCTTTGTCATTTGTATCAGGGGCTTTGCAAGGACTGCAAATCCCACAATTCATTGCCTGAAATATCCTACGACTCCAAGAAACATTCTGATCTCTGTTTGTGTTTTTGGCAAATCCATGTTTTTAATTATCCTGATTCTTTCCGTGGTAACCTTCCTGACACCTCGTTCTATCTGATGTCCTAGATATTTCACTGAAGTAGCACAAAACTGCAATTTCTCTGGGGACACTTTATGTCCTCCTTCACTCAGATGATTCAATAAAGCTATGGTATCGACAACACCGTCTTTTCGTGATTAGGAGGCCACCAAAAGGTCGTCTATGTATTGGACCAAGACAGACTGTCCAGGTAGTACTACCGACTCAAGGCACTTTTTTCAAAATCTGGTTAAAAATCGAGGGGCTTTCTGTGTACCCCTGAGGGACACGATTCCAATTATAGACATGACTGTCGAAGTAAAATGAGAAAAGAAATTTGCTATCTGGGTGTCGCCAAGATGGCCGCTGACCACGTGGCAAGTGGCCGGGATAGCGCGTCGAGTGGCACGATGCAAAAGGGCCCCACGCAGATCATGGAGATGCTGGGGGGCTGATCTTCGGTGCAAGGGCTGCTCGGTTGTGGGGCTTCTCAATCCCTAATGCACAGCGTCGAGGGTGCCTCGGGTGCTGCGCAGTCAGCGTCGAGGGGGTCTTTCAAGAGGTCCGGTCCCACGTCACTCGGTGCCTCCATGGGTCCCTTCTTCGCAGGGACTGTGGATCGGACTGTGAGAAGTCTGGGAGTCTAGGTCTTGTCAGGCTCTGGGCTCGGGCTCCGGTGGGAGGCAGCGGCAAAGCAGACGTCGAGTTGCTGGATGGTGCCTGTGTTCACAGGGTGGCCACTCCTAGGCCACAAGGGAGATGCTCTTCAGTCTTCTGTGCAGCAGAATGTCGAAGTCCAGTCGTCTTCTTAGTTTCAAGTTTGTTCAGGATGATCTGAGGTGCTATGGCACTGCTCCCACTCCACAGCTGTGGTGGTAATCAGGATCAACTGACGTGGTCTACTCCACCTGGGTGTGAGGCAAGATTTTCAAGTAAGTTTCTTTATTACTACCCAATCCCCTGGGTTCAAGTCATGAGCTGGAGTTGCTGGTCTGGCGACATCGTCTTCCCCAACCTGGCGAGAGATAGAACGCACTTGGTCAGCCAGTTCTTTGCAGTATTCCAGTACTAAATCATCAGATATGTTTAGCAGTCTGTGTCCTGGCACCCATGCTTGCCTCATTGCTCTTCCCATCAGTATTTCATGGGGACGTAAGCCTGTGTTCCGGTCTGGAATACTTGTAAGTCCCATCAGTACAAGTGGCAAAGTATCTGGCCACTCCAATCGAGTTGACTCATACATTTTTCCCAGTCTTGACTTAATAGTGCCATTCAATTATTCTACCACTCCAGATGCTTGTGGGCGATATGCACAGTGCAGTTTTAGCTTAATTTTGAATGCTTCACAAATTAGACCCATTATTTCACTGTTAAAATGTTTTCCTCTGTCTGATTCAATCGTTACTGGAAATCCGAACCGTGGGATAAGCTCTCTAAGTAGAAGCTTAGCCACGGTAATGCTATCGTTTTTACGTGTGTGGTAAGCTTCCACCCATTTTGAAAACAGGCAGACAATGACAAGTACATATTTTAGTCCTCGACAAGGGGGTAACTGAATGAAATCAATCTGAAATCGAATAAAAGGACCTTCTCCCTTTCCAATCTTTCCTGACAATACCACTGTTTTCTTCCCTGGGTTCATTTGTTGACAAATCAAACACCTCTGGCAGAGTGCCTCTGCTATGTTCCTGAATTTCGCATTAAACCATGTTCGTCTGAACAGACATATCATAGCATCTCTTCCCAAATGTGAATCTCCATGAATCATCCTAGCCATAGGAGCAAGCAGACATTTGGGTAACACTACTGTTTCGTCAAGGTAAACAATGACACCATCTTCAGCCCTTCTCTGACATCCTAATTTCTTCCACTGTTCCTTTTCCTTAGGTTCTGCTGCATTCTGCAAATCTCTCATTTCTTCCCATGTATCCACACCATCCAGTAACATAAGTTGGCAGCTGTTTCCACCCACTTCAACCTATTTATTTACAGCCATTTTGTATTTTGCACAATGTTGGGCTAACTGGTTAGCATATCGATTACCAGCTGTCACTTTGTCATTGCCAGATTTGTGAGCAGCACACTTCTTTTGGCAACTGGATTGGTTCCAGTAAATCTTTCACATATTGACCATTTCTGATGGGGATGCCTGCAGAAGTCAGAAATTCCCTTTGCATCATAATTGGCAATAGTCATGCACAACCCAGTAACCATATTGGCTGTCAGTGAATATGGTTACTTTCCAATTGTTCCCAAATTTACAGGCCTTTTCCAGGGCAACCAATTCGGCTACTTGTGCAGACTGGACTCCAGGCAAATAGGATGCTTCCACTGGACCGCCTAAGGTACACACTGCTTAGGCAGCGCTTAAACCTCCTTCCTCATGTCTCATGCATGAGCCATCTACGAACAGCTCATAGTCTGACTCAATTAAGGGCTCCTCTCTTATGTCCGGTCTCGGCTTGGTGCTGTATTCAGTCAGATCAATGCAGTCATGCTCAACGTCCTCCTTAAGTTCTTCACTATATGAATTAGGCAGTAGGGTTGCTGGGTTTAAAATGTTACACCTAGCAATGGTTACATTTCCTGCACCTACAAGGATTCTCTCGTACTTAGTCAGCCGACTAGGTGTGAGATACAGAGTCTTAGTCCTGGTTAGCAAGATTACAACTGCATGTGGAACATACACGGTTACAGGATGTCCCATAATGATGGATTCACTCTGTTCAAGACTCATGCAAGTTGCAGCTACTGCTTTCAGACATCCGGTCAATGCAGCTGTCACTGGGTCTAATGTCGTCGAAAAGTATGCCACTGGGCGTCGCACTAGGCCATGAATCTGAGTCAAAACTGAAAGTGCACAATTATCTTGTGTGTCACAAAAGAGTGCACAATCTTTTGAATAGTCAGGCATTCCTAATGCTGGGGCTGTACACAGGCAGTCTCGTAAATTTACAAAAGCAGTCATGCTTTCGTCATCCCACTCTACTGGGTCTTTGGCTCTTTTCTTCGTCATTTGTATCAGGGGCTTTGCAAGGAATGCGAATCCCACAATCCATTGCCTGAAATATCATATGACTCCAAGAAACATTCTGATCTCTTTTTGTGTTTTTGGCAAATCCATGTTTTTAATTATCCTGATTCTTTCCGTGGTAACCTTCCTGACACCTCGTTCTATCTGATGTCCTAGATATTTTACTGAGGTAGCACAAAACTGCAATTTCTCTGGGGACACTTTATATCCTCCTTCACCCAGATGATTCAATAAAGCTATGGTATTGACAACACAATCTTTTCGTGATTTGGAGGCCACCAAAAGGTCGTCTATGTATTGGACCAAGACAGACTGTCCAGGTAGTACTACCGACTCAAGGCACTTTTTTCAAAATCTGGTTAAAAATCGAGGGGCTTTCTGTGTACCCCTGAGGGACACGATTCCAATTATAGACATGACTGTCGAAGTCAAATGAGAAAAGAAATTTGCTATCTGGGTGTCGCCAAGATGGCCGCTGACCACGTGGCAAGTGGCCGGGATGGCGCGTCCAGTGGCACGATGCAAAAGGGCCCCACGCAGATCATGGAGATGCTGGGGGGCTGATCTTCAGTGCAAGGCTCCTCGGTTGTGGGGCTTCTCAATCCCTAAAGCACAGCGTCGAGGGTGCCTCGGGTGCTGCGCAGTCAGCGTCGAGGGGGTCTTTCAAGAGGTCTGGTCCCACGTCTCTCAGTGCCTCCACGGGTCCCTTCTTTGCAGGGACTGTGGATCGGGCTGTGAAAAGTCTGGGAGTCTAGGTATTGTCAGGCTCTGGGCTCGGGCTCCGGCGGGAGGCAGTGCCAAAGCAGACGTCGAGTTGCTGGATGGTGCCTGTGTTCACAGGGTGGCCACTCCTAGGCCACAAGGGAGATGCTCTTCAGTCTTCTGTGCAGCAGAATGTCGAAGTCCAGTCGTCTTCTTAGTTTCAAGTTGATTCAGGATGATCTGAGGTGCTATGGCACTGCTCCCACCCTTATTCCCAATCTGAGGGGTGGATCACCTGCTAGGTCCCTCCTCTGGGTGGGACCAGGAAGGGGGGCGGTTACACCCCCATTTCCTTTGTCCAGCTCCTCACCAGGCCTGGGTCTGGAAAGTCCCAGGACCTGTTTGGACTGGCTTATGCACTGGGACACCTTGTGTGCCCCGGGCATGTCTGATTCTATTCAGCCCTGTCCTACCCAATACACAAAATCCTGTCTGTGGTGGTGCTCGCACCTCCCAAGGCAGGAAACCCTTTGTCCAAGCCTCCCTCGCTGGAAGGACTCCCAGCAGCAGGAGGTCAGACTTGTGTCTGTGGTGGCAGCATCCATTTTGTGATGCTGAGGCTCTGGTTAACTTTAACCGGGGTTAAGGCTATGTACATGTCGTGTCCCTCTAGAAGGATGGAATGCTATCCCCGTCGACAGAACTGTCGAGGGGATAGTATTCCAAATCGTATGACACATTACTCGACATGTTTTGATAAAGCCAAACCAAAGTTAGCATATAACCGCGAGGATTATAATGCATTTAAGAGTATATGGTATGGCAATATCCCGGAACAGCTAAGGGAGTTGTTCCCGACAGCTGCAGACAGGCTCAGCTCATGCTAGAGCACCATCTCACATGAAACCACACACTCTGCCCCCAGGATTGCAGGGGCCTTCCATAGGAATGGCTTATAGGTTAACATGTGTCCAGTTAAGGTTAGATATAGGGATACTATATCTAAGCAAGAGGTGATTACACCAACTTACCCCAGCTGAGTGATCAGCCAGTTGTGTCAAATATGGAGGCCAGGCCAGGGGTGGCACAATACATGCTGCAGCCCCTAGTAGGCCTTGGATGCACCTATGCCCTGGGTACCTATGGTACACTGTTACAGGGGCCTATAAGGTGAACCAGTATCCAATTTGTAATGCACCTAGAGTGCATTGACAGTAATTTAGAGAGAGAACAGCAGGCTGTGGGTCTGATTACCAGGCCCACAGCCACACTAAGTCATAAACCAGTGAAGCAAAAAGCAAAAATTTGGGGTGACCATAGGATAGCAGACCCTACTCTCCTACACAACCCCCCCCCCAAACGCAGGGACATTAGACTAACCTTGACCAGTTGTGTCTTCATGTTCTAAGTGGAAGTACCCGGAGAGACCATCTGCGTTGCCATGGTCAGTCCCTGGGCGGTGCTCCACTGCAAAGTCCATCCCCTGTAGGGAAATGGACCACCTGAGTAGTTTGGGGTTTTCACCCTTCATCTGATTAAGCCATAAGAGGGGCTTATGGTCGGTCTGAATCTTGAAGTGAGTGCCAAATAAGTATGGTCTCAACTTCTTCAGGGCCCATACCACAGCAAAGGCCTCGCTCTCAATAGATGACCAACGTTTCTCCCTGGGGGTCAGCCTTCTGCTAATAAAAGCAATGGGCTGGTCTTGACCATCTACATTAAGCTGTGAAAGCACTGCTCCCAATCCCAACTCAGAAGCATCTGTTTGGACAATGAACTCTCTTGAGTAGTCAGGACTCTTCAGGATAGGTGCAGAGCACATGGCCTTCTTCAGGTCATCAAATGCCTTTTGACAGTTTACTGTCCACTGAACCTTTTTGGGCATCTTCTTGGATGTCAGATCATTAAGAGGAGTCACAATGGACCCATAGTTCTTAACAAACTTCCTGTAGTACCCAGTCAGGCCCAAGAAAGTTCTGACCTGAGTCTGGGTAGTTGGAGGGGACCAGTCCTTGATGGTCTGGATCTTACTCTCTAGGGGTTGAACTTGGCCTCCACCTACAAGGTGGCCCAAGTATACAACTTTACTCTGCCATATCTGGCACTTTGTTGCCTTGATAGTGAGGCCTGCCTTTTGCAGAGCCTCAAGCACTTCCTTCAGGTGGACCAGGTGATCCTCCCAGGTGGAGTTGAAGACAGCAATATCATCCAGATATGCTGCGCAAAAGTCATCCAACCCAGTAAGGACTTGATTCACCAACCTTTGGAAGGTGGCAGGTGCATTTTTCAAACCAAAGGGCATCACCACAAATTGATAATGCCCACCTGGGGTAGAAAATGCAGTCTTGGCTTTAGACTCCTCAGCTAACCTGATTTGCCAGTAGCCAGCTGTCAAGTCAAATGTGCTCAAATATTTGCAGAAGCCAACTTGTGAGCTCATCTGCCCTTGGAATAGGGTGTACATCTGTCCTGGTGACAGCATTGAGTCCTATGTAATCCACACAGAACCTCATCTCTCTCTTTCCATCTTTGGTGTGAGGTTTGGGGAGCAGAACCACTGGGCTAGCCCAGGGGCTCTCTGAAGGCTCAATAACACCTAATTCGAGCATCTTTTGCACCTCAGTCTTTATACAGTCCCTGCCATGGTCAGGTTGCCTGTAAATCTTGCTTTTTACAGGAAGACTGTCACCAGTGTCCACCACATGGGTACACCAGTTAGTCTGACTGTGTGTGAAGGAGAACATATGTCTGTATGACTGCAAAACGTGTCTACAGTCATGTTGCTGATGTTCAGTGAGGCTGCCATCTAAGGCAACACCATCAACTGAGCCATCCTCAGTGTTCTGAGTGAGCAGGTCTGGGAGAGGGTCACTCTCTTCCTCCTGTCCCTCATCTGTAGCCATGAGCAAGCCCATGTCTGCCCTGTCAACATATGCCTTCAGTCTGTTGACATGGAGCTCCCTGTGGGGGCTCCTGGGAGTTCCTAGGTCCACCAAGTAGGTAACCTCTCCCTTTTTTCTCAACAATTGTATAGGGTCCAGACCATTTGTCTTGGAGTGCTGCTGGGGCCACTGGCTCCAACACCCATACCTTCTGTCCTGGCTGATACTCAATCAAGACAGCCTTTTGGTCATACCAAGCTTTCTGCAATTCTTGGCTAGCCTCAAGGTTTTTGGATGCCTTTTCCATATACTCAGCCATCCTGGAGCGGAGACCAAGTACATAATCCACTATGTCTTGTTTAGGCTTTTTGAGAGCTAACTCCCATCCTTCCTTCACCAGACATAGGGGTCCTCTTACAGGGTGCCCAAACAACAATTGAAAGGGGCTGAAGCCAACCCCCTTTTGAGGGACCTCTCTGTAAGCAAACAAAAGGCAGGGTAGAAGGATGTCCCATCTCCGTCTGAGCTTTTCTGGTAATCCTTTGATCATACCCTTTAGGGTCTTGTTAAATCTTTCAACAAGCCCATTACACTGTGGATGATAAGGAGTGGTGAACTTGTAGTTGACACCACATTCCTTCCACATAGCTGTCAAGTATCCTGACATGAAGTTGGCACCTCTGTCAGATACTACCTCCTTAGGAAACCCCACTCTGGAGAAAACTCCAAGTAAGGCCCTGGCCACAACAGGAGCTGTTGTGGTCCTAAGTGGAATTGCCTCTGGGTACCTGGCGGCATGGTCCACCACCACCAGTATGAATCTGTGCCCAGATGCTGTAGGGGGATCCATTGGACCTACAATATCAATCCCCACTCTTTCAAAGGGAACCCCCACCACAGGTAGTGGTATCAGAGGGGCCTTTGTGGTGCTACCTGCTTTACCACTGGCTTGGCAGGTTACACAGGAGCAACAAAACTCCTTGGTGTCTTCAGGCATGTGAGGCCAGTGAAAGTGAGGGACAAGCCTGTCCCAAGTCTTATTCTGGCCAAGGTGTCCTGCTAAAGGAATATCATGGGCCAAGGTAAGAAGGAAGCCCCTAAATTGCAGAGGTATAACCAACCTCCTGGTGGTACCAGGCTTGGGGTCTCTACCCTCTGAATAAAGGAGCCCATCATCCCAATATACTTTATGGGTACCTTGAGCATTCCCAGCAGCCTCAGCAGCAGCCTGCTGTCTGAGGGGTTCAAGGGAAGGACAGGTTAACTGAGCCTGCCCCAAGTCTGCCCTAGAAGGTCCCCCTGTCCCCAGAAACTCAATCTGATCAGGTTCAAGTTCTTCAGAGACAGTTCCTTCAGGGGTCTCAAGATCAGCTTCCTGTGAAGGCTGATCCTCACTTGTAGGCAGTTGGGAAGGCACAGCCTTTACCCTCCTGTTCTTCTTCTTGGAAGGTGCTTGGTCCATTGTTCCAGGATCCAAGACCTGAGGTTCAGAGATGCACTTTTTGGCCTGTGACCTGGTCACAGCAAGGACATTTGATGATATCCCTAACATCTCTGCATGAGTCCTGTACTCAACTTCTGACCATAGAGAGCTCTCCAGGTCATTGCCCAACAAACATTCAACTGGGAGATCAGCACTAACCACAACTCTTTTTAGGCCAGTTACCCCTCCCCAGGAAAAGTTAACAATTGCCACACTATGTGTAGTTGTGACATTGCTGGCATTGGTCACGAGATAATTATCACCTGGCATGTATTGTCCAGGGTCCACTAAGCTAGGTGTCACCATAGTGACACTGGCACATGTGTCCCTGTATGCTTGAGCCACTTTGTCATTAATCAAAGGCGTCTGTCTGTATTTGCCCAGATTACTGGGGCTGATGGTAGGGGTCAAATCTATGTCCCCCTCACAAATCAGAACAGCCTGTTTAAGGGTTCTGACTAGGTCAGAATCTCCCTCAGTTCCCAAGGTGATACCCACTACCCCCTTAGTTTGTGGGCCAACACTGCTAACTGTACTAGTGGGTGCAGGTGCCTTAGGGGCTGCAGTGTTGGGGGCTCCACCCTTTTTACACTCACTTGTCCAGTGAGAGGTGTTTTTACAAGTACTACGCCAGGGTTTTCTTTGACCTTCTTTCTTCTTCTTCTTGGAAGTTTGGGACCCACCCTCTGTATTAGTTTGGGGCCCTGTTGAAGACTTCTGGTCTTTAGCTTTCTGCTCCCCACCCTTCTGGTCTGTTTTCTTCTGGTCGCCACCCTGGTTCTGGTTCTGGTTCTTTTGCTTAACTCTGGTTCTAACTCATTTATCTGCCCTCTTTCCCAATTCTTGGGGAGAGGTCAAATCTGAGTCAACCAAATGTTGATGCAACTGCTGGTTCTGACAATTATTTAAAATTTGTTCTCTCATAAGCAAATTGTACAATCCTGTATAATCTGTAACCTTACTTCCCAGCAACCATCCCTCCAGAGCCTTAGTGGCACATTCAACAAATTCAGACCAGTCCTGAGTCTGTGTCTTCTGGGTGTCTCTGAACATTAACCTGTACTGTTCAGTGGTTAAGCCTAACCCATCAATCAGAGCACTCTTCAGGACCAGGTAGTTTCTAGAATCCCCATCACTAACTGTGAGGAGTCTGTCTCGGCCTCTACCTTCAAAGGAGAGCCACAAGATTGCTGCCCACTGCTCCTGAGGGATCTGCTCCTCTCTCAAGTGCAGTCATCCATTTGTGGATATCATCCCCAGCTTTGTAGGGGGCACAATCTTACTCAGGTTTCTGTTATCAAAAGACCTGTCTTTATCCTTAGGGATAATGCTGCCACCAGTGGGTACTAACCCACTCTGTCTAGACTGCCTTGCTCTAGCAAGTTTCTCTTGGGCCAGGGCAACTTCTAATTCTTGCTTCTGGATCCTAAGCTCAGCCTCTCTCATTTTGGCCTCATGTTCCCTTCTCTGAGGGCTAGTCAACCCCCTTCTGGAGTGACCATGAGAGGCTCTAGAAGCTTGGGAGGTATTGGATTCACCAGAGTGATTCCTCCTTCTCCTGGGCTCCTGGTTACGTCTACTTAGGGGTCTGAGTGGGTTTACTCCTGACTCAGTCCCAAATACACTTAAGTTAGCCTGGTTAAGCCTACTGACTAGCACCTGATTATTTCTGCCATCATCAGAATCACTGCTCTCCCCTTCTGTCTCCTCTTCTTCCTCCTCCTCCTCAGGCTGAGTATCTCCAGTGACTTGGTCATCCTCATCTATCTGGACTACAGGGTAAGCATGGGCGGAAAATCCGTTCCGCTCGCGGATTTTGCAGATTTTCGGTAAATTCGCAATCCGCGAACTCTCGCGAATTTACCGAAAATCCGCAAATTCACACACAGCGGATTTTTTTTCTTGGTGATACAATATTGCGGCGTGCGGCATTCACTTACCACCATTCAGCGTTTGCCGAGTTGTTTTTCTCAATATTTTGCGAGTGCTGCGCCATTTTGGATCTTGCTGCGGGATCCGCGGGAGTTTGGCGACGCATCGCGAGAGTTTGCAATTGCGAACATGTAGGTGCGGCGGGCAGCAACAATCTCGCACTCGCGAAATTACAAAATTTGCAATTCTGCACAAGAAATCCACTAGCAAGCAGCATAGACCTTCTGAAAAGGATGATTTTTATCAGAATAACTCCTCAGGTTGACATTTGCCTGCACTTTTTTGGATTTGAGGCCTTTTGACTTTCTTTGGATCACTTTTGGATTAGAAATCAACTTTCACAAGTAAGTTTGTTTGGGGCATTACAGTTGCTGTTTGCAGAAAAATGAGTTTTGCAAAACTGAAAGCACTCAGCAGGTGCAAAAGTTCACTCATCATTAGTAACCATTCCCTGTAGTACTTCCTGAGGGGCCCCTCCAGAGTTCAGTTGCCTATGTTTGTTTGGGGCATTACAGTTGCTGTTCTGCAGAAAAACGAGTTTTGCAAAACTGAAAGCACTCAGCAGGTGCAAAAGTTCAAACTCATCATTAGTAATAGTAACCATTCCCTGTAGTGCTTCCTGACTGGGGCCCCTCCAGAGTTCAGTTGCTAGTTGCAACAATTCTATGACCCTGCTCTGACCCTCACAGCAGGCTCATAGAATAGCTAAAAGTAGGCCACATAGGTCCTGGAAAAAAAATTTGCACTGCAACAGAAAGCAAATTACAGATAAAACAGTGACACATTAATAAATCAACCCCAAATTAATTCATGTCAGTTGAAGCAGGGCAGGTGTGCTTGCTTTTCCCCCCCATAATCTACAGTGATGAACCAGAGGGTGGCATTGATGTACCAGAGGGTGGCATGGGTGAAACAGAGGGTGGCAGTGGTGAAACAGAGGGTGCTGTGAACCTGTGATGATGAACCAGACGTAGAAACAACATAGTCACGACTGTTGCGAGCCGACAAGTACGTTCGCAATTGCGAACTGGTACAAAACCCTCGCGAACTGGCAGAAACCCTTGCGAACACAAAAAAAATCCGCAAATTTGCGAAAATTCGCGGATTTTGGGTATTGCGAGTTCGCAAATACGCAAATTCGTGAACGCCAGATTCGCAAAATTCGCCCATGCTTACTACAGGGACAGGGGTGTCAGTATTGTCATCTTCAGTGGGAGAGCCTCCATCAGCATTCCCTGTGGGGTTTGCTTTAGAGGTCTTTAGAGTCTCAGACTGGTCTAAGAGCTCTCTAAGATGGTCTGTAGTAGGGGTAGGCCCTGTCCTAAGACCTCTTAAGGCACAAAGCTGCCTTAGTTCCTTAAAGCAGAATATAGCAAATTTGGATGGTGCCCTTGGAGGGTCACTCTCAACAGAGACATTCCCAGTGGAACCCTCTGCTCCAGACATTGCTCTAGTGTGGGTGGATATGTTGCAATCTACCTACACTGGTGTTTACCTACTAAACCTATCTAGTAGTTGTAGTCAGGGTGTGCTACTCCCTATCCTCTACAACAACTAAGTTCAGTAGAACTTAAGTATACTAGTCTTGTTTTATATGTACCTAGCAGGTACCTGTATGATCTTTCAAATGATAATCTCAAAGATTGTAATGGTAAAACAACAGCAAGCTCAAATCCCAATCCGCTGCTCACCAATGTGAGAAGTTGGCCTGGTATATGATGCTCACTAGTTCTAGTGATCACCTTGTACCATGCCAAGCAACCCTTATGATGATTGGTTGTAAGTCAACCTTAAAGACCAGCTATCCTAGTGGTAGCGTGGACAAAGCAGTCTTAGGCTAAACTCTGAAAGGTATGTGAAGCAAGCTGTTTTACCATATACAATCCCCTTGAATACCAAATGAAAGGACGCCACACAGATATATATTGAAAATATATATATATTTATTAACTACAAATATCCCCTATACTCTTTATGAGCACAGAAGCACAAGCGTTAAAACAAAACACAGTTTAAATACACAAAAGTTGCACAATATGGATGAGCCCTAGGGGCCACCTAAACCATATACTAAGAAAGTGGTATAAGAGATACCAATTGAAAAGGAAATAGGCCTAGGGCCTTGGGATTCGCTGGAGCTGATCGGGACTAGCAGTGACTAAGTCGGGAAAGGCCCGCGGGACTCGGGTGCAGTGCTTAAAGTGCACGCGTTCACCAATGCATTGTCTATGGTGCGTAAAAGTTACAAAGTTAGTGTTTTAGGAACCTTCCGAGTGACCTATAAGGATGAAACTTTAGACACAGGCACTAGAGGTGTATACCAGTGTGGGAACACCGGCGTTGCTGAGTTACCTCACCCACAGGAAGCGGGTGCACTGGTCCTAAGCAGTGTCGGGTTTTCGTCACGCAGGTCGATGGTGCTTGGCGCTGAAGATGCAATGGCGGCTCGATGTGAAGAGTTCTGGTGGATCCAAGGGTGGATCTGAAGTGGTGAAGACCTGAAAGCAGAGGGGACAATGTTCAAAGTCACTAGCCAGTGACTACTGTGGAACCAGATTGGAACCAGGCGATGTTGGGTGCAAACAGGCATTGAGGTGTAGCTTCTCTCAGCAGCCACGTGGACGCGAAGAGGTCGAGGACGTCCAGGAGTCGATCACGAGCTGCCCCACAAAGGCTCTAGCTGATGGCGGTGTCGGCAACTTGATCGGAGCAAACAGACCTTGGCTAATGCAAGCCACGCAGGAAGTGAAAAAGGCTTATCACTCGGACCAGCAAGGTCAGAGGGGGTGCTCCTTTTTACAGGAGCGAGGGCAAGTCTGGAGCAACCAGACCCGCAGTGTAGATTGTAGGTTTAGTTGCCAAGATGGCCGCTGACCACATGGCAAGTGGCCGGGATGGCGCGTCGAGTGGCACGATGCAAAAGGGCCACACGCAGATCGTGGAGATGCTGGGGGCTGATCTTCGGTGCAAGGGCTGCTCGGTTGTGGGGCTTCTGAATCCCCAAAGCACAGCATTGAGGGTGCATCGGGTGCTGCGCAGTCAGCGTCTCGAGGGTCTTTCAAGAGTCTGGTCCCACGTCTCTCGGTGCCTCCATGGGTCCCTTCTTTGCAGGGACTGTGGATCGGGCTGTGAGAAGTCTGGGAGTCTGGGTCTTGTCAGGCTCTGGCCTCGGGCTCCGGCGGGAGGCGGCGGCAAAGCAGACATTGATTTGCTGGATGGTGCCTGTGTTCACAGGGTGGCCACTCCTAGGCCACAAGGGAGATGCTCTTCAGTCTTCTGTGCAGCAGAATGTCGAAGTACAGTCGTCTTCTTAGTTTCAAGTTGATTCAGGATGATCTGAGGTGCTATGGCACTGCTCCCACTCATATTCCCAATCTGAGGGGTGGATCACCTGCTAGGTCCCTCCTCTGGGTGGGACCAGGAAGGGGGGCGGTTACACCCCCTTTTCTTTGTCCAGCTCTTCGCCAGGCCTGGGTGTGGAAAGTCCCAGGACCGGTTTGGACTGGCTTATGCACTGGGACACCTTGTGTGCCCCGGGCATGTCTGATTCTATTCAGCCCTGTCCTACCCAATACACAAAATCCTGTCTGGGGTGGTGCTCGCACCTCCCAAGGCAGGAAACCCTTTGTCCAAGCCTCCCTCCCTGGAAGGACTCCCAGCAGCAAGAGGTCAGACTTGTGTCTGTGGTGGCAGCATCCATTTTGTGATGCTGAGGCTCTGGTTAACTATAACCGGGGTTAAGGTTATGTACATGTCTTGTCCCTCTAGAAGGGTGGAATGCTATCCCCGTCAACAGAACTGTCGAGGGGATAGTATTCCAAATCGTATGACACCTTACTCGACATGTTTTGATAAAGCCAAACCAAAGTTAGCATATAACCGCAAGGATTATAATGCACTTAAGAGTATATGGTATGGCAATATCCCGGAACAGCTAAGATAGTTGTTCCCGTCAGCTGCAGACAGGCTCAGCTCCTGCTAGAGCACCATCTCACATGAAACCACGCACTCTGCCCCCAGGATTGCAGGGGCCTTCCATAGAAAGGGCTTATAGGTTAACATGTGTCCAGTTAAGGTTAGATATAGGGATACTATATCTAAGCAAGAGGTGATTACACCATCTTACCCCAGCTGAGTGATCAGCCAGTTGTGTCAAATATGGAGGCCAGGCCAGGGGTGGCACAATACATGCTGCAGCCCCTGGTAGGCCTTGGATGCACCTATGCCCTGGGTACCTATGGTACACTGTTACAGGGGCCTATAAGGTGAACCAGTATCCAATTTGTAATGCACCTAGAGTGCATTGGCAGTAATTTAGAGAGAGAACAGCAGGCTGTGGGTCTGATTAGCAGGCCCACAGCCACATTAAGTCATAAACCAGTGAAGCAAAAAGCAAAGATTTGGGGTGACCATAGGATAGCAGACCCTACTCTCCTACAAATGGGATCGAGAAAAATGCATGGCATAGGTCAATGACAGTAAACCATCCAGCTTCCCACGGTATCTGATACAGAATCACTGCATGATTTGGCACAACTGGGCATCAAGGAACAACAATCTTATTAACCTTTCTAAGGTCTTGTACGACCCTATACTTAACACTCGGTTTCTTTATACCAATTATGGGGGAGTTACATGGACTGCTCATTACTTCTTGCAAAATGCCTGCTTCCACCAAACGCTTTATTTCTATTGCTACACCTGCCTTTATTTCTGCACTCATTCTGCACTGTCGCGTATTTGGGTAGACTGCATTTTCTTTTATGGTCACTTTTATTGGGTCAACATTTGTTATTAATCCTACATCTTTTCCAGAAAAGTCCCACACCTCTGGGCTCACCGTCTGTTGCAGTTCTTCTGGTGAGTCTTTTATTGTCATTCTTGCAATTTCTGTCTCTGGTCTTGCTAACATCAATTTGTAAACTCCGTCTTCGTCTGGGGTTTGAATGTCAACGCCATTTGGAGTGCAAAAGATGGTGCAATTTATTTTGCACAACAAATCCCGTCCTTGTAAATTTACAGGACTTGAGTCACAGACTACAAACCTATGCATTTCTTTAAAATTCCCTATTTTTACTTCCATTGGTTCTGTGACTAGGGTACTAATTTATTTATTAGAAACGCTCATTACTTGGATCGCTTCTCCCGAGAGGGGTAGGTTTGGAACGTCTGCTGTTCTCACAGTAGATCGGGTAGCACCAGTGTCCAACAGAAAGGTGACATCATTTCCTTCAAACTTTCCTTCAATGTATGGCCCTGACTGGTCTACCGGCAAGGAGGCGCCAAGCACGCACTCCTCTTCCTCCCCACTCAAGCACCGTCAGTAAGGTTCTTCACAAAAGAATGCGTCATTCAAAAGAAATTGTGAGGTTGATGCATCTCTCTTTTCCCTTCCTTCCCAATTCGAAGTCCCTACATTCTGTTGTGCTTTGCTCCTATAATTTGGCATAGGCGCCAGGGGTATCAGGTTCTGTATTACCTTCTGCTGGGTCCTCCGCAGCACCTCAGGCTGCGTCTGTGTATTTAAATCATTATTTTGCACATTACCACTCTGCACAGCCTTACACTCGTCTTGCCAGTGCCCCAACTTGCCACATCCATGACAGGGGAATTTCTTTTTCGCATCTTCTCTATTACATTTTCCCCTGGGCCTTCCCCCACTTCCATCGCCCTTATTCTGATTAGTAGTCATCTGGTTTAACTGTTGCTCTTATTGTTCTGCTAATTTTACTTGTGACCACATAACCTTTTCTTTCAATTCTTTCCGTTTGTTTTCTAGCTCATCTTCACAATATTTTGCATATTTCAGAAACTCATCTATGGGCTTAGCTTCCAACAAATTTTATGTCTTTAACCCATTATGAGATTTCTGGTCTCAATCCAGCACAAACCGATAAATAAAATGTGTCATGTCTTTCATGTCGATGTTATCTAATCCACTGTATTGTTTAAAGGTCTGTAGTAGAAGTTCATAATATGAGTGCACTGATTCATCTTTATTCTGAGTGGTTCTATCTATTTTCATCCAGTCTGTCTCTTTTGCAGGCACCTTTCCTTTTAAGTAAAGTATTACCTGATTGTACTTTTTCATTACATCCTCGGAAGGTGCCCCTGTCTTCGGTGGTCTTGGGTACTCATCACTATGCCAATCAACAGCTACTTTGCATTCTGTCCACAAATCTACAGGGACTACAATGTCAAATAAGCCATCTAAGTCTTTCAAAAGACACTTTGACACTTTTACAAATCTCTCGACATGTCTGGACCACTCTACAGGTTTTTCTCGAAGTTTTGGGAAATCATTGGTAAATAACAAAATATACTGTCTGGACCATGGAACATGCACATAGCTTCCACCTGGTACCTCTCGCATGGGACACAATTTCTCTACCTTTTCTGCTTCTTTTAAAACATCTTCTGAAGTCATTTGTCTTGATCAAATTTCTTCCTTTTTCTTTGCCCATCTTGCTTTCCATTTCTCTAGTTCTCCCCATTTCTGCATTACTGTCATCAGCTCTCTTATCTGCACCTTTTTCCCTGACACATTCATGTTTTCTAAGTCTTTGTCAGAGAATTCTACTCGGTAGGGTTTCTGCAATACTTTAGATTTTCCAATATCGATTCCCATGCTAGCTGCAGTGTCCATTAATTTCTCATGAAACACCTTAGTATTTCTAGTGATGCTTTTACAAATAAACAGTAATTCATCTTCACTAAGGGTATTTAATCTCTCCAATCCCACATTCCCAGCCATCATTTCTTCTATTTCAATCCTTAATTTATATATGTCTAATGGCTTAGGCTGTGTCTTTGGTCTCTCTATTTCTCGTAACCACCTGTCTATTTCTTCAGGAGTTACTACAGTGGCACTTCTCGTACCTGAAGAAGTCTCTGTCTGCACCTCCCTTGAGGTTGTAGGTGTGGTTTTCCTCATTGAACCACCTTCAGGTTCCCTTATCGGTAAATCCATTAAGGATATCACTGATTCACATTCACTTGCCTGATCATCTATTATCAGAGGTTCTTTCCTTGGCTGTACTACTGATGCAGTTATAACTGGAGCTTTTGGACTAGCTTGCTTATCTCCGTACAAAGGAACAACTGGGCCAATGGTTACTGGAATTGTCAAAGCCTCAGGACTAGTATTTAATTGGGATTTTTTCTGAATTAATTCACTTCTCTGTTTATTTAAAGCTTCTCTTTCTCTTTCTTGTAATACCCTTTCGCTGAAGGTCTCATGTATCACTTGTGGAATTAAAGGCGGCTTTAAAACCGGCGCCGTCGGATTTGCTGCACTTGACTCCTCATTATAAGGTGGTTTAAAAAACGGGTTATTCGGATTTACTATTCTTAATTCCTCATTATGAGGTGGTGGATTTTTCATTAATAAATACTTCAGGTAATCATCGTCTGAATCACCACTAGTCATTAAGGGGTCGATTACGATTAGGGAAAAAACGCTCCGAATAGCCGTTCGGAGCGTTTTTCCTATACGAATTTTACCCTACAACGTCGCCCGTACGTGCGACGAAGTACGATTCGTACCAGGAGCTGGACTCTGTACGAATTGTACAGAGACCGTACGAATCAAATCCCCGTGCGAATCTCCCTCGGACCCGCTGTACACGACACCTGTAAGGTTCGCGGCTGTTTTCTCCGACCCGACAAGTACGATTCGTTTCGGGTACGCACCGTATGACCCTTTTTCTACGGGAGCTGAAAACAGCCGTAAAAGCAGAGTTCGCCCCAAAACAGGAACGGAATGGCCCTCCCGGATTCGGTGCATACACCCTATGATCACAAGGGTACGATGTCGGGTTGTAGTGCATGTGTACGAGTCGTACGGTTCACTGTTTCAGCCTTGCAATACGTACGGATGGTGACGATTCGGACGGATTGGCGGAATACGGATCGTACTACGCGACTCGGACGGACTGGTACGAATCTTACGGCGATGGCTCCGGATGAAAATCGTACGTGTGATTTTTTTTCCAGGATCGGAATCGGCCCTTAAATGTTTGGCTTTCTCAGTCCTTTTACCTCCCACAGGTTCCTCTACAGTTAGTACTGGGTAAAGCCCTTGCACTAACATATTCTGTCTCCATTGTTTCATTTGTTTTTCTCTGGAATCTCGTGGAACCTTTGGGTAAAATTTACTCAGTCCTTTATCAATTCTAGGTCTGTCTCCTTCAAAAGCCTCAATCTCCCATTCTTCTAATGCCTCATATTGCGTTAATCTAGGTCTGGGATGTAAATCATTCATTCGAGTCCTTAAATTAAACAAAGTTCTTCCATTTAAGGTGCCTTCTAAGGGAAATGCCAAAATTCCATCATCTTTTGTGTAATCCACCCAGTTCTCTAACCATACACAGGAATGGTATCCCCTGTCAAACATCATGAATGATGCAGGAGAATTCGGTGGTGGAATAATGACTCCTTCTATCGTTTTAATGGGCTTGTCTTTTTTAAAGTAATTTCTAACTTTGTCTACAAGTGACAACTTTCTCTTACTTCCGTACATTTTGTTAGGTCTGCCTCTTAACATCTGATCTCTAGCAAACCCTTAGTATCTCGGATCAGGTCGATTTTCTGGATGACTTGGATACCACATATATCTCGTAAATTCAAATTGCGCGCAAAATGCTTATTTTCTGTTTACTAAATACTTCCCAATGCTAGCGCGTCTTTTATTTCTCGACAACCAACCAACACTGTGGTTTCAAATAATTTCAACCAATAGGTGAGCGGCCTTTCTCGTGAGACGAGTTCCCACACTCCTGCGCTCACCCTTCCTTTACAATGCTATCTCAGCTACACGCCCGCTGTCTTGACCAAAACCAGCGCAGCTCTGAGTGACGTCAGCGCAGCTCTGCAACTGACTCCCCCTTCCCAAGGTATTTCGAAAACTAAATTCTTTTGGTTTTAAAGTGCATATTTTATTATTCAACAACGGATACACATTTGCCACTGTACCCAAGTGACTAGATAGAAAAAAGATATTTCACTGCAAGTAAATCCCTTCAGTTTACATTTCATACACTGCGAGTAGAACCCTTCCGCCTACCCTTCACACAAGCATTAGAGAACCTGCTACTCCTTCGGACTCATCCACTCTGGGATATATACAAAGACCAAAGTTTTTCCAACGAACTCCTTTGCTATAAATCAAGCTCAGACAAACCTGCTACTTCTTACGTGTGACCCTTACTAGGTTATATCACAGCAAAGGTTTTGCGAGCGAACTCCTTGCTATCATTTATTCATACATTCATACCGAAACCCGAAATAGTGCTTCCGGTTCTGCACAACCATGCACTAACTCCTACGGGTAAATGACCTCACCGCGATGTGGCTTCTATCTAGCACCCGCTATTCTGCCCCAGGGGATTCCAGACAAAATATATAACAGGTACGAACGATTTTGGTTAATACATTCAATGTAAAAACATTTCAATAATACCACATTTGATCGATCAATGTAATATGAATTTTAACCAGCTAACTAATTAACTACCTAACTTTAACTAATCCCTAACCATAACTCTGCTACCAAGAAATCTACTGATAGAGCGCGCAGGTCACCCAACTAGGATTTTACCAATACTCACCTGGGCCCATAATTTCGAAATCATGTATACAATTGACATCTATTTAGGTAACCCACGCTCTACTACATGTATATTTTAATTTTCACTAATTCCTATACCAGTAACTTACCAATCCTTGTCACTAGATACCTAAGACCACGATGAATCCGGGAGTTAAGAAAAGAAAGGCACTCAAAAATACTATTATATTTGCATTGATATAATAACCACATACTCAGGGTAGGTTTAAATTCTTTATCTAATCATCATCAAAAGTCATAAGCCATAAATTGAAAGCGATTAAACTATCAATAACCAAGATTAGAAACAGTGTATAGCTATGCAACAGATAGATTATGCCAACCATTTAGAAAAAAACTCGAAATAAAGGGACGGTAAGAACAGGGAACGTGGTATTTCGAGAAACAGATTTTCGCAGCTTGATTAAAAGAGGGTAAAGAAAGGGAACATCCTAGACCCAAGAACTTTCACAATTATTGTCAGTTTGGAAAAAAGAACACCAATTATGCAACTCGAGATTCAGATTTAGCACAATAACTATAGGTAAGGTAAGAAATGGAATACACTATAAATTTAGCTTATCTCCTGAAAGGGAGGGTAAGAAAAGGAACATATACTATTATAGAAACATTTAGCATTGACTAAAGGAGGGTCGAAAAGTGGAACACGCTAATAAACAGTAAACTTGAAATATCTCCTTTACCAAGAAACGAGAAAGAAAAAGAACATATGCAGTAAAAGCTTTTGCAAATTCAGGGAGGGTAAAAAGAAGGACGCAAAGTAGAATGACAAATTACCCACACAAATTATATTTACCTAGAATAGTGTGAAGACCAACCCTGGCCACGGGTCAGTTGGAAAGGACAGGAAAAACCCCAAAGACTTCAATGCCAGTAGGCGAGCAGGTGCAGATCATGGAAAATCAGGACAGGATAACCCCAGAATTTGGATCAGGACCGGGCCACCAAAGGTTAAGACCAGCACCCGAAGTTTCAGTTGCAACACCTGCGCTACTCCCTCTCTGCAAGGAATCTGCCAAAACCCTGATTGGGTTACAGCTTTCACTAACAAAGAGCTTCGCCAGCACTTTCACTTCCCAAAAACCCTGATTGGGTTCTCGAACCACCTGTCAGAGTGCTCCGCAGCTCTCTGCTCTTAGTCACCTATTGAGTGCGTTGGGTCAGTGACAGGTCAGCTATTCAGACAATTCGGACAATTTCTCTAGCTAAACCTACGACAATTATACTATTTTTCAGGGCATTGTTCCACCCCCCATTGTTGCAAGTGTAAGGATCCCCAATTTCGATTGGGCAAAGGAGGAGGACATGTCATCACACCACCTAATATTCTAAATTTCTGCCGTCTCTTATTTAAATTTTGCGTTCACGCCCATCAATTCAGGTTCTCATGACATATTCCTTCCACCTAACAATGGTGAATTTAACATTAAATACATTGTAATAATTTGAGTACAGTTCAGCTTCTTCTTGCAGGTTAGTGGTTCGCTTCCCAGGCACATCTTGGCTGTGGCTCCATCTGGCGCGTGTTCAATGACACAGGGTTCATCTTCTCGCTGCAGACTGTCATGCGCGGAAAAGACTTCCAAGATGGAGTAATAAGCACCTCCCAGGCCCAAAGAATAAGATACATGAAAAGTAAAAGGAAACATTTTAGAACACAGAAATACATTATTACACTGTATACCATGAATTTCTACACTATACCCATTAATTTATAATAAACTATAGCATTAGGATTAAGCAGAACGAACAGCTTAGCAAAAGCAGCAGTGCAAGCCTCTCGCATGTCAGAACACAAAGCAGCCATATTAATACTAGTGCGCAGATGCAACAGTTTTCCCTCCAAAACTTCGAGTACGCCATGTCACGTGGGTATGACAGATGCATGCGCAGAAGAAATTCCCGCGTAGCAGCAGCCATTTTATTTGCAAGCGTATTAGGATTAGAAGACACATAAGCAAGCTTCTCTCCGATACCCAATGTCAAAGGGAAAAGAAAAAGAATTAGTAAGACGAATATGTTGATTATACAGTTAGAGTTATTCGAGGCTCATGATACAAGCAAGTCGCTTTTCGTGCGAATCCTTGCTCCATCAATCCCCTCTTTGATGATATTTTATATCATCACAAATTAATGAAACAGATGCCAACTTCTCACATTTCACCCATTTCAATCTCTTCAAACTTTCTATTCGGCTTTTTCTCATTAATTTTATTTGGATGAGAATTTTTAATCTTTTTATAGATCTGACTATTCAACTCTTCTAATTCAAGTTCTTCAATATTTCTCTTCACTCCTCTCTGATTTACGGAAGATTTCTTTTATGTTTTCGACATTTGCAGCAAATTATTATCCCTAAAACTAATAAACCTATTCCCGCCATTGGCATCAGTATTTTACTCACAAGACTTTTACCTAGATTAGAAAACCAACTACCTACAGAGGGGAGACATCAGTCAGTCAATTCCAGGCACTATCAACCTCCAGTGGTTTAAGCTCTCTTTCCAAATTAGTAATGTTTCTCACATACCTCTTAATTTCAACACTTTTGTCTGGAATGTAAGTGCAACAATGTTGCGCTGTCAACATTCTACAGACTCCCCCCTCTTTTGCCAATAACATGTCAAGAGCAAGTCAATTTTGTAAAACCATAGATCTGATCGCAACCAAATCGGTATTGACCATCAGGCAACCTCCAGCAGTGTCAGTTTATAACCGATCTACTACTGTTGACAATTTGCAAATTCTGTGTGTATTCAGAGCCACTCTCACTGTATGTATCAATGCACTAAATATATCACCTACTATTTCTCCAATACTTTCTCTTTTGCTACGTACTAATCTATTCGTTTCTTCATTGCTTCCAGTGATTTTACCCACATGGTATATCTTTGGGAAGACAATACCAAAATAACAGCTTCCATACCAGTGATCTGGTAATTTGAAATAAGCCTTGTTCCCACATATATAATAAATTCCGGGAAACACAGGTTCTGACCCATCTTTGAAACCCCAGCCCCCAATTACCTTGTAATTGTGCTCACATTCACTGGAAATAATGAATACATTGTTATAATAACTAGTCTTTTCTCTGTGAAGACAGAGTTTCCCCTTCTTTTCGAAATCCAGCAGCATTAGCTCCACCATTTGAGCTGCTCCCTATACTTTCAGCCCATTTAGGGGTTTTATGATTCTTGTCATTTGCTTTTCTTTGGAAACTCTCTCTTTGTTTCTCTACCATGTTCAAAAATATCTTTTCTTTTTTGTGTAATAGACATGTTAAATTGTTTCTGTGCGCGTCATCTATATCTATTTTCCCTACTGTTAGAAAATATTCACTCATATAGGGTGCTACATCTCTAGTAGTGTGAACAGGGTTTAGGTTTCTACGTACAGGAAGTTCGGAAAATATCATATCTGAGTTAGAATAATAATACTGTAAAGGTCCTTTCTTGTAAAATAAACTAGCTAAAATACTACAGGAAATTCCATATGTTAGAGGTAAGTGGTGGTACGTCACACCCTCAGCTACTGAAGTTGGCAGCGTCATACAGACATAACAGTCTTCTATTTCCATTACTTCTATATAGTGTACTAACAGGTTTGCAAACACATTTAAATGAGTTCTGTTTTTGATTCTATTATAATGCAGTCCTTCCTCATCTGGTGCATCTTAGTCTATTTTAGTTTGTCTAAGGCTAAGTGCTCGCTCTTGTGTGTCTACTCTTTGTGGCGTATCCCTCGTTTGCAGCTCTTCTGTGTCCATTGTCACTGGCATAGTAGGGTACAGGTTTGTGTCCTTACTCATCATGTAAGGAATAGCTATGGTTAGTCCTATCCAAAGTATAAGTACTATTGCTACACTACATAAACATACTTTGCAGCATGTTTTTAAACAATTTCTTTTCGGTCTTCCATTAAAAGTTGAATCAGCCATTTGGTCTAAAGGAGTCTCAACCCCTCTTTGAAGCTTTTACACAGTCTTTACCCTGTGCAACTCTCAGGTGGGTCTCACTTCTTCTGTAGTTTGATCAGCAATTAATTCTTCATCATTTTCGTCACTTATATCTAGATTCTCAAATTCTTCCAATACTATGTAGCTCTACTCAGAGCCCTTGTACTTGTTGTTCAGTCTTTTTAGTCGTGGACTTCTTCTTCTGGGTTGTATCACAGGTGGATCAGTAGGACTGGTTACTTCATCTACTTGTTCAGGTTCTTCATTAATTCTCTTTAATCGCAGTCTCAGTCTTTTGGCATATCTAGGCCATTTGTTTCCTTTTCTGAGTCGTTTAACTGGCACTGTACCTTTGCCCTCTTCAAATGCTCTTTTATTTTCGCTCAGTTGTGGCACATTGATTTCAGTGTTTTCTTCTTCTTCCCTCTCTATCTGACTTGTTCCAGGTCTTATTTCTGTTTCTTCTGCCTGGTTACTAAGCTGGCCTTGTTCAGGAATCAGTTGGAGTTGACTTTCATCTGTTTCACTTTCTTCATCCTGAACACAATCGTCTATTCCTACCCGGTCCTGCTCAAGCTCTTCGAACCCTTGATTTTCTTCTGCTTGAGCTTGCGCCCTGTTTTCTATCTGTCCCTTCCCAGATTCAGGAGTTCCAGGTGGATTATCGATTACTTGATCTTTCCCTATCTGGCCCTCCTCAGCATCACTTTTGGCATGGATTTCAATGATCTGAGTATCTTTTTCTACACCTGTCTTATCCTCGCTATCACTCTGTCTGTCTCGATAGGTTTGGCTCCTTGGTCGAACATATTCTGCTGGTATATCGATTACTGGATTCTAATCATCTTGAATGGTGCTCGGCTGTTGTTCTTCAACTATTTCAGGATCGGCATACAGAGACCCTTCATCTGCGCAACCTTCAGCCTCAGTTTCGTCAGCTCCTGTCACCCTCTTTGTAAGACTGACATGGATCCAGTGTGGAATTCCTGCACACTTTACAGCTGTGGTGGTAATCAGGATCAACTGACGTGGTCTACTCCACCTGGGTGTGAGGCAAGATTTTCGTGTATGTTTCTTTATTACTACCCAATCCCCTGGGTTCAAGTCATGAGCTGGAGTTGCTGGTCTGGCAACAGCGTCTTCCCCAACCTGGCGAGAGATAGAACGCACTTGGTCAGCCAGTTCTTTGCAGTATTCCAGTACTAAATCATCAGATACGTTTAGCAGTCTGTGTCCTGGCACCCATGCTTGCCTCATTGCTCTTCCCATCAGTATTTCATGGGGACGTAAGCCTGTGTTCCGGTCTGGAATACTTGTAAGTCCCATCAGTACAAGTGGCAAAGCATCTGGCCACTCCAATCGAGTTGACTCATACATTTTTCCCAGTCTTGACTTAATAGTGCCATTCAATTGTTCTACCACTCCAGATGCTTGTGGGCGATATGCACAGGGCAGGTGTTGCTTAATTTTGAATGCTTCACAAATTAGACCCATTATTTCACTGTTAAAATGTTTTCCTCCGTCTGATTCAATCATTACTGGAAATCCAAACCGAGGGATAATCTCTCTAAGTAGAAACTTAGCTACGGTGATGCTATCGTTTTTACGTGTAGGGTAAGCTTCCACCCATTTTGAAAACAGGCAGACAATGACAAGTTCATATTTTAGTCCTCGACAAGGGGGCAACTGAATGAAATCAACCTGCAATCGAATAAAAGGACCTTCTCCCTTTCCAATCTTTCCTGGCAATACCACTGTTTTCTTCCCTGGGTTCATTTGCTGACAAATCAAACACCTCTGGCAGAGTGCCTCTGCTATGCTCCTGAATTTCGCATTAAACCATGTTTGTCTGAACAGACGTATCATAGCATCTCTTCCCAAATGTGAATCTCCATGAATCAACCTAGGCATAGGAGCAAGCAGACAGTTGGGTAACACTACTGTTTTGTCAAGGTAAACAATGACACCATCTTCAGCCCTTCTTTGACACCTTAATTTCCTCCACTGTTCCTTTTCCTTAGGTTCTGCTGCATTCAGCAAATCTCTCACTTCTTCCCATGTACCCACACCATCCAGTAACATAAGTTGGCAGCTGTTTCCGCCCACTTCAACCTTTTTATTTACGGCCATTTCGTATTTTGCGCAATGTTGGGCTAACTGGTCAGATTATCGATTACCAGCTGTCACTTTGTCATTACCAGATTTGTGAGCAGCAAGCTTGACCACAGCCACTTCTTTAGGCAACTGTATTGCTTCCAGGAAATCTTTCACATATTGACCATTTCTGATGAGGGTGCCTGCAGAAGTCAGAAACTCCCTTTGCATCCATAATTGGCCATAGTCATGCTCAACCCCGTATCCATATTGGCTGTTAGTGAATATGGTTACTTTCCAATTTTCCCAAATTTACAGGCCTTTGCCAGGGCAACCAATTCGGCTACTTGTGCAGACTTGACTCCAGGCAAATAGGACGCTTCCACTTGACCTCCTAAGGTACACACTGCATAGGCAGCGCTTAAACCTCCTTCGTCATGTCTCATGCATGAGCCATCTACGAACAGCTCATAGTCTGACTCAATTAAGGGCTCCTCTCTTATGTCCAGTCTCGGATTGGTGCTGTATACAGTCAGATCAATGCAGTCATGCTCAACTACCTCCTTAAGTTCTGCACTATATGAATTAGGCAGTAGGGTTGCTGGGTTCAAAATGTTACACCTAGCAATGGTTACATTTCCTGCACCTACAAGGATTCTCTCGTACTTAGTCAGCAGACTAGGTGTGAGATGCTGAGTCTTAGTCCTGGTTAGAAAGATTACAACTGCATGTGGAACATACACGGTTACAGGATGTCCTATAATGATGGATTCATTCTGTTCAAGACTCATGCAAGTTGCAGCTATTGCTTTCAGACATCCGGGCAATGCAGCTGCCACTGAGTCTAATGTGGACGAAAAGTATGCAACTGGGCGTCGCACTAGTCCATGAATCTGTGTCAAAACTGAAAGTGACAATTATCTTGCGTGTCACAAAAGAGTGCAAAATCTTTTGAATAGTCAGGCATTCCTAATGCTGGGGCTGTACACAGGCAGTCTCGTAAATTTACAAAAGCAGTCATGCTTTCGTCATCCCACTCTACTGGGTCTTTGGCTCTTTTCTTTGTCATTTGTATCAGGGGCTTTGCAAGGAGTGCGAATCCCACAATCCATTGCCTGCAATATCCTACGATTTCAAGAAACATTCTGATCTCTTTTTGTGTTTTTGGCAAATCCATTTTTTTAATTATCCTGATTCTATCTGTGGTAACCTTCCTGACACCTCATTCTATCTGATGTCCTAGATATTTCACTGAGGAAGCACAAAACTGCAATTTCTATGGGGACACTTTATGTCCTCCTTCACCCAGATGATTAAATAAAGCTAAGGTATCGACAACACAGTCTTTTCGTGATTTGGAGGCCACCAAAAGGTCGTCAATGCATTGGACCAAGACAGACTGTCCAGGTAGTACTACCGACTCAAGGCACTTTTTCAAAATCTGGTTAAAAATCAAGGGGCTTTCTGTGTACCCCTGAGGGACACAATTCCAAACATAGACGTGACTGTCGAAGTCAAATGAGAAAAGAAATTTGCTATCTGGGTGTAATGGGATCGAGAAAAATGCGTGGCATAGTTCAATGACAGTAAACCATCCAGCTTCCCACGGTATCTGATACAGAATCACTGCAGGATTTGGCACAACTGGACAGCAAGGAAAAACAATCTTATTAACCTTTCTAAGGTCTTGTACGACCCTGTACTTACCACTCGGTTTCTTTATACCAATTATGGGGGAGTTACAAGGACTGCTCATTACTTCTTGCAAAATGCCTGCTTCCACCAAACGCTTTATCTCTATTGCAAAACCTGCCTTTATTTCTGCACTCATTCTGTACTGTCGCGTATTTGGGTAGACTGCGTCTTCTTTTATGGTCACTTTTATTGGGTCAACATTTGCCATTAATCCTACATCTTTTCCAGTAAAGTCCCACACCTCTGGGCTTACCGTCGGTTGCAGTTCTTCTGGTAAGTCTTTTATTGTCATTCTTGCAATTTCTGTCTCTGGTCTTGCTAACATCAATTTGTAAACTCCGTCTTCGTCTGGGGTTTGAATTTCAATGCCATTTGGAGTGCAAAAGATGGTGCAATTCATTTTGCACAACAAATCCCGTCCTAGAAAATTTACAGGACTTGAGTCACAGACTACAAACCTATGTATTTCTTTAAAATTCCGTAGTTTTTACTTCCATTGGTTCTGTGACTGGGGTACTAATTTGTTTATTAGAAACGCCCACTACTTGGATCGCTTCTCCTGAGAGGGGTAGGTTTAGAACGTCTGCTGTTCTCACAGTAGATCGGGTAGCACCAGTGTCCAACAGAAAGGTGACATCATTTCCTTCAACCTTTCCTTCAATGTATGGCCCTGACTGGTCTACCGGCAAGGAGGCACCAAGCACGCACTCCTCATCCTCCCCCCTCAGGCACCGTCGGTAAGGTTCTTCACAAAAGAATGTGTCATTCAAAAGAAATTGTGAGGTTGATGCATCTCTCTTTTCCCTTCCTTCCCAATTCGAAGTCTCTACATTCTGTGGTGCTTTGCTCCTATAATTTGGCATAGGTGCCTGGGGTATCTGGTTCTGTATTACCTGCTGCAGGGTCTTCCGTGGCACCTCAGGCTGCGTCTGTGTATTTAAATCATTATTTTGCACATTACCACTCTGCACAGCCTTACACTCATCTTTCCAGTGCCCCAACTTGCCACATCCGTGACAGGGGAACTTCTTTTTCGCATCTTCTCTATTGAATTTTCCCTTGGGCCTTCCCCCACTTTCATCGCCCTTATTCTGATTAGTAGTCATCTGGCTTAACTGTTGTTCTTGTTGTTCTGCTAATTTTACTTGTGCCCACATAACCTTTTCTTTCAATTCTTTCCGTTTGTTTTCTAGCTCATCTTCACAATATTTTACATATTTCAGGACCTCATCTATGGGCTTAGCTTGCCAACAAATGTTATTGTCTTTAATCCATTGTGAGATTTCTGCTCTCAATCCTAGCACAAATCGATAAATAAAATGTGTCATGTCTTTCATGTCGATGTTATCTAATCCATTGTTTAAAGGTCTGTAGTAGACGTTCATAATATGAATGCACTGATTCATCTTTATTCTGAGTGGTTCTATCCATTTTCATCCAGTCTGTCTCTTTTGCAGGCACCTTTCCTTTTAAGTAAAGTATTACCTGATTGTACTTTTTCATTACATCCTCGGAAGGTGCCCCTGTCTTCGGGTCTCTTGGGTACTCATCACTGTGCAAATCAACCGCTACTTTGCTTTCTGTCCACAAATCTACAGGGACTACAATGTCAAATAAGCCATCTAAGTCTTTCAAAAGACACTTCATAGCCTCCACCTGGTACCTCTCGCACGGGACACGATTTCTCTACCTTTTCTGCTTCTTTTAAAACATATTCTGAAGTGATTTGTCTTGATCGAATTTCTTCCTTTTTCTTTGCCCATCTTGCTTTCCATTTCTCTAGTTCTCCCCATTTCTGCATTAATATCATAAGCTCTCTTATCTGCACCTTTTTCTCTGACACATTCAAGTCTTTTTCAGAGAATTCTACTCGGTAGAGTTTCTGCAATACTTTAGATTTTCCAATATCGATTCCCATGCTAGCTGCTGTGTCCATTAATTTCTTATGAAACACCTTTGTTTTTCTAGTGATGCTTTTACAAATAAACAGGAATTCATCTTCACTAATGGTATTTAATCTCTTCAATCCCACATTCCCAGCCATAATTTATTCTATTTCAATCCTTAATTTATATATGTATAATGACTTAGGCTGTGTCTTTGGTCTCTATTTTTCGTAACCACCTGTCTATTTCTTCAGGAGCTACTACAGTGGCACTTCTCGTACTAGAAGAAGTCTCTATCTGCACCTCCCTTGAGGTTGTACGTGTGGTTTTCCTCATTGAACCACCTTCAGGTTCCCTTATCAGTAAATCCATTAAGGATATCACTGATTCACATTCACTTGCCTGATCATCTATTATCAGAGGTTCTTTTCTTGGCTGTACTACTGATGCATTTATAACTGGAGCTTTTGGACTAGCTTGCTTATCTCCGTACAAAGGAACAACAGGGCCAATGGTTACTGGAATTGTCAAAGCCTCAGGACTTGTATTTAATTGGGAAATTTTCTGAATTCATTCACTTCTCTGTTTATTTAAAGCTTCTCTTTCTCTTTCTTGTAATACCCTTTCGATGGAGGTCTCATGTATCCCTTGTGGAATTAAAGGAGGCTTTAAAACCGGGGCAGTGGGATTTGCTGCACTTGACTCCTCATTATAAGGTGGTTTAAAAAACGGGTTATTCGGATTTACTATTCTTGGTTCCTCATTATAAGGTGGTGGATTTTTCATTAATAAATCCTCCAGGTAATCATCGTCTGAATCACCACTAGTCATTAAATGTTTAGCTTTCTCAGTCCTTTTACCTCCCACAGCTCCTCTACAGTTAGTACTGGGTAAAGCCCTTGCACTAACATATTCTGTCTCCATTGTTTCATTTGTTTTTCTTTAAAATCTCGAGGAACATTTGAGTAAAATTGACTCATATTGCATTAATCTAGATCCCGGATGTAAATGATTCATTCGAGTCCTTAAATTAAGCAAAATTCTTCCATTAAAGGTGCCTTCTAAGGGAAATGCCAAAATTCCATCATCTTTTGTGTATTCAACCCATATTGTTTTAATGGGCTTGTCTTTTTTAAAGTAATTTCTAACTTTGTCTACAAGTGACAACTTTCTCTTACTTCCATACATTTTGTTAGGTCTGCCTCTTAACATCTGATCCCTAGCAAACCCTAAGTATCTCGGATCAGGTCGATTTTCTGGATGACTTGGATACCACATATATCTCGTAAATTCAAATTGCGCGAACAGTGCTTATTTTCTGTTTACTAAATACTTCCAATGCTATGCGTCTTTTATTTCTCGACAACCAACCAACACTGCGGTTTCAAATATTTTCAACCAATGGGTGCGCGGCCTTTCTAGTGAGACGAGTTCCCACACTCCTACGCTCACCCTCCTTTACAATGCTATCTCAGCTACACGCTTGCTGTCTTGACCTATACCAGCGCAGCTCTGAGTGACGTCAGCACCGCTCAACAACTGACTCCCCCCTTCACAAGGTATTTCGAAAACTAAATTCTTTTGGTTTTAAAGTGCAGATTTTATTATTCAACAACTCAAACACATTCGCCACTGTACCCGAGTGACTAGATAGAAAAAAGATATTTCACTGCAAGTAAATCCCTTCCGTTTACTTTTCATACACTGTGAGTAGAACCGTTCCGCCTACCCTTCACACAAGCATTAGAGAACCTGCTACTCCTTTGGACTCATCCACTCCAGGATATATACTAAGACCAAAGTTTGCCAATGAACACCTTTGCTATCAATCAAGCTCAGACGAACCTGCTACTTCTTCCGTGTGACCCTTACTAGGTTATATCACAACAAAAGTTTTGCTAGCGAACTCCTTGCTATCATTCATTCGTACATTCCTACCGAAACCCTAAATAGTGCTTCCCGTTCTGCCCAACCATGCACTAACTTCCTACTAGTAAATGACCTCACCGCGATGTGGCTTCTGTCTACCACCCGCTATTCTGCCCCCGGGGATTCCAGACAAAACATATAACAGGTACGAATGATTTTGGTTAATACATTCAATGTAAAAACATTTCAATAATACCACATTTGATCAATCAATGAAATATGAATTTTAACCAGCTAACTAATTGACTACCTAACTTTAACTAATCCCTAACCATAATTCTGCTACTAAGAAATCTATTGATAGAGCGCGCAGGTCACCCAAATAGGATTTTACCAATACTCACCTGGGCCCATAATTTCGAAATCACGTATACAATTGACATCTATTTAGGTAACTCACGCTCTACTACCAGTATATTTTAATTTTCACAAATTCCTATACCAGTAATTTACCAATCCTTGTCACTAGATACCTAAGACCACGATGAATCAGGGAGTTAAGAAAAGAAAGGCACTCAAAAATACTATAACATTTGCATTGATATAATAACCACAGACTCAGGGTAGGTTCAAATTCTTTATCTAATCATCATCAAAGGTCATAAGCTATCAATTTAAGCTGACGCACTGAGAGAGACGCTGTCTTTTCTCTTGCCAAGAAATCCAGCTCCAGTGTTTCCCTGATTCTCGCAGGTTTCTGGGAGATCGAGTCCTGAGAGAGAGATATGCAAGACCTCCTTCATTCTATACCTAGGGTACGGAGCTGATTAGACCCATAGAGAATTCTTGATTCAGATTCTTGGCAAAAACTGTAACTCATCTACTCCTTCCCTGTACTAGGCTTAGGTTAGGTACACTGGGGTAGGCGTATCTTAGAAACACCAGTTGAGTATGTTTATTCATTATTTTATCATTGTATGTATTTTATCCATTTTAAAGTATCTTATGGCTTAGAAACTATATAAATGCTTTTACAGTATTATTTCATAATACTCCTTTTACTGTACGCACTTTACTTTATGACAAGTTTTGCAATTGTGGCCATTCATTTCTCTTGCATGAGAAAGAAGACTGCTCAATAAATACCCTTCTATTGAAAACGCCCGTCTCTCTATTTCTCTGCTTCTCCGGTGAAACGAAGCATGCACGATTGACTGAGTAAAATAGATATCTATTGTTTCCGCGACTCTAGAGATATTTTCCTTATTGCAGGGGGAACAAAGTTGTCTTGTGATATGGTTGTCAGAAGCTAATCCCTTCTTGTATATTCAGGAAAGCTAAACACCTTCTTGTTTACTCGAGAAAGTTTCTAGTGACCTCTGAGCTAGCAGGCACACACAATTAAGTCTAACATATTCAATAGAGACCTAGTCGACCTCAGTCCTACGTCTAAACTATCGTTTATGTTATTCAAATGCACAGAGCCTATTGGGAATATAGAAACTACACTACATGGCGGCCAACGTTTGGTAAGGCGATAATTTAACTCTAGATACTAGAGTAACTCAGTCATGCTTTTCACACAGACCCCTTTTTCCCGTAAAAACTCCAATAGACGTCTGGAGTGGGTAAAAGGTAATATCCGCCAAAACCTAATAGGAAGAGATTCCTATGTATACGTTTTTGGTTTAGTCAACGTTGAAGGATACAGTGTTCCAAAATATTGTGCACCTAATCTTTGTTTCCTTGAAACTTGATCTGCAAACTTTCAGTCAGTAAAATGTCAGAAAGTGATGACGAAAGGGAGAGAGCTAGATTAGCATCTCAACTTTTGACGGAAGACACAAGTCTCCAACAAGATCAACCGGATGCAATACTCATCCCGGTAAATGTAAGGAAAACTTTAACTATAAAACTTATAGAAAACAGAGTATCATCAAGAGGTGGTACAGTCATATTTGTTGTTGAGGCACATGAATATCGGCAGACAGAGGTATTCTATTCATGGATAAATTTTCCAGCAGCAAATGCTGTAACACACGAGTTCCACTACTACAAAGTAGGGGAACCTCCAGCGGAATACACCCCTTTCGAGGAAGTTGAAATTCCACTAACTTACCAGGAGCATGAGCTCTGGTTTAATGGCGCCCTAAAACATCAAAATCACATTACCAGGCTCGGTCCACTAGGTAGACCAGGAGCCACATGGCCGGTTCTAGCCAGCTATACACTACATCCTGACATTAAAGAAATGTCAGACAGAGAACTTTTAGTTCAACTAAAACAATTAATTAAAATACATAGACAATTGGTACAATATGTCATGCGGACTTTAACAGTCCAACCAGCAATAAAAATTCCACAGCACACCCCTCACCAGGGGAACACAAATAAAATTACACCACAGACTATTCAATCAGTCATTGGTAAAATACCCGCAAAACGGGAACAAATTCCGTTCTGGTTAGCTCAAAAAATTACTCAGATAGAGGCAGTATTTCCTGATACTACCCCTCATGAAAAACACACAATTCTGACAATCTGCCTGCCAATGGGGATTGCACCACATGTGGAGGACTGTGACACTTCGGGAACAGTCTTTGCTTCAATCTACACAAAAACACATGGTGTTCCGTCTATGGCGGTTATACCAGATGTACTAAGACAGATTCAGAATGAAAATGGTCCAGAAACTGCTTTAACTCTAGGTAGGAAATTACTGAAAGACTTTAAGCAAGTCTCGGCTATACTACTAGCCAACATAAAAGGAGAAGCAGCATCCGTGGCAATCTGCCAAAAACTAAAAGAAACAGATGTAGCAGACCAACCTTTTGAACTTGCCAGAATAATTAAAAAATCCTATGAAGAATTAGGTAGAGACAGTTTAGGTGGTAAACCACTAAAACCACAACTAACTGAAAATCCTGCAAAACTTTCATTAAAAATAATCTCAATTCTCAAAAGAAGAAGTGGGAGGGTAATAAGCAAACCTCTCCCAGAGAAAAACATTTCCAGTCCAGAGGAAAGTCGCCCCAACGGAGAGATAGATCTCCACAACGGGAGCCCTCTGAAAAAAGATATAACCTTAGAAATAGGGAAAATTTGAGAAAACCTGACAGATATCACGATATTGATACACGTCCCTCTCGATATTTTCAGACTTCCTCACAGAAATCGGAGAGAAGAGGATGGTCACAACATAAAGAAGAGCGCGTCACGTCCAAAGACAAAGAACCTGCTCATCAAAGTAAAAAATTACAATTTCCCAAAAAGAAGGTAGCCAGTATTAAAATAAAACATGCCGAGGATCCTGAGGACACAACTCAAGAACGGAGAGTGGGCCCAAACAATGCTAGACAGCGCAGCAGAAGTGACAATAGCTCGCAAGATCATGATGAATCTTCTGGAGACAGTGGACACGAATTAATACATTCAAGTGGAAACTGCAGACACCAGAGTTAGCATGCCCCATAAACTATATGAAATAACATTACGTATAGAGGGAGATAAAACTAGGAAAATAAAAGGTCTCTTCTGGGAAAATCTATCTAAAGGTTATGATATCCTTCTAGCAGAAAAGGACTGGCCACCAGAGTTTGTCAGAGAGTGCCCACATGGCGAAGAAATTATTATGCCTGCCTTCTCAAATCACATTCCAATTCATAAAAAATACACATATGCAAGAAAATGGGCAGTGGCCCAAGCTCCTGCATTATATAAAAATCATGTAGGATGGGATGAGGATTCTCCTCACCATAAAATCCAGTTAAAAAATCAACCAACTGCTCAGAGGCAGTATCCTGTTAAGCAAGAAGCTAAAAAACAAGTCAGAGAGATCTTAGATCAACTAGAATATCAGGGGGTGATTGAAACATGCACCTCACAAATAAATAATCCATTGTTTCCTGTCTCCAAGCCAGACGATTCATATCGTCTTGTTTTGGACTACAGACACCTAAACTCTTGTTGTAAAACATTTGCAGTATAAAACTCACACAGTGCAGCAGTAATGAATAATATCGTGCGCAAAAATTATAAAACGACATTAGATATTTCAAATGGTTTTTTCTGTCAAAACATTGCACCAGAAAGCAGGTATTTGACTGCTTTCTCCATCATGGGGGCTCAAAAGCAATGTTGTCGACTCCCACAGGGATTCAAGAACAGCCCAGGATTATTTTCAGCCAGGGTAACAGAGTTACTACAAATGTATGATGAGGAGGCATTATCCTATGTTGATGACATCTATCTTACAGACAATGACCTGGAGACACACTTGAAAAGAGTGAACACCATCATACTTGGGTTCGCATCTGAAGGGTACAAATTTAACTTTAAAAAGTCACGAATTGCCCACCAGACAGTCCTATTCTTAGGATATAAATTATTAAGTGAAGGCAAAAGCCTAGCAGACAACTTCTTAGAGAAGTGTGCCGTATTCCAAGCTCCAAAAACGCTGAAAAACTTACAATCAATTCTAGGTTTCCTGAACTTCGGAAGAACTTATATTCTAAATTATGCAGAGAGAGTTAAACCGCTCTACGAATTAATAAAACCTGATTTCAAACCCATTAATTGGACTCAAAAACACACAGAAATTTTACGATCCTTACAAACAGATATGTTAACTAAAACAAAACTGCAAACACGCGCAAACGAATGCAACCTTGTAATCTGAGTCATCCCAGGAAGATGCGGATTTACATACCTGACCTCTAATGAGGGAGAAACGGTACCATTAGCTTACAAATCACACTTGTACACACAAGCTGAAAAGAAAATTCAGTTCTACTGAAAAAATTCTAACTGCGGTTCAAACAGCTGTAGCAAAAGAAAAAGTCCTAGCTCATGGGAAGAGGATATCTGTTTTAACAGCGGTATCAGCCCTTGAAGCAGTAACAAGACCGAGCATTCCAAATGCTATGGCATTAGATGCAAAATGGATACAATGGGTTAATTCTCTTGATACAACTGAAGTGAAACACGCATTTGATCCCAGAATGAAAAAGCTAGAACATCTAGAATACGAAAATGTCCTCTGTCGATCGAAATTCTACCTCTGGAATAGTACAGCTGTGTTATCTACACAGATAGATTTGCACAACACTACGTTGTGGATAAAAAAGTTTACAATGCTGCATGCGCGTTTGTTAAAGGTCGCTGGTGCTTAGGTAAATTCAGACCGATGGTCACTAAAACTGAATCAATCGGAAACTGTGCAGTTCAGCGAGCTGAACTACGAACTTTGAAGATGGCGCTTGAAAATGCAGATCGCGAATTCCCCACACTAATAGTGCGCGACTCGCATTACTGCATCGAATCTTATAATAATTCCATGCAGACCTGGATTAAAAATGGTTACAAAGATGAGACGGGTGGCACAATAAAATATAAAAACTATGGGAACAAGTAGTTATTTTAAAGAAAGAACTACAAAAGACTCACGTGATACATCCGCAGAGTCTTCAACGTGATGGCGTTCATGTTGCAGGGAATTCATTGGCTAACAGAGCCACGACGGCAGCTGGTCAACCGGCTTCTGTAGTTACAAAAAAGCTTTCTAAAAAACAAATAGATGGAGAAACAATACTAGCTGTAAGAGCCTCAATGGAAGGAAATTATGCAGCGTTACCTCTGTCAAACATCTAATAAGTGTCCAACGTAGTCTTCACAATATGCCAAGAAATTCCCTGGGTGGAATCACTCCGTATGAACTTTTGTTTGGCACAAGAATGATAATTGAAGATCTCGATTGTCAGACTTCAGTGGTGAAACAAAAGCTTTTGATATCAAAGATCGTTTGGCTGTTTTACAGGACAAATGAAACAAGAAGAAATCTAAGTAACACAAAACTAAAGCCAACAGCCCCTGAAGAGAAACCACCCGTCCCAGCAAGACCTGTCTGGATTCCAAAGATTGGGGATCTGGTCAGAGAAAAAATCGCAGTGAAGAAGGAACTTGGGCCTTCTTACAGAAAAGCAGTACCTGTCTTAGCTATCAGCGGAACAAGATCAGTCATACTACTGCCCCTTGCTGGTAAAAAGGAGAACCGAGTTGTATCAATCGACCTGGTAAAACCACAACCATGTGGCCAATAATAAGTAGTAGGCCCAGTGGACTCCTGTAATGACCAGATTTTCAGACCAGATAGAACCAGCTCACTGAGCAACACCAACCTGGCCAAAACGTAACCACCTCCCTCCTCAGGACCATCTATCCAGGCACCTGGGTACCTACCTGAGGATGGGTAACTCGCACTATACAAGCTCATATCATCAGAAACACCACTAAATCTATAGGTATTACTAGGAATACTCACTGATTACTAAGGACATCCATGCCCTACACCACACTCATACCTCATAGTCTCGTGACCACATGGGTCCAGACTAATCTACCCTGGGGCAGTTCTGATTATCTACCATTACACACTGATCTCCCACAGTGCTCACTCGACACGCAATCCGGCGTGTCTACACACTAGGCTGCAGCCCTAGTGCTCTCTTCCTCACAATCCGGTCCACAATCCGGCGGACCTAAGCACTGGTGTCCTCCCCAGTGTTCTCTAACTTACAACACGATCCACAATCCGGCGGATCTACACACTGACTACCCTCAGTGCTCACTCAAGCCCATCTATCTTTAGAGTCCCGTAAGACTGTTCTCTATCTTTAGAGTCCCGTAAGACTGTTCTCTATCTTTAGAGTCCCGTAAGACTGTTCTTTTTACACAAGCCACAATCCTGTGGGTATACACACTGGTCTCCTTCCCAGTGCTCACTCACTTACAACATGATCCACAATCCGGCGGATCTACACACTGACTACCCTCAGTGCTCACTCAAGCCGCAATCTTGCGGGTATACACACTGACCACAATCAGTGCTCTCACTAACGCCACTTACCAATGACGACCACTTTCCTATGACTACCTTCAGCTCTCTCTCTATGTTGGGAAGTCTCTCTCACTATTCACTAAGGGTTCGCTACTACAATAATATTATGGGATGGCCGAATCACTTAGTGTCAATAATTCCCTAGCTCAAGGGCTCCTCTCTCTCCCTAATTATTCAGACTTACCGGATCAGGGGCAGCATCTGTTCTGGCTGTAACATCTGACTAGAAGAAAAGGTTACCTGTGCTTTAAGAAGAATAGACACACACTGTATGCCAGAGTTATTCCCTGATTTAAACACTCCTATTTCCTTTTGATCCATCAGTTGCTAAAGCATCTGGTTAGAAGAAAGGCTAGCTTCATCATAAGAATAACACATGCACACTAGTTCACTAAGAACTGGGGTATCTTTATTACAATGATAATAACACAAATCTGCGGGGTCTCTATGACTAACAGGAACTTTTAACACACCGCTGAAAGAAAAGGATTAGACATACAATAGAAAGCACTAATATAACAAAACTGATAGCACCTGATTAGTATGAAGTCTTGCTCTAGCTGTCATCTGGGCTCCTCTCTCGTCTGTGCCTTAGCTCGTCTTAGATTCTCTCCTCCACTCTTGGACACACATCTGCGCTGATCACTTTGCACTGGACTCCTCTCCCCCACGGACTCTCTCCACCTTCCGACTTCAATCTAATGGTTTCTGCCGCTCTGATAATCGTTCGTTCCACTAGCTTTTTTCACTCTGTTTAAATGTCTCTGTGCCAATGTCCAATTAACTCCAGCTGCTCCCACAGATTAATCCACGATATAACTTCAGTCTCTTCTAAAAGGCATTACTTCAGACTCCAGCTATTCACAACTCCTCCTGATAAGTAACTGCTTCTGACTGCTTCCTTCAGTTCCAGCTCACTGACTGTCTGTTTGTCTTTTCTCTGTTCCAAGCATCTTCTGTCTCTTCTCTTCCTGCAACTCCACTCCTCCTCTGCGCCAATTCAACATAAACTCTTTCTGATTCTCCACTCCTTCTGCAACTCCAGCTCAACTGCCTTCAGCTCAAACTCTTTCCGCTCCTCCAACTCAACCAACACTCTCCGCTCCTCCAATTCAACTCAACTAACTGACTCCGCCTCTGCACTTCACTATTATGGAATGCTGTTTCCTCATGGAAAGTTCCAGCCATCAGCCCATGCACCAGGCTCCTTGCTCCAGACGCTCCCACAGTGATCAACTGCTTGTTTCGTCTAGAGACCTGAGCCCAGGGACACTTCTTGATTAGATTCAGCTCTGGCCGGTTCTCTCCGGTTCGCTTAGGGCGAACAACAGCTCAAAACCAAAATATTACCTTTTCCCTTAGAGCATCTCATCTCTGCAGGGATAGAAAGCAAAATGGAGTCTCTCTAGTTCTGGGCCTTGTAGGCCTGAGAAGGATGAAATAACCCTTAGCTCTGTCAGAGTACCTACATAAACCATACCAATGTGTAATATAAAGTCAGGACCACAGGATCCACCCTCTACTATATGCAAAATAATGAAAGGCAAAGCCAATAGGCAATAGATGGATTAGAGTAAGGGATCTATCATCATATAAAGCAGCTATCCTCTTATAGGTCTGGATGAAAGGGCTTAAAAGAGCCAACACAAGCTAATAATACATATCCTAGATGTGAGCAAGCTTAAAGTCTTTATCACTCCAAAATAGAGCCAAAAAACCTGTCAAGACATTCCACCCTTAGACTTTATCTTGCGAACATCTATAAACAACAACATCCAAGTAAACAAACAACAACATAATCTAGCAACAAAACAAAAAACCAAAAGACTCTCTAAAATAAATGACAACTTAAGGAAATTCCAGCTGAAACTTGATGTAGGGAATACAAATCTAACAACCAACTGAAAACAAATCAAAGCACCCTTGACCTGAATGCCGAAACGTATCTAAGATTGATCTGATAACAACAGAAACCAACCAAAGCACCCTCGAACTAAATGTGCCTCAACCTCTAGTGATAACTGATAAAATCTATTGATGTAGGGACATGTTTAAAGAATGAAAACAGCAATGGGCCTAAATGAGGCCTACCTACTTCGGTCAACTTAAGAACTAAATGTACCTCAACTTCTAATGATAAAACAAAAAAAGCCCCTAAATGAGGCCTACCTACTTTGGTCAACTTAAGAACTAAATGTGCTTCAACTCCTAGTGATAACTCATGAAATCCATAGGTGTAGGGCCATGTGTGTGGAATAAAAAATAACAATGGGCCTAAATGAGGCCTACCTACTTTGGTCAACTTAAGAAAGAATTTGGTGAAATCTGACAAATAAACATTACAAAAGGTCTTCAAGGTCTGGGCAAACATTAATAATAGATGTAGGACATAACCTGACTAAAAGAGACACCTTCCAGGACAACTTAAAGTCTAGGGTTACCACCCTTGGAACTAATCCCACTGTTCTAATTAAGAGTTAATGAATCAAAGTGAAAGTGTAATAACAGGAAAATAAGGATAACCCCATTCCTACAAAATAGCTGGTGTAGCACTATGCATATCAAGCAATAAATCAAAGAAAATTATCTAAGTGTGGTACATAACTACAAGATAGATTTGAACAATGCCAAAGGCAATAGGTGAAGGACACAATATCACAAAACAGTTAGCACCTAGTTTCTCACTGTATCACACTGTGGAACACATGTGTGCACCATCCTTTCTAACTCTTTCATTGGCAAGACTGTTTTGCAGAAAACAGGAAAACTATGAAATAGGTGAAAGATAAACCAGTGTAAAGTCAATCTGTAATAGCATAGCATACTAAAATCAAAATATATATGAGCACTGCATAAACATAACAGAACTGTGATATTTTCAATTGGGGCCTGTTTGTGGTAATTGCAAAAGTGGCATAATGTCCATCTGAAAAAAAAACATGGTAAAAAATGCAATGCTCAATTATAACCAAATCAAAATGAGTTCTTTTAGCATCATTTTGGGGTTCAAGGCAGTCAATTGCGGATTCATCAGTGTAGGTCACCACCCTTCATCTTCATCTGTATCCGGTGCCAAGGAAGCACTTCCTCCGATCTGGTCATTAGTCACCAGCTTCCGTCGTTCATCCGCCACCAATCCGGTCTGGTCTGGTTCCATCTTCCAAAAACAACAAACTAACATAAAAAATGAAAACAAAAAAGTAAAATAACAAAGGGAGTGGGAGGGGGGTGGGCCGACGCACACACCAAACAACACAACCCAACAACCTGAAACGAAAAAACAAGTATCATTAATCTAGCAAAAATAAATTTTCCATTTAAAAAGCACCCCAAGTGCTTTTTATTGTCGAAAGAAACCTCCTAATTTATAAAAAAAATAATTCTGAATTCAAGGAATAATTTAAATCATATACCTTTAAATTTGTTTGGGCAAAATCCAATTTTGTCATACACAGCCAGAAGGGCTGGGGCCTTAGCTACTCTCAGCTCATCCGAGAAACAGCCCCTCCCGTCAGAAAGATGTTCGCGCTCAGAGTCTTGAATCCGATCCAAAAAATAAGCAGGAGCCGAGCTACAGTGCAATGTAATTTTGAATCACTGCCAAATGCTGATCTCATGGCAGGAGCAAGGCTACTGCCAACCATTCTGTCCAAGCATCTCTAATCTCTAGTCAGGGAAGCTCACTTAGGCCTACTGTATTTACCTAACTCCAAGGGCCAAGCATCTGCCAATTATTCTGCATGTGCAAGGATCCCTTATCTGAAGTCCATGAAGCTGTCTGCGCCAACAGCAAGGAAGAGCGACTTGACCCCCCCCTTACATAAACATTTCTCCGCGGAAAGAAATTGGAATATAGCCAAGAATAACAAGCTGGCTCACTCTGCTCTCAGAAGTTACACACTGGGCCTCCTCCCTCACAAAGCTCCAAGCTGAGAACTGGTGCCTGGCTCATATCAGCCAAGGTCATTTCAAATTCTTTGTAACTCAAAACACATCTGTTCCCAGGCCAGAGAGCTAACCATTATCCTCTAACTAACCGAAGCAAAATTAAAACGTGATGAAAAGCATCCTAAAACCAATAATAATAAGGACATATTTTTTGCAACTAAGTCACAGGCTAGCATTTTGAAATAAATCTATTATAAAAACAGCTACTTGCTGAAAGGGAAAAATAATTAGATGCAAACACATTTCATTTTCCATTTTGAAAACAACATGAGAAGTAAAACAAGGGGTAACATGTAATTTTGCATTGCAGAACCAAGAATTGATAATTTAGAGTGCAAGCATTTATGCACTACATATTAAAAAGGGCCAGATTCAACATCATTTATTTTTCAAATAGCCATTTTTTCAAACTGAGTGGGTTAACTTTCACACGCTATTCTAAGGGGCAGCTTGCATTGGAAAAAATAATAATCATGTATAATTTCTAGAACACACATTTTATTTTTAAAAGCACACGGTTGCATTTCACTAATTAAAAGAACATTCTATGATGGGTCTGTTTTTATATTTTCGTTCTTCACAACCGCTAACGCACTAATTCTAAAACACTGGTTCGTGTGCTATCCACAGCTGAAAACCCTTATCTCAATCCGACTGATTGATTTATAACTTACCGACCTCTGAGACAGACACATTAAACATGTGTTCCAAGGCAAACCCACACAAATACGTGGACGCATTTCAAAAAGAATGTTAAATGAACACAGCTTTTCTCTCTGCGCAAGATGTTACCATTATGTCAGCAAGCTGACAAAGCACATAGGCAGAACCCAGCAACCAATGAAAGTCAAATCAAACTATCATTCATCTAAACAATCACCGACTTTTAGTGTCAGCTCACATAACCATGCATGTTAAACAGCATGTTAAAAATAAATACTGCCGTCATAATTCAAGATATTGACCCTTTGGCAGCTCAAACACAATCATTCCCCAATGTCTGTAGTACATGGGAAATTCAAGAACTTATCACTCCACGTTTTCAAATAACACATGCGCACATCTACAAAACAATTTCCCCAAGCATTTGAAAGAGATCCAGCTCTCTCCTGCCTAACGCAACAATAACATGCTCTGTACAAGCCATATCCACATGGCGCTATTCACAAGCCATATTTACAAGAAAGTCAACAAGTTCAAAAAATGACACGCTCTTCACAAGGAATATATTCAAGGCGCAATTCACAATGAATACAGCAAGTCAAAATGAGAACATGCTCCTCACAAGCCACAATTACATGGCGCTATTCACAAGCCAAATTTACAAGAAAGTCAACAAGTTCAAAAAATGACATGCTCTTCACAAGGCATATATACAAGGCGCAATTCACAAGGAACACAGCAAGTCAAAATGAGAACATGCACCTCACAAGCCATAATTACATGGCGCTATTTACAAGGAACTCCACAAATCATATTACATTGAACACATTTCACATTGCACAACATAAGCAAAGCAGCAAGCAATTTAATGGGCAATTTAAAAGCATTTTTCACACACATTTGTACAATTGGATCATCACAAAGATGTAATTGGCTCTCTCATGTAATGTCACCATTCAAGCCAGAAAGTTCAAACACCAAGATGAAAAGCATTTCTTCCACCCTGCATAAGTCAAATGCCATGATGTACTGCAAACTCCTTGCACTGCAACTGTTCAAGCCCATAGGCCAATTTTCGTGCCAAGTGCAAACCATCAAGATAAAAACCAATACAGCGCACACAGGCTTCGTAAACTGTTCGTCGACGCCAGATGTAATGACCAGATTTTCAGACCAGATAGAACCAGCTCACTGAGCAACACCAACCTGGCCAAAACGTAACCACCTCCCTCCTCAGGACCATCTATCCAGGCACCTGGGTACCTACCTGAGGATGGGGAACTCGCACTATACAAGCTCATATCATCAGAAACACCACTAAATCTATAGGGATTACTAGGAATACTCACTGATTACTAAGGACATCCATGCCCTACACCACACTCATATCTCATAGTCTCGCGACCACATGGGTCCAGACTAATCTACCCTGGGGCAGTTCTGATTATCCACCATTACACACTGATCTCCCTCAGTGCTCACTCGACACGCAATCCGGCGTGTCTACACACTAGGCTGCAGCCCTAGTGCTCTCTTCCTCACAATCCGGCGGACCTAAGCACTGGTGTCCTCCCCAGTGTTCTCTAACTTACAACATGATCCACAATCCGGCGGATCTACACACTGACTACCCTCAGTGCTCACTCAAGCCCATCTATCTTTAGAGTCCCGTAAGACTGTTCTCTATCTTTAGAGTCCCGTAAGACTGTTCTCTATCTTTAGAGTCCCGTAAGACTGTTCTTTTTACACAAGCCACAATCCTGTGGGTATACACACTGGTCTCCTTCCCAGTGCTCACTCACTTACAACATGATCCACAATCCGGCGGATCTACACACTGACTACCCTCTGTGCTCACTCAAGCCGCAATCTTGCGGGTATACACACTGACCACAATCAGTGCTCTCACTAACGCCACTTACCAATGATGACCACTTTCCTATGAATACCTTCAGCTCTCTCTCTATGTTGGGAAGTCTCTCTCACTATTCACTAAGGGTTCGCTACTACAATAATATTATGGGATGGCCGAATCACTTAGTGTCAATAATTCCCTAGCTCTAGGGCTCCTCTCTCTCCCTAATTATTCAGACTTACCGGATCAGGGGCAGCATCTGTTCTGGCTGTAACATCTGACTAGAAGAAAAGGTTACCTGTGCTTTAAGAAGAATAGACACACACTGTATGCCAGAGTTATTCCCTGATTTAAACGCTCCTATTTCCTTTTGATCCATCGGTTGCTAAAGCATCTGGTTAGAAGAAAGGCTAGCTTTATCATAAGAATAACACATGCACACTAGTTCACTAAGAACTGGGGTATCTTTATTACAATGATAATAACACAAATCTGTGGGTTCTCTATGACTAACAGGAACTTTAACACACCGCTGAAAGAAAAGGATTAGACATACAGTATGAGGGTAAGGTTATCTGCGGGGTCTCTTGATTAACAGGAACTTTTAACACACCACTGAAAGAAAAGGATTAGACATACAATAGAAAGCACTAATATAACAAAACTGATAGCACCTGATTAGTATGAAGTCTTGCTCTAGCTGTCATCTGGGCTCCTCTCTCGTCTGTGCCTTAGCTCGTCTTAGATTCTCTCCTGCACTCTTGGACACACATCTGCGCTGATCACTTTGCACTGGACTCCTCTCCCCCACGGACTCTCTCCACCTTCCGACTTCAATCTTATGGTTTCTGCCGCTCTGATAATCGTTCGTTCCACTAGCTTTTTTCACTCTGTTTAAATGTCTCTGTGCCAATGTCCAATTAACTCCAGCTGCTCCCACAGATTAATCCACGATATAACTTCAGTCTCTTCTAAAAGGCATTACTTCAGACTCCAGCTATTCACAACTCCTCCTGATAAGTAACTGCTTCTGACTGCTTCCTTCAGTTCCAGCTCACTGACTGTCTGTTTGTCTTCTCTCTGTTCCAAGCATCTTCTGTCTCTTCTCTTCCTGCAACTCCACTCCTCCTCTGCGCCAATTCAACATAAACTCTTTCTGATTCTCCACTCCTTCTGCAACTCCAGCTCAACTGCCTTCAGCTCAAACTCTTTCCGCTCCTCCAACTCAACCAACACTCTCCGCTCCTCCAATTCAACTCAACTAACTGACTCCGCCTCTGCACTTCACTATTATGGAATGCTGTTTCCTCATGGCAAGTTCCAGCCATCAGCCTCCTCCCACCAGGTCCATGCACCAGGCTCCTTGCTCCAGACGCTCCCACAGTGATCAACTGCTTGTTTCGTCTAGAGACCTGAGCCCAGGGACACTTCTTGATTAGATTCAGCTCTGGCCGGTTCTCTCCGGTTCGCTTAGGGCGAACAACAGCTCAAAACCAAAATATTACCTTTTCCCTTAAAGCATCTCATCTCTGCAGGGATAGAAAGCAAAATGGAGTCTCTCTAGTTCTGGGCCTTGTAGGCCTGAGAAGGATGAAATAACCCTTAGCTCTGTCAGAGTACCTACATAAACCATACCAATGTGTAATATAAAGTCAGGACCACAGGATCCACCCTCTACTATAGGCAAAATAATGAAAGGCAAAGCCAATAGGCAATAGATGGATTAGAGTAAGGGATCTATCATCATATAAAGCAGCTATCCTCTTCTAGGTCTGGAAGAAAGGGCTTAAAAGAGCCAACACAAGCTAAGAATACATATCCTAGATGTGAGCAAGCTTAAAGTCTTTATCACTCCAAAATAGAGCCAAAAAACCCGTCAAGACAACTCCCAAGAAGGAGCAGAAGACCAAACCTTGCTACAATCCAAGAGGTTTAAACTGAGAGACTAATCAAATTTGATAAACCTGCAGTGAATAAAAAAGGACTATGCAACAAAGCCATGGAACTTGTGCCTCTTGAAACCCAAATTGCAACAGTTCGTCAAGAAACACCTGTCTACAATGATGTAGCCTCGGACTATTCTAATATGAAAAAGGAAGAAGCAACTACAAAGATTAATAACAATCCTGATGCCATCCAAACAATTGACAGAACTGCATCTGGCTACTTTATCAATTTCGATGACTTTTCCGATGATCCAAGTGAACATGGAGACAAGCCAGCAAACAAAACTTTCATCGACAAAATTACAGAACTCTTTCATCAACTTGGAGACACAAACCTGATTTCACCCTGGATTAAACTGTGGATTGTGTTAGGTGTACTTTTCCTCCTGCTCTGGCTCATCTCAGTTTTAAGCTTGAGAAGAATGATTGATGGAAAATACAGTACAATGGACACAGCAAGTCAGAACATCAACTTGGTTCTAAAACCTCACAGATCCTCTCACGTTGAAAAAAGAGAACTATCATCAGTGAACATCACAGCCATTCCTATACCTGGTGGTGTAGCATGGGACAATACTGATTACGAAATCTATGGCCCGGTTGAACTCTAGAAATATCCACACCAGTTCAAGATTTCTTTGAGTGACTTTGCATCACCTAGTACTTTCTCTGATGATTGGGACTTTAAAAATATTAATAGTATGATGTCAGATTTAGAAATGTCATCAAAATTTACAAAACATGATTATTTACAGGGTTCATCGAATCATGAAGAAATGTATTGCTTCAATCATTTTGGGCATCATTATTTGCATAAATCTGCTAATCCTAGAAATGTATTCAGTTATAATCAGTGGGAACATTGTCCAACTCTGCCAAAATTCAGTTCAAAAACATTTTATGAAAAATTCCCATACTTCTCAGGGTTTAATATCACTGATCTAGAAACGTTTTATTTTAAAATTATGAATAAGACAGGAATGAAAAACATGTTAACAAACACTAAACTGATATATTCTGAAATGTTTTATGAAAAAATGTCTACATTTGGTTTTGAATTTTGAAAAAACAACAGTGAGACAAAAACTGTCTGGGGTACAAAAGAATGCCAGGTACAAGGGTTAGAATCATTATTCAGAGCCTGCATGATCCCAGAACAAATACTGTTCCTGAATGATACCATTCAACAAACAACCTGTCTTGGCCTAGCCAAGAGAAAAGATTTAAACAACCTGTCTATACCAAAGCCTATGCCTGATAGAAATAACACTACAGATGAGGGGTAGACGTGTCCAATATTTTAAAACAAAACAGAACAAATCCTGATTGGAGAAAATGGTTGATCTGGCCCACTAATAACTGTCAAGATAGATTCCTGCACAAAGTACAGGGGTTCAAACAGAATAGGCCAGACCCAAGATATTCCCAGAGACAACATCCAGGGATAGTTACAACATACAGTGTAGGAAAACTATGCCTCGAATGGCTACAGAGATCCACACTACCCGAAATTAAGCAACACTTGACTTTACTTAAAGAAGGTGCTGACTTGCGAGATTTCTTACTGGAACCTCGCAAACAGCGTCAAAAACGTTTCATATACGCCGGTATATACGCAGCTTACAATGAAGCTTGGAAAAAACCACAAATTGAAACTGCAGAAAAATACGAGAAATTGATCGTATTAATTTGGAAAAATCACTTTCTGTAGTGGACAATGGGTTAACAACTCTGTTCTCCAGAATTTATTCACTGGACAGCATTGTATCATCTGCTATTGATATAATAGAACAGGATATGCTAATGTTACAACATGGCCAGTCCCAATTACGTTCTATTGTACAGTTAGGCTGGACGTTACAAAATTTGCATTCAGGCAAAGTGCCATGGCGTCTAATCAACACAACGTCATTATTTTCAATCTTTAACCTTACTGATAAACAAATCTCTTTGGCACAAAGAGGGGCAGACTATACGGTGCTGGGCATTGAAAAACTCGAAAAATTGCCATTGACAATGTCAGAATGACCGGTCATTGAATGGATAATACATGGCACCATTACAATCCCGATAACAACTTTTCAGTTTCAATACTGCCAAATGTATATACCAGCAGACCTGTATGAAAGGTTGGGTAAAGGATACATCAAGTCAACCTGGAACTTGACTTATAAACATAGATGTTGGAGTGGGGGCAAGAATGAAGTATTTCTTAGTGGTACACTTCTGTGTCAAGGAATTAACTTGCATGGAGCCTGCGAATGTTCTTCAAATAACCTTTCATGTCACCTGCACGGCACCCCTGCTACACAGATTGAGCCTTTTTTCAGACAGCTTTCCAACGGCAGCTACGGTATAATAAGTGACCACAGCTGTTGTGGCATGGTGCCAGGAAAAGCCTATCTCGTGAGCGTTACTTCCATGGTCACTTGTTGTATGCAAGTATTGTATCCAACAGCAAACCAGACATGGAGGCGGCAAGATGGCGTTCTTTGATTATCTCTTCTATTCGAATTGATACTTTAAGCAGAATGAAGTCTATCCTTTTACAAACTACTGTGCCTTTAACCTCGTCTAGAGAAACGTATAATCTGCAAGTTGCAAGGACAGCAGCAGAGATACATGCATTATTATCAACAAACTGCCCCGTACATTTCGTAACAATGTTAAGTCAAATCTTAAACATGTCTGATACCAGCGGCATCGCACATGTATTTGAGACATTTTTTTCAGGACTGCTAGAACCCTTTGAAGCAGTTCTTGGCATATTCCCGAATTTCGTGCATTCTGTGTTCAGCTGCCTGCCTCTCATCTTGGGACTCGAAGCAGGAATCTTATTTTTGTTCCTTCTGCTCCGATATGGCAAGCCAAGTCACAGACAAAACTCAGGTTACAATGGAATACACGATCCTAGCACTACAATACCGAGAGCGGATCACTAAAGTCCTCGGCTTGGCTCGGCTAAGAGATCTGAATACTACCTGGTTTCTTTCATTCAGACCAATCTGGCAAGATTGCATCCTACCTGTTCTACGATGCTTGCTTTGCGGAGAAGAATGCGTGTTAGACGTCTGTCTCACACTCCCATAAGCAGTACCTATGGATGTCGATACTTTGCTTGGTTCGGTAACGGCTCATGCAACGTGTTGTCCCCAGCGGCTACCAATTCTGATGACGGCATTCGTTGACACCTCACCGTTACTAGGTTACTAGGTGGCGGTGAGGTACGAGATGTAAGCGGCACACAGGTACAAACTTCCGTGACCATTGCTGATCTAAACACCCATGATGGCAATGCATCGCACATATGCACTATTTCCACCATTTTAACTCTGGCCCAACTTTCACCTACTGTTGTAGACGTATTTTTTGACGGCCTATGTGAGGTAATGTTCTCTCCTAACAACGGGGATAATATTTGAAATAGCGAGCACACAGCGTTCCCTGAACTTTGAATTCGGCCTTCAGTTTTGATAAACAGAACTTCTAAAAAACATTGGGACTATTTTTCTTCCCAAAAGCGAAATTATTTTTCCCCAGTTCCCAAAATATTACTTTTTTTGGGCACATGATACTCTGCTTAAAGTAGAACTATTCTTAGAGAACAAGATTTCTATTTTTAAAATACCTATAGACAATATTTTGATTTAGCCTCTAGCACATGTACAGTCTGGTATAAATATGTGATGAAATGGTCTCAACCTTCTCTTCTGTATTAAGAGCCATTTCATAAATGTAATTTTCGTGATTCATTCAGTTAATATTCTAAATGAACAAAATATGCATTATCTGAATGATACCACTGCTTGAAAATGTATAGTATTACACTCATTTTTCGTGTATACACCATTTCAAATGCAAACTATGTATTTTGGGGTGGGCTGGAAAACACATGCATCGTTATATGTTTAGTATGTCTTAGTATTTAGTAATGATGGACATTATATGTGGAGTGGGTGTTGTGAATGTATCTAGGACCCTAATTAGATATTCCCGATTTATGCCCTTATGTGGTTATAACAAATCATATCCTTATAAAGGCATAAGAATCATATCCATATTAAGTCATAGCCAATGCAGTCCAAAAACGGCAAGGTTACCCCATAGACTGCTAGAAAGTACAACCCGTTCTTAAACAAACCAAGCCTCCAGCAGCCCGGGAATTCCCCCTGCTTCTTTTTGATTTGTCCTAGAACTCCTGAGAGTCCTGAAAGAACTGCCAGTTCTTAGTGACGTCTTATGTCCAACCTTACGTCAAACTCGGCCCCTCCAGGTATAAATATACCAACATCTGCCTTAAGCAACACACAGTGGTTTGGAGCAGAATCGGCTATCTACTAGCCCGATGCCCTGCTGATACGAGTGCCGAAGGAAGCCGATCCTCCCTGCTGACGCACTGAGAGAGACGCTGTCTTTTCTCTTGCCGAGAAATCCAGCTCCAGTCTTTCCTTGATACCCTCGCGGGTTTCTGGGAGATCCAGTCATTCTATACCTAAGGTACGGAGCTGATTAGACCCATAGAGAATTCTTGATTCAGATTCTTGGCAAAAACTGTAACTCAGCCTTCCCTGTACTAGGCTTAGGTTAGGTACACTTGGGTAGGCGTATCTTAGAAACACCAGTTGAGTACGTTTAGTCATTATTTTATCATTGTATGTATTTTATCCATTTTAAAGTATCTTATGGCTTAAAAACCATATAAATGCTTTTACAGGTTTATTTCATAATACTCCTTTTACTGTATGCACTTTACTTTATGACAAGTATTGCAATTGTGGCAATTCATTTCTCTTGCATGAGAAAGAAGACTGCTCAATAAATAACACTTTTATTGAAAACGCCCGTCTCTCTATTTCTCTGCATCTCTGGTGAAACGAAGCATGCACGATTGACTGAGTAAAATAGCTATCTATTGTTTCAGCGACTCTAGAGATATATTACTTATTACAGGGGGAACAAAGTTGTCATGTGATATGGTTGTCAGAAGCTAATCCCCTCTTGTCTATTCAGAAAAGCTAAACACCTTCTTGTTTACTCAAGAAAGTTTCTAGTGACCTCTGAGGTAGCTGGCACACACAATTAAGTCTAACGTATTCAATAGAGACCTAGTCGACCCCAGTCCTACGTCTAAACTATTGTTGCGAAGAGCCTATTGGGAATATAGGAACTACACTACAGGAACACAATTCACTTGGAGGACATTACCTGACCTGTAGTCACATCACACAGCTGATGTACGCCCATCCAATACCTGGCCTCTCTGAAAAGAGCATGCAGCGATTGTCAGCTATGTGCTGTGCGAGTGTGTGAAGGGGTGCACACACTCGCACAATCGGTCGCGATTATGTTGTTTCTACGTCTGGTTCATCATCACAGGTTCCCAGCACCCTCTGTTTCACCACTGCCACCCTCTGTTTCACCCATGCCACCCTCTGGTACATCAATGCCACCCTCTGGTTCATCATCACTGTAGATTATGGGGGGAAAAACAAGCACACCTGCCCTGCTTCAACTGACATGAATTAATTTGGGGTTGATTTATTAATGTGTCACTGTTTTAAAATTCCAGTCTGGCACCTGCTTCCTTATCTGTAATTTGCTTTCTGTTGCAGTGCATTTTTTTTTCCAGGACCTTTGTGGCCTACTTGTAGCTATTCTATGAGCCTGCTGTGAGGGTCAGAGCAGGGTCATACAATTGTTGCAACTAGCAACTGAACTCTGGAGGGGCCCCAGTCAGGAAGCACTACAGGGAATGGTTACTAATGATGAGTTTGAACTTTTGCACCTGCTGAATGCTTTCACTTTTACAAAACTCGTTTTTCTGCAGAACAGCATTACAGCAACTGTAATGCCCCAAACAAGCTTACTTGCAGGCAAATGTCAACCTGAGGAGTTATTCTGATAAAAAACATAATTTTCAGAAGGTCTATGCTGCTTGCTAGTGGATTTCTTGTGCAGAATTGCAAATTTTGTAATTTCGTGAGTGCGAGATTGTTGCTGCCCGCCGCACCTATATGTTCGCAATTGCGAACTTACGCCGCATGCCGCAAAATTGTATCACCAAGAAAAAAAATCCCCTGCGTGCGAATTTGCGGATTTTCGGTAAATTCGCGAGCGTTTGCGGATCGCGAATTTACCGAAAATCCGCAAAATCCGCGAGCGGAACGGATTTTCCGCCCATGCTTAGTCACATCACACAGCTGATGAACGCCCATCCAATACCTGGCCTCTCTGAAGAGAGCATGCAGCGATGGTCAGCTATGTGCGAGTGTGTGAAGGGGTGCACAGCGCTGAAGGAGGTTACAATGGGTTGAGAGGGGGTGAAGCGTGACATAACTTGTAATACCACCTACCATCGTCCTGCCCTAACAGCCCCACATAACACCTTAATTTGCTAAAATGTGAGGGACAGTACAGCAACAAAAAGTGGATTGAAAAGATAACACCAGCAGCATTGGTAATGTAATAAAGGGAGTAGCTTAAATAACGTGCAAACAAAAATAAAGTCGTGCTTAGCTTAGTGTGCTGCCCCGCTTGTATTTTGTCGGTTTATGTCATTGCATCTAGATATATGATACAACGAGTAGCAGCATACTGACAAAAAGTCGGGTCTATTGGCTTTGTCAATGGTTGTTAGTTGCATAAGGTAAATAAGCAGCAACGATGGCTTGGGCTATAGTATGCGGCAGGTTTGGTAATAAAAACAAAAGAGGCCAAATTATGTGGTATAATGCAGGACATTTGGGTGCATGGGAGGACTAAACAGGCACAATCTGCGGAAAGATAGTGGGAACACAAGTCACTTAGGGGACATTACCTGGCCTGTAGTCACATCACACGGCTGATGTACGCCCATCCAATACCTGGCCTCTCTGAAGAGAGCACGCAGCGATGGTCAGCTATGTGCGAGGGTGTGAAGGGGTGCACAGCGCTGAAGGAGGTTACAATGGGTGGAGAGGGGTGAAGGGTGAAATACCTTGCAATACCACCTACCATCGTCCTGCCCTAACAGCATCACATAACGCCTTAATTTGGTAAAATGTGAGGGACAGTACAGCAGCAAAAAGTGGATTGAAAGGCTAACGCCAGGAGCGTGGGTAATGTAATAAAGGGAGTGGCTTAAATAACGTGCGGAAAAAAAATCGTGCTTAGCTTAGTGTGCTGCCCCACTTGTATTTTGGCTGTTTCTGTCATTGCATCCAGATATATGATACAACGAGTAGCAGCATACTGACAATAAGTCGGGTCTATTGGCTCTGTCAATGGTTGTTAGCTGCATAAGATAAATAAGCAGCAACAATGGCTTGGGCTATATTATGTGGCAGGGTTGGGTATAAAAAAAACAAAAAAAGAGGCCAAATTATGCAGTATAATGCAGCACATTTGGGTGCATGGGAGGACCAAACAGGTGCAAGCTGCGGAAAGATAGTGAGAACACAAGTCACTTGGGCGACATTACCTGGCCTGTAGTCACATCATACAACTGATGTACGCCCATCCAATACCTGGCCTCTCTGAAGAGAGCACATAGCGATGGTCAACTTTGTGCGAGTGTGTGAAGGGGTGCACAGCGCTGAAGGTTACAATGGGTTGAGAGGGGGTGAAGGTGAAATAACTTGCAATACTACCTCCCATCGTCCTGCCCTAACAGCCCCACATAACGCCTTAATTTGCTAACATATGAGGGACAATACAGCAGCAAAAAGTGGATTGAAAGGAAAACGCCAGCAGCGTGGGTAATGTAATAAAGGGAATGGCTTAAATAACGTGCAAAAAAATAATAATTTCTGCTTAGCTTAGTGTGCTGCCCCACTTGTATTTTTACTGTTTCGGTCATTGCATCCCAATATATGATACAAAGAGTAGCAGCATACTGACAATAAGTCGGGTCTATTGGCTTTGTCAATGGTTGTTAGTTGCATAAGATAAATAAGCAGCAACAATGGCTTGGGCTATAGTATGGAGAGTGAGCTAGGACACATGTAAGAGTGTGAGTGGTATTGTGTGGATTGTGTGTTGCTGAACAGCCAGGCAATACAGAACTATTTCAATTATTTTGTGCACAAACAAGCAGAGAAACACTCATAGAAACGTAACTTTGCCTGTCTAAGCACTGTATCACACAACTACCGCAAACTGTATCAATTTATTTTCATAGATTGAATAAGTTACACCAAAAGCCAGAAGGCTTCAGTGGACATGATCAGTGGAAATGTTTGAGCCCTTCTCGTGTGCAATCCTCTGATAGAGTACTGACGGCTAATGAGATCTCTGTTTGTCCTGCTCCAAATAAATACAGAAGTGGAGAACGACAGAGAGAAGGAAGGTGGTGAAGGAGGAGAATGCCAGAGCGCACAAGAGGAATGGAAAGAGGAAGCACAGGGAAAAGGGAAGGGAGAGGATTAGCGGGAGAACGAAAAGTGCAGATTATAAAATATTGAAAGTAACAAGAGACTAGGTTTTAACAAAACGCCAGAAGATTCACGTGTAGATGCACCACACACTGCAGTGAGAGGTTCTGAGCAGTCAGGCACATACGATGGGGGGGCGCATTCCTTTGAAGTGTTCGAAGTCTGATGCCGGCTGCAAGCAAACCAGCATGAGTGCGGAGAGAGGCAAATGGTGTGTGATGTGCACGCGCCTGCACACATACACTGTAGGCAACCCCCCATTGGGTGCATTTTTGAGAGCCCTCACTTAAGTCTCGCTGAGAACGCATGCGTTTTCGCTGGGCGAGACCTAAAAATACAGGAGGAAGACAAAAAGTTCAGGGATGACCCTGCAAAAATGGCCAAGTCCAACAAAAGTACAGTAAGTTAAAATGTTTTATGATGTGCACGCACCTGCACACATACACTGTAGGCAACCCCCCATTGGGTGCATTTTTGAGAGTCCTCACTTAAGTCTCGCTGAGAACGCATGCGCTTTCGCTCGGCAAAACCTAAAAATACAGGAAGAAGGCAAAAAGTTCAGGGATGACCCTGCAAAAATGGCCAAGTCCAACAAAAATACAGTAAGTTAAAATGTTTTACTCCCACAGACCGCTACATTGAACAAATGTATTACTTTCTCTGCTGATTTACATTTTCTCCATAGCAAATAAAAATTCCAGAGTAAGTTAGTTCAATAAAGGTTATATTTTTCTCTACTTTTTCCATAACATAAATTAACTCCAATCAGAGCGAACTTGGGGAAGGTGATGGTGATGGACAATGAAGGGGACAGATTTACTATTTCAAACTCCAGTCAGAGTCAACTTGCGGAAGGTGATGGACATGGAAGGAGATAGATTTACTATTCTAAGCTCCTGTCAAATTCGACTTGAGGAAGGTGCTGGAAACTGAAAGGGGCACATTTACTATTCAAAACTGCTGTCAAAACCTACTTGACAAAGGTGCTGGACACGTAAGGGGCAGATTTATTATTCTAAACTCCAGTCAGAGCCAACTTGCGTAAAGTGCTGGACAAAGAAGGGTGCAGATTTACTATTCTAAACTTTTTTTTGACTTTACCAAGACTGTTGTTCCTGCCCCGATGGTGGAGATACATTGTAAAAGGTCTGAACAAAACTGAGTAAGCATATTCTTTTTTTACTTTTCATTGGTTAGTATCTTCCAAATCCCTCTTAAACTGATGTGCTTGCTTACTATACTCACTAGCTCTGAGTTCATGATTGTATGAAACACAAATAATCCTGCTTTCCAAGTTTAAAATATTACGAGTTAGGGTTGTACATGAATTGTTTTGTTGGTTACTTATTTGCTTCATATTACCAATGTTTGGTATTCTAGGGGTAGGTCTTCTGTATGTACATTTTATCCTGAATTCTGCTCCATTTTCCAAAACTATTTGCAAGTGAAATTTCCTGTGGGACATTGATGTTGAAGGGGAGGGGGTGATGTTTTGCAGAACAATTAAACATTTTGGGCCAAGGGCCAAATGTACAAAGGTTTTTTGCAGGTGTAAATGGGTTTTAGTACCGTGTGCGCGCCGCAAAAAAAACAGTGGGCCATGTACTAATCCTATTTTGCAAGTCGCAAATTAATTTGCGACTCACAAAATAGGATTAGCAACTTGCTATTGAGAAGGGGTGTTCCAAGGGCGTCCCTTCCTAATAGCGACTTCTTAAGCTATGTAAGAATGTTTTGCGACTGCAGTGGTGGTCCCAAAACACTCGCAGTTTACCACCCGTCTCAGAAGGGTGGTAAATAACTTGCAAATGGCAAGGAGTCACCAGGGGCCCCTTTCCCCTTTGTGAATGCATGCACAAATATTTTTTAAGGGCAGGCAGAAGTCCCAGGGACCACTGCCTGCCCTTAAAAATTTTTTTTTTTTTTAAATGCATCCCATTTAACTTTAAGGAAAACAGGTTGCATTAAAAAAAACTGCTTTATTTAAAAGCAGTCCTAAACATGGGGGTCTGCTGACCCCAGCAGGCCACCATCCCTGGGAGTGGCAGCCATGCCCAATAGGGTCGCAAGTTGCGACAGCCTCATTAATATGCAAGAAGCATGCAATTTGCAACCCCATTGGGAATCGCAAACAGTGTCTCAGAGACTGTTGTGCATCCCAATTAGCGAGTCGCACATTGCGAGTCGCAAATGCGATGCAATTTGCGACTCGCTAATTGGTGGGTCATACATCTGCCCTTCATGTGTACCGTATTTTAGTACTCTTATATTAGAGAGTGCACATCTGGTAGAGTACTTCTCTTGTGACACAAATATCGGGTGGTGTCCTTTGCATACATGGCAAGACTCCTGGTTGAGACTGGAGACACAATTTGTAAACCACAAAAATTTATTTATTTCACCTTTCTCTCCTTTAGAAAACCCTCTGTTTCAAAGCTAGTCAATATGAAAGCTCATTTTCCAAAATGTTGGGATGTATGGTTTTGTATGGGGCACACACATTTTTTAACAGGCACATACTTGATTTTGTGCAACAGAGAAATATTGCTCTAAGTGTAATTTTTGATTTCCCATTCAGAGTTGCTTGTAAAAATAATTGCTTTTGAGTCAATAAAGATGAAACAATATCCACCTAGCCCCTTGTTTTCTCAAGCTGGTTTGGCTCACTAATTTTCTCATTCTTGCAAACATGTTATAAAAACAAATGGGCTATCAGTTTGGGCGGATGTGAGTCATAACCAAGTAATAAGTCCCTAACTCATGTCAGGTAAACAAACAGCTTCAACCATTTAATCCACGGCTCAATCTCTGGTAGCTATCACACTGAGCAGACAAGTTAACTTACATAAAGTACATAGCAGAACTAAAACAATTAAAAACTGAAACACAACATAATAAAAACCACATAACCAACTTTTAAAAATCAAAAAAATATTAATAAGAAACAAAAATGATTAAAATCAGATGAGGTGAACATGACATATTAACTTTTAAAGTTTTAGGGGAAAAAGTGCCCATTAGAAGTCACTGTTCATGGTTGACTAGGCGTGATTTCATGCTGACTGCAATACCGTGGATGTTGGATACACCCAATGAGCCATCCTGGTCAATGTTATTGGCTACCGATTCAATTTGTTTTTTATGGAAGTTGAAATACCCCAGTGAGGCAAGGTTGAAGACTGTATCTGGCCAAGTCCTCTTCACAATGGATAGCTGTTGGATGAGGTCCAGCTGAAGCTATTTTTGGCAGGAAAAGCTCTGGGTGGGAAAATCCAAATTTCACACACACTGACGTGCTCTCACGAGATAGATTCTTTTTATGCCTTAACATGGTCACGATTTCTATATTGAGACTTATGGCCTGATTTAGATCTTGGAGGAAGGGTTACTCCATCACAACAGTGACAGATATCCCGTTCGCCAAAATATATATCCCATTATATCCCATGGGATTTATATTTAGCTAGACAGGATATCGGTCACCATTGTGACGGAGTAACCATTTCACCACGATCTAAATCAGGCGCTTGGTCTATTGTTTATCTCTGTTTTTGGAGCATGAAAACCTCCAGCAGCTGGGCAGGGCATATCAAAGTCAGATATCTTTGCTGCAGGGTCTGCTAACGTCTACATTCAGGTAATAAACAAGCTCTGAGCAGGACCGCCTAATTTTCTTTCCGGGTTGTGCCTTGGGTGGTCCAGGTCTTCTGGAGGTATGAAATATTAAGGTTTTTCCAAGTCTCACCATTTCCCAACCTTCTTCTCTTGGTCGCTTCTTAGGCACCCAGAGCCTCAGGGACTCCAATTAGAGTCCTTGACCTACTCCAATTAAAGCCACCTATGCAGTCCAGTTCGGGTCCACTTAACACTAGTCACTTCGGAAAAGGCCTCTTGTAGCCACTGATGTCCCTGTAGCCACACAGGAGGTCAGCCAATTAACCCTTGGAACTTACTTCTTATTCCTGGGTACAGGTTGGAGCAGGTCCAGCCTTTCAGGTTTCTACATAGGACACAAACAGCAGGTCAAGTCATCTTTTGGTCATCCACAGGTCCATGTGTGTTCTTTGGAGCTTTGGGTGAAGTTGCGCTTTTCAACATTTCACTAGACCTTGGGGGATGAGACTGTTCCTGGACACTCCCTAACCAGTGGGCAAAAATGTGCCACGGGCAAGCCTTCTCCCTTTTACCTCCTATCCTGTTTGCCTTACTGCAAGCTATCCCACAGTGTACCATTTTCAGACAAAATCAAGATAACATTAGAGGAGGCTGGTGGCGTACCCAGGGGTGAGCTTAGGGAAATGTGCAGTTCCCCCCTCCTCAACAACATCAAACTGGATCTGGGAACAGCTCTTCCCCTCCTCAGTGAAATGGAGCCAGACTACAGTTGGTCCTGGGATCAATGAAATACTCGTTCCTGTATCTCACTTTACACTAAACTATGAAGGGGTAAGCTTCACCCGGGTCCCTTTTATGTTAATTAAGTTTTGTACTCTCCCCAACTGTCCTGAGAAAGGATGAGTCATATCCCTCACACAAAGACCTGCCAAAAGGGCCAAGCCTTTGTTTCTGCTCTGGTGTAGTTTTCACACCTCATCAAGGAAGGGCAGCTGCACGGAGACTAATGCTATCTAGCCTACTGCAACTTTAGTCAGGCAAAATCTAATGTTTTGAAAGTTACTTCTCCTGTATATTTATCAAACTTTTTATAATAAGATTGTATTTTCAATAAATATTAAAAACAGTGGCTGACTGTACTCTAAAACTCATTACAAACCAAATAACATAGGTTACCTACCTGGATCCCAGATGATTCTAATAGGGTGACAACGCTAGTTGCCAAATCCTGCCGAGATTTGCCCTTCGTTTATAGGAGGAGACACGGCTCCGGTGACAAATCCCAGGGGGAAGGGGGATGGGATGGAGAGAACGGGTCACAGATGCTGAGGCTTATCTACCCAACAGCAACACTGTAGCAGGCATTCACACCAGTATGATGTTTTGTATCGACAGATATGGTACTGATAAACAAACAAATAATAAGGCTTTAGTCTAGTATTAACTCTATATCTTAAGGTATCAGCTGGTACCATTCATCAGACTGGTGTGAATGCCTGCTGCAGTGTTGCTGTTGAGTAGACCAGCCACAGCATCTTTAACTCTATATGCTCTTTCGATCCCAACCCCCTTGCCCCTGGAATTTGCCACCAGAGCAGTGTCTCCTTCTATAAAACGAGTGCAAGTCTCGGGAGGATTCGGGAACTAGCGTTATCGCCTCATTGGAATCATCTTGGATGCCATCGGTGTGCGGATGGAAGGCAGATTACAAGGCTACCTCTATTCCTAACTTATCACAGAGTGTTCTACAAAATTTAGATGTGAACTGAAATTCGAAATCTGAGATGATTTTAGTTGGTAGACCATACAGTCTTATGATATGATCAATGAATATTCAACTCAATTCTGCGGCGGTGGGTATCTTTCTAAGGGGATTAAATGTGCCACTTTTTAATAACACGTTAACAGCTACTAAAATGGTAATGAAGGTAATGCTTGCTGGAAGGTGAATAAAAGACTAATTGTGTGCCAAAGAACTGGGAGTATAGGCAGAGGCTGTAATAAGCCTGCAGGCACAGTGTGAGTGTTCTTGTTTCATGCACAAGTTGGGCAACCAGATAGATATTTTTGTATATCCTTCCACATGTTCCACCAGAAGGATTTTTGATAATTCCTTAGCGTTTTTGTTATACCTGGGCACCCTGCTAATGATGTGTCGTGATTCCATTGAATTACCTGATATCTTGATTCTGTAGTAGGGATGTACAGTTTTGAGCGTGAAGGAACATATTGTCTGTGATATAATTGTTAGGTGCTTTGATCCATTCTTCGGCTTTCAGTTTTTTATATTCTTCATGTAAGGCTACCATAAGGGTGTCACCCTTGCTGACTGAATATCTTTTCTGGTGGAATGATAGTAGGGGAATCTGATGTGGAATGGGCAGAGGGAGCATAACCCAGTCTAGAAAGATCATCAGACTGTAACTGCTTGGTCCCTGGGCGATAAGTGATGATGAAATCAAACCTACTAAAGAAATTCAGCCAACACATTTGACTGGGTTGAGAGCCTGGGACAGAGCTAAAGAAGTGTAAATGTTTATGATCTGAGAATATTGTGCCTGTATGTTTAGTCCCCTATAGGCAATGCCTCCATTCAGTAAACACCATTTTGATAGCCAGAAGTTCTCTTTCAGCCACCATATAGTTTTGCTCCACTGGTATAAGATTTTTAGGATAAAAGGCTATGGGATGAATGTGGCCTGTTCTTGGGTTCTTTTAAGATAAAATGCCTCCTAAGGCTACTAGCAAAGGATCGGGTTCAACGTAATAGGTCTGATCTGGGATGCTGAAGCAAAGGTGCAGTGGTGAATTTAGTTTTTAACAGTTGCAATGCTTATTGGCCTCTGGAGACCACGCAAAGGATTGCCCCTTTTTTAAGTAGCTATGTTATGGGCACCACTATCTCTGAAAAGTGTGGAATGAAACAACAATAAAAATTGGGGAAGCCAAGTATCTGCTGAATTTCCTTGACATTTTTTGGAGTTGGCCAATTGGTAATGGCTTCTTCCTTTTTGGGGTCTATAGTGATCCCTGTTAGATATAAGTGATACCTCAGAAACTCTACTGACTGTACATGGAAGGAACATTTGTCTCATTTAGCAAATAGAGTGTTTTCCCTAATCACTGCAAGAGGCATGTTCCTGTTCCGAGTTTGATTCAATTATGATGTCATCTACGTAGACAACTGCACGAACATCCAAAAACTCCCTCAAGACCTCGTTATGAAATACTGAAATGCTGCCCTAGCATTACATAGCCGGAAGAACATAACAGTACACTCGCACGGCCTAAACGTAGTCCTAAAGGCGGATTATCATTCATCACTTTCTTGTATACAGATTAAGTAGTAAGCTCCCCGTAAATCTAGTTTCATGTGAATGGTGGAATTTCTGACCTGAACAAGTAGTACCGGAATTAATGGGAGAGGATAGCGGTTCTTAATAGTCACCTTATTGACTGCTTTATAATCCACACAAGCCCTCAACTCCCCATTCTTCCTTGGTAAAAAGAAGTGTAGGGAAGACCCAGGCGACATGGAGTAGCGTATACAGTAGTGCAAAAAGTACAGCTGATGAATGGAATGCTGAATCAATCAAATATTCACTCCCAGTCACAGGTCTTGATTAAATCCATCGTTTTTTTGCACGCTGTGCCATTCCGGTTCAGACCAAGCCATAAACATATCAGTCTTGACCATGATCCCCATGGGAACAGTCCAGCCCAAACTGCCAGGCCACGTCCTCCCTGGACCAGTAACAAGCATCCTAGGACCGGTTTCAAGGTTTCACCCCTCATCAGCCAGGATAGCTTAAATCTGGTGGCGTAGCGAGCCCCGGACCCACATCTGGGCATACCCTTCCCACTTAGGTCAACAAATTCAAAAAGAACAGATGATAAACGGAATGCTGAATCAATAAAACATTCACCCCCAGTCATAGATCTGGGTTAAATACATCTTTTTTTGCATGCTACACCATTACAATTTTGACCCAGCCATGTTCAAATCGGTCTTGACCCTGTTCCCCATGGGAACAGTCCAGCCCGCACTGCCAGGCCAGGTCCTCCCTGGACCAGAAACAAGCATCCTAGGACCGGTTTTGGGGTTTCATAATTAGTAGTGTCATTTAAGCTTATAGAACTCCTGGATTACTCCTAATTTCAGGAACAAGCATGGAGCACTCCTGACTTGCCCCAGGAATTCAGGGGTAAGCTAGGTGCACCACATGGGCAATTCACAGGCATCTTTATGAATTAGGCCCCATCTATTTGGAGAGCCTTATATCAACTATGGATGTGCGCTTGCAGTGAACATTTTGTGACAGTTTACCCGCCCAGATCTCCTGGTAAGTGTTGTACCATGGTTTCAAGTTAGTTTTATCTTGCTCAGCTTTTTATTGGTTCTTATCGAAGACTGATTTACAACAGATTAAAGTTCATTTTAAAACAACAATTCCTAAAGGATATGTACGCATATTTTGTTTTAAATCTACCAGCTACAACTTGACTATTGTGTCACTGAGGCCAAAGCAGCTCATTTACCTCAATTTCTTGTGGAATTGGAATAAATGTTTGAATATGTGGTTGTTGTTGGAAAATCCAGAGGTCAGGAATTAAGGACACGGAAACGCAGAAAGGAGCAACAAGGTTTAATCACACGTCTGCTCATAATGAAGTCCAGTCAGTAATAATCAACCTCCCTTCACAATAATCCCAGCAAGATTCCACATCTCTTAAAACATAACATTCTTAACATGACACGAGTCAGTCACGAGCTGGGACAAAGAATAACGCTTGTGTCTGCTCGTGTCAACCTATAATGTTCCCAACACACCTTCCCCCCTTGCAATGAAAAAAATAATTAAAAAAATAAATAAATAAAAATGAGTAACAATAAATATAGAATTAATTAATGACAAAATCTTTGTACTTAATAGGAAGGCGATGGGTGCGCACAGTCCTAGAATTTCCAGAGCTGCAACTGGAAAAGGAATGATTCCCTTGGTCACTTTGTTGCCCAAGATCTAAAAATGCATTGCTGTCATGGTCTTCTTGAACAGAAGTAACACCTTTAAACAAAGAGATTCTGTTTAGATTCCAACCAGAACCACCATCAACTCTAACAGCATTCCTGAATATTTCAATTACTTTTATTTGGACTTGACCATATGGGAAAACCCTTATTAACACCTTCTTTTTTTATGCGAATTAGATCACCAACATTTATCATATGCTTAGTTGTAGAACCTATTTTTGATTTCATAGAATGTTTCATTCTGTTTTTATATAATTCAACTCTGCGTTGGACTGCCTCATAATCCACCCTTAAAAATCATTGAATTCACTTATATTTTTCTTCAACCACCAAGGAGGCAATTTGGTGCTAGGTTTGCGCCCTCTTAAAAGTTCAAAAGGACTGATCAAAGTGACAGAATTGGGAGAAACCCTATACACCAATAACATGGATTTAACTCATTACGCCAATTTAAACCACCCTTAATAGACAATTGAATAGCCTCTTTCACAACACAGTTGAAATGCTCAACCTGACCATTGGCCTCTGGGTGGAAAACAGCAATTCTCCTGCGAGTAATTCCACATTTCACCATAAAATCCTCCATCTCTTTGCTAACAAATTGGGGACCGTTATCAGTTAAAATTTCTTAGGGGATCCCTTTCCTGCAAAAAATGTCATCCAAGAACTCAATAACATCACGAGAAGTGACTTCCTTAACCATATTGACTTCAGGCCATTTGGAGTAGTAGTCTATAAGAACGATGCCAAAAGCTTTGTGCTTAGGTAAACTGCTAAACGGACCAATGATGTCTAAACCAAGTTTACGCCAGGGACCAAGAGGCATATCAATGGGATGAGGTACGGGACATAAGGCCACAGCAGATTTGTCACTATTTGAACAATGAATGCAAGAACGTACAAAATGGTCCACACAAGTGTCAATGCCGGGCCACCAAAAAGATTCTTTGATACGTCTCCTGGTGAAGGAAATCCCTAAATGCCCTTCATGAGCGATTCCAAGAATTGTATTTCTGAGAGAAAAGGGAGGTATAATTTTATCTCCCCTCAAAATTAAACCATTCTCAACAACAAGTTCTTCCTGAATTTAAAAAAAAACTCATAAAGTCCCCTGATAACTTCCTCTGTTCAGGCCAACCTTGTGCAAAACACTTCTTGACATTACACAATTCTAAATCCTCCATTTCCATAAGCCAAAAATCTTCTTGTAAATTTGGTTGTTCACCATACACTAGATTAATGTCACGCATGGTGAAAGCCACTTTACAATCTTCATCTTGGGCCTTGTCTGGAATTTTGGTAGGCGAAATCAATCTGGACATGCTGTCAGCGTGTACATTTGCTCTTCCTTGAACATACTCTATCTGAAACTGGAAAGACTGTAATCTAGAAGCCAGTCTTGCCAGTCGTGCCAACATAGTCCTGCCTCCACCTGGAGCCATTTAAAACACAAGAGGTTTATGGTCAGTTTCTATGATGAATTTTGTACCCCACAAAAAGGTCCTAAAATGTTCAGCTCCACAAACACACGGTAATAACTCCCTCTCTATAACAGAGTATTGTTTTTCTGCATCTCTCAATGCTCTTGAAGCATACGCAACAACCCACACTTTTTCATTATCTCTCTCTGTAAAAGAACACCAGCCAAACCGGTGCTACTAGCGTCTACCATGACAATGCATTTTATTCCACAAACAAAAGGCTTGGGGCATTCACAATGAACTCCTTCAATTTTTCAAATGCCTTAGTCATGTCATTAGTCCAAATAAATTTAGCTTTTTTTTAACAGACATCTTAAAGGGTCTACTTTAGAAGAAAAGTTTGTTCTAAACTTTGCGTAGAATTCAATGAGACCCAGAAAAGCTACAAGTTGTTCTTTGGAAATAGGTAGTGGAGCATTTACAATGCTTTCAATGTGGTTACGTTTAGGTTTGATCCCCATTCCACTAATAACATGCACAAGATACTCTACTACCTTTTCCTTGATTTTGCACTTATCAAGACGGAGAGTAAGCCCCTTTTTTGACAAAGCAGCAATAACACATTCTAGATTTGCATCATGTTCCTCATCATTTCTACCGTAAACAAGTATATCGTCTTGAAATACAATGGCACCATTTAGTCCCTCCAAAGTGTCTTTCATGAGTCTTTGAAACACTGAGGCAGCAATAGCAAGGCCAAAAGGCATGCGAAAATATCTGTAAAGACCTTCAGGAGTGAAGAAAGCGGTGATGTTTTTAGATTCCTCAGAAAGAACGACTTAGTGGTATGCACTAGCCAAATCAATACAAGAAAATACCTGTGCACCCGCTAGGGTGGAAACCATCTCATGACGATTGGGTAAGGGGTGGGCATCTACCCAAATGGCATTATTCACAATGGGAAGGTCCACACACCTAAGCTCACCTGAAGATTTAATGGAAAGAACGATGGGAGAAACCCAAGGAGATGACTCAATAGGTTATATAATATTTTTTTGGCATAAGTCTTTAAGCATATCTTTCAATTTGTTCCTGCATGTGAGAGGCACGTTCCTCACTTTAGGAACAACGTTGGCATGTAATTTGATGACATGTTCAAAACCTTGATACCGTCCTAGAGCCCCACTAAAAACATTAGGGAATTATTTCCTTAAATTATTGACAAATTGGGTATTCTCTTGGTTGGAAGAACCTTGGGACTCAACGACATAGACTGGAGGAGTAGCTCTGGGATCAAGGTTAATTCCTAATTGTTGTTGATGCGGCCACCCTAACAGTGATTGCCTGATCTTGCTACATAGATTTTCCCAAATGTATGACGACCAGAAAATAGTAAATTGGCACAAAAAAAACCAACTAGATCAATCTTGTGTCCTGTACAACCTCCAGGAGATACATCAGGTAGTGAAAGTATTTTCTTAAGTCACTTGTCATGAAAAACGCTTACAGAAATAATGGTGTACCATGCACAAGAATCTACAAGAAACTCTAGTTCAATGTTATCAACAGTAATAAAACACGAAGGAAATGTAGTACATTCTCCACCCTCACAAATGTTAATAACAGTTTTAACTTCTTACTCATTCTCATCAAATGGACTATCATTATCACATATGTCATGAATATAATTCACTCTTTTAGGAATTGATCTACAAAAATTCCCAAAATTACCCTTCTTGTTAAATTTTGAGCAAATTCTCCCTATTGCAGGACAGTTTTTACAGTCAGCTAGATGTCCGTTGCTTCCACATCTGTAGCAAAGTAGTTGAGAATTTTTTTTCTCATACTTGGAACTTCTGAATTTGCCATCAATTTTTGATGAATTGTCGTTTCTTTGTGAAAAAGATTTCCTTAGTCTATCAGACTCCTTAGAAACATCAAAAACATCATTTTTGTCATTCCCTCTAATTTCTTTCACAAATTTTTCAGTGTTCACTGGATTTGGCTATGTCAATGGCATTATTCAATGACATATCAGAAGTAGTCCAAAGACGTTCTTGAACTTTCTTGTTATTTGTCCTCATTAAAATTTGGTCTCTAAGAATTTGCTCATATGATATGTGCTCAAAATCTCATGTGACGGCTAATGACCTGAGGACCGATACAAAGTCTTCCACAGGTTCATCTGCTCGTTGTTTCTGTGAATAAAAGATAAACCTTTCCGTCACAATGCTCTTCTTTTTACCGTACAGCAAATTAAGTTGCGACGATGCATACTCATATACATTAGGATTACCTGGATTAAGAAGTGCAGGTAAGGTTTTTAATTATTTCAAGGCAATACCACCCAAGTAATGTTTTAAAAGATAAAGTTTTCCCTCAGGTTCACATTCCTCACCCTCCAAAACCTCGACATAGGCTAGAAAAACAGGTTCCCAGATCTCCCAGAGCATGGGAAGATCACCTGGTGACGATAGGAATGAAGGGGGGGGGGGGAACAATACCTGACATGGCAGGTTAAGCATTAACAATGGGTAATTTAGTAATAAAATAAGAAAGAATATAAAAAATGAAATAAATACATTTTATTATTGTAATACAATAATATATATATTAAAGAAGTACTGTATATATGTGTGTGTGGCACGCGGTGTGCGTGTCACCGATGGATGTCATAATTACCATAAAATCCTTGATGCGTATAAATCCTGATGCTGCCACACTTGTACAGCTCCTGTAGAAGAGGCAGTGTTGCTAAGATACAATACCAACCAAAATGGCGCTCACGCTGTGATACGTTGCATGATGACACTAATTAACGTAGCGTGCGTCAGATGGAATTGCTGCTGCAAAGGCTGACTCATCCGGAGTTCCAGGAAGATTCGAACGGAGTCACAGGTGACGAAACAGTAGAACTCCTGGTCAGTCAAAAGATGCAGCAAGATGCAGTAAGATTTTCTCTCTTCAAACAATGAAAAGAATAATAGAGAAGGCAATCCTTACGAAAAAAAACAATGAGAAATCCTCACGTATGGTGATCTCCAGAGATAAAGTGATCCTCACTCATTTAGTGATCCGAGGCAAGCCATAAAAAAAAAAAAGTTATGATTAAAAATGAATTCCTTAGAAATGAAAATTACGATGAAACGAATCCCGCTCGTCGCCAGTGTTGGAAGATCCATAGGACAGGAAAGTAAGGACACGAAAACGTAGAAAGGAGCAACGAGGTTTAATGTACACAAAGCGTAAGCAAAACCTCTTAGAAGACCTATATTACTTTTGACAAGGCAATAAATCCAACAAATGTCTCGTCTGGGACCCCCCGCTACGGCCATCACTTTTACATTTAAAAGTAGAATGAAACATTATTACTTTCTGGTCAAGAGCAAATTCTAAATACAAGACCAGCACCCTATGAGGAATTAATTATTACCAGTACCGGCTACCCGATTGTGTACTGATACTATCTAGAACATCATGGAATAATACTATTATTCATCCCAATAGCCACAGCAGATCCCACTCTTTAGCCTCAAGTGATGACCCATATCTCTTCTACTGCACACCTATGTGAATTGCATTAGAAAAGAAAAAAACTTATTGCCACTACTTTTTAAACTCTGTTCACTGATCGCCTGTATTAGTTTTGTTTGTTTCACCATCTTGGCCCTGAGGAAGGTGATTGTTTCACCGAAACATACGTAGGCCGTACATCCTAACAAGATCTGGATAATGTATCAAAGAATGATCAATGCCACACAGATCATCGTTTAAAACCGGTGGAATCCTCATTTTTATATCATCTGTGGAAAGTGTATCACCATCTGCACCTTTGGGTTATTATTCCATCCTACTTAGTGTGTTTGTATGCTTCTCTTTTTTTCTGTTTGTTTTAAACAATTATGAATGTGGTTGTATGACTGGTATGTGTGAAAGGTTGCATGTTATCAAGATGTACTAGCGATAGGGGCAAATTTTCTCTTCAAAAAATCTTCTTTATACTGCACTTTATCTAACTGCATTATTAGCAATCTATTCAATGTATTAGGATTATTTATGACTTTTTGTATGTGATGTTGTATGATATAATGTATATTTGTATAAACCTTTAAAAAGTAAAATGATATAAAAAAAAGACTAAAGAAATGGAAAATAAAATAATGGTTTTGTAATACCTAAAAGTCTTGTCTATCTATATCATCCCTGTATACGAAAACATTTGTTGGCATTATTGCCTTGTCAAAAGTAATATAGGTCTTCTAAGAGGTTTTGCTTACGCTTTGTGTACTTTTATCTCCCTCCTCTTGGCCTACAACTAACTGGGAGAGCTCTTTTCTCATAACTTGTTGCAACAAGGTTTAATCACACGTCTATTTGTAATGAAGTCCAGACAGTAATAATCAACCTCCCATCCCAACAATCCCAGCAAGATTCCACATCTCTAAAAACATAACATTCTTAACATAACACGAGTCAGTCACGACCTGGGACAAAGAATCACGCTCGTGTCAACCTATAATGTTCCCAACAGTTGTGTCTTTTTTTGTCATTTCGGGACATTGCTGAGAGGGTCATGAATAGAACATTTTCTACATACATGTAAACTCATCCTTGCTTTGACATGAACACCACTAGTATGACGTCTACCTTAAATATTCTAATTATTCATAAATGAAACAATTCACCGAACTTTCTTTCCTGCCAAGTGTGTATCTCTTTCTGGATGCCATCCCTGGTCAGAAGCAGTCATCTGAAATTACCACAGGAACCCAGAAGCCTTGCAAGCAAACATTTGGTCAAAGCCGAAAATTGTCATATAACTATGCTGAACAATTTTTTCAGCAGATATCCCAATATCCTTTAGAACAACTGAACAACACGGTCTATGACACAGGCCACTTACTCCAACTCTACTTTTCTGATACTCACTGACCATCAGAAAGAACTAATGGCGCAATCTACACACAGCGTTAAACATATCACTTTTGTTTATACCATTGCAGGCACGGTGCGTCCATGCGGGCGTCGGGCATAGCCCCCCCACCCGCAGCTCCCTCCGCGTTTGAACTTAAGTAAACGGAATCAGTTTACTTAAGTTCAAAGACGCCGAGGGAGAACTAGTCAGCATGACGTCGGACCGCCTGACTGACATGACCGTCACCAGGGGCAGCAGCACAAAACAAGTGCGCATGAGTGGGCACGGAGGGGAAATTTTCGCACCGTGCCCACTCATGCGCACTTGTGTTTTTTCCCCTTTTTGCGCATGCCCATTAGGAGCCCCTCGGCCTCCTAACGGGCGTGCTGCGGGAGAAAATTAGCCATGCCCTAAGCCTCGCCTGGCGCTGCTGGCAGTGCCAGGATTGGCTGAGGGGGGTCACTCCAGGGCCGTTCGTGAACAAGGCGCCAAGGGGAGCAGCAGAGGTGGCACGGACCGGCGGAGGTAAGTTTTCCTTTTCTTTTTTATTTATAATATATTTAATTCCCTGCCCCCCCCCCCGCGGGACCCCCCCTCGCCGTGCGAGCCACGACGGTTTATTCCCTACCCGTGAGCCCCCTCCCCCTTCCCTCTCTCGAGCATGCCGGCCGCTGCTGCTGTATACTACAAGTCAATAATGTTGTTTATGCCAATTAATGAACATATTTGAAGACACCTCGCTCTCAGGGCTGTGAGCCACAGCCTGCGGGCTTCCACGGGCGGAAAGCCCATAGTAAGTATTTGGAAAATATTTCTGTTACGGCTGGTAGAGGTACTTATGCTGCATAAAGCGCCCACTGTGCAGGGACCCTCCTCGAAGCGCTGCCTGGCAGCTTGAGCCGATTCCGCTCCCGGCCGCGGCTGGTTAATGTCTGCAAACGTCATAAGATTTGAGGCGACACAGAGAGGGGAATCCCTTCATCAAAATCGCCTTTGATGGCTACCAGTCAATGTAATTTGCAGTGGTAAACTTTACATGAGTTTCTTGTGGGGACCATTCACCTATGAGGGATAGTGAGAGGCTGCAGCCTTCACTCCAGGGGATGAATGAGGCACCGGGGAAAACTGGCGGAGCACTGCAGGCAGCCAGAATGAAAGACAGCAGATAGCATCATTTATATTTAAGAGTACTTTTATTATGGCACAATATGCCTCATGAAGATAGCCGCTCTATTTGAGCAGAACAGAGCTTTATGTTTAAGTGTCTTTGATTACTGGCTCTTTTGGTTTGTGATCTGTCGATGATGCTCAATGTCATTATTCCATTCTTTTCTCCTTCCTCTCCTTCACCCTCCCCTTTTCTTGTGTTTCCATTGCGTTGCTCAACACTTTCAAATGTCACCAGCCACCAATGTAGTACACACCTTCACAAGCTCACAAGAAATTTGTCTAAAATGCTTTAAAAGATTCTAAAACATACCCCCAAGTCATAAAATCATCTAATTGTATCCATTTCAAATCACTGCTGCTGACACATTCTGTTTTAAAAGGCATCTCTTTTCAAAGATTTCGGACCACGGACTCTCCAGGCGACCCACAGACGGGAGCCGCAGAGATACATGGATATTACATCACCCCCAAATTTGTATCTTTAAAGTTGACATGTATACTCTTGCTATGAAATTTGAAGTATGTTTTTAATATTTTCAATGGCGAATGGGATTTCCTACTTTATGTTTCGTGTACAGTAGTGACCTACTGTGTTTCTGTGTGCATGATTTTTACAAAAGTCAAACCAATTAGATTCACCGACGCCTATTTATATTACAATGTTTCAGTGCTTTACATAACTCTCCTTAGTGCACTCAGAGGCCAGAGAATATAGACACATTTTACTTCCCCCAGCGGGCTGACGACTGGCGGACAGCTGTCAAACAACCCGGAAGTGACGGGACTTCACCTCAAGTCTCTGCGAATCACCAGGAAAACATCCGTTAGTCGCGTCACGTGGCATTGAGCCAGTTTTTTTGCCATGAAAACGCCGCTTCTCGAGGGAACCTCCGCTGATGGTCCGTCGGGGGTTAAAGACTCACCTGAAAAGGTTAATAGAAAGGTCGAGAGCGGCCAGGCGCTCGAGGGAGCAGTGTGCGCCGGACCAGAGGATGTGCACGCTCTGGAAACTTTCGTCGCTGGGGCTCTTCAGATTAGGTAAACCGTAAACGCATTTAGAATAAGGCAGCTTACCATTGTACTTTATGCATCTCAGAAAGTTAATTGTGAAAAGACAGCGCGAGGCTAACTAGTGTTAGAGACTGGGTTTGAGATTCACCTGCTAGTTAGTGTGTGCTCACGTGGACTTCGTCAGGTATTCCCCTATATACAATGTTACACCCATGCGCACAACACCCATTAGGCTAAAAGGGCTTTAGTATCGTGTCTCTCAGCCGGGGTGCTGCAGTTGGAGCTGTTGTGGCATTCGCTAGGCAGTGTCTAGAGTCGTATCTCGGACACACCCGTATCTCAGACACACCCGTTTAGTTCTATAAATGACCACGTAAATGACTTATCTGAACTGGTTGACAAGCCATTGTTATTTTCACTGGCTTCAGTACCCCCTCCCTGGGCCACCCACTGCCTGTTCCTTACATTTGTGTTTTATTTTTACATTGTCACTATTCCGAAACAATAATACAGCCCATTTATTGTTTAAACAGTCTGTAAAGGCCTTGCCTTGACACTAAATAAAGTGGTATATATTCATTTGTAACATGAATTGTTAGTCATGGATGATTAACGCAGCTCTCAAACACACTTAAAAGTGCTTTTTATTTATATGTGCTCTTTGAAGCATGCACAGATAAGTGCTAAAAATACCAGCTTTAGGTAAATTCCGGCAGTGCTGGTAGAAATCCAATCAGCTCCCAGCCCTGATCAGGAAACTGAAAGTTTGCTGCAGGATCAGCACATTATTTTTTGCTTCACCCTCCATCCCTGATTGATGCCATAATAGCAAAAGTTTAGCTTATATCCATCAATGCAGCTCACTCCTCATTCTCACTGTTCACCCTTCACACTCATCCTCACTCACGAGGTTACACTGCGCTCTCACTGCACACTCATGCCATTCACCCTTATCCTAATCTGCACTCACATGAGCACACCACTCAGCCTGCACACACATGACGCTCCACTGACTTGTCCCTTTTACCACTGACCCTGCACCCACAGCGACCATACTGCACTCACGCTTTTGCCTTGCACTCACATCATTCATCCTCCCCTTACACCACTCACCATGCACTTATGCTTTCCCCCCTGCACTTACACGAGCACACTACTCACTCTGCACTCATGTGACACTTAACTCACCTGTCACTCCCACTACTCCCTCTGTAATCCCACTCAAACAAGGACATCACTCACCCATGCATTCATTCCTCCCACTCTGCACTTTCACCCACACCCAAGCTCATATCTCACATCACTCACCCTGAAGGCACACCTCTCACCCTACTCACACAGTGTCTTATTGCACACTGGGCACTTACATAGGCACTCCTGTCACTCGCACAGCTCACCCTTCACTCACATGGGTACAGCACCACGTAAACAAGCACAGCACTCACCCTGGATTTACACGACTCACCCTGCACTCACAGAAACAAACCTCTCAACCTACCTTTATACAGGCATTCTGGTAATCCTGTGTGCACACAGAGACAATAGTCTGCCGGAACTCATAGGGACACACCACTAACTCCTCTCACCATGCACTCACCAGTCACTCTCACCAATCGCCCTTCACTCGCAGCTAACCCTGCACCACACACAGGAACACTACTCACTCCTCTCACTTAACACTCGCATGGTCCCTCCTCTTGCATTGCATTCATGCAGCTCACCCGACACTCACATCAGTAAAGTTTTCACCCTACACTGGAACCACACACGCTGCACTCATTCACACTGTTCACCATCACCCAACACTTACATGAGCACACCTCTTACTCTGCGCAAATGAAAAATTACACAACTCTCATGAATATATACATATTTCTACAAAGGCACCCACAGAATACCTGCTCTTTACATAGTACTAGATGCCTACTAACTTCCAGCTGCAATACTGGGGCAGGTGCAAGAGGGGAGAGTGAACAGAGAATGTGGGCTGGCACAAGGAGGGAGATTAGGACTAAAGCTATTGGGTATGGTGCTGGATTGAGGATTGTGTGACACCTTCAGCCATTCCTGGATTTCCATTCATCGCAATACTTCATTCTGAGACATGTTTTTTTTTTAAACATTTTAAGTTGGTTCTCGAAATACCCTAAATGCAAAGTGTTACTGGATAAAATCCATGATTGCCGAAGAAGTCAAGCATTTTATAAAATCAGCTGAATGCTGTGATATTACATGCTAGAACATTGATTAGTTCATTTCAAATACTGCAACTGCTTGATCCACATGGGAAACCAAAGCAAGCCCTGTCAGCTATTTTAAGTAATTGCACTTTTCATTCACATCATATTTGTAACAAACATCGACAAGGCAATATATTATTTGTGAATAGCGTATATAGAATATGTTTTTATTAAGCTTCACTAAAAGGAAAGGTAGGTATAGCAGAAGAAGCAAGGCAATCTTTACTGACACAATAAAAGCAGATTGATTAATGGAAGTGTGAGTGACAGCGTGCCTGTATATGAGCGTGACAGAGTACAAATGTATGGAAAGAGAGCAAGAGATTAAGGGGCACATACATCAATGTAGGCTTTTACGATTCCTTATTTGCTATTATTAAGGAATCGGAATTAAGGAATTGCAAAAGCCTATGCATGTAGGAATCGCCATAAAATTTGTGATTCCCAAACATTACTTAAATGTGAGTCACAAATTGCGAGTCCCAATTAAGGAATGCCTTCCCACTCATTCCTGTGGGCCTACTGGCCTATAGGAATGAATGGGAAATTGCATGCACAATTTGCGCATGCAATTTCAAGGGTGCAAGGGTGTCCAGCAAGGGTGTCAAAAGGACACCCTGTTCCACCCCACTGAAATTGATCTGTGCACACATGTTGCGCACACACATGCCCAAAGCATGTGTGTGCGTAACCTACAACTTTGAAAAATGCACTTTAGTGCATTTTTCAAAGTTTTTGCAAATTACCATCAAGTTCAAATTCATGGCAATTTGCGACCCCTATTAGCGAAATCGCTATTTGCGATTTCATCATGCATTGCATGTAAGAAATCGCAATTTGCGATTCCTTAAATGCAATCGCAATTTAACAAATCGCAATAAATTGCAAATTTTTAAATTGCGAGAGCCATAAAGTTTGATACATTGCAGAAGTCCTGTTATTTGCGTGCGCAAACGGCTGATTTGTGTGAATTGCACCGTTTGCGCTTGCAAAAAAGGTTGATGCATGTGCCTGATAGTGAGAATGTGTGTGTGAGAGTGTATGTGTGTTATACGTGCAAGTGTGCTGCTGGTCTGGCATACTGGATGTTATTCTTGCCTTATGGACAAGGGCACTAATAGCATATGAATGGGAGGTGTTACCTATGGCAAACTGCTGGCCCTAACATTCTTCTATTAAAACACCATCATTGGCTGTGGGGACTTGAACTGTCTAACTGAGAAAGCTCCGAGCCCAGTTATACCAGTAGCACGGATACCGACCACTCACCACCAAACCCGGCTGAAGGCCCTGACATAATTCACTTAATTCTTAGCATATGGGATGGATCCATAATAACATTTTGTAACTGGTATTTGTGGTAACTCTTGTCATAAGATTTACTCTACTGATTTCATGGGGGGTGTCAATGGCAGAATGCTGCCCCTTATTATACCGGAGGGAATATTTAGAGGTACCCATACCTGTGGCTGAAGTATCCATGGTAAATTTCTGGCACAGTAATATTGAATGTACTCCTTTGCTTAAGGGGCTCACCCATGAAAAAAGGATGACCTTGGTATAGTGGAAGTAATTTCTGACTTTAGACATGTGGAAAAAAAAGAGATGTACTCCAAGGAAAGGACAGGCTTCTCCGGTGCACCATGAAAGCACTGGAATATTTCAAGATTCCCATATAAGGGTTTGTGTCATTTTAGCCAACTTGATCCCAAAAGTATCAAAAATTCTCAGGAGAGAATTCTACTCTTTCTTAAATCATCTACAAGAGGTCTGCTAACCTGTTTTGCTTGCCAGAATTGGGGGGGGGGGGGAAGTATCATACCCCACCACTTACATAGATATTTGTCCTTGTATAATGGCTATGAGGTTAGTTCTGATCAATTTCTGGAAATGCTTTTTCTGCCCCATTGCTGGGAGCAGGATTGGCTTTAGGGTAGTGCGTCGACATTGGTGGGGGTGCTGTGTTTTAAAAATAAGTTTTGGTGTAAAAGCACATGCATTTCACTGTGCATCAGCCAGTTTACAGGCAGCAATACAAATGTCAAGATTACTCTAGTGATTAATGTTCCTACTGGTGAGAGTTCAGAATTTTGTCTAGTGACAGTTTTGGCTCACTGTAAAGAAGCGCAGAGGGTTAATGTGCCTGTGGAAAGAACGTGTACCATGCAGATCACAGAACTGAATGTGAGTGAACTTTGAGTAGCACTATAAAAAAATTAAATGTACGTCAGAGAGTGAGGTTATGGAAAGATGAGGTGCACTGTTGGAAAGTGGTAGTGGGGGAATTCATGGAGGCGGAGGTCATCGGGGTGGGTGCCCCAAAAAGATTGTCGCACTGGGAGCCAACAGTGCTAGAGCCAGCCCTGGCTGGGAGCCTTAGACTCCTTCCTGAAGTTCGGGTCAAGTTGCACCCCAGGTTACACCATCATCACCGATCCCACCAAGCACTGAAATCTTTGGTGGGTAGCTCTTTCATATTGAAGATCGATTTGTGTTTGCAAACATGAAGAATACAAAATGAATCTCTAGTGCAAAATTAAATACATTTTAAAAGTTGTGACATTTTTGCTGCAAAATCATATTAAAATCATTTTTTTTTATAGGTGAAGTAGCTCAATGTGTAGAAACATGGACAAAGGTTCTCACTTTCCTACGATTACCCAAAAAGGGTAAAAATATAAAATGTTTCCATAAATATTTATTTTTGATTGTCACTGTCAAGCCAGATATACAAAGCAGAAGAAAGGAAAGTCACTTTTTGTTCTTTAAACAGCGGCTTTAATTATGCTCTTTGACTTGACTTCCCTTTTCCCTGTGTTGCTGGTTCTGGCAGCAGGCATTGCTACATCAGAACTCACCTGTAATTAGTTATTACAGTTCACCGGATACCTTACTTCTTTATATTAAGCAACTGGGTGCATCACAGGTCACCTATTATAATGAAGTTAAAGATGGTTTTATACATTGAATGTATGACAGAGGCGTTGCGAACACTCATTCCTGACCTAAGAGGCAAGTTCCAGGTTAACACCTAGCCGCACCCGCTCCGCGGGTGCCGCGTCGCACGGGAGTGCGCAGACCATCTTAAAACCGGCAACAGGAGCAGAAAGGCGGAGGAAGGGTGAGTGGCTCGGCGGGGCTGCGAGCGTGCGGGGACTCCAGTGACCAGGAGTCCCTGCGAGACCACGGAGACAGCATCCGGTCCGCTCTCCCCGCTGGCCCGCCCCCCGCCTTCCTTGAGAGTCATAAGGCGACTCCTTCTATCACCTGTGGGGCATTCCTTGTTTGACAGAGGCGTTGCGAACACTCATTCCAGACCTAAGAGGCAAGTTCCAGGTTAACACCTAGCCGCACCCGCTCCGCGGGTGCCGCGTCGCACGGGAGTGCGCAGACCATCCTAAAACCGGCAACAGGAGCAGGAAGGCGGAGGAAGGGTGAGTGGCTCGGCGGGGCTGCGAGCGTGCGGGGACTCCAGTGACCAGGAGTCCCTGCGAGACCACGGAGACAGCATCCGGTCCGTTCTCCCCGCTGGCCCGCCCCCCGCCTTTCACGTCCCCTATATAACACCTTCTGACTCCCGCAGCGCGGGACGCAGCTCGGGGCGAAGACCGGGCTAGGAGCGGGCCGTTTGAGGCTGTTCGAGGTCTGAGAGGACTGGACTGGGCCACCCCTTTTCGCCATTTTTTGTCGCTCCCTACTACGCCCAATTGTAGATAATTTGTCTCTATTGCTATCCCACTCTGTCTCCTAGATTTGCGAACACTCTTCTGTTCTAAAGACATGAGTACCAGGGTAACACGGAGTAAGGCTTCCAAGGGTGGTCCGCAGATTAGCGGCCCTATGGACGACTTTATGACCCGTACAAATATAGCTATCGACCAAGAAATATCTAAACTCCAAACCAGGGTCTCTTTAGAACTAGTAGCTGCTAGAAGACTGTCCCAAGTCATTGCACTCTCAAAAAAATCTTCCCTAGGCCACATAGCTGCTTCGGTTACTCCGGAGCGTCCTGCCGTTCCCCATTGTGTAGTTACACAGGCTGATGTCCATCAGACCCCGATCCGTTCCATCTTCCCTAAGCCGGCAGAGCATCCCCATAACGCAGATGAAGCCAATATACCCGCTGCTTCTCGCGTTCAGAATTCAATTCCTAACCCACTACCCCTGGCATCCCCGAACACCATTGTTGGTAAACTACCCAAAAGAAAGCGCCGCTCTCGTTCTGCCTACTCCCGTAAGAAGGCGAAAATTGCGGTTGCACAACAATTGTCATTGTCAAGTGTACCACCACCTAACGCAATAGTTGAACAAATCCAAAAGACGCAGCCACTAAAAGAGGGAGGGAGAGAGGGGTTTGCTGCTGCTCTTCCTACAACTACCTTTAAGGATGAGGGGTTACAGGCAGAGGGGTTGGGTAAGAATGATAAGGTGTTCATAGACCTGGTTTGGGAAACCTTAAAAAAGCTCCTTTCCCCCCTTGACCTGAGACTCTCACGGATTGAAAACAACTTGCTCGAGATGGAAAAGAGCATTATTGCCCTGGCCACTCTCGGCTTGAGAAGTCTCGAAAACCAGGGCCTTCCTGCAGCCGATTCAACACCGTTAGCCCCCATTCCTCAAGTTCAGCAACTCCCCCTCCCAGTACCAGCCTTTACACGGCCGGTTCCCAAACCGAGGAGCGTGGCTGTGGATCAAATTCCCGCTTCCACTAAACCTAAGGCTCCTCAACGGTCTTCCACACCGCCAACAGAAAACTTTAATCTTGGCATGCACCCTAAGCCCAACCCCAGTGAGGCCCAGGACCCTCCTGTAAGGGATAATTTTAGAGGGGGGTACATTGATCTTCCCCCAGAGGCCAATGATTATGTGGTTGTGCTGACGGGTGTCCCCCAGATCGACATTGGCCAACACGAGAATCATTGGTCCCTGAAAAACAAGATGATGTATTGGCTCAACGTAAACAGACCAATCCCTAATGGCCGGAGAAGCAGAGTCCTGAAGGTTCGAAGAACTTCCTGGGTGGGTCCAACAAAGAAAACCAGTCCTGGGGACTGTATAGTGGTGACCTTTGAGGATCCACATACGGCACAGCACATCTGCTCCTGGCCTAGTAATGAAGGGTCTTCTGTTATACCTAGGCCACTGTCCTTTTTCTACCCCCCCGTCCCAGGCCAAGGCACACCCAGTCGGATGACTGGACACTGGTACAACACCATCCACGAAAGAGCCATTCCAACAATTATAATCAATTTCCCCAACATTGGAATGGCCTGCCAACCTCAAATAGATTTGGTGGACTGTAGGAGGTGGATTGACTCTCTAGGCAACCTGCTCAACATCAACTGGGAAAAGTATTACCATCATCACCACTAGGGCTAATGGATCCTCCAACCTTTGACCCCCCAGTAGGGATCTCAAATAGCTTGGTTATTGACGGGGGCTGTGGGTTCCAAACACTTTACACCCGCAAGGATTGGAAGACCGGTTGGATCCACCCTGTATGATTTCCCGACCACAGACCCAAACTGTTGTAGCAGAGAGGAAGCTGATCGGGGCAGTTATGGCTCCTAACCACCAGCGGGATGAGCCACCCTTAAGGATGTCTAGAGGGGTTGTGACTAACTCCCGTTCACTTACTCATCCATCCAACCAGTCTACCCCGGGTGTGCCCATCCATCCAACCAGTCTACCCCGGGTGTGCCGCCGATAAAGATCCTAAGCTGGAACGTGGCAGGGCTCGCCCGCAATTTTGATAATCCTGAATGGAATGCTTTTTTAGAACCCTACAACATCTGCCTCCTACAGGAAATTTGGTGCCAAGATCCCAGACACAGAGTAGGTTTTTCAACCTACTTTGTTCCAGCTGTCCAACAACATGGTTCCAAAGGTCGCCCGTCTGGTGGTCTTCTCATTTGGGTCAGCATTGCGCTAGGTTTGAGTGTTACCCAAAGGTTCACTAAATCTCCTGATCTTCAGTGGATAACAATACATCGCAAAGGAGAAAGGAATTTAGAAGTATTCAACATCTATTTGAGGGGTGCTAGTGGTGGGGCATCACGTCTAACCTCAACAGGCCTAAACAGCGACTTAGCTACCTGTAATATTGACTCCTATGTACTTCTTGCAGGCGACTTTAATTGCTGCTTTGAGCCATTGGCCAGGGAAGACATTTTGGACACTTTTGAGGAAGACTCAAGGAGAGGTATCCCTATCCTGACCCTAGATCCGATTCCTAAATGGACACAAAGCGCGATCGACATTAATGCCCTTTGTCTGGAACACAAACTGAGACCAGCAAATGGTCGCTCTAAATCGGATTCTATGGGCGCCCATACATACAACAGGATGGGCCACTCCTCCAGAATCGACTTCATCATGCTCAATTTTAATCTCTGGCCTTTTCACCAAGACATGGAGGTTATAGTGTCTTGCGACAGTGACCACAATCCCCTCTCCCTAACCATAAATTCTCCTTGGCAGGATGGGAAGCCAGCCATGTCTGATCATAAGTGGAAAACATCCCACAAAATTGTCCCTTCAAACTGTGGCAGACGCCTAAAGTGGACAAAAGTATCAGCGGACGAAGCAAGGATGGCTCAAGCCGGCTCCATCTTGTTAGGGGTAGAACCTAGGCTTGATGCCCTGAGCCCCACCAGCAAAAAGACCTTACCACTATTTACAGAGACCATAGTGGCTTTGAGTGACTTGTTTATTAATCCCCAATCGAGTACCAGGGTGGGTTCGAAAGGTGCTCGCAGGGCTAGAGATAAGTGGTACTCCGCCAAATGTCGAGCTGCGAAGGGGGAACTCATTTCTGCAGTAAAGAACAAAGATCCAGTTAGAATAAGATCTATGAGGAAACTCTACAAAAAAACTGTAGCGGAGGCAAAGGAGGCTTACGATCTAAACTTTTGGCAGAAGCTAGTAGAGGCGAGTACTAGGAAAGACGCCAAAGGGTTTTGGGATCTGCTAAGAGCCAGGGATAAGCCTCTAGATCAACAGATAACATGCAATATCCCTGGTGATGTCTGGCTTGCCCACTTCTCTAAGTTATACTCTGCTCCTCTGGGGGCATCCTATCCAAATCTGGCTCCTTTGCTCAACCCTATAGTTGACCTTCCATGCAACGACGGTCTATTTACTAGTCAGGAAGTAGAAAGGGCAATTAAGTGCATTGTACCTAATAAGGCTGCAGGCCCTGATGGGATCCTGGGCGATTTGCTTAAGACCTATCCAGCACCATGGAGTAGATTAATCGCTTCCCTCCTAAATGAGGTCTTGTTGGGTGGCTCTTTCCCTGATTCTTGGAGGGGCGCTGAAGTGGTCCCTATCTATAAGAAAGGCTGTAGGGACGATCCAGCAAATTATCGCCCTATTAGTTTGCTGGACTCGACGCAAAAGGTTGCGGGCAAAGTGGTATTGGGCAGGATCCTGCAGTGGGCAGAAGAAAATCGGATTTTGTCAGATTTTCAAGCTGGCTTTAGAACGGGGACAGGTACCATCGAGCAGACATTTCGCCTTCTAATGATTTATTGGAAAGTGGTGGTACTGGGAGGGGGCAGTTTGTATTTAGTCTTTATAGACCTGCGAACAGCCTTCGACCTGGTCCCACGAGTACTACTATGGAATGTCCTCAATGGGTTAGGTTTACCGCCATATCTGTTGGCCTTGCTCATAAAATTCCATGATAGCAATTTTGCCCAAATTAGATGGGGCACCCAGGGGGAAAAAACATCTCGTATCCCGGTAAATAGGGGCGTCCGCCAGGGATGTGTGCTTGCCCCCACTCTGTTTTCTCTCTACGTTAACGGAGTGGTGGAGCACCTCCTTCAACATCCATCGGATGCACCCTCCCTGGCAGGAAAGAAAATCCCGACACTCCTATTTGCGGATGATACCCTCCTAATTTCTAAATCACCAGTGGGCATTCAAAAATTGCTTTCTAGTTTCAAGGCCTTCTGCGACACCAAGGGTCTGGCTATAAACATAGGTAAGACCAAATTTCTTGTCCATAACCCTCCCAAGAAATTTGCTGCCCCCCCCGTTCTAGACTCTGTCCCTCTCGAAAGAGTAAAAGAATTCGACTACTTGGGCATACGTCTTTGCGACTCTATGAGCTGGAAGGCACACCATCAAAAGGTGTTTCTGGCTCATAAGAGGGTAGCAGGAGCCCTGCTCAAAAACAGCGTGCCTCATCCTTAAAACCTATTGGGGCACTTCTAGACATCTACAGGGCAAGGGTTGTGAGCGCAGCATTATACGGCGCAGAACTGTGGGGTATACAGAGAGTTGACACCTTGGCCTCCCTCGATAACAATTTTCACAAAGATCTTTTGAGGCTACCCCACAGCACCCCCACAATCCCCCTTTTGCTAGATGCGGGCTCCCGCGCAATATGTGAGCAAGCAAGATTACGCCCCCTTTTATTATGGTCCAGAATATGGAACGTCCCCGAACTCTGCAGCTATGCAGATGCCCTAAACGATCTTCTGTCCCTTCCGGGTTGCTATAAGGTTACCTGGCTTAGGGAGGTCAAGTGCCTTCTTTATAAACTGGGTCTAGGCGATGCCTGGGACAACAAAACAGCACCCTCAAAACAACTTTTAAAGAAGGCCTATTGGTCATGGGTGGACAACGAGAGAATGTGCAACTCAAATCATTGTAAGTCTGTCGCCCAGTTTCTGCTAGTCAAAGAGCTACCTTACAGGGAACCCTATTTGGATTTAATCCATAACTCAAGCGACAGATCACTGTACATCAAATTTAGGGTGGGGGTACTCCCCTTAGACCAGTTTACCTCCACCTGGAACCCACCCTTGCAAACTGTACCATACTGTCCTTTCTGTGACTTGAGGGTCGAGTCTGTTGCGCACTTGCTGTTCGAGTGCAACGCTTATGCATTGCCTAGAAGGATGTGGATGAAGCCCCTATGCAGGAGCCTGGGAACGAGATCACACTTGGAAGCCCTACGCATATTGCGCACAGATGCAAGACACTTTTTTGCCTGCTGTATGGCAAAATTTTTAGGTTGGGCTTGGCGTATAGGAACTGCAAAAAAGTTGTTGATTCAGTAATATGTTCTTTTCCTGTTTTGCCCTTTCTCAAATCAATGATTGTTTTTAATTTTACATGCTGATTATGTCGGTCATTGTACTGAGCGTGTTAAAGTATGCTTTTTTTAACTGATGTAATGTGTCGCTTTTATGATATGTTTTTATATCGAAATAAAGCTTACTTACTTACATTGAATGTAGAATCCCACGTACTATATGCCGCGTACTACCCCCATGTGGTGCACTGAAATGCCTGTATGGGTAGCTCACTACACTGTGTACGGTGCATGGTGGGATGTGTGATTTCTTTGTTGTGATCCTATATGGAAATTTTTTCCTTGTCATGCATGATGACCACCAACGTGCACATTTAGGAAAGTAGGATCTGCTTTCATGGTTACCTCCCACTTTTTGCCGGTGTCAACTTGTTTTTGACTGTAGTCTGCTGGCATTCTGCTAAGCAGGACCCCAGCAACTGTGCTTTCTCCCCTAAATTGGCTCTAGTAAGTACTTTGGTAAATCCAGAATTGGCTACTGGTGTACACTTATAAGTCCCTAGTAAATGGTACTGAGGTACCCAGGGAATAGGTATACCAGGGGTCTCCCATGGGCTGCAGCATGTATTGTGCCACCCATGGGAGTCCACTTAAACTTTGAATTTGAATTTGAAAGATATTTATATAGCACATGGCTACCCAGAGGCTTCCCCGCACTGACGGTAAGAGCTGTGATGCAAGACAGAAGGCTCCCTAATGGCTGGATGGAAAAAGCCAGGTCTTCAACCTCTTCCTGAACATTAGTTTGTTGTGCTGTCCTCTGATATCCAGCGAGAGAGCATTCCACAGCTTTGGCACCAGGTGGGAGAAAGATCTGCCTCCGCCTCTGGTCTTTTGAATTCTAGTGGTGCTGAAGAGGTGTAATTGCGATGACCTTAGAGATATCGACGGGGCATAAACCGCGATCAGGGATTTGGGATCAGTTATTTACTGCCCTGTGGACTGTGCAGAGGACTTTACATTTCACCCTTGAAGCTACTGGCAGCCAGTGGAGTACTTTTAGGGATTCTCTCACTGGCGCTTGTCTATGGAGTTTGAGCAAGAGCCTGGTCGCCGCGTTCTGCACAGTCTGGTGCCTCTTGATCACATACTTAGGGAAACCCAAGTAAAGGGAGTTCCTATAATCAAGGCGGGAGACTATTAAGGACTGTATGACGGTTTTCCTGAGATGCTCCAGGATGAGTTCTAGTATCTTTCAGTGCGTCCCCAGGAGCCCAAAGCATATGCCTGACAGTTTGTTTGCTTGTACGTTCATAGAGAGTGCATTGTCGAGCCACATACCTGGTGTAAAGGCTCCGAATGTGGTTTCCTCAGGAGAGCCAGGAGCCGACGATAACCCCAACCCTTCCCCCCCCCTACACCACCTGTGCCTATCAAACTCTAGGACACAAGGGTGATATGGAGGGAAAGGAGGGAACAAAACGAGGAAAGTAGGGGGAGACAAAACACTGGAATCTTCGGACACTGCTCTCTTCTGCTTCTGTCATGAGGGTGAAGCTACAAGGAATAATGGATTAATACAGCAACAGTCACCCCACAATCCCCCAATATCCATACATAAACCACCTTTTACCTGAGAGCACAAAAGTGTGTCCATCAACGCAAATAGGAACTCGTCTGGAAACTCATATGTGACCATGGAACTATTGACATCCAATATGACCTAGATTTGAGGGATGTGAGATATTACCTCTGGTTAAGACTTTGTTATATACCAATATAGTAGCCAGAGTGTAATTCTTACCTAACTAGAAACATCTCTGGGCGAAAGGTTTTGTAGTGTAAAAGAGGTCAGGATCACATAAGTAGTATCCGAATTACATACATCAACACCAATAGACTTTATAGTAAGAACACAATGTAAATAGAGTGCGCTACAAGCGCTTTACCGGTTCTTCTTGTCTCTGTACTGTGATGAATGCCAGAATCCAGGAAGTCCAGAAAACAAACAAACAATAAGGATAATAAAGGGGAGAAAGGGATATCGCTTGGCGAACCACAAAGCCCACAATGCCACGCAACACTCCTCACCACTGTATCCGCAAATACCGGCCGTTCGGCGGGACCATAGTCCGGCCCAATGACGAGTCCGCAAGAAACCGGGCGAAGAACACTACAGTGACACCGGGGATAAGACAGCCGGCGCAGAGTGCGGGGACAACTAAGAAGTAACACCCAAGTTAACAATGGACATTTGGGACTGCCAAAATTGCCTCAGAATCCTTCCGTGTGACCCAGTGGAGAGTGTGATGCCGGACGACTCTCGGCGGGTGGATATCAGGAAGGGAATGAGCTTCACCAAAAAATCAGGAAAGCGGCATCGACTTTCAGAAAATAGCCGCTAGTAAGCCCGGGTAAGAGGTATGGCTAGTAATAACGTAAACCCCGAGTCAGGACAAAGCAAAATAAACCAGATGCACGGCAATAGGAAGCCGAGCTTCGAATCAAAGGACGAGCGCCCAAGATGAGACGAGGGCGAGTAAACGGAAGGGGCCCAGCGGAAGCGTCAACTCGGAGGAGAAGAACTAGAGCGCTGAGCGCCTGGGAAGCGAGCTTAAGTTCTGGCTCGGACCCCTCGTGCATGCGCATTGCCGCGCAGCCATTTTGGACTGGTCTCGGTCTCGGAAGTTCGTCTGTATCTTCCACGGAGACTAGGCAGGCATGACAGTACATCCCTCCTAAGGATCCCCCCACAGGTTTAGGCTTCTGGGGATGTTGTCTGTGAAACGGCTTCACTAAGGTGGGTGAGTGTACTAGACTAGCTGGTTCCCAAGTCCTATCTTCCACACCATACTCTTTCCAATGTATGAGATACTGCAATCGTTTCCTGACACGTCTAGAGTCTATGATGGCCTCCACCTCATATTCCAAACCATCATCCACTATCAGGGGTGGAGGAGTGGATGGCAAAACCGTTCCAGGCACAACAAGCTTCAGTAAGGACACATGGAACACAGGATGGATTTTCATCGTCTGGGGGAGGTCAAGTTTCATGGCTACTGGATTTATGACCTTCGTGATCTTATAAGGTCCAATGTACCTAGACTTAAACTTACAAGTCCCTCTTAAACTGATGTGTTTTGTGGACAACCAAACCTCATCCCCTTCAGCGTAAGCGGGTTCCTGCTGTCTGTGTGCGTCTGCTCCCTTCTTGTACCTTTTCTTGGCCTGTTCCAAATTATCTTGTGCAAGCTTATGGTTGCGTTGGAGGTCTAGTACTAAATCACTAGCTGCAGGGGTTGTGCATGGTGTGGAAGAACCAGGGAGGATTCAAGGGTGGTAACCATATGTACAAAAGAAAGGTGTAAAATCTGTGGATGCGAGATGACTGTTGTTATATGCCATTTTGGCCAACCAAACCAACTCATCCCATTCTGTTAAGGACTGCAGAGCTTGACCTCTGATATACTGCTCAAAACATTGATTCACTCTCTCCGTCTGTCCATCTGTTTGTGGGTGGTGGCTAGAGGAGAGACGTACATCAACAGACAGAAGAGCACATATACCCTTCCAAAATCGAGACACAAACTGGGACCCTCTGTCTGAGATCAATACTGAAGGTAGACCATGTAATCTAACTATCTGTCTCAAAAACACAGAGGTCAGGGTTTTGGCTGTAGGTAGCCCAGGCAAAGGTATGAAGTGAGCTAATTTGGTAAAGGTATCCACCAACACTAGCAATGTGTTGTTCCCTTTTCTTGTGACAGGTAATTCAACGATAAAGTCCAAGGACACTGTGTGCCAGGGTCCTGGAGGTGTTGGTAAAGGCTACAATAATCCCACAGGGTTTCTATGTGATACCTTGCTCTGAGCACATATGTGACAGGCTTGTATGTACCTTTCCGCGTCCTTTCTCATTCCGGGCCACCAAAAATACCTCCGTAACAGGTCTAAGGTCTTTTTGTTACCAGGATGTCCAGCCAGGGGATGAGAATGACACCATGTGAGGGCTTGGCCTTGTAATTCTGTAGAGGGAAGGACTAACCTGATGTAAATATTTAATTTACTCTCTTAATTTCTATGCAAGGTAAGTACTTAATCAATAATAACTCAGATCGGAAGAAAAAGACAGAGTCCGTGGTGTTAGAGTTCTTAGGGGTTTTATTCCTTAAAAAGGAATGGTCATGACTAGGATATCATGTTCTGACCACCACAGGGGTGTCAGAAGGGATAGAGCGCTACATTTTATTAACAGTACATAGCTTATATACTTATTTTACACCATTGGAAACAGTATAGAAGGCGGAACAGCTGAGAGAAGACAAGATAACAGTATCCACGTGTTACTAGTGCGTAATCAGAAGGCGTGGACTAGGCGTAACTGGAGGTGTGTTCTAGAAACGTCACAAGTAAGTGACACATGTGGGTGGCACTAAACTAGAAATGTTGCAATGTCAGCAGAAATCTGAGGCTTGGATGCGCGCGCAGCTGCATGACGTGTGATGCACGTGAGACTAGAGGGTGCATGGGGACTTGACATTTACACTGACGGAAAGAGACAGAAGTCTGGCATGTCAGATCAACTTGTGCTTCTATCATATCTGATATCTCATGTTTAGGAACCAAGCTATCTGGGCGGAAAGGTCTCTAGGGCAGAAGCTATTCTATACTTGATGTGAGTGCGTGTATAAGCGCCTGAGTGTCTGTATGAGAAGCGTGGGGGCATGGGCCTTCCATGGGAGCATGGCAACAAGGGCTATGAATTACTTGAATTACTTGCACAGAGACAGGTCGGCCCTTTGGCTCTGCAGCTGAGGGTAATGTTTACTGAAACTAGTAGGCAGGAATGCGTCTTCGGGAAGGGAAACAGATAACTCGAAGGTTATAGTCAATCTTGGCAGGCAGCAGGCTGAGCTGAGCGCGAGGGGCCGCGCTGAAAGTAAGTCAGAGTTCACGAGTACAGGGGCAGCCTGGGCAGAGGCCCTTGGAGTCAGAAGCCAGAAAAGAGGCTCGGTGGCAGAAATTCAGGGCCTACTCAGCGAGAGCTGAAAAACGTAGAAGTACACTACAAAAAGACGTTGGCATAGCATACTTAGGAACGGACCATTCAACCCATTCATGGTGGGTCTGAAAGAGGACATGTTAACGTTGGACGCAAATGTATTTGCGTCTTCATAGCTGGTACAGGAGGGAAGTTACATGCACTTTAACTCGTACATGGAGACGGTGGGGTACGCGCTAGGGAACACATCTTGACCATAAAATTTATATTTCCTCATTCCCTCCTTGTTCCCTACGGACCCTTCATGATATATTAATCATCATAATTTGATCAGTCTGTTCTTGTAACATCATTTGCTCATCTTTCTTTCTTTGACGGTTTGAGAGAAAACTGGAATGTTCAATACATGATGTGGCACACAGTCCACAAATCGCTGGCCCACACTGTAGGCACAGGCAGCAGCTGAATACTATGACAAGGCCAAAACCTAGGAAGGATAGGATCTTCCATCCCCAAGCGGTTAACGTTGTCCAGAACCAACCGGACCAAGTCCAGGTGCCTGGATTCTGATGTATCTGATTTGCAATTTTATGCAGACGGGTAATAGCTTGATAGACAGATGGCGCATTTTGTGGGATGAAAACACAGCAGCTTGACCCGATGACCTTACAGGCTCCACCTCTATCTGCCAAGATGACGTCAATAACAAGACGATTTTGAAGGACAACAACCCGCATAGCAGATTGCTCCTCTGTTAAGTTACCTAAGGCGGAGGCAGTTTCATGTACTACAGCTTCAAGTGTTCTAGTTAATCTACGTATTAATTTACTGTTTTGGACAGGTCCTAAAAAGAAAAAGAATCCTTTATTGAAATCAGTGTACTGTTCCCATGCCGTTTCTGTGTAGTCGACAAGTGGGATATCTCTTCTGGGTCTATTCTTTACTAGATTTGTATTTCTATGGTAATCAGGGGGAGCTAGAAAAACAGGTGGCAGAAGGAATGCAATATAACAGGTACCATCCCAATCTGGAGGCAAACGTATGTATGCGGTATGACCGCAAACAAAATAGGAATGACTGATAGCTTTGAAGGACGATTTACCATGGTCACTGAATTCGACCACAGTAGTGCATTTACTATGACCTAAGTGTACTGAACCTTTCTTTCGGACACATAATTCACCAGTGACTGGTAATACTAGCATATGGGGCAGAACTGGAGCAGCTTCGGATTCAACAGTAAGGATCATGAGACTAATTGTGTAGTTACCTAATCCATATACTTCATTTTCTAGATCAGTTCCTCTTCGAGTGGGGAGTCCCTCCTTATCAGGGTAACAGACGTCGAGCAGGACTAAGTTCAAGTTTCCCCAAACCCAGCCCCCATCGAAAACAGCAATATCAGGATCTAAGGAATTAATTATTTTAAACCATGCCCCACAGGAGCCATTGTGAGTGAACGGGTACGGAAAGAGAGGCAGAGCTCCCTTGTAATTCTGGTAGGGAGGGAGTCGGCCACATATCCAGCAGTCTGTAGCATTGTTCGTCTGATGGGAGTGGTGTAACATACTAATGAATGTATTGTTGCGCAGCGCAAGTCTGTAAGAGAGTTCGTGTGCAGGTAATTCACTAAACGTGTGTTCAGCAGAGACATTGAAAACAGATTGTTCACGCTTGAAAATAGGCCAGTAGATAGGTAGCAGAAAGCTGGCAACAATAACTAAAATACTTAGAATAAACATGATTAATAGGGTCACTATACAGTGACTACGGAGTGATTTACAATATGCACCTTTTTTAACTTCTCTCTCTCTCTCTCTATCTCGATCTAGGGGATACATGTCAGAAACTATTTAACCGATTCACCTAGGGGAGGACTTAAACAATTAAACTGTCTGACTTGCTAGATCGGAGTTTCATACGGTATTCCTCTTGGGGAGTTTTCTCTCGTTCGGATACTTCAAAGTCACTAGTTTTGATACAGTCTTTGGTGGGGGTGGACGAGTCTCGATCAGGTTTCAGTTCGAAATTTTTTTTCACATGACTCGTGTGGACCCACCCCTTTCTCCCCTCAATCTTCACGGCGGTCCTCGTGGTGAGAAGGACGGTCTTCGGAGATTTCCAGCGGGGCTCCAGCGGACTCTTCCTGTCGAAATTTCAGACCAATACCAGGTCCCCAGGACGGACCTCGTGCGGCTTTACATCAGTGTTGTCAGGAAAGGCTGCGGCAACCTGTGAACGACATGATTGGAGTGCAGATATCAAGGAGGCAAGGTAATCTGTCAACATATTACAATCAACATCAGTAATTTTCTTCGGAATGGGCGTCCCCCACATATTCGGTGGTCTGCCAAAGACCACTTCGTACGGAGATAGCCCTGATCTCGAGTGGGCGACCATCCTCATGTAGAATAGTGCAACTGGCAGGGCGACTATCCAGTCGACCCCTTTCTCCTGACATATTTTAGCAAGTCGGGTCTTTAATGTCTGGTTATGCCTTTCTACAAGGCCTGCGGCTTCGGGGTGTCGGACACAGTGGAACCTCCACTGATATCCTAGCAAAAGGGAAACCTGTTTCATCAACTCGGATGAGAATGGCTGTCCGTTATCTGAATACACAACACGGGGCAAACCGTACCGTGGGAAGAATTCACGAACCAGCTCCTTGGCAGTTGTTGGGGCGGTGTAATCTGATACTGGGTAAGCTTCTGTCCAACGGGAAAGTGCACAAACAACTACGAGGACATATTTGAAACCTCGACAACGGTCCATCTGGATATAATCCATCTGGAGGACTTCAAAAGGGTGATCGGGAGGATGAAATCCACCTTGCTCTACAGGGACGCTTTTACCTGGATTGAACTGACAACAGATCATGCAAGTACGCACTTTCTGTTTCGCTGCTGCTCGTAAGTGTTTGTTGTACCAGAGATTCTGCAAACAATCTATCATGGCTTTCTCTCCTAGATGTGCAGGACTATGTGCTGTATTTATCATGCTTTGAACCGTTGAGTCGGGGAGAAACCATGTACATTTTCCCTTCGTCATCCAACCTTGATCTGTCTGAATCCCTCCTAGTTCAGTCCATTTCTTTATTTCATCTGGAGTAGCGTGTGTCTGGATATCGATTACGTCTAGGGTGGGATCTCTAACTGCCATACACTTTGTCGGTACTATTGTCTTTGTCACATCCGTAATCTGGGTGTGAGTCAGTGCTGTATGTTTTGCTGTCTGGTCTGCCAGGTCGTTACCCTGGGAAACAGAATCTGTAACTTTAGTATGTGCTTTACACTTCATGACTGATATGCCCGAGGGCAAATGTATTGCTTCTAACAGTGCTTGAATGAGGGGACCATGTTGTATCTTGGCCCCATGAGAGGTCAGGAAACCTCGTTCTTGCCAGAGGACTCCGAAGTCGTGTACAACTCCGAATGCATAACGTGAATCTGTGTATATGTTAACATTTCTGTTCTTGGCTAGAATACAGGCTCGGGTCAGAGCGATGAGCTCTGCTGCTTGAGCAGACAGTGTGTCAATACGATGTGTTTCTTTAACTTCAGTTTCAGTGGTCACTGCATACGCAGCCACTAATTCTCCTGTACTTGTTCTCATGCATGAACCGTCCACATAAAGTGTCAGGTCTGGATTTGTCAGTGGGACATCTGTTAAGTCTCGTCGTGGCTTTGTTACTGCATTAATGATTTCTATACAATCATGCTGGGCTGGATCTGTCATAATTGTAGGTAACAGTGTTGCGGGGTTCAGGATGCTGCAGCGTCTGATTTCTATGTGTGGCTGGAATAGCGTTAATTCATAACCTGTCAGTCGTGCTATAGTCAAGTGCTGAGTCTGGGTTCTGTTTAACAGAACCTCTACAGAGTGTGGAACTTGTACTGTTAATTGATGACCTAAAACAATTGAATCACTTTGTCTTATTGCTAACGCTGTTGCTGCTACTGACTTTAAGCATGCAGGGAGTGCCTGAGCTACTGAATCCAATGTACTTGAAAAATAAGCGCAAGGCTTATGTGAACCTGCTTGATCTTGAGTGAGGACAGACAAAGCTGTACCATCACGTTCTGTAACAAAAAGTGTAAACGGTTTGCTGTAACATGGTGTCGCTAAAACTGGTGCTTGGCATAAGGCTTTCTTTAGTTCTTCAAAAGCTTGTGTATGTTCTTGAGTCCAAGGGAGGGCAGTCGAAGTTGCTGCCTCCTGCGTTGTTAATTGAATGAGTGGCTTAGCTAGAAATGCATATTGTGGAATCCATTGTCTGCAGTATGAGGTGAGGCCTATGAAGGCCCGCACTTCCTTTTGTGTCTGGGGTTGTGGCATATTTACAATTAACTGGATGCGATCGGGAGTGAGCTGTCTCCCCACTTTGGACAGCAAGTGACCCAAGTACACAACTTGCTGAACACAGAATTGTAACTTTGAAGGGGACACCTTGTGCCCCTTGTCGGCCAGGAAATGTAAAACTGTCAGTGATGCTTGTTCACATTCGGGTTCACTTCGTGCGGTGATCAGTAGATCATCGACGTATTGCAGTAAAGCGGTATTAACTGGCATGGTGATACAATCGAGTTGTCTTTTCAGTGCTTGGCTATAGATGCTGGGGCTTTCTGTGAATCCTTGAGGTGCGCGTGAAAATTTGAAGCTTCGTCCATTTAAACTGAATCCGAAGAGATATTGGCTCTCTGGATCAATAGGCACGCTGAAGAAGGCGTTCTTGAGATCAATTACGGTAAAGAACGTTGCTTCTGAATCAATAGCAGTCAATAAGGCTGAGATATCGGGGACCACAGGATACTGTGGAATAATGCATTTATTCAGTTCTCTTAAATCAATCACCAGCCGATATACTGGCGGTGCATTGGGATCAGTACGTTTAAGAATCGGAATGATGGGTGAATTACAGACATTGGAGTCGGTCTCGACGACCACTCCTTGGGCAATGAGCTCGTCAATGATTTTCAGTAAAGCCACTACAGCATCGGGTGGTAACTTGTATTGTCTGATTCGGGGTAATACAACACCTGCCTTGAGTGTAACGCGGTATGGTGTAATGTGCATACAACCTACATCAGTGGGGCCTTTTGCCCACAAGTAATCTGGTACATTTTTCAATCTGACATCGAATTCTCGCAAAACATAATGACCCTTGAAATCCCGTAGAAAGAGTCTGACTCCCTCCGGGGAACAGCATATTATAGCTCCTAGAGCCTTCAATGTTTTAATTCCTAACAGATTTTCTGGACATGATTTTGTAAGTAACAAGTCTGTAACACGTGATAACGGACCCACAGCCAGGGGAACTGGTTGCGATACCTCATTTACAATAGGCTGTCCTGAAAAACCAAGGGAAACATTCTGTGAGCCTGAGAGGGGTGCCCCTGGAACTTCATCATGGCTGATTGTGGTGCGACTTGCCCCTGTGTCAATTAAGAATTTTCTGTCTTTTCCTAATACTTGACTATGTACATAAGGACCTTCTTGATCTACAGGAATCTCAATAAGAGGCAAGTCACCTTCCCTCTCTAGGCTGTTTCATGTGTATCGTGAATATTCGGGATAAGCGGACTGGGCATACTGGTACATCTGCTGTGAAACTTGCTGAGACGCGGCAATGGGCTGTGGCTGTGGTACCGCTACTGTCTGTGCTGGAGCTGAAGAAGCATGCATAGGCTGTGTATTCTGTGTATTCTGTGAAAACTGATGCTGGTTATGGTCTTGTCTAGGCGGATGCGGTCTTTCTTTAGTTTTACCTGTCGCTATGTTATGTTTCAGAACTGGGCATTCATGTACGTAGTGACCTGGCTGCTTGCAATAATTGCATGTCCCTTTAACGGGAGCTGCGGTGTGACCTGTCTGGGTCGTACCCTTTCTGTGACCGTCGGCTGGGACCGTCTGTGCTACTAACATTTTCATCTTTGTGTCTTTCATACGTTTCTGTTCCTGATCTTGTTCTTCTCTAATTCTGTTCTGATGATATTGTAACATTTGTAACATCTGAGATGGCGTATTTGCTTGCCATGTACTCTCGACCTTGTATACACGGTTTTTAACTAACGGTAGGGAATTCTCGACTAACTTTGATACAAAAAGATGTGGGTACGATTCGCTACTTGGTTTGAGGCCACTATTAATAATAAAACATTTCTCGAATCTTGAATAGAAGTCACTAGTATCTTCATCATGTTTCTGTTTACAGGACGAGATGGCGTCCCAATCTTCCTTTCTAGTTGTCAATAATCTGGGCAGAACCTGTACTATCAGACCTGGTAATGCTTTAGTTTTGTCCCCAAGGCCTACCCCTGGGACCCGTTTTCTTTCTTCGTCCTCTATTTCTGCCCATGCAATCTTTGTGTCCCCCACCTCCCATTCCTTTTCTTTTAATTTCTCGAAGATACCCGTGGGCAATAATACTTTCAACATTTTCATGATATCATCATACGTGTAATCCCCCATTAGTAACATGTCTTTAAGCTCTCTGTGAAAACCTGCAGGGTCTTTATCATGACACGGGACTAGTTTCTTCATTTCTAACAGTTCTAGCTTGGTCAATGGCGTGTGTACATATACACGTTTCAAGGTATTATCTGTACCCATAACTGGGTGTACTTCTCGTAAGGGGTTCTGACTTTCAACGCCACTCAGGCGTTGCATGTGATACATTTTCCTTTCTGGGGGCGGGGCGGGAACATATTCAGAGCTGATGAAAGTGTCATATCTACGGCGTTGTTCTAGAATTATTTGTATTAACTTGGTACTTAAGCCTCTCCATCTATCCATGAGTAGTGCTTCTAATGTTTCGTGTAAGGGGCCTGGATCAGAATAATGTTTCCTGTATTTGATGAGGAGGTGCTGAATCATGTATACACCTGCTAATTTCTGCTCGTCTGGGGAGAGGTTCAGAAATGTCTGCACTACTGTGTCATCATTATATATGTCTGCATTCTCGGCCCATGATACAGCTGATCGGGCTAGTTCTTGTTCATCCATAGAATTGAGTACGTGGTACCCAACTCGATCGCGAAGCCTTTTATCAGTTTCCTGGAACTGATGTTCAGCAGAATTCGGATTTGTCAAGGCAGAGAAGAAAACTCTCTTGCTTTCTGGACGGATGCCTTTCCTGAGGTAATTTCCCTTACCTACATATGCTATAGTATCTGCAGCTCTTTCTGGTTCTTCAGATTCTTCTTCCTCCTCGGAGGGAGCTTTGTCTTTCTCTTTTTCGTGTATCTCTATTACTGTCTTTCTTATTTTCTTGTACATGCTAGCTATGCAATTCTGTCGATCATGTTTTCCTTCCGATATATTTTGACCCCACTTGTGGAGTGCCTCTATTTCATCCTGATCTGTCTCAGGCCTGTCTCGTTCTCTTATTAGGCAATTTATGAAGAAACGTAATATATATGCTTGAGTGTCAACTTTCTGATGCTCCAAGGCATCTTTAATGCTTTCGGGATCTTTTCCAGTCTGTATAAACCGGTAGATTCTGTCTAGGTGCTCTTTCATACCTGGAAACATTAACAGAAAATCAGTAGCGGCACGTAACCGCAATGATGCCATCATCATTCTATCCTCTTTTCCGGGTACTGCATCATATCTGCAAACTGTAAGTTGTCCTTTGAGTATATCAAGACGGGGCGATTTGTACATGGTGGGACTCCGCAAGTCCCCTAGGGGTAACCTGTGCGTTAAGGGCGGGGTCCGAAGACCCGCGGTCGCACCTCCTGAAGCGGAAGCTTGGGCATCATCTCTGTGTGGAGTCTGTATTTGAATTTGTCTTTTAGTAGGATCTGGTAGACGTGGTTTCGGTAGGTCTGTTTTGAGTGCAGGAAGTGGCGGGGCTGGCGGAACGGGGGAAGTCTGTCGCGGTACCGGCGGAACATGACCTGGGGGCGGAGTGCCACCCCCGTCCCTGTCAGTAGGCAGGGCACGAACAGGCAGATTGGTGTAAGCTGGTGCTACATCCTCTAAATATGAATTTAGGAATATGTCTTTAGTAGTCTTATGCATTACTTTAGTTGGAACTAATGGTGACGGTAAGTTTTTCGGTATTTCTGATAGGGCGTCAGGTGTACCCTCGGCCATAAGATACATGCCGTTTACTTGGCTATTTCGGATGCGATCTATTTGTTCTGTTTTTACTCGGATTCCTTCAGTAACTAATTCGTTTTCTTGAGCTTTATCTGATTCTTTAAGTCTGTCTTCTCTACGGAGTGCTCTTTCAGCACGTTTATGTGATTCCTTACGCCAGAATTCTATGGCGTCTTTCTGAGATTGTCTGGCTTTCTTTTTCCATAATGCCTCTTCTACCTTCATGATGCACTCGGCATCCCATGTTCCATTAACTGGCCATCTGTGTCTCTCGTCTAGATGTTTCGTATAATCGGTCCATAATTCTAGATACAATATGGCATCTATGCCATGCTTATTATACATAAAGTTACCTGGAGTGTCCCTAGGGGGGATAGGAATTTCTTCCTCTAACATCCCTTTCCTAGTTCCTATCTGCTTTAACTTGTTGAAAAACGGCATTTTGCTTACTTAATACTGAATGCTCGATCCTTGATATTTAATTCTGAATATAACTAGTTATACAAGAAAACACAATAATGCACATAAAAACAGTCACATTCATACCACGACATTAATCACATGAAAAGACATTTGAGACATAGATGACTACCCCCTATACCGGATGTACTGCTAAACAGTACAGATACACTGGTGTAACAGTGCAGGAATTCAGAATACTAGATATACTGCTAAACAGTACAGATACACTGCCTAAAAACAGTGCAGACCGGACTTGTGTACCCAAACCCGTCTAGATACGTCCCAGCAATGGTACTCACCGGGAAGCACGGAAAACAGAAGGCCTCGGAAAACTCGACTGGACTCGATTCGATACTTCGGAAAACTTCGGGAAACTTCGGAAAATTTCGGAAACCTGGTGGGCCTCTTGACACCTCGGACCTTGCTTCTTTCGGCTAGGCTCTGGTCGGGATCCTCCGCACTCCTTACCGCCTCGTCTGGGTACTGATCGCAATCTTCGTCACCTCCGTGGGCCAGAGGGAGATACAGGAAATCCTGCCGGTACGCGTAGGTTCCGTCTAACTGATGGCAGGGGACGGAGCGTGCAACGCACCAACCGGCGCGTAAGGTGGGGGAGGGGTCCCTATTCGGGCGCCAAAATGATGTAAATATTTAATTTACTCTCTTAATTTCTATGCAAGGTAAGTACTTAATCAATAATAACTCAGATCGGAAGAAAAAGACAGAGTCCGTGGTGTTAGAGTTCTTAGGGGTTTTATTCCTTAAAAAGGAATGGTCATGACTAGGATATCATGTTCTGACCACCACAGGGGTGTCAGAAGGGATAGAGCGCTACATTTTATTAACAGTACATAGCTTATATACTTATTTTACACCATTGGAAACAGTACAGAAGGCGGAACAGCTGAGAGAAGACAAGATAACAGTATCCACGTGTTACTAGTGCGTAATCAGAAGGCGTGGACTAGGCGTAACTGGAGGTGTGTTCTAGAAACGTCACAAGTAAGTGACACATGTGGGTGGCACTAAACTAGAAATGTTGCAATGTCAGCAGAAATCTGAGGCTTGGATGCGCGCGCAGCTGCATGACGTGTGATGCACGTGAGACTAGAGGGTGCATGGGGACTTGACATTTACACTGACGGAAAGAGACAGAAGTCTGGCATGTCAGATCAACTTGTGCTTCTATCATATCTGATATCTCATGTTTAGGAACCAAGCTATCTGGGCGGAAAGGTCTCTAGGGCAGAAGCTATTCTATACTTGCTGTGAGTGCGTGTATAAGCGCCTGAGTGTCTGTATGAGAAGCGTGGGGGCATGGGCCTTCCATGGGAGCATGGCAACAAGGGCTATGAATTACTTGAATTACTTGCACAGAGACAGGTCGGCCCTTTGGCTCTGCAGCTGAGGGTAATGTTTACTGAAACTAGTAGGCAGGAATGCGTCTTCGGGAAGGGAAACAGATAACTCGAAGGTTATAGTCAATCTTGGCAGGCAGCAGGCTGAGCTGAGCGCGAGGGGCCGCGCTGAAAGTAAGTCAGAGTTCACGAGTACAGGGGCAGCCTGGGCAGAGGCCCTTGGAGTCAGAAGCCAGAAAAGAGGCTCGGTGGTAGAAATTCAGGGCCTACTCAGCGAGAGCTGAAAAACGTAGAAGTACACTACAAAAAGACGTTGGCATAGCATACTTAGGAACGGACCATTCAACCCATTCATGGTGGGTCTGAAAGAGGACATGTTAACGTTGGACGCAAATGTATTTGCGTCTTCATAGCTGGTACAGGAGGGAAGTTACATGCACTTTAACTCGTACATGGAGACGGTGGGGTACGCGCTAGGGAACACATCTTGACCATAAAATTTATATTTCCTCAAACCCACAATTCACATAGTAGTAATCACCCACCTGGACGGTATCATGAGATCTTTTAATGGGTTCCATCATATCTGAGCTTTGTTCCTGCCTTACTTTGTCAAGAAAATCATCTTCAGAACTGACCCCTCCTATAAATTTGTCTGGGGTTATAATGGGTGGTGTCTCTTTAGGTTCTTCAATGGTAACATACCCTAAACGAGATAAGGCGTTGGCCTTCCCATTTTTGTGTCCTGTGCGGTACATAATTAGCAAATCAAATTCGCTAAAGAATTGAGTCCATCTAAGCCGACGCATAGATAAAGCCCTGGCTGACTTCAGAAACTGTAGATTGCGATGATCCGTTAAAACTGTCACCGTGTGGTTTGCTCCTAGTAAATGCTGCCTCCATTCTTCAAATGCCTTCTTAATGGCCAACAATTCCTTGTCCCCTGTACAGTAATTCATCTTGGCAGGATTAAGTTTACTCAAGAAATAAGCTACTGGGTGACTTATTCCTGTTTCAGGGTCTGGTTTGCAAAGAACACCTCCCACTGCCTTTTCAGAGGCGTCCGCCTCCACCAAGAATGGGATAGCTGGATCAGGATGTCGTAATATAGGGGCTGTATTAAATGCCTCTTTTAAGGCAGAAAAGGCGGTGTCAGCTGCAGGAGTCCATTGAAAAGGAACGCCTTTCTTTAGTAAAGAGGTGATCGGCACTACCACCTTCGAAAAACCGTCGATAAAACGATGATAAAAATTGGCAAAGCCCAATGAGCTCTGCACTTCTTTAATGCAGCGAGGAGTGGGCCATTGGTGAATGGCTTCCACTTTCTGGGGATCCATCCGGAGGCCAGAGGAAGATACTATGAATCCTAAAAAGGCCACCTCAGGAACATGAAAAAAGCTTTTTTCAAGTTTACAAAATAGACTGTTTTCCTGCAGTCTTTCCAGTACTTTTCTCACATGTTCCTTGTGTTCAGTCATTGAGGAAGAAAAAATGAGTAGATCGTCAATTTAGGCAATTGCAAACTCATCTATCAAATCTCGTAACACCTCGTTGATAAAGAATCGAAATGCTGCAGGGGCTGCAGGGGCGTTACAGAGTCCAAACGGCATCACTAAATACTCGTATAGACCGAACTTCGTACAGAAGGCCGTCTTCCACTCGTCCCCCTTTTTGACTCTCACCAGATGGTATGCTCCACGTAGATCTAACTTAGTGAAAACTGTGGCGGTCTTTATTCTGTCAAGGAGGGCTGAAATCAGGGGGAGTGGGTATCTGTTGTTTATAGTGATGTCGTTTAGGGATCTGTAATCAATACAACACCTCATACCACCCTCTCGCTTCGGAATAAAAAAAAGAGATGAGGATGCGGGAGAACGAGAGGGATGTATAAATCCTTGTTTAAGCATGGTGTCTAGATAATCTCGCAGATATACATTTTCCTTCTCAGTGAGAGACTACACCCTGCTACATGGTATTTTAGCCCCTGCCTGGAGATCAATGCGGCAGTCATATTGCATATGTGGGGGAAGACTAGTTCTATGTACCTCATCAAAAACAATGCGTAAATCTGCATAATCTGAGGGTAAATTAGATGAATTGGTAGAAGCAAGTTGTTTACCATTCTCTCTCAAAGACATGTGTTCCTTACATGTGTCACTACAAAACTCCAACGTACCAGTACCCCAACCCACCCGTGGGTTATGTGAACGTAGACATGGTAACCCTAATAGTACGGGAAACTGGGGGGATTTGATTAAATCAAAAGATAGATCCTCTTGGTGTCCTTGCCCTAGGGTAAGGTTTAAGGGTATCGTCTGATGAGTGATAGGCCCTGATTTCAGCACACTACCATCGATAGTGGTGACGTCTTCCCATGTGTCTTTCTCATTTGACTCTATAGCATGGAGTCTGGCCCAATCAGTGTCCATGAAGTTTCCGGTCGCCCCGGAATCCAGCATAAGTACTTCAATCGATCTTTCATCAAAAAACTGATTAGCAGAAATATAGAAGTGACTTGGTGTGACAAAAGAGGAATCTATAGAAGAGACTATTAGACCTGAGCTACCCCGACACCTTAGCCTCTCCAGGTGTCGGCTTGTTAGTTTTCCGGCTTCTTGATTTGGGAGGGTTTCACGGGGCAGTTCTTTAGAAAATGGCCTACTTTGCCACAATAGAGACATAACTTGTTGTCTCTCCTCCTTTGCCTTTCTTCCTGACTCAGAGGACCTCTGACTGACCCGATTTGCATAGGCTTTACCTCCTCAGATGTCTTCTCGGCTTTAGTCTTTCTATGGTAAACATAAGGTTTGAAATCAGAACGTCCCTTCTCCCTTCTGCGCTCTTGTAGTCTATGATCTAATTTAACTACTAAGTCTATCAGTTCAGGGCAGTTATCAGGAGGCTCCACTACGTGTGATAATGCGTCCTTAAGTTTATCTCTTAATTGCCTATAAAACAGGGCACTGCATTTACTTTCAGGCCATTCAGCCTCTGCCACTAATCTCTGAAATGTGGTGATATAAGCCCAGAGTTCTTTGATGTCTTGTTTGAACGACAACAGTTTGGTGTCTGCAGAATGAGTAAACGTATGTTTATCGAATATCTTTTGTAATTCCCTTTTAAAGGACCCATAATCTTGTAACATGGGATCATTCCTCTCTATTAGTGGGATAGCCCAGTCAGCTGCTGAACCCACCAAATAGGAAATAACGAAGGCTACTTTAGACTGGTCGTTGGGTAGCAGCTAGCTTTGCACATAAAGTGCAACTGACACTGGCTTATAAAGGTAGAAAGCTTAGGCGTGCCTCCCGAAAACCGTTCAGGAGGAGCTAATGGAACTGACTGGGGAGTAGTAACGTGTGCTACTGGGGCGACAGTGCTGGGTCCTCCTGCGTCCCGACTAGGCTGTCTCTCTCTTTGTATGTTATCTACCCTTTGGGACAATGCTTGCGTTTCTAACTGGAGGTTGCCCAGCATGTGGGCCAAATCTTCCATAGTAACCGGGGTCATGGCACTCGGGCGGAAAAGCAACTGGGGCTTCGCGCTCTGTAAAGGCTCCGAATGTGGTTTCCTCAGGAGTGCCAGGAGCCGACTATAACCCCAACCCTTCCCCCCTACACCACCTATGCCTATCAAACTCTTGGACACATGGGTGATATGGAGGGAAAGGAGGGAACAAAACAAGGAAAGTAGGGGGAGACAAAACACTGGACTCTTCGGACACTGCTCTCTTCTGCTTCTGTCTGAAGGTGAAGCTACAAGGAGTAATGGATTAATACAACAACAGTCACCCCACAATTCCCCAATATCAATACATAAACCACCTATTACCTGAGAGCACAAAAGTGTGTCAATCAACGCAAATAGGAACTCGTCTGGAAACTCATATCTGACCATGGAACTATTGACATCCAATATGACCTAGATTTAAGGGATGTGAGATATTTTCTCTGGTTAAGACTTTGGTATATACCAATATAGTGGCCAGAGTGTAATTCTTACCTAACTATAAACCTCTCTGGGCGAAAGGTTTTGTAGTGTAAAAGAGGTCAGGATCACATAAGTAGTAGCCTGGAAGGTCAGAATTACATACATCAACACCAATAGACTTTATAGAAAGAACACAATGTAAATAGAGTGCGCTACAAGTGCTTTACTGGTTCTTCGTGTCTCTGTACTGTGATGAATGCCAGAATCTGGGAAGTCCAGAAAACGAACAAACAATAAGGATAATAAAGGGGAGAAAGGGATATCGCTTGGCGGACCACAAAGCCCACAATGCCACGCAACACTCCTCACCACTGTATCCGCAAATACCGGCCGTTCGGCGGGATCATAGTCCGGCCCTATGACGAGTCCGCAAGAAACAGGGCGAAGAACACTACAGTGACACCGGGGATAAGACAGCCGGCGCAGAGCGCGGGGACAACCAAGAAGTAACACCCAAGTTAACAATGGACACTTGGGACTACCAAAATTGCCTCAGAATCCTTCCGTGTGACCCAGTGGAGAGTGTGATGCCTGACGACTCTCAGTGGGTGGATATCAGGAAGGGAATGAGCTTCACCAAAAAATCAGGAAAGCGGCATCGACTTTCAGAAAATAGCCGCTAGTAAGCCCGGGTAAGAGGTATGGCTAGTAATACCATAAACCCAGAATCAGGACAAAGCAAAATAAACAAGGTGCACGGCAATGGGAAGCCGAGCTTCGAATCAAAGGACGAGCGCCCAAGATGAGACCAGGGCGAGTAAACGGAAGGGGCCCAGCGGAAGCGTCAACTCGGAGGAGAAGAACTAGAGCACAAAGCGCTGAGCGCCTGGGGAAGCAAGCTTAAGTTCCGTCTCAGACCCCTCACGCATGCGCATTGCCGGGCGGCCATTTTGGATTGGTCTTGGTCTCGGAAGTTTGTCTGTATCTTCCACGGAGACTAGGCAGGCATGACAGTTGGGTCTTTTACCGCCAGTTTAAGAACTAGGGGTCTCCCATGCAAGGAGGCCAGTGATTTAAGTGTCTTGAGATTGACGAGTTGCCCAGTATCATTTATTCCGTTTTTTTCCCGTTCAATTTTAGGAAGCTATTAGACATCCAGTTAGCCAATTTGTTCTGGCAGGGGGCCAATGAGGGGATTCCCGGATGGTCGTCCTATGGCAGAGCGATGATCAGCTGGGTATCGTCCGCATACGAAATGCCTAGGATGGATGTAAAATTCCTGTATAATGTTGGCAAACTGCCTCACATATATATATTAAATATGGTCGGGCTCAGAGAAGAGCACTGCGGCATTTCAGACTTTGAGGGTAGACTGTCGGAGAGGCAATCCTGGTCCATAACTTGGAATGATCGATCCTCTAAAAAGGAGCAGAACCATTCCAAGGCTCCACCCTGAATACCCATTTCCTTCAATCTATTTATTTAACAATGTGTGGTCGACGGTGCTGATTGCCGCACTGAGGTCAAGCAGAATAATAGCTGCTGACCCTCAACTGTCAAATAGGCTTTTGAGTTCCTCATTGACAGCCAGGAGTGCTGTTTCTGCACTGTAATGAGAGCGGAACTTTGGCTACGGGCCTGCTATTGCAGCTTGTGTGAAATGGTACTTGCACCCCTCACAACACATATGTTTCCTTATATCTGGTCACTGCACTTAAAACCTAGAAGTACACCTATGGTAGGCCCTTCAGTCCTGAGGGCATGGTGCTTGGTTACAAGTGCGAGGGTGCCCCTGAATCAGAAGTACACCTCTACAAACCCCAGAGCCAATTTTCCAGGCTTTGTAAGTGCGGTCAGCCATTTTGAGGTATATAGTGAGCATCAGTCATTACGAGATGTCTAACTATATAATCGATCAACTGAACCTGGTCATGTTTGGTATCAAACATGCTCCAATCATCCTCCAACACCGATTCTGGTGCTGGAAGTATGATCCATGTACTGGGGGGGCTCCTTAGGGGGTCCCCTGTGTACTCCAAGTAATAGCCTTTCCGGTTCTACCAGCAAGCTAGTGCTGGTTCCGACCACAGACACGATTCTGCCCTCCTGCTTCTGAGCTGAACTCGAGCAGGGGAAGGTAAAATAATAGGTTTCATGTCACAGGGAGGTGTGACCACCTCCCAGACAGGACTTAGTGTATTGGCTAGGGTGGGGGTGCTTTCCAGAACCACTAGACAGCATTGAAGGGCATATTTGGTGCCCCTTACTTACGCCGGTTTGAGCCAGCTCCGGAACCCTTGGTTCCTGTTCTGGCGTGAAACTGGACAAAGGTCAGGAGAGTATCATCCCCTCTGTCCAGCCCCTCCTCTGGAAGGGACCCCATAGTCATTCCAACCCTTTACCTGGGATACTTAACGGCTCCCCTCTGGGTGGGTCCTCAGATTCATCGTGGAACAAGACTGGCCTCTGAAAACAAGACTCTCTTCAACCATCTGGAAACTTGGACTTCGACTGGAACCTAGACTGCTCTTATGATGACTCCTGCTGCTCCTGCTCTCGCTGTTCTTCCAGTCTACTGCCTTGTCTGTGTCTGTGATTCATCCATGTTCTTCAGAAAACCTGTGAGCATCAAGGACCTCTGAAGAAATCTCCCTTGGAGTTAAGTCACTACCCTGCATCTTCAGGCACTGCAACAAAGCTGACCAGTCTGCTGCTCCTGTCGTCCCACAGACTTTTGTGGAACAGGGGCCCATATTACTATCGATTCCCGGGCTGCTGGCGCAAGTCGCCTCTTAGTTCCCATTCTAAATAGTTACCAAATAAAGAGACGGGCGCTGGGGTTACCAAATAAAGAGACGGGCGCTGGGAGCAGGAATCACAAGAACAGGATTTATTACTCATGAGGAGAGCCTGTCATTTCAGACACGAAACAAGGTGTCATCGGGAGGTGCTCTAACAAGTGTTCTGAGACATCGCCTTTTATACCTTACAAGACACTCCTTATTACAATAATGACATTGTGAAACAAGGAAAAGACATTCCCGTAATCCTCGTGTCAATCCTACCCCACATATATCCACAATAGAGACCCTTGACCTGCCGATAAGAGGAGGGGGTAATCACACAGCTGAGTGTTCCGCCGATTTTTAGGATATGTGCGCCTGATCGTAGCCCAGGGGGTGGGGAGGCCAGGATCAATAGTGGGTCCTTTGAAGAGGAGTGACTCCATACAATAAGGGGCAGTAAACAGTATCTTCTGGCTTAGGCGATGACCTCGGACATGTGTGGACAGTCAATCGCGGAGGGAGGGTTTACCAACAGAGGGGTTATTCATGAAAGGAAGGGAGGTGTTGGTCAGGCGCGGACGTGACTCCCAAGGACAGAGTCGCACAGAGAGAGAGAGGTCTTATTGACTCGTGCATGAGAGAGCGGGGGCAGTCAGGTACAGCTGGGGAGGGCTATGTCAGCATAGGCGAAGGATGCTTCTTCAAGAGGAAATGGGGGGAGGTTTGCGTGGGTCAAGAAGGAGGGTTGCCTTTCAGGGCAGGGTCGCGCAGAGGGAGAGGATTTTCATGGTTTATGCATGTGAGAGGGGGGGGTTCAAATAGCGTAGAAGGGAAGCCGGTGATTCCAATGAGCGGGCAAAAGACCATGGTGCCTAAAATGGCTGTCATGTACATATGGGCACGGGCTTTTACTGGCGGAGTGATGCGGTCAATATTTCATGGTATTCATGGTGCTTACAGGGAGGGGAGTGGGAAAAGGCAAATGAACGCCGCTTATGTACATCAATTTTCCTAATTTTCCACAGTCGCCGCCTTTTACATAACAAAGTTCATTTTCCTAATTGATGGGTGTACATATAAACAGGTGTGGTCATGGACAGTTGATGTGATTGGCAGAATGCAGCACAAAGGAAATTGCATTTGTTGAGTTCCTAACATTCAAACGTACTACATAGCATAAATGCTTCTGACTTTCTCAGAAAATGTGACCAATGAACATTTTGACCAAGTAGTTGAGAGAGGAATTCAGTCCAATAAGATCTCTTCGTCACAGTGTCTTTTTAGCAGTGAGCCATCACTGGTAGGCTCTCGTCCGTGTCCTTTAGTTGGCGCTGTTGAGCACCGGCGGTGGAGCTATAGGTCCAGCTCGGATCTATCCTTACGCGTTGCAGGGTGCGGTCAGTCCTCTGCTGTTAGACCACAGTCCTGTTCCCTAACCAATCCCTTTGGTGGTGCCTTATGCTCGGCACCTATATTTCTGTTTACTTCCGTTTGCAAACCTCATTTCCACGTAAATGCTGTTTCTTCTTTCTGAGTCAAAAAGTCATGTGGAAAAAGAGGGGGGTTGTTGGATAGTCGAGGGAAGAGAGGGCGGAGTGGGGTCAGATCTTTTCGGACACTTCCAAGGGAGCAAAGGATAACGAGCAGGCAGGCCCATCAATCGGGCCCGAAAAGGGGGCGAAGACTTCAGGCACACGTGGGTTAGCAGACTGAGGGCTTCAGGGCAGCCCGTCAAGTTTCATTTTCCACGTTTGAAATTGCTGTCTCGTCCCGTATCTTGTTGCTCTGCAGCTCCACCTTTGGTCGAGGTCCCATGTGTCTCAAGATCTGCAGCCAGGCTGTACGTCACGTCCGACCCTTCTCCTCCGGTGATCGTATATCTTTGAATAGGTACAAAACAAGCTTTTAGAGAACTGGCAGGAGAAGACATTTATGCATGTGAATTCCTCCCTTAATCCTACGCACTTGGGAGATACATTCATCGGTCACAATCAGAAGATTATTACCAAGCAGTGCATATGTCGGCATTCCTACTGAGTTCATGCCAAGTTTATTCATCGTCTATTCATGACACAAATGGAGAGAAATCAGACTCCTATCAACTGCGCATTTCATCAAATTCAACATTTCTGAACCTCCAGCGGAGACTTGTCTTTCAAACCCGAGCCTTAACAGTCTAACATTTCCCTTCAAAGCTGGCTAACCCTTTCAAACAGGGCGGGGGCGCTATCATCGAGAGTCAGGGTAAAACAGGTTATTCTCGAGGGACGACAGTTACTCATGGTCATCATGTATATATCGGGGACAGCAGCTGGGGTCAATCAAGTGGGGCGGGGACGCTCCGGGCATTCGCGTTTGGGTGCAAAGGGGTGGGGCAATCTGGGCATTGGGGGTCAATCTAGACGTTGGCGCTTGTCTCTGATGAACTGAAAAATAGGGTGCCATTGACATATAGTTCCCCTATAAAAGGCCAGATTGGGGGACCTTAGTCGTCTTACCTGTCCTTTCTTTCTTAGCCAATTCGAGTTCATTCATTTTGCAGAAAGGAGAGGTAGTAATATGGCGAGATACAATCATTTTAGTTTCTGTCAATTTCGCTGAACACCTTCGCGTTCAATAAGTATCCAATCAGACTGGTGCCAGCGAGGCACAATTTTACCATAAAAAGGAAGATGGAACAGGGGGACTCTCATAGAGAGTGAGAGTCGTCCGCAATCTAAACGAGCCATTCGGTACACGTATGACATGTAGAGAGAGAGAGAGAGAGAGAGAGAGATAGATAGAGGGGGAGAGAGAGAGAGAGAGAGAGAGAGAGAGACGTGTACGAAAATAGGTCATTTAGTGCGCTCACAACACAGAACAGCAAGGGTCAGGTAAAAAGAGACGCGAACAGAGGGGAGACATAAACCCATACAGTACATGCACACAAACTCAGACAAAGGAAGACAGTACATGTGTTACATATATAAGAGATTCACGACAAAACATAGAACAGTTATTGGCCAAAAAGATCTATTTTTGCATGCTGCGTATCTTTAATATCCTGTTTATCTACGTGCTGAGCTCTTTTTACCTTTCCTCCTTTTCCTCTTGTTTGCTATCTTTGCGAATGTTCTCGGTTGCTAATACTTACACCTCGGCCAGTTGGTCAGGAATTAACCTGGTTGTGCTACTACTCACGGTGGGATCTTCGAGTCGTTTTTCCTTTTCTCCCTTTGGCGGAAAGGTTCTCCAGGCTGAGGCAACGGAGGGCATTAATCGGGAGAACAGTCGGACAGCTTAGCTATATCTATAAAAGTGCGAGAAGGAGGTGGTACATTTTTGAACATCAACATCATTCCTACTTTTCCAGACGAGTGGTGCCTAGGTAAACCTTGCCCCGGAACTTTTCCTTGTCCTTTCCCCATCTAGTAAAACGTCATAGTTGCACTATCTGGCGTGCTGGTTAGAGTCAAATTCTGTCATACAGTACTAACCTGTCAAGTTTCTATGTCAGTCCATCCTCCCAGTCGCTACGTTCTAAGGAGGAACAGTCAAACCTAAGTCTACATCTTTCAAAATCCGTTAGCGTAAGTACTATGCTCATATCCCCTTTTTCTCCTTCTGTCGGTCATTCGACCATCGCTCTTCCATACTTCAACCGACGTTCCCACGTGACCTGCAGAAGGGAGGAGAAAGAAGGGGGTGGGGGCAGCATTCAAAGCACATCAGCACGCAATAGTCCGAAAATGTTTTTACCTACCACATACTCAACCTATCTCCACGTAGTGCATTCTCTACCATCTCGGCGTTTAAGCCCAGAGGGACCAGTAGTGTTAGATAGATAATCATCGATGGTCTGCGTATCTACATGAATCACTTGATCGTGACCTTTTAGGTCGTGTGCAAGGGTGGTGGTCAGGTGGTATTTCTGTGGTGACGCTTAAGGGCGTCTAAAACACTTTTCCGGCTGCCTGTGACACATAATGTAGCCGCTAAATATCGGGCCTTTTTACCCTTCAACCTTAATAAAGCTGCTCATTTTTCGCTTATATTGGAGACAGTAGTAACACATTCAAAAGCTCATTTATGCAACCACTACAATTATACTTTCCTTTTCAAAATACCTTTAATTAATAATGTTGGCGCACAAATACGGGCCTACAACCCAGTGGGCCGGCCACGGAGCAGACTGGAACTGTGCATAAGAGGAATGAAGTCGGTGGCCATTTATTTCATAAAGTGCAGCAGAGTAATAAAATCGTATCGAACTTTCTTACAGGGCGAGTATGATGCATGTCAAGAATTCAAGCTTTCAATAATTTTACCTCATTGTCCAACTATTTACTCAAGACCTAACGTTTATCAATTCATTGTCCAACTGCTCAATCAGTGCTTATTTCATACCAATTCATTGCTTCCAAACATAATTAGTACCCACCCTAAATCAGTTCACTGTCCCAACACATAATCAATATCCATCTTATATCGCTTTCTTTTCTAAGCACATAATCAATATCCATCTTATCTACTTTCATTGTCCAAAACTGCATACATATCTCGGAGCATCAAGGTTTGAGCAATCCGGGTGAACAGGGAGTTTGAAAGTTTCATTTTGTATCGGCGCCATTTTGGGCGAGGTCAGGCAGGTCCCAGTATAGTCAGAATGTCTCCACTGACTCGTGGTTGGATCAGAACCTCTTTTGGCAGTTCAAAAAGTTTTTCGCAATGGGGTAACAGACTAGCGATATGAACCATCAGTCAAAAGTGGGGAGGGAGGCAATAATCTTTCCTACCGGGTCATTCTGGTGTTCCACCGGAACTGAACAAGTCTGTATCCTTGCGGGATTTTAGTCATTTCCAAACTGAGGCTGGCGCCGGCAGGAGTGCACCGGCGTCTCGTGGCTCCATCGGAGGACAGGGCGAGGGGCGCCTCGTGGAGAGGTCGGCCCCCCCGGCTCTTTTAGAATCTTCAAGGTTGAGGAGTACAGGGCGTGTGCCCGTCCCGGGCAAGGAAACCCGCTTTTTGATATGGACCCTTTCTTCAAGCAGGAGCGCTGGGGTGTCGCTGGAAGCCTCCACCTGGAGGGAGGTGGGGGAGGCTCGTTCATGCCGCCTCCCCCTTCCAGCGACCCCGCGCCGTTCTTCGGCTCCAGCGCTTTGGTACAGCCGTGCCAGGCAATGAAGATGGGGGGGGGTCGGTGGCTGAGGCAAGACATCCCCCCCTTGTCATGTGGCGGGACTACCTGCAACTCAGGGGTTGCCATGTGGCGGGACTACCTGCAACTCAGGGGTTGCCGCTGGCGGGGCTACCTGCAACTATCCAGGGCCGTTCAGGACATAAGTGAAAAGAAAGGAGTGTTGTTGCAGCCATTATAGCTGAAAGAAGCGCTGCCGACCTCGCCTTGGCTTCGGACTTTGATGTTGGCCGGATCGGGCAAGCGAAAGAAAGGGGGGGGGGGGGGTCGGTGGCTGAGGCAAGACATCCCCCCCCCGGGGCCCGCAGGGCGGGAGGGAATGGGGAGACCATCACGACCTCCGGGCCGTCCGCCCCACAGTCTCCCCCTCCGACGGCGGCCAGCCAGGCCCTGCTCTGCACGCGCCGAGGCCTCGCCTTCCGGATGGGCGTAACCGCGGGCCTGTTGCACGCCGAGAGCTTCCGGAATGGGGGTAGGTGTCTATGGATTTGTATCTATTTCATGTTACTGTTATTTGGGCGTGGTGGGCAATGAGGCAGACATGTTTGGGGCAGGAATAGGCAACGGAACCTAGCTACCTCGTGGCTGCCTTGGTGTCAAGCTTGTCTTCCCTCGCCATTTTTATGTTTCTTATTGCGGGTTATTTCTAACGTTTCTTATTTTATTTTTAGCGAAGTTGATAACTCATCAGTGGCCTACTGATTTCGCTCGACTCTTTTTCTTGTATTTTTATGCCATAACCTATTATAAGCTATAGCGACTAGTCCACACTTAATGAACACGTCCTTATTAGGTGTGCCCTCCAGTGGAGCTGGATGGTTCATCTCTAATAAGCGGTCCGGGCTAAACAGGCTACCAATCAGTGGGGAGAAGATAGGCATGACGGATTACAACTGGGACAAAAGTCTGCACTACCTATCTTATCACGGCGGGCAAAGACTAGACAGAATATTTCTATTCTCCGTTGTTTGCAGGCGGTGAATACCTCAAAAGAACCAATACCGAACACTTAATGTACGGTCAATCAAACAATCAGTGGGGAGAATAAGTAGGTACGACGTGTTAAAGGTTTGCGTTACCTACCTTTTCGCTACCTACAAAGAGAGACCTTGTTCTTCCCTGTTTGTAGACAGAGAATCTCCAGACAATAATCCACGAACAACAGTTCGGGAAACAGTGGGGGAGGAAGATAGGCACGACGGATTACAACGGGGACAAAAGTCTGCGTTACCTATCCTTCACTGCTTGCAAAGGGAGAGCCTGTTGTTTCTCCGTTTGCAGACGGTGAATCTCCAGAGGAACCAACAAAAGAGTAATACTAGTGTTATCCAAATCAAACAATCATTTCACAATTTGTCGCATTTACGCAACCTTACCGGGACCGGACCGTGTGGGCAGTTCTTCGCCTTCCTCCTTCCAGCGCCCGATCGTTCTCTTACTCCATGATTTTACCGCAGCAGTCCTGTGGGATTCCAGTCAGGACAGTAGGTCACTCGAGAGAGGTCCGTTCAGAATCGGTGAAGTTCATTCAATCGGCAGCCGGACGAGGGCCCTCTCAAGGCAGGTATACTCCGATCATTTAGATGTTCACCTCATCGTCTGGATCTCTCTTACTGGACCTTATGTCACTGATGGACCCCGCGTTGGGACGCCAATGGTGGAACAGGGGCCCATATTACTATCGATGCCCGGGCTGCTGGTGCAAGTCGCCTCTTAGTTCCCATTCTAAATAGTTACCAAATAAAGAGACGGGCGCTGGGAGCAGGAATCACAAGAACAGGATTTATTACTCATGAGGAGAGCCTGTCATTTCAGACACGAAACAAGGTGTCATCGGGAGGTGCTCTAACAAGTGTTCTGAGACATCGCCTTTTATACCTTACATGACACTCCTTATTACAATAATGACATTGTGAAACAAGGAAAAGACATTCCCGTAATCCTCGTGTCAATCCTACCCCACATATATCCACAATAGAGACCCTTGACCTGCCGATAAGAGGAGGGGGTAATCAAACAGCTGAGTGTTCCGACGATTTTTAGGATATGTGCGCCTGATCGTAGCCCAGGGGGTGGGGAGGCCAGGATCAATAGTGGGTCCTTTGAAGAGGAGTGACTCCATACAATAAGGGGCAGTAAACAGTATCTTCTGGCTTAGGCGATGACCTCGGACATGTGTGGACAGTCAATCGCGGAGGGATGGTTTACCAACAGAGGGGTTATTCATGAAAGGAAGGGAGGTGTTGGTCAGGCGCGGCCGTGACTCCCAAGGACAGAGTCACAGAGAGAGAGAGAGGTCTTATTGACTCGTGCATGAGAGAGCGGGGGCAGTCAGGTACAGCTGGGGAGGGCTATGTCAGCAGAGGCGAAGGATGCCTCTTCAAGAGGAAATGGGGGGGGGTTTGCGTGGGTCAAGCAGGAGGGTTGCCTTTCAGGGCAGGGTTGCGCAGAGGGTGAGGATTTTCATGGTTTATGCATGTGAGAGGGGGGGGGGTTCAAATAGCGTAGAAGGGAAGCCGGTGATTCCAATGAGCGGGCAAAAGACCATGGTGCCTAAAATGGCTGTCATGTACATATGGGCACGGGCTTTTACTGGCGGAGTGATGCGGTCAATATTTCATGGTATTCATGGTGCTTACAGGGAGGGGAGTGGGAAAAGGCAAATGAACGCCGCTTATGTACATCAATTTTTCTAATTTTCCACACTTTCCGAGGCTCAGTAACACAGGTTGTGGTTCTGGACTCCCCAGAAGCCTGATCTGTCTTCCTTGCAATTTCGAGGACAGTATCTCTTGCCAGTGCCACTGAGACCAAACCCCTGTGCACCACGTTGACTTGCCATTACCAAGGCTTGTTGTCTTTGCACTCCAGAGATCTCAGGCTACAGGAAGGTCCAGCATCGCATCCCTTGAAGATCAGCTTCCTCCCTGCATCCCTTGCACTATGGGCCTCCTTCTTTGGTGAGCTGCTGCAGGACCTCTTGAGACTCCTTTGCATTTGGCTTGAGGATCTTCTTGAGGGTCTTCCGTTTGCTTCACTGGGCTCCCCTGCTTGCTTGGGGCCTTCTCTGACTCTCCTGCACTTGGTGAGTCCCTTGGACCTTGCTGGTATCAACATTTGCATCTTCTTGCTTTCCACGCCAGCTGGGGCTAACAAAGCTTGGTTGTGCTCCCACTGGACACCGACCACCTAGACATCAAATCCGATGTGGGACAGCTCATTCATGGCTCCTGGTCTTCCTCAGCGTTGCCTTGTCCTCACAGCCACAGCAACAAGACTTCATCTTCTCTCCTGAACCTCCAGACATCAGGGAGCATTGTGCATAGACTCTGTCCCCTCCACTTGCAGGTTCTCCTCTTCAAGAAACCACTCTTGGATTCCACCGGACACCTTAAGGAACTCCTTGAGAGACCTTTTCTCTGAAGTCTTCCATTGTTGTCTACAGATGGTTCTAACATCACTCCCCTCTACCCACCTATGTACCCAGCTTCCTTGGTTCAGGTAACCTAGTTATTATTATTATTATTATTATTATTATTATTATTATTATTATTATTATTATGTTTGAGCTTGTAAAGCGCACGGTTACCCGGAGGTTTCCTGACGCAGTGTAACGCTGGGGAACCCGTCCTGGCTTTCCCTGTGGGATGGTCCCTGCTGGGAGTCCCCAAGGTGGAGCCAAGCATCCCCGGCGTTGGAGGGGCCGTTGTGGAGATTAGGCAAGCTAATGCCCAGAGTTGCCGAGTGGGACCCCTGATTAGAGTAGGCACCGAAGCGAGAATTATCGAGTCCGCTGACCGAAGTCCACAACCCTGCCATGTCAGGAATTGAACCGTGGTCCCGGCCGACTTCTGCTCCCCGGTCTGCCGCCTCTAACCAGTGAGCCACACCACTCCTGGGCATCCACAGGTGGGGTGGCTCTCCAACCTTCCATCTTCCAAAAGGGTTCTTAAGGGCCCTCTTGGAAGGATCCTTCTTCTTTAAAACTGCAACTGCGACATCTCCATCGACCTCCATTGGGAACGTGACTGTGTTTCAACTCTGCACACAGCCTCCGTGGGGTTCCTTGGTACTAACCATGGGTGGTTCCCAGGTCCAGGCAGAGTGAGGGGTAGGTCCTCTGACATCTTATGGGGAAGATGTGACACTGCACTTTTCAGTGTTAAGACCTGCCGGAACACGTTGATACTAGCCAATGACCACAAATCAATGCGGGTGACCTCCTAGATTGACAGGTACCACACTTAGGGTGCTGTGTGTGGTCTATCACTTTTGCTACATTGGACCACCATTGACAGTGTAGATAGAACTTGCTAATGGTCCCGATGAATTGCCGTCTATATGGCATTTAGGCAATAAACATGTTGGCTTGGAGCACGGTACCCTGTAACATTACAGCAGGGGTGCGCCACACTTAGTTTTAACCAGGATAGGGGCCACACTCATTAAATTCGTTCCGATTGGACCTCTACTTCCTGTTTTAGTCCCACTTCTTTACACATCTACACTCACTAGGCCCCTCAAACGAACTGCACCTTATGGCAAGGAATCATTTGAGATGTCATCGGTGTCATCAGTGATGTCACTGACCATGTCATGAATGATGTAATATGTGACATCACCAGTGGATTGCGGGTGCGAGAGTTACAGTTAGTACAACTAACTATAACGGATGAATTTCAATGGTTTTGTAGGAGGGAAATGTCCAGCTAACTAGAACACCCCTGAAACCTATGGTTTTTTCAAGGAATTTCTAAGGTTTTTTTAATGATAGTTCCTAACTATACCCTGCCTGAAACCTATGTTTTTTCAGTGAATTTGAAAGGTTTTTTAAATGACAATTCCTACTTATAATGTTGACTACTTCCCCATATTTTCAACAAGAAACCAAATCTGCAATGCTACCTAAAAAATCAGGCACTAGTTCCACTTACCACTAACAAATTAACATTAACATTTAACTACTGTAAGAACGGCGAATATGTACTGTGTGAATGACATCCAACTCACACCCATATTTTAAAGAGTAATATGTGATAGAGGTTCTAATTATACACTTCCAACACCCAACGAAGTCACAATACCCAGCGCCACCACAACCATCCCCCCCAGACCCCTCCCCCCCTACTACCTCAGAGGCAGCGCAAAACAGGACAACGGACCTTTCCAAAATAATATATCCCCTCAACAGCACACTAGCTCAATGTACAGAGATGTGGCAACCAAATATGTATAAGGGAAAGCACTTGAACATCAACAATAATGTACACAACGCTAACACTACCAGTGAAATACTATACACAATTCACTATACAAAGCAAAAGCTTTTCTGTGTGTAGATATACCATTGATACGTATAGTGTATTGAATAGTGTACGCAACCATATTATCGCAGACACTGGTGAATATTTCCGTCATGTAGCTGTGTTCAACCCCCCCTTTGAAACAGAAGCGGAGTGGGCTGGTCCAACGTACACAACATCAAGGTAAGACTATAAATAATTAAGCTACGCCTTGGGCGTGTTTCACTTCTGCAAAGAGAAAGACTGCGCCACAGCGAAGGTCCACACCCTGCCACGTGGCTGCCGCCATGACCACGTGCCTCCTTGATACAGGCCCATTGAGAACTCGGCGCCACAGCACCCCAGACTTATGTCTGTATCGACTACTGTCCTTAATCTACGCTGCGGACAGCAGGGTGCACAACTTGAATTCTGCTTTGGACCTAAATGTGTCGTCAGTATCTGTGCTGAGTACTGCCTTCAATCTACACTGCAGTCAGTAGAATTGACAACTTGATACCAGTGGCGCATCAGCACTACAAAAAACATTGAATACTGTCTCGATTTATTTAAAGCAGAGACAATTGTACTATGTCCTCAGATTTTGTTAAAGTATGAACAGTAGGAAATTCAGCCTTCATTTATTGAATACAGAGACAGTTGTACTATATGTCTTCAGATTCTATTTAAATAAGTGACAAAAAGCTTTCGTCCATGTCTGTGTCAACAACTGCCTTCAATCTACACTGTGAACAGGGTTCACAACTTGAATTCAGCTTTCCACCTACACTACGGAAAGTATGGAATTCAGCCTTGCTTTATGTAATATAGAGACCATTCTAGTGTATGTGTCCATATTTCTTTTACATAAGTCACAAAAATCATTTGTCGATATATGTGCTGACAACTACCTTCGATCTAAATTGTGAGGGCAAACTTGGAGAAATGGCTACTAATGAAGCATCTTCTGATTCAGAACACTCTGGAAATGAAAAATTTGTGCCTCAACCTCCCCCTCCAGAGAAGTATACATTAATTGAATGGGGTTGTTTGGTGCATACATTGCTGCATATCTCTAGACACGTGTTTCCAGATTGAACCCTTCATCAGTAGAGAGCAGCAGTTTAAGAGAGCAAAGAAAAATCATCTGCGGTTGCTGGAAATGCTGCCAAGTTCCTCTCAGGTCACAGTACCACTCACAGGCCCACAGGTGCATCTTGTCAGCTTGCTGGCTCAAGGGAGCCTTTTAAACCGAATGGGGGTAGGGAGTACATTGCCTCACAGTCCCAGCACAGTTTTCCCCTTTGCATCCTGGTAAATGCAGTACACAGTTCAAACTTACTTCAAAAATAACTGGAGTTTTTCACCAAAGTTGGTGCAAACATTGCTCTATATCTCTAGACATGTGTTTCTGGGTTGAGCCCTTCATCAGTAGAGAGCAGCAGTTTTAGAGAGCAAAGAAAAATCATCTGGGGTTGCTGGAAATGCTGCCAAGTTTCTCTTAGGTCACAGTACTACTTGCATGCACACAGGTGCATCTCCAAAGCCTCCAGCAACCCCAGATGATTTTTCATTGCTCTCTAATACTGCTTCTCTCTACCGAAGACGGGCTGAACCCAGAAACACGTGTCTAGAGATATACAGCAATGTCTGCACCAACTTTGGTGAAAAACTGCAGCTAATTTTGAAGTAAGTTTGAACTGTGTACTGCATTTACCAGGATGCAAAGGGGCAAACTGTGCTGGGACTGTGAAGCAGTATGCTCCCAACCCCAATTCTGTTGAAATGGCTCCCTTGAGCCAGAAAGCTGACGAGCTTTGGAGATGCACCTGTGTGCCTGTGAGTTGTACTGTGACCTGAGAGAAACTTGGCAGCATTTCCAGCAACCCAAGATGATTTTTCTTTGCTCTCGAATACTGCTGCTCTCTACTGAAGATGGGCTCAACCCAGAAAAACGTGTCTAGAGATATACTGCAATGTCTGCACCAACTTTGGTAAATAAAACTCCAGCTAATTTTGAAGTAAGTTTGAACTGTGTACTGCGTTTACCAGGATGCCAAGGGGCGAACTGTGCTGGGACTGTGAGGCAGTGTGCTCCCAACCCCCATTCAAGTATACATCAATTGTCTGGAAGTTTTTTACTTTTCCTCTGAGGCAGAAGGTTAATACTACCAAAGTCACTTGCAAAATCTGCAAGGCGGTAATGTGCAGGGGTGACCCTACAAAAAATAGTCTTGTGGAACAGCAAGTCTGAGGAGACCTCTTCAGACAAAACATCCGGGAAACTTCGCAAGAGAGGAAATGAGGAGATTAAAAGACTTCTGCCTTTGATCTACAGTGCGGTCAGTAGAGTTTACAACTTGATATCAGTGGTGCAGAAGCACTACAGACAACATTGAATTCAGTCTCAACCTCATATTTTGTTAAACTATGAACAGTAGGAAATTCAGCCTTCATTTCTTTAATGCAGAAACAATTGTACTACATGTCTTCAGACTTTGTTTAAATAAGTGACAAAAAGCATTCCTCGACGTATGTGTCAACTGCTGCCTTCAATCCACACTGCTTACAACAGGGTTCACAACTTGAATTCAGCTTTCCATCTACACTCCGGACAGCATTCAAGTTAGCCTTGATTTATATAAGGCAGAGACAATTTTGTTAAATGATGCGACAAAAAACATTCCACAATGACTGTACTGAGTACAGCCTTCAAATGTACACTACGATCAACAGAGTTCACCACTTGATACCAGTTCATGAGTCCCGTATGCAACAGTCAATGTATGGAGTACATTACAGATAATGCAGTGCAACCTAAGATTTACATTGCGAACAGCAGGATTCACAACTTGAATGCAGCTTTTCATCTACACTACGGTCAGCATTCATGTTATCCTTGATTTATGTAAGGCAGAGACAATTTTGTTAAAGGATTCCACAAAAAACATTCCTCAATGAGTGTACTGAGTACTGTTTTCAAATGTACACTGCGATCAACAGAGTTCACTACTTGATACCAGAAGAGCTTAAGCACTACAGACATTAAATTCATTCTCAATTTATGTAAGGAAGAGACAGTTGTATTGTGTCCTAAAATGTTGTTAACTGTGACAAAAAAGCCAAGTTTGTGTCAACTACTGCCTTCAATTTACACTGCGGACGGCAGGGTTCACAACTTGAAGTCAGCAGTAGGGAATTCAACCTTGATTTATTTAATGCAGAAACAATTGTACTGTTTGTTTTCTGATTTTGTTAAAATAAGTGACTAAAATCTTTAGTCGATACTTCTGCCTTCGATCTACAGTACGGACAGCAGGGTTCACATTTTGAATTCAGCTTTCAATCTATACTATGAACAGCATGGCATTTAGCCTTGTTTATTTTAAGGTAGAGTTAATTGTACTTTATGTCCCCAGATTTTGTTAAAAGATACGACATAAAGAATTTCTTGATGTCAGTGATAACTACTGCCTTCGATCTACATTGTGAGGGCTCACCATTCAGGTAGAAAGATGATTTGTATGACTCATTCCAGTAGACGAGATATTGTACCACTGCGACCCCCCCTCCCCCGAACCACGAATCATTGCAGAGTACGCACACGCTGAGTTTTTTCGGTATCACTTACTCACTGCACCACAAGTCATCTCTCCGTAGCCTTAGTAAAACAGAATTCACTAGGCAAAAAAACATTGCTCCCCCCCCCTGCACTACGCATTATTGCAGGAAACGTACAAGCTCAACGCCAAAGATAATATTAACTCAGTGCACCATAAATTATCGCAAAATAGAGTGAAGAGTTTTATGTCAGGGTGAGACATGCTGTCCTTTTAAATGTCCCGGAAGTATACATATTTTATTAATGTATTCTATATATGTTCTATATTTCACTTCAACCATGATTGCAGATGATGCAGTCCACCCTAACATCTACATTGCGAACAGCAGGGTTTACAACTTGACTATAATCGGTTAAGAAAACCAAATGCTCCCAATCTGCAACATCGCCACCAGACATACGTCGCCATTTTCAGAAAGTTATAATGCACTGCATGAAGTGCAATCATTTAATTTGTCTAGTTTGCAGAACAATTGATAACCATCGTTGGTAGTTTTTTTCCCCTCAAAGTACATGCAATCTAGTATACAACATTCAATGCTTTGAGTGCAGCCCGTTCAGACCACGCATCATCGGACGGTGAGCACACGCTAAACACCAGACGCATCACTAACTCAGTACACCATAAATAATCACCTGAGGCTTTATTAAGGCAAAATTCAGTGGTCAAAAAATATTACTCATAGAGCGGCCTGTCCGGACCACGCATCATCCCAGGTTGCGTACACGCTCAGTCCCAAAGGTACTATTAACTCCGTGCACCATAAATAGGGCTCCCGGTTTTCCGTTTTTACAGATCTTTACATATAAATACGGACGGAAATCTGTATTTCCTTTGTCTGTATTTATATTTTAAAGTGGTAAAACACTGGAAAATGTTGCCGCCCTGCTGCTGCATGCTGTTTCCTTTGCACGACCCTGGGAATTCATTTAATCCCTTCCAATCACTGTCTGTTAGCGCCCTCATGAGGACCTATTGACAATGGTCTTTCAGGGACTGCCGTTCCCCTGAGCCAATCCTCGTTGGGACCGAGTGTATGTGTGTGGGCATGCCAACACCTCTGGCCTTGCCCTCACAACTTTTTCTTTATTTGGTGGCTCACCTGACTGAATTTCTTCATACCCTGCCCGGTTTGAAGACTCCTTTCTGCCACCATCAGCTTGTGTAGCTGAACCGGCCCTTCTCTTGACGATCGGCATCTCAGGAGCTCCGCCACTCAAGCTCTGCACCAGCCCACCGACATTTCTCCTAGCAAGGTAAGAGGAATTCCCCTGTCCCCCCCCATGCCCCAGCAGCAGCAGAGGATTGTATTCTCTGTCGTCATGTGGGTGAGGGGGAGGTTTGGGTTGTTGCCTTGATTGTCTTAATTATCAACGATCATGTGTGTTGAATGCCACAGGTTGCCTTGTGTCCCATAGCTCGGAGCCTGCAGTGTCTCAAGAACAGAAAAGCTTAATAGTTTATAGCGGGAGTGGAGGGAAAGGGCCAGCCGTCGCACAATGACATGATTGATTGCCTACTTGGCATGAGGTTAACAAACTGGGGGGGTGGGGGTGAGCGGGATAGGGGTCAGACCGATTCGAGAGCCATGATTCTGTCCCTCTGAAATGCAATGTGTCTCCCTCAGCTGTTCGCCCTTGAAAACCGAGTGAATTACGAGTTCTGCTATGCAGTTGTGGGTATAAAACATCATGCAGCCTGTATTCTAACCTGCCCCACAATTAATTATTTTCCAGGCTTCCCTGTGACATGGATTTGCAGCATGCTTCCAAAGGCACATTTTTTCAGAGTTCTCATTAATTTCCGGCGTCGCATGTAGCCCTAATTATCTGCCATAAGGTTGGCACTTCACCAGCATCTTGCCGGGAAAGTCTTGGCCTGCAGATTTGTAGCAGGAGCGGTTTAAATGGCTTAACTACGCACAAGCAGTTTTGTCACTGGTTGCTGTATGCTTGATGAGAACTGTTTTAAAGAGAAATTCAGCCCAGCAGCGGCCAGTATGTAGACATCACTGGGCTTCCAAGGTCGGGATGCAATTTCACGCTCTCATCACACCAGTGGTCGAAGTGGGGTAAAAAGTAGGGGAACTGTGGGCAGAGAATTAGGGTGGATTGGGTCAGTGGGCAGAGTCGGAAGTGTGGCAGAAAGAGCATAATATCCCAATATTTTGTATTTGTTTCCCATTTTACTAAACGGTTACAGCTTATTACGTTATTTAATGTAACCTATGGATACACATGTTTATGTAAGTTTATATGAGTTACTGAAATTAAAATACATTCTCAAAGTGGGATGCATTTCTAATCATAAAATGTCCTAAATATCCTTAAAAGTGGAATTGCAAGCCATTTGTCTCCCAGCCATGGAGTTTCTGTCATCAAAATTCTCCTCCCTTTTTCCACAAGAGTAGTTCAACCATGAAAGGCAAAATATCCTAGTTTGCAACAAAGGACTACAAGGTGTAGGAGTCACATGACAACCATACTAGTAGAATTGATTTATATTCAAATGAACCATTTTTTTCCACATTAGGATAATCAAAGACTGGAAGAAAAACCATAACACTCTAACTTATACCTTGCAATTTGCATACACCTCTTGCGTGATAGTTAATAGCTCATTGTTCTATGTTAATATTTTTACTTATTAACTGCAAGTAACAATAGGGTCTCTCTGACAAAAGCAGTAACCCACTGACATATTTACATTATGTGTACCTCTCGAGAACTGGAGTAAATTCTATTAGAAGCCAATTACATCTTGGAACTAGTAAGTTGTGTTTTTAATTTTGGTTTCAGGTAGTATTTTATTTTTTTTAGCCAGGACAACGTAATTAATTTTTTTGCCCTAGACACGTACAGTCTAATTTGATAAAGAAGAAACTATTTGCAACTAAAAATGTACAAGCTAAGATCAACGGGAAACATTGATAGATTTGAATTCCTAAATACCCAATTCCGCAGTGCAGATAATGGCTGAGTGTTTTGTCATGGTTACATACAGTATTTTAAACATCAAACCAATGGCTGCTTAATTGTTGAATCCTTACATTTATAGATGGGCCGCAAATGCAAGGACATTGAAGATTACGTACAGGAGTATGCAGAATGTGAAGCCGTATCCCTTAAAGGGAGGAAAATGTTCACCTGCAAGTCATGTCGAACAACTGTTGACATTGAAAACAGGGCAGCGGATAATATCAAAGCCCACCTGAGCAGCAAAACCCACAAGAGACTTTCTGCTCCAGTTGTAAAGAAGGCCCTCATGGAGCACATGACCATGGAGCAATGCACAACTCGTGCATGTCAAAATATTAAAGAGGCTGCGGATATCCTGCACAAGTTTGTGAAATCTGTGTGAAGGTGGTGTTCCACATCACCAGACTGATGGTCCAATTGGAGACCTGATTAGGCAGCTGTGCCCTGCAGCAAGGACAATGTGCAAATCCAGCCAAATGTATGAAAAATTTCTCCCCTAAGTGTTTGAAGCACAGCTCGCAAACATACGTCAAGCTGTAGCAAATGTCCCTTTCTCTTTAACAATTGACAAAACCACAGAGATGCATGGTGACCCAGCCATTGGAACATTGGTCACATATTACTGTGATGATGAAGAAACGGGTCGCCGCTCAGCCTTAGTTGACATCACTGTATCTGATGAGTGTAATTCTGCTAAAATTGCCATAATTGTATACAGTGTGCTTCAAAAGTTGGGTAAATCATGGCATGATCTTGTTGCAATATGTTCTGATTCTGCATCCTATATGACAAAGGCAGTAACTGACTTGCGCACTGCTCAGAAGATTAATTCCATCCTTGTAAAAGATCCATGTCATCTTATGCATGCTGCTGTTTCCTATGCTCTGTCCCAGGCTGAGAACCATGACATGTATGATTTTGTTATAAAGGCTGGAGCAGTATTTAAGTATGCGCGAAACTTAAAACTAATTTATTCGCAAGGAAATGTAGACGGAAGAATCCGATATCCAAGGGCAGTTGTTGTGATCCGATGGTTTAGCTGGTATGAGGGAGCAGTAAGACTTTTAGAAATATGGCACTACTTCCTTGCTTTTGTAAAGAATGACGAAGCCACTGGATCCAAAATTGATCACCTACGTAAACTCCTCGGCCCGAACAGTGCAAACCACCAATCTTTCTCTGTCCAAGTTGCATTTCATTGTTAAAACCCTAACTGGTATCATCACCATTCAGAAGAACCTCAAGTCAGAAGAAATACATGCCCACCAAATATTTTCAGCCATAGAGGTAGACCTGGCTGTAGCAGTGGAGCAAGACTACACGCAAGACCCAATGATCGCCAGTCTGTTGCAAATGTTACCACAAAAAAAGCAAATGCCCTAATAAAAGAGATGATTATTTTTAAAGATGCACTGAAAAGCAAGTGGGATGCTGTCCTAGCTCGTAACATAACTGGGCAAATGAATTACAGCTCTTTTTGTAAACGGGTTACAACCCTGGACCCATTCATGAAAGTTCAGTGTATTCAGGATTTCAATGATTACAAAGATTTATTCATGTTGGTTGGAGCTTCTGATGATGTAATGAATGTTGTAGAAGAAGAATTCAAGAAATATGTAATGCACCCTATCCTAAAAAACATCTGTGCAATGACATACTGGGGTTCTCAGAAGCAAGAATGGCCAACACTGTGTAATTTTTCTTTGAATCTCTTGGCAATTCCAGTCTCATCAGCAAATATTGAACGGGTTTTCAGTGGTCTTCATTTCATTAACAAACTAGAAAGAACCTCAATGTCCACAAAGTCTCTTGAAATGCACATGTGCTTGTACTACAATGGCAAAGTTTTCAGATGAATGTATTGTGTTGACCAATAACAACTGGGCGCTGGTGTGCATTGTCAATTTAAATAAATGCGAAACAATACTAGCTTTAGCGGCGTCTTTTGCTTGTGGCAAAAATAAATGCGGATGAATACAGAAAAAATGCCCAAAAAATAAATATGGATAAATACAGATGGAAATGGCAAAAAACATAAATACCATAAAACAGGAGCCTTAACCATAATTCATCGCCACGTGGCCGTATTCAGGCAGAATTCAACTGACTCTTTATTCATTATTTGCAGAGTGCAGTACCTAACTAGATATAACGTCTATCAAACCCTAAACAATATCCCTTTAGGAGCTTTCTTTCAAAAACTTCTTTTATATCAGTTCTAGGTTTAGTTGAAAAATAAAATTCACGCTGCCAATGCAAAGGCACAGTCCATGGCAGTCTACACTGCGGACAGCACAGGTCACAACTTGAACTATAATGTCCCTGCAACATACACATTTTGAAAATGTATTCCATACATGTTTCATCTTTTATTTCAATCGTGATTACAGATTATGCAGTTCAGTAGGAAACACGCTGACTACCAGACGTACCACTAATTCAGTGCACCATAAATAATCACCACGTAGCCTTATTAAGGCAAAATTCAGTAGCAAAAGACATTGTTAGCAGTGCGGTCTGCCTGAACCACACATCATCGCAGGTTTCACCCAAACCAACCCTACCTCAGTGCACCACAACTCATTAACACTTTACAATAGAATTTTCTGTGTATGTTTTTTACATGTAGTGCTCCTACCTTTTGTACAGCAAAAATCATAAACCATTTACGATTGAATATTTGTGTAGGATATCATAATTACTATTCTACTTGTTACCAACAGCAACATAATAAAATGGAATCAAGCACACATGCCCATACACACTTCAACTATTTATCTGTGTCTGTTTATTTGTTATGTTCGTAAAATACTGCTCCTGCGCCCTACCACATTATATTGTGATATAAATAGTGTATACAACCATCTTACCTCTTACAGTAAGTGTGGGCTATTCCTCTTTTTTTTTTTTAGCATAATTATATAGCGCAAATCAACCCAAAAGTATATCAGTAATTTACATGTGCACCGTATTTACAGTACATTTTCAGGCACGTGTAGATTACGTCATTTCTCCACAATAACAGGATGAGGACGCAACTCCGAGGCTCGAACACTGATTTACAGCACCAAGTTCAACAGTATACCCGAATAACCGCATCCGTATATATATATACATATATTATCTGCCCTTCATGTGCCAAAAACTGCCACTTAAACCTTTCACAGCCCTGTTTTACTACAGCTACAACACTCCACTGAATGTAACAAACATTCATAATCGAAGAAATGCGTCATGTCCACCATCTTTTATGTGTGCAACTATGAATGAATATAGTCAGTCATACCCCGTACCTTCCATGGTGGCTATGTTGTAGGACTTTACAGATATAATGACACATTTGCGTTTAAGACCCGGGTGACATCAGCACTACAAAACAGACACCCGAATCACTTGATTGCTCATATAGCTCACGACGAAACCACGCCCAAAGCTCCGGAATCATGGTTCACAGCCTCATGCAGCACTGGCATATGTCAGGCCAGCCCACTCCACTTGCACTACCAGGAAAAAACAAAAACTAAACATTGCCCAGATTTCCATTGTAAAGATTTCTTACTTCCAGGTCTAGTTGTCAGTACGACACACACACTCCCTCATGGCTGGTATCTCTGCATTGAATGTCTGCTGGAATCACATACAAATACTGTGACCTCTAGTTTTGGCAGTAACGCACCTGTGGGCAAATTCACTGCTAAAGTTCTACACAGCTATGTAATTCATTACTGTGCATACTACTCCATCACGCCCCAGAGGGCAAATAGTCCAAAATCAATATTCCTGTGAATGCCGGTTATCCCAATATAGCACATCGATGGAAAACATGATTAGACCCTCCAATTCATTGTAGTGCCACGATCAACAAGATGCCATTCCATACCTAAAAAATCAAAAATTTAAAAAACTTCAAATCACAGGCAGGTCGAACACTGCTTAATATTCTTACATATACAAATTTAATTCTATCTAGTGAACTGCTAGTTCCTCGCTCGAGTTCAAGCCATTTGGGGTCGAACAGTCAAACTCAATAATGTATTTTGACTTTAATTTACACAGGGATAGCTCTCTGTTCCCACCTCTGACTCCCATGACAACCATGTCAATCCCCACCATTCTCAGACGATTTTCATCTTGGAAATGGCAGTCATAAAAGTGACGTGCTACCGGGTACTACTTGTTGTTATTCGTATTCGCACAAACATGCTCCATTACTCCCTTTTTAGCACAGTATATTGTGCTGACTGGGTACCACTTATTGCACAGGCATATTAATACATAAACACAATACATGGAGTTACATGTCAAAGACTTTCGTATTGAAAGCTCTCTCTCAGTATTGGGAATAATCAATGCACAGCAGTCAATAATTCTACGACATGCTTTGCAATTCTTGCAGCACCTGACTCCAGATCTAGTCTCATTCCTACTCATGTCCTGTTTAGTCACATGATTGTGTCGCAAGTCATCCCTTAGTGATCTACATTTTCTAAAGGTAATTTGTGGATTCCTAGATATATATGGTTTGAGATGCCCATCAGTAGATAACACATGCCAATGTTTTCTAAATATCTTTCTAATCTCATGAGCTTGTCCTGAAAAAGTTGTCACAAATCTCACTGTTTCCTCGTTCGTATCCAGTCTATTAGGATGAAGCAATTCATTTCTCGTGATAGTATCTACCCTATTACAGGCTTGTCTGATAGTTACGATTTTGTATCCTCATTCCTTAAAAAGATTACACATAATTTCCTTTTCTGTCTGGTATGCTGCCTCTGTATTGCAATTCCGTTTCGTCCTTAGCAGCTCCCCATAGGGGATGCTGTCAACGAGATTACGGGGATGTGAGCTTCTAGCACTCAATATGCTATTCCATGATGTCTTTTTACGGAACAGACTTGTTACCAATGTTTCTTCTTGAATTTCCACTAAAACATCTAGAAATTCTATAGATATATTACTTATCTGTTCAGGGATCATAAGATTACAATTGTTCACATTCAATTTGGTCACAAAGTTTTTTAGCTGCTTCAGCAATCCGATTCCTCACCATAAAAATATAATCAATGTACCCCAGCCACAGGACCACATTGTTCTCAAACTCTTTGATTTGCTTGGACACCTGCTCCTCCCACCAGCCCATGAATAAATTAGCGTAACTGGGGGTGAAGCAGGTGCCCATCGCGGTGCCCTGTGACTGCCTATACACCGAATCATCAAAAATGAAAAAATTGTTTAAGACAAAAATGAATCATGTCAACCAACATTTTCAAATGGTGCAGTAACGAGATGGAACGTGTCTTCAAGAAATGTTTTACAGCCTGTATTCCAAGATCATGTTGTATACTAGTGTAGAGACGACACACATCAAGGGTAACAAGAGTATATGTTGGTTCCCATTGGATGCCATCAATGATTGTTAAAAAGTGAGTAGTAACTTTGAGATAGGCAGGAAGAGCTACTACAAATGGTCTCCAATAATGATCGATGAATAGTGAGGTATTTTCCAATAGGGATCCCATTGAAGAAACTATGGGTCACCCTGGAGAATTAAATGCATTTTATGCAGTTTTGATAGAAGGTAGAGAATGGAAGTCCTTGGGTGTGCACATTTTAAGTAATTATACTCCTCCCACTCAAGTAAACCCTTCTCTCTCTCCAGTCTTATCAACAGATTTTCAAACCTTTTGTTGGACTCTCTGATCTCCGCAAAAGTGGAGATATTATAACATGTGGTGTCACCCAATTTTCTGACTCCTTCAGCTAGATATTTATCTCTGTCTAACACCACCACATTCCCACCTTTGTCTGATTGACTAGTCACGATTTGGTTGTCACTTCCTTTATTTGATCAAAAGAAAGATTTTTTCCATTGACCGGGATTTTCTTGTGTCTCAATTTTTTTAGATCATTTAAAACTCCTTTTTCAAAGACTTCAACAATCTCACATACAATATTAGGCAAGAATCTTGACTTGGGCTTGAAACTACTTACTGGATTTACCCCAAGTCTATTTCACAATTATCCAACATCTCTTCTCTTACCCCATCACTCCCTTCCAAGGAAGATAAAGTCTGAAGGGTTTCGATATCATTAGTGTCAAGATTGCTCATTACATTTGGCTCCCTTACACTCACATTACTGTTGAAGTGTATCTCAAACCATTTTTTTAACTTTAACTTGCTAGAGAAATGAAACCGATCAATTCTCGTTTGGGTGTAATTAAGGTTCGTAGATGGACAAAAGGACAGACCTAATGCGAGGACCTCCATTTCCTGGGTAGATAGAGTTCTTTGAGTAAGATTAATCACCTTCATACTTTGCTTCCTGCCCCTTGTCATCATTCCCATGGGCAATTTCTCTTCATTTCTTTCTCCTGTTTTCGGCTTGTCTGTTCCTCTAACTCTTCCTTATCCACCTTTGTCCCTTCCCCTCTGATTCCCTTGTTCTTGAAGAAATTCTGTCCGACCTTAATTCATTACTTGGAACTGTAAAAAAAATTACTCTTTCTTTTCTGTGGCTCTACACTTGTTTACTGATTCAGATCCACTGCAGAAACATCAGGGAGACTGTCATCTGCTACATCACTCTCACTTACTTTTACCACTATTTGCTTCGTTAAGTAAGTTGTACTTGCCACTCTTGTTTTTTTATCAAACAGATGGTCGTATATATATATATATATATATCTGTATTCACTGAAAAAAACGTAGGTTTCACACATGTTCTAGTTAGCTGGACATTTCACTCGTACAAAACCATTGAAATTCCCCCGTTATAGTTAGTTCAGCTAACTATAACTCGCGCGCCCGCAATGCACTGCTGATGACGTCACATATTACATCACTCATGACATGGTCAGTAACATCACTGATGACATCTCAAATGACACCATCCAGTGAATGTGTGTCTTTCTGAAAAATAAATATTTTTATATATGTATATCTAAAGGTCGATGGAAGAATAAATGGATAAATAAGTGTCTAAATGGATAGTTTTTTTTGTAAAAATGATTGTATAACTGACTTATTAAGTGTATCTTAGTGAATACATGTATTAGTGAGTAATGTTTAAATATGAAAATATCTGTATCAGTGTTTCACTTTGTGTATAAGTGGCTGCATGGGTTGGTGACTCGCTACATGAGTGACGATATGGGTCATTAGTTGGTTTTTAGTGTATCAGTCTGTATGGTCCGGTGGGGGGTATTACTTACCGCATAGATGCATGAATGGCTGACTCACTATTTGTATGTGTTTTGAAGACCGCATGTGTGAAGGAATGTATGGGTGGATGAGTGTGTGTATGGGTGTGTTAGTGAGTGAATCACTGTCTCAATAGTATCTTTATGAGTAACTATATATGTGTTAAACTTGTATATGTGAGTATTGATGTATATAAGTGAGTTTATATGAAAGCGAGAGATTGTAAAAGTCCCTGTATAAATAAGTATGTGTTTCTATAAGTGAATGTTTAAGAGATTAAGTATGTGTACTATTCTGTAGAAGTAAGTGATTTGGTGGGTGCATAGATGTATATGCACGTAAATGGATGTTTGATTATTTGCATGTGTGAGTTTGTGTGTGAGTAACTCTATAGATGAGTGTTGGTGTGTAATAAGATGTATAGGTGTATAAGTACATATGAGTGAGTACATGTTGGAGTACCTATATAGAACTGTTATTGAATGACTAGATGTGTATGTAGATTTTAGAATGACTGAATAAGTTGTTCTAACTAGAATTGATATTTCCATTTTTAAAAAGAATTTTAGTTTCTATTTTTTAATGTGTGTATCAAAGGTTATATTACGCTATTACGCTGAGAGGAGGACTGTCTTTCACAAGGATGTCATCAGTGATGTCATCACTGACGTCACTTGAGATGTCATGAGTGATGTCATGAGTGATGTCTCTGAGCATGTCATGAGTGATGTAATATGTGACATCATCAGCAGTGCATTGCAGGCGTGCCAGTTATAGTTAGCTGAACTAACTACAACGGGGGAATTTCAATGGTTTTGTATGAGTGAAATGTCCAGCTAACTAACCCCCCCCCTTTTTTCAGGACCTCCAGACGGTAAAGCAGAGCAGACTTCTGGTATTATTGCCCCTGGGCTGGTTCACTGTAGAGCCTACGGCAACCGGTGGGTAGTTGAGATGTCTAGAGCGGCGCCAAGCCACCCCCCCATTGGCGAATGCAATTGTGTTTTGTTTATTATGTTCATAATTTTCTTGTTCGGCTCAGCACAGTTACGCTGCTGCGCCAAGTTAGTTGAGTTTAGGGGAGGGAACACAATGGTCTCCAGGTTGACACTCACATCATGGGCTAGGACAGTCCTGCTAACACTCCGGGAACAGTTAGAAGGAGAGAATGGCTGAACAACAAGGTTCCTATAGATTTGCCACCTGGAATGTGCGTGGGCTTGGTGCCATTCAGAAAAGGCACCGAATCCATGCGTTTTTACTAAGGCAACACGCACAGAACACATTTTTGCAGGAATCACACCTAACGACAGCAGTGGCGCAGACACTAAGGAAACGATGGAGGGGTACTATATATTCCACAACCTATTCTGCCTTTTCCTAGGGGGCGACCATCTGGGTCCGACACGGAACACTCTTTGTTGAGATAGAGAGGCGAGTGGATGACCAAGGGAGATATATCATGGTAAAAGGAACGCTAGATGGAACATTGGTGGTCATAGGTAGTGTATACGCCCCAAATTTTGACCAGGAGGTATATCTGGGGAAGGTGAGCAGGGCGTTATATGATTGGGCTGATATTCCCTGGATACTCGGAGGTGACTGGAACATGATCTTTGATGTGGATCTAGACAAGTCGCACCCCCCGCTACAGTTGGCCGGGGTCACAAAATTGGCTGAGGTGTTCACGGCCTGGGCGGAGGGCTGGTGACTAGTGGATGCATGGCGAGAGCTATAACCGACCCGTTGGGAGTATTCGTATTATTATCCCGTGCATAACTTGCACACGAGGATAGATACGTTTCTGTCCTCCAGCTCCTTAATGTCGAAGATTGGCGGTATGGAATATTTAGCCAAAACCTTCTCGGATCATAGGCCACTGACACTTGACCGCCTATGGGGCAGGATACCCTCTCCGGTGCCCACCTGGAGTCTTAATCCACTTCTCCTGGAATGTGGCCCCTTTCGTGCATCACTTTCTGATGCTCTGACAAATTACTTTCGTGAAAACTGGGACTCTGCAACATCTAACCTGGTGGTATGGGACACCATGAAGGTGGTAGTAAGGGGCGCCGCCATAGGACAGCTAGTGGGAGCCCGACAAGAAACACATAGGCGACTATGTGATGTAGAAAACCGACTGAAAATACTGGAGAGGGAGGCTAGTATAGACCCGCAAAAACGGGGTGCTCTACAGGCAGGGAATATTGCCCATGCAGAGGTACTGGAAACACTGAGAGTTATTGATTATAAAGAATATCTGCGTCGGAATCATGCTGAGGCTGACAGGTCGGGTGCCTTACTGGCTCGCTTGGTGCGTGAAGGTCTGGATCCCCGGTGATTATGCAGATTTGTGACGGATTGGGTGGGATAGTCCACACACAGGCTGAGATTAATCAGGTGTTCTGCGCCCACCTACGGGCCCTGTATGCCCCTTTTCCTTTTGAGGACCCGGATCGGATAGAGTGCTTTCTTTGTGATTTGCCATTTCCGGCTCTGTCTGCGGTGGCCCAGAAAGAAGTTGGAGGCCACATGACGCAAGGGGAACTTTGGGCTGCCATTCGGTCTCTCAACCGTAATAAAACCCGGGGGTGGATGGGCTACCGGTAGAACTTTACCAGACTTACTCTGAGACCCTAGTCCCCATTTTGGAGAAGGTATATAAGGAGGCGTATGAGGGAGGAAGACTGCCTACCTCAACGATGCAGGCCCTAATCATATCCATACCGAAGCCGGGAAAGGACACACTGGAATTGTCCAACTATAGGCCCCTATCAATGCTCTGTACGGAGTACAAGATCTTGAGTAAGGCTATTGCCTTATGGTTGCAGCCCCATCTCTCTGCCTTGGTCCACCCGGACCAGTGTGGCCTTCTCCCGGGACGAAGTACATCCCAGAATATGCGGCGATTACATGCCCTTATGACTGCTACAATGCAGGACAGCCCCCGGGCAGGTTGTGTTGCCCTGAATATGAAACAGGCGTTCGACTCCCTGTCCTGGACATATATGTTTGAGACCTTGAGACGCTTTGTTCTCCCGGACTCTCTACTGAAATGGGTGAGACTACTATACACGGACACATCGGCCCGTGCACGCACTGGTCGATATACCTCGGATAGCTACTCGATCTACAGGGGCACTCGGCAGGGTTGTCCTCTGTCTCCGCTCCTGTTTGTGCTGGCTCTGGAGCCTCTGGCCCAGGGGGAACGGATGGGTATCTCAATAGGGGGCACGCACCACCTTATCTCTATATACACCGATGACATTTTACTATACTTTCGGGACCTAGAGGCTCACCTCTCGAATATAGATAGACCTTTTAGCCAATTTGAGGAGGTGTCTGGTTTAGCAATTTATCCAGAGAAGTCCACCGGATTCTATTTTAGGGACCTACCACACACTCCTTCTCTCCGATTCGGGAGGTATCAGATTCCGGTAACCCAAATGACGTTTAGATACCTGGGCATTCAAGTGTATAGACGTACGGAAGACCAGATAGAGGGTAATGTCAAGAGAGCAATCACGGGTCTCGGTAGTAGTGTCGGATTCTGGACAGCTCTGCCTAAATCAATCATGGGCAGAATTGCCATCTCCATAATGGTCCTGCTTCCCCGTATACTATATTATTTTGTTAATCTGCAGATCGTCCTTCCACAGTCAATATTCAACACACTGAACACGATTCTGATAACATTGATCTGTGGTCCCGGACGGAGACGTATCAGTCTCCGAAAGCTCCAATTAAGCACTAAATTGGGCAGCCTAGGGGTGCCCGATCTCAGGGGGTATTACTACGCGAGTCAACTACAGTGGCTGGCGAGATGGGTGGCGGGTAGGAACTTGCATGAAATCGACTTCACAGCTGATCGATTAGCACGGGGCGAATAGCACTCACTGTTGTTGCCCAGGGGCAAGATCCCCCAGGGCTGCCATCCTCTCTTGAACACGGCCCTGATCTGTTGGAGGAAGGCTTTGACGTATACGTCCAATGCGACACCCTATGCGGAGAATATTCTCCTGCTAGGTATCCCAACGCCCCAAGGTAGGCTTACACAGCACAGATTACGACCCTGGGCAGAGGCTGGGGTAGAAGAAGTGGGAGTCTTCTTTGGGGATGATACCCTACTAGATCATGATACCTTCCTGCAGATCACGGGGGCCCACCAGAGGCTATACCTACTACAGGCTGTGGTGTCTCACTACATTAAAAACAAATGGGCCCGCAGCAACTTAAACCTACGAATTCTGGATTGGTTCACATTCTTTACTATGTGGGAACAGGGGGTCATTTAGTGAGGTGGCTATATGCAGGGATTAGAGAACACGCCGCGATCCCTCTCACTACACTCAGAGACTCATGGATACAGGACACGGGAGGGGTACTGTCAGACAAGGATTGGCAAATGGTACTTGAACATCCACGGAGAGTGTCCAGGAATGCAAAATTTAAATTCATTCACGTCATGGTGCTTCATAGGGCGTACCTCACCCCGCAGAGATTGCATAGAATGTTCCCAGAATCTCCCCACTGTTGTCCACACTGCAAAGCAGATGAAGCTGGTTTTCTCCACATGGTGTGGGCTTGCCCGCGGCTCTGCAGTTACTGGGGAGAGGTCTGCCAGATGCTACCTACAGTGACCTCTCTATCGGTACCAGTAGATGCCCTATGTTGTCTGGTGGGATCTCGTAAACGACCTAGAACACAGAAAGCTAAACTGAAGTTCTTGGATTTGTCCCTGTTATTAGCCATTGGAGCCATAACGGTGCGATGGAAGTAATCTGGGGTGCCCAGGATATCAACGTGGCAGTCTGAGCTGGTGAAATGGGGCAGAACGGAGGGCATAGTGTTGAGACGTGAAGAGGAGAGGGGACAGAGGAAATATCCTGTGGTGCAAGACTGGGAAGTTATGCTGTTAGAACTGGAGGAGATGGAGATAACAGCGACACAGGCAGATGGGGTGTAAATGGATAGAGAACATGTAGATTGTGGAGGTGCGAGGTGTTACAGCATTACAGCCTGCAGATGTAGGGGTGTGGTTTCTGTACATTTATCCTGTGCTGAATTATGTTGATAGCGCTGGCACGGAGTGTTTTGTACAGGACCTCTTGTGAGTAGGAGACGTGTGGGGTTTGGGTGGGAGGGGTATGGAGGGAGGGAGGGAGGATCGGGAGTTGTGATCCTATACGTGGTCGGTTGCTGGACCTGACAATAACATGAGGCATAACATACTGATGTATGAGACAGTGCCACAAAGAGCGGAAGGTTGGAAACACGAGAATTGTATGTACCCATGATTTACGATTGAATGTTGGATGTAATAGGATGCAACAGCAACGGAACACCAAGTTTGGCTGGGGAGAAAATGAGAAAAGAACTGTACGATGTAATAAGAATTCATGATATACTGTCATTTATGTGGTGCATTTGTGAATAAAGTTTAAAATAAATAAATAAATAAATAACTACAGAAGATCAGATACGACTACATAGGCAGACCCATACCTCTGTTACTCAGCAGTAGTGGATCACATTGAGTTCTACACAAACTCAAGATACGAATGTTCTTAAACTGTGTCTAATCATGCCTGCACACTTCATTACTAAACGCGCAAGTATAAGAGATGCCACAGCTGCAAATCTCTGATGGCTCGAACATGTGAACATCATTCCGAATAACACACACAGTATCCAACATAACCCTGATGTTTCATGCTCTCACTATATATACTAAAGTAGCGAGACAGTCTACAAATGTGGTATATCAAATTATTCTCATATGAAGCAAAATACTCAGCCTTCTCTAAACAATATTGCAAGTGCGGTTTGTGTACAAACCAGAGCAGGAAAACAAAAGTGGCGTTTAAGCTTCTAATAAACGCATGCTAATTTAACACGGTGTGAGTGCAAGGCTCAGCCCACGACACATTTCCTTGACCAAAGCACATAATATATACGTGGGCAAATTACGGGCGCAGACTCCAAGCCAAAAAGCAGAGTCAAGTTCAATTTTGCACAAAAAAAAAAGATTCGATCTTTGATAAAAAGCAGTAACTAAATAATAAAGAATAGGTAGAAAAATCATACAGTCTTATTCCACCAGCATATAAGCACAGTATGTAGCAACAGCCTCAAACAGGAAGTCATTGTTCTCATCTGAAAACATTTCAGCCATCCAATTAAATAGTGGGAATGAACATACATGTTCCTCAATGACCGGAGCCTCTATCACCATCAGAGGAAAACTCGGATCATCTTCAATGTAACTGCGTGCCAAGAAGTCATGCGCCGCTGCAAAAACATTCCAACGTCCCATTATTCCATGTGTCGCAGCTAAGGCCATAATCACGCCGCCAGAACAGAGCGAGTCATGAACCACTAAGCGGCTCATCAGCTGGTCCTAATCCGCATTGGAGACACCGTCCTGCAGAGACACAAATCCAGGGCCCAGTCGAAATCACAGCTCAGGCAATGGAACACAGGTTGAACGCATGTGAAAAAGGAGAATCAAAACAATAATCCATAAGCTGCACTCAACGTTGCAAGAGGCAGCGCTCCATAGTAACTAAGCATTCGGTTGCGGACCAGCAACAACCGAGAAATATTGTCGTCTGCTGCAAGATGTGCATCCATATTTAAGTAAACAAATTAATACAAGCACACCGGCAACTAATGTGAGCATTCAGCACAATTCACCAACGATGCTGGAAAAAATCGAATGAAAAAACACTGACAAGACACCAAATATAGTTTGTACAGAAGTCACAAGGCCAATGCTTAGAACTTTAAAAAAGTAAGCTAACCCCCTACTCGAGGATGCATTAAAGATATTCTAAATTAACTCCTTAAAATTCCAGGGCACGTCTGTACTTAATAAAGCATACACTTCTGTGCGGGTGTTTGCTACATGAAGGACAAATGTTTCTCTAGCAGATGTAAGAGCGACCTCTTTTTGAGACAATCGCGCTCTTATACGGCTCATTTGGTTGACTCTTCTTTCAAGGTCAGAATCGACGGCCAGATGGAAACATCCAGCTTCCCATACAGAGGAGTAAACACAGCTTTTTTTATAGCAAACCACATGCTCAGTTACCGTAATCATGTAAGTGATGCCTGCTAACATCTCACAATAAGCCACACAGCTGAATCTGATCTCCAATAAGTGACCACTTCTAACTATTCTCATAGTGCGCCCTGTGCTCTGATTTGACAGTGAGAGAGTGATCGCACCATAGTTTCTACTGCTAATCCTTCTCAGCATATGCTACGTATACGATAAAACGGCGATAATTTTAACACCGGTCCTTGATAATATGCCCCGAATTTCGTAGCGCGCCCTGCAAAGCAAAATGCGATGCAGGGCACGGAACGAAGGGGCATATTATCAACAACATAAGGTGATACATTATCGCCGGCTTTATCGGCAGGAAACTACCGATAAAGCGGCGATAATGGGCTTGATAATAGGCCTTTGTAAATTCCCATAGCAGCCCAGGTTCTGGTGTTAACCTGGGCTGCTATGGGAAGTCACAAGGGCATATTATCAAGGCCATTATCGCCGCTTTTATCTGCAGTTTCCTGCCGATAAAACCGGCGATAATGTATCACCTTATGTTGTTGATAATTTGGCCGAAATTCGTTTTAGTAATTTAATCGTTTACTTACCTACAATCATCCAGATTCCGTTGTTTATCACCCCCCACCCTGCCCCTCCCCCGCCCGCTCGTCCCACCGCAACTTCCTCCGCGGGCCACGTCTTGGCTTGATAATATGCTCTTGTTAATTCCCATAGAAGCCCTTGTTCACACCATAACATGGGCTTCTATGGGAATTAACAAGGGCATATTATCAAGACCATTTTCGCCGTTTTATCCTGATACTGATGAGCAGGTTGTCTATGCCTGTCTGCACATCTTTTGTAAGACTTCTTAGCTTTGATTAAATTCAGTTCTGCAGATTTGTGTAAGGAGGCTATGTTTTTCATCAAATCCTTGACTGCGGGTACTTCCAAATCCTCCTGAGTTTGAAAGGGGTTAGGATGACGCCCAAAATTCAAGTAAAATGGGGAGTAACCCGTGGAGGCACTCTTCGCATTGTTACAAGCAAACAGCCATCCACAACCGATCTGACCATTCACCACCCTGATCAATAAGAAACAAACGGAGGTACTGTTCTAGTTCCTGATTAATTCTCTCTGTTTGACCGTCAGATTCAGGGTGATAACTGGGGGACAGTCTGCTCTCAATTCCCAAACCCTGAATATAAGCCTGCCAGAAGTGTGAAATAAACTGAGGACCCCGATCAGACACCACTACCTTAGGAACTCCATGGATCTTCACAATATTTTCACCAAATGCTTGCGCTAACTCAGGGGCTGTAGGGGTACCTGTCATCGGAACAAAATGACTCATTTTGGTGAACAGATCCACCATCACCAAAATGGTATGAAAACCTTTGCTAATGGGTAGATCTACGATTAAATCCATAGACATAGTATGCCATGGGTGAGTCGGAGTTGGGAGTGGATGTAACAACCCCTGTGGAGCTTGTCTACTAGGCTTACTTCTGGCACATAACTCACAATATTGCACATATTGTTTGACATGAAAGTGTCACGGCTGTTGATCCTCAGGGTCGGAATGATGCTCTAATGGGTCCACCTCCAGACGCCCCCACTCTAGCTATTAATCTCAGAGTGCAAGGTAGTCAGGCGAGGGAAAATATGGGTTGAAGGACAGGAACATCCGGGACAGGGACCTGAAATGACAAGAGGCATGCGTTAACTAAATCCCCCGTTAGTCTACTCTTCAACTCGCTGTATTTATCATGAACCCTCACCTGATACTGCTCAGGATATAGCTCTTCCCCTGTTTGTACCCCTTCTTCAGCTAAAGATAGAACAACAAAACAATGGTTATAACTCTCTGGTAACCCCCTATGTTTTAAGTATATGTGCTTCAATATCCCAGCACTCATTCACTCACCAGTCGCCAAAGAAGGGGAAGTAGCAATGAGATCACCGAAGGAAAATAAGGAAGGAACAGGTTCTTCCTCTTTAGATAGGATCTCTAATGTTCCTGATGGAAATAATAGAATAACCAAACTGAAATACAGCCACCCGGCTTTTACTCTGCGTAAGTTATGCTGAAACAATGTTTTTCACAACCGAATTAGGAGGGGGCAATCCGGCGTCTCCTAATCGGTAAACTCTTTATCAAATGAGCTCACAAACATAGCGTGCCGTGAAGGGGGAAATCCAAGCGTCTCCACAAGCACGTCCAGAAAAGTAACAAAAGAACCCAAAGGCGTGGAGGGGGCAATCCGGCGTCTCACACGCAAGAAACAAACGAAGCACCAGCCGATGCCAAGAACACAGTATACGGGCTATAAGCGTGAGCGAACCGGAGGAGGCAATCCTGCGTCTCCAGGTTCCTCACGGAAACAACAACAGTTCCGCAAGTGCGCTGAGGGAGCAATCCGGCGTCTCACGCGCCTTGCGTATCTATCACGCAAGACCAGTCAACATCCGTCTCGCTTCCAGCTTGCTCTACAGCCGCAGAGCAAAAGTACGAACCTCACCTTCCCAGCAGATCCGCGGGGACAGGGCGTCCGCCAACAACAGCATACTATTGGACAAATCACGAGCACCTATTGCAAGGTCCCACCTATCTTTATGCACTCTGTCATCAGCCCCCTAGGAGCAAGGCATTCTGGTAGGTGTAGTCCAACATCTGGGCAGGCACATTTGTCAGACCCTGACAGTATGCCCCCCGCCCTGTGCCTCCTAGCGCCAGGCTTTCCCGGATTGCGGGCGTAGAACAACCGGATCAATCGAGGGGCATGCACCTCATGACTGGGCTCCCATGAGTCATCCTCAGAGCCATATCCCTTCCAGGCGACATGGAACCACAGCTTCCCCTGACGGAGCCTCGCATCAACGATACGACGCACCTCGTACTCCAGCTGGCCATCTCTCAGCACTGGCGGGGCGGCCTTACTCCTTGCAGAACCAGCCGGCTTCAACAGGCTGCAGTGAAACACAGGATGTATTCTCATGGACATGGGCAACTTCAATTTGTAGGCCACGGGATTGATCCTCTTGATGACCACGTACGGACCAATGAAACGTGGGTGAAATATGCTGCGATAACGGAATCGAATGTTCTTTGTGGACAACCATACTCTGTCCCCGACCTCATACAACGGACTCTCCTGTCGATCCTTATCCGCCCATCTCTTGTATACGGTCTTTGCTCGGACAAGGGTTTTCTGTATTCGTTGATGTGACTCCAACAAGGCCTTCACATGGGCGGCCACCGTAGGGTGGTTCTGAATTTCCTCAGGTATGGTTAACGGAAGGGTGTTAGCATGAAAGCCGGTATTGGCCTTGAACGGAGTTTCCCCAGTTGAGCTATGCCATGCATTATTATAGGACAACTCAGCTAGCCAGAGAAGAGAGACCCAAGAACGGCTAGCTTCTTCTGAATAGCACCTCAAGTACTGTTTTAGTGTCTGATTCAGTCTTTCGGTCTGTCCATCCGTCTGAGGGTGGAAACTGGTGGATAGAGCGTCCTCCACCCTCAGCGCCTTGCACCACATACGCCAGAACCAAGCCACGAACTGTGGTCCCCTGTCCGAGACAATCACACGAGGAATTCCATGTATCCGGACCACCTGTGTCAATAGCAATTGAGCAGTTTGACTGGCAGTAGGTAGATTTTTGCATGGAATAAAGTGTCCCATTTTGGTCAAGCTGTCTACCACCACCATGATAGCGTTGTACCCTTGGTCCATGGGCAACCCTACGATGAAGTCCATGCTAATGGTATGCCAAGGACGGGACGGAGTGGGTAGTGGTCTGAGTTTCCCGCGACTCATGGAACGATCCCCTTTTGCCCTTGCACAAGTATCGCAGTGTCCAATCCACTTTTCTACATCTTTTGACAATGATTCCCACCAGAAGTGTCGCTTTACCAGATGGATGGTTTTTGTCACCCCGGGATGCCCGGCCAGCACTTCCCCATGACACCAGTTGAATGCCTGAAGCCGTAGATCGTGAGAGGGAAGAGACAATTTCCCTCCATGCAAGGGAACCCCGTGTTGGAGACTTCGGAGGCGGTTCTGGCTCACCCACTTCTGCCATTGTACTTGGTTCCGTTCTTTCCGCACTTGTTCTATAAAGCGATCAGCCGTTACTAAACAAACCACTTTCTCGGGTGAAATGATCGCTTTTGGTTGTTCTTTTTCCGTTGTCTGTTCACCCCCCAGTCTGGAAAGTGAGTCTGCTTTCTTGTTTTCGGTTCCAGGTCGAAAGGTGACGATGAAATTATATTCCGCGAAAAACAGCATCCACCTCATTTGGCGTTGTGACAAGTGACGAGCCGTTTTCATGAACAACAAATTCCTGTGGTCGGAGTACACCGTTATGGTGTGTTGTGACCCCCACAGGTAATGTCTCCACTCTTGGAAGGCTCTTTTTATTGCCAACAGTTCTTTTTCAGAAATTGAGTAGTTGCTTTCCGCGGAGTTCAGTTTCCTGGACAGGAAGGCGACTGGATGTAACTGGCCTGTGACCCTATCTCTTTGCGATAGGACTGCTCCTACTGCGACATCAGAGGCGTCCGCCTCCACTATGAAAGGCAAGTCCAGTTGAGGATGTTTCAGGATAGGGGCAGAAACAAACGCTTCCTTCAACAGTTCAAACGCCCTCATGGCTTCAGTGTTCCACTGAAAGGGAACTCCTTTGCGTAACAACTTGGTGCTGGGTGAAGCCAACAAGGAGAACTGTGAAATAAAACGTCTGTAATAATTGGCAAAGCCAAGAAAGCATTGCACCTCTTTCACGCTCTTTGGCACTGGCCATGCACTCACCGCATCAACCTTCCTCTCTGCCATGTGAAACCCCTTAGGTGTGAGTATAACCCCCAGAAACTCCACTTCCTCTACATTAAACTCACATTTACTGAGCTTGCAGTAGAGCCGGTATTCCAACAGCCTCTGTAACACCAGGAGAACATGACCAGTGTGTTGGTTACGTGAATCAGAATATACAAGAATGTCATCTATATATACGATGACGAACCGGTCCAGGTATTCCTTCAAGACATCATTAAGGAAGTATTGGAATGCCGCCGGGGCATTGCAAAGCCCGAACGGCATTACCAGGTACTCGAAGAGACCATATCTGGTCTTGAAGGCCGTCTTCCACTCATCACCGCTACGAATCCTGACCAAGTGGTAGGCACCACGGAGATCCAACCGTGTATAGATCATTGCCTCTCTCACTTGGTCCAGTAGCACAGGGATGAGGGGAAGAGGGTACCGGTTCCTTATGGTCTGCTTATTTAACTGACGGTAGTCAATGAGGGTACGTAACTCTCCATTGGCCTTCGTCGTAAAGAACAAAGGGGACGCTGCCGGTGAATGGGAAGGTCTAATGAACCCTATAGAACTAAAGTGTGTTAGGTATTCTTGCAGATGTTTGGACTCAAGTTCTGACAAGGCGTACACCCTGCAAGAGGGAACAACAGCGCCTTCCACCAAATCTATTCTACAATCGTACTCCCTATGGGGAGGAAGTACTTCAGCCTGTGCTTCACTAAACACCTCACTGTACTCGTGGTATTCTCTGGGTAGGACGGTTACCTTTTCCGCCGCAGTGGCTATGTGTGTTATCTGGGCCAAAGCTATCGTATGTGATGAAGGAGTACTCATACAAATGGTCTGACATTCTTCTGACCGGAAGCTCACAGTTTTTTCTCTCCAGTCTATGAAAGGGTTGTGTTTTTCTAACCATGGGATACCCAGTATTAGCTCGTATTGCGGAGCCTCGATGATGTTCAAAGTTATACTCTCAGTATGTTTGACAATACTGTTCTCCAGAACCAACACCACCTCTTCAGTACGTTCGATGATAGGACCTGACTTCAAGGGGGTACCATCTACTGCCAACACGGTTTCTGGATTTTTTGTGGTCACTCTGCCCAGCCCCAAACGGCGCACCAGGCCTTCGTCCACGAAATTCCCAGTAGCCCCTGAGTCTATCATGCTCCACACGGCATGTTCTTTGCCCTGACTCAACAATAAGGAGGATAAGGCAATATGTGTTATAGGGGCCTTGCCATCAACCGAGGCCAATGACGTGAGTCTCCATTCTTTTGTCTTCTGCCCATCACTCACGGAAGGACTCTCAACACCGGTATCAAGATCAACAGTGGTAAGGGCCACCTTCTTAGCTGAGTAAAAGGTTTTGGACCTTTTGGGTTTGGAGGGACACTCTTTAACGTAGTGTCCCTTCTTCCCGCAATACATACATAGCCCCTGAGAGTGGCGGCTCTCTCTTTCGGCTTTAGTAAGAGGGGATCGGATGGCCCCAACATCCATAGGTTCTGTTGGGTTGTCTCCAACCCGTGGAACCGGCGGAAGCAAGTGACTCACTGAATCAGAAGGCCTATCATGTTTCCTTCGGTCACCTCCCCGCTCCCCTATTCTATGGTCCAGGTGCAGGGTAAGATTGATTAAATCAGTACATGTCATAGGCTGGGGATCAATCTGTACTATGATGTCTTTCAACTCATCCGACAAGCCCTGGTAGTATAACGCCATCCTTTTGTCTTCTGGCCAGCCTGTCTCCGTCACAAGACGATTGAAAGTAGTCATATATGACACTAAATCCTTCTTCCCTTGTCGGAGCCCCAACAATTCCTTATCTGCACTAAGTGTTGTCGCTCTCCGATCAAACACCCGTTCGAACTCTCTACGGAACGCTGACCAATCATTTAAGATGGGATCATCGTTCTTCACAAAGGGAACAGCCCAATTCGCTGCATCCCCGGACAAGTAGGAAATGGCAAACGCCACTCGGGACATATTATTGGGGAACGAAGCCGGCCTACATGAAAAATGAAGGGTGATCTGGGTCAGGAAGGCTTGAATCCTCTGAGGGTCCCCAGAGAACCTCTCTGGACTGGCTAAGGGAATTGGAGGTGGCACCGTTACTTGAATGGTGCGACCACCTGGTGCTGCATCGAAAGGATTAACCTGTTGTCGGTCTAACCTCTCTTTTAAAGCAGTAACCTCCAACTTGGACGACGCCAGTTCCTGCTGTACTAACAACAGAGCCTGGAGCACGTCGTCCATAGTTGCCATAGCTAGAGCCTTCTTCCGACCAGGAGGTATTAGCAACGTGGGCTCGTGATTCTGTCACGGCTGTTGATCCTCAGGGTCGGAATGATGCTCTAATGGGTCCACCTCCAGACGCCCCCGCACTCTAGCTATTAATCTCAGAGTGCAAGGTAGTCAGGCGAGGGAAAATATGGGTTGAAGGACAGGAACATCCGGGACAGGGACCTGAAATGACAAGAGGCATGCGTTAACTAAATCCCCCGTTAGTCTACTCTTCAACTCGCTGTATTTATCATGAACCCTCACCTGATACTGCTCAGGATATAGCTCTTCCCCTGTTTGTACCCCTTCTTCAGCTAAAGATAGAACAACAAAACAATGGTTATAACTCTCTGGTAACCCCCTATGTTTTAAGTATATGTGCTTCAATATCCCAGCACTCATTCACTCACCAGTCGCCAAAGAAGGGGAAGTAGCAATGAGATCACCGAAGGAAAATAAGGAAGGAACAGGTTCTTCCTCTTTAGATAGGATCTCTAATGTTCCTGATGGAAATAATAGAATAACCAAACTGAAATACAGCCACCCGGCTTTTACTCTGCGTAAGTTATGCTGAAACAATGTTTTTCACAACCGAATTAGGAGGGGGCAATCCGGCGTCTCCTAATCGGTAAACTCTTTATCAAATGAGCTCACAAACATAGCGTGCCGTGAAGGGGGAAATCAAAGCGTCTCCACAAGCACGTCCAGAAAAGTAACAAAAGAACCCAAAGGCGTGGAGGGGGCAATCCGGCGTCTCACACGCGAGAAACAAACGAAGCACCAGCCGATGCCAAGAACACAGTATACGGGCTATAAGCGTGAGCGAACCGGAGGAGGCAATCCTGCGTCTCCAGGTTCCTCACGGAAACAACAACAGTTCCGCAAGTGCGCTGAGGGAGCAATCCGGCGTCTCACGCGCCTTGCGTATCTATCACGCAAGACCAGTCAACATCCGTCTCGCTTCCAGCTTGCTCTACAGCCGCAGAGCAAAAGTACGAACCTCACCTTCCCAGCAGATCCGCGGGGACAGGGCGTCCGCCAACAACAGCATACTATTGGACAAATCACGAGCACCTATTGCAAGGTCCCACCTATCTTTATGCACTCTGTCATCAGCCCCCTAGGAGCAAGGCATTCTGGTAGGTGTAGTCAAACATCTGGGCAGGCACATTTGTCAGACCCTGACAGAAAGGACAACCCAGGCCACCAGAAATAACGTTGCACCAAGTCCAGGGTCTTAGATATTCCTTTATGACCTGCCAATGGGTGGTCATGACAATTTTGCAAGGCCTTCTGTTGCAGAGTTGAAGTGGGGAGATATAAAGCGTCTTTGTAGTTAGGTATTTGCTTTTGAACGCGTCTTTCTTTTCCTTGAGTAACCCACTCTTGAATCTCCTCTTTGGACAAACTCTTCATAACTTCTTCTTGGAAATTATCAAGTGAGACTGTACAGATAATTTTCGTTTCTGGAATAATTGGCTGTGGGTCCACAGGATGTTCTACTTCTTCAGTATTCTAACGGGCTCGCGCATCCGCTTTCCCATTCTTTGTGCCCGGACGATAAGTGATCACAAAATCAAAATCCGCAAAGTATAGAGACCATCGTAACTGCCGAGGAGTTAGAGTCTTCGCGGACTTCAAAAATTGCAGATTCCTATGGTCTGAGAAGACGGCGACTGTATGTTTGACTCCCAACAGGTAATGCCTCCAATCTTCAAAGGCATCTTTAACCGCCAACAGTTCCTTTTCAGCTATGGTGTAGTTCAACTCCGCCAAATTTAGTTTCCTGGAGCGGTAAGCCACCGGATGAAGTTGCTTCGTCTGCTGATGCCGTTGTAAGAGAACACCACCAATAGCTTGATCAGATGCATCTGCTTCCACGAAGAAAGGTTCAGCGGGATCTGCATGCAACAGTATGGGGGCGGATACAAATTTACCTTTGAGATCAAGAAAAGCTTGCTCTGCATCAGTTGACCAATCGAACTTAACTCCTTTCTTTAGTAATCGAGTAATTGGAGCAATTAACTGAGAGAACCCCGGAATGAAACGTCTGTAGAAATTGGCGAACCCCAAAAATCTTTGGAATTCCTTGATATTTCGAGGAGCAGGCCGATTCTCCACCGCTTGCACCTTCCCTGGATCCATGGTGATTCCTTGAGAGGAAATGACGAATCCCAAAAATTCCACTTTGGTCGCATTGAAGACACACTTCTCCAGCTTGACGAACAAACGGTGAGCCCTTAACCATTCCAAAACCAAACGTACATGTACCGGATGGTCTTGTGGGTTCTTGGAGTAAATCAAAATGTCGTCCAAGTAAATGATGGCTATCTGGTCGTTTAGGTCTCCAATAACATCATTTATGAAATGTTGAAACACTGCAGGCGCATTGCACAACCCAAAAGGCATGACACAGTATTCAAAAAGGCCACACTTGGTGCGGAATGCTGTTTTCCATTCATGTCCTTCTTTCATGCGAATAAGGTGACACGCTCCACGCAAATCAAGTTTGGTAAAAATCTGAGCTTCCTTGATTTGATCCAACAAGACCGAGATCAAAGACAGAGGGTAGCGGTTCTTAATTGTTATCTGATTCAAGGCTCGGTAATCTATACAAGTCCTCAAACTGCCCTCCTGCTTCTTTGGTATGAAAAACAGGGGAGAGGACACTGGAGACTGAGACGGCCTGATGAACCCATTGGCGAGATAACGGTCTATGTAATCCTTGAGATGGTCATTCTCTGCTTCTGTTAGTGCATAAATTCGACTGCAAGGAAGGACAGCTCCCGGCTCCAGATCAATAGTACAATTATAAGTACGATGAGGCGGCAGCAGTTCTGCTTCTTGTTCACTGAACACGGTCTCAAAATCCTGATATTCAGTAGCAACATCTCCAGAATCAATGACTCCAATAGACTGACTTCCCATAGAAAGTAATGAAGCTTGAGAAGGTTCTTCTAACCTATCTTCAGTGCAGTAGCAATGTTCTAAACAATAAGGAGACTGCATCTTCACGGTACGGTTCTCCCAATCAATAACTGGATTGTGTGTTGATAACCATGGAAGCCCCAAAATCAACTGAAATTGTGAGGCATCTGTTAGGTTGAATTGTAAAACTTCTCGATGACCATCAGACTGAATCAGCTCTAAAACTTCGGTATGACTGGTGATTGGTCCTGAGGACCAACTGGTTCTTTTCTTTCTTTTCGGATGGCTTGAATACCCATTCTCTGAGCGTATTTAATGTCGCAAAAATTCCCCGTAGCTCCTGAATCAAGCATGATTGCAACTCCCAAAATCTTATGTTCACGAAACTTTAAGGTCATATGTAGAATCACATGCGGGGCCATGGACTGTAGGGTATTTAAAATCAAATGCCTTTCTGGAGTCGACTTATCATCTTTTGCCACCAGAGCGACTCCGCTTACTGATGGTTCGAATTGTTTCCCTTCAGCGGAACCTTAGGAAGTTTAGTACATTCTTTCACAAAGTGAGCGGAACCTCCACAATACAAACATAGCTTCTTCAAACATCTCTGTTCTTTTTCTTCTTTACTCAACGGACCTCTAACCGCTCCAATTTGCATGGGTTCAGGGTCATTATTTCCTCCACTATTTTTCTCAGTTCTCATTTGATCAAAACAAGGAAAATTCATCTTCCAGTCTTTTCTTTTCCCTCCCTTGCGTTCAGAATTACGAAAGTCTAATTCTAATACCAGATCGACCGAGGCCGTTAACTCTTTAGGACGGTTAGGAACTTGCGCTAAAGTGTCTTTGATGTCATCTCTCAATCCTCGATAGAACAGGGCTGCTTTTTTCTCTTCAGGGCCAATTTGTTTCGATAATTAATTTATTGAATTGAGTGAGATAAGTAATCCAATCTTTGGACCCTTGGCGTAATTCTAGCAACTCATTGTCGGTAGCCTGAGAAATCCTTCTTCTGTCAAAAATTGGGAGAAACTCACTTTTGAACCGGGCAAAAACAGAAAGAAGGGGGTCATCTTCGGTGACTAACGGCATAGCCCAATTGGCAGCGTCCCCTCCTAAATAAGATAAAATAAAGGCTACTCTGGACTGAGCATCAGGGAAGAGTGTGGGTCGGCACATGAAATGTAAAGAACATTGCGTTAAGAAATTTTGCGCCTTTTGTGGGTCTCCTAAAAATCTTTCAGGGGCTGCTAAGGGAATTAATGGAGAGACGGAATGGATAACCTGCACAACTGCCTTGGGGTCTACACTTGGAATACTGGTACTAGAAGTTGGAGTGCTCTGAACAGGGTTTCCCATAGCAAGATCATCAACCTTGAGAGCTAGGACTCTAGTCTCTTGACAAGAGGCCACTAATTCCTGTTTTAAACTTTTATTTTCTTCTCGGACCGCCCCGATATCTCTTTGGATTCCCTCTAGTATTGCACCTAAGGCCTTAAGATCCATCCCCTCGGCCATTCTGCCTGGGCGAAGTAAATTCTTGGGCACTTCAAACTGTCAGAAGGCTCCGGACCCTTCGCAGAGGCAGGATGATGCTAGTCCCAATCACCACCCTTCCAGTAACTCCGCTATTAGAGCTGAATTACTAGTAAGGGGGGAAAGGGGAAGTGGATAAAAGAAGAGACACTCCGAAAGCTGCTGGCACCCCTCTAGATGGTAGGAATCTTCTGCAGGATTCTCCCGTACTGTTTGAGGGTATCTAATGCACAGGTGGAGAGGGAAGGAATAAACAACAGACCTACTCTTCTACTTGACTCTATGAACTTAATGAAAGCTTATCCTACCAGCTGCTTCCAAAAGTATTGCTACTCTTCTGTGTTGGATTATGCTGTTACAGGAAGCCTTCTTACTGAGAGACTTCCTGCTGTTATCTTGTAACTGGGTTCTATGAAAGTCCGAAGTACATATATATATATATATATATATATATATATATATATATATATATATATATATATATATATATATATATATATATATATATATCCAAGGTTTTATGTTCGCAGCAAGGCCTATGGAACCCTCCTGGTAGCACGCAAAAAGGTTCAAGGAAGGTACAGGGGGGAAAGGGTAAGAAAGGGCAAGCGCAAGAAGGGAAGGAATACAAGGCCTTCAGACGCTGCAGACACCTGACGGATATATTGTCTTACTGTCTATTCAATGTTCTGTTCTCAACCGTTTTTCTTCTCTGCTTCTGCTTCTGGCTTGAACTGAGCTCTCTGCCACTCTGGAACTCAACCACTCAGAGTCTTACTCTAACGGGGACTAAACCAGTACTTTAACTCTGGGGGAAAGACTAAGAAACTATGAAGGGCTTTCTTGACGGAAATAATTATGCTGCAGGAATAATACGCAACTCCCGCCACGATTAAAGACGCGGAGCGGCAAAACTCAGAACTTCCTAATTACTTAAACTAACGCCAACTCCCATCATGAAAGATAGACGCGGAGCGGCAAAACTCGGGTGCTTCTCCTGAACGAATGTAGTTGAAGTGCGCAGTTCTAAAGCGCGCTCTTCCTTCCTACACTAGACTGCCACTGAACACTATGATCATATGATGGCCACCACGGCGGCCATCGTAGGATGGAAAGATGACTAGTTCAAGGGATACCAAATGTTAACCGGGCTGGGTTTTACAAATGTCCGTGTTTTGGATTGCAACTTGGGAGTGCAAATGATGGCGACACCGTGTTTCCTGACAGGTGGCGATACGGAGAGATGAGGGGCACTGGTGGAGGTTGTTTGTGAGGGAATCTGAAGAGGAGGTCATGGGGGAGGGGCTTTGGAGTGATGAGAGGCACTGGTGAAGGGTGGTAGGGAGGGACTCTGAGGAGGAGGTCATGGGGGAGGGTCTATGTAACGATGAGGGGTGAGGGGCTTTGGAGCAATGAGGGGCCCTGGTGGAGGGTTGTAGGGAGGAAGTCTGAGGAGGAGGTCATGATAGTCACCTGTCAGTGAACCAGTGTGATTTCCCGTCGTCAGGCCTCGCCCCCACTAACGGAAGCACAGGCGTGTCAGCAGCAGGTAGGCGTGGCGAGGCAGGACAGCGGTGGGTGCGTGGGTGTGAGCTGCTCGGGAGCCGGGGAGCCGGAGGCATGCACAGAGGGCAGAGAGCCGGGGGGCCGGGGGGGTTGCGATACCCAAGGACGCAAGGACTCAAGGCTGCCCCCCTGAGGTCGGAGGTCGGAGGTGGTGAGGAGGCAGGAAACGGAGATAGAGCAGGCGCTGATCGGTAAGTTTGCCGACGGCCGCTAAGCCGCTAAGCAACGCGCAACGCGCTTGAGCCAAGCCTGTGCTGGGGTGTGGGCTGCGGGTTGAGAGGCCTGCTGCCTCTTTTCTTGTTGTGCCGCGGGACGCTCTCGCCCTAATTAACCCCCCCTCACAGCAGCACGCTACCGCGAGTCGCCTGCTCCCTCCTGGCCTCACCAGTCGTCTCCAGTACTGCTCAAGTGCTGCTCAAGTGCTGCACTCTTGTTGTTCTCTTGTTGTTCTCTGGCTCTCTGGCTCTGGTTGCTCCCTTGCTCAGTCCGGGTCCCACCGGCTCACACGCCATGCTCTCCCTGTGGCCCTTGCTCGCCAGCCAGCCCAGCTGTTGGGCCATCGCCTCCAGCTCTGGGGCTGCTCCCGCTGCCTTCTTACCCTATGCCCTGCTCAGGTCCAGTCCAGCGGTGGCCAGCTCCGCTGCCCCCTCTGCCCATCCTGTGAGTCAGCCTGGTTGTGCTACTCAATTGTGCGGCCGTTGGTTGGTTCCGGATAGGGCGTGAGGGAGCGGCGTTTGAGGGCCGTTGCAGGTCAGTGCCTTGGGAGGGTGGGTATAGCTGAGCGGGGGGGTGCCATTAGACCTAGCACCAGCATTGGCATCAACAGTGGTGCGGGTGGGGGAAAAGCTACATCACACTGCTGAACCCCTCCAGCCCGCCAAGGGGAGCAAGTTCACCTACTACCTTGCTAAATCCGTCTGCTGGGGATAGGACAATCTAAAACGAAAACTCTATCCTCCTGGCAGTGCTCCGTGCCCCGCATTTGGAACTCGGAATTCAAAAATTTAGAATTTGCGCAGTACCAGCCACTCCTTTAACCAGGAACTATGCGATCAGGAAAAGTAAGGAAGGCTGCAGCGGTCCCTAAACGGAGAAGACCCAAACAGCCTGTTCTGGCAGAGGAGCCCCACCCGGCCGGTCAAAAAACACCCAGAACCCCGCAAGAAACAGCAAAAGCGGCAAAACCACCATCGACCTATGGTATAGACCTACACAAAGACAGTATCACTGAAAGGTCAAAAGTCCTAAAATCCTCGAGTTTGCTGAATTATTTTAAAACAGATCCAACAACCAGCATCTCATCTCTTCAGCGGCAGTCCCAACCTTCGGAGGGAAGGAGGCCTGGAGCCCCGTCCGAACCAGCTTAACTAAGCGCATCCTCCCAGCACTCGTCTTCTTCCCAACCTTGGTCTTTTTAAATCAAAAAGGTGGCCCAACCCTCTGGAGTCTATATCTTTGGATCTTCGCCCAGCGTTCACTCCAGGGATTACGGGGGAGACGTAACTCTCAACCAGAATCTTCTCATAAATCATCAAGCCCAGCCGCCACTGGGTCAGCTGCCTAAGCTTCCCGCGGTGGACATAGAAGTATTAGGCCATTTGGAACCCCAGCTGGCGGGCCCACAGCCTGCTTTGAGCCCACGCCTCTACCCCACAGAGCCATTGGAACTCCAACAATCACCTACCAACCAAAATTTGGTGTTGCCAATGACTTCCTCAAAGATTTTTCCTAGTCAATTAACCTATGCGCAAATCCACGGCCAAAGCACCAATGTTTGTATAAATAATATTCAATTGCCGGTCTCATCTCAAAACACAACAAGCCCAATGGAGCAGACAGCTGCACAACTCTCCAAGCATATTTCATTTTCCTCACCTGGAGCCATTACGTAATCACCACAAAAACAGTTAAAACCCCCCCGACCCAAGTGAACAGCTTTTAGCGGATTTATCAATCTTTTTCAAAGACACCAAAAACTCTCCCAACTCAACACGAAACTCAGCGCTTAATAAAAACCCTCACAAAGAAGAGTATGAAGTAAGCAGTGTCTGGCCACAACTTCTTCAGACTTTCGAACACACAGTCACTGCTCTAAATTACCATTCGGAAAAACTGAAGGTCCAGGTTGACCTTTTAAACACTTTAGCACTTTTTACGTCCGGGATCGATAACAAACTTGATAAATTAAATAATTTAATATTAGGGGTGCAAGCATCCACAAAGCTCGCTCAGTTGTTGTTGCTCACCAATCATCAACTCTTTCTTCGCTTCCAGAGCTTCTCTCTAGCTTCCTAAAGGAAGTTAAATGCATGAAGGTAGGCAATCCACCCACAAACTCCAGCCTGCAACATCAAAATCAGCCTGCCCCGCTCCAATACCCCGCAAACCCTTGGCCCACCATAAATGAAGAAACAGAGTTACCAGACGGAACAGCCCAATGCACAAGCCAACACAATGGGAAGGTGAATAGCGGGCAATCAGAAACCTTACCAACAAGTGCCAAACCGACGATCGAAAAAGGCGGGGCTTTGTGCGGGCACACAATCAACCCGGACCATTTAGCCCAGGTTCTTTGAATGGGTCCACACGGGAAAAAGTATCAGTTCCCCCACCACCGCACAGCAAGAGAGAGCGCAAACGCCTAAGAAAAAATAGAAATAAAACCAGGGCCCCCACCCACACCGCCCATCGGCAGCTTTTCCCCATTTTTGAGAAAACGGCAAACAACAGGACCCCAAGTGAGACGGGTTCCTCGTCACCCCCGACGAATCGTCAAGAAGAAATTACTGGGTCCACCACCGAACAGGGCATGACGAGTGCCCCCGCACCAAGCAAACCAGCTATGGAGATAGCAACAGACGAGCCTAGTATAGCCACAGAAATCCTAAGGTTGAAAATCAACGAAACTAACGAGGCTAAGCCAATGAGGCCGATGACGAAACAAGAAAAAAACAATCTAGCGCCGGCCCCAACCCTCTCTGGAGTGGACAATGTCACATCAAGAATGAGCTACACAAAAACAATTCACAACGATCATGTGAAGCAGCCTAGCCCCGCATAACAATCATGGAAGACCCCCTATCGGCAGACCGACCAGAAGCATGAAATAGATGTAGGGCAGCCGCCCAATGAAATAATCATGTCTGAGCACGCGACAAAAAACGATACACCACACTATCAGCTCCTATTGGCCACGGAATACAAATCAAAGGGCCGCCAAGATATTCTTAATAGATCAAACATATTAAAATTAGTGGTAGGCATCCCGGGGCTTGAAGGGTTGACCTCGGAGGACATTGAATCCAAAGAGTTCCTCCCCCACCAGAGGCACCCAACCGTCTAAGGTAACCTTGGTGTCATTTAAGCTGGCCAAATGGGTGGGAGCCTCCCTGGATCACAAGTCCACCCTGCGAAATTGGGGTATCAGAGTCTATCCATACTCCACCCCTGGCCATCCCACCTCCTTGCTTCCTCAATCGCCGCTGCTCCAGCAAGGCGCCAGCACTAGGCAGGCTGCAAAAGTTAGACCATATTCGATTTTAAAAAACGCATCAGGGCCATCAGTTCATTGTAAAACTCTGCAAACAGAGGTCCATGAGGTCCATCCTAGTCAGGGCTGGTGGTGGCTTCCAGGCATCTTGTCATCTAAAGGCACAGAATGAATCCCAGTGGCAGGGCACCCGCCCACAACAAACAAACCTCTGGGCGCATCAACACGGCCTGTAGTTTTTCCCATCATAGATGAACATCAAGGAATGCTACATTCTCAATGTGCTCCTGGAACATCAGCGGGCTACACCAAAAAATCGAGAACCAAGAAACCTCATCTTTCCTATGTGAGCACACAGCAATAGCCCTGCAGGAAACCTGGGCAACTGACGGCCACCCTATTATTGGATTTATTGAATTCTGGAACCCAGCTCTTAGGGACCGCCCCTACGGCGACGCAAAAGGTGGCTTATCAACCTACATATCCACCAATTTAAAAGGTACAATCAAACAACTACCCAATAAAGAAGATTGGGTACTAGGGGTAAAAATCAATCTGTGGCGACATCTGCGTTCCCTATTTCTTTTAAATGTGTACATCAATCCAAACTCTCGTACCAAAAAAGTCCATCTGGCCCGCCTAATAGAAATTATGAGCAACATTGCGGCTGAGCATCCAAACTCTGACTGCATCGCTATGGGGGACTTCAATACCAACCTATTTCAGGGAAAAACAGCAGAAACCGATTAGCACCTTCTCTTCAACATCATAGAGGCCGTAACCCAAACCAGACCACCTAACCAAGAGCACAGTCAACTGGGAAAACTCTGTGTGTTGAGACTCTACAGTGCAGGCTTCCTGGTAATGAACGGCAGTTCCGCAGGCGACACTCTGCCAAATTGGTCTTGGTCAACATTCCCATCTAGACTATACTATCTACAACGCTGGCCTGCTTTACTACCTAGATACCTTTAGCATCCTCCCACGTACCGAAAGCGACCACAGGCCCCAGGCCATTTCCCTCAACACAAAGCCAGAGTTTCACAAACCTGCACCTCCAACCTGCCGGGGAACATATACTGAAAATCTAAAGCGACTGAAGTGGAGCGACGACATCAGCCCCAAAATTCTACAAGTGAGCATGGATTTTATAAATGGCGGCAACAACCTTGATGCCTCACCGACCGTTATATGGACGAGGCTCTGCTCCCATCTGACCAGCAGTTTTTCATCTAAAACGCAGGGGCACAGCCGAACTCAGTCTCGTAAGTTTGAAGTATCTTTAAAAACAAAATTGCTTAAAAAGGCAAGAAACAACACGCTACGGCTACTCGTTAAATCTCCTGGGAACAGCGAGATCCTGAAAACATATCACAGAACCCAAAAGGCCTTTATGATGGCGATCACTGAAGACAAGCGGACCCACGAAAATCAATTCTGGTGTAAACTGGTGTGGGAGAGTAAGAGCAAAAACTCAAGGAAATTCATGGCCCTAATAGACAACTCAAATTCGAGTTCTTCGAGTCTTGGAACTGCAAATATTGAAGAAGCAGAATGGGTTAATTACCTTACAGACCACTTCAAGTCACAAGCCCAACTAGACTCCGCAGGACATGGAAAGCAAGGAGAAACGGGCACCGGTCTCGGCCCCACAGGGTGCACTCCTACCGTGCCACAACACCTGTCCTGTCAGGTGACAGAAGAAAGGGTCATCATCGCAGTGACAAAGGCCAGACAAGACGGAGTACCAGGGCCTAATGGCATCCCACAAAAATGTTTTAAATCGGAACTAATCTTCTGGTCCGGATTGTTAACAAACCTTTTTAACCCCTTCCATGCTGGTGACGAACCCCAGCCGTCATGCACTAAAGTGCTCGACGGCTGGGGTTCGTCATGGCCCGCCCCTGTTCGTTTGTTTACCGCACAGGGGCGGAAACGTGCCAGCATGGAAGGGGTTAATTATGCACTGAGAACTGCAACAATCCCAGACTCATGGCGGGGTGCAATAATTCACCCTATTTACAATTCCGGTTTGCATGCTGTCCCCAATAATTACAGACTTATAGCCCTTCTGGATATTGAGGCAAAACACTACGCAGGGCTCCTTTTGGAGGACCTGAGGCATTTTGGCAAAAGATCATAACCGGGTGCCATGAACCAAACCGGGTTCGCTGCCAACTCGGGGACCATGACCAATTTACTAGCGCTGTCTTCCATTGTTGACAAAGCCCTCTCTACATCTAGGTTTGTGTTTTGTTGCTTTGTCGACTTCAAAGCCGCCTTCGATAGGGTCCCCAGGGAGGCCCTTTGGGAAAAGCTGAGGAAGTGGGGAATCCCAGACAAATTATTGAATGCAATCATTGAACTGCACTCGCGTACTTGGGTTCGAGTAAAGTTAGGGAACGGCACGCATCTCTCGCGAAAAATTTCAACAACGAGAGGCGTTAAGCAGGATTGCGTGCTGGCCCCTCTCCTTTTCAACCTATTCCTGGCTAACCTATCCAGCACCCTGGATGACATTAACAGCCACCCGCCAAAGGTAGGGGGTACGCCATTAAGTAATCTCTTATATGCCGATGACCTGGTGCTGTTCAGCCTCACATGGGTGGGGTTGAAAAGGCTCCTTGACACACTGCTGCAATATACGATTAAGAACAAACTGGAAGTAAACATGAAGAAAACCCAGGTAGTTCCATTTGGGAAGAAGCGATATGTCGGTGGCGGATGGTCATTTAATAACAACTGCAAATATCTGGGGGTTCATTTAGACTCTAGGGGCAACCTCAAAAAGCAGCGTGACGAGATCGCAGTCAAAGCAACGACGCTCGCGGTGTCATTGACTAAGCTCTCCAAAAATCTGTCAGGTCCCACTCTGTCACGCCTTCTGGAAGTCTTGAAAGCGAAAACAGGCCCCACTCTGTCGTATGGCATAGGGATATTCTAGGGCAAACTGAGCCCCGTTCTAAATCAGCACACAACCAAAATTTATAAAAAGGTCCTTCAGTTGCCATACTCTGCTGCCCCCCCACAGATTAGACTAGAGATGGGGTTACTGAATTATGATGCCTCCAGCATTGGGGTATTTCTTAACCTTTGCCACAAACTAAGACAATCTAACCCAGGCACACTAGAGTCCCTAGTCTGGCAAGAAATAAGTGTGAAAAATCCAGGAGGAACATCTGGCCGTCTTTTTAAGGACTACATTCAACAAACATCAGCAGACGGCCTCTGGGCCCTTAACCCCAGTCAGTCAGCGTTTAAGCTCGCAATTAAAAAATGTGTAAGAACGCTATCACTTATTAGTGACAAAGCACTGTTTGCAAAACAAAGTAATTCATGGGCAGTTATTAATTCTTATAATCGCCTAACCCCTGCCTCCTACTTCTCCAGCCCTCATTCATTGTACTTAAAACGTAGTTTCACAGCAATTAGAATGGGCGACTGGCGATTTTTGCAAAATTTACCTGCGTGGCATCGTACGGAGGAGGATACAACATGTAGAGGGTGCGGCGAAGCAGCAGAAACGCTACTGCATGTGGTTTGCATTTGTCCAGCCTTTGATCTCCAACGTAGGTTTAAGCTGAGGGGGAAATGGAATCAGCTGGGTGTTCGGTCCTGCAGGCAAGCTATCATTGCGGCTCTGAGCCGAGACAACACAGATCTAAACATAAGACTGACAAACTTGATCCAGCAGGCATATCGCAATTTTAAACAAAGTGACCAGTTACAGCTTTCCCCTAACCTTTTTTAAATTAATCAACGCTTTTAAAACAAATAACCACAAAACCATTAGGTAATTAGAGACAAGAACAGCTAAACAGCTTTTTAGGACCATGGTTTGTTTTATGTATGTAATCACAGATTAGGGGAGCAGTTTTAATAATATTTGTAACTAAGAGACCAAGGAAGATGATTATGCATATTTCTGCTGTGTATTTGACTGCCTGTATTGTTTTTAATATTTGTAAACAACATGAACCGGAAATTTCCCTTTTAAAGATATTTGTTTTTATATCTAAATAAAGATTATTATTATTACCATGAGGGGAAGGTCATGGGGCGTTTGGAGTGATGAGGGGCACTGGCGGTAGTGGGGGAGTCTGGGAGGAGGATGGCAATGAGGGAATCTGCAGAGGAGGTCATGAGGGGGAGGCACTTTGGAGCGATGAGGGGTACTTGTAGTGGGTAACAGTGAGGAAATCAGAGGAGGAGGTCAAAGGGGGAAGGGGCTAAGGAGGGATGAGAGGCACTGGTGGATGGTGGTAGGGAGGAAGTCTGAGGAGGAGTGTGGCAGTGAGGGAATCTGAGGAGGAGGTCAATGGGGGAAGGGGCTATGGAGCAATGAGGGGCGCTGGTGGAGAATATTTGTGAGGACTTCTGAGGAGGAGGACATGGGGAGGGGCTTTAGAGAGATGAAGTGCACTGTTGGAGGGTGGTAGTAAAGGTGTCTACCGAGAGAGGTCAGTGGTTGGACGCCAATAAATAATTTCACACCAGCTCTAAAATAGACCCTGTAATGGCCTTTCTGTTTTTGCTTATTTAATTAGCTGTTGGGTCGTTAGGGCCTCAGTGTAACATATTTTTAAAGTGTGTGCTAATTATATTTACTGTTATATTCACGGTTTTGAGTTTGAAGGTGATTTTACTAATGTTTGTTTAGTGGGAATAAGGAAAATGAAGCCGGTGGTGGCCGATATGGGGCTGGGGACCAAGGTTAGCTGTGAGATAAGGTGTAAGGTAGAGGGATGGTAGAAAATTGATAATCAGGCCTTGAAGGGAGTGTGCTGCAGAGTGTGGGTCAGGTGGATGTATTAAGTAAGAGAGATTCTCTCTGAAGGCTGGCAACGAGGGAGGCTGAGTAGTGTTACTTGCCTGATACTCCCACCTCAGAACCTCCTCTTCCTATCAAAGGGACCTTACATGGGGAATGAAACACTTTTTGAGAGTGTTAACGATTAGAAAGATTTGCAAAATAATGCATTTTACTGGGCCTTGTAAGACTAAGGAGAGATAAAGAAGGGCCCTGAAGTTGGCCTTGCTAGATATATGGGCCCATCTCTAGGGGTGGGTAGGACAACAAATTAACAGGAAGAGCTGGAGCAGTTGAGCAATCTGTTTGGCTTGGTTCAAAGACCCTGGCAACAAGCCGAGAACTGAAAGTTTGCACTGCAAATTGTACAGCATACCGCCTGTGAAATCTCTTCAATATTAAAAAAGTCCTTTCTTAAATGTTGAAGAGATTTTCCAGAGGGGTAACATCACTTCTCTGGAGGAAATAGGTTCTCTGCAGAGAGAGTACCAGCACTTCTAAGGAGAAAATAGGTTCTCCGGAAAGAGATTACTGCATGTTCTCAGGAGCAAATAGTTACTCTGAATAGAGAGTACTACACTTCTCTGGGGAAAATAAGTACTCCGAAAATAGAGCTCCTGCACTTCAGGATTCTTGAGCTCTTACAATGCATCTTAGTCCTGGTTTGCAGCCCTGCTATTTCTGCATTAATAATCACTAAAGTCCTTTACATTACATTTAAATGGTGACTTGTAGTACTCCTGCTTTGCCTTCTTGAAAACTGCCTCCAGGCTGATTATTGCCCCACTGTTTTTGAACTTTTAAATACTCACATGTTAAACCTCACTCACAGTTCACTCTGTGCACATCAACTAGGATTCTTGCCTCCAGTGCCATTTCTGTATTCATCAAATCTGAACTAAAAGGCAAGCTGTTATATGTGACCTACTTGTGGCTTAGATTTAGTGCAGAAGAAGCATTATTATAGTATACTAAATTAAACAGAAAAGGTGTTTTCTATGGTGCACAGCTAGAACACATGTATTTGAAGGTGCACTCTTATGTGATGATGAATAAAGGAGGCTCTTGGAAATAAAGATTTTGCTCGGATCACACAATTGGGTCAAGCATGTAAGCCAGGATTGATCACAGGTTTTGTAGTTTCACATTGTGCAATTCAGACAATAGATAGGTGTCTCACTCTCCTGTTTTGCATTACAGATGAATGCTTTACCTTTCATACTTGGCATATATGACATTACAGCCTGGGCAGCAGGCAGAAGCCAATGCAAGCTAGGCTTGTTTTGGAGCACAAGGATCAAAGAGGACCTTGAGCTGAACCAGGCATCTGGCTCAAACCTTAAGTGACTCTTGCAGCAGAATTAACTGTTTCAAAACCATTGTTACAAAAGAAAGTCCCAGATGGTGCAGATGTAGCCACCATTTGTGAACTGGTACGTGATTATGCTGAAGCTTTCCCAGCACTTCATGAAATGTATGTATCTGCGCTGGTTATAGGGGTTTCAACGGCAGCCTGTGAGAGCTCCTTTTCAAACCTATCCCGCGTCCTCACACCTTTCCGACGCACAATGAATTGTGATTGGAAACAGAATTTGACTGTTTTAGCACAACAGAAAGAGCTCACAGCAAACCTATGTATGGATGAGTTTGTAAGGGAGTTTTCAAAGAACAATAGAAGATTACCTCTGACTGGAACTGGCAGTTTTGAAATGGTCGGTGTGAATACTGCTGGCAGTTTTCAAAAATACTCCTTTCTCTTTTTTGAAATGTGTTACTGTTTTTCATGAATTTTTATCTATGAAAGTACTTTGCAAAAAAATTACAAGAAAATAAAATGTATAAAGTTACATTTGTGCAGAGAAATAAGTGTTGGGAAAATTTCAACAAGTAAATTGCCAGCCTTTCTAGTGCAATGGTGTCAAGGGTTTCGTGTAGTAATAGGGATTCCTTAATCTTGAATGCTTCATAATATGCTTAGCATTCAAGTACTTGTGTTGAAGCCAGGGAGCTGGAATTCGAGGGTTTGCAGTTGGGTCCAGACATTGTTCTTACTGCCTGGCCAGCTGGAATTCGAGGGTTTGCAGTTAGGTCCAGACATTGGTCTTACTTTCAAATAACTCTCCGCATGCTCTGGGTACACACAGAAGCAATTTGTTGCCTCATGCTGCCTGTTTGCAAGTACATATGTTGTAATCTAGGGCTTGTAGGCTACATCCAGAAGCAACAAATTGGGCCCGCAGTGGCCCACCCAAATGCGCCCTTGGCCCACCCAAATACAAATTCCTGGAGCCTGCTGCTCTCTCAGATGAAAAACAATCTGCTTTCCTACTTCAAAGAGAACTCTCGCCCAATAAAAAGCAAACAGCAGACTCCCACGAATAGGCACTCTATAACACTACAAGAGCCGACCCTCGGAGACTGTGCTCCCCAGGGTCATCAAAGGCTCAACAAAGGCCATCAAATATTTTGAACTTGGACATCATTGTAAACCCCCCTAAGCAGTCCTACGGGATCAGGAAGTCCTATAGCAAATAGCAAACTTTTCCGAATAAACTACACACTCAATCTACAAACATATACAAATAAATAAAAAATCATATTTATTCCCACATTAAATTCAAAACTAAACACATTTATATTGCTTGAACTTTTGCACCCTTTCTAACTGACAAAACTTTCAACCCTTCCTCCATTCCACAATCTGCCAGTTACCATAGAAACACTTCAGGGAACACCTAACTCAGCACACAGGTGAAAAGTTCATCATACATTGTTGCAAATTAAAGCAACAAGTATGCTTCACTTGAGAATATACCAGCTTATTTTATGTAACGTTCTTTGCTAACAATTATTCTTAGTCAATAAAAATCAGCCTTTTAAAACACAGAAACATTCATCGTAGCTTAGTGCAGAATGTTCTCGAACAACTAATCAATCCTTTTTTTTTTTCAAAAACTGCATGTTGTCCACCATTTTAGAAAAATCTCACTTTTCAAACTCCCACTTCATTTACAGAGACCTTCATAGTGCATCCAGACCTCTCTTCAAGATGCTTACAGTGTGGATTACCGAGGACCCCATCCCCAGGGGCTCAAATCTAACGTTGCGGACCGTGGGAACAGCCGCTAGGCCTCCACGATCCCAGTCGGCTCCCCACTTCCTGCGGGAGCCGGCATTGCTATTCCTCACAGAGAGCAGCTTACATGTTTCCATTCTAATTTCAAACATATTTCAACAGTTTGTTATAAATTTTATAAAATTATATAGTTATGCACGCTAAAGCTGAAAAGTCAGCACAATTATGATAGAATACAAAATGAAAAAATATATATACTTCTACACTCAACAAACTCGTACACAGTTTAATTTAAAAAACACCCTACCACAACTAGTTTTTCAAACGCATTGTACAATAAAATGCGTCACAAAATAGGTCACATACATGGTGACTCTAATACATCACATAGAAAAAAGAAGGTCACTCTTGCGCTACCAGGAAAACACAACAAAAGTACAAGGCCCAAACTTCCATTGTAGTGATTTCTTAGTTGCAGGTCTAGTTTTCAGATCAACACACACACTCCCTCATGGCTGGTATACACCCACACCACACCCATTCAGCGCATCCATCACTACACACGTGACCCTATCTATAAAAAAGACGGAGCGCACGTGTTGTACGCCATTTTAGAGATGTTCCCAAAGCACCAAGCAAAGGGCCCACTACCACACGAGTGGCCTCTTTGGTCACTGAGTTACTGGTGCCCGAAGCACTGAACGGGTGAAGAACCTGCGATGATGATGATGATGGGAGCACGAGTATGTCGTGAGCCATAGAGGTACCAAGACTCGGCAACACGTATGAGGCTTCTTTGCTGAAGATCGCAACTACATCATGAAGAAACTTGTTTCCACAAAAGGTGAGCAGTGACACTTGAGTACGCATCAGAAGGAGTCAAAGAGTTGTAGCTGACTACATAAAAAATGCGACTTAATATTTTAGACGAACGCACTCCTATATAATGTATTAATTTACATTTTTTTTCTTCCAATAGCAGTAACGTTTTTATAATCGCTGAAATGTCCGGAATATTTTCAGGCAACTCAGTTTAAGAGTAATACTCAAAATTTCCTTTTGTTTCCTTCAGAAAACATCCTTCAGAAGCAACCACGGCCTATCGAGCAACAGCAATGGAATTGTCTGCAACGTATTGAATATACTTTGACGTATAGAAGCAGAGTTCAAGTCGAGTGGTGAACTCCGGTGGCCGCACTGTTTATACAAGGTAAGCACAGCAGCCTACATATACAATGCAATCGTAGCAATGCATTAGAAATAAATCGCCATATTTACAATTCTGTTATACCACTTTTGCATCAGTAACGCAGTAGGCACTTCCATGTAGACACCACTTGAATGCGGCACTATAACAAGTAAAATGTTACAGGTACACTGCACTCATAAAACTACAGTGTTACCTTTATTTGTGAAAGGAGAGAGGGCCATATTATCAATCCTTGGCGACAAAATTATCGCCACATTATCGGCAGGAAAGTACCGCTAAAGTGGTGATAATGGCTTTGATAATATGCTCTATGGAATTCCAATTGAAGCTCATTTTAGATGAGAAGGACATCTAACATGAGCTTTGATTGGAATTCCATAGAGCATATTATCAAACCCATTATCGCCACTTTAGCGGCACTTTCCTGCCGATAATGTGGTGATAATTTTGTCGCCAAGGATTGATAATATGGCCCAGAGTGTGTAGTGTACAGCAGCTTCTCTTTAAAATCAGATACGTTACAACAGTTTGACAAACAGATCCACAACCTTATTACGCCACTTTTGAGTCACTTTTAACATGAGTGAAGTGAAGCAAAAAGCTTGTAAATCTACGTCCGACTTTTCAAGAAAAAATCTCAACTCCAGACTCTGCGACACAGTTTTAATGTTGTTTTCTCTCTCTCACTCTCTGTGACATCATTTCTCTTTCTCTCTTAAACTTATAGACACGCTGTCTGCTTGGACGTGTAGAAGAATTGTTCAAAACAAGTTGTGAATTCAACTGCCTGAAATGTTTGGCCGCAAGGTTTATACAACGGTAAGCACAGAGGCCTAGATCTACAAAGCCTTCATAGCAATGCATTAGAAAGAAGTCGGCATAACTGACGTCAGTAACTCAGTAGGCACTTCCATATAGACACCACTTGAACGCGGCACTATAACAAGCGAAATGTACCAGGTACACTGCACTCGTAAAACTGTAATGTTGCCTTTATTTGTGAAAGGAGAGAGGGCCATATTATCAAGCTTTGGCAACAAAATTATCGCCACTTTATCAGCAGGAAAGTGCAGCTAAAGTGGCAATAATGGGTTTGATAATATGCTATATGGAATTCCAATCGAAGCTCATGTCAGATGTGAAGGACATCTAACATGAGCTTCGATTGGAATTCCATAGAGCATATTCTCAAACCGATTATCGCCACTTTAGCAGCACTTTCCTGCCGATAAAGTGGCGATAATTTTGTCCCCCAGGCTTCATATTATGGCCCAGAGTGCGCAGTGTACAGCAGCTTCTCTGTAAAATCTATAATTACCTCCGAGTAGTGACAACAGATAGGTTACAACAGTCTGACAAACAGATCCACAACCTTATTACACCACTTTTGAGTCACTTTTAACATGGGTAAAGTGACGCAAGGAGCTTGTAAATCTACGTCTGACTTTTCAAGAAAAAAATTTCAACTCCAGACTCTGCGACACAGTTTTAATGTTGTTTTCTCTCTCTTTCTCTCTCTCACTTTCTGTAACATCATTTCTCTTTCTCTCCTAAACTAATAGACACTGCTGTCTGCTTGGACGAGTAGAAGAATTGTTCAAAACAAGTTGTGAATTCAACTGCCTGAAATGTTTGGCCGCAAGCTTTAAACCACGGTATGCACAGAGGCCTAGATTTACAAAGCCTTCATGGCAATGCATTAGAAATAAGTCTGCATAACGGGCGTCAGTAACGTAGTAGCCACTTCCATATAGACACCACTTGAACGCGGCAGTATAACAGAACTGAAATGTACGAGGCACACTGCACACGTAAAACTGTAGAGTTAACAAAACTTGCGATGCTTCAGCTCATTTACTCACATCTACATAATTCTAAAATCTAATTTTCTTTTTTGTTTTGCAGATTACCAATCGGACATCTTTTGGAGTCCATTTAACAATTTGTTTATAATATTGTTTGTTGTTAAAGTTATTTTTCTAGTTGCTTCTAATATAGTTATAATTCAGTTTTGTTTACGTTTATTGATTTTAATAAAAGTTAACCTCATAGATGCTCGTAAACATCTCTCCCCAGTGCTGCGCTGTCCATTGGAACTAGTGCTGAATGGACGTCCAATGGTCGTGCGCAGCACTGGGGAGGTAGTGCTGCCGTCGGCCAATGCACCGAGGCAGCACTTAAGGGGTTAATAAAAAGAAACTACATATTTCTTTTATTTTGTGGGGGAGGGGTATGACGGTCCACAATAAAAATAATGTTGAAATACTATAGTAAGATATTCAAGACTAGGATTGAAAACTACTGAGTTCTAAGTAACAGATATAATAAAAATAACGGTGAAAGATTCCTAAAATGGCGGTGGACTGAATACGTAATCAACATTTGGCGCCTCGACATTACCTTTCAAATAAATATGGAAAAAATATCATTATTAATATATTAAAAAAGTAGAGGAGTGGATGACACACACGACCCGGAAAAAGAAAGCAACAAATTTACTACCTGAAATAAAGAAAGGTTTGCTTGTTGAACTTAAAGAAAAAAACATGGACTTCGAAGTGAGGCTGCGCATGCGTAGAGAGTACAACTGCAACACAAAAAAAGGAAAGTTTTACATATTTTAATAGAACTGAAGGGCCATATTATCAACAAAAGGTGATACATTATAGTCGCTTTTATCAGCAGGAAACTGCCAATAAAGTGGCGATAATGGGCTTGATAATAGGCCCTTGTAAATTCTCATAGCAGTCCAGGTACTCATGTTAACCTGGGCTGCTATGGTTATTCACAAGGGCATATTATCAAGCCCATTATCGCCGCTTTATTGGTGGTTTCCTGCCAATAAAAGCGGCGATAATGTATTGCCTTTTGTTGAAAATATGGCCTATTGCTCGTTATTTGGACCAGTAAACTTAGGTGCATATTATCAAGGACCAGTGTTAAAATTATCGCCGTTTTATTGGCAGGAAACTGCCGATAAAATGGCGATAATGAGCTTGATAATACGGCCTTGTTATTTCCCATAGAAGCCCTTGTTAACACCAGAACATGCGCTTCTATGGGAATTAACAAGGACGTATTATCAAGCCCAGCCTCCCAACATTAACACCATCGCTGCTGATGGTATTCCCCTCCTGTGCTGGGTCCCGAGTTATTCCCATTGTTCATGACCAGCTCAGCTCATCATGAGTGTACGAGAGGTGTACCTCATGACGAGCTGAGCTCGTCATGAGCATCGGAGGGGTTAATAAAAAAACCCAGCAATGCAGGTACCCGGAGCTGGAAGGTCATTTTACATATTACTGCCCTAGAAATGTGGTGTTCCCCGCGACGTCTACGCGAAGAGAGAGAGAGAGAGAGAGCTCAAAACATTTTTTTTTTAAAAAAAGACCCAAGGGATGCCGCTCCCCGAGACTGCGGGGAGTAGAACCGTATCCACCCGCATACTTCTAAATAAAACCAGAGGAGTGCCGTTCCCCAGTGCTCAGGGCCACCGTAATTTGCCCCCCCGGGACCTAATGAATAAAACGGACTTCTAGTTTTTTTCACCTTTTCCACCGCTTACAAGTACTGCACGAGTACCCCGCAATTTTTTATTTTAAAAAAAATAAAAATTGAGCCTAAACATCCATGTACGACCCCCAGAGCAAGCCTAGAGGTTCAGAATGTTTCTAGCCTGCCCCCTTCCCTTATTTCTCAACTTTGTTTTACTGTTTTCTTGTGACTCGGTTCCTACCAAGGCACAAGATGGCCGCCAACACTTCCTGGTTTCGAGTGTTGACAGACCGTTCATAGCCAATCAACATGCAGCTCGCGCTCGTAATTGAACGGATTTCCCTATGCGTGCTGCACTCCGTCTTTAGATTTCGCTATGATTTTGCTTGTAATTTTCTCTGAGACTACTGAACGGATTTACACCATTTAACAAAAAGCACAATCTGCTAACTGGACTCTAGCTCTCTGCCAAATTTTGTGTAATTCCGTTCAGCCGTTCGGGCTGTAGCCCTGGCTAAAGGTCCCTATGGAAAATTGCATGGAGAAAACACGTTTTAGGACCCCCCTTTTTTCTCGGCCCCCGCTTGACGATTCACCCCCAAACTTTCGGGGAAGTAGCGGAACCGAACAGGCCATTTTTTTGGAGAAATTCACGAAGATTCGTCCATCGGTGCCAAAGTTTTTCCATAGAATGTTGTGGTTTTCCTATGGAAACTAGGTCCTCACTATAAAAACCTACTGGCGACCGCCAGTAGGTAATATATATCCCAGTCATCCATCCAACTCCAAGGAGAAAGTAGCACGTACTCATAATTGGTATGAATAGGGCTAATTTATGTAGTTCAGGTCCCCCACGACCCTGCAATGACAGAGAGACACATTTTGCCTGCGCAGCTTTATCAATCTGATTTGGTGCAGTGACATATATATATATATATATATATATATATATATATATATATATATATATATATATATTACCTACTGGCGGTCGCCAGTAGGTAGCTATAGTTAGGATTTTTTTCAATGTTAAATCTCAAAATTCTATTTGGAATAACTTTGGCGCCGGTTGACGAATCTGCCTCAAAATTTCCTCAAAATGGCCTCGCGGCGTTCCAGTCCTTCCCTGAATGTTTGGGGGGGATTTGTCAAGCGGGGGCCGAGATAAAAGGGGGGTCCCAAAACGCGTTTTCCCCATGTTAATTTCCATAGGGCGGTCGATTTCACTTTTAGCCCGAACGGCTGAATGGATTTCCACCAAACTTGGCAAAATTGTAGGGACTGGTAGCCCTATATGCCTTTGCTATGTCTCAAGATATGTGCTCCAGTGGATTTTGAGTAACTAAGGTTCAAAAAAATATATATATCTATAGCCGCGCTCCGGTACGCGCACCGGTACGCGCACCGGGCGCGCCACGCGACTTGCGCGCAGAAAGCTGATTGGCTCTGGGTTGTCTGTAAACATTCTAAACAGTCCGGAGCGGCCGCCATCTTGTGTTTTGGTAGGATCGAGACACAAGAGGTGGCCAAAACAAAGAGGGAAATGACCATAAGGGGGCAGAGTAGACCCCCCTTGACCCCCTAGGTTTGATGTGGGGGCCATAAAAGGGCCCCGCGGGGCAAAAAAAAATTTTTTTTTTTATTTTCGCGGGGGTAGCGCCCGGTACGCGCACCGGTGCGCGTACCGGGGAGCGTACCGGTGCGCGTACCGGGGAGCGTACTATGGGGAAAAAGAATGACAGTTTTAAAAGTAGCTGTTTAAAAAAAAAAATTTTTTTTGTTTTTTTTATACATACACATACATATATATAAATGCATATGCATATATATATGCATATATGTGTATATGTGTGCGTGTAGAGAGAGGTAGAGGTGTAGAGGTAGAGAGGTAGAGAGGTAGCGGTAGAGAGGTAGAGATTAGTAGAGAGAGAAGAAGAGAGAGGTAGAGAGGTAGAGAGTAGAGAGTGAGTAATAGAGAGTAGAGAGTGAGTAGTAGAGAGTAGTAGAGAGCAGTAGAGAGAGTAGCAGAGAGTGAGTAGTAGAGAGTAGTAGAGTGAATAGTAGAGTGAGTAGTAGAGAGTAGTAGAGAGTGAGTAGTAGAAAGTGAGTAGTATGGAGTGAGTAGTAGAGAGTAGTAGAGAGTAAGTAGTAGAGTGAGTAGCAGAGAGCAGTAGAAAGTGAGTAGTAGAGAGTAGTAAAGAGTGAGTAGTAGAGAGTGAGTAGTAGAGAGTGAGTAGTAGAGAGTAGTAGAGAGTGTGTAGTAGAGGGAGAGTAGTAGAGAGAGTAGTAGAGTGAGTAGTAGAGAGTGAGTAGTAGAGAGTAGTAGAGAGTGTGTAGTAGAGGGAGAGTAGTTGAGAGTGAGTAGTAGAGAGTAGTAGAGAGTGAGAAGTAGAGAGTGAGTAGTAGAGAGTAGTAGTGAGTAGTAAAGAGTGAGTAGTAAAGAGTGAGTAGTAGAGAGTGAGTAGTAGAGAGAGAGTAGTAGAGAGTGAGTAGTAGAGAGTAGAAGATAGTAAGTAGTAGGGAGTAGTGAGTAGCGAGTAGTAGGGAGTGAGTAGTAGAGAGAGAGTAGTAGAGTAGTAGAGAATGAGTAGTAGACAGTGAGTATTTGAGAGTAGTGGAGTAGGAGAGAGTAAGTGGTAGAGAGTAGTGGAGAATATTCCAAAGTTTGGCACAGCACCACTTTCACAATGAGTCCAATCAAATCATATCACTTAGAGTCCTTATTGAAGCGCTGAATCTTGGTGTATATTCAAATGCTTTTATTTTCCTTAAGTTTATGTACCACAGCCAGCCGAAACGTTTCGTTCTGTACAACAGAACTTCTTCAGGGCAATCTTATTTCCTTCAAGTTATGTCGGTATCCAGTTGTCATATAACTAGATATTTCTTCCAAATGTTAGACGAGACGTAAGTATATTTTTATTCAAAGTGACTAGGTATCAATTTTACCCACACAATTCGGGCAGACGAGTAATTTATAGCATACTCAAAGTCAGTCTTTCAAAAATTCCAAAGTATAGGACATGATAATCCAAATCCAAATGTTTCTCAAGAAAAGTCATTTACAATCGTTCGGAATATCGGTGTTTGGGCAGATATGATCCAGGGACCCCCAGTATGCAAGGGGAATTAGTTCCCCCTCTGCAAACGCGCCAGTGGCCTGCATTGCAGAGAGGTGTAACCAGGGTGTGGCCTCATTACACTTCTCTGCAATGCAGCTCCCTCGCGCATACTGGAGGCTCCTGGTGGACTAGTTGACCCCAGGGACCCCCAGTATGCAAGGGGAATTAGTTCCCCCTCTGCAAACGCGGCAGTGGGCTGCGTTGCAGAGAGGTGTAACAAGGGGCATAGTCTCATTACACCTCTGCAATGCAGCCCCTGGCGCATACTGGAGGTTCCAGGTGGGCTAATTGGCCCCCAGGGGCCCCCAGTATGCAAGGGGAATTAGTTCCCCCTCTTCAAACATGCACGGGGGCTGCGTTGCAGAGAGGTGTAAAAAGGGTTGTGGCTTCATTACCTGTTTCCTCCTGAGGCGAATTAGCCGGGAGTTTGTTTGCTCTTATTTTAAAAATTGTGTCACCATTTACCTGTAAATTTTAGAAAGCACACCGCTCTTGGCGCTTAGGAAACTGCTGGGAAGTCACTCGCTGCACAGCCGATTTGAGCGCTGTCGGTGCAAATCACTTTCCCTCACTACTCTCGCCGCCATCGTCCGCGAGACGCGAGGCCACGCCCACTCGAGGCCACGCCCCCCACCCCGCACTTGAAGCGCTGAATGCGAGCGCTCTGAGTCAGAACCTGTTTCCTCCTGAGGCGAATTAGCCGGGAGTTTGTTTGCTCTTATTTTAAAAATTGTGTCACCATTTACCTGTAAATTTTAGAAAGCACGCCGCTCTTGGCACTTAGGAAACTGCTGGGAAGTCACTCGCTGCACAGCCGATTTGAGCGCTGTCGGTCCAAATCACTTTCCCTCACTACTCTCGCCGCCATCGACCGCGAGACGCGAGGCCATGCCCACTCAAGGCCACGCCCCCCACCCCGCTCCCCTTGATAGTATGTGCTTACACCGTACGCGCAGCGGACGGGCGCAGCGGACGGGCGCAGCGGGCGCGCCGTCAGCGCGCCGGAGGCGCGCCAAAGGCAAGCCCGTCTGGGCCCGTCCGGGCCCAGCTGGCCCTAGGCCCCACCACTATGCCCATCCTACCCAGGAACAACCTGATATATCCCCGGGACAAGCTGTTAGCTTAAAAAACCCAGAAACACCCCTCCTGCTCGCGCACTTTGACGGACGGTAACCCCTTCATTAGATGTAACCTTTGTAACCCTGTCGGCCCGGACTCGGCACCTAGCGGACTGCAATTTGGCTTACTTAACTGCAGGTCGCTCGTGAAGCACGCGCACGAAATCAACCTTTTAATCACCAACCATGCAACAGATATCTTGTTTCTAACTGAAACATGGATCACGTCCAGCAATGGCCCCGACATAGTCCTTGCACTCCCTCCCTGGTACCTTATGTGTTCACTGAACAGATCAGAGGGGAGAGGTGGTGGACTAGCCATAATTTACAAGGACGTTTTTACTTGCAGAACTTCGGATGGCAACACCAAGGGATGTGAAAGCTGTAACTTTGCCATACAAATCTCCCCAGTTACCTCACTGTCTGGAACCCTCGTATACCGCCCTCCAGGCCACTTGGCCGAATTTCCAAGTAAAATCATTGATAAGATCTCCATTGAGTGTACATCCTCCTCCAACTACCTACTTTTGGGGGACCTTAATGTCCACTTTCTGGACCCGGCCGACAAGCAAGCGATAGAACTTCTACAGGACATCACCTCCACCGGCCTTGACCTAAAAAATCGACAGGCCACTTATGATAGAGGGCAATTGCTCGACCCCATATTTACAAACATCCCAGACTTGAAAACCCTTGATCACGTCCCCCTCCCCCGGACAGATCATTTCCTGGTCCCCTTCGTATGGGCGATTAACTCTCCGCCCCCTCTATCCCCCAAAATAAGAATCCGGACAAGACGATGGCACAAACTGGACCCGGACGAATGGGCAGCCAAACTAAGGGAAAACGTCCCTCTTCCCTCTCAAGACACCATAGTTGCGGACAAAGAATTCAACACGTGGGTCACCCAATCCCTTGACACCATCCTGCCAAAAACCAGCTCCTTGAAATGCACCAAGAGAGTCAATCCGTCCCCATGGTACACCCCTGAACTTAACCTTCTGCGGAAGGCCTGCAAGAGGAACGAACGCTCTTGGAGGAAGGACAAAACGGCAGAGAAAAAAGATATATTTCGTACCTCTATAAATAGCTACAAAAAGCAGTTACGTAACACCAAATCTGTTTTCTACGAGAGTAGAATTAAAAATGCCGCATGTTCGGCCCACGAAACCTTCGCCGTCCTAAAAGAACTCCTGCATGCCCCTGTCCCTCCTCTCAAGCCACTCGATCACAAAGAAGCGGAAAGCAAATGTACTAATCTTGCCACCTTCTTTGACGAGAAAATAAAAAAAATCCTCCAAGCCATTCCCCCCCCGAACCGGGGTACACGGACAGGGCTCGCATAAACTCTACTACCCATCCCCCCCCACCCACTTGACAACCCCCCCCCCCTGGATGCCTTCGGTCCAGTCACCACGGAAGAGGTTGAGACAACACTGGCCTCAATCAAAAGTGGGTCCCCACTCGACCCTGCACCCCTCCGCTTCCTGAAAAAAAGTGACTAGCACCATCACACCCCCCCTCACGGCACTGATCAACTCCTCCTTCCTGCAGGGCACAGTACCCCCTAGCTGGAAGGCGGCAGCGGTCAAAGGCCTTCTAAAGAAACCCTCGTTAGACCCACAGGACCTCTCCAATTACAGACCCATCTCCCTCCTCCCAGGCAACAGTAAGATCACGGAAAAGATAGTGAACAAACAACTGTCACTATTCCTGGAGAGCAACAATCTACTAGGGGTCTCCCAGACAGGGTTCCGCCCAGGACAGGGCACTGACATCGCCCTCCTGGCAGCAGTGGAGAAGGCCAGAAGCATTCTGGACACAGGAGGATCAGTGGCAGTGATCCTCCTGGACCTCAGTGCGGCCTTCGACACTGTGGACCATCCTACCCTTATCCAACGACTGGGAGAAATCGTAGTAAGGGGCACGGCCTTGAAGTGGCTAAAATCCTTTCTAACAGGCCGTTCTTTCCAAGTCTGGGAGAACGACAGCCACTCACCCGTTATCCCCCTCCGCTGTGGAGTACCGCAGGGCTCATCTTTGAGCCCTACGTTATTTAACGTTTACATGGCCCCACTGGATAAACTGGTTAACCCGTTCGGCGTATCAATAATCAACTACGCGGACGATACCCAGCTGGTGGTTACCCTCTCACACCCCCACCACGCCCCCTCGGACCTTCATAGCTGTCTCACTGAAGTCCACCGCTGGATGAACCTCTCATCACTAAAATTAAACAGCTCAAAGACCGAGATACTGATGCTCGGCCACAAAGGACCCTCCCTGCCGCCTCACCTCTGGCCCGACTGCCTGGGCAATCCCCCCACCGCTAAGGAAGAGGTAAAAAGCCTAGGCATTTGGATCTATAACGACCTAAGCTTTAGAACGCAGGCAACAAAAACTGCAGGAACATGCTTCGGACTCCTTAGAGCCTGCAGAAAGGTCTTCCCGTTGCTCCCAGCGAACGCCAAGAAACTTCTCATTCAGGGCCTCATTCTGGCGAGACTAGACTACTGCAATGCTATTTACTTGGGAGCTCCCGAAGCCACGCTCAACACCTTGCAGAAAGTCCAAAATGCCGCCGCGCGCCTTCTGACTGGTACACCAGCAAGATCATCTGCTAAACCAGCCCTCGAGTCTCTCCATTGGCTCCCAGTCAGAGAAAGAGTGGCCTTTAAGGCTCTCTGTCTGGCCCACAAAACCCTGAACAACAACGGCCCTCCCCTCCTCAAGGAATTCATTATCCCTTACAAAGCAGAAAGGGCCCTCCGGTCCAGTGGAGAAAATCTCATCACAGTCCCCAGAGTCAAAAAAGCCAGGACCGGTGGCCGCCGCTTCTCGGTCCACACGGCCAAACGCTGGAACAACCTCCCAAAACGACTGAGATTAGAACCCAATCTCCTTCAGTTTAGAAAATCACTGAAGACCCTCCTCTTTCCTCATCCATAAAACTCCCCCCACTGGTGATACCCTCGGAATTTCAGGTTTAGCGCTGGGATGCTCTAGGGTTACTACGCGCTCTACAAAACCATTAAATAAATAAATAAATAAATAAATTACATCTCTCTGCAATGCAGTCCCCTGGCGCATACTGGAGATTCCTGGTGGGCTTTCAGGTCTTATATAGTTAGGAATTAGCATTAAAAAAACCTTTGAAATTCACTGAAAAAACCATAGGTTTCACACCAGTTATAGTTAGGAATTAGCATTTAAAAAACCTTTGAAATTCACTGAAAAAACCATAGGTTTCACACCAGTTATAGTTAGGAATTAGCATTTAAAAAACCTATTAAATTCACTGACAAAACCATAGGTTTCACACCAGTTATAGTTAGCTGGAAATTTTACTGACATAAAACCATTGAAATTACCACGTTATAGTTAGTTGGACTCACTATAACTTGCGCGCCTGCAATGCACTGCTGATGACGTCACATATTACATCACTCATGACATGGTCAGTGACTTCACTCATGACATCACTGATGACACCATCCAGTGAATGTGTGTCTTTCTGAAAAATAAATTTGTTTTATATATGTATTTGTAAAGGTCGATGGAAGAATAAATGTTTAAATAAGTGTGTAAATGGATGTTTTTAAAAAAAAAAAAATTGGTTGGTTAACTGGCTTATTAAGTGTATCTTAGTGAATACATATATTAGCGAGTATTGTTTAAATATTTAAATGTTTGTATCAGTGTTTCTCTTTGTGTATAAGTGGCTGCAGGGGTTGGTGACTGACTCACTGTTTGTATGTGTTTTGAAGACAGCATATGTGCTGGACTGTATGGGTGGATGAGTGTGTATATGTGTGTGTTAGTGAGTGAATGACTGTCTCACTAGTGTCTTCATTAGTAACGACATATGTTTTAATCTAGTATATGTGAGTATTGATGTATATAAGTGAGTATAGTATATATAGTGAGAGATTGTTGGAGTTCCTGTTTAAATAAGTATGTGTTTCTATAAGTGATTGTTTAAGAGAGTAAGTATGTGTAAGTTTCCTTAGAAGTAAGGTGGTAGTGTGTGTATAAATGTATATGCAAATAAATGGATGTTCAATAGTTTATTTGCATGTGTGAGTAACTTTTGGATGACTGCTGATGTGTAACAGGATGTATAGGTGTATCACTACATATGATGAGTGAGTATATATATGAGTGACTATATAGAACTGTTGGTGAATGAGTGGATGTGTATATAGATGGTGGAATTACTGAATTGGTTGTTGTTACTGGTTTGGGTACCTCCATTTTTTTGAAAATGTTTGTTTCTATTTTTGAATATGTGTTTCAAGCGTTACATTACACTGAAATTAGGTCTGTCACTCTGTCACAAGGATGGTGTCATCAGTGATGTCATGAGTGATGTCACTGACCATGTCATGAGTGATGTAATATGTGACGTCATCAGCAGTGCATTGCAGGCGCACAAGTTATAGTGAGTCCAACTAACTATAACGTGGGAATTTCAATGGTTTTATGTCAGTAAAATTTCCAGCTAACTATAATTGGTGTGAAACCTATGGTTTTGTCAGTGAATAAATATATATATATATATATATATATATATATATATATATATATATATATATATATATATATATATATATAATATATATATATATATAAATATAACGTGGCTGAAACCTATGGTTTTTTCAGTGAATTTCTAAGGTTTTGTAAATGATAATTTTTAAAATAGTATATTTCTTTCTTTTTATAGTAATTTCCTAAATTTTTATTATAAATACTTAGTTGTTTTATTTTTAAAGTTACATTTCATATTTTTAATGTAAAATAATAACAAAAGTAAATTCAAAAAGAATGCACTGGTAGTGAAACTGCCTTGGTGAATTTGTAAGTGTTTGTTAGAGGCAGATTCACAACACCCTTGTGCCTCTTTTACACCGCTGTTGCATCACTTTTCTGATGCAGCGGTGGTGCAAAAGATGCACCATGGTATGTGGTATTTTGAATGTGACGTATCTGGGAGGTGCGTCACATTGTAAAACCCTGTACCAGAAGGAGACATTACTACATGGGGTGTGGGGGGGCGTTCCGGCGCAGGAACACCTCCTAAAAGTGGCTGACTGAAATATACAAGATTTCACTTTGTCACTTTTGGGCTCATGCTGTGTCAAAACCCTGCACTACCTTGAAGCAGGTGTAAGGATTGACACAGCAGTCTGAGCATAGGGCCCCCAGAGCATTGCTGGAGATATGTTCCACTTGCAACATAACTCAAACAGAGCACTACCTTTACAGCACAGATACATCACATATATGTGCCATGGTACACCGCATTGTAAATACAGCACATCCATGGTGGTGGTGTCACGGAGCACAATAACTGACATATTCCTGGGGATATGCCAGTTATTGTATATGTGCCCATTACTGTTTTAATGTAGTGAAAGGATTACTACATACCGATGAATGAGTCACTACAAAACTAAAACAACAGTGACAGAGTGTTTGGTGGAAGTGTAAGGATACAAACTGGTAAATTGAACGTATAAAAGAAAAATTTGCAAGTACATAGAATACTGCATACATAGTCTATAAGAGTTTGAAGCAGTCTATGCCCTAAGGCCTATTTTAATGAATTAGTACTTAGGTAGTGACTGGATGATTACAGTTCTGCAAGGAAAGAACCTGATTGAATTTATAACAGCCTCAGTTTTACTACAGTATACAGATAAACACATACTGCTGAATGGCTCCCTACAGTATTGAAACACTAGTGTGAGAATGTTTGCTGGAAGTGTATAAGGATACACATTGAGGAATTGAACGTATAAAACATAAGTTTGCTGGTGCATAGAACAGTGCATTTACAATCTATAGAGGTTTGAAACAGCCTATGGACTAAGGCCTCTTTTAATCAATGAGTATATAGATACTGACTGGATCATTACACTTCTGCAAAGAAAGTTCCTCACAAAATATATTACAGCTTCAGTTTTACCACGGTACAATGAAAAAGAACATACTGCTGACTGGCTCACTACAATACAAAAACAGCAGTGTCTGAGTGTTTGGAGGAAGTCTAAGGATACAGACTGGGGAATTGAATGCATAAAACACAGGTTTTCAGGTATACTCCATACCGATTTTAAGCAATTCATATCCTCAGACCCACTTTGCATATTTTAAATCAATACAAACATTTAAAGAATATATAACTGAATCTATAAGTACAATAAATACATTAGTATATAGTGCTCAAACCTTTATTATTTTTAAACAATTCATTTATTCTATTAACATCTTATAATTTAACACACATTCCAATAGAATTTCATCAGATATGTCATACAGATAAATTCCCTCGTTAGCAGTTTCTTAATTAATTTGTTCTAAACTTTCAACATAATTTAATACTTCCAGAAATTCTCCATCCAAGCTTTCCTCTTTGAAATCACACCTCATGTATCCAGCACTAATTTCCCCTTCTTTACTCTCATTGCCTGTGACAGATACAATTAGTTCTTCAATTATACTCAAGGAAATATCCAAAATCTCCTCCATATGAGGCTGTTCTCTTTCCATAACTTTTCCTTTATGTTCTCGCTCCTTGTATAAAAATATTAACAGTTTATTTTATCACTTTTTGTAATATATAATACAAAACTACAGTTTTCACCTATTTTGGCCTCCAAAAAATACTATATAAATACTATTATCTAATAACATTCCATTAGTAGAGTTTTAGTCCTTTTCAAAGTTATATCAATATAATTACTTATAAGGATATCCTGTTCTTAGCTTTTCTTAAATTTGGAAACCAGTCACTCCTTATGACTATAGGAAAAGTCTCAGGCTGTTCTAGTAAAATATACTACTAAAAAATGTAGAATATGTCTATTCACCTTACCCATTCCAAAATAATAAATGTGTTTTACTAAAATGCAAAAGATACTATTCATTGTCCAGAACACTGTGTATCTGTGCATATTTAGACATCATTATCACACTACTTTTTGAATACTTCATATGTTTACTCTATCTCTATTCCTCATCTATAACTTAGTCTAACTCTACTAATTACCAACCCCTTCAACTTTCGAACTAGCCTCTCCTCTAGTATTTATCTACAACCTTGTAGCTTGCGGTTCTTTATTTTTCTCACTGCTTATAACCTATAATTACGTAACATTCATTAACCTCGGCCTCTCAGTTTATTGTCTCATTTTTATATTATTAATTTCCTTGTGTTCTTCTACTATCCTTTCTTTATGCAGTTGCTTGTTATCTATTCTGTCAATCCTTGAATATCTTGTGTCTTTAACTAATGTTCCTTCTTAATTCAAAAGTCTTTCTAGTATTCCTTACTCAATGTGTTCTTTTCCCTTAAGACCTTGCTTAACACGAATGTTATTGTTTCTTGTTTTAAGTTAGAGAAGATACATCGACTGAGTACATTCAATATTGTCTATAATGTCAGGTAGGTTTACTTACCCACTAACTTGTCATACAACGTTCTTTAACTCTCACAGAAATATTTGCACTTTCTCTTTAGGAATGTCTAAGGAGCAATTGAAAACAGGTCTGAACTCCAGAACGTCTTCTATATAGTGCGCACTCGTTAGGGAGCGCGTGCCTCATCAAGGATTCCCCACAACTCTGTGGTAAATGACTAGACCACCACCGCGTCAGTCTTTCAGCTGCGGCCCGTGGAGGGAGTTGCGACAATGTTTTTATTCTTTTGCTTCATACAAAACGTAGCCAACGCGTTTCGTCCAGAGGACTTCTTCAGGGCTACACAAATAAATATACATATATTGCATACTATTATTTACAAATTAGAAACACAATTTATCATACACTACAGTACCACAATATGTAATCTGTTATATTCACATTGGAGATCACATTACAGCTGTCATTACAAATACATGATCTATTATTTATACACAAACAGTCACATTCCATCTGTATTTGTCGACATAATTCACCTACTAACTGGATTTTCAAACATATTTAATTCTGTTTATTTTACACAAAATACAAAAGGACAGTCTTTTGACAGAAAAATGAGGGAAACCAACCTAATGAACAGGATAATAAATGCAGTATGTTCACATTGTAGAACAGTATTTCTCCAGGGAAGAGCTATTCCTAACATCAATTTTTGCTTTGTAGGATTCATCAGTGACTTAGTCAAATCCCGCTCTTGGTAAGATCGTAGTGTGCTCTATTGCCATTTTGATTGATAGCTTTACATATGAACCATAGTGGTCTACATGTAGAATACAGTAACAACACTTTTAATGATGGTATATGAGACCAGCAATAGCGCTCTTTAGATATAGTGTTAGATGTTGCTTCGAGACTAAATTACCATGTAAAAATTGATGTTAGTTATAGCTCTTCCCTGGAGAAATACTGTGCTGAACCAGTGTGCTTTAGTGGATGAACACTGTAATGTTCGTAGATTTCTTCCGTTCTGGACACATCCACTTTTTCAATTTCTCCAGATGGCAAGTCACTATCTTCTTGTACAGTTATTTCTTCTTCTCCCACATACACATTTTTGTAATATTGATTAATTTTTACCAGATACAACGTTGCCTTTTTCACTTTCCTAACATCCACTAATTTTTGTCAGATTTTCTTACTCTTAGTAGGAACGCCATTAACAAGAATAACTAAAGGTTCATCCTCTACATTTTCTACACCAACAGTTTCAATATTTTTCTTTAAATCTAGAGGCAAATATACAACTCTTCCCTTTAATCCTCTCTGTAAATCTGAAGGAGGCAATTTTTCTGTCTTAGGCTCCATACGAACAATAGCCTGAAATGGAAGCACACATTAAATAAGAATAGACTCGTAGGTATTTAAATCCATCAGTTCAGAAGGAATATTTACCAACTCAAGATTATTATGCACAGCTCTAGCAGGCATTTTGTTCTCATCAAATTTGTTATAACAATATTTACAAATACGCTGATCAGAACCCAAATCAAAACAATTCACAACCAACAAATAAGTTGCAAAATCCTTCCACTCATTATTATTTTCCTTTTCACTTTTTACATACAAATCAACACTCCTGGTCTGATTTTTAAAATGAATTTGTCGACAACAGATACAAGAATTATTTGGTCTTTCACCTGAAATCACCTTAAATTTTATAATTTCTTGCTCAAAATTTTCTACACTGCAATGTTCTACATTCTCTTCCACATGTTCTTCTATTAATGTCTCAGTTTCTGCACTGTCTTCCTGAAAACCAAAGTAACTAACCTGAATTTCATCACATTTGTTACATCTGATACAGATCCACGCAAAATAGCACTTTTTAACATTAGTGCTGGACTATCTGCATAATACAATGTTCTCACTAATTTCCACATTTCAGAATTATGTACTGCTAACATCCTGAAATGGTGAAAAACACTTCGACATACTTTTTTAGAAAGACAAGCCAGAGAATGACCTTGCAAACCAGTATTTTCTCTCACCTGAAATGGTGAAAAACACTTCGACATACATTTTTAGAAAGACAAGCCAGAGAATGACCTTGCAAACCAGTATTTTCTCTCACTCTGCAAGGGTCTAGTCCTTTCAACATCTTAATCTTTTGTTAAACACTTTTCTTAGTATTACGTAAGAAATTACGTAAAAAAGCAATAGATTATTGCCGCACACTGCAAATACTACTACAATTCCAAGTGTATACTGGAGCTTCAGGACGTCTCCCTAAAACTTCACCAGCTAACATCTCTTCTGCATTTCTAGGAACAACTTTCTCTTTCTCAATAGGACAACCATTTCTAACCTCATAAGCACGACGACTAGTGCCAACTGCATGCAACAAATCATTACTCTAAAGATAACTTTCTTCATTAAAAAAAGGCTCTGAACCTGAACTATGTTTCCATTCACGCAAAAAAACTCACAAAAATTACTTCTGTTAATTACTCTTCTCCACTTACTTTTGGCCTTCATTAAATGGATTGGCTTATCTAGTGATCTAATTCTATTGATTACTAAAATGAACATTTTTCTTTTCAATTCCAAAGCTTTCTCAACTACATTTTCTATACCTTTCTTCTTCTTATAAAATACTGTTTTTTTCTTACTTACCTTAATTTCTTTAATTAAATTTGAAACAAATCTATTATAAAACATTTTTTTCCTAATTTCCATAAATTGGTTTTTCCTCCTCTTACTATACAGTTTTCTCTGCACTTGATTGTCCATGATTGTTCTCTTTATTTGTATTTTTCTTTTTCGTTGCAGATACACTAATAACATTTTTCTGTTTGTGCATACTACTCTTAGTCTTTAATATTTTCCTCAAAAAAGTGTTCCTTGTCTTACCAGGACTTTCTGTCTCTTTGTTAACACATTGCTCTTCATGTAAATCTTGTTGATGACTTCTCTTCAAATACACACCTTTCTTTAGTTGTTTCCGCTTTTGAAACTTAGTAGGCATCATACAGTTTTTTCAGTATCGATAAATAGAATCTATAATAAAAAATATATATAACATTACAAAAATAAATATATCAAATATTCTATTATATTACTTACAAGAAAAGAGGGAGGATTATGAGGACAAACGTGGGACTATAAAATTAAAAAGACTTACAACAAAAGAGGAAGGAGTATGAAACAAGGGAAAATATAACCAAAAAGGGGAGTATAAACAGACACTGCAATATAACTGAATAAAGGAAGTATGAGTAAAATGGAAAGTATCAATAGGTAAGGGAGATTATGAGGAGAAAGATGGAAATATGAGGGGAAGAAAGAGTATAAGAAGAAAAGAGAGTAAGAGGACAGAGGGGGCACTATAAGAAGAGAGGGAAAGACTCTAATGAAAAAACAAAGGAATATGTGAAAAGATATGCAACTATAAGAACAAAAAAGAAATACTAGCAAAGGACAGTATGTATAAGGACAGAGAGAACAGTACGAGAAGGAAGTACAAACAATGTCACGAAAAGTGGAGCAAAAGGAAAAAAGGGGTAAACAAGAACAGAGGATACAGTCTGAGGTGAAAAGGAGTATAAACAGATGGAGGATTAAAACGAGTGAAAAGTGTATGACAAAAGAGGCAGAAGTATGACAAGACAAACAAATATAAAGAGAGAGGTCAGTATGAAAAGACAGAGAATATGAGAAAAGTGCTGCAGTGTATACAGTGAATCAAGGAGCAGTAACAGATGTGAGCAAACAATATGAACAGATTTAAGAAGTATAAACAGAGAGGACCGAAAATGAAAATAGAAAAAAAATAGGAAGAGACAGTGGAAAATATGAACACTGAGAGAAGGAATGTAGGACAAAAGGCAATATAAGAAAAACTCAGTAGTAAGAGAACACATTAAGAAGTAAGAGAAGAGAGAGGAGAATATGAAAACAGGGAGCAGTATAACAACAAGGGGTAAAATGAGGAGAGAAATGTCACAATAAGAAAAGATGACAATATTAGTAGAGAGTGCAAAGTATAAGAAAAGAAAGAAGAAATGTGAGAACAGACACGAGTATTAGAAGAAAAAGAAAAGTATGAGAAAACAATAGGGAATGCCTGCAAAGAACAGCAAGAATAAGAAGAAACATAGAATATAACAACAGAAAAGTATATATATGAAGAAAGACGAAGCAATGTAAAAAGACACAGAGACAAAAATATAAAGAAAACACAAATATAAAGTGAGACTGACCGTATAAGCAGAAAAGGAGTAATACGAGAAGACAGTACCAACTATGACGACAGTGGTGAATATAAAGACAAGAGACAATATAAACAGTAGGACAAATATGCAAAAATAGGAGCAAGTATGAAAAAAAAGTATAAAAAGAAAACCGAATATAAGAAAAAGAAAATACTATAATGAGACAGGAAGGAGTAAGAACATATATCATGAGCTTCGATTGGAATTCCATAGAGCATATTATAAAGCCCATTATCGCAACTTCATCGGCAGTTTCCTAATTTTAACTTCCAAGCTTGATGATATGCCCCATAGGGGCATATTTTCAAGGACCGCTGTTAAAATTATCGCCTTTTTGCCGATAAAACGTCGATAATGGGCTGGTTAATATGCCCTTGTTAATGCCCATAGAAGCCCATGTTCTGCTTTTAACATGGGCTTCTACAGGAATTAACAAGGGCGTATTATCAAACCCATTGTCGCTGTCTTATCAGCAGTTTCCTGCCAATAAAACAACGATAATTTTAATACCGGTCCTTGATAATATGCCCCATAAATCCTTAATGTACACACATGCACAGTGTGATATTACACAAAAAAATGAGACCATGTATTTTACCATTTACTACTGAAAAACGTTTAACGGACTATACATATTCCATGTATATAATTACTACATATCAGTGAACAACACTGACTCATTTTCCAAATACATATGCATTTTACTACATTATTTCTGCCACTATTACATCAAAAAAACAAACACAATAAAACAACAAAGACGCACAAGGGGCTTGTAAATATGCCCAGACTATATACAGAGGGAGAGAAACGAGAAAAAAGACAGAACAGGGAGTATCAAGAAAAAAATTAAATAAGAAGAGAGAGGGTAGAAAATGAAGAGACCGAAGGAATAAGAGGAGAGACAAGAAAATATAAACACAAAGAACAACAATATGAGCACAGAGTACAATATAAGAAAAAGGCAGTAGTGCCGAGAGAGAGAAAGGAGTAAGAGGAGATAGAAGGAAGTATAAAAACAGAGGCTACAAATTATGGGCTTCTATGGAAATTAACAAGGGTGTATTATCAAGCCCAGATGCAACCCGTGGAGGGAGTTGCGGTGGGACAGGCGGGGCGGGGTAGGGGCAGGGTGAGGGGTGATAAACAATGGAATCGGGATGATTGCAGGTAAGTAAACAATTAAATTAATAAAATGAATTTCATAGAGTTCTGTGCCCTGCATCGCAAAAAGCGATGCAGGGCACAGAACGAAGGGGCATATTATCAACAAAAGGCGATACATTATCACCGATTTTATCGGCAGGAAACCGCTGATAAAGCGGCGATAATGGGCTTCATAATAGACCCTTGTAAATTCACATAGCAACCCAGGTTCTGGTGTTAACCTGGGTTTCTATGGGAATTCACAAGGGCATATTATCAAGCCCATTATCGCCGCTTTATAGGCAGTTTCCTGCCGATAAAAGCGGCAATAATGTTTTGCCTTTTGTTGATAATATGCCCCGGAATTAGGTTTATTAATTTAATTGTTTACTTATCTGCATCATCCAGATTCCGTTGTTTATTATCACCCCCCCACCTACCCCTCCCCCGCCTGTCCCACCGCAACTCCCTCCACGGGCCGCATCTTGGCTTGATAATACGCCCATGTTAATTTACATAGAAGCCCATGTTAACCCCAGAACATGGGCTTCTATGGGAATTAACAAGGGCGTATTATCAAGCCCATTTTCGCTGTTTTATCTGCAGTTTCCTGCCGATAAAACGGCAATAATTTTAACACCGGTCCTTGATAATATGCCCGTCCGTGCCATATTATCAGTAAAGGGCGATACATTATTGCCGCTTTTATCGGCAGGAAACTGCCGCTAAAGCGGCGATAATGGTCTTGATAATATATCCTTGTGATTTCCCATAGAAACCCAGGTTAACACCATAACCAGAGCATCTATGGGAATTCACAGGGACATTTATCAAGCCCATTTTCACCACTTTACCAGCAGTTTCCTGCCGATAGAAGGGGCGATAATGTATCGCCCTTTATAGATAATATGGTCCTTAATCCCTTAATGTACACAGACGCACAAACTGATATTAAACAAAAAAACATAACAGCATGCATTATAGCAAAACACATTTACTACTATAAAACGTGTAACAACGGACAAATATAGGGGCATATTATCAAGACAGATGATAACATTATCGCCGCTTTATCGTCAGTTTTCTACCCATAAAGCGGCGATAATATTATCGCCTGTCTTTATATACCCCATAATTCCTTAATGTACAAAGATGCACCGCACACATTCCAATTTAACTTATCAACTCCACTTTTAAATTGATTTGTAGATTAAGAATGCTGCTCACACAGTGGATATTCTTATACAGAATCTTTCTAGTTCAGTGTTTCTAGCAGAACCTTGAAATGGAACATTTTCCATCTCATTTTACACATACATACATATAATTAACCAATTAAAATCCTGTACACATTAATTCCAAAGATAACACACATTTCTATTGGTTTAAAATTCCAAACATTTCCAGCTGATATAACGTTCAACCCTTCCCCCATTCCACAATCTGCCAGTTACCATAGAAACACTTCAGGGAACACCTAACTCAGCACACAGGTGAAAAATTAATCCTACATTGTTGCAAATTTAAACAGCAAGTATGCTTAACTTGAGAATATACCAGCTTATCTTATGTAACATTCTTTTCTATCAGTTTTTCGTAACCAATAAAAATAAGGCTTTTAAAAAACAGAAACATGCATCCTAGTTTTCTATAAAATGTTGTCAAACAACCAATCATTTCTTTTCTTTTTTCAAAACTGCATGTTGTCCACCATTTTAGAAAAATCTTACTTTTCAAACTGTCATTTCATTTACCGAGACCATCAGAGTGCATCAAAATGCTTACAGTGTGGATTGTGGGACACTGCTATATTTTCTGGAGCCAAAGGTACACACAGCAGAAAAGAATTCACAAGGACCTAGGTTTACCAAATGTGGAGGATTAAATGGATTGGACAGACAGGTGAAATCCTTTTTACATCTCCAACACTCTGACCTCATAATTGTGCACTGTGGTGGCAATGACCTAGGCACTATGACTGGGGTAGGTCTGGAAATGCTTATGAAGGACACCTTTAGAGAATTGATGGCACTTTTCTCCCAAACTCCCTTTGTCTATTCTAATATATGCCAAAGGCAGAAATGGAACTGATCCAACCACTATTGTCCACAGATTGAAAAAGCTAGGAAACAACAATCTGCGTTTCAATATGCATGGCATCTATAGGAGAGATGGTGTACATTTTATAGATGAGGGGAACAGAGTCTTCCTCATCAACTTAAGACTTTGCATCGGTACTTACTTGTAGGTACTAAAATCTCCCAATAAACACAAGGGCTCTTTTTAGAGCCACACAACACATAAACAAATACACTTCATAAATATCTAAAATTATTTAAATTTTTCTTGCTTAGGTACGCTTACAGGATGACTTCCCATATTCCAGCTGTACATCGTCCATATGTGCATGGTACGCGTACGATACATCTACCATGAAAAAATAGCCTTTATCACTAATTTTCTATAATTCCCGAGGACCCCATCCCCCGGGGCTCAAATCTAACATTGCGGACCGTGGGAACAGCCCCAAGTCCTCCACGATCCCAGCCAGCACCCCACTTCCTGTGGGAGCTGGCATTGCTATTCCTCACAGAGAGCAGCTTACATGCTTACATTCTAATTTCAAACATGATTTCAACAGTTTGTTATACATTTTATAAAATAATATAGTACTGCACGCTAAAGCAGAAAAGTCAGCACAATTATGATTGAATACAAAATAGAAAACATATATATATACTGCGAACTTCAAAATTATCCGGCCGGTCCGGTCGGGGGGTTGCACCGCCGCGCAGATGGCGGCTCCGGTGCTCTTCGTGAGCACTACGGGACATACTGGCGAGTGGCTGAATGGGGGAAGACACTCGTAGCACGCCTGTGAAAATTGGAATTCATTATACATTGTAAGTGCTGCCGGCCCACTGGGGCTTGATTTGGACTACCAATCCCACAAGACTTAGTGCTTAAGGTCACATGACCCGGCACAAGGGTATTTATTGGTGAGTCATACGCCAGCACTCACACTGTAGCAGCATACCTCTGAAGAAGGGCGGAGCCAGAAACGCGTCAGGTGCTGCAAGACGCCAAGTGTGCCACGATCTTCCCTGACCCTACGAACGCCGAAAGTGAGTGCACCCCGCAATGGGCAACCTGTGAACTTCAAAATTATCCGGCCGGTCCGGTCGGGGGGTTGCACCGCCGCGCAGATGGCGGCTCCGGTGCTCTTCGTGAGCACTACGGGACATACTGGCGAGTGGCTGAATGGGGGAAGACACTCGTAGCACGCCTGTGAAAATTGGAATTCATTATACATTGTAAGTGCTGCCGGCCCACTGGGGCTTGATTTGGACTACCAATCCCACAAGACTTAGTGCTTAAGGTCACATGACCCGGCACAAGGGTATTTATTGGTGAGTCATACGCCAGCACTCACACTGTAGCAGCATACCTCTGAAGAAGGGCGGAGCCAGAAACGCGTCAGGTGCTGCAAGACGCCAAGTGTGCCACGATCTTCCCTGACCCTACGAACGCCGAAAGTGAGTGCACCCCGCAATGGGCAACCTGTGAACTTCAAAATTATCCGGCCGGTCCGGTCGGGGGGTTGCACCGCCGCGCAGATGGCGGCTCCGGTGCTCTTCGTGAGCACTACGGGACATACTGGCGAGTGGCTGAATGGGGGAAGACACTCGTAGCACGCCTGTGAAAATTGGAATTCATTATACATTGTAAGTGCTGCCGGCCCACTGGGGCTTGATTTGGACTACCAATCCCACAAGACTTAGTGCTTAAGGTCACATGACCCGGCACAAGGGTATTTATTGGTGAGTCATACGCCAGCACTCACACTGTAGCAGCATACCTCTGAAGAAGGGCGGAGCCAGAAACGCGTCAGGTGCTGCAAGACGCCAAGTGTGCCACGATCTTCCCTGACCCTACGAACGCCGAAAGTGAGTGCACCCCGCAATGGGCAACCTGTGAACTTCAAAATTATCCGGCCGGTCCGGTCGGGGGGTTGCACCGCCGCGCAGATGGCGGCTCCGGTGCTCTTCGTGAGCACTACGGGACATACTGGCGAGTGGCTGAATGGGGGAAGACACTCGTAGCACGCCTGTGAAAATTGGAATTCATTATACATTGTAAGTGCTGCCGGCCCACTGGGGCTTGATTTGGACTACCAATCCCACAAGACTTAGTGCTTAAGGTCACATTGACCCGGCACAAGGGTATTTATTGGTGAGTCATACGCCAGCACTCACACTGTAGCAGCATACCTCTGAAGAAGGGCGGAGCCAGAAACGCGTCAGGTGCTGCAAGACGCCAAGTGTGCCACGATCTTCCCTGACCCTACGAACGCCGAAAGTGAGTGCACCCCGCAATGGGCAACCTGTGAACTTCAAAATTATCCGGCCGGTCCGGTCGGGGGGTTGCACCGCCGCGCAGATGGCGGCTCCGGTGCTCTTCGTGAGCACTACGGGACATACTGGCGAGTGGCTGAATGGGGGAAGACACTCGTAGCACGCCTGTGAAAATTGGAATTCATTATACATTGTAAGTGCTGCCGGCCCACTGGGGCTTGATTTGGACTACCAATCCCACAAGACTTAGTGCTTAAGGTCACATGACCCGGCACAAGGGTATTTATTGGTGAGTCATACGCCAGCACTCACACTGTAGCAGCATACCTCTGAAGAAGGGCGGAGCCAGAAACGTGTCAGGTGCTGCAAGACGCCAAGTGTGCCACGATCTTCCCTGACCCTACGAACGCCGAAAGTGAGTGCACCCCGCAATGGGCAACCTGTGAACTTCAAAATTATCCGGCCGGTCCGGTCGGGGGGTTGCACCGCCGCGCAGATGGCGGCTCCGGTGCTCTTCGTGAGCACTACGGGACATACTGGCGAGTGGCTGAATGGGGGAAGACACTCGTAGCACGCCTGTGAAAATTGGAATTCATTATACATTGTAAGTGCTGCCGGCCCACTGGGGCTTGATTTGGACTACCAATCCCACAAGACTTAGTGCTTAAGGTCACATGACCCGGCACAAGGGTATTTATTGGTGAGTCATACGCCAGCACTCACACTGTAGCAGCATACCTCTGAAGAAGGGCGGAGCCAGAAACGCGTCAGGTGCTGCAAGACGCCAAGTGTGCCACGATCTTCCCTGACCCTACGAACGCCGAAAGTGAGTGCACCCCGCAATGGGCAACCTGTGAACTTCAAAATTATCCGGCCGGTCCGGTCGGGGGGTTGCACCGCCGCGCAGATGGCGGCTCCGGTGCTCTTCGTGAGCACTACGGGACATACTGGCGAGTGGCTGAATGGGGGAAGACACTCGTAGCACGCCTGTGAAAATTGGAATTCATTATACATTGTAAGTGCTGCCGGCCCACTGGGGCTTGATTTGGACTACCAATCCCACAAGACTTAGTGCTTAAGGTCACATGACCCGGCACAAGGGTATTTATTGGTGAGTCATACGCCAGCACTCACACTGTAGCAGCATACCTCTGAAGAAGGGCGGAGCCAGAAACGCGTCAGGTGCTGCAAGACGCCAAGTGTGCCACGATCTTCCCTGACCCTACGAACGCCGAAAGTGAGTGCACCCCGCAATGGGCAACCTGTGAACTTCAAAATTATCCGGCCGGTCCGGTCGGGGGGTTGCACCGCCGCGCAGATGGCGGCTCCGGTGCTCTTCGTGAGCACTACGGGACATACTGGCGAGTGGCTGAATGGGGGAAGACACTCGTAGCACGCCTGTGAAAATTGGAATTCATTATACATTGTAAGTGCTGCCGGCCCACTGGGGCTTGATTTGGACTACCAATCCCACAAGACTTAGTGCTTAAGGTCACATGACCCGGCACAAGGGTATTTATTGGTGAGTCATACGCCAGCACTCACACTGTAGCAGCATACCTCTGAAGAAGGGCGGAGCCAGAAACGCGTCAGGTGCTGCAAGACGCCAAGTGTGCCACGATCTTCCCTGACCCTACGAACGCCGAAAGTGAGTGCACCCCGCAATGGGCAACCTGTGAACTTCAAAATTATCCGGCCGGTCCGGTCGGGGGGTTGCACCGCCGCGCAGATGGCGGCTCCGGTGCTCTTCGTGAGCACTACGGGACATACTGGCGAGTGGCTGAATGGGGGAAGACACTCGTAGCACGCCTGTGAAAATTGGAATTCATTATACATTGTAAGTGCTGCCGGCCCACTGGGGCTTGATTTGGACTACCAATCCCACAAGACTTAGTGCTTAAGGTCACATGACCCGGCACAAGGGTATTTATTGGTGAGTCATACGCCAGCACTCACACTGTAGCAGCATACCTCTGAAGAAGGGCGGAGCCAGAAACGCGTCAGGTGCTGCAAGACGCCAAGTGTGCCACGATCTTCCCTGACCCTACGAACGCCGAAAGTGAGTGCACCCCGCAATGGGCAACCTGTGAACTTCAAAATTATCCGGCCGGTCCGGTCGGGGGGTTGCACCGCCGCGCAGATGGCGGCTCCGGTGCTCTTCGTGAGCACTACGGGACATACTGGCGAGTGGCTGAATGGGGGAAGACACTCGTAGCACGCCTGTGAAAATTGGAATTCATTATACATTGTAAGTGCTGCCGGCCCACTGGGGCTTGATTTGGACTACCAATCCCACAAGACTTAGTGCTTAAGGTCACATGACCCGGCACAAGGGTATTTATTGGTGAGTCATACGCCAGCACTCACACTGTAGCAGCATACCTCTGAAGAAGGGCGGAGCCAGAAACGCGTCAGGTGCTGCAAGACGCCAAGTGTGCCACGATCTTCCCTGACCCTACGAACGCCGAAAGTGAGTGCACCCCGCAATGGGCAACCTGTGAACTTCAAAATTATCCGGCCGGTCCGGTCGGGGGGTTGCACCGCCGCGCAGATGGCGGCTCCGGTGCTCTTCGTGAGCACTACGGGACATACTGGCGAGTGGCTGAATGGGGGAAGACACTCGTAGCACGCCTGTGAAAATTGGAATTCATTATACATTGTAAGTGCTGCCGGCCCACTGGGGCTTGATTTGGACTACCAATCCCACAAGACTTAGTGCTTAAGGTCACATGACCCGGCACAAGGGTATTTATTGGTGAGTCATACGCCAGCACTCACACTGTAGCAGCATACCTCTGAAGAAGGGCGGAGCCAGAAACGCGTCAGGTGCTGCAAGACGCCAAGTGTGCCACGATCTTCCCTGACCCTACGAACGCCGAAAGTGAGTGCACCCCGCAATGGGCAACCTGTGAACTTCAAAATTATCCGGCCGGTCCGGTCGGGGGGTTGCACCGCCGCGCAGATGGCGGCTCCGGTGCTCTTCGTGAGCACTACGGGACATACTGGCGAGTGGCTGAATGGGGGAAGACACTCGTAGCACGCCTGTGAAAATTGGAATTCATTATACATTGTAAGTGCTGCCGGCCCACTGGGGCTTGATTTGGACTACCAATCCCACAAGACTTAGTGCTTAAGGTCACATGACCCGGCACAAGGGTATTTATTGGTGAGTCATACGCCAGCACTCACACTGTAGCAGCATACCTCTGAAGAAGGGCGGAGCCAGAAACGCGTCAGGTGCTGCAAGACGCCAAGTGTGCCACGATCTTCCCTGACCCTACGAACGCCGAAAGTGAGTGCACCCCGCAATGGGCAACCTGTGAACTTCAAAATTATCCGGCCGGTCCGGTCGGGGGGTTGCACCGCCGCGCAGATGGCGGCTCCGGTGCTCTTCGTGAGCACTACGGGACATACTGGCGAGTGGCTGAATGGGGGAAGACACTCGTAGCACGCCTGTGAAAATTGGAATTCATTATACATTGTAAGTGCTGCCGGCCCACTGGGGCTTGATTTGGACTACCAATCCCACAAGACTTAGTGCTTAAGGTCACATGACCCGGCACAAGGGTATTTATTGGTGAGTCATACGCCAGCACTCACACTGTAGCAGCATACCTCTGAAGAAGGGCGGAGCCAGAAACGCGTCAGGTGCTGCAAGACGCCAAGTGTGCCACGATCTTCCCTGACCCTACGAACGCCGAAAGTGAGTGCACCCCGCAATGGGCAACCTGTGAACTTCAAAAAAAAAAAAAAAAAAAAATATATATATATATATATATATATACTTCTACACTCAACAAACTCGTAAACAGAGTACACCGTTTAATTTAAAAACACCCTACCACAACTAGTTTTTGAAACGCATTCTACAATAAAATGCGTAACAAAATAGGCTACATACATGGTGACTCTATAACGTCACATAGAAAAAAGGCCATTCTTGCGTTACCAGGAAAACACAACAAAAGTACAAGGCCCAAACTTCCATTGTAGCAATTTCTTAGTTGCAGGTCTTGTTGTCAGATCAACACACACACTCCCTCATGGCTGGTATACACCCACACCACACCCATTCAGCGCATCCGTCACTACACAGTGACCCTATCTATAAAAAAGACGGAGCGCACATGTTGTACGCCATTTTAGAGTTGTTCCCAAAGCACCGAACAAGGGGCCCACTACTACATGTGTGGCCTCTTTGGTCACTGAGCTAGTGGTCCCGAAGCAATGAGCGGGTGAAGAACCTGCGATGATGATGATGGGAGCACGAGTAGACATAGAGATACAAAGACTCGGCACCATATATGAGACTTCTTTGTTGGAGATCGTGACTAGATCATGAAGAAACTGTCGTTTCCACAAAAGGTGAGCAGTGACACTTGAGTATGCATCAGAAGGAGTCAAATGGTTGTAGCTAACAACATACACAAATGCGGCTATTTTAGACGAACTCACCCCTATATAATGTGTTAATTTACATGTTTATTTTTTTTCCCAATAGCAGTAATGTTTTTATAATTGCTGAAATGTCCGGAATATATTTACAATACAATCGGGGACATATTATCAAGGACCGGTGTTAATTATCGCCGTTTAATTGGCAGGAAACTGCTGATTAGACTGCAAAAATGGGCTTGATAATACATCCTTATTATTTCCCATAGAAGCCCATGTTAACACCAGAACATGGACTTCTATGGGAATTAACAAGGGCGAATTATCAAGCCCATTATCGCCGTTTTATCTCCAGTTTCCTGCCGAAAAAATGGTGATAATTTTATCACCGGTCCTTGATAATATGCCCCCTGATACGTAAAAATATGACCATGAACGTCTATAAAAGCGCAATGTTATCTAACTCCAAATTAATATAGCAAAAATTACCAATCATAACTTCTTTCTTTTAATTTCTTTTAGATGTACAACTTCACAATCGATTATGTAACAAGGACGACGGCAATAGCACAAGGTGAGCAAAGAAGCTTGTTTCTGAAACAACAAGTTATCTGTAAAAGGAGAGAATCTATAGTATGCAGCAGGTGCGCAAAACACACATTCGACTAACGAGGCTTCAGCTAGGATGACATACCTTCCTGCGCCCACACACAGTCGCACCCGAGTACATCACAGGTCTTTTAAAGACATTTTGCTAGATAATGAGGCTTTGATGTCCCCCCCACTTACAGCCCCTGCAGCTCGACTCTTCTTTTTGCTTGAACTTTAGCCCCCCCCCAAAAAAAATTTGACTGTGGTTGCGCCTCTGGCTTCACATACACCCCCCCTATCATGTGTGTCTCCCACATTTTAATGTCCTTTTTCTCTTTCTCTTTCTTACTCTCTCACATTGTTTCTCTTTCTTTTTTAAAGTTTTGGACACTACTATCTCCACTCTGCTGTAAACAACCCTATCTGAATTGAAGTAGTTAACTGTCTTGATTACAGTGAATACTTCTTCCACACGTAGAGCACCATCTTTCAATCACCCCAATGGCACTAGGTGACAAAGAATTGACTGCCATATTATCAAGCAAAGGTGATACATTATCGTCGCTTTTATCAGCAGGAAACTGCAGATAAAGCGGCGATAATGGGCTTTATAATATGCCCTTGTGAATTCCCATAGCACCCCAGGTTCTTGTGTTAACCTGGGCTGCTATGGGAATTCACAAGGGTATATTATCAAGCCCATTATTGCCGCTTTATCAGCAGTTTCCTTGCTTGATAATATGGCCCTTTGTGAAAGGAAAGACTAGGTACTCTGCAGCAGCTTCACTGTGTAGAAATGTATAATTACCTCCGAGCAGTAACAACACATAGGTTACAACATTCTGACAAACAGATCTACAAGCTTATTACGCCACTTTTCTGTCACTTTTAACATGAGGAAAGTGATGCAAGGAGCTAATAAATCTGCGTCTGACTTTTCAAGAAAAACTCTCAACTCCAAACTCTGCGACTCAATGGGCTGCAACAGTCTAAGCACGGAATATTAAGAACCCACATTAAAATTCATTTTTGACAGTAGTTTCGCAACTCAGTTTACGATGATTAATCAAAATGTCCTTTTGTTTCCTTCACCAAACATCCTTAAGAAGCAATCACGGCCTATCGAGCAACAGCAATGGAATTGTCTGCAACGTATTGAATATACTTTGTATAGAAGCAGAGTTCAAGTCAAGTGGTGAACTCCGGTGGCCGCACTGTTTATACAAGGTAAGCACAGCAGCCTACATATACATAGCAATGCATTAGAAATAAGTTGGCATATTTACAATCCCGTTATGCCACTTTTGCGCCAGTAACGCAGTAGGCACTTCCATATAGGCACCACTTGAACGCGGCACTTTAACAAGTGAAACGTACCAGACACACTGCACTCGTAAAACCGTAGTGTTACCTTTATTTGTGAAAGGAGAGTGCATAGTGTACAGCAGCTTCTCTGTGTAAAACCTATAATTACCTCCGAGCAGTGACAACAGATAGGTTACAATAGTCTGACATACAGATCTACAAGCTTATTATGCCACTTTTGAGTCACTTTTAACATGGGTAAAGTGACGCAAGGAGCTTGTAAATCAACGTCTGACTTTTCAAGAAAAAAATCTCAACTCCAGACTCTGCAAGACAGTTTTAATGTTCTTTTCTCTCTCTCACTCTCTGTGACATCATTTCTCTTTCTCTTCTAAACTTATAGACAATGCTGTCTGCTTTGACGTGTAGAAGATGAGCCCAACTGAAGTTGTGAATTCCACAGGCTGAAGTGTTTGGCCGCAGTGTCTACACAATGGTAAGCGCAGAGGCCTAGATCTACAAAGCCTTCATAGCAATGCATTAAAATAAGTCGCCATATTTACAATCCCGTTATGCCACTTTTGCGTCAGTAACGCAGTAGGCACTTCCATATAGACTCCACTTGAACGCCGCACTATAGCAAGTGAAATATACCAGACACACTGCACACGTAAAACTGTAGAGTTACCTTGACTTGTAATGCTTCAGCTCATTTACTCACATCTACATAATTCTAAACTCTAATTTTCTTTTTTGTTTTGCAGATTACCAATCGGACATCTTCTGGAGTCCATTTAACAATTTGTTTATAATATTGTTTTTTGTTAAAGTTATCTTTCTAGTTGCCTTTAATATAGTTATAACTAAGTTTTGTTTACAGTTATTGTTTTAATAAAAGGTGATAAAAACTACATACTTCTTTTACTTTGTGGGGGGGAAAGATGATCCACAATAAAAAATAATGTTGAAATACCATAGTAAGATGTTAGGATTCGATGCATGGCGTGGAACGAAATTCCTTTTATTAATTTAATTGTTTACTTACCTGCAATCATCCAGATTCCGTTTATCGCCCCCCACCCCGCCTGCCCCCCAACCGCAGCTCCCTCCACGGGCTGCGGCTGGCGCTGTCCATTGGGTGAAACAGCCATTACAACGCGGTCATAAGCACTTGTGATCGTCACCACCAAGCCATTAGCACACATACAGCTTTACCATGTATGCCTTTACCACACATGCTTTTACAACTAAATAAACTATAATAAAAACAATGGTGAAAAACAATTTTTATTTAAAAAAAATAGAGCCTAAACATCCATGTACGATCCCCTGAGCAAGACTAGAGGGTCAGAATGTGTCTAGCCTGCCCCCTTCCTTTATTTCTCAACTTTGTTTTACTGTTTTCTTGTGACTCGGTTCTACCGAGGCACAAGATGGCCGCCAACACTTCCTGGTTTCGAGTGTTGACAGACAGTTCACAGCCAATCAGCATGCAGCTCACGCTTGTAATTAAACGGATCTCCGTCCGCTTGTATAACTCTGTCTCTAGATATCGCTATGATTTTACTTGTAATTTTCTAAGAAACTACTGAACGGATTTACACCATTTAACAAAAAGCACAATCTGCAAAACAAACTCTACCTCTCTGCCAAATTTGGTGTAATTCCATTCAGCCGTTCGGGCTGTAGCCCTGGCTAAAGGTCCCTATGGAAAATGCATGGGGAAAACATGTTTTGGGTTCCCCCTTTGTTCTTGCCCCCAACTTGATGAATCACCCCCAAACTTTCTTGAAAGGAGCGGAACTGAGCAGGCCATTTTCTTGGAGAAATTCATGAAGATTCGTCCACCGGCGCCAAAGTTATTTCAAATGGAATGTTCTGGATTTCCTATGGAAAGTAGGTCCTCACTAGAACTACCTACTGGCGACAGCCAGTAGGTAATATATAGATATATATTACCTACTGGCACCAGTAGGTAATATATATATATATATATATATATATAAGTCAAGAAAACTGGTATAGTCCTATATGCAGAAACCAGAGTCGAAGCCCAAATTGAGTTTTAAGTGCTCAAGGTTTAATTGGCAAAAATAAACAGCCCCAACGCGTTTCGAGGTAAGCCTACCTCTTGGTCACGGGTGGAGTAACATTGTTTCACCAAACTTTTAAAGTAAACACCCAGATGCATTCTGTCATGCATCACGTGCCCATAGACAGTGAAGAGATACTGCAATCGGGCTACAATGTATCATTGAGTTTGTTTCCACAGTCATTTCAATTGTTCACTTCAAATAAAATAAACATTGGATTCGTGGTTACATATCCGGGCTTCTAATTAACATCGTATATCACATTTGTCTCATAAAAGAATAAATGTCAGAAAATTATACATATGCTTGTTCCGCAAAAGCTGTTACCCAGAAACACGTACGTTAACAGCTGCCCAAATGCAAGTACTTTCACGTGGTTTGTCATTTTGTCCTACCGCAAGATTTAACTTTACTAATTCACGCATTGACCTTTTCAAGTTTACTCGTAAGCTTAAATTAAAAAAATGGTTTGCGAGCAAGATCAGACTAAAAAAGGACAATATTGTTGATAAACCTAGCATGTTAACCCCTAATGACGCAGAAACACTACAAGCCTTTCATGAATTAGCAGGTTGTGAAAATGTGAATGTAGATCCTCTGCTTAATTTGATGGAATCTGAAAGAACTGATTTGTGTAGTGCTAGCGGGTTCAAACCTAAGTCGATATTTGTACCTAATATTGCTAACATGTATATTGACAGTTTTGAACAAGGGGTATTAGAGGAGATGCGTAAAATTGAGAAAAGAAGACCTAAACTCAAACTCAATCTAACCAGTAATCAATTCCTAGCATTGAAAGAGATGGAAAGCTGGACTGGCATAATTATCAGGAACAGTGACAAAGGGGGTAATGTTGTACTATGGCCTGTGGAGATGTATTTGGAGGAAGGGTATAGGCAACTTAATGACCATGAAAACTATGTTTTGACCACGAGACAAGAATATAATAGCATGAAGCAGATGTTTTTTGATAAACTTGTGGAATGGAAATTCAGTGGTATCATCGAAGATGAGGAGTACAAATACCTGTTATGTAAATACCCCATGGTGCCAGCACTGTACCTATTGCCCAAGTTACATAAAGATTTGGTGAAACCACCGGGGAGGCCAATTGTCTCCTCAGTGGGTAGCTTACTTGAAAAAACTTCAAGGTACATCGACCACTTTTTACAACCACTAGTCCAGTCTTTACCATCTTATGTTAAGGATACATCTGACTTCCTCAGAAAAATTAACAACTTTACATGGAACACTGATTATTGGATGATCAGTTTTGATGTCGTCAGTTTGTACACAAGCATCCCCCAAACTTTGGGGCTAGAGGCATGTAGACACTTTCTGAAGGAACGATCTATCTCCCACTGGGGCCACACTAATATGATACTGCAAATGATGCAGATATGTCTTGAAAATAATTTTTTCATATTTGATAAAAAAATGTATAGACAGACACGGGGGACGGCGATGGGTACTTGCTTTGCTCCCAGCTTTGCTGGCCTTTTCATGGGCTGGTGGGAGGAGCAAGTGGTGAGCAACATCTCCCACTTTAGTACCCACGCCGTCCTCTGGCTCCGTTTTATTGATGACATCTTTTGTGTCTGGAAGGGCACCCGCGAACAAGCTCAGGAATTTGAAAAGATCATTAACAATAATGGTCTCAATTTAAAATTCACCAGTTGCATGAGTAAAACTCAACTGGAATTCCTGGATGTCAATCTTGAGGTGAGGAATGGGGTTTTAACAAGCTCCTTATTCCGCAAAAAAACAGCTGGGAATAGTCTCCTACACGCTGAAAGTTGTCACCCTGTTACACTGATAAGAAGCATCCCTTTGGGAGAGCTAACCAGGGCGAAGCGTAATTGCAGCACAGGGCCACACTATGAAAAGGAGAAAGCACTCATGATAGCAAGATTTCGTGAAAGGGGATATTCAAAAGAGATCATAAATCATGCAGAGAGAGAGGTAGATCAGAAGGAAAGAAAAGAACTTCTGATCCCTAAAGAACGTCCTGTAGATGAGAAAATCCGATTCATAACCCGGTATGACAGTCAGTCCTGGGAGGTGAGACGGAGTTTATTGAAATTTTGGGATATCCTTAAACTGGATAAAGATTTGTGTGAGGTCATACATGATACACCATCAGTGACTTATATGAAGGCTAAATCACTAAGAGACACACTAAGCACGACATTAATCAGGGAAAGTCCTAAAAGTAATGCAATACATGGATTTTTTCCGTGTAAACGTTGCAAAGCTTGCAAGACCAGCAAGAATTGCAAATCGATAGTGATTTCCAAAGATCAGGAGGCACATAAGATCACTAAACATCTGAGCTGCATGACTGATCATGCTATCTATGCACTACACTGTCCTTGTGACAAATTTTACATTGGGTGCACCACAAAACAGGCCAAACTCAGAGTACTAGAACATCTTAGAGCAATAAAAAACTTGAACCACCAATACCCAGTAGCAAGGCACTTTGCGGCAGTACACAATCAGAATCCGAATCTGCTGACATTTACAGTGCTAGACTGTGTGGAAAATAAAGAGAGAGGTGGAAACAGATGGCTAGAGTTACGGAAACTTGAGTCCAAATATATAATTAAATATAACACCATTCAACCGACTGGGCACAACCTTGGGGAAGAACTAGCAGTACACCTGTATGAGTAATTTTAAGGAATCAATTAATCTCTGTCGCGTCCTTTGAGTAATGTAGAATCTTTTAAAGAAAGTTGATTTTAATAGCACTGGTTATGGTTAATTTGCACACACATGATGAGAATACACAGGCTGAATTTGGTTTGTTTGGTTTCTTGCAGGAAAGGATGGCACGCCCACATGGGCAGAATTAAGACTCGGCACTATGAACATTTGTATGGTGGTTAAAAGCCCACTTGGGCGGAGATTTTCGTTATAACATCTTATCAGAACAAGCATATGTATAATTTTCTGACATTTATTTTCCGTGAGATAAAACGTGACACACGATGTTAACTTGATGTCTGGATATGTAAAAAGCCCACTTGGGCGGAGATTTTCTGGGTAACAGCTTTTGCGGAACAAGCATATGTATAATTTTCTGACATTTATTCTTTTATGAGACAAATGTGATATACGATGTTAATTAGAAGCCCGGATATGTAACCACGAATCCAATGTTTATTTTATTTGAAGTGAACAATTGAAATGACTGTGGAAACAAACTCAATGATACATTGTAGCCCGATTGCAGTATCTCTTCACTGTCTATGGGCACGTGATGCATGACAGAATGCATCTGGGTGTTTACTTTAAAAGTTTGGTGAAACAATGTTACTCCACCCGTGACCAAGAGGTAGGCTTACCTCGAAACGCGTTGGGGCTGTTTATTTTTGCCAATTAAACCTTGAGCACTTAAAACTCAATTTGGGCTTCGACTCTGGTTTCTGCATATAGGACTATACCAGTTTTCTTGACTTATGTGAAGGATCGGCGATCCTGTCGAGCGCCCGCCGTGCAAGCGGCAGAAGCACGCCATCTGTTCGTGTTATATATATATATATATATATATATATATATAATTTCTCACCAAGCACAGCGGCCGCTGTGCGAATGCACTTCCAATCCAGCCCTTCACAGAATTCCAACGAGAAAAGCGCTTGTGCTCAAGTTGTTATTTATTCATTCATTTTGGTTCCAGCATGTAAATACACGGAAAGCATGGAACAAAAAACCCAACGCGTTTCGGCGATTCAACGCTCGCCTTGCTCACGGGTAACTCTTGTATCAGAAATGAATTATTTAAATAAAGTTGTTTCCTTCAAAGTGCACATGTGATGTCAGTGAGATAAGTGAAAATAAACAAAGGACATGGAACCTGTGACATTGGCGGCCATCTTATAACGTGGTTTTTTAATAGTATGTTTTCATCCCCCACACACCCCGGGGACCGCCACCTTCCTGGGGCAGTAATATCTAAAATAGGAGGGTCCGTGAGGGACCCCCGAGCCCCGGGGACCTGCACCATTCAGCAGTATTTCCTTATATATGTACTGTGGTAAAACTGATGCTGTTATAAATTCAGTCAGGCACTTTCTTTGCAGAACTGTAATCTACTCAGTACCTAAGTACTCATACAGCAGTATGTGCTTATATATATATATATATATATATATATATATATATAGTTGTAAAAGTAAAGCTGCTATACATTCAGCCACACACTCTCCTTGCAGAATTGTAATCATTCAGCCAGTACCCAAGTACTCCTGGAAAGTGCGACTTAGGGCATGGACTGCTTCAAACCCCTATAGACTATGCATGCAGTGTCCTATGCACCGGCAAACTTGTCTTTTATACCTTCAATTCCCCAGTGTGTATCCTTACACTTCCAGTAAGCACTATCACACTTCTGTTTCAGTATTGTAGTGACCATACAGCACTATGTGCTTATCTATACACTGTTCTAAAAGAATCCACTCACTACATTAAAACACTAATCAGCAGATGTACAATAAGTGGTACATCCCCAGAGATAAGCCAGTTATCGTGTACTGTGACATCACCACCATGGATGCACTGTATTTAAATTGTGGTGCACTAAGGGGCAAAAACGGCACAGATATGTGGTGTGTTTGTGCTGTGAAGGCGTTGAATTGCTTGACTTGGGTTGCAAGCGTAAAGCAGCTCCAGCAATGCTCTTGGGGCCCTATGCTCACAATGCTGTGTCAAACCTTACACCTGCTTCAAGCAGGTGCAGGGTGTTGACGCAGCATAATCTCAAAAGTGACTAAATGAGATCTTATAGATTTCACTCAGTCACTTTCAGGAGGCGTTGCTGCACCAGAACACCCCTCCCCCCCTGCGCAGGAAAGCCTCCTTCTGGTGCAGGGCTTTACGGTGTGATGCACCTTCCAGTTGCGTCACATTGTAAATACCACACACCATGGCACATCTTTTGCACCACCAGTGCGTCACAAAAGTGACGCAATGGCTGTGTAAAAGAGGCACAAGGGGGTTGTAAATCCACCCCTAATACATACAAATTCGTCCAGGCAGTTTCACCAGCAGTGCAAATTGAAGCATAGACTTGTAACATATTTATGTGCATATGTTACATTCAAGTGCTTCGGAGGTACTTCAGTATACTATAGGTAAACAGCTTATAGATTTATGCTGTAGCACTTCCTTATAGTTCTGCACTTTCACATTCACCATCCACTCGTAATGTATTCATTCATTCATTTATGAACTACACATTCATTCTGAGAAACTTTTATACCTTAACATGGAAACATCGTTCTTTCTTCGACCAGTGAAGGTAGTTCTAAAAAGAACTGTTTTTTTTGTTTTTAGTTTTCAATTTTTTGTGTTTTTTCAACAAGTTTTTTTTAAACAGAAAAAATGGACTGGAACCCCAAAACTGTCCAACAGGAACAAAAGAATGAAAAAATATTGAGGACAGCGATGCTCCTGATTCCTGCGTTTTATCAGGTCGATAGACTGTTCCCCGTAACACAAAAGTTCATCGAAAAAAATCCATAGAATTTTAACTTCACCAAAATCAGGATCATTATGTGGGTGTGGACTGCTTGCTGAAAATTCTGCTGCAGCAGTTGATGTGCTTGGTGCAGCAGCAGGTGGGTTGCCCTGCAACCTCCGTGTTGCAGCTCGAGCAAAGTTATTGGGGGTGCAAGTTCTTGACGTGTCGCACCATATTCGCTGTGCCAAAGGAGTATTTTTTGGATGGATCACCCCTTGAAAGAGTTGTTTGGCAAATTTTACAGGTTACTTTTGGAGCATTAACCTTTTTTGCCCTTCAGGTAAAGTAAAAAACTTCCAAATTAGAGCTTCTTTCTTCTTCTTTGGAGGTTCTTCAGGAATGAAATCTCCCTCTGAAGAATGGCTGGAAAATGGGTCCATTGCTGTTATTTGGTGATCTTCCTTCTATTTGACAGGATTCTCCGAAGAGATGCTTTTTCTTAGAACGTCAAAGTAAAATGATTAAAATGGGATGGGTCTTTTAACAGTTGGAATAGGAAGTGTTATGAACCAATCAAATCTCTTCTTTTAAAGTCACATGGCTTTGCGTACGCTTACGGTGTGCTTAAGGTGCTCTTATGATGTGAGTACGGATGACGTTCCGCCGCGATTTGTGTAATTGCTTTTAAAAGTAATATACGCTTTTTAAAAGTTAAACTATTGTACGGGTTCGTGAGTGGTGGTGGGAACAGGAACTGAGTCGGAGGCTTGAAATAAGGATTTTAAGGATGGCTTTATTTTCAGATATGCTCTACGACGTCTGTTGGTGGGCCTTAACCGTGCAAACTCGTCCGGTTCCGTCTTGACCCCTCTAGGGAATACAGGTTCCTGGGTGATGCAACCACGTCGGGTTTGGAAACCCGTCAGCCGTCCGCTTCTTCAGGTGTTGGTCTGGGCGGCAGTTAGCTCCCTTTTGGCAGGAAGAAAGGAAAGAGAAAAGGAGGAATCAGTCTGGGGCTCATTACAGACGCAGTGTTAAGGGGCCGGGTACGTGAGGGACACCAAGTGTTGTGCAGAGTCACGCCACACGCTCGCTTTCATGCTTGACTGTGCTCATGAAGGTAGGGAAGTGTAGTGGAGACTATACACTTTAAAGAGTGACTTCCTCACTCGTTCATTTGACCACTACGTGCAACCCAGCCTGCCACTTTGCCCCGTACCTTTGTAAGCCACGCTCCTCCCGGGGGAACGTGGGGGGGCGAGTCGCCTGTCCGTTGGCCTCCTGGCTTGTAGTCCACAGCTGGGCTCCGATGCAGTACGTAGAACTCTCGCGCCTTCTCCTCCTCGGGAATCGCCGTCCGCTGAGTTCCTGGACGCGCCTCCTTTTGGCTCCGTGACGCACCAAGGGGGAGGAGTCCCGTCTTCCCCAAAGCCAGCATTAAAGGGACCGTCTGCCTTTTCCGCTGTACTTTCCCAGTCCGCGCCATTGTCCATACGAGTACAGTTCTCCGGCCATGACTGGGTAGGCTGTGTTGTGGAGACAGAAAGGGGCGTAAGGGGGGAGACACCTGACCACCAGTCCATATCATCAGTACAGTTCATATCATGCCGTTCCGCCCCGTGACAACTATTTTCATAATTATCCTAGATAATGTCTTCTGTTAGTATGTAATTAAATACATAAATATATGTTTTTAAACAAGTAAAAACTTTCGCACCTTTCACGTACGGGGCGCCGTACATGACATCACACGGAAGCCTTGTTGCAACGCTTAAATTCAAAGCAAATTTGTAGCGTATGCGCGGGTATATGCTGAGTACGATTAGCCGTACAAAGTATGGTGCGATCACCGTACGCGTACGGTACGATTACCAAAAAAAACAATGAAAAAGGAATTATATAGAATTGAATTTAATACATTGAAAAAAAATATTAATAAAAAAATATTTTTCAATTTAGTTTTATTATTTTAGATTAAGAATATGAAATATAACTTAAAAAATAAAATAAATATAAATATTTATAATAAAAATATAGGAAATTAGTATAAAAAGAAAGAAATATAATAATACATTTACAAATTATCATTTACAAAACCTTTGAAATTCACTGAAAAAACCATAGGTTTTACACACGTTATAGTTAGGAATCAGCATTTAACAAACCTTGCAAAATCACTGAAAAAACCATAGGTTTCACACACGTTATAGTTAGCTGGATATTTCACTCATACAAAACCATTGAAATACCCCCGTTATAGTTAGTTCAGCTAACTATAACTTGCGCGCCCGCAATGCACCGCTGATGACGTCACATATTACATCACTCATGACATGGTCAGTGGCATCACTCATGACATCACTCATGGCATCACTCATGACATCATCCAGGGACTGTGTGTTTCTGTAAAGTTTCAATATGTTTATTATAAGTGTATAAGTGTCTGAATGGATGATTTAATAGGTGTGTTATTGACTATAAGTGAGTGATTAAATGTATCTCACTGAAACCATGGTTTAGTGACTAAACTGTGTGAATCTCTGTATCCGTCTGTCTGTTGGTGTGTAAGCGACTGCATGGGTTTGTGTTTAACTACATAAGTGTGTATATGAGTTATTGATTGGTTGTCTGAGTATGGGTGCCTGAGTGTTTATGGGTGGGGTGTGTGTGACTCTGTGCATAGATGTGAATTGGTAATTCACTGGGTGCATAGTTTGAAGTGTGCATCTGTAAGGGACTGTATGGGTGGGTGAGTGTGTGTATGGGTGTGTTAGTGAGTGAATGTATATCTCTTTTGTACATGTATAAGTGACTACATATATGAAAGGCAGTATATATGTGTGTTAGAGTATATAAATGGCTATAAGTGAGAGTGTGTGATTGTGATAGTGGTTGCATGGATGAGTGTTTGCTTGTATGAGTCATTGTATAAGAACCGAGGCACAAGAAAACTGAAAAACAAGTACGCAAAAGATGCAAAGGATGCAAAGATGCAAAGGGGGCGTGAAAAAAAAAACTAAGCCTGTTTTATTGTTAATTAGCCCCGGGGGGGCCAAATAACGGGGCTTATCTAGTTAGGGACCGCCACCCCGGGGCTTTAACAATATGTATGCGGGGGGCTCACGGCCCCCCCACTGCCCCGGGGACCACCACCCCCCATAGCTTCTTTTTTTACATTTTTATAAAAAATACCTATGTGGGGGGGCTCAAACCCCCCCACATGCCCGGGGACCGCCGCCTCCTCGGGGCACAACATTTTTAAATTGGGGGGTTCGTGAAGGACCCCCCCAAGCCCCAGGGACCTCCACACCCCAGGGCTTTTAAATGTTGGGAGGGGGGCCTCGCGGGCCTCCTCCTGGAACTTTGTGGTGGCCCTGGGGACCGCCACCCCCAGGGCCGGCTCCTGCAGTGTCCTGGGGTGCCTACCCCCGGGACACTGTAGTTTGCTATGGTAGGGTGGGAGCCTCGCGGCTCCCGCCCTACCATAGCCAACTGCTTTGGTTTTTGAAAGAGAGAGCAGAAAACCTGCTCTCTCTTCCAAACACCAAAGACTATTGCTTTTCTACATGGGGAGCAGCATGTTAGCTGCTCCCCATGTAGAAAAGCAATGCAGGCTCCTGCAGGACGCGGTTCGCCGGCAGGGACCGTTGGGGGGTTGGGGACCCCCCACAGTCCCCAATGAAGAGGGTCAGCCCTGGGGGATGGGGTCCCCGACCAGAAGCGGCCCGGGAGGTGGGCCACGCAGCCCCCCTCCCCAACCAAACATTTTAAAAAACGAGGCAGAGCCCCGGGGGAGGGTGTCCCCGGGGCCAGAAGTGGCCCGTGAGGGGGGACACGCAGCCCCCCTCCCCAACCAAACATTTTAAAAAACGAGGCAGAGCCCCGCGGGATGGGGTCCCCAGGGCTAAAATAAGCCTCAGGAGGGGGGCACGTAGCAGCCCTCCCCCATTTAAAAAAAAATAAAATAAAAATTAGGGGCAAGCCCTGGGGGATGGGGTCCCTAGGGCAAAAAAATTATAGAAAAACAAGGGGGGCTACATGTGAAGTCTTGTTACAGCCTCATAATAAGTCATATGTACATTCAGTTGAGAAAATCGGGCTTGAGTGTGAGCACCATGCAAGACCGTCGGTCCTCCATTGAGCTCACACTCACACCTGATTTTCTCAGTGGAGTGTCTCTATTAAGCTTCCAATGAATTTAATACCTTAAAAGGTCTTTGGCTGATTCAGTTGCCCTGCCCTTCTTAAAATTCACAATTGAGATTGGCTCATAACTGCTTTATTATTCATCTCAATGAGTCCTATGAAACCCTATTAACATCTTTGGTCCTGAGGATGGTCTTGCATACATATGACTTATGAGACCAAAATGTGGATGCTTCTCCACTTTTCAATTGCAACATACTAGATCCATAACTGTTGGATATAACTTGTAAACCTTCTCACAGTTGCTAGGAGAGTGGACTTTACATACATTAGTCTATGAACTGTGGATACAACCTTTGCCATTTAAGTAGCATGATTAATGTATCTAGGGTTTTCTTTGAATTTCTTTGTGCCTTGATCTTATGTTTGTATTTTCCATTCAAATATATGACTGATGCATATGATTTTGTGTATGCCTGTTTTTTGCAATGTGTGCTGATTGTTCCATTTTTGATGCCTTGTTTTTGACAATAACACTTTTTGATTAAGTCTGCTTGAAACAACCTTCTACCCAGGGATGTCAACAATACACATAAGAGTACTTAAAATAATCAGGTAAGAAGCACAAATGCACAAATATACACTTGTCTACAGGGGGAGACAAAACCATATACTAAGACAGTGGAATGCGAACTGCAAAGAAGAACGGGTCTTTGACCAGAAGACTCCGAGGAGCTGGGAACACAAGGAAGCACCCAAGGTAAGTACCCAGGGACCCCACGGATGTTGTGTGCAGATTGGAAACAGCCGCGTGTCCAACAAAGTCAATAGAGAAGTCGTGCTTGCAGTTTTAAATAAGAAGGACCCTTCCCAGAGGATCCCAAATAAACCCTTTGGAAGACAGAAGGATAAAGAGCCACCCCACCCCTGAATGCCCCAGAAACCAGGTTACCTGCACCAGGGAGGCCAGGCTAATCGGGGTGAAGTGACATCAGAACTGTCACAATTCCATAGAGAGCGCGTCATGAGGGTAGAAAGTAAAAACAGTGCTTACTGCAAATCAGCGTACATCGAGGCGGGGAACACGGAAGTAGACAGGTAAACTACACCCCCATGGTTCTTCAGTTCGTGATGCGACATGCTCTCGTAACAAACAGTAAAAGATTACGGACCTTCAGCCCATGTCGTCAATTCTTTGTTTGGACCCCGAGTAAGGTGGACGCCTTGCTATTTCCTGGTTGGGTGAGGAAGAGGACCCGTGCTTCGCTCACCTTGGATCTATTCGTGTTTCTGGCCGTGCGAACTCCACTTTCTCCAGATTGGGCCGGTGAGGTAGGGGTGCCTTGCACCAATCGCAGGGTGCTCTTCTTAGAACCTGGTTCCCGGTCCCCTTCATGAACTTCTGCAGTGTTGGGGAAAGTTAGGCTCATAGTGGTGTACTCTCGCAAGTCCCGCTGGGCTTCCAGAGCACTCTTATTGGAACACTTCTTCTCTGCTATAGTTGTTCCTTGTTATTCAGAACTAAAAAAAGACTTGACAAATCTTTTTCCTTTAAGGTTTTAATTTACTCCTATCTGAGCCTTGGGGTTGTTCAGAGCTGTGAACTGTATTCTTGCTGTAATTGTGGACTCATCAAATGTTTCACAATACCTATGCTAGTAGACATGAATTGAATGTTCCTAGCTGTTTTGAATATTCAATTCAATATTCAAGAGTCAAACACTCTGATAAATTCCTCTTTAAAGGCTTCCCAGTCATGTAGCAGAGTGTCGTCTATGTTCACTAGAGGCACGGCCCATTGAGCAGCGTCACCAGCTAGATATGATATGAGGAAAGATACTCTTGCCTGATTAGTGGGAAAAGATTTTTGTTTGAAATGCAATAAAATCTGCGGCAGGAATACTTGCACTTTATCCGATTCTCCATGATACCTTTCTGGCATAGCCAATGGTATGTGTTAACAGGCATTTCTACCACTACGGTGCTGGATGGAACCCCCCGGAGTAATACTTATATCGAACAGATTTCTTTGGAGGCATTCTACACAAGCCCTCAAGTCTGCAGTTTCTTGGTGCGATGCAGCCAACTCCGCCTGCACCCCTGTCAGGATGGTTATCACGTCCTCAAGAGTGGCCATTCTCAAACAATCCGACAGTGAGGATAGATATCCATGGGTCGGAAATTTTGTCAGGATCGAATATCCTCAGGATCGGCTTGTAACTGAGAATGGTCCACTTCCTGATAGCCCCAAGCCAGGTTAGCCGTAAGGCACTGGTCAACGAGGTGATCAAGTGGGGGAAGGAAAGGAAGGGAACTGCTGGGAGGGAGATCTAAGAAAACAAGAAAGATAATCAACACACATTTTCCTTCCATAACATTATAACCATTCCTTTTCCGACAGTCATTAAACATGCACTTATATACCCAAGCAAATACCTGTAAAGAAAAGTAACATAAGGCAAAGCGTGGTTCCTATGGATGTCATTCAATTATGTGTTCTCACTGTGAGAGGGTGTGCTGCAACAAGATACATGAAACCATCATTATCCACGTACAACCTTCAATAGGATTACCAACACCGTATTATCTGGGAACACATTTTTAGGCCATGACTCACATACCCTTCTAGGACTCCTAACATCATCACAGGGGACGAAGGGTAGTCCGTACCTCTCACGAGAACCCCTGTTAAGTAGAGTCAAGAAAACAGTACACCCATAAATTAACCAGACATCACATAGTTAGGAACAGCAATATTCAAAACAGCTAGGAACATTCAATTCATGTCTACTAGCATAGGTATTGTGAAACATTTGATGAGTCCACAATTACAGCAAGAATACAGTTCACAGCTCTGAACAACCCCAAGGCTCAGATAGGAGTAAATTAAAACCTTAAAGGAAAAAGATTTGTCAAGTCTTTTTTTAGTTCTGAATAACAAGGAACAACTATAGCAGAGAAGAAGTGTTCCAATAAGAGTGCTCTGGAAGCCCAGCGGGACTTGCGAGAGTACACCACTATGAGCCTAACTTTCCCCAACACTGCAGAAGTTCATGAAGGGGACCGGGAACCAGGTTCTAAGAAGAGCACCCTGCGATTGGTGCAAGGCACCCCTACCTCACCGGCCCAATCTGGAGAAAGTGGAGTTCGCACGGCCAGAAACACGAATAGATCCAAGGTGAGCGAAGCACGGGTCCTCTTCCTCACCCAACCAGGAAATAGCAAGGCGTCCACCTTACTCGGGGTCCAAACAAAGAATTGACGACATGGGCTGAAGGTCTGTAATCTTTTACTGTTTGTTACGAGAGCATGTCGCATCACGTACTGAAGAACCATGGGGGTGTAGTTTACCTGTCTACTTCCGTGTTCCCCGCCTCGATGTACGCTGATTTGCAGTAAGCACTGTTTTTACTTTCTACCCTCATGACGCGCTCTCTATGGAATTGTGACAGTTCTGATGTCACTTCACCCCGATTAGCCTGGCCTCCCTGGTGCAGGTAACCTGGTTTCTGGGGCATTCAGCTGGTGTTTTGGCTAATATCCTTCTGGTTCATGTGGTGCGTTTACATGGATTACCGCAGATTATTGTGTCAGACCGGGGCTCTCAGTTTACAGCCCAGTTCTGGAAGGCATGGTGTGCATCCCTCCATATCAAGACTGCCTTACCCATGAGTTTTTATCTGCAGACGGATGGACAGATCGAACGTCTTAACCAGACCCTCAAACAGTATCTCTATTGCTACGTGGATAACAGTACCAATGCTTGGGTGGAATATCTGTGGTTGGCTGAAATTGCGTACAACAGTGCCATGCATAGTGCAACGCAAGTATCTCCATTCTACAGCTTATTTGGGTATCATCATAGATTCTTGCCTTTTGTCCACCCCACTGCTGATCCCAACCTCCCCGAGGTGGGTAGGAGGATAACCCATATATTAAGGGGACTCTTAGCAGTGTGCGGAAGCACCTGGATCAAGCAAAGACAATATACAAAATGTCTACCGACGAGTATCAGAGAGAAGGGCCCTTGTACCAAGTGGGTGATGCTGCGTGGTTATCCATTAGAAACATTCGATTCAGAAAACAGTGTGTTTAACCCCCGATTCATTGGACCCTACAAAATTGTTAAGCGCATTAACCCGGTGACCCTGAAGTTGGCCAAACCATCACACATGCGTATCCATCCAGTCTTTCATGTATTCTTGTTGAAGCCATCGATCTCCCCTGTGAAAAAACATCCTGGGCCAGTGGTGCTGGGGGACGAGGTCGAGTATGAAGTCAAGTGGATTGTGGACCCTAAAATATGTGGAAACAAACTCTGGTACCTCATAGCATGGAAGGGGTTCGGGCCTGAAGCGAATTCTTGGTAACCGGTTCTGGGGTTCACGCTCCTAGACTCGTCTCTTCATTATATAGGATGTATCCTTTGAAGCCCGGTCCTATGTCGCGTCCTCAGTGAAGGGGGATGTACTGTCACGATTTCATAGAGAGCTCGTCATGAGGGTAGAAAGAAAATATAGCGCTTACCGCAAATCAGTGTACATCGATGCAGGGAACACGGAAATAGACAGGTAAACTATAACCCCCATGATTCTTCAGTACATGACGTGACGTGCTCGTGTAACGAAGAGTAAAGGATGACGGACGTTCAGTTCATGTCGGAAATTCTTTGTTTGGACCCCGAGTAAGGTGGAAGCCTTGCTATTTCCTGGTCGGGTGAGGAAGAGGACCCGTGCTTCGCTCACCTTGGATCTATTTGTGTTTCTGGCCGTGTGATCTCCACGTTCTCCGGATTGGCCCGATGAGGTAGGGGTGCCTTTCACCAATCGCAGTGTGCTCTTCTTGGAGCCTGGTTCCAAGTCCCCTTCATGAACTTCTGCAGTGTTGGGGGAAGTTAGGCTCATAGTGGTGTACTCTTGCAAGTCCCGGCTGGGCTTCCGGAGCACTCTTGTTGGAACACTTATTCTCTGCTATAGTTGTTCCTTGTTATTCAGAACTAAAAGACTTTACAAAACGTTTTCCTTTAAGGATTTAAATTACTCCTATCGGAACCTTGGGGTTGTTCTGAACTGTGAACTATATTCTTGCTGTAATTGTGGACTCCTCAAACGTTTCACAATACCTATGCTAGTAGACATGAATTGAATATTCCTAGCTGTTTTGAGTATCGCTGTTCCTAACTATGTGATGTCTGGTTAATTTATCTGTGTACTGTTTACTTGCGTCTACTTAACTGGGGTTCTCGTGAGAGGTACCGACTATCCTCGGTTCCCTGTGATGATGTTAGGAGTCCTAGAAGGGTATGTGAGTCATGGCCTAAAATGTGTTCCCAGATAATATCTTGTTGGTAATCCTATTGAAGGTTGTACGTGGATAATGATGGTTTCATGTATCTTGTTGCAGCACACCCTCTCACAGTGAGAACACATAATTGAATGACATCCATAGGAACCACGCTTTGCCTTATTTTACTTTTCTTTACAAGTATTTGCTTGGGTATGTAAGTGCATGTTTAATGACTGTCGGAAAAGAAATGGTTATTACGTTATGGAAGGAAAATGAGGGTTAATTATCTTTCTTTTTTTCTCAGATCTCCCTCCCAGCAAATCCCTTCCTTTCCTTCCCCCATTTGATCACCTCTTTGACCAGTGCCTTGCGGCTAACCTGGCTTGGGGCTATCCGGAGGTGGACCATTCTCAGCTAAAAGCCGATCCTGAGGATATTCGATCCTGACAAGAACCTGTCTTAAGCAAAAATGGACGACTTTGAAAAAGATGCCTCTGGAGAAACCTGTGAAGGAGCCCGGTGGAATCCAAAAGTGGATTCTTGAAGAGAAGAAGCTGCAAGCGGAGGTGGCAGAGTCTATACCACTCAGAGATGAACAAGAGGCATGGAAGTACAATGCCCACCAATGCCAAGAGATTAGGAGTGAAGTCTGTGACCTTGTCGCTGCAGCTTTGAAGGCCAGCCGACTCTGAGGAAGACCAAGAGTCGTGCTCGAGTTGTCCTATGTCCGGTGTTGGGGTCTACGTGGTTGGCGCCTGGTGGTAGCATCAACAAGCTTTGGTTGCCGCAACTGGCATAGAAAGCGAAAAGATGCAAACATTGGAACCAGCAAGGTCCAGGGGACTCACCAAATGTAGGAGTGTCGGAACAGGCTAGAGCAAGCAAGGGAGCCCACTGAAGCAAAGGAAGACCCTTGAGAGGATCCACAGGCCAAAGGCTCAGGAGTCGCAAGAGGACCTCTAGCAGCTCACCTATGATGGAGGCCCACTGTGCAGAAGATGCAGAGAGGACGCTGATCTTCTATGGATGGGGTGTTGGAGGAAGGAGCTTCTTGTAGCCTGAAGATCTCTGGAGTACAGAGCCAACAAGCCTTGGGAATGGCAAGTCAATGAGGTGCACATGGGGTTTGGCCTTAGTGGCTCTAACGAGGGATACTGTCCTCAAAATTGCAGCAAAGTTTCATCAGGCCTATAGAGAGCTGCTGAACCACAACTTGTGTGCTGAGCCTCGGGAAGTCTGTGGGACGACAGGAACAGCAGACCGATCAAATTCATAGCCGTGTCTGCGAATGCAGGGGAGTGACTCCTTCACTCCAAGGGAGATTAATTTGTGTGTCCTTGATGCCCACAGGCATTCTGGAGAACCTAGATGAAGCACAAACCCTGAGCACGCAGAAGACTTGAAGAACAGCTAGACCAGGAGTAGCAGGAGTCTTCCTTGATGCAGTCTTAGTTCCAGTTGAAGTCCAATGAAGTCCAAGTCTCCAGACAGTCAAAGAGTGTCTTGGTTTCAGAGGTGAGTCTTGTTTCACAAGGAATTTGAGGAACCACCCACAGGGGAGCCCGTACGTACCCAAAGGAAAGGTTTGGACCAACTTAGAGGTTCCTTCCAGATGAGGGGCTGGACAGAGGGGAGGATACTCCTCTGTCCTTTCTCCAGTTTCACACCAGGGTACCTGAATTGGCTCGAACAGGATTATGCGAGGAGGGCACCAAATGTGTCCTTCAAAGAGGTCTGGTGGCGCTGGAAAGCTCCCCCAGCCCAGTACACTAAGTCCTGTTTGGGAGATGGTCACACTTCCCTGTGACAGGAAACCTATTGTTCTACCTTCCCCTTCTCGAGCTCAGCTCAGAAGCAGGAAAGCAGAATCATGTCTGTGATCGGAAGCAGCACTAACTTGCTGACAAACCCTGAAAGGCTGTTACGGTGAGTTTGGGGTATCCCCTAAGGAGCCCCCTAGTACATTTAATTGTGCTTCCAGCAGCATAATCGGTGTTTGGGTATGATTCCAACATGTTTGATACCAAACATGACCAGGTTCGGTGCAGCCATCATATAGTTAGACGTTTCTTATTACTGATGTCCACTATATATCTTAAAATGGCTTACTGCACTTACAGAGCCTGAGAATCAACTCCGGAATTTGTAGGGGTGTCCTGCTCATGCAGGGTACCCTCACACTTGTAACCAAGCACCCTGCCCTCATGACTGAAGAGCCTGCAGTCTGGGTTGACATAGGTTTGAAGTGCAGTCACCTCAGATATAAGGAAACTTATTTCTGTGGTGAAGGGTTCAAGCACCATCTCACACAGGCTGCAATGACAGGCTTGTAGTCACAGTTTAAATGTATTCCCATGGGTTGCACAATACATGCTGCAGCAGATGGGAGACCCCTGGTGCACCTATGCCCTTGGTACCTTAGTACCATATACTAGGGACTTATAAGGGTACACAAGTAGCCCATTGTGGAGCTACCAAAGTACTTACCAGAAGCAATTTAGGGGAGAGCACAAAGAAGCTGAGGTCTTGATTAGCAGCAACCCAGCACACTAAGTAGAAAACATACTGACACCAGGTATAAAGTAGGGTAACCATGAAAGCAGATCCTACTCTCCTACAGTTTTGAAATCTCTGATACCTAGTGGGCTCTCTCCCCTGAAGGGCAAATTGGGGGCAAAACCCCTAACTGGAGTACAGGGAAGCAGAACGTCTTTATTGCCTCTTCGGGGGTGGGGGGCATGGCCAAGTGCCAAAGTAGGATGTCCCCACCCCTTTGTTTTACCAAAATGTTCAATATGTGGTGTCTAGTGAGCTTACTGACCCCTAAGACGCGGAATTGGGGCTTTCTCCCCAATTGGGCCACACCTATCTGCTTCCATTAAAGCAGAAAGGTTCTCTTGCTCCGTCAGGAGTGGGGGTTAGGGCCTGATTCAAAGGTGGGCCACCCCTATTTTTCTGTTTGTATGCCATTTTGAAATTCCTAGTTTTTAGTATGTTTTCTTCAATACCCCTCCAACCCTGCCCCACACACAAATCCTCCATCAATCCCTCCTGGGACAGAAAGACGCTGTTCCACTTTTGGGGTAGAGTTATAGCCCAATGCCAGGGTGGGTGCCCCCACCACTTTTTCTCAATAGTTTTTTTGGTGTCCAGTAGCCTTTTTGCCATCCTAGCAAATCCCCATATCTGCTTCTCAAGAGGGGCAGAAAGATTTTATTGCTTCCTTTGGGGTGAGGCCCAACCCACCACTTAGTTTATTTTTGGGTAATTAAATCCCTGGCGTTAAGTGGGATTGCTGCCCCCATCCCGATGGAGTCAGATTGTGTGTAAACCCTCAAAAATCCCTCCTGGGAGTGCAGAAATTCTGTATTGCCCCCTTATTGGTTGGTAACATGGCCCTACGCTGTGCTTTTTCTCATTTGCCTAGTTTCTAATGCGCTTTCTGCCCCCCCCCACCCCCAAGCGACACAGATTGCCTTCCAGGGGGCAGAAAGACTGTATTGCCCCCTTTTGTGGTGAGGCATTGTCCTATTACAGGGTGGAATACCGTTTTCCCTGTAAATAAATCCTCCCACTCTGCTTCCAAAGTGGGGTAGGCAGACTGTATTGCCTCATTTGGGGTAGGAGCATGACCATATGCCAGGATGGACCATCCCCCACCACTTTGTTATAGTTATGGTTTCCCTTGCGTCTAGTAGACTGTGTGACCCCCTGGGCCAACACCCCCCCCCAGTCTGGGACTTCCCAGAATAGCTATCTAAGCTTGAGGGCATGAGTTGATTGGTTCCTGGCCCTACCGCGTTAATCCTTCATGATATTGTGAACCTGGAGCCAAGAGTGCCATTATTTGTTTTCGCCACACATTTATCCTTCAGCCTTTGGGGGTTTTCCGGCATCAGAGTTAAGAAAGAAGGTCATCCCCTGCTTGCTGCTGCTGCCAGATGTGCAGGCCAATTGGGCCAGGGCCTCTTGCTGAGGAACTCCACCCAGCTCAACGATCCTTTGCGGTGATGACAGCAGCGGCTGCGAAAGGTCCGCAAGCGATAGGAAGCGCTGCAGAGAAGCAGTGCAGCCCTTGCATCAGGCAGACTAGAACGGCCTGCATGGACCCCGGGTGGCCGTGGGGTGATTGTGTAGTGGGTCAGGCTGAATTGCCCATCACACCAATCCCTCTCTCAACCATTTGATGAGCTGATCCTGCGGCACAAGCCGGAAAAAAAGAACGGACTTTGTGAGGCAGCTGCCAATACAAGGCAACATGGGATCTGAAAGCCTTTGGATTTTTAAAGTGTCACAATGCTTTTTTAAAAACATTTGTATTGTAATCTTTTCAGGCTGTTCAGCTCTTCATTACTAAGATATGTGTAGTGTTGTGTTTGAGAAATATTTATATGGTTTTCTTTAAAAAACTAATAGCTGTTTTCAGAAACTACTAAAAAGTAAAGGGTACCATGTTTTCATCAATAATTTTTGGCACTAAAGGTCAAACTACAAAAGTAATATTGTCTTGTGTCTGTTAGACTACTGGTCTCTGGGGTACATGATTCACAAAGATAATTTCGCTATTCACAAACTCAGAGTGTAAGTTCCTACTTGAAAAATCATTAGTCAGTTCAACACCGTGTATTTCCAACCACTGGCACTGTAACACCCTCTCAAAGAAAATAATTGAGGCAGGGACTTAAAATTAAACCCAATTAGTTACCATGGTAAAGTAAATTATTTAAAATAGTTAAAAAGATACATAAATGTAAATTAATGTAAAATATAAACAGTACATGTTTTTTATTTAACTCTGACCCATAATTAATTTAAATAATAATATAATAATAGTTGTTACTCCAGTATTGGAACTTTCATAGATTCCCATTGCTTGTATCATTCCCCGTCGTCGGAATGGGATCCTCGGTAATTATATATATATATATATATATACCTAGGTAAATACACCCTAATAGGTACAAAAAAGTAAAAATAGGCCTAGGCCTCATAATATTTTGTAGCCTATAGGTGTCCTTATGTAAAAAGAACCAAACTCACATTAGCAACCAATCAGATTAGCCTCACCCTGTGGAACCTTCCTAAGAAAGCTCAGAGCCTCAGATTTTCTACCGCATCGTTGGTGACAGGGAGTCTCCTTAGAGCTCTTCTCTAACTTCTACTTTGAGGTATTATTTAAACTGTTTTCTGACAGGATTTGTTCAGAATTTAACAATGGCTGATAAGGAAAAGAAGAGCCTATTCAGGCCTTGTGCCACTTGTGGTAAAAAACGGCTTTATGTTGAGGACAAACACAAGGACTGTATATATTGTTTATACCCTGACCATAAGGCAGATGATTGTAAAATATGCAGGGTGATGTCTGTTAAGACCCTTCGTGATTGTGAGGGAAGATTACTTATTTGGCTCAGGAAGTTGGAAAAGAAGGATGGAGTGGTATCAAGTGATGAGGAGGATGCCAGGTCAACGTCTTCTAAAACGTCTCTAAAGAGGGGTAGATCATCTGTGGAGGTATCATCTGAACCCCCCTCAAAGGCTGTGCGTGGGACCTCTGATAGACCTGGCAAGCCCAAGCCTGGCGAATCTCCTCACAGAAGTGTAAAGGAGAGGGAAAGGCAAGCACCTCAGGTGCAGAAGGCAAAACTTGATGAGGGCTCGGCCGTGCCTTCACATCAGGATAAAGTTTCTAAGTCCTTCAAGAAACCAACTGTAGAAGCTTCAACAGTGGTTAAAAAAGGCTCTAAAGCCTCTTCAGTGACTTTGTCTCCTCATCCGTCGACTAGCCATCCCGCGACGACGAAGACGACGACGACGAAGGTGTCAACGAGGACTTCAACGACGATGCCGTCGACGAAGACTGGGGCGACGACAGCGTCGACGACGTTAACTACGTCGACGGTTACCACCTCGTCGACGAAGACAATTCCGTCGACGATGACAATCCCGTCGACGGTGGCAATCTCGTCGACGACGACAATCTCGTGGACGAGGACGAGCCCGTCGCTGATGACAGTTCCGTCGACGATGACGAGCCCGTTGACGATGACAAGCCCGTCGACGGTGACAATAATCTCGTCGACAGCCCCGTCGACGATGGCAGTACAGCCTATAGATATGGTGGACTCATTTATGACGCCGTCGACGGCAGGTGCAAGGGAAAGCACGAGGAAAAGGAGGATAACTCCGGATAGGACATCACCTAGAAAGGTGACTCCATTACCCCCAGTCCTGTTATTGGACGAACAGGACTACTCAGAGAAGGAGAATGAGATGTATGGAGATGCATATAGTCCATCACAGTTGCATCTTAAATACCATGATTCTGACGAAGAAAATGAGTATTATTATCAGCAAAAACAGCAAAATCAAGTCGCATACCAGGAAGCCCAGGTACAGCAGGGCACGGTTACTATGCCTATGAGTCTTTTGACAGGCTTAAGAGCAATGCTGGAAGAATATAGAAGCAGACAAGGGTGGTGGCAACTCAGTCTGTGCCGCCGTCACATGTGGAAGAAGAGGGGGAATATCCTTGGCAGACACCAGACTGGGATGACACCTCGGATGAGGATGGAGCAGTTGACAACCAGGATCAGAACCCGGATAGTGAATGGAACCAGTATATTATTCCGGATTCGGCTTCTCCGGTGCCTGACCCGATAGATTCACCTCCGGCGGATGTGGGAGGTTTCTTCAGCTTAATGGAGAGAGCCACGGCATGCTTTAAACTAGCCATGCCTTCAACATCTACGGATTGTTTTTTATATGATTTTAAAGAGGCTTACCGTAAGGCAGTGCGTTCAATTCCCATTGTAGAACATATATGGGAAGAGGGAAAGAAGGTGATGCAGGCCCCGGCGACGGTCATTCCAACCCTACCGCGCCTAGAGAAGAAGTATAAAGCTCCTGATGACATTCCCGCCTGCTTGATTGGACAACCAAGACCAGACTAAGTCATATCACAGGCAGCGCAGAAAAAATCGCGGAATCCTTCGGCCACCCTCACAACTCCACCAGACAAGGAGGGTAGAAGGTTAGACAACGCTGGGAAGCGTTTTTCATCAATGGCTAGCTTGCTGGTCCGGGCGGCCAATGCCTTGGCGATTCTAGCGAGGTACGACCGCCAGATGTGGAGTGATGTTGCAGCTATGTAGACCTACTGGCGGATGACCCTAAGGCCGAAGCACAAAAACGTCTGGAAGAGGGGCAACGTTCTTCTTCAGAAATGATTGACTGCGCGATGGACATCGCAACCACTTCTTTCCGTGCTCTGGGTAGCGCAGCTGTTCTTAGACGGCAGGGTTGGCTACGAGCTACTTACTTCCGACCAGATTTTCAAAATAAGATTCTGGACTTACCCTTTGATAGGGACATGTTATTTGGAAAACATGTCGATGACACCCTGCAAGGAATAAAAGAGGACACAGAGACGGCTAGGGCTCTTGGTACCCTACAATATAGGAAAACACCATTCCGTGGGGCAAGAGGAAGAGGCTTCACTTCGCCAAGAGGTGGCTATCAACAGCAACGGTACTCGCAGCAGTCGCAGTCGTACAGACCTCAGTACGGCAATCAGTATTATCAGCGGCAGTCACAATCCCAGTCGTTCTCTCGTCAGAACTCTCGTGGACGTCAAGGGCGTCAAGGCAAGGACGCTGGCAAGCGTCAATAGCGGCCTCCTGACTCTGCCAACTGTTCCTCCTCTCCATGGGTCTCCAGTGGGCGGCAGGATAACTCAACATCTGAGCAGCTGGGAAGTAATAACATCGGATCAGTGGGTATTGAACATCATCCGACATGGGCATACGTTAGAATTCCAGGAATTTCCACCTACAAGAGCTCCCCACGCCACTACTTCAAAACATCGAAACCTTCTGCAATTGGAAGTTCAACAAATGCTTCGGAAAGGGGCGATCCAGCGTGTTCCCCTATCGCAAAGAGGAGAAGGTTTCTATTCAAGATTTTTTCTGATCCGCAAAACAAAGGAAAAGTGGCGTCCGATCCTGGATTTAAGGGAGCTCAACACCTATCTCATAAAACTGTCGTTTCGGATGATTTCGCTCCAGGACATATTGCGCCTCTTGAATCCAGGCGACTTCATGGCTACATTAGTCCTGGAAGATGCCTATTTTCATATCCAGATCCACCCAGCTCACAGACGTTTCCTTCGCTTCACAGTAGGCAAGAGTCACTTCCAGTTCATGGTGCTCCCATTTGGATTAAAATCCGCACCCCGGATATTCACAAAGGTGCTGGCCCCGGTAGCAGCTTTTCTGAGAAGACAATCGCTGGAAGTATTCCCGTACTTAGACGACTGGCTGCTGAAGGCACCAAGTTTCCAAGCGGCAACAGAAGCAGTGGAAACATGTTTAAGTCTCTTCATTCATCTGGGTTTACAACTCAACAGAGAAAAATCGGTTCTTATACCGGCGGGTTCGGTGAAGTTCCTGGGAGCAATACTTGATACTCAGGTGTGCAAAGCCTTCCCATCGGAATAGAGACAAATGAAACTCATGTCTTCAGCCGCTCGATTGCAAAAGAAAAGTTGGATGACAGTCAGGATGTACAAATCTCTTCTAGGGTCGATTTCATCCTGTATTCAATTGATTCCGCACTGCAGGCTGGGAATGCGCCCCTTGCAAGAAGAACTAGACCTTCAGTGGAAGCAGGTGGAAGGGTCTTTCGACGACAGGGTAACTGTCACCCAGCAGATGAAACAGATGGTTTCATGGTGGATGAAAAAATCTCACCTCTCGGTGGGTCTCAGTTTCAGAGCGGCGCCGGCTCCTCGCGTCATTACAACAGACGCCTCCCTTCAGGGTTGGGGAGCGGTCATGCAAGATCTCCAAGTCACTGGACACTGGACGCCAAAAGAACGTCGCTTGCATATCAATGTTCTGGAGCTAAGAGCTATTCGATTGGCAATGTTGGCTTTCCTTCCAAGGATTTCAAATTCTGCCATCCTAGTGCGTACGGACAACACCACCGCAATGCATTACGTCAACAAGCAGGGAGGCACAAGATCGCCACTGCTTTCTCAGGAAGCCCAGCTGTTATGGGAATGGGCAATCTCACAGAACATCATGCTCGTGGCGGAACACCTTCCAGGAGTATGCAACACGAAAGCGGATACGCTAAGCCGCCTGAGGGCAGTCTCACACGAGTGGGAATTGGACAACGCAGTGGTCAAGGAAATCTTCTCCCGCTGGGGGACCCCAGCGATCGACCTGTTTGCCACTCCGATGAACAAGAAATGCTGGGAACACCATCGAGGATCGCTGGGGAATGCCCTTTTGATGTCTTGGTCCGGCGCATTTGTTTACGCCTTTACGCCATTTCCCCTGATTCCTCGAGTCCTCAAGAAGCTCAAGATGGACAAGTGCAGGATGATACTGATAGTGCCCGCCTGGGCTCGCCAGTTCTGGTTCACAGAGTTGCTTCTTCTGTCGGAGGAACAGCCCATTCATCTTCACTCCAACCAGACTCTTCTATCAATGTCCAACGGCCAGGTTCTCCACCCGAACCCGAGCTCGCTTCAATTGACAGCATGGCTCCTGAACACAGAGAGTTTAAGGATCTAGACATTCCGGAGGAATGCAGGAACATCTTAGCACAAGCACGAGCTCCTAGCGCTAATAAAACATATAGAGCGAAATGGAAGAGGTTTTATTTATGGTGCCAGAGAGAAGGAGTGCATCCATTCTCACCAGCTCCGCATCAACTCTTACCATACATTCTATCTTTGGCACAGGCAGGTCTGGCTCATGCTTCCATCAAGGTCCACTTGGCGGCTATTTCCAGGTATAGAAGAACAAGATCTGGTCCTTCTCTGTTATCAGCAAGAGTGATAAAGCAATTCCTAAAAGGACTGTTTAGAGTATTTCCGCCAGTTCGGCCTCCACCTCCGGTTTGGCATCTGAATGTGGTCCTGGCTCAACTGATGAGATCGCCATTTGAGCCAATACATAAGGCGGACTTGAAGTTCCTGTCATGGAAAGTGGCACTTCTTCTGGCACTCACCTCGGCAAGGAGAGTGGGAGAACTTCAGGCTTTAACTATCAAGGAACCTTACTTGCAGTTCAAAAATGATACCTTGATCCTCCGAATGAACCCCAAGTTCATTCCGAAGGTACCGACAGACTTTCATCTTAATGAACCGGTGGTTCTGAATTCCTTTTTTCCTCGGCCTTCAACCCAGGCTGAGAGGACACTTCATTCTCTGGACGTTCAGAGATGTTTGAAATTCTATCTTCAACGCATAGCTGGATTTCGGAAGATGCCCCAGCTGTTTGTGGCTTTTGGAGCCCCAAGGAAAGGTTTTCCTTTGTCAAAGCAGGGAATTTCCAGATGGATATCGAGTGCGATCCGTTTCTGCCACCAGGCGGCAGGCAAGCCGTTGAAATGACAGGTGAAGGCGCACTCCACAAGATCGATCTCATCGTCTACAGCACTGTTTGCAGGAGTATCGATAAAGGATATTTGCAGAGCGGCCACCTGGAGCAGTACTCACTCATTCACGAAACACTACTGCCTGGACGCGGCTGCAAAGGGGGATTCGGCTGTTGGTCAAGCAGTCCTGAGAAATCTCTTCCAGTAGGAGGTGAGCTTTCCTCTCTTCCCTCCTTCCTGTTTTTTCTCACATTTCGTTGATTATGCTATGGTTACTGATTTATGATTATTATGATGTGTTATATCATTGGTTGATATTAGATTTGTAACTATGAACGAAATGTTTGAGGCATGCTAACTGCTATCTACTCTGATACAAGCAATGGGAATCTATGAAAGTTCCAATACTGGAGTAAGAAACAAGTTACTTACCTGTAACTTTAGTTCTCCAGTATTGGTAACTTTCATAGATTCCCATGCGCCCACCCACCTCCCCTGGAAAACTCACTTCTGGTCTAGGTGACTCTGTGGCAAGGCAACGGCTACGAAAATCTGAGGCTCTAAGCTTTCTCAGGAAGGTTCCACAGGGTGAGGCTAATCTGATTGGATGCTAATGTGAGTTTGGGTCTTTTTACATAAGGACACCTATAGGATACAAAATATTATGAGGCCTAGGCCTATTTTTTACTTTTTTGTACCTATTAGGATGTATTTACCTAGGTATATATATATATATATATATATATATATATATATATATATATATATATATATATATATATATATATATATATATATATATATATATATATTACAGAGGCTCCCATTCCGACGACGGGGAATGATACAAGCAATGGGAATCTATGAAAGTTACCAATACTGGAGAACTAAAGTTACAGGTAAGTAACTTGTTTCTTATTGAAAATAGTAATTTCTTCCACACCTGGGGTGGACCAGATGCCAAGCCAAGCATGCTTGTGATGTTCCTCTGCACCGGGCCCGGAGGGGGTCCTATGACAAGCCATCATGGTCTTACATTGGGTAGGCTGAAGGTGGAGGACCCCTCTGGGACAGCTTCAGCTGTGCTCTCAGAGAGACCCATGGCAATTGATGTTGAAGTGACCTTCAGACAAGGGTAGCCCTGGGAGGAACACACAGGGGCAAGGTGTGTTCAAAGTGTCAATGATAAATGTGTCCTGCAATTCACGCAAATTTTTGCAGCTGGCTTTCTTATTCATTGATGCGTGAACAAACAGATCCACTGCTAGGAATCACAGGCAACGTTTGCAGCGTTTATCCAGCTGCGGGTGCAGAAAAGAAGGGAGGAAGACCACACCACCCAGCCACCATCCACGAGGTGAGACAGCCTATCACTCAATAAAGCTTTCCCCTCAGGAGGTCAACCTTTTCTATCCATAGAGTATTTAGAAGCAATCGGCAATGGAACCTCACCCTTTAGCCGCAAGGTAAATAGCGACTCCCACGAGAGCGGAGGTTGGAAGTCTAACGCCAGCTCTCCCGGGCACTCAGGCAGAACCACTTGGGTCTTCAAACCCCAGCCCAGGAATACAGCAATGTTATGTGATGTTATGTTATGTTACATGGGTATTTATATAGCTCATGTACAACAACAGGTTCCTTGGCGCTGGGGAGTCGGAGTAGGAAAGAGTTAAGCAGAGGAACATCTAGTTGTAGGCCAAGGTGAACAGCCAGGTCTTACGTTGTTTTCTGAACTGCAGGTAATCCACCTCAAGCCTAAGGGAAGTAGGAAGTGCGTTCCAGAGCTTCAGACCCAGAAATGATAAATGTAAATGCAAATGTAGTATACTTGTAAAGCGCACAGCTGCCCATCACCGGGGCGTCCCGGCGCTGTATAACGCTGTGGAACCCTTCCTGGCTCTCCCTGTGAGATGCCCCTCCTGGGGGCCCCCAAGGTAAAGCCAGGCATCCTAGTGTTGTAGGGGCCATTGCGGAGATTAAGCAGGCTATTGCCCAGAGTTGCAGCGTGGGACCCCATGATTACAGTAGGCGCTGAGGCGAGAATTATCGAGTCTGCAGACAATGAGCCCAATACCCTGCCGCGTCGGGAATTGAACCCTGGTCCCGGGCCAGACCTCTGCATCAGAGTCTGCCGCTCTAACCATTGAGCCACACTTCTCCATAACCGGGTCCCTCCAATGTGTTTACGTCAGATTCTAGGCACCATCAGAAGATTCCATTGCTTAGATCGCAGAGTGCTCTGGGGTGAGTGCTTACTGATTAGCGAGGCAATGAATCTGGGGCCAGTTTCTTGAGTAGCTTTAAAAAGAATGCAGCCAGTTTTAAATATAGCTCGCTGCTCCACTGGGAGCCAGAGGAGCTCTTTAAGGAAGGGGGTAATGTGGCAGCATCTGTCCTTAAGGTAGATGATTCTCGCTGCTTCGTTCTGCATCATCTGAAGACAATGTCACTGGTATAGTGGGAGGCGTAAGTAAAGGGCATTACCGTAGTAGATTTTAGATAGAATAAGGGCTATTGCAATTTTGATACTGGCCTCTTACTGAAAAATGTCTAATCTTACTCATCTTGAGTAGTTGGACAAAGCAAGCAGATGCAACTGAGCTTATTTGGGCACTCAGAGAGATCTGAGTCCATATGAAGGCCCGACTCTTTATCACTGGTTTAGGAGTAGGGGCCACACCTAACTCGGGGGCCAGTAGGAGGGAGTCCAGTGAGCTAGTTTATTACTGGGAATAATTATCTCAGCAATGAGGGAGGATCGCTCCATCTGCACGTCAGCCGTCTGCCACTCATCAAGGCTGGTGCGAGCTAAGGCTCAACTCCCACATGTCAAGAGTTCCCAGCGTAAGCGGCGAACCATGCCTTTGGTCTGTGCCCTACCCTCCTTGGTAGAGGGCACTAAAGGGAGAAGAGCCACCCCCATGCCTTTTAAGCAACTCCCCTGCTTCCTACTGGGTGTTCATGCATATAAGCTTGAGTGGCTTGTGGTGGCTTCGCTTCCTGCCCCTTGAAGCAGTTTGCACTGGTTTGAGAGGCACAGCTTCTCCACCAAGAAGAAGTGGCGTTAAGTTGTGGTCCCTCATCCTTCTCAATCAGGCTGCCCTGCCGTCCAAAATGGGCTGCTCCTTGGTTGCTCAAAACTTTGGAAGGCTGGGATTCAGGGGCCTCTTCTCCATTAGGTCTCTGGGGCTGCATCCCGCTAAAAATATTTCCTTCACATTCCTGTACAAATATTAAATAGATCTATTTATTCATAGAGACGAGCATATCTCTAAACACCTCGATGTCAACGTCTGGGCTGTCTCTCCCAGGCTGACTGCCCTGCCTCGCTCTGAATCAGGAGATGGAAAATAGTTATTAAATCAACTTTCTGAACTATGCAGGGCTTACTGTTCTAAAGCCCTTGAAAATGAATCATTGTGATTGTAGTCTATGGCAGTATTGTCTATAGGCTAGTGACTACTTCAGCGTCATGGTTTGGGACGTTGGAGTCTCATCTCTTACATGAGAGCAACTGTCCATCATTCATAGGCATAGATCCCACCCTTTCCCATTCGTCACACATAGGGGTGGAGACAGGCACCATGCACGTGTGTTTTGGTGCCTTATCCTCTGTAGTGGTGATTGTTAAAATGCAAATCTTCTGCTATGTATATTGTTCTAGGACCCCTTGCCATGCTAACCTTCCCCACTTTGACACCCCGGCCCTGGCTGCACATCAATAGCCCTGTTAGCAGTGGAGCTGCAGCATTTGGTCCCCCGTGAAATGAATGCAAAAAATTACCAGGTCAGGGTTCTAGTTCCTTGTGAAGTTGATACAAATGTCTGAGTCAAGGACAAGCAGAAATATGTGCTTTCAATTGCTGTATGACATTAAAACTGGCCCAAACTTCATGCCCTTAACAACATTAATGCCAAATACATGGATTTATTTATTTACGAGTGTTAAAAACGTTAAGGCAATGCATGTCAGTGATGTAGTTCCTCTCTTATTTCAAGTTTTACTTAATCTTGCCTTCCTCATGGGGTTAGTTATTTAATCATGTTGTGTGTCTTTCTGTATTTTTTTCCATGCATACTTTGAGCTGCGCAGGTGTTCGAGGGGCTTTGTTTGAGAGCTCTGAGGCTAATGCTGAAACCAAATCAAAGTGCCTATCAGTGGGTTGGCCTCTCTGCAGGGCACACAGAACAATGGTCATGCATTCCAGTTATAATTGTAATTTTGTGAAAATGTGTGTGAAAGAGGTGTGCGGATGGCAAAATATTTACAGTAAATATATTCAATCAATCAATCAGGGGTTTATAAAGTGTGCTACTCACCTGTGAGGGTCTCAAGGTGCTTAAATGAGAGTGAATGCAGCGTATAGTTGGACGTGGTGAAATAAGGTGTAAGGAAGTGCATTCAGGTGAAAGTGAAAAGAGGGTGCTGAAGAGGAAAGAGAGGTGGTTGAATATGTGCAGATCTTTTTTTAACTTTTTTTTTCTGGAGTTGGATCCAACCTGGACCCCACGTTTGTCCATTAAGCTTGCCCTCATCTCTCACTACATAAATACCATACCAAACCTTTACGCCTCACCACTGTCAAATGTTACCAGTCGCCACTGCTGGGATTGGGTATAGGACGGCTTGGGCAGAAGAGTCTTTAGGTGATTCTAGCCCAGTGAGGTACTGGGTTCATGCTGGTTGAGCAGGGGTTCCATTTCGGGAGGGCTGTCCATCGCATCGTGCCCCTGCTGGAGGATTTGAGGTTGACCACCACTGCCCTTTGAATGTTGGTGGGTCCTCTCATTCCCCAAGCACACTGCAGCTGCAGAACACTCCACCAGCTGCTGCACAAGGGGTGGGCCAAGGCCCCGTCTCTGGATTCCATCTGAGAGGTAACTGGGTGTTCGGGCTGGTGCCGTCAGTAGCTCGGCCGCTCCGCCATTAATGACCCTTCTGTAGGTTCACCTTTGTAAACCTTATGATAACATTTATTTCCTCTAGATAGTCCAATTGGTTGTCTTTGTGGCACTCCAGAAAAACAGATAGATGCCTTCTGCATTGACCCACGAGCCAAGTGATCTACAGCCAAGAGTCACAAGCAACTTTGGCAATGCTCACCCATCTACGGGTGCAGGAGAGGCAGGAGGAAGCCAGCATCGCCTTTCCATTACCCATGTGGTGAGACTGCCTGGCACCCAGTTAGATTTCCCTGGGCTGGTGGGACTCCTGCGTGTCAAGAGTCCCCAGCTTAGGGGGCAGCCCTGAGCCATGCCAGTGTGCTGGGGCTTCTCTATCCTGGTGGAAGGCACTGAGGGGAGAATAGGGTGCGAGTGGGTGAATTGTAATCTAAGCAACTCACCTACTCCCCACTAGAGGTGCACACATAGAAGCACAATGGTCTGGAGACAGCTACTATTTCTGCCCTTCGAAGCAGTTATCACTGGTTTTGAGGGGCAAATCGCCTTCACCAAGAGGAGCTTGGGTTCAATTGTGTCCCCAGGTCCTTCTCATCTAGACTATCCTGCTGCCTGAGACAGCCACTACTCAATCGCTTGAAATCCTGGTTGGCTGGGATCGGGCATGGGAGGGCCCAGGCGGCAGGTCTTTAGGAGATCCCTTTCCAAGGAGGCCCTGCGATTTGGTTCACCAGGTCCTGCTGGGTCAGCATAGGTTCTGTCTCAGGAGGGCTGTCTAGCACATTATGTCCCTCAAAGAGGGGCCTGGGTCCCCCAACCCAGTCCCTTGCACATTGCTTGGGTCCGCCCAGGTGGAGGAGCCCACTCCACACCCAGTCTTCATCCCAAGCAGACCACTCTGCCAGCCTACGAACAGGTGGAGGGCTGGGCCCTGTCCCTAGTTTCTATGTGAGTGGCGGCTGAAAGTTTGGGCTGGTACTGTCACTTGCTTGGTGTTGGACCTGATACTAGTCGGGTACCATTTCCCTAAACTTTTTTTGCTTTTTTTCACCTAGGTTTGGCTGATTCTCTTGTGTGGCCTCCGGGCACTTTCCCACTATGAATAACATGTTAAAGTGTGTGCGCCCTTCCTACCTGTGTTCGGAAGTGGTGCTGATTTGACGTTCTGAAACTGGGGCCAGTCTGCCACTGCAGACTAGTGTGTGAGCACTGATATCTATTGTGAGTAAACTCATGAGCAGCCTACACTTGGAAGGCCTCTCTGTGTGCACCTGCACCTGTATTGTCCGTGACTGCGTTTGCCGCCTGCCATCACAGGTCAGTGTGGGAGCACTGACTCCCATATTAGTTAACCCCTGTCGAGGCTGCCGATGTAGATTTGGGCGGGCGTACTTGCACCCTTGGTGCTGGGGACTGTGTTCAACCTGCCATCACAGGTCTGTGTGCGCACTAGCTCACATTCCCCCCGGTACAGAGTAATATCTATGTGTGTTTTCTCTACTTATGAGGTTTGCCCTTCCCAGAGAGCAACATGCGGAAGTAGTTGATATTACTTCGGTCTGCAGTAGTGGATTACAGCTGAGCAGCCTCATAATGTTTCCTATCAATGGATTTGCCATGTCAAACACTTTCCAGTGGTGGAGGGGTTTTGGCATGTTTTGTATTGTCGTGGAGCTGAGCCTTACATTGACACAGTGTTAACTTGACATGAGCTTATTAGAGGTTTAAAGGCCATTTTTCCTTTCTGCTGCCTTTTGCACACGGTTTAGCAGAGTGTTTTGCTTCACAAGAGAATAACATGTGTTTCTATATTAACAGCCTTGCTTGGTAAGCTTAATCTGAACAGTGAGTGCCGAGGCCTTCAAGGTTATTTCAACACAGTGGTTGTTGTTCGGACTGTTCAGAGCACGTTCTAGACATAACACATATGCAGCTGTGGCCTCCTCTGAGATTGGCACGTTTAATAATTACACACTCTTGGAAAACATTTGCATGCTGAGAGCTGGTGCAGAATCTGATGTGATCCATTTCTGCTAAGTACCAGAGGTATGGGGCCGCCTATGTAATCCTAAGAGACCTTCTGTAGATATAAAATAACCTACTAGCAAGGGAGGGTGAAATATAGGTATATTTTAAACCTGTTTCCATTTAGCATTATAACATGCTTTCAACCTTTTGTATTTTATGGAATAGTAACTATGCTGACAATCTTGTTCCTGATAATATGTCTGTATGTATTAGCTAAGATGCTTTTAACGTATGAGAACACAGCGTTAGAAATAAATATTTCAAACTTGCATGTGTCTTCTATTACTCCCTGTTTGGACTGGTATGAGAGTATAACGAAAGAGTCTCCATGTGTTCCACATTGCCTGAGGTAACCTAAGTTCCATGTTCTGGGTTGTCTAATCATTGGTATTTTGGAAGAGCCAATGAGACACTGATCCTAGTCTGGTAGGGGATGTTGGGAACTAAGGTGAGTTTCGGCATACCCTAATTCTCTGAGGTTCCAAGTCTCTATGCACAGTTCTGTGTAGGAGCAGAATCCCTGCTACATGGCGCCCAACGATGGTGGTCCTATTACATGATGCTTGAGTAGTACTTCTATCAGTCGTTAGCCCCTTCACTATTGTTTCCAGATAACAGTGGTGTTGGACAAACCTACCTATAGTTACATAGGTCTTTTCAAGCTTGAATCTTTCAAAACGGTTTCCTTTTGAATTAATACCCAGTTGTGCTATATTGTTTTACATTGTACCTTTTCTTCTCTGTGTCACTATGGCTAACGTTGACATACCGCAGCATAGTCGCATTGCGGTCCGCAATCATTTGCAGGCTTATAACGTTTGTTTGGAAGGCATGGCAGTTATTTTGGTGGTGAGTTCTGAGGTTGCTTACCCGTTTGAGATTTTCTACTCATGGGTGACATTTCCTCAAGAGGATGCGGCTACGCTGGTGTTTCACACTTACACTCACACAGCCGTGCCTGTGGAATATGTTCCTTATAGGACACAGGAGATTCCGATTTCTGCATGGCAGCACCGTGTTTGGTTTTGTTTGGTTTGATGGCGCCCTTCCCCATAGTGTAACAGTGGTTAGATTGGGTCCTTTGTCCATTCCAAGTGCTTCTTGGCCTGTTTTGGCTGGATTCACCCCGCATTCTCGTGCGGGTTTAGTTGTTGCTGAATTACGGCCTCTGTATAACTCTGCAATCAGTGTTATCCGGGCCCTAGTTCAATATATCACCCACAATTTCCAGCGTGGGGCCCCTGGTGTTGCGGCACTTTCAGTTGGACTTAGTGGAATGAAGCTTAGTCCTGTGATGGTCAATTCGGTTATGGGCAAGCGTCCCCAGGATAAGGATGATATGCCTTTTTGGCTTGCCGAGAAGTTTGACCAGCTGGAAGCAGTTTTTCCTAATTCGACTCCCATAGAAAAACACAGGATTCTTACGATTAGTTTACCCAAGGACTTGGTACCAGAAGCCGGTGACTGCGAGTCATGGGGTAGGATTTTTGCGGCAGTGTACACGAGGTGCTTCGGCACTCCGTCAATGGCTGTCCTTCCGACAGTCATTAAACTGAATACGGACCGTAGGCTGTGCTTTAGTTGGGAATGAGAGTCGTGGGCTCATTTGATGTAGTTTCCGATCTAGTCCTTTCTAATATAAAGGGAGATGCGATGAACTTTCAGGTGACTAATGTCTTACGTGAGGTCCCCGATGCCAACAAACCCCGACAGTTACAGAGAATTATTACGGCTGCTTATAAAACCATTGCCCTCAAAAGTTTAGGTGTCAAGCCTTTTTGTGCCAAAGATAAAAAACAACCTCAGGGTTCGAAGTCTGAAACGGACGTTCAATCCAAAGCTCCTAAGCAAAATTGGAACAGAAATAAAAAACAGGTGAAACAGAAACAGGAGTCCTGTCCCTCATTACCAGTGCCTGCGTCTACTGAGCGCGTTTATGATTTGCGGGATCGCACTACAATTAAGTCACCTGATCGATTTCAGGATCCTGATCAACGCTCTCCTCGATCTTTACAGGACACATCGGCCTCTTCGTCCGGTGGTGGAGGCAGCGGCAGAGGTCGGGGTGGCCAGCAGAGTCGCGGCCAGCCCCGCCCGAAAGACGGAAAAGGCAAGCAGGACGGTTCTTCACAGAAAAGACCCCAGTTTCAGAAAAAGAAAGTTGCCGCTTTAACAGCGAGATATGCCACAGATAGAACACAGCTTCGACATCAGACATGGGCGCTGACGGTGTTGGACAGCGCGGAGGAGATTACCATTGTACGAGAAGCGATGCATCCACTACTGAAGGTGACAGCAACTGACCAATATGTTGTTGTGGAGAAAGCTGATACTAGAGTAGCTCCCCCTGATAGGCTTTTTGAAATTGTCCTTTAGAATGAAGGTGCCATACAACGTACCATAAAAGGGGTATTTTGGAAAAATCTTACAACTACCTATGGCATTTTGTTAGCGGAGGCTGACTGGCCCCCACTTTTTGTTCTCGCGGCTCCAAGAGGGGAGGAGGTAATCTTCCCTAGTTTCGCGCACACAGTGTCTAAGGAGCATGCGCTGAATTTTGCAGAAGAGTGGGCTAAGGCCATTGCTCTGGCTTTGTACGATACTCACTGTGGCTGGGATACATTTTCCCCACACCACGAGATTCCTTAACGGTCTATGCCACAGATTCAACCTCAATATCCTATACGGCATGAAGCAAAGGCTTCCGTTGCAGAAATCCTTGAACAATTAGAGTATCAAGGAGTAATTGAAACTTGTGTGTCACCGATGAATAACCCACTTTTTACTGTAACCAAGCTTGATGGTTCGTACCATTTGGTATTGGATTACCAGCATTTAAACTCGCATTGCCGTACCTGTGCAGTACAGAATACCCACGTCTCTGCTTTAGTGGATGGTCTTATGCGAAAAAGGTTTAAAACCACACTTGACATATCCAAAGTTTTTTTTGCCCACAATTTGTCTGGTCTGAGTTCTCAATGGACCAGTTTTACTAGTGGCGACAAACAACACCAATTTAAACGCCTGGCCATGGACTATAAGAATAGTCCGGGTGTGTTTGCTGCCCATATTGTCTCTCTCTTGGATAGAGTGGACCCAGATGCGTGTTCGTATGTGGATGACCTCTATCTCACAAACGACAAAATTTGGGTGCATCTGTGTCGCGTTGACCGCATTATTTGTAACTTTGCGGACTTCAGTTACAAATTCAACTTTGCAAAGTCTCACATTGCAGATTACACAGTGTTGTTCCTGGGCTATGAGCTCAATAATGAAGGTCGAGGATTGGCTCTTCACTTCTTGGAAAAATGCGCACAGCTGCACTCTCCTACAACACTGAAAAAATTAGTCCTTGCTGGGATTTTTGAATTTCGGGCATACATATATTCCCGAATATGCCCTGCGTGTCAAGCCATTGTATGCTTTGATACAACCTACTTTTACCAAATCGTGCTGGCTGCCTGAACATTCAGCCAATTACAATCTTTGCAGGCTGATCTTCTAGAATCTAAATTCTTACTGACTCGTGATAACCACACCAACCTGGTGATAAGAATCATCCCTGGGGTGGTGGGTTTCACATACCTTACATTTAACGAAGGTGACACAGGACCAATCGCTTACAAGTCACACTTGTACACTTTGGCTGAAATGCGGTTTTCCACTGTGGAAAAAGTTTTGACAGCAGTGCAAATGGCAATTCTTAAGAAACATGCACTGTCGCAGGGCAAACACATGTTGGTTGTTACCCCTTATCCTGCACTAGAGGCAGTGACGAAAGCCAGTGTACCTAATTCTAAAGCTTTGCACCCACAGTGGATACAATGGGCTTCATCATTGACATCTCCGGATGTCACGTTAATTTTTGATGCCTCCTTACAGTCACAAGAGTTTTGCAGAATGAGTTTGTTCATCCTGCTCCGTTGACTATGCGGCCTTTGCAGGATTTCCATTGTACCATTTACACTGATGGTTCAGCGCAAGTTGCGCATGGGTCTAAGCACGCATATGTCTCAGCTTGGGCCATTGTGGTAGGTACCATGGTGAATGATGAGTTCAAGTCCGATGTCGTACATACGCAGACATTAGGAGACTGTACTGCACAATTGGCAGAGCTCCGTGCTCTGATGCTTGCATTGGAGTTCGCTGATCCTAGTGTGACTACTCTTATTGTGGGTGACTCTTACTACTGTGTCAAGTCTTACAATGAAAGTCTATTCTTTTGGATTCAGAATGATTTTCGTGATTCCAAGAGTAGCACAATAAAACATAAAATGATCTGGGTTCGAGTGGCTGAACTTAAAGGGCAGCTGCCACTCGTGTATGTAATTCATACTCTTGGTCATCAACGTGTGGGAGTTCACGCTGTTGGCAATAGTTTAGTTGAGAAGGCCCCAAAAACAGCAGTTTCAACATATTTGGTTGCAGCAGTTACACGTTCCAAAAGTAAGATTGATTATGACATCTTGCCAGCAATTGCCGCTACTGAGAAGGGAAGTAAATATCCTAAGGGGTTTCCTTCGAAGTATTCTTATCATTTAAGTTATGATAAAGTTCCTTATGTGAAAATACCAGACGTTGGTGAAAGATTGATTCCCAACGCGGACCGCAGGTCCGCACTGATTACAGCTGCCCACGAGTGTGTTGCATCTGCTCATGCAGGCGTTTCGGCTACTGTATCTCAGTTACAACAACGTTTCTGATGGCGGGGACTGTACAAACAGACACATGATTATGTCCTTCAATGTGACATTTGCCAGCAGATAAAGCCTTTGACTGCTACGCGTCTGCCCCAGACACAGTTGTACATTTCTAATAGACCACTTGGTTGTGTTTATTTAAATCACTGCGGTCCTTTTTCCTCTGATACTGCGTATAAGTATATCTTAGTTGCAGTTGATTCTTGCACACACTTTGGGTATGACCACACCGCAGCACTGATTTGCGAACTGTCATAAGGGACTTGCATATCTTTGTAGGAATTTTTGCCTGTGGCACCTTCCATTCGGATCAGGGTCCAGCGTTTGCCTCTAAGGCATACAAGGATGCCATGACTTCATTGGGGGTCCAAGTCAAGTTTTTGTCTCCATACAGACCTGAGGGTAATAGTGTTGTGGAACAAATGAACTGAGATTTAAAGCAGTCTTTGACCGCCAGGGTTAAGGGTACTGGCAGGAATTGGCTAGCCCATCTCAATAGCATACAACGTGCACTTAATAATCTCCCTAGAAGGTCTCTGGGTGGGCGGACCCCATACGAAATGCTCTTTGGTATCAAAATGTTCGTCCCGGACCTTGAAGGTCTAGACCAGGCGGTTGCTGCCCCTTTGACGTACATGAACATTGTCATGTTTTATAGAATCTACAAGAGACAAGAGACAGTCTTGCAAAGGAACACTTGCCCTCCACATCTCATGCTGCGTTGCAGATTCCGATAGTTAGCTGGCTACCCCGAGTTGGAGAACTGGTTCGAGAGAAGATCAAAAACAAGAAAGAATTTGGTCCCTCATATCGAGCTCTGGTTCCTGTACTTGGCGTGCAGGGCACAAGAACAGTCATTTTACCACCACTTCCGGGTTGTAAAGAAAAAAGGTACATCCCCATTGAGAATGTCAAACTACACAGAATGGCCGACTCTTCTTAGTATGACACCTGCCGTCTCCTGTCAATCTATTTTGAGACATTCAGTTTTGGCCCCAGCTCCTAACACCAGGCTTGACGGTGCCCTCGAGATGCCTGCAGTTTCCAGTCTTATGTTGAGTTCTCCATTTGATGCTCATCTTGATGAGACTGAATATACTTACCCCACAGACTGATCAATGCTCGATTTGCAAACTTGTTTGGTTACAGAGTCCAGATTTTCTTTTGACACCGACTCTAACACATTGAAGACCCCTTCAAAAAATTTTGTTTTTGCAACATGGTTTATAAAACATTTTTTGATTCCTCTTTGGACCTACATTTGGTTGGTGCTTTTTTCGATTTACTTGTTCATGTCAATTGGATTTGTGGTGTATTTTTTCCGTCTTGTCCACGGACACTATGTTGAAGAGAACATCTGTTCGACACATTAATGGAACATTGGCTCCCCATTCCTCATCACACAGATTGAAGAGGGACCTGGCTTTTGTTAACATTACTGCTTGGCCCGTCTTAAATGGGATTGTATGGGATGCTGTTGGATTTCAAATCTACCAACCCACAGAGGTTATAAATGTCCTAAGGGTTTCTATGGGGGATGTGATTAAACACAATATACGTTCTGAGGATTGGGATGTTCAGGCCGTAGAAGCTTTGTTTTCTGATTTGAAATAATATGCTGCCTTTGATGCTGAAGATTTGTATTTAGATTCAGCAAATTATGGTAATTTGTTTTGTTATCAACATTTTGGCAATCACTACCTGCATAAGGCAAACACCAGGAGGAATATGCTTAATTATACGCAATGGGGACATTGTCCCGCTCCTGTTGAAGGCAGCGCCAATTCTCTTTTAAAGAGGTTCACTTACTTTACTGATTTTAATCAGTCAAATCCCAATGCATTTTATTTTAAAATGACCGAAAAGTCCACTTCCAAGGTTAGACTTGCCCACACGAAGTTATTATATTCGAAGTCCTTTCTAGAGCAATTGGCTGTTGGGAGCTTTGAACTGTGGAAGGATACTATTGATCTTAAATCTGTTTGGGGTTCTAAAAGTTGGCAAGTGCAAGGCACTTTGCATCGTGCATGTCTCATCCCGAACCATATGTTGTTTTGGAATTCTACATTTTCACAAATGACTTGCTTTCGATTGGCTACTACTAAACAATTAAATTATCCTTCTTTTACTGAACTAGAGGAATACTCCAGTTGGGATAATAATACCAATTTTTCGATTAGAGAATTACAGACGCTGTTACTGAATTCTACCTTTAACATATTCAGTTTGGATCCTAAGGGTTGGTTGCTGTGGCACAAAAGTGCAGATTCTTGCCAAAATCGTTTTCTGGGTTTAGCTCAAGGCTACACTCAGGTTAGGGTGGATCCCCATTTTGAAAGTGGCCATCTGTGACTACCTATTCTGTAGGCAAATTATGTCAGAGTTGGCGCAAACATTCCACTTTAGTGTCAATTAAGCTGCATTTATCTAAATTGACTGACAATGTTGATCTGAATGATTTTGTCAAGGGCCCGGCTTCCGGCAGATCCAAAAGGTGGATATATGCTATTTACAACGAGGTTTGGAAACTGTCCCAGATTGAGGCTGCTTCCCGCATAAGGGCAATAGATCAAGCAAATTTAGAAAAAGTGCTAGCAGTTGTGGAGACCTTCATTAACACGCTTTCTTTCTGTATTTACACATTAGATAATATCGTTTTATCTGTTTTTGATATTGTGCAGTAGGATGTATCTGTTTTGTACCATGGTCAAAATCAATTGCGTTGCATTATGCAATTTGCATGGACTTTGCAGACATTGAAGTCAGGAAAAGTGCCCTGGCACTACATGAACACGTCATCTTTGTTTGCCCCTTTTAATTTGACTGAAAATATAACATTTTATGTCTATGAAAGATGCAACTTTTTCTATCTTACATATTGAACAGCTAGAACCGTTGCCATTTTCTGTGGCAGAAACAAATTCTGCCGTGCGGCTAGTCCATGGGTTAATAACTTTACCTTTCCCTATGTTCAAGTTTGAGGCCTGCATGAAGTACTATGCAATTGGCAGATATGAACCTCTGGGCACCACTTATCTTCATGAAGCTTGGTCACTACCTTTTACTGATAGGGAGGGAAAGGAGGTTTATTTGAATGGAGAGGATTGCACTACAACACCAGATCACTCATTAATGTGTAGGAATATCCAATTGCATGGCTCTTGTAATCAGAATGAGCCTAATTTGGCTTGTGTTTTAAAAGGTACACCGGCACCTGCTATCATACCCACATTCACATTACTAGCAAACAGTAGTTATTTACCACTAACCCCTTCCATGCTGATGACGGAATCGCTCCGTCATCAGCTACAGTTGAGCTGTGCTGATGACGGAGCGGTTCCGTCATGGCCCGGCCGCCGCGCCTGCGCGGCGCTGATTTCGCGCCTGCGCGGGCGTTCTAAAGAGCGGGGCGGGTCATGACGGAACCACTCCGTCACCAGCACAGCTCAACTGTAGCTGGTGACGGAGCGGTTCTGTCACCAGCATGCGGCGGCCGCGCGGCCGCCCCGCCCCTTTAGCGCTGCGGCGGAATAGCCGCCGCAGCGAAGGGGTTAAATAATGAGGATTGTTGTGGGATGTTAGCCGGCATTCCTTACGTGGTTACGGTCAGTGAACGTGTAGTCTGCTGTTAAAAAGTAATGTTTCCTCCTCCACATGGGAAGCTGGATGTTTCCATCTGGCCATCGATTCCGGCCTTGAAAGCAGAGCTCAACAAGGTGAGTCGCATAAGAGCTCTATTGTCGCAAAAAGAAGTCGGCCTCACATCTGCTCATGAAACATTTGTCCTTCACGTGGCAAACACCCGCACAGAGGTGCATGCTTTATTAAATATGGATTTGCCCTTGCATTTCAGTGAATTAATTCACACTATCTTTAATGCATCCCCCACCACAGGGCTGGCTTGCTTTTTTTACAAGTTGTTAGCAGTGGCCTTGTGACTTCTTTTCAAACTATATTTGGTGTGTTCCCAGAATTTTTTCATTCGATTTTTTTCGAGCCTATTTGGTGGGTTTCCCTTGATACTCGCTTTGGTTGCAGGCGTACTTCTATTGCTTTGTTTATTTCAAAATGGATGCACGTCCTGTGTTGCAAGACGATCTGCCACGGCTGTTGCTGCTCTGCAACCGAATGCTTGAATATTATGGAGCACTGCCTCTTGCTACATTGAGTGCAGCTTATGGATTATCGTTTCGATTTTCCTTTTTCACATGCGTCCAGCCTGCCTTTCATTGCCTGAGTTGCGATTTTGACTTGGCCCTGGATTTGTGTCTCTGCAATATGGTGTCTCCCAAAGCAGATTATGATCGACTGATGAGCCCCTTAGTTGCTCATGAATTGCTTTGTTCTGGCAGAGGGATTATGGCCTTTGCAGCATTGCATGGAGTCCTTGGACGTTTGAATGTTTTTGCAGCGGCGCATGATTTCTTGGCACGAAGTTACATTGAAGAAAATCCGAGTTGTCCTCTGATGGTGCTAGAGGCTCTGGGTATTGAGGAATATGCATGTTCCTTCCCATTGCTGAATTGGATGGCTGAAATGTTTTCAGCTGAGAACAATCACTTCCTATTGGAGGCTGTTGCAACGTACTTTGCATATCCATTGTTGGAGTGAGATGTGTCGTCGCTTCTCTCTCTTCCATGGCCGAGGTCACATGTTGGACATTAGATTTTTTTTTTCTCGTCTTCATTTTTTTCCACCCATGCCTATTGACTTCCCTATGCTCACGGGTAAAATTGCTTGATTTGAAGTACTTTCAATTTTTGGAGTTTGCTCAAGTTTTTTCAATGTGGCAATTTGAACTTGGTTCTGACTATTGTTCTTGAACTCTGCTTTCCAAATTTCCCCCTTCTTATCCGTGATCAGATCAAGGAAGGGTGTCGTGGGGCTGAGCCTTGCATTCACACAGTGTTAACTTGACATGAGCTTATTAGAGGTTTAAACACCATTTTTCCTTTCTACTGCCTTTTGCACACATTTATTAAATGTTTAGAGTTTAGCAGAGTGTTTTGCTTCACACGAGAATAACATGTTTTTCTATATTAGCAGCCTTGCTTGGTAAGCTTAGTCTGAACAGTGAGTGCGGAGGCCTTCAAGGTTGTTTCAACACAGTGGTTGTTGTTTGGACTGATCAGCGCACATTCTAGACATAACACATAGGCAACTGGAGAAGTGTGGCTCAAGTGGTTGGAGCGGCAGACCCTGATGCAGAGTTCTGGCCAGGACCAGGGTTCAATTCCCCGCCTTGGCGGGTCTTGGGCTCAAAATTTCCCCGGACCTGACAATTCTCGCCTCGGAGCCTATTCCAATCATGGAGTCCCACTCTGTAACTCTGGGCAATAGCTTGCTTAATCTCCACAACGGCCCCTCGCAGCGGGATGCCTGGCTTTCACCTTGGGGATGCCCAGTAATGGGTTATCTCGCAGGGGAATACCAGGACGGGTTCCCTAAGCAAGCGCTGGGACGCTTTCGGGCAGCCATGCGCTCTACAAATCAAATTTCATTTCATTCATTCATTCATTTCATTTCAGCTGTGGCCACCTCTGAGATTGGCGCGTTTAATAATGCACTGTGTTGGCATGATCACACACACTTGGAGAACATTCATATGCTGAGAGCTGGTGCAGAATCTGATGTGATCCATTTCTGCTAAGTACCAGAGGTATGGGGCCGCCTATGTAATCCCAAGAGACCTTCTGTAGATATAAAATAACCTACTAGCAAGGGAGGGTGAAATATAGGTATATTTTAAACCTGTTTCCATTTAGCATTATAACATGCTTTCTCCCTTTGTATTTTATGGAATAGTAACTATGCTGACAATCTTCTTCCTGATAATATGTCTGCTTGTATTAGCTAAGATACTGCGCATGAGAACAAGGCGTTAGAAATAAATATTTCAAACTTGCACGTGTCTTCTTTTACTCGCTGTTTTCGACTGGTATGAGAGAATAACGAAAGATGCTAGTCTGGGAGGGGATGTTGGGTACTAAGGTGAGTTTTGGCACACCCTAATTCACTGAGGTTCCAAGTCTCTATGCACAGTTCTGTGTGTGTAGGAGCAGAATCCCTGCTCCAGTATAGAAATGCAGCTTATAGAATATGGACATTTCTATTCTCTAAGAGTCTTGTGTACTGTGGTGCCTGACTCCAGTAGACACCAGCGGTTGGGGGCAACAGAATAGAAGGGGGTTCCCCAAAGGGATTTAGGATGCTGGCAGGAAACAGGGGAAAGAACAGCTAAATAGAAAAAAGAAATACCCTGCCAGGGTGAACTTCAAGGTCCCAGGGGGATCCTTACAATCAAATAGGTGGTGATAAAAAAATATACGTGTCAGAGCCAACAATATATCACACAACATTTTTTTGTGAAAATATTTATAGTTTATTTGTTATTTGTTGAGTTCATATAAAGGATTCATATAGATGCTTAGAAAAATATACATTAATTTAAACTCAAAATCACATTTAAGGTGGAGAAAAAAAATGTGATGTTCATGGTTTTAGATTGAACCATAATTAGAATCAAGAAAAATGCAAACATTCAAGACTTGACACGTATATTTTTGTCACCACCTATTTGATTGTAAGGATGCCCCTGGGACCTTGAAGTTCACCCTGGCAGGGTATTTCTTGTTTCTATTTAGCTAACCAGTGGTTGGGGGAGCACATCTATGCATTCCCAGCGACATTCATAAACTATGCGCATACCACTAGATCTATGGACCTCTACCATTTGAGGGCAAAATGGGATAGATTGAAGAGACGTTTTGACACCTAGCCTCTAAGAGCCAGATCATGGCCCCACTAAAGATTTAAGATCTATATTCCCTGACCCCATGACAGACAGGCCTACAATTTAGGGGAGACATCAGTGATTCAAAGGGAAAACTGTTAAACCAAGCCTAACTTCAAAGACAATTGACAGGATAACTTCTGGTACCATCCTTCAGCTAGGGGTGAGATACACTTGTGGACTGCGGGACCAGGGAACCCAGACTGCATGGTGCACCTTACCAGAGGGCTCTGTTGTGCACGTGGAGGACTACTGCCCTTGAAGGCAACTGTATGACCTTTCTGACCTTTCTGAATTGTGGCTGGCCTGAGGCGAAGACCTGCTCAAGTGTGGCACCCTGAAGTGTGCTCTCCAAGGGCCATTGGTGGGCCTCCTGTTCTCCCGTAGAGATCTCTGAAGCATCAAAAATCTTTCACGAGGGACCTACACCATCTACCTGTGTCATCTAGAGAGCACTGTTTTCTCAAGTTCCCACATCGGCTAGTAAATCCTAACTAGTAGCCGCAGTCTGAACCTGGAAATAAGACTTGTGCCTCGAGACTGGATTGTCTAATGAAGATCCCCAGAAATCTGTCCCTTATCTCAGGCATGTGGTTCCTGTACATCAGGGACCCTGACACTCCTAAGCTTCTTGTAGGTGGTGAGAGGATTCAACGATTGTGTGACCCAACCTGGCCTGTTTAGTCGTTCGTGCCGCATCTCTCTCATGCGACACACTGCATGCTCATTACGTGCGGAGTCTGATTCAAAGGGTGTGACCCTCTGAGTTGGGGGTGTACCCGTAGTAGTGCCTCATTCTACCTCATGTGGCTCCGCTGAAATTGCGTGCGCCTGGGCGTGTGATCAGACTGGCCTAGTGCAACCTGTTTAATTGTGCACCGAACATTGTGCCTCATTTCCAGTGAGGTCCGAAATTTGCAACTCTTCGTGTTAGAGACCAGCGCACCAGTCTCTGTGCCCGGATTGACTGGAGACAGCCCTGAACAACATGTAGCTTTCGGGGTGCCTCCTCTCATCGAGAGGCTTCCCTGTGTTACTCCCCATGCATCAGTTGTTCCCCTTTTGACCCTCATCCTGGCGGACCAGCTACCTTCTCCACACTTGACCCCTCCCGAAGACATCTTGGCACCAGGTAGTAACTAGAGAGATTAGCTGGGTTGAAGGAATGCTTCTGAGACTGTCTGAAGCGGGTCAACTGACTGCATGACTCCATTGTGTTTTGAGACCAGTGGGTGAACGTCTCAAGTAGCTGCTAAACTCCCTTTGTTTACATCAACCTCCTAATTAAAACTTGTTACATATACCCACCTGCTTCTCGAGGACCCAGACTAAATGTGACTTCGTTCGTATGCAGCCTAGTATCCGCGAGGAGGGTCTGGTTATCTGCCATCCGTGGTTATAGGACAATCGGCATGAACTAGAGGGTGAAGGGAGACTGGGGCCACGGAGTGTGCAGGGTGTTATCCATTGACCTGCTGAGTACCAGTAACACTGCAATAGGGTGCTTAGTGTGTATGTGTGCAAGAGTGTTCCGTACGGACTTGGCCGATACCTGTCGCACCGCGTCGCGGTGTGAAGTGAGTGAGTGTTTGGGTGGGAATGATAGTCGGCTGCCCGCCTGTGATTTACAACACTGGCCAGCATTGCCGCTTTAAAAGTTAATTTCATGCCAAAAGCAAAATACATTTGACATTGGGTTTACCTACATGGTTTGGCCCAGGGTGCTGTTAAAAAGTGTTCAAGTTTCTTGTATGTACATGTTTTTGATTTAGTTGTGTCCCGGGGTGTACTCTATAACTGTGTGGGACTGTATTATCAGGATTGCTATGGTAGGGCTTGGGTGGACAGCGTGTCAAACCCATTAGGGTGCTCTCTCTCTCTGTGGGATGGGGAAAGGGGTAGATTAGGATTGTCTATCAGTGTGCATATTATTGATATAACTATACAAATTCAGAATCTGTTTTATGCTCAAAAGTAAATAATGATCATGTAATAATCATTGAATATGTGTGTTGAAATATAAACATTATTTACATACATCCTGTGTGAAGTCTCTTTTGTGACGCATAGTGTATTTATCGCGAGTGACTGCTGTGCCTTTGCTTTACACGTTGCCTCTGAGATAAGCCTGACTGATCAGTGCCAAGCTACCCACGGGTGAGCACAGATTATACAGCGAGTATAATCACCTGCCCTTGATGGGAACGGTAGGTTCTGCTTTGCTGGGGGCATCCCTTCAGCCAACCAGAAAGTGCCTGTTCCCACACTCGAGCTACTCTGCCGTTAATGATCCTTCCACAGGTTGATACTATTTTATGACTTTTACTCTCTCTAGATAGTATAGTTTGATTGCCTCCATTGTGCTCTGCCAGGGCTGTAGCAGACCACTGCGGGACGATCCGAGGACTTCACTATACCATCCATCGGTAGTAGAGATGGGCAGTGTGTAAAAAAAAGGGCACAGTTATGATCCACACTTCCTCAGAATTCCTTGTTCATTTGAAATAATTGCAATCCCCTACCAGTAACTTTTCCATTCATGTCGCCTAAGGGTGCAAGGCACTAATCCGTTCAGTGTAACATGTGTGCAGCCCCGGATAGGTAAGGGCATCACTGACCTGTTATTGCTTGATTTTGTGTGGCTGAATGCCACTTCTCTTGAAGAAGTTGAATGCTGACCACTGGATGTCGTATGAACAGTTAGCATGATGGAGTCTCATTTGTTCTCAAAATTCAGATAAATGGCTCCACCAACTAAGAACAGCCTTGCACCACCACCCACAAAATTGAGAAAGCGCTATCAATCTGTTTATGCCTTGTGTCCAAACTTGCTGAGATTTCCTGTGTTGAGCCACATTAAGCTACAAGCAACACTCCTGGTGATCCCCTTTCATCACTTTCTAAAGGTTTCAGCCATCCAGAGCTCTGATCTGTGGACCTATTCGAGCTTCTTAATCTAGCCAGGCAGGTGTGACCACCCCAGCTCTTCAGAACCCCGTCCTGGCATCTTGAGACATGGAGGATTGGAGAATGGACCCCAAATCCGGGAGCTTTTATCCCAGGGCTAATCTGGCTCTATCCTGGGCAGTATGTGACACTGCGAGTGTGGAAAGGGATCCCAGGACATGGGAGCTTCTCCCCAAGGCTAACCAAAGCTTGATAGTCAAAGAGAAATCCCTGGGTGTACACTAAAGTAGGTGCGTGTTATGTTACTGTATGGGTACTAACCAATCATACAGGCATTCCTTATAGGGACATTAAGGGGAAATCATGTAAAAATAAAAATAAAACATTAGATAAGGAGTTCCACACTAAAAGTGAACGTTCACAATCTCTTTAATATTTTGTAAAAATAAAACCTCTTGTCACAGAGAAATAAATAAAAAATCCAAAGAACACCTCTTTGAATAAGTACAATAAAATTTCAATAGACAATTAATAACAGTTCATTACATATAAAAAACATAATATCACAATCATCAGAATTATATAGCAAAGGAGAAAAAGTTAATCAATACAGTACACAAGAAACAATTGGATCCTTTTCGCAAACCCCCTATCACTGTGGCCTTGATATTTTCCGCCACTACTAAAATAGATCCACTGGTCTTTTCTTTAATGCTGGTGGTACAGTAGACAGTATCTATAATGTATGAGTATCTGCTACCTCCTTGACCTGTTGGGATTCTAGCAACAAATGCGTCGAAGCGTTTCGGTGTTATAGCACTTGATGTTGTAACACCTTCATCAGAACATGCCGTCTCTTTGGGGTCACCGGCTTCTAAACTTATATTAAAGTGTTTCTGTGTGGATACATAGAGAAAAAGACAATATCACTATTCTGGGGGCATGTTATCACATTTTAGTATACAACATCTTATTTCTTATCCCCAAACTTGATAGTTCCGCTTTATCAAGACTTTCGTGTTTTCTGGTATATTATTCCCCCTTCAGTTTGGCCTATTCATGGTTTCATCATTGCATTTTTTATCAAATACATAGGTGGTCAAAAACAACATATTCTCATTCAGTTGTAGCAGATGTTATTTTAAGCAAGGTTCATACTCGAGCTATTCTTATTACCCGTTGAGAACTTGGGTGACTGTTGCCATATGTGGCCATACCCTCCGTTTCTTTTTAGTGTGGAAACAGTTAAGGTTTTTCGTTCATTCTCACATTCATTACAACATTCATCCTTCTGTCATCTATTGTTGCTGCCTATTTTGGCGTCCCTCTTACCCTTTAAATCTTGTAAGATTCCCCTGGGAACACCGCCGTCAGGAAGCCTTCTATAGACGATCACTGTAAAAACAAATTGTTGTACCTATAGGGTAACATTTTAATTTAGTATCCTTAATTTGTCCCAAATCTTATATTTATTCCCCTCAGAGTCTTTGCGGTTTCCTATATTTACCTCCGGGGTGATGAACCTTTTCAGAATAGAAGAGTATTTCTCCTGTCATATGGTCAGGTGGGCTAGGATCCCCTCCCTTTGTCGGTTTTTTTTGGTCAACCAATGGTAAATACGTGTATAGGCAAGGGGGTCATAATTAGCCATTGTCACTCTATGATTAGCGACCTGTCTTGCACATTTCAATCCCCATCTTTCTTACCTTTATGTGATTTAAAACGCTCTCATGAACGGGCATATATCAATTTTTCTTAGCTTTGGAACTGGATATGTTCTGTAGGTAAGAAAAGTTTATTTAGATTTCAGTTGTTTTAGTTCATGACTATCCTATTTCCTTTATTAGTTATCTCGAGGATACCTTTTTTAAAAAAAATATATAGGTTTATGTTTTATTCACCTAGAGACTGCCCCTCCTCTTTAGGGTGACCCTTTTAACTTAAATTCGAATGCATTATGTATTTCTTTTAACCAAAGCTTGACCCAGGACTTCCTGGGCTTGTGGAACCCTGCAAGTTTGTGACATGACAGGCCAGATAAAAGAGACCAGGATGGGGGCTTCTATGCCCCGGCCAGCCGGAGCTCTGACCTGGGTCCTATCAGTGTCTTCATCCTCCCAGGGAAGAAGACCTGCCCAGGCATGCAAAACCCCATCTTGTGCACTTTGAGACATGCCAGCTGCAGCATGGAGTCCAGGGCCTGAACTTCCACACTAGGCCAGCCAGAGCTTTGACCCAGGAATAAACATTTTTTATCCCGGGCACTTTGTTACACAGCAGGTTTGGAAAGGGACCCAGGGCGGCCAACCATAGCTCTAACCTGCGGCTCAGTCAACGCTTCTATACCTGTCCAAGCAGGGGAGTACTCCTGGGCCTGTGGAACTCTGTCGTAGGCACTTTGTAACACTGAGAGACAGATAATTGAGCCCAGGATGGGGGCTTTTACCCCACAGCCAACCGAAGGTCTGGCCTGGGCCAGCTCAGATTGTTTTCACCTGCCCAATCAGTGGAGACCTTCCCAGGCCTGTAGGACCCCATCCCCTGTGCTTTGCAACACAGCAGGCTGGGGAAGAAAGCATAAGGCCAAGGGCTTCCCATTGGGGTGAGCCAGAGTTTTTCCCTGGGCCCAGGTCAGACCTTATTAACCAACCATGCAGGGGAGACCTCCCCAGGCCTGCAAGACCCTGCAAGAGGTGTGGCGCCGCGGCCAGGGCGACTGACTCCGGAATCTTGGGATCACAGTTCGATCCACGACGCTGGCAGCAGATTAGCCCAGCACCATGTGACTCTGGGCAATAGCTTGCTTAATCTTCCTGACGGCCCCCAGCGCCTAGAGACCCTAATGGGTGATTGTTTGCGCTTTACAAATGTGGATATTATATTATTATTATCTTGGGCACTTTAGGACACGCTAGCTATAGCATGGAGTCCAGGGCCTGAACTTCCACACTAGGCCAGCCAGAGCTCTGACACTGTGTCTGGTTTGACGTCTTTGACCTATCAAGCAGGCTAGCCATCCCCAAGCCTGTCCCGTGCACTTTGTGACAAAGCAGCCTGGAGAATGATGTCCATTAAAGGGGCGTCTACCCCTGGGCCATCCGGAACTCTGACCTAGTGCTCAATCAGAGCTTTTTCACCCACACAAGCATGGGGGCACTCTCTGGACCTGTGGGCCCTGTTCTGGCCACTTTACAACACATTGCGCCAGAGCATGGACCCCAGGTACTGAGGGCCCTCACCTAGGACCCTTCAGAGCATTACCCATTCTTGTAATCCATGCACAATGAGTGACAGAGAGGGATATTCAAGAGCATGTATCCACATTCCTGCAGCCATGACTGGGCTTGAAGCTTCAAATGAGCCCTCCTTAAGACTTCCAGGACATCATGCAATGAGTCATGTGAAGGAAATTACATGTTTTTTCTGTATTTAAGTTCAAAGCGTCATCAGTCACATTGTCATGGCACATTTTGCAACATCAATATTGCTGTGGAAAAAGGCTTAGAGGCATAATTTCACTCCCCCCTACTTATATTTTCGCACAGCCCTACAGTCAAACTGGGGAAAACATGCATGCCAAGTTGTAGTGTATAAGTCCCCACAAAATCCATTTACTCGTTATATGGGACAGCAGGAATTGTCCTATTTCTTTGGATCAGCTCATAATCAGATTCTAGGCTTTGTCACCCCTTCTGGCCAGGTTATTTACTCTGCTCCCAGCAAAGGGAACAAAGGCCTCTCCAAACAAAAGGAACAATTGTCAGTGATTGACCCAGTTCCTGGTAGAGGAAAGGGGTGTGAGCGAATTCTGCATCTGATAATTAGCTTGTCACACTGCACCTGGGCTGGTACCGCCCATGTCCAGTAGAACATATGGGGAATGCCAGATCTCTGGAGCCAGCACAGTTGGGGCTTATCATTGACCTTTTGGTCGGGATATGTCTGGCAGTGATATAAGCTAACAAACAGAGGTGAGGCAGTCGGTGAAGCTCTTCTCAGAGAAAAGTTGAAGATGCTATATTGGATAGTGTCAGACTGTTGTGCAGGATGGTTGTAAAATGGGTGGAGGGATGCTCTGATAACCTAGAGTTGGCATGGGATGCCTGACATCTATTAGTATTTATCCCCACTTAAAAACCCTTGCACAAGGGAGAAACATATGAGAAGACCTTGGACCGGAGAGGCGACAACAGATGGAAAGGATGTCCAGCTGGTAAAGAGAAGCCACTGTTGCTCTGTAAAAATGGACTAAGGACTTTGTGACCAGCTGACCCCACTTGAACTATGGTACTGACCTGCAAGACAGCCGAGAGGCTCTGCATACTGAGATGTGGGGACAGGAGTGTGTTCTGTTGGCTAGTAGCAGAAAGACTGAGCAAGATGCCTTCACCAGCAGGAGTGTGGCACCGGGAGCCAGGCAAAGTAGAAGGTTGGGTCAAGGAACCAGAAAACCCAGCTCCTCACAAAATGCACCCAGTTACTCGCCAGGAGTCATCATAGTGATAATGCCTGGCCACTAGGAGCAAAACAAGCCATAAATAGTAAACATTGGCCTAACGGGGCCAGAAATATGTCTGTTTAAAAGATTTCATTCTTAACCCATTCGCCGCGGGGCTAATTCTGACGTGGCTTGGGGGAGGGTGGCCGCGCGCGGTGCTTGTGCAGCACGGTAGTGCTGTGCTCATGACGAGCTGAGCTCGTCATGACTCCGCCCGCTCAATGGAACGCCCCGTACAGGAGGAAAATTATCCCGTCTTGGGTGTTCCGCGGCAATCATGACGAGCTCGGCTCATCATGAGCACAGCGCCACTGGGCCTCATGACGAGCTCAGCTCATCATGAGCACCCAAAGTGCTAAAGGAGTAAAACCGGTGCATGGGGCTCCACTGATGTTTCTGAACAGCCTGTCGGGTGGTTCTAGGGCCTGGAGTGGAGGTTGGTGCAACAGATACTTTGTCCCCAAGGAGGGAGGTGGCACATCCAACAAATGCTTTTTGCCCCTGGAACCCCATCTCCCTCAGGGGCTCTGTCAATGACGAAAGAAGAAACACTGCCATGGTGGAGCAACAGAAACTTAGAAAGTCTGCCTTGGAGATCCTTTGTCCCAGGGGACCTATTTTCTCCAGGACACAACAAACCTATTGGAGCGCTGCACCAGTCCCTCACAGCTAGGTGCCCTGTCCATTCCCTGGCCTTGTTTCTTACGGCAGCGGGAGGCAGAAAACCTAGCACACGACCCCCAGCTAGTGTAGAAGAGGACGTGTGTTTTCCCCACCTATGGGAGAACTCTACATGGGCAGGGAGAAAGAAACTGTCAGGAAAGCGAAGGAGTGGGCTCCCCATGTTGCCCCTATCAATGCCCAGACTGCGGGGATGTCCCTAGTGGGATGGGAAACCCTGGAAATAAAAATATAAAAAGAAAGTTGGAGTTGTAGTGCAGGGCTGCACCAAAAGAAACATCAGGCGAACCAGGTAATAAAATATTCAGCACGCCAGCAAGGAGCGCACCATTTGCATACATTGTTTTGCTCTGTAGCGTCTCTGAATGGACAAGGGCATCACCACCCTTCTCCTAAAATGTTGTGGAGGACTGCACGACATGCGGCAGTGGCCGAGGAATGTCTTATACAAAGTAATACCACACCTCTGGGGATGTTAAATGGATGAACCCAGGAGAATTTGACAGGTTCTCCAAGAGCTAGAGCTTTTGCTGTGGGGCTTTGACGGCTGGGGCCTCTGTAGCGACAGGGTATTTTAGTGCCTTTTAAGACTGGTGGTGACTATAATCCACTACCATCTCAGTCCTAGTTGCATTTTCGTTTATTTGTAGGGCTTAACTATGTACTTTGACAGGGTTTAGTGCCTTTTTCCGTTTTCTTGGGCCTACAGGCCCGAAAGCTAGAGAGAAGCCATTTTGTACTTCTGCCTCGACTGTCCGAGGCGCTTGCAGGGTAAAGGTAGTGTTTAGAATTCATTCTGTTATTCGCTAGTGAGGAACCGGTCAAGACTGGCCCTTATCAAAGGAATGTGTTTGTCTCCCTGGCTCTAGATGCAATACGCAGGTGGCCACTGTGGAAGGCGAAGGGAGCCGGGGACTGGTACAGGAATTTGGTGGGAGTCGGCCTAATACCGGAATTTTCCATAGAGAAAGAGAGCTCTATATTATCAAGGAGCAGAGAGATAGAAGAAGAGAGCAAAGTGTGGAGTAGACCGAAGACGTTGGTCCAAAGGCTGGTGCATAGAGACTGATACCATCAGCTAATTGAAATCCTGAAACGAAGAAGGAAAGTGATTGAGAATCCTGTAGTGACATCATAAAGGAGTGGCAGAGACTGAGTCCAAAAGAGGGTTCGAGTATTTTGGAACCAGGGCAGCGTAGATGAGGCGTAGCGGTGCAGACGTGTATTCGTGAGCCATAGAGGGAGAGCAGAGTCCCGATCATATTGAAGACAAAGCGAGAGAGAGAGGGATCAGCTCCGCTGCTGAAATGGTGTCATATGGATACTTCATTACATATATTGCGTTAAGTTAGCATGAGTGTATTACATGTTTAAACAGCAGGTTTGCCTTCGGCTTCAGTTTTGCACACGACACATACTTGTTGTTGTAGCTTTCACCCTAGAAGCGGTGAGGTGGTTTATTTGAGAATAATATGTTATTTCTATGCTATCAGCTTTGCCTGGTACACTTGGTACAACTGTCTGCACACTGAGAACTGCACACTCTAAGATTAACCTAACACAAGGTTGCTGGGAGGCCTGATCCTCGCACCACATTAGACATAACACAAATAATGTTGATGCCAACATTTTGGGCTCTACGCGGGTTTAAGATAGAGTTACACGGAATGAACGTAGACACTTGGTGCTGCGCATGAAGAGAGCTGGTAGCTGTTGATGTGAACTGCTCCTACTGACATTGAGAGGTATGGGGCCGCCCTGCTAAAGCCCGAATGAGACCTTCTTAGATATAAAATAATATGCTAGATAGGGTGCGCGAAATATAGGTGATATAGATTTCTATAGGTTTTGCATTATAACATGCTAGCACCTTTTGCTTACTATGGATTAGTGACTATGCTGCTGACTCTGATTTTTATAATCTGCATTTTGGTATTATACAAGATACTACGTTTGAAAAAGTTTTTGGTATCATTCCCACGTTTTTCCACACTATTTTTTCGAGTCTGTTTGGTGGACTACCTGTGTTGCTGGCTGTAGCAGCAGGCATTCTGTTGGTGTTTTTCTTCATAAAACATGGATGCCCATCCTGCGCAAGACGCCGTTCAATGCCTCCTGACACTGTGCCGTAATCGGATGCTCAATTACTATGGAACATTGCCGCTTGCAGCATTAAGCACGGCCTATAGATTGTCATTTCGGTTCACCGACTTCACGTGTGTCCAACCTGTGTTTCACTGCCTGAACTGCGAGTTCGATTGGGCCATTGATTTGTGCCTATGCTTGAGGACTGCTCCTGACGTCGATTTTGATCAGCTAATGCGTCCCGTGGTGGCTCACGAGCTGATCTGTTCTGGCGAGAGAGTTATGGCCTTAGCAGCGATAAATGGAGTTCTGGGCCAATGGGAGATCTCTGCAGCGGCGGATGCCTTTCTGACACACAGCGATCTGGTGAACCCACCGAGTTGTCCTCTGACGTTACAGGAGGATCCGATGCTGGAGGAGCACGTATGTTCTTTCCCATTGCTAAATTGGATTGCTGAACTATTTTCGGATGATGGCAGTGATTTCATGCTGGAGGCTGTTGCAACTTTCTTTGCATATACTTTCCAATCGTGAGATGCCTGGGAGGAATGCTTTGTTGTGAAATATGACTTTCCCCTCGCTGAATTGGAGGGATGGACTATGTTCAGCTGATGGAGAGTACAATCACGTGATGTCGCTGAGGATAACGTCAATGTGGCACATGACTTTGGAAATCGGATAAGTGCCTTGTTTTTCCTCTTACAAACATTTGAATTGATGCGACCTGGTCCTACATTTCATATTTTTGCGGCCTAACGGATGACTTTTGGTTCAAAAGTTTTGTTTTTATTTTTTGAATTGAGGCCACTGTAGGCATTCATACATATTCATTCATACATATTTTTAGCTTATTTTAGCTCAAGATTATTGAACTTTGCTTTCAATTTTTGTATCTGATTTAGTATTGCCTTTTCCCTTATGTTTGACGGTGCTCGGACCAATGGGGGGGTGTCATATGGATACTTCATTACATATATTGCGTTAAGTTAGCATGAGTGTATTACATGTTTAAACAGCAGGTTTGCCTTCGGCTTCAGTTTTGCACACAACACATACTTGTTGTTGTAGCTTTCACCCTAGAAGCGGTGAGGTGGTTTATTTGAGAATAATATGTTATTTCTGTGCTATCAGCTTTGCCTGGTACACTTGGTACAACTGTCTGCACACTGAGAACTGCACACTCTAAGATTAACCTAACACAAGGTTGCTGGGAGGCCTGATCCTCACACCACATTAGACATAACACAAATAATGTTGATGCCAACATTTTGGGCTCTACGCGGGTTTAAGATAGAGTTACACGGAATGAACGTAGACACTTGGTGCTGCGCATGAAGAGAGCTGGTAGCTGTTGATGTGAACTGCTCCTACTGACATTGAGAGGTATGGGGCCGCCCTGCTAAAGCCCGAATGAGACCTTCTTAGATATAAAATAATATGCTAGATAGGGTGCGCGAAATATAGGTGATATAGATTTCTATAGGTTTTGCATTATAACATGCTAGCACCTTTTGCTTACTATGGATTAGTGACTATGCTGCTGACTCTGATTTTTATAATCTGCATTTTGGTATTATACAAGATACTGCGTTTGAGAACTTTGCATTGAATAATAAATATTTCAAACTTGCACTTGTGTTCTTTGACTCTCAGTTTTGGTTTGAAATGATTATATAACGAAAGAGTGTTCATGTGTTCCACGATTCCTGAGGTATTCTAAAGATCATGTTCTGGTTTGTCTAAGACATGGTTCATTCCATAATGATCCATGAGACACTGTAGCTAGCTAGGTAAGGGGATTTCTGACACTGAGATGAGTTTTGGATCATCCTAACTCACTGAGGTTCTAGATCTCTATGCACAGTTCTGTGGGAGAACGGAAACCCTGCTACAATGGAAAGGCACACGTCAAAGTTGAGGCGTTCTGAGCTTAGTGTAGAATATATCCAATCATTCATGTTTACTCCCCTTTTAGGTTATAGGTAGCAACTAATTTAACTCATATGTCTTTTGCTCATTCTGTCATGTTTAATTGTAGAATAGAGATTTAATGATAACTTTCTTTGAATGTTGTTTTTATGAATGGGATTAACCTTTCCTTTTAACCAGGTGCTGTAATACAGAAGGATGGGATATGCCCTTCTGAAAAGGTAACTGATGATGGGGGAGAGTGTGAACCTCATTTGGGATATAACTTTTAAAGGTGAATCCCCATTAGTGTCCCTATTAGTGTATATCGTCGGGAGACGTTAAAGAATCATCGGGAGACGTTAAAGATATCGTTGGGTGACGTTAAAGATAAAGAATCGTCGGGTGACGTTAAAGATATAGTCAGGAGACCTTAAAGATAAAGAATCGTCGGGTGACTTTAAAGATATTGTCGGGTGACGTTAAAGATATCGTCGGGAGACGTTAAAGAATCGTCGGGTGACGTTAAAGATATCGTCGGGAGACGTTAAAGAATATAAGATGAGGTAATTATAGGATGAGATATGGAATACATTAGATGTTAGTGGTATGTTTGACTGTATAGGCTTGTAAATAGCTCTTTTTCACCTTCTCAGGTGAGTATTCTAGATATCTTGTAAATAGTGGCCTGAGAAGAGTGTCGTTACGTGACGACTGGGTTAGCCACGGTTGGTAGGCTGCCTGTTCTGTGAATCCGGTCATTACAGCCTCCTAGTGGTTGGTCTAAGAATAAATTATGTGGTCTGCCAATAGTGAAAAAAGCTCAGAATTGCATGGTATTTCAAATCCTTTGGTCGATAATTTGAAAATTAACATTTGCTAATATAGTGAATATCTAAGAATACTAATACTGGTTCCATTGATTCAAATGATGTTAAAAGGTCCAAAAATGATATGACTGATTCTGTTAAAGTAGTGATACCCTCACTAAGTGAGTAAGTCTGCTTATATATGCTCACACCCCTTATAATGTGTTACCATGGCAAAGTCATGGTTATTATTATTTAGATGGTGACACCTTGACCAAGCCGGTGGCCCTGCCTTATTTAAAATGACACGTCTTTATATTGTGAAGTTGCCTCTGGTATGGGGTGGGATATTGTGTCTATGAGGTTCAGCATCTACTACAGATGTGCTGTGATTGAGGGTATCACCAAAGGTATTTCAGTCTACGTGATGTCTATATTTGTAAATGAATGCATGATATTTACTGATGTGTGTATAATAAAGGTAATTTTACATCGAGGCCCGGAGGCCAATATTATGCATTATCTTTTATTACTACTCAGACAGCAGCAACAAACAATAAACATGATTAGAACGCAACAATCTTCTAGAACTCTGAACTTGCATAACCACTTGGAACTGGCAGCCATCTTCCTATTTTGTTGCTGCTCAGGTCCAGATAAGTCACTATTTCCTTACTGTCATATGTTTAGTGACTATTATTACAGTTTTGTATATTAAAATAATTTTAAATACGTTTATTTTAAATAATAGCTTTGTTTTAGTTATATTATAGTATGATTCAAATTTTGAAAAGAAATAATTTATATAGTATGTAGAAATGTTTAAATCTTGAGAATATGGTAGCATTTTAGATGTCTCTAGTATACATTTTTTTATTAGTATCATTTTTTAGTTTGGAAACAAGATGTTTTACATTTTAGACACATTCATAAATGCTTTGGCTTTAACGGTATGCTTATTTAATATATGGTAATCGGGCCATGACATTTGGTTGAGACGAGCGTCAGGTTTAGGTTTGTTTAGTAAAGTGTTTTGAGTAAAGAAAACTTTGGCTGTCGTTAAAATGATACGAAGGGAAGTCATGTCACCATGTAGGTGACGGTTGGGCAGTTGGTCTTGAGCGCGAGAAAGCCGTTGGGAGACGCGAGGCATTCTTTCATAGGGCGAGATGTATGACGCTGTGTTTTCTCGTGCTCATGGTGAACGCTAATTAAGTTGAATAGCGTTCTTTTGTTATACACAGGCCGCCGTACTCACACAAAGTACGGCGGGCATTTTAAAAGATTGGGAAGAGTTCCTTTGTGCAGCATATATAGTACAGGTGGCCATATTTTGGGCAGGAATACGAAGTCTGTCAGAACGAATGTCAGTTTCTGACAGATTTCGGTTGGGAGTTCAGGAGGAGGTTGTGAATTGGTTTGTGAGGAGAGCTATTTTTTAATAGGTTTGAAGAGGTATTTGTTATTGGAGGTGTATTGTAAGATAAATTTGAAGGAAAAAGGAATATTTGTTTTGGATTTCAGTATAAGACTGGTAGAAATTGTATACATTATGGAAGGTGCTGAATGAAGTTTTGAAGAAAGGATGAAATCCTACATGGATAAAATGTTTGGGGAGATGACTGCATCTATAGATAAAAAAATAGAAAATACTTCAGAGAAAGCTTTCAAAAAAGACAAAGAGCTGGTGAGGAAGATAATTTCTGGACCACAGAGGAGATTGATGTGGTTGCTGGGGGTTCTAGTCCTGGAAGTAGGAAGGGTCAGGAAAGGAAAATAATGGATGTAAACAAAAAGGGTAAATAACGTTAGGTTCTTAAAGGAATCGCTATTAAGGCGAAAGGGTTTGCAAAGAAGGCACAGAAAACAAAATATACAACTGTGGCTTGTGACTCGAGTTCAACAAGTGGAAATGTGGAACTTACTTGTAGTTCAAGCATTGATGATTCTGATGTGGAAGAGGTTCCACTTAAAAGAAGTAAGGTTAAAGAAAGAGAAAGTAAATTGGAAGAGAATGATATTATTGATCCTCAAGGTGAGGAAATGTTCGATACTCTTTTAATTCAGCATCCTCTGTCACCGCAATGGGCTCCAGTAGAACATGTTGCAAAATATGTGCGTTTTTGGATAAGGAGGGAAATACCTAAAGAGGTCAGGACAAGGATGAGGAGTGAATGTCCAATGCCAAGTCTGGACAGCAAGGTTGCTTACGTGCCAGAACTTGACCAGAAAATGATGGCGTTCATTAATAAGTCAGGGAAAGATCCTAGGTGGGGTCTTGAAAAGGGCTTAAAAGGATGTCAAGATAGACTCCTAGATGTTTTGGGTCTTTGACCAAAATTTTTGATATGTGGGGGGAAGCACATTCAAACAACACTGGAATTGATGTGGCTGAGATGCACCAATGGGTCCAAAGGGCCATATTTTTGGGGGGAAATTCAAATACAGCATCTGTTTTTATACTGCGACGTTCTTAAATCAGTGCATCAACGCTAGGAAATGCATGATTTTTTAATAATAATATTGATTAATTGGTTAGATATGTCTTTCTTTTATTGTAAATAACTACGTCATATTTGATATGATGTTATGAAATATCTATTAATAGTTTTATCACTTTTTAACATGTTGTATTTTGTTTGTGCTTTTATGGTCATCTATTTGAACTGAATAAAGCTTCATGAAATGCATTGCGCATAGACAGGAGAAAATCAATTCTATTTAAAATGTATTCAAAGTTAGCGGATTTGGCAAATAAAAAGCAAGGGGAGCGCTGTGATGGATTATTGTTTGGAGACGATTTTGTAAAAGATATGTCTCGGTATGTTAGCACTTGTAGTTCCCTTGAAAAAATGCAAAAAGACGTAAGGAGATTTTTTGGATTGTCCGGGCGTATGCAGGGTCGATTCCCCGGCCGAGGTCAAGGAATTTCAAAAGGAAATTTTGGAAGAGGTAGACCCTATGGTACAGGCTATGGATCTAAATATTACAGATCAAGAGGGGGACAGAGAAATCTTTTCCCACAAAAACAGAGGAGCAGAGGCAGAGGAATGCGTTCTGATAGGAGAACAAGAGGTGCCTCAGGTAAGTAGTTTACAAGACTCTATTTCTATCCAAATAAAGTTGGACAGCAGACTAGCCCTATTTGTTTTGAGATGGAAAGAAATTGCACAGGATCCATGGGTTTTGCAAACAGTTTCAGGTTACAAAAATAGATTTTGTGCAGATACCAATTCAGGATATGGCACCAAATATTTTTAGGTTCTCAGCGGAAATGGAAGATATAGTGACAAAAGAAATAGAAGCTCTAGAGAAAAAAGGGGCGATAGACGAAGCAAAGTTTGTAAATGCAGGATTCAAAAGCAATATATTTCTAGTGGAGAAGAAGGAGAAGAAAATGCGTCCTCTAATACATCTAAAGGAGTTGAACGATTGGGTTCTGTACAATCATTTCAAGATGGAGGGAATTCATATGTTGAGAGATCTGTTAAGGAAAGGAGATTGGTTGACAAGGTTAGATTTGAAGGATGTCTATTTAACAATTCCGATGTACAAAGATCAGAGAGATTTTCTTCAATTCAGGTGGTAAAGAAGGTTATAGAGATTCAAGAGTCTCCCATTTGGGTTGACTTCGGCCCCTTGGTGCTTCACGAAGAGGATGCGACCAGTGGCGGCTTGGTTGAGATCAAGGGGAATACGTTTAATTGTGTATCTGGATGATTTTTTGATAATGGCGGAAGAGAAGGAGTTAGCAAGGGAACAGATTAAGTTTGTGATCAAGGTGATCGAGGATTTGGGTTTTGTAGTGAACAAGGAGAGATCTTGTGTGTTTCCTCAGCAGGAGATACAATTTTTAGGTTTTCAGATACAGACATTGGATTGTGTATTGAAGTTGCCGATGTTGAAAGTGAAAAAGATCAGGAAAGAAGTGATGAGGGCTATGGATTTGAAATGGATTACGTTGAGACAGTTAGCTAGGTTGCTGGGTCTGTTATCAGCGTTGATTCAAGCGTTTTGTCTGGCCCCTCCTTATTACAGGGCATTACAGAGGTTGAAAGGTTATCCTTTGAGAAGGGGGGCAAAATATTCTCAGATGATAATGCTGAATCAACATTCAAAGAAAGAATTGAGATGGTGAATGATGAATCTGGAAGCGTGGAATGGCAGGATGATACTTGGAGAGGTTCCAGAGATAGAGATAGAGTCAGATGCGAGTCTTCATGGCTGGGGAGCAAGGTGCGGTATGGTGCCAACAGAGGAGAAATGGTCAAAAGAGGAAAAGCAGATGCATATAAATTGTCTGGAACTTCTAGCGGGATCCTTTACTGTGAAGAGTTTCATGAGGGATCAGGTAAAATGTTGTGTGCTCTTGAAAATGGACAATCTGTCTGCAATGAGATATGTGAACAAGTTAGGAGGACCGCGGTCAAAGGGCTAGCAAATCTAGCGAAGGAGTTATGGAATTTTTGCTTAGAGAAAGAGATTGTGGTTCAAGCTCAGTATATTCCGGGACTGATCAACGTAGAATCGGACTGGTTTTCAAGATATCTCAAAGATGTGAGCAATTGGAAATTAAACAGGGAAGTCTTCATAAGTTTGGAGAGGAGATGGGGTCCTTTTCGAGTGGATTTGTTTGCGGACAGACTGAACTGTCAGGTGAAGGAATTTTACAGTTGGAGACCGGATCCAGAAGCAAAGGGTATAGATGCTTTTCTTCAAGATTGGAGTGTAGGCAGGAATTATGCTTTTCCCCCATTCTCATTGATTCAGAGAGCATTGATGAAGATCAGGAGAGAAAAGGGCGAGAGATTGTGATGATAACGCCATTTTGGAAATCTCAAGTGTGGTTTCCAGATATGATGGATTTTTTGATGGAGGATCCGGTGTTGTTACCGAATTTAAGGGAAATTAGTCTACATTCACAGGGGAATGTTCACAATTTAGTAGCAACAGGTCAGTTAAGACTGGTGGCATTGCTGATTTCAGGAGAATTTGGCAGTTGCATGGATTATCGAAGGAGGCTGAGAATCTTATCACAGGTTCATGGTCAAAGGGAGCGACAAAGATTTATCGATTTGTATGGAGAAGATGGTCTGGTTGGTGTGTTGAGAGGAATTTGGATCCCATATCCGCTCCTGTGGTAGAGAGGGTTGATTATTTGTCTGAATTGTATGGAAATGGTTTAGCTTATAATACGGTGAATATTAGCAGTTCGGCTATTTCTGCAGGGCATATTTTGGTGGATGGCCTTTTCAGTAGGACAACGTGTGTTGTTTAGAAGGTTGGTTAAGAGTGTAAGGATGGTTCTACCTCCTAAGGCGAAGTATGGTGTTCTTTGAGATGTTTCCTTGGTTTTGAAGGAAATGGATAATTAGGGTGAAAATATATCTTTGGATATTAAATTCTTATCATGGAAGTTGGCTATGCTTCTATGTTTGGTGCCTTGTAGAAGGGTACCTGATATTAGGGCTTTAGAAGTGGAATTTAGGTGTATTCAACCAGAGGTTGTGTGTTTTGAGTTCAGGAAAAGAACAAAGACCATGTCTAGGACAATTTTTTATCCTGGAAATGAAAGGTTGTGTGTTGTGCGTTGTAAAGGAATATGAAAAAAGGACTTTTGGTGTGAGACAAAGTGGTTGTTCACAGTTATTAGTTTCCTTAAAGAAGACATTTAAGGCATTTATTCTGCTACTTTGGCTTGATGGGTGAGAGAGGTGATGTTGAAGGCAGGAGTAGATACTAGTCTTTTTGGGGCTCATTCAGTAAGAGGGGCTATGGCAAGCAAGGTTTATATGAGAGGTTTTAGTTTAGGTAGAATTATGAAGGCTGCAGATTGGAGTAATGAGTCAACATTTAAAAGGTCTTATTTTAAGCCTGTGGAAAATGTGTTGAATTGTGTTTTGGATGAACTTTGAATATGCATAATATTGGCCTCCGGCCCTTGATGTAAAATGCAGATTTTCAACATTTAGAAATAAGTAGAAAATGATTTTAATAAAGGCACAGAGGCTAATATTATCCCTCCGCGGTTCCCACCCAGATTATTAATGGTTTGTTTTTATTGTGCAGGATAAAGAAGAAGAATTCAAAGAAGCTGAAGTTTGGAAGATTTGGTGTCATGGGAAACTTGAAGAATGGGACTTTGTTTTAATAGAGACTTTGGTTTTCTAATTATATTCGCAGCAATTAAAGAGGAAGATGGCTGCCAGTTCTAAGTGGTTATGCATGTTCAGAGTTCCAGAAGATTGTTGCGTTCTAATTCTATTTGTTTGTTGCTGCTGTCTAAGTAGTAATAAAAGGTAATGCATAATATTAGCCTCCATGCCTTTATTAAAATCATGATTTTCTACTCATTTCTAAATGTTGAAAATCTGCATTTTCCTCCCTAAAAGAAAAAGAACTGACTGGACAATAATTTCAGTGTTGTGTGCTAGCAAAATGAGATTACTAGTTCACACCATCTCCTCTGTGTGGGCTTTGCACTGCTCTGCTTCACTATCGTGAGCAGCAAGAACTACAATAAGGTACTTGGTTCACACTAGAAAGAAAATTGCAGGCTTATTACCTCTGTAGAACTCATTTCATTAACCACTAATAACTCAGTTTCTTAGAGAAAGCTATGCATCTATTTTAAATGTACAGAGCAATCTGAGTTTAGAAATAGTAATTATTCGAACAACTTTGATTTTTGGGTAACCTGTCATTTTGTGTGCTTCGGGGGTATTTGGCAAAATATGTTATTTTTGTACATTGACTCACGTTTGGAATCGAAACATGGAGAGAAAATGAAAATTGATAATAAAAAATGTTCTGTTATTCTGTGCTGCCACACTTTCCCTGATTAAAAACGGTATCCCACTTGTTTGGATGAGCTTATGATCTGCAACAGGAAAGGCTCCAGAATGATACATGAAGACCTCAAGATTTTTCCTTGGAATTTCATTTCTTCAGATCTGTGTAACTGTAGTATTTGGGCCAGTGGCGGTCAGCAACAAACAAAGAAGGTGGGGAGATAGGTGAATATGTAACTTTCTGACAGGCACTAAAAAAACAGCAGTGCCCTTAGGCTCAAAGCCAGCGTTCTCAATCATGGTCCGTTTTAAACAGTGTTTATAATGGACCATGATTGAGAGCTCTGGAGTTGAGACTAAAGGCAAGGCATTGCGAGTTTCTCACAGCAACTTCTAAAAAATACACTAGTCCAACCTACTGCTGCCCTGCCCTCAGACTTGGCTGCTGCCAGCACAAAAAAATAAACTGTCATAGATCTGTTTTATTGCCATTTTATTTGTCATGTTTCCTGCACTCCAGCGGAAGCGCAGCATTCCTAACCCCCCTCAAGGAGGCACCACCACTGATTTGGCCCAGGGTCCACTGACACCTAGGTAACCCCACCATTTTCAGACATTTCTGAAAACTAGACACTCAAATGAGTTCATGGTGTTTTTTGCTTGCGTAGATCCCACTATCTTTTCTTATTACGAATGCCCAGCACATGTCAAACTTCGGCTAAAATCGCAGAATTTTTTCCTGTTTCTCTGAGTTCCAGATTCAGTGGGGGTTCAACAAAAGTCCTACCGCCAGTGTTCCCACACTTCACCTCTTGCAAATGGAGCCCAAGTTGTGTGGCTGGGCTTATCATTCATGACATGAACCGGTCAGAACTTGGACCTTGTGAATTTACATAGTTACAGTTTTGTGCTATTTGTATTATGTGCATTAAGACTACTGCAGTATGCGCTGTGGTACGACTTTGGTCATTGACTGGCACTATCCAAGATTTCTGTCACATAGATATGGGAGAAAGTGTATTTTATGACCCATACTTTGACACTGACAGAACATTCTGGGTAAGAAAATATACTGGATCCTTATTTTGGATCACTCTCACCTTAGGCATATTATTTTTATTGGGAAACATGTGTGAATGTAGGCAGGTAAGATTTGGGCCTTGGGCTAGCAGTGCCCACGATTTTTCTGGCCTCGGAAAATAATAAAGATGTTACCAGACCTGCAGGTCTAGTGACTTAAGTAATCTACTCGCCCTAACTGTAATGCTTTTGACCCTTAAACTGGTTTCATATTATGTGATCCTGGGAAAATGTTTTAATTCACTTAGCCACCCTTTTCTTCATTATCACACATGAGAGCACTTTCAAATACACAAGTTTAGCATGTATGCTGTACAAAAAACTCTTTTGTTTGATTTAATAGACTAAGCTTTTTCTCCTTGTACAATACAAATTTAGCCACATACAGGATACTCATGACTTTTCTCTTAGTTCATTAACAGCACTGTTATTAGGGCAGGGGCAGAAATGCTTTCTCAAATCAAGTTTAAAAACTATCACTTTTAATAAATACATACCTAAAGCATGACGTGGTAGTATACTGTGATTTGCAATCAGCAAATTTTCCTTCGAAATAGCCAGCCACAAAAAATCCCACTGACATGCAGTATTACTGATACAACTATACAGTGTACAAACAATGTTTTGAAATCGACTTTCTAAAAGATCTGTCATTTGCACATCACCAATTAACATGTTCTGATTTGTTTTGCTCCTATTTACATCTTTTTTTTGCATCCCACTTCTGAAGTTCCCCAAAAATGTTTTTTTCGGAATTCCGCTTTATTTTGAAATATTTGTACTATTCACTTACCATGTATTTAAATGTGTGTGTTAGGAAAAAAAACTGATATCCTATAGCCTTTTGTTTCATCTTGATTGGTAGTCAGCTCACTTGACAAAATAATTAAAATGTAGTTAAAGAAAGAAAGGTAAAAACCATTTTCCAGGATTAGATAAGCAGCAATTAATAAAAAGACAAACTGACATTTGACCTCTGTCCTTTAACAGACGGCAAATGTGTCAAGATAAAAACAAGATTTAAAGGAATCTTTATTGCTTACTCACTTTCTGAATGAACAGACTGTTTGTGTCACTTAATTATTGTAGATTTCTTTTTTCTTTTACCCCATACTTGGACACTGATAATTTGCTAGATCCACAAGCCACACTATCCTGGATTTGTCTGGTTCTCTAGATTTCAGATAAGCCCCCAAGTTATGGGTTTCCCCGGGTGCGAGACAGACCCTGTGTCAAAGTGTTACAGACATCCTGGGTGGAAAAAGTAATTTTTTTATGTTTGGGGGATATTGTGGGTAGGAAAACATGCAGGGATCCAAATAAGCAACACCACCCTGAATTCCTCTGGGTCTCTATTTTTCAGAAACGGTTGTTGTTAGTACAGTTCCCTGGTTTCCCTCCATCCTGAGAATCTGAATACTGCAGCCACCATGGAAGCAGACATGTAATTGAGACTTATATGAATAAAGTTTTGATATATGGATCGACAGGGAAGGGGTAAACCAATATGGCATTCTGCTGCCTCCTGGGTGCAAAACCCTTATCTGAGGATGTGGCACAATGCCAAGATTGTCCGACATCCTACTGCATCACTTTTCTTATTCTTTTCCCTACTACTTTATTGTTTTTTTTTGTGAATAATCTTCCCTCCAAGAGAGAAAGAAAAACTGTCTGTGGCCGACCTCTGTCAGAATAGGACTGCCCCTACTTGATATATTTTGTTTTTTTACTTTGTGGCCTTGTGAAATTTCTGACCTCCTGGGTGGGCAGATTGGAATGATCATACCCAATCTGTTCACTTCATGGATGGCAGAATGACCAGCAGGAAAAACAGTGTAGTTCAGGTCCTATCCACCTTGACAGTGGTTTACAACCCACACCCATGGGCATTAGACAGTCTTTCAACTCCCTTAGGGAGGACAATTCATGGGTTCACCTCTAGTCTTCCTGCTGCAGAGGGCAGAAAGTCAACTAGACAACCAGGTATTATGCCAAAATAGGAATGGTTTGGGGCATCAGGCTGCCTTGGAATTGGGTCCCATACACAGGTGCCAGATAGTCTTTCTCCTTCCAGAGCAGACTATGTGTGTGGGTTTACCATGACTATGCCAGCTCTAAACTGTGCCCAAATTGACAAATGACCTCTCTTATGCCTTGGAGATGTCTATGGTAGTCTGTTTTTGGGCCCAGGTCTGGTTTAAAGACTCTTTGGACTCTACAGGTTGGGAATTGGGCCTGATGCTAGGACAGGTCAGCACCCACCACATCCTTTAAAAAATAAAAGAAACTCTTGCCTGAATTACACATCCGATGCACACTATCTGTTTGTGGCACTGTCCACCCTTAAATTGGTGTGTCTGACACAGAATGGAATAACACACCTGAATCTCCCAAAAATAACACTTCCTTAAGCTTAGGTACAAACTCTGACAGTTTGCACCTACACTAAGGAGAACATATTAGTGAAACATAGGCCCGCGGGTTGAAACCACAGCTTTGTCTTTCATGGGAGGTTACTGACCTCCATTTGAAGAAGGGGAAAGGTATTCAACTGCAGACAAGTGCATGCAATACTTTATAGGCTAAAAGGGAGAATCCTGGAACCCCTGGCCCCCCTTTCCATTGGGTACCTTTGTGGACGCACTGATTGTGCTACCTCCCTGTAGCTCACAATCATTGCCTTTTCTGTGTGCCTGAGTCTATAGCATTTACCAGGTCTATAGTAATTAACAGTGGCCAGGAATAATTCAAGCATTAAATCCTATTTGAATACTTTACCGTTTTGCCCTAAGTGGGATGGGTATGCCCAGATGTGGGTCCAGTGCACACTGTGTCACTCGAACCAAGCTGTACCTGGCTGATGAGCCTCAAACTAGGGCAAAACCGGTTCAGTCTTGCTTCAGGTTTGCTTTTGTTCTGGTTCAGCCTGCCTTGGCACTTCAGGCTGGTCTGTTCTGACTGGAGAAGGATCAAGACTGATTTTCATATAGCTTGGACCAAACTGAGGTGACATGGTGTGGAAAATAACGATGAATTGGGATGTGGCCTGAGTAATTACCAGTGGCTGAGATTAATTCAAGGAAAAAAAACAAGGGAGGTACCCTTACAATCCGATCAGGGACAAGGGAAGCATACGCAAGAAACAAGTAATTCCCTAAGAAACAGTAATAATAAATCACAGACTTTTAACAAGTGCTAGTGGTCAGAGAACTCCAAATTTGAGAAAACATAACAAATATTCAATATCGGAAAGTCAAAACGACAATTGTTAAAAATAACCCAAAAATCTTATGTTGACATTAAATATTTATTAAACACAGATATATACAAAATATAATTTAAAAACATTTCATTAAAAATTACATCATTGTAAGAAAACAATGATGTACTTTAGTGAGTCTATAGTACAGCACAAGTACAAAAGCAAAGTAGTGTTCCCTCGTATGCATGGGACTAAGTCTCAAGCAAAAGAGAGAGTGCCTCCTTGTTTTCACGCTGATGCAAGAAGTGTGCTGGGGCAGTTCCATGTTATCGATGCAGAAGCATTTGTACCTGCTTTTATAACATAAAGGTTCACCTGTTTTGCCCCTGCATTTGCTTTCTGCAATATGGACACAGGTTTGTTAGTGCAGTCGTGCAGTCATGTCCCCAGGACATGACTGATTGGGGGTAAACCCACCAATCTTTTATCCAGGTGCCAGAAGGACTGTGTGGGCTTTAAGATGAGCGGTGATGCCCAATGTCGGGACTGGCCAGCCCCCACAGTATTCTATTTTAGTTTTTTAATATAAATGTAATACCTGGTGTCTAGCTTGATTTCTGCCCCTCCAGATGGGGCAAATTGGATATAGTACTCCCCCTGCCGCCCTCCCTTTCAGTCTTCTGTCTCCAGGGGGCAGAAATGTCATTTAGGGTCTAGTGGGTGGATGATGAGGCCCGATGCCAGAATGGGCCAGCCCCCACCCCTTTATTTTTTTTAAGTAGGCTATCCCTGGTACCTAGTAGGCTCTCTGTCTCATTGGGATGAGCAGATTGGGGTAACTCCACCCCAGGGGTGGGGAGGAGGGGTCAAAAAGGCCTTTAAATGCCTTAGGGGTAGTGGATGCATCCAAGTAGCAGCACTGGCTAAACCCTGAACCCAGTCTTATATATATATATATATATATATTCACTAAAAAAACATAGGTTTCAGGGACGTTATACTTAGTTGAACATTTGACTCATATAAAACTGGAGAAATTCGCCTGTTCTAGTTAGTTGAGCTAACTATAACTCGCGCGCCCGCAATGCACTGGTGATGATGTCCTATATTAGATCACTCATGACATGTTCAGTGACATCACTGATGACATCTCAAATGACATCACTGATAACATCATCCAGTGAATGTGTGTTTCTGGAAAATGTAAATATTTTTCATTTATATGCCAAGGTGCGTGACTGACTGTATAAGTGAGTGATTGAACGTGTCTTACTGAATGCATGGGTTAGTGACTAAACTATGGGAAAGACTGTCTTAGTCTCTCAGTTGATGTGTAAGCGGCTGCATGGGTTGGTGAGTAGCTACATGAGTGTCTATGTGGGTTATTGATTTGTTGTTTGAGTATCTGTAGGGGTGCCTGGGTGTCTGTGTGGATGGGTGGGTTGGAGGGTGTGTGACGCTGTGCATAGATGACTGAGTGGGTGATTCACTGGTTGTATGGATTCAAATGCATCTGGGAAGGGCTGTATGGGTGAGTTAGTGTGTGTATGGGTGTGTTGGTGAGTGAATTAATGTCTCAGTGGTATATATATATGAGTAACTACATCTGTTTTAAAGCAGCATATGTGAGTGTTGGGATATATAAATGACTATATATGAGAGTAAGTTATTTGAAGAGTGTGTGTATAAATGCGTGTCTGCCTGTATCAGTGATTGTATAAGACAGTAAGTATGTGTTAGTATCTGCATAAAAAGTGATGTGGTGTGTGTATAAATAACGGCGTTGGTGTGTATAACTTTATACATGAGTAAATTCGAATGTGATTGATTCTTTGCATGACTGACTAGGTGGGTGAGCAACTCTATGGATGAGTGGCGGAGTGTTACTGTATGTGTAGGTGTATGAGTGCATATTATAGTACTGTTTTGATGAGTAACTCCATGTATAAGTAACTGGATGTGTGTTTAGACCTACGAAATAGTGGGTGGTATTTAGTATCTGGAATTGTTGTGTGTATTGTTTCACAAATAGTAGTCTGTATTTTAGAGTACGTGTATCAAAGTTTATATTAGGGCATCAGCATATGCATCAGATTTTCACAGGGCTGATGTCATTAGTGATGTCATTTAAGATGTCATCAGTGATGTAATTTGAGATGTCATCATTAATGTCATCAGTGATGTCACTGACCATGTCAAGAGTGATGTAATATGTGACGTCATCACCAGTTCATTGCGGGCGCGCAAGTTATAGTTAGCTCAACTAACTATGACAGGCGAATTTCTCTGGTTTTATATGAGTCAAATATTCAACTAACTGTAACGTCCCTGAAACCTATGGTTTTTTTAGGGAATTTCGAAGGTTTTTTAAATGCTAATTCCTAACTGTAACGTCTGTAAAACCTATGGTTTTTTCAGTGAATTTCAAAGGTTTTTTTAAATGTTCATTTCATATTTTAATGTTTATAAAACCTATATTTTTTCTATTATATTTTTAAATATTTTCAAACTCTATAATACTTCTTTTTATAACTTAAAAAATGATGTAATGTTTTATATCTTCCCCAAAAAATATGTATCTCTTTTTTTGGGGGGGAGAAAACTGCACTCCCATACTGGTAGTGTACCAAGCTCCATCACCACGCAAATCCGATCCACAATATTGCTAAACTCGTAAATGATGCACATTTCGTATACGATGGGTTTGTGGCGCCGTGTCCCGCGTAACATCATATACGCATGATGCATGATGTAGCCCTAGTTGCTACTTTGGTATCCGAAGGGTACACAGTACCAAGCCACTCATTATGTCAGGTACGTATGGGGTCGCGCCCGCTGTTCGTTGCGTATGTGACGAGTGCACGCCACCAGGCCCTTTGTTAGGTCACAGACGTATGATGTTGTGCCGGGTACGCCATTTCCTCTTTTTTTGCTGTCTCAAAAGTATATCTAAATTACTTTAAACAGTATATGAAGGCAAGCAATATTCTAATATATTTTAAACATTTATATATTTCTAACTGTAATAAACTTATATTATGGTAAACATATTTTCTCAAAATCGCGTCTGGTGCGGCCCCCTTGCATACTCAGTGTGTGATTGCCATGTGACCTTACAAAAAAGAGTTTGATTTTGATTGATTCATAACATTTCCCATTGTAACAGTTGGACGACCCCACCCATCTTAGTCATTCTCTCTACAGCATTTGATGAGAGACCCCTCTTCTGCTTAAAGAGCTTTTTTGAAAAGTTTTTTGCAGTATCCACATGTCTTATACTACACACAACATGCAACGATCATCTTGATCAATATTCATGGTCTGTTTATTAGCCTTCCACGTGTGATGACCTTGCATCTCAAACGTTAAATCAAAAAACAAATGTGTTGTATGATGCCCCTGGTGTGTGTGTGTGTGCGCACATTATTGTGCTGCCTTTCGGCCTGGGTATTGGTGGCTCTAAGAAGTATCATCAGCCACGGGCAGAGTGCACATCCTAGATCACATGTGACAAACAGTAATGTGTAGATTTGTACAATCTGTTGTCAGGCTTTACCAATATAGCACTGTGTTATATGTGAGACTTTCAGATTCACGGTTGACATGCATTGCTTGACTGTAATGAGTGTTATCACTGTGTATGACGTAGCCTCACTGCTGATCCTCCCTCCTTCTGAGCACATTCACATGTGTATGCTTCGTGATAGCAACACTTTTAATAATACCGCACACCACCGACATGCGTGTCTGCGCATATCCACAACCATGACAACAACATGTGATGTTTGCCATTCAATGTTTTCAAACAGCATCTCATTAGCGATAGTTGCCGCCCTCTCGATACATGCTACATTAATGTAAATTGCGCATTCTGCGATTTCAAAACTGCAAAAGAAGCACACATAAGTACACTTCCTGGCCAGCCAGGAACTGAACAACACCCAGATCCCCGGCACAATTATTCACACCCCAATGCTGGCCTGGCATACACAAGCCCAGCCCACTTTGCTTACGTACAAATAGGATAACGACAACACCACATGTCCCAGTTCTTCCACACTGCCTCAGGTGATATGGCCGCATCCACCTCGCATATCACAATGTGCAATAAAGGAAAGGGAACCATGAGGTGTCCACCATCCTGGCAATCAACACTGGCTCTAAATTGTGAAGCCTACTGCCTGTTGTGTTTCGAAAGGGATCCATGAGGTGTACACCATTTTGCAATCAACACTGCAACTGAATTGTGAACACTGCTGCCTATAGTGTTTGCACACACAACAATGACCGCAGTTGACCAATGGGGCCAGGGTGCACAGCGGCTCCAATTGAGTGCGGTGCTGCGGGAGGAGTGGGCTGCATTAGTGCAGGTGCAAACAAGCGAAGTTGCCCTGCGTAATGATGTGATCTCTAACTTCATTCAGTCACATCTCTGTCTCCTTTTTAATACCTGCTGGACCGTACTGTAGACCTGAGCCAGCGGGCAGCGCTGCCCTACAGACACGTGTTGCAGGAGGGGTGGATCAACCTGAGTGCGCAGGTGCGAACAAGTGATGTTGCTGTCCATAATGATGAGATCTCTGACCTCATTCAGTCACATCTCTGTCTCATTTTAGCAACCTGCTAGACCGTACTGTAGGCCTGAACCAGCGGGCAGCGCTACCCTACAGACACGTGTAGAGCGCGGTGCTGTGAGAGGGGTGGGGTGTATCAGCCTGGGTGTGCAGGTGCGAACAAGCGATGTTGCCGTGCATAATGATGTATTCTCTAACCTGATTCAGTCTCATCTCTGTCTCATTTTAAGGACCGGCTGGACCGTATTGTAGGCCAGAGCCAGTGGGCAGCGCTGCCCTACAGACACGTGGTGTTGGCTTTAAGGGCACTGTAGTGAACTCATTACTAAGTGTACATGCACACAGGCTTCCGCCACTGCATTACACACGTACATTATGCTTCCAGCATGCGCTCTGTTCCTTTGTATGTAAAAGTTGGCATAACATATTATTTAACCTTGTGTATTCTCGTGCACTCCAACTCCTCTTTGAACAACAATTACCACTAACAGTTGGTAGATCGTACTTCAAAAACGAAGGATGCTCTCAACTGGTCTTTTCTATTAAGCTTGAAATAAACCTTCATTTAACTCCAGACGTTTCAACCATTAAATTATTTCTTCCTTTTCAGACATTCCATTGATTGTCACAAGTAGGGTGGAGCGGGAGCTGACCCCGCAATGATGCCCTGGCATTCTGACACCTTCCATTGTGGTATCAAGACACCGGAGACCTGGTCTACCGTACAAATGTACCCCGGACTAGGAGCTTGCACCAACACATCGTGGGGCACACCAGTGGTGGCAGGTGAGCAGTGAAGCCTCGGTGTGCAAGACCTACAATTGAGCACAGTGTGGGGGAAGGAGTTGGGGTGCAGCACCCTGGGTGCACAGGTGCATGAAGGCGATTTTACCGCAGCTAATAATGTAGGATTATATTATCAAAGAACGGCGATAACATTATCACCACTTTAGCAACAGGAATCTGCCTCTAAAGCAACGATAAGGAGTTGATAATATGCCATTGTGAATTCCCATAGAAGACCAGGTTCACACCAGAACCTGGGCTTCTGAGGGAATTCACAAGGGCATATTATCAACCCCTTATCGCAGCTTTAGCGGCAGTTTCCTGCCGCTAAAGCAGCAATAATGTTATCGCCCTTCCTTCATAATATGGCCCATAATCTCTGGCATCATGTATTTAATTTTAAGGACTTGCTGAACTACACTCTTTCTCGCAGACCCCAGCGTCCTAGACAAATGAGTGACGAAGGCTAAACACTAAGGGCTGGGTGCAATAGGCTGGCGCTCTGTCTCCTCCTCCCTCTCTTCTTTTGACTCTCCCTCCCATTCTCCTTTCCACCCACCACTCCCCCTTCCTTCCATTCTCACTATGGTCCTTTCATTCGGACTACCTTTCTTTACCTCTTCCATGTAGCACACATACTTATGTTTCATTTTTGTCTTGCAGGTTTCCTACGCTGCTTCCACTAGAGTCCAACTCATGTTTTTTTCATTATACTATTCTATTAAAGTTACATTTCTATTTTAATAAAGGCTACTATTTTTTACAAATAAATGACTGTGTACAGGTCTTCTTTTTCTGACAACACTTGTCTATTATTTATTGTGGAAATCATCTGTTTATAGGAGATTTTAAGGACAACATTATTTAATATTAGAGTGCACCTACCAAACATAATCTAACTGACTATTAGACAAATGATGCCTGGGTAATTGTACAACTGCAAGAGTTCTATGAGTGTATCACTTTATAACACCATAAGTACTGTCTGTGTGATTACAGAACAAATAAGGCACTGCCTAAGACCACCGGGGCTTCAGGGACTGCCGAGGCCCACCCTGCATATTTAAATAAAGACCCGGAGTGTGAAGATCCCCAGACTACAGTTGGCTTCAAACCCCCCGAACAATTAGTAAACAATACCTGGGAAGGTGGCGCTACCCTAGGCTACAAAATGTCTCTGTGCCCTTCCCCGCCTAATTAACATGTGACAGTAAGAACCCCAGTCCTACAGAGACCCTGCAAAATAATAATTGGATTGGCCACAGAACATTATCCACCCACCAGGGCCTCATTTAAAAGAACGTGTGAGATCCCGCTTTTTTTTCTTTTCTCTCCATTTTTACCAGCCGCATCCCCTCTGTTACAGCGATACAAGTTTTTCCTCCTCTCGCTTCAAGTAGTCGAACAAGTATTTGCTTTCACAGGGTGGAAGCCTTGCACCACCCTCTCATAGAAAACACAAATGTCCAGTGAATGCACAACCCGGGACATTTTATGAGCTGCGCCAGAGAGGTCGCCCTCCCTACTACCATGATGCATTTGTTAGAATAAACGCATACTAACACTACTTACACACGTGTAGTACAGCGACCAGAATGTAGTGAAGAAGCAGAGGAAGCGCAAAATCTAAAAATGTAAATCCTACCAGAAGTCGGATGACATAGTTCAATGAGCCGAGGACCCTGGCATGAGTAAAAACAGCTACACGAAGAAAACGGGTCTTCAGCACAACGCAAGTAATTTTGAAATATTGGTGAGTGGTGCCTTCTTTTTGCCTTCTCCCGCTCGTCGCCAAATTTATGTAGTGAAGAGGCAGACAGCAGTGGATCCAATAAGTAGATTTATTACAAGAAAACAAGACACCTTAAACAACCACCAACAGGATCAGAAAAGCAACCGTCTAATCCAGCACTGTGTACAAACTCAGCAAGGTTCGCCTAATGACAGCCCTAAATTATTTCTCCCTTTTCAGACATTCCATTGATTGCCAAAAGAAGGGCAGAGCGGGTGCTCACCCCGTCATGATGCCCTCGGCATTCTGACTCCTTCCATCGTGGTATCAAGATACTGTCCCCAACCGGAGACCTGCTCTCCCACCCTACAAAGGTACCCCAGACTCGGAGCTTGCACCAACACATCGTTGAACACACCGATGGTGGCATGTGAGCAGTGAAGACTCGGTGCGGAGGACCTACAATTGAGCACAATGCGGGGGAAGGTGCTGGGTGCACAGGTGCAGGCAAGCGATGTTCCCGTAGCTAAAAATGTAATCTCTGGCCTCATTCATAAGTTTCATTTTAAGGACTTGCTGGGCCACACTCTTTCTCGCGGACCCCAACGTCCTAGACAAACTGTTGATGGGAGGTAAACACTGAGGGCTGGGTGCAGTAGGCCAACGCTCTGTCTCCTCCTCCCTCTTTTCTTTTGACTCTCCCTCCCCTTCTCCCTTCCACCCACTCCCTCTCCCTCCAATTCTCACTATCTTCCTTTCATTTGGACTACCTTTGTTTTCCTCTTCCACATGGGACACATACTTATGTTTCATTTTTGTCTTGTAGGTTTTGTACGCTGCTTCAGGAGGAGTCCCACCCATGTATTTCATGTTACACAGTTGTTTGTTATAACAAACTTGCGTTTCCATTTATTTGGGTTGTTTTAATAAAGGTTATTTTTAGTGTATAGGTATTCTTTTCTGACAACACTTGTCTGTAATTTATTGTGAATATCTTCTATTTATATGAGGTTTTGAGGGAAAACATTTGTAATTTTGCGGTTCACCTACCAAATTTAAACCAACAGACGATTACATAAATGAAGCCTGCGTAATTCTACAACTGCAAGGGTTCTATGCTTGTTTCACTTTATAACACTATGAGTACTGCCCGCGTGATTACAGAACCAATAAAGCATTGCCTAGGACCACCAGGGCTTCTGGGACTGCGGAGGCCCACCCTGCATATTTAAGTAAAGCTGTGGTAAATGAATGATGCACAGTCCACTGTGTAAGTTAAGACCCTTTATTGCACGTTCCTTCCAAGTAAGGTAGACAGGTCAAGATCAGAAGTAAACCCCACCAGGAGCCAGCTGTTAGCAGCTCAGCCTGAGATGACCAACTGCCACAGTAAGTTAGAGAGATGCACTGTGAGCCAGAGGGACACCCAGGCATTCTATGATGTCACAGATATCATAGTACAGTCTATCCAGAGAAGAACAGTGGAGAGGACATTTACTACACATCCTCTTCCCTTATGGAATAAGAACAGAATAAAGAAACGATTGGCAACAGAATACTAACAGAATACTCTGAATAAAGAAGATGATACTTACAAAGTACTTTCTCTATTGACTTCATTTGAGTGCACCTTCCATTTTTGTTTCTTTGTAAACAGATATCATAGTACATTCTATCCAGAGAAGAACAGTGGAGAGGACATTTACTACAAAAGCCCTGGAGGGTGGCGATCCCCGGTCTTCAGTTTGCCTCGAAGCCCCCCGAACAATTAGTAAACAATACCCGGGAATGTGGTTATTCCCCTAGGCTTCGAAACGTCTCGGTGCCCTCCCACACCTAATTTACATGTGGCATTAAGATCCCAGGTCCTACAGAGACCCCGTAATATAATAACAGGATTGGTCACTGAACATTACCCACCAGGGGCCTCATTTAAATGAACGGGTGAGACCCTGCTTCGTTTTTTTCCCTCCATTTTTACCATCTGAATCCGCTCTATTAAAGCGATGCAACGTTTTCCTCCTCTCGTTTCAACTAGTCAAACAAGGATTTGCTATCACAGGGTGGAATCCATGCACCCGCCCTCTAATAGCAAACCTAAATGTCCTGCGGATGCACACCCCGGGACATTGTATGATCTGCACCTGGGAGGTCGCGCTCCCTAGGACCCTGATGCATTGGTTAGTATAAATGCATACTAATACTACTTACACACATGTAGTACAGCGACCAGAGTGTAGTGAAGAGGCAGAGGAAGCACAAAATCTAAAAATATCAATCCTACCAGAGGTCAGATGGCATAGTTCAATGAGCCGACGACCCTGGGATGAGTAGAAACAGCTACACGAAGAAAGCGTGTCTTCAGCACAACGGAAGCAACTTTAAAATATTGGTGAGTGCTGTCTTTTTACCTTCTCCCACTCGTCGCCAAATTTATGTAGTGAAGAGGCAGATAGCCGTGGATCCGATAAGTGGATTTATTGCAGGAAAACAAGGCACCTTAAACACCCACCAACAGAAGCAGACAGCAAGGCAACCGTCTTCTCCAGCACGGTGTACAAACTCCCCAAGGTTCCCCTCCTGACAGCCCTACATTCTAACATTACATACTTACATTCTAGTAGTATTACATACTACCATTCTACTATGACTTACATTGGAATACTACACAGAGCACATGACTTTACAGCATGGTTTCATCCAGGAGTCTTGAGACCGGTAGGGTTGAGTAGTTCGCTTCCCACTCCCTGTTTTATATAAATGCAAACTAACACTACTTCCAGAGGTATACTACAGCGCCCAGAGCACATCACTTTTCAGCAGTGAGCTCACGGTTTAATCCCAGAGTCTTCAGACCAGTAGGAGAAAATAGTTTGTTACCCACCCCTATATATTTTAAATGCATACTAACACTACTTACTCAGTTATACTACAGCTGCTTTTATCCTGTACTTTGCTTCCCTCTCCCTGTATGGTATAAACACCTACTAACACAACTTGCACATGTATACTACAGCACCCAGAGCCCATCCATTTACAGCAATCACCTCGGTTTGATCCCCAAGTCTTCACACCGGTAGGCGTGAGTACTTCGCTTCCCACTTCTGGTATAGTATAAACGCACGATAGTGGTCAGTACTTCGCTTCCCACTCCCTGTATGGTATAAACACCTACTAACACTACTTTCACACGTATGCTACAAAGACCATAGCACATCGCTTCACAGCAATGAGCTCCCAGTTTTGGCTCTTGGTTTCAAACCTGAGTGTAGCAGCATATCATCTCAGCACCATGTCACTCTGAGCAACACCGCACTTTCAGACCGGTAGGAGTGACTACTTCGCTTTGCACTCCCCCACAGAGGTTACAGAGCTCCTACCCTCCTTTCCTACTTTTTTCACCCTCTTTCCCCCCTATTCGCTTCAACTGAATCACAAAATGGCGGCCAACACTTCCTAGTTGCATAGATCTTCATTTTAGATTTTTTCAGTTTAAGAAAATGAATAACGGTCCACTCCTCAGATTTGCTCGCTCTAATATCTTGGTGGCTCTATATACATCTAGAACAGTGTTGATGATGAGAATGGATCTAGACAAACTTGGATTCCACCACACAAAACAATTGACAGATTGAATACTTGAGTTACTCTTAACCACTGGATTTACACTGGGTAGCATTTAACTCAATTGTTTGCTCACTTGTGCCTTTGCAGAGAGGAGCCAGCCTAATGCTAATCAGTTTTGATCCTTGGCATAAATAGGGAGGAACAGCTTGAGATGGTGAGCTATTGGATCCTGATCTTCCCAAACATGCATCTCCTAGAGTGTCACAAAAGACTCACTGAGCACTATAAAATGTGACGGGTGAAATGCTCTGTAATATAATTTTGAGTGGCTGAGCCTTTCACCTAGTCCTGTTGGTTCTTCTCAGACCATGCATTCCCTACCTCACTAGTTGAAATGGATATATATTAGTATAACCAAGCCATCATGGTTCTGTGAGAAATAGAGAGATGTTGGTAAGTGTTTAGACTGACCTGTAGATTGGGCCTAAAGAAAACAAACAAGCTATTGTGTAACTTTGAACAGGAGTTTAAATTATAATATTCATCAGAGCTTCTAAGTTTAATAGAAGAAGCTATCATTTTGTGCCACAATGAATACATGTTAGACTTTGTTTGGCAGATTTAGGAATAAACAAGGTTGGTAAAAGGGAACAAGTTGGTCCTTTTCTAATAGACTTTAGAGATGATCCAAATGTATTTCTTCACAACCTATAATTTTATCAGTTCTATTGCTCTTCAATATAATATCAAGGAAATCATATTTGATATCGCTCACCATGAAAGGAATCATGCACAATGAGAATCAGAATTGGTGAGTAGCTGTGTTCAGTTTGTAAGTGATTACTTTACAAGAGTTAATATAAATGTTGAAATGAAGGTGTTTTTCAAATTCCAATGAAATAGAATATGTGGATATGCTATAAGAATCTCAAGAAGAATTGCCCTTTGTACTTGGTTACCTTTAAAAGGTTGCTTACTGAGGTCGCAATTTCAGAGACCATTCAATCTGTAGCATTCTGTCAAGAATAAAAAAAATTCAAGAAGATGATTGTAGAAGCACTGTTTCATCTATTACTTATTAATCCCATAACCTTTGTAGTCAATGTAGAGAATCATGAATTGCAATAAATTGTTAGAAATAGGGGGGTCTCTCGTTGGCAATGGTTTGCACCTTCTGCCTAGTAGGGACCATTCTTCCTAGTTAGGGTAAGGGAGATACACTTCTAAAATAACCCCTGCTCACCCCCATGGTAGCTTGGAACTAGGCAGTGTATAAAGCATGTGTGCGCACATACAGTAATTCAGTGAAAATACTACAAATGGACACCACACCAGTTTAGAAATATAAGTAAGCATTATCTAAACCAAACAAGACAACAACAACATAAATCTAACATACAGTTATCAAAATATGACTTTTAAAAGGTAAACACAGTTCTGTCCTTAGTAAACTGTGGATGCGACACTTTCAACACAAAGTACCTTGGGTGCGTCAAAATCATAAGCAAAATCAGCCACAGGGAAGGTGATGCATCAGTTCCTTACATGCAGGGAAGGTGATGCATCAGTTCCTTGCTCCAGGGGAGGTGATGTGTTTGTTCCTTCCTGCCATACAGGGAAGGTCATTCATCAGTTTTGTATTGTCCAGGAAGGTGATGCGTTGGTTTCTTGCTGTGCCCTTGGCGTTGTTGCAGACTTAGCACCTCAGGAGGATGCGTGGATATTCGGATGCGATGGCACATGGGCACTGCGTCAGTATCTCCAGCCTCAGCCCCACGATGCGTTGGTACTCACAGCAACATAGCAGGGCGCTGTGTTGGTCTCTTCAGCCGCACTGCGACAATGCATGGAAATATTTTCCTGCCGGTGGTTTTGTGTCAGAAACGGGTACGGGAAAACTCAATGCATCATTTTTCTTCAGTTCTTTCCGGTTTCTCAACTTCCAGTCATAGGAAAAACCTCCAGAGGCCCAGAATTGGAGCAGGCACCCCCTTGCAGGTCTAAAACTAAGCATGGGCGAATTTTACGAATCTCGCATTCGCGAATTTTGCGGATTTGCGAACTCGCAATCCGCAAAATCCGCGAATTCTCGCAAATTTTTTTTTTTGTGTTCGCAAGTGTTTCTGCCAGTTTGCGAGGATTTGGTACTAGTTCGCAATTGCGAACTTACTTGTTGGCTCGCAACGGTCGCGACTATGTTGTTTCTACGTCTGGTTCATCATCACAGCCTCCCAGCACCCTCTGTTTCACCACTGCCACCCTCTCTTTGACCCATGCCACCCTCTGTTACATCAATGCCACCATCTGGTTCATCATCACTGTAGAAGATGCGGGGAAAAGCAAGCCCACCTGCCCTGCTTGAACTGACATGAATTAATTTGGGGTTAGTTTATTAACAACACCTGCCCTGCCCCAACTGACAATAATGAATTAGGGGCTAATTAATCTGTCACTGAATTTGAAGTTCCAGCCTGGCACCTGCTTGTCTGCTCCCTTAGCTGTAAATCAGGACCTGTGTGGCATACAGTTAAGGTCAGAGCAGGGTCACACAATAGTTGCAAGCAGGCAACCGAATTCTGGAGGGCCCCCTCAGGAAGCACTACATGGAATCGTTACAAATCATGAGGTTGACCTTTTGCACCTGCTCATTGCTTTTGCTTTTGCAAAAATCGTTTTTCGGTTTTTTCGCGCTATTCGCGAGGCGCGGCGTTGTGCGAAACCGACCGCGGAAGCCGCCAATTCGTGCGAATGAGCTTTATATTTTTTTGCGGCTTGTTGTTTCGCAAGTTTTTTTGCAGTATTCACAAGCCGCTTGCAGCGCAACACGCAAATTTACCCCAAGGTCGAGTACGGGCGCGGCCATTTTGTTTGCATGACGTATTTCCGTTTCCGCCCGCTATGTATAATCTCGCGAAGTAAGCGCATTGCGAGTACAAGTTTGCACGAGATCGCGAGGAAAATCTCGTGCAAACTTACTTTTGCGCTCGTGAACGGGCGGCCATCTTGTTTTTCATTCATTTCCTGTGTCTGGGCATGGTGTTTAATCCTCTTGCTATCTTTGCCATCCTTTGCTTGTTTTCAGTTTTTTTTTAACGATTTTGCTTCTTATCTATCCCTCTCTTTTCCTAGCTGTATATTTTTGTCTTTTCTGCTATTTTTCTTTACTTTTAAACTACTTTTTTAAACTCTTTTCTTTTCTTCTTCCCTATCCTATTCCTTCTTAATCTTCTACTTCCTACCTTACCTGCCCAGACCATGGTGAAGCCAGGCGCCGTGAAGCTGCCCAGGCACTTGAGGGCCGCAGCGGCGGCAGGGAGTAAGAGTCCTGGACCCCGTGCCAGGACAGCATGCGGTCGATTGAGGGGGGAGCAGGAGACGCGACGGGAGATCTTCAGCCCGGAGGAAGTGGGCGCGCTGGTCTACTTCGTCCAGCGCCGCCTGCCCAGGACCATCTCGGGAGGCGGCAGGATCGCGGCCGGCGGCTACAACATCCGGGAGCGCCGGAAGCGGTGGGAGAAGGTGTACTGGGCCATGTCCCACCTCTACGGGGTCCAGCGCACCTACAGCCAGGCCACCCACCGCTGGACGGACCTCCTGGACCGGGAGCGCGACCTGGAATTCATCCATGATTGATCCCCAATGATGATTATCCAACGTAGCTCAAGAGTACGGAGTCAGAGTCAAGAAGTGTCAGAGGCACGGACTCGTGCTTGCAAAAATTGCAAAACCTTTCGCTCAGTCACTTTAGTCTGGACCAAAAAACACAGAGTCTATTTAAGTTTAAAAGCTTTATTAAAAGTAAACACATTTATTAAAATGAAGTCATAATAAAAAAACTAAACGTTTAACTGAGACTGGAAAAGTGGTTAGTGCTGACGATTAATTGAAGACATTTCTTGTGGTCGAGCCGAGCTCTCACCTTGTTTCAACTTGATCTTGTTGTTAGAAGTCCATCTTCTGTCTGTGTGGAGAAAAATGGTGCGTGTTAAAAAGCCAGCCTTCATCAGTTGTGCCAAAAAGTGCAGCAAGACAACACCCTTCCCTGGAAAAAGGGACATTTTTTTTTACTTTAGAGTACACAGTCACAAATTACATTGTTTTCACATGTCTTCATTCCTAGACCAAATACTAGTGAGTGGTTTATTCTAACATTCTTAAATGTACTTTGTAGGTGGAACATCTGGTGGCAGGGCCAACGCGGAGGTGGTGGTGCTTGACACGGAGGTGGAGGGCAATTCCTCAGGGGAGGATGCGGCGGTTCCAGTGCCGGCTGTGAGAGTTCAGACGGTGGTGGTGGTGGGCAGAGGTAAGCTCTTATATATTCCATACTTATTGAGATTGAAGACTTGGCTGGGAAGGAAAGAATATGAGATGCATGGCTGGGTGAATGATGAAGCAATGATTGGTGGAAGGACAACAGCCTGGGTGGGTGACACAGAAACTGTATGTGTCCATAATATACCTGGATCATGCTACTATCTGACTCTTAGATAGCATATGTGTATCTAGAGCAGGGGTACTCATAGTACGGCCCGCGGTCTGGTGGCGGCCCGGCAAGCCTTCCTTGGCGGTGCGCAGACCTTGCAGACAATCACTGCTCCCCCGGCCCCCACAGAGCAGAGGCTTTGTTGTATTTCACCTGTTATCGCCCCTGCATCTCCACTCTGACAATCACTGCTGCCCCGGCCCCCACAGAGCAGAGTGGAGATGCAGGGCCACAAAGAGGTGAAATAGAACAAAGCCTCTGCTCTGTGGGGCCGGGCAAGCAGTGATTGTCAGGGTGGAGATGCAGGGGCGCTACAACAAACAAAGCCTCAATAATATGTTAATGGTCTTTTAAAGACCTGTTAAGTACTTTGGTGTGGCTGTCTGTGTGTGCGCGTTGAGGAAGCTGTCTCAGCCCGGGCTGAAGGCTGACACAGACAGACACACACACAGTGAGATGACAGAGGGGGAGGGAGAGGGAGGGCAGGAGGGAGAGAGAGATGGAGAGGGAGGGCAGGAGGGAGAGCAGGAGGGAGAGAGATGTATGTAAATGCTGGGTCTGGTGGCTCAGTGGATGAAGGCATCTGCTGCAGGGACCTGTGTGAAACCTCATGGTCACAAGTTTTCGTTTTGCTTTAGCCCCGCCCCCTCTGACTCCGCCCCACCAGTGCGGCCCTCGGCCACAAACTACACTGTAAATTTAGCCCCTGAGAGAAAGTTTGTGAGTACCCATGATCTAGAGAGAGTAGACGGTCAGTGGATGAACTAAGTGTAACTTTGAAGAGCATGTAACACTGCACCTGCACGTCCGTTCCAGTGTAGGAAAGGCAAGGAAAAGAAGTTGTAATTGTGTCCAAATACTACCATCAATAGTAGCAGTAGTTTGTATTGCAAGCACAGCATAGATCCGGTTATTACGGTGGCCACTCCCTACCTCTCTTAATAAGTTTAGTAGTACTCAGTAATTCATGTGTGGATGTATCACTGGTCACTCAATAAAAAGCAAAGCACCTAAAGTCATCCCATATATAAGCAAAAACATCCCATGTGAAGTGATAGATAATCAGATTATTTATCTTCTTCAATTTTCCATTTCTAGTACTCATTTGCACTGTAGGGTGAAAGTTAAATTAATTAAGCAGTAGCCCTTGTAACAGAGTATTCTCAGTGCCACCCGTAATAGAAAAGTAAGAGCTTCACCACCTGCATGTACTGGACCGGTACAGTAACGCAACGCAAGTCTAGGTCACTCATCATGGCGTGCGTCTCTTTTTCTCGGGTGCAAGTTCACTGCGCTGGCATTATGCCGGCTTGCAGAAGATAACGTACCAATTTTCCTAAACAAGAGACAAGAAGAAGAATAAGACTGGTGTACTTTCATAGTCGACTCCAATGGAAGTCCATAGTGCTCGTAGAATTTGTTCCTTAAACTCCCACTAATGTTAGAGCAAGGATGAAGAAGTGTGAGGTTAGATAGATACTGGCCTCAATAGTTATGTAATGCGCTTGCAAGTTGCTAGTTGTACTGCAACACAAATTTCTGCTGAATGATTGAGTTAATCTTAAAGAGCATTGGTTACAGACTATGTCTTTCTTTCTTCATATAGATGCTCCTTCCAAACAAACAAGGAGGAAGGAGCTGGCTAGAGCGGCCCGGCAACGGAGGATCGATGCCACTGTTGCAGAATATCGGCGGCTGGTGGCCCTGGAGGGCGACGAAAGTGTGCATTCGACCACAACAACAACGTCGTCTGCATCGGACTCCGTGCCCCCACGGGCTGCCACCCAGCACAGTGCTCCACCCAGACTGAGCCGGGCTGCCAAAGCCAAACGCCACCGCCGAGCAGCAAGGACAACAGCTGCCTCTCACAGCCATTGCACCTGCAAGGCAGTGAAGGCACGCCTGCGCCGCAGTACCCTGAGGGTGTCCCGCCTTCAGCAGGAGCTTCACCACTTTACAAACGTGTTGGAGGGGCTCCGTGTAGAGCACGCCTTGCTCCGCCAGGAGTATGATGCCCTGGCCCAAAAAGTAAACAGCATCCACCCATAGTGTCCCTTGCCCCTTTTTTAGAGACTTTTGGGGGGTGGGAATTGGGAGTTGGGTTTTTGGGGACTTTTGAAGGACAATCGTTGGGGTTAGGGAGGGTCTTGCGGGAGATTATTTTGTTAGGGATATAAATATACTTTTTCAAACTTTATCTGAGCATACCTGTTTTTTACTGCTTGCCTGGTGGGTGGGGGTTTAACAGTGACTTTGTTTTCCTGAAAGTTTAGTTCCATTTTCTTCCTTTAAGTGTAAATGCCCAAATGTTTTCAACACTAAGTGCCTCTCACAGAGTAAGTGAAGTGAATTCAAGAGTCCTAGGACTTTAGTAGTACTACCGTCAGTCTCTCGTCTCTCCTAATACTCCATTATACTCCCAAACCACCAAACGCTTATCTTACCTGTAATTTGTGTTTGAAAGTAGGGCTAGACCCAGGGCTGGCTCCACGGGAAACAGCGAATAAGGTTAGCAATCCTGGGCGGATAAAATTTCCTCATAGCGGTGGTACTAGTGGTGTGACACAGTGGCAGTTGCTTGCCTATGAAAAAAAAGAAAATTAAATCTGGTTTGTCCTCCTGAGCAATACAACGGTACAATAGAGAATATAGCAGGTGACAGAAGTACACTAGAACAGTGCCACATTGTAGCCTAACAAATGGTAAAGTATAACTACTAATTTGGTTGAAGTTCTTTGACATTAGCCATGGGTCTTTGTCAAGCAGAGTAAGAATATATCCTCGGATTTCTTCACCAGCCTGTTGGTATCACCTTATCCTCCCCAGCAAGTGTGTGGATTTATTGCTGTAATTTAGTCACACATCAATCAAAACCACACAGCCCGGGGGAAGAGGGTTAGGGTTTGAAAAATGGATGGGTACGGGGTTTTTTGGGAAAGGTTTTGTGAGACAAGAAAAAAAAGCACAGCATGGACAAACAATTGTGAACATAAACAAATCTTTGGGTACAAACCTATCCATCAATCTTTGAAAGTGCATGCACTACTGCATGCATGTCAGTGAAAAGTCAGTAGTACTTTCGACAACTGTGGAAGAAAGAATGCGACAGTACAGGGCGTGTGTGGAAATATTGATAACTATATTCAACATAAGGTCTCTGTTGCCAGATACCTGAGAGCCGTGCTGGTCACTATAAATCCATTCACAACACTCAATGGGGTTGGTCTGGAAGGTGTACTAGATAGAAAAGGAGAAATTGCTCTTTTTCTAGGTGTCCCCTCGCTCACCAGGGTTGCCCCTTGGTGACATGCTTCATCATTGGGCCATCCCAGTCCTCTACGGGCTGGGGCGTGCTGCGACTTGCGAATTACGTAGGAGCACTTACAAATGACTATGTGTGGTATAGATATGATAGTGGAGTGGACTAATTGATGTGTTAAAGGATCAATTTAGAAGCAGAGAGAGATCCAAGAAATGCAGTCACAGTCCTAGAAAAACACAATGGATAGTGTATCTGTATGTTGTTGTAGTTGTCCTATTGAATTTGGTAAGTAAGTTGCATGCAGAAAAAAAATCCTCTTATTAGCGGCACTCCTCCATTGCAGCTGACGCTTCGTCCATCGATGTTGGTCACCACCAGAAGACACCCTGTAAAAAAAGCACAGCATGGACAAACAATTGAACACAAACAAATCTTTGGGTACAAACCTATCCATCAATCTTTGAAAGTAAATGCACTACTGCATGCATGTCAGTGAAAAGTCAGTAGTACTTTCGACAACTGTGGAAGAAAGAATGAGACAGTACAGGGCGTGTGTGGAATTATTGATAACTATATTCAACATAAGGTCTCTGTTGCCAAATACCTGAGAGCCTTGCTGGTCACTATAAATCCATTCACAACACTCAATGGGGTTGGTCTGGAAAGTGTAGTAGATAGAAAAGGAGAAATTGCTCTTTTTTTGGTGTCCCCTCACTCACCAGGGTTGCCCCTTGGTGACATGCTTCATCATTGGGGCCATCCCAGTCCTCTACGGGCTGGGGCGTGCTGCGACTTGCAAATTACGTAGGAGCACTTACAAATGACTATGTGTGGTGCAGATGTGATAGTGGAGTGGACTAAGTGATGTGTTAAGGGATCAATTTAGAAGCAGAGAGAGATCCAAGAAATGCAGTCACAGTCATAGAAAAACACAATGGATACTGTATCTGTATATTGTTGTAGTTGTCCTGTTGAATTTGGTAAGTAAGTTGCATGCAGAAAAAAAATCCTCTTATTAGCGGCACTCCTCCATTCCATCTCACGCTTCGTCCATCAATGTTGGTGACCAGAAGACGCCCTGTCCACTGCCTGCCTGGCGGATGCTGAATTGCGGCTCGTTAATGTGAAGCCTGACTCCATCCTTTTTTCCCCATTGCACAGACTGAAACCCGGCCTGTAATTATTCAACGAAAAACAGGAAGTGATATAATATTACAACACCACTGATAAATAAATATAAGGTATGTAGGCTGTGGAGTGCAAAAAGTCACACTTTGCTTTTCCTAGTAGACAGTACAATATTTTTGACAGTGCGTACTCTGTCTGAGTCACCTTTTGAAGGATAAATAAGTATGGGCAAATTAATGTAGCGGATCTTTCCCCTCAAGCTAGGTGTACTGTAAACTGTGTTTTAGAACAAAATTAGATCTTCCCAGCAGTGCTTCCACCAAGACCCTTACTAAAGCCAGTCGCAAAAATGTAGAAGACCCCCAATCAAATCGGAAAAAACGAGGCCTAGCAGAAAACTGGTGACAAAACGTACTTTGAAAGTAAAAGTAGGCCCAAATACCCCCTTACCCACCGTGGACTGCATTCAAACCACTTGCAAGCAACCAAGTAAAAGTATCCATAGCCAGCATCAATCCAAGACTCGAAAAACCCCCCACCCAAACACATGCAATAGAAATACTGCTAACCCTAACGAACCCTAAGTTAAGAGTAGTGGCAAAGGCTTTCTTTAACTATGCCAAATCCCCCCTTTCCCACCCAGGATTTTCTTCAAATGACTTGCAACCAAAATTACACATTCTCACGAGTGCTCTAAGACCCCAGAACTCAGTTGCAAAAATGTAGAACACCCCGAAACAAATGCAAATACTGCTGCTAGGGCTAACGAACCCTAAGTTACAAAAAGTGCCAAAAGGCTTTTCGGCGTGGATTTTGTCCCAACCACTTCCACCCGGTATTAGACCTTCCCAGTAATGGCCCAAGACCCGCCAACCCACCCGCCAAAAAGCATAACACCCCCAAACAGGCCAAAAGCAACATCTCCTACTTACAATATTTCTCGGCCTTCGGTCCAAACGCGCTGCGTAGCTAGGCCATAAGTCGGGGTTGCCACCACGGATTTCCTGAAAAGCAAATGCAATCAAGATTAGAGTGTCCCAGCAGTGCTGACAGACCCCGAAACTCACCCACAAAGAGACGGAACCCCCCCTAAGAGCACCTCAAAGGCAAGCAAGTCAGCAAAAACACTAAAAAATTTGCGCCTCGGATTTGGTCCAAACCACTTTTATCCGGTATTAGAGCTTCCCAACAATGGCCCCAGAGCGGTCAACCCAAGAGAAAACGAGTAGAAGACCCCCAAACAGTCAAAGAGCAAAAGTACAAAATGGGGACTTAGTCATTTTTTCCCAAATTTCCCAAATCACTCCGCGCGCGCTCTGCAGCTAGGCCCTAACTCCCCTCTGCCACCATGGATTTGCTTCAAACCTCTTGCAATGTAAAGTATCCATAGCCAGCAGTGCTCCCAGACCCCAAAACCCACCCACAAACACCAGGAAGCCCCCCAAACAGGCCCCCGAAAATGCTACATTGAGCAAAATGTCAGAAATAGCACAAGAAAATTCAGCGTAGATTTGGTCCCAACCACTTCTATCCGGTATTAGACCTTCCCAGGAATGCCCCAAGACCAGCCAACCCACCCGCCAAAAAGCACAACACCCCCAAACAGCCAAAAAGGAAAATCTCATACTTACAATATTTCTCGGCCTTCGGTCCAAACGCGCTGTGCAGCTAGGCCATAACTCCCGTTTTCCACAACGGATTTCCTGAAAAGCAAATGCAATCAAGATTAGACTGTCCCAGCAGTGCTCCCAGACCCCAAAACTCACCCACAAACACCCGGAACCCCCCCAAAGAGCACCTCAAAGGCAAGCAAGTCAGCAGAAACACACACAAAATTTCCGCCTCCGATTTGGTCCAAACCACTTTTATCCAGTATTAGAGCTTCCCAGCAATGGCCCCAGAGCCGTCAACTCACCCGCAAAGAAGTACAACACCCCCACAAGTGCTGAGTCTTTCTTCATTGGCCGTAATCCAGCCCTCTGCTTTGAGGGAAATAGGAGTCTGGAGGAGGAGGATAGAGGAGCATGTTCTTCTGAACTTGTGAACCCGAGGAATGCAGACTGCGGCACCTTCAAATCAATTAGCAAACAAGTGAAGACAGTTCTGCTGATGGGCTTGTTTTTGTGATTATCTGATTAAAGTTTGAATTATATTAACTGTGCACAACAAAGAAAGACAGACACACAGGAATAAAAGTGAATAAGGACGAAAAAGAAAGTTATTGATTCGTTGTCTCATTTTCAGGGCTCGGTATCACGGTCCAGGAATAAGAATAAGGCTTCGTCATCATACTCTGCGAATTCAGGCAGGGTGAGCTCAGTGTCACCTGACAGAGTAGAAATTCCCTCATCTATGTTGCTGGCCACCTCGTCTTCATCCGGCGCGCTTTCTCGTACTCTGAAATCTGGTGGTATGAGGTGCTGATTCATCTTGATCATTGTTAACCTCTCCACATTTTTGGGCGAGAGGCGGCTCCGTTTGGAAGTTACAATGCCACCAGCAGCACTGAAAACACGTTCAGAAGACACGCTTGCGAGTGGGCAAGACAAGTAGTTTAAAGCCAGGTCGGTGAGCTGTGGCCACAATTCTTTTTTCCCATGCCAATACGCCAATGGGTCAGCATTAACATAGACCTCTGTTGAGTCATTCAGATAGTCCTTGACCATGGAATCAAGGTTCTCCTCCAAGGTTCCTCCTCTTTGCTTAGCTGTTGCTGTGACCTTTTGAGAACCAAACCCAAGCCGAGCTAGCCAATCCTCTTCAGCCTCCAATGTTACTGTTGCGTCTGGTGGTGCAGATGATCCGGTTGCCGGTCTCTTTAACGGCTGAGAGGTCACTTGTGCCGCAGCCACAGGTGCAGAAGAGGATTGTTGTGACTGGGGATGGCCTGCTGATGTACTGCCTTCTCCTTCAATTTGCTGCCGTTCTCTTTCAAACCTCTCGGCTGAGGAGGCTATCCACCGTTTGTAAGTTGTAATATCTTCATCAGCAAAAGGAAAGAATGCTTGGCCTGCCAGCTCCTTTTTGTAGCGTGGATCCAGAATAGTAGCACAAATGTAATGCTGTTCTGAGTGGATCATTTTAAGACGTTCATCACCTTGTAGGAGCTCTAATAATTTCTCAGCCAGAACAAAAGAGTCTTGGTTTTTTACATCTTTTTCAAACACAGAACACACCTCCTTCAGTTGGTGCTCCAGCATGTACAACAATGGGATAGCTTTTCCCAAATTACAGTCCTCCTTGCTGACTGCACGCGTGAAGAACTCTAAAGGACGAAGCATGCGTGTCAGGCTTTTAACTATGTTCCATTGCACCGCACCCATCCTCAGGTCCTCCTTCTGAGCTGTACCCTCTGTTAAGAAATAGTGATCGAGTACCGTATACTGCTCATACAGACGCTCAAGCATGTAGATGGTTGAGTTCCAACGTGTTACCACCTCCTGGATGAGTGCTTTCACTGGCATTTGACGTTGATATAGCAGGCTCCTCAGCTGCTTCCGGGCCTTAAAAGAATGGCTGAAATGGTTGCACATTTTTCGGCAGGTGTCCAGTACTCTGTACGCTGCACTGTCTTTATTACCCAAGAATTTTTGGACAACCAGGTTTATACAGTGCGCCAAACACGGCACTCTGAAATACTCACCCAGCCTCATGGCCTTAACTATATTGGCGCCATTGTCCGTGGAAACATAACCAACCTGGCGTTTTTTTGGGGACAGCCAGTTAAGGACCTTTGTGTTAAAGACATCCAAAATGTTTTCTGCTGTGTGACGTTTCTCCAAACCAAACATGGCTAGTGTTGCATGTTTCCGAGCAGCTTTAAAAACAATGTCCGGGTCAACACCTGCGTTTAGCTTTGCTTTAGCCCCTGAAAAAGAGACCCAGTGTGCAGTGATGCACATGTAATCAGCGCCTGCGCCACTGGTCCACATGTCTGTTGTCAGATGTATAGTGTGAACAGCACTCTTCTGCAAAGCTGCTCCGATCACCTTCAGAACATCTTCATGTAGTGCTGGAACCGCAACTCGGACAAAATAGAACCGGATAGGAACCTTCCATTTAGGGCAGAGCGCTGCCACTAATTCTAGAAAACCAACCCCTTCTACAAAAGAAAAAGGGAGAAGGTCCAGAGCCAGCATTTTAGCCAGCTTAGTGTTATACAGACGCGTCAGTGGGTGGTTGCGTTCATATTGCGCTTCTGTAAACAACATCTTTTTAATGTTGCCCTGGACCAAGGATTTACGGGATGATGATGATATCTTCGACCCAGTTACGCTCGCTGATGAACTTTTTCGCATTGATGTCTCACTCTCTCCCACACTCTTAGTGTGGCTCACATGGGGTGTGCTGCTGACAGGGGTACTGGGTGTAAGTGAAGTGTTTGAATCGTCTTCTTCCTCCTCGTCATCATCAGATGAAAAATCAACGTTTTCATTACGTGCAATTCGGGCTTCCTTGACCGCCTCTAGGTGCGCAAACCATTGGACAGCGTGCGTTCTCCTAAGATGACCTCTCTGGCCTCCGGTACCATAGTTGGTACCAAACTTACCACGACTAACTCGAAGCTTACAAATGCTACAAATGGCTACGTTTTCCTTTTTTGGGCAAACACTAAAGAAGTCCCAAACTGGAGACTTGAAATGTCTTTGGGGGCCGGAGGAGGCGGCGATACTGGTGGTGGTGGTCCTGCTGCTAATGCCAGATGAAGTGGAGCATGTGGATTGCCGAACTACAGTACGTTTTGCACTTTCACCACCACTAATTGAGGTCGAGGTGGATGGAGGTCCCACTCCCTTCTTGCGAGGAAGAAATATGGAAGCGGTAGGTGTTGGTGTACTAGTTAACTCCAAATCCAATGATTGTTGTGTTTCCATTGACTCCTCGTCGACATCATCACACTCAGCAGCTTCTCGGGATAGGGTCAAAATGTCTCTTTGCTGCATGCCCGCTGGGGCTGCAGTCACCATTATGATGACTGGATCGTCGTCGTGAATGGCTTCATCAGCAGCAGTATGCGTCACTTCTTGTTGAGCCTCATCACACTCCATAGGTATGAGTTTTTCGACGACCTTCCTTTTACGCTTAGGTATCTTTGTCAGATCATGGTGTGCCTCACTCTCAGACAGCCTTGGTGGTTCCCCATCTTCATCCCGATCATCAGAAGGAGGTGTGCTTGAAGAAGATGTAGACCTCACCCTTGATCTCTTCCTTGCTAGGGGTGTGGAAGACAATGAATGATTATCAGGAGGAGTGGTTCCTCAAATGATACCTCGCCTTGATTGTCGATTTCCTGATGTGCCTCTACGTCGGGAGGAACAACTATTGTGGGCACTTGTGACCCTCCATGCACCTCTGCTTGCGCATCTCCTTGCGCTGCCTCTCCTTCCACATGTACTTGGGCTTGTACTTGCACATGGTGTTGTTGTTGCGGCTGTGGTTGTTCAACACTTGTCAGATGACTTACAACAGGCTGTGTTGATTCAGGGACATTGCTGCTACTTTCTTGCGATGAGCCAACATCACTGGTCGATGGTGATTGGAGAAGTACACTGACTGCCGCTGAAGCACTCAAGGGCTTTGACTTAAGTTGGCGTGGTGGTGGAGGCACTGAACCCAATGGAGCGGGGTGCTGCTCCCAGCTTGGTCCCCAGCAGATCCTGCTGCTGCAGGCGTACTTTTTTGTTTGCTCCCAAAAAACGTGGCGGTTGGCACACCAGCCTCCTTGGTAACTTGCTTCTTCTGCTCCTTACTAGCAACTTTCTTGCTAGAGGAGCTACGGAGACCTTTTTTTGGGGCCATCTTCTTCAGAGCAGGTCAGACAGCAGGCCGCAGTTGCACGAATTGTAGAGTTGTCTGAGGCCAGACGTGACGTCGCGTGATGTTATGCTGCACACACACACCGCTGCAGGACTTCTTCCTGGCACTGGTGGTTCTCTTGAGTCTTGTGCACCTAAAAACAATGGAAGACAGAGGAACATCAGTTCAGTTATACACCCCAAAAAAATCGGGAAAAAAAAATCAGCACAATCCCATTCCATCCATGCCCTCCATGATGTTTAAGTTCAAGACACCCCACAGAAAGACTAGGCCCATGCAAGACTTAATATCCCCGGTGAAAAGGCCACAAGTACAGCCCCCAAAAACGAAAATCACTGAAAAATCAGCACAATCCCATTCCATCCATGCCCTCCATGATGTTTAAATTCAAGACACCCCACAGAAAGACTAGGCCCATGCAAGACTCACTACCCCTGGGCATACAGGTTGAAAAGTAGGCAAAATGGTTGCAGGCCTAACAACAATGCCTACATTAAAAATGGCCACTTGCCTCCCTGCACATGGCCAGGGCCTGTAGCAGCACTCAAAATGGCCCCCAGCCACATGGCCTGTCCCTCCCCATGAACACCCCCAAAAATCGAAAAACACTGAAAAATCAGCACAATCCCATTCCATCCATGCCTTGCCCTCCATGATGTTTAAGTTCAAGACACCCCACAAAAAGACTAGGCCCATGCTAGACTCAATACCCCTGGTGAAAAGGCCACAAGTACAGCCCCCAAAAACGAAAATCACAGAAAAATCAGCACAATCCCATTCCATCCATGCCCTCCATGATGTTTAAATTCAAGACAACCCACAGAAAGACTAGGCCCATGCAAGACTCACTACCCCTGGGCATAAAGGTTGAAAAGTAGGCAAAATGGTTGCAGGCCTAACAACGATGCCTGCATTCAAAATGGCCACTTGCCTCCCTGCACATGGCCAAGGCCTGTAGCAGCACTCAAAATGGCCCCCAGCCACATGGCCTGTCCCTCCCCATGAACACCCCCAAAAATCGAAAATCACTGAAAAATCAGCACAATCCCATTCCATCCATGCCCTCCATGATGTTTAAGTTCAAGACACCCCACAAAAAGACTAGGCCCATGCTAGACTCAATACCCCTGGTGAAAAGGCCACAAGTACAGCCCCCAAAAACAAAAATCACTGAAAAATCAGCACAATCCCATTCCATCCATGCCCTCCATGATGTTTAAGTTCAAGACACCCCACAGAAAGACTAGGCCCATGCAAGACTCACTACCCCTGGGCATAAAGGTTGAAAAGTAGGAAAAATGGTTGCAGGCCTAACAACAATGCCTACATTCAAAATGGCCACTTGCCTCCCAGCACATGGCCAGGGCCTGTAGCAGCACTCAAAATGGCCCCCAGCCACATGGCCTGTCCCCCCCCATGAACACCCCCAAAAATCGAAAAACACTGCAAAATCAGCACAATCCCATTCCATCCATGCCCCCCATGATGTTTAAGTTCAAGACACCCCACAGAAAGACTAGGCCCATGCAAGACTCAATACCCCTGGTGAAAAGGCCACAAGTACAGTCCCAAAAAACGAAAATCACTGAAAAATCAGCACAATCCCATTCCATCCATGCCCTCCATGATGTTTAAGTTCAAGACACCCCACAGAAAGACTAGGCCCATGCTAGACTCAAATACCCCTGGTGAAAAGGCCACAAGTACAGCCCCCAAAAACGAAAATCACAGAAAAATCAGCACAATCCCATTCCATCCATGCCCTCCATGATGTTTAAATTCAAGACACCCCACAGAAAGACTAGGCCCATGCAAGACTCACTACCCCTGGGCATAAAGGTTGAAAAGTAGGCAAAATGGTTGCAGGCCTAACAACAATGCCTGCATTCAAAATGGCCACTTGCCTCCCAGCACATGGCCAGGGCCTGTAGCAGCACTCAAAATGGCCCCCAGCCACATGGCCTGTCCCTCCCCATGAACACCCCCAAAAATCAAAAAACACTGAAAAATCAGCACAATCCCATTCCATCCATGCCCTCCATGATGTTTAAGTTCAAGACACCCCACAGAAAGACTAGGCCCATGCTAGACTCAAATACCCCTGGTGAAAAGGCCACAAGTACAGCCCCCAAAAACGAAAATCACTGAAAAATCAGCACAATCCCATTCCATCCATGCCCTCCATGATGTTTAAATTCAAGACACCCCACAGAAAGACTAGGCCCATGCAAGACTCACTACCCCTGGGCATAAAGGTTGAAAAGTAGGCAAAATGGCTGCAGGCCTAACAACAATGCCTGCATTCAAAATGGCCACTTGCCTCCCAGCACATGGCCAGGGCCTGTAGCAGCACTCAAAATGGCCCCCAGCCACATGGCCTGTCCCTCCCCATGAACACCCCCAAAAATCAAAAAACACTGAAAAATCAGCACAATCCCATTCCATCCATGCCCTCCATGATGTTTAAGTTCAAGACACCGCACAGAAAGACTAGGCCCATGCTAGACTCAAATACCCCTGGTGAAAAGGCCACAAGTACAGCCCCAAAAAAAGAAAATCACTGAAAAATCAGCACAATCCCAATCCATCCATGCCCTCCATGATGTTTAAGTTCAAGACACCCCACAGAAAGACTCAGTCCACCCACCACTGAGTACCCCTGGGCAAAAGGCCCAAAACAGCCCAAAAATCGAAAATTCCAAAATTGTAGTTGCAGCAACTGTAATGCCCCAAACAAACTTGTCAAAAAGGCCTCAAATCCAAATATCCAGCAGCATCCACAAAAAGTAATCCTTCCAGCTCCAGATCCAAATGAAAAGTGACCAGGAGATGGACAAAGCACTGGGAGGAGCCTGCTGGACAGGAACAGGAAGTTGAAGACTGTGGGGCACTTCCTTCCTCCCACCCCCTTCCCCACCTCCCCAAAATGGACTCCTCGCAAAAAAAGTGCAGGCAAATGTCAACCTAAGGAGTTATTCAGATAAAAATCATAATTTCAAGAAGGTTTATGCTGCTTGCTGGTGGATTTCTTGTGCAGAATTGCAAATTTTATATTTTCGCGTGTGCGAGATTGTTGATGCTCGCCGCATCTCAAAGCTCGCAATTGCGAAGTACCGCGAGACGTGATCTTGGCGTACTCGCGTTGACAAACGCTCGCTGCAAAAGTTGGCAAGCCGCGATTACGTAATCGCGCTTGCCAAATTCCCGCGGGATCACGCAGCAAGATCCAAAATGGCGCAGCACTCGCAAAATATCGAGAAAAACAACTCGGCAAACGATGATAAACGGCGCGCGCCGCAAAATTGTATCACCAAGAAAAAAAAAATCCGCTGCGTGCGAATTTGCGGATTTTGCGGGAAATTCGCAAATCTCGCGGATTGCGAATTTACCGAAAATCCGCAAAATCCGCGAGCGTAACGGATTTTCCGCCCATACTGGGGTGCTGGTGGAGCAAGTGTTTCTGTTCCTGAGACTTCAAAACAGGAGGCAACCTCTAATTCAAGCCTTTGAAGATCATCTTCAAGCAGGATACACAGCAAAGCCTTTGTCCCCCTCCTTGGCAGAAACAGCCATTGCAGCCCAACACCAGACAGCACAGGGGCAGTACTTCTGTTGAAACTCACTGTGTACTGTGAAAAATAAAGGATAAATGACAACACTGATATAAACAATTCGCTCTCAGCACACAAGTTTGCAAGGTTTATTGGGAACCCAATCAGAATGCAATCAGAATGCAAATATACGTGCGGCACGGAGACCTCAGCAAAGCTTACTGAGTGCCCAATTGCTATGACAGTGCAGAGACATTTTATAAGTACAAGCCCTACAGGATGGGCATCATAGCATATGCAACCTAGATCAGACTATGTCTTGCTGGACCAATCAATGAGAGGCAATTGTGGTGTGATACCCTTTTAAGGCTCGAAATATGTCTATACCCTGGCGTTGCTGCCCATGTGCTATCTACAAGAGCAGATTTGGGCTTTCCCCTAAAGGTGAAATCTGTGCCTCTGGTATATGCGGACTTGGCACGGACGTGACCGGCCAGGTCATGTCAACATGATTACTGAAATGTGAGGTTTTGCAATAGCTAGCTGGAAGCTGGCGTGTTTGTTCTCGGAAAGCCTTGCCCTGCTTTGCACGTTGCAGCTGACTGACACACAAAATGGAGCATGCGACCATTTTGTGAATTCCTGCTGGTGTCAATTCTTTAGTAGCTCAAAGAAGACTATAGGCCTGGAAACAAATGTATTTGATATCATTGAAATATCCGCTTCATCATCCCCAAATCTGATACTAAATCATATGTTAATCAGAAACCATCTATCCTCATCATCTCTTGTCCCTCATCCTCATTCTTATGGGTGTGGTGAGTCACCATTCCTGGATAGGCAGCGGGCACAGGAGCTGGAAATTACTGTACAACAAGCTGGGCATATTTTGATCAGGAGGCATAGTGTCAAAAAGGCTGCTACCACTATTATAATTCCCTTTAGTATCCAAGAACCCCAGTCTCTGAACCAGTTCATCATGTCTTCCCATAGGCCTCCTGTGTGTATACCGTGGGCCTCATCTCTAATGTCTTTGATCTTTCTTATTGCCTTATTTATATTCCCACTGTTATCCGGTATGAATACACAGCACTGGCCCTGGGTCAGGGAAGATACTTGAAGGATGGAACAGACTCCACCTTCTAGGGTCAGAATCATGGAGGTGAGTTCTTTTGTTATATTTCCTACGGCATCAGTGGTAGAGTCCGCTAAATCCTCAATCATCCTGGATAACTGATGTATCCTTGCTGAGGTATAGACATTGCCTACTACTGGGATCATTGCCCCAAAACCTGTTAATATGTTATCTACCCATTCGGTGTTCTCTTGGCCCTAACTAGTGTCAACTCTTTCTTTTCTGCTGGCACTAATTTTGTGCAGTGGGTCATCTGTGGGATGATGGATGCTAGGTAGCAACTTCCATACGATCCTGGGGGCAGGTAGAAGTATGCCCATGGACCATAGACAAAGAAAAGGCCCTTGTAACCTACCAGACCTGGTGACGGCTCGTCACGACTCCTAACTCGAGTTAGTCTGGTGGTGTGGTTACAACTACTGGTCCCCATGTATATCTGGGGACCTGTCTTGGTGGGTAGTATGCCTTTTATCCTGTTTATCCTGTCTTCACAGTCAAACAAACCCTGCTCTCCTTGAGCAACTTCTTCGAAGGTGCATCCAAATGAAATGCATTGTTTCCAGTTGTCTCTGGACAGCAGTTCTGAAAAACTGCATGTTCTGGCAGCTCCTTTTGGCAAAACCGGTATTCTTTTTTGTGTTATCTTTTCATCCCTGAAGATACAGGAAGGGGCTGAAACTACCCCTACTACGAACCTTGGCACTTTCATGCTGCCTGTCTGCCTTGCACCTATATCATCCCAGCCTGCTCGGCCTCTCCAATCCTCATTCCTAGAAGCCCTGTCAAATCCTTTTACCATCTCTAGATCTCCCTTAGTTGGCTGTGTATTCATGCAAGGGACTTTCTTAGGTCTGAGAAGAGGGGCTGTTGGCTTCCTGCTATAGCTATAGCCAGTGCTACCACTGGAATCAGCAGCCAGTACTTCAGATTAAGTCACACCTGTTGATACCGACACAGACATGCTGTGTTGACCTAGTAACATGTCACGCATCAGAACACAGCCTACATATTTGGATACCGGCAGCACATTGTACTTCAAACTATGTGTGGCATCTGTGGTCAGGTGTGTGCAGGTGTGTGCAAACATAGCAGTCTGATATATTCAAAATTGTCACATATAGTTTCAGCATTTCTATATATTGGTTTTCTTTGTATGTATCCCACAACCTTCCTTAGTCCCCTTTATTCACATCCACCCCCATTTCAGTAATATTCATGGTCATATTCTGTTCATAGTCTTTTGGGGATTTTGTTGGCTCAGCTCCATCACTCCCATCCCCCACTCTTCCATTAAAATGCGGTATTTCAAGTTCTGCAGAATATACTATTATCATCGTTGTTACTAGTATTGCTGGTGCCGGTAACAATATTGCAAGGACCACTGCTTTCCAGTTACATGTGTGTCTTTCAGTGGACTGCATGACTCTGAACAAGCCTGACCCTTCCCTATGCTATGCAATCTTCTTGTGAATAGACCCTAAGTTTATTCTTGGTCCACTCGGGCTTGTGAATAGGCCCTAATTTTATTCTTCTTCCTCTTGGCACTGTGCTAACTGACCCTTAGAGCCAAGTATTTAACCACTGTTTTTCTCTTCTATTTAATGTCTCGAATAAGTCTAGGACCAGTGACCTCTGTTGCAAAAACGGCACGATGGAGAATGTTCAAGGTTTTGAATAATGCTAGGACCAGTACTTTCTATCGCAAAAATGGCACCACTGAGAATGTCAAAACGCAGATCTGTTAATTCTTGCTCTGGACTTGCTCTGGGCCCGTGGGAAAGGCAATCACTAAAAATTAATCTTATTAGCTCACTGAGCAATAGTGGCCTTGGGATAAGTAATGTTAATGTTGCACGTTTGTCTCTCCCTGGGCACAAAATGGTTAATTGTATCCTAAACTGTTGTCCGCAGGCTTGTATTGACACAGATCAAAGTCTATCAGTCCTGAGCCCTTGCATTTAGGCAGCAGTCCATTAATAATTAATCGATGTCTACAGCCTTCTGTTTGTTGGAGCGAAGGTGATATTCTCGGCCAGGCACTGCTGTTGATATCAGCGTTGGCGGGATCCGTCCTTCGTCCTCGGGGGTCGCTTTTTTTGTGTGTGTTGCGTGAATCCACGAAGTTACACCATCACATTTCACTGCTGTAGCCATTGTGAGAATGACCTGCATGGGCCCCCTCCATCTGGGCTGCAAGCAATTCCTCCGTGTGTGGGATTTCACCCAAATCCAATCCCCTGGTAGTAGATCGTGGGCTGGTGGAGTTGCGGCCTCTGGAAGGGACTTCAGCACCTGACAATGGAGGTAACGTAAAATGGCCATTAATTTCTTACAGTAACAGTGAGGTAGTGTGGCTCACTGGTTAGAGGCGGCAGACCCGAGAGCAGAGGACGGCCCGGGACCAGGGTTCGATTCCCGGCGCAGCAGGTTTCTGGACCAGGGTCAGCGGACTCGATAATTCTCTCGCCTCGGTGCCCACTCTGATCAGCGATCACACTCGGCAACTCTGGGCATTAGCTTGCCTCATCCTCACTAACGGCCCCACCAGACCGCCAGGGATGCCTGGTCTCACCCTGGAGATACCCATTAAGGGACCATCTCTCAGGGAAGCCAGGAAGGTTTTCGCAGCGGTCGCAGCGCCTTGGGACCCTCCGGGTAAGTAGTTCGCTATATAAATGCCTATACATTTACATTTACATTTACAATAATAGGTCGTCAGTTACTGACAGTGGGGCTGTGGACATGTGTCCTGGAATGTGCATGGGTCTGCCAAATACAATGTCATGTGGGCTCAGCTTCGTTACTCTGTCTGGTGTACATCTCATTGCTAGTAATGCTAAGGGCAGCGCATCTGCCCAGGAGAGGTCTGTTGACGCACAAATTTTAGCTATCTTGTTTTTCAACACCCCATTTTTCCTCTCAACAGCGCCTGCTGCTGGTGGATGATAAGCACAATGCAATTTCTGTGTTATTGCAAGCCCCTTACATAGTCCCTTTATGACATTGGAAATAAATGCAGGCCCATTGTCGGACGCAAGGAGGGAGGGTACCCCAAACCTTGGCAGTAGTTCCTTCAGTAGGCACTTGGCCACGCTCTGTGCATCACAATGTTTGGCGGGGTAGGCCTCTGTCCATTTGCTAAACATACAGACAATGACCAAAACATAACGATCTGTTTGAGTGGGGGGCAAGTCTATAAAATCAAGCTGAAGGCTTTCAAATGACCCGTGAGGAGGTGGGAAGTGGCCAGGCGCAGTTGGTGTACCTTTTCCGGTGTTGTATTGGGCACAGACAGAACATTGCTTGCAAAGCCTTTCTGCTGTCTGGCGAAATTTTGAGTTATACCAACACTGGGAAAACAATCTGATCAAACCATCATGTCCCATGTGAGGGCCCATGGAACAGTCTGCTCATTGAAGGGAGCATGGTGGAAGGCAAGCATATCCTCCCATTCCTTTTCCTGGTTGGCCGCACTCATCTGAATATGTATTGGGTCAAAATGTAATGAACCACTATCCTCTGTGGTTTCTGTTGTGCTGCCTACTTATTGTACCATTGTTCGCTGGCAGCCTTTAAGTGCTATTCTCTTCGCTTCTTGGTCAATGAAAGCATTGTCTCTGGAAATGGGGTCTTTTGATGAGGTGTGGGCAGCACATTTTATGATAGCCACTTTGAAAGGTAGTAGCAGAGCTTGGAGAAGGTCACAAATCAATTGTGCATGCTGTATCTGCTGGCCTGCTGATGTAAGGAACCCCCTCATTGCCCATAACTGGCCAAAGTCATGGACCACCCCAAAGGCATACTGGCTGTCCGTGTATATATTCACCTTCTTCCCTTCAGCCCACGCACATGCCCTCGTAAGTGCCATGGGTTTGGCTGCCTGTGCACTCTTTGCTGCTGTCAGCCTTCCCCCTTCCAATAATCTAGTAGCTGTGCCCACCGCATAAGATGCTTGTAATACTCCTGTGTCATCCCTTAGGCATGACCCATCTACAAATAAATCTCCTTGAGCATCTGGGAGTGGTGTATCTTTAAGGTCTGGGCATATCTTAGTATGCCTATCTATGGCCAAGGCACAATCATGAAAGGAATCATCTGAATCAAAATCCTCCAGCTCATGTTCAGTTGGTAGCAAGCATGCGGGGTTCAGAGTGGTACATCTCTTGATGATAATGTGTGGTGTTGAGAGTACTAACTCATACCTGGTGAGGCGTGCATTGGTGAGGTGCTGTGTCTTAGTGAATGTGAGAAGTGTGTCCACTTCATGTGGCACGTGTAGGACTAGTGTGTGTCCTAACACTAAGTTGTCTGACGGTTCCACGGCAAGTGCTGCAGCTGCCACTGCTTTCAGACAAGGTGGGAGCCCTGAGGCCACTGGGTCAAGCGTGGCAGAGTAATAGGCCGCTGGGCGGTAGAAGGCTCCATGTTTCTGAGCCAAGACCCCCTTTGAGCACCCTCCCTTCTCGTGGCAAAACATGTGAAAATCTTTGCTATAGTCCGGTGTGTCTAGTGCTGGTGCTTCCCTCAATCCTCTTTTCAGCTCATTGAAGGCTGTCTCACATTCTTGTGGCCAGGGTACAGTGTCATGTATGTCTTTGTGTGTGAGTGCCTGTAAGGGTTTTGCAATGAGAGAGAAATTCGGTATCCAGTGACGACAGTACCCTGCAACCCCTAAGAATGCCCTAACCTCCTTCTGAGTGCGGGGTCTGGGGAAATGGGTGATTGTCGAAATTCTGTCTGGCAGCAGTTTTCTTGTTCCTTCTGTTCCTTCTGTTAACTCATGGCCTAGGTACTTCACAGAGGTGAGGCAAAACTGTAATTTATTTGGGGAGACTTTGTATCCCTTTAGTGCTAAGTGGCACAGGACAGCGATGGTGTCCTTTACGCAAGCTTCCCTCGAAGGTGAGGCAATAGTAAATCGTCAATATACTGGATAAGCGTGGATCACTCCTTTAGTTCCAGGGAGTCTAAATCTGTTTTTAAGGCATGTGTGAAGATGGAAGGTGACTCTATATAGCCCTGCACGAGTGTTGTCCAACAAAATCTCTTCTGTCTAAAGCTAAAGGAGAAAAAATGTTGGCTGTCCGGGTGCAAGGGGATGGTAAAGAAGGCGGAGCTAAGATCCATCACTGTGAAGGTGGTGGCTGTCACTGGTATGTTAGATAATATTGTTGCTGGGTTCGGGACCACTGGGAAAGAGGGCAGCACTATTTTGTTCAATTCTCTCAGTCTTGTGTGAATCTATATACAGGGGCCCGTTCGGGCCCTTGGTGGCCTTCTTTACCAGGAGTATCGGTGTGTTATATTGTCTGAATTGAATTTCTCTTAAAATTCCTTGCTTCAGGAGGTCCTGTATTACTGGTGCGATGCTTTCCTCCCTCTCTTTGGAGATTTTGTATTGTGGCACTCTTGGGAGAATTGCCCCTGGCTTTAGTTTTATCTGTACCGGTGGGTAGTTCAATACCCACCCTACGTCATTGGCACTTGTTGACCAGACTTCAGGCGGCACACAATGGTGTAGTTCTGGTGGTATTGTGGGGTCTATGCATGTCATGAAGGCTTGTACCATTAGACCATTTGCCTTGCTTTCTAGAAAGACCCCTGTTGGTGAGCAGTGTATGGTGCATTGCAATTTGCATAACAAATCTCTCCCCAGCAAATTCACCGGGCAAAATCTGCTAAGAATAAACTGGTGGTGCACTGTTATTGTGCCTACTACAAACTGTAATGGCTCAGTAAGGTATTCTGTAATAGGTTGGCCAGTCATGCCTACTGCGGTTATCGTAGTCCTAGAAAGTGGAGCCTCTGGCGTTGTTAGTGCCTTCAGCATTGATCTTTGAGCCCCTGTGTCAATTAGAAATGGAACAAACCTACCCAATATTTCTCCCTCTAAATAGGGTCCGGATTGATCTACTGCTATTGCGGGTGCTATCACACAGTTTCCTATTTTCAGGCATCCCTAGAATGATGTTGGGGCCGGTGGTAGAGGCCAGTCATTGGTTACTAGTGTCCAGCCCTCCCCCCTCTCCATTGCTGCTGGGACCCATTTTTCTGTTGCGGATTGTCTCGGTACCCTGCGTGCCAAGTGTAGTTGGTGTGCTGGTGTCTGCCCTCTTGCCCGCTGTTCTGTTTGTACCTGCTGTCCTCATTTCTTTTCTTTAATATTGGGCAATCTGCTTTCCAATGGTTGGGGTCCTTACAATAGAAGCATGCTGTTCATTGTGGTGGCAGGGAGGCTGATCTGCGGGGTAAGGAAGGTGTCCTACCCGTCTGTTGTTTTCCTGCGCCTCGTGCCCCTCCACTGCTCCTTTCCCTTCCTCTACTATTGCTGTAAAACCGTTCTTGTGCCACCATTAGCCTCACTTTTTCTTTCTTTAATTTTACTGTCTCCATCGCCTGCGCACTAGACTGGAAATCTGAGCAGTATTTGGCCGCTAACAGCACTTTTTCCACAGGTTCCTGCTGCCACCGGAAAAAAGAAGTTTACAAGTGTGTTCTGATAGGTGGTGTGAGACCTTGTACAAATGTAGTTACCAGGGCGGGCATTGCATCCCCCATGGGGTTTTTCAATCCACTGTTCTGCCTATACACTTGCAGATGACTCAGAAAAGGGGGTGGTGATGAACAGAGTGTCTGAATTAAGCAGACCACTCTTACCCAGTCCAAAGATCAGGGCTTGATCCATCACCGTTATTTATCTCACTGCACCATCCCAGCTCAGAACCTGGCTATATGCAAATCAGTCTGTCCCTGGCCCAGTGCATCATGGGAACAGGGCAGACTAAACTACCAAGCCAATTCTTCACCAGAAAGGAGACAAGCTACCGGGGACCGGTTTCTGGCATTTCAGCCTTCTTCGGCCCGGCTTGCTTGAATCCTGATGGTGCAGTGAGAAAGGGACTCATGTCTGAGTATACCCTGCCACACCTATAGTGGCCAAAAACGATTCAGAAAAGGGGGTGGTGATGAACAGAGTGTCTGAATTAAGCAGACCACTCTTACCCAGTCCAAAGATCAGGGCTTGATCCATCACCGTTATTTATTTCACTGCACCATCCCAGCTCAGAACCTGGCTATATGCAAATCAGTCTGTCCCTGGCCCAGTGCATCATGGGAACAGGGCAGACTAAACTACCAAGCCAATTCTTCACCAGAAAGGAGACAAGCTACCGGGGACCGGTTTCTGGCATTTCAGCCTTCTTCGGCCCGGCTTGCTTGAATCCTGATGGTGCAGTGAGAAAGGGACTCATGTCTGAGTATACCCTGCCACACCTATAGTGGCCAAAAACGATTCAGAAAAGGGGGTGGTGATGAACAGAGTGTCTGAATTAAGCAGACCACTCTTACCCAGTCCAAAGATCAGGGCTTGATCCATCACCGTTATTTATCTCACTGCACCATCCCAGCTCAGTACCTGGCTATATGCAAATCAGTCTGTCCCTGGCCCAGTGCATCATGGGAACAGGGCAGACTAAACTACCAAGCCAATTCTTCACCAGAAAGGAGACAAGCTACCGGGGACCGGTTTCTGGCATTTCAGCCTTCTTCGGCCCGGCTTGCTTGAATCCTGATGGTGCAGTGAGAAAGGGACTCATGTCTGAGTATACCCTGCCACTCCTATAGTGGCCAAAAACGATTCAGAAAAGGGGGTGGTGATGAACAGAGTGTCTGAATTAAGCAGACCACTCTTACCCAGTCCAAAGATCAGGGCTTGATCCATCACCGTTATTTATCTCACTGCACCATCCCAGCTCAGAACCTGGCTATATGCAAATCAGTCTGTCCCTGGCCCAGTGCATCATGGGAACAGGGCAGACTAAACTACCAAGCCAATTCTTCACCAGAAAGGAGACAAGCTACCGGAGACCGGTGTCTGGCATTTCAGCCTTCTTCGGCCCGGCTTGCTTGAATCCTGATGGTGCAGTGAGAAAGGGACTCATGTCTGAGTATACCCTGCCACACCTATAGTGGCCAAAAACGATTCAGAAAAGGGGGTGGTGATGAACAGAGTGTCTGAATTAAGCAGACCACTCTTACCCAGTCCAAAGATCAGGGCTTGATCCATCACCGTTATTTATCTCACTGCACCATCCCAGCTCAGAACCTGGCTATATGCAAATCAGTCTGTCCCTGGCCCAGTGCATCATGGGAACAGGGCAGACTAAACTACCAAGCCAATTCTTCACCAGAAAGGAGACACTTGCAGGAGGCGGTCAAAGTATGTGTTAACACTTTCATCCTTCTCTTTAGTACTCGTAATTTTGCTCCAATCAACCCTATCTTCAGGTACCTTCTCCTTCTCCTTTAAGTGTTCTACCACCTTCTTGTATATCTCATCTACTTCTGGACCTGGCATCCCTTCCTTGCCCCTCTTTGGCTCCACATCTGGCCAGCCGACCTTCCCTTTACAATCTTCCCAAAGGTCCTTTGGGATAATGATATTGAACAACGTGTCAAGGTCTCTCCATAGTAACCCTCCTAACGCTGCCATTCTATTAAGCTCTTCATACTATTTTCGTGGTTCATCTCTTAGTCTGTTGTGGTGGAGGAGTCTGTTGTTTTGGCTGTGGTGATGGAGTGGGCAAGAGAGTGGGCTACGTCAATTACTGCACATGTGTGTATTAGCTGCTTCCATTGTTGTAATTCGTCTATAGCATAGCTAAGCGTATCCTGCAACTTAGACTCCTCCCATGTTATTAAATCTGAGTCTGTGAATCCAAACTTCCCTACTTCCCAATCATATTGTGCTGGTAGTTGGGCACGACTACCTGTGGTTGTCTGGGTATCGGCTTGTTTAGCATATGCCAAATGGGCCTGGGGTCCTTTGTTCATTAACTCTGTTCGTGCTAGGGACAGTGTTTTCTCTAAGTACCTCCTACTCTGTGATTGTATAAAAGAGTCCATTGTTAGTGAGCTCTCTACGAGCCGCTGTAGTAGTGCTTGACAATTTAAAGAATCACTTTTTAGCATCAATTTTGGTGAGTTTGGATTGGACGCAGAAGCTCCTCCCACCATTCCCCCCAAGCTGCCTCGTCTTTTGCTCTCTGGAGTCGACTCTGTTTCTGCCAAACATTGCTCTAAGATCGAAATGTCGTTTTCTGTGTGGTGGACGTACGTAAATGCACCCCATATTAGCGAATGCCATTGTGACTGTCTAAATTAATCATCCTGTGATTGATCCTCAAATAATTGCTGCCACAGTCTGTCTATTAATTTAGGTATTTTAACCTGTTTCTTAACACATTCTTTGAGAATGCTAAGTTTCTTATCGTTGTAGTCTGAAGCGGCTTGGACCGCTGTCTCTCCCATTAGTTTCAGAGTACCCAGGGTTTGGACAGCGTCCAATTCCGGTCTCGCAACCTTATCTTTCAATGCTCTGTGTCCAAAGGTTATGGCTACCTCTCGTTCCCCAGGAGTTAGCTCAGTGTGTTCTGGCTCAGATGCATGCAGCGGTGAATCACCACCCAGGCATCCCAAGAGAATATCTTCTAGGAGTTGGTCCTCCACCCCTGCCCCACCTTCTACCTTCTTTTCTTCTTTAACTTGAACACATGGGAATGCGCCTACTACGTCTAGCTGATGTTTTCACCATCTGTCCTCCAGTTTTGCCTGTAATACTTTCTTTTTAATTTCCATAATTTCACTGTGGGCCCTAGATTTGACTGCGCTGGTTGAACGCATCTCACTTAACACACAGTCCCAACTATAGTAAGCCTCCCATTCCAGACTTCTAACCTTCTTTCCCTTTAAATTAAATATCTGGCGCAAATATGATAGTTTTGCCATGTGATATGTGCCATTACATGGGAACTGTAGATCCGAGTTTTTAGATGTGAGATCGTGCCACTTGTGTGTGTACATAATTGAGCTTAAGCCTCTTTTTATACCCACTATTTATGCAGGTGAGTTCTTGAGTTGGGCTGGCTAAGCTGTATCTAAATTCTTTTTACTATTGCTGTTTCCCATGATTGAGCTGTGAGAAGCAGCTAGTCCTAAACGCCTTACAAAAAACTGTTCAAGTATACCAGACAGATGGGTTGCAGGGTGGACTTCAACACAGTAACATGTGATACAATAGGTTGACAGAAATACTTCATATATATTTTCGCCACACAATATTTCCAAGAGGGCAACAAGAAAGCCATACATCAATCACCCCAACAGGTCATGTAGTGCCAATTCACCAAAGCTGTTTCACAAGGAAGAAAGAAGCCAGATCCCAGTTGTTTTGTTGAGCCTTGATGTTCTGTGAAAATAAGTAAGATAGGAAAGAGACGCAGTCTGTGGTTGTGCCACAGGGTCCCAACCCCCAAATAGTAGAGCAAGAGTGATGAATTGCTTCGTGCAGTTCAAACAATCACAAAAAAACATCTAGGACAAATTCTGGGGATCCTACGCGGCAGCGCTGTAGAAAAAACCCTCTGTGCAGAGAATGTGTGTGGGTCTGCTGTACTTAACCCCAAAGGAGTGAGGGGAATAACAGAAATTCTTTTAAGTTTTGAAAGGAGGTGCCCATTAATCGGTCTTTCCAGCCAGTCCCTTTCCGAGGCCAGGGAGTATTATGGACGGGAGTATTTATTTGGCAACGTTGGTAAATGGGTGTGTGAGGTGAAGGTCTTTTATCAGATCTCCGTCAAGTAACGTTCTAATACCCAGATTAAATGAATAAGCTGGCAAAGGAAACCTAGAGCCTAGCTCCAAGCGAAAACACTCCCTATGCCTAGCAGTATTTGGCCACTAAATAAGCCAAGCACATCACAAGGACACAATAAAAGAATGTAATGAAACCTATAATTATTGAGAAAAGAAACACTGGTATACCAAGCATCACACTCCCCTCTTCGTGCCGAGGAGAATCCCGAGGCACAAACCTAGAACCACTCTGGCGCCTAGATGGACATCTAAAGGGGGAGGGTGGAGGCAGAACCCAGGCAGGGCGACGGGTGTCAGCCAAAGAGCCAGGAGCGCCCGGGGTGTTCCTCATAAATGCCAAATATTAGGCCAGCGGCGCGTGGGCGATAGTGCTGGACCCAGATCAGAGCTCATGAGAACAAACAAAAGTATAATCGACAAATGCACAGTAGACAAATAAACCTGGCCGCTAATCCGGCCACCCGTATCGCGATACTTAACAGGCATACACACTATGTGCCAATCTGGGGAGCAATTTTGCCACGTCCTAAAACAGCGTGCTACCTGCTACCACCCACAGGGGAGCAAAAACTGCCACAGCTCAACAACGAGGGGCCAACTGCTACAAACCAATGCCGGAGGATGAAAATCCCCCCCCCCCCAAGTGTACTCACTGGGCTCCGTCCAGTCTGTTAGAGCATACCGACGTCCACTTCAACCAATGGGAATGGTCTAGCGAGGGTATCCCGCAGTCCCAGCGGCCGGTGACTCTCTGCGGCGGGGGAGGGATGCAGAACTTTGCCCTCAATGGCAGGCCAAGGGCCTTCCAATACCGAAATCACCAAAGAGTTACTGCCGGCCAGGAATCCTGCAGAAACTTGCCGTCACCAGCCAGGGAACGCAGGAGACCAAGGCCACACCCTATAGGACAAAAAAAATGTACGTGAGAAAAGGCAGCGAACTTCAGGTAGCAATGACAGAGGCGAACACACGCCCGTGGCACGGAAACGAAGAAAGGTCAATAGCGCAGAGAGCGAGAGAGAGAGGGCTAGACAGGAGTTACCTCCTGGGCAGCGTGATGGCAGAAACAAAAATAAATCATCAGAGCCAATAACAGTAGAATGAAGAAAGCGATCAGAAAAGGGATCACAAAAGACATGGAGTCTGGACAGGCAGTGTAAATATCCTCAGGACACAAGCATATTGGTCCAGACATAGAGAGCCAAGAACAAGAAGAGGCAGAAGAGGCAGAAACAACACAAGCGTGCTGAGAGTGAAAAGAGCAGGAGCTCTCCAAAGACAACAGAGAGGCAACACACAGACCATCCTCCTGGTCCGACCACTCCAGCAACCAGAGAGCTCGGGGAGAGATAAACAAACGGAAAGTTATCACCTCAAATCCACGCCCTCAGAAGGGTGCCAAAGGGTCCGATCACCAGTGTCCGTTCCGTCAATGGAGCCAGTCAGTTGTAATGGGTCCGCATTCTTCCACCAAATGTTGAAGCTCACTGTGTAACTGTGAAAAATAAAAGATAAATGACAACACTGAAATAAACAATTCGCTCTCAGCACACAAGTTTGCAAGGTTTATTGGGAACTCAATCAGAATGCAATCAGAATGCAAATATACGTGCGGCACGGAGACCTCAGCAAAGCTTACTGAGTGCCCAATTGGTATGACAGTGCAGAGACATTTTATAGGTACAAGCCCTACAGGATGGGCATCATAGCATACGTAACCTAGATCAGACTATGTACTGCTGGACCAATCAATGAAGGGCAATTGTGGTGTGATACCCTTTTAAGGCTCAAAATATGTCTATACCCTGACAATGCTATCTACAAGAGCAGATTTGGGCTTTCCCCTAAAGGTAAAATCTGTGCCTCTGGTATACATGGACTTGGGACAGACGTGACCGGCCAGGTCATGTCGACATGATTACTGAAATATGAGGTTTTGCAATAGCTAGCTGGAAGCTGGCGTGTTTGTTCTCGGGAAGCCTTGCGTTGCTTTGCACGTTGCAGCTGACTGACACATAAAATGGAGCGTCTGACCATTTTGTGAATTTCTGCTGGTGTCAATTCTTTAGTAGCTCAAAGAAGACTATAGGCCTGGAAACAAATGTATTTGGTATGATAGAAACATCACTTCTACTTCAGTTTTCCCAGCTCTTCTCCTTGGCAGAGGGTCCTCTTAAGTCCAGAAGTAATCTTGAGTTCTGGGCCACAATATTTATACAGCATTTCACTCTGTTATATTGAGGCAGAGAGGTTCTGTGCTCAGTCAAAAGGAGAGGTTGTGGCCTTACGGCTAGAGCTGCCGACTTTGGCGCTAAGGAACCAGGTTCGAACCTCGGTTTCCTGTGATTATGGGCAAATCACTTAATCTCCCCATGCCTACCAAGAAATGAATGTGTCCTTGTATAGCGTAACTGGTGCTCATGTAAAGTGCTCCAATACCTTTGGGTCTAGTTCGTGTTATATAAATCTTCACAAAAACAACCCCAGTTCTGTCCTCTCTGGTCCAGTTTCCCAGAAGGATATAGCCCTGACTCATCAAGGAAAGGCATGACACATCCCAACCCCCCAGTGGCTGTCTACAGTGAATGCACATCCCCACCCCTGTCACTCCAAAGCCAGACAGTCAATCCACAAACCAGCAGAGGCGCACAGGATGGCTAAGCAAGAACTTTCTAACTTTATATTCTGTGTCAGCCATTCTAAACTCTAATTCTCTATCTTGTCCCAATGGGAAGTTATACTTCTGAGATATTATAACCAGACTCCGATTCTATCCTATGGGACAGATAGCCTTTCAATAGTGAGAAACGAAATATACTGTACTTAACTATCAGGACATGCCACACACATGAGTACGTCTTACCTTTCACATACACTGCACCCTGCCTACAGGGGACCTTGGGCCTACCTTAGGGTTGACACACATGTAATAAAAGGTAAGGTTAGGGCCTGGCAAGTGGGTGCACTTGCCAGGTTGTCATGGCAGTAGAGACTGCGCGCAGACACGGACGTGGCAGGTCTAAATCCCCTTTAAAAGGCTGCTTGTGTGGGTGGCACAATCAGTGCTGCAGACCCACTAGCAGCATTTGACTTACAGGCCCCGGGCACACGCAGTGCACTGTACTAGGGACTGATTTGCATATGGCAGGGTCTAAACTAGGGTGGCATGGTGAGCAAAAGAACAATTGATGTAAGCCATATCTCTGTACTGGGGGAGAATGTTTGATTTGCTCTGCATTCCATCCATCATCTGTGTGTCTTTTGCTTTCTTGCCCTAAGTGTGCTGGGAATGCACAAACTTGGGTCCCGGGCTCACTGTGCCACTGAATTCATGGTGGCCTGGCTGATGAAGGGGATGCCCCGTAACTAGTCCCAGCATGCTTATTTCCGGTCCAGAGAGGACCTGGCCTGGCAGTTCAGGCTGGACTGTTGCCACGAGGAACAGTGCCAAGACTGAATTGCATATGTCTGGGTCTAAACTGTGGTGGCATGGTGAGCAAAGAGCAATGGATTTAACCCAGATATCTTGATTGGGGGTGAGTGTTTGATTTGCTCTGCCTTTCTTCCATCATCTGTGTGTCTTTTGCATGCCCACTAGCAGCATTTGACCTACAGGCCCTGGGCACACACAGTGCACTGTAATAGGGACTTAGTAGTAAGTCAAACAAGACAATCATGGAAACACCAATCCATATTCACAATTTACAGAGGGAGCACTTGCACTTTGACACTGATCGGCAGTGGCAAAGTCTGCAAAGCATCTAGACCAGCAAAAACTAAATTCAGTACACAGCAAAAAAATACAGGATGCAAAGGCAAAAATATAGAGGAAAACCACACAAGGATGCCAGGTCTCACAATTATGTTTTTGCCCTCAAAGACTTTGAGGTCTTGGACATTCATGATTGGAATGTTTTCTCAAAGACCTTCAAAGCAAATCAGGTTCCTGTCCTTCAAACAAAGGTAATATGTTCCATTTTTAAAGTGGCCAGGCTTCTCAGTTTGTAGCTCCAAGATGAGCACAAAGTTTCTCCCTAGAAGTACGGGTGATTGCTACTAAAACAATTTAGTTCAGTAGAGTGAAAACACAAAAGGATGAGTATCCGAACGTGTATGAATTAAAAAAGAAAGCAATGTACTCACTTTAGTATCTGTTCTAATAAAGGATCCCCATGTTTTGACAAAGCCAGATTGTAGCTATGAAGAACTATATATGAAGGACTAAATGCAGGCCTTCGGCAGAAATCCCAAACGTTTCTGAGTGGTACGGCGTCACAAAAAGTCAAAATGCCAATTCTAATTCTGCAACCTAATGAGTTCTGTGAAAGTGCCAAAATGACCAACAAATCATCATTCTGTAAGCCATGTGGTAAGGGTTGTTTCAGATTCCTGCACGCAAACTGTACCATGATTGCATAAAAGTGTTTTCTTCCCACATTACGGCACAAGTTTGTTTTTTCCACACTATCATCTTTGATAGAGCCACCACATGTTGCTGGCTGAGACTAGGGGTCTGACCTGTCCTAGTAAAATAGACCCTTCATTGTGGTGCAGTTGGCCCAATACACCCATGTTCCCTATTGCCACCACACATGATACAGTAAGGGGCGAGAAAGCTAACAGAAAACAAGTGTAGGAGTGGAAAGACCCATATTCTAAAAATACATAACTTCTTCAGAAAAATTACAAGCAAATAAAAAGAGGGGCAAAGGCCACAAGAGGGTCAAAGCACGATGACTGATTCAATTAAAAACTTTCCCTACAAATAGTTGTTTGTTTCTTCCCTCTTATGTGTTTTGCCCCTCCTTCTGAACTATTAACAAGATTCGAACTCTTGGCTCTTTAACTGCTTGTTTTTATTTATATCTTGAGTCTCTGAGTCAGAAAAAGCATATATATATATATATATATATATATATATGACGCTCAAAGATCCTTTCACTCAAAGCAACAACAGCACTCCGGGGGTGATGAGATTAGCAGCGGTCTTTTTTATTTATTTATTTATTTTTATTTTTTATTTTTTTATTAAATGAAAAGTAAACAACAAACGCGTTTCGGCGTCAGCCTTCGTCAGTGTCAATGACACTAGGCACATGATTCGATTTTAAAGCTCCTTCATGGTGACAGACATAGGTGAAGGACTAACCCTAGGTCTAATATAGGCACCATCTTGTAGTGGATAAGATGTGCACATTTAACACATACAATTACCCTTCAAGTAACGAAATCAAACCGTGTATCGGTTAGAAAAACAAGTGGTAAATGCAAAAATGGTAATAATTATACAAATTATATAATGTGACAACATCTGGCCGTGGATCGGCATAGGTCCTTTCATTGATAGTCTGTTCTTATAAGAATGAAGCTTAAATCAGCATGGTAATCGAAAGAGCAAAAACACTAATAGATATATACATATATACACACACAAAAATGCACAGAGAGATGTATATACACTCTAAATGGCTAACCTAACTCATAATCTTTGCTTCATGTTATTTTAAGAGTCTAGGAAAAATTAGACGATAGCCATAATACGTCTTATCTGTGTCAGGCGGGGTTAAACAAATACCCCTACATTCTTATCTTCCCTATGAACTATAGAAGAGAAGAACAATAGTACTCCAATGTGTTTTGCCCCTCCTTCTGAACTATTAACAAGATTATTTTGTGATTGAATTACAAGTTCTTTGATCGTTTCACTCACTCAGCCCATTTAAATTGTTTTAGACTTTCCATTTCTGATCAGTTAAGAATTGGTTTCTATCATGCGGATAATGCTACCCAAACAGATGCTAGTGAAATACTGAAATTAAAGGAACTAGCCAATGTGACACAAACATTGACTAAGGTAAGTTCTTTTTATGCATTACTTTACTAATTTCTGCCTGTGTTAAACATCATATTACAAAAAAAAACTACTAAAAGTATTCAAGGTGTATTTAGATATTCGGGACAGCTAATTTAAACTTAATTAAAACTGTTGTGAAATTTCTGTCTTGCAAATTTTTGTTTGCAAATCATGAGGGATCTAATTCCAACATTTCATAGGAGTCCCTAGCTAACACTATTAAATCCATCAATCTGGATATTTTTCCTTCTTCTTCTTCTTACTTGCTTTTGAAGATACCTGCTGGCAGTAGATCTTGAGTTGAAATGGCAGGCCTCCTTTCCTGCGTTATTGCTTGAAATACAATTTATTTATTTATTTGTGAATTAGGTCCTCAAATAATAGTGCTACTAACCCTTCCTTCATCCCTGTGCTGTTCTTCAGCAATTTTATATAAATTTCTCCTCTGAACTCAAGCTCAATGATCTAGTAATAAGTAGAGTAGACATGGACAGCAGAGTTTATGCGGTGCAGGCACTGCCTTTGACCCTCCATTGCGGTGCCCGCTATACATGAGAAAACTCATAATCTGACTAGCTGTGCTCACACAGCTTTGGCGGTGTGGGAGCAGGGAAGCGGCAGGGTGGCTCAGCTCCCACAACCCCAAAGTCGTAATCGGGCCCCAAGTCAATGATTGCAGTAAGGCAGTAGATCCTCACTGGAGCTATAATTTACTGCCACTGAATGTCTTTGCTGTAAAGGTTAGGCAGCCCACATTGCTACTGAAATACTCTTTTGTAAAGGTGATAACTATTCTCCAGAGTTTTCACGTATCCACTAAGATAGCAACTTCTCTTCCCATTAACACACTTTCACATGCTAGGTACTGCATTGAAATGGGTTGAAGATCTTGAGTAATCTAGGGGTTTGGCACAATCTGTGAGTCTCTACTACTATCAGTTGGGTCGATGGAATGCCTACAGAGAATCACAATCTCTAGCCATCTTGTTAGGCAACTAATCTGCTACAGAAAAAAAAGTGAAAAAAAACTCGGGAAGGTGAGAGCGGATAGCAATTATATAAACTGTATAGAAGTGACAGCAGGTGACCGCTGCATGAGGATGTTGAAGATAGAAAATCCCCAGTAAGTGCTAGAGAGCATGGAAAAACAGGTCTGTTGTGAGCAACATAACAATATTTTGATCAACTGTGCATGCAAATGTTAACAATTTATGGAAAGGAAAGACGGAAGAAAGGAATGACTGGTTGAGGGGTGATGCAAATAACTGTGTTAATGAAATACTTTAAGCCCATAATGTGCTGAGATAGGCCATGTTAAATGTTCTCATCACTAAACAGCAGGCCTTCATCTACAAAAATGGTAAAACTTTAGAGGTAAAAGTAAAACTATAGTAGCAAAACCTATAATCATAATTCCCAAGTCTGGGAAGAAAAGTCATAGGCTGCGAGAGGGTCCTAAGCTACATCTGTCCTCTGACCAACACAGATTTTTTTTTATTTTTTTTTATTTTATTGAACACAGCAATAGGAAGTCATTGGTACAAAAAAAAACAGACATCTTTCGCATCAAATTTGAACAATTAGACAGTTTTTAGACAATTAACGAGAGACAAAAGAAGGAGTAGAAGGAGAAGATTAAAAAGGAGGAAAAAACACAGCCGGTTCCATTATAAAAACTTTCGACAACCTTTGTGCAAAAACCGCAATTTTAAGTAAACAATACCACTGCAAAATGCAAAACTGAAATAAAGTGCCTAATCCAATAAAGTGCAATTTTAAAGTGCTAGTGCGAAATAGTTGAAAAACAGCTAGTACAAATCTGCAATAATACAATAAAGTGCAAATATTCTGAATAAAAGCTCTAATACTTTCATTAATTAGCCGGCTGAAAGAATGGGGGACTTTCCTTATCCAATCACTACTATCTTTCCCTTCTCTTCCTTCTCTCCCCCTCTCACTCCCCTCCACTTCTCTCTCTTTCTCTTCTCCTTCCCCATAATCTTCCCTTCAATAATTCCAGATTCTCAAAATATTTCCAATTTCTTTCAAATCTTGCAATGGCTCCCACCCTACCTGCATAAGCTCTTTCAAAATTACATGTTCTCCTCATTTTATTAAACCATTTTAGCTGTGATGGAATCTCCCTGGATTTCCAATTTTGAAGAATCAAAGACCGAGCAACTACACAAGATATAAAAATAAATACTTCTTCAGTTTTGTTAAACTTGCTCCGCTCTTTGCATATGCCAAACAAGGCCACCTCAGCTAGTGGCAAGAATACTTTCCCAGTTGCCAGATCAATATCTGCGAAAATCTCCTCCCAAAAAGATTCCAACTTCGGGCAGGAAAAGAAAATATGACACTATCCTCCCTGTCCCATAGCTTTGCATCTAAAACACCTATTCTCAACTTCAGGGTATATTCTCTCCAAGGCCTCCGGTGTATAGTACGCGAGCCAGTGTGATAACAAGGACATTCTCTTGTAGTTAGCCGCCCTAAGTGATTTATTTCCCAGATGGCACAATTTCTCCCAGTCCTTAACTGAAAGAATGCACTGTGTCGAGAGGCATATTTTTTCTAAATGTTTATCTATTACTGAAGATGATCTGGAAAAGTGAAGCATTTTAAACCAATATCCTATGCCTTTATTTTTATCTCCATACAGGGCTGTTATCAAGGAGTGGGAGAATTAAGCAAGCCACCAATCTCCTTTCTAATTAAATAGACCATCTGCAAATATTCAAAGAACGTGGGCCGCCTGGGATTGTTCGTTCTGGCTAAAACCTGATGCCAGCTGATTACCCTATTTTGTACAGACAAATGTCTTAGTTCACAGAACCCGGAACGTTCCCAGTTCTTCAAGTGATTCGAGCTTATCTTAAGACCCATTTTGGCACATTCCATCAAGCTCAAATAATTAGAACCATCAGAGCCATGTTTTTTAAAAAGGAGCAGCAATCTTGATGTATATCCTTTCATGGTCTTATATCTTGATTTCTTGGGGAGCTTTGCAGTTTTTAAAAAGATAGGCATTTGAGAACCTGCTTCCTGTACCATTATTTCAAGAAAGAAATTATCTCTTGTCTGTCTAGTCCTAAGTAATCCTGCCACAATGTCAAAAAAGGCGACCAACACAGATTCATGATGAATAAACCTTAGGTAACTGAGGTTTCACTATTGATAATGACTCTCTGTGGACGCAGCTGACTTGGTGTTTTCTCCTGCATTCTTGCTCTCTCCTCGGATGGGACTTCATCTCCAGGATAATCCCCCCAGCGAGGAGGGGTTTGACTCTGACATTGCAATTAAATCGCCATAAGCCCCTTTCAGAGTGGGATGCGCTCTATGGATGCAGCTGACCTGTTGTTTTCTCCTGCATTACTCCTCTCTTCTGGGGTGGAACTTCATCCCCAGGATACTGCTGCCCAGAGAGGAAAGGCTTGACTGACATAGAGCTTAAATCGCCTTCAGCCCCATGCGGCACGGGGCACGCTCTATGAACAAAGCTGACCTGATGTTTTTTTCCAAATTCCTGCTCCCTCTTGGGGTGGAACTTCATCCCCCAGGGTACTGCTGCTCATTGAGGAGGGTTTTGACTCTTATGTCGCGAGTAAAGCTCCTTCAGCCCCCCCCGCAGTGGGGGACACGCCTTGGTGCATGCCTGGGCCAAGGCTGGGCCTGTCTCTGCCCGTCATTGGCTGCAAGAGGCCGGGCTGGGACCGCACTCCCTTTTTACTGGTTGCTATGGGGTAATTCGCTGTGGATCACCTCCGCCCACCTCAGGGTAGGCTAGATCATGTTATAAAAGATGGGGAAAATAAAAGCCATACATTATATTAATCAGGGCAGTGGTCCCCCACCTCTTCCTTGTAAATCATCCATCACAAATGATCTGACAACTATAATGTGGGTAATTGCCTCAGAATTAGAACAGGTAGAGGAGAGGCTGGATGCGGCTCAAAAGCAACCCAAAAACCAACCTTTGGAACCAGATGTCAGGATAATAAACAGGGGAACAATCCTCTAGCTCTGACCTCGGATAGCCAAGGAGTCCTACAGGGTGCAGAGGCCAAACCTTGCAGTGAAGATTCTCTCCCTCTTTGATGGTGACAGAGACTGTGCTGCTGTCAAGTCAACCCCGTCCAAAAAAAGAGAAGGAACGTAAAAAATAAGCCCACTTTTATACTGTAACAAGTCAGATGAAGAGCATGCCAAACTGGGACCCCTAACTTTACATCTGAGAATACAGCTCCATTAAAAGAAAAGAAATCTGTTAACGAGTACCTGGAGCAGTTTCTGACCAAAGCTGAGGTTTTACTTAACAATTTTTGCAGTTTTGTAGTTGAATCCTAGCTAAAAGGGAGCTGAAATTCTTAGTCAAACAATATGTCCCCTGCAATCATGCCACAATCCCTGCCAGCATAAGAGTAGAGACATTAGCACCTAAGGGAAACCCTCTCCTTCTTTGTCTGGTAAAGGGGAAGTTGAGGCAGGCTTACAAGAAGAAGCCCGTTATTGAGGGTAACCCAGAAGAGGGGTACATTAAGAACATGTATCCATGGAGGCTGGCCTGGATTTTACAAGAGGGTCAGAACAACTGGGCACAAGGTCTCTCCAATTGCCAACTGTCTGTTCCTAATATGTGATCGTTTTGGAAAATGTCCCTCTGTTAGATTCAGGGGTGACCAAAAGTGAAGACGCATTAAAGAGGAAGTATGCACATTGGCTGTGGACCAAACCCATTTTTTCTGACAACCTGAACAATAAAATCCTCTACACTCGTAGAGTGGGTTTAGTTGGTCGATCTACCAAGACTTCTACAGGAGACTCTGTAATAGTACATTTTAGACACCTGGAGTTTGTTGGCAACTTGTTACAGTGGCTATTTGGCTAAAAAACGCGAAGGGATACATGCCCAGCCCCTTGGTTTCTTTTATAAACCACTGTTATTTCATGAACCCGACCCCTCAAATAGTCAGAGAGCTCAAACTCCTTTTTCACATATGCAGCATCCGTTTAGCGTCCTGGTGAGAAATTGATTTGAGCCAATGAGAGATCTAGGTATGATTGACTAACTCCTTTGGTTGGATGATTAAACTACGCACACTGGGGAGAGGGTGTCTATAAATGATTCGGTTTTAGAAACTCAGGAAGCACAGTCTGATATGGTCCCGGGGAATTAGAAATGGTGTCGCAGAAATGCATAAGTCTGATTTCATGGAATATTGCTGGAGTCTGTTCAAAACGAAGAGATTCAGACTGGCTATGTTTTGTGTCTTCTTTCATATTATCTGTTGCCAGTAAACATGTATGTTGGAGCCATTACATATCGACGGGTATTATTCTCTGGAACATCCTGCCCACCTGTCCCCAGCTGGAAGAGCTAGAGGCGGTCTAGCCACCCTTTTTTCCATCCGGTTGTTAGCCCTGAAATCTTCATTAGTGTGGTCTTCCCCTTTTTTCTTGGATACCTTGTTATCCTTTCCCACCCAACCTGACATCTTTGTAATTAACTTTGATTACAACATTATTAATCAAAGAGTGTGTAGCATAATAGGTGAGTTTAACTGTTTTTCGGATGATTACCTCCCACTCTTGACCCGTAGGGTCAAAGTAATACGGATTGGGGATTTTTACATTTCCTATGTCATTTTAGCAGTAAAGAGTTGTGTAGCTTCCCAGATGGTAATAGGACACACTTTAGGCTCACAGTATTGGGGGAAGCTCTAAATGCTGTCATACTGAAATATGATTTAACTTTTGCAGGAGTTTGCAAATATCAAAATATTGGCCTTCCCTACATGGGAAACAATGCAGGTAGTATAATTGACTTCGTATTGATTCTAGCTGAATTTTCATCCTTCCTCCATGATTTTAAAGTTAGCATAAAATGCTTTAGTGACCACAGCCCACCTACTATCATTTTAGGTTGTCCCATGGGATGGGGAACAAAGGAACAACATGTTGAGATAGACTACTCAAAAAATAAAGGTTTGGTTTTCAAATGGTCTAAAGTAAATCCTGCAGCATTCAATCACAAAATTGTTAATGAAAATATGAAGCCAATTTTAACATGGTTAAAGGAAGGCCTTGAAAGCTCCTCTATGATAATGGGGTTTGAAAGCATAGGTAGCTCTATTTCAGAAAACCTGACCTCCAGATGGGCCACTGTAGAGCACAAGGTACATAGTTAGTTCACTAAGGCATGTACAGCCAGCCATAGACATCTGAAGTTCCCCATTAAAGCTAACCCCCGCTCTCTAGACGATGTGAGGAACTCTAGTCGCTCATATAACGCCATAGTGGTGAAATAGAAGTTAGGACAAAAGCCTGTGAAGATCTTCAGGCTGTGGCCGAAGAAAGGGACAGCTCTAAATTCTAGGAAGTAGTGAATTACCCATTTTTTACATAATTTGATGCCCCAAAGGCCGATTGTCTTATCCCAAGAGAGCAATCGGTGTCTCACTTCACAAAGATCTTTCAACCAACAATCGAGCTGTCACAAACTCCTGATGTAGCAGTTTGTGTGCATATCCTGGATGAAAACATGCATGGCTTTATGCCTCCCATAGAACCTAGGGGCATATTATCAAGGGGGTTTATCTCCGCTTTTTTGGCTTTAAAAGCCAAGAAAGCGGAGATAAAATTATCTCCCTATTACCTAGCTGTCGCTAACACCAGTTAGCAACAGCTAGTAGGAGATAGCGACCATCTTGGGCCCCACTTTGCATGTCAGTGATATTTATCACTAATGAGATACAAAGTGGGCGTGCCAAGATGTTAGCGACTGAAAACAGTCGCTAACATCGCTATCTCCTATTACCAACTTTTGGAGATATTCGTGCTAAGCGGGAATATCTCCAAAAGCTAACACCTGCCCTGAGCAGTTCTTAGCCATGTTATCCAATGGGAGGTGGATAACATGGCTAAGAGCATTAGCTCGCTAATGCATGAATATCGCTGACTTTTCAGCGATATTCATGCTTTGCGGCGATTTTTTCCGCATTTGCGTTAAACCTTGGTAATACCAAGGTTTATTTGCGGTAAAAATCGCCGCAGCTCAGCGGTAAACTTTTGTCTCTAACCAAGCAATAGCGATAATTATCGCTATTGCTTGGTAATATGCCCCCTAGTGAAGTAGGACTGGCTATAAAGCAAAGAAGTAGTATGAAGGGAACTATAATGTGTGTACACAGGGGGGGTGTTTACAGGACAATGGACCTCTATGTGTTTTATGGATTTACTCATCTAAGAACCTGATATATAGGACTTCATACTAGAGGTATGAAATGTGCAAATAGCGATCATATTTAAACATGATATCAGAGATAATTTGTGAATGAATTTTGACATCCATGAGTTTTGCAATATATTATTACTACAAATTTAAATTGGGTTTCTTATACATATGCTGATATCTATGTTTTTATTACACAGATCTTTGTAAATATTCCAGTCAAAGCAGTTTTTAGAGAGTCATATATGTCTTTAGAAAGATGGTGTTATAAGGTACTTCATCAAAACGCGTCAACGCTTCTTTAACATAATTCGTGAAGAGGCTGGAACCATAGATTACTTGTCTACGCTACAGTATCGGGTTCCAATCGCGATTATTGTGATATCACGGATGTGTTTGTTTGTATGACAAATTTTGCTGTCTTTTTTGGGTATTCTCTTTTCAGTGACATTGTTTTTATAATGTACACAAATGTTTAGAGTTTATTTTTGGATTTTGTGTTAGTGATGTGATAAATGAATTTTAATCTGTGAAATGATTCATGCATTGTATGTTATTGATATTAATAAATAGATCTATATTTTTTTAATACTGTCTTGTACTATTGGCCTTGGGTTTACAGTTATATTTCCCTCATGTGTATGGTGGATTAGAATGTTAGAGCCCTGTTAGATTGGGGTGAACATGAGAACATGTGGAGAAAAGTGATAAACGATTACTGAAGTCTAGTCAAAAGGAAATCCTTTCTGTGATACAGATATAACGGAATGGGCCCTAGGGAAAGCTCCAGGCCCTGGTGGGGTCCCAGCCAACTTTTCTTAATCCAATGTTCATTTATGGGCCCCGTTGTTAACCAACATGTTAAAGAGCACTGTTGAAGGGCCTATTCTAGCATCAAGGAGAACTGCCATTATTGGCCCTATTTTTAATAAATGAGTTAAGGCTTCCTGTACTTGTTACAGGCCGGTATCCCTTCTAAACACTAGTGTTACGACTTTGGGCCAAGTGTTTTTGTCCCACCTCGTGTTCTGGGCCAATGAAAACAAGATCCTGTGTGACACACAATTTAGCGTCAGACCCGGCTTTGGAACAGTGAAGCAATCATTGAACCTTTACCTTATTGCCGAAAAATACGTTACAGCCAAAAATGTAGCTCCACATATGGCATTTATAGATCTAACAAGCGCTTTTGACCTAGTTAATCATGAAACGTTATGGAGGATAATGGGAAACATGGGAGTAGAAGAAGAGTTGTTGATTTTAATTAAAATGCCTTCATCACGCTCTAACAGTGCAGTCATCTTTGGCCTGGGGGGGTGAGAAGACCCAACAGATTGGTTCCTCATGGGAGGTAAGTCATGGATGTATTTTATACCCTTTTCTTTTTCTTCTCTTTAGAAATGAGATTAGCAAACACCCTATAGAGGCAGGAAAGGACTTGCCCATGATGGGGAACCAAAATATGCCCATTTTGTTGTATGCAGATGACATGGTAATAATGTCTCACACCACAACTGGCTTACATGTGCTTTTGGGCTCTCTTGTATTGCATGCAAGAACTAGGTTTAAAGGTAAGGTATTCTAAAATATATATTATAACCTTTAGCCACTCAAACACAAAAACAAAGTAATTTTCAATAGAGGTTACCCCTTTGGAGAAAGTAACGTTTTTTTTTCGATCTAATTAGGAATCATGTTTAGCTCATCTCTCTCATGGAAAGCACTTCTAAATGTAAGAGAGCATCATCTTGGGAGGAACACTGAGGCAATTTGTAGATATGCAGAGAAGTTAAAGCACAAACCTATCAGAGAGACGATGAATTCTTACAAAAGTAAAAGCATCTCAGAAGGGTTACATGGAGCAGGCCTTTGGGGATATTGTGATGCGGGAACCCTGCAGAGGATTGAAAATGGGTTTCCCTGTAGACTACTGCCAGTACCAAAATATACTGCATTCTTTATTTCCCATGAAGAATTAGGCTTACCATACATAGAAGACCAAATGTGGCTAGCCCCATTATTATTAGGGATCAAGGGTTAGGTGAAACCGAAAGCTACACTTGTCAGATGGTGCAGGGCTGACTGCTTAGACTTAAATGGCGCAAATTGAATCCCCTGGTTTGTATAGTTAAAGAAAACTTTCAGGAAATTCGGTATCGCAGAAGCATATAGTAATCCTCAAAACGGTAAACATAATTGTAAGGAGACCGTTATTTTTTTGTTATCTTGAGTATTGTAGAGCGGAGACATTAGCGAATGCCCAGGAGTTGCAGACAGCTTTTAATGGTATAATGGTGGCAACCACTAGGACTCTTAAACCATATTTTATCCTGGCTGGTAGATCCAATTTACCGATTATATGTCACTTATTTCAGGTTAATCATTGTCAATTTAAGATAACTTTTCCTTTGCAAAATGTTTGGCAGCATGATTTATCCCCACGTCGTTCCAAAAATGTTGCAAAACAAAGCACAAGTCACTTTATATTGATTTGCTTATATTTAATCCAGCGCTTTTCTTTTCTGGAACTTGTACTGCGTAAATCAAATAGACAACACCATTGAAGACCCTGCAACTGTCTAAATATGACGGAGGCATCGCATTACCTGATCTGCGAAAGTACTATGAAACATCACAGATTGAAGTGGTGAATGACTAGGTGTAATGAGATAGGGATGCCCCGGCAGTGCGAGTGGACAGATGGGTAATGGGAGATCATTGCTGAATAGAGGCTGTCTACATAAGTGGGCATGTCCGACTACATTCACTGTTTTGGAAGCATGGAGTAACTTACTCAGAGAGATGAAGTAGGAGAAGAGACTCCCGCCAGGTAGGCCAGTCTGGGAGGGCACTAGACTGAGACAGGTGGCCAGTCTTGAGGGCTTTTTGGGGTGGGACAGGATAGGCCTCACCACACATTGGCCGAAGTGTGGGGTGCTAAAGGGATTGTCCCCTTTGAACCTCTCTAGAGGGATTACCAAATGCTGTCCACACAGTGGCTGAAGTATAGGCAGCTCAGACATGCCCTAACCCGTAGCATATATACAGATGAGGAAACTCAGGAGGAATCTCCATTAGTGAGATGGCTATTGGATAGGCAGATACGGCATAAACTGATATCATTGACGTAAGGCACATTGATGCGGAATACTCAGGGGCCAGTCGCTCAGCTCAAAGATAGCTGGGAAGATGATTGTGGGGAAAATTATAATGAAGATTGGCAGGACGCGCTGAGCTTTGTAGCCCATGGGGCCATCAAGGCCAGCTTTAGAGTAATGGAACTCAAAGTGTTACACAGACGTATTACACCAGAACACTGCCGGGTCTGGTAGCTTAGTGGATTAGTGCGTCCAATTTAGGGGCCTGTGTTCGACCTCATGGCCATAGGTTCAAATCTCGGTGGGTCCACTCAGCCTTTCATCCTTCTGAGGTTGATAAAATGAGTACCATTGAGTTGGGTCCTCTCAGCCTTTCATCCTTCGTAGGTTGATAAAATGAGTACCATTGACTTGGGTCCACTTAGCCTGTCATTCTTTGGAGGTTGATAAAATGAGTACCATTGATTTGTGAAACAATAAACATCTATTATTCAGCGCCAAGATACCCTGCTGGGTGAAAGTACACTTTACAAATACACATGTTATGCTAACACTACTCCACAAAATTGAGAGCACCGAAAATCCCTTGCGTCTTTGGAAATGTGACATTGAGGGACCCTTTATCCATACTTGGTGGCACTGCCTTGAGACATGCCAGAGTCCTGCCCTTCTGCGCCCGTCCGCGTCACGGATGTGGACGGTGCGGGAGATGCTGCGGGTTGTAGGGTCACATATTCAGCGGCTGAGCTTATGACACTCAGGAAATATACGACCACATGTCAGGTGGTCTTTCCGGCGAGGCATAGAGGCAAATGCCGGTGTCCTGGTTGTGGATGGTTTCCATGCACCCTCCCGGTGCACAGAACCTATGGCCCTAAGACCTCTGTTAATTATAAATGCCTTTTACTCAATACTCGCTCCCTGAGCAGACATGCTCTTGATATTTATGAGCTGCTAACGGTCGAAAAACCGGTATGCCTCATGCTCACTGAAACATGGCTAGGGGTGTCCTCTAACCCTGATATTGCAACTGCTATCCCTCCTGATTATGTTATTCACAGACATGATAGACCTATCGGGAGGGGTGGAGGGGTCGCGATTGTGGTTTTAAGATCTACTCCATGTGTGGTTGTCCCTATGGCATCCATCTCTGGCTGTGAATCCCTGGCTTTTTCTATTGCCCTATCTGCTCATCAATCCTTCTCTGGGCTCCTGGTTTACAGACCACCTGGTATGCGTGGATCTTTTTACGAGGAGTTACAGGAATCAATTGCGGTACTCTGCTTAAAAACTGAACATTGTATTGTGCTTGGGGACTTTAACATACACATGGACGTCTGGACGGACGGAGACGCGATTAAAATCAATGACATCATGGCCCCCTGGGCCTTATTCCCTACCTGACTGTTCCGACCCATAACAAGGGCCATACTCTTGATCAGGTATTTTCCACCTTTCCTCTTGTTATGGCTAGTCCCTCCCCCGTCCTCTGGTCGGACCATTATCTGATCTGCTTTCAGATTCGGGGAACTAGCAAATCACCTGACGGAAAATCTAATCATCTTAGGCACCCCAGGCGGGCCTATCATCTGGTTACTCCTGAGAGTTTGGCTCAGGCTTGTCTGGAGCATCCCTGTTCCTTATCTGGTGACTTAGAAAGTGATCTTGATGTGTTACAGAAGTGGTTAGTAGAGCGGTTAGACGAACTTGCCCCGCCTATAGCGCCCCGGACATCTACAAGGCGGATTTCAGCGCCTTGGTTTACGGAGTCTCTTGCGTTGTCTCGGCGAAACTGCAAGGCTGCTGAGAGGCTTTGGCGCCAGCAGTATGATCCGGAGGCCAAGGCCGCCTACAGGGCCACCTTAAAGGCTTATCATACGGACATCCTGGCTGAAAAAAAGAACTATTTCTCAACTAGAATTGAGACAGCGTCAAATTCCTGTAGAGACATTTTTACCATTGTTAAGGAGTTTGTCACCCCTAAGGCTAGTGCATCGCAGCACGACTTTTCTGAACCATGGGTGGTTTCATTACCGAATTTTTTTACTACTAAAATAAAGCAGATTCAAGATTCCTTCTCCTCCTTGAACCCTTGCGCTGATATCATCCCAAGGGATCAGCTGATCTTGACAGACGATACTGGTCCTTATCTATCGGAGTTTCCAGAGATCTCTGATTCCATCTCTCAGGACCTTCTCTCTAAACTTAAGTCAGGTTCCCCCTTGGACCCCTGCCCTGCTTCCTTCTTGGCCAGGGTTGCGGAGGTTTTGAACCCTCTGATCAATCTGATCCTTAATCTGTCGCTGACGAGTGGTGTTGTCCCTATGGTCTGGAAACAAGCCATGGTTGTTCCACTCCTTAAAAAGCCTGGTCTTGACCCTGAAAATCATGCCAATTACAGGCCAATTTCCCTTCTGCCTGCTCTTGCAAAGATAGTGGAAAAGCATGTTCACTGTGTGCTCTCACCTTTTCTTGAAACCCACGGCTTGTTGCACTCCACCCAGTCGGGCTTTCGATCCAATCTAAGCACAGAGACAGCACTTCTGGAGGTTAATGAAGCCATTAAGGAAGTGCTGGATTCATGTGGAAAAGCCATGCTGGTAATGTTAGATCTGTCGGCGGCTTTCGACACCGTCCCTCATGAGGCGTCTGAGAGGGACGGTGTTGAGCTGGTTTAGATCTTATTTAGCTGGTCGCCGGCAGATGGTCTGGGCCCCCCTTCACTCTGCCGAAGTACCGCCTCTGGAGGTCGGAGTGCCACAGGGGTCGGTGCCTAGCCGAACTCTGTTTAATATCTTCTTGACCCCTCTGGCGGTGCTGGCGGAGTCCTTTGGGGCTCAGATCATGTCATATGCCGATGACACCCAGCTTCTTTTCACTGGTGGAAGGGGGGCGGAGTTCAACGGAGAGAACATCCGCGGGTGCCTTGGGGCTGTTTTTGCCTGGTTTCAGCTGAACAGCCTCAAGTGTAACCCTGATAAATCTGAGGTGCTCTTCTTCGGGTGTCAGGCTGACCCCAGCTGGCAGGATTGGTGGCCAGCCACCCTCGTCCGCCTCTCTGGTTGCCAAGAATCTTGGGGTTAAAATTGATAACAGCCTATCTCTTAAGTCCCAGATTCTAGGCCTGACTGGCACCTGTTATGGTCTTCTTAAAATGTTGCGCAAGTTTCTTCCCTTGCTCCCTTTGGTGCATAGGAAAACGACGGTCCAGGCTCTTATCTGCTCCAGGCTTGATTACTCAAATGTTTTATATTTGGGTCTTACGGACTATCTACTACAAAAGCTTCAGGTAGTCCAAAACTCAGCGGCATGGGCGATTTTTGGCATGCCTCGTTGTACGAAAGCCTCGGACCTGCTTCTTTCCCTACATTGGCTCCCTGTTAGAAAGCGGGTTGTTTTTAAGGCAGTCACACTTGCGTACAAGGCACTTCATGCAGTCGGAGCCGAATATATCCAGAAATGCCTTGCTTTCTACAAACCCACAAGATCCCTTAGATCGGAATCTCTTAGGTTGGCTATTGTCCCTGCTGTTAGTAAAGCAAGGGTTGGGGGACGCTCTTTCAAACATCTGGCTCCTCAGCTATGGAATACCCTCCCCCTGTCGCTCCGCTGTACTTCGAACCTGTTGGCCTTCAGGAAAGGTCTGAAAACGTGGCTCTATGGACAATAATCGATCTCTTTCCTTTGCCCTTTCTTCTGTTTCTTTGGTAGTTTTGCTGTGGGTTAGAAAGCGCCGGGACACTCCTCGGAGTAGCCGAGCGCTATATAAGACACCCATAACATTAACATTAACAACATATGCGCATTCTGGGAACAAGCGACCAAATCCTTGAAGGAGGCAGTAGGGGTGGCCCTTGAACTGTCACCCCGGAGGGCCTTGTTGGGTATATGGGAACCCTTGGACCTCATGAAGTACCAGAACACAATGGTGAACATGGGGTTTATGGTGGCAAGAAGGGACACTACGCAGAAGTGGGGGTGTGGCACAGTGCCATTGTCCCAGAAATGGGAACATGGTATGACACATTGTAAAATTATTGAAATGAGGTCTATAAGGGTAGGGGCTGTGAGAAGTACAAGAAGATCCGGGAGGCCTTGGCCACAGGCGACATAGAGGACCAGAAGGGTTAGTATGCTGAAAGTAACACACAAGAGTGGTAAGGAGGGATAATTGAGGGGGTGGCATACAATGGGCTTGACGTAGGATGAGACTTTTTAATACGCCCTTGTAGAAGGAGAATCCATAACGAGCGGGGAGAGGAAGGGGGTAGGATGGGTAGAATTTACTAGAACTGTAATGTTTGGATTATAATCTGCTGATGTATTGATGTGGTGATCATAGGCTTACTATTTGATGTATATTAAAACAATAAAAATGTGGAGAAAAGAAATATCACACAACACAAATTGGGACTGGAATTTTTGCAGAGACTATCTACATTGGTGACCAGCCATGCTGTCTTAAATTACATCAAGACAGCCTTGATGGTCAGGAAACAATATTTAGAAATGTTTATCTTAACAATGTGCACTTTAAGTAGTTTTTAAAAATGTTTTAATATTGGTTGCACAATTCTTTTGTACTAACTCTGAATATATTTTAAAGCACATGGCACTTTATATCGTTCCACAAAAGATAAATGGTACGTTTGTCAAGACCTTTTATATCAGAGTCTCGTGCAATTTTAATTAACGTTATAGGCCTTTTTTGTACCATAACGGAATAGTTTTTAATAGTATGCAGCACTTTATATCTTTTTATATATACACTTAATGGTAAGCTCGAAAAGATCAGAGACCTCATGTGTAGTTTTAACCAATGATAGAGGCATATTTTCTTAGAAACCAGGACAAGTTATTAAGAGGTTTCATATCAATTCAATGGTAAATATTTCAGCTTAAACCTATTACTTATGTGCTTGATGCTCTTGTATTTAATAATTCTATGATATGTGTATTGTTTTGCTTTTTGACTTTTATGGCTTTTTGCCGAAAAGGTAAATTGAACTGAAAAGATGCATGGCTCATGTGAAGGGTAGGAACAGCATTGTAACCCTTCCAATCCAAAAACCTCTGAGCAGGGTTATCCATATCCACACACTCCACCATTCGTTTGTCTTTCTAGCACAAACCTACATGATTACTCACACTTGTGAACATCAGTGTGTATAGAGTCATATTTACAGTATTCCACCTACAGATAACGTTTGAAAGGGTTGGATTCGGACTGTAATGTTTGTGTCGTTCTATTTTAATTCATTTAAACCTAGAGCAGTTGTTTCATCTTCTGTTTTTTCCGTATTCTAAAATCTATTAACAGCATGTAGAAAAACATAGGCTACCAAGCCCCACAGGGCAAAGCATGTGTTGGCTGCTTTCCAAACCCAAGAATCACAGTGATGAAGATGTATAATGGGACACATATGTGGCCCATGAATTAACAGTCAACTACAAAAAAACTTTAAGAATATTAGAAACCCACATATAAACGTATTTTTTGCTTTTCGTATTGACCTTCCCTATTAATGTTGTGATGGCATGCTACATAAGCAAGCAATATTGAATCATAAAGTCAAATTGTTGAGTTGGCAACACCCACACCGTCTCCAATATCAATTCCTAACTACGGCAAAAGGGCCTTACACAGACAAGGAGTGTATACACATCAACTCCTAAGATATCCTAGAAACCCTGAGCATTAGGAAGAAGCAGGAAACGTTTTTTTTTAGTTTTATATAGCGCGAACTACCCAAGAGATAGGGTATCAGAGTGCTTTCAGAGCACCAGTTTCATTACATGAGGACACATTAATTTTATATTTTTGTTAGGGAGATTAAGTGATTTGCCCAGAATCACAGGATGTTGAACATCGCTGCCGAGACTCTCTAGCCCACAGCTTTCCAAAGTTGTTTTGTTGGTGACACACCTTTCTGCCAAAAAATGTTCAGGAACACGGTAACGCGAGTCACCGCAGCGAGCGAGTCTGCTCCACCTTAGGTGGGGTTCGGGCGATTCCCCCTCGAGAAATTTTTGAAAAAGTAGTGGGCAAATGTTGCATTTCCAAGCAAATTTGAGAAAGCAGGAATAAAGCAATTGTTAATCTGTTCTAACAAAGACAGTGACTAGCACAACTGAGTGTAAGCAAGGTCAGGTTTGTGTATGAACCCATAATTGACTGTACGGGTCAGGTAGTTAAAAGGTTTTTCTTTAGCCCCTCATGTGAGCACTGGTGGCACACAGGAACATAGTGCACCTAGATAAGTAGATGCTGGCTGTGTCTGTGTAGACAGGCCTGGACATGGGCTGCTTTATTTTTATAGGGCAAACTCACCTCAAAGGTATTCAATATACTCGCTAAAAACAAGCACAAGAAAGGATCAAGCTACAGCCAGTGCAACTGTAAGCACGAAAGGTCTTAGGCAGGGGTGGACATGAAAACTGACCTTGGGCATAGCACAGAAAAACATGGGTGTCAAGGCTCTGCTGTGTGAGCCAAGCAGGGCACGAGTGGAGGGGTACACCCACACTGGCCTTTGATGTCTGCCAGTTTATCGACTCAAGCATGTCTTGCACATTACGCACATCATGCACAGACAAAGGGCGACACCTCTCCTTTCATCTTTATCCTCCTTAATTCGTAGTTAAACATGCCTTTAAATTGCAAATAGCAGCTGATACTAAAGAAACAAACACACACACACAAAGGCCAATACATTAGCGCTGTTGGCATCAAATTAATATGCCGCCAATCTCGGTAGTGTAGTTTGTATCATATGGTGCTAGGTTAGTTAACTAGCATGGCGCCAATCTCGGAGGTGTAGTTACAACTAGGTGCTCATTGCTTCAATAAATTTTATCTCAGTTTAGAATGCCGATCAGAGTGGGGTATGTAGGGTCTCATTTAGTATAATATGCCTCTTTTAATTAGGGATGAACCTGTCTTGTCACCGACAAGAGAAGTATCTAGGCATGCTATCTGAACTAGAATGGGGCAAGACTTTAGAAGTGACTGCAGATGTACACCTCTGTCTGTCAGTGGCTCTCACTCTTCTGAGCTCTCATTCTCTCTGTGTAGTTCTCTCTCTCACCCCCCCACCCACACCCACACACACCCACACACACACACACACACCCACTCACTCCCTCTCAGACACACTTACAGATAGATGCACACACACACGCCCTCACTCTCTTCCTCACACACAAACACATGCACTCTTTCCTTATCTCGTTTACACGCACATTCTCCCCCTCACTCTCTCCTACACTAACACTCAGATAATATGCACAATATTGACCATATCATGCAAGCATTAGCAATCATAACTTGGCATTAATAATAACAATGGCCTTCAGTGGGCATTGAGTATTGTTTCTGCGCACCTGCAAATGGCGATTATTAGCCCTCACCACCTCCCTTGAGTAAGCCTCAAACTGCTCTGGAACACTATCCTCTGCATGTACGCTGTTGGCATAAAATTAATATGGCTCCAATCTTAGAGACGTAGTTTGTATCCCTTCCCTGGTGCTAAGTTACTTAACTAATATGGCACCATAAAAATTAATATGTCTCCAATCTTAGAGGCATAGTTTGTATCCCATCCCTGATGCTAGGTTATTTAACTAGTATGACGCCAATCTCGGAGGTGTGTAACTACACCTCCGAGATTGGCGCAATACTAGTTAAGTAACCTAGCATCAGGGAAGGGATACAAACCACACCTCTAAGATTGGAGCCATATTAATTGTATGTCATCAGCGTTTTAAAATGTCCAAAACATTTCTAAATCTCACTACTTACTTACCGAGTGAGTGCCTGGAATGGTGGGGTAGAGGCGGCTCCGATGCCACTGTGGTTAGCAAGGGAGCAAGGGGCCCAGTCCTTTCTATTTTTAGCTAAACATGTTTGTATTATGCTCTGTGCAATAACCAAGGCACAGTGAAACAGTACAGTTGAAGTTCGTAGCGCAGAAAATAATCCACTCCAGTACAGAACTGAGGAGTTAAAAGTGACAGGAATCACAGGAAATCAATATTGCGCATTATAATTATTGAACAATAAAGAAATACCAAAGGGCCCAGTCCAACCTTAATGTATCTATCTTTTATCTCCCAGGGCGGGTGGACAGGGTCTCATATTCTTTGCTAGTATTAGGACCTTGGGCAACCTTGCTACGCCACAGCAGCCAACATTGCACCAAATCCATAGAACTGGCTGAGCAAGGCCTCTTCTCTTTGGTAGGAAGTGAAGGTCCAGGTATAAATGTACCCTACACCAACAAAATACATACAACACTCTCCTTAGCAACATTATGTACACAACAAAGTACAAAACCAAAGTACTTGCCTACTCCATGTCACATGAACAGCACATTAGCTCTTATCAACATTTGTATTAGACCATACAATTAATATGGTTCCAATCGTAGAGGCGTAGTTTGTATCCCTTCCCTGATGCTAGGTTACATGACTAGTATGGCGCCAATCTCGGAGGTGTAGTTACGACACTGCTGAGTTGATAAACATATTTACAACATATTGCTCCACCCTATATACTTCACAGAGGGTGCAACCTCTTGACCTTCCACCATACCTTGAAGATACTGCATTGGCATGATATGGCTGGGAGATTCCCAAAGGGACTTCCTTGCAGCCGACCTGGAAGTAGATGAGATTACGACAGCCATCATGCAAATGAGCTCCGGGCGAGCCCCCGGATCAGATGGGCTGCAGATAGAATTTTGCAAGGCATACATCACAAAGTCAGCCCCCATGCTCAAGAAGGTATTTGAGGAAGTGTACGAAGACAGGATACTCCCACTGACAATGAAAGAGGCCATGATCACCTCTCCGCTCAAGCTGGGTAAGCCGGCTGTATATTGTGAATCGTACAGTCCACTCTGGTTGATAAACTGTGATACCAAAATCCTTGCCAAGGTCCTATCAAATAGGCTGAACCTCCTGATGAACAGGCTGGTTCTGCCTGACCAAGCTAGGTTTATTCCCGGTAGAGCGATTTTGCACAACCTTAAAACTCTGTTTGTGATCTTGCAGGATATTGACCCAGGCATCTCTGCGGTGGCGGTCTTTCTGGACACCACCAAAGCATTCGACTCTGTGGAGTGGGATTTCCTCAAAGGTATTGTGCGACATATGGGAATGTCCACAGGTTTTCTAAGATGGGTAGACCTTTTGTATCGGAAACCCCTGGCCACACTCCTCCTTAATGGATCCCTATACACAAACATCCCATATAACCCTGGCAGGATTTTCTTTAAGGCTCTACAAACGATCTGGTTACAATGGGACGGCAAGCAACTTTGACTTAAGTGGGAGGTACTCATATTTAGGCCTGAGCGGTAAATTCCCTTCCGCTCGCGGAATTTGTGTCATTTCACGTTCCGCGGAGAACGCAAAACTGCCCAAAATTCCACTGCTTCGCAGAATTTTTTGCTTCTTCGTGTTTTCAAAATGCATGTTCGCAAGATATTTACCCCCGAGCATGCAAACAGCATTCGCAAACAGGCAAAATGCATCACAATCGTGTGGAACAAGCAATTCTGTATGTTCACGGAACTCTTGTGTGCGTGCAGAGATTTTTTACAGTTTTGCTGCGCTTTGCGTAGCTCGACTACACAAATTCCGCCCACCCCCACTTATATTCCCATACTCTCAGGCAGAATTCGAGGTACCAGATCTCAAACTGTTGTAGTGTACTTCCTATATTCCCAATAGGCTCTGCACATTGGAATAATATATCCTATAGATTTGACCTAGGACTTAGGTCAATAGATCTCTATCGAATATACTAAACATATTAGTGAGTGCCAGCTAACTCAAGGTCACTAGAACTTTTCTCGAATTCACAAGACGGTATTAGTTTCTGACAACCGCATAAACATGACAACTTTGTTTCCCAAAAATTAAAAATATATCTTTCAGAGTCGTGGAAACAATAGATAACTAGTTCACTCAGTCAATCGTGCATGCTTCATTTCTACAGCGTTTTGCAGAGAAATAGTGTGACGTGCATTTTCAATAAAAGGTTTATTGAACAGTCTTCTTTCTCATGCAAGAGAGGTGAACTGCTACAATCGGTAGGCAGAATGCAAACTATAATGCGTACAGCGTAAACAGTAATATGAAATAATACTGTAAAAGCATTGTATGGTTTCTAAGCCATATAAAAATACATACATAAATAACATAGACTAAAATACTCAACTGGTGCTTCTAAAATACGCCTACCCCAATGTACCTAACCTAAGTCTAGTAAGTGGGAAGAAGTAAGTATTGTCTTTTGCATAGGTTTAGTTTTGCCAACAATCTACCAAAGGTTTCTCTAGGTTCTAATCAGCTCCATACCTTTTTAGAATGATGGAGGTCTGGTATCTCTGTCTCGGGACTCGATTTCCCAACACCCTGCAAGGGGAGCCGGAAACACTGGAGCTGGATTCTCAGCAGAGAAAGGCCGCTTCCTGATCGGTGCGTCAGCTGGAAAGTCGGCTTCCTTCAGGACTTGCTGTAGCGAGCTGCGTCGGGTAAGTAGGTCATCGAACTGCTCCGAACCACCGTATCTTGCTATTGCAAGTGAAGCTTGAAGGTGTTTAGGAATGCGATAGTTTTACGTAAAGTCAGGCATATGAATGTCATGAATGAACCCCTGGGGAATAGTTGTTCATTGTAAAACTAACTGAGTTTTTGGAGAAATCAATATTCAAGCAAGGGGAAGTCTCTAACGGCTTAAGCTGGTTTTCCAAGAAATTGTTGTGACGTTTGGTGAACAGATGGAAGTAGCCATGCCTGTATTTGGGTAGCATGGGTTATGCCTAAATAAGGGCTTGATTTATTCTGCTTATATACAGACAATGTAAAGTATACCTATACAAGGGTATGAATTGGGAAAATTCAATCGGAGCCTAAAACGCCACACAACACTGTACTATTATTGCACGCAGGCGCACTACGCAGCATATTGGTTCCATCCGCCTCCCCCTTTATGCCACACCTGGCAGTCGAGATGGGGTGTATGGATCCAGTCACACACCGAAGTTTCCACTAGAACCTCGGATTTTAGTACAATATACTCCAAGCAGACCCACCCCGGGATGTGACTTCACGCATATACCACAGCACACTAAGTTTTATTAAAGCACCTCAGTTATCATCCCGAAAGGCTTGGGAAGAAGATGTAAGCGAATTAATACCAGACTAGCAATGGAATTTTTGCTGCAAACAAACAGAATATGTTTCAGCGAACAGCAGGTTAAAATTGATACATTACACATTCTTACACTGATTATACTATACACCCACCAGGCTCTATGAGCTACACTTGAGAGACAACAACAGGGGTGCACGCTGCAGGCATCAAAAGGCGGATTTCCTACACTTAGCTTGGGAATGCCCAAATGTCAATGAATATTGGTAACGGGTGTTCAGTGCACTGGAACAAATGGTGGGATCTTGTCTTATGTAATGGTTTCACCTTTGCACTGTATTAAGTTGGCATGTGTTAGTTGTATTGTATATTGGATTTATATAGCGCTTATCACCCAGGGGTCTGTAAGCGCTTGCCTTGGGAACCTGTCCTGGCTTTTCCCTGTGAGATAGCCCCTACAGGGCATCCCCAAGGTGAAAGCCAGGCATCCCGCCGCGGGGGGCCGTTGTGGAGATTAAGCAAGCTTAATGCCCAGAGTTGCAGAGTGTGAACCCATGATTAGGTCAGGCACCGAAGCGAGAATTATCAAGTCCGTGGACATTTGAGCTCAAGACCCTGCCGCGTCGGGAATTGAACCCTGGTCCCGGGTCTGACCTCTGCTTCAGGGTCTGCCTGCTCTAACCAGTGAGCCACACTTCTCCAGAGTTTTAAACGCCATTTTTCCTTTCCTGCTGCCTCTGCACACGACACATTTTGTTATTAATGCTTTTCGCTAGTTAGATATTTTGCTTTACACGAGAAAAACATGTTTTCTTATAAATATCAGTCTTACTTGGTAAACCTATGTCTGTACAGTGAGTGCCGATGCCTTCAACGTTATCTCAACACAGCGCTTATTGTTTGGATTGATCAGCGCACAGAGTAGACATAATATGGATGCAGCTGTGGCCAACCTTGGTTTTAGGCGCGAATGATATTGCACTGCGGAAGGCAGGACACACACACTTGATGAATATCCGTATGCAGAGTGTTGGTGTAGGAGATGATGTGATCCATTTCCACTGAACCGAAAGGTATGGGCCCACCCTTCTAAACCCAAAGAGACCTTCTGTAGATATAATATAATATACTAGCTAGGGAGGGTAAACTGAGGTTCTTTTTAGACCTGTTTCCTTTAGCATTTTAATATGCTTTCACCCTTTGTATTTTATGGAATAGTAACTATGCTTATAACCTTGATCTTTATAATATGTTTGCTTGTATTAGCTAAGATACTGCGTTTGAGAACACTGCATTAGAAATAAACATTTCAAACTCGCACGTGTCCTCATTGACTCCTCGTTCTGGATTGATATGTTAGTATAACGAAAGAGTGTTCATGTGTTCCACGTTACCTGAGGTGTTCTAAGTCCATGTTCTGGGTTGTCTAAATCATTGGGGTTTTGTAAGTACCAATGAGACACTGATTGCTAGTCTGGTAGGTGATTTTGGATACTAAGGTGAGTTTTGGCACACCCTAATTCACTGAGGTTCTAAATCTCTATGCACAGTTCTGTATAGGAGCAGAAATCCCTGATACATGTCATCCAACCATTGGTGGTCTTATTACATGACACTTAAGTAGTGCTTATATTGGCCCTTATCACCCTTCGCTATTGTTTCCGGAAAACAATGGCGTGGGACAAACGTACCTATATTAATATAGGTCCTTTCAAGCTTGATTCTTCCTAAACTGTTTCCTTGAATTACTACCCAGTTGTGCTATTAGTTTTTTGTTGTTCCTTTCTCTTTCTGTGTCACTATGGCCGCGGTGGACATTCCGCAACATAGTCGCATTGCCCTGCGCAATCACGTGCAGAATTATCATGTCCCCGTGGATGGCATGACCGTGATTATGGTGGTGAGTGCAGAGGTGACTTAACCATACAAAATATTTTATTCGTGGGTGACCTTCTCAGCTGTGAACGCTAATACCAATGTGTTCGACACGTACACTCCCACCGCTGTGCCGCAGGTATATGCTCCATATAGGACACAGGAAGTTCCGATTGATGCTTGGCAGCAACAAGTTTGGTTTGATGGCGCCCTACCCCACTCCTTGACGGCACCGAGGTTAGGTCCTTTGTCCATTCCAGGCACTGCGTGGCCTATTTTTTCTGGATTTACACCGCATCCTCGACATGGAGCGGTTGCCGTTGCTGATTTGCGGTAGTTACATACTGTCGCAGTTAATGTAATTAGGTCGTTAGTGCAGTACATTACTCGCAATCTCCCGGGCGGGACCCCAGGAGGTGCAGCACTTCCTGCAGGTCAGGGTGGAATGAAACTTAATAATAATAATAATAATAATAATAGAAAATTTGTAAAGCGCATGGCTGCACAACTGTGTATCCCCGCGCTGATTGCCAACAAAACTCACAGAGAATAGATAAGGGTGGTCAGAGAAAACAAAAGAGGTGGGTTTTTAGTTTGGCTCTGAAAAGAGTCTCTGAGGGTTCCATTCTTAAATGAACAGGTAGAGCATTCCAATGTTTTACTCCAAGGTAGCGAAAAGAGCGGCCTCCTATCTTCGCTCTGTGGACACGTGGGATTTTGAATTGTGACATTCCTGAGGACCTAAGGTCTCTGGTTGGACGGTGGATAGTCAAAAGATCTCTTAGATAGGTAGGACCTTTGTTATGGGCAATCTTATGGGCATAGCAGAGGCTCTTGAATTTGATTCTTTCCCTAACAGGGAGCCAGTGCAGTTTGGACAAGGCCGCCTTGGCAGATGTTCTTTTGGGAAGGCCCAATACCATGCGAGCGGCAGCATTTTGTAAGCATTGAAGCTGGTGAAGATGTTTTTGGTTCAGTCCTAATAGGAGAACATTCCCATAGTCCAAATGAGGTGTGATAAGCGCATGTACGATGGTTTTTCTAGCTTCAGTAGGGATGAGATCGATGATTTTTCTTAAAATTCTTAGCGTACCGATGCATTTGCCTATTATTTTGTTGACTTGGGATTTTCCTGACAAATCACAGTCGATCATAATCCCTAGGATTTTCACCTTTTCAACGGGGTGTGGAAAATCGCCCAATGTTGTGGGCCACCACGCCTGCGACCATAAAGAGGTTTTATTTCCTACCACTAACACCTCTGTTTTATCTCCATTTAGCCGGAGGCAGTTGTTATCCATCCACATGGCGACCGCAGCCATGCATTCCGAGAAATTGGAGGCATATTTCTCGGTATCAGGAGTGAGCTTAAACATGAGCTGGGTGTCATCGGCGTAACTGACAATGCCCACCCCAAAGTTCTCTGCGACCTGAGCCAGGGGCTCCATATAGATATTGAACAGTGTGGGGCTCAGACTGGAGCCCTGTGGAACCCCATAGCTCACGTCTCGAGAAGATGATTTAAAGGGTGGGCAGTGTATCTGAAAAGATCTTTTCGTAAGGAAAGATTTAATCCACGCCAGAGCATGGTCTTTCACTCCGATGTCTGAGAGTCGGGACAGCAGCGTGGCATGTAGCACAGTGTCAAAAGCTGCGCTTAAGTCTAACATGACCAACGCTGCTGTCTCACCCTCGTCCACCATCTTGCGGATGTATTCCGTGGAATACAAAACAGCTGATTCCGTGGAATAGTTAGATCTAAAGTCGGATTGAGTAGGGTGGAGTACGTTTTCTAATTCTAAAAAAGCCATCAGTTGTTTGTTTACTACTTTTTCAATTATCTTGGCACATTGTGGCAAGAGGGAAATTGGCCTAAGATTTTGAAATTGGGTAACCGGGATGTTGTTTTTTTTTTTGAGAGGGATAACTTGAACAGTTTTCCAAGCTTCCGGAACATAGCATTCTTTAAAAGAGAGGGTTATCATCTGACTTATTTGATCCATGAGGGTATGGTCCATGATGTCCTTGCTTTTTTCTAGAGGGCACACATCATTTGGGGAGCCAGAGTGGATACTATTGATTATGCTAGACAGGTTTTCTTTGTCAGGTGTGTTAAATTGGGTGAGGAAGGTTTTTTGAGAGGGGGACGTTTCCTTTCTGGATGTAGAGGGGATGGGAAAGGTGGCGTGAATTTTCTCAACTTTTTTGACAAAGAAATCCGCTATTTGTTCGCATAAATCGTTTGAGTATGTGTCCTGGGCATCTAATCTAGAGGTATCTGTAAGTTCCTTATAGATCCGGAATAGTTCTTTTGTTGGATTGGTGGCATCTTCGATTCTGCTCTGATAGAAGAGACTTTTTTCCTCTCTTATTAATCTCTGGTAAGATTTTAGTTCCAGTTTATAGGTTTCTTTAAGATCAGTAGAATAGTTTTTTCTCCATTTTCTTTCAATCGCTTTGCAGCGGGCTTTAGCTGTTTTTAATTTTTCTGAGAACCAAGGTTCAGATTTTGTTCTCCTGACTGGGGGCTTGGAAGTCCAGGGGGCAATTTTATCTAGTGCCTTGCTCAGCCATAGTTCATAATTGTTCCAGGTGTCTTGTAGGGACTGTCCTGTTGGTGGGGGGTGAGTTTTTAATTCGTTGATAAAACGTTCAGGGGTGTAATTTTTCCAGTTACGACGCTTCGTGTACAGGGGTTTGTTCACACTATTCGTAGTCTTATTAGTAGGTATGTTAAAAGTAATCATGTAGTGGTCAGACCAAATTATTGGGACGGGGGGATGTATTTCGATACCTTCCCAGGTGGCAAAGACAGGGTCAAGAAGGTGACCATGTTGATGTGTGGGAAAGGTTGAAAGCGGTGTTATTCCCAGTGCGTGGAGAGCTGTCTTGAGTAATTGGGCTTCCTTAGCATTAATGTCTTCGAAGTGAAGATTCAGGTCACCTAGAATCATAAAGTTGTTATATTTTATGGCTAGTTGCGTGGCTGTTTCTATGAGTTGGTTACAGAAAGGGGTAGCATTGCCCGGGGGCTGATAGATGAGAAGACCAGTAATGGTCATTGACGGATTCACTTTTATAGAGAATGTTCCACTTTCACTATTAATAATGCCTTTATTAGTGAGGGTGCAATCCAATTCCTTTTTGAAAATCATTGCGAGACCTCCACCCCGCTGTTTGGGTCTGTCGATTCTCAGTAAGCTGTAATTCAATGGAACTGTCTCTAGTATATCGGGGGATGAGGATTCCTCTAACCAAGTTTCAGTAAGAAACAGAACGTCAAAGTCTTGTTTCTGAAGTAGATCACGTAGTTCCAATTTATGTTTTATCATGGATCTACAGTTTAATAGCATCAAATTTAGGCTTGGCACATGGGAATTGCAGTTCAGAACAGTCTGAAATAGATGATTACATGTAGTACATTGTGGTGGTAGCGCATTAGGGTCCGTGGAGTGCCAACAAGGTTTAATAGGGGTCTTACCTATTTCTAGTAGAGTTGCGCGTGTGTAATAGATTCGCTGTTGAGAGTACGCCCTGTTAGTTACCAGAGCTGTGTCATTGGGTCCAGGGTGTCCTGCCCCGCGCCCCGGTCGATCGCGGACGGGCGCAGACGGGCAGGACTCTGGCTTGACTCCGGCGCGTGATCGGCGCACCCGCAATGCGCGTCCGCTGCGCGGAGCCATGAACGTCAGGTTTTAAGCGCTCAGTAGCGCGACGTGCAGCGCGAGCCCTCACAAAGATGGCCGCTGCCTGACTCTCAAACTATCCTAGTCCTGCCTGATACTGGTCATAGAGTCGACCGCGTCCCCAGGGCAGGCAAGTATGCCGTTTTTAGATCGAATTCAGCAAATGGTATTTTCTGAGTTTCGGCGCTAGTGTGTCATTAAACAAAACACTATTGATTCAGTGCAGGGGGAAGGGAGAGGACACACGGGAAATTCGTGACAAAAGGCGGAGCACAATTTTAAAACAAACAACCTCCCGGCTCAAGCCTCAGGAGTAAAGTAAAAGCAATCAGGAATTTCCACGAACCTTTCCTGGTTTTAAGCACTCGGTAGCGCGACGTGCAGCGCGAGCCCTCACAAAGATGGCCGCTGCCTAACTCTCAAACTATCCTAGTCCTGCCTGATACCGGTCATAGAGTCGACCGCGTCCCCAGGGCAGGCAAGTATGCCGTTTTTAGATCGAATTCAGCAAATGGTATTTTCTGAGTTTCGGCGCTAGTGTGTCATTAAACAAAACACTATTGATTCAGTGCAGGGGGGAGGGAGAGGACACACGGGAAATTCGTGACAAAAGGCGGAGCACAATTTTAAAACAAACAACCTCCCGGCTCAAGCCTCAGGAGTAAAGTAAAAGCAATCAGGAATTTCCACGAACCTTTCCTGGTTTTAAGCGCTCGGTAGCGCGACGTGCAGCGCAAGCCCTCACAAAGATGGCCACTGCCTGACTCTCAAACTATCCTAGTCCTGCCTGATACCGGTCATAGAGTCGACCGCGTCCCCAGGGCAGGCAAGTGTGCCGTTTTTTGATCGAATTCAGCAAATGGTATTTTCTGAGTTTCGGCGCTAGTGTGTCATTAAACAAAACACTATTGATTCAGTGCAGGGGGGAGGGAGAGGACACACGGGAAATTCGTGACAAAAGGTGGAGCACAATTTTAAAACAAACAACCTCGCGGCTCAAGCCTCAGGAGTAAAGTAAAAGCAACTTAGCCCTGTAATGGTCAACGCAGTGATGGGCAAGCGCCCCCAGGATAAGGATGAATTTCCTTTCTGGCTTGTTGAGAAGTTTGACCAGCTGGAAGCAGTATTTCCTAACACGACTCCTGGTGAAAAACACAGGATTCCGACAATTAGCATGCCTAAAGACTTGACCCCAGAAATTGGTGACTGTGAGTCTTGGGGAAAAATCTTTGCGGCACTTTATGCGAGGTGCTTGGCACTCCGTCCATGACTGTCCTTCCGACGGTCATTAAGCGTGTTCAAGATGACCTGAGGACCTGAGGCAGCGGTTGAATTGGGTATGCGCCTATGCGGCTCCTTTGAAGTGGTTTCCGATCTCATACTTGCGAATGTCAAGGGGGATGTGGTGAACTTTCAGGTGTCCAATGCATTGCAGCGGTTCCCGATGCCGACAAACCCCGACAGTTACCGAGGATTATTGTGGCGGCTTATAAAACCGTGGGCCGCAATAGCTTGGGTGTCAAGCCTTTTTCCACTAAGGAGAAAAAGCAACCCCAAGGGCCGAAGTCAGAGAATGACGATCAGCCTAAGATCAAAAAACAAAATTGGCCGAAAAAACAGAAACAGGGTAAACAACAACAGCAGAAACAGGAGTCCTGCATCACCAGTGCCTGCGCCTACAGAACGGGTTTATGACTTGCGCGATTGCGCAATGATAAAATCACCTGATCGTTTTCAGGTTTCTGAACAACGCTCTCCTTGTTCTTTTCAGGACTCATCGACCGGTGGTGGAGGTGGCAGCAGAGGTCGGGGTGGCCAGCAAGGACGCGAACAGCCCCGCCCGAAAGAGGGTAAAGGCAAGCAGGACGATTCAACACCGAAGAGACCCCAGTTTCAGAAAAAGAAAGTTGCCGGTTTAACAGCGAGATATGCCACAGATAGTGAGAACGCAGCTTCTGAATCAGACATAGGCTCTGACCTTGCTGGACAGAGCGGCGGAGATTACCAAAGTGCGAGAGGCCCTGTGTCCGCTACTGAAGGTGACAGCAACTGATCGATATGTTGTTGTGGAGACAGCTGATACTAGAGTAGCTCCCCCTGACAGACTTTATGAAATTGTCCTTTTAATTGAAGGTGACATACAATGTACAATCAAAGGGGTGTTTTGGGAGAATCTTACGAGTACGTATGACATTTTGTTATCGGAGGCTGACTGGCCCCCACCTTTTGTGCTCACAGCTCAGAGAGGGGAGGAGGCGATCCTCCCTAGTTTTGCGCACACGGTCTCTAAAGAGCATGCACTGAATTTTGCAGAAGAGTGGGCTAAGGCTCTTGCGCCGGCTTTGTACCGTGCACAATGTGGTTGGGACAAATTTTCCCCGCACCACGAGATTTCTTTATGGTCTATGCCACAGCCTCAACCTCAATATCCGATCCGACATGAAGCTAAGGCTTCCGTCGCGGAAATCCTTGAACAATTGGAATATCAAGGTGTGATTGAAACTTGTGTGTCACCGATGAATAACCCTCTTTTTACTGTGACCAAGCCTGACGGTTCGTACCGTTTGGTATTGGATTACCGGCATTTGAACTCACATTCCCGTACCTGTGCAGTACAGAATACTCACGGCTATGCTCTAGTGGATAGTCTTGTGCATAAACGTTTTAAAACTGCACTTGACATATCTAACGTTTTTTTTGCCCACAATTTGGACGGACTGAGTTCCCAGTGGATCAGTTTTACCTGTGGCGGCAAACAGCGCCAATTTAAATGCTTAGCGATGGGCTATAAGAATAGTCCAGGCATGTTTGCTGCCCGTATTGTCTCTCTTTTAGAGGATGCGTGTTCATATGTGGATGACATATATCTCACAGACGACGAGCTTTAGGCGCATCTGGGTCGAGTTGACCGCATAATTTGTAACTTTGCGGACTTCGGTTACAAATTTAACTTTGCAAAGTCCCACATTGCAAAGTACACAGTGTTGCTCCTGGGCTATGAGCTCAACAATGAAGGTCGAGGATTGCCCCTCACTTCTTGGAGAAATGTGCACAACTGCGCGCTCCTACAACTCTGAAAAAATTACAGTCCTTATTTGGGATTTTTTAATTTCGGGCGGACTTATATTCCCAAATATGCCCAGCGTATCAAGCCTTTGTATGCTCTGATACAACCTACTTTTACCAAATCATGCTGGCTGCCGAATATTCAGCTATTTTGCAATCTTTGCAAGCTGATCTTCTAGAATCTAAATTCTTACTGACTCGTGATAACCACACCAACCTGGTGATAAGAATCATCCCTGGGGCGGTGGGTTTCACGTACCATACTTTTAATGAAGGAGACCCATAAACCTATTGCTTACAAGTCACACTTGTACACTTCGGCTGAAATGCGGTTTTCCTCTGTGAAAAAAGTTTTGACAGCAGTGCAAATTGCAATTCTCAAGGAGCGTGCACTGTCGCAGGGAAAACGCATGTTGGTTGTAACCCCGTTTCCTGCATTGGAGGTAGTGACGAAAGCCAGTGTACCAAATTGTAAAGCTTTGTACCCTCGTGGATACAATGGACAGCATCTTTGACATCTCTGGATGTCAAGTTTATTTTTTATGCCTCCTTACAGTCGAAGGAGTTTTTGCAGTATGAGTTTTGTTCATCCTGCACCTTTGGCTATGCGGCCTTTGGAGGACTTCCATTGCATCATGTACACTGATGGTTCTGCGCAGGTTGGGTCTAAACACGCATACGTTTCCGCTTGCGCTATTGTGGTTGGTGCCATGGTGAATGACGAGTTCAAGTCCAGAGTCGTCCACACGCAGACTCTAGGGGACTGCACCGCACAATTGCCAGAGCTTCATGCTCTGATGCTTGCATTGGAGTACACTGATCCTGGTGTGTCAACTCATATTGTGAGTGATTCTTACTACTGTGTCCAGTCTTACAATGAAAACCTTTTCTTTTGGATTCAGAATGATTTTCATGATTCCAAGGGTAGCACAATAAAACATAAAATGATCTGGGTCAGAGTGGCTGAGCTTAAAGAGCAGTTGCCACTCGTGTTTGTGATTCATACTCTCAGTCATCAGTGCGTGAGAGTCCACGCTGTTGGCAATTCGCTTGCCGATGAGGCAGAAAAATCAGCGGTATCGACATATTTGGTTGCAGCAGTTACACGTTCCAAAAGTAAGATTGATGATGATATCTAGGCAGCTGTTGCTGCAACAAAGAAGGGAGGTAAATATCCAAAAGGATTTCCTTCAAAGTATTCATACCACTTAAGTCCTGATAAAGTTCCTTATGTGAAAATTCCTGACGTTGATGAGAGGTTGCTTCCCAACGCGGACCGCAGGCCTACTCTGATTACCACATCACATGAAGGTGTTGCGTCTGCGCATGCCGGCGCTTCGGCTACTGTAGCTCAGTTACAACAATGTTTCTGTTGCGGGGGCTGTACAAACAGACGCGTCATTATGTCCTTCAATGTGACATTTGTCAGCAGATTAAGCCTTCAACTGCTGCGCGTCCGCCCCAGACACAGTTGTACATTTCTAATAAACCCCTTGGGTGTGTTTATTTAGATCACTGCGGTCCCTTTTCTTCTGATACTGTGTATAAGTACATCTTAGTAGCAGGTGATTCATGCACACGCTTTGTGTGGGTCTGGCCGCACGGCAGTGCTAATTCACGGACTGTCATAAGAGACTTGCGTATCTTTGTAGGGATTTTTGCCTGTGGTACCTTCCATTCGGATCTGGGTCCGGCTTTCGCCTCTAAGGCGTATAAGGATGTCATGACTTCGTTGGGGGTCCAAGTCAAGTTTTCTTCTCCATACAGACCTGAGGGTAATAGTGTAGTGGAACAAATGAACCGAGATTTAAAGCAGTATTTGACGGCCCGATTTATAGGTACTGGCAGGAACTGGCTGGCCCATCTCAATGGCGTGCAGCGTGCTCCTAATAATCTCCCTAGAAGGTCTCTGGGTGGGCGGATCCCATACGAAATGCTCTTTGGTATCAAGATGTATGTACCGGACCTTGACGGTCTAGACTCGGTGGCTTAAGCCACCTCCTTTGAAGCAGATGAACATTGCATTGTTTTACAGGATCTACAAAAGACAAGAAACAGTCTTGCAGAGGAACATTTGCCCTCCACCTCGGATGATGCGTTGCAGATCCCGGTAGTTGGCTGGCTACCCCAAGTTGGAGAACTGGTTCCTGAGAAGATCGATAACAAGAAAGAATTTGGTCCCTCTTATCGAGCTCCGGTTCCAGTGCTTGGTTTGAAGGGCACACAAACAGTCATTTTACCACCACTTCCAGGTCGTAAGGAGAACAGGCATATCTCCATTGACAATGTCAAGATACACAGTGTGGCTGATTCTACTTAGTATGACACCGGCAGTCTCATGTCCTTCGATTTGGAGAAATTCTGTTTTGGTCCCGGTTTCTAATCCTGTGCCTGATGTTGCTCTCGAGTTGCCCTCAATTTCCAGTCCTTTATTGAGTATACTACCTGGTGCTCAACATGATGAAACAGACTATACTTATCCTACTGACTTATCGGTGCCTGATTTACAAACTCGCTTGGCTACAGAATCCAGATTTTCATTTGACACTGTATCACACACCTCTGATAAGCCCTCGAAGATTTCTAATTTGGCAAGACTGTTTAAAAAACATTTTTTGATTCCCCTTGGACTTATATTTGAATGGTTCTTTTTTTCGATTTACCTTTTTATGACAATTGGTTTTGTATTTTATTTTTTCCGTCTCGTCAATGAACACTATGTCGAGGAGAGAACTGACATTCGACATATCAATGGAACTTTGGCTCCCCATTCCTCATCACACAGAGTGCAGAGAGACTTGGCTTTTGTTAACATCACAGCTTGGCCTGTCCTAGATGGGATTGTGTGGGATGCAGTTCGATTTCAAATTCATGCGCCCACTGAGGTTATAAATGTCCCCAATGTGCTTAGAGTGTCAATTGGGGATGTGTTTAAACAAAATATACGTTCTGATGATTGGGATGTTAAGGCTGTTGAATCATTGTTCTCTGATTTGAAATATTATGCTGCCTTTGATGCTGAAGATTTATAGTTGGAGTCTGCTAATTACTGTGATTTGTATTGTTATCAACATGTTGGCAATCACTATCTGCATAAAGCTAATACCAGGAGGCTCACTGTAAATTACACCCAGTGAAAACACTGTCCAGCTCCTATACAAGGCAGTTCTGCTACCTTTTTGAAGAGGTTCACTTACTTTACAGATTTTAACCAATCTAATCATAATGCCTTTTATTTTAAAATGGGTGATAAATCCATATCCAAAGTTAGACTTACCCATACTAAATTACTGTATTCGAAGTCCTTTCTAGACCAGTTGGCTGTTGGGGGCTACAAGTTGTGGAAGGATACAATTGACCTTAAATCAGTTTGGGGTACTAAAAGCTGGCAAGTGCAAGTCACAGAGGCTTTGCACCGAACATGCCTCATCCTGAACCATTTGTTGTTTTGAATTCTACTATTTCTCAGACAACATTCTTTGGATTGGCTATTCCTAAAAGATTGAATGCTCCTTCCTTTCCTGACTTAGAGGAATATTTTGGTTGGGGTACTTTTACTAAATTTTCCATGAGAGTTACAAACTCTGTTAATGAATTCCTCCTTTGACATATCCAGTTTGGATCCTGAAGGCTGGTTGCTCTGGCACAGAAGTGCTGATTCATGCCAGCATGGTTTTCTGGGTTTAGCTCATGGCTATACACAGGTCAGGGTAGATCCCCATTTTGAAAGTGGCCATTCTGTAACTACCTATTCTGTAGGCAAATTGTGTCAGAACTGTCTCAGACATTCTACCTTGGTGTCAGTTAAACTGCATTTATCTAAACTGACTGATGATGTTGATCTGAATGATTTTATTAAAGGCCCGGCTAGAGGTAGATCAAAAAGATGGATATATGCTGTTTATAATGAAATTTGGAAAGCTTCCCAGATTGAGGCGGCTACCCGCCTTAGGGCTATAGATCAAGCTAATTTAGAAAAAGTACTAGCTGTTGTAGATAATAGCATTAACACACTCTCCTCTCGCATTTACACGTTAGATAATATTGTGTCATCGGTTGTAGATATTGTGCAAGATGAAGTGTCTGCCCTGTACCATGGTCAAAATCAATTACGTTCCATTATGCAGTTTGCATGGACATTGCAGACACTTAAAGCCTCTAAGGTGCTATGGCATTACTTGAATACGTCTCCCTTATTTGCCCCTTCAATTTGACTGACAAGCAACGCTTACTATCAATGAAGGATGCTTCTTTTTCCATGTTGCACATTGAAAAGTTAGAACCTTTACCGTTTTCTGTGGCTGAAGCCAATGCTGCTAAATGGCTTTTTCATGGTTTGATTACTCTTCCTTTTTTTTAATTTGCATTTACGAATTGTGTGAAGTGCTTTGCCAGTGGCAGATTCGAGCCTCTAGGAAGTTCTTATCTCCTTGAAGCCTGGTCACTTATTTTTACATACAGATGTCTTAGGGAAGGAAGAGAAGTTTATTTAAATAGTGAAGAATGCACTGAAGCACCGGATCATTCCTTAATGTGTCGACATATCCAAATACATGGCTCTTGCAACCAGAACAAGCCTAATATATCCTGTGTTTTAAAAGGTACACCCGTGCCTGCAATAGTTCCCACATTCACATTGCTGGCAAACGGGAGTTATTTACTTTTAAACAATGAGGATGGCTGTGGGTTAATTAAAGGGATTGCCTATGTCATTACAGTCAGTGAACGTGTAATTTGTTGCAAGAATGTAATGTATCCACCCCCGCATTGGGAACTTGATGTTTCCATCTGGCCTAAGATTCCGACCTTGAAGGCAGAGTTCAATAAGATGAGTCGCATAAGAGCTCTATTGTCCCAGAAAGAAATTGCCCTCACATCTGCTTGTGAAACATTTGTCCTTCACGTGGCTAACACCCGCACAGAAGTACATGCCTTATTAAATACTGATCTGCCCTTGCACTTCGGTGAATTAATTCATACAATCTTCAATGCGTCCTCCACCTCGGGGCTGGCTCACCTTTTTAAAGTTGTAAGCAGTGGCTTAGTGACTTCCTTCCAAACTATTTTCGGAGTCATTCCAGCATTCTTCCATTCTATTTTCTCCAGCCTGTTTGGTGGATTTATCTTGCTACTGGCTCTTGCTGCTGGCGTGCTATTGCTGCTCTGTCTATTTCAAAATGGATGCACATCCTGTGTGCAAGACGGACTGTCTCGGCTAGGGCTTCTTCGCACCCGGATGCTTGAGTACTATGGTGCGCTGCCGCTTGCCACACTGAGTGCAGCGTATGGATTATCATTTCGATTTTCCTACTTTACATGCGTTCAGCCTGTTTTCCATTGCCGGAGTTGCGATTTTGAATGGGCCCTGGATTTGTGTCTCTGTAATACAGTATCTCCCGAAGCAGATTATAATCAGCTTATGTGTCCTTTAGTTGCTCATGAATTGCTTTGTTCTTATGGAGGGATTATGGCCTTTGCAGCGACGCATGGTGTTCTGGGTCGTTGGAATGTGTTCGCAGCGGCGCAAGATTTCTTGGCTCGCAGTTTCCTCGAGAACCCACCGAGTAGTCCTCTGATGGTGCAAGAGGCTCCGGTAATCGAAGAGCATGTATGTTCTTTCCCTTTGTTAAATTGGATGGCTGATCTGTTTTCAGATGATAACAGTGACTTCCTGTTGGAAGCTATTGATGTTTATTTTGCCTATTTATTATTAGAATGAACTGGGTTTGCAGTCTCACGTTTTTGACCTGAACTTCTCGTTGGATTTGAATTTTTTTTGGACTCTCCCCAAAATTTTTGAGGGAAAAGATTGCCTATTGACTTTATCAATGTCCAATGCTGAGTTTTTTCACGACTATTGCAATTTTTTTATCTCCTTCGATTTTTTAAGTGACAAATTAGAGACTTGTGTTTGAACTATCAAACTTGAACTCTGCCTTCCTAAATTGCCCCTTTATACTTGTCCTATCAGTGCTTGGATCAAAGGGAGGGTGTTTTATGTAATGGTTTCACCTTTGCACTGTGTTAAGTTGGCATGTGTTAGTTAGAGTTTTAAACGCCATTTTTCCTTTCCTGCTGCCTCTGCACACGACACATTTTGTTATTAATGCTTTTCGCCTAGTTAGGTATTTTGCTTTACACGAAAAAAACATGTTTTCTTATAAATATCAGTCTTACTTGGTAAAGCTATGTCTGTACAGTGATTGACGATGCCTTCAAGGTTATCTCAACACAGCGCTTATTGTTTGGATTGATCAGCGCACAGAGTAGACAGAATATGGATGCAGCTGTGGCCACCCTTGGTTTTAGGCGCAAATGATATTGCACTGTGGAAGGCAGGACATCCACACCACACTTGATGAATATCTGTATGCAGAGTGTTGGTGTAGGAGATGATGTGATCCATTTCCACTGAACTGAAAGATATGGGCCCGCCCTTCTAAACCCAAAGAGACATTCAGTAGATATAATATAATATACTAGCTACGGATGGTAAACTGAGGTTCTATTTAGAACTTCCTATAACATTTTAATATGCTTTCACCCTTTGTATTTTATGGAATAGTAACTATGCTTATAACCTTGATCTTTATAATATTTGCTTGTATTAGCTAAGATACTGCGTTTGAGAACACTGCATTAGAAATAAACATTTCAAACTCACACATGTCCTCATTGACTCCTCGTTCTGGATTGATATGTTAGTATAACGAAAGAGTGTTCATGTGTTCCACGTTACCTGAGGTGTTCTAAGTCCATGTTCTGGGTTGTCTAAATCCTTGGGGTTTTGTAAGTACCAATGAGACACTGATTGCTAGTCTGGTAGGGGATTTTGGATACTAAGATGAGTTTTGGCACACCCTAATTCACGGAGGTTCTAAGTCTCTATGCATGGTTCTGTATAGGAGCAGAAATCCCTGCTGCAATCTCCCTTGCAGGCCACCCCGGTCACAGCTATACTAGGGTACTCCGACGGGGCTGACACTATACATAAGAACTTTCTATCGTTAGGTCTGCTAATTGTAAAGTCCAGAGTCGAGTGCAGATGGGCAGAGGCAGAGCTCCCAAATTCAAGGACTGGCTCTTGGATATGACAACATGGTAGGAACAAGCCCTTAAATATGCAGAGTTGCTCCCATCCATGTCAAAACCTAGGGACATATGGGAATCCCTCAAAACCTACCTTATTACTTTTTCCAGAAACTGCACGAGGGACGGGAGGAGGAAGGGCACCGGGAGACACAGCACAGGGCGCAAGCAGATCCAAATCCACATGGTCATAGCAGGGACTGAGCATCGACTGACCTCAGCAGTAGCATGCAGAGCAGATGAGCAGCGTTGTTAGACTACATTAGACAGTCTCATACGTTTTTCAAATACCAGTGATCATAGTACAAGGTGCAGGCCTGTACATGGATAACCAGAACATTACTTACAATCAATGCTGTTACTTATTGGTTTCACTAGCCCAACCCTATGATAAAACTGTAACAAGTCCTTGTTAACATGCACCGAATGTAATATGTAAGGCAGTGACTGTGATTTTTTTTATTTTTTGTTGTTGTTTTTTCTTTCCTTCTCTTGTATTCTTGTTCTTCTTCATGGCATACGTTGACTTGATGCAGTAATCCTGTATGAGCTGTACTGATTATATGCATATGTTAAAATAAACAATAAAAAACAATAATAATAATAATAATGCATCTCCAGAAAGGTCTCTCCAACTCCCAACTGGTCCCGCTCTCAGCATAGGCGAAAGACGAGATCAGGTGGTGGATCTCCCATATGGAGGCATGGAATGGCAGGGCGATTTTCGGTTCCCAACCGGACCTGGTGATGGAATCGGACACCAGTGTCTCGGGGTGGGGCACTCACTGCGGCCAGTTCTCTACCGGAGAAAAATGGTCTTCCGACGAACAAGCCCTTCATATCAACTGCCTAGAGTTGATGGCAGGCTTGTACGTGCTCAGGTGCGAGACAAAGGACAAGGTTCGATGCACAGTCCTACTGAAGATGGACAATGTTGCAGCGGTCCTTTACGTAAATCACCTCCGGGGTACTCGCTCAAAGGCCCTGTCGGACATTGCCTGAACTTTTTGGGAGTATAGCTTAACCAGTCACATATCTCTGGCGGCGGGCCCCTCCCAGGCTAGGCCAATCAGATAGCGGATTGGCACTCTAGTCACAGAAGAGATGTTCCACCTGTGGAAATTGAACCCCTAGATCTTCAATTGGCTTCAGGAACTCTGGGGCCCATTTTCAATGGATCTCTTTGCCTCCCACCTAGACTTTCAGGTGCAGAGGTTCTGCAGCTGGAGACCAGATCCCTTGGCAGCGGCAACAAATGCCTTACTTCAAGACTGGAGCCTGGAACAGGCTCATGCATTCCCTCCATTTACGATGATCACGTGGCTGTCAGCCCAGGTGCGCAGGCAGGTGGTGGATCAGGTTGTGATTACTCCAGTCTGGAGGTCGCAAGCCTGGTATCCAGTAATGATGGAACTTTCCTGGTATTTTCCAATCCCTCTACCCCTAGATCCAGATCTCCTTAGGGATCCCCAGGGCAATCCTCATCCCTTAATACTCTGCGGGTTCCCTCTGGCTTCTGGCATGGAGGAATACCGGGAACTATGTATAGTCTGGAGCTTGCGGAGTAGAGACTTGTTATTGCTGCCGTAGAGGGCGTTTCCAAACTGCTGGCGATGAGTGTGTGGGTGACTGTCTTCCTTGAATCGGTGGGGGGGAGCCATTTGAAAGTCTTGCATAGGGTGTTGAAACCGCTGGAGGCGACAGAGTTGACCTGTCGGTTCATGGAGAGGGAGGAGTTGAGTATGATGCTAAGGTTTCCGGCATGGTTCGTGAGGGTCTGGGGGCTGCCGTTGGCCACCAGGTGTTGTTCCATGTAATGGGGTGGTTCCTAGGACTAGGACTTCTGTCTTCTCTGAGTTGCACTTTAGGCAGCTGTTGTTTTTCCAGATTGCAACGTCCTGTATTCCTTCCTGGAAGTTGAGTCTGGTGGTGGTGATGGGGTCCTTGGTGAGGGAGAGGATGAGCTGGGTGTCATCGGCATAGGATTCTATGCAAAGGCTGTGTTTTTGGACGATGGTGGCAAGGGGGACTATGTAGATGTTGATGAGGGTTGGGCTGAGCGATGAACCCTGTGGCACCCCGCAGTTGATTTCCGTGGGTTCGGAGAGGAAGGGTGGTAGTCTGATCCTTTGGCTTCTGCCGGTGAGGGGTAAGTAATGATCTGATCTAGGCGAGGGCGGTTCCTTGTATGCCGGCTTCGCATAGTATGGCAAGAGTGTGCGGTGGGAGACTGTGTTGAATGCTGCTGATAGGTAGATCGAAACGCCGTTGACACTTTGAAACACCTTATACACTCCAAACCTTATGTGTACTGAAATTGTAACGGTGTAGATTGTGTTTTGTTGTTCTTTGACACTGTGCATTCATCAAGTGCAACAAACCATTAAGATTTTGCCTAAAAACCCCTTGTTCCCTGTTTTTGTCCTTAATTGTATGTTGTTCATGTGTTAAGTAGGGCACAGGCTTGTGCCCCACCTTGTGTATTGCTGTGTAATACCTCTCTATTTTTTAGAAATAAATATTAGACATCTGTCCGGCTGGACATGTCAATCCAATATAGTAACAACTGAGTCTATATTCATTCCTCCTCATTTCCTCCCTTTTCAGGGGCCACTGTTGCTTAATAGAATTAAAACCTAATGTTACGATAGATAGGACATTTTTCATTAATTCTGAACAAAGTAAAGCAGACTACGAAAGACACTTTGGTCATACAATAGGCAAATGAAGAGGTAATGTGAGCATGGCTAAAAAATCTCTATCCGTTCGCAGTTTAAATTGATGTAAGCTTGAGGTACAAAACAAGATGTATTATCCTCCGACTAAGGTTTATCAGAACAAACACTTTTTAGAATTTACAGTAGCTTACCGTTGTAATATTGTGGTTCCTGTTTGTTGGTACAGTTATTGATATAGCATGACTATACGCTGAATTAATTTCATTTTATTGATTGCTGGACGGACATACTAAATTAAGTGACAAATAAATAAAGTTTGTTTTAATCGCCATACTGATTATTAAAGTTAGATTATCTTGCTGTATGTTTTGGACATACCACTTGAGTTGAGACAAATTGCTAAATGATATAAGAAGAAGATCTAATTATTATATGTATTTTTTCGTTGGTATGTGCAGGCTGCAGCAATACCCTAGGCCTAAATGATAAAATGTTGGACTATATTTCTGATGTTAGCTGTTTGCCACATGAGATGAATACACTGTCTGCACCATGGGCATGTACAGCAGTTCAATAGAATGTTGTTAGAAGTTGGTTTTTTGATTGATGGGGTTGTTAACCCTTCTCAAGCAACAATAACAGTCCTTGTCAGGGTGAACCACAAAAGTCTCCAAATTAACCTGTGCTTAACCCTATGGTAGCATGGCACAAAAGCAGTCAGGCTTAACTTGGGTACACTTTGTTAAATATTTATGCAGCACACAAACCGTAATAAAGTGAAAGCACAGCACAAGAAAAATCCAACTCCAATTTAGAAAAATAGAGTAAAAGTTAATCAATAATTTACACTAGAACAGCAAACATCTAACCAGTAGAACCGGAGTTCTAAAGTTTTTTGTGAAATCTAGCTTCTAAAAGATGAAAGCATCAATCACGGACATCCACTGTTCGGATCCAAGAAGTGGATTGTGCCCGTTCTCGACCTACCTTCGGACTTAGAAAAAATTTTGACAAAAAGATTTCTAAGAATGTAAGGCTCAGCAGGGCAAGGCAGTCAGCGATGTCTGAAGAGGAGGAGGCGTCGGCGTTGGGGAGCCACTGGACAAAGACGCAGAGAACATTTCTACATTCGAACGTTGTCCCTTTTCTGGAAGTCAAAAATCTCCAGCGGGACAAAACTCTAGGTATTAGCCAACATGAGTTCCACGAGGGCAGATACCTATCCACAGATGAGCCTCTGAAGAGTATTTGCTGCTGCTGCAAAGAATGTAATGGGAGCTACCACAAAGTAAGGCTGGCCAACGATGGACCATTGGCGAATCCGGGAGCAGGTAGGTTCTGGTCTGTGGTCTGTTCTCAGACCACTTTTTAGTGGAAAATGTTTTAAGTTTTGGACTCTGGCTGTTTCGGCACCTTTAGCACCACCTCTAAGTGTCCATGACTGGGTAGGAACCACTTGGAGGGCAAGACTCACTCCAGGGAGGGTCCAGGTGTAGGATGCAAGTTGTTGGAGCTTTTTGTGTCCCTGTAGCTCAGAATAGGAGGCCAATTAACTAACCCTTGGAGTCACTTTGGTAGCCCTGGTTTCAATCAGCAAAGAAAACCTCAAGTGGCAGATCAGTCCTCTGAGGGTACAAGGCAGGCTTCAGGCAGCAGGGCAGTCATCTAGAATCTGCAGGCAGTCCGCTGAGGTGCAAAGCAGACCAAGGAGCAGACAGTCCTTTGAAATACAACGCAGTGCTTCCTAGTGTGCTTCGGAGGTCCAGGCGTGAACAAATGAGTTGGTCTGAGGGTCCAATATTTATATTTAGTCGGAAATTGGGGACCCCTTGGCCCTGAGCAGAGGCATCACATCCACATTTTTGGGCAGTGTTCCATCTGGCTGAGTGTAAAGGTCTTTCTTCTATAAAGGACAGCCCTTTGCTAGTTTTGATAGTTAACACAATCACCACATCGGACTGCAAAAAGCCAGGCAGGATAGGATTATGCGTGCTTTATCAGTAGGCACTGAAAGTGTGGCTCTATTTGGCCCTTCAGGGGCTCTTGCTGGCTGTCAACCATCTGGCAGAATCCCTTCATACCAGGGCTGACAAGCTCAGCATACGTCATCTAGCTACCCAGAGTGGCATCTGCACTCGGGGGTTGTTCAGACATCTTTGCCCCGTCGGGCATGCCTTAGGTACATCTTTTCACTACAGCCAAGAGCGCTCACTGTTGAGCCTTTTGCGTTCTAGAATCTCCACCTCAATATGCATCCCTTTTTGGGACTCCAGTCTCTTCCTTGTGTTCCCACCCCCACATTGGGCTCAAAAAGTGTGTTAGTCCGAGCTGCTGAGCCTGTGCATTTGCCCTCTAGTCAGTCTACCTCCATTTATCTCTGCTTGAGAACCTGTTGTCAAATTAACAGGGCAGGGTTCTTCATCCTAATATCCACAACCTAACCCCTCATCATGGAGATTGAACAGCATATGTTATGTGGTTTTGAGCTGCGCATAGAGGTGGTGGATGTTATCTTAGTGATGGGATGTCATGAACCCTCCCAGGAGCGGCAGGAAGGTGGACTACTACACCTACCAGCATACACTTGGGCAGGCAACCGGACCTTCCCGTAGGAGGGGCTGCTATATCTGGCCTTATTCTAGTCTAGGGGGATCCGGTGCTTGTCATTGACTAGAGTCAGTAACCGCTGGATTTCGTTGTGGAAGCACCATTGCTCCACTTTGCCCCGCTGAAGTGAGAAGCTGGCGAAGCCCGATATCGTTCCTCACCAGCCGCGTTTTCATCTGCTGCCAAGTTTGAGCTGCCTGCATTTCCTGCCTGTATTTCCACGCGCTGCACAGCAGGTATTCCCTGAACCCATCTGAGGGTCTATGCACGCGCAATAGGAACCGGGTGTGCTCCTGCTCCTCGAGCCACCCGTGGTCCCGCTGCGGCATGTTTAGAAGAGACAGAACCCCACTGAGACAGTGAACACGGACACGAAGGCACAAGGAGGACTTCCTCGCTGCGCTCACCTGCCCGCAGCCATTCTTGGTCCCTGCTGTCTTGTTTTAGCGCATAGAGGGAGGAACCGTGCTGCAGCCAGTTTGGCGTGAGACGTATCACGCCCATCGTGCCTACCTCTATTTTAACCCCTGATTTCGCTCAATTCTTACAGAGAGAACTTTCCGCGCGGACTTTGCACATCGTGCCTACCTCTACATTAAACCCTGATTTCGCGCAACTCTCAAGGAGAGAGCTTTCCACGCTGCCTTTGTTTTCCACTTTACTTTTTGACCTACCTGCTCCTGTTTTGTGGCCATCTCCCTAAAGGACATTAACACAGACGTCCTGGTGAGTCCTCCCACTGGGAGAGAGGGAGGTTTACTAGCTGTGATGGAAGGGAGAGAGAGAGAGTGTGACAGTGACTAACGAAGTAATGTTATTGGTTGTGTCTAATCTGCAGCACACTGTGGGGAGTTGATGGGATTGCCTTAGCGTAAGCGCATGCCTAGAGGTACTGGATCCAGAGTCCCACCAGGAAGAAGGCAGCAGTGTTTTCTTTCCGTTTCTCCTTGTTATTATCCCTTGTCCTCTGCGCACTGCAGTGCAGGGTGGAGTGCTTCACATCCCCTTGTGGGGCAGTGTAAAGAGGCTTTGGGATACCTGCGTCGCCCTCGCTGGATCTGTCTAAGAAGGTTAGTGTAACCTGACATGGGACGTATATCTCTGAAGTTTATCTACTCTGAACATTAGGCAAAGTTTGTAGCCTTGTTTGCAGGCTGTCTGATTGATCCATGCACTGTTAAAGGTTATTTATCAACCCTCCTAGCCTTTCTGTGTTTGCATGATCATCACTCCTTCTTGAGTCACTAGTTTTGAAGTGCCATGCATATGTAACCTCTTGCACGTTTTGACATGCTATAGTGGGACCGTACCTTGGTTCTAACTTTCTTATTGTGCATGTCTTTTAAGCCTACTCAAAGCTGTTCAATAAGACTACAGACCCTTAAGACTTTCTTCCTCATTGCGTTACTTCTGTGAGCCATGTCAGTAACCTGGAGGCATTGTAAAACTTATTTCTGGACAAGTTACTTCGGAGCCGGAGATACTTTCTAGCAACGCTGGTGTTGACCATCTGTGCAAGGCTGTTTATCACTCTTCCTGTCTTTTTCTCTCTGCCTTATCTCTTAAAGGAGGAGAAAGGGAGGCTTAATTGACTGGAAAAAGATTTGGGCTCACCTGGGGACTACCTGTTACCGCCATTATCCCGCCACTATCCCGTGGACACTGTGAGCTGTTTGGGGGTCTGAGGGGCACGAGGACGCACACAACTGCTTCCTGTTGGTCTCCCCCGCTGCCGCTGCATCCTGCCATCTGTGCGCGGCCGCCGAGGGGGGAGGCCACATCTCCCAGCGCTCCCCGCGGCTGACGCCGCCCACGCGCCGATTTCGCACCAGGCGGCACATTAAAGGACGCCAGAGTTGCGGCAGAGCGGATGCTTGCTGCAAAAAAGGATTTTGCGCTCACCTGGGGACTACTTGTTACAGCCATCATCCCACCACTAACCCATGGACACTGTGAGGCGTTTGGGGGTATGAGGGGCGCGAGGACGCTTACAACTGCTTCTTGTTGGTTTCCATCCCTCGCTGCCGCTGCATCCTGCCATCTGTGCGCGGCCGCCGAGGGGGGAGACCTTATCTCCCAGCGCTCCCCGCCGCTGACGACGCCCATGCACCTATTTCGCGCCAGGCGGCGCAATAAAGGACGCTAGAGTTGCGGCAGAGCGGGTGCTCTCTGCAAAAAAGGATTATACGCTCACCTGGGGACTACCTGTTACCGCCATTATCCCGCCACAATCCCGTGGACACTGTGAGGCGTTTGGGGGTCTGAGGGGCGCGAGGATGCACACAACTTCTTCCTGTTTGTTCTACCCCACTGCCGCTGCATCCTGCCGTCTGTGCGAGGCCGCTGAGGGGGGAGACCACATCTTCCAGTGCTCCCCGCGGCTGACGCCGCCCACGCGCTGATTTCGCACTAGGCGGTGCATTAAAGGACGCCAGAGTTCCCGCGTCGCAGGACGCGCGCGGGCGTCGCCGGGCTAAGCCCGGGCAAAGGGCGGGCCATCTGTGGCCGTCCGGGGCAGTACGGCGCAGTGCAGTGCAACCAGTCTAACATTTAATTATTGGGAGCAGCTGGGATTTGGCGCACACGATTCTGGACATGGTCAGTGACTTTTGATCTCCCCAATCATCATTGGCGTGTTTGCTATATTGCTATATTATTCAATACTGGTTGTTTTCATATATGAGTATGAGTATGGGCACTCGTAAAGGAACAGGGGGCCGGGGGGCAGTGGGCTCTCTTGATGCCTTTCTCATCAGAGCAGAGTTGGTTTTAATACATGAAATCAAACTTACACAACAAAGACTCTCCTTGGAAACGCGTAGAGCTTCCATGGAACCCAATACAGGGGGCTGCTCATGTTAATGTTAATGTTAATGAAATTATCCCAGATAGATGTAACTTGGCTATTGCACCACAAGTACCATTAGAACCCTTGGTAGTAATCTCGGAAGCCCCACCCATGCCTCATGTTACTTCTATTGGTGTCACTGTCACAACACCACCACCAGTATCGTCACCTCCCTCAACTATAGCTAGATTCACACGACAATCACAGTGCAAAGCTAAGGGAGGTCTGACCCAGATTGTCACAAGGAAAAGAAAGGCAGGAGGGGCACCACTCACAGCACAACAAACCTGTAAAGTGGCAAAAACAAAGGGCAAAGCATTTGGTAGGAAAGATCCGGAAGTAGAAGTAGCCCCTGGCAGCCCTACCCACTCAAATATATTAAAAAACTCTATTAAGCACTGCCAGGCAGAGGTGGAAGATACAATCCTGGCAAAAATAGAGGGGAAGTTAACAGCGTTGCTAAAACCGCTGCTAGATAAACTTGTGGATATTGACATTCACTTGAATGTTATAGAACAAAACCTTTCTTTACCCACTAGTCAAACATCAAACGAGGGTACAGGAACTCTGGGTGATCAAACAACACATCTGACCACTGAATTAAACACTGTTTTAGCGGCTGTAACCAAAGAGGGCGCACAGGTTCCAATATTAAATAAGGCTAACACCCAACTGGCTGAAACTACCTCTACGTGGAAAGGGATAAAACTCTGGGGAAGTAAGGGTTTGAAGGGTCCAAACAGGGGAGGTCTTGTTACCGGACATAGCAAGGGAAATCTCAGCTTGCCCTGTGAGTCTTCGCCTTACACAGTCGTGCTTTCGAATGTGCCAATGATTCAACCTAACTCTGAGGAACATAGGACCACCTTAAAACACAAGGCACAACATTTATTAAATATCAGGACTGGCTTGGGCAGGCATCTGTTTCATGAATTTAAAATGGTACGCAGGGTCCCCTGGATAGGGAGCTCAAACAAAAGTGACAGGGGTGACTTTATAGTTTTGAATTTTGGATCCCCTGAGTTAGTTAGAACAATCCTAGAGAGAGCAGGGACAACACACATAGGTAGTGAAGGGATTAATCTTACCCCTGGGCTTTTTCTACTGTAACCCACAGACGTTACCCATATACAGATGCAATAACCAAACCATCCCCCAAAACCAGGAGAGGTATGAATATAACGTCCCGACCTACAACCGTTTTGAACAGGCCAACTTAGATGATCAAGATTGACATTCGACTAAGTTGAATAGTGTAAATAGCCAGAGGGAAGTCTAATAGGGGATAGCTCAATCCACCACCGAACAAACCTAGTGAAGGGAAAAACAGTGCAGGAACCCACATTTATACATCCAGCAATGCAATCAACCGATCACCTTCATGTAGTGGCTGATTCACGCCTAGCACCAGTTACCAATAACAGAAAACCAATGAGTCCCTACAATCCAAAAAGAATAACTAATAATATGGACCTTAATATTCTGAGCTGGAATGTTGCCAGCCTTGAACCAAGATTGGCAGATATAGACTGGATGCATATACTGTCTGGTGAAGACATTATAATGTTTCAGGAAACTTGGGCCACACACGACCTACATATAGAGGGATACCATTGTTTTAGCGTGACAGCACCCAAACCGGATTTTGGCAGCACATTTGGCGGTATTTTCATTGGGATCAGGATAGCTGCTGGAGGAAGCACTAGGGTGATACCAACCACCAGTTTAAATATACAGATACTGGAATACAGAAGACGGGTTCCCTTTTATTTGATCAATTTTTATAATAATGTTTTTTATTCGGTCCCAAATAAGAATTTTACTGAGCTTTTTAAAGTTATATCAGATTTAGTTCAACTTCAAGGCACAGATGATGGCATAGGGATCCTCTTAGGGGGGATTTCAATGATAAAATTCCCAAGGCATACCAGGATATGGATAAACCCCAAGCAGATCCAGCAGTCCAAAGGGGTTTAGAATTAGACAGTTTTATTAGCGAACATATCCTTAGTAATGTAATGGATTTGGGATACACCCCTAGAAATCAACAGGCACCAACCTTTAGAGGCAAGGACTGCTCCTCAACTATTGATTACATTTTTATATCTCCATGCTTAGCAGACCGCCTAATAACGGCCAAAGTTCATGTAACAGCCTTCGGAGATCATAACCCGCTGATAGCGGCTTTACGATTGGAACCCAGCCCCGTGTATACTACTTCTCACGGCGCGAGAGATATCACTCCCTCAACAGATAACTTAAGGCTGAAATGGAGGGGAGTAGATAGCGGTAGAATAGTTGAGACCATGATAGAGGAACATCAGCATCTAATCACCTCCTGCATGTCAACAGACAGAAACCTCTTGAGGACAATTGAAGGTTTTATCAAATTATGTTCTGTGATAAAATCTCTCCTGTCAGTGCCACCACATAAGATAGTTAAAGAACCTAGATGGTTCGACCGTAAATGCTCAGAAGCAAATAAGGTTCTACGCAAGGCTCTGACCTCTAAACCTAGGTGTCCTGTGGAGGTAAGGGCAGCAAGGAGGATGTACAAAATTAAAATTAGAGAATGAAAGGCTGCCCTACTGGGGGAGCACTGGGAGGCATTAGTTGATTCTGCAGTTGGGAAGAATGGAAACTCATTTTGGCCCGCAGTTAGGAACATGCACAATATGGGTCAACAATTGACAACAGTTAGCTGCACTATCTCGAGTGACTCATGGGAGAACCATTTCCCTAACATATACGCCGCACCAACACAAGGCAAAGTTTGCTATGTGCTGGGACATCTATGCTGCCTACAGATCACGCTGCTGGAAGTGGAAGTGGCAGACAGAGCCTTGATAACAAGGCTCCGGGCCCTGATGGCCTTCCAATAGACATTATAAAGTGGAAACCGGAATTTTGGGCCCCAATTTTATTAAATGTTTTTAACTGTCTGCCTCTAGTTCCCATGCCAGATACCTGGACAACGAGTATTATCGTGCTGATATATAAAAAGGGTGATAGATCTGACCCAACCAATTATAGACCAATCTCGGTGCTGGATAACACACTAATGATTTTGGGGCGAGTACTTTATAATAGGGTCTTGGAATGGACGGAGGAAATTGGATACTGGATCCCTGCCAGATGGGTTTTTACAAGTAAGGTTGGCACTGTCGAACAATGTCTGAACCTTAATTTAGTCATTGGCAAATATAACATTGCTCGATCATCACCTATTTACTTAGCATTTATGGACTTATCGTCCGCGTTCAACTTAGTCAACAGGTCCAAACTCTGGTCCATTTTGCTGGATTATGGACTATACCCCTGATAGACTACATTCTACTAGCTCATTCCCATATTTAGGGATGGTCTTTGCTGCGAACAGCTCGTGGATTGGACATTTGGCCCACTCCACGAGCAAGTTCTCAAAGCCCATCAATTCTATTCTTAGTCTACCACGCCCGAGGAAAATAGGCGCCACTAAAGCTATTTTAATTTATTTAAATTGCAGTGTGCCCCAGTAGTTACATGCGGGGCTGAGATATGGGGTGTGGCAAAAAATCATTGCATCCAACTAGAAGAAAGCCGTTTCTGTAGAAAACTTTTGGGTGTACCGATTTCTACCTCTGAGTACATTTGCCACAGGGAATTAAATTTGCATTTCATCTGTGACTTTATTGGGACAAGACCAGCGTTATTCTGGCTCTCCGTTTGGAGGAATAAATCAGCCATTTTGACGCAAGAAATCATAAGCGACTGCCTTAATTGTGAAAAAGGAATGGATATCTGGCTCTCAGGAGTTTACAAGAGCTTAGGTAGTGTGGACAAAGGCCACCTCTTTTTAGAACCTACCAGAGTTGAGCCTAGAGATAAGAATGGGTTAAAAAATGCACTATATGCACTTTATAACCTAGACAGGAAACTAATTGGGAAAGAACGCTCCTGTTTCGTTTAAGGGCAGGAACTGTAAGATTCTTACTAAACTACCCCCTGGGCTATTGTTCAAAATTAGATTATAAACCATGCCCTTGTGACGGAGTGTGCACACAAAATGATTTGCACTTTTTCTTCTCTTGTAAATAGTATTTAAAATATGTTAAATGGTTTTTAGCCCCGTTTTTTAGAAAACATAGACCCCTCTACCTGGGGATGTCCGATCTAATGTTGCTTTCCCTTGACACTGAAGAATTAGTTTTTCGCACCAGCACTTTTTTGAGACTTATTACCCGTGTTCTCAAAATGATGGAAAATCCCTGAACCTCTGTTTTATATTAATTGTCATAATCATCTGTTACCTAAATCTGGAAATTTGAAAATGTTAATCTGTAAAGTTTTAAAAGGGATTTTTTATGATATTTTGTATGTGGGATTGCTTTTATGAATTTCTGAAATTCGAATAAAGATTTTTAAATTGAATTGAATTGAATGGACCCCAAGAGAACCCTTAGCTTTTACGTTGAGGAGGAGCATGGAGTAGATAATCAACTGTTTATGTGGTTGCTGGTGCAAAGAAGGGGAAAGCCATCCATAAACAGACCTTATCCGAGTGAATTGTCTCTGTTTAAAAGTGTGCTATTTCTTGGGTAAGAAGAAGTCTCCCGAGGGCCTTTGAGCTAATTTTGCTAGATCAAAGGATGGCACTGTGCCTTAGCCAGGGGTGTTACAGTGCTGGACATCTGCCAGATGGCTACAAGAGCATCTGTCCACATTTTCACCGGGCATTGCTGTCTTGGTTAACAGAGAGAATAATTGTTTCCTCATGGTCCTGCAGGATTTCCTTGTCTGGCGTCCTCTCTTCAAATCCTACCCCTTTTGAGAGGTATTGCTCTGTTATCAAAAAGTGAAGAATCTGCAGTTAGAAGTATCCATTAGAGGGACAGATTCTGCTTGAAATAATATAAAAATAAATTACAATTGTCAGTCTGAAAAAACATCAGCGGGCGCAAGCAATGACCCCCTGTACCTCTGTCTGCTCCCTGAGTATTCCAACATGTTTCCAAAGGTGAAAGGGTTCCAAGGGTAATCCTTAGCCTTTATGAATCAGTTAATGCCTCAAGATGTTAGTAACTGTTTAATAGTTTGCGATTTGAATTGTAGTTGCAAGCTATATATTCATAGCATACTGATTCTCAGTTTGGAAAGAAAGCCTCATTTAAGCTTGTTCCTAATTAGGAATCAGTATGGGTCACAAAACTCCCTTTAAGTTGTGGAAAAAAATATTCCAAGTTCCACACAATGGAATGAGGCTATAACATGTAAAGACTGCATATTTTCCCATTCGGAGCTGGAGCAATACACAGCATAAATTCCACAATATTTGATCTGGAGAAACATGTGCAGGGAAAATTTTAAACATTGCAAAATGCCTGCAGAGATGACCCCTCTCACTGCCCTACCCTGAGCTGACGATGGCGACACATTTCACTGCTCGGGTGGAGAGGTCATCTAAGAGAGGTGAGATCAGGGGACTCTGCTCTCCGGTAGAGATCCGCCTCCATTAACCTGTTGGAGTTATGGGCCATTACCTGGTGGAAGCAGGGTGAGGTGGGGTTCTGGAGGAGGGAACTTTTTCTCTGGGTTTTACTTGATCGCAAGGGCATTTCCCTTGTTGTGAAACACATGGCGAAATCTTTAAATGCTAGAGCCGTTGAGTTCCGCCAACATCACCTGACTGATCGCAAATGGCGGCTACACACGGAGGAGAAGCCCGGCCAGATCTTCTCACCACTGCAGAGAATGCACATTGTTTCCAAGAAGGCTGTCTTTCAGAGACACATTCTGGATAGATGGACCATAGGACTCCTGTACAGCTTTCTACTGCTACCTCAAGTTCGGAAGAGGATCAGGAACAACCATGAACAACCTAGTTGCTGAGTACTGGGCCAGCTGAGTGTGATTCCAGGAACTTCTGGGAATGAGAATCAGTTCTCCGATCAAGCTAGTGCTGTGGGAGCATCTCCTGTTGCAGCAGCAGAACAGGGTCCTGCACCTGAGCCTGTCAATCTGCACCCCAATGCTCAGCGATTGAGCAGTGGGAATTGACTGCATACAGTGTTCCTTCTGAGTTTGTGGATGTCCTCCTTGCTCAACGGCACCCCTTACAAATTCTGTCTGTGCCCGTTCCTGGTCCAAGTTTGTTGTCTGGTGTGGCACCTGCAATACCAGCCCATAACACGTCAAGCTGTCAGATGTTTTGTTGTTTGCATTATTCCAGACCCATTAGGAACTTGCTGTGGCCACCATTAAAGTTGTTTTGGCCTTTTTACACTTCCCGGACCAGCCATCCTTGTTCAAATCACCTATTGTGATGAGGTTTTTAAAAGGATTAACTCCTCTGTTTCCACCCAGACTTTGTGATTTCACAGTAGGGTCTTCATTTGGTCCTTGCTCTTCTTATGGGCATGCCATTCAAACCCATGCACAGCTGTCCATTATGTCTCCTGACTCTGAAAACTGTTTGTGGTTGTGGGGACCACAGTCCATCTCGTGAGCCAACTCCAAGCTCTCTTGGCACACCCATCTTGTACCACCTTTATTCCAGACAAAGTAGTACTGCGGACCAAGGCATTTTTTTGCCTAAAGTTGTAATTGCTTTTCATATTGAACTATCCATCAATCTTACATTGTACTTTGCCCCCCTTGCACATCTAAAGAGGAGAGACTCCTTGGGCTGGACCCTAAAAAGGCCTTTGAGTTTCTACATCGATTGTACCAAAAACAATCAGGTGGATTGTTTTTGGTGCAATCGAGCTAGAAACTCAAAGGCCTTTTCCTGGGGCACTAAAGGCAATGAAGTGTAGGAAATAACTTTATTGATTGGCCTCTGCATCAAAATCTGCTACGCACTGACTAGAAAGTAGCCTCCGGAAGGGTTGAAGGCCCATTTCACCAGTGCCAAGGCTGCTACCATTGCATTTTCACGCGGGGTTCCTATACTTGACATCTGTCAGACTGCGACATAGACTTCAGTACACGTTAGCGAAGTACTACCGCCTCGAAAACCAGGTCTGGAAAAAAGCGCATTTCACTTGGTTGGTTCTGCAGCATGTTTTGATCCGAGTCATTCTACACACTCACACCCTAGAAAGGCACTCCTTTAGTAACTATTCTAAAGGCTCAGAATCTGGGATTAGCAGTATCCATCAAAAGAACAAATTACTTACTCTCGGTAATGCTGTTTCTGATTCCTCACAACCCTGCCGCCTCGCCATTCTGAGGCATGATCTCTTTTCCATCACAATTTAGGAATCCGCACAGTGGTATCACTGATTATTTTTGGGTTCCGAGGGCGACGCTTACAGGTTTAAGAAATAAACTGATATCAGTGCAGGGCCAGACTGGCTACCGGTCATTTTTTTGCTGGGGTGGCACGGTGGGGTCCAGGTTCACTGCGGAGTCTCTGATTTTGTTGCTGGGGAGCTGCCGGCGCTTCTAAATTAACAACACAAACTATATAGCTTTAAACCATACTTTTTAATGCAGTTGTATTGCATTCTTTATTAAGGAAAGCCCAGTAGCCAGACCGGCCCTGTATCAGAGTGTAGTGGTGGTGGTCACATACCGCTGTGTTCCCGGGGCGGATCGAAGTCAGTGCAGAGCAACAGGACTTCATCTACGGGTGCACAGAAGCAATGCTGTTAAGATGTTCTGGATCCAGTCTGGTATTTGGGGATATTCTATAGGTGAGGAATCTGCAGTTAGAGTATCAAACAGAAAGAACGTTACCAAAGGTAAGTAACTTGTTTTTCGGTACAAAAGCAGCAATGAGGCAATAATCAACCTTTTTGATATTGTTAGCAAATGTATAATGTAAAGGAAGCAATTAGTTAATCAAACCTTTCTCGATCCCTCGATAACCTTTTCCTTCATAGAAATAAAACGTTCCAAGATCCTAAACTTTTTTGTGTTCCATTTTGCAATTGCACCCTTTAATTGATAATAGCCAAAGCAGCTCCATCCTATGTTTTGAATGAACGGTTATAACTGTGCCGTACGTGGAACAAATTTCCCTTGCAAAATAGTGGTAAGCGCAATAATGTGCACAAAAGTGGTTGTGTCCCTTCTTCACTATTTTGTTTCACAGAAGTATTAAATCAAGTTCAAACATACACCTGATACCCGGTCCCGACCATACTTGCATCAGGAAGTTTTGCAGCTTTATTACCAACCCCCATAAGAAGCCACATTTGAGAAAATTGCGATAGTTAGACATCTATTTGAAGCAATACAACTTGGTGTCACTACTTTTAACTTGGTACAATTTCCAGGTTCGCAGTTGGCTCTTTAATATTAATTGCTGCAACAAAAAAGAAATTGCAGAAACTTCTAAAGGCCATTTGTACAAAATTTAGAAGTTGTGAGTTCCTAATTGCAACTCTATCCAAATTTCTACTAGGATCTCACGTAAAGAAACATCAACGATTTCTGAGAGCAGTAGGAAACAAGTATAACTTATACAATGACCTTCCAATCGGCATCAAGTCATTACAGAGGACCTTCTCAAAGGACAGGACTATTGTTGCAGACCATGTCATGAAATAGAAGATGTTTGTCTAACTGTATCTAGATGACTAGCTCTTCAGCATTCCCAACACAATCTCTTCTCTCAGTGATTGGGATTGCATGTCAATCTTAGTGCAATATTTGCACTCGTTGGTAGTAGTACTGAATATGTTTAAGCTGACAGTGTATCCTTTGGAAGAGAGACTATCATCTAAACGTTTGAAGAGTACAATGACCTTCCAATCGGCATCAAGTCATTACAGAGGACCTTCTCAAAGGACAGGGCTATTGTTGCAGACCATGTCATGAAATAGAAGATGTTTGTCCAACTGTATCTAGATGACTAGCTCTTCAGCATTCCCAACACAATCTCTTCTCTCAGTGATTGGGATTGCATGTCAATCTTAGTGCAATATTTGCACTTGTTGGTAGTAGTACTGAATATGTTAAAGCTGACAGTGTATCCTTTGGAAGAGAGACTATCATCTAAACGTTTGAAGAGTCACAATACTCTTAAAAGTATCCATCTGACAGCAAAATAAATCACACAACTTTTGGACTCTATGGTGTCTATTCATGTTCCTTGTACCAAACATCTGTCTCACATGAGGCCATTACAACAAAGTCTTGAAGACAGTTGGTGCCAGGTTTCCCTCAGTTATATCTCTTCACAAGTACAGACAACAGAAATGCCCAGACTTCGCCAGCCTTGGACAAAGAGAAGTCCCTTATAAATTGATTGTTACAGGAAATTTCTTTTCTCTTTTCTACTGATACCTCTGATACTAGTGGTTATCCACAAAATAACTTACTAGAGGGCCAGAATGATACTGATAATACCAGAGATGTCCTGACAGTGGTGGTTCACTGATCTTCTTCACCTGTTTAGGTGGCCACAGGAGGTTGCCTTGCAGGCTAGAACTCCTTATAAGTTTGGGGTCAGATTCTCCGGTCCAGGGTGCTGTTGTGCAGCTGAGTAGCGGAGTCGCGGAGCACGGAGCCAGTCCTGAGCGGAACCAAGGAACGAGGAGCGAGGAACGAGGGGGGTGCATCCCGGTGTGACCCGCGTGCATAGGGGAACTAGGTACCCCGGATCTAGGTACCCCGGCATCACGAGGCCCCAGAAAGCATATTGGAACACAGTTGAAGCCGTGCTAATGCGCTGGTGCATGCAGAGTGGTGGTCCGGGAGCCCGGGAGCAGGGAGCCGGTGCCGGGTGTCGGGAGCTGGGAACCGAAGCGCCCCGCCCGAACCCACGACAAGGCTGGAGGCTGAGTAGGAGCAGAGGCCAGGGGCAGAGCTGGATGCAGAGCCAGTTGCTGAGCTGCGTCACCAGCCGAGCCGAGCCGAGCTACCAGCTACTAGTCTGTAGCAATTTTCAGCCAGCCAGCCCAGACCTGAGTGCGGAGCAGGAGCAGAGCGTAACCCCAGCGGAACAGTGATCGTGCAGGGAATAGAACAGCATGAAGACTGCACCAACTAAAACCAGTGAAGGAGTACCGGTTCTCAACAAGCTGCAGACACGGTGAGGAGCTGCGGAGGGAGCAGAGCAGTGTGGGCAGCGGGAGTGGAAGCGGCAACTGAGGTGGTAGAAGTGGTAGAGCTGGTGTCTAACAGCAAGGCAGACGCAGACTACTTCTGACTATTCTCACTGATCAACTTGGAATCATCTCCAAGAAATCACCGCCTGCTGAAGCCACGAAATTAAGCCAGCTGGAACAATGAGGTCAGGGAGGACACTGGAGGACTCCTCCAGTGACCATAAAACGGAAATCCAAAATTAAAGACCTCACTGGCCCCTCCGAAGGCATTGTAGCCAATCACCGCCTGCTGAAGCCACAAAATTAAGCCAGCAGGAACAATGAGGTCGGGGAGGACACGGAGGAATCCTCCAGTGACCATAAAACGGAAATCCAAAATTAAAGACCTCACTGGCCCCTCCGAAGGCATTATAGCCAATCCTACAACCACTCCACTGTTACCTCCTACTTTTTCTATCTTCAGCCCATCGAAGCCTACTGGAAAATTTTCTTTTTTGAAAGATCCTGTAACAGCAATTTATACAATGCCAATATTACCAAATGGTCTTCAAAAACCCTTGACGCCGAGCAAAGCATCTGTGCAATCAGCAGTTCCATTAATGCCCTTGGCTGGATCAAACACTGCTTTATCAAAGGGCATTGAAATAGACAAACAAACTCAATGCACGCAATCAGCGCAAGGAAATAATAAGCACAAGATTCAAACGCAAGCCCAAGTACATATGGAAAACAGAAGTTTTGAACAGGCACAAGTACAAATGAAATATTCAGCGCATTTAAGTGTCAACAATAGAACAATGGATAGCCCAAGTGAAAAATCTTTGGAAAAGAGTACACCAAATAAAAGGCAACAAAGAACCAGAAGGCCATCAACATTGGACACAGTTGATGACGTGGGTGGCCATAATACCAGTATCCCAGACATTGTTTATAAGGAACAGCCAGACAATCACTCGACTCCAAGAATGGAGTCATGTCTAAATCAAAACAAGCAAAAACCTAGCAAAGGGAGTGAGAGGTGTTACTCTAGGTTGAAGTCCAAAATTTCCCCCGAGAGGAAAGAATGCAAACTGTCCTGCGATGTAAATCGGGACGAAAAAACAAGAGCACTTGGCCCTAAGCAAATGACACCACTTAATAAACCGGTAGAGTTTGCAAAAGAGGCGCATAAAGGAAATTTAAAAGCACGGCACCCAAGCAACTTAACAAACTTAATGAACCAGGAACTAGTAAACAATAACTTAATTGAGATATCTAGTGGGTCGAACAGTGAAGTGGAAATTTATGGCCACATAGACTTGTCCAATGGTTCTGATGTTGATCGTCGACAGGTACCTCTAATTATAGAAATCTCAAACGAGTCAATATTAAACGATCAAATACTTAAAAAAAACATCGGAAATATTAGTCCTCCAAACAAATATAATGTTGATCGTCGAAATTCTGTGTTTCTCAATGAATATTCAAATTGCAAACCCAACACAAATATCAATAAAGTAGACAAAAGCCAGCAAGTAGGAATGTCTGGTCTTAATAAAAATTTGGAATCCATAATCACCCTACATAGTGCATTAGGCAATATACTGGAATCGTCAATCAAAACTCTGAATATGCAATCGGACAAGCTCGATATTCAAATACACTTGATGAGTATAATATCCGAACATATTTCCAGTATAAACAGCCCCCAAAATGCACCTGTAGTCCTATACTAGATAAATTAAATGATTTGCCTTCGATTCTCAAAGACATTCTCCAGGAATGCAAATATGCAAATCATGGCCCCAATAGAACACCAAATGAAAGAGACCTCATTACCTTTGCCAACCACAAAGACGAGGACAAAGAAGAAATAGCTATACTTGATAAGAGTAATGAAGCTCTGTCAACTGTAGCAGACACACAAATAATACATAAAAAAATGACTCAACAAAGGTTGATAAAGACAGAAATCAATGAGCCATTGGCTGAACAAAACCTAATAAAGGGCAACCGCTACGAATTCTTGTAATATGAACAGTTCGGCGAAAAAAAGTTCAAACCATAAACAACCGCTCACTAGACGACAGAAAAAAACATGCGAGGAAAAATAGAAATCAGCAACTAAGTCACATACCAGTAACCAAGCAACCTGTGACCAACTTCCCGATTTTCAATGGTCCAAACAAGCTATTAAAACCCAAAGTAACCATTAAAGAGGGGACACATCAGTCACCAACAACATCAAAAATCCAAGGAAGTCCTCGGACGCACAGCTTAAAAGAAGAAGGGCAACAGTTCATAGCCACTGAAGCAAGCGCCAATGAGTTAGCGCGAATCAAAAGGTTAAAAACATCAACGCACACAGAGGAGATCTTCCACGCAACAAGCTTAGTGTTGTAAATAAGGCCAGGTAGTCCATATGCTTTCTTGATGCTCCTTTATTCAGGTAAGATGTTAGGTAAGATATATAAAGGGGAAACCCCACCAGGAGTGGCCTCCTGCCACTCAGCCCACATTCAACTACCAGACATCCACACAGAACATTCTAACAGGCTCTTGCATCACACATTCTAAGCTGGGCAGCAGGGACAAGTATAACACATCTCCCTTCTTTAATTTGATGAACGAGAGAGATGAATAGAAATTGCGGAGAGTGAGATAACCAGTCACATCACGCAATTTCAACATAAATGTAAAATCAGATAAGATTGGCAATTAACAACTTCACAAACCAATCTCGCAAACTAATAAATAACATTCACACTACCTTCTCCCTTCCTTAAACAAACATTACTCACACAACGAAATAACCAACACACTATCACGCCCACGCATCACATACTTAACCCAGAAACCAAACAAACCGACTGTCCAGGTCAGTAAGAGGCAAAAAGGTCCCAACTCACGGCGTAACAGTACAGTGGAACTCCAAGCTCCCTCAAACTCCATGAGAGTATTCAAAAGTGGAACTCCAAATTCCATCAAACTCCATGAAAATATCTAAAAGTGGAACTCCAAGTTCCCTCAAACTCTATTAAAATATTCAAAAGTGGAACTCTAAGTTCCCACAAACTCCATAAAAAAATATATATTTAAGAGTGGAACTCCAAGCTCCCTCAAACTGCATGAAAATACTTAAAAGTGGAACTCCAAGTTCCCTCAATTTCCATAAAAATATTTGAAAGTGGAACTCCAAGTTCCCTCAAACTCCATACAAAAAAAATATTTGAAAGTGGAACTCCAAGTTCCCTCAAACTCCATAAAAATATTTGAAAGTGGAACTCCAAGTTCCCTGAAACTCCATAAAAATGTTTAAAGGTGGAACTCTAAGCTCCCTGAAACTCCATGTAAAATATTTAAAAATTGGAACTCCAAGCTCCATTAAACTTCAAGTAAGTATTAAAAAGTGGAAGACTTATCACTCCACAACCCAAAAGCAACAGAGCACATAATGCCCTGTGACATTTCAAACACATAACTCCCATAACCTTAAAGAATGAGACCATCCTATGAACAAAAATACAGGGCACTTAGCTCCTACAAACTCATCTCAACCCCCTCCACCACCTTCACAGAACCATTTAGTCAGAAGTGAATTATACATAAAGGCAAATATAATGTCACAAGTAAATTAAGTATACAGCAATTATGTAGCTCCGGTGAGCGATCTCTCACCCGAGGTCCTCACCGCACTGAGTACTTTTAACGAGTTCACCGCCGAAGATTTCATTGCTGAGGCATCACCACTGGGGGCATATGTTAGGCTAACCATGCAGTCCGATGAAAAACGTCTTCACCAGGATTACTTCACAAAATGCACGGTGCACTTGATGATGACGTCCACAAAACTTTCAAGGAAGTGAAGGAACATGGCGCTACGCAGCATACGCAGCACCGGATGGCTTTTGTTACGTTAGAGCTCATAACGACCTTAGCTATCTATATAAGGAGGATCCCCAGTTTTGGGCTTGTAAGTTCAATAGCCTGTTCAAATCAATAAACAACACAAGTCAGCTCCCGGAAAGCTGGAGAGGGGCGATTATAAATACAATCTATAAAGAGGGAGACCGTAAAAATCCAGCCAACTACCGCCTGATAGAACTTATAGTGGCCAAAGCAAAATATTATGCGTCATTGGTGTTAATCGACCTCACAAAATGGTCTGAAGCCAATAACAAAATTCGGGCCAACCAGACAGGATTTCGTTGTGGCATAGGCACCATGGGCAATGCAATGGCGATAAGTATGATCGCCGAAAAAAGCATGCAAAGTCATCAAGCACTGTATTCCTGTTTTGTAGACTTCAAGGCGGCCTTTGACCGTGTTAGCAGACAGCTACTCTGGTCAAAGCTAAAGCAGCAGGGCCTGCCAGACACAATACTGAATCCCATAATGGCCCTGTATACGGATACCTGGATGCAGGTCAAGATCGATAATGGGCGCCGGCTAACCAGGAAGATCATCACTTATGATGGATTAAAGCAAGGCTGCGTCTTGGCCCCGCACCTTTTCAATCTATTTATGGCTGACCTGACAACAAGGCTGGATGGAGTTAATGCCCATCCACCCCGGCTATGAATCCTACGGTTAACACATCTTTCCTATGCCGAAGATGTTGTCCACTTAGCCAGACGAAAATAGGCCTGCAACGCCTTCTGCACGAACTAGCTGGATACACAAAACAGAATCTTCTTGAAATAAATAGCAAGACTACAAAGATCATGGTAATAACTCGCCGTCGCAGAGTAACGCCACTCTTTATAATAGATAATAAAAAACTGGAAGTGGTAGATAGCTATAAATACTTGGGAATACAACTGGACAGGCGCCTCAATTTCTCTACGCATTTTAAGGACATCGAAAAGAAGGGAATTGCATTATTGTATGCTTTAAACAGTTTATCGAATTAATTAAAAGGTCCCCTACTCGGTCCCCTATTGACAGTCATCAAGGCCAAGCTGCTCCCTACAATATCTTACGGCAGTGTGTTACATCATGGCAGAAGCGCCAAGCTTCTAGACAAAATTCAAACGAGTGTCTACAAGCGTGTCTTTAACTTACCGTGTAATGCTTCGCCGGCACAGGTTCGGCTCGAGTTTGGCCTGCAGTCTCAAGAACTGCAAAAAAAATACGAGACTGTCAAGTTTTGGTATGACATCTAAATGCACTGGGAAATAGAAATCAATTCTGCAATGTGGGAAGCAATGCAAAACAGCCCGATTCTCTATATACTAAGTTTTTAAAAATCTCTCTAGAAACCACCAAACTAACATCCTTGTGGCATACCAAGCTACCTGTATCGACTTTCAAGCTGGTAGCTGAAAAGGCGGCAAACAGTCACTCCCTGATTAATGATAAGTCAATCCTTAGCCACCGTTCACATGCCTGGATGATGCTTCAATCGTATAACAAGCCCAAACCTGTGGCCTATCTAGGGCTTGCCTTTCCATTATACATCAAATTAAAATATCTCAGTATAAGGATGGGCAGCCTTCCAACAAACGCCGAACGACCGAACTGGAGGACCCCAGGCACCAAGGAGTGTGATCTATGTGGTGCCACAAAACAAGACTTTATGCACCTGATTTGCATCTGTCCGGCTTTGGATCAGGAACGTCGGAGCTGGTTAAAGGCCAAGTTCGATGAGCACGGAATAAGTACTTGCCGTTCTGCAAAAATATATGTCCTGTGTACAGCAGTCCCACAATTGATCTGCAGAACAGTCAAATTTATTAAGAAGTTTGAAAGCAAAAGAACATTTAACGTACAGAGCCAATAAATAACCTCGAACTATACATGAACTCTTGCGGACGCATACAAATCATGACCATGTGATCTGTAATAGCACTGATGTTGACTTTTAACGAGTTCTCCGCCGAAGATTTCATTGCTGAGGCATCACCACTGGGGGCATATGTTAGGCTAACCATGCAGTCCGATGAAAAACGTCTTCACCAGGATTACTTCACAAAATGCACGGTGCACTTGATGATGACGTCCACAAAACTTTCAAGGAAGTGAAGGAACATGGCGCCACGCAGCATACGCAGCACCGGATGGCTTTCGTTACGTTAGAGGTCATAACGACCTTAGGCAGGAATGAAAAGATGACACTTCACAGACGGCTCTCCAGCTGAACCGCGTGAGTAGCGCGTATACAGTTTCAATTTTGAAAGTCTGTGCACCCGTTTTTCACAACAGATTTAAAACACGCTTTTCGCGTTTAATTCAAAGGTGACTCACCCCAGTAAAGACAAAAATTCTTCCGGAAATATTCATGTCCCCAAAGCAGAGGTTTCACCATCAGTCAAAGTCTTGCCAGTTTCCCTCACACAAGTCTTCTCCACAAGTACGAGCGGCTGCAGTGCCAAACTGTGGCTCACACACGCCATCAGCTGCTCACACCGAGTGCTGCTCTCTCTCTCTGCAGCGCAACACAGAACATTAAATCAGTGTCTGCCTGTTTTGCCGGTACACGCAGCTGCCTTCAATTCAATACAGGAATTACCACAAGTCAGGCCACTTCCCCAGTACGATTCAGCACTGTCAACTATTGTCAGCAGAACGAGTCACAACAGGGCAATAGGAAAACAAGGACCTTCTTTGTACCCTGAAACTTGTCCCATTTACTTTCGGGCTGATGCGATGTCTTTTGGCACAATCTTCAAGTGCTGGACACTAAACAGATGACAATTTCATTCACCTGCGCTTCAAATACACGAGCACACGATCGAACAGTTGGCAGTTCTATTACTTAAAAGCTCTCTCTTATTTCTCTAAGCAAGGCGTTTTTTCCAAATGTCTTGAAAGTCTATTTTAAGGTGGTATCTGACGCTACCAGTACTTCCACAAAGTCTATGATGTTGGGTTTGATCTGGCACTCCTGATTCTTAGGGCGACCGATTTCTTGGTCACTGGTGGGGTTTCCTAGTGCCAGTTGGCTAAACACATGCAAACATAGAAAGACTATTACCTTTTTTAAGTCTTCCGTTTCTGTTTTGTACTCTTGGGTTACCTCTTCATATGTTCAACACTCCTCTCTGCATGTAGATTCTTCAGTTTTGTAAATTTTAGGTTTCTGCACGCTGTTGGCTCTTCTCTCTCGCAAAAAAGTACCGAGAACTCAAACAAGGACGATTCTGCGACCTCATCTACAACATCAAGCAACGCAGACTGGAGCCTGGAAAGTACCGATGGTGATCCTTCACAACTGAATATAACACAAGAGAGGCAAAAGGTTGAATGGAAAAAGAATGGGAACAAACTACGACAAAAACCTTGGTCCATTGAGCAATGGATTAATCACAACACAAGGACACAGGAGTGCAGTAGGCACGAGCCAAATAAGCACGGTGGCCAAAGGTAAGTGACAAAAGGTACGGATAACAAACAGAAAGTAACTCTAATTCCGGATATAACCATGAGTGTCAACGTTACACCTAATAAAGACAACAAAAACATAAGACAAGTTACGGTAAAAGTAGAAAAGACCAAGCAGAATCGGGTACAAGTAAAGACACTTACCGAGCACTATGTTGAACAACAAAGCATAGGACTTAAAAAAGATGTATGGTCTGATCTTGCTATTATCACTAATGACCACACATTTAATACTGAATTACGCGGTCAAAAAAGAGCAGGATTGAAAGTAAAAATCAATGCTGGGCAAACAGTGAATGATGAAGATTATAGCCAGCAGAGAAAAAATACAAAGGTTATTGCAAAGGCTAATGAAAGCAACAAATCAATGGGAATTCGGCCGGTTGACAACTCACAGCTCATTCTGGAGCAGCCGAACATTACAAACTCTACAGTAATGGGAAAGTTACTTTTTATACCCAATTACGAAACACAAGGCGCACAAGACTATCTAAACAGAGGAAACATCTTACATTTGATATCGGTAATTCGGAGCCTTACCTATATAATATCTACCGACCAAATAGCAATTGAATTTATTAACCTTGGCGATAACACAATCAAGGAAGGTACCCTCACAACTTGGAGGAATGCGGAAATTGTCAAGGATATACTCAATTAAATTACAAAATTCGAAGAGTGGGGGATCTCGCTCAAAGAAGAGGAAATCCCAGGTTATCCTTCACCCCTGTTAAGAAAGCGCATTAAAAGAGATGGTCACATTTGGGCAAGTCGAACAACATACTCGGTACTGCAAGGTGCCAGGGGTGCATAAACCGCAGATATTGGACAGCTGGACAGACAAAAACACAGTCTAAACGACCACTGAATCCATAGTTGTGCGGGCAAAAGAGAACGAAGTATCGTAAAAGTTCTTTCCTGGAATATTGCTGGTGCTAGAGAAATGTTAAATGATAATAGTAAAATGGAAATCTGGGGGTCCCATGACATTAGAGCCCTGCAAGAAACATGGCTAACAGAACCAATTGATGTACCAGGCAGGATAAGTTTTCATGTCAACACCACCCGCACACAGCGCTATGGTCAAGCGAAGGGGGGCTTGGCGGTCCATATGCATTAAACATCAAGGCCTCCCAGTTGGCCGCCACCACAGAAGAGATGCAAATTATTAAATTCGAGAGAACAACACAGTCTAGCATCAGCACCATCATCTTAATAAATGTTTACGCTCACCCAAAAATGAGAGCAAAAAAAGATTTATTTCAACATATCAACAACGTTATATCTGGGATTCGTCTTGATCAGCCTGCATGGGAGATAATCCTTACGGGTGACTTCAATGCAAATCTAATACAGTTACCAGAAGATGGGGAGAACGTCATTACCGCCAACGAATTCTGGGATGTTGAAGTACAGGAGATTCCGCCAGCTAAGAAGATCGACAAAGCTGGCAGGCAGCTGATGTGGGACCTCGAGAATCAAGGGTTGAGAGTACTAAATGGAAGAATCAAACAGGATAAACCTCCCTCAAGTACCTACATAGGCCCTAGCACAACCACAATCCTGGATTACACCATAGTGTCGCTCCCCTTGATGGGATTGATAAAAAATTTCAAAATTATAGGTGCCGCAGATGGTGATCACTCAATGCAGCAGATGGAGATCAATTTGCCACTGTGTCAACATCTAAAGGCCCCAATACATGTGGGGGAAATATCAACAATTAATCTCAAATGTTTAAGGTGGAGGAGTACCACACTTCTGCAAATAGCAGAGGAGGCAAAGCATCTACTACAAACAATAAGTAAGGAAAATAAATTGTCTGTAGAAACATGGTCCACCTTTGTGAAAAAATTACCTAAGACTGGCACCAACCTGAGCGGGAAGGCTAATCAAAAGAAATATGGTAATTTCAACAAGACCACCCTTGCAATAAGAAGCCGACTGAGGAAATCAATGAGAGTAGCGCGAGGCCATAGCTCAAATTCTTACATCTGGCAAACAGTCCGATTAATAATGAAACAATATAAGAAACAAATCTGGACGGAAAAAAAGAGATCGAACTAAGGATTTCTGGACCAAAATGCTGCACAATATAAAAAATTCTGATTCCAGAGGATTTTGGACACAGGTAAATTCATTAAGCAGGCCAGTGCAAGCAATAAACATGACCAGTGTTACGGCAAAGGCTTGGGTCCAACATATAATTGACTCTTTTTCGATAAATAGAGTGATGCCGCCACTCGTAACAGAAAATAAAGTACATTGCACACCTAATGTAGAGAATCAGGAGAGCTTTGTTTCGAAGACTCAAATAACTCAAGAAATGAACAGCAAGGCATTGATTATATATCCGGCTCACACGTGGAACAAGAAATATTAAGAATAATAAAGAGAAGCAGGCAAGATAGTGCTCTAGGACCGAATGGTATCCCTCAGGCTATCTATAAGGAGGATCCCCAGTTTTGGGCTTGTAAGTTCAATAGCCTGTTCAAATCAATAAACAACACAAGTCAGCTCCCGGAAAGCTGGAGAGGGGCGATTATAAATCCGATCTATAAAGAGGGAGACCGTAAAAATCCAGCCAACTACCGCCTGATAGAACTTATAGTGGCCAAAGCAAAATTTTACGCGTCATTGGTGTTAATCGACCTCACAAAATGGTCTGAAGCCAATAACAAAATTCGGGCCAACCAGACAGGATTTCGTTGTGGCATAGGCACCATGGGCAATGCAATGGCGATAAGTATGATCGCCGAAAAAAGCATGCAAAGTCATCAAGCACTGTATTCCTGTTTTGTAGACTTCAAGGCGGCCTTTGACCGTGTTAGCAGACAGCTACTCTGGTCAAATCTAAAGCAGCAGGGCCTGCCAGACACAATACTGAATCCCATAATGGCCCTGTATACTGATACCTGGATGCAGGTCAAGATCGATAATGGGCGCCGGCTAACCAGGAAGATCATCACTTATGATGGATTAAAGCAAGGCTGCGTCTTGGCCCCGCACCTTTTCAATCTATTTATGGCTGACCTGACAACAAGGCTGGATGGGGTTAATGCCCCTCCACCACGGCTATGAATCCTACGGTTAACACATCTTTCCTATGCCGAAGATGTTGTCCACTTAGCCAGACGAAAATAGGCCTGCAACGCCTTCTGCACGAACTAGCTGGATACACAAAACAGAATCTTCTTGAAATAAATAGCAAGACTACAAAGATCATGGTAATAACTCGCCGTCGCAAAGCATCACCACCATAATAAAAAACTGGAAGTGGAGGAGGAGCCTAACCAGCAACCGTGATGGCCGCCTGAGCCCTCGGCTCCGCCGATCCGTCTGCTTCCCTCCCGTACCGCTTCTTCTCCTGCTTGCTGTTTTGTGGTTGTGGCGCGGTACTGGGCTCGGGAAGCGACGCTGGTTCTAGCGATGTGCTCCATGTCCGTCTCCCTGCTATGGAAGTGACGGGACGCCTTGTTTGCCTGATTGGGATCGGCGAAGGGGACCGGTCCTTTGTTCTCGGCTTTGCTTGGCCGGATTGCTGCAACATCGGCCACTGAGGGCAGGGCGAGGCGGGCGGCGAGAAGAGGCAGACGTTCTCGCCCTCCAGCGGAGACGCAACAATCTTTCCTGTGATTTCCATGCTTTTCTAGCTACATCCCCGTCGTCGCTACAATTGTATCCCTCTCCCCGGTCGATCCTGTGAGTCTCCTTATCCTCAAGCGGAGACGGAGGGGGCCATCTTGGGCGGAGTGGCTAGCGCTTGGTATTGACAAACTGGACTGTGCTGGGGGCGCCCGCTACGGCCGACTCCTTGCTGCTCCTACGCGGGACGATAGAATGGAGGGTGCTGTCCTGGCCCCAGCGTCCTGGCTGTGCTTGTCGAGGGGCCGAGTGGATGGCCGGCTGCTACGGAGGGATACCAGCGATCTGAATCAAGGACTGCCACACGCCTGCGATCCCCATGTGCAGGGGGCTGCAGAATCACTTCCTCCAGAGGCGCCGTTAAATATCGGCGATGTATTGAGTGCTTTGGACGATTTGAGGGGCGCCTTGGGCTGCAATGCCTGGGATTTGGAGGGTCGCTTGGATGACATGTTGCCTCCGCTTACCCCGACTGGCCGAGCTGGCGCTCGCGTGCGGGACACTTCGCCACACCCCGGGTTCGAGTGCAGCGATCTGCCTCTTCGGAGATGTGGTGGGGCACTGAAGGTGAGGGAGCCGAACATCTTTGTTACGCAGCCGGTCGCAGCAATGGCGAAAAGCATGATTCCTGCATTGGTACATCTGCTGGGGGATCGCCATGGGACGCCATGCCTGCTGCCTCCATCGGGAACTACTGGCGAGAATGGTACTTTTATACTGAACATGCTGCTTCTGCTTGGATTGTCTAACTTCGGAGGACTGCTGCTGGATGTTTGCCTGCAATATATCTTCGTGGACCGCACTGTCCTGCGCCGGATGGAACATGTTGAACGGTGCCTTGACTCGCTGTGGTTGTTTTGGCTGCTTCTCCTGTTCAGTATGACTCCCTCGCCACTGTACCTCACTGGCACGCCGGATCGCAAGGGACAAGGTTGACTCTGCTTTTTCCCCTTCCTACTTGCCGTTGCTTACATTTGTACGATTGGACTGGACAGATGGGAGAGCTGGACGCTGGTTAGGATTTGATTAGGAGTCGGGGGTAAGATGGCCGATAATATTCGTGATGCTGTTTTGGGTGCAAATGGTTGGCCCTCCTCCGGTAATATAGGTTTCCTCTTTCTTCCTTTTCTTCTTCTTTATTTCGGGTACTCTTTTGGGGCGACAGACACACTGCTAGGGGGGGTAGGCCATAGCCTCTGCATGCGTGTAGGGTGGGGGGGTAGGGGGGGGGGTTATTATTTTATCCGCTTGGTTCTATGGGCCTTATTTTTCTTCTTTCTGCATTCCTTTTTCTTTCCCCTTTTTTCATCGGGTCAATGGCGTTAGTTGTAGGGGGGTGGGTAGCAATTGGCACGCAACGTATCCTGTGATTGTCTATCCTTGTGTGCTGCCTTGGTGCCGCCATTTTGATGTTGTCTTCACGCTCGCAGTATCTCTTTGCTAAGCGTCGCCCATTTCAGTTTTGGTTGGTATGTTTGGTCCTTGATCCTCCCTAGTCTTTATAATAACTATACTTCATGAAAAATAATAAAATAAACCTTCACTTCTCCTGTTCCCCGGTAGTATATATTTCCCCAGTGTAACTCGAGTCGACTGTAATTTGATTGTAGAACTACCGTGGTGCCGTATTGCTTGCTGAAGTGCCTCAAATGTTGTCGTGGCCGGCCGGATGGTTGTAGGCCCGTATTTGTATCATGACATTGTGCAATACAGGTTTTCAAAAATTTCAACAAAAAAAAAAAAACTGGAAGTGGTAGAGCGCTATAAATACTTGGGAATACAACTGGACAGGCGCCTCAATTTCTCTACGCATTTTAAGGACATCGAAAAGAAGGGATTTGCATTATTGTATGCTTGAAACAGTTTATCGAAGCAATTAAAAGGTCCCCTACTCGGTCCCCTATTGACAGTCATCAAGGCCAAGCTGCTCCCTACAATATCTTACGGCAGTGTGTTACATCATGGCAGAAGCGCCAAGCTTCTAGACAAAATTCAAACGAGTGTCTACAAGCGTGTCTTTAACTTACCGTGTAATGCCTCGCCGGCACAGGTTCGGCTCGAGTTCGGCCTGCAATCTCAAGAACTGCAAAAAAATACCAGACTGTCAAGTTTTGGTATGACATCTAGATGCACTGGGAAATAGAAATCAATTCTGCAATGTGGGAAGCAATGCAAAACAGCCCAATTCTCTATATACTAAGTTTTTAAAAATCTCTCTAGAAACCACCAAACTAACATCCTTGTGGCATACCAAGCTACCTGTATCAACTTTCAAGCTGGTAGCTGAAAAGGCGGCAAACAGTCACACCCTGATTAATGATAAGTCAATCCTTAGCCACCGTTCACATGCCTGGATGATGCTTCAATCGTATAACAAGCCCAAACCTGTGGCCTATCTAGGGCTTGCCTTTCCATTATACATCAAATTAAAATATCTCAGTATAAGGATGGGCAGCCTTCCAACAAACGCCGAACGACCGGACTGGAGGACCCCAGGCACCAAGGAGTGTGATCTATGTGGTGCCACAAAACAAGACTTTATGCACCTGATTTGCATCTGTCCGGCTTTGGATCAGGAACGTCGGAGCTGGTTAAAGGCCAAGTTCGATGAGCACGGAATACGTGCTTGCCGTTCTGCAAAAATATATGTCCTGTGTACAGCAGTCCCACAATTGATCTGCAGAACAGTCAAACTTATTAAGAAGTTTGAAAGCAAAAGAACATTTAACGTACAGAGCCAATAAATAACCTCGAACTATACATGAACTCTTGCGGACGCATACAAATCATGACCATGTGATCTGTAATAGCACTGATATTGATTTTAACTTTCAACTAAGTATGTAAACTGATCAATTTTAAATGACGCATTTTAATAATGTAATGGTTTTTATTAACTATATAATAAAATGATACCTACCTACCGGTCCATCCACTCATCTTTGAATTTAACAGCCTGACTCCTGAACCAGTGCTGAGCCTTTCATTTGATGTTTGGGCACTTCACACTGAAGCCTTTTGTCCATAAAATGTACCCTGATCTAATTTTCCTTTGGGGAGTCTAAAGTTACCCAGGGGATTGAGAATTCACCTATAGGGTAGTAAGAAAAACACCAAAATATAGCAAAATTCTGATTTTTTTTTCAGAAAATGGGGAAAAAAGTTCTATGCAAGAAAGCATGTTTTTTTCTTAAACTGACATCAACAAAAGGACTTCTATGCCAATATTACCATCTTCCCAGCTTTCATCAACAAAATGAGTTGTAATAGAAAAAAAATTATTTGCAAGTTTTCTTTATTTTTATAATTGGTACTCCATTTTCCTATTTTTGTGGTTTAATCTACTTGCGTTTTCTGGTAGAAACAGGTGTGAACCCCAAGAGTGATCCCAGGAAGCTATACATTTATGAAAGCTAGAAAACATTCTTAATTCAGCTAAGAATTATTAATGTACATTTCTCATGGGTTTCAAAGAAACTAATCGTTGAAATAACAAAAATAATGAAAATTTGTGAGAAAAAATATAAATTGTTGCTATTTACATCTGTAATTTTTCCCCTGATAGCCAACTTAAGTAAGTGAAATCCTGTTACATCTGTAAGACACTTCTCGGACTAAGAAGCGTTTGTCCAAAAACACACAATCCCCTGAGCTAACAACTGGGTTGCTGCTGATAATAATTTTTCATTGTTTACCAATGATGTAGCTAATAATATGGTAAAATTAAAATAATAAAAAATTGGTATGAAGAAAACCTATGTATTTTGTGCACAAGATACTGACTTTGGTAATAGTGGGCATCTGCACTCCTTTAAATTTGAGGTTACTCATACTATCCTGTGATTCAGAGAGCATTTTACAAAATGTGTTCTTTCTTGCACCCTGGCGTACATTTGGAAGCTAATAATGGAACCAAATCCAGTTGGTAAGTAAAAATGTTGTACTATTGCTTATTAACACAATTTTGTGATAAACACAGTACCCCTTTTGTGTGAAGTGGCATATTACCACCGAGAGAAAGATCTTAGACCACCACCAAGGGAATCATACCAAACCCAGACATTTCTGAAAAATAGACACCCAAGGGAGTCCAGGATGGTGTGATTCGACCTCAAACTTTGGCTCAAATAATCCATTTCCCCACATTTCTCTGAGGAAAGGTACTGGAGTCTGAGGGATCCATAAAGTTCCTTCCACCCAGTGTTCCCCCACTTCTACCAGTCAAGTCAGTCCCCTGTTTGTGTGGCTGGATCTAGCACTTGTGAGAAGAAAGGCCCCTAAATGTGACATGGAGGCATCAGATTTTGGCATCTCGAATTACTCTTTTTAATGATGTGGGTAGCTGCGGAATTTGAGCCCTGGATTAGCTGCCACCCATGGAACCCTACCAAATCCAGACATTTCTTAAAATGAGTTCTCAATGGGAGTCCAGGGTAGTCTGACCCATCTTACACACAGTGCCCAACAAACCTCAAACTATGGCTGAACTCCTGAATTTTCTTCACATTGCTGCTACCCAGTGATTTCCCACTTTTCCCTATTAAAAACGGTACCCCACGTGTGTGGATGGGCCTAGGATCCATGGTATGAAAGACCTCAAAACGGGAAGTTGAGATATCACATTTTCCACATTAGTAATTACTCTTTTTGGCAATGTAGGTGGCTGCAATATTTCGGCCTGGGCTCAGCGCCATCCAGGGACACCTACAAACGCAGCATTTCTAAAACCTTGAGATGAAAAAAAATCCAGCCTGTTGTGACTGCATGGATTTAGTTAAGTTCTTATCCAGAATACCATGGAAACCTCAACTTTGACTGCATTCACACATTTTCCTTGCATTTGTATGAGGCAGACTTCAGAAAGATATGGGGATCCACAAAATTGCTACTACCCAGCATTCCTGCACTTCTCCTGATAAAAGTTGTACCTTACTTGCCTAAACTACGTTCTCGATTATAAAAATTGCACATAGTGGCATTTGCAGGAAAACATCCTCATCGTGTCTCCTACAATGTTGCATTTGCACCTGTCACAGAAGTGCATGAACCTTCTGAAGGAATGCAAACGACCATCCACAAGGTCTTCATAATCTCAAGTAGAGATTCTACATCTGATGTTGACAATACAACTTTAATCCTACTACCAGTCAAAAAGGAGGAGAGTTACCTTTTCTTTTACATTTAGCCAAGGCAGCTATTAATGCCTGCAGAAAATTCCCTTCACAAATCTTTTACAAGATTCTTGTAGTCAAGGACTTCTTGAGGGTTTTAAAGAAAGGCTTTCCTTCAGTAATAATAATAATAATAAAGAGATTTATAAAGCGCCTGGTGACGCCTTCACGGCGTGTCTCCGCGCTACGGAGAGAAAAAACTGAAAGCGGACTAAAAAGCCTGCGTTCGGCTAATAAGATTAGTTGATATACAGGTGGGTCCTAAGAAGTTTTCTGAACTTAATTTCAGATCCTTCTAGCCTAAGGCTGATCGGGAGTTTATTCCAGTTGCCGTCTGCCAGCAGTCTGAAAGAGCGTCCACCCATTTTAGCTCTTCTGGCACAGGGGATTTTTAGTAGCCCTGCTCCTGCTGAACGTAGTTTTCTGGTAGGTTCATATGTCTGTATCAGGTCAGAGAGATAGGATGGGGCTTTATGCCAAACAATCCTGTGGCATATTAAGAGTGCTTTATACAACACTCTCTTTCTGACAGGAAGCCAGTGTAGCGACGCTAAAGCAGGCTGGGATGCTGCTCTTTAGGGAGTCTCAGCACTAACCGGGCAGCAGTATTCTGGAGGACTTGCATTCGTTTTAGGTGTTTTTCCGTGGTACCTAAAAGCAGCACATTACCGTAGTCCATGCGGGACGTAACCAGGGCTTGAGCCATGGTACGTCGGGCCTCTAGCGGGAGTAAATCCAGTGTGTGGTTGAGGGTTTTTAGTATTCCAAAACATTTTCCCACTAAGCGATTCACATGGTCCTCATAGGACAAATTGGGGTCAACCCATATTCCCAAGTTCTTTGCCTCCTTGCTGGGATTGGGCGTGGGGCCCAGGCATGTTGGCCACCAGTCCCCTGTCCATCTAGAGTTGTTACCACCAATCACCACAACCTCAGTCTTAGAGCCATTGAGCTTTAGACAGTGTGAGTTCATCCACCCTGCTAAGGCCTGCATACAGGCCTTGAAGTTGGAAGCAGCTGTGTCAGGGGCTTGGGACAGAGAGATCAGCAGTTGGGTGTCGTCAGCGTATGAGACTAACTCTACTCCAAAAGCTTGCACCACTTCTGCCAAGGGGGCCATATAAAGATTGAACAGGCTAGGGCTCAAAGCCGAGCCCTGAGGCACTCCTTGTTCAAGTGCAATGGCAGAGGATTTAAAGGCGCCCCTTTGGACCTGAAAGCTGCGGTCCGTAAGGAACGCTTTAAGCGATCTTAGCGCGGACTCCGTAAACCCTGCTTTGTTCAGACACTGTAGCAGGATGGAATGAGCTACAGTGTCGAACGCTGCACTAAGGTCAAGCATTATCAGTGCCATGGTGTGTCCGGAGTCCGCCTTTTGCCGCAGGGTCTCAGTTGCTCTCAACAGGGCCGTCTCAGTAGAGAAGCCCGGTCGAAAGCCAGATTGAGAGGGGTGTAGGAGTTTATTATTCTCCAGGTGAGCCATGAGTTGTATATTAGCCACTTTCTCTGCCACTTTGGCCAAGTAGGGTAGCAGAGAGATGGGTCTCAAGTTTTCCAGCACATCCAAACTAATATATGGTTTCTTTTTGATAGGAAGAACTATCGCTTTCTTCCATTCAACAGGAAGAGTACCGGTGGTAAAGGAAACTTGAAGAACGTGCCTAATATATGGTTCAAGTACCGAGATACTTTCCCCCAACACCCGGGGAGGTGCAGGGTCTCTAGGGGAGCCCGATTTGATACTCCGACAGATGTTGGTGAGTATCTCTGTAGGGGGTACCAGGAAGGTTCTAAAGCAGTTCTCTACCCTGCTTATTCCTACAATTTCCTCGAAGTCACGACCACAGATTATGTCGCCTGAGAAGGTGGCGTAGATATCTTGGACCTTTCCAGCGAAAAAGTTAGCTATTCTGTTGCATTCCTCGACTGAGTCTTTTTCAGGAGTGTTGACATTAGCTACTACAGAGATTTCTTTAAAAAATTTAAATAATTCACGCGAGGAATTTTCTGCCTCCTCAATACGATTTTTATAATGTACAGCCTTAGTTCTTCGAAGTGAGATTTTATATTTTCTCTGTGCCTCCTTGTACGTGTTCTTAGTTTGAGGGCAGAAATCCACCCGCCATTTACGCTCTAGTTTTTTGCATTCAGATTTGGCCTTTTGCAATTCCGACGTAAACCAGGGGGCAGACTTTTTATCTCGGGTATTAATCTTTGTAGGACACATCGGGACTGACTCATTTAGCGCGTCTAAAATACGCATCTCAGGATTGCTGTTAGCACTTTCGCAATCGTCACCTCCTGGTGGACCTCCTAACTCTAGCAGTTGACTAAAAGTGTCTGGTGAGAAGTTCTTCCATTTACGTCTGGGATAAGACGACCCTCTCCTCCATGTGAATTAAATACTGTGCTCATGAGACTCATAGGCTCTGCATTGGAACCTATTGATATATAAGTCTTTCCTTCCACATCTTTTGTATAGAGCTCCTTTGCATGTAGCAATGCATGCATGGTTAGCACAATTCTGGCATTGAGCGCCCATGAATCATGCACAGAGTTCCACTAAGAGAAAGCTGTTCTCTAGATACATCCAAAGTTTCACCATATGGTGGTTTCTGTGTAAATCAAGCATTGGCCCTGGTTTATACTTTGAAGTATGGTATTTACTCCATCCATATGTTACAAAGGTTTGACCGATGGTACAGCCAAAATAATGGTACTAAACGTCAAACTTGTAACATATTTTTGTATTTTCAGAAATAAAAATCCCAAAGCGGGATTTTGGTTTTAAACAATCAAAAACGGATGACCCCAATACCATGGGAGTTTTCCCCCATGGTATGGGGGTCTTTCTGCAGTTTTCACCAAGGGGTAAGGGGCAGTGAAAACTGGCCATACGACCGCCTACTCTAAATTGGGTGGGCAGTCCATTGCCAATACTCGGACAGCCCGTACTTAGTCGGAGGAGAACGCCATAGACTGATATGGAGTAGTATCCATTGCAAACATACTTAATGTCGGCCTGTCTGTAAATCAGCCAGGGGACCATTAGTTTGATGTAGAGGGAGTACCTTCTCCGCCGAACTCTAAATTAGCCCCTATATCCTTGCCAATGTTCTTTCAGAATCCTAGATACCCATCAGAGAGATATCTCCATACATTACATTTCAGGAGAGTGCATACATTTTATAAAGATAAAATAAGATTTAAGGAAGTCTAAATAATTATTTGTAAACTATGGCCCATTACACACAGGTGTGGGCACTTTTAAGCATTCATTATCTAGAAGAATACTTTTTGATATCCTATTATGCTAGGAGAAAGCAACAGAAGCTTTCTGGCAAACCAAAGGCTCACTCTACCAGAAGTAACGCAACTACTGTAGCCTTTTCTAAGAAATGTTCCCATAATGGAGATTTGTAAAGCAGCCACCTGAAGGTCGTTGCACACCTTTAAAAGACATAGTTGTCTTGTTCAGATTCTAGAACAGACACCCAGGTACGGCAGACCATGAGAGACCGTTTTTCATGTTTTAATAGTTTTTTCTATTTTTTCTCTTTCCCCTCTTTAATTAGGAATTGGCCCGCTAGTCTGTTGATTGCTTATGATTATCAATGGAGATCTCCTGAAGAAGATGGACTGAACACTTACATGTAGTCCTGGTTCTCTTTCAAGGGAATCACAATTGAAATTATAAGGAACCCACCCACTTCTCTGGTGCAAGAGATAAAGAAAGGTAATATTCCTTTGGATAAGTGTTCTTTGACGCCAAGGTCTCCAACTTTTTCTGCAACAAGAGCTATTCTTGTTTAGTGAAAATCATCAAGAGATACTAGTAGTGTTGAAATGGTGACCACAGTAGACAAGGTTACATTAATGGCCACCATATGACCCATTACTAGCAGAGATCACCTCAGTGCATTAGGCAAGGTTTCCAGAAGTAATGCAAATATGTTTTGTCCATTTCAAATGCCTCTACATGGGTTACACTTAATCCTATGCCCCTGAAACCAAGGTTTTGGTATTAATAATAAGCCTGCCCAATGCCACGTGATTTATCTGTCAAATGTCAACTTTTAATATATTTTTTTCTGAAGGTCAGTTCATGCGTTCTGAAAATGCACACACTTTTGTCTTGAATACACACTCTCAATTTTCTTCTACATGGCTTCATTCAGCCTAGCAGGAGCTTCTAATTTTGCAGGCTGAGCTGCACACATGAGAGCCATTTACAGTTAGCGGTCGAGCACCAGTACCTCATGAGCTACCCCTTGGAGAAGCCTGAACTAGAGCAACTGCCACTGAGATATCATTATGGGGTACTGGAGGGTTGGATGCTCTTAAGGCAGCAGCCAGTTTTCAGCCATGCATGACTTCAGCCTGTATGGCAACATTGCCCTTAGTTTCTTCCCTTCATTTTCTTTTAACAAAAAGGTTTGTGAAAGAGTTTTTTTTCTATGTCACTTGAATCCTTGGTGACAAGTGCATATTTTTTTATTAAGAGTTCATTTTTTAAGTAAATAAATTCAGCTGCCCTATGTAGCCTATTTTATAGGCTGCTAAGTTATTTGCAAACTTGAAGATATGACCTTTTCCAAAGAAACGTAAATGTCCAATTTAAATTTTCTTTGAACAAGTGATCTGGGGTCCTGCAAGTTACAGTGCTTATGATTTCAGTAGATTTTCACCTGAAAGAGAACAAGGATTACAGGTACACAACTATTCCTTCCTGCTGTTTCTATGCAAAGGCCGTATTCTGAGAGTGGAACTCTCATATAATTATCAAAAAATGGTGAACAGTTGGCGTGTATCAATTATTCTGAGGCAAATATATTACTAGCATGAATCAATGTCTGCTACCACGCATGCCTTATATTTGTTGACTCGTGCCATTGTTATTGTTGAACCAAACCCTTTCAGCGAATGTTTGTACAATAGCAGACATCCGTAGTGCTCATTTCCTCACAAACTTAGCTGCACTGCACACTTTCCTTACCTTCTCAGTGCACGTCAAATTCACGAAATCCATAAGCATAGCTACGTAGGAATGACAGCTCCATTCAGCAAAAGTTATTCTCATTCATTACTTCATTCAGTACTTTGGGAGACAGTTTTCCTTGAGAGCCTACATCCACAGTGTACATCTGGCTTCTTTCTAAGACCTTGCATAGCCTCAGCTAAGAAAGTCATGAACCAAATACAGCCACTGACCAGTTAGGAACTTGTCAATTAAAAACGTGTGAGGGTCTGTTCTGCTTGTGAGAGGAGGTTGCTCTATTGTTCTAAAAAAGGACTTGATCCACTGTAACCATTTCTGAAGAAAGCTACACCAAGAAACTGCTCAAAATCTATTTTGCTGGAATTTTCCGTGGGATAAGAAAACTTTCTATTTGGGTTTCAAAAGACTGAGATCAACCAGGAGCTTCTCCTGGAACAAGGCACACCTTTGTCCATATTATTATGCTCTGAGCTACTTTAACCCCCAAAAAGGTCCCTTAGTGCAACATGAAAGGCATGCAGCTTCAATCTAACCTTGGAACCTATCCAGAAGCCTGACCCGTTTTCCCAAACATAGCTCCAGGAACATGGCAACAAAAAGCCAATTAAGGTTCATCTTGCACCCAATGTCATCACATCACGTTGTGGCCATTGGAATTCTATTGGTCCTACTGCGTATCCAATGTACTAAAGGCAATCATAGATATAGTCATCAGTGTCATCCAGCTAGTCATAGTTTTACTTCTTTAAATTGAGTCACCTCATTTTTTCTGACTGAGTGCACACTTAGGTTAACTTTTCAGGGTCCTTAGTTCTTCGGTAGGTTTCACTGAAGGTACTTTGACATTTTTCCTGGTTTACCATAAACATTTATAACTTTTCTTATTGCCAGCCCCAAACATATTTTCTTTGCTTTATAATTTTTGAGCTGATGATTTGCTTCTGTTTTCTGAGATGTTATTTGTATTAACTATTTATCTTTTTAATTAACCGCTCTAGTTACTGACCCTTTTCTACCCCATTGCTGAGACTTTCATTTGATGTTTGGGTACTTCGCGCTTAAGCCTTTTTTCATAAATTGTACCCAGGTCTAATTATCCTCTGGGGAGTCTAAAGGTACCCAGGGGTTTGTGGATTCACCTATAGGGAATTTAGAAAATAACCAAAATATAGCAACATTCAGACTTTTGTTTCAGAAAATGGGAAAAAAAAATTCTATACAAGAAAGCAAATTTATTTTCTAAAACTGACATCAACAAAAGGACTTCTATGCTAATATTACCATCTACCCAGCTTTCAGCAACAAAAAGAGTTGTAAAAGGAAACAATTTATTTGCTACAGTTTTCTTTATTTATATACTTGGTGGTACATTTTCCTGTTTTTGTGGTTTAATCTACTTGCATTTTGTGGTAGAAAGAGGTGTGAACTCCGAGAGAAATCTCAGGAAGCTATACATTTCTGAAAGCTAGATAACATTCTGAATTCCGCTAAGAGTTATTCATGTACATTTCTCATGGGTTTCAAAGTAACTAATCGTTTAAATAACAAAAGTAATGAACATTTGTGAGAAAAAATATCAATTAGTGCTGTTTATATTGGTAATTTTTCCCCTGATAGCCAGCCTACATAATTGAAATCCTGTTACATCTTTAAGACACCTCTTGGACTATGTAGCGTTTATACAAAAACACACAATCCCCTGAGCTAACAGAGTCGCTGCTGATTGTTTTTCATTGTTTACTGATGATGCAGCTAATCATATGGTAAAATTAAAAGAATCAATAATTGGTATAAAGAAAATCTATGTATATTTTAAATGTGCACAAGATATTGACTTTATTAATAGTGGGCATCTGTACTCCTTTGAATTTGGGTTACTCATACAATCCTGTGATTCAGAGAGCATTTAACAAAATGAGTTATTTCTTGCACACTTATTTACATTTGAAATCTAATAATGGAATTGAATCCTGTTGGTCAGAAGAAATGTTGTACTTTTGTTTATGAACACAATCTTCTTGATATAAACTGTACCCCTTTTGTGTTAGTTGGCCTATCACCATCGAGAGAAAGACCCTGGACCACCACCAAGGGAATCATACCAAACCCAGACATTTCTAAAAATTAGACACCCAAGGGAATCCAGGGTGGTGTTACTTGACCTTAAACGTTGGCTCAAATAATACATTTTCCTCACATTTCTCTGAGGTAGGTACTCGAGTCTGAGGGATCCATAAAGTTCCTACCACCCAGTGTTCCCACACTTCTCCCTGTCAAGTCAGCGCCCTGTTTGTTTGGCTGAGTCTAGCACTAGTGACAAGAAATCCCCCTAAATGTGACATAAAGACATCAGATTTTTTGCATATAGAATTATCCTTTTTGATGATGTGGGTAGCTGCGGAATATGGGCCTTGGCTTGGCTGCCACCTATGGAACCCTACCAAATCGAAACATTTCTTGGTGAGTTCCTAGTAGGAGTCCAGGGCAGTCTGACTTACGTGGACCTATCTTACCCACAGTGTCCTACAAACTTCAAACTATTGCTGAACTCCTGCATTATCTTCACGTTGCTGCTACCCAGTGATCCTCCAATTTTCGCAATTAAAAACGGTACCCCACTTGTGGGAATGGGCCTGGGGCCCATGACATGAAAGACCTCAACATGTGCAGTAGAGATATCAATTTTTCCTCATGAGTTATTATTCTTTTTGACAATGTAGGTGGCTGCGATATTTCAGCCTGAGCTCAGCGCTATCCAGGGAAACCTACAAACCCAGCATTTCTGAAACCTAAAGATGCAAAACATTCCAGGTTGTTGTGACTGCATGGATCCAATTAGGTTATCTTATCCAGAATTCCATGGAAACCTCAAACTTTGACTACATTCACATATATTCCTCTCATTTGTATGAGGCAAACTTCAGAAAGATATGGGGACGCACAAAATTGCTACTACCCAGCATTCCTACACTTCTGATAAAAGTTGTACCTTACTTGCCTAAACTAACTTCTTGAGTATAAAAATTGCATATAGCGTGGCATTTGCAGAAAAACATCCTCATCGTGTCTCATTAGGAAGTTAGCACCAGCATTTTGTAGTAATAAAGATTTGTAAGCAATAATATAATGTAACTTGAAAATTGGGTTAAATGTGTTATGATCCACTTTCCACACATTTATACAATCACCTATACTTGTGACCTTCAGCGAATGAGATACAAGTCACAGTAATCTGAGCGACTGCGTGAAGCCAAAGTCCTGCCTTTTTAGTTTTCGTTTTTTTCAATATTCTCCATTCCATTTGAACTATGATTTCTGATTAGTGTCTGTTCACCAAATGTGCTTTACAACCACACAAGACACTAGTTTTAAGAATGTCTTAACATGTGTTACTTGAGTCAATAACTCAATTAACTGTCCAGAATGAAAATGATCATCAAAATATATCTTCTAGGTGTGTACATTTGGAGAATTGTAATTTGTTTTTGTGCTAGTTATGATATTCTCATACCTTTTATTTCTAGTCGTATGACCTACTTAAGAGAGATATACTGTTTCACAAAACTGCACTTCAAGCATACTATGAAGAAGAAATCAAAGAGCAGGGATTGCACCTCTATCTGAGAATGAACGGCACAGTGCGTGATCTTGAAACAGTTCACAAAAAGGTGGTAAATAACATTGTTTTTGTAACATTATACCAATGCAGCTGATCAACATTTTGCAGTCTTATCCTATATCTTGCAAATTTCGTACAGAGACTATGTATGCTTTCTGTTATATGTGCCAACTCACGTTCCCAAATAACGTTTACCCCCCAGTTCATATGTGGACATCACAGAACATTGGTGTTCATGCAGTTAAGCCATTTTAGCGTTTACTACAGAGCTTCCAAATGGTACACTTGTACATCAGTTAATAATCTTTGTTTATACTTCTCTCTCTGTCATCAAATGTGACATTTTGAAAAGGAAAATGCTGGGAGCTCCTTAGTTTTATCGAAGTAAGAAGCCTCAAATTTACAAGTTTCCACTCAACTCTGTTTTCTCAGGATTCAAAGGACAAAGGATGGTAAAATTAATATACTAGTAGAAATATATTTATACGTATAGTTATCAGCAGAATGTTTATATCGCAAGGATTGTCCAAACATTTTGTTAGGGGGCCTCACCTCATGGCACAGGTGTGTGGTGTGCAGTCAGTATGATATGTATTGAATGTGATCACCTGACAACGACGAGCTGGTGATGGAGTGGCAACCTGGCATGCTTGTATGTAATCATCATGAACAGTGAAACACTGGAGGCCAATCTGACTCGCATTCAGCTGTGAGACATTTACCTTTATACCGAAGGACGTTGAAGCCCTCTGCTTTTCTGGGCTTCCTTATCATGCCAAATAGTTTTCTGTAGGATTTGTCTAGGGCTTGTAAATGTAAATTGATACTTGTATAGCGCACTACCCCTCCTCTGCAACCGGATTTCCCCCTGTCTCTCCTTCCAGCTCCACCCATTACTCCCTTTCTCCCCCGCCAACCCCACCCCACTCCAATTGGCTGCACTCTCGAGAAGCACAGGTCGGCCCTCTTCCCTCCCCGCCCCAACTTACCTCATCTCCTATTCCTCCCCCCTCACAGTATGTCCCCTCCCACATTACTTCAGCCTTACCACTAGCTAATACGCTCCTCGTCCCATCTGTACTATCGCGATACTCAAATCTCTTCTCCTCCCCCACACTTCTCCCTTTCACCCCCCTTCTTAGTCCACCTCTCCTCCAACCCTCTCCCCCGATTAACGTTCCCTATGCTCCCCTTATCCCTCCTTTCATCCCTCCTCTCCACCCCTGCATCCCCTCGCCATTCATCCAGTTTTCGCCACATTCCCACTGCATCTCTCTCCTCCCTCCTACTCCTCCAGTACTGCTGCACTACCCCCTTTCCCCTCCTAGTAACCGTTCCCATCTCCAACCCTCGGGCCCAGCAGGACCACTTCCCTTCCACAACTTCCCTCTCTCTCAACCCCCCTCACTCTGCCAGATGACCGTTCCCTCACTTCCACCTCTCCTAACTGACAGGACCTCCACAACCACTGCACCTCGCTTCCTCCCAAACCTCCTACATTCCCATGACGCCACTCAGGCATCTCCCCTGCTACTTCCCTACCGCCGTGTTCCGCACCTTTCTCCCTCTAAATTTGTCCTTAACTCCTCTCCCTCCTGCAACACCAACAATGACAACTCTCCCTTAACGCCCAATTCACTTACTCCTCCTGTGAACCCCTCACCCCAACTTACCTCCTGTCCCCCACCTCTCTCTGCCTTCCACCACCAATACCACCACCCCTTGTCTCAATCGAGCCACCCAACCTTCCGTGCTCTGCCTCATTCTCACTGGAAAATACGCTAGGCTCTCTGATCACCTCCATCTCCCAGCTTACAGCTGCCATTTCACTTCTATGCTCTAAGATCTCCACCCATCCATGCACCTCTACTCCCTCCCAACTTCCCCAGAGATGCACCTCGCCCCCTCACCCCAATACAGCCAAGCCCAACCTCTCGTCTGCTAACGTCTTTAACTCACACAAGCCCTTGAACGCCACCCTCCTTCAACAGACATACCCTAGCAACCCCACTATCTACACTATTCCGACCATCACCTCTGTCAGAACAAAGCATCCACCTAAACCTTCCCGAGCACCCCCACATAAGTACAATATCCCGATCACCCTTCAGAGCCCAAGTGCCCCCGTCACCAAAACAGTCTTGACAGAGCTGCGCTGTATGCTTCACAACTGCAGATCTGCAGTAAAACACAAACTTGAAATCTCCGATACCATCATCCTTCACAAACTTGACATGCTCTTCCTCACAGAGACCTGGTTCAAAGATACCTCTCACTCTATGTTTGATCTCCTATTACCCACAGGTTACTCCATATTTAGGAATGACAGAACTGACAACACGGGTGGAGGTGTTGCAGTCATCTTTAGAAACGCCCTCCAACTTAAGGCTTCTCCAATCAGTTCCTCCCTCACCTTTCAATGCCTTTCTCTTGAGCTTCAATTGAAACACCGTCCACCGCTCAGATTCCATATCATTTACCGCCCGCCTCGTAGTGGCCCTTGGTTTATAGAAGATCTCACTGACTTCATCAGCGACCAATACACACAAAGTGACAATCAGACTGTAGTCTGGGCAGGGGGTTTGGGAACGCTTGGAGTGGTAACCAACTCTGGCTCAACAGACACTTGACCCGTATATCTCTTTAAACTAGGTTTTATTTTCAAAGTGCGTCTTGTGCGGAATGTTAGTCTTTCCCTTGCAAACTCTATCTTATCCGTGGTGGAGGTCTTCGGGGCACGCAGGGCAGGTGATAGGAAATAGTCCCGCTGTTCAGAGATGAATGTCGGAGGAGGGGTGTCTTCTTGGAAGAGCCGGTGGGCGTCACTCTAGTAAGGTCCTCGACTATGGCGTTGCTCTCCACGAAGAGTCCACATGTAAGAAAGGAAATGGACAGAGGGACGCCGTTAGTCTTTGTATCTGATAAGCTTCAGCACCCAGGGGAACCCGTGGAAGTGAGGGATCTCAGTGTATCATACAAACACGCTAGTGACTCTGTGCTGAAACGTGGGGGAAACGAGTGAGGGGAAGAATGGGTAGGTGCAGTTCAAGTAGGTAACGGGATTAGGAAAGGGAGCGTGAAATACAGAGGGAAGGTACACACAGGGGTTTTAACGCTATTCACACGGGGAACTTTTTCTCCCCACCCAAGCCGCCCAACGTCGCCGTACCTGGCTGAGCCACACTCCTCCCTCGGGAGCGTGGCACGGCGGAACACAGGGTCGTTGGCCTCCTGGCACTCCTTCTTCTTTTCGCCTCCCGTCTTCTCGCTCGTCTTCTTCTTCCGCTCGGTTCTCCTCGCGTCCTCCGTCTCCCGGTGCGCTGGTGACGTCACACGCCGCGTACAGGGCTTCCCCCGTTTTCAGCCATCCAGGATCGTCGACGTCAGAGGTAGGCGTGTCTTCCGGGAAGTCCTCATACGCCCACTTAAAGGGAACTGTGGACGATTCATCGAGTGTTTCCGCGTCCCAGGCCCCCCTCGTAGTAGAAGTCTGTGAAGTAGAAGGGGTACAATCAGGAATCCACCATTCCTCTTGGCAGCCCAACCCGACCCCGTTACACTGCTCCCCCCTAGGATTCTCCCGATCGGGGAGAATGGGGGTTCTTGATAGGAAGTCTGCATTGCCGTTATGTACGCCTTTCCTATGGACTAGGGTGAACGAGAAGGGTTGCAAGAACAGAAACCACCTCAATACCCTGGCGTTTTGTGACATGGTTCTCTGCATCCACTGTAGCGGAGCATGGTCCGAGAACAGTGTAAACGGCTTGCCCTCCAGGTAATACCGTAATTTGTCTACTGACCATCGGATCGCCAGGCACTCCTTTTCAATTGTGGGGTATTTACTTTCTCTAGGATGCAGTTTTCGACTGATGAAGAGAATGGGGTGTTCCAACCCGTCATCACCCGCTTGCGACAGCACTGCCCCAATCCCCACGTCAGAGGCATCAGTTGCCAGGGAGAAAGGTTTGTTAAAGTCCGGTGGTATCAACACAGGACTGGATGTGATCGCTGTTTTCAACCGCTCAAAGGCTAAGCAGGCGTCTGTGGAAGGATTCTTCCCCAGGTTGTTTTTGGAATTGTTCTTTAGAAGGTCTGTCAAGGGAGCCGCGGTCTCTGCAAAGTTCATGATGAACCGTCGGTAATATCCTATCAGACCTAGGAATGCACGCAGTTCTTTTTTTGTGGTGGGGAAGGGGGTGTTGGTGATTGCTTTAATTTTCTCCTCCTGAGGAGCGATGACCCCCTCGCCCAGCATGAATCCCAAGTACTTTACCCTAGGAAAAGCAGCCCTCGATTTTTTTGCATTTACATGGAGGCCCGCATTTTGTAGGGCCCGTAAGATGTTGGTGAAATGGACAAGATGCTCCTTCCAGGTCTTACTAAAGATGACTATATCATCGAGGTACACGGAGCTGTACTTGGTGTGGGGAGCTAATACAGTGTTCATAAGCCTCTAAAAAGTTGCTGGGGCTCCGTGTAACCCGAAAGGTAACACCGTAAACTCAAATAAACCATCATCCGTGGCAAACGCTGTTTTATGCCTGTCTGTTTCACGCAGGGGTACTTGCCAGTAACCCTTAGTTAAGTCCAGCGTTGTGATATATCTGGCCTCTCCGATTCTCTCTATGAGTTCATCAACTCGTGGAATCGGAAAGGCATCAAAGGAAGAGATGGCATTTAGGGCGCGAAAATCCATACAAAACCGGGTGGACCCGTCCGGTTTTGGTACCATTACTATGGGGGACGCCCAGTTGCTGTGAGACGGCCGGATAACCCCTAACTGTAGCATGTCCAGGACCTCCTTTTTTACGTCGGCTCTCCTGGCCGCCGGAATGCGGTAGGCCCTTTGCTTCACTACCTTGCCGGGTTCAGTTTCTATACAGTGCTCGGCTAAATGAGTGCGACCTGGCACATCCGAAAACATAGGAGCGAACTGTTGTAAAGTTTGTGCTAGTTCCTCCTTTTCAATGTCTGTTAGTTCAGGATTGAGAGGTAGTTTATCGAGGGTAGAGCCTTCACTCCTCGATGGCAATGTTAAGTTTGCTGCTTTAGGTGGGGGACCTATCCATTTTTTTAACAGATTGATATGGAAAGTTTGTTGTCTTCCCGGTGTGATCTGAAGTCGATAGGTAGTTTTGCCTATGGTTTCTATGACCAGGTAGGGACCCTTCCATTCGCTTTTGAACTTTTGGCTTGATGAAGGAAGAAGCACTAGTGCCCAATCCCCCTTGTTCAACACCCGCCATTTCTTGCCTTTGTCGTACTGGTGTTTCTGATTCACCTGGGATCTTTCCAAGTTGGAATATGCCAGGTCCCTGAGTTTTCCCAGCCGGGATCTCAACTGATTGGTATACTCTAATAGTGACCTTTGTTCCACCTCCCCCTCTTTTTCCCAGGCCTCCTTCGTGATCTCTAATAGGGACCTGGGTTGGCGGCCATATAACAACTCAAAAGGGGAGTACCCCAAGCTGCTCTGAACTTGGGCCCTCAGCACGTAGAGGGCCAACGGTAACAACTTGTCCCAGTCTTTGTTTTCGGCCGCCAACATTTTCTTTAATGTGGATTTGAGAGTGCGGTTGTATCTCTCAACCAATCCATCTGTTTGTGGATGATACGCCGAGGTGCGTATGTGTTTCAGTTCTAGAGTTTTACAAACCTCGGCCATCATTTTCGAGACAAAGGGGGTCCCCTGATCCGTGAGGATCTCTCTTGGAAACCCGACTCTTGAAAACAATTCGATCAATTTATCTGCCACATTCCTGGTTGTCGGAGTACTAAGAGCAAAGGCTTCAGGAAATCTGGTGTTATAATCGACGATAACAAGGGCATATGTGTGTCCTCTGGAGGTACGGGGCAGGGGGCCAATGAGGTCCATGCCCACCCTTTCGAAAGGGTTGCCTATAATGGGTAGTGGTTGAAGGGGTACTGCCGGGGGTCTACTCATGTTTTTCTTTTGGCATACCTCACACTGCCGGCAATACTCTTCGGAGTTTTTATAAATGCCAGGCCAAAAGAACAGCCTTGTGATATTTTGTAGAGTCTTCTCAGCCCCGCTGTGGCCTGCCGTTAGGTGGGTGTGGGCATAGAACAGAATTTGGTCTCTAAATTCCTTCGGGACTACCAGCTGTGGGGAATCCCCTGCTTTCCCTTCCCTATACAGCAGATCATTAATGATCTTGAATCTGGGATACCCAGGTGAAGGTGTGGTTTCATTGATATGGGCTGCTTCCCATGCATTCAGGAGCGTAGGGTCATTACTCTGGGCAAACTTAAAACTCCGGTCTGTCTCCCAGGGTTCGGTGGATAACAACGCTTCTCTAGGTAGTTCTAACTGTTTGCGGAAGAGATTCAAAAAATCAGGGTTATCCAACCCCAAGATTAGGTCTTCAGGTAAGGACTCCACCACCCCTACCTTCACTCTGCAAGGTTCACCACCCAAGGGCCTAAGAGTAAGATGAGCTACTGGGTACGGTTTTACGTCACCATGTACACATCTAATGTGTACTGTCAGGTCAGGGCCCACCTGGGAGGGCAGTACGTGTAGTTTTTTTATGACGGATTGTTTGCACCCGGAGTCAAGGAGAGCTTTTATGCATTTACTGTTCACTATTACCCTTGCGTAGAAGGAAGGTCCCATCTCCGCTGTGTACATCACGGCCTTTGGTATATAACCGACCTCCATAGGCTCCTCGGTTGTTCTTTTCCGGGGACACATTCTAGCTATGTGGCCCCACTCTCCACAGTCAAAACACTGAGGACCTCTTTGGGTAGGAGGCTCATATCTTATGGGGCGAGGTTTCCACTGTTCTGGTGCTGGTTTTGGTTTTTTTTCCGGTTTTGCCACCCCCACAGGTCCTTTGTTGCCTTTGTCCATATCCCATGGCAAGGCTCGGGGCATCGCTCTATTGTAGTTTGAAGCCATCTCTATGGCCTGTTCAGCGGTGAGGCCTGAATGTTGTCTGAGCCACCGCTGAGTGCCATATGGCAAGGCTTCCATGAACTGTTCCAGGTATATGCTGGACATGACTTCCTCTTTGCTCCTACTTTCAGGCTTCAACCACTTGTCGGCGGCCATTTTTAACCGCAAGTATAAGGTCTTGGGATGTTCCCCTGCTACCCCTCTTTCTTTTCTAAATCGCAGTTTATAGGCCTCTGCGTCCAACCCCAGATGGTCTAGGATGACTGCTTTGATGGTCGCATACGGAGTTACTCCCGCGTGATTGGCCACTTGGTACGCAGCTTGTGCTTCACCTGACAGTAGTGGTGCCAAAAACAATGGCCATTTTTCCTCGGGCCAACCACATGCTCTGGCTGCTCGTTCAAAGTTTAGAAGGAACACGTCGGGATCCTCCCCTGGCACGTATTTCTGCAACTGCATTCCGGACGGATGTGGCCCAAATCCCCTTCGCTCTGTTGTGGGAGGTACCCCGGGGTTCTGGGCTACCTTGTGTAATCCCTCGAGTTGGGCCGTAATGGAATTTTTAAACATGTCCCTGTCAGCATCCGCAGCCGACATTTGTTGGCTGATAGCCCATTCCAACTTCTGTTGGCCTTCAATGAGTTGTTGCACCACTTGTTCCATGTCTGCTGTTTGTGTGGAGGGGTGAAATCCCACTTCTGACACCAATGTAGTCTGGGCAGGGGGTTTGGGAACGCTTGGAGTGGTAACCAACTCTGGCTCAACAGACACTTGACCCGTATATCTCTTTAAACTAGGTTTTATTTTCAAAGTGCGTCTTGTGCGGAATGTTAGTCTTTCCCTTGCAAACTCTATCTTATCCGTGGTGGAGGTCTTCGGGGCACGCAGGGCAGGTGATAGGAAATAGTCCCGCTGTTCAGAGATGAATGTCGGAGGAGGGGTGTCTTCTTGGAAGAGCCGGTGGGCGTCACTCTAGTAAGGTCCTCGACTATGGCGTTGCTCTCCACGAAGAGTCCACATGTAAGAAAGGAAATGGACAGAGGGACGCCGTTAGTCTTTGTATCTGATAAGCTTCAGCACCCAGGGGAACCCGTGGAAGTGAGGGATCTCGGTGTATCATACAAACACGCTAGTGACTCTGTGCTGAAACGTGGGGGAAACGAGTGAGGGGAAGAATGGGTAGGTGCAGTTCAAGTAGGTAACGGGATTAGGAAAGGGAGCGGGAAATACAGAGGGAAGGTACACACAGGGGTTTTAACGCTATTCACACGGGGAACTTTTTCTCCCCACCCAAGCCGCCCCACGCCGCCGTACCTGGCTGAGCCACACTCCTCCCTCGGGAGCGTGGCACGGCGGAACACAGGGTCGTTGGCCTCCTGGCACTCCTTCTTCTTTTCGCCTCCCGTCTTCTCGCTCGTCTTCTTCTTCCGCTCGGTTCTCCTCGCGTCCTCCGTCTCCCGGTGCGCTGGTGACGTCACACGCCGCGTACAGGGCTTCCCCCGTTTTCAGCCATCCAGGATCGTCGACGTCAGAGGTAGGCGTGTCTTCCGGGAAGTCCTCATACGCCCACTTAAAGGGAACTGTGGACGATTCATCGAGTGTTTCCGCGTCCCAGGCCCCCCTCGTAGTAGAAGTCTGTGAAGTAGAAGGGGTACAATCAGGAATCCACCATTCCTCTTGGCAGCCCAACCCGACCCCGTTACACAGACCTTCGTGGGTGACTTTAATCTCCACTGGGGCGTACTGCAAGACTCCTCTGCGAACTCTCTGGCCACCTTCCTCTCTACAAATGATCTTATCCAACACTGCATTGAACCAACCCACTCTAAGGGCGCAATCCTGGACCTTGTTATTTCTAAAGCAGGCATGCTTTCTACCTCTACCCCAATCCATGTAGATTGGTCTGACCATCACCTCATCCCATTCTCTCTTCAACTTTCACACTCGATAACTCTTGGCCAACCCAAGAGGGCCATCTCCTGGTTCCGTGATGCCAAAAATATTGATGTCGGTCCCCTCTGTGAATCAGCTTTGCTTTCACTTCCAAGGCTAGACCCAAACATAGCTGTTGACGATCTCACCTCCCAATGCCTCACAGTGCTTGCAGCTGAAATTAATGACGTCGCTCCACTCAAAAGCAAAAGGATAAGGCCCACTCCCTCAGCACCTTGGTTCAACAAATCCCTTTATGAGGAAAGGAAGCAGCTAAGATTTCTGGAGAAGCAATGGAGACAAGTGCCCTCCACAGACAATTTAGCCATGCTTCGCACAGCAAGATCCAAGTACCACAAGCATATCTTCCTTGAGAAAGCGGCGCACTTCAAAACCCTCCTTGACTCCGCCAAAAATAGACCCAAAAAACTATTCGATCTCATCAAGATTCCGAGCTGCTCTCCCCATCCTCCGAGGTGGAGGATTCTACTAAAAGAGCAGCGGACTTCGCTATTTTCTTCGATGAAAAAGTGAAATCACTTGTGGATCAGGTCGCTCATCCTACACCTCCAGAGGAGCGCAAATCCTTAGCCATTTGGCAGAGCTTTGACCCCATCTCTGAAGAGGCCCTTCTCAAGTGCATACACGAAACAAAGCCCTCCAACCATTCTCTTGACCCTATCCCCAGTGCCATTGCCTTGGACTTCTATACCCATTCCCTTTCCTATTGGACCACTCTGATCAACCTCTCCCTCTGGCAAGGCTCCCTTCCTGTCTCCTTCAAAACTGGGCAGGTCACCCCTCTGCTTAAAAAGCCCACTGCTGATGCGAAGGACCTCAACAACTTCCGCCCAATCACTAACCTTCCCTTCCTTGCGAAGATCACAGAAAGATGTGTAGCAAAACAACTCTCTCGTCATATCAAGGACAATGATCTTCTTGACAATTGCCAGTCTGGCTTCATCCAAAACTGCAGCACTGAAACAGCCCTACTGCAAGTGGTTGATGACGCACTGAGGATACTCGATTCGGGGGGGTCCTGTCTTCTAATTCTCCTTGACCTCTCCGCAGCCTTTGACACTGTCAATCACAACACCCTCCTCAATATCCTTCAACAGAGAATGGGCATGGAGGGCACTGTGCTTAAATGGTTTGCATCCTTCTGACAGATCCCAAATGATCAAAATAGCGAACAGTCTTTCTTCTCCTGTGGCGGTAGGTCAGGGTGTTCCTCAAGGCTCTATACTTGCACCCTTATTGTTCAATCTCTACTTAGAACCACTGGGAAACCTCCTAAGCAAATCTGGGATTCACTATTATCTCTATGCAGACGATACTCAACTCTACCTCAAGGTTGCCTCCACTCATGATCTCTCCTTCCTAAGCTCTACTCTGGACTCCATCCAAAACTGGATGTCAACTCATCAACTGATTCTGAATCCCTCCAAAACTGAATTCCTCCTCTTCTCCTCCTCACTCTCTCCTCCCCCGGTCCAATCATGGATGGATCAGATGAATCTACTAAACAATAAAGCCAGCATTGTCGACAGCGCTAAATCCCTTGGAGTCATTCTAGACAAAAAACTCAACCTAACTCCCCACATCAATTCTATTGCTAAATCTGCTCGTTACCAACTGCGCCTTCTTTGGGGAATCCGACGCTTCTTCCCGGAGCAGGGCCTCATCACCCTGGTGCAATCGTTGGTCCTCTCCAGACTTGACTACTGCAATTCTCTTCTTACTGGCCTCCCCAAATCTCACCTGTCCCCACTTAAGTCTGTTTTCCATTCTGCAGCTCGCTTCATTTATGGGGCCAAAAGAAGCGATCACATCACACCAATGTTATCCACCCTCCGCTGGCTTCCCTTCGAGGCTAGAGCTATCTACAAGACCGCTTGTATCACCCACAAAGCCTTGCACTCCTCCTCTCCTCGCTACCTGGCGAATAAACTGAAACTCTCTGGAGGCTCTAGACCTTCACGCAATGCAGAGAATCTACTACTTGAACCTCCCACTTTCAAGAAGGAGAGAACAATGGCCCAATCCTTTTCAGGCAACGCAATGAGAATCTGGAACTCCCTTCCGCCTCAGCACCGGACCACCGCCTCCTCCCAGGCCTTCAAAAGGGACCTCAAAGTTCTCCTCCTCCAGAGACACCTCCAAAAGTAATTCACGTCCTCTTGTTATTTGGAGGAAGGCTTCCCACTACTGATAATTTCCACGACCATGGAAGTGCCTTCCCAGTATATTCCTGGGGTTGGAGTGTCTGCCTCTTTGGAGTATTTTCCATGTACCTGTGTTTTGTGCCCTTTTGTAACATGCACACACCACTTTGCCCTTGTAACACACGATTTGCGACCTCTCACATGTTTTTACCTTTGATACTGGCACAAGTGCCACCTCTGCCTACATAACACTTGTTCTTGTGCCGGAGTGTCTAGCACCTTTTGCAGTATTATACCCCAAATGATACTTTGTCTTCTCTTGTAACTGCACACTTGTCACTTTTTCCTCCTGTGCACTTTTTACTACCTCATGTATTTTTGGATGCGCACAATTTTTACTACCTCATGTATTTTGTTTGCTCACAATTGTCACTATTACCTTTACTACCTCATGTATTTTTGACTGCTCACAATTTTTACTCCCTCATGTATTTTGTTTGCTCACATATGTCACTATTACCTTATGTACTGTAACGTATGCGTTTGCAATCTGTTCTTTTGTAATGCTTCTCATTATGTTTCATTTCTGTTCCTTATGTGAAGCGCTCTGACACCTTCGGGTAAAGTCTGCGCTATAAAAAAATGCATAAATAAATAAATAAATAAATACTCACCCGCAAGGGTCTCAAGGCGCTTGTACGAATACCGCTGTAGAACCCATCCTGGCTTTCCCTGTGAGGCGTCCACTCCTGGGCACCCCCAAGGTGGAGGCCAGGCATCCTTAGCGTTGTGGGGGCCGTTGTGGAGATTAAGCAAGCTATTGCCCAGAGTTGCAGAGTTGGACTCCATGATTGGAATAGGCACCGAGGCGAGAATTATCAGGTCCGTGGAATTTTGAGCCTAAGACCCGCCGAGGCGGGTAATTGAACCCTGGTCCCAGGCTAGAACTCTGCATCAGGGTCTGCCTTTCTAACTATTGAGCCACACTTCTCCACTTGCGGGGCTTGTGACACCCCCGCAGACGGCCAGTGCTATTGTGATGCTCAGTAATTTGCAGTGCGAGGATTCATTGGATGGTGTCCAGTGTGTCTAGTTCTGCATGCTCTTGATCCCACATAGATTGGGATGTGGGTCTTCCTTTCTTTCATGTGGTGTTACCTCCTGCTGCTGGGGGAACAGAATCTGAACCACAAATTTAAGAACACCTCAAAATTAAAATCACCCAAAAATTACCTTAGGTGGTTCTAAATCAGTAAGAAATCCGAAAGAGTTGCTAGTGGAATGGGAAAGTCTTCTGGCTCACTCCCAAACCAAGGGATTCTTTTTTTTTTTTTTAACACCTTTATTGCACAATTTAGTCAAACAAATACGGGCCTACAACCATCCGGCCGGCCTCGGCATCATTTGAATCACAGTAGCAAGCTATTGGGCCACCCGGCAGCATATCAACACAAAACAAGATTAAACTGGGTTACACTGGAAATATTTGCGCCACCGAGAAGTAGGAGAAGTGAAGGTTTAATTTTAAAGTTTTTTAGTAGGTCCAAAATAGTAGAAACAAGGAAGGATCAGAGGCAAAATAAATCGTCTAGGACATAAGTGGGCAGCTTTCAGCAACGACAATCAGCAAACAATATCAGCTAAGCAATAGGCCGCAGATGAATAGCACAGGAGAGATAGTGAGCAAACATTACGACATACGGCAGCCACTACCCACATCACATCGATCTACCCAATGACCCAGGGAAAAAGAAGAAGAAAAGAATAGAAGAAGAAGAAGAAAAAATTAAGGCCCATAGGAACTGAAACGGACAAAAGAAAACCCACCCCCACCTCCCCCCACCCTACACGCATGCAGAGGCTACGGCCTACCCCCCCCCCCCCCTAGCAGTGTGTCTGTCGCCCAGAAAGAATACCCGAAATACAGAAGAAGAAGAAAGAAGGAAAAGAAATCACAGAAGACCGGAGGAGGGCCAGATAAAATGAACAAACAATCAACGGATTTGCCCTCGGCCACCCCTCCCCGGACCCCAACCCGACACCGTACCAACGTTCACCTCCCCAGCTGTCCACTTTAATCACCAGCAATGTCCGCAGCAGAACGCAATAAAGAAAGAGAAAACATCCTCAGCCTTGTCCCTGTCGATCCAGCCAGTCAATGAGGTCCAGTCGAGCAGCAGCCATCTTAGACGGGAATCGCAAATGTAAGGACCATAGCCGAGCCGAACACCATCTACAGAGGTCTGTCCAACGCGAAGCCAAACAGTCAAAAGCTACCCAGTAAAGGTGGAAACACAGCAGCAGTACCTGAAAGTTGACCGGCCAGGACCATAGCAGCAATCCCATGATGAAACAAAGGGACCCACCGGGGGGCCACGAAGTAAACACAAAGCATGGCGTCCAAAAAGAAACCTCCAGCCGACGGATAGGATCTAGATTCCCACAACTCATCACATCCTGAATGGGTAGCACGGCGGCCACTATTTCCAGAGTCTCCAGTGCCGCCACATACGTCTGGGTAGACTGGCAACCGCCGTCGAGCACAGGGTGTGGCAAGGCGCACAGAGCATGATGAGCAGCACGGCCAAGCGGGGGCTCAGCGGGCAATACAGTATCCAGTCGGCCCTCCAGGTCCTGGGCATTTGCACTCATAGAAGCTCGCAGGTCACTCAGGGCGCCCAGAACAGCAGCAATCCCAAGGGGTTCCTCAGCAGCAGTTTCATGCACCCAGAGGGCGCCGCCATGTTGCCGTCCTCGAAAATGTCCACCGGTGCCCATCGCAAAAACAGAGCGCCAGTAGTAGATCCACGAAGCAGAGCCGCCGTGGGGTTGACAACCGCAAATCTGTCCCTGGCCACCAAGACCCGGTTACAATGCAGCATGCACCGCAATGAGCACCCCGATCAGTCCTCCGGGGTCGGCAGTCCCAAGTGCTGAGCGCTCGGTGAAAGATGGCACCCACCGTAGCGCTAAAGAACAGTAAGGCTCCCAGTGCCGGCCACAAGTCAATTGGGAGATACAATGAAGCGCCGGCAACAATAGCATGAAGCGAGCGTGGAGGTGCGCAGGGCCGGGCGGCACACTGTAGCAAGAAAGTAATTGCAACAGTAACTCGCTAGCCGCCGGTCCCTCCCGCTGCAAGTGTCCGCTGTTGTTGAGTTCTGGGACAGCCGTCTCCGGGAACAAAGACCCGGTTGCTCACGCGCCGCGCTGAAACGAAAGTAGGGACGTATCGCCGGTTCTGCCGCAAGATATACAGCGGGGAGCACACCATCGGAATCAGGATCGCCACCCGGTTCCGAAACGCCGACGCTTTATCAGGATGGATGTCAGGATCAGTGGCGTTTCGGAAGGAAAGCGGGCGGGTCGGCGGAGCCGAGGAGTCAGGCGGCCATCATGGTTGCAGGCTAGGCTCCTCAGTGGTTTTTCAACCAAGGGATTCTTAAACCTAATGCTTACATAACAAATTAGAAGAAAACAGTCTAATTTTGGCATGACCAAAAGTAAAAAAATATTGGACAAATCGGAATTTGAGGTGTCATTATAAGGCTCATAACACCAACACAGTTTCCAGATAAACATCAATTAGCTTATATGCTTATATGTGGATGAACACTTCTCACCTCAAACTAAATAACGATAAAACAGAGATAATGATTCTAGGCAATAAATCCCTCTATCATCCCACATCCTTATGGCCTCCAATCAAGGGTCCTCCCCCTGTTCCTAAACAAGAAATTAAATGCCTTGGTATTTGGCTAGACGAAGGCCTCAACTTCTCAGCCCAGGCAAGGAAAACGGCTGGAACATGCCACGGCCTCATTAGGTCAGCAAGGAAAATCCTACCCCTACTCCCGGCACAGTCCCGCCAACTCCTCGTCCACGGCCTTGTGCTGTCCCGCCTGGACTACGGGAATGCCCTGTATCTGGGTGCCCCCAAAAAAGTACTGTCAAAACTTCAGACGGTACAAAGCGCTGCAGCCCGCATTCTCACAGGAACCCATCGTCGCTGCTCAGCCAAACCCTCCTTGAGTGCCTTACACTGGCTTCCCATCCGGGAAAGAATACAATTTAAGGCTCTCTGTACTACCTACAAAATTCTGCACGGTAAGGCCCCCCCCTGTACTACAAAACCTCCTCTCACCTCACACCACCACAAGAACGCTTCGATCCTCCAACTGCAATCTAGCCTCTGTACCTAGAACTAGGAAAGCTCGCTCTGGCGGTCGACTGTTCTCATACAACGCGGCCAAACTAAGGAACACTCTTCCCCCAAACCTCAGAGCTCAATCCAATCTTCTCTCATTCCGCAGAGCACTCAAAACATGGTTATTTCCATGAGGTTCGCCTTCAGCAGGTTCTTGTCACTCAGCGCTGGGACGCTCACGGGCAGCCATGCGCTCTACAAATCAGTAAAATAAAAAATAAATAAATAAAAAATATGCTGTTGCTATCCAGAGATGTGCAAAATAATATTAAACATTACAAACAACAATGCATACACAAGTGAGTGAATATTGCTAAGCCCAGCGATGAACTATAGCGGAAATATCTACACAAAAAGTTACATTGGGACCACAAGGAAGTTCATTCACAATACATGCACATTAGGAAAATTCCAGTGCATGAGCTTGTGTTCGCTCTACAGAGCCTGTAGGGAGACAAAAGATGCGCGGGTGGACGAGATGGGAGGGGAATGAACAGGAGTGAAATGATCGACATCAGAACAGTATCCATGTTAATTATTATGGCGTTTTGTGAAAATATGGCACAACTAAATCACATTAATCATAATACTTCTGTAAGTCATATGAAACTTGTTTGAACTGCAATATCATGAATTCTGCACTGTGTATCGAATGCATCATAAACATTATTAACACCCAATATTAATTGTAACACAAGATTATAAATTTAAAACGACGTCTAATACTGCTAACTGGATATTTTGTCTCTGGATCATCAGAGGGCTTGTTTCCTCTTCTTCGTCTGCTGGCATGTAGAGTAAGGGTTCCTAATCCAATGGAGTTTAAGGCTATTCAGCTATTGAACAAATCCACATTACATCTGCTGCTAGAAAATGTCTCCATCTCTTCGTTTCGCAGAAGAGTTAGGAACTGGTTTGTGAACTCTTGCTTTTGCACACTTTTAATTATAACTGTTTCATGGTTTTATTTAAACATGCCATTATTTTCCTTTCTTTCTTTAAGCCTGGAAACTTCTCCCATGTTGCATTCTATGAGCAGTATTGTTTACGTTGTTACCTAAAGCCTTTAAAAATTGACGTTGTGTACCTGAACAGAGGATATACTGCTAGAGCTAAACCGTTTTTGTGACCCATATACTAGATATTGTACATTGTACTCAGAGGTGGCAAAAGATTTTCTGAAGGGTTAGGGTTAAGAAAGCAGCTATAAGAGGATTGTAGGAGAGTAGGTCAGGTTAAGTAGATAGAATGAGCAATAACAAGATTGGCTGCTGGGGATTAAAATAGTGAGGCAGGGATGCTTGAAGAGCACCATGGGTCAGGAAAGCAAGTGACATGACGGAATTTCCTCGAGGCAAGTAATTGATTTGAACACCAAGATGAAAAGCATGCAGCGAGCTTCGCTGATAGAAGAAAACCAGGCTGTCTAACATTGAACAGTAGAGGCTCTCTGAAGGAGATGGCAGACCATATAAATGTCAAAACTGATAATTGATAACGTGGCTAGGAGGAGATGGCATATTTCTGATGGATGCTTATAACTACATTTTCCTCACCTTTTGAAGACTTGCGACAAGTGCTTCACGAGGAAATTTACATAGTCGAGCACAAGCAGCAAGGCAGGTCACAATCTATGCCCGAGCTCATTTCAACTCCCAAAACAAAGTAAAAACACAAGTCTGACCATAAGCATTACAAGTCCAAGTGGGATTATTCTCCCCTTCCAACCCCGCCCTGGGGAGAAGACATGCAGTCTGCACTCTTAGGGTCCAACTCCACCTGCATCGTCTAATTAGGAGACCATCTCTAGGCTGGTTGGATATGCCCCAAGCAGGTACGGACCTACAAGGAGACCATATTGCAACTCTTTCTCATGATTATTGCTTCCTCTGGAGCCTTTTGGACCTCATGGATTTGCTGAAGCTGCAAGTTGGACTTCTATTTTTGAGGCCTGCCCTGGAGCTGATTGACCCTGTTGGGTTCCTGCATGGACCCCTGTCTGATCATATATCCACACCAAAACACAGAAGATGATGGACGGAATGTTGCACATTGGCAAAACATTCATCCCCCAGTCACAGATCTGGGTTTAATCCATCGTTATTTTGCTCACCACGCCGCCCCAGTTCAGACATGGCCATATGCAAATCAGTCTTGACCCTGTGCCTCTTGGGAACAGTCCAGCTCGAACTGCCAAGCCATGTCTTCCCTGGACCAGAATCAATCATCCTAGGACCGGTTTCTGGCTATCAGCAGTCATCAGCCAGGATAGCTTGACTTCAGTGGCGTAGTGAGCACGGGACCCAGGTCTGGGCATACCCTTCCCACATAGGGTGAACATCAAAACACACAAGATGATGGACGGAATGTTGCACATTGGCAACACATTCACCCCCGTCTGAACTGGGGTGGTGTGGTGAGCAAAATAACGATTGATTAAACCCAGATCTGTGACTGGGGGTGAATTGTTTGAAAATGTGCAACATTCCGTCCATCATCTTCTGTGTCTTGCATATAGCCACACCTTCACTAAAGGCCAAGTCCGTTCTTACTGCTCCAACATCAGCTTCGGATCTAAGGGAGCCAACTTTAGCCAAAGCCCCACACCCCTGTATTGTTATGAAATAACAAAAGCACAATCTATAGTCTGGAAGGACCCCCTGGCAGTGTCATCACCTTGATCCATTCCTACTGGAGGTTAAAGAGACTATTTAGATCGGATTCAAACTTTGTCCAGGCCCTTCAAAACATTCGTCATGATAAAGATGGCAAGCATGTCGATAGTTTACTAACTCTTACATACACACAGAAGGGAAGGGAGAGAGGAGAGAAGCTTACTAATACATCTTCCCTTAAAAATAATTACCATACCAAACATATAGTACGCTATACACATTTTTAAGTAGAGTATGTTTCTATCCATTAAGTCAAACAAATGTTGTTTAAAGAGAATCACCCTTACCCACAATTAATCGAATGCTTCATCATGGGGCTCCACATTACAACATTATTACTGTGGGGATTTGCTCTACCACAGTTGTGGGAGCACTTACTTTGTTTACTTATTTTTGCTTTTGCAGGATCTAGAGTGATTTTTATACGAGTAAAGTTGACTTGGACAAAAATACTCAACAATTTATTGTATTCTGATTTGCTCCAGACGTACTTGAGGATTTATTACTGCCCATAGAGCACAAGAGTTTCAAGGAGTCTGAGCATTTCATGGAGGACTCTGAGCATTTCGTCGAGTCTGAGCAAGTGGATTCCAATCGAGCCTTGAGCCAATATTGTGGGAGACGGAGCGGGGCCAAGCGGAGCCTGAGGTGCTGAGCAGCACAGCTCCCTTGGAAAGTCCTTGGAGAGAGCGGCCGGCTGGTAACAAATGGATCCCACGTTGAGCTGTACCACTGTGAGGAAAATAAAAACACTGCATGCCCGCTCCTCCCTCTGCCCGCAAACCTTCATCCTGCCATCTCACGCTTTCCAGCATCGCTAATGAGCATCTGTGGAGCATTTGGATTCAAAGCAGAGGGTGCGGCAAGCTCTCCTCACTGGTCCCCAGCGGATAAAAGCCAGCACTTGGGGGTCGACCAGAGCCCCAAAAACCCCTAGCCTCTCACTTGAGCTCTGAATCTCTGGAAGGAAGATAGATGCAGACGCCATGAGGTGATGTAGATGCTGCTAGCACAGAGGTACCAAACCAATCTGAGGGCGTGAGGATCGACTTGCCCCCACCCACCAGTTGAATCAATGGGTTGTGGCTGTTGCAAGCCACCATTGGTCCCCATCCCGTGTTTAATAGCGTGCACGGTATATGAGGAGCAAAGCTCTTAATTTCTCCCCTTTCTCACCTACCCTGCCCAAAAGCTGAGATAGGAAGACATTGGAACAACCGGGCTCAAGCGGTCTGCTCGGTGCAGGAGAGGCCTCAACCCAAGCCCTAGACCCAGCCCCTAAGGAAAGACTCATGAAGCTAGCCAAGAGCAGCAGGCAGTTAGTGTACATTTCAGGGGGTTTGGGCAGTGAGTGAAGGATTGATTGAGCGCCTGCAAGCCCCAAGCAATTTAAAGAAGTATTCTGGAGGGTACACAGACCCTGTCAAAGATTGGATTTTTCTAGACCAGTGTAGGCTTCTAATTAGGTTGACAAACTTCCTAGCACGGCTTCCGTTAGAGCTGCTGCATCTAGAAGGGAGGAAGCGGTGAGTAGTGGAAGCAGCCACTTGAGGTTGCGATGCGGCTTGCTGCCCTGCTTCTCCCCACTCGCCACTGTCTGTCATATTCAAATAACTATGTTGGATCTCGAGTTCCAAATGGTCTCTTTAGTACCCTCCTGAAGGGCCCTTGAGCCTGAAAACCTAGAAAGAGTAGAAGGAGTTGCCTCACCAGAAATAACACCCATACTTGAGGAACTTTGAAACGCGGGTGCGAGTGCTTGGGGAGTGCTATAATAAATGCGTGTGGCAGCCAACATTTCTAACATTTTTAACAAGAGTTCTTTGCGCTTTGAGTCTTGGAATCATGACTTTGGAAAACAGATGTGCTAAACAGGTGACCCCATGGCTCTCACTAAGAGTTTTTTATAAGTTGCTCGCAACATACCCAAAGAGGAAGGAAAGCATGCGAAGGCTGAACGCCAGTACATCGGATCCTGCCGCTGAGATCCAGCAAACAGAGTTTGCTGAGGCACAATCACAATTACAACATACCTCCCGTTCGAACTACGTTAGTATGGATGGATCCAGGGGCAGGCCTACCTTAAAGCTGATTACAAGCTTCTATCAAAAGATCAATAAAGAAATGGAGAATACGCTTGCTGCCAGGACAGTGGTGAACCAGAAGACTGCAAAGGACAAACAGCGGGGCACATCAATAATCCTGCGGGAGCCTACTCTCAAAGGTGAGCAGGCTCTTACCAGTGTGGAAAAGCTTGGTATTGGAAATGAAACTTGTAAGGGGTGCCCTTGAGTCTAAGTCTGAGTATGGGAATGCTGCTTCAAGCAGGCTAAATGCCCAGTCACTGGCACAGGAGCAATCTAAACACAGGCCTTATGATGCAATAGAAGGAAGTACAACAGGTACTCAAAGTCTAGGGCCTCGGCCACTAATGAGCAGCTCGGTGGTACTGGTAGAGAAACTGGGTAAATATATCAACCCCCCCCATCCACTGGGATATTGACACGCCTCACACATGAGGTAGTAACCAAAGCTCTGCAGCTTCAATGGACCAGTTGGAAGATAAATGCCTTGGGAACGAGTCCTTGAATACTAGCTCTTTGATGTTTCTGGACTATACTCTGCCTGATGTGCCTATTAATGCCACAGTGCGAGAGAAGGTGGGGGCCCAGAAACTTTGATGATCGAACTATAATTCTAGATGATACTTAGGAGGCATAGGCGGAAGCGCAGGCGGAGGCAGAGATTGGAGTCCCCCAGAAGAGCAGCAGATCCTCCACACAGGGGGGAGCTTCCATTTCAAAAACGTAATCTTCCAGAGCATCCCTGTAAACCAGTCTTCTGGAAGCACCCTGATGAACTTCGAGGCTGCACAAGGATTTATACTCTCTAAAGCAATGAATGCACTAAGAGGGTTTTATCTTCAATTCTTTTGCTCCTAGAGAAGACTCTATAGCGATCTGACCATATAGAATCATTATTAACTTTGATTCTTTGCACCCCTATGCCTGCGGGTATGAAATATGATGAAGCCTCAGGGACAGAACTTTCAAGTGTGACAGGACTAGGGTCTCACTTTTAGCTCGAACGGCTGAATGGATTTGCACGAAACTTGGCAAAATTGTAGGGATTGTTAGCCCGATGTGCCTTTGCTGGGTCTCAATATATGTGCTCCAGTGGATTTTGAGAAATTAACGTTTTAAAAAGCAGATATATCTGTGACAGCGTCCCGGGTAGCGCTCCGGTTCGCGAACTTTTCGCGTAACGGAGCTTTGCGAAGCGAAGCTGATTGGCTCTCTGGTGTCTGTCAACATTCTAAACAGTCCGGAGCGGCCGCCATCTTGTCTCTCGGTAGGATCGAGAGACAAGAAGAGGAGAAAAACGAAGGGGGAATTTAATGAAAGGGGGCAAGGTAGACCCTTCTTGACCCCCTAGGAATGATGTTGGGGTTATTAAAGGGTCCCGTGGGGCAAATAAAAAAAAATGATTTTTTTGCGGTAGAAGCGCTTTCCGGTTCGCGAACCGGGTAGCGAATCGGGACGCGAAACGGGAATTCGCCATTTTGTGTTTCGTTTTAATTAAATTACAAGATGGAGGAAAAACAATGTGAGAAATGGGTATAAGGGGGTACGGGAGACGTATCCTGACCCCCTATGTTTTCTGAGGGTGGCTGAGGATGCTCATATATGTTGATACTTGTCTTCCAGCGGCTGCGCGTGAGCGTTTTTTTTTTTTTTTTTGCTGCGTGACGTCTGTTAACGTTCAATTCGAAGGAAATCAGGAAGTGTTGACCGCCATTTTGACACTGCGAGTAAATATATTGTTAAAAATAATTGTTATATTTTAATCCGTATTGATAAACATTGTCTGCGCAATCTTGCTTTTTTTCCAATGCCACACTTTTGTCGTGCACGGCAGCCATTTTAGATGCCTTGACCAGACCCACTCTCTGCACGCCGCCGATCGTGACGTCTGTTAACGTTCGATTCGAAGGAAATCAGGAAGTGTTGACCGCCATTTTGTCACTGCGAGTAAATATATTGTTAAAAATAATTGTTATAAATTAATTCGTATTGATAAACATTGTCTGCGCCATCTTGCTTTTTTTCCAATGCCACACTTTTGTCGTGCATGGCAGCCATTTTAGATGCCTTGACCAGACCCACTCTCTGCACGCCACCGATCCTCAGCATGGCTCCCCACCCTCGCAAGCATCTCCCCCACGCACTGGTCACCCCCACTCTCTGTCTTATGCATGGGCCATAAACCTCCCCCATCTGCGCTGCTCTTCCCTGAGAATCACACCCTGTGCCCGCCCGACACCACCCTTTCACCCTATTCACTACCGCACCCTCTGACACTCCTCTTCCTTTGTGTCTGATTGTCCAGGCCGGTCCCAGGCTATCACCTAGCCCTTCGGATGTAGTTTATGGCCTCAACTGTAAAGAATCACCCCTCTTCAAAGGAGTTACAGTAGATCAAGGCCCCCACCCGATGAGATCCGTCACACCACACGCGTTCCTACTATCTGATAACCATCCTGTATTGTGATTGGGGAGGGGATTCTCACTGTGAGGGTGTGTGGGACCGAGCCTGAAGCGGAAGATTTCAGGGATGCCTTTTTGTACATCAAAGTCTTCACAATTATGTGTCACATTAAAAATATATAGCACTCCAACAAAGTAGTTGGATTATAAAACTTTAATAACTTATAAATATATACAACGCAACAAAAACAGTAAACACATTTAAAAAAAAAATGAAAAAAGAAACAACAATGGTCAGTAGCTGTCTTTTGTGCGAATAGTCCCAAGGCAGCACAACGTGCTGAGTTCTGGACGGCACCCAGGTGATGTCACCTGGGTGCCGCACTGGTTTTTGGTATCCTACAATGCTGCTCCGAAAAACGGCGTGGGGCGCCCCGGGGGGGGGGAGGCCTCGTCAGTAGTGGTCTGTTGTGCGAATAGTCCCAAGGCAGCAGAACGCGCTGAGATGTGGATGGCATCCAGGTGATGTCCAGTAAGTTGCCGCACTGGTTTTGGTATCCTACAATGCTGCTCCGAAAAACGGCGTGGGGCGCCCCGGGGAGGGGGGGAGGGAGGCAGCATGAACGGGCCTCCCCAGGTGGAGGCTCGTCTGCTGTAGTGGGGCGCCCCTTTACCGTTTCAGTTGCCATTCCGCCCGCTTTTGGTACACTGTGCCAAAATCCGCCATTCAGCTGAGTTGCGCCCACTCTTGCGGTGCAGCGATAGGCGGCTGCCACAGGACTCTCAAAATGGCGGCAGGCTCTTCGGATTTGGGCCTGGTCCACTAAAATGGCCCTGGGACACCTTGGAACTCGGACGCTTGTCTGCTAGGGCTTGGGCCCCATTCTCGAAAGAGTCCCCTCAGCCTTGAAGATTCTTCAAAAGTCTTGGGGGCCCCCGACTCCCGCAGGCTTCCGGTGGGGAGCGCCTGTCATGAGTGCTTGCGGAATGGCCACGACGGAGCTAAGAGATGGTGGTGCTCTCATGCTGACGCCAGCTTCAGTCTGAAACATCCAGAAACACTGTAGACTATCAATTCGATGAGTTCCGGTGGAGCCCCAACGTGACCCGGTAGGGAAGAACTTGCCCTCCCCTTTTTTGAGTGATGGTTCTTGTTGCCTGTCCCCTCTGTTGTCATCTAACAGAACCTTTTTGGATTGCCGAGTGAGAAAAAGAAAGGTGGGGCTTTCATCGTTTGGGAAAAAAAATGTTTTAATCCAATGAAAAGTGTTATTTTTAGGTCATATGATCAAGCCTTCCATCATTAGGAAACCAAAAGTAAAATGAACCAATGAAAAGTTTTAAAAACAAGTCACATGACCTGTTATGCGGCTTTGGGCTATAAAAAGCCCAAAAAATCTGTGGGCCGTGAGGCGGCGTCAGTAGCGGACCGATGTGCGAATAGGCCGAAGGCAGCACAATGCGCCGAGATCCGGATGGCACCGAGGTGGTGTCCAGCAAGTTGCCGCACTGGTGTGGCCATCCTACAATGCTGCACCGAAAGTCGCCGTGGGGTGCCCTGTTGGCCTGTGAGGTGGTGTCAGTAAGTGGGGGCTGTTTGAGGATCTGACTGCATTGGAAAGCAATGTGATGCGGTGCCTCGCCCCCAAGATGGAGGCTCCTCGGCTGCAGTGGGGCGCCCCTTGGTGTTTCACTCGCTATCCAGCTGAGTTGCGTCCGCACTTGCGGCTACAGTAGGCCGAAGGCAGCACAACGCGCCGAGATCTGGATGGCACCGAGGTGGTGTCCAGCAAGTTGCCGTACTGGTGTGGCCATCCTACAATGCTGCAGGGGGGAGGCGGCGCAAATGAGCCTCTCCCGCCTCTCCAGGTGGAGGCACTTCATCTGCAGTGGGGCGCCGTCTAGCTGAGTTTCGCCCGCTCTTGCTGCTACAGCGATAGGCGGCTGCAACAGGACTCTCAAAATGGCGGCCTGTTCTTTGGATTTGGGAGGTGGGGGAGGCTCGTTCGCGCCACCTCTCCCTTCTAGTGCATCCCACTCCGTTTCCTGGCGCAGGAATATGTGATGGTCGGACTAGGGCACCGCAGGACGTGTCTTCAGGTCGAACGGATTGTGAGACAAGGTCCAGAATGGAAGAGTCACCAAAAGGCTAAAAGTTCCGCTTGACCCCGGGAGCCGGCCACCTATGTCGGGGGCGATCTCAGGCCACACCAGGGCAACAAGACTTGGGGAGGGGGTCGGAGCCAAGCGCCCCCTCCGAGTCCGCGCCATCACACCGCCCCTCGGGGACCTCCGTCAAGCGGTTTAGGGAGGCAACGCATCACATTGTTTTCAAATGCAGTCAGGTCCACAAACGGCCCCCACTTACTTTGAGAATAGTGAAGCTGCAGCAGGTGCAAATAAGCTTCAGACAGTGTTACAAGCGCTGCTCAGAACTCTGAACTATGGCACCCAACATCCAGGACTTATGCCATTTGTGCAAGGCAGTGACATCGAAGCAACTCAGGGACCAAAACCATGACCGTACACTCATGTATGAAAATCTTACTATTGATGCTTGACTGAGGCCAAGGAGATCAGAGTTCATGAGTCTCATGCTCGATCGATTGAGCTAGCCGGATCGGGCAACACAAAGTATAAAATAGTTATGTAAATAGTTATTTAATAAAAAGTTTTACCCTGTTACTTTGCTGGTGTGTTGTATATATTTATAATATTTGCATAGGGTTTGTCGTTATTTTGGGTGGGGTGGGTGGCGGAGCCGAGCTGTCTTGCAGCCATCATGGTGTGGAGCTCAGTTCATCTCACTAGTTTCGTATTTCTCATGAGGGGTTGTTGTTAATGTTTCTATTTTAGCGAGGTCAAAAAGAGATCCCATTAGTGGCCTACTGATTTTGCTCGATTCCTTTTGTTTTTTTAAACGATTTTTCACTATCTGCAAAGACTAAACAGAGTATTGCGACTCTGTGCTTGTTTGTAAATAGAGAATGAACCAAAGAGAACCAATTCTAAAACAGTAAATGCTTGGATAACAATCAATCAAATGGAGAGAGAAGCAGGCACGACGGATTACAACGGGGGCAAAGGCCTGCGTTAACTACCCTTCACTATCTGCAAAGAGAGAGTACTCCTAAGAGAAAAGAGGGGGGAGGGGGGGGCAGCGTTCAAAGCACATCAGCGTGCATAAACACGAAAATGTTTTTACCTATCACGTACTTGACATTTGACAGCTTTTGATATTTGCTATTAAAAAACCATTGAAATTCACTGAAAAAAACACAGGTTATAGACCATATATAGTTAGGGATTAGCATTTACAAAACCTTAATTTACTCGCACAAAACCATAGAAATTCGCATATATAGTTAGTTGCAATATTTATTAACTTTGATTCTTTGCACCCCTATGCCTGCGGGTATGAAATATGATGAAGCCTCAGGGACAGAACTTTCAAGTGTGACAGGAAATTTGAGTACCCAAAAACCAGCTAATATCAATGACAATGCACCACAGATGGGCTAGCCAAATGTGATTGGCAATCTAATAGACCAAAAAGCAATCTCCAAGATTCAATCTTAGAAGTATGGCAATAAATAGCCCAGAGTGCAAAGATATAATCAAGCAGCATGCCTCCCTGATATTTAAATCGGAGGAGGAATCAAACATTAGCACTTTCCCTGACAGTCCTGCTAATGCCCCTAGATGCCAAAGAAGTGAACTAACCTCCACTTCTGTTGTGGATGGCAGCAAAGCATTGCAAGTAGGAACTGCAGTGGGAAGCTCCAACCAATTGCAACGTACCCCGGAGTGCCACGGGCCACACATTTTGAATGATGCAAATTTGAGTCCCTCTGTGAAACTGGCGCAGAGGGGGAATAAAATAGGTAAACCGAAAAGAAAGAAAAGGAATGATCCTGCTATCCCTGTCTCTGTTAAAGTGGTTTTTCTCCAAAACCAAGGGATGTAAGATAGTCCAGGCCCCAAGTGAGAGCCTAGTTAGTAAAAAAAACAACAGAGAATGTGACTGCTCAAGAACCAATATATAACTGTCCTCTTGGAAGAGCAAACCATGCCGTTAACATTACCGCCCTAGAAGTAGATACATCTACACAGAATGATGATGAACAAAGACCAATCATTGTTACAAGCAAAAAAGCACCATGCTCCATCTAAAAAAGAAATGAAATCTAAATGGAGATATTTGCCCCCAAAAGGAACTGTTGAGGTGCCCCAGCAGGGTAGGGCATCAAGCCCTGGAATCCCAGTGCCCCAGTATAAAGTTTGGATGTTAATCGCTGGGGATTGCTGGAGGTGGTAACACAGAGAATGTAAGGCTAGCATCCAGCCTTAACCCCCTGGACCCGATTTACACTAGACAAGGAGAAAACAAGGGAGGTCTACCTGAAGGGAAAAATTATTCTTATACAGCTAGAGACATTAAAGCAATTAAAGCCATTATAGAACAGTAATGAATGTTGCCTGCATTTATTGACCTCTTTCCGGATATCAGATCAACAATATTCCTAAACAGAGCAAGATTACTTACTTCTTTGCTATCCCTGAACTAAGAGTTGTCTGTCAAACAACATGAGGGCAGTGAAATTGATTAATCGGTCACTTGGGCCAGGTCTAAGTATGAATAGTGCCTACTCTTCCGGGTGGAATTTATACTCCCCAGTATTGCACGATTGATTCTTAGCCACATCGATGATTTCCGCATCTTGGTGATGGATGTTCTGCACTGCCCAAGCTTAGTCCAAGAAGCCATCTCACCATCAGGGCAATATTTGCCATAAATTCCCCCCTTTGAAGCTGAGTGCCCCCTAATCACAAATCATTTGCGAGGGCATAGAAGAGGGAGTCATTGAACATAAATGATGTAGCCTGTGAGAATTTGCGCATCATTGCTTGTAACAATTCCAGGCCAATCAGGCTCTTAAACTCTGGGTACAAAGAATACGAGGTTGAACACAATGACTGGTCATGGATATCAGCGATGATAGCAGCAACGCTGGCAACTAAGTTTGGAAATCATCCTAGATATGACTCGGATTTAGTATTGAAGAGTCTGTCACCGGAGTATACTAATGAGCAGGCCAGTATTACAAACACGTTTAATAACGACAATTTGTATATATTCCCATGAAACACAGCAGGCCTGGGTAGTAAAATAGAGGATGAGAACTGGTTGAACTTTGTTGCACAATATGACATTTGCTGCTTTCAAGATACATGGTCCCTGGAGGGTGTTAGCGTTATTGGGTTTCTAGACAGCCATAACCAGGCTACCCGCTCTGGAGTGGTCGGCCCTTGGGTGGGTTCACTGTCTGGGTGTCCTATAAACTGGAATGTAGGCTACAGCAACTTGGGGCAGTTAAACTGGCCTCTAATATTGAACATGTGAGAATTAGTCTTATGGGCCCAGAAGGGGGGATGTTTGATATAGTGAATCTTTATAGGTACTGGTGATCTGGAGGAATTTTGTAACATGCATTGATAGTATTAGGGAGGATGAGGCTATTCACAAGTTATTTGGGGAGGATAAGGGGCGAAATATATGTTATTGATTTGTGGAGATTTTAACACACAACCATCGAATGCTGTTATCAAAAATGAAGTCCTACTGGAAGGTCGTAGTTTTCCCATTCATGAGTCAGACTTGAGCAATTTTAAATCCGCCAAGAAGGGAGGCTCATTCTCTGAGCTTCTGATAAACTACCATCTGAGCTTAATTAATGGTCGAACCCCTGTGATAGCACTGCTAGGGCAACTTTCAATAATGAGAGAAGTGCATTATCATCTAATTAATGTAGAGCGTTGGGAATGTGCGAGCGATATGGCAGTTGTCAAGAGAGCGATTATGATCCTGTGGTACTTTGCCTGGAATTATGCCTAAGGCAGGTAGCTGTTGAGTGGAAAAGAGTTATAGACATATGACTTTGGTGTCTAACTGTAGAAAGAGCAGGGAGAAACATTAACAAAAACTGCTATTGCTAGTGAGTATATTAATTAGGTATGGTTCTGCAATTTTGAACTTCCCTTCCTGTGACAATGTTGCAATTCTATCAGCCTACAATGGAATTGCAGAGGAGCTGAATGCTGTGGAGTCTAAGCTTATTGGGCCCATAGTCACATTGTTGGATGGTGGGAAAAGAAGCACACAGGTTACTTGGTATGATGAGGAATTTCGTAGAATGAAGGGAGTTGTATCATCTGCCCTAGAGCAGCGAAACCATAGCCCACAAAGCGAATTGATGTTCAGAGACTGTAGGGTTGATTATAAATGCCTTCTGAGAACTAATAAACTGCTGCACCTACTGACACTCTGGGAGGAATTGAAGGAGGATGCACAGGAAAATAAAACTCCAAAGTTCTGGGAATTGGTATCGCGGGTGGAGAGGGGTCAGCGAACATTATAAAACTGATATTGGGGCATCTGTTTGGACTAACCACTTTGGTAATTTATATAGTGCCAAGCCCACAATCTCCCTGTCAGCGAGCATCTGCTCTGGGCCCTGTGTAATTGATATCTTAGGACCAGAGGTGATGAGAACCCAGACTGATGCAAACAAACATAAAGCTCCTGGCCCCGATATGGTGCCTTTTGACATATATCGCAAAGAGCCGTATTTGTGGGCCAGCATCCTTACTAGAGTGTTTAATTCGGCACTTGCTGGTATGATGTACTGCCTTCATGGTGCTAGCTATGATTGTGCTGTTCCATAAGAAAGGTGATCGATACAGTCTATCCAACTTTCACCCGAACTCCCTTCTGGATGGTGTAGGAAAATGTTTGGGGAAAGTCCTGCTTAACCGCCTCCAGGGGTGGGTCGATGCCCACAACATTATGATTGAAGTGCAAGCTTGATTTAGGCCTTGCATTGGGACCAATGACCAGACTCTCCAGTTATATTTGGTCTCCTATAAGTTTACGGTGGTGAGGAAGTCCTCGCTCCAACTAATAACTGTGGACTTGAAAGCAACTTTTGATTTAGTCGACAGATAGAAGCTGTGGAGATCTCTAGTAGACCTGAGTGTTGATCCCTAGTTAGTAATGGCCATACAGGTCCTCCATACTAGTAACACAGCCAAATTACAGTGCGGGCTAGTTGGGGATTGTAGTGTATTCTTCCTGGGGGATTGTACTGTATCCTTTCCTGTTGAAAAAGGTGACCTGCAAGTGTGGGTGTTGGCTCCCTTGCTATTTAGCCTTTTTTTAAATGATGCAGTTGACTATTTGATGGAGGACCCCATTAATATTCCAACTGTAGCCGGGAAGCAGGTGCCAATATTATTATATGCAGATGAAGCAGTATTGCTGGCATGAACAGAAAATGCCGTTCATAGGTTACTAACGCTCTTTGTGGAGTACTGCGACAAGAAGTTGTTAACCATTAATGGTAGCAAAACAATGTGTATAGTATTCAGGACGTCTGCACTGTATGATGCAGAACTATGGGGGTTTGGGAATGCCTGCCCTCTCTAAGTACTTGAGAATAATTTCCTCTGAACTTTGCTGGGTTTTGGGCCAGGTACCCCTCCAGCGGCACTCTATCTAAAGCTTAATTTTACCCTTATATCAGAAATAAACGCTCGCAGGCCAATTCTTTACTGGGTTATACTAGTAAGAAACCCTAAGGGCGCAGTTTACTAAGAAACTTTAGAAAAAGTCGCAGCTAGCTGCTCCTGCCGGGGACATACATGGTCTTAACATGCACAATTTTTTTTAAAGGAGCTACAGTTGGTGTCTCTGTGGGGAGCTTCTAGTAGTATTAGACCAGATACTGCAGATCTGATTAAAGAATGGTATCATGAATAAACGCAGATAATAAAATGCTGGGAGTTGAAGCCAGGATCTCTTACGAGCAATTATTTCAGTAACATCTATGGACTTTCATGTCTAGTATATCTAGACATACTGTACCCTGAATTGAAGCGAACATTGTACTTTAAATTCTGGCTAGGTATCCTCCCGACCAGGGAATTTCTCATACGCATACATACACTTGATGGTAGATATGACTGCTGTGCTTGTAGCGTCGGTGGTCTTGACAATCTAACCCATTTTATTCAGTTTTGTACAAAATATGTAGCCCCCAGGCAGAGGTGGCTCTTCCCTTTTTTAAATACTGTAGGGTCAGATGTGGTAATCCAGCAATGGCGATATGTATTAAACCAGATGATTTTTATGTGGTCACCTCCGTAGTGTCAAATTTATAGGTGGCACTGCCTTAGAGAGTTGCCCTGTACCTTAGGTTTATGTTTAAGTAGGTAGGCTCCATGAACCTGGTGGTTTTCCATGATGGAACACGCTGCTATTTTATGCATAAATGGCACAATTTTGCATTATTTTTATGCACTGCACTTTTACTCCCTAGATGGGTTTACATCTGAAAAGAAGATAATTCCCAAATGTTCTTCGCCTTTTTTTAATTGATAGTGATGCATATGTTTTTCTCTTATTTAGGTTGTAGCCCTTCATGGTAATACACACCTTTTTCATTGCACTTGCACTTCACTACTACATTTTTAAACATGCAGGGGCGTGGCCAAGATTGCAGCCGGAGCAGACGGAGCTTGAAGTGCTCCGCGACCTTCCAGTCTAATACTCCTACAAATACCCTACCCTACCCGCCCTGCTCAGCTGCCACACACCTGCATGATTGCCCCAGGCCCATCTGCCACCCGGGGCATGAGTTAGAGCATAACTGCTGAAGAAAAGTTGACAATCCGCAGACAGAGCCAAAAGGGCGCACTCATGGGAGTGGCCTGTTTCTTGAATGGATCTGACACTGAGGCCTGGCATTCGGATTCTGGGGGCAGCCCGCTATGCGCTGGGGCCAGCGACTTGCACTGGATGTCACCGGAGTTGGGCCACATCATACCCCTGTCCAGTGCTGCCCCCCTATGAAGTAAAGTGGTCGTCGGAGGCGGTACCGATGCAGATGAGGCGGACACGTGGTCCTCCGTGTTCCATGAATAGACAAGGCCACGTGACGGAGCCATGAAGAAGAGGCCTAATTCACAACCTGTGGCCTACAACGCTATCTGACGCGCTAGCATGGGTGACTGTCTGGTGCTATGTGGTATATGGTTTCTCCAGAGCTACATACTCTGCAAAAACTCCATAACACCTAAATAGAGATTGGCACGGAAACTGGATATACAAAAGACAAGTTTAATAGGACCCCATGGGGTGGTGATACAGTTCTACAGCACCCTTCGGCAATGCAAGAAGTATCACACCAAACATCGGTGCGCGACCTCTTTTATACAGTTTTACAATAATAAAAAGAGTAGGCGGGATACAGTTGCTCAGTTTAGGTACATATAAGGGCATTTCTGGAACACAGCCAACTCATGGGAGGAATTTTAGTACTACTGGTTAGTTTGGGGCACATTCCTAAGCGATGACCATCCACTAATACAAAGGGTTTGACTATGCATGTGCAAGCTTGACCAGTACTAAAAATAGCCTGTTGCTGGGTAGGTTTGGATGGGCATTGGTACAGAGAAAGGACAAAAGGGCATACTGACCACGAGGCAGCATGTTCATTGAATGGAAGCCATCAAATACAAAATGGCCTCCGAAAACGTAGTCAAGATAAGGAGGAATTTGTGTAGCTGAGCTAAACGCTAACCCAATCATTGTCAAATTACGACAGGCGACCCTTTTAGCGTTTAGCTGAAGTTACCTCATAATGGCAGTAATCAGGATACTCATCGTCAGTATTAATCAACGTAATATTCGTTACTGCTCGATTAATCATTTGCTCATTCTTAGTAATGGCTCGTTTGGATGGAATGCAAGCAGTAAAACACATAGAACATAACATGGGGCCACATTGAATGCATAGACAAAGGAAGAAGAGTACCCCAATTATTATACACAAGATAGTCAATAGTTTCCAACCCCAGGTGCTGAGCAAAGTCCAAAACCAGTTTGAGAATGTCCATGTACCATTTTCAGGATGTATTTCATCAGCTATTTTATGCAACTTAGAAATAGCATCATAGACAGAAGGTGAATTGTCAGGGACGTATACACAACAACTACTACCGATAATGCGACATGCACCCCCACGGTCAGCTCATACTACATCTAAATCCATACGGTTCTGGAGCGTTACAATTCTAGTAATTTGAAGTTCCTCAGTCAAATTCCCTAATGCAATAACTGTCTCATTGGCAACAGCTTCCACAACACGTGTTAGCCGTCTTATTTTCCTACTATTCAGGGCAGCACCAACAAATGAAAAGAGGCCTAAGTTAAAATCAACATATTGCTGCAAGGAGGTATCGGTTTGGTCAATCTTGTCAATTGCCAATTATCTTTTTACTCTATTTAGTATAAAATCATGATATAATACAAAGTCATTATGATACATGGGTGGAGCGATAAATACAGGGGGTAATACAAAGGATATGTAACATGTTCCTAACCATCCAATAGGAAGACGGTGATAACCTTTATTTCCACAAATAAAGTAAGTATTTCGTGAGGCTACAAAGGCAATACCATTTGGCGTGTCAAAGGTGAGGGTAGTGTTACATTCACTTCTCCCTACTGGGATAGTACCTTTATTTCGAACACATAGATCAGCTTTGGTGTCGATAACTGTAATTACATGTAAACTTGACATATTCGTACGCCTTTGGTTTGTATAAACACGGGGCAATGACACATTATCCGGTCGATATTCTTCCCACTCAAATTTAGTTCCTTCTGCTTGCCGATAACCATCCCTGTCATTATAGCAAACTTTATTGAGTCGGAAAAGCAGTCCACCTTTCGTCGGCCATCTCAAAGTAAACAGAAGAGTGTACCAAGCATTACAGGAACCATTATGGGAGAACAGAAGAGGAATAAGCAGAGTGCCTCCTTTCTTTTGGTGCCCAGGCAACATTCCACATACCCAACAGTTCGAAGTGTTCGTCATATAATGGGTGTGATGCAGAATTTGAATGAAACTGTTATTCAAATAAGTCTGTCTATGTCTTTCTTCATGATAAGGCAAAGTGAAATGAAAATGTTCAGATGGGATTGGAGTAGTAGGCAGTAAATATTCTCTTGCCGGAACCAATCGTTCTAAAACCCAAGCTATTACTGCTTTTACTACTATGGTCGTAACAAAAAGCACAGCACCAAGAATTCTCTTATTTCTCATCATAGTAGGTGCCATAGTCCAAAGCACAAAAAGTCTCAAGACAAAACTAAAAAATAAAAATGTGAGTGCTGAGCTCCGAGGTAGCCGCTGGTTTCTTCTCCGAGATTCAAGACGGGTGTCGCTACACTGAGCAGAACTGATCCCCCCCCTTGATATTCTCGGCTTCCGTTTTCACAAACCTCAGAGCGGTAACTCAACCAGTCTCGCACAATATAGCTGCTTTCCTTGGCCGTAGGTTATATCTTTCTCCTCCAGAAGCAGTATGGTCCGGGAAGGCTCCCTCCGATTCAGTAGACGTAGTGGCTGGGCTCTTCTCTGCGTCCAAGATGTCTCTGTAATCAGACAGCACAGTGGGATTCACCAGATCCGGAGAGACACGACGACAATGAGTAGAATGCACCCACCGCTTCTTGTTCGTGACTCGCACAGCCGTTCGAGTCGCCAGCAACACTTGCTCAGGGCCACGCCACCTCGGCTCTAAGCTGCTGGATCTCTCAAATGCCCTAACCATAACGTGATCTCCAGGACGGAGATTGTGAGCCTCTCCAATGGAATTGTCGGGGAGCGCTTCTCGAACCTGTTGATGAATAGAGAGTAAATCATTTGTTAATCGTGCCAAGTTCAAGTTCAAGTTCAGGGATTTATATAGCGCACTACTCACCCAGAGGGTCTCAAGGCGCTTGGGGATGGGGGGTTCAATTTTTGTCGAATAGCCAGGTTTTAAGTTCTTTTCTGAAGGAGATGTGGTTTTGAGTAAGGCAAAGGTGAGTGGAGAGTGAGTTCCAGGTCTTGGCCGCCAGGAAGGAGAAGGATCTGCCACCCTTGGTGGATTTTCGGATGCGCGGGACTGCGGCGAGGGCTTGATTGGACGATCTAAGTTGGCGGGTGGGTGTGTAGAAGGACAGTCGAGTGTTGAGGCATTCGGGTCCTAGTTTGTGGAGGGCCTTGTGTGCGTGGGTGAGATGACGGAATGTAATTCTCTTGTTGACGGGAAGCCAGTGGAGGTCTTTTAGGTGTCCGGTGATGTGATCTTGGTGAGGGATGTCCAATATGAGTCTCGCTGATGCGTTTTGGATGCGTTGGAGTTTTTTCTGTAATTTTGCTGTGATTCCGGCGTATAGTGTGTTACCATAATCCAGTCGACTCGTGACCAGTGCGTGGGTGACAGTCTTTCTTGTTTCGAGGGGGATCCAGCGGAAGATCTTTTTGAGAATACGAAGTACGTTGAAGCAGGAGGATGAGACTGCGTTGACTTGTCTGGACATCGAGAGAGAGGAGTCTAGGATGAAGCCCAGGTTGCGTGCGTGGTCTGTGGGTGTGAGTGCTGTGCCCAGAGCGGAAGGCCACCAAGAGTCGTCCCAGGCAGAGGGGGAGGGTCCTAGGATGAGCACCTCCATTTTGTCTGAGTTGAGTTTTAGGCGGCTATGTTTCATCCATTCGGCTACTTCTTTCATGCCTTCGTGAAGATTGGTTTTGGCGGTGTTAGGGTCTTTGGTGAGGGAAAGGATTAACTGGGTGTCGTCGGCGTAAGAGATGATGTTAAGGTTGTGTTGACGCGCGATGGAGGCGAGTGGACTCATGTAAACGTTGAAGAGGGTGGGACTGAGTGATGATCCTTGCGGTGGTCGAGTAGAATGAGGGCCGCTGTTTCTCCGTTATCCAGTAGTGTTCGGATGTCGTCTGTTGCTGCAATGAGGGCGGTTTCGGTGCTGTGTTTGGCTCGAAATCCGGACTGAGAGGGATCGAGGGAGTTGTTGGATTCAAGGAAGGCGGCGAGCTGGCTGTTGACGGCTTTCTCAATGGCTTTGGCGGGGAAGGGAAGGAGGGATATGGGTCGGTAGTTTTTAAGTTCAGAGGGGTCTGCTGTGGGTTTCTTCAAGAGGGCGCTGAGTTTGGCGTGTTTCCAGCTTTCTGGGAAGGTGGCAGAGTTGAACGAGCAGTTGATGACATCACGGAGATGGGGTGCGATGATGGAGTCAGCTTTGTTGAAGATGTGGTGGGGGCAGGGGTCGGTTGGCGAGCCAGAGTGGATTGAGTTCATTAGGCGGATGGTGTCTTCGGTGGTGATCGGGTTCCAGGCGCTGAGGTTGTTAGTTGGCGGTGTGGGATCTGAGGGGGGTGTGGAGGGTTGTTCTCAAAGCTGTTGTGAATGTCTGCAATTTTGTTGTAGAAGAAGGAGGATAACGCATCGCAGAGGTCTTGGGAGGGAGTGATGTCGTTAGATGCTGCGGCGGGGTTGGTGAATTCTTTGACGATGTTGAAAAGCTCCTTGCTGTTGTGGGCATTGTTGTTGAGATGATCTTTGAAAGCTGATTTCTTGGTGGATTGAATCAGTTGGTGGTGTTTGCGGGTGGCCGCCTTGAGGGTGGCCATGTTGTCGGTGGTTGGGTTTTTTCTCCATGTTTTCTCTAGGGTGCGGCATAGCTTCTTGGATTTTTTAAGGTCATCATTGAACCAGGGAGCCTTTTTGCTGCCTGAATTGATCTGGTGCTTTTTTAGGGGTGCTAATTCGTCAGCGCTGTGGGTGATCCATTGCTTGAGTTTGGTGGCTGCTTGGTTTGGGTCCAATGAGAGGGTGGGAGGGTTTTGGTTGAGTGATGTGAGGAGTTGGTCGGAGGTGATTTTGTTCCAGTTTCTCTGAGGAATAGGTTGTAGGTGGTTGTGGGTCAAGGCGGTTTTGTAACTGAATTGAACACAGCTGTGGTCCGTCCAATGGAGAGCTGTGGTGCGGTCGAAGGAAATGTGCTTGCTGGAGGTGAAGATAGGGTCGAGCGTGTGCCTGGCTACATGGGTGGCGGTGTCCACAAGTTGTTTGAGTCCGAGATTGGCCAGGTTGTCCAGAAGGGAGTTGGTGTTGCTGTCATGTTTGTTTTCAACGTGGAAGTTGAGGTCTCCAAATTGAATGTAGTTCTCGGAGGCGAGGGCATGTGGGCTGACGAAGTCAGTGATGTCATCGCTGAATTGAGTGCGGGTTCCTGGAGGCCTGTAGATGAGGGTACCTCTAAGTGTGGTCCTATGGTCGGTGTGGATCTGGAAGTGGAGATGTTTGGCGGTTGCAAGATTATCATCAATGCTGGTCATGATTTTGATGGTGTTCCTGTGGATGATGGCGATGCCTCCTCCTGTTTGGTTGGTGCGGTCTTTTTGGATGATCTTGTAAGCGTCCGGTATGGCTATAGCGATGTCAGGTGCTGATGATGTGTTCATCCATGTTTCTGTAAGGAAGGCGATGTCCGGTGACGCAGTGTCGAGTAGGTCCCAAAGTTCAGTTGCGTGTCTGTGGACCGAGCGGGTGTTCAGCAGGATGCACTTCAGGTGGTTAGAGTGGGAGCTATGTTTGGAGGTAGTGGATTTGGTGAGGGACCTGAAGCAGGTGAACTTGCAGGTGTGACAGGCGAAAGGTCCGTGGGTACGTCCTGGAGTGGCTTCGCAGCATTGTGGTGTGCGTCCGGGGTTGAGGGCGAGGAGAGTTGTGGCATCATATGTGAATCTAGTGGGCTGGGTACGGCGGGGGTCAGGAGGTCTGGCGCTGGGCGCTGTCCAGGCGCGGACGGGCGTAGACGGGCTTACATTTGGCGCACCTTCGGCGCGCATGGGGCGCGACCGCTGCGCGCAGAAACATCTGTCATATGTGGATGGTGGGGGGGAGGGGCGAGGGAGGGTCAGCTGGGAGGCGGGGTGGAGATCAGGGGAAGGAGGCAGGACAACAACAAACAAGATGGCAGCAAGCAGGCAATGTCGGACCAACACTGGGGCACAAAGTAACTAGCGCAATGGAAATGGCGGAGGCGCGGGCAAACAGGCACAAATAAAACTTCAGGCAGCACAGCAAAACAATTGATTTTGCACAAGCGCACCTTGGCAGTCGAGCGTTACAGTATTATTAGACTCGGCAGATTTGGTAAGAAATGCGAAGCAGGCGGGGCAATCTAGCGCTACGAGCTAGCTAGGAGATAATAAGCGAATGCAGGCTAAAGCGGAATGCGAGATAGGCGCTTAGAACAAAAACGATGCCACTTCAGGAGGCTGGGAGCAGCGTGTGGAGCGGCCGCTTCTGCCAAATAATCGTTCATCATTATACAAGGCACATCATGTAGTAAACGTGGCTTAGGAACTCCCCATATATTCATAGGCCTTTCAAACACTACTTCATAAGGTGTGAGGCCAGTTCGGGAATGCGGTACTGATCTAATAGATAACAATGCTAGAGGCAAAGCATCTGGCCATTTCAAAGACGTAGATGCCACGATCTTTGCTAGCTTCAACTTCAGAGTAGCATTATATCTTTCTACCAGACCTGCTGACTGCGGATGGAATACAGCATGAAACTTTTGCTGAATCCCCAATCCTTTCATGACATATTCCACTATTTTCCCAACAAAATGAGGACCATTATCGCTCCACAAAAATTTACAAACACCATAGCATGTGAAGTACTCTTTAAGCAATACCTTAGCTGTTGTTAATGCTGTATTATCCTTCGTGGGGTAGGCCTCAATCCATTTACTGAAGGCACACACCACCACTAAGACATACTTAAGGTTATTGCAACGCTCAAGCTGGATGTAATCCATTTGTAGTACTTCGAATGGTGCAGTAGGCGGAACAAACCCTCCTTTCGGAGTATAAGTCCCTTTAGCAGGATTGTACTGTAAGCATATCAAACAGGTCTGCACTACTCTTTTGGCCGTTTTGGCAATCTCAGGATGCTCCCACACTCGCGTAAGCAATTTAGTAATTGCAAGAGCCCCAACATGTGCCAATCCATGTGTCATTTGAACCATTGCTTGCAAGTAAGCTGCAGGCAATTTCCATCTCTCCATGTCTTTGCTTCTCCAGCAACCCTCATCATCCAACACTCCCTCTGTTGCCCAGGTTGCGAGTTCTGACATTCAGACGCTGATTTCTGAATGTCAAAGATCTCCTCTCTAGCATCATGCCATCGCTCAGCCTGCGATTTCACCACATACATAGACAAGGCATTTTGTAACATAGCAGTTTCCCACGCTATGCGTTCTGCAAAAGGGTTTCCTTGTCCTACTTTGTCTGTCACTTTCTTATGTGCACTGCATTTAATTATCGCCACTTTCTTTGGACATAGTAGCACATTCAGGAGATCACGTACTAATTCTCCATGCATAATGTGCACTCCGTGTGAAGTCAAAAACCCACGATCCCTCCAAAGTAGGCTAAAATCATGCACTACTCCAAAGGCGTACCGGCTATCAGTGTAGATATTCACACATAAACCAGCACTTAATTCACATGCTTTCGTTAAAGCTATCAATTCAGCTGCTTGGGCCGATTTTTGCGGTATTCGTGCTGTTTCCACCACTGTCTTAAGTGTCGTGATTGCATAGGCTGCAGAAGTTGTACCATCTGGCAACTTTAAACACGATCCATCAACCCACAGTTCCCCATCTACATCTGGAAGTGGCGTATCCTGTAAATCGATAGACCCTTTGTTTGTTCTTCAGTCAGGAAAACACAATCATGGTGTTCTTCCTCCTGGGTCTCACCAACTGGATACGGCAATAAAGTAGCAGGGTTCAAAGTGGCACATTTCTTCAGTGTAATATGTGGCGCCAACAGTGTTAGCTCATAGCCTGTTAAACGTGCACTAGTTAAATACTGGGTTTTTGTTTGGTTTAGCAGAGCGTCTACCGCATGGGGAACTAACACCAACAATTTGTGTGACAAAACTATTCCCTCACTCTGTCGTATAGCCACTGCTGTTGCCGCAACTGCTCGGAAACACCCAGGTAATCCTCGTGCTACAGGATCAAGTACTGCTGAGAAGTACGCACAAGGTCTTTGTTTGTCCCTGTGTCTCTGCACTAAGACTGACAATGCACACCCATTTTTCTCGTGTATATATAATGTAAAGATTTTTGTATAATCTGGTGTACCTAGCACTGGTGCAGAACAAAGGGCTTGCCTCAATTGTTCAAAGGCATTCTGACATTCATCTGTCCATTCAAGGGGGATCGGTGTAGATTTGGACAACAATGCTAACAAAGGTTTTATAATGTGTGAGAGCCCCATTATCCACTGCCTGCAAAAAGACGTTAAACCTATGAATTTTAAACAACAAGGGGACCCCAATTGGTGTCAGCGAGGGACCTCGGGGAGCTTTATCATATAGAAACAACAATGGTCCCTGGCAAGGAGACGAATGAACGAAAATGAATATAGACTCAGTCAGTTCTATATTAGCGAAGACATGCCCAGCCGGGCAGAGGTCTTCAAAGTTTATATTTAAATCAAGGTTTGCAAAACACAATAACACCTTCAACAATTCACGTGCGTGGGGCACAAGCCTGTACCCAACCACGACAATACACAGACAAAGACATACATAAAGGGCTTGTAAGGCAAGATCAATAATCTCTGTAAGGTTCCAATTTTAGACAGAGAATTTCTTGTAGGTACCATTACATAGTTTTGTATAGTAAATCATTACACAAGTATATGGTACACAGTGAGTCGACGACGTTTCGGACCCCCTTACTAAATGATGGGGTCCATCATCAGGACAAAACAGTGGTTGCCTTTTAAGTTATAAGCCTCTTTAGCCAAAGGGGCATATAGTTTGAGAGCTCACATGCGAGCGCGCAGGCGAGTAGTTAAGTCAGGACCAAATTTAAATAGCTTGTCCGAATTATTCGGGTTATCAGTAATTCGTAAAGAAATATATCAAGGGTCCAGAGGCGGGGTAGGATTAATTATCACGTTTTCGCATGTACCTTGTGAACCGGGTAATACCGGTAGCGCCGTGTCGCGCTGGGGTCCTGGAACCAGGAGGGCCGGATCAGTCGGCAGCACTCGATTTCCTGGTTGAAAGGAACCAGGAAACTATATGTACCTACAAGAAATTCTCTGTCTAAAATTGGAACCTTACAGAGATTGTTGATCTTGCCTTACAAGCCCTTTGTGTATGTCTTTGTCTGTGTATTGTCGTGGTTGGGTACAGGCTTGTGCCCCACGCACGTGAATTGTTGAAGGTGTTATTGTGTTTTGCAAACCTTGATTTAAATATAAACTTTGAAGACCTCTGCCCGGCTGGGCATGTCTTCGCTAATATAGAACTGACTGAGTCTATATTCATATGTTAAACCTATGAAAGCACGAACATCTTTCTGAGTGCGAGGGACTGGTGTATCTAAAATTGCTTGGATTCGATCAGATGTCAATGCACCTCCCTCCTTAGACAAAAGATGACCGAGGTAGGATACCTTTGGTCTACAATAGTGTAGCTTTTTCCTAGAAACTTTATGATTATTATGGGCAAGAAAAGAAAGCAGGGAAAGACTACTCTCTTCACATTGTTCCTGCGTGTCTGCAGCAAGTAAGATGTCATCAACGTATTGAATGAGAGCCACTCCAGACTGTAAATCAAAAGAATCAAGCTGTCTTTTTAAAGCCTGGCTATAGATGCTAGGACTTTCAGTGTAACCTTGAGGAGCTCGACAAAATATATATGATTTATTAGTTAATGTAAAGCCAAACAAATATCTGCTATCAGGATGGATGGGGATCGAGAAGAAAGCGTTCTTCAAGTCGATAACAGTAAAGGTGGTGGCTGTGGGCGGAATCAAAGTAAGTAGGGTGGTAATATCAGACACCACTGGATACTGCGGTACTACTATCTTAATAATTTCCCTCAAATCAATAATGAAACGATAGATTTTAGTGTCTGCATCTTTCTTTAAAATCGGAAGAATCGGGCTGTTACACACATTATAGGGAACTTCTTCCACCACGCCTGCAATAATCAAATCATGTACAATATGCGTTAGAGCAATTTCACCTTCCCTGGAAATTTTATACTGTGGTACACGAGGCAGAGACGCTCCCTCCTTTACAGTGATGCGTATGGGAGGGATAATCATCTGTCCCACATCCGTGTCCGAAGTAGCCCATAACGTTTTTGGAAGAGAGGCTAACGCCTCAATCTCTTGCATGAGGCACAATCTCTCTACATCTGGGTAATTCTCATTCAGAATAATCTGCACCCCTTCAGGAGCACAACGTATAGTTGCTCGAAAATATTTAAGCATATCTAGTCCCATAATATTATCTGGAGTGTTAGGTGACAACAAAAACGGGCACGGGCATGAAATTTGTCAATGTGAAATGTAAGGGGTTGTGACAATGGGCTCAGAGAGGGTGTTCCATCGATCCCTATCGATGTAATCATTTCGCCAGACAGGGGAGCCCTTGGAACCAAGTGTTTGGACAGAGCACTACGAATAGCTCCTGTATCGACCAGAAACTGATCAGTAGAACCCAAAACATGTGCTGATACATATGGACCCCTTTGATCTACTGGTACTTCAACCAATTCCACACCCCGTCCTATGCAATCCTATGCATAATCCTGGGACTCAGTAACCTCACCCTCAGCTATCTGATACTGATTCCGTCGATCAAAAGTATTATGATCAGCCTGACCACGACCCCTCGCTTCAAACCTACCACAATCGTTTGCTCCTCCCCTCGACCCTGAATAACTATTCCGTGTCCTTCCACCTCCTCGACCACGCTGATTACGCTGATCTCGAAGCACCAGACAGTCTGAAGCCCAATGTCCAAACTGTTTACAGTATGCACACTGGTCTTCAGAAATATCCGAACGAACGGAAGACGTACATTGCGATCCACGTCTACCCCTATCGTTCCCTCTGGGCTGTATAGCGTAAACCTGAGCCATCATCACCTTCGTCTTTAACTCCTTCACTTTCTTATCACTAGTTTCTTTAGCCTCCAATACCTGTCGTTCATAATACTGAGCCATAGTCAATAAAGAAGCTGGGGTCGCCGTGGTCCAGGAACACTCACTAGTCTTTAAACGTTTTGCAATCTCCGGTAGGAGATTAGCCACATACTTATCAACGAACAAATGCCTACCCGTGTCCTCTATTAATAATTGCCCACTGTAGTCATGGAATGCTTCCTCAAAACGCGAAAAGAAGTCAGAAACCGATTCATCCGCTTTCTGCTTGCAAGAAGCTAACATGGTCCAATCAATCTTTTTGGGAGGAACAAGCGTTTTTAATTTATTCAAAATAGCCGCCGGAAGATCTAAAATTAATTGGCATGGCTTACACGCGGGCTCCCTATCCAAGTCAGCTTGGGCCAAGGCTTTCCAATCTGCACCTAGAATCGCTTGATCATCAAACTTACGAATTGCCCTCCACATGTCAGGGGGCAATATTAACCCAAAGAAAAGGTCGATATCAACTAATGTCATAACACACGAAGAAATAGCCCCTTCCACCCCTTCATAGAAGGCTGCCGGATTCTTACGATGGTCAGGCAGAGCAGCCTTAAGTGCCATAACATCTGTTCTATTCCACGGCGTGTAAACCCAATTATAGATAAAATAACCCTTCGCATTCACAGACGTTTTATCGTCATCTGTACCTTGCCCTTTAGGAGGGACATATAAAGGTGCAGCTTCACGCAAAGGCATAATATGAACTGTAGAACTCTTATCTGCTCCAAAGATAGGACACTCTTTGGATTTCTCCGTCGATCCAGGCGCAGGCGCGTCTGATGCCTTTTTCGCTTCCCGCAATCTTAACGTCTCATCCCGTAGCTGGACCAACCGTTGGAAAAATGGATCCGCATCTGTAAGAACAAAAAACCCTTTACGCAACTTCTCACGACCAACTGATACATCCTTAGGCTCCAACTCAGTTGAATATTTTCTAAACCGTTCTACAACTTCATCTCCAAAATGACTCAGAAAATACAACCGCTCTCGGTCAGACCACTTACGCATATGGTCATCAATCTCTGAAATAGTTATCGACTTAAGATTAAGTTTTCGAACAAACCCACGCAATTCCGCAGCTCGATTAACACTTAGCCTGGTACGACTACCCCCTTGATCGTCTTCGTCCGAATCCTCAGTCGGGGCCGTAGGTGGAACGTACGGAGGAGGGCAACGGTCTAATAATGAAAAATCATCAGATTCATTAGTAAGGACAGGATAAAGAGGACGTCGAATAGGAAATTGACCATTCATTTGCAAATTACGTTCCTGTGTCTCCCTCTCTTTCTTTTCCTGCAACTCTTTTTCCTCCAGCTGTAAAGCTTTATCACGAGCAGCCTTTCGCTGCTCTTTGTCCGCCAAGGCTTGTTCACGCTTCATTCGCTCACGCACCGCTTTCTCCCACATACGTACACAATCAAACATATCCTGTCTAGACCTGCGCTGAAACAAACATTGCTCCACATACTGAACCTTTCGTAAATCAAACGACCCATGTAGTGGCCATTGTAATTCATGATCAGATTTGGTATATTTATGCCACAATGTACTATACATAATAGGGGGAAGGCCAAATTTAATGTACATTTCGAGATTAGGTGTCCCCTCTGGGGGAGCCGGCTGAGATTCATTTAATCGATAATTGGTACCTTTTCCAAGACAGCACATTCCTCGAAGTGTGCTTAAAACAGGCATGTCAAAATATCACGAAAATGCGATATTACATAAAATGGCACTTAATATGTTTTACACATGGTGTGCCGTTCAAACAAACACAAAATGAGAGAAATATCTCTACACTGCCTGCCTATGTGAGGTGCACTCCATATATAACTCTAATCATAGATCCAAATGTTAGCTAACTCAAACAAATTCAAAAAGCCACAGTAAGTGTCAGTAGACTATCTTACCAATCAAAAGCTTACCAAGTTCTCAAATATCCAGGTTCCAACTGCCAAGTTCTTCAATCGAATAAGCCAAATAGGCGCTGTACGACAACCCAACCGATCAGGATCTCAGTCGAGGACCGGCGCCACCTGGAAGGTCAGTTCAGAAGGAAATGAAGAAAACGCCGTGGGTGCCAAGACTCGGGTCACTCAGTGGCAGCGTACGCGTCCATGGCAAGTTTCCAATCCTTCGTCATGACCTCTCCTTCGGGCATCCGAGTCGCCGATGAGTCCCTTCGTGGTCGCCAATTTGTGGTATATGGTTTCTCCAGACCTACATACTCTGCAAAAACTCCATAACACCGTAAATAGAGATTGGAACGGAAACTGGAAATACAAAAGACAAGTTTATTAGGACCCCATGGGGTGGTGATACAGTTCTACAGCACCCTTCGGCAATGCAAGAAGTATCACACCGAACATCGGTGCGCGACCTCTTTTATACAGTTTTACAGTAATAAAAAGAGTAGGCGGGATACAGTTGCTCAGTTTAGGTACATATAAGGGCATTTCTGGAACACAGCCAACTCATGGGAGGAGTTTTAGTACTTCTGGTCAGTTTGGGGCACATTCCTAAGCGATGACCATCCACTAATACAAAGGGTTTGACTGCGCATGTGCAAGCTTGACCAGTACTAAAAATATCCTGTTGCTGGGTACGTTTGGATGGACATTGGTACAGAGAAAGGACAAAAGGGCATACTGACCACGAGGCAGCATGTTCATTGAATGGAAGCCATCAAATACAAAATGGCCTCCGAAAACGTAGTCAAGATAGGGAGGAATTCGTGTAGCTGAGCTAAACGCTAACCCAATCATTGTCAAATTACGACAGATAATGGTGACTGAAGGCCGGCCCGGGATTCCACCGAAGAAAATAACTCGCCATGCTGCTTCCGTCTGTGGCCCCCCTGGAGTGGTGGCAGGACCGCTGGGGTGCACTGGAGGCAGGACCAACACAGGAAAGAGAGACACAGGGTCTCCTGTGCGTGAAATTCTGAACCAGCGACCCTGGCAAATACAGAAATTCCTGCACCCCCAGAGGGTGGTATCCACGGGAGTGAGGCCCGCTCCTGAGGGCAATTCAGCAAAAGGGCAGAGTCGTGAACACAAGATGCCTGTGGAAGCCCCATGGGAAGACGGTTCTCCCATTGTATGACCACCAAAAATTACTAAGTGCAGTGGTGAATGGCTGATGGGAGACCCATGACACATGTGCTGACCTACTGAGGAATCCGTGAATCTGCCTTTGATGCGAGACAGCAAATATGGTGAGTGACGCATCCCCCAGTAACATTATCACAGGTCCGTGGGTGCCACTGGATTAGGGACCCTGCAGAAACCTTTAGGCCGAACTAGACCGACTAGCCTTAAGTGCGAGATTGAAGGGGATGTGCACTCCGGTGCCATATTGTGAACTCTTTTCGCATGACACCTGGACCCATAGTGCATACTGTATAGGGAGCACGGAAGTATCCTACTTGACGACCTCCTCCGAGCAGAAGTACAGAGCCCCACCCCTCTGGCCCTGGGGCACCTGCGACCCTTAACAATCACTGCGTCAAAACCACAGCCGTCCCTAATCATCACCTACACACTGGGTCAGGCATCACTGGACATACACCACATGAGGCAAGGCCCAGACTAGTCCACCAAACATAAACACACCAAGGAGGACCCTCCAGATGCTCCGAAGCCTGACCCACCATCGCAGGGAGCCATCCACGCTGTTAGTCCATATAGCAACACACAGCGAACACATCTGCCCCCCTCCGGGATACACAGATACAACGAATATGGGCAAAGACACGCATCAAAGAGGGGCACAACAAACTAAGATGGACCAATTCACTGCACAAGGGCGCACATCAAAACCAGATCCCCCACAGGGTCAGAGCATGTAAATCTACTGCAGAACCCACAGGGACCCAAATCCTTGCAGCCATAGAAGCCTCAAGTATGGCAGTCAGGCCAAAATGTATGCAATGACCCTGGATATCAGACTGCTAAGGGTTGACCTCCGCACTGTTGCAGAGAGATCCCTGGCCACAGAGCAGAACATAGAAACATTGGAAAATAAGTCTTCACACTATAAACAGCCCTTACGGACTTCAAATCAAATCAAATCAGGGACATTTGTTCAGTGACCATACCACTCGGAAGTCTCATGGCGCTTGCAGACAGCTCTGAAATGTTGCTTGATTAGTTGTCAAACAGCCATGATTTTAACTTCTTGCGAAAGCAATTGTGATCTGTGATTGCGTGCAGATTTATGGGCAGTTTGTTCCAAGATGCGGGGCAAGAAAAGAAAAGTACCTTCCTCCTCCACTTCTGGTGGCGTAGATTCTGAAAGGTGTGAGTAATGATTCACTGCTGGATCTCAGGATCCTACAAGTCATTGTCTGGTGGACTTCTTTGGCTGAAAAATCAGCTCCAGATTCTACTCCATGATCCTCTCTCTCAGATGCTTCTGTCAGCAGAAAGGCCTCATGCAGCCTTGGTACTGGTCCATATTTTAATTTTTGGGAGGTGCAGGACTGGGGGAGGATGATCACTTCATGAAAAAGGGCTGAACCCGCCACTCCATAAACACATTTTCCTTTTGCCTAGGTGGATCCCTGGTTGTTTGTTGCAGTCCCTGCCACAGTCATCCAGCAGGTATCCATGGCGAATGTCTGACAAAATATCGAAAACTAAAATATCGAAGTACAAAAATATCGGAACAAAATTATCGATGTCAAAAATATCGGGATCCTATACTTAACTATATATCTACACAAATATCGATTTTTTAATATCGATATACAAAAATATCGTTTACTGTGATATCGACCACATTTATATCGGAAAACAAAAATATCGCAATCTGCAAAATGTAATGACACTTACAAAAATATCGAAATCAAATATATCGTGAACATTAATATCGGATTTAGAAATATATCGACTTTTGTAAAGCTTTTCTTTACATAATTAAGGAACGCTTTATATGTTTTCACATCAAAAAAAACATACAACACTTTAATTTCTACTATACACACACCATAAAATCAAATATTATTTTTTATTTATTTTAAAATATGTCACATACACATATAAAAATATTCTATGGTACTGTGTATACTTTTCTAATTATTCTTTGATTTTATATTCTAATACTAATTAATGTCAACAGAAATTCAAATCTACTAACTAACCAATCACAAGCCTAATTTTTTAAATGAACCAATAGTAAAGTAATTACTACTGACACTCCCCTATATAAGCAATGAAAACGTAAGCACAAACTACTTGCCAAAAGTCACAGAAGGAGATTCATCTCTATCCGAATTGCTGCACAACAAGTAGAAGAACGAGACTGAAAACCTACTATTACATCTACTAAGTAAGTAAATAAAATATATCCTACATTATTTTCTATTTGTATTTACTTACCTGCTAAATACCCAGTGGCCCTTTGCTATTCATACTACTTAACATTCTAAATAATGATATAAAATTATTTTTTTTAGATACTACCACTACTGATAATTGTACTCCAAATAATTGTGAACAAAAGATAGGAATACAGAATCAGAAAAGTATGTAAGTAATTTGACATTGTTTAGTTTTGTGCACATTAATCTAAACACCCTGAAATAATGACTTTTGCACACCATCTTTTTATTTTTCTATAGATTCTGCTACAGAAAACTGCACTAATACAGAACTAAGGCTACAGTACTACATCTATAATCCTTTATATTAAGTAAGTACATAAAATAGAAAGTGCTTCATTTGCTAGTAATACTTAATTACCTGCTAAATACCCAGTACCCCTTTGCTATTCATTGCAGTTAACATGCTAATAAATTATCTGCTAGTATTTGTTTAAGAGACCACGAGAACTGAATATTTTACTCAAAATAACTGTGAACAAAGCATAGGAATACAGAAGCCAAAATATATGTAAAGAATGGCACATAGTTTCATTATGTCCACATAAATCTAAACACAATGAAATAATCATTTTTCTCCCACATATTTACTTTTCTCTATAGATTATACTACTGAAATCTGCTTTACTACAGAACTAAAAACATCAGACTTATATCTAAAATACTTTGTCATAAGTAAGTACATGAAATAGAAACTGCATATTTAGTACTACTAATTATTTTCATGCTAAATACCCGGTGGCTCTTTGCTATTCATAGTACTTAACATCCTAAATAATAACATATTATTATTTTTTTAGATACTACAACAACTGAATTTTCTTCTCAAAGTAAGTGTGAAGAAAGCATAGGAACACAGAATCGAATAACTATGTAAGTTAAGTTACATTGTGTAATTTTGTGGTCAAAAATCTAAACACTGAAAAAATAACAGTTTTCCTCAACATATATTTTTTTCTCTGTAGATTCGACTTCTGAAAACTGCACTCCTAATTAACTAAGGACCTCAGTAGTATTTCTAAAATACATTTGAGTAAGTAAATATTATGCAACTGCAATAATTGTGTGAAAACAATTCTAACATTTCTAACTGTTTTAATAATTTTCTATGACATATTCTTTATTTACAGAGCAAACACAGTGAATAGATATACAGACAACATACAGAACTTCACATTCTAAACAGCAGTAAAACTAATAACTAAGTAAGTATATTAAATGACATATTTACCACATGTTTCAAAAAACCTACCAACATGGTGATTAAAGTAACTCATATGTTCCTTATTTTTTAAAGATAACACTACAAAGTATTCTACAGAAGTTGAAGAAAGAATTATACCTGCCAAATACCAACAACAAAAATTATGTAAGTATCTTCACAATGTGAATAATGCAGACACATCTTTGTAGTAAAAATGAGCTTTATAATTGCTAATTTACCTAAACATTAATAAATAATATACTACTTTCATATTTCTCAGAACACCTACAACAACATCAAAACTATTTATCCTCAACTAAAGAAACAAGAAAGTCCAAAGTTTAGCTGTACATTGTAAAACACGTAAGTATAAACATTCCTACTTATCACTAACATAGATTATTGATCACATTTAAATTGATATTAACTATTATATATATTTTATAGATATACAAAGTACAAAATGACCGAAGGAGCCGAGTTTGTGACCAGCCAAAAAGGAAAATTATTGTTATGCTACATGGGTTACACGTACACACAGGAAAAACAATATGGCATGAAAGTGAATTGGAAATGTAGCAAATATTATTCCAACAAGTGCTACGGCAGAGCAACAACAAAAGAAGCTACAGTACTATATACTAGGGAACATAATCATCCACCTAATATTACAGAAATAGAAGTCAGAACAGCCATAGAAAGTATAAAAGAAGCTAGTACCGGATCCCAAAAGCAAACTAATGTCATTTTGAAAGAAGCCATTCCAAAAATTCCCAAAACAGCCTCAACCCAAATGCCAAACATCCTATCATTAAAAAGAACTATAGCACGGACCAAAAAAGCGACAACTTCTTCAACACCATGTCCTAGAACATATCAGGATATTAGTTTTAGTGCTAACGAAATAATAACTTTAAATAAACAACCCTTTATAATTTATGACAACGAAAGCAATGAAAATAGACTAATAATTTTTGGTACCAGTATGAATTTAGTGAAACTGCAGCAAAGCCAATATTGGATGATGGATGGGACATTTAACATCTGTCCCAAACCATTCTTCCAATTATACACAATACATGGCCTCTATCACAACTGCAATATCCCTTTGTTATATGCACTATTGCCTAACAAAAACAATTCTACTTATATGGAATTATTAAATGTCATAAAACAAAAAACCAATGATTTCTCTCCGGACAAAATCATTCTTGATTTTGAGCATGCAATGCTCTCAACTATTCTAAAGATCCACCCACATACCTCCATTCAAGGGTGCTATTATCATTTCAACCAGTGTTTATGGCGACACCTTCAAAAAACTACCCTAAGTGTCGAATATGCTACAAATTCTTCATTTGCTTTTCAAATAAAAAAACTTATAGCACTTGCCTATGTCCCTACAACAGATGTAGCTGAACATTACAATATTATCATAGACAGTCCATTTTATAAACAAAACGAGGCTAGATTAACTCCTTTTCTTGATTACTTTGAGGACACCTGGGTAGGCAGACTCCACAGATCAGGGCAGAGGAGAAATCCAAAATTCCTTATTCCCTGGTGGAATGTATACCATAGTACCCTTAACGGGGAGTCAAAAACTAACAATGCCGTTGAAGGTTGGCACAATGCAACTGGCAAAAGCAAACCTAGTCTCGAAAAATTCATAAAATGCCTACAAAAAGAACAGAGCTATCAAGAATTCCGAATGGACCAATCTGTTACCGAAATTGTCCCTAAAACATCCAAGCAAAATAAACAAATGCACAAGTACCTGGAAGAGCAGGTTAAACTGTACCCTAATACGAAAGGCATAGAATACCTAAACATCATAGCCAAAACACTACTGTAAATAAAGCCGAAACTGTTATAAAACACCAAATGTAGCACCTAAGTATGTGAAAATATGTAACGTGAGCTTTTAAAGTATTTAATGTATGCAATATATAATGATATTATTTTAATATATGCACACATTAAAACTAAATAATAAGTTAAAATCAATTCCGTAATAAATATGACATTACCCACCCAAAAAAATAATAGAAAGCAAACACTTACCAATTTAGTTGTCTATCCAAGAACGTCCATTACCACCAAAGTAATCCAGGTAGTGCAAAAGTAACCCCAAAAAAAATGTAAAAATACAACTGTTCCACAATTAGGAATTCCACGCGGTCCTTAGCCATCGAACTACCATAAAAAAAACCAAAAAAGTCGAAAAAAAGAAAGAATCGCTCCGGAAAAGCCGAAAAACTGTAAAGAAGTGTTTGTAAATCACTGTAGGATTAGAAAAACTAACACTTCCTTTAGAAAAAAAACGGAACTTCCGATGTTGCGAACACCTAGGAAAAAAACATAGAAAACAGACATTCCCACCCACAATATTTAACAAATAATGACAGACTAACATATTAACATTGATGATTTAATGTTCGATATACCCTAAAAGACTTAAATGAACTCTATAAATAATTAGTAAACTAAGTAACACGACGTGTATATACCATACGTAAATATGTTATTTCTAAATCTGAAACATAGCTCCCTCACATTCAACACCACTAAATATAAGCTCACTAGTGTCAAACCTTAATATTAATACACATATAATATATAAAATTAACCTTACCTGCAGCGACGTGAAGTGTCTCCCAACCGCGATCAGCCCTTCTTCAAAATAACCCAAAACGACCAAACCCGGTTACAAAAGAAAGCACCAAAAACTAAATAAAATAGTCCCATTTGTAAAATATAATATCTATACAGAACTAAATGTGTAAAAAAAGAAGTATTAATTTATGTTATATAGAAAAATATCTATTTTTTTTTCCTACAAAGAAATCATGATAAAAATGTACATTAATATAATAATGTAATATGATGAAAACAATGATGTTTATGTTAACAATGTCAAAAATTGTAAGTACATTGTCAAAAAAAGAAAAAATATTTAAAAAAAAATGTAAAATGTTTATTTATATTGTAAAAATGTTATCTTCACAAATGAAGGTGAGAAAAGCTTTACAGAAAATTATTATTGTTATTAGCAATTTTTTTCTGACATAACAATATGTGAAAGAGATAATAAAGAATGTTAATGTCATATGAAAATGAAGAAAAATAATAATGGTTCTGTATAGTTGTTATTAATAGTGTTTATAAAAGTTTATTTGAAAGAAATGTCAATAAAAAGATATTATTATGCATTTATGTTATTTGTTAAAATGTAAATTAAAAAAAAGTTAATAAAATCATGCTGAATATTGTATTTTATTATCTTACTAAAAAGTATCAATGTAATAAAAAATACATAACTGCATATTACAAGTGAGTATATGTTGGACTCTAATAATGTAATGAAGAATATACAAAATCCAGTGTACATTAAATTACAATACATGTAGCACAGTAATAACATAAATATTAATATTCCTACTGCACTCTACATAAAATGTTAATATGTACTATACACTAATTAATTTCAATAGATTATTCCAACAGTAGTGTACAGTAAATTAAACTTGATGTAATATTATATATGTTAAAAATCCTGTAATTGATTAAATGAAAAATAAATATATATTTATCCTGTAGAACTAGGTACCAAAATCTATAAATTAACCCTGAACCCTACAAATACTCCTTTACCCTAAAAACAGAACACTGACCCTGAACACCAAAAATAGACCTTCACCTAAAAACTTAAAACTGACCCAGAACACAACAAGAACCCCTTTACCCAAAAACTAAAAACTGACCCAGAACCCTAAAATTAGCCTTTTACCCAAAAACTATAAACTGACCCTGAACCCTAAAATTAGCCCTTTACCCAAAAACTCAAAACTGACCCATAACCCTAAAATTAGCCCTTTACTCAGAAACTGAAAACTTACCCTGAACCCAACAAATACCCCTTTATCCACAAACTGAAAACTGACCCTGAACCCTAAAATTAGCCCTGTACCCAAAAACTGAAAACTGACCCTGAACCCAACAAATACCCCTTTATCCACAAACTGAAAACTGACCCTGAACCCAACAAATACCCCTTTCTCCACAAACTGAAAACTGACCCTGAACCCAACAAATACCCCTTTCTCCACAAACTGAAAACTGACCCTGAACCCAACAAATACCCCTTTCTCCACAAACTGAAAACTGACCCTGAACCCAACAAATACCCCTTTCTCCACAAACTGAAAACTGACCCTGAACCCAACAAATACCCCTTTCTCCACAAACTGAAAACTGACTCTGAACCCAACAAATACCCCTTTCTCCACAAACTGAAAACTGACCCTGAACCCAACAAATACCCCTTTCTCCACAAACTAAAAACTGACCCTGAACCCAACAAATACCCCTTTCTCCACAAACTGAAAACTGACCCTGAACCCAACAAATACCCCTTTCTCCACAAACTAAAAACTGACCCAAAACTCAACTAATACCCCTTAAATTAAAGATAATTAAGTACAATAAATACATTAATAACAATAAAAAGTAATTATTCTCAACGAATTGAGTAAATAATAAATTAGACTATATAATATTAATTACTGAACTAATTATTATGAATTAATTAGCAATTAGGTGTAATGTAGGAAAAAAATATGTACAATTATTAATTATTGAATTAATTATTAATAAATTACTTCCCACCCTTATCCCCTATAAACCCAATAACCCGCTCCTAAACCAAAAAAAATTATTGTGAAAAAATGTATTTTACTAATTGTAGAAAAAAAAATAAACAAATATCTACATATATTGTTTAAAATATATATTTTTAAATTAATAATTAATATTTATTAATTATCAATTAATTATTAATTAATAATATACACTATAAGAGCTTAATTAATTAACTAATTAATTATAATTAATTAAATAATACGTATTATTTAGTATTTGTTATTAACATATATTAAATACTTATTAATAAATTACTTCCCACCCTTATCCCCTATAAACCCAATAACCCGCTCCTAAAACTAAAAATGTAATTTTATAAAGGTTTATTTTACTAAATGTAGAAATACAAAATTAACAAATATCTACATATAATGTTTAAGATATGTAATTTTAATTTCATAATTAATATTTATTAATTATCAATTAATTATTAATTAATGATATAGACTATATGATCTTAATTAATTAACTAATTAATTATAATTAATTAAATAATACGTATAATTTAGTATTTGTTATTAACATATATTAATTAATTATTAATAAATTACTTCCCACCCTTATCCCCTATAAACCCAATAACCCGCTCCTAAACATAGATATGTATTTTTAAATATTTTATTTATAATTGTTTTATTTATTATAATTCAGCTTTTTTATAACTTTCCCATACAATTATTTTACTTTTTCCTATACTATTGATTATTTCCATTACTACACGATATTTTTTTTTAACGATATTTTGACACTCGATATTTTTTTTTTCGATATTTTTGCATACTCACCTATTTCGATATTTTTGTATCCGATATTTTTACATACCTATATTTTTGTCCTACGATATTTTTACTTCGATATTTTGTCTTTCCGATATTTTTTTTCGATATTTTGTCTGATTACCACCAGCAATACCCCCTCCCACATAAATATGTGGTCAAAATTCTGAGCTTGAACGTTCACAGATTCAACGCCCCAGGAAAACGATTAGAACGAGAGACTCCGGTTTGGATATTTGCCTTGTACAGAGATTCACCTTCTCAGAGGAGACTCTAAACGTATGAGATTGTGATGGTTCGATTGACAGTATTTCTCTTCAAGACCAGGGTAAAAAGGCAGAAGTGGCAATCCTACTCGCCATCTACTTCCAGGGTCAGGTTCTCCAGATGCAAGCGTAACTGCAGGCAGACTCCTCACACTGAGACTCCTGATGCGCACATACACACACTTTTATTTTTGCCACTATTTAGGCCCAAAATGATCAACCGAGAAATTCATCCTGGACACAATAGGACAGGTAGCTACCACCCCAGAACAGACTGATCAGCACACAGGACTGGATAAACAGGAGCTTACGCAGCTCTAAGCCTACATTGGCTAAAGGAGATGGGATTGGTGGATGTGTGGCAAGTTCAAAACCCTACCACGAAAGTCATTAACTTCTCATCATCCCACCAAACCTGTGCTAGGATAGACTACTTACTGACATATTTGTCATTTTGCGACTGCCACCACCCAAATAGACATAGGTTCAGATGCTCTGTCTGACCACTCTCCTATTTCAATTATCTTGAATTTTCCAGGCCCGGTCTTGTCCCATTGCACTTGGTACCTTAATTCCAAATTCCTGCCACATGATTCCACAATAATAGAAGTTAAGGAAGCCCTCCACACTTTCCTCTGCACAAATGACACACCAGGCACCTCCATCTCTTTACTCTGGGACACCCTAAAAGCCATCCTGAGAGGCACGTTCAAAGTCATTTCTGCAAGACTCACTAAGGACAGAAAGGACAAACGCACCACCCTGGAAAAACAGGTGAAGGTGCTAGAAGAAGCCAACAAACAATCGTGCTCACAAAGTTGAGACAACAAATGCTGGCCAGAAAGCAACACAAAGTGCTAGACATGGACAAAGCAGAGTACGCTCTCCTCCGTACCAAACAGAAATATTACGCTGAGGATAACAAGGCAGGGTGACTACTCACTCACTAGTTGAGGGTCCAATCACACAGGCAAAGAATAGATGAGAACCGGATGCCACAAGGCCAACGCGTGCATCTTGACGCAACCATAGAACAGGAATTTGAACACTGCTACGTAGATGTTGACTCGGCGGAAGTGCTAAGTCATGCGGACGCCACAGATTATGTAGCTCTGGCGACCCCTGTATGTCTACCAGCTGAGGACGCTCTCAAGTTGGTAAAGGACATATGAGAGAACAAATTCTTCACAGCTTTAGCAAGGCTCCAAGTGGGCAAGGCAGCAGGGCAAGACAGATTCAATTCTGACATCTACAAAACATTTGCTGCGTAAGTAGCATCTGCCCTTACCCACATCTATAACTCTTTTAGTGACAAGGGTACACTCACTAACACGATGAGGGAAGCTACCATCACTTTGTTACCTAAGCCAGCGGAAGATCCTACTATCTGTTCATCATACAGGCCAATCTCCCTACTTAATGTAGATGCCAAGATCTTTACAAGCATAGCTGCAGCCCGACCTTTACCACCTACAAGAAGGCGTTGGTTAATCCAACTAGGCTGGGTTTATACCCAAAAGGGGCTGTAGTGATAATACAAAAAAGCTCTTGCATTGTATCGATAAAACAAAATGCTCCCAGATCCTGGCTCTCCTGCTATCTACTGACACGAATAAGGCATTTGATCATGTGCACTGGCCCTTTCTCTAACTCGTGCCGATTAAAGCGTGGCCTGGGGATTCAATTTTCAGAAATGTATATGGTGCAGCACAAAAAGCCAAAGTAAGGGTTAATGTATTGACATCACAACCCTTTAATATAGCAAGGGGAACAAGACACTCTCATTCGCTCTCTATATGAAACCCCTGGCTAAATGGATCCTCATTAACCTCGTAACCACAGGCATCATCATGGGCCACCAGGAACATAAAATTGCACTATATGTGAATGACCTCATGATTGCACTCACACAGCCCTGTACCTCCCTATCACAATTCTTGCAGGAACTTGAAGCCTTTAGGCAGAGTCTCTGGCTTCAAAGTTAACATGCAGAAATCCCAGGCCTTCAACCTCACTATCGCCCAGAGCAATAGAACTCAGTTTGAATGCACCTTCCCTTTCCTGTGAGCAACTCAAGGGGTACCGTACTTGGGCCTCAAAATATACTCCACATTAGAGAAGACAGTGGAAAGCAACTACGCTGCCTTGCTGGTGTCCACCCACTCCAAAGTTTTAGTCTTAGAGGGACGGCCCCATTTCTTGGCTGGGTAGGAGAGTGGCAATCAAGATAAACCTTCTTCCAAAGATTCTCTGCATAGTGAAAACCCTTCCCCTACAGCACCCCCCACACACACTTGGTAAACTGCAGCATCTGATTGAAAACTATATATGGGATGGCAAGAAGGCACATATGGCCAAGAAACAAGCCTACTTGTCCGATGCAGAGGAAGGCCCAGGCATTCCCGACTTAACTTGTTTCTACCACGTGGCCCAATTGAGATATATAGTGGAATGGAATAGGACACACATGGAAAAGCACTAGTGCTTCATTGATAAAGCGATTACCTGAATCATTAAATGGAAAATCACTTAGTAGGCTGAAAAACATCCCTCGCCAGGGGTGTATATTTTACCAGTCATAAGGGCAACATTTGGGACATGGGATATAGTTAAATTGGCCAAGAAGCTCTCTACACACATTTCAGCGCAAACACTCATTATAGGGTGCCATGACTTCCCTCCCACTGTGCAGGGTATTGCATCCCCACCCCCAATGCAAAGAAGCATATTGTAAAAGAATAGGGAATTTATCTTGTTCACCACGGCCTTCTGGACTTTCCACAAATCCGGTCTATCTACGGAGTGCCAGACAGCAAGTGCTGGCGCTATGCTGCCATCAGACACTTGGTGATGAACCCACAAGAGCGCCCGCATATTAGTAGACCCCTCTCAACCATTCGTAAAATAGTTCCTCTCTCACCACAATGATAAGGGCCTCCTCTCTGATGTTTATGTCTTCCTGAGCACACCCACAGCTTCTAATAAATCTCCGACCCAGAAGAGGTGGGAATTAGAGTGCAAGCGCTCCTTCACCCGCAAAGAATGGTCAGGCATTTTACACAGATCCCACACCTCTGCCTGTAGTTCCTCCAGGAAGGAGACCTTACTTACATTGACACACTATTGGCACTACACCACAGCCAGAATGGCTAAATGGTAACATGACAGAGACAATAGTTGTTGACGCAAATGCACCCACCCAGGTACACTGACCCACCTTCTTTGGCATTGCCCTAAACTACAAGGATATTAGACAAATGTGTTGACAGACATTAACAACTTGTACGGGACAGACATACACAAGTTTCCTAGTACATACTGTTAAAACTCCCCAATGCTCTGACTTACCCATTGCGCTTGGCGACAGTGAGGGCAATTACCCTAATGGTTTGTGCGGCCAAACAAGTAATTTTGTCCAAATGTGGCACAGAGATGGCGGCGACCCATGCTGCCTGGCTACATAAGCTTTGGGACCTAGTAGGCGTAGAAACATTGACAGCATCAGTAGAACACAAACTCCCACAATTTGATAAGATATGGGGCCCATGCTTTCAATTCCTTGGACATGACTTTTGGGAGTCGTCCTTCCCAGAATACATGCGAGTGCTTCAACTCACAAGCACGAAGAGCAATGCTGATTGAACTGTGAGAAAGAACTATGGACACAACCAGCGCTCACTCAGAGACCCTCTTAGTACTATTGCTTACCCACAGCAGCAGGAATAATCGACGAGTACCCTCTCCTCCTACCCTAGACATTTCGGTCCCCTGCTTCCCCCATCAGATAGTTGGACTAAATGTAACCACTCTACCTCCCCTAAGTTCCCTTCCCCTAGTTTGTCTACTTCCTTCCCTTCATAATTCACCCCAACGGCCAGTGGATGTAGGTGAGGTTAATGTTTTGAACTTTTTTTCTGAAACCAATAAAATAGATTTAAACCTAAAAAAAATTAATTCTGAACTAAGCTGGTTGTCCCAAAGTAACTTCGGGCGCTAGGAGGGATGGTAGCAACTGCACTAAAACAGTATAGAAAAATGTTTTTTTCACTTACTGTCAATACTGGTTGTACACAAAAGACGATGGTTCAAAATCCTATTCTCCTAATCATCTTTATTTTTAGACCCAGAGTAGAGCTACACACATGTTACAGATGGCAGATGCAGTGGCATGAAAGTCATCTGCACAGCTGCCCGTTGGTGCAGAAGTTTTGTCAGCCTTCTCCAACATCTGTGGATTTGCACTCTCAGGGCCTACACAAAAGGGGCTGATTGAGCATCATCTTCATCCTCCCCAGTATGGCGACACTGGTCGAAATTAACCATGCCACTTCAATAAGTATGTTTCTTTTCCACAGGTGGTACATAAAACACATAATCAACGGTTATCCCAAACAGTCAATAAATAGATACACTAAGCGCTCTTTTCGGTACAAGTTATTAAAGCAATAGTTAAAAAACCCACACAAACTATTGCCATATAGTCCCCAAAGTGGGAACTCGTCCATTAATCCTACACCAATTGACATTTGTGTAATTACCATAGGTAAAATAGATAGATCCCAAGCAGCTACAGTGTTCAAATATATTGCTAGCAATCCAAACTGTTTAACTACATAAACATATATGGTCGTAGCTAGTACAAACATAACATAGTAATAATCCCTTATAAATATGAAAATCTATAAATAGCTCATATTTACAATGCAAAGTGAACTATGCCATTAAAGGGCAAATAGGCAGTTAAAACAGTACATAAAGTACAGACCCAATCTACTCCAAAATAAATAGAAAAGTCTACCAACACAGTCTGGGTAATTATTTAAAGTGCAACTTGCAATCAAACATAGCACAATGATGGCTATAAAGTACAAATGTATTTTTGCAAACCTGTAGCTCGAAAACAATAAAGACCCAACAAAAGTAACAAAGTGCAAATGCAAAAACATCGATCCCCTTTTTCTTATAAATCATTGCCCCCTTTGGGAGGGACAAAGCTCCACGGCTGCTCAAATTTGAAAATTAGATTTTTCCACTTGCCATATGTATATTCCAATCGCCGTATCTTGCTCATTTTAGTTTGTCATTGACCAAATGATTGACATCTAGAATCTTCCAACACTATAAAAAAATGTGATACAGCAATTGAGACCGCTAAAAATATAAACGTTTGCTCTGATTTCGGTAAAGCCTCATTATTTGTCAGGACCACAAAAAGATCATCTAATAAATCTGGTTAAACACTTTTAGATAATTGTTGAGATAACAACTTACAAATCTGTTGCTAAAACACCTGCAAAACTGGGCAAGTGAAAAAGATATGTGCCCAGTCTCCCAGTACCGTGATTGTGCATCTAATACATGTATTTGAGACACTTGTGAAACATTTACTTATAAATTGTTCTAAGAGGCAGGGGCACTAGCTGCCTTATATCAGCAGACTAAACTAAAGGTTCTATTTAAAGGTCCCTCCAATGAGTATGGACACTTCTCTCACTACTTGGCAAATGTCGACACACAATGCATGGATAATGCTACGACTGCATGTTTTGCATCGTACTTGTTCGGTCAAAACGGTATTAGACACATCACCAGGCTCAGTTCTAGAGGGTCGGCCAGGTGGGCCCTGCCCACCCCAGATAGTTGTGTGGCACACCCAAGGCCCACTCACAAGCAGAAACCATCTGCTCTTTCTTAATCCAAAAATCATAAAGGGACTGCAGGCTCGCAATCAAAGCCTAACTTTCATTATAACTTTTATTTATAAGCCAATGCCGTGGGCTACTTTAAGTGTCTGGGGACTGGGGCGAGGTCATAGGGGGATAGCTGCTATTTCTGTGCACGTATAAATACACCCTACTATATCGGGACTGCATGCACCCGTCACACGGTAATGAAGAGAAGAAAACCGTTTTATTGTAGAACAGTGTGAAGGATGTTGCCATTGCTAGAAAAGCAAGTGGAAATAAACATACACTCAGGATAAACATCTAAGAAGTGGTTTGTCATGTTTTCTTTTTGCTAGGCATTATTCCTACCTTTTGTCCAGGGTCACTGGACTTATGCAGCTGGGGTAAACCAAATTATGTAGCAGGGTTGACTAAATTATGTGGCAAAATAAGACAATTACTCAGTGCAATGTGGCACATTTTGTGAAACTTCAAATTCATTATTTGTAAATTTGTACACATTAACACCATCTTGGAAAAGATTACATCTAGTTAGGACTACTTCAACACCGAAATACAATAGTCTACTATAAGGTGACCAGTCTACCTTTATGAAAGACCTTCCAAGTTGCGGCGTTTTTAGCACGTTTTGATTCGTTTGAGCTAGAAACATTTTGTTTTATTAAAATCTGCAAATTATGCAGAAGATGATGTATATGTGACAAATGTGGCAAATATATGATTATATGGAACACGCTACAGCCGCAGAAATATATAATTCCAGTGGTCCTACTTATGGCACGTTATTTAGCAAAAACAAACACTGATAATGGCAAAGTTTTGACTGTTCTTAAATGAAAAGACTTTTTAAGTTATACAAAGAAAAGCACTGGCAGCAATTCCATGGCAGTACTGGCAACATGGTCTGCCACTATCCTTCCTACTCGCAGTGTCCCGAGGTGATAACAAAAGGAGGAGACAGCTAATATAATTAGAAGGAATTTAGATAACCTGCAACTAACTTTGGGACAGCGGTAACTGTGCATTTGTACTCTCCGAAGAAATTCTCTCACTATGGCCTAGATGTATCAAGCCTTTTGCGATTCGTTAAGGCCGAAATTCGCAGAATTTCGGCTTTAAGGAATCGCAAACGGACATTTAGCATCTTTTGGGATGTATCAGAAATTAGCAAAATAAGGAATCGCAAAAAATTGCGATTCCTTATTTTGCTTCTGCATTTAAGGAATCGCAATTTTGCGATTCCTTAAATGGCATGTATGAAACTTTTTAAAATTGCGAATTCAGGTTAAGGAATCGCAAAATAACACCAATTTGAGGTTCGTGTTAATTTGCGAAATCCTTTTAAAAAACAAAATATGACTATTTTGAATGTGGCATGTGACACACATACATGCCCATAAGGCATGTATGTGTGCCATATGCACACACATGTAAGTTTCAGGGGTGCAGCAGGGTGTCCATGAGACACCCCTGCACCCTTGAAATAATTCTCAAATTGCGATTAGCAAATTGCGAATTCGCAATTTGAGCATTACTGCACAATCATTCCTATGGGCCTCCTGGCCCATAGGAATGCATGGGGAATTATTCCTTATTTGAGAATTCGCAAAATGCGAATACGCAAATAAGGATAAATAAGGAATCGCAAAAAAAATGAAATTTTTTACATACATTCCATTTTGCGAATTCTAAATAGCGATTCGCAAAAAATCGCTATTTAAGATTCGCAAAATGGAATCTTGATACATCTAGGCCCGTGTCACATAAATATAAATCAATTATAGTTAGGGCCTCTGGAATTATGCAACTCTGCTGCATAGCATTTTATACGTAATTATGGATTTGTAACATTTGCCTCATAATCCATCATCAGCTCATGGAAGATCTCAGCAGTGAAGGTGAGGCTAACCGAAAAGAGTGAGGTAGAGATAGAGAAGGGTGACGTGAAGAGTGGGGACGGTGAAGCAGAGACAGGAGTGTAATAGGGGGCAGCTGAGGCAGGAAGGATGATAGTGAGTCAGAAGGACAGAGGAGGGCAAGCAAGAAGGAGAGGAGGGTGAGAAAGAGAGAGAAGGGCGAGGAAGATGGAAAAGGGCGAGGAAGAGAGAGAAAGGTAAGGTGGAGAGAGGAGGGTGACGTGGAAATAGAATGGTGAAATGGAAATATAAGGGTGAAGTGGCGTTAGAGTAAGTTGATGCACAACGAGAGGATGGCGTAGTCAGGAGAGAGTGAAAGTAGGATAAGGCAGAGAAATCAGAGGATGATGACAGAGATATGTGAGGGTGAAATGGGGAAAGAAGGGTGCTGCAGGGAAACAGGTGGATAGGAAAGAAAGTAGAAGGACAAAATACTGAGATTGGAGGAAGTAGAGAGTGGGTGAGCAGGACAGTAGAGTGAAGCAGAGAGAAAGTAAAGTAAAGTCAGGAGAGGGAAGGGACAGACAGAGAAAGAAGGGTGAGATGGAGAAAGCAGATGAGATACAGTCCAAAACTTTACACCTCAACAAATAAAAGGTTAAAATGAGTAGACAGAAGCGGGCAGTAGATATGGTATGCAGCCCACAAGACCACCCACCATGCCATGATCCAGCTCTGAGAACCCACACCTGGGAGACTCTGGGCAAACCCACTTAGCTTTATGGGCCACTCATACTTCCCATTGGCCCTCCCAGTTCCCAGGTCCTGTAACCGGGCCTGCACATCACTTTGATTTACAAATGACATATTCCATCAACTGACATTCAAAATGTGATGGTGCATGGAGTGATATGTGCCAGTATTCCAAAAGGCATGGGACCTCTTTGCTAAACGTAAGCAATATCAATCCAGCTGCTGCAGGTCCAGCCCTCTGTCCCCAGCCATTTACAGCATCCACCATGTCCAATGGGCTCTGTCACTGAGAAAGGCGCACACAGAATCGAATACAATGCCTCTGTAGTGTAGATGACCCTACTCAGTGCAACTAATAGTGATAATTTACTTCTACAACTCAAGTTTTGGAGATTCACTACATTTAGTAATAACTTTCAAGCATGCACAAATGTAGGTTCTATGGCGATCACCCTCCAAGGGAAAGTAAAATAAGGCATTCATTTAGTTTTTGGCCATGGGTGTGCCCAGAACCAGCCACGGCCTGTAGTAGGTGTAACTGCAGGGCAGTGACGTAGGGAGGGGCAGGGTGGGGGGTTGTAATGTATGGATTACGGACTTTAACAGATAAGTAAACATATTAATAAATAAAACGAATTTCGTTGCGCGCACAGCATCGCATTTGGTGATGCAGTGCACACAACGAAATTTGTTTTATGTATTTATATGTTTACTTACCTGTTAAAGTCTGTAATCCATACATAACAACCCCCCACACTGCCCCTCCCCCTCCCTACGTCACCGCCCTACAGTTACACCTACTACCGTCCGTGGCTGCCCAGAACACAAGAGGCATCATTGGAAAGGGGACAGTCTCCTATTTCCAATGATGCCCCTATGCCATGGATGGTAATCAGACAAAATATCGAAAAAAAAATATCGGAAAGACAAAATATCGAAGCAAAAATATCGTAGGACAAAAATATAGGTATGTAAAAATATCGGATACAAAAATATCGAAATAGGTGAGTATGCAAAAATATCGAAAAAAAAAATATCGAGTGTCAAAATATCGTAAAAAAAAAATATCGTGTAGTAATGGAAATAATCAATAGTATAGGAAAAAGTAAAATAATTGTATGGGAAAGTTATAAAAAAGCTGAATTATAATAAATAAAACAATTATAAATAAAATATTTAAAAATACATATCTATGTTTAGGAGCGGGTTATTGGGTTTATAGGGGATAAGGGTGGGAAGTAATTTATTAATAATTAATTAATATATGTTAATAACAAATACTAAATTATACGTATTATTTAATTAATTATAATTAATTAGTTAATTAATTAAGATCATATAGTCTATATCATTAATTAATAATTAATTGATAATTAATAAATATTAATTATGAAATTAAAATTACATATCTTAAACATTATATGTAGATATTTGTTAATTTTGTATTTCTACATTTAGTAAAATAAACCTTTATAAAATTACATTTTTAGTTTTAGGAGCGGGTTATTGGGTTTATAGGGGATAAGGGTGGGAAGTAATTTATTAATAAGTATTTAATATATGTTAATAACAAATACTAAATAATACGTATTATTTAATTAATTATAATTAATTAGTTAATTAATTAAGCTCTTATAGTGTATATTATTAATTAATAATTAATTGATAATTAATAAATATTAATTATTAATTTAAAAATATATATTTTAAACAATATATGTAGATATTTGTTTTTTTTTTTTTTCTACAATTAGTAAAATACATTTTTTCACAATAATTTTTTTTGGTTTAGGAGCGGGTTATTGGGTTTATAGGGGATAAGGGTGGGAAGTAATTTATTAATAATTAATTCAATAATTAATAATTGTACATATTTTTTTCCTACATTACACCTAATGGCTAATTAATTAATAATAATTAGTTCAGTAATTAATATTATATAGTCTAATTTATTATTTACTCAATTCGTTGAGAATAATTACTTTTTATTGTTATTAATTTATTTATTGTACTTAATTATCTTTAATTTAAGGGGTATTAGTTGAGTTTTGGGTCAGTTTTTAGTTTGTGGAGAAAGGGGTATTTGTTGGGTTCAGGGTCAGTTTTCAGTTTGTGGAGAAAGGGGTATTTGTTGGGTTCTGGGTCAGTTTTCAGTTTGTGGAGAAAGGGGTATTTGTTGGGTTCAGGGTCAGTTTTCAGTTTGTGGAGAAAGGGGTATTTGTTGGGTTCAGGGTCAGTTTTCAGTTTGTGGAGAAAGGGGTATTTGTTGGGTTCAGGGTCAGTTTTCAGTTTGTGGATAAAGGGGTATTTGTTGGGTTCAGGGTCAGTTTTCAGTTTTTGGGTACAGGGCTAATTTTAGGGTTCAGGGTCAGTTTTCAGTTTGTGGATAAAGGGGTATTTGTTGGGTTCAGGGTAAGTTTTCAGTTTCTGGGTAAAGGGCTAATTTTAGGGTTATGGGTCAGTTTTGAGTTTTTGGGTAAAGGGCTAATTTTAGGGTTCAGGGTCAGTTTATAGTTTTTGGGTAAAGGGCTAATTTTAGGGTTCTGGGTCAGTTTTTAGTTTTTGGGTAAAGGGGTTCTTGTTGTGTTCTGGGTCAGTTTTAAGTTTTTAGGTGAAGGTCTATTTTTGGTGTTCAGGGTCAGTGTTCTGTTTTTAGGGTAAAGGAGTATTTGTAGGGTTCAGGGTTAATTTATAGATTTTGGTACCTAGTTCTACAGGATAAATATATATTTATTTTTCATTTAATCAATTACAGGATTTTTAACATATATAATATTACATCAAGTTTAATTTACTGTACACTACTGTTGGAATAATCTATTGAAATTAATTAGTGTATAGTACATATTAACATTTTATGTAGAGTGCAGTAGGAATATTAATATTTATGTTATTACTGTGCTACATGTATTGTAATTTAATGTACACTGGATTTTGTATATTCTTCATTACATTATTAGAGTCCAACATATACTCACTTGTAATATGCAGTTATGTATTTTTTATTACATTGATACTTTTTAGTAAGATAATAAAATACAATATTCAGCATGATTTTATTAACTTTTTTTTTATTTACATTTTAACAAATAACATAAATGCATAATAATATCTTTTTATTGACATTTCTTTCAAATAAACTTTTATAAACACTATTAATAACAACTATACAGAACCATTATTATTTTTCTTCATTTTCATATGACATTAACATTCTTCATTATCTCTTTCACATATTGTTATGTCAGAAAAAAATTGCTAATAACAATAATAATTTTCTGTAAAGCTTTTCTCACCTTCATTTGTGAAGATAACATTTTTACAATATAAATAAACATTTTACATTTTTTAAAAAATATTTTTTCTTTTTGTGACAATGTACTTACAATTTTTGACATTGTTAACATAAACATCATTGTTTTCATCATATTACATTATTATATTAATGTACATTTTTATCATGATTTCTTTGTAGGAAAAAAAAATAGATATTTTTCTATATAACATAAATTAATACTTCTTTTTTTACACATTTAGTTCTGTATAGATATTATATTTTACAAATGGGACTATTTTATTTAGTTTTTGGTGCTTTCTTTTGTAACCGGGTTTGGTCGTTTTGGGTTATTTTGAAGAAGGGCTGATCGCGGTTGGGAGACACTTCACGTCGCTGCAGGTAAGGTTAATTTTATATATTATATGTGTATTAATATTAAGGTTTGACACTAGTGAGCTTATATTTAGTGGTGTTGAATGTGAGGGAGCTATGTTTCAGATTTAGAAATAACATATTTACGTATGGTATATACACGTCGTGTTACTTAGTTTACTAATTATTTATAGAGTTCATTTAAGTCTTTTAGGGTATATCGAACATTAAATCATCAATGTTAATATGTTAGTCTGTCATTATTTGTTAAATATTGTGGGTGGGAATGTCTGTTTTCTATGTTTTTTTCCTAGGTGTTCGCAACATCGGAAGTTCTGTTTTTTTTCTAAAGGAAGTGTTAGTTTTTCTAATCCTACAGTGATTTACAAACACTTCTTTACAGTTTTTCGGCTTTTCCGGAGCGATTCTTTCTTTTTTTCGACTTTTTCGGGTTTTTTATGGTAGTTCGATGGCTAAGGACCGCGTGGAATTCCTAATTGTGGAACAGTTGTATTTTTACATTTTTTTTGGGTTACTTTTGCACTACCTGGATTACTTTGGTGGTAATGGACGTTCTTGGATAGACAACTAAATTGGTAAGTGTTTGCTTTCTATTATTTTTGTGGGTGGGTAATGTCATATTTATTACGGAATTGATTTTAACTTATTATTTAGTTTTAATGTGTGCATATATTAAAATAATATCATTATATATTGCATACATTAAATACTTTAAAAGCTCACGTTACATATTTTCACATACTTAGGTGCTACATTTGGTGTTTTATAACAGTTTCGGCTTTATTTACAGTAGTGTTTTGGCTATGATGTTTAGGTATTCTATGCCTTTCGTATTAGGGTACAGTTTAACCTGCTCTTCCAGGTACTTGTGCATTTGTTTATTTTGCTTGGATGTTTTAGGGACAATTTCGGTAACAGATTGGTCCATTCGGAATTCTTGATAGCTCTGTTCTTTTTGTAGGCATTTTATGAATTTTTCGAGACTAGGTTTGCTTTTGCCAGTTGATTGGACAAATGCATTGTGCCAACCTTCAACGGCATTGTTAGTTTTTGACTCCCCGTTAAGGGTACTATGGTATACATTCCACCAGGGAATAAGGAATTTTGGATTTCTCCTGTGCCCTGATCTGTGGAGTCTGCCTACCCAGGTGTCCTCAAAGTAATCAAGAAAAGGAGTTAATCTAGCCTCGTTTTGTTTATAAAATGGACTGTCTATGATAATATTGTAATGTTCAGCTACATCTGTTGTAGGGACATAGGCAAGTGCTATAAGTTTTTTATTTGAAAAGCAAATGAAGAATTTGTAGCATATTCGACACTTAGGGTAGTTTTTTGAAGGTGTCGCCATAAACACTGGTTGAAATGATAATAGCACCCTTGAATGGAGGTATGTGGGTGGATCTTTAGAATAGTTGAGAGCATTGCATGCTCAAAATCAAGAATGATTTTGTCCGGAAAGAAATCATTGGTTTTTTGTTTTATGACATTTAATAATTCCATATAAGTAGAATTGTTTTTGTTAGGCAATAGTGCATATAACAAAGGGATATTGCAGTTGTGATAGAGGCCATGTATTGTGTATAATTGGAAGAATGGTTTGGGACAGATGTTAAATGTCCCATCCATCATCCAATATTGGCTTTGCTGCAGTTTCACTAAATTCATACTGGTACCAAAAATTATTAGTCTATTTTCATTGCTTTCGTTGTCATAAATTATAAAGGGTTGTTTATTTAAAGTTATTATTTCGTTAGCACTAAAACTAATATCCTGATATGTTCTAGGACATGGTGTTGAAGAAGTTGTCGCTTTTTTGGTCCGTGCTATAGTTCTTTTTAATGATAGGATGTTTGGCATTTGGGTTGAGGCTGTTTTGGGAATTTTTGGAATGGCTTCTTTCAAAATGACATTAGTTTGCTTTTGGGATCCGGTACTAGCTTCTTTTATACTTTCTATGGCTGTTCTGACTTCTATTTCTGTAATATTAGGTGGATGATTATGTTCCCTAGTATATAGTACTGTAGCTTCTTTTGTTGTTGCTCTGCCGTAGCACTTGTTGGAATAATATTTGCTACATTTCCAATTCACTTTCATGCCATATTGTTTTTCCTGTGTGTACGTGTAACCCATGTAGCATAACAATAATTTTCCTTTTTGGCTGGTCACAAACTCGGCTCCTTCGGTCATTTTGTACTTTGTATATCTATAAAATATATATAATAGTTAATATCAATTTAAATGTGATCAATAATCTATGTTAGTGATAAGTAGGAATGTTTATACTTACGTGTTTTACAATGTACAGCTAAACTTTGGACTTTCTTGTTTCTTTAGTTGAGGATAAATAGTTTTGATGTTGTTGTAGGTGTTCTGAGAAATATGAAAGTAGTATATTATTTATTAATGTTTAGGTAAATTAGCAATTATAAAGCTCATTTTTACTACAAAGATGTGTCTTCATTATTCACATTGTGAAGATACTTACATAATTTTTGTTGTTGGTATTTGGCAGGTATAATTCTTTCTTCAACTTCTGTAGAATACTTTGTAGTGTTATCTTTAAAAAATAAGGAACATATGAGTTACTTTAATCACCATGTTGGTAGGTTTTTTGAAACATGTGGTAAATATGTCATTTAATATACTTACTTAGTTATTAGTTTTACTGCTGTTTAGAATGTGAAGTTCTGTATGTTGTCTGTATATCTATTCACTGTGTTTGCTCTGTAAATAAAGAATATGTCATAGAAAATTATTAAAACAGTTAGAAATGTTAGAATTGTTTTCACACAATTATTGCAGTTGCATAATATTTACTTACTCAAATGTATTTTAGAAATACTACTGAGGTCCTTAGTTAATTAGGAGTGCAGTTTTCAGAAGTCGAATCTACAGAGAAAAAAATATATGTTGAGGAAAACTGTTATTTTTTCAGTGTTTAGATTTTTGACCACAAAATTACACAATGTAACTTAACTTACATAGTTATTCGATTCTGTGTTCCTATGCTTTCTTCACACTTACTTTGAGAAGAAAATTCAGTTGTTGTAGTATCTAAAAAAAAAATAATATGTTATTATTTAGGATGTTAAGTACTATGAATAGCAAAGAGCCACCGGGTATTTAGCATGAAAATAATTAGTAGTACTAAATATACAGTTTCTATTTCATGTACTTACTTATGACAAAGTATTTTAGATATCATTCTGATGTTTTTAGTTCTGTAGTAAAGCAGATTTCAGTAGTATAATCTATAGAGAAAAGTAAATATGTGGGAGAAAAATGATTATTTCATTGTGTTTAGATTTATGTGGACATAATGAAACTATGTGCCATTCTTTACATATATTTTGGCTTCTGTATTCCTATGCTTTGTTCACAGTTATTTTGAGTAAAATATTCAGTTCTCGTGGTCTCTTAAACAAATACTAGCAGATAATTTATTAGCATGTTAACTGCAATGAATAGCAAAGGGGTACTGGGTATTTAGCAGGTAATTAAGTATTACTAGCAAATGAAGCACTTTCTATTTTATGTACTTACTTAATATAAAGGATTATAGATGTAGTACTGTAGCCTTAGTTCTGTATTAGTGCAGTTTTCTGTAGCAGAATCTATAGAAAAATAAAAAGATGGTGTGCAAAAGTCATTATTTCAGGGTGTTTAGATTAATGTGCACAAAACTAAACAATGTCAAATTACTTACATACTTTTCTGATTCTGTATTCCTATCTTTTGTTCACAATTATTTGGAGTACAATTATCAGTAGTGGTAGTATCTAAAAAAAATAATTTTATATCATTATTTAGAATGTTAAGTAGTATGAATAGCAAAGGGCCACTGGGTATTTAGCAGGTAAGTAAATACAAATAGAAAATAATGTAGGATATATTTTATTTACTTACTTAGTAGATGTAATAGTAGGTTTTCAGTCTCGTTCTTCTACTTGTTGTGCAGCAATTCGGATAGAGATGAATCTCCTTCTGTGACTTTTGGCAAGTAGTTTGTGCTTACGTTTTCATTGCTTATATAGGGGAGTGTCAGTAGTAATTACTTTACTATTGGTTCATTAAAAAAATTAGGCTTGTGATTGGTTAGTTAGTAGATTTGAATTTCTGTTGACATTAATTAGTATTAGAATATAAAATCAAAGAATAATTAGAAAAGTATACACAGTACCATAGAATATTGTTATATGTGTATGTGACATATTTTAAAATAAATAAAAAATAATATTTGATTTTATGGTGTGTGTATAGTAGAAATTAAAGTGTTGTATGTTTTTTTTGATGTGAAAACATATAAAGCGTTCCTTAATTATGTAAAGAAAAGCTTTACAAAAGTCGATATATTTCTAAATCCGATATTAATGTTCACGATATATTTGATTTCGATATTTTTGTAAGTGTCATTACATTTTGCAGATTGGGATATTTTTGTTTTCCGATATAAATGTGGTCGATATCACAGTAAACGATATTTTTGTATATCGATATTAAAAAATCGATATTTGTGTAGATATATAGTTAAGTATAGGATCCCGATATTTTTGACATCGATAATTTTGTTCCGATATTTTTGTACTTCGATATTTTAGTTTTCGATATTTTGTCAGACATTCATTGCTGGTGGAGTACACTGGAGTGGGAGTTGTCTGCCGGTGGCTCCCCCTCAACAAATTAGATAGTCTATCTCAATGCAAGGTAAGTGGTCAAGCAGCTTGGTCGTCGAGCAAGCATTGGAAGGGTAATAAACAAAACTGGGAATCTCAATAGTTCCCATCCTGAGCGCCAGAAAGATAATGTGGTCAGGGCTCATTTCACGGGCGAGCGAATGCAGCAGGACATGGAGCAGGGTGGCGGAGCCCAGCCGTCCCCGTGCATTTAGATCATCGAGTTTAATGGCGGATGTGGCTTATCCATGGGCTGCCTACTCTAAGTCACAGTCAGTGACAGTTTGGGTACCGCAAACAGTTCCCTCGCCGATCAGCTCAAAATCTTTGCCCCAATTCATTAGGTGCCATCCTGGTGTGAAGAAGGTACATAGTGTTGGATTTGTTGAAGCAAGGCTGATCCCTCTCTGCGTCTCTCAGCTGCCGTGGGTTTGCCCATTTTCTTCTGTGATGGGTAGTAAGTTTTCCCACTTGTCCCCGGGTTAGGTCAGCGAGCCCTGTGACATCAGGGACTGAGTAACCTCCTCCTGCGTGGCCTGGCATCCAAGATCAACTGGGCCTCTTCCATTGTGTGGATCGGGTGTGTCTCATTGTTCCAAGCAAATATTATTCCAAAGGGATGCCCCCATTTGTATCTTACTCCTTTCTCTTGCAAAAACCAAGTGGCAAACTTAAGAGTTCAACGACGTTGCAGTGTGATGATGGATAAGTCCCGATATTAACCCTGGGCAGTGAACTCCACTCCGCTAGCCAAGTAAAATGAGTTTCCTGCACTCCGCGTAGGCGGAGTTCGAAAAAACTCACCTTCGCGGAGGAGAGATTTTTTCCTCGCTTGCATTCACCAACGTCAAGTTGGCGAGCACGAGCGAGGAAAATCCATCTCCCGGGTTAGATTTTTCCTCGTTTCTCATTGAGAGTGGCCGAGTATGCTCGCTAACGCTCACGTTGAGAAACTGCCCGTTCACGTTGACAAAGCTGCCGCTCGAGTAAAAATCTACTCGAGCGGCAGAAAAGGTAAGCTTGTGCTGTGCATGGTGCTGTTTGCAAGGATTGCACAGTGCGGAAAAGCATCTGTGCAATCACCGCAAATGGCATTTTTCTACCGTACTCCGGTACTTGCAGAGCTCTGCGTAGGGCGACTGAGTTTTCTTACACTTTGTGTAGTGCAACTCCGCGAACTCCACCAAGGGTTACCTGAAATAGCCATACCATTATTGCTTTAAAAGTGCATTGCTAACATTATGGCTTCCTTCTGACGGTAGTGGTGCACCCTGGTCAAGATGTCTTGAGGCGTCCCTGGGGCCTTGAACGGAAGGCCCACTCTATGTGTGCAGTCAAGGACAATGCCTTCCTTTGCAATCGTCAGTAAGATATGCCGAAAAAGGTGGTTCACCTAACTCTCTCGATTCCTAGAGTCAGCCTGAAGGGGGAGTCCTTTAATTCTGATGCTCGACTGCTGGGGATCTATTTTCGAGGTCTTCCAGGTGGAGCTGCAAGTTTGCCTTACTATCTTGTAGCTCAAGCAGTTTACGTCAGTGTTTGTCAATTTCCTCATATCTTGCATCACTATTTTATTCCAGAGTGGCTACACAGTGCACCATTTCCCTCACATATCTTTTGATTTCATTCATATCTGCACCACTTCTTTTTTCAGGCCGGCTATATCACTCCTTATGTATTGTATTGCGACTTATATAGCGCACGTATCACCCGAAGGCATCAAGGCGCTTGCCTTGGGAACCCGTCCTGGCTTTTTCCCTGTGAGATAACCCCTACTGGGCATCCCCAAGGTGAAAGCCAGGCATCCCGCAGCGGGTGGGCCGCCGTAGTGGAGATTAAGCAAGCTATTGCCCAGAGTTGCAGCGTGGGACCCCATGATTAGAGTAGGCACGAGGCGAGAATTATCGAGTCCGTGGACATTTTTGGGCTCAGGACCCTGCCGCGTCGGGAATTGAACCCTGGTCCCGGGCCAGACCTCTGCGTCAGGGTCTGCCGCTCTAATCAGTGAGCCACACTCCTCTTTAGTGCACTGAAGAGGATCTCCATAAAGGAGCATGTGATCGGGGCTTCTCCCTCCAGGTAGTCTCTGTCTGCTTCTTCAAGGGAAGCTGTCGGGGTGGGCGAGGCATCTCAAGACTAGTCGGAATACTTGGTAGAGGCTTATAAGTCTTTTTGTGTTGTATCTTTTTTTGCACAGTGTGCTGCCAAGGTGACTATAGGCCCTCCCCATAGGGTGTTCCGCTACTGGAACTCAATTTAGCAATTTGGGGGAGCAGGCCACTGGTGTCAGTGGGCCCTTTCAGTATTAACAATCCAGTGCCACATGTCCCACAGTGAGGGGGCCCTTCCCAGACCAAAAGGTGCACAGCCGGGTCACTCAAGAGTGGGGAGGGCCACTGCCTGCTGTCCCGCGGTCCTTGTACCTCTGACTGTTTTTCCTCCGCCCGTCCCTGTCTGCAGTGTGTGGTCCACCGCCCGCCAGCAAGGCAAAGTCACACAGTCGTGGCCCTCATCGTAGCGTCCAGAGACTCAACTGGTTCTGGTCTCTTACAGGCTCCCTCAAGGGTCGCCCTTCACTGTGCCTGCAGGAGGGGTCCCGTCCAAGCCAAGCTCCACCTCAAGGATCAAACCCTGTTCTGCACCCCGCTTGGGGGTCTCATGTTCCTGTTGGCTGGAACTTCATTGATTCGGCCCATCGACCCTGCCACTCTCACGTTGTCCCACGTTGTATGGGGGTATGAGCCTGAGTCCCTGCAGCATCGACACCGGTGGGTCCCCTGCAGTTGTGGCCAGCATCTATGGTGGGTATAGCACTCTGCCCTGCTGGGAATTTACCTTGCGGTTTCCGCACCAGATGGCATCTTAGCCACGTTTGCTGCCTCATGGGGCCGGTGCTCGGTTCTCTGCGTCGGCCCTCAGCGTTGTGGGGGAGGGTGCCATCTCCACAGCGCAGTTGTCCTTGAGGCTTTCCCCACCAATATCGGTGGTCCGGTCGGTGGGGGACTCTCCGAATTTGCCCGCATTCAGGATCGGGCAGCGGAACTCTGTAGGATCGCTCCTAATCTAGCACCATGCTGGAGACACCCATGAATCTTTTTTAATATGAAGGGTTAGTGCTTCTGTGGGTTCTAATGCTCTTTAACATCGCATTGTATTTCTTTGGGAGGGATGAAGGAGGCAATCAAGACCGACTACCATTTTGTGTGTGTAAAAGGCCGCTTTATTTGAAACAGGTGCATATCACATACATTAAAAACTGGCAACCGCCTCACAAAACTAGAACCTCTCTAAACATCGAGTTACCTGACCCCTTAGGTTTTCTTTCCCCCACCCCTACGATCCCCACATGATACAATCCCCCCACCCTGAATATACAAATATACAATTCCATTACATCCTCATACTATCCACTTTTCTCCCCTATATCCTAACTCCAAAACCTGCCAATACCTACAGACCTATCTGCCTTCTTGCAACTGTAACTAAGCACCCTCTAATGTAACTCCAAAACTGTTTACCCTTTCCCCGCTCCTGTTCCCCAAATCCCCAAACATAATGATGAAGAACCGAACTCCAGCCAAACTTGGCCAACATCAACCCAAACTCCGCCACCCAGGGAAAGTGGGGTAGGTGATTACATCTCCTCCCCCCTTTCCCTGCCCCCCCAACGCCCCCGTCACAGCCGCTCAACCCTGAAAATCCCTTACTCCCGGCAAACCCCTAACAACTTCGCCAACACCTCCTGAAGCTCCAACAGATACAAATCCATTCCAATGCGGGAGAGATGTACCCCGTCCCCCTGAACATCTCCGGCGCATCGTACTTGATGTCCCTGTGCCATATGTGCGCAAAGCCCAAATGCCCAAATGCCGGCAGAAACGCACCACCTCTACATTCAATTTCCGCCTTGCCTTCTCCACCGCCTGCGTCTTCCCCGCCCCCCACCACACTCTACGCGGCACCAACTCGGTCCAAACTACCGCACAACCTGCCCAACACCTGGCAGCTCTGCCAAATTTAGCCGCATCGCTCTCATCAGCACCAAACCCGACTCCTGCACCAGGTCGTTCTCTCCCAGGTGGAAGACCAACACGTCAGGGCAACGCCCCCCGCACACCAATCCATTCAATGTCGTGACCAACTCCTTCCATCTCATGCCCCCCCTCCCCGACCAAACCACCTGGAACAAAGCCGGATTGCACCCCAGATTATCCCCAAAATAGCTATCCTGTGCCTGCAATTTCGCCCTCTTCACAAAAGAATGTCCCACAATCCAGACCAACATGTCCCGGGACGTGGGGCCCGCCACCGAACCTGAAATGAGAAACAAATGTCAATCAAAACTGTCCCCCCAACTCCACCTCGCGCGCTCCTGTTGGGTCTGCGCTGCGCACATAACGGCGATAACAATCCGAGGTCCACCTACCCAAGCGCATGATGGCCCCCCTCCCGCATCCCCGACGATGCGCCTCGGACACCGCCCCTATTCGAAAAGAATGCGTGCCAAACTGGCGCCCATCCACTCCCAGTCTGGCCAAGGTCTTCCGCAACACTCCCAACAGCTGTGACCCAGTCGCACCTTTTCCATTCGCGTGCTGAAACACAAGACCGCTCGCTGCACCTCCACTCCTCCATTTCCTGCCCCAAAACACCAGGCACTCACTTCCTTCCTCTCCCTTTTTTAGGACCACCCATGCCCCAACACCCCTCTGATCCGTCTTGGACCTACGCAGCCACAGGCGCACCTCCGACTGGTCCACATGCACCTCCGACCATTCCATACCCCGGCCGGCCTTAGAACCCAGCAGCTCAGACACCCGGAAAGCCCCCGCGAACATCCACACCATCAGAGTCCCGAACAGGCATGCCTCCCTGCCATCCCTGCACACGCGCAGCAGCATTCCCACCACTCTGCCCAACAGCTCTTTGACACCGGCCGCCGCACCTCCCCGCATTCCTGAGCCCAACCCTCCAGCATCCTGGTCCCCAATCCACCTGCGGACGGGCGTATCCCCAAAACTGAGCCTTCCGGATGACGTCCATGTATTTGAAAAGGGACACCGATCTATCCGGGAATTTCTCACAATACACACTAGCAAAAATCAAAAACGCCGCCGTCCAGTTCTCTATCGTTAGTGGCACACTCGGGCGCTTCTGCAGCTCGTACTCCTCCTCTTTCGACCCTTCCTTCGACCGATCCTCATGGTGCAACAATTTCAACAACTCCACATACTCTCCCATCCATATCTTCTCCTTGGTCGCCGCCATCAAATGCGCCCCTAGCGGCTTCGTGACCCCCATGTAAGGGAGCCGCTTGAACTTCAATTCCTTACTCTCAGGCTTCGCCGTGCCCCCGTCCTCAGCCGCTGCGCTGCCCGCACTCCCCTCTGCCTCTGGCTTCGCAACCTTACCTGCCGCCGGCAACCCTTCCGGGCCGCAACCCGTGTGCCCTGCTTCCTTCTCTCCGGGCGCCAGCGCAGCCACATCCATCCCCACTCCCCGATCTACCACATACCTCCCCTTGCATAACCTATCCCCCCCAGTTCCCCTCCCCCCACCCCTACCGTCACCATCCACGGCGCCTCCTCTCCTTTACCTGTACACAAAGTCTCCCCTCGCCGCTCCTCGCTTCTCCTGTGTAGCGCCGACCTGCCTCCTGACTGTGTCCGGGCCGCCGCAGCACCCAGGCCCCATGACACCTATAAAAAAGAACTGACACCATTACCGGACCCCCATCCGCCCGGCCCATCCCTCAATTCCCCTTCCTCCGGACTGTCCTCCTCTCCTTCCGTCAACTGCACCCCTCCCCACCAATACTTCCGGTGCGCTGGTGGTGGCGCTGACTGTACCCTACCAGAGGCCCTCCATCCGCCTCTTTCCCCACTCAAAATAAAACAGTCCTCTTTGCCGGTGCTCCAGGATCTCTGCTGGTCCCCAAGCCTATGGGGCCCTGTGGGTGCGGGGGCCGGCGAGCCTGCCGGGGGCCTTCTTGAGCCAGCCGCGGCGTGATCCCTCGTTGTCTCCAGGCTCACCGCAGGAAGCTCCGCCCTCCCTTCTCCTTGGTGTCGCTGGGCCGCCCCAAGCCTTACCAAGTCCGCTCCCCCACGCCGGCCTTCCCGCAAAAAAAAGGTACTGCTGGTGTGCCGGGTCCCTGCGCTGCGCGCCTCCGCCCGCCCTGTACCACTCCCCCCAGCCCTCCCCCGCACCACCCTCATCCAGCTCCTCGCTCCAGCTAAGCCCTCCTACCCCTGCCCCCTGTCCACCGCCAAGCCCAGCCCCTCCCCGGCCCACCCCGACCCACCCATCTCACCTCCGCCACCCTGCCCAGCCCCGTATCCCCCCGCCCAGCCGGGCCCACCACGCCCCCCTCCTGCTCTGCCCCTTCCGCCGCCGCCATTTGCACCTCCCGGAGACCCTCTTCCCAAGACGCGAACACATCCAACCCGTCCCACTCCCTCTCACTATCCTCCGATTCAAACAACAGCGGGGACCCCCCCCATCCGCCCCTGCTCTTCATCCATCTCCACCCCCTCGCCCGCTCCCCCAAGGCCAACCCCCCTCTCCCTGCCCCCTGCCTACTGCCCCCACCCCTCCACCTTTTGCCCCCTTCTTCTCCACACTCCTGACCCTCCCCCTCACCTCCCCTGCCCCCTGCCTGGCGACGGGCTCTCGAAAAGCCTCCCTCTGCCATTCCCCCTCTGTTCTTCCCCCCCCCTCGCCCCGACCTCGCTCCAGACTCTTTACCTCTCCCTCCGCCCCTCCCCCGCTCCGGCTCACCCCGCCCTCCCAGCCTCCTGGGCGCACCCGAGGCCTCTCCTGTCCCCCGGTCTCCCCCGACACAATCTCCAGTGCCCGGGCGGCTGCACGACTCTGCTCGCGGCCGCTCGGCCTCGCAGCCGTGCCTCCCGCCCGCTGCCCCGCCCTCCCGCACGCCCCCAAACGCCACCAAGAGACGCGGCGAGGCGCCCCTGGTCATGCACCTCGCCCGCTCTCCACCAGACCGCTCCCCTCCGTCTCCCGGGGCCGCGCTCCTGGCATCGGCGCTGCCCCGGAGACTCACCTGTAACCTGGGCGCCTTCCTTGGCGGCGAGCAGGCCATCACTGCCGCCACCACGCCGTAGGAGGCCTGCCGAACCGGCCGCGCCGCCTGCGGCCCTAGCAAGAGGTCCATCCGCCCTGCCTCGCTCAGCAGGCGGATGGCCTCCAACACACGAACGTCCTCCGAAACCGCCATAGAAACGTAACAAACCGCACCACAAAACACACGACAAGCTACTTTTTGCGCTCCCAGCCACCAGGTTTCAATACCTAAAATGGTGGCTGGGAGGAAGTGAACCCCGGCTATATAGCCTAATTGGGCTTGTTAGTTTATATTGGGCTGCCTTTGGGCTACTCCCAGGCAGCCAAAAAGCGGCAAAATGGCCGCTCCCATGTTCGCCCACTTCCCCCTCCCAAACCTGCCCGGGGGGCAGACCTCGCGGCTCGGCTGCCCCCCAAATACCCCTTGAGCTCAATGTATGTTCAACAAAGATGGGTGTGTTGTTTCACACAGCACCTTGGTTGTTCGCTATCCGATGTTCGTGAGCAACCAAATGGTGCATCATTTTATGGTAATAAATGAAACACCGGAAGTCTGAGTGAATTGTGTGTATATGCGAACATGTATTCGACCATGCCGATATTGGGTGTGGGCTATGTATCCATTCTATGTGTCTTATGGTTAATACACCATATGTTCAAATGAAAGGGTGTCTGGTGTGTTACACATGTTTTTGAGCACAGCTATAGAAAGGACTTCATTAATGTCAACCTCGGCTGTATGTGTGTTGTAGCTCTTCTTTTTGTGACCATCAAAATGGTAAACTATTCAATGGTGCACAGTTAAACACCATATATTTAAGTGAACTGTTGTGTGTGCATTGATGAACATACCATTGTACACTGCCAATGCGTGGGCTTTGATCACGCCAACCTCCTGTGTGTGTTTTGGGTCCATTGCGTGTCTGTTGCAAGCAGACTTGAGTGTGCAAACTTAATGTGTGCTGTACAAAGTTAAGCTTCTTATGTCCCATTGAGATGATGTCTGTGTTGATGTATGTGTGTTTGTACACCGCAATAGAGGTTTTAGGGAGTTCCTGTATATGTTGGTGAACATCATTGAGGACTGTCAAAGCGTGGGCTATGCTCATGCAAACTCTTGTGTGTTTTCTCCAATGTTGATATTTGTGTACTGTTTACAGACTCACCTCATCGTGCAGCACATGCACATTCCAAAGTTTTCAGCTTTTTTGTAAAAAATATATAAATATAATTTGGTTTGCACATAAGAACTTCACAATTTGCCTTAAATTCCGAAAACGGCTGAACAGTTTTCACAAAACCAAAAAAAGCACTAAAGGAAGGCTGTCCTGCTGTTTCAGTTTGACACCCATCCTTTCAACACACAAACTTTTTTTAGGAATTTACAGAATTATCAGGTAGATTCATGAAAGAAAAATCGTCTCGCAAAGGGGAAGATTCTGCGAATCTGGCCCTTTGCGAGCGCAATTTTTGCATTTGGGATTCATCATCCCAAATGCAAAAATCGGTAATTGCGAAATCGCATATTTGCGAGGAATTGCATTTAAGGAATCTCTATTTGAGATTCCTTAAATGCAATTTATTAACCATTTTTAATTTGCGAATTCGCTATTTCTGGCCGCTATTTACCGCAAGGTCAAACCTCGTGGTAAATAGCGAAAACTTAGAAAAATGCATTTAAATGCATTTTTCTAAGTTGCATGTTACACACACACATGTCCTTTGGACATGTGTGTGCGCAGCACCAATGTAGATTACATTTCAGGGGTGCTACAGGGTGTCCTTTGGACACCCCTGGCACCCTTGAAATCGCATCCTTATTTGCGATTAGCAAATTGCTAATCGCAAATAAGGAATAACTCCCCATTTATTCCTATGGGCCAAAGAAGGCCCATAGGAATGAATGGGGAGTTATTCCTTATTTGCGATTAGCAATTTGCTAAACGCAAATAAGGAATGTGTAGGAATCGCAATTTATTTAGCGATTCCTACATGAATCCCGTTTTGCAAGTCTTAATAGCGATTCCTTAATAATTGCTATTAAGGACTCGCAAAACAGCACTATGATGAATCTAGCTGTATCTGCTCTGTACCAAATGTTGGTATTATATGTCCTCGAAAATACTGTTGTCTCTAAGATTTGCGCAGATTGGTCAAGGAGGGACAACATTATTACATATAAAAACACCAGCTTTTCTATAACGTTAGCTTGAGCTTTTCCTTACAGTTAACATTTAACTTTCCCTCATCTGGATTTACACTGAGAAAGTTAAAAGGCATCCATATTCACGAGTGAAATATGGGTAGGCATACAGCCATACATGGTAAGCAGATCTATCGATGTTGCTTCTTTTTTGCAGTGTAAGAAAAAACCAACCATGCAGAATATAAGGATACAGGCAGAAGCCTGTTCTGAATAGATCAATCTTCACAATGAACCAATAAAAATTCGATTAAAGCTTTTACTTGATTTAAAGTGATAGCATACCTTGATGTGTACTACAACTAAAGAAAGCCAACTGATATTTACAAACTGCGTCAAAGACTGAAGTACTCTAAAGATGTGCTCATCTTTAATATATAGTTTACTCCATATCTGAGTTGAGACTCCATTCCCAGGGTAGGTATAACATCTACTCTATAAGGATCAGTCAAAAAAATAAGCTCCAATAGTGCCTCCAGAATCTGGACTTGTGTGAGAGAAACTCATTTAACACCTGCTTGTCCTAGGCAAATTGTCTACATGTTAAGATGTTGCAGCATATACGACTTCCTGCCCAGCAACCAATCAGCGATCAGCAGCTGACTCCCCGCATACCTATTTAAAAGTATTTGTCTCAGGCCGCGCAGCGGACGCGCGCAGCCAGCGCGCCGCTGTCGCACCGAAGTCAAGCCTAAATCATGCCCGTCTGTGCCCGTCCGTGACCAGACGGGGCCAGGGGCTAGTTCCTCTGCCTTAAAATCTACTGAACTACGCATCTATTCCAGAGATACCCTTATTGCCTGTAATTCTATGCAGTGCTCTCGGGCCACGTCTCTTAGTTGTCAGCATGCTCCCTCCACATTCGCAAGTTGTAATCTAAACCTCTTATCCATACCCTCCACATTAAACATGGCGACCTCTGTTTTTCCGCCATCACCGCTCACTCACGATTTTACAGAACCTCAGCACAAACTTACTTTTATTAATTTGAATTGCAGATCATTACCAAAGCGCAAAGGAGATGCCTTTGATCTACTCACTACGTCCCAACCAGCTGCTCTATTTCTTACTGAGACCTGGCTAAACAACTGCTCTGGCCCAGATATAGCAGCAGCTCTTCCAGCCAACTACACTTACATAAGCAAAAACAGATTGAATAAAGAGGGAGGCGGGATTGCAATTATTTTTCAAAACATCTATACTTGTAAGTGGGTAGATCTTGACATACAAAACTGTGAAGCTGAATCTTTTAAGCTCCTGCTATCCCCCAACTTTACTCTATCTGGTGCTCTTATCTATCGTTCGCCGGGTACAGCCAGCTTATGGGCTGCCTCCTTCCCTGAGCTTATTGCCCTCCTTCTGTTGGATTCCACCAACTTCCTGATTGTAGGAGACCTCAACATTCACTTTAATGATATCTCCTGCCACACCAGTACCAGTCTTATATCAGACTTAGCAGCACTGAATCTTACTCTATGTAATTCTGGCCCAACTCACAAGGCAGGAAACTTACTTGATCCCATTTTTTCCAATCTCGACACTATGACATGCAAGCCACATTTACCAATCCCCTGGTCAGATCATTACTTGGTGGAATTTTCCATAATTATTCATCGGTCTTCCACTACTCAAGTACTCCCCACAGAACCCAGGGAGAAGAGAAACTGGAAAAAACTAGACACTATTCCATTTAACGCATGTCTTGACAATTCTAGGCCCCTCACCACTATAGCGAACATTGAGGAGGAAGCAATCATTCGTAACTGGCTTAACTCCGCTGTCAATACATGCCTTCCCCAAAGAAAGAACAAGTATAATTCTCAGCACCCACCCGCTCCGTGGTTTACTGAATCAATTAAACTGAAAAAAAACGCGTGTAAAAACTTAGAGCGACGATGGCATGCTCATTATGATCCCTATATTAAGCAACTGTATAAATCTGCCCTAACTAAATATCATGCACGCTGCAAAACGGCCAGGGCTGAATACATCAACTCAACCATTCTGAACGCACAAAATCGTCCCAAAGCACTTTTTAAAGCCGTGCAAGAACTTTCTGGCGCTACTTGTCAACCTAGAGCCCCATGTTTGGACTCTACACAATGCAACGCTTTAGCAGAATTCTTCATTAACAAAATTAACAACATCTATGCTGACTTTGAGGACCCAACCCCTCCTCTCTTAACACCTGAACTTCCTAAATCGGTTACTCACACTGATTATGTTGAACAGGACCAAATTTTTAGCAACATCTCTCAGCATTTAGTAACCTGGGACCCTCTCAACATGTCCACATTACGTATGATCATTAGTAATATCAAATCAGGTTCTCCCATGGATCCTTTTCCCCCACAAGTTCTACTAACCTTGGACACTCCTACCCTCACACTCATTTTGGAGCTCCTTAACATCTCCCTAAGGGAAGCTAAGGTTCCCAAGGCATGGAAACATGCTATGATAGTACCCTTGCTGAAGAAAGCTAATGCTGATCCAGAAAATCCCTCCAATTTTCGCCCGATCTCGCTCCTACCGGTCTTTTCTAAAATTTTAGAAAAACACATCATCACACAACTCACTAACTATGCTGAATCAAGGCACCTTCTTCACAATTCTCAGTCAGGTTTCAGGGCAGGATTCTCGACAGAATCTACACTCCTAGGTGTCTCCCAGACCATAAGCGGGCAGGTTGACAAAGGGGAAACCGTGGCACTCATCTTACTCGACCTCAGTGCTGCGTTTGACACGGTTTCCCACACCATCCTCCTCAACACCCTGCAAGTCTGCGGCATCTCTGGGCCTGCTCTTAAATGGCTCGAAAGCTTCCTCAATGATAGAACTTTTCAAGCCTTATCTTCCACCTCTACTTCAAAAAAACATAACTCTCAGTTTGGTGTTCCCCAGGGCTCGATCCTGAGCCCCCTGCTGTTTAATCTGTACATTAGCCCCCTGGCCACCATTAACCCGTCCTCCCTTTGCTCCGGACTCAACAACATTGCCAAATGGATGCATGAAAATAAACTTAAACCCAATGGGGGAAAGACTGAACTTCTTCTTTTTGGTAAAAATGCAGCCATGTGGGGTCCTCACCACTAGCCGTCTCAGATGGGGCCACTACCCCCCCCCCCCAAAACTGCTCGCAACCTTGGCGTCATCTTTGATGATCAAATGTCCATGAAACAACAAGCGGTTAGAGTCGCTGCTACCTGTTTCACTATCCTTAAGTGGCTCAGGAAGATTATATGGATGCTCCCTCAGGACACACAAAAAACCATAGTCCAGGCTCTAGTAACATCTAGATTGGACTACGGCTACATCTTGTACTTCGGAGCCTGTAAGGAAGTAACGAGGAAACTTCAGACGGTACAAAATGTAGCGGTTAGGCTACTTTGCAAACTACTGAACAAATCCTCCACTTCTACCTCTTTACGCAACCTTCACTGGCTCCGAATTGAAAGCCGCACTAAATTCAAAGCCATGTGCTATATGCACAGAATTAAATCAGGCAAGGCACCACCCTATCTTAGCACCCTAGTTCACCAATACTGCCCTTCCGTTCATCAAACCAGCATAAGTTTCAGGTACCCAGGATTAATCGAGCAAGAATGGGTGGGCGCTCTTTTTCCTATTTAGCGCCCTCCCTTTAGAATTCTCTCCCCCTCCACCTACTCACAGAACCCTGCTACCTCAAATTTCGTAGGAATTTAAAAACATGGCTGTTCAACCTATAGGCTTTCCTTCCCAGGCCCGAAGTCTCTCTACTGTGCCCTCCCTCAACTTGTCCTTAGCGCCGGGAAACCTCCGGGTAGCTGTGCGCTCTATAAATATAATAATAATAATAATAATAATAATAATAATAATAATAATAATAATAAATAGGTCAAAAAGGACTTAAACAACACTAAACTCTTCAGCATCAACGGTTGTACATACATTATCTAGAACTTCAAAAGTACAAACTCCATCTGTCATGCTGCTCGAATTTGGCTTGGCAATCCCCAAGTAGTTGAAGAATTCAATGTTTTTGCTCAACCGAATGGTTGAAAAGCTTTCTGTTAGTATGACTTCCTTTGAAACGTGTGATATTGGCATAACATTAAATTGTCTAGACCGTGGGTCCAATGAAAGTTTCTTCAGTAGCAGAAGTACAACAGCTTGTTTCCTACTTTGAGGTCCTTTTATGCTGGAGAAGAATGAAATCAACTTATTTGTGCTGGTTTTTGTAACACATGTTCATTCTAATTTAATTTACTCCAAAACATTTGTCAGCATCACTTCTGTCAAAATTATAGTTTTTGTCGAAGAGGCTGTTTCTTTCAATAACTGAGACGTTAGTCTCCTGAGAAGTAATGGACTTCTCGCATATTTTATTATGGTTATTTCGAATAGTGAGGACGTTGCCTTCCAAAAATTCTCCAGTATTATCACACAGATATTGGAATGGTTGTATTTTCGAGTACATGGAACTCTGGTTCAGGATTTTAGTTATGAGTGCAAATAGTTTCTAAGAGGTTTTGGAGTGGGCCAAAATTTGGATCAATAGTGGTTGGATAATGCTGATCGGATCAGATTATTATACCTTCTAAGTTGAGGTTTGAACAATAACAGTGCAATATTATTATGAGGAAAGTGGGTTTTTAACGCTGGAACACTCAGCTTTTCTCTTTCTGACCTCTGGTATTTAGACCTCCGCTGCGTGGTGGCCTCCCTAATGGAGTCTCCTTTACTGTAAGGTGTGTTTGAATTGGATTATGAGCTACTACTTGTAGTGTCTGCATTTTAATATAAGCACAGCTGTCTTTGACCAGCTATGATAAGGGACTTTGACTAGGTTGCAGCAGATATGTTTCAAGAGTGCATGTGCACTTTACATGTTGCGTGTGTTGATTATGATGAACAGGGAATGTGGCTGTAGTGCTTCCTTGGGCCAGGAATCCATTTCAGATCTCCTGAGTGTGTTTGGTGCACACAATGTAGATGGAGAAAGTCTGCCAGACAGGGATGTAGTTTAAAGGAACATTCCTTAGGTTCCTCAAAGTGGTCAGGCTTCTGTCAGATGTCCCTTTGAGGTGCATGTACAGTCCCTGCCCCCTTTCCATCACATTCTTCCCCTATAGATGTTGCTGCACAGTATTATGTATCAGCTTTTTAGGAAGGCCTCTCTCTTTTGTTTTTTTGTCAAGCAAACATTATTGAGCTTTCAGATATGCATTACCAGCATTGAATATCAATTGCTCTCTCTCTCTTTTGTGCCTTTGTGTTGGCTCTCCATGACAGCGAGCTCCTAGCCCTGCCTCTCATCCTTCTGATACTAGAGGTCAAAGAATGTGCCTTGAACAGTTATAGGGTGATATGCAAAATGTTCATAACTGCCTGAAATTTATACCAAATGGAGACCAGTGAAATGTAGTTTTTTCACAGTTCTAATGGGAAGAAAATCTTGATTTTAGTAAAGGAATGGAGGCTGATATTATGCTATCTATCTTTTTTTGCCCCATACACAGCAGCAACCAGCAACAAGAATTAGAACAGCAACCAAATTCTAGAACATTTAGAACATGCATATATTGCCAGAATGCGCAGCCATCTTCCATCTTTTCTTGTTGCGAATGAAACCAGAATTCCTCTTCATGCTAACGCTGTACTCCAATGGAAACTAATAACATCCAATCCTTGAATTCCACAATGAAGGCATTCTTCTCAACTTTGACCTGGAAAACAACATCAAACACATCAGATTGGCCAGGCCTCATCATGGGAGGGATAATATTGACCTCTATGTCTTTAATAAAATCACGATTTTCTTCTCATTAAAACTGTGGAAAATCTGCATTTTATGGCAAGGCCCGGAGGCCAATATTATGCATGTTCAAAGCTCATCCAAAATTTTGTGTGCAGATTTTTCCACAGGCTTAAAGTAAAACATTTTAAAAATTGAATCATTACACCAACCCACTATTTTCATGATGCCACTAAAACTGGATCCTGTTAAAAATGCTTTACTAGACATTGCTACTCTAGCCGAATGCGCTCTAAACAAAATTATATCAATAGTTGACATTCTCATCACTTCTTTAAACACCATGCTAAAGTAGGAGTTGACACCGGTCTAAATTGTTCCTTATATGAAATCAATAATTGAAAACAGCATGATCCCCTCAACTTCTCTGTACTTTTCTCATATTCTTTCACACAATACACCACACATAAATTGTCATGACCCTCCATAGGATAGAAAATGGTCTTAGATATAGTTTTCGTCCCTTTGTGTAACTCAAAACAAACACCTTTAGGCTGGAGACTTCTCCAAGCTACCCCTAATGTCCTAATATCCAACACTCTTCTAAAAGAGACCAGACAAAGCAACATTGCAATTTTTTAAGACAACAGCTTCAGAAACAAACCATCATTTGCTCCCTAATTTCCTACCTCCCTTAGAACTTGCAAAACATCCCATAGAGAAGCATATTTGGCTCTCAGTGGCAATACCATATAATTGATTGATTGAAGGCTTTATTTCGGTAAAAAATACCATAAAAGCTTTACAAAGATACAAATTACAATGAATATCATATACAATCTAATTACACACAATAGTTAAAAACAGGGAAACAATTGATTGCAGTGGTTAAAACAAGGATTAATTGACAAGGAAAGCCTTCTGTTACGAATCAACCAAGCCCATTTTAAACATTTTGACACAGCACATACAATCACAGGGATGTGTCAGTCGTTAAAATACGCATTGCTACTTTACACTGGCGGATGCCTAAGAGTCTGCAAACTGGTTTTAGCCAACGAGTCCTCGGGGCACGATAGTCCGGACATTCAAAGAAGATGTGGGCTACAGACTCTATTCGAGAGGAACAGGATGCACAAAAGGGTGAAAGTTGATGAGGCCGCTTCCAGCGGGCAACTACCTCACCTACAGGTAAAATCCCCACGCAAAACTTAAAATACAGGGTGCGGTCAAACGGAATGGAGATAATGTCTAAATAGGGTTCATATGCCACCAAATCCTTAATCCTCACAAAAGCTACAGTTGCGTTGCAATGGCGCGGGTCTAGATGTAGATTTGCAGAGACCCAGTTCCAATACAACTTTTTAATTGTAGCCTTTGGTGGGGCAGTTTTCGAAGACCATGCATCAGGTAACCCTATCTCCATTAATAATCTTTTGACGTCCCTCAGCCATTTGATCCTAGACCACCCTGCCATGGCCATGACCTCAGATAGTGCTTCCGCATAAGAAACTAATTCGGGCATCCGCCATAACCGTGCCCAAAGGAGCAGGGGACGAAGTTGTGCGTGGTCCCTGATAGGTCTGCAACCTAAATCCAGTAACACTGGCTCTGTTGGTGTGTTCCATGGAAGAGCTATCAGATCTTTCAGGAATTTTTTCTCTGATTTGGCTAGTGGGTCCAGGTTGCAGGTGCCCCACAGCTCCGCCCCATATAAAGTGGCACTGACCCCTCTCGCTTCATATATTTCCACAACTGGGGCAATGGGTTTACTGGATGAGGAGAGTTGTTTCTTAAGTAGAGTGCCTCCTACCCTTTTGTGGTCCAGTAGCATTTTATGAATGTGTGAATTCCAGGACAGGGAATCATTGAGGCGGATAACAAAATAGTCAAATTCAGAAACTCTCTCCAATGGCTCGGAATTCAGGGTCGGAAGTCTGCCAAGTTTCTTGGGGGGGTTCATGACCAGGAACTTAGTTTTGTCTGTGTTAATTACCAGCCCTCTCAGCAGACAAAACTCCTGAAAACTATTTAGAAGGCTCTGAAGACCCATGGGGGACTTTGAGATAAGAAGAGTGTCATCTGCAAAAAGCAGTGTAGGGATCCGTTTACTCGCCAAGGAAGGAGCGTCCGAGGGATTTCTAAGCAGATGGTCAACCACTCCGTTTACATAAAGCGAAAACAGGACACATCCCTGTCGGACACCCCTTCCCCCCATGGGGATCCTTTCTGTTTTTTCACCCTTCGTACCCCAACGCACCTGTGCAAAATTACCATTGTATAGTTTTACCAATAGGAAAATAATGTACATGGGCAGCCCTAATTTTAGCAATACCGTCCATAGCTTCTCCCTGGGAAACAGGTCGAAGGCAGTCTTTAAGTCTATAAAGGCCAGATATAGACTGCCCCCTCCCAGTACCACCACCTTCCAGTGGAGAAGAGTCAATCTAAAGGCCTGCTCGATGGTCCCAGTGCCAGAGCGGAACCCAGCTTGGAGGTCCGACAAGATGTTATTGTCGTCCATCCACTGGAGCATCCTGCTCAGGATCACCTTCCCTGCCACTTTTTGGGAGGAGTCAAATAGACTTATTGGCCTGTAGTTGGCAGGGTTGTCCCGACACCCCTTCTTGAATATCGGGACAACCTCTGCCCCCTTCCAGGATTCGGGAACGGGCGCGCCCTCACTAGTAGCATTTAACAGTGATGATACAAAATTACCCCACTCCCTGGGGCTTGCCCTTAAAAGATCTCCTGGTATCCCGTCAGGCCCTGCTGCTTTCAGCGGTACCAGGGTTTTAATTACATCCACCACCTCTCTAGTAGTAAAGGGAACGTACCCTAATCCCGTTGTGCAAATTCCCAATAAAGGAGCGGTGTTAGTAAGTGGCTCGATTGCAACATAGAGAGATGAGAAGTGATTAAACCAACTCAGGGCAGGGATGTTGCACGTCATCAATGTGCTTTCTGACCTGTCCCAAGATCTTATAAGGTTCCAGAAGCCTCTAGCATCCCTTTCCAAACTTGCTTTCCTCAGATCCGCCCAGAAGCTGTCCTCCCATTCTCTCTTTGCTGCAATCACAGTCTGCGAATAGTTTTTCCTTGCCAATCGTACATTGGCCATGGACTTGCTCTTCACAGCGCAAGTCAAGAAGCTTTTCATCTCCCTACATTTTTTCGTATACCAACCATATGGGTTTGGCCTGAGTTTACGCTTATCAGCACGAGAGGCCTTATTTGGAAGATAAAAGAGTTTGCTCAGGGCCTTGGTGGTAACACAAAAGAGCGATGATACTTCCTCTGGATGTAACGTAGGTACAACTAACTTGGCCTGGGCAGTAGCCAGAAGTGTTGAAATGGATAGGACTTTCTCTTCGTCCATAATAATATTACTCCATTTTAGACGCCTACCGCAATTGGAGGGATGAAGCTCCTGATGGGCAAGCGTTGAAAGGGACGTGTGTACCCCCGAGTGCTCCATCCAAAAAGGACGAAGAGTAAGGGAGAGCAGGTTGTGGTCACTCTCTACTGAGAGGAGTACCTCCATATCCAGCAAGTGGCCCCAAGAATTTACGTCAAGGAGGATGTAGTCTATTCTGGACGTATGATCCACCCTATTATAGGTGTGCGCTCCAGATGGGTCCAGAGACGTCCTACCATTCACTGCCCTAAGATCGAATTCCAAGTTTAAGGAGTAAATTTGAATCGCCACTTGAGACCATCTTCTAATCGGGGGTAAAGTCAAAGCTGGAAAACCTCTCCTGTTATCATCATCAACAGTCCCCAAAGAGTCCTCCAATCCAAGAGGCTCAAACGTACAGTTAAAGTCACCTGCGACTAAAACATGGGAACTATCGGAGCCCCTCCTTAACAGGGATTCTAGCTCTGAAACTGTAGTTGAGTGTAGACCTCCCTTTGTGCCCCTAACATAAATATTAAAAATGTCTAGGGGTAGCCCTCTCTTGGGTCCTTTGAGAGATATACTCAAAAGATCAAGTGAATCAGTCACACGCTGGATGACCTGACAGCCGAGTGAGATGGCGACCCAAATGAGAAGACCTCCAGAAGGGCGGCCTTTCCCGGAAGAGGATGGTACAGCTGGCAGGAAGAAGGATGAGTACCCTACCTTGTGGCAAGGCTCCCAACTCCAAGTTTCTTGAAAGATACAAATGGAGTAATCCTCCACAAGGATGTTCCAGTCCGAAACAGCCAGCTTCCTTGTAATCCCTGCAACGTTCCAGCTAAGAATCTTTATGACAGGAACAACCAGAGGTTACTCTGCGTGGGGTACTAGGTTAGGAGCCCGCTCCCCCTCGGGGAGTGAGCAAGGGGCACTGTGTCCTTGCTTAGACCCGCTGCCAGGGATATCACCCTGTGTCTGGTGGCCACACTCAATAGGGAAGGATGACCAACTAGTGTTGGTGGTCTCCAAATCACAGGGATCCAACCGAGGACTCGGGCCCGGGGGTAGATGAGCTACCCCAAAAGAGGTATCAATTCAATAACCTGGGATCCTTCCGTATGTCTCCAACCATGGAGTTTGCTGATAGGGCACAGAGAAGGGATCATATCCGGGAAGGACAAGGTTATGCCAACCTCTGTCATCCGGGACGATACCAAGATGGTTGCCAACTGAACTTGGATAGAAAAATGTCAAACCAACTACTCCAATGCCAGCACTACTAGTACCTAGATTCTGATTGGAAATTAGCTGAGCTACCCTGGGGTCCTTGAAGTTAACCACCACACAGTCCCCCTCAAAACGCTTATGCCCACAACCTACCCATCCTACCCTTCTGACACCCAGGATCAGCCCGTCTAATTCCCTGGGCAGTGGTCTATTAATCCTTAACCAGTGCATAGTTTTGTTTTTTAGCGTCTGGTAGGATTCTTGCTGCCCAACCAACAAAGGTGGTAAGAATGGCAACAAAGGGATGGCAGTCTGGAGGCAGATTCATAGGAGGTATTCTACGGGCCACTTTGGTAGGAAGTGCATCAGGTTGACTAGTGAGGGGAGGAAGAGGGCTGGTCTTTCTAGTTTGGGCTAGCTCAGGACAATTACTAGTTCCAGAGTTCCTTGGTTTAGAAGTATTATTAGTACCAGTGGCCTCAGCGCCTACATGCTTGTTATGTTGGGTTTTATTAGCCCTTGGATGGTCAGGTAGATAGGATGTGTTCTTGAGGGTTTGTCCTGGGTTGCAAGGCCCCCCTTTAGAAGTAACAACAGGAGGGGGAAGGGACTCTGGTACAGGCACCCCACTTACCATTCCTCTTACATTAGCTGGATCTTGGGGAATGGTAGAGGTCGCCCTACCCGCTTGATCCCCCCTATATCGCTAGCCCCAATCCTAGAGTGTGATTTGATTAAGGATTTGGTTGAAAAAAAAATATCTAAGGTTCTTGTTCAAAGCTGTCCAAACGATCCGCTAGCCTTTTGACTCGTTCTACAATAGGGTTCAATAGAGATTTCATCAATTTCTCTATCTGGGCGATTAATGGTATATCTGGGGATATGATCACGGCAGGAGCCGTCACCGGAGTGTCGCATGGTTTAACTAGTGACTCTCGAGGGGTCAGCCTGAACACAACCTAAACCCACCCCTTTGGACTTCTGAAATGCTCCCACTCTTAATCCAAGTTTCCTAATTTTCTTGAGGGGTTTAGGATGACAACCTTTTCGCAGACTAGTAATCCTTTTCCTTTTAATATGGAGGATTTTAGAAACTGCTTGGAGTAACACAACTGTTAAAGCATTAAGTTCCTCGTTAGTAGTAGTGGTATTTTGTGTAAGCATAGGGGGGGGAGTTGAGGTTCAGTGACAATTATAGTGGAGTTTTCGACTCGTTCGAATATGGACGAGTCTGGTATCTATGAACCGCAAATGACGTGTTTAGTGGGTGTACGCGTTTTCGCTACACTGTCTTGAACCGTTCGTCTTATTCGTGGGTTTCTTCATCTGAACCCACGGGTTCCATTTTAGATACGGCATCCATTTTGTCTCTTGCCCTCAAGTAGCCAGCGAACGGACACTGTCCGCTTCGTGACCCTGGGATCCCCAAGCTCTTGCGGAAGACACGTGTTCCTTTGAGGGTGTCTTTATGACGAGGGGGATGACACTGCAAATGTAGATGGCCCCGCTCGAGGCTCATCTTGCCGTGCCGGCCTATTGTTTCAGCCGTGCATTCATTAGGCACGACTCCTTTGATCCTGCAATCATGTTTCCGATATCGCCCCCTACACCAATCTGCTGTTTATCTTTGTCTTCCTTCCACCTGTTTCTGTCTTCTTTCAAACTCGTTTACAGCCGGAATGGAATGTACTTAATGTTGGGATAATATACTTTTACAGTTGGGAACCGGCGATGCTACTGTAATTATGTTCCGGGATCCTGAATACATGAAAGCAGCCCTTTTGAAGTTTACTGTGGGAACTGAGTTGTAACCTTTTGTTCGCCATGTTGTGCTATGACAGAAATCTGTATAAAAGGAGCGATCCACTATTGCAATTTGAAGCAGTCTCCTAGAACCTACACATGCTGTACTTCTTGTGACTTCTGTGTTCCCTGCAGTAAATAAACCTCGATCTTTGACGCCGAAGGAAGTGTCCCGTGTCTCTGTAATTTGTACGCCGGAACAGGTAACCCAAGAAGGTTTCAGGTGTTGTCCCCTGGCACCGCTGGGCCTTAGAATTGCCCAGTCCTTCAGTTGGCGCCCAACGTAGGGCGACATCAGCGGTACCAGTCCAAAGCCCGATGATCGTGAGGAACTTCGTGTGAAATCTCCAAGGGAAGGTGCACCCCGCTTCATCGATCCTGTTGTCGAAACAAGTGGCCCGAAGACTTTTCCCGCGAAGATCCCCGCCTCCTGACGGCTGCGATGGACTGATGCCCTGACTGTCGACCTGTTTTTGGCGCCTGGCGTAGTCCTTTGTACAGCGAGACGATAGACAGGCCTTCCTGGTGACGCCATTGCTCTTTCAGTTAAGTATTTGTGGGTCACTCCCAGAGTCCTTGGTTGTTGTTGTTGCTTAGTTGTTTGCATGGTTCCATTGCATTTGTGGTTCTTAGTATTTGGTTCTTAGTTGTTGGGTTTTATTTGACGATTGCAATTGCCAAAAACCGAGGGTTTTGCATTTTTGCGAGGACATCGTAATCCAATAACCCTTGAAGTTTGTGAAACTCGGTTAGTGTGCATGATGCCTGGCCGTAGTACTTTGTTTAGTTGCTTTAAAAGTTATGGTGCGGATTCCCGATTGGAGGACTCATGTCCGATACCTCCAGTTGGAACTCCGGTCTATGAGCTATATAGTTGCCATGGAGTGGGTCCTATTGCATATAATGATTACTGGATCCGCTATACTAAAAATGATGGTGTCCCTAGTTGGCCACCTCATGGTAGTTTCGAAACTGCAATTTTGGATAATCTAGAAGCAAAATTGTTCAAAAAGAAGTCTAGGCCGGCCATGTTTGATTCCTTTCAGTTATGGCGTAAAGAGGCCAAGCAGAAGGAAATCAAACAGCTTAAGAGAAATAAGAGGGAAGGTATTGTTACGACGATGAGAAATGCAGAGCAGTTTCAGCGAGACAAAGAAGAGAAGGAAAAGGACGTTTTTGATAGACTACAACGTATGGCGGTGGATAAGTGTTATCCCGTTTTACCGTCGAGTACTGACAAGAAGGGAGAGGAAGCAGTAGAGGACCCTTTGTTATCCTACCTACTGAAGTCACCACCTCCATGCGCACAGGATACTACAGCCCCTGTGGTTCCTCCTGTTCCTCAACCTGTCGTTCCGGCAGCTGCTGGTCAGCCTATCGCTGGTCCTGTTCTTCCGAATCCTCTTGTTCCCCAAGTCGTTCCTATTCCCTTACCTGCTCCTGTTCCCACTGCTCCGCTGCCTATACCATCTCAGTCTACTGTTCCCGCTACTTCTGCTCTTTTTGCTACTCCTACTGCTCCTGTGATTAGTCCCCATGTTGTTGCCCCTGTACTTCTCTCCTCTTCTCCGTCTGTTCGTAGTCGCATACCTAATGCTGTTGCTAATCTTTACTCTCCATTTGGACCGATCCTTGGGTCCGATGTTTCCGATGTCCCTCAACGTCGAAGTCAAATCCCTGGTGGTAGGGAGAGTGATACGTTAATGAAAATGGCGCGTAATTGGATTAGGTATCCCATTAAACACACTCCGCGCCTGGTTTATGAGACCTTCTCTCAATTCAATGAGCCCACACAGAGATTTGTGTTTGAGGAAATGTGTAAATGTTTACGAGAGGTATGGGATACCGATGAGGTAGACAATGTGCCGCCCGAAGTGACTGAACTCCAGCATCAGTTTTCGAGTGATATGATTGTGGGTAGTAATGTTCAACGTGCTGTGGAGCGTCTCCTATCTTTTCGATCTACAGTACTACCTCGAGCGTTGTTTAAAGATGAAACTGAGGAATGGATGGCAACACCTGGTCAGTATCCCATGCGAGAAGTTCCTCCAGTATGGATGCCAGGTAATCCTGGTGCCAACCCTCCGATTTTGCCACACTTCCAGAGAGTTTGGATACACCTCCCATGGAAGCGATCGGAAGGTTTGCAGGTGAAACAAACTTTGCCTGACCCCCGTAAAAATCCGGCTGGTTATTATAAGGAGTTATCCCAATTAGTGGATGCTACCATTATGAACCTTGCCGACATCGACATGTTGTTCGGTAACGTAGTACCTCAACCAATTTGGGCAAAAATCCGTCAAGAGAATCACGTAGCCGAGTTGGGCGGTGATTGGGCTGCTCTTGCGGCGGCCGACGGACGACAAATTGGCGGGGCTAAGCCTGAACAGCTCATTACAGATTTGCCCCAGAGGATTATTACGCTTCTGGAGACACTTATGCCAGCAATGAGAGTTAATTGGGATAAACTGTCTGCGTGCAAGCAAAAGAAGGACGAGAGTGTCTCCGATTTCTTTACGAGATTTGAGGAAGCATTCATCGATCATAGTGGTCAGGATATGAGTACTGAGGGAGGTCAGCGATTGTTCGTAGATAAATTTGTATCAAACTTGTTGCCTGACCTTAGCAACAAATTGAAAAATTCCGAAAGTTTGTGGGCTGTTTCTACCTCTGCTCAGATATTAGCCACGGCTCAATATTACGAAAATAGGGAGAAGGAGGAAAATGATCGTGCGGATAAGAAAACTAAGGATCTTAAAACTAAAGTTTTGTTGCAGCAAGCGTATCCTCCGCGCTCAAATCAGAATGCTGCACAGCAGCAGAATAGATCGCAATCACAGTCTTCTAGGTCACAGTCGCGTAATGACTCCTCTACACCGAGATCTATGCTTGGTTATAATCAATGCGCATACTGTAGAGAAGAGGGCCATTTGAAGTTTAATTGTCCGGTTTTGCCCGACCGAAATAATGGTGGTTCGGCGCGAGGAGGTCGTAGTGGTCCTCAACAGGCTTCACGTGGTAGAGGTCGTGGTGTTACTCAAAATCAGAATGAGCGTTCTAATATTTCATCAGATTCCAATAATTGTTTGGATCAGCGTGGTTCCTCGTCAGGTAGATCTGCACAGTATCATGTGGATGACTGTTACATCGAACATGATATTACTGACGGTGACTACTAGGACGGCCATAGACAAAGAGAGGGAGTAGTATCAGTTCCGGTTGATCAGAGAGGGCCTTACGTCGCAGTTGCCACATCTGGCGTAGTTGAGCCTTTTCTGTTGGACACTGGTGCAGCGAAAAGTTCCATCATGCATTCGAAACTCCCTGGCGTTTAGCCATCCGGTTTCTTGCCCTTTGCCCCTTACAATTGGGCCTCGCGAGCTACAAGCGCCTTTGATTTTGACTACTGGTTGTGGTGAGAATCTTTTGGGCCTGGATTTGCTGAAACTGTTATATGCGACCCTGTACTGTTCTCCTTCGGGAGTGGAGCTTACTTTGGGTCAGAGAGTGATCTCTCCTATGTATTTGTCAACTGATAAGCTCCCACCGGAATTGAGTTCTCTTCCTGAGTCTTTGTGGGCAACAGGTCCCAATGATGTGGGCCTGCTGGACATATCACCTTATGTTGTCCAATTGAAATCGAATGTACGATTGCCACGTATTCCCCAGTATCGGATCTCTCTCGATGGTGAACGAGCGTTGTTAGCGATCATCTATGACTTGATTAAGAAAGATGTTATCGAGGAAACTCGGGGAAATGTGTGTAATAGTCCTGTGTTACCTATTTTGAAACGCACTGATCCATCTAAGCCTCCTGTGTATCGTTTTGCCATTGATTTACGGGAGGTGAATAAAATTGTGATTCCACAATTTCCTGTGGTGCCTGACATTACGGCCTTACTGACTCTGATTCCAGCCTCTGCTTCGTGGTTCTCAGTGATCGATCTGAAGAATGCTTTCTTTAGCATTCCGATTGCTGAGGAAAGCAGAGATCTATTCGGCTTCTCATTAGGTGGTCGAAGCTTCAGGTTTAAACTCGCTCCTCAGGGCTACTGTGAGAGTCCATCGATATACAGCCAAGCCCTGAAGAGTCAACTTGATGTGTTCGTGTTACCGGCTGGGGCGGCCTTGATCCAGTATGTTGATGACTTGTTAGTGGCTGCCAACACCAAAGAGATTTGCAAAATTGCTACAGTATCGCTGTTACAGCATCTCTGTAACTTACATCATAAAGTGTCACCTCCTAAACTGCAATATTGTTGTCAAGAAGTAACCTATCTAGGTCACTTATTGTCAAAGGAGGAAAGAAGGTTGACCCCAGAGAGAATTGCAGCGATCGCTCGAATGACTGTGCCAACAACTCAGAGAGATGTGCGTGCCTTTCTAGGTATGACGTCATACTGCAGGCAATGGATTCCAAATTTTTCATTGCTAGCGAAGCCATTGGTAGCCCTCACGTGCAAGGATGTTCCAACTCCTTTGCCATGGACTGAAGAGTGTCAGAAAAGTTTTTCTGAATTGCGTGATGCGTTGTGTTCGGCTCCTGTGTTAGGTACTCCTGACTACAGTAAGCCGTTTACATTATACGTTCACGAGAGAGAAGGTTGTGCGTTGAGTGTCTTGACGCAGCAATTTGGTGGTAAACAGCGTCCATGTGCATATTTTTCCTCGACCTTAGACCCAGTAGCTAGAGCGTTGCCGAGTTGTCTAAGAGCGACAGCGGCGGCTGCGGTGTCCATCCGACAATCTGCAGGATTGGTCATGGATAATATGCTTACGGTGATGGTTCCGCATGCAGTTGACACTCTCTTAAACCGTACAAAAACCCAACACTTGACGAGCGCAAGGTTGTCTGGTTATGAGTTAACGCTTTTGGCAAGTCACATACAAATAAAACGCTGTAATGTACTAAACCCGGCGACGTTGTTGCCAACCCATATGGAATCAGATGATGTACCACCATATGATTGTTATTTGCGAACTGAGGAAGAAACGAAGGGTCGTGTTGACCTAAAAAACACTCCATTGGCAGATCCCGATGGTACTTTGTATGTTGATGGTTCGTGTTTTAAGTTGCCGAATGGTGATGTGACGACTGCGTATGCTGTGGTAACGTTGAGTACGGTCGTGGAAACTGCGAGATTGAGTCAGAATTCCGCACAGGCGGCAGAGTTGATTGCGTTGACGAGAGCGTGTGTTTTGTCGAAGGGAAAGCGAGTGAATGTGTTTACTGATAGTCAGTATGCATTTGGCGTTGCACATAGCTTTGGTCGTCTGTGGAGAGAAAGAGGATTTATGACATCGCATGGTACGAAGATCCAACACGGACAGCTCGTGAACGATCTTTTGGATGCACTTACATTGCCTAAGCAGGTGGCGATTATTAAATGTAGCGCTCACCGAAAGGTGACGGATGATGTGGGTCGTGGTAACGCGTTTGCGGATGAGATTGCTAAAGAGACAGCTAAGAACCTCGCCAACCCGAACGTACGTTACGAGTTCAGTAAGGTGGCCGACAGAGACTGGTATGTGTGAGGACACTGTTGAGAGCGTGAAAGCGATTCTGAATGAGGCCACCGAAACTGAAAAGATTAAGTGGAAAGAAAGCACGGGAAAGTTAGACGCACATGGTTGTTGGATTGATTTGTCGGAAAGTCAGAAATGGATGTTGCCGGATGCATATGTGCTAGCCGTTGTGACTATGGCTCACGGCTTGTCACATATTAGCGCGAAAGGTATCTGCAAGTAGCTGTTCCCTGTATGGAAGAATGATGGTATTGCTAAGTGTGCTGAGAGAGTGGTTAAGAATTGTATGGTATGCATGATGTACAATCCTGGCAAGGGCACTCCTACTCCACCTGGCCATTTTGCTCCTCCTACATGTCCCTTTGAGGTTATCCAACTGGACTTCATCCATATGGAGAGATGCAATAACCTGAAGTACGTTTTAGTTGTGGTTTGCGCATTCTCTAGATGGATCGAGGCCTATCCTCTCAAAGATAATACTGCCCCGTCCACAGCGAAAGTCCTACTGAAGGAATACTTTCCTCGGTATGGAATGCCACGGATTGTGTGGTGAGATAACAGAAGTGAGTTTGTGGGGAGTGTGATGCAGAGTGTGTGTAAAGGCCTTGGAATTCGACAAAAATTCCATAGCGCCAATCATCCCCAGTCAGCAGGTTTAGTTGAAGGGTACAATGGTACTCTGAAACTGAAACTTGCTAAGATTCAAGCTACGACTGGTCTGTCATGGCCTGATGCCATGCCTCTGGCTCTCTTGTCGACCAGGGCGACTGTACACTCTCGAGTAGGGCTTAGCCCATATGAGATTGTGTTCGGCCGTCCTGCGAACATTTGGGGGGTCCCGAGGCCTAGGGCCTTTGATAGTCTTGAGTACCCAATGTTAATTGATTATCTTCATGATCTGACTGCTAAACTGAGGTTAATTCATCAACAGGTCTTTGAAGCTCTACCGGCACAGACTGAGAGTCCTGGACATCGGCTCCAACCGGGTGACTGGGTGGTCACCCGCAACTTCGGCAGGAAGCGCAATTTGGAGCCGAGATTCATTGGTCCGTTCCAAGTCCTCCTTGCCACGAGAACTGCAGTTCGTTTGGAAGGCCGGAAAAACTGGGTGCATGCCACCCACACCAAGAAGGTGCCTATTCCTTTACCAGCAGATTCGTGGGTGAGGACAGGAATCGCCGCAACGGAAACCGGGACCCCAATAAAATTTGTGCCATTCAGTGATGCTCAACTTGTAGGAGACACTTCATTGCGGTCAGATACATTTGGTGAACCTTTGTCATTGGAGAACTCGAGACTTGAACTATCATCTGACCGACAGGACTCTGTTCTGCAACCTGAACAATTATTTGAAGAGCAGACTCGTCCTGGAAGAAGCAGATATTTTCTTCGTTCTCACAACAAAGACTAATAAAACTTTTTTGTTTTTGCCCCCTTTTTGAATTCATATTGCCCCCCTTACTGTCATTTTGAACATTATGAACAATTTCATCTTCCATTAATTCTTGAGTTCTTTTCCACGAATGTTTTTTCCACAGCTAGGAGATTCGTATTAAAATTGAACGTTTGAGTAAAAAAAACCTTACATCCGGGTTGACCGTAGGGCCGTGCGGGTACTTCCTTCTGTTTAGCAGGTTCCTGACACTAGGTCGGTACTTTTGTCGATTCCTGGGAACCCCTGGGAATTGATAATCGCTACTCAGAACGAAGTGCGTCAAGAACGTTGCGGACGGTTTTTAGAGGATGAAATTCTCAAAGTTGTCGGAAGTGGAGAAGACGCTAGCTCAAAGATCGACATTACATAGAGTTGTACGAACAAAATGCTTTCTGTTTCAGGTAATCCTGTTGTTCTTAACTGTTTCCATGCTACTGGTGGGTGGAGTGTATTTTGGACTACAGTCGTTACTGCCTTCTGCTTTACCTACTTCTTCTTCTGCACCAAAATCCACTCCCACTGTTTCTCCACATTCCTTTCATCCTCTACCCCAACACGAACAGATTAGACGTGCGGAATTCATGAATAACTCCTTTGTCCAGCTTCTTCATCAACATCAGTTGGTGATGAACACTACTAACTGTTGGGTGTGTGGTTTAATGCCACATACCATGGATCGGGGAATTCCGTATTTGGTCCTTCCTTATAGTTCCCAGGGGTCAGCTCGAGCATTCCAAACTATGTTTCGTAGCGCACTAGATTCCTACCCCCATCGAGAGCCACGCACTGCAGATCATGGTCCTGGCCCGTACCACAAGCCTTTGGCAAGAGCGATTGCTGATTTAGATAGAGATATTTTTGACGCATCGCTTATCCCAGAGGAAGAGGTGCGAGCAAACAGGGATCTGAGTGAGGCTGAGTATAGCATGTCAGTGGGTGATAGACAGCTTAAAAGCTCGTCTCCAATCTGGATCGTACCCTATCTCGGTAATTTTTGCTTGAAAGGTCTTGGCCGAAGCCCGCGAGCTCAACTTGGGAGGAGTGCTTGCACTGAAACGTATGTTTTACCAACGCTCTCTTCCCCTGTTCTTCTGACTGCCAAGGGTACATACTTTGTATGTTACGACCGCGCATATACATGGTTGCCCCGTGATTTCTCGGGCACCTGTTATATTGCAAATCTGTTGCCGCCGACCTTTACAGTTGGGTCGGACTATCACAAGACTAGAGTTGTGAGAGGCGTTATTAGCGAAGAGGATACTGCCGGTCAAGAAGCGGGAGACTTCTTTAAGGGTTTCCTGCCGTTTTGGGGACCTATGATCAATAGTAGGAACCTGAGACAGTTGACTCGTGTGGTAGAATCGACTGCTAATATAACTGCAAGTGCTCTTGGTAATCTGACAGCAGAGCTTCAGGCGGACAGGCTTATGACGTTACAAAACCGTATGGTTTTAGACGTTGTTCTTGCAGATAGAGGTGGTGTATGTAAGGTGATCCATTCGAGTTGCTGTATTTTCATCCCTGATAACGCTCCAACTGTCTATCAAGCCATCTCGAAGTTGCACACGATCTCCGAGTCTATACACGTGGACGTAGGTGATTGGACGCTACTAGGATGGTTTTGGGGCCTGATGTCAACGTGGGGTTGGAAGATTCTGATGATCATTGGGGTTGTTGTAGCATTTCTGTTCACGTGTTGTCTTTGCGTACAGTGTGGTCCTGCCTTATGTGGCCTCTGTGCTACGACGTGTATAAGACTGTCATCTCTTACCAAGGAAGCATTGATGGATAGAATGATGTTGCAGCAACATCTGAATGATCTGATGAATATCGAGATCGATTCTGATATCGACTAGTGCTTGCCTACATGAGGGCAAAAGGAGCGTCTGAGGTTCCGTGACAATTATAGTGGAGTTTTCGACTCGTTCGAATATGGACGAGTCTGGTATCTATGAACCGCAAATGACGTGTTTAGTGGGTGTACGCGTTTTCGCTACACTGACTTGAACCGTTCGTCTTATTCGTGGGTTTCTTCATCTGAACCCACGGGTTCCATTTTAGATACGGCATCCATTTTGTCTCTTGCCCTCAAGTAGCCAGCGAACGGACACTGTCCGCTTCGTGACCCTGGGATCCCCAAGCTCTTGCGGAAGACATGTGTTCCTTTGAGGGTGTCTTTATGACGAGGGGGATGACACTGCAAAGGCAGATGGCCCCGTTCGAGGCTCATCTTGCCGTGCTGGCCTATTGTTTCAGCCGTGCATTCATTAGGCACGACTCCTTTGATCCTGCAATAATGTTTCCGATATCACCCCCTACACCAATCTGCTGTCTATCTTTGTCTTCCTTCCACCTGTTTCTGTCTTCTTTCAAACTCGTTTACAGCCGGAATGGAATGTACTTAATGTTGGGATAATATACTTTTACAGTTGGGAACCCGCGATGCTACTGTAATTATGTTCCGGGATCCTGAATACATGAAAGCAGCCCTTTTGAAGTTTACTGTGGGAACTGAGTTGTAACCTTTTGTTCGCCATGTTGTGCTATGACGGAAATCTGTATAAAAGGAGCGATCCACTATTGCAATTTGAAGCAGTCTCCTAGAACCTACACATGCTGTACTTCTTGTGACTTCTGTGTTCCCTGCAGTAAATAAACCTCGATTTTTGACGCCGAAGGAAGTGTCCCGTGTCTCTGTAATCTGTACGCCGGAACAGGTAACCCACGAAGGTTTCAGGTGTTGTCCCCTGGCACCGCTGGGCCTTAGAATTGCCCAGTCCTTCAGTGTGTTAGTAGAGACTAGAGCCAAAAGCTCATTTCCGGTTGGGGGATCTAGGTCTAACGTACTCTCCACCCTGACAGGACTGAGCGACAGGGATATTTCGTGGGGCTTTTCCACGGGTGAACAAACAATCAAGTCAGGGTCAGTTAAAGGTGGGGAAGAGGGAACCGACACCAGAGAGCCCAGGGATACCCGCTTCTCTAAAGGGAGTTTGAGAAGTTCGATAGATTGCCTGCGCTCAGTGCGTCTCTCAGCTAAGGCAAACTCTCTGTCGATCTCACGAGTAGCCCTAGAAAAGTACTTGTCTGGAGGACCCAAGATTGCAACCCCTACCGTAGGAGGAAAGGGATTCAGATGGGGAGTAGATTGGATTGAAGACATATTTGCGGTCTTAACGAACAAGGATGGAACAAGGTCACTGTATACCGCAACTGGAGCACACAAGAAACATATAGATACTTGTAAAATTATCTGTGTATAATGCTCCTCAAAGTAACAGCTCACTATACCTTTACGGAGTCTAGACCGTTAGTTAGGAGCTGGATATCAGAGAGTGGGCCCAGCCCAGGCTCCTACAGCCCCTGACGGCCACAGACGGGCCCGCCCTTGTCCCGGGCTTCTCCCGGGACGCTCCCGCGCGCTCCCGCGCAGCGGTGTACTGTTCCTGTTATATAAGGTAAAGGAAGTTCGGGGGGCGTGGCAAGCAGCAGGGAGAGCGGACCAGGTGTGGTGATTAGGTCGTGCAGGGACTCCTGGGATACGGAGTCCCTGCTACACAGCTCGCAGCCCCGCTGCAGGACGAATCCTCGCCCCTCACGTTCCACTCTAAATGCAGGCAGTTTCTCCTCCTCTCACTGCAAAGCAGGACCCGCGGAGTGGGTCCTGCGAGCAGTCGGCAGGCCCCTGGGGAGACGGCAAATCAACAGCAATCCGAGCCGGCAGCTCCTCCTCAACCAGGCAAGTGCAAAGTTTTTTAAAGTATCCCGCGTTGGCCTCTGATAACACCGCTTAACACAGCTCAAGTTTGGGGGGTGTGGCAAGCAGCAGGGAGAGCGGACCAGGTGTGGTGATTAGGTCGTGCAGGGACTCCTGGGATACGGAGTCCCTGCTACCCAGCTCGCAGCCCCGCTGCAGGACGAATCCTCGCCCCTCACATTCAACTCTAAATGCAGGCAGTTTCTCCTCCTCTCACTGCGAAGCGGGTCCGGCGAGCAGTCGGCAGGCCCCTGGGGAGACGGCAATCAAAGGCAATCCGAGCCGGCATTTCCTCCTCAACCAGGCAAGTGCAAAGTTTTTTTAAAGTATCCCGCGTTGGCCTCTGATAACACCGCTTATCACTGCTCAAGTTCGGGGGGCGTGGCAAGCAGCAGGGAGAGCGGACCAGGTGCGGTGATTAGGTCGTGCAGGGACTCCTGGGATACGGAGTCCCTGCTACACAGCTTGCAGCCCCGCTGCAGGATGACTCCTCGGCCGGTCCCTGGGGGGACGGCAAATCAACAGCAATCCGAGCCGGCAGCTCCTCCTCAACCAGGCAAGTGCAAAGTTTTTTTTAAAGTATCCCCATATAAACACTCTTAATGATCCGCTTAACCAAAACATGCTGACCAACCAGAATCCATCAACCAGAATCCATCCACCAACGCAAGCCCTGCCAAAACCGCAGTCCTACTTAAATTTACTGAATTATGTGCCAGTCCACTTCTGAACAAACTTGTCAAATAATTCACAACCTTCACTACAAAAGGTGATACGGGATCCAAGTCCCTCGAAACACACCAGTTAGACAATTTACACCATAGCGACCTGTATGCCCTATTTGCACCTGGTGCCCAAGACTTCTTGGTAAAAACATTCTCCTGAAATCAGCCAACCTATCAGTTTGAACTGACCTGCTACCACCATCACGTGATAATTCATTTAGACATTCAACAGAATTTGAAGGAAACATGGTAGCAACACTGGATCGTCCATCAATAAATCCATCACATTTGGGAACCACACTTGAGACTACCAAAATGGAGAGATGAACACTAACTCTGCTCTCTCTCTCGCCTCACCTTCATTAACACTCATTGTACCATTGAAAATAGGGGAAAAGAATATAGCCTCCCACTCCGTTTGCCTATGAGTCTGGTCTCCAACTGTAAAACCTCTGCAACTGAGCATTCAATCTGTCTGCAAACAGAATCCCCTCCAAAGGACCCCATCTCTCATCTAAACCCTGTCCAACCTCCACTTGCTCACATCTGTCAGAAACCTCAAATTCCAGTCCGCCTCTAAATTGTCTTTCCCTGGAATATGTTGTGCCAGCACCATAATCTCCCTGTCTAGACAAAACAAACTACATTCCTTCACCATTTCCACTAGGCCTCATGAACGAGTATCCTCCCTACTTGTTGAAATAACGTACTGCTGATACATTGTCCTTCCTCAACAGCACACATTTCGACTGATCTCTCAGACAACTCTTCACTGCAAACAAACCCGCTAATAGTTCTAGACAGTTGATATGCAGGTCCTTCTCCTTGTTTGACAGCTGTCCCGAGTTGTTACTGTGCCACATCTTGCTCCCTAAAAATAGACATTGCATCCGACTCTATTTATTACATTTTCCAGTATTTCCCGAATATCGTGCTTCCATTCCATGCGTCAATGTTCATTCGCCACCATTCCAGTTCCTCCATAGTGTCCGTATTCATCCGCACCCTCTGTGAATACCTTGCCCCTAACGTTAAATGATGACCTTCAGTCTGTAAAGATCTGTAATGTGGGGGAGTCAGAAAAATTGCCTGAATTGATGCTGAAAGTAAACCTATTAACCGTGCTAACTGACACAATGTTATCCAATCTGAATTCTCCACTCTCCTTATTTCCCTGCAAATCCTCTTCACCTTCTCCAAGGTTTGTTTCTGAAAACATTTCCTGTGTTGGAGTCGAACACGACTTCTCTCTGTTCACTACAAACCCTGAATCCTCCAACATCCGCAAAGCCAATTCAGTCTGATCTAAACCCATGCTTTTCTGTTGTGCCATTATTAAAACATCGTCCTGATATACAATCAGATGGACGCCCCTTCTCCACAACCACACCATTATTGGCCTCGTTACTTTCATAAAGTACCATGGGGCTGACGTCAAACCAAAGTGTAGGCTCCTGAATCGCCATCAACTTTCATTCCACCTGTATTGGAGATAATCCATGTGCTCCACACATACTGGAATTGTCAAGTACGTGACTTTCAAGTCCAATCTCTTTCCCTCAACAAGTTTCTTAACATGTGTATTCCTTACATTTTGAAATGGTTGTAACACACCCAATTCTTCAACTCTCTCAAATTTATTACAGGATGCATAATTTTGTCATTTTTTCTGCTAAAAGGATGTTGTTTACAAAACAACCTCTTACCTCCTCCGCCCGTTCTATTGCACCTTTTTCCAAAAGTGCCCTCACCTCTTGAGTCACTAATCTCTCCTGTTCCTTCGAAAACCTCTATAGCCTTGGACACTCCCTTTGAATTGGAACATCTATGACATCTATATGATGCCCTTGAATTTTTTCTAAAACCCAAGGATCTTGAGTCAACTCTTTCTTTTTTTGTTTTTAATTTTTTTTTATTCACAACTCAAAAGGAGAAAGATACATGTTATTAAACAAGACCAGACAAAATACGCGAGAGGAAAACAAAGAAACAAGAGTCATCTCTTTCCACCTTGTAACAAACTGAGCTTGTCTGCTTCCCAGTTTTACATGGATACTCTTCCTCTTCTCTCACTTCTGGGTCCTTTTGATCACGCCCTCAGTTTTTATGGATAAAATCCACTTTGCTCCATCTTGTACCCATGGCCATAACCGTATCCAAAGGGTCTGAAACCTTGTGAAAACGATTCACAAGTGATCCCCTGTCCTTGGCCGGGGAAAATACCCAGCATTCACCCAGTCTAGCCAAAAAACGTTCTCATGTCCTTCGGCATTTTTTGCAGCTAATCAAAGGTACCGACACATCTAAAAATGTCCCTGACAAATTCTTCACCAAACACATTACCTCACTTTGTAGCCCAACCTTCTTGTTAGCCACCTCCACCAACTTGGGGTCAATCTTCATTAAAATGCTCTTTCATCTTTTAATACACAAGGCTACATTTCAATTGTCCAACAGGCAAATTACCCAATGCCTTCCATCTCCTACATCTACTCCTGTATTATTTACATGTGCTTCTTCGCATATGTCAAAAACCTTTGTCAAAGGACCTAGAACATCTAACAATCTATCCTGGCATCACTTCAGTACCTTATCCAAACCTTTTCTTGGTACCAGTCTTATTTAAAAAACTCATAATTTTAGTGTCCAATTCAGGAGTATAATTATGCAACCTTTGACTGTAGGGTAGACCTTGGACACTCCGACCTCTAAGGAGTTTGAACTGCTTTTGGTATTTTTCCTACGAATCCAATAACTCACATATTGCAGCACATGTTCTGATGGCGTCCATTGTGAAGACCAAGGGTGATGGATCAACAATGGATCAAACATTTCCTCCACTAGGAGACTCGGGGATCTACAAAGTCTCCTGCCTCTAACCTAATCCTCTTACCATCCAACTTTCATCTTTTTAAAAAATAATTCTCAACATCTGATTTCTCGAAATCTGAGGAACATGTCAGGTCTCAGTGCTGAGTCCGCTAGCAGAGGTGGTTGAAAAATCAGGACTGTCTCTGTTTTCCGATGCTGATGACACACAGATTGTCTTTTCTCTCTCCTCCTCACAAGGACATGCGCCCTCGGATCTCAACCTAGGACTGAGCAAAGTGACCGCATGGATGCAAAATAACCTGCTCAAATTAAATGGTGACAAGACAGACGTTATGATCCTAGACAAAAGACCTGACCTCTGGGGTCCTCAACATTGGCCCCCTGAATTGAGCTCTCAACCCACACCAGTAAACAGTCTTCGGAACTTGGGTTTCATTATTGATGAATACCTATCGATGAAACAGCAAGTAACTAAGATCTCTTCCACCTGCTTTGCAGTCTTGTGCTGGCTAAAGAAGATCTTATTGTAGATCCTTCTCCCAGTCAAGAGAACTGTGGTCCACGCTCTCGTGATTTCAAGACTGGACAACGGCAATGCCTTTTATCTGGGAGCAGATAAGTCAACCATCCAGAGGCTACAATTAGTTCAGAATGTAGCTGCAAGACTACTGCCCCGATTGCCTACGTTCTCTTTTGTGTCAGGGTGTTTCCATTAGTTACGCTGGTTATCAGTGTCGAATCTGGTCAAATTTAAAGTGCAGTGTTATATGTTTAAAATCCAAACAGGTTTGACCCTAAAATAGCTACAAGATTTGATGAAGTATCATAATCCACTTCGCCCCTTCCCTGCTCTCTGCTAAGCAAATTAATTTTGTTTTTCCCAAAATCAGATGGACCCGTATGAGAGGCCGGTCACTTGCCTGTTCCTTATCCACTATTTTGGCAGCTGAGACTTCCCTGCTTGCTTTTCATAAGGATCCTAAAACTTGGCTGTACTCAAATTAGTTTGATTTATAACCTTCGTTACTAGCTTATCTTGCTCAGCACTGGGAAACCCTTCAGGGTTGCTGTGCACCCTACAAATTCTAAATATATAAACTCTACATCTCCTCTAGTGGACGTCTTATCAGATGCCACTACATTGTGGGTTTTCCTTTTTGCCTTTCTAGCCGCCTTTTTTGCATTTATAGCTTGATCTTACCCTGAAGCATTACGCCCAGATCCTCTACTACTTTTCTGTATATCCACGTGTTTCCTTTTCTGTGTCTTTTTAACACTCTGTGCGCAAACCACAGGGAACTAATTCCACCTTGTATGTAGACTAATAACTCTCCTCCTCTAATGCTTTAGCCCTTTCTACTGTTCTTTAATCCTCTTCTCCACACGCCTTTGTATCTTATTTTCCATAGACATGGCCAAATCACCAAAAAGAAATTCCATGAATTGCTTCATTCTTCCCTCAAATCTTGTATCTTCATTCCACTCCATAGTAACTCTATTCACAACCTTCTACCACACACTAAATCAATCTATATTGTCTCTAGCCCTACCCGACCAACCTCTACCTCACAGCTGACAAAATATTTCACTCTGCCAGTACTTCAAATTTACCGTAGCATAATCGTGTCTGTCCTAAATATGTCCGCACTCTTACACAAGCAAAATATGGCTTTAATCCCAAGTCACAAAATGACCACTGTACGCAACACTTACGGCAGCTTCATTTGATCAAATAAGTATCTCCGTGGTCTTGCGCATGCTTACAAAAATGTGCTTCTTAACTTCCGAGCGAGCCGACCTCGAGGTTGTGTGCATGCTCAACAAAGCACGTTCTACCCACACCTCGCAGATGGACTTTCCAGGTTCTTCTACTCAGACAATTAAGTCTCTCTAGGGTAAGATAGTCAATGAAAAGACCATTTTTGAAATTAGGGTGTGCCCCACTAAGTGGTTGCAGATCTGGGAACAATGGAATAACTATAGGGGAGGGATATGCGAGCCACCGCTGGAGAGGGACGATGCGGTCGCACCGGGTCTTACTATGTAATAACTGATATTATTTAACTGCTGACTTGCAATTACTGTGTTTTGCATCTCAGCTGTACCATAACTAAGTTGTCATTATTCGTGTATTCTGCCATTTTTGGATGTCATACCTTGATTTCAATAAAAAGATATATATATATATAAAAAAATAAAGACTCTCAAGTGTAAGGATAGTCTCATTCTCTTTTCTTTGTTGGGGTTGTGTTGCATAATGCCCCTTTTTGCATGGTTGCCCCCACTGTTTGCCTAATGTTGATGTACTTTGACTGACTGTGCTCTAGGTGTTTGTCAACCAGGTACCCAGGGCCTATGTTCTTTCGATCTCCGCTTCCCAGCAGAGTGGTCGCTCCCCCTGTGACTGTGGTATCGTACTCGCAGCGCTTTGCCTTTACCGACTGCCAGCTGTGTGCTCTGACCGCCGCTTTGCCCAATTACATGTTCAATTGCCAGCGTTAGTTGCATTGTCGTTTATTTGCCAACTTTATTCCATTACTTGCAGCGCTTTGCCTTTACCGACTGCCAGCTGTGTGCTCTGACCGCCGCTTTGCCCAATTACAGGTTTAATTGCCAGCGCTAGTTGCATTGTTGTTTATTTGCCAACTTTATTCCTGTTTTTGCGTTCTCCCCCAAGCGCTCTCGGCTTTCAGACCCCTCCGCCTCCATTTTGTTGATTGTTGTCCTCCGTAGCCCGCCCCGCCTCCCAGCTGAGACGCCCTCCCACAGACAACAAACAGCGCTCCAGTACCTGGAAGCGCCGTGACTCGATCTCCGCTTCCCAGCAGAGTGGTCGCTCCCCCTGTGACTGTGGTATCGTACTCGCAGCGCTTTGCCTTTACCGACTGCCAGCTGTGTGCTCTGACCGCCGCTTTGCCCAATTACATGTTCAATTGCCAGCGTTAGTTGCATTGTCGTTTATTTGCCAACTTTATTCCATTACTTGCAGCGCTTTGCCTTTACCGACTGCCAGCTGTGTGCTCTGACCGCCGCTTTGCCCAATTACAGGTTTAATTGCCAGCGCTAGTTGCATTGTTGTTTATTTGCCAACTTTATTCCTGTTTTTGCGTTCTCCCCCAAGCGCTCTCGGCTTTCAGACCCCTCCGCCTCCATTTTGTTGATTGTTGTCCTCCGTAGCCCGCCCCGCCTCCCAGCTGAGACGCCCTCGCCCCTCCCCCCCCACTATCCATATATGACAGGAGTTCCCGCGCGCAGCGTTCACGCGCAGCGACCGCGCCCAATCCGCGCCGAAGGTGCGCCAAAGGTAAGCCCGTCTACGCCCGTCCGCGCCTGGACCGCGCCCAGCGCCATACCCCCTGGCCCTTGCATTGCCCAGCCCTCCCGCATTACTTACGATGCCGCCACCCTCCTAGCCCTTAACCCCGGTCGCACTCCCAACTGCGTCCAAGCCGCCCCTGGACAAACCCATGGACCTTTCTCCTGCTTCTCCTGCAAATTCAGCGGCACCGACAACATCTCCGCTACGACCACACCACAGATTCCCGACCCCAACCATCTACACTGCATCCTTCTCAACACCCGATCAATCCACAGGCACGCCATTGACCTATGGAATCTACTAGACACCATTTCTCCGGACATCGCCTTCCTTACGGAAACATGGATGAATGCTTCCTCCGCACCAGACATCACCATCGCCATCCCTGAAGACTATAAGATCACTCGCAAAGACCGTACCAGCCACACAGGAGGAGGAATCGCTATCGTCCATAAGAAATCAATCCGCATATCAACCAGCTCTGACGTCAACCTCGCCAACTCCGAACACCTTCACTTCCAGATCCACATCGACCCCAAAACCACACTCAGAGGCACCCTCCTCTACAGACCACTAGGACCCCGCGCAAAATTCAGTGAAGACATTACGGACTTCATCACCCCACACGCGCTCCCCTCCAAAGACTACATCCTTCTGGGAGACCTCAACTTTCACCTCGAAAAGATCAACGACCGCAACACCGCCACCCTCGTGGACAACCTCGCCAACCTCGGACTTAAACAACTAGTCACTTCCCCCACCCACATCGCAGGTCACACACTCGACCCCATCTTCACATCCAGCAACCATGTCTCCTTCAGCCACACTACGGACCTCCTCTGGACTGACCACAGCTGCGTTCACTTCACCTACAACAAACCAAAACCCAGCATCCACCTCCAACCTACCCTGCAAAGGAACTGGAACAAAATCACCACGAACCAAATCTCCGCATCGCTCCTTCAAAACACCCCAGCCCTCTCTTCTAACGCCAACGAACCCGCCGCCAACCTCACCCTATGGTTATCCAACACCGCTGACACCTTTGCACCACTGAAAAAACGTCAAAACAAACCTGGCAGCAAGAAGGCCTCATGGTTCAACGATGATCTCAAGAAGTCCAAGAAACTCTGCCGCTCCCTTGAAAAGGCCTGGAAAAAAGACCCAACCACCAGCACCAAGGACGCCTTCAAAAACGCCACCCGCACTCACCACCAACTAATCCGAAAGGCCAAGAAAACAGCATTCAAGGATCGACTTGACAACAACGCCCACAACAGCAAGGAACTTTTCAACATCGTCAAGGAATTTTCCAATCCCTCGGCCAACTCCAACGACATCACCCCCTCTCAAGCCCTCTGCGACTCCCTAGCCTCATTCTTCCACAACAAGATTGCAGACATCCACAACAGCTTCGACAACCAACCCGGAGACCAACCCACCCAACCATTTGCTGAACATTCTCCCCCCGTGAACACCCTTAACGACTGGAACCCAATCTCCACTGAAGACACCATCCGCCTGATGAATTCCATCCACTCAGGATCCCCCACAGACCCATGTCCTCACCACATCTTCAACAAAGCAGACTCCGTCATAGCACCGCACCTCCGAGACGTCATCAACTGCTCCTTCAACTCCGCCACCTTCCCGGAAGACTGGAAACACGCTGAACTCACCGCCCTTCTGAAAAAACCCACAGCGGACCCCACCGAGCTCAAAAATTACCGCCCCATCTCGCTTCTTCCATTCCCGGCCAAAGTCATCGAGAAAGCTGTCAACAACCAGCTCGCCGCCTTCCTCGAAGCCAACAAATCCCTCGACCCCTCACAATCTGGCTTCCGAGCAAAACACAGCACTGAGACCGCCCTCATCGCAGCAACAGACGACATTCGAACTCTACTGGACAACGGAGACACAGTCGCCCTCATCCTCCTCGACCTCTCTGCAGCATTCGACACAGTTTGCCACAACACCCTTCTACAACGCCTCAATAACATCCGAATCCAAGGAAAAGCACTTGAATGGATCACCTCGTTCCTCACCGGAAGAACCCAGAGAGTCCGCCTTCCACCATTCAAGTCTGAGGCCTCTGAAGTCATCTGCGGCGTACCACAAGGATCCTCACTCAGTCCCACCCTCTTCAACGTATACATGAGCCCCCTCACGGCCATCGCACGCCAACACAACCTCAACATCATCTCATACGCGGATGACACTCAACTGATCCTTTCCCTCACCAATGACCCCAGCACCGCCAAAACCAACCTACACGAAGGAATGAAAGAAGTTGCCGAATGGATGAAACAAAGCCGTCTGAAACTGAACTCAGACAAAACAGAAGTCCTCATCTTAGGTACATCCCCCTCCGCATGGGACGACTCCTGGTGGCCGGAAGCCCTCGGAAAAGCACCCATCCCGACAGACCACGCACGGAACCTAGGCGTCATCCTGGATTCTTCACTCTCAATGAACAGACAAGTCAGCGCCGTATCCTCTTCCTGCTTCAACATTCTTCGCATGCTCAGAAAAACATTTCGCTGGATCCCCTCCGAAACAAGGAAAACAGTCACCCACGCTCTGGTCACGAGCCGACTGGACTACGGAAACACCCTCTACGCAGGTACTACAGCAAAACTCCAGAAGAAACTCCAACGAATCCAAAACGCCTCAGCCAGACTCATATTAGACATCCCACGCAACTATCACATCTCTGGTCACCTTAAAGACCTCCACTGGCTACCCGTCAATAAGAGGATCACCTTCCGACTGCTCACCCACGCACACAAATCACTCTACGACATCGGTCCAGAATGCCTCAACTCACGACTGTCCTTCTACACCCCCTCCCGCCAACTACGTTCTTCCAGCCAAGCCCTCGCCACTGTACCTCGCATCAACAAGACCACCATGGGAGGCAGATCCTTTTCATACCTGGCTGCTAAAACATGGAACTCACTCCCCGCTTACCTTCGCCTTACCCAGAACCACCTAGCATTCAGAAAGCAACTTAAAACGTGGATATTTGACAAGTAATCCGCCTCCCCTTCCTAAGCGCCTTGAAACCCTCCGGGTATGTAGTGCGCTATATAAATTCCTTGACTTGACTTGACTTGACTCCTCAAACTGTACTGTTGTAAAACCCAATTGGCAACTCTTTGGCAACAGGTCAGTCCCTTGTAAATGCTATCCCAGGTACCAAAGGTACTGTGGCCAGGGAAGGCTTCTAAGGGCGGCTGCAGCACTTATTTTGCCATCCTTAGAGGTCCTCTACCTTTACACACACTGACACTGCCTTTGCAGGCTGCGTGTTTCGGTGCAGAACAAAGTGAAGAGTCGACATGGCACACATCCCTGTGTACCATGCCTACAACCCACTGCCTAGGCCACCCCTCTAGCTGGGTGCTCTATACCAGTGGTGAGGGTACAGGTGCATGAGCCCTGTACATCTACAGTGTCTAAGTCAATTCTTGGAATGTGTAAGTGCAGTAATGGCATTAAGAGTATAAGGTGCTGAGAGTTTATCATTTCGAACTCCACAGTACCATAATGGCTTTGCTGAAAACTGGGAACTTTGGTATCAAACATCTCAGCACATTAAGCCCACACTGATGCCAGTGTGGGATTTAATGAAAAATGCACACAGTAGGCATCTTAGAGATGCCCCCTGAGATATGACCTAAAACTAGTGTCCATGCTGAGTGGCTGCTCACCAGCTGCCACCACCAGACATGTTTCTGTACCCCTGGGTCGAGACCCTGCTGCTCTCGGGGGTCTTAAACAATGTACATCCTGGGTCGAGGTGCCAGGCCTTCTCCCCCAGGATGGGCAGGTTCCAGGAAGGGAAAGCTTCAAAGGCTTGACGCCTTAGTGAGCTTCCCCAGGCCCTTTGCTGCTTCCAGCAACTGGCCCCCACCGGTTCTGACTCCCACTTTGGGTGGGAGAATCGGTGGTAAAACCAAGTTAGGAAGGGAGGTGTGCCCACCTTCGCCACCCCCACCACTCAGTGGGGGAGGCGAGGTGAAGTACAACTCGCTGTCCCTGCCATCTTGCCGATGGGGAAGACCCAGGTAATCAGAGTGAGGCATGACAGATTGCAGCGGCCCAACAGGACTCTTGCCTGCCGCCGCCCCGGGAAATCGAATTGCTCAATTTACAGCGTAATAACAATCAGTAGAGATTACTTCAAGTCGGACAGTGTAGACTTTGGAAAACCATTGTCTCCTGCTGACATTGAACCAGAAACTACGCCAAACCCGACATTGCGTGCCTCTGACTTTGTGAAACCGGATTTAACCCTTGTCTCCCGCTTCCATGACACGTAACTGGAAACCTTGTGATGAGGCCATGATCATGCTGACCTGAGCCTACTGTTCAACCACCCAGGATTTACTCTGGTGGTATTAGGCTGTCACTTCTCCCCCCCATCCTGATGAAGACCCACAATGACCACTCAATAGTGCATAGATTGGGTTGAAATGTCGACGCTACTTCTCGGTCCAGATCAAGGCTCTGCACGAAAAACTTTAAATTGGATTAATAGCAGAGTGATTGTTCTCATTCTGGCCTTTCCTTCCCTTGTACATATTTTAATCACCTTGTACATAACACGTACTCAACTGTATCACTGAGCACAATAGGTGACTTGATCACTCTTCACCTTAAAACTTCACTGTGTTGACAGCTGTGTATTCTAGTATGGGTAACTTATAAATTATGCAATTTATATAAAACAACTTATTACCCATCAAACTGTGTTCTCTTTCGTGTGTTCCGTTTGGATGAAATTGTTTTGCTGTCACATGAGCGGATTATGCATTAGTAACAGGATAATTCAATTACTTGTATAAGAAATTAGTTAAGCATACCCAACAGAACCATTGTTTTTTCTTCATAAATGCCCAGGTTCTGAGGGACACAGGGTCACCCCATTGTTTTGCTGAATCCCACTGGAATGTGGCATTATTGCGGGTGTACCCACCCCAAGGGAGGGGCCCTTTGGTCCCAACCTTTACTTACCTGTAATGCCCCTAAATCTAGTATTGAGGGGCTACCCGAACCTTGCCTCCCCAGACAAGAAACGGCCTACAAGAAAAGAAGAAGAACCGAACAGCCGTGCTGAAGCTAAGAAGAGGAGGATGCCCACTGACTTGGCGCTAGCCCGACCGGCCTGTACCCACCTCAAACCTGCAGAAGTGAAACCACGGTGTGTCCTGCAGTCAGCAACGTCAAGAACTCTGAGGACCTGCCCTGCCTTCCATAGAAAAGACTTTGTCTCCCGTGAACACCGGAATTGTTCACATTCAGATTCTGGCTCTAGTCAAATCTGCAAGTCTGCACCACTCCACCCGTCGCCCACGGCCGAGTTCAAGTGGCCCAATACTACGAGGCGGTCTCCCTGGTGATTCTGACCCGAGATCTGGTGATCTCTGATCTGCCTCGAATCTCCCAGCGAAGCCTGCAGCCTCTTTCTGGAGACTCCGCCCAACTGCAACCAGAGCTGGTAAGAGAAATCAGACACCTAAAGACAAACTCGTGCACCCGAAGCCCCACAGCCTTGTGTGGCCCAACCGACGGTGTCCCAGAATCCCCAGGCATCCCAACTTACCTCTCTAACTGTTGGTCACCTCCAGAAGATCTTTGTCCTGGAGCCTGCAGTCTTTGTTGAAACTGGAGAATCCCCATTGAAATCAACTGGGCACCCGACGCAAAAACAGCACCCTGCACCCAGTCGCCCCTGTACCACTGCAGGTGTACTTTGGGTGCCAACTCAGACCCACCTTTGCCCTGAGCCTAACACCAGGAGCTTTGCTCATGCAACCCAGTGGCCTGCTCGTAAGCAGTCACAAACCGGAGCCCCCTATCCTCCATTGGATAACATTGGGCCTCAGCACTCTGCACCCGGCTGCCCTAGTGTTGTTGAGGGTGTGACAAGAGTTCATCCTTGACCCTTGGGGGAGCCCTTGTTCTAACCCCAGAAACTCTACCCCAAAGACTGACTACTTACCTGGTAACCGATAACTTCACCTCTCTCCATAGGAATCCATTGACTGTTTTTCTCTACATGTTGAGTTGATTTATATGGAAACCTGAAAAATAGCGCAACACTGATTTTACTTACCTTTTCTCTAGGAAATGTCCCAGAGGGATATCTAGGAATATCACACTGAGTAGAAAAAGTAACTTAAAAAGTAGTCTAAAAAGTAACTAAAAAGTAATCTTTACAGTAATTTCAATACCTCAACTTACCTGTACTTCAAACAACTGCATTTGAACTTGCATTCACTTGTAAACACTGCATAATATTTTGCAAAGCATTTATTTCACTTACCTGTGCCAGGCTTGGATTGGTTCTAGAAATAAAATAACAATAATATTTTTATACAACCAAAATTGGTCTGAATTTAGTCTTTGAATGTGTGACATCATTTGGTGATTGTGTGTGTACAACAAATGTTTAACACTATCCTCTGATAAAGCCTTACTACTCGCCCACACTACCACAAATAGAGAGTAAGGTGCTATCTACTTTTACCTCTGCCTACCTTTGGGGTTCCACTGGGCTCTGTGCACACTATACTTCATTTTGGTATAGTATATACATACAGAGCCAGCTTCCTACATTGGTGGATCAGCGGCGGGATATACAACTTTGCATTTGTTGGACTAACTTAGTCACCACCTGATCACATGACAGAACTCTTAAATTGTCTTTAGAATTCAGATTTTTGAATTTTTCCAAATTACTTAAAGTCTTGTTAGGGCCTTGGTTAAGTCCCTTTAGAATTTTAGAAAAATAAAAGTTCACTTTAGCTAGGGATAAGAGGGGTTAGAAGTTTTTTTAACAATGTCTCTTGACAAGAACTCAGCTGTAAGAAGTATAATGTTTGCTCCACAAGGTCTCCCCAGATAGAAGGGGAGGCCTTCAAGGCCACTTCAAAGGGGTACTGCCTAGCTTTAACCTGGAGCATTGGCAAACAATTAGATACCTCACTCGCCTTCATTGAATGGAGACTCCTCCACTGGGAAACACTGTCAATTACACACCACGAAACAGGGGCACAACGTGAGAACCTGCAGACGGACCGCCTGGAACTGCTAGAAAAGTTACGCTGTCACAATTACCTAGCCCACTCTGCCCGCACCCGCACTTCATCAGACAGGGCAGGTAAACTGCTTGCTTTCCTCATTAGGCAGGAACACCCTCATCACCCCATACTCGCTATTAGAAATGAGTGCGGACAGATGAAATATACACAGCTTGGCATACACAAGGCCATGACTAAACATTATACCACACTTTATACATCTAATATGCATGGCAACTGTCACCAAATAGATTCATTCCTAGATTCTGTGCAACTGCCCTTCCTATCCATTGACCAATTCTTAGAGTTGAATTCCCCACTAACTGTAGATGAGATGGCATCAGAGAAGACACCGGGCCCTGATGGGTTTCCTACAGAGTTCTACAAGACTTATGCTGAGACCCTGGTGCCCCAATTACATGTGTTATATTCAGCAGCGCTCGACAGTGCAACTCTCCCTCCCTCTCTTTACACAGCTAACGTTGTCTCCATATTGAAACCAGGAAAGGATCCCTCAGCCCTAGGATCCTACGGACCTCTAGTGATCGTAAACACAGACTATAAGATCCTGGCGAAAGTACTTACCAACAGACTTGCTCCCCACGTACCCTCCTTGGTGCCCACGGACCAGAATGGTTTTGTCCCTGCCTGGAACACCGCACTCAATCTTCACTGCTACTTCAGGGTAGCCGAATACGCCCCCTGAACTGGCCCCACTCGGGATGCCTTGTGCTCGATCTTGAGAAAGCGTTTGACTCCCTAGAGTGGAACTACCTCTTTGAAGTGCTGCCAAGGTTTGGCATAGGTCCTTATTTTCTCAGCATGGTGCGGCTATTATATAACGCTCAACGATTCATGTAAAAATGGGGCCCTTCATATCGGAAGTTATCCGGGTGGACCGTGGAACCCGCCAAGGCTTTCCGCTCTACCAACTCCTCTTCCCCTTGGCGGTGGAACCATTAGTGGCATTTATTCGCTCCCGAGTGGACATTGGTAATACTTTAGGTGACAACATACATATCATCTCCCTATATGCTGACAACCTCTTGGTATACGCAAGAGATCTTTGTGCTATCCCCTATGCACTAGACTCAGCACTGTAGCAATTTGCCATAATATCAGGGCTTACGATAAACACAGCCAAGTCCACACTCTTTCCGTTCTTGTTGTCCACTCTCGGGGGTATACATGGGGGGTACCAATATCCGGCAGTACAGGTACATTCCGATACTTGGTATCCACAAATGCCAAACTAAAACTGACCTCTTTGACGGAAACATCACTAGAGCCACTTCCACTATTTACTTACATATGACATTCTGGAAAACACTCCTGCTGTCTATTTCGGGTAGGGTGGCCCTTGCAAAGATGGTGGTTCTCCCGCATCTACTTTACTATTTTGCCACCCTACCTCTCTACATTCCACCCTCCTATATTAATAAACTGTAGGCAAATATCTGAAAGAGAGACGTTAGTGATAGATTCCTTCCTTAGAATATCCCCAGGCATCAGACTGGATCCGGAAATGTTTGCGTTGCAGTACGTATGCGCGTCGGTAGGCGTCGTCCGCGGCTCCGCGTCCGTCGTCGGCGTCGTGGGCGCCAGGAGGACGTCATCGGAGTACTTAGACGCCGCCTCCGTGCGCTGACGTCAGTTCCTCTTTTTTCCGCGCCAGCAAACACAGATCTGGAAAAAGTTGTACCCTAGTAAATTTTTGACTAACTTTTTGCGATCCTTTTTGATCTCTTTTCGAAGTCTTTCGACTCCGAAGGTGCCGGTAGGGGTGCCCGGGTTCAAGCCCTGCGCCGACTGCAACCGACTGATGTCGGTTACCGACCCCCATCGCCGGTGCCTGCACTGTCTCGGCCCAGACCACGACGACAAGTCCTGCTCTGACTGCCGGGCCCTGACGTCTAAAGCTAGACGGGAGCGGTCCCATAAGCGACTCGAGCCTCGGCAGTCTGCCCCTTGCCGCTCGAGGTCCCGGTCAGAAAGGAGGTCGAGGGGCCAGTCGCAGGGCCGGAGTCACCACAGTTCCGGGAGTTGTCATCGGTCTTCGGGCTCGAAGTCCTCAGGTAAGAGGCACAAGAAGTCGAAGACGCACAATCGCTCTTCTGACTCCCCCCGATGCTCGTGCGACGCGGCCGGGGGTTCGGCCTTTGCCTTGAGCTCCCCGTTGTGGCCGTGAGGACTAACCTCCTCACTGAGGTTCTTAAACCGCAGTCAAGCTCAGCCGAGCCTCTGCTGCCCTTTAATGAGGCCTTATCTGACGTTTTTCTGGGCACTTGGTCCAAGCCCGCTACAGGTCAGCCTGTGGATAGGAACATGGCCAGGCGCCACCGCCCGGCTCCGGGCGACCCTTGCTTTCTGTCTACCCACCCCACCCCCGACAGCCTGGTTATCCAGGCCTCTAATTCACAGACCGCATTCCCGGAAGCTCCCCCTGATCGGGAATCCAAGAGGAACGAACAATACGGGAAGAAGGTATTCTCCTCCCTGAGTTTAGGATTGTGGTCAGTCCACACCGCGTGCCTCTTGGGCCGCTACACCCACTATCTGTGGGATACGGTCGCGGACGTGCTGCCAGAATGCTCGGTGGAGGTCCGGGCTAAACTCGGCCAAGCCCTTGTGGAGGGTTGAGATGCGGCACGTTATTCCAGCCAGTGTGGGCTGGACACTACTGACTCACAAGGCAGAGCGATGGCAACGACGGTGGCGATTCGTCGCCACGCCTGGTTGAGGTCCGCCAACTTCTCGGCTGATGTCCAAAACACACTTATGGACATGTCGTTCGATGGCCGTCGCCTCTTTGGCGCAAGGCAGACCACACGCTTGAGCACTTTAAGAACTCCAGGGCTACGGCCAAGTCCTTGGGCCTCTCGGCCCGCGCCAGCAAAAGGCTGCCTTTCGCTCCTTTCGTGGCCAAGGAAGGGGCGCCCCCACACGTCCAGCCAGCCATGGGCCGCAGACTACCGTCCAACGAGGTGGCGGACGTGGGAACCGCCGTGGCGGCGGTCGGGGACAACAGCGAGGCCAGTCCACACCTTCCCCTGCAGCATCCGCCTCAAAACCTTCCTAGTCCGAGCTTTCAGGCCCATGTGATGCCAGTGGGGGGCAGGGTTCCCCATCACCACCACCACTGGTGCACCGTCACATCGGACAGGTGGGTGCTGCAAATCGCCCGAAGGGGCTACTCCCTCCCCTTCCAGACGTCGCCTCCAGCCATGCCACCGCAGTGCCACCGCGTGTTGGGGGATCACTTGAAACATCTGCAGGAGGAAGTTACGGACCTCTTGGCTAAGCGGGCCATTGAGCGCGTTCCTGGGCCAGAAGTAGGGTGTGGTTGTTACTCCCATTACTTTCTGTTACCCAAGAAGGGCAAAGGGGGCCTACGCCCTATCTTGGACCTACGGAACATCAACGGCTTCCTCCGGAAGGAGAAGTTCAAGATGCTGACATTGGCTCAGGTCTTAGCTGCCCTAGACCCTGGAGACTGGATGGTAGCGTTGGACTTGCAGGACGCTTATTTTCACATCCCCGTCCTGCCGGCCCACCGGCGTTACCTGCGGTTCACGGTAGGCCACGAGCACTTTCAGTTTACCGTGCTCCCCTTCGGCGTTACCAGCGCCCCACGGGTGTTCACGAAAATGATGGGTGTGGTCGCAGCTCATCTGCGCAGGTTAGGGCTTTCAGTCTTCCCCTACCTCGACGACTGGTTGTTGAAGACGGGCTCGCCCCAAACAGTCGTCAGCCACCTCCAGACAACGGTGGACCTCCTGCACCAGCTGGGGTTTTCCATCAAAGTGCTGAAGTCACACCTGTGCCCCTCCCGGAAGCTCCTCTTCATCGGAGCGGTCCTTGTTTCGGCGCAGTTTCGGGTTTATCCTCCCGAACAGCAGGTCCGGGATATTCAGGCTCTGATTCCACTCTTCCAGCCTTTATCCCGGGTCTCGGCCAGGTTGACGCTGCAGCTCCTGGGGGCGGATGGCCTCCTGCATCCTTCTGGTGCATCACGCCAGGTGGCGGATGCGGGCTCTGCAGTGGGACCTGAAGTTTCAGGGGACCCAGCATCAGGGCAACCTGTCCGACTATGTCATGATCTCGGAGGGCACAGCGAAACAACTGCAGTGGTGGCTCACGGACCACGATTGGGTCAGTGGCAGGTCCCTCTCCTTTCCCCAGCCGGAGCACGTAATTGTAACGGATGCGTCCCTCCAGGGCTTGGGAGGCCACATGGGAGAGGTGGAGATCAGAAGCTCCATATTAACCTTCTGGAGCTGCGGGCGATTCGTCTAGCACTGAAGACATTCCTCCCCTCTGTCAGGGGGAGTGTAGTGCAGGTGTTCACGGACAACACCACTGCCATGTGGTACTGCAACAAACAAGGCGGCGTGGGGTTGTGGACCCTTTGCCAGGAGGCTCTGCGCCTCTGGCAGTGGCTGTCACATCATGGCGTGACCCTGGTGGTTCAACACCTGGCAGGTTCTCTGAACGCCAGGGCAGACGAGCTCAGCCAAAGGTGCATGATGGATCACGAATGGCGTCTGAACTCGGACGTGGCGCAAGGCCTCTTTCTGCAGTGGGTGAGCCTTGGTTAGATCTATTCGCCACGGAAGAGAACGTGCAATGTCATCAGTTCTGTGCGTTGGAATTTCCAAGGCGGCACTCCCTCGGGGGCGCTTTTCGTCGCGAGTGGAGTTGCGGTCTGTTGTACGCCTTTCCACCTATACCACTTCTGCCCAGAGTGCAGAATAAAATCAAGCGCGACTGGGCCCAAGTCATCCTGGTGGCTCCGGACTGGGCGCAAAGGTACTAGTATCCCAAGCTACTCAGTGTGTTAGTCAATCTCCCGTTTCGTCTGCCTCATCAGGAGGACCTTCTGTCGCAGCAGCAGGGGTTGGTCCTCCACCCGAACCTGTTCAGTCTCCACCTCCATGCTTGGAGATTGAGCGGCGACAGTTGAGGCCATTTGACTTGCCTCCTGAAGTCTGTAATGCCATTCTGGCAGCCAGGCATCCCTCCACAAAGTCGGTATACGCCTGCAGGTGGAACAGATTTGTGGCATGGTGCACAGCAAAGGCTCTGGATCCTCTCAATGCCCCTCTTTCTGAGGTTCTCCTCTTCCTTCTTTCTCTTGCCCAGCAGGGCTCTGCTCCGGGCACTATTAAGGGCTATCTTTCTGCCCTTTCCGCCTTCTTAAGGCTACCTGATCAGCCTTCTTTGTTCAAGTCCCCCATTGTAAACAGATTCTTAAAGGGCATCACTCATATGTTCCCTCCTGTTCCTTTCATGATGCCCCAGTGGGACTTGAACCTGGTTCTAACTTACTTAATGTGCGCTCCCTTTGAGCCACTTCATAACTGTCCTCTACGTCTTCTTACACTTTAGACTGCTTTCCTGCTTGCCATCACCTCTGCCAGGAAAGTGAGTGAGCTCCAGGCTCTTTCCTCTAAACCTCCTTTTCTTTCTGTCCATCCAGATAAGGTTGTATTGCGTACAAAACCCTCTTTCCTGCCCAAGGTAGTCACAGCCTTCCACATCGGAAAGTCCATCACCTTGCCCACCTTCTTTCCGCCTCCGCATCCCTCGAAAGAGGAAGAGAGACTCCACCGTCTGGACCCAAAACGTGCGCTCTCTTACTATCTGGATCGCACAAGCCAGTTCCGGGAGGATGACCAACTCTTTGTTAGTTACGTGGGCACTAAAAAAGGACGGGCGGTGCACAAGCAGACCATCTCTCGTGGATCATGTTGTGCATCCAAGCGTGTTACTCCTTGGCTAAGAAAGAACCTCTTGTTGGGCTGAGGAGTCCCCTTGCAGGATATTTGTCAGGCACCTACGTGGGCCTCACTGCACACGTTGGCAAGACACTACTGCCTGGACAGCCAAGTCCGGAGGGATGGCTTCTTTGGCCGTTCCGTCCTCCAGGACTTTCTGCTGTGATTATTGGTTCGCAGACCCACCACCGGGGTTGGTATTGCTGGGGTATCTATTCTATGGTAAGGAATCTATCAGTAACATGTCTATTGCAGATGCACAAGTTACAACTTGTGTAACGATATATCTGTAAGAGACATTAGTTAGTGATAGATTCCTTACCGAGACTCCCATCCTCCCCGTTCTACCAACCGATATCTAGGGTTAAGGTCATCCCCTTTCAGGGCCATAGTTTCATGGCACCAGTGCTGGTTTTTATTATGGCTCTGCGTTTCTGGCACGGAAAAGCTGTGTATAAGAACTGACGTCAGCGCACGGAGGCGGCGTCTAAGTACTCCGACGACGTCATTACGGCGCCCACGACGCGGATGACGGACGCGGAGCCGCGGACGACCCCTACCGACGCGAATGGCTACTGCTACGCAAAAATTTCCGTATCCAGTCTGACGCCTGGGGATTTTCTTAGGTAAGGAATCTATCCCTAACTAATGTATCTTACAGATATATTGTTACACAAGTAGTAACTTGTGCGTTAGGGATTTTCTTTGGGGCACATCTAGGCACAGAGTCTCCATCAAAAAGTTATACCTTCCTGCTGGACAAGGTGGATTGGCATTGCTTAATTTTTAGCACTACTTCTTAGCAGCTCAGCTGCATTGGATAGCCAGATGGCTCGCATCATGACACCTACCAGATACTGCCACTCTGTAACCTCCCATGGCCCTTCATGACTGGCTTCAAATATTTCACCCTTGCGCTAAGCCCAGAAAAGTGTACTCCTTGTTGCTCTCCTTAGCATCCAAAAGCTATTGTAGAAGCTTATACATCACTCGAGCTACCACACCGTACTCCCCGGCTAGCCCTCTACTAGGATCACCAACGGGTGGGTCATGCATCATGGTGGCAGAGTTACGTGGTTGGGAAGCTGCGGACATTCATGACACAGGAGACCTTTTTCGAAACGGCGCTCTAATCCCCTGTGCAGACCTTATCTCAGAAGACGGTCTGCCTCCGGGGCAATTCCTAATGCACCATACACTCATAGCCTCACTTTCAGCTGTGTAGGGCAATTTAGCAAAAGAACCTCCCACACACCACTTGTTGCAATATCTACATGTAATGGGCACAGGGGGACACTTGCTACGCTGGTTCGCCTCCTCCCTCCGCCAACACACTGTGATAGTACTGACCCCCCTAAGGCAACTCTGGAAGGAAGACCTGGGACATGCCCTATCAGAGAAAGAATGGATGGCTATACTAGAAAGTCCTACAAGTGTCTCTCGCAACCAGCTCTTCCAGCAGATTCAATATTATATCCTCTATCGGTCTTACCTCTCCCCTGCCCAGATAAAGAAGTTCTTTCATCTGGATGACTCTGAATGCCCCAGGTGTCGCCTACCCAATGCAGACCTCCTACATATGCTCTGGCATTGCCCTGCCCTTAGCGAATACTGGATAGACGTGGCAGCCACCTTGTCCCGCTGCACCAGGCGTGTAGTTCCCTTCCACTGGGAGGTGTATATATTGCATCTCTTCAGGAGGAGCAAGAAACACAAGGCTGCCTCACGATTCTTAGACCTGGGCTTAATCACGGCAAAACGCCTGATCACTGAAAAATGGAAAGCTCCGGGAAGTGCTGCATGCTTTTGCCTGGCACCACTTAATTGGCCAAGGCAGAGGGCATGGCTCTGCAGAGGGATGATTTACTGGCACTTCGCATGTTCCTTCTTGCTACAGATTAGTGGGCTATGGTGATTGAATTGAAGAAGTCAGATACACCCACAGCAGACAAACAGGAGGAGGCAGAAGTTGCTTCAGTGCCAAGAGGGCACTCCACTCCCACTAATGCGATGCCATAATGGGGGCTGCCTCACACAATCATCACACGCCCTGTCGAAACACTGTATCTTCATGCGCTCCACAAGCAGTTATTTAGCCGTTGCTACATTTCAGGGCCTTGGGTCACAGGCGGTTACCCCTTTCCCTTTATTTTGTCCTCATTATGTTGTATCCTCCACTGTTCAATACTACTCAACATCACTCATAGAATAGCATCACAATACGCAGCACTTTTTTATACATTTGCTTACACTTCCTCTCAAGTGTTCTGATGTTGTGGATAACCTTAATACACCATACATGAAACAGTACACTTCCGCCATCGCTGCTAATACCGCTCCCTATGTTTTGCTGAAGTATCCGTACCTGGTGCTTGTGGTCATTTGACTGTTGTTGTGCTGTACTGTTAAAAATATAAATGTCAATAAAAAGATTTACACAAAAAAACTCAGCTGTTAGTGAAGATAACAACAATGGCATAGAGGACCAGGTTGAGAAGATCAACCTCACCCCTTATCTCATCTTAGCTTTTAAGGAGTGAAGCTCTCTATGCAAGCTTAAACATATAATCATGGGGTCCCATCCCACCAAACAAAAGCTACAGGAGCTGTTGGCAGGGTATGCTGAGAATGGTGAACACCCCTCAGATGAAAAAATTGGGAGAGAAGGGCACCAGTGGCCCTGACTCCAAGAATACACCGCTCAGCATCTGGAGCCCACACAGCTGGATTAGGTGCTACTGATGACATTGAGAACAGCCTCAATGAGGAGGACAACCTGTTAGCAAGGTTGAAAAAAAGATTTTATTTAGAGACCAGACTCCTGGCTCTAGAGAAAGAGAGAGCAGAGATGGGCTTAGCTCCCATCAATGGTGGCAGCAATTTACTAAATAAGGATAAAGAGCAATCTTATGATCCTAAAATCTCCAAAGGGATTGTCCCTGAATTTAAAGAGGGTGTTGCTATCATAAAATGGTTCACAGCCTTTGAGAGAGCTTGTAAAATGAGAAAGTTAAGAAGTCACACTGGGGGGCACACTATCTTACACTACCACAGTTACCACCCCAAGAGTCAAAAAGACTCAATACCGTTTGGGGAATTTCTTCGCTTAAGAAGGAATTGCACAGACCTGGCAGATTTTCATAAGCATGCTGGAGATATGAAAAAGAAGTTTAGGGAACGTGGATACCCCAGGAAACTGATTGAACATTCTTTCAAGCGAGCTCGCTATTATGATAGGGAAAGTCTATTAACCAAAAAAGAGAAAAAGAATGTACAAGACAAAATAGTGATGATCAGCCAACATTCCTCGATAGCTAACCAAGTAAAAAATATAATCAACCACAACTGGAAAATCCTCAACAATGGACCTGACACCAGTGTTCTGGAACGTCCGCTGTTTGCCTACAGAAAAAACAAGAATCTGCGATCTAACCTAGTACATACGTACAGGGACGATGTGGTAGAAAATCAGACGACACTAACTGGTAATAGAGCAGTGGGAAACAATAAATGCGGTAACTGCAGCATATGTGACCTCTGTGTAGTCACTAAGAAAGTGGTACACAACGGTGCAACACATGATATCACTACACTAAATAACTGCAGAACAAAAAACGCAATATACATGATCCTATGCCCATGTGAACAAGCCTATATTGGAGAAACAGGCCGTGAGGTAAGAGTAAGGATAGGCGAACATAAATCTGCGATCAAAAATAACAAAGAAAATGCCCCCCTGGTAGCGCACTGGAAAGAAAAAGGCCATAATGAAAAAGATCTCAGATGGGTCATCATAGAACGAATAAAGGAGCTAACCAGGCTAGGTGACAGTACCACTAGACGAAAACAGCAAGAACAGTGGTACATGATCAAATTCAATACTATTAAAAAAGGCCTCAACTCGAGGGAAGAATGGGAGGCCCTTATCTGATTCTTGATAGAAAAAATTGATCCCCATATTAAATTAATAAAATAAAACAGAATTAATAAAATACCCGAGGCAAGGATTAAACACTGTATATAGACATATAGATACAACTGATATAGTTAATCACTGTGTAGATAGCTTGGTCAGTTACTAATAAGCTCTAGGTAACTGTAGTAACCCTGGTTGAGACCAGAATAAACCACAACGTATTGTCCTATAATAATATTTATTATGGAGGGCACAAAAACCGATTCCCCTAGACAAAACACTATGTATCCTTATACCACCGGTCCTAAGGTGGTGGAATTTATATATTTATACGCACTAAACTCTCGTATCTTCAAGATAGTTAAATTAAGGTACTTTGAAAAAACGGGGTCTTAGTTTGACCTCATAAAACACCCTCGCTAACCTTAGATCATTGCATAACATAGACGATAATTGTGAAATTCGGAGACAATATTGGAAGTAGGAACCGCCTAGTGTAGAAAGAAAACATAACGCTCCGCACAAATAAACAGTCAAGGCAACCAATATAAACTTATAAGGGGGCCTAAAAAATAAAAAAGAACTGTACAAAATATATTCATAACATCTAGCGCGGCATTACCAAACTAAGATGGCGCCGCCTAATATATTAAAAACAACGTTCGGAATGAATATATATAAAGAAATTTCATAAAATAAAGAGGGGTTTGGACCGGATATACCAAAATAGGATGTAGATCAAAGCGTAGTTAAATATTTCTACAAAGAACGACAACTGAAGAGTGTAAGAATATAACACACTGGGCAAAGATCGATCGAAGTCACCACTCCAAGATGGCGACATCACTCACATAGGTCACGCCCCCATCAGGAGTAAATCAACCAGCTGCTAGTCATTTTCTGACATTAACCAAATATAAATAACAGAGCGCGCGGCATGTACGCCAGAGTGCAGTTCAAACGAGGCAGAAACGCGGCGCCACGAGCACGAAGGTAAGAACTAGGGGTCCCGATGAATTGAGCATGTCAAGGGAGGAGAGGGGATCCCTTAAGCGGGTATAACGGACGCCTGCCAGTCACTGCATGAGTAGGCATGGTATAAGGCAAATTTTCAGCAATCAAAAATAGTACGTTTGAATGTGGTATACTAATTGTGCAAACATGCACTATACCCATTCTCTTGACCTCAGTTAAAAATCGATGACCCATAGAACTCTCTTAAAGTGGGAGCAAGCGCGTTTTCCTTTATGTAAAAAGAATGAGGGTCTACCAGTGACAGTGCAAGATGCCCACGGTTAGACTCGCCCTAAAATAATTTCCAAGTCCAAATCTGTAGAAGTAATAGCGGTGATCCTACCAACAGATCCACGTACAAAACCCCGCAAATCCACAATAATACCGCACAGAACATTAAATTGTTTAAACAAATAATGGATTAAATCGTTTACATTTATTCGTTCCATCAATTGATATGCTCGTTTGACCCCACCAGAACATATCCAGTTCCGGCGAGGCCCCTAATATATGCCCGTTTGAAGTGAGTTTTAAAACCATTGCAGGTAAGATTTGAAGCAAAATATCCATATTAAATTGTTGAAATACACGTAACAGAAAGAAATAGAAATACATCATCTCTTCTAATTAGATGCAGTGTTTTAAAAAAGAAAAAGACCAGATAAATCTGAAGACAAAGGAACACCACATTAGGAGTCTTAAAGAAGACATAGAGGTAATTAATGACCATAAGGTCCTCGCCTAGAGTGTAAAACATCTGTTAAATCCTTTTTAAGAAATTGTAATATATATGTTTATCTTCAGGCCAAAAACAGCCAGTGATCTCAAATAATTGTCCTGGAACGACGCAATTGGCGCCCAGTACCCATTTCTAAAGGAACCAAGTGAACTTCCTTTCCCCCATGTTGAGGTGAGATTGTGGGTATTGCCCATTATAATTATAATTCTTATTTCCCACTCTTCATGTAAGAGTCCCTTTAATAATGATTTCCACATATGAACGATGTTTGAAGGACACGAAATGTTGTATGTCATTTCCAAAAGGAACATGAGAACAAACGAAACGCAAGCTATATGTCATTGTCACAATAAGCTGTTGATAAGTTCCCGATATAAGGGGCAAATGCAGAGGCCATCCATGACAAGGGTACAACCGGAGATATGTAGATAACCTGCTATTTTGAATAGTGACCAGATTTTCAATATGAACATACTATTAATAACACTGATATACAGAAGACTATAGAGATAACCTGTCTACAGCATAAATATGTACCCAGGGAAAACAGACACTGACACGATATCATTTTGCCCCTCATACAGGGAGAGTGAAGTCTTTCTTGTACAGGAAAACCCCTACTAAGAAGTCCTGAGGAAGGTGCCACATTATCAAGTGCATAGCACCGAAACGCGTCGACGCATTTCTAAACGGGAGAATCCACTTTAAGCTTAAACACACACTGGATGTACATGTATTTTTGTCGCATGTGTGTTGGATTGTACATGTCATTTCTAGCTAGTGGATCCGGAAATCTATAGTGGCAAAAATATCCAAGTGCCACCGTTTTAAAAGGGGTCTTTTTGCCTTGTTTCATATATTGTCTTTGGTAACAAAATCCTTGTGTTCATGATATGTAATATAATGTGTATGTACTTGTATGCTTTATTTCTATATTGTCCATTTGTATTTCGCAGATTAACTTTTACTTTTCAGGGAAAGTTCCTTTTGAAATTTTAAATGTGTGTATTTTTATTGTAAACTACCTCTTTATTTTAATAAAAAAACTAGATTGTTAACGAATATTTTTCTGTGTGGGAATCATTATGCAAATCTCTCCCCATTGAACAGTGATCTATAGTAGCTCGCAATCCAGGTGCTATGGTGTAACTGTATGGGTATAGACATTACAGGCTAACAAACATATCCCAGGGATTTCTCTTTGACTTTTTGGGCACTCCTTTTGGAACTGTTCAGCAGATGCTGGGTCTTATGACCTCATGAAGAGAACTCTGATTTGAGGGCTTTGGACTCATAACTGGGGAATGCAGAATTAGATTAAGGGGGCTCACAAAACCCCAAACCAATCCTGGATTGACTTTGTTGACTACTCAGTTAAGACACTAGATGGTTGGTTAACTGGAAATAATGTGCATGATTTTAATGGAATTTATCATTTGTTTACGAAGGAACATATTTTCATTTATTGAACTTATGAAAAGTTACATCAGCATTTGGTAGACCTAGGTCTAATTTCTCCCCAAGAATTGGGTCAAGACAAGGGTGACAAAAACCACCATGGGGGTGACCAAATGAAAGGGGTTACAAAACCTCTCCAGGGGAAAGGGGGTGAGAACTATCAAGATAAAAAGCCTGAACCTTTAAAAGGGCCCCAAAAACCTGCATAGGAGGTGGGTCCCAAAATGTTACCCAGTCAAATAATAGATACGAGGGAAAAAAATGATGATCCCCTAGAAGCCTTGTGTAACAACTATAAGAAGTTGGGACACTTAACTGGTGATGCTACTTGTCCTAACAAGAAACCCCCTAGTCCACCTACAGCTACTCCTGGTGTAGTCAGTCTCCAAATGGGATCAACAGTGTGCCCAGAGCACATTATCAGGATGCACACTGAAGCAGTTCTAGTCACAGAAGGGGAAATTTGAGTTTGTCGCTTTAGCTGTGTGGCCACCCAACATAAATAAATATTTGCAAAACCCCTGGATCAATGGGTCTAGGATAGAAGCCTTGATGGCTACAGGTGCCAGTGTCACTATGGTGAGAGATACACTGGTTTCTCCGGAGAAATAATTGATTAGGAAAACTCACCCAGTCACCAATGCTGACAGTGTTACCACTAACCATGCAATGGCTGTGGTGACATTAGACTGAGGGGGTGGTGGTAGGGGGGTTCTGGCCTGAAAAAGGTAGTGGTTTCTCCAAAGCTTCCAGCAGCATGTCTGCTTGGTAAGGACCTGGAAACCTCAGCACAGGCTGGTGTAGAATTAAAAACCTATGCAGCAGTGCTGGACATCCCTGAGATTGTGTGTGTGAAAACAAGAGCAGAGCCGAAAGCAGGGTGAAAAAGAAGTGTCAGAGCCTGAAAGAATGACCCAACCTTCCAAGAGGAAAGGTAGGAAGACTGGGGAACAAGCTTCTGTACAGCAAAAGGATCAGGGCCCAACTCCCCAGGGAGAGGAATTGGATTCCCCATAGGTACCTGTGCCCATGGAGCTCGATCCTTAACAGGTTGAACCATTAGGCCCAGGGGGAGCCCTCTAGGGAAGAGCTGTGCCTTGGAAAGTAGGGCTGTCCAACTCTTGAAAGCCTGAGGCAGCAAGCTGCTGCACAGAAAAGGGAGATATCAGTGGTACCCACAAAGTCTATTGGGAGAAGGGACTACTGTACACTTAGGCCTTAGACTCCAACCCTGGAGCCACTAGGAGAGCTGTAGTGCTTCAGAAGTACAGGGAGATGTTGCTAACTCTAGCACATGACACCCCCCTAGCTGAACATTTGTGCCAAACCAAAACCCGGGAAAGGCTAGTCAGCCACTTTTACTGGCCCCAGATGTCACAGAAAGTAAAGGGGTTTGTCAGCCCATTTGTCACAAGTCAAGCCAGTGGCAAAACAGGTGGACACTCAAAGGCCCTCTTAATTCCACTACCATTGGTTAGGGTTCCCTTTGAAATGGTAGGTGTGGACATAGTGGGTCCACTTGAACTCCCCACTGCATCAGGAAACAAATGTATACTAACGGTAGTGGATCAAGCCACTAGGTATCCTGAGCCATTTCCCCTTAGAACTACTACAGCTCCTGCAGTAAACAAGGCCCTCATTGGTGTCTTCACCAGGGTAGGGTTTCCTAAGGAGGTGGTTTCAAACAGAGGGTCAAACTTTATTTCTGCTTACCTAAAACAAATGTGGAAAGAGTGAGGAGTGCAGTACAAGTTTACTACACCCTATCATCCACAAACCAATGGTCTTGTTGAGAGGTGTAACAAGACTTTCAAAGGCATGATCATGGTGCTCCCTTAAAAACTTCCCAATCTGAGAGGTCCTTACCTTGATCAGAGGGATAGTCCTTAGCATACCCTGCCAACAGCTCCTGGAGCTTTTGTTTGGAGGGATGGAACCCCATGGTAATATTTTAAGTTAACATAGAGACCTTAACACCCTATATTCTAAGTGGAGATAAGGGGGTGAGGTCGATCTCCTCAACCAGATTCTCTGTCAGTGGTGATATTTTCACTCAAGGTTTCTTACCCTCTTACCCCTAACTGCAGTGAGCTTTTATTTTTTTGTTTAATTCTAAAGGGACTTAAACAAGAACCTAACAAGATTTTTAGTAATTTGGAAAAAAAATTCAATTAAAAAATTCAGACTTCTAAAGACAATTTAGGAATTACCCCCTAGATTCATCAAAGTCCCGTTTTGCGAGTCAGTAATAGCGATTATTAAGGAATCGCTATTACAGACTCGCAAAACGGGATTCATGTACAAATCGCAATTTATTTTGCGATTCCTACTGCTTCCTTATTTGCGATTAGCTAATTGCTAATCGCAAATAAGGAATAACTCCCCATTCATTCCTATGGGCCTAAAGGCCCTTAGGAATGAATAGGAAGACATATCAATGTGCGAATCGCTATTAGCGATTCACATTTTGAGTTTGCGATTTCAAGGGTGCAGAGGTGTCCAAAGGACACCCTGTTGCACCCCTGAAATGATATTGGACGCTGGTGTTACGCACACACATGTCCCAAGGACATGTGTGTGTGTAAACTACAACTTAGAAAAATGCACTTAAGTGCATTTTTCTAAGTTTCCGCTATTTACCACGAGGTTTGACTTCGCTGTAAATAGCAGCCCAAAATTGCGAATTCGCAATTTTTAAATGTTTCATGAATTGCATTTAAGGAATCTCAAATAGAGATTCCTTAAATGCAATTTCTCGCAAAATTGCGAACTCTATAATAGCGATTTTTGCATTTGGGAGGATGAATCCCAAATGCAAAAATTGCGCTTGCAAGGGACCAGATTCTCAGAATATGGCCCTTTGCGAGCCGATTTTACGTTGATGAATCTGGCCGTATGTTGCGTGATCAGGTGTTGACCAAGTCAGTCCAACAAATGCAAAGTTGTATATCCCTCCACTGGTCCACCAATATAGGAAGCTGGCTCTGTATATACTATACCAAAGTAAGGTATAGTGTGCATAGAGTCCAGTGGGTCCCCAAAAGTAGGAGGAGGTTAAAGTAGATAACACCTTACTCTCTATTTGTGGTAGTGTGAAGTAGTAAGGCTTTATCAGAGGGTAGTGTTAAGCATTTATTGTACATACTTAGGCAAGAAATGATGTCCCACACTCAAAGACTGAACTCAGACCAATTGATAGTATAAAAATATTATTTAGTGTTATTTTATTACTAGAACTAGATCATAGACAAACATTTACTTTCAAAGACACAGGATTATGAATATGCATTTGACATTGACTTAGCTTTTGTTACAGGTTTGTATACTTTGGCAATAAGCAGTCGAAATTACTTTATAATTGCTTTTCTTACTCAGTGTGGCATCTCTAGATACCAAACTGGTACATTTCCTAAGGGAAGGAAAATAAGTTAATGCATTTTGTAATACAGTGTACAGTTTTGCAAAATTACTCACAAGACACTCTTAGTCCTTCAAGAACAAAAGTGAGCTTACGGTCCATGAGTAGGATTCGGTCAAGTGAGCATGTGGTTCGCAACGCCAGTAGCTCAGAGGCGGCCAGGTGCAGAGTGCAGGGACAACACTTTAGCCAAGGTGCTAAACACTGTTGTTGGTTGGGGGACTGCTGAAGGGCAGGCCACCTGATTGATAGAACAAAAAATCTCCTGGTGTCAAGGTTAGCACTGAAGGGCCCAATGGCCAGGACAAGCACTACAACACCAGCGGCACCCGGGCGGCCGGGTGTAGGATGCAGTCGTCGATAGTCCCAGGGTTTCTTAGTGCAGACTGTTGGTCTTGATCCAAGCAGCAGAGTCAGTAGGATATTTCTGAGAGGCGGTCAGTGACAGGGGTGGCAAATGTGCTATTGGAAACCTTAGGACCACAAGGGCTCACAGACTGAGTCTGTCGGGTGGTTGACATCTTTGGACCGCTTCGGTCAGAGAGTCGGTCGGGTTGTCTCCTTCAGTCGCAGTTGGAGGGGCCTCCCAGGTAAGGGCTGCAGGCTCTCATTCGAAGCTTGTGGGGGTTCAGGAGTAACCGAAATCCTGGGTAGGATCGCCGGGGGGACCTCCTTAGGGTGTTGAGCTACTTGGATTCAGGCTCAAGTCCCCGGGTTCTGAGTGGTGGGGGACTCATGGAGTCATCGGAAATTAGAGTTGGTTGGCCTTGAGCAAGTCGGATGCTCACGGGAGACAAAGTCTTTGGCTTGGTGAACACAGGGCAGGTCCTCTGGGTTCTTGGGGATTACTGGCAGCAGGACACATTGGGATTTTGCTGTAGTTGGTCGAGGTTGGGACAGTTGGTGTCCTCTTCTTCCTCAGTATGGCTCTTTGGTCCTTCTTGTATGAGGAGGCAAGGTTCTGGGTTGCCCCTAAAGTCTACATTTAGGGGTGTTACATGTAGATAGAGGTCGGGACCAATGGGTCCCTTCCTTGATGTGGGTACACCGAGTGGGAGTCAAGTCAAGTCAAGTCAAGTGATTTATATAGCGCGCTACATACCCAGAGGGTCTCAAGGCGCTTGAAGAAGGGTGGGGAATTACTTGTCGAATATCCAGGTTTTGAGTTGCTTTCTGAATGTTAGGTGGTTCTGAGTGAGGCGAAGGTGAGTGGGAAGTGAGTTCCAGGTTTTAGCTGCCAGGTAGGAGTAGGATCTGCCTCCCATGGTGGTTTTGTTGATGCGAGGTACAGTTGCAAGGGCTTGGTTGGAGGATCGTAGCTGGCGGGAGGGGGTGTAGAAGGAAAGTCGTGAGTTGAGGCATTCAGGTCCAAGTTCGTAAAGTGCTTTGTGTGCGTGGGTTAGGAGGTGGAAAGTAATCCTCTTGTTAACGGGGAGCCAGTGGAGGTTTTTCAGGTGGCCAGAGATGTGGTCTTTACGCGGGATGTCTAGTATGAGTCTGGCTGAAGCGTTCTGGATGCGTTGGAGTTTTTTCTGGAGTTTTGCGGTGGTACCGGCGTATAGGGTGTTTCCGTAGTCCAGGCGGCTCGTGACCAGTGCTTGGGTGACCGTTTTTCTAGTTTCGGTGGGGATCCAGCAAAATGTTTTTTTGAGCATGCGAAGAATGTTGAAGCAAGATGACGAGACGGCGTTGACTTGTCTGTTCACAGAGAGTGAGGAGTCCAGGATGACACCTAAGTTCAGTGCGTGGTCCGTCGGGATGGGTGCTTTTCCAAGGGCCTCTGGCCACCAAGAGCCATCCCAGGCGGAGGGGGAGGTACCTAGGATAAGGACTTCTGTTTTGTCTGAGTTCAGTTTTAGACGGCTGTGCTTCATCCACTCGGCTACTTTCTTCTTTCATTCCTTCATGTAGGTTGGTTTTGGCGGTGTTAGGGTCTTTGGTGAGAGATAGTATCAGTTGAGTATCATCAGCGTAGGAGATGATGTTGAGGTTGTGTTGGCGTGTGATGGCCGCGAGGGGGCTCATGTATACGTTGAAGAAGGTGGGGCTGAGTGAAGATCCTTGTGGCACGCCGCAGATGACTTCGGTGGCTTCTGATATGAATGGTGGAAGGCGGACTCTCTGAGTTCTTCCGGCAAGGAACGAGGTGATCCATTCCAGTGCTTTTCCTTGGATTCCGATGTTTCTGAGGCGTTGTATTAAGGTGCTCTGACAAACTGTGTCAAAGGCTGCGGAGAGGTCGAGGAGGATGAGGGCGACTGTGTCTCCATTGTCCAGTAGAGTTCGAATGTCGTCTGTTGCTGCGATGAGTGCAGTCTCAGTGCTGTGTTTGGCTCGGAAGCCGGACTGTGAGGAGTCGAGGGATTTGTTGGTTTCGAGGAAGGCGGCGAGCTGGTTGTTGTTAGCTTTCTCGATGACTTTGGCCGGGAATGGAAGGAGCGAGATGGGGCGGTAGTTTTTGAGTTCGGTGGGGTCAGCTGAGGGTTTTTTCAGAAGGGCGCTGAGTTCGGCGTGTTTCCAGCTTTCCGGGAAGGTGGCAGAGTTGAGGGAGCAGTTGATGACGTCTCGGAGGTGCGGTGCAATGATGGAGTCTGCTTTGTTGAAGATGTGGTGAGGGCATGGGTCTGTGGGGGAACCTGAGTGGATAGAGTTCATCAGGCGGATGGTGTCCTCAGTGGAGATTGGGTTCCAGTCATTGAGGATGTTCGAGGGGGGTGGAGGTCCTGCAGAGGGTTGGGTGGGTTGGTCTTCGGGTCGGTTGTAGAAGCTATTGTGGATGTCTGCGATCTTGTTGTGGAAGAATGAAGCTAGGGAGTTGCAGAGGGCTTGAGAGGGGGTGATGTCGTTGAAGTTGGCTGAAGGGTTGGTAAATTCCTTGATGATGTTGAATAATTCCTTGCTGTTGTGGGCGTTGTTATCTAGTCGGTCTGTGGTACTGCAATCCTGGACCCCTCCGTTTCACCAGCCTCGGGGTCCAACACCCGTGTTATAAAATACCGTTGTATCATGACGAATTTGGTATCTACGAACCGGTAATGATTGGGACATCATCCCCATGAAATTGCGTCATGATTAAGCGATGCTAACACCCTTGAATCTTGATTTGCGACTCGAACCCGCAGACTCCATTTTGTAAACGGCAGCCATCTTAGGACTTGCCCTCATATAAGTCGATTGATTAAAGCCCAGCTTGATCCGAAAGGACACGTCCTCTGTAGCTGACTCCCCCATGACCTGGCCGAGCTGACTCCACTGCCTCCAGCCAAGCCTGTTTGGGCAGCTCCTCGCCCAGTGGCCGAGCCCGATATCATCAAAGCACAACATGTCATAAACCCTTCACTGCATACAAACCCTGTTTTCTATACACACGCACACCTGTCCATGATTCTTGTTTATGACCGGTTTTATGGTGGGAGGGGGCTCGACCTTATTGGCATTTCATCGATATCTGATGGGAGTTCTGGATCTGGCGAGGTAATCCATCACCAACTGGACATCTAGAATAAGAATTCTTGACCAGCATGACTTCGCTCTTTGTATTATTGTGGAAATATTTGTATTGCCATATCATAAACTTAAGAATTCTTGCCTGCAGCTGTTATTTACGTATATAAGGAGAAGTCTGGTTCTGTAAAAACGAACAGTCTCCTGAGAACTTACGGCCTGTGTTGTCGTACTTCTAGGACGCATGTTACTTGGTTGCAGCCAATAAACTCGATCTTTGACTTCATCTAGAAGACTCAGTGTTTCTGTAAGTCCAGAACAGGGAGAACCTAGAGGTCTTCGGGTGGGATCCCCAGGCACCACCGGGTCTCTAAAAACCCGGCACCTCAGTTGGCGCCCAACTCGGGGCGGTATCAAGCGGTGACGGTCCAAGCCAGATGTTCGTGAGGAGCTTTGTGTGAAAATTCCGGAGGACGGCCAGCCACTTCAGCGACCCCTGCATGTCGACGTGGTTCCGAAGGTCTTTGCTGTGAGGTTCCCCGCGTCCCGACGGCTACGAAGGACTGCTGCCCTGACTATCGCCTTGTTTTGGACCCAGTGATCCTTGGTAGAGCGAAACGATAGAAGAGTCTTCTAGTGACGTCACCGATCTTCAATATTCAGTTAAGTATAAGTGGAGCGTCTCCCAGTCCTTAGTTTGGTTCTTAGTTTGATTCTTAGTCTTGGTATCCCAGAGATCCGGTTTGTATTATTGGTTCTTGCAAGCACCAAAACCGAGGGTTTCGTGTATTCACGATAATATCATAATTAGATAATCCCTTGAAGTTTGAAGCTAGACTAGTGAGCGAAGATGCCTGGTCTCAGCAGACTTGGAAACTTGTTTTGTCTTGGTTGTGGTAAGGACTCCCGATTAGAGGACTCGTGTCCGGTTCCTCCGATTGGAACTCCAACATATGAGTTATATATAAAACATGGAGTAGGTCCTATCACGTATAACGAGGTATGGATGAAATATACACGCAAGGATGGTGTCTTAAAATGGCCCCAACATGGTAGTTTCGACCCAGAAATATTAGACAACCTCGAGGTCAAATTGTTCAAGAAGAAAGCCCGGCCGGCGATGTTTGACTCTTTTCGCTTATGGCGCAAAGAAGCCAAACAGAAAGAAATGAAACTAGCTAAGAAAAATAGAAGAGGTATGTCAATGGTGCAAGCCGCCATTGCATACAGAGATAACGAGGAAGAGCAAGAAAGTGAAGAAATGCTCAGAAGCAAGAAGTTAGCAGTAGATAAATGCTACCCGATGTTGCCACATGAAGGACAAAGTTAAAAAGGGAAATCAGAGAACGATCCTTTAATGTCGCACTTATTGAATTCACCACCCCCATATGCGCTAGATGCTACTGCACCCCCAAAGCGTTTTGTTATACCGCGCCCAGGTGCACGAAATACAGCTCTTGCACAAGCACCATCTCCTCTTCAGCTGGTTCCTACTTCTCCGGCGCAGCCTTCTCAAGGGCCGCCGCCTTTGCTACACACTCCTTCTACTTACCTACTGCTCCAACTATTCACTATGATACTACGTCTGCTACTGCCTCGACTTCCTCTGCTGATGCCCCGACTTCCTCTTCCTCTGTCACTGGTCTATTCTCGCCGTTCTTTGGATCACCTAAAACGACCCCTAAACCAGAACGTAGACAGTTGCGTAGTCAACTACCCGACTACGAAGAAAGAGGAGTACTGAATGAGTTAGCACGCCAATGGGTTACTGATACTGTGAGGTATGATCTTCAGTCTGTTATGGAAGTTTTCCGACAATGGGATCCATCCACTCAAAGATATGTGTTTGAGGAAATGTGTGTGTACCTTTGGGAAGATTTACAAGACAACGACCCAAAACGCAGAATGCAGGAACTAGCCCGCATGCGATTTAAATTCTATGAAGGCATGATTATAGGCGCAGATGTTGAGAAAGCAATGGATTTACTGTTATCTTATAGGAGCACAGGAAACAGCTCTAGATCGTTTGATGAAGACGAAGTGTCTGGTAGGAAAAAGGCGCGACAGTACCCCATGAGAGAGGTTCCTCCGGTATGGAGGGAAGGCGATGCAAACGCGCAACCGCCTGTTCCACCGCATTTCCAGCGTGTATGGGTACATGTCCCCTGGAAGAGATCCGAAGTTTTAGCACTCAAACAGACACTACCTGACCCACGTAAAAATCCCGCAGGGTATTTCAAGGAATTATCACAGACTGCCAGCTCATGTATAATGAATTTAGCGGATGTAGACATGCTGTTTGGGAATGTCGTTCCGCATTCTTTATGGAGTAAAATTCGTCATGCAGATCACGATCAGGAACTAGGTGATTCATGGGCTAATATTACTGCTACTGATGCCAGACAAGTTGGTGGTTCCAAACCCGAGCCTTTAGTAGCAGATCTTCCAGGTAGGATTATTGCGTATATGAAGACATTAATGCCTGAATTACGTGTAAATTGGGACAAGCTATCCGCGTGCAAGCAAAAGAAAGATGAAAATGTGTCCGACTTTTTCACGAGGTTTGAGGAAACTTTCACTGGTCATAGTGGTCAGGATATGGCTACCGAGGGTGGCCAAAGATTGTTCGTAGACAAATTTGTACATAATTTGCTTCCTGAACTATGCAATAAATTGAAAGATTCAGAGAGTGCTTGGGCTGTTTCCACGTCAGCACAGATTTTAGCCACAGCCCAGTACTACGAAAATAGGCGCAAAGACGAGCTAGATAAAACAGAGAAGAAGACTAAGGAACTAAAGACTAAAGTTCTCCTCCAGCAAGCGTATCCGCCTCGCACTCCTAGTCAGCCCAATTATCAGCACCTGCAGCCGTATTCGAGAAACGCGCAAGGAAACGAGTTTTCCCACCAGCGTTCTCCATATGGCCCAAATCAATGTGCATATTGCAAAGAGGAGGGTCATTTCAAAAGTAATTGCCAAGCTCTTGCACGGCGTTTAAGTGGTATTTCCGGCGCGAGAAGTAGAGGTGTTCAACAGGCTCCTAGAGGTAGGGGTCGTGGAAACTTCCCCCAGAACACCACTTCTTTTCCGCCTCAGAATTCTATGAATAGCTTTGACCAACAGAATAATGCGTCTTCCCGAACAGCTCAGTACTATGCAGATGACTATTACGCAGAAAACGAGAATGAGGGTAATAGTTGCTAGGACAGCCATGGACAAAGAGAGGGAGTTGTTTCAGTTCCAGTAGATCAGAATGGACCTTATGTCGAGGTGATAACATCCGGAGTGTCGGAGCCATTTCTGCTGGATACTGGTGCTACTAAAAGTTCGATTATGCACTCAAAACTTCCTGGTGCACCTTTGTCCGGCGAAATGAATGTTTCAGTAGGTTTTTCTGGCGCCCCTGTTAGAAACCCGATCTCCAACCCCATGCCCCTTTCTGTTGGCCCATACGAATTAGAAGCACCCCTCATTCTTACAACCGGTTGTGGCGAAAATTTGTTAGGTTTGGATTTACTGAAGAGACTGTATGCGACTTTATACTGTTCCCCTTCGGGAGTAAAACTTACCCTCGGCAAGAAAGTGATTTCCCCGATGTATTTGGCAAAAGAGAGCATTCCGATCGAGTTGTCATCTCTTCCAGATGTACTTTGGGCGAATGGTTCTAATGACGTAGGCCATTTGAAGATAGCACCGTATGTCATAACGTTGAAAAATAATGTCAGGTTGCCACGTATTCCCCAATATAAAATGGCAAAAGAATGTGAAAAAGCTTTGCTCAAAATAATATATGATCTAATTGAGAAAGACGTCATTGAAGAAACCACAGGCAACATTTGTAACAGTCCTGTTTTGCCTGTCTTAAAGCGTACCGATCCTTCACAGCCCCCTGTGTACCGATTCGTGATCGACCTAAGGGAAGTGAATAAGATCGTCGTACCGCAGTTTCCAGTCGTCCCCGACATTACTGCCTTATTAACAATGGTTCCAGCCTCAGCCGATTGGTTTTCAGTGATTGACCTGAAGAATGCTTTCTTCAGCATCCCGATTGCCGAGGAGAGCAGAGATATCTTCGGCTTCAATTTAGGAGGACGAAGTTTCCGCTTCAGACGCGCTCCTCAGGGCTACTGCGAGAGTCCATCAATATTCAGTCAGGCTTTGAAAACGCAACTCGATACGATTGTTCTACCTGGTGGCGCGACTCTGATGCAGTATGTAGACAACTTACTGATAGCTGCAGATACCGAAGAGATCTGCAAACAAGCTACGTTGTCATTGTTGCGTATTTTGTGTGACATGAAGCACAAAGTCTCGCTTTCCAAACTACAATTTTGCCGACAACAAGTAACCTTCTTAGGTCACATCTTATCGAAGGAGGGAAGGAGACTGACCCCAGAAATAATACAGGCGATTGCAGAACTGAGTGTCCCAAGGACCCAGAGAGAAGTGCGTGCCTTCTTGGGCATTACATCGTACTGTAGACAATGGATACCAAATTTCTCACTGTTGGCCAAACCCTTGCTGGCATTAATGCGTAAAGACACACCCAATCCTTTGCCTTGGTCTGAAGAGTGTCAGACAAATTTCCATGAGTTGCGTGAGGCATTATGTTCGGCTCCTGTGTTGGGCAATCCCGACTACAGTAAGCCGTTTACATTATACATCCATGAGAAGGAAGGTTGCGCATTATCAGTCCTGACACAGCACTTTGGGGACAAACAACGCCCATGTGCGTATTTCTCCGCAACTCTAGACCCCGTAGCTAAGGCATTGCCAAGCTGTTTGAGGGCCACTGCCGCAGCGGCTGTCTGTATTCGACAGTCGGCTGGGTTAGTCCTGAATAATATTCTGACCGTTATGGTCCCACATGCAGTGGATATTTTACTAAACAGAACGAAAACACAGCACCTAACTAGTGCTCGACTGTCCAGCTATGAATTTACCCTGTTGGCAAGCCACATTCAAAGAAAGAGGTGTGATACACTCAACCCTGCTACGTTACTACCCATTCCACCAGCAGACACAGATAAAATCGACAAACATGACTGCTGTTTTAGGACAGAGGAAGAGACAAAAGGGAGAGTAGACTTGCAGGATACCCCTTTCCCTGAATGTAATGATAATTTATGGGTTGATGGTTCATGTTTCAAGTTGCCGAATGGTGATACGACCGCAGCATATGCCATGACAACATTACACACAATTGTAGAGACAGCTCGCATCCCCCACAATTCTGCCCAAGCGGCAGAACTAATCGCACTCACAAGAGCATGCGTGTTGGCGAAAGGAAAACGAGTGAATGTGTACACAGATAGTCAGTATGCCTTCGGCATCGCCCACAGTTTTGGAAGATTATGGCGTGAACGTGGGTTTCTGACGTCGCATGGCGCAAAAATACAACATGGCCAGCTAGTACACGACCTTCTCGAGTCACTGACCTTGCCCCTACAGGTTGCGATTGTGAAGTGTAGCGCGCATAGGAAGATCCGAGATGATGTTGGTCAAGGGAATGCATTTGCCGATGAGGTCGCGAAAGAGACTGCAAGGAACACAATGAGTCGAATGTATGTTGTAGTTCCTGCTAGATGGACCCCTGATGTGGGTATGTGTGAGGACACCATCGAGAGCGTGAAATGTATACAATCTGACGCGACTGAGAAAGAGGTGAATGAATGGAGAGAAAGCAAGGGTAGATTAGACGCGAATGATTGTTGGGCCGAACTGTCAGAACATCAGCGATGGTTGTTACCCGGCGCTTATGTGCTCGCAGTGGTGACAATGGCCCATGGAATGGCACACGTCAGCGCGAAAGGAATATGTAAGCTGTTGGCCCCAGTATGGCAGAATAGCGGTATCCCAAGATGTGCAGAGAATCTGGTCAGAAACTGTATGGTGTGTTTGAAACACAATCCCGGCAGGGGAACCCCAACCCCAGCTGGTCATTTTGCCCCTCCAACGTACCCGTTTGAGGTCTTGCAACTCAACTTCATTCACATGGAAAGGTGCAATAACCTGAAATACGTCCTTGTCGTCGTCTGCGCCTTCTCCAGGTGGATAGAAGCATACCCCCTTAAGAACAACACTGCCTTGTCAACTGCCAAAGCCCTTGTCAAGGAGTTTTTCCCCAGATTTGGCATGCCTAGGATTGTCTGGAGTGATAACGGAAGTGAATTCGTGGGACGAGTGATGAAGAGAGTATGCGAGTGTCTAGGCATCCGCCAGAAATTCCACGCTGCAAACCACCCCCAATCGGCAGGATTAGTAGAGTGCTATAATGGCACTTTAAAATTGAAACTGGCCAAGATCCAGGCCAGCACAGGCCTCAAGTGGCCAGATGCCCTGCCTTTGGCACTCCTGTCTACCAGGATGATTGTCCATTCTAGACTGGGACTTAGCCCACACGAGATCGTGTTTGGGCGCCCAGCTAATATATGGGGAGTACCTAGGCCAAGAAAGCTCAATGAGATCGAGTACCCTGTACTGCTTGACTATTTGCATGAATTGACAACTAAATTGCATACTTTACATCAACAGGTCCACAGCTCCTCTCCACCGGCGTCTGACGATCCAGGTCACACTATCGAGCCCGGCTCCTGGATCCTGATTCGGAATTTCGGACGTACCAAGAACGAGAAGCCTCGCTGGACCGGACCGTTCCAGGTCTTACCTTCCACCCTCTCTGCAGTACGTGTTCACGGGAAAAAACATTGGGTACACGGCGCCCATTGCAAAAGGGTCCCGTTGCCCCTTCCATATGACCGATGGGTCCAGCAAGGAGTCGCTGACTCCGAGAACGAGTCTGTACCACGTTTTGTCCCCTTCAGCGATGCACGATTAAAAGGGACTGATACCGACAGAGAGAGTGACTGCATTTTGCAAGGATCTGTGCCACCATTGCTACCGCTGGACACTGTTTGAAGATCACACCGTGCCTGAAAAGGAAAGATACAATCTAAGGTCCAGACCAAAGAACTGACATACTCGAACTAGTGCGATCTTCCCTTTTCCGTGAACTATTTTTGATTCCACAGCTTTCTCTCCCAGGGAACTAGCTCATTTTTGATTTTCGAACCGCCATACGGTTCTGCTGCTAGGGCCGCGGTTGAAGTCTGGGGACTGCAGCTGGAGACGTTTAGGTCTACGGTTCTGGTCAGTCGGAGGGAATTACCCCTGACTGGACGGAGCGCACTCCCTGGCAGAAGCAACCAGCCACCGCGGGCAGCAACTAGAGGATGGAGTTTCCGAGGGTAGAGAGACCTGCTAGACACATGAACTTTGAAAAGAAAATATGTACTATAATGGCAAAGAGACGTTTTCTAGTGCTAAGTGTACTAATGTTGTGTAGTATAATAATGTTTTTAACTGGCTATGTTCTGTCCATCTTTCGAATTCCGTTCCTACACAACACACAACCCGCACCTTCTCCCACTGATCCGACCCACTCTTTCCATCCCCTTTCGAACACGAGTCTGCCAGAAGACTCGAATTTGTAAATAATTCATTCGTCCTACTCCTACACCAACACCAATCTGTCATGAACAACATGAACTGTTGGGTATGTGGACTCATGCCACACACAACCGATAAGGGTATCCCTTACTTCGTCCTGCCCTTCAGTTATTACGGTTCTTTATGGGCTTTCCAGACCATGTTCCTGTTTTCCCTTGAACCATACGTTCGGGGGGAGAACTCCAACAACAGGGCATTGATAGCAGGAATAAAAAACATGAGTAGAGATATTGACACGATCAGAGCCACTCCCAAAGATGAGTTTACCCCATACAGTAGGTGGAACATCACAAAGTATGGGATTTCATTAAGTGAGAGCCAGAAATCAAAGAAATCATCCTCAGTCTGGGTAGTACCCCACCGTGGTCACTTATGTCTGCAAGGCATTGGCAGGGATCCCGAAGCACAATTGGGGAAGAGCATATGCACGGAAACATACGTGTTTGCCTCCCGAACTTCCCCTCCATTCTTGGCAGCTAAGGGTACATACTTCATCTGCCACGACAAGGCATACACTTGGTTGCCTGCCGACTTCTCAGGCACATGCTTCATCTCGTTTCTGCTGCCACCCACCTACACGGCCGGGGCAGATTACCATCGGACAAGGACAGTTAGGGGTGTCGTGAGTCAAGACTACACTGCGGGTCAAGAATTTGGAGACTTCGCAAAGGGTTTTCTGCCATTTTGGGGGCCCATGGTGAACAGCAGGAACATTCGACAATTAACGAGGATAGTTGAGTCCGCCGTAACCGAAACGGCCGGTGCCCTTAGCAACCTAACAGCTGAGCTTCAGTCAGATCGACTTATGACCCTTCAAAACAGGGTTGCCCTAGATGTCATACTTGCAGACCGTGGTGGTGTATGTAGAGTGATCCAATCTAGTTGCTGCATTTTCATCCCCGATAATGCTCCGACAGTGTACCAGGCCATCTCCAAATTACACAAAATCTCCGATTCCCTTCACACAGAGAAAGGGGATTGGTCTCTGCTAGGGTGGTTCTGGGAACTGATCTCTGCCTGGGGATGGAAAACTCTGATCTTCATTGGGATGATCTTAGCTGTTCTGTTTATGTTCTGCCTGTTTGTACAGTGCGCTCCTGCAATATGTAGCCTCTGCGCCACTTCGTGTGTAAGGAAGCCTGTGTCAAGGGACGAACTGAGCAAGAGAATGATGCTACAGCAGCATCTCCGTGAATTCATCAATACCGATTTGGACTCTGACTAGCGTGAGTCATTGCCTTATATAAGGGCAAAAGGAGGGTCTGTGGTACTGCAATTCTGGACCCCTCCGTTTCACCAGCCTCGGGGTCCAACACCCGTGTTATAAAATACCGTCGTATCATGACGAATTTGGTATCTACGAACCGGTAATGATTGGGACATCATCCCCATGCAATTGCGTCATGATTAAGCGATGCTAACACCCTTGAATCTTGATTTGCGACTCGAACCCGCAGACTCCATTTTGTAAACGGCAGCCATCTTAGGACTTGCCCTCATATAAGTCAATTGATTAAAGCCGAGCTTGATCCGAAAGGACACGTCCTCTGTAGCTGACTCCCCCATGACCTGGCCGAGCTGTCTCCACTGCCTCCAGCCAAGCCTGTTTGGGCAGCTCCTCGCCCAGTGGCCGAGCCCGATATCATCAAAGCACAACATGTCATAAACCCTTCACTGCATACAAACCCTGTTTTCTATACACACGCACACCTGTCCATGATTCTTGTTTATGACCCGTTTTATGGTGGGAGGGGGCTCAACCTTATTGGCATTTCATCGATATCTGATGGGAGTTCTGGATCTGGCGAGGTAATCCATCACCAACTGGACATCTAGAATAAGAATTCTTGACCAGCATGACTTCGCTCTTTGTATTATTGTGGAAATATTTGTATTGCCATATCATAAACTTAAGAATTCTTGCCTGCAGCTGTTATTTACGTATATAAGGAGAAGTCTGGTTCTGTAAAAACGAACAGTCTCCTGAGAACTTACGGCCTGTGTTGTCGTACTTCTAGGACGCATGTTACTTGGTTGCAGCCAATAAACTATATCTTTGACTTCATCTAGAAGACTCAGTGTTTCTGTAAGTCCAGAACAGGGAGAACCTAGAGGTCTTCGGGTGTGATCCCCTGGCACCACCGGGTCTCTAAAAACCCGGCACCTCAGGTCCTTGAAAGCGGCTTTCTTGGCAGTCCGGATCCGTTGGTGGTGTATACGGGTGGCGTTTTTGAAGGCGTCCTTGGTGTTGGTCTTTTGGTCTTTTTTCCAGGCCTTCTCAAGGGAGCGACAGAGTTTCTTAGATTTCTTAAGATCATCGTTGAACCAGGAGGCCTTTTTGCTGCCCAGTTTGATTTGACGTTTTTTCAACGGTGCTAGGATGTCGGCGCTGTTGGATAGCCATTGGGTGAGGTTAATGGCTGCTTGGTTGGGGTTTGAAGAGTGGGCAGGGGGGTTTTGAAGAAGTGATGAGGAGATCTGGTCGATGGTGATTTTGTTCCAGTTTCTTCGCAGAGTGGGTTGAGGATGGTTGTGGGTTGTGGTCTTATTGTAGGTAAAGTGAACGCAGCTGTTGTCCGTCCAAAGGAGAGCTGTGGTGTGGCTGAAGGAGACATGTTTGCTGGAGGTGAAGATAGGGTCGAGTGTGTGACCTGCAGTGTGGTTGGGGGTAGTGACAAGTTGTTTGAGTCCGAGGTTGGCGAGATTGTCCAGAAGGGTGGTGGCGTTGCGGTCGTTGTTCTTTTCCAGGTGAAAGTTGAGGTCTCCCAAAAGAATGTAATCCTCGGAAGGGAGGGCGTGTGGGGTGATAAAGTCTGTGATGTCTTCACTGAATTGTGCACGGGGTCCTGGTGGCCTGTAGAGGAGGGTGCCTCTGAGTGTGGTGTTGGGGTCGATGTGGATCTGGAAGTGAAGGTGTTCTGCGTTAGCGAGAGTGACGTCTGAGCTGGTTGAGATGCGGATGGATTTCTTATGGACGATAGCGATGCCTCCTCCTGTTTGGTCGGTGCGGTCCTTACGGATGATCTTGTAGCCTTCCGGGATGGCTATGGTGATGTCTGGGGCTGATGTGGCGTTCATCCATGTTTCTGTTAGGAAGGCGACGTCTGGAGAGATGGAGAGATAAGCCTCACTCTGGTTGGTTGGGGCCCCATCTTCAAGATGATGGAGACTGAGAGTTGTGCTTCACTTCGCCTCCCCCACCTGGGTCAAGAGCGGCAGGCTCTCGACCCAGGGGACCAGAAACATATCTGGTGGTGGCAGCTGGTGAGCAGTCTTTCAGCCAGGACGCAAGAGTTAGGTAATTTTTCAGGGGGCATCTGTAAGATGTCCTCAGAGTGTATTTCTCATTAAATCCCACACTAGCGTCAGTGTGGGTTTAATGTGCTGAGAACTTTGATACCAAGGTTCCCAGTTTTCAGTAAACCCACCATGGTGCTGTGGAGTTCGTAATGACAAGCTCCTAGGCCATATACTCATTGTGGCATTCCTACACTTACAATAACTAAGATTGATCGACACTGCACTGGTACAAGGCTCATGCAGCTGTACCCTCACCACTGGTATAGTCCAGCAAGCTAGAGGGGTGTTTACCTAGGCCAGGGCAGTGGAATATAGGCATGGCACTCAGGAATGGGTGCTATGTCGACTCTTCACTTTGTTCTGCCCAAAAACACGCAGCCTGCAATGGCAATGTGTGTGTGTCAAGGTACAGGGCCTTTAAGGGTGACACAGTAAGTTGTCACAGTGCCCTTGGTACCTTTTACAAAGGATCAACAAAGGCAAAGGTTGCAGGGTAGAGGCCAACTGCACCACTTAGGCTAGTCACAAGAGTTATTTACACTTGTTTTGCCCACCTCATATGCTAGCTACCACATGGCCACAAACGAATACAGTAAAAAACGCAGATGAGATGCAATACCAAAGATCAAAAATAGTACAGTACACAAAGAAAGGAAAGTTCATTTAGCAGGTGGTGACTACTGCAGCCGGACACGGCCACGCCAGGGCGAACCGGTACCTGGAAACCTTAAGTACAGTGCCTTATTATTTACTTTTTTACCTTTTTTGGAAGCAAAGGATGTTGAAATTGGACTGAAAGTTTGAGGGTACACGCTACCGGCATAAGGCATTGATTTATGGAAATATTGGCCATCAATAGGGACGCTTCGCAAGTACATGTACCTCTGGATTCAGAGGGCTGACATCCACTTTTTTGTTACTCTTTCCTTGCCCTGAAGAAGCCCTTGTGAAGGGTGAAACGCGTTGGCTGTTTCCACACTTGTACAAAGGACCCTTAAAGATAAATAAAATTGCAACAGAAACTAACCACACCTGCTAAATGAACTTTCCTTTTTTTGTGTTCTGTACTGTTGTTGATCTTCTGTATTGCCTCTCATCAGGCTTTACACCTTTTGCAAGGTGCTTACCTGTGGCCAGAGGTTTGCCAAATGGGTTTTGCAACAGTAAAGTTAGGGGAAAGAACATGGGCCATGGGTAACCCATTGGCAGGAACCCGGGCACACATAGTCAAAGTACATCAACAGTAGCCAAAAAGTGGGGGCAACCAAGCAAAAAGGGGCACTTTCCTACAGGCATCCACTGTGTTATTAAAGCCCAAGCGCTTTACTTTTCAAACCTAGTACTGGTAGGTGATGGGGCCATTTTGGGGGATCTGAGTGCTGTTGTGTTGCCATATAAGGCACAATAGCCTTTCACAAATGTGTATATCCTTTATTGTGATGGCCCCTAGAAAGGCAGGGGTACCCCAAAAGTGTTGACAGTTTCCAGAGTCTGCCAAGAACAGCAGAGGCACCCCACAGAACCTCTCCACATGTCTCTATAAAGATGTCACTTTATGTGTTTCAATTAGTTCTGGGTTTCCACCCACATCATCTCCCTAAGTGAACCTTGGATTGCCCTGCTCTCGCTGCCTTGAGAGTTAAGTGGTGAAGAAGTATACTTGCTTTATGTTTGTGGACCCCTTGCCTCCAGTGGTAAACAGCCTTAAATGATACAGATGAAGTTACCAACTCTTAGATGCTCATGGATCCACCCAAAAGCTCACACATCTATTCCCACTGTGGTTGATCATAGGATTCCAGATTTATGTCACACTAATAACATTTATTAGGTCTAGTTTTGTCATGCACAGTATCATCATCATAAATGATCAAATAGCTCTGTAGGCTCCGAAACCAAAGTGGACCTAAGAGTGCTGGTGGGTGCATGGAAACACCTAGGAGTGGAATGGGCCATGAGATATCTGACCAGACACTGAATGTGACTAAAAGTAGATTGTTTAAACGTCCACAACTATTAGAAACTAGGGATAGTAATTGGCAGGGGAATTCTCATGGTAGTCGGGCCCGATAAAGAGGACGGCTGCTAAGGTGGTTGCAAGAGTAGTAGTAGCCCATGAGGATACAGGAGTGCCCTAGTTTCCTAATGGACTGGATACTGAATTTGAAGAGATTGGAGATGGGGTGGTTGGTTCCCTACATTCCGGTAATGGGTTAGTCTTAGATTCCCAGATGTAAGACAGGATAGCCAACTGTTGAGTGAGATTGAGCAATGCCAACCTTGACACTTGAGGCCAGGTGTAGGTAAGTTCAAAATACTGAGTCCTTAATAGCAATTTTTACCGAATAGCTGTTAAGGACTCAGTATTTCCGATGTAGGTAAAAAATCGGTAAAAAATACCGATTCAGTAATAATCGCAAAAAATCTGCGATTTCCTACAAATCGGTAAAAAATTTACCGATTGTCCATTACTGAATCAGGATTACAGAATCTGTGATAACGATTCGGTAATTGACTATTCAGTAATTTAAAAAATCTGTAATTGTCGAATCCTGTGCATCCACATGACCTCACAACCAGGAAGTGGCCACACCCATGCAGGTGCACTGAATCTGTAGCTGTGGGAGAGACAGGGAGCAGGAGCAAGAGCAGAGGAGCTACACAGTCACCACCCAGCTAACACAGAGGAACTGCACCATGGCCTCACAGGATAAGTGGAAAGATGCTGCCGGAAGGAAAAGGAAGCACAAGTTCAGTGAGTGGGAGTTGGAGGTCCTCACAGTGGAAGTAGTCAAAGACCACGACGAGCTGTTTGGCAAGAGATCACTGAACATCCCTGAGTCCCAGAAATGGAGCATTTGGCTGGCAATCCAGGAGAAGATCAACGCTATTGGTGTCACACATCACACAATTGAGGACTTGAAAAAGTGATGGTATGACCTGAGGGCACGTGCGAAGGAGTGGGTGGCTGACCGGCAGAAACAAGCGGGGAAGACAGGCGGGGGAAGCTCCACAGCGCCTGCACCAACTGCCCTAGACCAACTGGTAGAGTCCACCCTCCAGCCAGAGAGCGTCAGTGTTGTTGGGGACGTGGATAGCTCAGCAACAGTATCGAAGAGACAAGGTAAGACGCATTCAGAGCATGCTGTATCCCCTCTCTGACCAAAATCCCCCTGCTAGAATCCCACTCCGGAACTTATTTTGAGAAAGATCAGCAATGCTGCATGGGAAATGTAGTCCCTAACATCTGGTAGCAAATAAGCCAGTCCGCAATTAGCAAAGGCATGTCACACACAGCAATAGATACAATAGCAGAGAACAGACAGCTAGAATGTCAGTTGTGAAATGCATTTGCAGACAGATGGTGGCAGAAAAGTGAGTAATAGTACATTCTGTATCTACAGGCGGAACAGTGCCCCGGGCTGCAGAAGGGTAGACTGGCGTGGCCTCCAGGGAGGAAAACACTATTGAGGAGGAAGTCATGTTACCTGCAGACAGTACATCAACATCTCCACCACCAGCACAACGATCAAAGAGGTACACAGTGACCACACTCCAGGAGATAGATGCCACAGAGGAGGACAGGCAGGAAGCCCAACAGACCACACCGGGTGATGACACACAGGCATCTGGGGCACAGTCCCCCATGGAGACAACCACCACAGGTGCCCGAAGACTGCGACAGAGGGCACAGAGTCCTGACACTGATGGATCCAGTGTCTTCTCTGGACTGGAGGGGCAGATGCTCAATGTGCAGCGCCTGCAGGGGAACAGAATGAGGGCCATTCAACAACAGATCGTGGCTAACAACAGGAAGGTTGACGACATGAAGGAGGCAATCTACTTCCTCAACAATACTGTGGCAGAGGGATTGAAGGAGGTGTCGGAGGCAGTTATGTGGCTGGATGGATGGTGAGCGCGCTGCAAGGCGGAGAGACAGGCAGGTACTAGCCGGCTTCACCAAGTCTGTGAACAGGCTGTGCAATGCAACACATGTGCTCAGTTGCAGATCTGTGGCCATGCAACTTGAAATGGCAAAGTGCAGCCATGAGGTTACTCAGGGCCTGCACAGAGTCACCAGTGCCGAAGAGGTGATGCAGACTAACCAGATTGCTGCCACTGCTACAGGGGATGTGGATGACAGTGAGGAGGCAAGCAGTCGTAAGCACTGTAACTCCCTGTTTGCCAGAGAGCAGAAGGTTCAGTGTGAGGCATGGGTCTGCTGCAGGACACAGCACTGGTGAGGGCAGTGTGCATGCTGAACACAGGACTGGTGTGTGGGGGCACAGGAGATAGGCACGGCCCTCTAATTCCATTCTGTTGTGGGTGACGTAACCCATTGACAAACATAGCCGGTGTTGCAGTGTGCTGGACAATTGCCTGCTGTAAGGTCTATTAAACACCTTGACACAAATGCATTAACAGGCTTTGTCTCATTACTTACTCAGAAATAATTTTGTGTGATCTCTGACCGTCTCTGTCTCCCATCTGCTGCAGCTGCGCCGACAGCTGCGCTGTGCTGTGGCTGTGTACCTTCCTCATCCTCCTCTTCAGAATCACACATTTCCATAGGTGTCCCCCTCTAAGTGGCAAGGTTATGCAGCATGGCACATACAGCTATGATTTTGCAGCAGACCAGGGGCTAATACTGCTGTGCACCTCCACTTTTGTGCAGGCAGCGGAACCGGCTTTTGAGGAGTCCAAATGTTCGCGCAACCACATTGCGTGTCGATCTACGTGCAACATTTTATCGCCTTTCACTTGGGGTGGAAGGGTGTAGGTACGGAGTCTGGATGAAAGAGCGCACCGCATAGGCACTGTCACCTGTGTGTGAGAAGTAAGTAAGTCATTGGGGCTGTTTATATGCAGTGCACCTGATTACCACCTGCTTTGAGTCAGTGCTAAATACAAATTCTTTAATACCGATTTTTAGCTAATTCAGTAATACGAAATTTTGGTACATCGCATTTGAGATTTTTTTACTGATTCCTTATTTACAGATTATGTATTTTTGTCTACCAATCAGTAAATAAGGAATCGGTAACTGGTTTCCCTTATTGTGCCGATTCCTTATTACCGATGGCGTTCGGTAATACCTATATCGCACAGGGCTACATACCGGTCCGTAACGCAGATATTTACCGAATTTTGGCATTACCGACCGGTATTTAGCTACCTACATCAAGACCATTGCAGTAGTGGTCACAGGACCCAAAGAAAGAGATGACATAGGAGGCATGCGAGGCCTGCAGCAACACTAGTAGTGGACCTGGTATTGACTGTTTTATAGAAGAAGACCTTGGTCTGGACACTGCTGATTATTTTTTTGTTTGACACTGCTATCTATTGAGCTCTAGGGGACAGGCTGTAGTATAATCTGTCCAAGCTGGTACTCCCTACTGTGTAGTGACTGTGCTATCCTTGAGGAAGTGTGCCTTTAGGGCCCCTGCCAGATGCCTCGTCTGCTCCAGGGATTATACTCTGAGCAGGTTGTGGTGGAAGGGGACAAAGTGTCATTGCAACATGAGGAACAGGAGGAACTGTTGAATTCATGGTTGAATTGGTAGGGTCTTTGCAGATTCTTCAGCTTGAGCTGTTGAAGAATGGGATGTGTTAGGCATGGCCTACACTGTGAGCACAATAGCTCCCAGTTAACCTAGATGGGTTTACCAGTACTATATTGGGGGGGGGGGGTCCTGATGCCTAGCATTATAGTGAATGATGGGCTTGTGGCCCAAAGGTGGTTTGCGGAGGGGGGCTACCCTTGAGAGTGTGCTTAAAGTTCTCCAAATGGGAGATGCAAGTCCACCTTACAATGCTTCTGTAGTGTTTCTCCTTCAGGCCTAAAAAAATCTAGTAGCCCACTCGATATGGCAAGCCAGATGTTATCAGTTTAGCTATTTTAGGACATTCTACCCTGTTTCAGCGAGAGAGCTTGCTGGCAAAGAATAGGTGTTCTGTTCAATTTAAAGCGAATGAGCACTAAAGATGCCTTTAAATCTTGTTAATATCCTGTCCTATTTGATGGGCGTTCAAAGGCAGTGGTCAAATATCAGCTTATGCCATCTTAAAACTTGCTGCTTGTTTTATCCAGGAAATGGTGCTTACCTTTCTTTATCTGACTGTAAGGTTAGAGATATTTGTAAAGGGAACTGGCTGACAATCGTACTTTGAACATGAAAGAGATAGTTATAGATTCCTTACCTTAGAATTACCCCCAGGCATCAGGCTGGATCCGGATATTTTTTTTTTAGTAGTACCTCAGCGAGTCGGTAGGTGGCGTTGGTCGTATCTGCGTCTTCATCGGCGTTGTGGTCACAGGTATGACATTGCTGTGTCTACTTAGACACCGCCACTGCCCGCTGATGTCAGTTCTTTATTTTTCTGCGCCAGCCTAGCGCAGATCAGAAGAGAGCTACCCGTTTAGTCACTTATTGAATAAACTGTTTCAATGTTTTGTCAACCTCTCTCTCTAATCTTCGACTCCGGGTGCACGAGGGATGTCCTATCATCGAACTGGCTTCAGGCCTTGTGGGGCCTGTCACAGGCTGTTGTCGGTGATGGACCTGCACCTTGTGTGCCTTTGGTTTCTGGATCGCGACCATGACCCGAAGTCGTGCTCCAACTGCCGAGCCATGAATCTAGGCCTTTGCGGGAGCGGTACCGAAAGCTCTTGGAGGCCCAGTGGTCGGCTCTGCGTCACTCCTGGTCTCATTCGAGGGGAAGGTCTTGAGACTGGTCGTGGAGCCCTACACCTCTTCGCACTCTAAGTCCTCGAAGCCTTTGGGCAAGTCGAAGCAGAAGAAGAAGAAGGCAAAGACGCACCGGTGCTCTCCGCCTTCTCCCCGTCAGTCAGCTGACACGAAGTAGGACCCGAAGCGTTGTCGCTCTAAGGCTCTGTCTCTGGACCTGATTCGGGGAGGATTCTGCACCTCCCCTTGGTTCCAGGAGCCGGGGTGCCCCAGCCCAACTTCGTACATTCTACAAAGCCCCCCACCGTATCTTTGGGTAGCCCAACTCTGCCGGCGTGCCTTTCGAGCTGGTCGGGGGACCTGGGTCTTCGATACCAGCGGCTCTGGTGGGCCCCTGTGGATCCAGGCCTGGATCAGGATTGACGCCGGTCGATCTTACTCTTGCTCCCCCAGATAGGGAATCAGAGAAGTTGGATCATCTTGGGAAGTGCATGTTCTCTTCCTGTAGCTTGGCAATGCGGTCCATGAATACTGCTTTCCCCCTTGGGCCAATACACCCATACAATATGGGATATGATTGCGCAAGTGCTGTGTCAGTGCCCTGAGGTGGTCCTGGCCGATCCCTCCCAAGTGGTGGCAGATGGGAGAGATGCAACAAAATTCACGATTCGATGTGGACTGGATACTACCGACTCACTGAGCAGAACAATTGCCACGTTGGGAGCCCTTCGGCGCTACTCCTGGTTTTGAGAGCGTCTGGCTTTCGGGGGTTGTCTAGGCAACTCTGCTGGACATGCCCTTCGATGGCGTCGCATTTTCGGGGACATGGCAGACTCGACCCTGGAGCGCTTCAAGGATTCTTGAGCTATGGCCAGTTCCTTGGACCTCGCTGTGTCCTCCCGTACACCGCAGTCTGCCTTTCACTCCTTTCGTGGCTACAGAAGGGGCACCCCTCCATGTCTGGCCATGAGGCACAGGGTCAAGACTGATTTGCATATGGCTGGGTCTCAACCGGGGTGGCGTGGTGAGCAAAAGAACAATGGATTTAACCCAGATCTTTTAGCGGGGGGAATGTTTGCATTGTCAGCATTCCGTCCATCATTTGTATGCTGTAACACTTTTTGCCCTAAGTGGGATAGGTATGCCCAGACATGGGTCCCTTGATCACTGTGCCACTAGATTCAAGCTAGCCTGGTTGAAGAAGGGTGACATACCCTAAAACCGGTCCACGGATGCTTGTTTCTGGTCTAGGGATGACCTGGCTTGGCAGTTCGGTCTGGACTGTTCCCATGAGGCACAGGGTTAAGACTAATTTGCATATGGCTGGGTCCAAACTGAGGTGGCGTAGTGGGCAAAAGAACAATGGATTTAACCCAGATCTTTTGACTAGAGGGGAATGTTTGCATTGTCAGCATTCCGTTTATCATTTGTTTGCTGTAACACAGTCTAGCCACCAGCTCATGCATGCAACCTAGCCTGTGCGTGGCGTGGACGTGATACCGAGCAATCTCACAGGTCTGGGAGCCTGTAGGCAAGCTAATCCACCCATTGCCTCTGCAGCAACCTCCAAACCCTCCTAGTCTGACATTTCCAGAACCATCAACGGCCAGTGGGCAGCAGGATTTGCCATCACCTTCCCCACTGGTGTTCCATCACGTCAGGCAGGTGGGTTTTGTAGATAGTCCGAAGGGGCTACTCCCTCCCCTTTGAGACTGTCCCTCCCTCAATGCCGCCGTCTTTGGACTGCACTTTGGAGGATCATTTGGGGCTCCTCCATCAGGAAGTCTCTTCTCTGTTGGCCAAAGGAGCAATAGAGAGTGTACCAATGCCAGAAGTAGGTGGTGGTTGCTACTTCCGCTTCTTTCTGGTGCCCAAGAAGGACCAAGGCCTGTGTCCTATCTTAGACCTCCGGGACCTTAACCGCTTCCTCTGGAAGGAGAAGTTCAGAATGCTCATGTTGGCTCAGATTCTGTCTGCCCTCCATCCTGGAGACTGGATGGTGGCACTGGACTTGCAGGACGCCTATTTTCATATCCCCATTCTGCCAGCCCACATGTGCTAACTGTGCTTCATGGTAGGCCACGAACATTTTCAGTTCACTGTGCTCCCCTTTGGCCTTGCCAGTGCCTCTCTGTGTTCATGAAAGAAATGCCGGTGGTCGCAGCTCATCTGCCCAGATCAGGGTTCCAGTCTTCCCCTATCTCTATGACTGGCTGTTGAAGACGGGCTCGCCTCAGGCTGTCGTCTCCCTCCTCCAGACTATGGCGGACCTCTTGCATTCTTTAGGGTTCACTATAAATATGCCAAAGTCACACCTGACTCCCTCTCAGGCGCTCCCCTACATTGGAGCTGTTCTGGACACAGTGCATTTTCGGGCCTATTCTCCCGGACTGCGAGCCTGGGATATTCTGGCTTTGATACCGATGTTTCAGCCTCTATCCCGGATCTTGGTGAGAGTGACCCTGAGGCTGCTGGGCCTCATGGCCTCCTGCATCCTGTTGGTGGATCATGTCAGGTGGCATATGGGGGCCCTACAGTGGGACCCAAAGTTTCAGTGGGTGCAGCATCAGGGAAATCTTTCCAACTACGTCCAGATCTCGGAGGGAACTGCACAACAACTGCAGTGATGGTTAATGAACCAGGATGGGGTCAGCTGCAGTACCCTCTCCCAACCAGAACTAACAGTGGTGACCGATACATCACTTCTGGGATGGGGCACCCCTCTGGGAGATGCGGAGATCAGAGGAGTTTGGTCTCTGGCAGAGTCCGAGCTCCATATTAACCTGTTGGAGCTTCGGGCAATCCGCCTGGCACTTCCCTTCCTCAGGGGAAAAGTAGTGCAGGTGTTTACCGACTACACCATGCGGTACAGCAACAAACAAGGCGGGGTGGGGTTGTGGACCCTATGTCAAGAGGCTCTTCACCTTTGGACATGGCTGGAACATCAGGGCATGATCCTAGTGTTTCAACACCTGGCAGGTTCTCTGAACGCCAGGGCGGATGAGCTCAGCCGTCGGTGCCTGGTGGATCACAAATGGCATCTTCACTCAGAGGTGGTACAAGGACTCTTTCAGCAGTGGGGAAAGCCTTAGTTAGATCTGTTTGTCACTGAAGAGAACTCGCAATGTCAACAATTCTGCGCATTGATGTTTTTTCAAGGCGCTACTCGCTCTGTGACACATTTCATCGCAAGTGGAACTATGGCCTCCTGTACGACTTTCGACCTGTACCACTTCTGCTCCGAGTGTTGAAGAAGAGCAAGTGCGACCAGGCCCAAGTAATTCTTTTGGCTCCAGACTGGGAAAGAAGAGTCTGGTACCCTGATCTCCTGAGCATGGCCTTCGATCCTCCGATCAGACTGACCCCTTTGGGAGGATCTTCTGTCACAGCAGCAGGGGACAGTACTCCACGGAACCAGTCCAGCCTCCACCTCCTTGCATGAAGATTGAGCAGTGACAGTTGACAGATTTTTACCTTACGCCTGAAGTCTGTAACTTCATCTTGACAGTCAGGCATCCTCCACTAAAACAGTATACACTTGTTGATGGAATACGTTTGTGGCAAGGTGCACTGCAAAGGCTGTGGATTCCCTTTTTGCCCCTCTTTCTGAGGTTCTTTTGTTAATTTTTACTTTGTCGAGCACGGCTCTGCTCTGGGCACTCTAAAAGGCTACCTAGCAGACATTTCCGCGTTCCTTAAGCTACCAGATCAGCCCTCTTTCTTCAAGTCCCCTATTGTAAATAGAATCTTTAGGCTTTATTAATCTTTTTCCTCCATCTCCTTTCATTATACCCCAGTGGGGCTTGAATCTTGTCTGGACTTTACCTTATGTGCACTCCCTTCGAGCCTCTTCACAACTGTCCTCTCAGGCTCCTCACTCTGAAAACTGCCTTTCTTGTTGCCATCACATCTGCTCGCCGAGTGAGTGAGCTTCAGGCTCTTTCTTTTTAGCCCCCTTTTCTCTCTGTGCATCCGGACAAAGTGGTGCTTAGGACAAGACTCTTGTTCCTTCCTAAAGTAGTTACACCTTTTCACATAGGACAAACTATTACTCCAACCACCTTTTTCCCACCCGCACACTCTTCCAAGGAGGAGGAGAGACTCCACCGTCTGGACCTAATAGATGTGCTATCCTTCTATCTCAACCACACTAAAACTTTCCGGGAGGACAATCAACTCTTCATTGGCTATGTAGGTGCCAAGAAAGGTATGGCTGTCCAAAAGCGTACAATATCCTGATGGGTTGTACTTTGTATAAAGATTTGTTACGCTTTAGCAAGATAGGAACCTCCAGTGGGGCTGTTTACTCATTCCACTAGGACCACGGCAGCAACTACTGCATTGTCACGTGGATTCCTGCTCATTGAGATCTGCACGGTGGCAACGTGGGCATCTATGCACACGTCATGTCAGAACTGATGTCAGCGTGGGGGAGGGGGGCGTCTAAGTAGACACTGCAATGCCATCCTGGCGACCACGACGACGGACGCAGAGTTGGCCCATGCCTCCTACGGACGCGCAGAGGTAGTGCAAAGGAAAAATTATCTGGATCCAGCCTGACACCTCGGGGTAATTCTAAGGTAAGGAATCTATAACTAACCAGTCTCTTACAGATACATCGTTACCGAAGCCCACAGGAACAGGAAGTGTAAAACAAAAAGTTGTTTGGTGTCAGCTTTTTCCTAACACACGGCATTTAAATAGCTTGTCAATTATCAGTACACATAGTTCTTCATATAGCAGCAGTTAGGGAAACACCTTTTTCATAGTTCAGATGTGTGAAGACAAAGATTTTAATGGGATCAGAACACTTTACTTGGTGATGTACAAATGATATAGGTACTGAAACCCGATTTCCAAATATTATAATTTGTAAGCTTGATAATTTTATCAGTAAAACTGTATGTCAAATGGGAAATGTTGTGGCCATTTCAATGGAAAATGGGATGTCTGTAAATTACAATGTGCTACTACATCAGGCTTTGTTCATACATTTATTAAAAGCTAGAGTTTTTACCTACAAACTGAAAAACATTCTTACCCACCCCCTGATGACAATGCTATTAGTGAACTAAGAGATAATTCAAGAGTCATGTGTGCCCTGTGTGTGGGCTAGGTTCTTCTTATGCATGGAGCAAAAGTTTAGTCTATTAAAAAAATAAAGATTTTTGTACAGAGACACTCTGAAATCACTTTTTTGAAGGTACTTTCATATGTGATTATGAAGAAAAAGATGGCTTATTGAATTGAAAATTTTGCCCAGGATCTCGTAGTTTGACACTAGTTTATAGGTCAAGAGCATAACAATTAGGTTGAGTAGAGTCACTAGACTTGCAGGTCTGGTAACATTTTAATGATTTTTTGGGGCCTGACCTTAGCCTGATTGCTAAGGTTGGGGTTCTGGATACTGATGACACAGGCATGGTTCCTGGAAGTTGCAGTTACCTAGGGGAGTTTGCTGAATGGTCTCCAACTAGGAGAGATCAACCCACTGCCTGTGTGGTGATTGAGACCTTGGTTTCACATCTTGGTTAGGGGTGCTGGATGCTGCTCTCTTGGAGGAGAAGCAGGTCAGTATGTCAAGGGTGGTTCCTGGAGATGGGGCTACCCAGGAATGTATGTTCAGTGACCTAGAAGGTGGATCAGCCTTCTGTTACGGCACCACAAATGTAGTGGTTGCCTTCGACCTGGTGACTGATAGGACTTTACTCGCTCTTGCTCACTCATATGCAAGTCAGACCAATAGGTCTGTGGTGACTCCCTGTGAAGAGGTCTGTGTTGGAGGTATTTTAAAGTACTGTACTCCTTGATTGATTTGATTGATTTGATTTGATTTGATTTACAGACTTATAGAGCGCAACGTATGCCCAAGGGCGAATTGGAGCTGGGAATGACGGGAAAGCTGAAATTCTGCGCATTCAATTCAATTCCTTGTCAAAGTGAAAACTGTTTGGTCTGCCATTTTGCTAACTGTATTTGGTGTACGTGTATTTGTGATCCTAATCATAGGTCTTGATTCAGAAAGGTAAACTTACACTTTTTACAATTGTTTGCTATTCACAAAGTTATTTATGAGTAGTATCTTTACGAATGTTGAGTCTCAGGACATAAAAAAAATAGGACTTTCCCATCTTTTTATATGTGAATAAACTGCAGTCATAAAATAGCTTTGTGAGTAGCAAACAATTAAAACCCTACACAAAAGTGTAACTTTACCTTTGTGGGTCAGGTCCATAGTATTTAGGTGTGTTATCAAAGTACAATAAAGTACGATTTCTTCTTAACACCTTGACCGCGGTGCAAATTCTGCCGCTGTGCAGGGATTTCTAATGAGTGGGCGGGGTTCGGATGGCCCCCGGCCGTCCTCTGCACATGCCCACTGTCACGTGGGATGGCCGGGAGCCGTCCGCAGGTTCGAAGGGGTTAAATGTAAAACCATTGACTAGACAATCAGTTATTAGGTATTAATGTCAGTGACGGTTGCTCCCGGGAAGCAACATTGGGGAGGGGAGGGGGAAGAGGGTTGAAAAAAAATGAATTACCTGCCAGCTGGCCGGCTGGCTGGCCGCCGCCACCTCTCCTCTGTCCTCTCAGTCCTCTTCTTGGGTTCTTCTGTGGAAACAGGAAACACTCTGGCTCCTAGGCTCTCCATAGCCAATCACAATGCTGCAATGCAGCGTTGTGATTGGCCTGAGCGCTGTGGTCTGGCGCTCAGCCGGGAAATAGGGGCCTGGGCATTTTCTCCATGCAGGCTGTAATGCAGCCTGCATGTAGAACATGCAAAGTGCGCATGAATGTTTGGCCAGGCCAGGAGAGCCAGTCAAACATTCATACACACTTACATATTGCCCACCACTGCTCCCCCAGCTATGAGAGGTGAGCAAATTTTCCTTGTTGAGACACCGCAGCAGGAACAAATAAAATGATAATAACGTGGAGTTATCATTTTTTTTTTTTTTTTACTTCGACAAGCAGTGGGGCGATGCTCTTAGCGGGGCAGCCGCCACTGATTAATGTGTGTGTTACTGAGATCCTAAGTTTCAACCCACAATACCTGCCTGAGGGAGACATGGATTCCTCTACTATTTCTACTTTGAAAGGGTGTGTGTCTGGTTTTCAATTTTGGGTGACAATAGTACAGGGACCACTGCAAGCCAGTGGTAAATGACCTCATTTAACACAATTGAGGTGGCCCAGTAACCCCAGAATCCTCCTTGCGCAATTGTCGTAGCTGCGCCACGAGATTATTACAAATGTAGTCTGAATTCCACTCCTAGACTGCAGGTTTTGTGCTAAATCAGTTTGTACTATGACCTCTCTGCTCTGGAACACTACAGTGTGCATCAAGAGTATTAATTCAGGTGAAGCGGCATAATGTAATGGCTGCTGCCTAGTGGAGCTCCAGTCCCCCGTCCCTAAATAACATATCCAACCCACTTATCCGTGTCTCTGAAGAGGAAATTGTTCATCTGAAGGTACCTGGTATGCGAAGGGGTAAACACGGAGCCTGATGTCGTCTTCCATGTTGAAACATCCCCATCGGCAACATACGGCCTGCAGAACGAAGGGCGCCTGGACCCAGAGTGATTGGGGATGAGATGTGCGTGTTGACGTAAGCGGCAGACCCTTGAGCCTGACCCCGGATCGCCTGCCCCGGACTGCGGTATGCTGCGGCCCTTGCTACGGAGAGGTGAAGACATCACTACAATTGCGGGACAGGCGGCTTGGACCGGAAGTGATAGACTCGGCGCTGCACACCGGCGAGGCTCCGCCGAAGACAGTAAGGAACGACCGACAGAGCCGCTGCTCGTGCGGTGGGAAGGGGGCTACGAGTGCGGTACAGCGACACCCTCCCCCTCCCGCCCATGCTAGTGTTTCACCAGACGTGGGGACGGCCGCCGGATGCGCAGCTGCACCAGATAATTACTTGGGTGCGATTGGGCTGCCAGAAGGGCGACAGGCCACTGCAGCAAGAGCCCTCTGTGCTGTAGAGAGGGCCAGGATCTGCAATAGGGTAATCTCAGGCCCTAAGGAGGATGCTCCAGGAGAAACAGAGTGGCACCATCTCCTTTAATGACTGGGGGAAAACCCCGCAACTTTTGACTGAGGCAACATCCCGTTTGCATCACTATTGTCAGCCTCACACGATCTCTCCTACACTGCCCGACCAGCATAACATCAGTATCTCATTCCAGCACCTGCATCGCTTCCACTGCCCACGCCATGAAGCGAAACTCCCACCAATTTGAACTGTATAATAAGGCCTGTTGAAAACATAGTGGGAAACTGAAAGAAGGCAAAATGGTGTCCACAAGGGGCCTCAAAGCACACAATCCAATAAGTTGGACAAGTATGCATTCTAAAAGAAGCATGTAGTGGATTTCTCCCCTAAACCTAAGATGGCAGCAGAGCAAGGGAATCCAAACAAAGAACCCACTCTTGAGAATGTCATGACCGCAATTGTGGAGATAAAGACTTTGCTTGAAAATAAAATTAACACCAAAAAGCTTGAGGTGAAATTGATCCAGGCAGACCTCAATAAAAACAATGAAAGTTGAATTAAAAACAACCAGCTTAGTAGAAGATGCTTCACAAATACAAACCAAGATTCACAAACTGCCAAATTTCAGAAAGTTCGCAGAAACAAAGCTGGAGTACTATGAAGTGCCCCTTAGATGCAATAACGTGTGCATTTTAGGTGTTCTAGAAAAGACGGAAAGGGAATCAGTTGATCTGTTCGTGGAAGAGCTCATCCTTCAACATCTCAAACCCAAAGGACTTGGCAACCTCTTTGTCCTTGAAAGAGCCCACAGAGTCCAAGGGGGACTTCTGAGGCCCGGGGCCCCCGCACCCCAGAATCCTCAATTAGCGAGACTGCAACTCAATACTTTAGCGAGCTAGAACGAGGCCGCCACATAGACTTGAAAATGCCAACATCACCTTTTTCCCTGATTTCACCCAGTCAGTCCAGAAGCAACAGAGATCCTTTCTGGGAGTGAAGAAACTGCTCAGAGGCAAGGGCCTCAAGTACCCAATGCTTTTCCCAGCCATGCTCTGAGTGGAAGCAAATGGCAGAGCCTGGTTTTTCGACAACCCGGAGATAGCAGCAAACTGGTTGAAGACCCATAAAGCCTGAGGTTGAAGGAGTCAGCATAGAGGACACAAGTCCAAGTAGGATGGGGTAATCGCTGAGGAACTTTGAAAGACCTTAACCTTCACAAGGAGGAGCGTGTGACGAGAATGGCGCATTCGGTGAACATTGTGGGACATAGTGAGACCAGTAAACTGGGGTGAAACTGGCATGAAACACAGGACAAACAAGGGCGCATTATCCCCTCTCAGAGACTTACAAAGTGTCCCGAGGTGGAGATGAACCGGAGTATCTCACACCCACATTTTTTTCTTTTAGTATCAAAGTTGGGCGACAGGCACTCTGCTAGTTTAGTATGGACAGTTCCAAGTCCAAAGGGCAGTGAAGGAGGGAGGGGGGTTGTTGGAGGGGAGGTTGTTTTTTGTTGTAACTTTTGCATCGACAAGCAATGTGATAGGCGTGGCTGAGGCTTTGGATTGTTCTGCTAGGTTTAATGCAGACGCAGTGGGATAAGAGTGCCAGAATCCTGAGCTGAAATGTCAACCAGCTTGGGGACAAAGTTAAGCGCAGCATAGTTCTTCAGTAAATCAAGAAACAGGCCCCTGACATTGTCCTTCTTCAGGAAACGCACATCAAAGGAAGCTCATATAAAGCAATGTGCAGGTCAGGATATAGGTTAGCGGCACATGCCTGGTTCACAACGAGTTTGAGAGGAGTAGGTATTATGTTAAAGAATACATTCCCCCTCAGCGTGGATTCCACTTGGGCTGATGACAGGGGCCCATATATAGGGTTTACGGGGTCTTGAGAGGGACGAACCATTATATTAGTGTCGGTTTATGTCCCGCCTGGCCATCAGTCTACTACATTCCAAGACCTAAGCACCACTCTCCTTTCACTGCTGGAGGGAATGTTATTACTGGAAGGCGATTTTAATACAGTAGGTTCAGGTCGATTAGACCGCCACCCCCAGCGTGAATTGGGGCCTTCTAATAGATGGCTTCCGGACTTTCTTGAGGCTATGGGACTGGTGAACAGCTGGCGCACATATAACCCTGAGAAAATACAACACACTTTCCAGTCCGGACCCCCAGCAGCCTATCCAGATTGGATTACATTTTGGTCCCCAGCCCTCAAATCTCACATGTTCACGAAATAAGACACCCTGCTAGGGGCATTTCTGACCACTCATAGATATGGGTACATATACTCCTGGATCAGCCGGTCCTGTGGCCATGCCCACTCGCTCGAGGCCACACCCCCTTCCCCTTCTTAAACAGAGCTGATCACGAGCTCTGGTCAGATCACTACTCCTGAGGCACAGCCGGGAGCGCTTTTTAAAAACTTGAAACTTGGTTGATTTTAAAAACTTTGTGTGGTGTATACTGTGTCACTGCCCCCCCCTTCCTTCACCTGATCGATCCTTTGTTGGGCTGATCGCTTCTCGTTTCCCCACGCAGCAGAACTAATCGCTGCAGCGGGAACGCCCAGATTCGCCGCCAGCAGCCAGTGAGCCGGTCCTGTGGCCACTCCCACTCGCTCGAGACCACGCCCCCTTCACCTTCTTAAACATGTGCATTTCACGTACGCGCAGCGGACAGGCGCAGCGGGCGCGCCGTCAGTGCGCCGAAGGCGTGCCTAAGGCAAGCCCGTCTGGGCCCGTCCGGGCCCGGACGGACCCAGGCCCAGGGACTTTGCCAGATCCACCCCCCATTCGTCTGATGTACCCAGCAGACACGCTCCTGGATCTCCGACCTGAAAAAAAACAAGGATGTTGCTACATTCACGACGCAGGTAAACCCTTCACAAACTGCACGCGCTGCTACCCAGCCACTCAGACCCCAGCCAATTCCAGATTGCAGCTGGGTCTTCTCAACTGTCGCTCCCTCCCCAAGCATGCACTCGAAATCAATGGGATGATCCAAGACCAAGGCTTAGACGCACTGTTTCTTACAAAAACCTGGCTTTCTGACAGTACTGACGCATACATTGTTACCACCCTTCCCCCAGGCTACCTCATTCAAACCCTTCATAGACCCAGAGGAAGAGGAGGCGGGTTGGCTATAACCTATCGAGAACACCTCAGCTGCAGAACCAATGACGCCAACATTGAAGACTCTGAAAGCTGCCACTTCTCCCTCCAAACCTCCCCGACGCACTCCCTTTCGGGACTACTTATTTACCGCCCTCCGGGTACTCTTGGGAAATTCCTCAACGCAGTCACCGAAACGGCTTCTCAATTAGCCGCCTCCGTTTCCAACTTTCTTATCGTAGGCGATCTTAACCTCCACTTCACAGATCCCACTGACCGGTCTGCTTCCGACCTGCTAGTGGACCTTCTGTTACTTAACATTCGATTGGTGAATAACGAGCCCACCCACGACAAGGGACACCTCTTAGATCCCGTCCTCACCAACGTCGCCAATATCACCACCAGTCCTCCTTTGCCACTGCCATGGACCGATCACTTTTTAATCCCCATCTCCTGGGTGTCTCCTACTGTTACCACCCAGTCCACGAAAATCAAAGTCACCGACAGACGTTGGCACAAACTTCTACCATCCGAATGGTCCGCCATTCTCTCTAATTCTATTCCAACGCTTTCCTCTGACGCTATTACGGCCGAAAAACAGTTTAGCTCCTGGATCACATCCTCTTTGGACACACTCCTCCCCAAAACCGCCACCCTCAGACATACCAAACGAATACCTTCGGCCCCGTGGTATACCCCAGAGCTCAAGTCGCTACGGCAGGACTGTAAAAGAGCTGAACGCTCCTGGAGGAAGGAGAAATCCAATGCTAATAAGGATGCCTATTTCACCGCCCTATCAGTATACAAAGCTTCTATTGGCAAAACAAAAAGTCTATTCTTTCAGGAAAGAATTGAAAAAGCCGCCTGCTCTAGCAAAGAAACCTATACCATTCTGAAAGAACTTCTCAAGGTTCCCGACCCCGCCCCGAGAAACCCCCCAGACCCCAAAGCAGACCAGGAAAAATGCCATCAGCTAGCCAGCTTTTTCCAAGAAAAGATTCAAAAAATCCTTGACTCCATCCCTTCTACCAATCCGAGCGAGATTGGCGATCCCCCCGACACTCCGATCTCCCCTCGCCTAACCTCCTGGGGGCAAATAACCACAGAAGAAGTCGAGAATACGCTAAAAACCATCAAAAGCGGATCTCCTAGGGACCCCGCACCGCTACGGACCCTCAAGGAAGTAACTCCCATCATCATCCCCCCCCCTCACCCATCTGATTAACGCGTCTTTGCAACAGGGAGTCGTCCCCCCTAGTTGGAAAGTGGCAGTTGTTAAAGCGCTTCTAAAGAAACCCTCCTTGGATCCAGCGGAATTGGCCAACTACAGACCAATATCCCTCCTCCCCGGGACCAGCAAGATTGCCGAGAAACTGGTGAACAAGAAACTTTCCCAGTTTCTTGAATCCAATAATCTGCTAAAAAAACTCGCAGACCGGCTTTCGCCCAGGACAGGGCACTGACATCGCCCTCCTGGCGGCGGTGGAGGAGGCCAGAGCACTCTTAGACGAAGGAGGATCAGTGGCAGTGATCCTCCTTGACCTGAGCGAGGCCTTCGACACCGTCAACCACCAACTCCTGATCAAACGGCTCAAGAAGGTAGGAGTGGAAGGCACTGCTCTATCCTGGCTTTCCTCCTTTCTGGCCCAACGCTCCTTCCAGATCTGGGAGAATAACACCTGCTCCTCCGAAACACCCCTCCAATGTGGGGTGCCTCAGGGCTCCTCCCTGAGCCCCACATTGTTTAACATCTACATGTCCCCATTGGAGGAGGTTGTCACTCCGTTCGGAGTGAGCATCGTCAGTTATGCGGATGACACACAATTAGTTGTCTCCCTATCCCACCCTAGTCAACAACCTGCGGACTTATTCAACTGCTTGACACAGATACAAGGGTGGATGAACAGCTCAGCCTTAAAGCTGAATGGTTCAAAGACGGACATTCTCCTTCTAGGTCAGAAAGGACTCACCTTCCCCCTGAACATCTGGCCACCCTGTCTGGGTCCCCCCCAGACCCAAAACAGGAAGTAAAATGCCTGGGTGTATGGATCGAAACCGACCTTTCATTCACCACGCAGGCCAAAAAAGTAGCCGGTACTTGCTTCGGGCTACTGAAATCAATGAGAAAGATCCTGCCCCTACTTCCACCCACATCGCAAAGACTTCTCATCCAAGGCCTCATACTTTCCAGGCTCGACTATAGCAACGCAATCTACCTGGGCGCACCCGAAGCAACTCTAAACAAACTTCAGAAAATCCAAAATGCGGCGGCCCGGATCCTCACTAACACCCCGGCCAGAGCTTCAGCCAAACCTGCACTGAAGCTCCTTCACTGGCTCCCAGTGAGGGAACGAGTGATATTCAAAGCCTTATGCCTGGGGCATAAGCTACTGCAGAATCAAGGCCCCCCTATTCTTAGGAAATTCATAAAACCCTACAAAGCCCCAAGATCCCTTCGATCGGACAAGGAGTCCCTTATCATCCTTCCCAGATTCAAGAAAGCCCGCACGGGTGGAAGACGCTTCTCGGTCCACACCGCACGCCTCTGGAATGCTCTCCCCCGAGACTTGAGAAAAGAATCCAACTACTTACGTTTCAGGAAACGGCTTAAAGCTCACCTGTTCCCTTAATTTTAACTTTCTTCTGTCTGAACCTGTCGTCCCCCCCCCTTTTTCAGCCCCCGAACCCACAGATGTAGGGATCTTCAGCGCTGGGATACCTCAGGGTGACTACGCGCTCTATAATAATTTTTAATAATAATAATAATAATAATAATCAAGTCAGGGTGGGTAGAACTATCCCGATTAATACCTGGTATCTACGCAACCCCAAAATTCGTAAAGAACTCACCAAGGCGATGGACACCTACTTTACTGAAAACATGGTTACGGTGGACTCCTCCCAGAGGAGCTTCCCCCTGGGAAGCTTTCAAGGCAGTAATTAGGGGGGAAGCCCTATCCCTAATATCTGAACATAAAAAGGAACAACAAAAGGAAGTGTCTAATATAGAGGACGAGATCTACCAATTAGAGAGAGATATGGAAACAATGACCACTTCTGATTCGATCCACTTGTTGTGTCTTAAACAGGATGAATATAAAGCGTTAGTTACAGAGAAAGCTAAAACATTGGGGAGAGAGAAACCCGGTAGTATCTATGACTTAGCAGATAAAGCGGGGAAATTGATAGCTTGGCTGGATAAACGGGAATGGGCGAACAGATTAGTCCCAGCTCTGCAAGACGCCAACAATATTTGCATCGCAGACCCTCAGGAAGTAGCAAATCACTTTGCTAGGCATTTTGATGCGGTATATACTGCAGTAGCACCCTACATTGAAGATGACTCTACTGAATTGTTGAGGGACATAACACTCTCCAACCTCTCCGTCACGGAGTGGCAACTATTGGATAGCCCCTTGACAACTGACAAAATAGCGCAGCGATTAGATCCCTAAACTCAGGGAAAGCCCTTGTCCCCAATGGCATTCCAATCGAATTATATAAACTCAACCCTGATAAATTGACCATTCATCTCAAAGCCCTGTTCGAGGAAAGCAGGGAGAGAGGGGAGTTGCCAAAGGACCAACGAATAGCCAACATAATAACTCTACATAAGGAATGCAAACCTAAAACAGAATGTACGTAGTATAGACCGATCTCCCTCCTTAATGCTGAACCCAAGATCCTAGCCAAATTACTAGCTAATCGAGTAATTCAAATAATTTCCAACCTAGAACACCAGATCAATCCGTTTTTTTACTGCACCGCAACACAGCGTTAAATTTGCGAAGAGTCCATGGGGTCCTCGGTAGGGCAGACATGATCCTGGAACCAGCTATCCTTGTCTCCATGGATGCCACCATGGCGTTCGATACTATTGAATGGCCTTATCTCATAGCTGTCCTCCACAAATTGGGGTTCGGCTAGGAATTTATTCGGTGGGTTCACCTCCTGTACTTGTCGCCTCTGGCACAAGTCGTGGTCAATAATAAGAAGTCAGACATGTTCGTCTTGAGCAGGGGTACCCGTCAGGGATGCCCACTCTACCCCCTCATGTTTTCTTTAGCGTCCTGGATCCGATGGGATCCAGTTATTTGAGTTATGCAGTAGTCACTTGAATGGGAGAACCGCGTTTAGCTTTACACAATGACGTACTACTCTATTTAACCCACCCCAAACAATCCCTTATCGCGGTTTTAGACATACTGGCAGTATTTGGAAGGTACTCAGGGTTTACGATCAACTGGACCAAGTCGAACCTATATGTCCTTCAGGGAGGTCTTCCTGTCCTGCCTCTGAATTGTCCAATCCAGGTCACTGCCACAGGATTAAAATACTTGGGGATTTTTCTCTCATTAGACCCTGCACTCCGATACGACAATAACCTCCTTCCTCCAATGCTAAAGCTACAGTGGGACATAGCCAGCTGGAAATCCCTTCCCCTCTCTCTTCTGGGCCGAGCTGCACTTTTTTAAATGATGTCCCTCCCCCATTTTCTCCATGCCCTACAAAACTCACTTGATCCTGTTCCTTTGAAATATTTTAAAGAAATTGAACACCTTCAGAGAGAACTATTGTGGAATGGAACGCCACATATTGCCCTGGGTAAACTTACATTAAAATGGTATGATGGAGGCGTCAGTCTCCCGGATATAAAGAAATATTGTTGGGCTGCGCACTTGGCAGCTATAAATCACAGCACAAATGGCAGCAAATCCCAGCTATCATATGGATAGGTGGCTGCTACCGGGAGGGGATTATAACCGATCGCTCTATTTGAAACCTGACCGTCTTCGTTTGTCGGGACCCACTGGTCACTCAGTGGGTGTATGGCGCGCTGCAAACAGATCTTTTGTATGGGAGCGTAGACTGACTTTGGCTACCCCTCTCTGGGAGTCTGCTCAGCTGGGTAAATGATGGACCTTGAAGGGGTTTGATAAATGGGACATGATCGGCATTTCCCAAATTAAGGCTATGTGGGAGGGGGGAGGGGGGAGGAGTGAAATCATTTGCCACTCTCAAAAGTCAACACAAACTAGCTGACACTGAACTGTTTCGTTACACACAGTTTAGCCATGCTTCACACTCTCTACTTCCAAAGGGCACTTCCCTTCATGAGTCATCCTCACTGGAGGATAGGATACTCGATGGCCACCTCCCGGTAAGATCATCTTATTAATTTATAACAAGTTAATATAAAATATGGAAGATCCTCTCTCCGTGTTTTGCGACAGAAATGGGTAGCAGATGACATAGTAATGGATGATGAGTAATGGCAGGAGGTGATATCCTCTCATCGAGTGGTGGCTATCCCGGCACGACTAAGATTAGTACAGCTTAAAATCCTGCATAGGATATACATGACTGGCCTCGACTAGTACAGATGGGAAGAGTAGATACAGGAGACTGTCGGAGGGGGTGTGGGCAAATAGGTACCTTCATGCACATCATATGGGAATACACACATATTCAAACGTACTGGAGGGAAATACGTGAATTAGTGAGGGCAGTGCTCACTATTGCTATTCTCCCTGAAGCACGTAGATGCCTACTGAACATATGAGAAGCAACTGACTTGAACACCCATCAAACACAATGGCCCACTTTTGGGTTCATGCGTGGAGACATCTGAACCCCCTCACTGAGTATTGAACTAGATGACCGGCTCCCTACTTGAACTGTTACTGATCGTGTGTAAGGTGTAAGATTATTGCCTCAAATTGTCTTGCCTATATTGATATTGAGCGGATTTCATGAATGCTTGTATGTCGAAGGTTGTTAATAAAAAGATTTATACAAAAACAGGTGCTAACTGTTTGTGAGTGTAGTTTAAAAATTGATTGGCGCTATTTCATGCAAATTATTTGAGTATAATTTTTGCATTTATTGAAACATAGTTCCTTTTCTGCCAGTAACACAGACGGTAGCCCAAAATGTAGCTAATCATGAAGTAATGTAAATGAAGCAATTGCCTACTATGGATAAGCCTGGGTGGAGTTTGAGGAGTCCCACATAGCGCACAAAAAGTCCGCCACACTACGTGGAACTCCGTAAGCGGGGGAGTGCGTTAGATAAATGCAGTTTGCGTTGATTTCCAGTGCCAGGTGTTTGTGAGCACTGTGCAATCATCGCGAACGGCACCAGGTACAGTGCAAACAGGTGCTGCTTCCTTTCTGCCACTCTAGTAGATGTTTTACTTGAGCAGCAGCTTTCTCAACGTGAACGGACGGTTTCTCAACATGAGGGGTTGCGAGCAAACGCTACCACTCGCAATGAGAAATACGACCGCCCTCATTGAGAAATCTGGTTTCCACGCTATTCCTCGCCAACTTGATGTTGAGCATCGTGAACGAGGATAAATCTCGCCGGGAGGTGGATTTTCCTTGAACGCGCTTGCCAACTTGACGTTGACGAACATGAGCGAGGAAAAAAACTCAGTGTTTTGGAACTCCGTGAGCTCCGCATAACACAGAGTGCTGAAAACTCTGCAAACTCTGCGAGTGGAGTTCACTGCCCAGACATAACTATGGACTCTAAGACCGAACAGTGCAATGTGAAGGAGAGACTCCTACTGAAGGATGATAGTGCATTTACAAGCGCATATTGAAGTCCTGACAAAACCCTTTGCCAGTGAGGGGGTATAACAAACCAAAAGATACTCAGGTGGTGAGAGGAAGGTAACCTCTTGTTTCTAAATACCTATTTGTTTAATGCGGTGAAAGGTTCATCAGGCCAGTATCATGAAGCTTTAATTTAAATTACTCTAAAAAATGTCTGCTTCTTATGTTGTATAAGATTGAAAAGAACAAGATCTTGCATTTGCACACCAGCTCAGACACCTGCTGCACACCTGTTGTGGAAGCGTCTCCTGGTAGTACAAGGGCAATTCGGCTGCGCTCTGACTCATGCAAAGTGAGAGCTGGTAAACAGGCGACCTTAAAGTGCCAGCTAACAACTAAAACAAATTAACGTTGTGCAAGGCAATCTGTGAAACAGGGCAGGTAAAAATAAAACGTAGGAGAGCCCTTACAATCAACTTAAACAAGTTCTCACAACTTAAAAATGGTGGTCCAAAACTTAAAAAATATAAATACATAGTTTCCTTTTGGAAACACATAGCAATTGCGCAATTGTGGTCACACACCATTCATACATCTCATTCTAATTAGGAAGGGATTCTTCTTCCTTACTGAGTTTCGAATTCAGTCAGTGTCACTTCAGAAAGGGATTTCCAAATGGCAAAAGGAGCTTAGTACATTGTAAAATGTAAATTTCAAACATTGTTAATTTGATAATCACAAGGTTTGCAACAACAACATCATTCCATAAATCCGAATTTCTTATCATCCATTTTATTGTTAAAGAGTGAGATTTGAACTTAATTCTTATTTTACTGATGGGGCTGCCTGTTTCGCCTTTTTTTGTGATCTGAAGTTTTGTCTTTCAAGACTGCATTTCTGATTGCTATAACCTCAGGAGGGTAATTGAATTGCAGGCATCTGCTTCATCTCTTTTGCTTATATTCCTCAAGGCTTGAGCTACTTTTATAAATAAACCTTCCTATTTCCTGAATGTTGTTTTAGAGTTTCATTTCACATTGAGTGCTCACCATAATTGTATTGTCATTTGTCCAAGGTGAAGGGAAAGGCTGTCTAGATTTGATCTGGTAAGAGATTGGAGCAGTCTCTTTTCGACTAAATAGTTAAGAATGGCTGAAAGATCTGTGGCAACAAGTGCAGTAAATTTGAGCGTAAACATACTATCCCAAGGTGGATTGACTAAGGCCTGGAGGTTGTTCTGTGAGTTATCTTATCTGGGCCACTCGCGAACTGACTTTGTTGTATTCCAGTTCAATCTGCATCGTCCGCGCTACAGGAGTAGCCAAGAATCCCTTTCCTGCGCTGCTGGACCGGCTGGGAGGCCTGTGAACACCTCGTGGCCGCAGAGGAGGGTGAGGCGCTGGCCCCGGGACTGCGAGGACCAGCATACAACAGCTCCAGCTGGTCCTCTTCCCGCGTGAGCCGCGCCCCCTCCCAGTGCCACGCCCCCAGCCAAGCCCAATAACTTCTCGCGCCACCCGCTTCGCGGGTGCCACTCGCGAACTGACTTTGTTGTATTCCAGTTATATCTGCATCGCCCGCGCTACAGGAGTAGCCAAGAATCCCTTTCCTGCGCTGCTGGACCGGCTGGGAAGCCTGTGAACACCTCGTGGCCGCAGAGGAGGGTAAGGCGCTGGCCCCGGGACTGCGAGGACCAGCATACAACAGCTCCAGCTGGTCCTCTTCCCGCGTGAGCTGCGCCCCCTCCCAGTGCCACGCCCCCAGCCAAGCCCAATAACTTCTCGCGGCACCCGCTTCGCGGGTGCCACTCGCGAACTGACTTTGTTTTATTCCAGTTCTATCTGCATCGTCCGCGCTACAGGAGTAGCCAAGAATCCCTTTCCTGCGCTGCTGGACCGGCTGGGAAGCCTGTGAACACCTCGTGGCCGCAGAGGAGGGTGAGGCGCTGGCCCCGGGACTGCGAGGACCAGCATACAACAGCTCCAGCTGGTCCTCTTCCCGCGTGAGCCGCGCCCCCTCCCAGTGCCACGCCCCCAGCCAAGCCCAATAACTTCTCGCGGCACCCGCTTCACGGGTGCCACTCGCGAACTGACTTTGTTGTATTCCAGTTCCATTTGCATCGTCCGCGCTACAGGAGTAGCCAAGAATCCCTTTCCTGCGCTGCTGGACCGGCTGGGAAGCCTGTGAACACCTCGTGGCCGCAGAGGAGGGTGAGGCGCTGGCCCCGGGACTGCGAGGACCAGCATACAACAGCTCCAGCTGGTCCTCTTCCCGCGTGAGCCGTGCCCCCTCCCAGTGCCACGCCCCCAGCCAAGCCCAATAACTTCTCGCGGCACCCGCTTCGCGGGTGCCACTCGCGAACTGACTTTGTTGTATTCCAGTTCTATCTGCATCGCCCGCGCTACAGGAGTAGCCAAGAATCCCTTTCCTGCGCTGCTGGACCGGCTGGGAAGCCTGTGAACACCTCGTGGCCGCAGAGGAGGGTGAGGCGCTGGCCCCGGGACTGCGAGGACCAGCATACAACAGCTCCAGCTGGTCCTCTTCCCGCGTGAGCCGCGCCCCCTCCCAGTGCCACGCCCCCAGCCAAGCCCAATAACTTCTCGCGGCACCCGCTTCGCGGGTGCCACTCGCGAACTGACTTTGTTGTACTCCAGTTCTATCTGCATCGTCCGCGCTACAGGAGTAGCCAAGAATCCCTTTCCTGCGCTGCTGGACCGGCTGGGAAGCCTGTGAACACCTCGTGGCCGCAGAGGAGGGTGAGGCGCTGGCCCTGGGACTGCGAGGACCAGCATACAACAGCTCCAGCTGGTCCTCTTCCCGCGTGAGCCGCGCCCCCTTCCAGTGCCACGCCCCCACAACCGTCCAAATCTTAAAGGCGATCTCCGGAACGCACATCGCGGGACGCGCGCGGGTCGCAGCCCGGGGCGAAGACCGGGCAAAGAGCGGGCCGTTTGAGGCCGTTCGAGGACCGGAGAGACTGGACTGGGCCCCACCCTTTGTAAGTAATTATTTATTCCCTCCATATATTCACCATCTAAGCAATATCTACCGCAGTCACAGGAATTTCATTCACTACATCAACTTTTAACATCACACGATGGTAGTCACAAGAGGGAAAAAGACACTAGCTCCGGGGAGCGTCGGAAAGCTATTGGGCCCTATGGACGACTTTCTGACAAAAGCAAACTCGTTCATCGACCAAAGTATCTCTCTCATTGAAAACAGAGTCTCATTGGATTTAGACTTTGCTAAACGATCCTCCCTGGGTAATCTCGCTGAAGCCAGAACCCCCGTTCTGATCACCAACAAAAAAGCACCAGGAACTGTGAACGAAGGTAGACGCAGCCTCCCAAATAATGTAGACTTATCTGTATCCGAGCTGGCAGATTCTCCGTTAGGCTCAGAACTAGAAAAAAACCCTGAGCTACCCCCCCAATCCCCTACTCAAATTTTACCCTTGGAGGATATTCAAGCTAGAGGAAGGAGGGAAGGAGCAATTAGTAAAAACAAGTCCACCCAAATAATTCCCACCATACTTAAAACTGCCCCCCCTCCCAATACTTCAGACATTCCGCACATTCCACTACTACCACCACAGCAACAACTTGCCACTGTAATTGTACACCATGGCCAGCAGGAAGGCACTAGTCCTATTCTACTGGATCCACTAACCCAACCATCCGCGGAAAAGGGCCCGGAAGACCACGACAATCTTATTATCATAAATAAGCTAACTGAAATTTTTAAACAACTTCTACGACCGGTAGAACAAAAACTAACAAAGATAGAGACCCAGATTTCGAAGCTCATTTCTATGCCACAACAGAATCAGGGGCCTCCCCCAAAGAAGAAAGGGGGCACAAATCCTTTTCATAACGCCCTCTCAAATCCTCTAGCCGTTAGCGCCAAATCCACCATTTCCCAAACAACTACACCACAGACAGTAGTATCAATAGTACCGTCCCCTATCCCAACACCCCCAGTCACGTCGACCTCAAGCACACTAAATATTACTACCACAGGGCCAACCACATCAAAACAAAGTAATAATGGGCCATCCACAACCCCTTCGTCAATACCAGCATCAAGAAAAACCGCTCCCCCCAAGACCCCGGCACACAACTCCTCTTCCCAATCAACCCAAAGAAACACCCTAAGAGGGACTGGAGAAGTCAGAGCTCATACTGAGCTTCCCCCTGAGGCTGCCCCTTACGTAGCGGTCATGATTGGAGTACCTGAACTAGCTCCCAATACGGTGGAACCTCCATGGTCTTTAAAAAATAAAGTACACCATTGGCTCCAGACAAATCGTCCCATGCCACCAAACTGCCATGGAAGGATTTCCTCACTACGTAGGACTCCATGGGTGGGGAAAGGCAGTAAACAATTTTCAGGGGACTGTATCATTATTACTTTTGAGGACCCATGGGCAGCAGACTACATTATCTCCTGGGATCAACCCAATTCAAATGGAGGAATTAGAAATAAACCCCTTTCATTCTTCTATCCCATTATTCAAACCACAAACAATAACTTTTTCGAGGACCCCGTTTTCCCTTGGGTCGAACCACCCCAGCGCCAACCCACTTTTTACGAGAATAGACAATATGGCGCCTCTCACTTTTGGGAGCAGGAAAACCCTTGGCAAATAGCAAATCCACGTCATCAGGGAGTAAACTGGGGAGAATGGGGACATCAACAGCCGAGGATGATCCGTAGACAACCACCCAGATGGGACCCTTGGCACAACATTCCATTAGCAAATAGATATAGTCCCTTAGAAATGGTGGATTGACCATCAAGGGATACAGAACATAATAGCCCTAACTTGCCACACTTCCCCCCCTTAAGTAACAACACTGAAACGATCCCACCAACTTTAGCCCTGAAAGCGAATCCCCACACAATACCTTTCCTATTCTGGAACGTGGCGGGCTTACGAACAAAAATTGAAGACCCCGTGGCTGTGAACTTCTTGGAACAAGGCAAAATAATCTGTCTTCAAGAGACTTGGGCAACCTCAGAGCTCCACCTACTGGGGTATAAAACCTATTCTTCACCAGCTATTCAAAGTGCAATTGGTCGACCCAAAGGAGGACTAACAATTTACATTGCTAACACTCTATCCCACTTAAAAGTGACCAATCTTTTCACTGACCCTAACTGCCAGATATTCTCCCTCTCCTTTGCAAACGAAGACACTATTACTCTTGTTAATTCATATAACAACCTAACGGAAAACGACTTCCTGAATTTCGTTGAAAACATGCAGGAGAGACTAAGATCCCTACAAAATCGGTAGGACAACTCTAAAATGATTCATCTCATCTGGGGAGGAGATTTTAACACTCACCCATGCCCAATGGCAGACTTCCAATGCTGTGGGTTTGTGGACGATCACGATGTTCCACTAGCCCACTTCGTCCACAACAAATCCGGCAATGCAATGAATATTACACTGTCAGAGTTCAACTTATTGATCGCTAACTCCCCAATGGCGGAGAAAAACCAGTTTAATCCAACTTACGTGGGAAGAGGCCATCAAACAACAGTGGACTATATCCTGCTGTCCCAAGCTCTTTCAACAATGGTCACAGATCACCAAGTGATGGATAGCACACTAAGCGATCACTACGCATTAAAGATTGAATTCCACCCATCAGAATACAAATCTAAGGTCACAGATATAGCAAAAGCTCTTACCCAGGACAGAATGCAACTACGAAAACACAATGGTTACTCCATAAAATGGGAAAAGATCGACCCACAAAACCTTACAAAAAAATTAGTGAATCAGGCGTACCCAAATATTATTAATTGTCTGGACCCAGCGTTAAATCACTCAGAGGTCCTGTTGAATTTTTCAGAAATTCTGTCAGTAGCCAAGAAACTACTCACGGGCAAAGCAACTAACAAACATCCAGAAAGAAAAGGTTGGTTTAACCACAATTGCACGAGAGCCCTAACTGACCTAAAATCTGCCCTTCACAAAAAGCCAAGAGATGCGGGCCTTATTCAACTTCTGAGAAGAAAATACAAATTGGAACGCAAGCTAAAGCTACAACAAATGAAAGAAAAACTCTGGAAAGACCTAGACAAGAGCTCCCTATCAAAAAACAGTAAGGATTTCTGGAGAACGGTCAGATCCCCATACCTCTTGGACAACAACTCTCCCAAGATAGAGGTGGCCAGGGATGAGGGAACTTGGATAGCCCACTTTGAAAATATATTCAAAGATCAAGGAACCACAGACCACCCATCTAACTTTCATAATGATGTACAATACCCAATTCCAATATCTTTTGACATCTCCGAAATCTTGTTGGCCTTGGAAAAAAGTAAGGCAGGAAAAGCCCCGGGCCCTGATGGTGTCCCTGTTGACCTTTTCAAATTCAATCAGGAGCTCTGGGCACCTATCCTGACAAGAGTATGCGTAGCTGCAGCCAGTGAGGGCATTCTAGACTCCTGGTCCAGATCAATTATGGTCCCCATTTTCAAGAAAGGGGACCGACAGGATGCGAAATGCTACCGCCCGATTTCCCTTTTGGACACCCTTGGCAAAGTGGTGGGGAGGGTCATTTTGGAGAGACTACAACACTGGAGCGAGGAAAAAGCCATTATCTCGGATCTACAATTCGGCTTTAGAGAAGGCCTTGGGACAGTAGAGCAGGCACTCAACCTCAGCCTTATAATGGCCAAATACATGCACGCAAAAAAAACTACGGTATACATGGTCTATGTGGACCTGTCTGCCGCATTTGACTGTGTCTCACATTCCAAACTATGGACAGTCCTAAGAGAAATGAATGTGGATCCTTTCTTGCTGGATTTCCTGAGAGAGCTGTACTCCGGGGCTTCGGCGAGAGTCCGCTTTGGAAAGAATGGTGAGCTGACCGCGTCATTCGGTGTGGAGCGAGGAGTCAGGCAGGGCTGCGTTCTGGCCCCCTTTCTCTTCTCACTCTACACCAATGGCCTGGAGGAGGAGATGCTGAGGGGGGCCCAGGACCTGCCAAAAATGAAACAGAGACCTATTCCAGCACTCCTCTATGTGGATGACGCTGTCATCCTGGCCCGAACGCCGCGCGAACTTCAGCACTCACTAAACAGATACACCACCTTCATGAACGCCTTGGACTTAAAGGTCAACGTAAAAAAAACGTTCGTCATGATCACGGGGGGTGAAGAAAGACACAAAAAACATCTTTCTCGATAGTCAACCACTTGAGATCACCACACAATACCCATACCTCGGGATCATGATAGACGACAAGCTAACATGGAAACCAGCAGTGGACGCAAGATGCCATCTTTTTAAGCGTTCAATAGCGGCCTTGCAGACTTTCTCACGTAAACTGGGAAGGAGGCGCCCAGCAGAACTGCTGAGAATCTACAATGCCAAGTGCCAGGCGATTGCTCTTTATGGAGCAGGGGTCTGGGGTCACACAGACGTTGGAGCCCTACAAAAAATTGAAAATTTATTTATAAGATTTCTTCTTGCCACTTCGAAAGGTTCACCAACCTACGCCTCCCACATGGAACTGGGAATTCCTTATCTCCAGGACCTTCTCAAAATCCAGCCATTGCTCTTGTGGAGGCGCATCTGGATATCGGACACAAACAGGTTATCTCAGTCGATAGTGGCCGACACAATGTCACTCGACCACTCCTTCAGACTGAAGTGGCTCCGATATATTAGAAACTTTTTCACCGACCTTGGGCTTGAAAAATACTATCTTCAACCAGAGCCGATTGTCGCCCTCCCAAAGAAGGAGCTTAAGGAACTTGCACTACGACATCTGGAAACACTAAGATTGTCAACCGATGCTGCAAAACCTTCAGTGATTCACACGTATATAGTTCAGCAAACCTTTGGCATTCAACCGTATCTTACCTTGCACACTAAAATATATGAGAGGATGCTGCTAACCAGGCTCAGACTGAACCTTTTTTTCAGACTGGTCGCTTTTCCCTTAAATAAGGCCTGGGAACCAAGCATGCCCCCGTGTCCCTGCGACGGGAAATCGATACAATCTAACATCCACCTTATCATGTTTTGCAAATTTTACCATCCTCACAGAAAACGTTGGATTCTCCCGCTATGTAGGCGATGGGGTCTCAGACAATGTCGACCGGCCTTTCTTAGACTCCAAATTCTAGAATCTGAAGAAGTCTGTTACCTGGTCTTAAACTTTTTAAAATGTATCATGAACCATAGAAAAAACCTTTAGCAACATGCACTAGAAAAAACAATGACTTTTAAAAGCAAAAATTCTCTTTTTCTTTTTAATCATATGACTGTTTTTTCTTTATTGTGTAAACGTTCTCATGAAATGTCTTTTTAATCACTTGTATTTGTATGGACTTTTTTCTGCTGACTGTTTCTTTTATGGTTTTCTTCGTGATTAACCGAATAAAGAATTATTATTATTATTATTATTATTATTATCTGGTGCAGAACCTCATGTGGCCTTTAGATCCCTCTTGGCTAGAGTGGAAGCTGCGTCTTCTGCCTTGTGGTGTGGACTTACATTGACCTTGATTTATCAATCGGTTACCCGTCGTTCTTGTTTTCTCTTGTTGGAAAGCTAAATTAATGTAGGATTCGCAATGGTGGAAGGCTGTACTTCAAAGCTTCCTGCGTAGTTCTAGTGCTTGACTCACCCTGCTCCTTTATGTACTGCTTTGAGAGTGGTTCACATCAGGAGGGTCTCCATTAGAAGAAAAAGTTACTTGACCTTGGTAATGTTCTGTCCGATCTATACAGGGCATCCCACAGATTCTGTGAGGCTGTCTCCTCTTCATTTGAAGAATATATGATTTCCTTTTCTTTGCTTGATATAGAAAATATAAATACATTGTGTCACCAGGACTGTGTGATGTATTTATAGTGGCAGTGATGTCATCAACTGTAGAGCCTCTTTGGATCAGTGGTGTGGCTGTCACATACTACCTGGTGCTTGGGGAAAGTTGTGCAAGGAATAATTTCTTTAAGAGACCGGTGAGGACACCCCACATCTGTTTTGGTTGAACTAGACATTTCAGCTGCTGAAAACAGCCCAAATGCTTGTTAGACCTCTGGAGAAAAATAGGGACTTACCATGGCAGTCGTATTTTGAGTTACTAATTTTTCAAATAATGCTTAATTTCTAATTGTAATCATCCGGTAACCCTTCACAATCACCAAGCGTTACTAGTGCCCTATTTTTGATAACACTGGGAGGCAGCATTACTGGGAGGATTACCAGGGCATTCAAAATGAGGCCTTAAGTGTCTGAAGACAGTGGTAAAAAAGTGGTACCAGTCCATTTGTCTCTCCGTTTCCTACCCATTAGCCTTTCCTTTGAGCAGGCCAATACAAATGTTAGCAGGGCCAGCGATGGCTTCTACTCTGGTTTAATGTTGAGCGGTACACCCCCTTACTCTCTCACTACATCCAAGAGCAATACAATGTAATCCCCACCTTTTGAAAAGAGGCCGTGAAAAACAAGTTATATCCATGCATCAACTTTTATGGATCAAGTCATCTTACTTAAAACCAGTGGCTAAGATGAATGTATTCAACCGTTTTTTTTTTAAAAAAAGCTTGTTGTACCCTTTGTGATCCCCGCCAGTAAAAATTGGGTATGGTTAAAGCCAAATAGCTCCTAAGCATCACTATCAAAAGCACCTCGTCTTTTGAAGCTGTCATGGCCTTCCATATTTAAGTCTATGCAGTCTTTTCATACCAAAACCCTGGCTAGAGCCTAATCTTCATCAGAGAGCAGGCACATTAAAAAGAAATGCTTCAGACAGGACAACAAGCGTATTACTCTTGCCTCAGATGAGGCTAAAAAGCACACAGACTTCCCCACGGATCTGCCTCAGAAGACCCACTCCTCTCAGTTGAATGGAAGGCTTTCTTCCCAATATCACCACTGGATCCAAAAAATCAAAGAAACATGGGTTCTTTCAATGTCAAAGAATGACCATACTACACAACTGCTACTGCGCTATCACGATCTGGTCACCTTATTCAACATCCCAATAACTTTTGGAGAGAAAGAGGCTCCTTATTTTAGAAGCAAAGGGTGCTACTCTTACTATTTTCTAGTAAGAAAAATGCTTGGAGTGCTGAGCCTCATCTTGGATCTTTAAGATATAAACTCATTCCTCCCCCTTCAACATTTTAGAGTGATACGTTTTGCTTAGTTATTCTTTTTAGAGAATTGGTGGGGCATTATTCTGGAAGCTCTCAGTGCCATGTAGAACAAATCAAATGCCTGCCTGCACATACATGTGTTCAAGTTCAATGCACTCTATTTAGTGTTCCAAGCATTCGTTACCATATTGGGGACCTGAATCTAGTTCTGGCCAGACTGACGCTCAAGACTTTTGAACCAAATACACCAAACCACATAGAGCTTCTGTCAATGAAGGTAGCCTTTTTGGTGGCTGTATAATCTGTCAGTTATATTAATGAGCTATAATACATTTGCGCCTCAAAGATCTTCATAATGTTAAATACATTTTTCTCCAGGCACCTTTCCTTTATTCAAAGAGGGCGGTTTGAGCTCAGTATGAATATAGATATCATTCTTGCAACTGTTTGTCTACCTGCTTGAAGTGCGAATATACACAATTTAAGCAGTTCTTAAGCTTCTATCTGATTGAACTAGTGACCTGCCTTGGATGATCAATGTTTTGTGACATTTGGGGGACAATGATGGTGGTCGAACAGTTGCTAAGGTCACCATCAGAGATCTGTTCTCCTGATGAAAGTAAACATTAATTCCAGAAACGCGTAGAGTTGACTAAAAATCATGCATGGTATCATAAAAATTTTAAACATTGGGTTATTGTTTTAATATTGAAAGAAGGGTTGAAATCAAAACAAAATAACGTGTCACAAGGTCAAGTGTGTTGAACCTAAAGAATGCAGAGATCTTCAAATAAACATAACGTCATGAATCACCCATTGTTTTACTCTCCATGGATCCCTACAGCACAATATGGTCAGACACGCTTCACCATGTTAAGTCACCATTTAGGCATTTGAAAGGCTGTTCCTTTCAAATGCCTAAATGGTGACTTAACATGGTGAAGCGTGTCTGACATGGCAGAGTAGTTGGCTACTACAAGAACAATGTGATGGATGGTATTCTTGAATTAATCTCACCTACTAGTAGTCGCTCAGGCCACATCCCAGTCCATCGTTTTTCACCCACCATGACACCTCAGTTAGGTCCCAGCCATATGCAATCAGTCCTGACCCTGCTGCAGTAGGAACAGTCAGGCCAGCTCCTCCCTGAACCAGAACACAAGCAATCCAAGACCTGTATTGTCCTGATTAGGGTTCATCAGTCAGGTACTAGTGGCATAGTTAGCAGGAGATCCACGTCTGGGCCTAGATAGCACACTTGGGGCCCCACTTGCTGCAACAACAAGGTGATTAATGGAATGCTTGTATTAATCTCAGTAGTTGGCTACCTCACACAAAATCTGCGGATCACAGTCTTGAGGCTTTCTCCCGAACTGATGATATATTTTTTCAGGTCCTTATTAGAAACATCTTTGCATAGGATTAATCTGCCCAGTGATGTCTTTCGCATCCTTCTTTGCCCCTTTCTCAGTTGCTCTAGAGCTGTAAAAAAGTGAAAATGCGGAAGAGCTAGAACCTAGGAGTAGGATAAAGTGACCTTTATGATGACTGTGTTACTTTTAGTCTGTAGTCTAATTCTGTTCATCAAGGGACCCTTTCTGACGTCTCAGCCATCAATCTGAAAAACACACTTGATCCTTCTTGAAAACTAAAGGCGTATTTTACTATTTTTCTTATTTATAGTGTTGACCAGCCCTTTTTTCTGTTCAGGAATATGTTGTGGCCACAGGCCCCACATGTGGAATCTTCCACTTGAGCGTGATGCCTAGACCATGCATTGATATCCATGTATGCCTTTTATTTGCATGGTATGTGATTTGTGGTTCGTGGCATAGCTTTATATTGTTTGTGTGGGTTTAGTATATAGTAGAGACAAGTAGTATCCATTTGGGATACCCCTAATACAACATAGCACAAGAGGGAGGTTTAGATACAGCCTCCATAAACAGTGGAAGTGTATTTCCTGCATTTCTGAGCTAGAGGGTGTAGCCCATGACAATTAAATGTGGGAGGACGAAGACAGAGTTGCTCTTGTTATTTAGTGATGACCTAATTCCTGAGCACTGTCATTTGGATTGATGGTAGAGAAGGAATGAGGACTAAGCAGCTTCTATTGGAAAGGAGAGGGAATCTTATAGTCAGGGCCTTCCACTTTGTCTTTCCCCTGTAGACAGAACTAGGAAGTTGATAGACAGGTGCAGAGTCTTCACATTTCATTGTGCTCATATATTGAGTGTTTTAGTATGAACCAGGCTTAGCACTACTTGCTGGGAGAACCATCACCTTTGACAAAGAATGTGTCTGTTCTGTAGGAGTAAAAATGTATTATGAATAGTAACTGCTCCACACTGGTTCATGGGCATTGACAGTGGGATCAACATTCCCTATCTGGAAAATGCATTTAAAAGTGGGACCCAAATGACCCCTCTTGGTTCCATTTCCAAGTTCTTCATTTACCAAAGAAGGGAGTGCTCCACACAATACTTAAAGAACTGCTGCGATCATGGGCTGGTATCTTTCATAGCCGGTCTCCCAGAAATGAGTGAGTTTCGCCAGATGTCTGTGCAATTTTCTGGGGAGCAGTGGACTGCCTGTGGCGTGGCCTGCTAAGAGGGGTAAGGCGCACCTTGTAGAAGAGACTTCCTGAGAAGAAGTAGCTGTGCACACCTGGGTTATATAGTTGGCCAGAAGAAGTGGATTGAACTTGGGAGATTAACCGGTGTCCACCAGAGTTTTGACAGGGCCTCTTCTCCAGTCTATATGTTTCCGCGATACGCCAACAACCCCATCACGTCAGCCAATGTGATTTACCTCTCTACCAGAACCTTAATAAATGGTGCTGCCTATTCCCTGCCATCAAGCCTTACGTTCGCGGACCCTAGGCTAGCCCAATAGGAGGAGACCTGTTAGTGAGGGACCTTGTGCTACTGCTGGACCTCTGCTGCACCTGCATGTAGCCACCATACTCAGGCACTAGCACTAAGGGTTGAAGAATGTGGGACAGCTTTCCTGTGCTGAGATTACCAGCTGCTGTATGCTTGAGTGTTGCAAGCACCCAAACCACGATTCAACTTGAGTCACATGAACTTAAACATTGGCTGTTTTTCCTGCTGCTGACACTGGTTTTTTAACCCAGTGGGAGTGAATCACCATAAAAACCATGGTAGTGAAACATAGACTGGCCTACTGGTCACAGAACCATGGAAGCTGCCTACACCATATTACAGTGTACTCACACCTGTGCTAGTTTTACACCTGATGTTTTCTGTGTGTTTTAAACATCGTAGCACCAGTCTAAGAACTATATAGCTAATTAGCATTTCCTATGTGTAGTATTATGTGCCTGTGTGTGATTAATGCACTTCTGTTTTTATAAAGATAGACACCAGGATGCGTTGTACTTTTTGCATCTGTTTTTTGACTATTTGAGTTCTGTATCTGATGTAGACTTCTACCTTAGAATTATTTCCAGGCTTCAGACTGGAGCTGGAAATGTTTTTATGAGCAGTTCCCCTGTGCGCTGGTAAGTAGCGTCATTCTGCTTCAGGTGGCATTGGTGTCAACTTCGCTGGAAGTGACAATTACTGTGACTATTTAGGCGCCGCGCCTCCCAGAGCATTGATGTCAGTTCTTTTCTTTACACGCCAGTCAGATCTGATCCGGGGAGTACTACCCCCAGTCATTTTTTAACTGATCTTTTTTGACTTTTTTTTAGAATCTTCTCCTGGTAAGACAGGATGTTAAATGGAAGGTAGGAATCAACCCCTGTGGTGCCTGTCACCGACAGATGTCAGTACGGACCCTCACGTGGTTTGCTTCTGGAACCTCGAGCACGACCATAGGCAAAGACATGCGTCAATTGCTGCACGATGCACCCCAAGGCCTTGAGAAAGCATTTGTCAAGCTTCTTGCCCCTCAATGTGCGATGCCGCGACGATCTTGATCCTGGTGGATTCGAAGCTCCCGGAATCGGTCGCGAAGCCCAAAATCCTTGTCACACTCAAAGTCGCCCTTTGGTAAGGCTCACAGGAAAAAGAAAAGTAAGAAGTCGAAGAGGTCTTTGACTTTGCCCTGTCCGTCAAAGTCATCTGACGAGACCAGGGAGGGTTATCATTCAAAGCCGACTCTGCCCTTGAGCCTGCGCATGGGCCAACTCCACACCTGTAATTAATCTGCTTTTTATAAAACAGATCCTAACTGCAACACCCCATAGGCGGGGTACTTTTTACCATTGCACCCTTAAACAATATACACTTTGAGCATATAATGAATGTCTTACCACCCCTGGTGGAGCAAATACTTCAACACAAAATTAATATCACCTTTTGAAAAGGGGTTTTATTTAACAAAATGCAAAGACTTCTCCTTGTTTTAGAATAAGGCTTGGGGTTTATTACATAATACTCTCTAAATAAAGGCTGTCTAGGATACCAAATGCATAAGATTCAAATATCTGTAGCAAACTATAATCTAAGACATGAATAATACTGAATAATACTCATTAAATGTATGAATAATACTTATCAATAAACAAGCCGTAACTGATATAAGGCAAGACACACTGGAGGTCCTGCAAGAGATCAGAAAGATATATACACATAATTATATATATATATATATATATATATATATATATATATATATATATATATATATATATATATATATATATATATATATATATATATATATATATATATATATATATATATATATATATATATATATATATATATATATATATATATATATATAATTATATATAATTATATATATATATATATATATATATATATATATATATATATACATATATATATGAGGTACGTGGCGCTCCTTGAACAACACACAGCCAATCAGCCGATCAGTGGACACAGGAACCAGCAAGACCCGTAGTTTGGTGCAAATCTTTTTTATTTTAGTTAGTGGCCTATATATATACAGCAGATGATTACTCTGGATGTGCACCTGCAACACCATAAAGAAAACACCTTAAATGATCAGCCACTGGCTCACATCACAATGGCAATAACCACAAAACTCAATGCATCACCTGGCATCTTAGCCCACTTCTGTCCAGGGGAGTCATAGCTGGGGATCATATCTCATCAACCAGGGTTCATACTCCGAGATAGACACGTCTACCCTCCCTCGGAATCCAAGCTCCCAACTTCTCAGCCTGCAATCCTCCGCTCGCTTTAAACACACTAGAAGATTTGTGAAAGACCTCCTCCAACCGCCAGAGGAATTTTACCAGAACTGGCCTAATTCCAAGCAAGCCTCCTATGGCAGTAAGGAGCCCTCACGGCTCTTCCTCCATTCTCACTTCTTCCAGCCTCTATCTTGACGAAGCTCTCACAAGGCCTTCCAGAGTACATTAAACAAAAACAATCGCTAGAAAAACAGAAAGACCTTGAATGTGGATAACTCAAACAGCTTGCAAGCACCTCTGTGCACGCAGCAGCACAGCAAAGTTAGAGAACAAGAAGACATGAGGCCATGTCAAAGCCAATAGTAAGAACTCATAATTCTAATCAATGCACAATACAATACACATTCCTGCAAACTGCTAATAGCATCACATACTTCATCCATTAATGTACAACACCGAGCACCACCGCCCTTTGAAACCAAAAAGAACATTCCACACCTCTCTCTCCCCCTCACGCCTTCAAATGCACATCGCACATGCTCTGTTCTTGGCAAGACTGTTCCACCCCATAACAGCTCCCACTGAAAGACAGCAAGATTGCAGGACAGAAGAGAAGCAGGTATCTGCAGGACCATCCTACATGAAAGCTAGTTAAAATGGTGGTGGTTGAGGGTCATCATAGGGTCCCAAAATCACAAGTGGCTCTTTCAATGCAGCACCTCCATGAGTTACTGGGAGCAACCACCACCCAACTTCATACGTTTTGAGGCCATGCACCTCATATTTGCGCAGCCAAGGCCATCTTAGGAGGCATAGTATTTTGCTTTCCCAACTGTAATTTTCTATACCTTTCAAATTCTGTTATTGTGGGTCTGATGGTTGCGGTGTGGGAAAGCATACACTCAGAACTGTTAGGCCTAAGATGGTTATGGTGACAATCTATATGCCCGTTTGGTCCACTCTAAATGTTATGTCTGATGGCATCGCTCTGGTCTGCTTATTATGAAACATTATAACAAAGGCAGTTGAGTTGATCAAGCTTCTTAATTGTGAAAAGCATATTTGAAAACCATATAGCCTAACATAGTTGGTTGTTATCACAATGTGTTACAGGCTATAGACCTCTACTTTCACAAATTACGGTGTGGGCAAGGGGTTTGATGTTGGCTACCCACTCTGACAAGCCCTGTGGGGTTTTCGCTGTCATGATTCTTGTTGGACCCTGTTGAGATGGCTTGCATATTGTTTACAAGCTGTATTTTTCTACGTATTTTTAATTTTCTAAGTGTATGCATGATGGATGTCAGTTTATGAGCACTTGAATAGTCTGGTGTTGGGTAAAGTGTAAAGCCAATGCTAAAGGGTAAATAAAGGCTTTATCAGTTTATTGGGATAAGTCATGCCAGATTTCATAGGTTTGATCTGTTAACAGAAGCGGTATGGCAAATCCAGCAGATCTGACCTACTTATTGTAGAAAGAATACATTAAAGATGACAGGCTCTTAGGGATGGATTGTTATTACACTGTTCAAAAACCTGTAAACAAGTATTTTCTCACCGCAAATTTCACAGATTACTTAAGTATGCAAGGGTTTTGAATTGGTGATTAACCCTAACAAACTATGGGGATAGAAGGCACCCACTACTATAATCCTTTTTAGGCTCTTTTAGGAGAGAGTACTTTGCCAGTTGTAATGATGTATTCATTTGTATGTTTATGAATGTATGCAAGATGTTTCCCTTGTGGGAAACGTATGCTCAGTTCAGCGGGCTTGATTTAGTTATGGTGTCATGCCAATATAAAGGCTATATGTTTTATTGTTTATTGTGAACATTTACAATCGAGGTAGTAGTTCTGACATTGTTTGTGAAAAGCTTATGTTAAAATCATTAGGCATTTAAAGGTAAATTTTTATATGATTTGGTGTTGGTTTCTGACTCTACCAAGCCCTGGGGTACAAGATTTCCACTGCAATGATTCTTGCTAGATTCTCTTCTTAGCTGTCTGCCAGGACCTTGTAATAAACAAGAATTACATTAAATAATACATACATTTGTATGTGTACATTTATATCCATATAAATATGCAGAGGGCCTCTGGATCAGCTCTGGTCTGCCACTGGTTTATCTGAGTGTCATTTACACTGTGCTTCAATCCATGACACTGAACTTCATGGGGTAATGACTCACTCCACATCAGTCACTGGCTCTCTTGCCCTGTAAATTACTTCTTTTCCTAGTCACATGTGTCCATCCACCTGAAAATGAGCGGCGTTCAGTGTCAGAGCTGGTTGGCCAGTTTTTTCGTTTTGAATTTACATCTTGTATAGATCTTCTTTCATTTCTTTGATTCTAATGTTTTTTAAGAGGATACTGCAGCTCTCCAGCCAGTGCTAACCGGTACCTTTCTTGCTATTCATTTCAGCTGCAGTCCTCTAAACCAAGAGGCCATTTCGGAATGCTGTTGTCCATAGTGTTTCATCGTTTTTACCATTCCAAGAAAGTCCACATGTTGGTTCTAAATGTAGCACCCATGCTTGAACTTTACACAATTATAGACTATTTACAATACCTTAGCAAGATTGACAACCAATGCTATGTTTAGTTTTATTATTGCAAGTATGTGCCCTCTGTGTTTGGACGGCACCATGTTTTCTTATTTACGTGTATTCTTTTAACTTATCCCACATATATTTTCGAGTTTGTGTGTGTTTCATTGTCTTTTTTTCAAAGGGTGAATGCAAAAAGAATGAGTCACAGAGTGCATATATGAAGATTTATTAGGTGCCTAAACACATATTGTCATCCCTACAGCTTCTTATCACATTTATTCAGTTTTCATGTGTTGCAATCTATTTCTCGACTGTTCTTTGATACTTATATATTTCCAAATTAATTTTTAGAAACTTATTATGATGAGACAAAGCTTCAGGCAGCAGTTAGCTGATGCTCTTGCACGTATCCATGCAACTTATGAGGTAGGTTTCACATATTGTCATGTTTATATAAATGTGTGTGAAAATGAATATATATATATATATATATATATATATATATATATATATATATATATATATATATGCCAGTTAATGAGGTTGCTCACTTAATTATAATAACCCTTCTTTAGGGAAATCTCTGCATTCCGACCTCAGTAATTCACAGAGTGGTGTAGCGATTTTAAAACAATTTGGAAACTTCTCTTTAAATAAATTAATATCTGACATTGTCTGCCAACTGTTTTCTGCTAGACACACACACATGCATGCCAATTATTGTGTAAAGTATCTAAATTGTAAAAAAATATATTAATTGCTAAGAGCCATTTAAAAAAGCGTGGTTCTGGATAGTTTTCAATAAATGTATTTATTTTGTGTGTCAATGGTATACAAAGTGGATGTCTTTCAGACATTTTGGAATTAGTGAGAAAGATAGAGACTAGCTTTAAATTTAGCCAGTAGTGCAATCTCAGCAACCTCCCAACAAAGGTGATGGATTGTATTGCTCCATACGGAGAGGTAAGAACAACGTTCACAACCTGCTCCGGTTAAGCCTGACTTTATGTACAAGAAACAATGCTGTACCCTTTGTTATGTTCCCGAAGGTCCGCCCCCGGCGCCCCGAGGGCTGGACGAGTTGGTCATGTGACTCCCTATAATAAAAAGAGGTCTAGCACGTGCGCGGGGGTTCAGAGAGAGACGCACAGACCGAGCAAGCAAACTTATTCCCAGTGTCCGACTGAGTTTATTCTAGGGCCACGTGTCAGGCCTAGCTAGGGTTAGATGCCCCGGAGTGCAGGTCCCAGATTGATCTCCCTAGGGCAAACCTGTCCCCATTACACGACACAACAATTGGCGACGAGGGTGGTGGTCGATCCCTCGCTCGGGGTGTGTGTGTGCCCCTCCTGGGGTGATGCGGCCGCGGGCGCTCCCAATTGCCTGCGGTGCTCGTGCCTTGCTACCACACACTCCCCCGCACTGCTTGCCTGGAGGAACGACTCTGATCCCTGGCCCTCGACAGGTGAGCAGCGCTGGCTTGCACCTTCCTGCTGCGCACAGGAGCTCGAGTGGTCGCGCGAGGCCCTCCCTCCGTGGACCCTCCACGTCCGGTGCCGCACCGTGCTTGGTTGCACGTGCGTGAGTCGCACCTCAGCCCGCCTGGCGAGGCGCTCCGGTCGGCGCCCGGTCCTACCCAGCTGTTCGAGGGGACGTGGTGCTGACCCGTCCCGGGCCTTCACCCTACTACCCGACTCAGGAGTGCCAGGACCATCAGTGACTCGGCCCGTGGAACTTGCCTCGCCGGAGCGCAGTCGCCGCTCCCTCCGCACTAATCGGGGTGCCCCTTCGGATCATCCCCCGGCCACCCACGGACCTACTCCAGAGCGTTCGGGGCGATGGCTACCATTCCGCCCATTGAACCGTTTGTGGTGGAGGGTGCGCCCTCCACTCTCGCACCGAAGTGGAAGGAGTGGGTGGACAGGCTCCTAATATTCTTCGAAGCCACCAAGGTACACAAGGAACAGAAGCGCGCTATGATCCTCCATCTTGGTGGCAAGGACATCCACTCTATCGCCCGGACCCTCACGGAGGCGACTCCCAAAACACATCACACCTTGATCAATGCACTCAACGCGCACTTTGAACCAATGGCCAACCAAGATTATGAACGATTCATTTTTCGGCAAGCACGGCAACTGCCAGACGAGTCGCTGGATGCCTACCACTCCAGGCTAAAGAAACTAGCACTAACATGTGGATTCCAGGACGTCACGGAAGAGATCAGGGGCCAGATCATCCAAGGATGCGCCTCTGCTAAGCTGCGCGAGAGAATACTGGAGGAGTCGGGGAAGCCTCTACCAGACATCCTCACGCTGGGTCGCACAAAGGAGCTGTCCAAGGCCAGGGCAGCCCACATGGAAGCGGCCCTACAAGCCAACCTGAAAATGGAGCCGGTTAACAAACTACAAGTCCGCCCACAGCCCAAATGGGCAAAGCGAACAACAACTCCTCAGGGCGGAGCTTCAGCGCAGTCATGCGGCTACTGTGGCGGCCCGAAACATCCGGCGCCAGAATGCCCAGCACGGGGCAAGAGATGCTCAGGTTGCGGAAAAATGAATCACTTTGAAAAAGTGTGCCGGTCCAAGTAGTTCGGCAAGCCTCGCCAGACAATACACACGGTGGCCGAGCCCGAAGGCGCTGAAGGAGAACCCAGCAACAGTGATATGGACGATGACGAGGAGGAGCGCTCCGTACACAAAGTGCATATGATCGGCACCGCCACCAGACGCACCAGGACGCTGCCACAGTGCGCCATACAGGTAGCCGATCAGGACATTATGGCGACAGTCGACACGGGCGCCTCGATAAATCTCATGAGTGCATCCCTCTACGGAGACATGCCTGCTCCTCCCAGCCTCCGCCCCACTCCGATCACCGTTTTTGCCTACGGCCAAGACGTTCCCCTCCGCATCCGGGGCAAATTCAAGGCAGCGGTCCGACACGGGGACAAGATCACGCGAGCCAACATCTTGGTGTCGGAAGAGGGTCAAGGCATGCTCCTGAGTTGCCGAACGGCGGAGGACCTGGGGGTGGTCACTTTCGCATTTGGCGTGCATGAGGAATCGGTACAGCAACTGATTGTAGACTTTTCTGACCTATTCGAAGGAATTGGCTGTTTCAAGGGCCGGGAGATACATCTGCACGTGGACCCCACTGTTCAACCGGTAGCCCTGCGACACCGTCGCGTTGCATTCCATTTGAGACCACTGGTTGAGGAAGAGCTGCAGAAGCTGGAAGCAGCAGGGATAATTGAGAAGGTGTCCGGTCCCACCCCCTGGGTGTCGCCCATCGTGGTCACGAGGAAGCCAAAACAGCCTGGAGCGGTCCGGATATGCGTGGACATGCGCCTACCCAATGCTGCCATCAAGAGGGAGCGCCACATCACCCCCACGATAGATGACCTGATTGGAGAGATGGCTGGAGCCCGGTGGTTCTCCAAATTGGACCTCCGGGCGGGGTACCATCAACTCGTACTAGACAAGGACTCCCGGAACATCACGACGTTCTCCACTCACATTGGACTGCGCAGGTACACCAGGTTGAGTTTTGGAATCTCCAGTGCTGCCGAAGTCTTCCAAAATGTCATCCAGGAACTGATTGCCGGCATACCGGGAGTAATCAATGTCAGTAATGACATCATGGTGCACGCAAGAACAATCCCGGAACACAACCAACGTTTGGCGCAGGTTTTCCGCAGGCTCCGAAGTGCCGGGCTCACCTTGCACCGAGACAAATGCAAATTCCTTCAGAACAAACTGGGATTTTTCGGGTACGTGTTCTCAGCCGATGGCGTCAACCCTGATCCGGACAAGGTCAAAGCCATCAAGGATGCACCACCGCCCACGACGGTCACGGAGGTCAGGAGTTTTCTTGGGATGGTAAACTACTGTGGCCGTTTCATAAGGGACTTAGCCAACCTGACTCTCCCTCTGCGTGAACTAACCAAAGACTCCACCCCATGGAGCTGGGGATCTGAACAGGAAAGGGCATTTCAAGATATTAAGAGCGCACTCTCCAGCAGCACCACGTTGGCGTTCTTTGACCCACGACACTCCACTCTCATTGCCGTAGATGCCGGACCGGCAGGACTGGGGGCCGTTCTGATGCAGAGAGCTCGAGATGAGATAGACTGGGCCCCTGTTGCTTTCGCCAGCCGGTCCCTCACGGACACGGAACAAAGATATTCCCAAATAGAGAAGGAGGCCATCGCAATACATTGGGGATGTCGTCACTTCCACTTGTACGTCTATGGCAAGCCCTTCACAGTGGTGACGGACCACAAACCGTTGCTGGCTCTGTTTTCAGGCACCTCCTCCAAGCCACCCCCTCGAATTGAGAAGTGGATTTTGCAACTGCAAGAATATAATTGCACCATCGAGTACCAGCCAGGGGCAAGGAATCCTGCGGATTACCTATCACGGCACCCTAGGCCCGCAACCCCTGAGGAGAGGGATGAAGCAGAAGAGACGGAAGCCTACGTGCAGTGGGTCGTGGCCAGATCATGCCCGCGTCCCATATCATTGGAAGAGATCGTGAGCACCACGGCTCAGGATGCGTGCATACAGCGGGCCAAGGATCTGCTCCGAACGGCCAACTGGCAGAAGGCCAAGGAGGGCTGGAAAGTACTCACACCGGAGGCTCAGAAGATAATGGACAGTTTGTACCACGTGAGGGCGGAACTAAATGAAGACGCGGCGGGATGCCTCCTGCGGGGGCATCGCCTGGTAATCCCGACGGCTCTGACAGGACGGGTAGTCCAACTGGCCCACATAGGCCACCAGGGGATGGTCAAGACGAAGGCCCGGCTGCGGACGAAGGTATGGTTCCCGCTCATGGATGACATGGTGGAGAGTGTGGTGCGATCGTGCGAGGCCTGTCAAGTCACGGGCGACAGCCCCCGTGAGGCCCCCATCATTGTGGAACCCAGGCCACGAGGACCCTGGGAGAGAGTCAGTATGGACTTTGGCAGCCTTCCGGATGGAAGACACACGCTGGTAATGATAGACGACCACTCAAAATATCCTGAAGTCGAAATTGTCACAAGTACCAGTGCAGACTGTGTCATCCCCAAAATAGAAAAAATCATTGCCACTCATGGAGCCATGAGAGAGCTCAGAACAGACAATGGACCGCCATTCCAGGGTCAAGACTTTGCGGAATACCTCTCGTCTCTGGGAACACGTCACAGGCGCATAACACCTCGGTGGCCTCAAGCCAATGGGGAGGCCGAGAGGTTCATGAGGACTTTGAACAAGGTTATCCGAATTGCACATGACAAGGGGCAGTCAGTGGAAATGGCCATTTTCACATTTCTCCGAAGTTATCGCCAGACCCCGCACTCCACAACTGGGGTGGCCCCTGCACACCTCCTTCTGGGAAGGGTGATAACTGACTCCATTCCTCATCACCCCCAGTGGGCCCCTGCAATGATAGATGAGCGCGCAGTGGAAAAGAAAAGAAGCTCTGCATTTGAAAAGATCAGCAAGAAACGCAGGGCCGTGGCCCCGCACTTCAATAGAGGTGATATGGTGCTCATCCGAAATCGTGTAACTGGCGGCAAGTTTAAACTTAACTACGAGAGGCGACCATGGCGAGTCATTGGAGTGAAAGGCACACGCCTCACGGTCATTCGAGGACGAGACAAGGTGACTCGCAACGTGTCTCATTTCAAACTGTATCATCCGTCAAGCTTTGAGTCAGGGCGCCAGCAAGGCGGTGAACAAACCGAAACTGCAACCACTGTGCCGGCCGTTGAGTTAACACCTCGGCACGAGGTCAGGCAAAGTAGCGAGCAACAGGCTTCCAGCGAAGAAGTGGGAGGTGACGCGGAGGCCCTGGATGAGGCCCCAAATCCGGAGGGGGCAGACAGAGAGGCGCCAAGACATGAGTTGGAGGTTGGAACGGAACTGATGACTCATCGGGGGTCCCGACGTCAGCTACGTGATAATCCCACCCCCTCCGGCTGGCTGAGAGACTACTTTACGTAAGACTGTTCCCATTTACACATATACATGTGCTGTTTGAACTGAATGCGTTGGCAGTTAAAGGACGCTGAAGGTATCGGTCCAAGTAGTTTATGAGCCAGAAATGTTACAGGATTGATTGTGTTCATTGTTTGCATTTTGTTGGTTTTTCCTTATTTTTAGGAGGAATGTTATGTTCCCGAAGGTCCGCCCCCGGCACCCCGAGGGCTGGACGAGTTGGTCATGTGACTCCCTATAATAAAAAGAGGTCTAGCACGTGCGCGGGGGTTCAGAGAGAGACGCACAGACCGAGCAAGCAAACTTATTCCCAGTGTCCGACTGAGTTTATTCTAGGGCCACGTGTCAGGCCTAGCTAGGGTTAGATGCCCCGGAGTGCAGGTCCCAGATTGATCTCCCTAGGGCAAACCTGTCCCCATTACACGACACAACACCCTTGAGGTCACCATCCAGTTCTGGCTCTCCCAAAGCCAAGATTGCTCTTGGTGAGGCTGATTATAGGATATCCCTCTTCGAACAATACCAGAATTCCTCCTGTCCCTGTAAAACAAGGGGGCTTTTTCGTCCAAAGTTTTCTTAGAAAGGCAAGGGCAAGGGACAGATCTCTCTCCTTCCTGGGCCCTTCTCTTTGGAACAAGCTTTCATTGACTCTAAGGTGCATTAAGGCGACACCAATGTTCCGAAAAAAATTTAAAACTTAGCTTTTCTCTTGTACCTAGTCTCTCTCTTTCTCTCTGCCCACCGACAGTTCTCATGCTGCAGTACCATGACACTCTTCGGAGTAACAGTCTGGCTTTATTAATCTCTTACATATACATAGTTTTCTCAAGCCCATCATTGAGTCCCTATTTCCACTTGAAAAGTCCTGGGACAACTCCAACAACTACTGTTTTCTAAACTGTGATCAAATACAAAAAAAAAAAACAATTTTATTGCCTGCAGCCTAGCTCCACCCCATACACTCCCTATGTCCTTGTCGTCTTCAGTTCCCCCACCTTACTCTCCAGTGCTACTGCTTCACCGGCTTCACCCAGTAACCCGAACAGAGTGTTACTCCACCTATTCGTAGCACCATTATCATGTTACAAGCCCTGAGAAATGCTGTCCATCCCTTTCCGAAACTTTACTTATGCCTGCGCCTTTGTCTTAATGTAGGTAATAAATAAAGCTCTCTTGTAAAGGTCAGTTCCATGAACTGTAAGACAGGTAATCTTCACAATGTCCCCTTAACGAATCTCTCATTATATCCCACCTCACTGGTAATCATCACGTCATCACTGACATCTCTTTGAAAGTCCCAAAAAATGTATATATATCCAAGCACTGACACTTCCTTTAGGAATACAACATCTTGAGCCCATGTTTTCTTCACCAGCCTTCTCACAGTCCTGGAGGATACCACTGTGCAGACTCCAATACTCTTTCTCAGTCTCTCCCCTGAATCAAGCAAGATACCCCAGAAATCTCACATTGATCATCTTAGCCAGTCATCCATTCAAGTGACCAAAAAGTAGGCTAATTTTCTTATTATTAAACATTCAGTCCCAAGTCACCTTTGTTGAAGGAGATCAAGAACTCTGAGGAGACGTTCCGGGAGTCCTAATTCTCACTGTAGGAGACATGACTGGTGAAAGGCCTCAAGATGTCACTCCTATCCTCATCCATACTCTAGAGCACGCCCTTCAAAATTTACTCATCAATTGAGAGCCGCGTAATGCTCTAGATCCACTCATTGCTCTAGATTACACCTTCCTTCCTCTTCCCTTTTTTTATTCTCTTTAGTCAGGCAGTATTTTTCAGTTCTTATTCACCTCCAGAGAGGGTTTCTCCTATAGCGATGTCATGACTCGGGTTTCTACAGAATCATCATACCTATACCAACATTTCAGCCAAAGACGTCAATGATCTTTCAAACCCTGCATCGCCTTTGCTTTCTTTGGTTCCAGGCCATCAGAGCCTATTATGGAGCTGTTCCTAAAATGTGCTCCAGCATGCCTGTGCTTGCCGACAAATGACAAGCAGCCGGAACAGGATCTGTTGGCCCTAAAGGCAGAGCATCTTTCAGATTCTGTTATCGTGTGTGCTGCGACATAGTATGACCTCCTGAAAAGAGTAATAAAAGGAACGCAAAAGAAAAAAGTTCAGTTACACATCTGCAACTTCCATGAAGATGGTTACTACTGCTGCCCTACCCTGGCATTAGGATAGTTCCCCCTGGGAGAATCTTCAACGTTTCCACGAGAAACCACTTTATGAAGGACTTTTCAGAGGTGTTACAAGAAGAGATGATCGTTTCCAACCAGTAATGAGTGCTGCTTCTGAGTCAGTTGATCTCAAGAAAAAAAGAGTACACGAAATACCAGCACAAACTGTACAGTAGGTATTTTTCGCCAAGCGAGAGTTCAAGTCCCTCATTGGCCACAAAAGTATCACTAATATCAGCTGTCCTACCAACCTCAGATGTCTGCAAAAGTGAGAGATGGCCATCAAACAACAGTTACCACAGAAAATCCTGCTACCGCTTTCCCCTCTTCTGTGCTCCAGTGTGGAGGAAGTATCAGCAATTATCTGGAAAAAATATCAAAATACAGATGAGTGTTAAATGTCATGCAAAATGGCTATTTTCTGAGGTTTCGTACTCCATTCACCCCTCCAAAGAAAACATTTCAAAACTGTCAAGAGTTACTCCAGCTGCAGATGAGCACCTTTCTGATCAAAATGGCAGTGAAACAATTTCCTCATTCTCCAAAAGAAAAGGGAATTTACATCCATTACTTCTGGTTCTAAAAACAGGCCCAAGCAAGAATATTGTCTCATTGTCAACCAGGGATGAACAAACAAATATACAAATAAAGAGAAGCTTTGCATGTTGGTACTACATAAAATCTAACATAATCACCATCAAGGCGATTGGATGTGAGCCGTAGATTTCCAGCAGGCCTATTTATATATACCATTTTATAAAAACATCACAGATTTCTACGTTTTCTTTTGGTCATACTGCACTTTTGTCCCTTTTGATTTCCAGTCAGATCCACAAATATTTTCAAAGTGCATGGCATTAGTCGCTGCACACATCAAAGCAATTAAATTTTTTGTGTATCCTTCCTTGGGCAATTAGCATATAAAAGGGTAGGCATCTCAGGAGACCAGGCATCATTAAAACATAACAGTCTCTGTATTCAGCAGTTAGCTCTCAGAGTAAATCCTTACAAGTCCATATTAGTCTCAATTCAGTCCATTCATCACCTGTAGAAAAACAAAAATAGGCAAGAGCTTATCCTTCAGAGGAGAGACTGTCATCTATAATTCAGAAGCATTAGGAACTTCTGGAGATCAGATATCCGATGGTCTGCCAAATGTATTCCCTTCTGGCTCTATAGCACCCTATAGTTTGTTTGGTACTTAGTGCGTGGTTGTAGATGGGATTGTGAAAACAGTGTCCTGAAGATCAGTGGTGCCCGCTCTAAGACAGTTGGGAAGACAAATTGACTCTTTCGTAAACTGAAGTTTACTGTCTTCCTTGGTGGTGTCGAACAACTAATCTTCTAAATGGTGTTCCTTTTAATCTGAACAACCTGCCGTCGTCCCAAGCCATCATGCATCCTTGTTTGTTTGATAAGCTGACAAAAGGAGAAGTTGTATCACTGCTCTCTGCTGTAGTTGATGATAGTCCATCTGACACTTTTGTACTCAGATTAAAAATAATGTCCCTGCTTGTTCAAACACAGTATAGATCAACAATGTAGGGTGCTGGACTGTTCCTTAGAGAAAGGAGTGTGTGTATCTGGCGTGGCCGGAGGTAAAGATGTGACACCTTTGGGCATCCATTTTGTTGGATGTATTTGCCTCACACACCCATATGGGTGTCATGCTTCATCATTGGCGTTGCTCCTCGTCGGGGAGGTGGTGCAATCCCCGACGGGCTCACCTCTGAGAGGGGCTCTTTGGCGGAGATCTTTTAATCCAACTGCCTTATGGTGAAGTGCGGGTGTGCGGATGATGCAGTGTGTAGCCTGGGAAGTGATTTAAAATGTAGTAGAGGGTACCGGAAACTACTTTATTCTGGGGGTCCCCTACTGCAATTAAAAACGTGAATCTAACTCCCTAGGTGCCAACAGGTTAGGTGTAGTGGCCCTAGATTAGATTAGGAAAGGAATTGGTCAACATGTTTCTCGCCTAGGCAATTGGCCACGATTCATCAGGACCTATGATGGATAAAGACAAGGTCTACAAACAATCAACAACATGCTAGTGTCATGTGTCTAATACCAAAAGTGTGGATATTTGTTACCTCTGTGGCTTTTTCCTATGCCTGAATGGGGAATAAGAGTACAGAGTTAATAGCATCAAGTAATCGCCAGAAATTATACATGGTCCGGGACCAAACTTACACACAGTGTCATGCTAGTGATAGTGAATTTCTACTAGCTCCAAGTTAACGTGACCGTGTTGTGACAACTTGCAGTGTTACCGTCACAGCAACACTTTGTAAGTGAAAGGATGGTTCAAACACAGTACAAGGATGGTGCATTACTGCACAACCTCTTTTGTGAATGGTAAAATCCACAAATAAACTTATTTAAAAAACATAGAAAACAAGAAATGCCCATGTTATGCATCCGGGTTTTACCAGTCAGGCACTCTGAGGAATACTCTTCTGATCAGTTTGTGAAATAAGTTTATGTTCATATTCCCTCTAATCCTGCTGATTCCATCAGTAATCATCAAGCTAAAGAGAGACAGAGTGAGGATGATCCTCATCTCTCTTGAGTAGCCATGGCAGTGGTGTACACCGATCTACTAAATGTATCGAAATGACCACATAACTACAGAAACTACTGTGCAAATAGGATCTTCTGTTCAAGTTCAGTGACCAGACCCTGTATCTCAACATTCCATCATAAACTTTGCAGTTTTCTCCTGAACTATTGCATGCAGTTTTCTCCTGAACTGTTGCAGTAAGAACACTGAAATCTTCTGTTAGATTGCATGAGCATTTTGAAAGAAGCAAGACGTCCATTTGCTAGACTATTACTCTTTCAGATGAAAGAATTTCTACAGTTGTTATAGTCAAAAATACATCTATCTAACCAGATGTAAAGAGGAAGTGGTACTCCCATATCTTCTTAATTAGTCTAAAGCTGGGTCCCAGTTTTCTGCAGTAAAGGTATATCTAACTGCCTTTGCTGCTATAGAAAGAGTCCTTCACAAACCTTTGTTTTTAAAACCCAGTTATAAATGGATTTTTAGAAGGAATTAAGAAAATTGTTCCATCCTTTAGGAGACCCTTGCATAATGTTTCTACCATTTAAACTTAGTTACAAAACTACTTTATAACATGTGTCCTGCAAGACACCTTTTCAAATGGCCACATCTTCTGCCCACAGGGTTAGTGAGATTCAGGATTTGTACTGGAAAGAACCACATACAGGGCCCGATGTAGGTAGCCAAATACCGGTCGGTAACGGCCGAAATTCGGTAATTTCGTCCATTACTGACCGGTATATGATAAACGAGATGTATGTGACCAAAAAAGTACCGATTCGTTAAATACCAGTCGGTAAAACACTGATTCGGTATTAAACGAATCAGAATTTACCGAAATCATATTTACCGATTCGGAAATTAAGAAATGGTAAATATCCGAATCGGAAAATACCGAATTCATATTTACAGAGTCGGAAAATAAGAAATGGTAAAAATGGCCTGTTGAGATGTAGCAAATTCTAAAAATACCGAATTTCATGAAAATCGGTATTTAAGAATCGGTATTTACCATGGATTGGGATCAGGTGGTAACCAGGAACAGGATATATAAGAAGGCCCCAAAATGCAACAGTGCAACCACAATGGCGACTTTTTACGTTATTGCAAGGCGGCTATGGATACAGGCAGCAGGAGAGAAGGTCTGGCTAAGGGAGGAGCAGGTGTATAGGCAGAGGATCACCCTCTTCCAACTGACTGAAGCTGAGATCCTGCAAAGGTACCGACTCCACCCCAGAACCATCCTGGACTTGATTGGGGACCTCCACCCATATCTAGAACACCCAACCCCAAGAGCACACGCCATCCCACCCCATGTGCAGGTGCTGTGCTGCCTACACCTTCTTGCCTCAGGTAGCTACCAGCACGTGATAGCCACAGTAGGTGGGGTGTCTCAGAGCTGCCTGTCACGGTTTTTCAGAATATTCCTAGACGCCATGATGCAGAGGATGGAACACTACATCGAGTTCCCTGACACACCTGCAGAACTTGCAAGGACAAAAACCGATTTCTATCAACTTGCCCAGTTTCCGCACATCATAGGCTGTATCGATGGGACGCACATCCCACTATGCCCACCTGCAGCAACTGAACACATATATCGAAACCGGAAGTCCACACATTCTATAAATGTGCAGGTGATCTGCAACGCTGGCAACATAATTACGGACATTGTAGCCAAATATCCAGGGAGTACCCAAGACTCCTACATATTCACCAACAGTGGGATATACAGACACCTTGTGGCTGGTGATTTTGGTGATGGATACCTGCTGGGTAAGTATGTGTGAGACACCCTGATAGTCCATGCAGAAGGAAACATAAAGAGAACTTCACTAATCAAAATTTCCATTTTCCACCCAGGTGACAGTGCATATGCCCTGCGGTCATTTGTGCTCACCCCCTACCTGAACCCATCCACCATGAGCGAAAGGCTTTATAACATGGCACACAGAACAACACGTTGTGTGGTGGAACGCACTTTTAGACTGCTGAAAAGTAGATTTAGGTGTCTCCATAAGAGTGGAGGTGCACGGCAATACACGCCAATTATCTGTTGCAAAATAATAGCTACCTGTGCCATGCTGCACAATCTTGCCACCAAGGAGGGCACAGAGATTGAACTGACATATCATGAGGACATAGATGATGGGACTGTACCAGCCGATCACACTGCAGCAGGAGCAGCACCTGCAACAGATGGTAGACTGCAACGAGCAGAAATCACCAACAGATACTTTTAATAGAGTGATGAGACACAGGCATGTTCATGTCTTGGAACACTCACTTTAATTAGCACAACAGCACTATTCAAGACCAAAAAAATATCAAATTAAATTCACTTTGCACACTGGGTGGCCAAAGTTAAATTCACTGTGACCTGTCCTGTGTTCATTATGATCTCTTAATGTTTGCGCTTATGCGTGATGTTGTGGGAGCCACGGGGCTGGGGGTCAACCTGCGCAGTGGGAGCAGTGTCATCTGCATGGAGTCTGCTGCTCCGACGAATGCCCTGTACAGGCGTGCTGGCTCCACTCCTGCTTGTGGACTCCTCTGTGTCCCCTACACAAGTGTTACCAGCAGTGGCAGTCTGCTGTGTCAGCATTACCTCCATAGCAGAGGTCACCCTCCCCATCCCCCTGGACAAGTCACTGCAGTAGTCCACAATTTCAGTTTGCATGGTCACTGACCGGCGGCATAGCAGTGTGGTAGAAGTAGCCAGACGGTTAATTGACTGATTCAGCTGCTGTACCTCACGCCTATACCTGCGCCTTTCTTGGTGGTCACTCTCCAGGCTGTCACAGAGGGAACCCATGCGCACACCCATGTCCCTTACCGCCTCTGCCATGGACTCCATTCCTGTGCCCATTGCCTCCATTCCTTTGTCCATGGACTCAATTCCCTTTGCCATGCCACTTATCCCCCGATCGATTTCTGACATTCTGCTGTTCAGGATGTGCACCTGTCTTTGCACTGCCAGGATTCCTTTGGCCTGCATGCGCTGCACCCTCACCATTGTCGCTTCCAGCCCTGCAAATACCCCCTGCGCATTATGCCCCTCATCCTGCTCACGTGCCCTACGGCCACGGTCACTTGCTCGGCCAGATCCCAATGACCTCTGTTGGCCTGCGTCGCCAGCCAGTGGTGGTGTGGTCGGTCTGGGTGCCTCCATCACTTCCTCATCGGAGATTTCCATGATTCGTAATGGTAGTACGTCCAGCCTCCTTGGCCTTACATGCACAGGGGACCCAGAGCTTGGTGTTGTTGCACCTGCAGGTGCTGCCGGAGTCTGTGTATCGAACAGCAGGGGCGACAGTGGCTGTGCATAGGTGTCTTGCTCCGTAGCTGTGGGTGCGTGGGTTGTTGTTGTGTCTTCAGGGACAGTGCTAGGTCCTGCTGTGTCTGTTGGCTTCTCCCTCTGTGCCGTTGTTGGTGCACTTGACTCCCCTCCCTGCGCTGCTCTGCGCGATGACTCTCCTGTGGAGAGACATGGACAATGATCAGCTGTGTGTTTTCATCACACATAATCCTTGGGGAAGGGGCCAGGGAATGGGTGGGGTACATGTCCATGCATCTTACCTTTCTTCTTTGCAGCTATGGCTGAGCTATCAGCATCCCCAATCCCGTGTATGCTCTCAGGCTCCATGGTGGATTCCACAAGCTGCTCCAGTTCTGTGAGGCTTGGAGCACGGTTCTTCCCCCCACCTGTGGCTGCTGATTCCTTCCTATGGGTGGCAAGCTTCTTTTTGGTGGTGATCCTGAGATCATACCACCTTTTCTACATGTCGTCGATTTCGCGATGAGTCACTCCCAGGGCATTGGCTTTGCTCTGTATTGCCAGCCAGGTGTTCCTCTTTACAGACTCTGCTACTTGCAGGGACTGTCTCCCAAACAGCTGACTGTAGTGCTGCACAACCTCCTCCACCAGCACCTGGAGCTCTGTTGGGTTGAATTTCACCTTCCTCTTTCTGTCACCTCCTTCCTTTTGTGCCTCCTGGGACTCCATGGTTTAGCTATGCTGGTCTCAGTGCAGCCTGCTCCTCTGTCTCTCCTCCAGCTCTCTCTGCAGTTCTGTTGCTCTGCACCTGCATGGGTGTGGCTACCTCCAGGTACTGGGGTGTGGTACTTGCATCTGATTGGTTGGTTTCTCTGAGGCTTTGTTGTGGGGTGTGGTGTGTCTCCCTGATTGGCTCACTGGGTCACATGTCATGTATTCAAATTTTCGAGATCGGATTCTTCCGATTCGGTAAATACCGAATCGGTAAATACCGATTCGGTAATCTCCGAATCGGTGTCTCCCATTCATTCCTATGGGACTGGAGGCCCATAGTGGTGAATGGGTGTTACCGATTCGGAGATTTCCGAATCGGTGATTACTTATTCGGTATTTACCGAGTGTGGATACCGATTGTTACCGAATCGGTATTTTTTACCGATTATTTACCTACATGTGGTTTTCCGGTTCATAAATACCGATTCGGTATCATTCGGTATTTACGAACTGGTAAAAATAATTTACCTAAATCGGGCCCACAGTCTTCAAGAAAATAGAGTTGTTAAAAGGAGCTATCCAGGTGGCGCCACTCTGTTCCAGCCTCAAAAGACCCTCTGAACGTGAAAGCGTATATTGCTCACAAATGTATGCACTGGCATTATATATGTTTTTACATGGCTCATTTAGGGGGTCCAGAGCTTTCTCTTGGTGTTTCACCAAATACTTCAAATACTTCCTCAACTGTTAAACAACAACTAGGTTAGAGGTTTCAGGCTTCATGCATTACAGATGGTGCCAAAAAGATATAAAAAGATATACCTTCTAGACCGCCATGATGACTGTATGTGATCGTCTGGGCATTACACCTCAGCCTGTGACCCTTGTGCCTCAAGGCATCCGTAGGCCATCTAGGAGGAGGAGCTCTAGTGGATGTCCTCTCCCAAAAGTGAGGGAAGGTTCTTAAAGATCTTCCTAGTAAGAAGCCAGACTTTTCCTTGAAATTAGGGAAACTCCTGGTGCCTAAGAATATATGACCAGAGTTTCCGGTCTCTCTGCTGATTCCTGCACAGGTCAAGGCCTTCTGCCTACTGAAGCGGGATCAGTTCTGGATAGCTCTGCAGCCCTCTGGGCTACTCCCCAAGTAGGTCCCTCCTGAATACTTGAGAACTCTTAGAGGCTATGTATCTAATAAGTCACAAAGTGAGGGGCCCCCCGGGGGTATGATGTGAGGCAGATCGGCGGGGGAAAGAACAGTCAAATAACATAAAGGAGAAATTAGATCTGCCCCGTATTTAATCATATATCGGCTCGTTAGAGTCCAGAATCTTCAAAAGTCACCCATTCTTGACCTCACCATTTAGTCAAGGCCAGATACAATTTAGACAGAAGCATTCTTATAAAAAATATATCATTTTTATTCTGGTTTCCTTCATATATTTTTATATATAACACAATTAAACAAGTTCATTTTTTAGAAAAGTTTCACAATATTAGGGTAAAAAACATATATGTATATACAACCCTTCAACCTTCCAGCATTCACACTTCAACAAATACATACATCGCAGCCAATCATGCTCATACAAAACTCATTCATGCATTCTACTCAGATGGATTTTGAGACAAATTGCTCTTAGATCATCCTGAATGTTCATCTCAGCCGTAGGCCGGGGATAGGTGGTAATAAATTCAGGGTAGATGTTTTCAACGCCGACGCGCGTTTCGGTGCCAGGCCCAAAGTAGGCCACACCTTCGTCAGGGCAACAAAAAGGAAGGGGGGGTTGTGCTTAACAACAAGATTAATACTTCTGGTGTTCAGGCATTCTGGCGTTTCAAATAAAGCTCAGCATATAGTGTGATGTTGGAAAGTGCTGACCCGTCTTTTTCAATAGATGGCACGTTTTTGGCGCTTTTCGGGGGTCCTGAAAGGATGTTTATTTTTAATGAGCCAGACGCGAGGAATCTCGACAGGTTCAAATCGCGTTCTGCCTGCTAAATGGCGTTTCGCCGTTTAAATGATCGCAACGCTTTTCGTCTTCTGGGGATCAAAGTGGTCTAGTGTTTAGCAGCTCACACTACGCATCCACGTTCCGTTGGATGGACAGCCCAGGCGGCGGTTTCACCAGGAGGTGCCGTCAAAATCTGCACGAGCGGTGCATATGGGATTTCCTCTTCATTTCGCATCCGGCAACCGGAGCCGATATATGATTAAATACGGGGCAGATCTAATTTCTCCTTTATGTTATTTGACTCTTAGAGGCTATGACCCAGATGTCTCACAATCCAGCCTTCACACGCTCTGTACCTGGTTCCTAAAGAGAAGATGAAAATGGTTAGGGCTGTTCTTTGGCACTGCTTTCAATGTCGATAAGATCAACACATATGGAGCTGGCGCCAGCCAAGAAGCAGATAGGGTACAGAATCATCTGTGTGGCAGAGAGGAAGGACAAAGCTAATTTTAACGATGAACCACATTGTGATACCTCCCCATCCCAAAAGGTTACCTTGCTTGTCGAAATTTTTTTTTGTTCAAATGCCTTGATTATGGAGAAGGAAAATAGCTGCTTGGAGGATGAAGATTCAGAAGTTGATCATCCCTCCCACTTTACAATACTGTTGCTGGTGTGTACTTGCACATGCAAAATGGCAGTAGCATAGATACTTATTCAGAAGGGGACATTTCCTACTCTTATGACCCTGACTTAGAGAAGTTATCATCTTGTACAGCAGTTATTTGGAACAGGGCAGATGCCTTGGAACTTACTTTGCCTTCTGTGTAAATGAAGTCCAACACGTTGATGGAATTATTGCAATGTTCCACAGGTCAGCAGCGCCCATGCTTCCATTAAAAGAGGTTTCCTTGGCTGCCTGGACGACACCATTTCTGGGCCCAGCAGATTCCTAGACTCCATATTCTTTCTTCTGGTGACCTATGCTTTTTATCCTACACAACCAGGGAGAGTATCGTTGTTCAGGCATCATCTTCAAAAAGAACCAAAATGTCCTCCTTATGACTCCCCTGGACATTGAATCCAAAACAACTGATACCTTCAGTTGCAAAGTTTTTAACTCTAGCAGCTTGCTGCTCCATGCGGCTAATGCCACCTCCGTTTTAGGCCAAAATGACCTTGCCCTGTGGTAATTGCTAAAACTTGGAATTGTCAGGTGGCTAAAACAAATGAAAAAGGCATTGTTCGATATGGTCACTGCTGCCCATGCAGAGGGTACAGCTGTTGCACAACATCAACATTCTTGGATGTGTTCCATAGGATTTTCACTGGATGTCAAGGCTGCACCTGCGAACATGCCCTTTGACAGAGCAGGCAACTCATCCTTAGAACGTCTCAAGAATAGCATAAGTACAGATCACACCTTGAGTTTAACCTCCCATTCACTGCAGTTTCACCAACAGAATTGGAAGTTACTCCAAGGCTGTGCAGTACCATCAATAGCAGTTATTTCAGCCTGTTCAAACAGCACAACAAATATATTACTCTTTTTATGTTTGGGGTGGATCTAGCAGAAGATCCAGTCCCTATTATCTTCTGTGGGCTGTGTTACCTCAAGCCTTTTCTGACTGCCCTCTCACCACACCATTTTCTGGTAGGGGAAGGTCATGTATTTTGTCACTTAATGAAAAATGGTCATGACTGATTTCTTGGTGATCTGGCTGATCCACCGGGCTGCACCTTTCCATTCCTATCCATCCCATGAGGCCCTCAAGAAGGATGGAGGCCTGAGGTCTATTGTGAATCTTCGCCTTTTACATATGTTTATCAAGCAGAATAGGTTCAAGTTGCTATCCCAGATCCAAATACTGTCCGCCTTGAACACAAAAGATTGATTGGCGTCCTTGTAACTCCAAGACTCCTTACTTCCATCTTCTAATCCTCCCCAGCCACAGGAGCTACTTGAAGTTCACATCGGACCCCTAAAATGTTTGGGGTCCTTCTGTTTTGGACTGATGACAATATCACATGTCTTTATAAAGGTACTGGTTGTTGTGGAAGCTTTGCAGAAGATGTCGGGAGTCCATGCATTTTTGTATTGGGGAAAGTTGCTGGTGAAAGCGATGCTGATCCAGTGAAGTCTCCAGAAGAAAATGAATTTCTCCTATAACCTGGGCTTTACCATCAATATCCAGAAGTCTCAATTCAGTCCCACACAGCCGCTGACTATTATTAGAGCAGGGCTCAACTCACATGTTATGTTATGTTATGTTAGTTGCATCTCTAGAGCTCAACATACACCTGTAGGTGTCTTAGCACTAAGGAAAGAAATTAGAAATTGCCTTACAAGGTGAGGTTGGTTTTGGGACTTTTTTTTGTCAAACTTCTTTTTATTGTGAAATTTTCAATGAGGCTTAAAATACATTCATAACACGAGGACACACATTTCAACTTACATTGCTTTTGCAAAATACAGTTTTCCGAACACTTCAGCTGTCCATTTTTTTGCTCGTATTTGCAGTGTTATCTCGGCAATCCCATACCCCTCCCTCCCCTCCCCCTTCCCATTCTTATCTAAACAGTAAGTAACTTGGGTAAGTAACTGTAATGAAACTAGGTACTCAAAAGTATTTGGCTGTGTCGTTGGCCAACAGGATTGGTACTGGATCTGACAAGGCTGCAGATCTACTGTGCTTCAGGGATTTAGTGGGTTCTCAATGAGAGGGTGGTTAGAATTGAAAGAGGTGCAATGCTCTAGTTCGTGATGGACAGGTAAGCCTGGTAGGCCTTTTGAGAGGTAACTTATTAGGGGTCCCCATGTATACTCAAAATTTTGGAAGCCGTCCCTGAAGATATCACTCATCCGTTCCATTGTTACTGCCTGCCAGAGTCAGGCATGCCATTGGGTCAGAGTTGGGGAGTCGGGTTTCTTCCGCACTGCTACCACCGCTGTCTTTGCTGCACCCAAGCATAGCCAGAGTGTAGCTTCATCTGCATTTGTTTGATATTTCGGTGATGTAGGTGTAAGCCCCAGCAGTGCAAAAGTCAGTGTGACTGGAATTGGGTATCCCCAGATTTCTTTAATTTGTGCTAAGATTTTGACCCAGAAAGGGCGAATCCTCCGGCAATTCCATCAGATGCGGTGGAAATAGCCCAGCAGGCCGCATCCCCTCCATCATCTCTTGGGCGTGTTTAGGAAGTATTTAATTTTGTTGAATATAGGTACCAGTCATATAGGATTTTATAATGTGTTTCCTGGAGGCTTAGTGAGTGGTTATACCTGTGAATGTCCTGCCACAACTCCCACCATTCTTCTTCAGTGATATTGTGAAATGGTGTTTGATCCCAAAATGCCATATGGCAGGCAGTTGTGAGTACATTGTGTGAAGGAGGAGATAGTATAAAAAATCCTATGATACCCTTAGTACCAGTTGTCTTTTTTGCAAAGTTTTCTAGCGTGGATGCCGCCCGTATGTCTGGTTGCAGTGCCCAATGGTGCAGTTGGTTTTAGCAGAAGTATTCCACTTCCGTGAGATTGAAGTCTCACTGACAGTGCTCAAACGTGAGTATATCGGAGTTGTGAAAGAGGTGTTATAATGTTAAACACCCCCCCTCCTTCTGTACTTCAAAGTATCCCGGACATGCTGCTGGGGGGAATGCCGGGTTATAATGAATAGGGGTAGGGAGGGGAACGTTGTCAGAGCAGTCTTCCGAAGGACCTTGTCACATACTCTCAGGGTAGTCCCTGTTGGAGTGCTAAGGTATGCGTTGAGGGGCTTGGTCCTTTTTCGGTTTCCACATATGACTCTACCTGTGATTGCACTATCCATGTGTTGCCAGTGCTTATCTGACTCTCTTTGGGACCGTTCATTGATGACTGAGTTGTGCCATTTTATGGTAAAGATTAAAGTCTAGGAGTCCTAGCCCTCCCTCTGACCCGGGTCTTCGGAGTAATTCAAAGGGGAGCAGGGCACGTTTGTTTGGCCAAATAAATACATTGAGTGTAGTTTTTGAGCCCCCTCTGGTACTCGGTCTCTAGCTCTATGGGCAAACTCTGAAATAAGTGGAGTAACCTATGTAGTACCACCATCTTGACTTCATGGATCCTTCCGAACCATGGTAGGTGCATCGGGGCCTATCTCTTTAAATCTGTGTAGGAGTGGTGGATAGTTAGCTTGAAAGAGCTGTGAGATATTAGGTGTTAGTTTGATGCCCAAAAAAGTGAGGCATCTCTTTGCCAATTGGAAGGGCATTGTTGAGCTTTGGGCCTCTATTTCTCTATCTGGTAGTGTTTAATTGAGCAGGGAGGACTTTGGCATATTTATGGGACAGCCAGCTACCTCTTTGAATATTTGAAGTTCAGATTGTAGGGCATCTAATGAGTTTTGTGGATCCGTCAGGGGGAGCAAAATATCATCTGTGAATAAGGAGATCTTGTGGTCCTATATCCCGAAAGTAATCCCCTGATTAGCTCGAACTGCTGCTGCGAGAGGTTCAGTACTTCAAACAAAGAGAAGATGTGAAAGTGGACAGCCTTGTCTAGTTCCTCTTTCCAATCTAAAGGGTTTTGTGCTCACTCCATTTACCAAGACCTTTGAGCTAGGCTCTGCATAATTTGCCCGGATCATGGTGAGGAAGGTCTCTCAAAAGCCAAGTCGCCTTAGGATGGCGAAGAGAAATGCCCAGTCTACACAGTCAAATGATTTCTACACGTCCAGGCCAGGCATGACCGCCGGGATGTTTTTTTTTGTGACCTTCTCTATTAGGTGGATGATTCTTCTTACATTGTCATGGGTTTGTCTCCCCTTGATGATCCCCGATTGGTCTGGGTGAATTATTCGGGCTTAATCTCTTCTAACCGGGAGGCCAAGATCTTAGAGTACAGCTTTGCATCCAGATTTGTAAGATATTTCTGGCGGTAGGCACAGCAAAGTGTTGGATCTTTCCCTGTTTTAGGGATGACTGGTTATGGCCTCACTCATGGATGCTGTTACCCATCCTACTTCTGCTATGTGATTGAAGAGAGAGGTTAAGTGTTGGACCAGTTCTAAGCTGAATGTTTTGTAGAAGCATGCCATCAGCCCATCCAGCCCAGGGGATTTAAAAAGCTTTAGAGAGCTTATGGCTCACTGTACCTCCTTCTCCTTGATTGGGTCTGCTATTCGTTTATTTTGAACTGCTGTAATTTTGGGTAGACCCACCATATCAAAGTAATCTAGTTCCCCTTGGGCGTTTTTGGGTGCACCAGTATTCAGCAATTTATAGAAGTCTCCAAAAATATTTGGCTTCCCCAGTTCCGATGTCTCCAGATCTCCCTTGGGGCCACAAATATTCCCAATGTATTCTATTTCACAACTGACCCTTAGTTGATGCACTTAGTGGGCTCCCACCTTGTTGCCTAATGTGTAGGATGTTTGTTTCAACCTTAAAAGTGTCAGCTCGCCTCTATTGGCATAGATTGCGTTTAATTTCCCCTTCACAGCCATCACCTTATGCTGAAGAACTAGAGTTGGGGTATGTTTATGCAATTGTTCTAAGGTGTGTAGCTCTGTTTCCAGTTTTAAACCTTTTGTGGTCCGTTGTTGGTTAAGTGCTGCTATACAGTGACCCCTCAAAATCACCTTGAATGCATCCCAGGTGTTAGAGGGAGATGTATCCTGGGGATACTTCAAATGAAAGTATTCGGTTATAGTTTTCTGCAGTTCATCTCTCGTTACTCTGTTGTGCAGCAATGGGTGTGGGGAGAACCATCGGGTGAATTGTGGCGCAGGGTCCCTCTACCCAAGAGAGACTACAACTGGTGCATGATCTGAGATAATAATTGGGCGGATCTCAGCTTTACAGATCTCTTCAATTAGGGTACGACTCATGAACACGTAATTTAATCTCAAATAGAAGCGGTGTATGTTCAAAAAAAAGGTGTTGTCTCTATCCATTGGTTGAGCCTCCCTCCAGACGTCAACCAAACCCAGATCCTGTATTGCCTGTTTCAATGCCTTTGAGAAGCTGCCCATGAGGGATCTGTGTGGGTGTGTGCTGTCGGTGCCCGAATGCCAGGTAAGGTTGAAATCACCCATGAGGAGAATCTCCCCTTCTGCATCCTCCCCTCCCCTGATAGTGACAGCACTTTGGTGATACATGCTGCTTGATTAGTGTTTGGGGCATATATCTCTACTATTGTGCACATTTTCCCACTAATTTGTCCCTTCACCATAACCACCCTTCCTTCTTTATCAGTTTAACGCCCTCAGGTTGGAATATCAGCATCACATAAAACAGTGCTACACCATTGTGCTTAGTGAGACTAGAGGATTTATATATTAGAGGGTATGTTTTATGTTTCAGGCTATGGTCTTCGGATCATTTAAGATGAGTTTCTTGCAGTGCCAGGATATGATAGTTGTTGTCCGTCAGATATTTCCTCACTCTGTGCCTCTTTGCTGGGGCATTAACTCCTCTCACATTACATGTTAGGGTTGTAACCACCATCCTCATGTGTGGTGCACCGCCCCCCATCCCTCTCTCTCATTACTGTTCCCCTCTCTAGTCATCCTGTTGCCCCTCCCCCCATTTTGCCCTTTAGCTCACCATCTGTGAGTACTTTACATAGTCCCCAATTCCTGTGACTTTTTATACCGTGAGTACCTAGAGAGGAAAAAAAGAACAAAACCCCCAATCCAAACCTTTTGGGACAACAGGTCCTGATGATAAACTAGTATAGTTCTGCATTTTTTTTTAACATACTTTATTGATGACTTTGACATTTCGTACAATGCAATGAGTATCCTACAGAAGCAGTCTTTTGTATTTGTAGTAGTTACAGCATACATGTTACATGCAAATTCTTTATATTTCAATCTATGTGATATATAAAACATCAAGGAAAATGATCTTCGTTGGTACTAAAACGTTGGAGTCCCAGTATAAAAATTGTCAGTATAAAGCCTTTATATTTCCAATTAACAAGAAGAACCTGTGTAACCGTGTCCCCCTCCCTGGCTAGCCCACCCGACCCCGACTCCTGGTCAGTCTTACTTCAGCTTTCATGGTAATCAAGATAGGTCACTAGAGGTGTAAGACTTGAAGGACTGTAGTGTTCTTGGGTTATGATGCGTGGGTCTGGATCTCGGGACCTACAGATGAGGAGTCGCAGGGCGACATTGTGTGCTCTGGGGTTGGGTATCCTGTAGGGGTAATAAGTCAAGTGATTTTAGTTCAATCAGTATAGCCTCCCAATCCATCAAGATAGGCTGCTTTTTTAGCCCCCTCTCTTCCTCTCTGCGCAGAGCTGCCCCCTCTGCTCTCCCCACTGAAGCATGTCAGCCTGCCAAGTGGATACCGCGGGACTTCTGGGGGACTTCCATCTCATGGTGAGGGCTCATACTGCTAAAATGAGGGCCAAGTCTAAAGACTTTAACTGCACCTTCTGCACCTTTTTGCGTCTATGGAGGCCTATGAGGCAGTTCAGAGCATCGTCCGGGACTGGGATTTGTGTGACTTCGCTCGGAGAGTGGCGGACTCCCACCCAGTAGCCTCGAAGGCAGGTGCTGGACCATAGCATATGAAGGAAGCATGCCTCATCTCCCTTTCAGCGGGGCAGCAATGGGAGGAGTCTGGTAACATGCAATAGATCCTCTTAGGGGTAAGGTATGATCTATGAAGCACCATCGTCTGGATAAACTTCAGTTTTGCGTTATGCAACACTTTTTGGGGGTGTTCAAGCATACATTTCCAGGCCTTGTCAGTAATTCCAATATTAGAGTCCTCGGACCAGTGCGCTCTAAGGGACGTGAGTGCGATTGCTGCATGTGTCCGGATACCTGTGTATAACTAACGGACCAGGTGCCCCCCAGTTCCCATGTAGTATAAGAGGTGTACCAGGTTATGTTGTGGGGGTTCACTCCGCTGTGGGGCCTGGCTCTCCTTTTATAGTGTGACACTGTAGCGTGTAGTAAGTATAAGCGTGGTAATGCACCCGTAGCCTGCACAAACTACCCATGGCATTGAGATTAGAGCCATCAGAATCAATTTTTAGAGCCAAACTTAAAACTGCTCTATTCGCTCAGTAAGGTATGCCGCTTCTATAGGTTCCAGTAAGAGTTGCTCCTCAGCGCGGGGACACGCCGTTGTGCGTCACCAAGCGCTTTACAAAACCCCCTAAATAGAAATAGAAAATAGAAAAGAGTCATGATTGAGTATGGTACCATCCCCGAAGAATGCACCAATGTCCTCCACCCCCGCGTCTGCCCAGTCCTGTATCCTGGCCTTCGTGAGTCTTCCTTGTGGTGTGGGAATACCCAGGAGGGGGATGTTAATTGCGTAAGGGGTCGCTGGGGAGTTGTTTTATAATGCCTTCCTCCAGCATTGTAGGGAAGTCTTCAGTAGAGGAGGGCTATCTGTAGCAATCTTGGCTCTAGGTAATAGTAGTAAGTGCAACTCGCCCCGGTCTAACCTATGTGGTGTAAACCCAATCTCCTGCATATTTCTTCCTGCAGTCCAGTACAATAGCCACTGGAGCTGACTGGCGTAGTAGTAGGCAGTGCCGGCTGGTGATATTTAAGAGTGGGGGCTGGGCTTGCATGGGGTGTTGGTGGGGGTTATTTAGGGGGGAATCGCAGGTTGTGTCAGGGGTTCATGTTAGCGGGGCACATTATTTTTTGTGAGGTCAGTCATCATTTACTCATCTCATTCTTTTGCAAGGCTATGGTGCTGGCCTGGACTTCCCTGAAAGATCACATCTCTAGCTAAGGACGCACATAATTTCATTGCCTCTCTCTTGCCGAGGCCTCTCTCAGCCATGCCACAAGATTCTGTTTCCTTGCAGTTTGATGTTACTCTGCCAACTGCCCAGAATGCCAACCCACCCAGCTGAAGACAGGCATCACACCTCTATTAGTCACACTTCAGCATCTTGAACAGAAAAATAACTTGCAATTTTATGAAAATAGTGTATTTTGCTCCTTGTTATTGTGTTTTTGCAGTTGCTCCAGAACAGGGCTGCCCAACGTAGATTCAAGATGGCTAAATAAAAGGCATGTCAGATATTTAGGATAATCACTGGTGATATAGATACGTTTGATTTAGAGACACAGCTGCCCCCAAACTGCTCCCAATAGTTCAGCCATGCCTTCAAGTCCACCAAAACAGACCCGATCCCAGGCCTAGTGTGGCTGTCTGACTAGTGCTTTTACAAACTCTTTGCTCCACAGTTTGTGTACATCATCGACGCAGAAATTTGAATTCTCCCGAAGCTGCTGCCAAGCCAGCCAACTTGGAGTGATTATTGGACAGCGAGGCTCAACAACAGAGAAGCGTGAAAAATAAAGGCACAGGGAAAACCAAGAGCAGCAATCCAGCGAGCCCTGATGAAAACTTGAAAAGAATACAATCGCCATAAAACATGGCAAATGTGTACGCTCTCAATCATGTTTAGGTAGTAATGGTGATTTTCTGAAAAACGGCTGTTTATTTTGACAGTAATACACATTTAGCCATCACCCTTCCAGGTCAAAAAAGACATTTATATTGACCTGGTCACCTGGATTATTGTCTTCAACATATTAGCGAGGCCCAGTTAATATGTTTATTTTCTCTTTACTTACCACGCCTCGTGGTGATCAATTCACAGGTTTGGGGGCTGTGGGGCACTGTTGAACCTGGAGGGAAGTTTAAACAGACACACGCATCTCTAGTGCGCACCACTTTGTCTGCTCCCAGCTCCCGGCTGCCAGTGAAACTACAAAAGCTGGAGCTCAAATGGCACCCATAGTCCTGCAACGCGGGAAACAGACACCTCGAATCTGCGCAGTGTGTTTTCAAAAGTACTGATGACATACTGCCCAGACTCGATTTCTCAGCTTCCCGTCTGCATCCTCTACTACACCCTTTTCCAGCTCATCACAGGGTGAGACACACCCCACTCTGTGACGAGTTGTGAAAGGGTGGGGTGACCATAATCTCTACACCATGATTGATGTGAAGCCCCTCCCGACCCACCTCCGCCTGACCCAAGACCACTTCGCCTTCAGGAAGCAGCTCAAGACCTGGCTGTTCGAGCAGTAGCGGACCCCCCTCCCAAAGCGCCTTGAGACCCTCCGGGTGAGTAGTGCGCTATATAAATGCGATGATTGATTGATTGAGGCACTGCAGGGCTTCACCCTGAAACGCCCGGGGCTTTCTTTACCCCCATGCCATTAGGAGGTGGAGTCTGGTCATTGAGGCAATGTTTTTGCTGAGTTGATGACCTCACAGGCCTCAGGTCGGTGAGATCGTCAGCCCCGCAAAAGCTGTTCACTTTGGACGTTGCTGGCAGTGTGACACTCATGACTCATCAGTGCAACAAACAAACAACCAGGTGAGTGACATTGTGTAGCAGCACTGGCCCCAAGCAAGAAACATGTGTCCAATTTTTTTTTTTTAAAGAAGCAGATTTAAACACTTTTCTTTTATTTAGTCAATGGTATGCCCTGGGGGTAAAAGAAAAGGGGGCGGAGCCCTGGCGCCCATGACCAGAAACCGCCACTGGTAGTAGGCCCCGAAGTCAGGAACTCCCAGGCCGCCACTTCGGGTCTCCAGTTGGAGCTTCCGCAGGCTTCTTCGTCTGCGGCCTGTGCCCTAGATGAGGTTCACCAGTATAGTATTCAGTGTGTTAAAAATGGACTGTGGAATTACCAGTGGCAAGGTTACCAAATGATATAATAGGTGAGGCAGCATCACCATCTTCGAGATGGCGACTCTCCCCATCACTGATAATGGCAGAGATGACCAGAAGACCACACTGGCACGAAGGGCTGTTATAGCTCGTACTATGTTGCCTTCAATTTGATTCGCCTGCGTTCTGTAGACTTGAATGCCTAAATATTTAAAGGTGGTGGGTACCACCGGTAGGGCGTAATCTCCAAACTACAGGTTATTTGGTATGGTGTTTCCTGAAAGTAAAAGGCTGTAGATTTCTGCGGGTTTATAGTCAGACCCGACAGGCGTTCAAAATTGGCAAATACATCGGGAAGAGGGGTATTGTCAGCTTTCAGATCACGTAAATACAAGAATATGTCATCTGCATAAATGGATATTAGGTGATCTACACCACCATCAATGGGGATGCCGAGCTGGTCCGCAGAACCTCTAAGTGCTATAGCCAGGGGCTCCAGCGCGAGCACAAACAACAGGGGGGATAGTGGGCATCCCTGCCTTGTACCCCTATCGATAGTATATTGATCTGAGATGTAACGGCCGGTGCGTGCTCTGGCTGCGGGGGATGTACATAATAAGCAAAACCATTTGAGATAAGTGTCCGGTAATCCAAAACGTTGCAAAGTCGCAAACATGAAGTCCCAAGACCCCTGTCTTGGGCCTGCCTAAGGTCTAGTGCTATGCATCCCGCAGACTGGTAAACATTTGGAGTGGCCTTCATTACATAGTGTAACCGTCTGGTATTAAGGAATGTGCTACGTTTAGGTAGGAACCCACATTGGTCACTGTGTATGAGTGTAGTAAGATATGGCTGTATTCGATTAGCAAGGGCCTTACTTAAAATGTTATATTCAGTGGCAAGCAGGGAAAGGGGTCTATACTTAGACAGTGGCGAGCAGGGAAAGGGGTTTATAATTAGACAGCTCCAAGCCATCATGTCCTGGTTTGGGTATCGATGCCACCAGTGCTTGCATGGTGGAATGTGGTAGGTGACCAGTCTCAAAGGCAACTTTGTACACTGATTCCAGTGTGGGTACCATGGTCTCTAAGTAGGTATGGTAAAATTCAACTGGTAGTCCATCAATCCCAGGTGCTTTGTTACGATTCAGACCCTTAATTTCAGCTCAAATTTCTTGCTGAGTTATGGGGCCATCTATGTCTTTTTGTACGTCTTTGGGGATTACCGGTAAGGGGAGATCCTGTAAAAACTCTGCTATAGAGGGGCCCTCCACAGGAGTAGGTGGTGCGTAAAGCGCTCCAAGGTGATCATAAAAGGCAGTGCTTATTTCTCTTTGTGTATGGACTATATGTCCCGTAGGTGTACGGATTCTAGTTATGATTGGCGGATCTGGTCTATCCCTAACTATGCGGGCGAGCAGTGCACCTGACCTGTCCGCCTTCGTGTGTTTCCGTTGTAGGAATGCTCTATGGTCTATTGTCCACAGTGTCTGTAGTGTTTCTGCATGGTCTATATTGGCAGACTGCAATGCCTCTTTTTTGTCCGGGTCTGTCACCGCCTCTCGCTTAAGTGTATCCAACCGTTGTTCGATGTTCAGTAAACGTTGGTGTGTCTCCAGTCTGGCCCCTACCAACTGCCCTATCGACGCCCCCGTACCACCGCTTTCAGGGTGTCCCATTCAATTAAATTAGAGGAGGCTGTGTTCCAATTTTTGGCTAATTAGTTAGTAATAGTGTTGGAAAGAGTTGTGCAAAATGGAGCATCTTCTAGCAATTGTGGATGTAACTTCCAGGTGGGCACTGGGGTGGGCACAGTACCCCAGTTAAGTGTGAGCTCTAGAGGGTTATGATCTGAGAAGATGTTTGCTAGATATGTGGACTGGCAGACCTGAGTGATAATGGATCTAGAGCAGAGGAATCTATCAATTCTGGTATGAAGACTGTGTGCTGAAAAATAACATGCATATTCTTTGTGGGTAGGGTGGAGGCATTGCCATGCGTCAGAGAGTGACCATCCATCAGCCCATGCCATGAACTGGTCGGCCAATTTGCTAGCGTTCGTACCATGTGGGGCGGATGTGACCTGTCTAGGGCAGTCCATTAGATGTAATGGGGTGACCCTGTAACCCTCAGAACCTTGGTGGGTAATAATGCAATGAATAATGGTTCTGTAGGAATAAAATACACAGTTATATAGTATTCCCTCTTGTACTATTACTGTCCTCTGTTCCCCAATAGGATACACAGATAATAGTGGTTTTGTCACTTTAAACAATTTTTTTTACACTGAACCCAAAATTGAAACAAAGTAAAGATTTTTAGTCATATACTTTTATGTTATTCAAGATAGTCATTAAATGCATAGTTAGCTGTCCAAACAAAACATTCAAACAATTCAACAAAAATGACATTTACAGTGTGTGTGTAAGACTCAATAACATATAAAACAACCATATAACGCGGTCAATTTACAATTGATTATCAAAGGATGTCAACTGGAAATACAATAGTCCCATAGGGTTATTCTTAGTTCTAGTAGGCTTTGTGCAGTTGATCGTGGAACAAAAAGTGCGTTGACGTTTCGAACCTGGACGGTGATGCGCTAATTATGCGCATCAAAAGCGGGTCTTCATCAGGACTGTGTACGTGTAGGACAGCCTTCTTAAAACCACGGCTCCAGTTGGATGCCTGGTACCTTGTCTCTAATGAGGCCAGTCAGCCGACTTGGAATGGAATGGAATGGAAGCGATATTTGTAGAGCGCGGCTGTCGCTTCGGAAGAAGCATCCTGGCGCTGACTGGAAGGTGAGTTGAGGGGAAGGAATAGGCCGGGACTAGATGATATTGCGCACATACTCATCTGGTAAGCTAAAGATCCATGTTTTCAGTTGTTTCCTGAATGTATATTCCTTTGTCAGGAATCTCAGATGCTGCGGCATGGCGTTCCAAGCTTTGGAGGATAGGTAGGTGAGGGTTTTACCCCCTTTGGTTTTTAGGTTGAACTTTCCTATTGTGAGAAGGTTGTTGTTAGAGGATCTCAGGGACCTGTGTGGATTATAGTGGAGATAACGTTTCACTAGGTACTTGGGGCCAATCTGGTTGAAAGCCCGGAAAGCCACGGTTAGGATCTTGAAAAGGATCCTTTTGTGCAAAGGTAACCAGTGGAGAGTTCTCAAGGCGGCAGAGGCTGAAGATCTTCTGGGGAGTTTGAGCACTAGCCTCGCCGCCGAGTGCTGGACGCTCTGGAGTCTTTTGAGTGTGGTTTTCTTCACACCTGCCAGGAGGCCATTGCAGTAGTCAATGCGCGAAAGGATTAGTGCCACTGTGACCGTCTTTCTTGCTTCAATTGGAAGGAAATCGAAAAAATTTTTGAGGGACTTGATAATTCCGAAGCAGCATCCTGCGACTGATCTGACATGCTGATCGAAGGACAAGTCAGTGTCAAAGGTGACTCCTAGGTTTCTTGCAGTGGTTACAGTCTGTGGGGGGGCTGTAGAGTCCTTTGGCCACCAGAGGTGGGGGTGGAAGTTGACGTTTTTCCCTATGGGGAGGATTTCTGTCTTCCCTGTATTACATTTAAGGTGGTTGGTTTCCATCCATTGGAAGACATCCTTCAGACAGTTGGTTAAATTTTGTTCAGCAGTCGTGGTGTTCTCTTCTAGCGGGACTATAAGTTGGGTATCGTCGGCGTAGGATGTAACCGTGATACCGTAAGATTCGATCAGGGAGATGAGGGGTATGAGGTAGACGTTAAAAAGCAAAGGGCTTAGGATAGAGCCCTGTGGGACTCCTGATCCGATCCTTTTCTTTGTGGAGTTGAAGGGTCCTAGTTTCACAGATTGTGTTCTTTCTGAGAGGAAGGATATTATCCAGTCTAATGCTCTGTTGTCTATACCAATGTCCTTAAGTCTGTCTAGGAGTATTTGGTGGGAGATTGTGTCGAACGCTGCTGTGAGGTCCAACAAAATCAGTACGGCGTTTTTCCTTTGGTCTTGGAGGGTTTTTATGGAGTCGGTCAACTCAATCAGGGCTGTTTCTGTGGAGTGCTGGGGACGGAATCCAGATTGTTGGGGGTGGAGGATATTATTTGCTTCCAGGTAGGCTTTGAGTTCCCTGTAGACTATCTGTTCTGTGATCTTGCCCAGGACTGGGAGGAGGGAAATAGGGCGGAGGTTGGTCAAATCGGAAGGGGGTTTGTTAGGTTTTTTCGTCAGGGGTTTGACGGAGCCGTGCTTCCATGCACTAGGGACGATACCAGTACTGAGGGAAGCGTTGACTATTTCATTGATAACAGGATTAACGGTATCAATCAGCTGATGCAGGATGTTCGGAGGACAGGGATCCGTGGGGGAGCCTGATTTGCAAGCTAAAATGACTTCCTTGGATTGTGCAAGAGTGACATGAGAGAAGACCCTTAGTTGAGCTGTAGTATTATCTGTTGGTTCCTGTCTGGCTGGTGGCTGGGATCGTTGGTAGGTGGGGAAGTTCTTCTGGATCAGATTGATTTTTTCTTCGAAGAAATCTGCAATTTTGTCGCAGAGATCTTGAGAGGGGGGTATTTCAGACTGTAAGGCTACGGGATGGGTAAAGGATCGCACTATTGTGAACAAAGTTTTTTGCTTTTGTTTTGCGTCATTTATAGTTCTGGTGTAAAAGTCTTTTTTGGCGTTTTTTATAATTGAATGATAGCTTTTCCTAAGGAGAATGTAGGAGTTTCTATCTGCGATGTCATAGGTTTTTCGCCAATTGCGTTCTCCTTTTTTGCAGAGCAGGTGGGCCTTGGCTACTTCTGGAGTGAACCAAGGAGCGTTGGTTTTGGTTTTTGATTTAGTACCATTTCTCTTGGTGCGTTTGGATGGGGCACGGATTTTAATTTCTTCGGATATCCAGTTGTGGAAGGATTGTGAGTCTTGTTCTACATCGCCCGACATGATGGGGTTTTGGGTCTCTAAGATGGGATTGAGCTTGAAGGATTCTTCGACCTTTTTCCAGTTGACCTGGTTCTCTGGGGGAGCGCAGGGTTTGGTTGTGTTTATATGTTGCGGGGTTTTGATGAGGAATGGAATAAGATTGTGGTCGGTCCAGATTTGTGGGACTGGGGTGTGGGTTTCTAAGGAGGGGAGATTAGTACATATCCCGTCAAGTGTATGTCCCGCTCGATGGGTGGGTTCATTGACCTTTTGTTGGAGGTTGAAAATTTCCAATATTTGGTGGAAATTACGAGTTTGCGGGTCCTCTGTGGAGTCGAGGTGCAGGTTCAAGTCTCCCAGCAGGGTGACATGCGGGTATCTGATTAAGAGTTGTCCAAGGGTGTCACTAAGGGAGTCTAAAAATTTGGTAGCGGTGCCTGGTGGACGGTAGATAAGGCCTCCTGAGAATGAAGTGGACTCATTGAGTTTAATGGAGAATCCTAGGGATTCTGCGCCATTTAGTGAGTCGAGGGTGAAGGTGTGACATTTAAAGGAATTACGTAGTAGGAGGGCTACACCTCCTCCTCGCCCCTTGGGTCTATCTTGCCTGTATATGGAGTAGCCTTGTGGGAGGGCGGTGGCTAGATCAGGGTTACTATTGTTCGTAAGCCAGGTCTCTGTTATAAAGAGGCAGTCGGTGTTTGATTCCTGAATGAGGTCAGCTAAGTCTTGGCTGTGGCAAGTCACGGATCTTGCATTGATCAGCCCTCCGGTAAAGGGTAGGTTTTCTTTCCTGAGGTTAGCCTGTGGGGCTGAGGTCGTAGCTGGGGAGGAGGTCCATCGGCAGTGCCTGCAGCTAATATACCCCTTGATGGTATATATGTCGACTTTACAGGTACAGGGTGTATTGATGCGTAGCATTTTTAGCGCATTAGCATTATAACACCTAGTGGGGGGACCCGGGGCAGAGTGTCCTGCGCCTGGCGCGGTCTTGGCGCGGACGGGCGCAGACGGGCTTGCCTTAGGCGCGCCTTCGGCGCGCAAACGGCGCTCCCGCTGCGCTCGTCCGCTGCGCTTGCGCTGGAGGCACATTTGAGGAGAGGGGTTGTGGGCGTGTCCTGCCAGGGGGCGTGGCCTCGTATCACGAGTGTCAACTAGCGTTCGTGAAGGAGCCGTGAATACCTGACAGCGCTAGGTCCGCTGTAGGTAAGAAGCAAAGCCTGGATGTCAGGGGAACACGTGCAGTTTAAGAAATGTATAACACACAAATTAAAAGTTTTTAGTTCAAAGGTGCGAGCGCTATCCTCCGGCTTCCGCCTCAGAGGGTGTTAGTTCCAGTAAGACGCGCTATTGGTCGGCGCCGTCTTATGGACGAGGGAGGTGGGCGTGTCCTGCCAGGGGGCGTGGCCTCGTATCACGAGTGTCAACTAGCGTTCGTGAAGGAGCCGTGAATACCTGACAGCGCTAGGTCCGCTGTAGGTAAGAAGCAAAGCCTGGATGTCAGGGGAACACGTGCAGTTTAAGAAATGTATAACACACAAATTAAAAGTTTTTAGTTCAAAGGTGCGAGCGCTATCCTCCGGCTTCCGCCTCAGAGGGTGTTAGTTCCAGTAAGACGCGCTATTGGTCGGCGCCGTCTTATGGACGAGGGAGGTGGGCGTGTCCTGCCAGGGGGCGTGGCCTCGTATCACGAGTGTCAACTAGCGTTCGTGAAGGAGCCGTGAGTACCTGACAGCGCTAGGTCCGCTGTAGGTAAGAAGCAAAGCCTGGATGTCAGGGGAACACGTGCAGTTTAAGAAATGTATAACACACAAATTAAAAGTTTTTAGTTCAAAGGTGCGAGCGCTATCCTCCGGCTTCCGCCTCAGAGGGTGTTAGTTCCAGTAAGACGTGCTATTGGTCGGCGCCGTCTTATGGACGAGGGAGGTGGGCGTGTCCTGCCAGGGGGCGTGGCCTCGTATCACGAGTGTCAACTAGCGTTCGTGAAGGAGCCGTGAATACCTGATCTTGGCCCCGTCACAATTCCTTTGTGGGTCTCAGGATAATGATATCCCTCCTTTTCATATAATTCAGAGGATGATGTTTCCAACTTCGCAATCAGCCTGAGTGCGCTTCCCGTATTCCTCTGCTAGGGAAAGCCGACTCGGTCTGGTGACTGCTTCTTTCTCCTCGTAGGTAGAGCCCTAAGAGTTTCTTGCTGCCATGGACCGACTCTTTGGGCCGTCTGGCCCCCCGATGCGCCTCCGGGCCCCACGGGCCCGACGGGGAGTCCTGCTTTACCATCACCAGCGTCTCCATCCCTGACGGCCCCCCAGGGATCCGGGATCGGACCCCGATCGACGCCGGTTAACCTTATAACACCTCCACCGGCGCCGATCTCCCCGCCACCGCTTCCAATGTCGCCCGCTTCTCGGGACGACATCGTCCCCAGGTTCAGCCCCGACTGGGACACGGTGCCGGATCGACGTCGCCCAATGCCTGTACCAACGCCGATGGGCCCTTTTGTGCCCTATGTCCCTCCTCCTTATTTTGAGCCTGTTCCACAGACTTCGGAGGATGGGGAGGACTAGGAGGGGTCTGAGGACCCTTTCGCACAGGACTGTGCTTACGATGCGGACTGGACTGAGGATTTGGGGGACACCAGTGGTCTTGATACCTCACCTGACCCTGGCATGCTGTCTCCTCCTACCGTGGCTAGGGAGGAGGGAGCCAGTTGCGCAGTGGTGTTACTTATGGCAGCCCAGGCTCTCCACCTCGAACTCCCTACGGTGGCGGTCAGGACTAACCTCATGACAGAAGTGCTCCAACCGGCGGCTACTTTTTCTGAACCCTTGCTGCCTTTTAATGAAGCACTGACAGGCGTTCTTTTGGGCATCTGGTCCAGGCCCACCACAGGGGCTCTTGTGGATAGGAACGTGGCCCGACGCCATCGCCCGGCTCCGGGCGATCCACTCTTCCTTACCCAACACCCTACCCCCGAGAGCTTGGCTGTCCAAGCCTCAGCTTCACAGAGCGCGTTCCCTACCGCTCCTCCAGATAGGGAATCTAAGAAGCTGGATCAGCTTGGCAAGAAGTTGTTTTCATCTGCCAGCTTGCTGTGGTCAGTAAACACTGCATGCCACTTGGGCTGTCATACCCACTCTCAGTTCTCACCGTGGCAATTGTGGCTGGAAGAGATGCAGCAAAGTTCACCATACTTTATGGGCTGGACACCGCCGACTCACTGGGCAGGACGATTTCACAACGGTGGCGTTTTGGTGCCACGCCTGGTTGAGGACAACTGGCTTTTCAGGGGATGTCCAAAACACCTTGATGGACATGCCCTTTAATGGCATTCGCCATTTTGGCCACAACGCAGTGCGTTGGAGCTCTTCAAGGACTACCAGGCTACGGCCAAGTCCTTAGGCCTGTCGTCCGTTCAGACTACTTTGCTTTCTGCTTTTCGCTCCTTTTGTGGCCACGGAAGGGGTGCCCCACAGCGTTCGCAAAGTCACAGGCCACAGCAGTAACAGTCTCGACGTGGCCACAGACGTGGGAACCGTTGAGGTGGTTCAGTGGGCCAGCGGGTGGGCCAGTTTATCTCCAACCCAGCAGCATCCACTTCTAAGCCTTCCTAGTCCGTCCTTTCATGCCCATCAGATGCCAGTAGGTGGACGAATACGCCATCATCTCCACCACTGGAGCAACATCACTTCGGAAAAGTGGGTGCTGCAAATTGCCCGAAAGGGCTACTCCCTCTCTTTCGAGACATCCCCTCTAGCCATGCTACCTCAGTGCCACCGCATGTCGGGGATCACTTAGCGCTTCTCCAGCAGGAAGTTGCACCCCTCCGAGAGCGTTCCAATGCCAGAAGTAGGTTGTGATTGTTCCAAAGAAGGACAAGGGCCTGCGTCCTATTTTGGACCTTCAGAACGTAAATCGCTTCCTCCAGAAGGAGAGGTTCAAGATGCTCATGCTTGCTCAGGTCTTATCTGCCCTAGACCTGCAAGACTGGATGGTGGTGTTGGACTTGCAGAATGCCTATTTTCATATCCCCGTCCTGCCTGCCCACAGGCGCTACCTGCGATTCACGGTAGGCTACGAGCAGTTTCAGTTGACAGTGCTCCCCTTTGGCCTTACCAGCGCCCCTTGGGTGTTCACGAAAGTGATGGCAGTTGTCTCAGCTCATCTGCGTAGATCTGGAATCTCAGTCTTTCCCCATCTCTATGACTGGCTGTTGAAGGTGGGCTCGCCCGAGGCAGTTCTCTCCAACCTCCAGACTACAGCCGACCTCCTGCATATGCTGGAATTCTACATCAACGTGCCGAAGCGCACCTGATTCCCTCGCAGAAGCTCATTTTCATTGGAGCCTTTCTGGACTCTGCACTGTTTCGGGATTATCCTCCCGAACAGCGGGTCTGGGACATTCAGGCTATGATGCCGATCTTTCAGCCTCTGTCCTGGGTTTCAGTCAGGATGACCCTCTAGCTACTGGGCCTGATGGCCTCCTGCATCCTGCTTGTGGATCATGTCAGATGGCGTATGTGGGCTCTGCAGGGGGACCTGAAATTCCAGTGGGCACATCGTCAGGGCAACCTGTCCGATCACGTCCAGATCTCAGAGGGCACTGCACGTCAATTGCAGTGGTGGCTCACGAATCGTGACTGGGTCAATGGCAGATCCCTCTCCCTTCCCCAACCGGATCATACGATTGTGACGGACGCGTCCCTTCTGGGATGGGGCGGCCACATGGGAGAGGTGGAGATCAAGGGCCTCTGGTCTCCGGCGGAGTCCAAGCTCCATATCAACCTGTTGGAGCTTTGGGCGATCCAACTTGCACTGAAGACATTTCTCCCCTCTGTCAGGGGGAAAGTAGTTCAGGTCTTCATGGCAAAGGCTGTTGATCCCTTTTCTGCTCCTTATTCAGAGTCCCTTCTTTTTTTCCTCTCTTTGTCCCAGCAGCACTCTACTCTGGGCACTATCAAGGGCAATCTCTCTGCCATTTCCGCCTTTTTAAGAATCCCTGACCAGCCTTCCCTTTTCAAGCCCCCTATTATAAGTAGGTTCTTGAAAGGTATCACACACATGTGTCCTCCTGTTCCCGTTGTGATACTTCAGTGGGACTTGAATCTAGTTCATACCTTTCTGATGCGCGCTCCTTTTGAGCCACTTCATAATTGCCCTCTTCGTCTTCTAACTCTAAAGACTGCTTTCCTGGTTACCATCACCTCTGCCAGAAGAGTGAGCTCCAGGCTCTTTCTTCCAAAACTCCTTTTCTCTCTGTCCACCCGTACAAAGTTTGTCTGAGGACTCAAAGGTTGTCACAGCCTTTCAAATCGGGCAGACCATCACTTTGCCCACCTTCCTTCCGCCTCTGCATCCCTCTAAAGAGAAAGAGAGGCTCCACTGTCTGGACCCAAAACGTGCGCTCTCTTTCTATCTGAGTCGCACACAATAGTTCCAGGTGGATGACCAGCTCTTTGTTGGCTACGTGGGCACCAAGAAAAGTTGGGCTGTGCACAAACGGATCATCTCTCAGTGGGTCGCTCTGTGCATAATGGTTTGTTACTCCTTGGCTAAAAAGGAGCCTCCAGTGGGGTTGCGCTTCCATTCCACCAGGGCGACGGCAGCCGCTACTGCTCTGGGATGTGGTGTTCCCCAGCCGGATATTTGTCAGGCAGCTACATGGGCCTCGCTGCACATGTTTACCAAGCACTACTGCCTAGACAACCGAGCCCGTAGAGACGAATTCTTTGGCCGTTCTGTTCTCCAGGTCTTTCTGGTGTGATCTTGGTTCGCAGTCCCACCACCGGGGTTGGTATTGCTGCGGTATCTATTCTAAGATAAGGAATCTATCACTACGTGTTTCTTTCAGATGCACAAGTTGCTTACCTTCGGTACGAACTGATTTCTAGGGTTAAGGTCATCCCTTTCAGGGCCCTAGTATCATGACACCAGTGGTCAGTATATTACATGGCTCTGCGTTCCTGGTGCGAAAGTCATGTACAGAACTGACGTCAGCGAGCATGGGCTTGTCTAAGTAGCTCCGGCGATGTCATCCCGGCGCCAACGACGCCAATGACGCATGTGGAGCCGCACGATGCCACCTACCGACCTGCAGGGGAACTGCTGATGAAAAAAACTTTTTGCATCCAGTCTGATGCCTGGGGGTAATTCTAAGGTAAGGAATCTATCACTACTAATGTTTCTCACAGATATATTGTTACAGAAGGTAAGTAACTTGTGCATTACTACTTTCCTTTTCTTCTTCTTTCTTTTCTATTCATAATTTCTGTCTCTGTCTGTCTCATTCCCCAACTCTCAAGCTCCACTTTCCAGCAGCACATTCTTACCCCATGTTCAGGATGTGCATGAATGTGAATATGTTTGCTACTCATTAATATTTGATTGCAGCACATAAAAGGCTTGTGGTGACTGTGAGCATTTAGCACACTGTCCTACTGCTCCATTCTTCAGATAAATGAGGAAGATTGACTGAACAAAGATTTTCTACTTAGGACATGAGATATGTTTTATGGGTGCTCGGTGCTCTGTCATTCGAATTCTGTGTCATACTATTGTATTCTTTGTCTCACGAAACTCACCATAACTGGGCTCATAAATGTTGTATTCATGTCTATTCTGGGCTTATTCCTGATCTACCTGGTAAAAGGGGAGACGTCTACTAAGGAATTATTATGCATACTATTAGCTATGGGCCCTTGGTCGCAGCAATCTCTGCTGCTATATGAAGAGGCAGTTGAGGTAGTAAAGAAACTTCAACTGCAGGATGCCTTGGGTCATTTATCTGAGCATCTGCTACTATGAATGCAGCTCACATACTTTTCCATAGATTTTATGAGTTAATGTTTATAGTGTAGGCAGCACAAGTACAGCAAAACCAGTTTCTGGGGCTGTGAACGGTTGCTGAAGATGTTCACGACAAGGTCCTTGTCTTCTGTATGAGGGCATACTGGTTACATAGGCCGACTTTTCTGACCGTCACAAAGCAAAACTATGAATAGGGGTGTTGGTTACAGTGCTAAATTGAAGAACATAATTTTAGAGGCATCCTTAGATATGGTGATCTTTGTTACTACGCTGTTAAAACTATCCCATTTTCAATGAGGGAGAATTACATCAAAGTGCCGCCTTTGGCCCTGAACTGAGACCCAGCTCATAGTTCATCTGCAAACATGCTAGTCACTGCACTGCAATATTGAGTGATCAGCAAGCAGAATCCGGATGAGAGGAGCCATGCTCCCAAAATAGGGGTGGAAGTAAGCACAATAGCACATGGAATCCAGGGACTTTGTAGATGGGCAAAAGGGATATCTCAGCCCCAGAGCATGTAGAGAGACAGGAGAGGTATCATTGGAAATGGGATAATCTCCCCTTTCCAATGGTACCCCTCCCTAGTGGATTCCTTCTTGGGTATCACCCCAGCAGGGCAATCCCCAAGCAGGGTGGGAGAAACGGCCCCTTAGGCAAGGGCCTTTGCTCCCCCCAATTGTTTTTGGGGCTATTTAGTAATTCTAAAAACAGATGCCACTAGATGCCAGGGATTCTTTTTGTATTGTATTTAGGGGCTGGGGTATTGGAATGCCCATTGAAGCCTACCCACACCCCTAAATCCAATAAAAAAAATCCCTGGCATCTAGTGGGATTTCTGCTCCCCCGGAGGGCAAATTGGAGGCTACTGCCCCCCTATGGGGGCCATAAAGCCTACTAGGCACCAGGGATTTTTTCTTAATAAGTAGGGGTTTGGGGCTGCTGGGAAATGGCATGATAATGCCCTTACCCCCAAAAAAGTCTTTCTGCTCCCCGGAAGGCAAATCGGGGCAATAGCCCTTTATATGCCCCCCCCCCCCTGGGGGGGTAGAAAGCCCACTTGTAACCAGGGGTATGTTTCTGGGCATGCCAGTGAGAAGCCCCATAGGCAAGGGTCACTCCCTTGTTTTAGGCACACATTTTGGCCCGTTTGAGTGATATATTTAGTCTCATCTGGTCCCAAGCGGGGGCAGAAAACCACTAGAAACCAGAGAGAGTTTATGTGTGTGTGTGTGTAAACTGAGTTTTGCTGACGGTCTGCTTGTATTGACCTTTGGCTGGCATTTTTCTGGTAGTGTGTGTGGACCTGCACTTGGCTAATGGTGTGGGTGGACTCGCGTTTGATGACAGTGTCTGTAGATTGGTGCTTGCCTGGTGATGTGCATGGAGTGGCGCTTGGCTGGTGGTATACTTGGACTGGTGCTTGGCTGGCTGTGTGCATGGATAGTATAAAAGTGGGAACTGTGCTTTTTACTAGCATGCCCCATGTCCCAGAGCAGGTCGAGCAGCAATCTGCCAGGGTTAGTTGCTGTTCCCAGTCCGGCTCTATTTGGCTGCCGGTGTGCGGGGATGGTGCTTGGCCTGGCAGAGTGCTTGGGTAGTGCTTGGCTGATGGTGTGAGTGGATATTGCTTGGCTGACTGTGTGCATGGATGGCATTTGGCTCTCTGTGTACGTGGATGGCGCTTGGCTGGTGGTCTGCATGGATGGCGCTTGGCTGGAGGTGTGTGGATGGGGCTTGGTTGGCAGTGTGCATGGATGGTGCTTGGCTGGCGGTGTGCATGGCTGGTGCTTGGCTGGCGGTGTGCATGGATGGCACTTGGCTGGTGGAGTGCGTGTACTGACTCTTTGGCTGGTGGTGTGGCTTGCATGAATCCCCCAGCGTTTTCAGAATCCCCCACAAACCTCAAATTTACTTACAAAGTCACATTTTCCTCACATTTCTGTGTATCACCATGCAGGCACAAATTTCCTACTACCCAACATTCCCCTTGGTCTCCCGAGAAAAATGGTACCTCACTTCTTTGGGTGCCCAAAGTAGCACCAGCCTACAAATGTGTAAACAAACTGCCCTTTTGGACCAGCGTTGGGGCACCCCCTCAATCCCTACATGTTTTTTGGCACTTGGCCCATCCACACAAGTAAGGTATCATTTTATTGTGAGACTGAAGGGAATGCTGAGTGGTAGGAAATTTGTGCTGTGCAGTGATCCCACAACTTTCCCACATAGATTAAAGGAAAATGTGACTTTTTAGCTATATATTTGAGGTTTTCAGCAGATTCTTTGAAGGAAAATGTTGGGGGATCAACGCAAGCCACACATACCTTGACTCCTACGGGTGTTTCGTTTTCAGCCAATTATGGGTTTTTTAGGTTCCTCTAGATGTCTGCAAGCCCGGGACCAAAAACTCAGGTGCCCACCTTTCTATCACAAAAACAACCTAGTTTTTCAAGGGGGGTCCCCTGCATTTTTGTTTCCGGGCTCAGTGGCCATCTGGTGAAACCTACCAAGCCCAGACATTCCTAAATACTAGACACCCAGGGGAGTCCAGGTATGTCTTGCATGGACCCCTAATATTTTTCTACCCAGAATCCCCTGCAAAGCTCAAATTTAGCTGAAAGAATCAAATTGTTCTCACTTTTCTGTGTGGGAAAGTTGTGGGATCACTGGACTGACACAAATCTTCTACCACCCTGCGTTCCCCCTAGTCTACTGATAAAAATCGTACCTCACTTGTGTGGGTGGGCCAAATACCCACAACAGGCAAGGACCCAAAACTTATTGCGGAGACATCAAAATCATAAATTACAAAATGTCCTGGTCTTGCAAGGGGGACCTGTGTTTTTGGCCCGGGCTCGGCAGCCATCGAGGAAAACCTACAAAAGCCACAGTTTTCTGAAAAGTAGACACCTGGGGGAGTCCAGGAAGGTATGGCTTACATGGATCCCCCAACATTTTCCTATCCGGAATACCCTAGAAACCTAAAATGTATGTAAAAAAAACACATTTTCCTCACATTTCTGTGTGGCATCACTGTGCCAGCACAAATATCCTACAACCCAGCATTCTCCTTGCTCTCCTGAGTAATATTATACTTCACTTATGTGGGTGTCCACTGCAGAATCGGCTAAAAATGTATTTTTGTAAAAACCCTTAACCCATTTGTTTTTGGCCCTTCCCAGTCACAGGCCCTTGCCTCACCCACATAAGTGAGGTATAATTTTTCTCGGGAGACTGAAGGGAATGCTGTGTGGTAGGACATTTTTATATACACAATATGTACCTAGGGAAGCCTTGAGGACGGGCATCAAAGCATTAAGGACGAGAATCCTCACTTACCCGAAGGTGACCTGTTTCATCATTGGGTTCCCTCCCCACACAAGGACCTCAAGTTCTCTTGTGTGGGCCACACTTCCCATCAATATTGGAAGGAGCTGAGGTGTTTTTGATGAGCAAGATGGTATTGTTAGTGAGTGAGGAGCAGAGTGCAAAAAGTGGGATAGTGATTAAAACTACCTCCTGGTGGGCAAAGCTATTTTATTCTGGTGCCCCCTTCGGGTATATTTAAAAATAGTGAAGACCGGGGGTAACAACCACCCTATCTCAAAAGGGGCAACATGTGTCTGCCCCTAGCTGACTGTATAGGTTAATGGACATTCATCAGGACCAGAAATATACTGTCACTCTTCTTCAACAGTAAAAGAAAGAAAAAGTGGTTAAAAATGACCATACATTAGACCAGGTGATTCCCTGAGCATGTCAATCTCATCCTCAGGTTTCACTTGTGGTACTAAATGTAATCTTATTCCATGATTGTTTATTCACATCCCTTGTGAAGATTCAGAGCTGTTTGATGTAGAAATATGTCTCTGTGTCCCCTGGTCAGTACATTTAGGCCAGCACGATGATCCCACACAGAAATATGTGGAAATGTAGATTTTTTTTCAGCAAAATTTGAGGTTTGCAGGGGATTCTGTGTATGTTGGGGGTTCCATGCAAACCATACCTCAGCAATCAGTGGGTTCGGTAGGTTGTCCTACATGGCCGCCGAGCCCAGGACCAAAACCCCATGTGCCCCCTTACAAAACCAGGTTGTTTTGTGTTCGGTAATTTTGATGTGTCCACAATAGTTTTGGGCCCTTGCCTGTCGCAGGCACTTGGCTCACCCACACGAGGAAGGCACCAATTTTAACGAGAGACCTGGGGACGAGCTGGGAAGTGGGAAATCTGTGTCAGCCCAGTGATCCCACAACTTTCTAACACACAAATTTGAGAAACATTTGATTTTTTCAGCTAAATTTGAGGTTTGCAGGGGATTCTAGTTAGGGAAAAGTTGGGAGGGTCCACACAAGCCATTCCTCCCTGGACTCCCCCGGGTGTCTAGTTTTCAGAAATGTGTGGGTTTGGTAGGTTCCCCAAATGGCTGCCCAGCCCGGGGCCAAAAACCCAGGGGGCCCCCTTGTAAAATCAGGTTGGTTTGTGATAGTAAATTTTGATGTCTCCCCAATACGTCTTGGGCCCTTCCCTGCCACGGGCACTTGGCCCACCCACACAAGTGAGATGCCATTTTTATCGGAAGACTTTAGAGAATGCGGGGTGGGTGGAAGTTTGTGGATCCACGCAGATTCTAGAACTTTCCATCACAGAAATGTGAGGAAAATGTGTTCTATTTTTAAAAAGTTTGAGATTTGCAAGGGATTCTGGGTAACAGAACCTGGTGGGAGCCACACAAGTCACCCCATCCTGGATTCACCTGGGTGTCCACAGCTAGGCAATTAGCAAAAAAAGTTCAGCTTTCACTGGAAAAATGTGATGTGTCAACGTTGCGTTGTGGGCTGTTTCCTGTTGTGGGTGCTAGGCCTACGCACAAAAGTGAGGTACCATTTTTAAATGCCTGCCGAGCCCAGGGCCAAAAACTAAGGTTCACTACCCTACAAAACCAGGTTGTTTTATGATAGGAAATTTTGATGTCTCCACAATATCTTTTGGGCCCTTTCCTGCTGCGGGCACATGGCCCACCCACACAAGTGCAATTTCATTTTTATTGGGAGACTTTGAGAAAGCGGGGTGGGTGAAAATTTGTGTATCCACGCAGATTTCAGAACTTTCCATCACCGAAATGTGAGAAAAATGTGTTCTTTTTTTTTACAAAGTTTGAGATTTGCAAGGGATTCTGGGTAATGGAACCTGGTGAGAGCCACACAAGTCATCTCATCTCAGATTCCCCTGGGTGTCTATTTTTCAATAATTTATAGGCTTCCTAGGTTTCCTTAGCTTGGGTTCAAAATCCACAGCTAGGCAATTTGCAAAAAAAAAGGTCTGTTTTCACTAGAAAAATGTAAGGTGTCCACGTTGCATTGTGGGCTGTTTCCTGTCGCTGGCACTAGGCCTACCCACACAAGTGAGGAACCATTTTTATAGGAAGACTCTGGAGAATGTGGGGTGGTTTGAAGTTTGTGGAGCCACGCAGATTCCAGAACCTTCCATCACAGAAATGTGAGGAAAATGTGTTTTTTTAGAAGGTTTGCAAGGGATTCTGGGTAACAAAACCTGGTGTGAGCCACACAAGTCACACCATCCTGGATTCCACTCAGTGTCTAGTTTCCAAAAATGTATAGGTTTGCTAGGTTTTCCTAGTTGCCGGCAGAGCTAGGGTTCGAAATTCAAGGTTAGGCACTTTTCAAAAAAAGGGTCCTTTTTCACTGTAAAAATGTGGTGTTTCCACATTGTGTTTTGGCCCGTTTCCTGTTGCGGGCACTAGGCCTACCCACACAAGTCAGGTACCATTTTTATCGGGAGACTTTGGGGAATGCTGGGTGGGGGGAAGTTTGTGGATCCACACAGATTCCAGAACTTTCCATCACAAAAATCTGAGCTAGGGTTCAAAACTCACAGGTAAGCACATTGCAAAAAAATGGTCCGTTTTCACCTGAATAATTTGATGTGTTCATGTTGCGTTTTGGGCCATTTCCTGTCATTGACACTAGACCTAACCACACAGGTGAACTAGCATTTTTATTGGGATACTTAGGGGAACACAGAATAGTAGATTAAGTGTTAATACTAATTGACTTTCTTTGCATTTCTGCCTTCCAAATGGAAGACAATTAAAAAAAAAGTCATTTTGAAAATTAACCTCTAATTCTCATGCTTGTATGGGTACCCACAATTTTGGAGATGTGCAAAAGACCACTGCTTATAAACTCTATATTTTGTTCCCATTTCGGAACTATATTGGTTTCCTTGATACCTATTTTTCACTCTTTATATTATACCAAACGAATTGTAATATACCTGGTACACAATGAAAAACCATTGCATGACGAAGCTCAGTTATTGGCTATGGGTTCCTCGGGTTCTTGATGAACCTACAAATGCTATATATCCCCTCAACCTGAAGGGTTTAGCGGATGAAACAATATATTGCTTTACAAAATCTGTCATACTTAGAAGAAGTTACAGGTGAAAACGTTGGCGCAAATAGCTGTTTTTTTCAATATTTTCTATTTTCAACTGTTAGTTTCTATTAAAAAAAAAAACTTGGAGGATCTACACAAATGACCCCTTTCTGAATTCATACTTTTGTCTAGTTTTAGGAAATGTATCGCTTTCTGTGATACATTATTGGTTTCACACGCATTTCTACCACTAATTGGACGGAGGTTGAAAGCACAAAAAATAGGAAAAATAGGCTATGTACCAGTAAAATGCCAAAACTGTATATAAAATGTTGTTTTTCTGATAAAAGTCTGCCTGTCCCTGAAAGCCGAGAAGATGGTGATTTCAGCAGCACAAACCCTTTGTTGATGCTATTTATTTTCAGGGAACGAACCAGACACTTTCTTCTGCAGCACTTTTTCCCTATTGTTCCCCCCAAAAAACAAAGTTTAGCTGTATATTGGAAAATTTCTGGGTCCCCACAAGTGGAATCCACAAACCCTGGGTACCTTTATAATCCTCATGATGTTGGAAGAAAAGGATGCAAATTTGGCATGGATATCTTATGTGGACAAAAAGCTACAGAGGCATAAGTGTGAACTACCCCAAATAGTAAAAAAAATGCTTAGCACAGGGGGGTTGGGGGGAGGCCTAGCATTGAAAGGGTGAAGGGTTCATGTGATGCTCTGGCCTTGTCTATACTTGAATGTCTTTTGTTGGAAAGGGGTAAAAAATGTATCTATTTTCTCAAATGGAGAATCAATAAGTTTACCTTCTATATTGTCTGCTCCTAGATAGATTTGCTATCCTCTTTGATTCAAATTCAATACGTTTTAATGAATTTCTAAATGATTGGAATTGTACTGATTTTTGTATTCCAGAGTTATCTCCAATTTTTACATCTTTGATACTGGCAACTTTTAGCTGTTTTCAAAAGACTTCTTTTGGACCATACAAAAAACTTGCAGTGGGCTCAGAGCCTGACCATTGATTTCCATTAGTTGGCTTTTTGTCAATCTTCTTTGCTCTTTTCATATTCTATGGGTTTTCTTCCATTTCTTGTGTTTGTCCCTCCTCTGGAGCATAATTTGTTAACCATCCTTTTGAGTGGATGACTTGAATTCATCAACTGCTCATATTCAGGGAAATATTTTTATCTGTGAATGTTTTTTCTTGCTCTCTCCCTTAAGTGCTACTTCCCCTGTTAAATATCCACCTTCCAGCCCATGCATTCCATGTTGCTCCTTCCTCCCATCATGTATGCATCTTCATCATAAAGCTTTTGTTTTGGTTTTTTGCAGATGGTGAACTCAGTAAGTATAAAGCTTTGACAAAGCCAATGGGTCAAAAAAGAGGGGCCTTTTGGCTTTGCCGATGCTTGTTCTGTTTTTTAATGGCAGAAAATTAGGATTAGGGAAAGTATTTTAATGGTGTGCAATTAATTCTCTTCTCACTCTCTAGCTCATATTCGTGAAATTAAGGAGTTTTTAGCTTTTAATCAGTTATGGAAACCCGTGGAAATCAATTTTTAAATCAAATGACATAGATGTGTTTTCACTTAATAAATCAGTCTTTGTGGCCCAGTGTCTCTTACTCGTATTCTGAATGTTAAGAGTCATGTATTGGTGCCACTTTGGTCCCATCACCAGTGCATCAGACAAGTGCTGAGATCCAGGACATATTTGAAATAGGAACTGAACCACCCCTTCTGGTTTCGAATGCTATTTTTTAATGCCTTTATTGCCAGCCTACAGGCAATAGATTCTACTAAAGCATATTTTCCTGCACGATCTGTTCTCTTCTGCCTCTAAAGGTACTTTTACCAGTCTTAGGAGAGGTCATGGTGGTAGTGGTCCAGGCATGACTGGCTCCATTGCCAGTTCTTCGGGCACCATAGTGCCGACCATCCCAGCACTGACCTTGAACTTATTGTCTGATCCCCTGAACCTTGTGAGTACGCCAAATGCTGCTCTCTCGTTTCACCTCTGTACACGAGACTGAGGTTGACTGATTTGGATCCTGTCCCTGAGATTGACGGTGCACCTTTAATTGACCCTCAAGGATAACTGTCCTGCAAGGAAATAAAATTACTTCAATGGCAGACGATAGGACACTGCTCCCATGGCCATATAATTAGGGCATATATGAACTGGTAGCCCCAGTAGCTCTCGTTCCAAATACTTTTCTCCACTTGTAGTCTGACCTCCTTAAGCAGTTGTTGCTGTAGTCTTCCTTAAGCTTTTCGTTCATTGAGCTGTAGTGTCTGATTTGCATTTGAATTATTTCTTTTTGTATGATACTTTCCTTCATCATCTACTCCTTAAGTGTTAACGAATGTTTCTTTGAAGTGAGAAAGCAGCCTCCTTTCGTTCGAAGATCCTATGCATGCAAAGATCACTACTGTTATAATTGTACACCCACTGAAAAATCAGTCAACAGGATGCCCCTTTTATATCTAATGTCCCCAGCACTCAGAAAGTGTGTGATGTGGCAGAAACTACAGAGTTTCTGCATGGTGACCTTGGGAGAGGTCTTGATATAACAGTAACCAGTACCCCTTAAAGACACAGATTCCTTGCATCAGGCCACTACCATTATCTCTACCATTAGTTTAGGTTGTAGACACATTTTACAATGTCTTTCATTCTTCTGCATTCATCTGGTGTTGACCCCACACTATGGGATGGGTTAAGTCACATGCCACCTATTTCAATAGACTAATGGATGTAGTGGAGCAGCCACTTCATGTACCCCTCAATGTCTTTTCCTTTGGCATTTGAGTGTTCATCCCAACTTCTAACTATATATCTTCTTGAGCAGTTTATATGACCTTGCAGATTTAATAGTTCATGTTTTATGGCTTCCAGCTACCCTTCATGTGAATCTCCAGAGTCCTCCACGTGGAAACCCTGTTCTCCATTACTGAAAAAATCTTGTTTGACTACATGTGAAACTTTTGTCTGCTTATCCTTCAATACTGAGATGTATTTTCCTTGACTACGGAACAGGTCCTCCATAAAGCTCTGGCGATTGGAGAAGATAACGTTTTAGGTTGGTCCGCTGAATCACTTGTTCGAGTGTGATCTGGTCACTGAGCATATTCTGCCTTGCCTAGCGCAAGCTCATAGAGTATATCTTTTGGAGTAATGCCTTTCTTGTGTTTTCCTCTTCATTTGGATTATTGGGTATAGGCACTGACCTGCTTACAAAGTTCATTAGGAGCACGAAAGCACAGGGATATGGATGTTTGTCCTCGTGCTTGTGTGTGTTACTGGGTTCTATATAGACTTTTTGATTGGCTTCCAACATGTTCATTCTGTAGGTTCCTTCACATAGTCAAAGTGCATATGCTGAATAGCTGTGTTATTCACATTCCAAAGGGAGATCGCTGTGTTTCTTACCGAAAGATCCTCAAAGGAGGATCAGTGGTCTGACCTTTTTGCACCATATGAGTGTCAACCTTAGTGCATTCCAGGAGTCAATACATTACATATGCACTCCCTCCTCTGGCCTCTAGGGCATAATTAACATTGGACTTTGTTGGTATACCCTGTGCTGCTTTTATTTTGCTAACTCTTCCAACTTTAGGTGCTAAATATTCTCCCTTCTACATAGTTTCTTGCTGAGGAGCTTCCTTTCCTGAGTATGAATCTTTCAGGCACCCCTCCCCGGTGGGCCGCCTGCTTGGAAGTGCTGTAATCCAAATGGGAACCAGCAGCCCATGCCCTCACACCCTTACCCGAAGGCTGCAGAGCCACCATACCACTTGCACACTGTCCTAGGTGAGGTACTTCTTCCTACGATATTGCTGGGGCTCTGCGTCCTGGATCAGTTCTGGCTCTTCCTCTGTGTGTCGGAGTTCGGCCCCACCAAGGACCAGGTGGTGTTTCTAATCCTCTGGGGCTGCTCCTCTGCCTCCATCAAGGCTAGTAGACCGCCACTTCCCCGGTGTATGGGCATGCAGCACCTGTTTGGAAGAGTCCATGCCATTCCTCCAGGATGCCTCTCTCCACCTCTCATGCTAAAGGGCACCACCTTGTCTACTTCTCTGGCATGGGCTTTGTTTTATCTGCCTCTATCCAATGACGCAACAATAGCCCACAAAGTGCTGAGCACTCGCCGGCACTGTGTACGGGCACCGTTCCCCTGGCATGGGAGCTCCTGACTGGGTCCAGAGCGTGCCCCCTAATGTACTTTGCAGTGGGGGCCATTAAGTTTCAATACACCATTGCTGCCATTCTGGACCTGAGCATTGCTTTATTTGCCTCCATTACTTTTCTTCCTTTATTAGTGGGGGCTTCATTAGGCAGTGCCAATAAAAGTTGCATCAGGAAGTGCAGCGATCCATTAAAGAGAAGGCTGAAAAGGTTTGCAGTGAAATACGTTATACTCCTCCACCATCATGGCTACACCCCATGTGTTTCTCTTCTGGGTATGTCTGTCTCTGTCTCTCTCTCTCTCTTTTTTTCTCTATCTGGACACGTATACCTATTTGTAGAGTAGGAAAGAAAAAATATGGGGGCATTAAAATGAATTCAATTAAAGAACAGGTTGTGGAAGAGAAGGCATAGCATTGAAGATGTGTGATATCTGTCAGTCTGCCTTCTCTAGGCTGTGTGTGCATGTATAATGTATGTGTGTGGCGCAAACCTAGCCAAAGGTAGTGGAGCACTGTGGAGTGTAAAAAGGCAAGGATGCAGTCAAAATATGATTTAAGAGGTAGCTAAGTGGTGGCTCTTCCGCTAAGGAGAAGGAGCACCACCCCACAGCTCATGGAGCAGTGTAAAAGAAAAAAAAATGATAATAACTGAAGTTATTATCATTTTATTTTTAGTATCATCACTGGTGGGCGGGGCTTGGTTCCCCTGATGGCGGGGAGGAGGAGTGTATGCTGCACTCTAAAGTGCATATGACACTTTGGCAGGCCGTCTCAGGATGGCCAAAGCGTCATGGGCACTTTGCATGGCCTCCCGGTGGAGAACACGCCCAGGCCACCCAGCCCCTGTCTGAGCACTGAGCCCTGGTACTCGGACCAATCACAATGCTGCATTGCAGCGTTGTGATTGGTGAGCACCCAGGCTCCCCTGAGCCAATCACACTCCCCGCCACCCCCCTGCAACGCCACCCCCGTACCGACGACCACTGAGGGTAGCTAGTTTGTGGTCTGTCACTGGATCATGATTTAATGGTCTTTAAAGAGGTCTATCTGTCTCCAACTATTTTCTGAACTGGAACAGGATTGGAGCAGTCTTGATATATAGTGGGATATTATTCAGGGTGAATAGATGGAAAAAGACTGTTGCCATGTTTTGCTTGTTTTTTTACACATTTGTTTCCAGTCTGATGGTGACCTGGCTATGGGTAAGCTTAGAGCCTCCAGAGATGGCAAGCTTGTCAGCAAGATAGGCTCGGGTACAGCTTGTGAATGATTTGTAAATGGTACAGCTGGTGTTGAAGATGGGATATGCTGACAAAGGATCCCAGTGGAGTTTCACCAATATGGCGTAGATTAGATAATATTTCTAGAGGCCCAGTATGAGATGTCCTGCAGCTTATAGGATGCACTTAGCAAGAGGCCAGTGTATAGCCTGGAAGGTCATGGAGCTGGGCATTCCACCATCCAAATGTGAGTATTCAAGGGATTGAATAGCAGTTCTAAGGTGCTTTCTTATAGGAATAGTTTCAAATGACCTTGTGGAACTTAAGCAGTGATGTCATCTTGGCATCTCCCCAATTAAAAGAAATGTCAACATCGCCTTTCCTCTTCAGGTGGTTTAGGATGGTGGCGTGTTTATTGAGGACCTTTTGCATTTAGTCTACACTAATGTTGCACTTTACCAGGCTTCTTCAAAACAGTCACGCAATACAGGGAAAAAGACTACTGTACATAATACTCCCTAGTTGAACCCACCACACACCCACCCTCGTCTTTAGCCGTTCCTGCTCCTGAAACTTCTTTTCATCCTCAGATGTTTCACTGCCACCTTTCGCCGCCTCCCGTGTTGTTTCCCACCGCTGCTGAGCTAAAGGTGAGTGGGAGTGCTGGACATGGCTTGGGTTGTGGGAACTGTTGCTACCCCTAATCGGGTTCTCCTCCAGGTAAGTGGCCATGGTTCACACTGGATCAGTCATTTTGACGAGTGGCTCAAGTATGATTAATAAAAAAAGAAGGGCTTTGGCTCTAATCAGCACTGCTGAGCCCTATTCCACCAAAAACAGTATAACGCCAAAAATGATACGAAATTCTCACCTTACAGCCGGTGCATTGAAATGAAACAATGTCACCATACACCTCTTTTTCCATTCGAATTAATCAAAATTTATTCGAGAAATCACATATATGAATCAAAAGCAGAAAATGACATCCAATTTGAAAACATCAAGCTCCCTTTACCCACAAAATCCTTTTTTAATACATCCTTCCACCCACAACAACTATTCTTTTATACCCCCTCAATACACCCATCTATGTCAGTCTTGTCAATCATCCACTCATTACACTCCCCACATATCCCAGCACACCCTGCCCACCTTTCAAAATTTCATATTTATACATCCACAAAATTAAATCAATAAATACAAAAGACAAACAGAAAGCAATTCTTAAAATGCAAAACTTTCATTTTTTGACAATCATTTGTTCACTTGATTAGCCACACAAAAAAAGGTTGACGCATTTCAAAGCCCTCCACATACAAGGTTCTCTTCAGGACCAAAAGCTGGAAAAAACACAAAACACTGTGTCTTAGGTATTGACCATATTCACAAGATGCACCACTGCTTCTAATTACCTCCTCTCAAGAAGTCGGCTTACCCTATTCTATGCTGCAAGATCAGTCAATCCCTGCAGAGACAATCATACCATATCAGTCCTGAGTCCCAGAACGCTAGCTTTATCAGTCAAAAGAAATCTACACTGTATGTGTTTAAAACCGTTCTTACATTTGTATGGGCAATCAGTCTGAGACCGAGAGCCGACAGATCAAAAAAAAGTCTTGAATTTCCAGGCGTGAATCCTAGGCCCCACATGGAAGACGGGAAGAACTGCCCATTAGTTTCAAAGAGGGTATTACACAGTGGTATATGAGGGTCCAAAAAGGAGAGAGTGGCCCCAACCTTTTTCCATTGTTTTCAGCCTGCCGATCCTTCATTTGATTTTGGTGAAGATTTTGTGCACCTCTCTTCGTGTTTTCCTGTAATAAAAAACTGCCGGATTTTACCAGTTGTTGTATCTCGCACATTGCAAACAGTCTCTTGTTGGGGGCTATAACTTTAACCCGCTCGCATCATATTCACTCGCATATTTAAAAAAAACCTCACGTTTTGAAAAAACTTTAATGTCTCAAAAGAACTCGGGGCGGGCGCCTCCTATTCAGCAGCTCTAATCGCGCTTGATCCTTACCTTTGAAACAAGCCTTTCTGACGCGATGTTTCTCCTCCCCGGCCGCCAGGAAGCTTAGCGGTAACCGTGAGCAAAAGTGATTTAAATGTCGGCACAAGTTCCAGCTTAGCGTTGTCCCACTGACCTATGGGGATTTTAGTATGGGCTCGATGGAGCCAACAATTTGATCATGGTCTTCAGTTGTTAAACATACTTACACAGTGTACATGCCTACTAGGCACACCAGACCATTGTTTTAAAATATATAATTTTTGAGAAAAGTTGATGTACTAAAGATGGACTGGATCTGACTCGGTGGAGCAGTTTCTGAAATCTCTGCAGATTTAATGGAGGCAGGACCAACAAATGCATTTAAAGGCATTTGGATGCACAGTGGCATGTCCATAAATCTAGCAATTCATCGTTACTGTACTTGACTGGTGCCTCACAGCTTATATATCTTTGAGAGTTCATTCAATCTGTCTACTGTTGTATTGAATTTCACAATCAGCATTGCCTCTCGTTGTATTAGTTTGAGGTCCAAATAGCCACCTCTGCAGTCATGCTCTACCTTGGAAATTACTGTCCATCTGAATTCGTTCTCTGTATGTGCATTCAACCTCCAATAATTCACTAGTGGTGCTGTTTGGACATTTTTTTGGGATCCTTGAGTTGTGTTGGGAAATTCTGTATCGGACTTCCTGGTTTGTTTTGCCTATGTATAACTTCATACAGGGGAAAAGTACCCCATAGACCACTTTTTTGGACTTAAAGTACAAAAAGTATCATGTTTCCAATGGATTGAGTTCTGGGAGAACAAAGTCCCTCCTAGGGTAGATTCACAACATATGCATGTGCCACATTTGTGATGTCCAGAGACTGAAGGCAGGCCTATAAAATCACAGAAATGTACTAGTCTTTGGTTTAGATAATGCAGCTCTGACCACTTGGTTTGCAATGCTTCTATCTTTTTTAAAAGCAAAGAGCGGAGCTGAAGTCAAAGGCTGATCTAGATTTTTTTCCAAGTGCAAATTTTGACGGATAAACTTTTTAACCAATTAGAATTGGGACAAAAGTTTGACACACAAACTATTCTTTCCATTGGCATTTTTGCTCTTCTCTCTAGTAGTGCCTCACGTGGAGTCCACCATGCTCTTTTCATTGCTTTTTTAAGCAATTTCTTGGGATATCCTCAATCTACTAACCTATCCATCAGGTTGTTGGCATGTTGGATGTATTCATCATTAAAAGAAACATTCTGCCTTATGCATAAGAATTGGCCGTACAGCAAATTTTCTTTAAGACTTCTTGGGTGATTGCTAGTGAAATGTAATGCTTTATTCCTATCTGTTGTTTTCTTGTATAAAGTTATCAGCAGACCTCCGTCTGCTGCATACACTTCTACATCCAAAAATGCAATTTTTTGGTGTGAATGGTTCATACTGAATTTTATATCAGCTGTACTGTTGTTAAATCAGCCATGGAAAGAGAGAAGTTGTTCCTTATCTCCCATCCACACCATACAAATGTCGCCTATGAATTGTACCCAACTACAAATTAACTGTACAAGGGGTTGTTGTTATAATTTGTCCTCGTATTTAGACATATAGAGCACTGCCAACTCTGGGGCGAAGGGACACCCCATGGCTACTCCTTTTATTTGAAAATAAAATTCTCCACGGAAATTAAAGTAATTCTTTTTTAATGCGAAACTAACCAATTCCACTATAAATTTCGTTCGGGCCAGTTTTGTTCTACTGTCCAGAAAAGAAGTCAACACTGCTATCCCTTCGTCCTGGGATATTTGGGTGTATAAAGACACCACATCCAATGTTACTAGGAAATTTTCTTTCTCAACAAATTCCATAGAGTCCAGTTTGTTGATGAAGTCTGTGGTATCTTGGAGGAAATATTGCACATCTTCCATAAAAGGTTTTAAAAAATGGTCTACAAATTTTGAGATGGATTCCATTAGGGACTCACACCCCGAAACTATTGGTCTTCCTGGCAGACAAGTTTCATTTTTATGCACCTTTTGTAGTACATATAACATTGGAATCCTAGGATGTTTATTCTGTAAATAGTCATATTCTTTTTTCCCCCAAAATACTTGTTCGTAGCCTGCTTTCAGGATGTTAAAAAATTCTCCTTAGAGTTCCCACGTTTGATATTTTAAACTTTCTTATAGAGATCTTGGTCATCCAACTGTCTCATTACTTTAGCTATGTATTGTGGGGTGCGAGCGAATATGATGCGAGCGGGTTAAAGTTACGAGCCCCCAACGAGAGACTGCTTGCAATGTGCGAGATAGAACAACTGGTAAAATATGGCATTTTTTTATTACAGGAAAGCGTTAAGCGAGGCGCATAAAATCTTCACCAAAATCAAATGAAGGATCTGCGGGCTGAAAACAATTGAAAAGGGTAGGGGCCACTCTCTCCTTTTTGGACCCTCATATACCGCAGTGTAATACCCACTTTGAAACTAATGGATAATTCTTGTTGTCTTCCATGTGGGGCCTAGGATACACGCCGGGAAATTTAAGACCTATTTTTGATCTGTCGGCTCTCAGTCTTAGACAGATCACCCATACAAATGTAAGAACTGTTTTAAACACATACCATGTAGATTTCTTTTGACTAGTAAAACTAGCGTACTGGGACTCAGGACTGATATGGTATGATTGTCTCTGCAGGAGCACATTATTGACTGGGGTGAGAGAGTACAGCAGGGATCGGCTTGTCTTGCAGCATAGAATAAGGTAAGCCGACTTCTTGAGAGGCGGTAATAGAAGCAGGGGTGACTCTTGTGAATATGGTCAATAACCAAGACACAGTGTTTTATGTTTTTCCAAGTTTTTGGTCCTGAAGAGAAATCCATATGGGGAGGGGTTTGAAACCCGTCAACCTTTTTTTGTGTGGTCAATCAAGTGTACAAATTATTGTCAAAAATTGAAAGGTTTGCATTTTGAGAATTGTTTTCTGTTTGGCTTTTGTGTTTATTGATTTACTTTTGTGATTGTATAATATGAAATTTTGAAAGGTGGCCAGGGTTTGGGTGTGCTAGGATATGCGGGGAGTGTAATTAGTGGAGGATTGAGAAGACTGACAGAGAGGGTGTATTGAGGGGGTATAAAAGAAAAGTTGTGGTGGGTAAAAGGATGTATTAAAAAAGGATTCTGTGGGTAAAGGGAGCTTGATGTTTTCAAAATTTTAAATTGGATGTAATTTTCTGCTTTTGATTCATATATGTGATTTCTCGAATAAATGTTGATTAATTCAAACAGAAAAAGAGGTTTATGGTGACATTGTTTCATTTCAATGCACCGGTTGTAAGGTGAGAATTGTGTATCAGTATTGGCATTCTGTTGTTCAAGTATGATCAAAGCAAATAAAAGGAGATGATGGACGGAGCGCCGAACCTTTTCAGACACTCACCCCCAGCCACAGATATGGGTTGAATCCATTATTCCATTATCGTTCTTTAGCTCATTTCGCCACCTCAGTTCAGACCCAGCTATATGCAAATCAGTCATGACCCTATGCCTCGTTGGAACTGTCCAGCCCAAACTACCAAGCCCGGTTTTTCCTGAACCGGAAACAAGCATCCTGGGGCCGGTTTTGGGGGGTAGCACCCCTCATCAGCCAGGCTGCTTAAATCCAGTGGCAAAGTGAGCAAGGGACCCACGTCTGGGCATAGTATGATCAAGCCACTGGCACTAGTCAGCTTTGAAGAGTTACCCGTGATAAATGTATGGGAAAGTGTTTTTTTACAACAATAACTACTGGATTTATGTCCGAGCAAATGTTAGCTTTCCAGCCCAAAGATTGAGTGTTTAAATATAATAACTCTCTGTCTTGCCGCTCTAGAAGCCTTTTATTCTAATACCAATGAACACTTGTGGAAATGAGTCCTGGATTGACGATTTGTTAGGAGCAGCAGTTGTGAATCCTTATTAATTGCTTTTGTTGATGTATTCGGTTTCCCCATTGCAAATTTCTAGTAGTGTTGGGACTCATTATTGGGTACTTTCTGTAATCAAAAATACAAATGCCATTTTATATTTACCACAGCAAAGAAATCAATACATTGGAGACCACTATTCTTCAATGCCATGCTTCATTTTTACAATACAGTAATCATCCGTATGGGTAACATTATAAACATTACGTACGTTTTGCTACTTTAAAGTGAATACAATTGTACATATTAAAACGATGTATTATTGTTGGCACCGTATTAAACCTAGCTTTAATTCTAACAGAAATATTATTCAGTCACCACCAAAAGAGTCGATGATGAAGAGGATTTCTCATCTGACACAAAAGAAGATTTAGCTGCTAAACTCCAGTCGCTGCTCAGCACACTCCGTTTAAAAGAACAGAAGATTAGCTCTTTAGAAGCTCAGGTTTTGGGGTGTCAAGAAAGGGAATATCCAGCACAGGTGTGTTAATCTTTCATGTTGTTTGCCCGTCCCTACGCCAAACGTTTTATTACTATGACATGTTGTCCTTACATTTAAAACTCCTACCTTGCCCTGTACACAAACTATGCTTCATCATTTTGCAAACTTCATGAAATGTGTTTAATTGTTTCTTATAACTCTGCCTGCTTGGTTGAACAGAAGACCAAAATATTAATAATGTTTTTGCTGGGCATTTCCAAAATGCTCCCACTCCTGGTTTGTCTCACTTACATCTGGATATATGAAGGAGCAGGGATTTCCCAGATATGTTTCCCTCATGTCTCTTCCATAGGCCGACAATACTCATGAATCTGCAAACACAGCAATTACTCATACCAAACTCAAACAGCCAGTCCGAACAACCTCTTCGACATCCGACCCATCCACACAATGCACATCATTCTTATCATCACCCACAAAGCAGTTCAGCATGCAAAGGAAACAGACTCGATACCATTATCCTAACGAAGACCCAATTGAACTCACTTTAGCAAACTCTGTTGTTCCCTTTCAAGTCTTCCCATCTTGTAAAAGATCAGATTCTATGAGGGTGACATCATCCCAGAGTGCATATTAAAGTATAGAACTGACGAGACCACTGCTTCATGTGACTAGTGTCTCCCTGGCCTAAAATATCTATCCGGGTGCTCAAGACAAGGACAGATCCTACCATTCCTGCAGAAGAGCAATCTAGAACTAGAGGAGGAGTATGCTACATTGGTCCCGTGTAACAGATCCGCACCATATTTTCAGGATAACAACAGGCTTTGTAAACTTTAGATCAATTGGAAATCAATTAACTGGATATCATGAAAATCTGACATCAATGTAAACCTGCTGGTCCATTGTTTTACATCTTTGAAAAAGATAATCTTGCAAACTAATTCCTACCACCTGCCTGCTTTTCCTGGGTAAGTTCAATGAAAGGCTGTCAATGAAAGGCTGTCGTCACAAGTTTAAATAAAAAAAAAGATCATGAGCAATGCCCTGCTCTTTTCTAGAGTGGGCATGGAAAACATAATTCTACAATGGTTCAATTCCTATTGTAAATATAGATTCTAGCTCGTCAGGATACTGTCAGCCAGGGCAAGCTTCTATCCATAAACTGGTGGCATAAACTCAGAGAAGAATGCTCCTGTAAATTATTCAAAACACACAGATGAAACATCTCTAAACTGGAGTGTAGTGCAGAATGAAGAAGACAAGAGGTCTGTTCTTATTTTGCTACCCTACAAGTATTTGGAACTCCATCTCTATTCAGATTCTGCTAGCTCCTACCATCCTGCACTCCCTTACGAAACTTTAAGATCTAATTTTCAAGCAACTTCTCTCCATTGTGTTACAGTCTCCACCTATATTGCACACCTACTCCAAAAAACTCTTCTGTGTACTTGCCTGTCTTATTTTTGTTTGAAGTAGAAACTCCTGTACAGCTCTTTATTGATTTGTAGGTAGGTTATTGCTCTATAAGTACTTTTATCGATCAAACCTTTTTTATTAGTTTTTCTATGTTAGAAATATAGTTTTAGTATGTTAGAAAAATAATACAAAACAAAAGCAAATACAAAACAAGAATATCCCCAAAAATTCCTAGAACCTGGAGACAGTGGCACAGATATCAAATCACAAAACCCATGGAAAGTATCCACAGTGGGGAACTAGAGGCTATAGGGTATCAAGGGTGAGCTGGCCTCCAAACAGAACCTGTTCCTCACAAAAGCAGTCAGAGTGATTTCATTTTCAATTGATAGTTTACCACATTTTGTAAGTTTTCATACTTTCCTGATTTGCCTAGAATCACAGGATGTCGAGCTGACTCAGAAACTCGAACCTGTTTCCCCAGTTGCAACGCCTTCAGCTCTGGCCATAACGCCACATCCTCTCCCCTAAGTGTATTAAATTCAAGTGACAAACTGGATAAAAAAACATAAAGATAACAAATCTTTTGAAAGTGCTTTGCTGTTATTTGAGAACTCAGAAAATACCTCCTCATTTTAGTTTTTTAGAACACTAACCACTATTTTTTCACGTAAGCAGTAGCTGTATATAAAATAAAGGTCCTGAAGAAATCCTGGGCTATAGGGTCGTTAAGGCTGAAACTGGTCGACCACTCTTTATAAGCAGCGACGTATTTGGTCAATGTCGCATCTGTAAGTTTTTATTAGTTTGGTGAGAGTTAGACTAAAGGGTGTTTCTCTCACTTCTCCTTTTTAGATCACCAAGTTACTTGCACTGCACTTTATCTATTTTTTCCATCATACAACTAAGGAGTCACCCATTAGACATAATAATGGACTGGGTTTCAAAATAGGCTACCATAGTCCTCTTTTCTTGTGTCGTTCTGCTTGTGTTTTTCCATATGATGGTCATATGGACCAATGCGACAATCACACCATATCATCTCTTGTTGTGCTTAAGAGAATGAATGGAAAGTGAAGGAAGATATCCAGATAATGACACTGGGCCGGGGTGGCAGTTGATGGAAATCTGACCGATTCACAAAGGGTCTATAAGTAAGGTTATTGTTAGTCTTGTTTCATTTTTCTTTATCTTTCTCTCATTGTGTCGCATATTGGACCTCCAGATTTTTTATATATTGAATAAACTTGGATAATTGAGGGCAGAGAGGAGGATGCAGAGGTAACAAGTTGACCATGCTGGGCAGGCGGGATAGGCATTGGCAACACAACAGACCATGGCAGGGCAAAAGGGGGCAGGGGCAACTAACCAACCATGCAGGACTAGCAAGAGATGATGTGCCAATATAACAGATCATTGAGAGAAGAAGAAAGAGGCAGTGGCAGTACACTAAGCATGGGCGAATTTTGCGAATCTGGCGTTCGTGAATTTTGCGAATTTGCGATCTGGCAATCCGCAAAATGCACGAATTTGCGGATTTTTGTTTTCTTTTTTGTGTTCGCAAGGGTTTCTGCCAGTTCGCGAGGGTTTGGTACCAGTTCGCAATTGCGAACTTACTTGTCGGCTCGCAACGGTCGCGACTATGTTGTTTCTACGTCTGGTTCATCTTCATAGGTTTCCGGCACCCTCTGTTTGACCACTGCTACCCTCTGTTTCACCCATGCCACCCACTGTTACATCAATGCCACCCTCTGGTTCATCATCACTCTAGATTATGGGGGGGAAAAGCAAGCACACCTGCCCTGCTTCAACTGACATGAATTAATTTGGGGTTAGTTTATTAATGTGTCACTGTTTTAAAATTCCAGGTCTGGCACCTGCTTCCTTATCAGTAATTTGCTGTCTGTTGCAGTGCAATTTTTTTTCCAGGACCTTTGTGGCCTACTTGTAGCTATTCTATGAGCCTGCTGTGAGGGTCAGAGCAGGGTCATACAATTGTTGCAACTAGCAACTGAACTCTGGAGGGGCCCCAGTCAGGAAGCACTGCAGGGAATGGTTACTAATGATGAGTTTGAACTCTTGCACCTGCTGAGTGCTTTCAGTTTTGCAAAACTCGTTTTTCTGCAATTTCGCGGGATTCGCGGGGCGCGAATACGCGCAAGATCGGATTCGGAAGCCACGAATTCGTGTGAATATGCGATTTGTTTTTTTGCGGCATGTTAGTTCGCAAGGTTTTGTGCGTTTTCGCGAGCCGCTTGTAGCGCAAGGCACGAAGTTACCCTCGCGGTCGTTCAAGGGCGCGGCCATCTTGTTTGCATGACGTATTTCCGTTTCCGGGCACGAGGTGTAATCTCGCAAAGTGTGTGACTCGCCAGTACAATTTCGCGGGTGTTCACGAGGAAAATCTTGCGCAAACATACCCGCGCGGTCGTGAACGGGCGCGGCCATCTTGTTTCTCATTCATTGCTATGGTTCTGGGCATGCTTTTGGTATCCTCTCTGTATCTCTGCCATCCTTTGCTTGGGTGAATTTTTTTTTAATCTATTTTACTTATTATCTATCTCTCTAGTTTTCTTGCTCTATATTTTTGTGTTTTCTGCTACTTTTGGTTAATTTTAAACTACTTTTTTCAACTCTTTACTTTTCTTCTCTTCCCTATTCTATTTTCTTTATTATTTAGCTTCCTTTCTGCCCAGACCATGCTGAAGGGAGCCGGGAAGCACCCCGAGAAGGGGAAGGGTCCCGCACCCCGTGCCCGGCTCCCGTGCGGGCGTTTGAGGGGGGAGCAGGTTGTACCCAGGGAGATCTTTAGCCCGGAGGAGGTGGGCGCACTAATTTTTTATGTTCAGCGCCGCCTCCCCAGGACCATCATGGCAGGCGGCAGGATCGGTTGCGGGTGGGAGAAGGTGTGCCGGGCCATGTACCACCACTCTCGGGTCCGGTGCACCTACAACCAGGCCACCCACCGCTGGACGGATGTCCTGGACTGTGAACGAGATCTGCTCAACCTGCTTGGCCTTGAGATCCCCGGGCTTGATGAGTAGTAGTAGCTATTTCTTTATTACTCTGTTTTCTCCTGCTGTGTGTTATTATATTGCAAATTTTTATTTTTTACCAAGAGCAATAATGCTGCTCATTACATTGTAGGTAAATTATATTTCAAAATCTTCTGTGCATTTCAGGTGCACTGCTCTCCTTCTCAGTAGTGTTGCTACTATGCTTATTTGTTTTCGATTTTGTGTTCATTTCATTGGCCTGTGAAATTATGTATGAGTGTAGTTTAAAGAACTGCGTAATGCTAGACACTAAGGTTCAGATTTTTAATTACCGGTGCATCCCTGCAAAGTAGCAGGGATGCGCCAGTAATTGTGTGCCACGCCACCATCACCCATGGTGCGCCGTATTTACAATGCAGCGCACCATGGGCCCAAAACGTCACCAAAGCGTTACGCATCTGTGCCATAAAGGCGGCGCATTGCTGGATTTGCGTCGCAATGATGGCGCAGCTCCATCAATGCTCTGGGGTGCCCTATCTCCCCAATGCTGCGTCAAGCCGTACGTCTGCTTCAAGCAGGCGCAGGGTTTGAGTCATGCATCATTGTCGTTAAAGTGAGTGATTGAAATCTTGTAGATTTCCCTCAGCCGCTTTTAGGATGCGTTCCGGCACAGGAACGCCCTCCCTTGCGCCGGAACGCCCCCTGATGGCGCAGGGCTTTACAACGTGATGCATCTCCCATATGCGTCACGTTGTTAATATACGCCGCACCATTGCGCCTCTTTTGTTCTGCCGCTGCGTCACAAAAGTCAGGCAACAATGGAGCAAAAGAGCCGCAAGGGGCTTCTAAATCAGCCCCTACAGACTCAAGTCCAGTCCTTCCTTTGTACACATGGCAATAAGAAGAAATAGTGGTGGTGGATTGATAGTTTGAGTATTTTAATGACTGGTTAATGTAGTAGGAAACTTTAGTGCTGTCGCTGATCTGCAATCACGATGGACTTTGTCTGTCACTTCGCGTGCTGCGGACTGCTGCCTGCCAATCCTAGGCAAACCTTTTTAGTACTTTGTTTAGTGAGTTACATAAGAAGTTTCCAATTCGACGGTCCGCAAATCAAGCAATACTAATAACGTAGTAGACCACATGAGATCGGTCAATAATATATCCCGTGGAATAGTTATCTATTTGCTATTTCGCCAAAATATTTTGTTATTGTTCTTTTGAAATGTTTGATTTGGTTGACAAATATCATCCATGTTTTCTGGTCTTTCTTTCTTTCATGTTGTACATCAGCTCCCCCCAGGGGCAAGAGGAGGACACAGGAGGAGAAGGAGGGTGCTGTTCAGGATGCAGGCCAGGATCGGGCAGGCGAGGGCTCCTTTGCTAGCCCCAGTAAGTTTTAATTTTAATATAGAGTACTTGTTTTTTCCTAGCGTTCCTCATTCGATTTTTTCTAAATCGTCTTTGATCTTCTTGTAGACTGGATCTAAATTCTTATCCTGCCTCGACTATGACTCCGTGTGGTATTACTAGATTATTCTTATTAGTCTGTCTGTGTAGCTAACTAAGATTGCACATTTGGCAATTCCATTGGACTCCCATTCTAGTCAGCAATAGTTCTATGCACTGAGTGCAGTCCTCTGGGATTGTCCATAATGTCTTTTCAAGTCTTCTAAATGTTTATGCTTTGACAATTGCCAACAATAAAAAGGTGAATGACCACCAAGAAAGAATAAGATACTACTTTACTTTTGGTTTGGATAGTAGGACAATCCATTCTACTACTGTTGCAGGGACAAATCTGCACAAACAGAACTATGGACACTAAATAATGCATTGCTTAGCTTATCAATTATAATAGGTGCTGTTAGACTTTCCACATACCTCAGTGATAACACACTTTGTAGTTGAACCCCCAATCTCCTTACTGACTAGATAGTGTGGCAGAGTCATTTAGCTCCCAAAGTCACCGATGATTGATCCCCAATGATGTCAGAGGCACGGACTCATGCTTGCAAAAATTCCAAAACCTTTAGCTCATCCACTCTAATCTGGAGGACCAAAATCCACAGAGTCTATTTAAGTTTAAAAGCTTTATTAAAAGTAAACACATTTATTAAAATCAAGTTTGTCATAAAAGTAAACGTTTAACTGAAAATGGAAAACTGCTTAGTGCTGACGATTAATTGGACACATTTCTTGTGGTCGAGCCGAGCTCTCACCTGGTTTGAACTTGATCCTGCTCGTGTTCTTCGAAGTCAATCTTCTGTCTGTTAGGAGAAAAAGTGGTGCGTGTTAAAAATAAAAAGCAAGCATTCATCAGTTGTGCCAAAAAGTGCAGTAAGACAACAGCCTTGGCTGGAAAAAGGGACATTTTTACTTTAGAGTAGACGGTCACAAATTATTAAATTGTATTCTGTTTTTTTCACATTTCTTTCTTCCTCCTAGACCAAATATTATATAGTAGTGAGTGGTGTATTCTAACATTATTAAATGTACTTTGTAGGTGGAACATCTGGAGGCGGGGCCAGCGCGGAGGTGGTGGCATTGGACGAGGGGAACAACTCTGGGGAGGAGGCGGTGGAAGTGCCGGACAATCCTGTGAGGGATAACACGGTGGTGGCGGGCCGAGGTAAGCTATATATTCCTTACTTATTGAGATTGAAGACTGCAGAGTGTGCTTTCTGCACGGGTGTATTATAAATCAACCAGGTAGTAGCCTGATTAGCCTCCTCTAAATGTACTTCGACTAAGCTGTGAAGTTTTTGGCGAGAAGAATCCCAATCAGATCTGAGATGAACTTGATTGATGGGATGAACGAAAAGCGAAAGAAGGATGTAAGTAAGTGTGGAAGGACGAGAAATGTAATGATGACTGGCAAAGAAGAATGATATGTGTTTGCTTGGTCCCCGAGGTGGCTGGGAAGGAAAGAATATGGTATGGTGCATGGCTGGGTGAATGATGAAGCAAGGATGGGTGGAAGGAGAACAGCCTGGGTGGGTGAAACAGAAACTGTATGTGTGCATTTACTTTGAATGGATGGATGCCTGGATCATTCATGGTACTATCTGACTCATAGATAGCATATGTGTATCTAGAGAGAGTAGACGGTCACTAGATGAACTAAGTGTTACTTTGAAGAGCATGTAACACCGCACCCGCACGTCCGTTCCAGTGTAGGAAAGGCAAGGAAAAGAAGTTGTAATTTTGTCCAAATACTACCATGAATAGTAGCAGTAGTTTGTATTGCAACTGCAAGCACAGCATATATCCGGTTATTACGGTGGACACTCCCTACCTCTCTTAATAACTTTAGTTTAGTAGTAGTACGTCATTCATGTGTGGGTGTATCACTGTTCACTCAATAATAAGCAAAGCACCTGTGTCATCAAAAACATCCCATGTGAAGTGATAGCTAATCAGATTATTTAGCTTCTTCATTTTCCTTTTCTAATACTCATTTGCACTATAGGGTGAAAGCTAAATTAATTAAGCAGTATCCCTTTTAACAGAGTATTCTCAGTGCCACCCGTAATAGAAAAGTAAGAGCTTCACCACCTGCATGTACTGGACCGGTACAGTAATGCAAGTCTGTCTCACTCATCATGGTGTGCGTCTGCTTTTCTCGGGTGCAAGTTCACTGCGCTGGCATTATGCCGGCTTGCATAAGATAACGTACCAATTTTCCTAAACAAGAGAGAAGAATAAGAATAAGACTGGTGTACTGTCATAGTCGACTGTAATGGAAGTCCATAGTGCTCGTAGAATTTGTTCCTTAAACTCCCACTAATGTTAGAGCAAGGGTGAAGAAGTCGGAGGTTACATAGATACTGTCCTCAATAGTTATGTACTGTGCTTTCAATTTGCTACTTGTACTGTGACACCACTTTCTGCTCAATCATTTTGTGTTAATCTTAAGGAGCATTGGTTACAGACTATGTCTTTCTTTCTTCATATAGTTGTTCCTTCCAAATCCAACAGACCATCAAGGAGGAGGGAGCTGGCTCGAATGGCCTGGCAACGGAGGCTGGATGCTACTGTTGCTGAATATCGGCAGCTGGTGGCCCTGGAGGAGGAGGAGACGCAGTCTACCGGTAACAACATCCACTGGGACAGCTGCATCCTCCTCCGTGCCCCCACGGGCTGCCAGCCAGCGCAGTGCTCCAGCGGTACGGAGCTGGGCTACCAAAGCCAAACGCCACCGCCGAGCAGCAAAGACACCAGCTGCCCCCCACAGGATTTGCAAGGCACGCCAGCGCCGCTTATGCCTCAGAGTGTCCTACCTGGAGCAGGAGGTCCTAAGCTATAAGAACTTGGTGGAGGGCCTCCGCTTCGACCATGCCACCCTCCGCAAGGAGCATGATGCCCTGGCCGCTAAAGTCAACAGCACTCTGCCGTAGTGTCCCTTGCCCCTTTTTTAGAGACTTTTGGGGGGTGGGAATTGGGAGTTGTTTTTTTTTGGGACTTTTGAAGGACAATCGTTGGGGTTAGGGAGGTTCTTGCGGGAGATTATTTTGTTAGGGCTATAAAAATATACTTTTTAAAACCTTATCTGACCATACCTGTTTTTTACTGCTTTTGAGTCTGGTGGGTGGGGGTTTAACAGTAAGTTTGTTTTCCTGAATAGTCCTAGGACTTTAGTAGTGCTACCGTCAATCTCTCGTCTCTCCTAATACTCCATTATACTACCTCCAACCAAACGCTTATCTTACCTATAATTTGTGTTTGAAAGTAGGGCTAGGCCCAGGGCTGGCTCCACGGGAAATGGCGATTAAGGTTGGCAATCCAGGGCGGATGAAATTTCCTCCTCATTGCGGTGGTACTAGTGGTGTGACACAGTGGCAGTTGCATGCCTATGGAAAAAAAGAAAATGAAACCTGGTTTGTCCTTACTGTAGCATTACAACGGTACGATAGAGAATATAGCAGGTGACAGTACACTAGAACAGTGCCACAATGTAGCCTAACAAATGGTAAAGTATTGATAGTATAACTTGTACTTGTGTTGGATTTTTGACATTGGCTACTACTACAAGAAATAGTACTGAAGCTGAGTAAGTCTAGAATATATCCTCGGATTCCTTCACCAGCCTGTTGCTATGACCTTATCCTCCCCAGCAAGTTTGTGGAATTATTGATGTCATTTAGTCACACATCAAGCAAAACCACACAGCCCGGGGGAAGAGGGTTAGGGTTTGTAAAATGGATGGGAATGGGGGTTTCTTTTTGGGTAGGTTTTGTTGAGAGAAAAAAAAAAAGCACAGCATGGACGAACAATAACATAAAGAAATTTTTGGGTACAAAGCTAACCATAAATCTTTTACGTGACATAAAGGAAGTGCATGCACTACTGAATGCATTGTTACTGAAAAGTAAGTAGTACTTTCGACAACCGTGAATGACAGAATGCGACAGTACAGGGCTACATTAAATTAGGTTTAAAAAATAGCCGAAGTAAAACCTATAGAATGGCTGTAGGGATCAATTTAGAAGCAGAGAGAGATCCAAGAAATGCAGTCACACACACTCATGGAAAAAAACAATGGATACTGTATCTGTATGTTGTTGTAGTTGTCCTGTTGAATTTGGTAAGTAAGTTGCATGCAGCAAACAATTCCTCTTATTAGCAGCACTCCTCCATTCCAGCTGACGCTTCGCCCATCAATGTTGGTGACCAGAAGACACCCTGTCCACTGCCTGCCTGGCGGATGCTGAATTGCGGCTCGCTAATGCGAAGCCTGACTCCATCCTTTTTTCCCCATTGCACAGACTGAAACCCGGCCTGTAATTATTGAACGAAAAACAGGAAGTGATATAATATTACAACACCACTGATAAATAAATATAAGGTGTGTACGTTGTGTAGTGCAAAAAGTCACACTTTGATTTTCCTAATAGACAGTACAATATTTTTGAAAGTGCGTACTCTGTCTGAGTCACCTTTTGAAGGATAAATAAGTATGGGCAAATTAATTTAGCGGATCTTTCCCCTCAAGCTAGGTGTACTGTAAACTGTGTTTTAGAACAAAATTAGACCTTCCCAGCAGTGCTCCCACCCAGACCCTTACTAAAGCCAGTCGCAAAAAACGAGGCCTAGCAGAAAACTGGTGACAAAACGTACTTTGAAAGTAAATGTAGGCCCAAATCCCCCCTTACCCACCGTGGATTGTATTTAAACCACTTGCAAGCAAGCAAAAGTATCCATAGCCAGCATCGCTCCAAGACTCGAAAACCCCCCCACCCAAACACATGCAATAGAAATACTGCTAACCCTAACGAGCCCTGAGTTAAGAATAGTGGCAAAGGCTTTCTTTAACTATGCCAAATCCCCCTTTTCCCACCATGGATTTTCTTCAAATGACTTGCAACCAAAATTACACATTCTCACGAGTACTCTAAGACCCCAGAACTCAGTTGCAAAAATCTAGAACACCCCGAAACGCATGCAATCCTGCTGCTAGGGCTAACCCTAACGAAGTTACAAAAAGTGCCAAAAGGCTTTTCCTTATGGATTTTGTCCCAACCACTTCTATCCGGTATTAGACCTTCCCAGGAATGCCCCAAGACCCGCAAACCCACCCGCCAAAAAGCACAACACCCCCAAACAGCCAAAAAGGAAAATCTCATACTTACAATATTTCTCGGCCTTCGGTCCAAACGCGCTTTGCAGCTAGGCCATAACTCCCGTTTTCCACCACGGATTTCCTGAAAAGCAAATGCAACCAAGATTAGAGTGTCCCAGCAGTGCTCCCAGACCCCAAAACTCACCCACAAACACCCGGAACCCCCCCAAAGAGCACCTCAAAGGCAAGCAAGTCAGCAAAAACACAAATAAATTTCCGCCTACGATTGGGTCCAAACCACTTTTATCCAGTATTAGAGCTTCCCAGCAATGGCCCCAGAGCCGTCAACCCAGGAGAAAACTAGTAGAAGACCCCTAAACAGCCAAAAAGCAAAAGTACAAAAATGGGGACTTAGTCATTTTTTTTGCCAATTTCCCAAATCACTCCGCGCGCGCTCTACAGCTAGGCCCTACCTCCCCTCTGCCACCATGGATTTGCTTCAAACCTCTTGCAAACTAAAGTATCCATAGCCAGCAGTGCTCTCAGACCCCAAAACCCACCCACAAACACCAGGAAGCCCCCCAAACAGGCCCCCGAAAATGCTACATTGAGCAAAATGTCAGAAATAGCACAAAAAAATTCAGCGTAGATTTTGTCCCAACCACTTCTATCCGGTATTAGACCTTCCCAGGAATGCCCCAAGACCAGCCAACCCACCCGCCAAAAAGCACAACACCCCCAAACAGCCAAAAAGGAAAATCTCATACTTACAATATTTCTCGGCCTTCGGTCCAAACGCGCTTTGCAGCTAGGCCATAACTCCTGTTTTCCACAACGGATTTCCTGAAAAGCAAATGCAATCAAGATTAGACTGTCCCAGCAGTGCTCCCAGACCCCAAAACTCACCCACAAACACCCCCCCAAAGAGCACCTCAAAGGCAAGCAAGTCAGCAGAAACACACAAAAAATTTCCGCCTCCGATTTGGTCCAAACCACTTAGAGCTTCCCAGCAATGGCCCCAGAGCCGTCAACTCACCCGCAAAGAAGTAGAACACCCCCACAAGTGCTGAGTCTTTCTTCATTGGGCGTAATCCAGCCCTCTGCTTTGAGGGAAATAAGAGTCTGGAGGAGGAGGATAGAGGATCATGTTCTTCTGAATTTGTGAACAATATTTCTCGGCCTTCGGTCCAAACGCGCTTTGCAGCTAGGCCATAACTCCCGTTTTCCACAATGGATTTCCTGAAAAGCAAATGCAATCAAGATTAGACTGTCCCAGCAGTGCTCCCAGACCCCAAAACTCACCCACAAACACCCCCCCAAAGAGCACCTCAAAGGCAAGCAAGTCAGCAGAAACACGCAAAAAATTTCCGCCTCCGATTTGGTCCAAACCACTTAGAGCTTCCCAGCAATGGCCCCAGAGCCGTCAACTCACCCGCAAAGAAGTAGAACACCCCCACAAGTGCTGAGTCTTTCTTCATTGGGCGTAATCCAGCCCTCTGCTTTGAGGGAAATAGGAGTCTGGAGGAGGAGGATAGAGGATCATGTTCTTCTGAATTTGTGAACCTGAGGAATGCAGACTGCGGCACCTTCAAATCAATAAGCAAACAAGTGAAGACAGTTCTGCTGATGGGCTTGTTTTTGTGATTAGGTGAATAAAGTTTGAATTATATTAACTGTGCACAACAAAGAAAGACAGACACACAGGAATAAAAGTGAATAAGGATGAAAAAGAAAGTTATTTATTCATTGTCTCATTTTCAGGGCTTGGTGTCAGGGTCCAGGAATAAGAATAAGGCTTCGTCATCATACTCTGCGAATTCAGGCAGGGTGAGCTCAGTGTCACCTAACAGAGAAGAAATTCCCTCATCTATGTTGCTGTCCACCTCGTCTTCATCCGGCGTGCTTTCTCGTACTTTGCAATCTGGTGATATGAGGTGCTGATTCATCTTGATCATTGTTAACCTCTCCACATTTTTTGGTGAGAGGCGGCTCCGTTTGGGAGTTACAATGCCACCAGCAGCACTGAAAACACGTTCAGAAGACACGCTTGCGAGTGGGCAAGACAAGTAGTTTAAAGCCAGGTTGGAGAGCTGTTGCCACAATTCTTTTTTCCCATGCAAATACGCCAATGGGTCAGCATTAACATAGACCTCTGTTGAGTCATTCATATAGTCCTGCACCATCGACTCAAGGTCCTCCAAGGTTCCTCCACTTTGCTTAGCTTTTGCTGTGACCTTTTGAGAACCAAACCCAAGCCGAGTTAGCCAATCCTCTTCAGCATCCAATGTTACTGTTGTGTCTGGTGCAGATGATCCGGTTGCCGGTGTCTTTAACGGCTGAGAGGTCACTTGTGCCACAACCACAGGTGCAGAAGTGGATTGTTTTGACTGGGGATGGCCTGCTGATGCTGATGCTGATGTACTGCCTTTTCCTTCAATTTTCTGCCGTTCTCTTTCAAACCTCTTGGCTGACAAGGCTAGCCAACGTTTGTACTTTGTAACATCTTCATCAGCTAAAGGAAAGAATGCTCGGCCTGCCAGCGCCTTTTTGTAGCGTGGATCCAGAATAGTAGCACAAATGTAATGCTGTTCTGAGTGGATCATTTTAAGACGTTCATCACCTTGTAGGCGCTCTAATAATTTCTCCGCCAAAACAAAAGGGTCTTGGTTTTTTTCATCTTTTTGAAACACAGAAGACACCTCCTTCAGTTGGTGCTCCAGCATGTACAACAATGGGATAGCTTTTCCCAAATTACAATCCTCCTTGCTGACTGCACGCGTGAAGACCTCAAAAGGAAGAAGCATGTCTGTCAGGCTTTTAACTATGTCCCATTGCACCGCACCCATCCTCAGGTCCTTCTGAGCTGTACCCTGTTTTAAGAAATAGTGATCGAGTACCGTATACTGCTCATACAGACGCTCAAGCATGTAGAAGGTTGAGTTCCAACGTGTTGCCACCTCCTGGATGAGTGCTTTCACTGGCATTCGCCGTTCATGTAGCAGGCTCCTCAGATGCTTCCGGGCCTTAAAAGAATGGCTGAAATGGTTGCACATTTTTCGGCAGGTGTCCACTACCTCATACGCTGGACTGTCTTTATCACTCAAGAATTTTTTAACAACCAGGTTTATACAGTGCGCCAAACGCGGCACTCTGAAATAGTGACCCAGCTCCATGGCCTTAACTATATTGGTGCCATTATCCGTGGAAACATAACCAATCTGGCGTTTTTTTGGGGACAGCCAGTGAAGGACCTTTGTGTTAAACTTATCCAAAATGTTTTGTGCTATGTGACGTTTCTCCAAACCAAACATGGCTAGTGTTGCATGTTTCCGAGCAGCTTTAAAAACTTGGTCCGGGTCAACGCCTGCGTTTAGCTTTAACCCCTGAAAAAGAGACCCAGTGTGCAGTGATGCACATTTAATCAGTGCCTGCGCCACTGGTCCACATGTCTGTTGTCAAATGTATAGTGTGAACAGCACTCTTCTGCAAAGCTGCCCCGATCACCTCCAGCACATCTTCATGTAGTGCTGGAACCGCAACTCTGGCAAAATAGAACCGGCTAGGAACCTTCCATTTAGGGCAGAGCGCTGCCACTAATTCTAGAAAACCAACCCCTTCTACAAAAGAAAAAGGGAGAAGGTCCAGAGCTAGCATTTTAGCCAGCTTAGTGTTATACAGACGCGTCAGTGGGTGGTTGCGTTCATATTGCGCTTCTGTAAACAACATCTTTTTAATGTTGCCCTGGACCAAGCATTTTTGGGATGATGATGATGATTTCTTCGACCCAGTTACGCTCGCTGATGAACTTTTTCGCATTGGTGTCTCACTCTCCCCCACACTCTTAGTGTGGCTCACATGGGGTGTGCTGCTGACAGGGGTACTGGGTGTAAGTGAAGTGTTTGACACGTCTTCTTCCTCCTCGTCATCATCAGATGAAAAATCACCGTTTTCATTACGTGCAATTCGGGCTTCCTAGATCGCCTGTAGGTGCGCAAACCATTGGACAGCGTGCTGTCTCTTAAAATGACCTCTCTGGCCTCCGGTACCATAGTTGGTACCAAACTTACCACGACTAACTGCAACCTTACAAATGCTACAAATGGCGAAGTTTTCCCTTTTTGGGCAAACACTAAAGAAGTCCCAAGCTGGGGACTTGAATTGTCTGTGGGGGCCGGAGGAGGCGGCGATACTGGTGGCGGTGGTCATGCTGCTAATGCCAGATGAAGTGGAGGATGTGGATTGCCGAACTATAGTACGTTGTGCACTTTCACCACCACTAACTGAGGTCGAGGTGGATGGAGGTCCCTTCTGGCGAGGAAGAAATATGGAAGCGGTACATGTTGGTGTACTAGTGAACTCCAATGATTGTTGTGTTTCCATTGCCTCCTCGTCGACATCATCATCACGCTCAGCAGCTTCTCGGGCTAGGGTCAAAACGTCTGTTTGCTGCATGCCCGCTGGGGCTGCAGTGACCGTTATGATGACTGGGTCGTCGTCGTGAGAGCCTTCATCAGCAGCAGTATCCGCCACTTCTTGTTGAGCCTCATCACACTCCATAATGTTGCGTGTTTATCTAGGCTCCTGATCGATACTGTGACCTTATGCCCCTATTCGGCTATAAATCCATTTATTCCCTATATTGGCATAACCGTTCAAGTGCGATTTTCAGAAAAGTCATCTCTGGCCTCACACGAACAGAGCCACATTCCAGCATAGCTCTCTGCCACTTTCTTTGCGACAAATTAGTGCAATGACAGGGCAGGAGTCACTATCTGATATTCCTAGATTAACACTCCGAGTTCTTCAACAAGATAAAAACTCAGCAAACCTGGAAATCCCCGCTTGCTGTGTTTTGATTAGTAATGGAACTCTAATGAGCAACTGATAACTATCACTTCCTAGTGACATCTTTAATTGACGTCTTATGTCCAGCAAACTTGCGTCAAACCCGGCACCTGTCAGGTATAAATATTACCAACGTTGCCTTAAGCAATAGCTCGTTGCTCGTTGCCTGTTGTTAGCTGTCTGCAAGACCCCGTGTTGGTGAAGCTAGCACCCTGTCGCTGCAGACTGCTGTCCCCTTGGTGGTGAAGCTACTGATACCATTATCGCTGCTAAAGCGCGAACGATGGTGGAGTACGCTTAGGAGCTGAACAGCCGTCCCTCTGCGAAGACATCCAGCAGATTCCAGCTGCCGCGGACGCTGTCCCCCGCCTCCTCCTCCTCGACGCGCTGAAGAGAGCCGCTGCCTTTCTCCTGCAGAGAAATCCAGCTCCAGCGTTTCCGGTCTACCCTTGCGGGTAACTGGGATATCGAGTGCCCCCTGAAGGAAATACCAGACTTCCATCATTCTATTCAGAGGTATGGTGTTGACTAAACCCTTAGATGAGAATTCTTGAAGCAAACCTTGGCAAAACCAACTTAACTTAAAGCTACTTACTTACTCCCCTTCCACGTGTTAGGCTTAGGTCAGGCACACTGGGGTAGGCATAGTTAGAAGCACCAGTTGAGTATTTTAGCCTAATGTATATATGACTGTATATATGTTTTATTACTTTTAAACCATTGTATGGCTAAGAAACCATATCAATGCTTTTACAGTTCTATTTCGCAATCCTTATCTTACTGTACGTACTTTTTATAATAACAAGTCTTGCAATTGTGGCAATACATTTCTCTTGTACGAGAAGAAAGACTGTTCAATAAATGTTAACCTTTATTGACAAACGCCCGTCTCTCTATTCTCTACATCTCGTGAAAGTAAAGTGCACTAAACTGACTGAGTGAAATACATGTCTATTGTTTCACACAACCCTAGAGATTGACTCTTGATCTGAAGAGCAAAGTTGTCATGTTGCACGGTTGTTGGAAAGCTGAATCCCTTCTTGTCTGTGCCAGGGAAGCTGATCACTTCCCATGCAGAGAAGAAAGTTTCCAGTGACCTCTGAGCTAGTTGGTAACACACCCAATTAAGTTTAGCATAGTCAGTGGAGGCCTGGAATATCCGCAGTTCCACGTCGATACTACTGTTTATGTTATTCCAATGCGCAGGGCCTAGTGGGAAATTAGGAACTACACTACATGGCGCCCAACGTTTGGTAAGGCGATAAACTAACGCAAGACGTTAGAGTAACTCAGTCGTGCATATTTCACACAGACCCCTTTCTCCCGTAAATACTCCAATAGACGTCTGGAGTGGGTGAAAGGTTAAAATCCGCCCGACCTTAGTAGGAAGAGATTCCTATGTAAAGCTCTGGTTTATTCAACGTTGAAGGATACAGTGTTCCAAAATATTGTGCACCTAATCTTTGTCTCCTTGGAGACCTACTCTGCAAACCTTGCATTTTTACAATGCCAGAAAATAACGGAACCACTGGGGCCGCAGTAAATGCAACTCAGCAGGATTCCGACGATATGGTACCGGGTGCAATAATCATCCCGACACACTTAAGAAAATCTATAACTTTAAAACTTATAGAGAACGGACTGACACCTCAAGGTGGTACAGTAATTTTCGTGATAGAGGCTCACGAGTATCGGCAGACAGAGGTATTCTATTCATGGATAAACTTTCCAGCGGTAAACGCTATAACAAAAGAGTTTCACTATTACAAAATAGAGAAACCTCCGGAAGAGTACGCTCCTTTCGAGGAGATTGAAATTCCACTTAAATTTCAAGAGCACCTGCTCTGGTTTAATGGTGCCCTAAAATACAATGATCACATAACTAGGCTCGGTCCTCTAGGTAGACCAGGAGCCACGTGGCCGGTTCTAGCCAGCTACACACCACATCCTGACATTGTAAAAATGTCTAAGGAAGAGCTGTTAGTACAGCTCAAAACACTAATTAAAATACATAGGCAATTAGTCCAATATGTAATGCGGACTGCAACAGTCCAACCAGCTGTTAATACACCACAGCTGACCCCTCATCAGGGGAACACAAATAAAATTACACCACAGAACATACAGTCATGTCTTGGTAAAACACCCGTAAAACGGGAACAAATTCCTTTCTGGTTAGCACAGAAAATCACTCAAATAGAGGCAGTATTTCCTGATACTACCCCTATTGAGAAAACACAGAATCTTGACCATCTGCCTTCCTATGGGAATCGCACCACACGTGGAGGACTGTGACACTTGGGGTACAGTCTTTGCTTCCATTTACACAAAAACACACGGTGTTCCGTCTATGGCGGTAATACCAGAAGTGCTAAAACAGATTCAAAATGAATTCGGTCCAGAGCCCGCTTTAAATCTAGGTATGAAATTACTGAAAGACTTCAAGCAGGTCTCGGCTATATTATTAGCCAACATTAAAGAAGAAGCAGCATCTGTGGTGATCCGCCAGAAGTTGAAGGAAACAGATATAAAAGATCCTGTTGAGCTTGCAAAAATCATAGAAAAATGCTATGAAGAATTAGGTAGAGACAGCTTGGGTGGGAAACCGGTAAAACCCCAACTGCTTGAAAATCCTGAAAAATTATTTATTAAAAATAATTTAAACACTCCTAAAAAGAGCTGGGATGGAAATAAACAATCCACTCCCAAGGGAAAAGTTTTCCAGTCTAGAGGAAGGTCTCCTCGACGGAGGGAAAGAACTCCGACTCGAGAACGCCAGTCTCCCCAGAGTGAGCCCTCTGAGAAAAGATATAACCTTAGAAATAGGGATAATCTGAAAAAACCTGATAGATATCAAAGTATTGATACACGTCCCTCTCGATCTCTTCCACAGAATTCGGAAAGAAGAGGACAGTCAGACCCAGGAGAGCACACCAAGTCCAAAGACAAGGAACCTGCTCAAAATAAGAAATCTCAATTTCAGAAAAAGAAGGTAGCCAGTATTAGAGTAATCAACCATGCTGAGAATACTGAGGACACAGTTGAAAAACGGGGAGTGGGCATTGTCAATGTTGGACAGTGCAGCAGAAATCAGTATAGCGCGCAAGATCTTGATGAGTCATCTGGAGACAGTGGACACGAATGAATACATTCAAGTTGAAACTGCCGACGCCAGACTTAGCGAGCCCCATAAAATATACGAAATAACATTGCGTATAGAGGGTGATAAGACTAGGAAAATTAAGGGTCTATTTTGGGATAAGCTCTCAAAAGGCTATGATATTCTGTTAGCTGAAAAAGATTGGCCCCCAGAGTTTGTAAGGGAGTGCCCTCGTGACGAAGAAGTGATTATGCCTGCCTTCTCGAATCACATTCCGATTCACAAAAAATATACATATGCAAGGAAATGGGCAGTGGCCCAGGCACCTGCATTATATAAAAATCATGTAGGATGGGATGAGGATTCACCTCCTCACAAAATCCAATTGGAAAGTGAACCAACTGCCCAACGGCAGTATCCCATAAAGCAAGAAGCTAAAAAACAAGTCAGGGAGATCTTAGATCAACTTGAGTACCAGGGGGTGATTGAAACATGCACCTCTCAAATGAACAATCCTTTGTTTCCTGTCTCCAAGCCAGACAATTCATATCGTCTAGTTTTGGACTACAGACATCTTAATACATGTTGCAAAACTTTTGCAGTACAAAACTCGCATAGTGCAGCCCTAATGAATAATATAGTTAGGAAAAAATATAAAACGACATTAGACATATCTAATGGTTTCTTTTGTCAAAACATTGCACCAGAAAGCAGATATTTGACCGCTTTCTCTGCATTTGGGTCACAGAAAAAATTCTGTCGACTCCCACAGGGGTTCAAGAACAGCCCAGGACTATTCTCAGCTAGAGTAACAGAGTTACTACAAATCTATGATGATGAGGCATTATCTTACGTAGATGATATTTATCTCACAGACGACGACTTGGATACTCATTTGAAAAGAGTGAACACCATTATACTTGGGTTCGTAGCAGAGGGTTACAAATTCAACTTTAAAAAGTCTCGAATTGCCCATCTGACAGTACTGTTTTTAGGGTACGAATTATCAAGTGAAGGGAAAAGCCTAGCGGACAACTTCTTAGAGAAGTGCGCTGTACTCCAAGCTCCAAAAACGCTGAAGAATTTACAATCCATTCTAGGTTTTCTGAATTTCGGAAGAACTTACATTCTAAATTACGCAGAGAGGGTTAAACCTCTCTACAAACTAATTAAACCTGATTTTAAACAAATCAATTGGACTCAAAAGCACACAGAAATTTTGAGATCATTGCAAACAGACATGTTAGCAAAAACAAAATTAGATACACGTGACAACACACGCGATCTTGTAATCCGAGTCATCCCAGGAAGATGTGGATTCACGTACCTGACCTCTAATGAGGGAGAAAAGGTACCTATTTCAATTAAATCTCACTTGTACACACAAGCAGAAAAAACATTCAGTCACACAGAAAGAACTGTGAACGCAGTGCAAATCGCATTAGCAAATGAACGAGAACTAGCACACGGCAAACGGATTAATATCCTTACAGCGGAAACCGCCTTCGAAGCGCTATTCAGCCCAGTAAACCTGCCTACAGTGTCACTGGATCCGAAATGGATACAGTGTATAGATTCTCTAGGAGCGGAAGATGTGAAATACTATTTCGCCCCGCAATTCGAAGAACTGAATGATTTAGAATATGAAGAAGAATATCCTCTGCCAATCGAAATTGTGCCTCTCCCACAATACGCCTGTATAATCTATACAGATAGTTTTATACAGCATTTTAATGTAGAGAGCAAATCCTACAATGCAGCATGTGCGATTATTAAAGGTCGTTGGCTGCGCGGTAAATTCAGACCGAAAGTAACAAAAACTGAATCTGTAAGAAACTGTTCGGTTCAGAGAACTGAAATCAGATCTTTAAAGATGGCGCTCGAAAATGCAGAACGTGAATTCCCGACACTTATCGTGTGCGATTCTCATTTTTGCGTCAACTCTTACAACTATAAACTGCAGAGTTGGATCGAAAACGACTACAAAAATGACACAGGTGCCACAATAAAGCATAAATTGCTATGGAAACAGGCAGCTCTTTTACACAAAGAACTACAAAAGACTCACGTGATTCACGCACAGAGTCTTCGACGTGATGGCGTTCACGTTGCAGGGAATTCATTGGCTAATACAGCCACAGCGGAAGCGACTAACCCGGCTTCCGTAGCCAAAAAAAAGCGTACAGATAAATACATAGACGGGGAAACCATGCTGGCGGTAAAAACGACCGTAAAAGGCGACTGTGCAGCACTACCCGTGAACTATCCACTCAATTATGCATACATAATCGATGCAAACTCCGTTCCTTTTGCTCGAATCCCTGGAGTGGGGGACAGAGTAATTCCAAACATGAACAGGAGAATACTTTTAATAGCAGACGCACACATGGGATTGGGTCTGAGACACCAAACAATCAGGGACTCTCTGACTGAATTACAATCAGTATACTGGTGGCCGGGAATGAGTGTAGAACACCAAATATATGCAAACAACTGTGAAAACTGCAATAGGGATCGCAGTAGTGAACCATGCTACCGGCTACCGATCAGAAAGAGCGTAATGCTGCCTACACCCAATCCTGCGTCCTATTAACAGTTAAGGCTAAACACACTTAAAAAATGAGGCCTCCAGCGCTCGGCTGACGCTAGAACGGTTATAAAAGATTTGCGAGTCTTTATCGGCACATACGCAATTACCACGTTCCATTCTGACCAGGGTCCTGCTTTCAGCTCTCGAGCCTATAAGGAGGCCATGGCCAGCATGGGAATTGGGTTGCGGTATTCTTGTCCGTCGCACCCCGAAGGGAGTAGTGTGGTAGAAAGAAATAACCGGGACATAAAGCAATCTATAACAGCGAAGGTATTAGGTTCAGGCGCTGGGTGGGTCAAACATTTAATAAGTGTCCAGACTAGTCTTAACAACATGCCAAGAAATTCTCTAAAAGGTTTCAGCCCATACGAACTATTGTTCTGAATTAGAATGCGTATTCAGGACCTCGATAGTCAGATGTCAGTGGTACAAGAAGAAACAATGCACTTTGATATAAAGGATCGTTTGGCTGTTTTACAGGAACTGAACGAAACAAGAAAATCCTTAAGCAACATAAAATTAAAGCAACAGCCAAATACCACTGACGAGGCACCACCAGCAACAGCCCCAGCAAGGCCTGTCTGGATTCCAAAGATTGGGGATCTAGTCAGAGAAAAGATCGCGGTTAAGAAGGAATTTGGGCCTTCTTACAGAAAAGCAGTACCTGTCTTGGCAGTCACCGGAACAAGATCAGTTGTACTACCGCCCCTTGCTGGTAAAAAGGAGAACAGAGTCGTGTCCATCGACCTGGTAAAACCACAAGCATGTGGCCTATAATCAACAGTAGGCCCAGTGGACTCCCAAGAAACAACAGAATACCCAAACTTGCAACAATCCAAGAGGTTCAAACTGAAAGACTCATCACATTCGATCAGCCTGCAGTGCACAATGAAGGACTATGCAATAATGCCATGGAACTCGTGCCTCTTGAAACACAGATTGAAACAGTTCGTCAAGAAACAACACCAGTCTACAATGATGTGGCCTCAGAAAGTGCTACCGAGAGACAGATTGAAAGAACAATCCCATCAATTGACAGAACTGCCTCTGGTTATTTCATCAACTTCGACAACTTCTCTGAAGATCAATAAGACCCCGAAGTGATGCCAGAAACAAAAAAGTATTCTAAAGAAAATACAACAGGACTCCTTCAACAAATCAAAGAATTATATCTGGATTCACCGTTGATTGAGCATTGGATTATTTCAGGGGTATTCATACTCCTACTATGCCTAATTTTAGTTTTAATTTTAGGAAAGTTTATTACAATTGAATGGACACAGCAAGTCAGAACATCAACCTAGTCCTGAAACCACACAGATCATCCCACGTGAAGAAAAGAGAACTGTCAACAGTAAATGTCACAGCAATTCCAATACCTGGTGGGGTAGTATGGGAGAAAACAGACTATGAGATCTATGGTCCGGTCGAAATCCTGAAGTATCCTCATCAACTGAATGTTTCCTTAAGTGACTTTGTGACACCTAGTACATTCTCTGATGATTGGGACTTTAACAGTATTAATGACATGATGTCTGATTTAGTAATGTCAGCTAGATTCACAGATCATGATTATTTACAAGGTTCATCTAGTTATGAGCAGTTATTCTGTTACACCCACTATGGGGATCACTACTTGCATAAATCTGCACAGCCTAGAAACGTTTTTATGTATAATCAATGGGAACATTGTTCTACACCACCTAAAAGCAGTTCTAAAGCATTTTTTGAGAAATTCAAATACTTCTCAGGGTTTAACACCAGTGATGCAGAAACATTTTTTTACAAACTGTTAGATAAAACAGGAATGAAAACAATGCTGACAAATTCTAAATTGATATATTCAGAAGCATTTTATGATAAAATGATGACATTTGGTTTTGATTATTGGAAAAATAATATTGAAACGAAAACAATTTGGGGTACAAAAGATTGGCAGGTGCAAGGCATTGAAGCACTATTTAGAACCTGCATGATACCAGAACAAATGTTGTTTTTAAATGACACAATACACCAAACATCTTGTCTTGGCCTAGCTAAGATCTAACAGCCTTATTCATGAAGGCTAAATCGGCTCGCAAAGGGCCGGATTCTGAGAATCCGGCCCTTTGCGAGTGCGATTTTTGCATTTGGGATTCAGCATCCCATATGCAAAAATCGCTAATTGCGATGTCGCAAATGTGCGAGGAATTACATTTAAGGAATCTCTATTAGAGATTCCTTAAATGCAATTCAACATCTAATTTTAATTTGCGAATTCGCAATTTCTTGGCGCAATTTACCGCGAGGTCAGACCTCGCGGTAAATTGCGAAAACTCAGAAAAATGCATTTAAATGCATTTTTCTGAGTTGCATGTTACACACACACATGTCCTTTGGACATGTGTGTGTGCAACACCTGTGTGAAATGTCATTTGAGGGGTGCTACAGGGTGTCCTGTGGACACCCCTGGCACCCTTCAAATCGCAATCTTATTTGCGATTAGCTAATTGCTAATCGCAAATAAGGAATACTCCCCATTCATTCCTATGGGCCTTTTGGCCCATAGGAATGAATGGCGAGTTATTCCTTATTTGCGATTAGCAATTTGCTAATCGCAAATAAGGAATCAGTAGGAATCGCATTTTATTATGCGATTCCTACATGATTACCGTTTTGCGAGTCCTTAATAGCGAATCGCTATGATTCGCTATTAGGGGCTCGCAAAACGGCCCCTTCATGAATAAGGCTGAAAGACCTTAAAACACCGTCTATACCAAAGCCAATACCTGAGAATACAACTGCAGATATTGAATTAGACGTAAAACAAATTTTACATTTCAACAAAACACATCCTGATTGGAAAAAGTGGTTAATCTGGCCTACTGACACAAACAGCTGTCAAGATAGATTCCTGAATAAAACACAGGGGTTAAAAATGACCATATTAGACTCGAGATACTCCCAGAGACAACATCCAGGGATAATAACAACATACAGTGTAGGGAAACTCTGCTTTGAATGGCTAACAACATCCACACTGGCTGAAATTAAGCAACACTTGTCTGTACTAAAAGATGGTGCTGATTTGAGCGATTTCATTCTTGGACCACGCAAACAGCGTCAAAAGCGTTTCATAGCGACCAGTATCTATGCTGCTTACAACGAGGCTTGGAAAGTCAAACAAATTGAAACTGCTGAGAAAATACGAGAAATTGATCGTATTAATTTGGAGAAATCACTTTCTGTAGTAGATAATGGGTTAATGACTCTGTCTTCCAGAATATATTCGTTGGACAATATTGTATCCTCTGCCTTTGATGTGATAGACAGAGACTTGCTAATGTTACAACATGGCCAGTCGCAATTACGTTCTATTATAGAATTAGGCTGGACGCTGCAAAATCTTCGTTCAGGCTATGTGCCTTGGCGTTTAATCAACACAACGTCATTATTTTCCAGTTTTAACCTTACTGATAAACAGATCAGTTTGGCACAGAAAGGAGCAGACTATACAATCCTGAGCATCGAAAAACTCGAGAGATTACCATTGACAATGTCAGAGAGTCCTGTCATTGAATGGATAATACACGGAATTATCACAATTCCGATAACAACTTTCCGATTTAAAAAGTGCCTTGAGTACATACCTGCTGGCCAGTATGAACAATTGGGTAAAGGATATGTGAAATCAGAATGGAAATTACCATACACTCATTCTTGCTATAGTGACAGCGACAAAAATGTATTTCTTAGTGGTGAAAACTGTAAACATTCACTAAGCGGTATACTTTTGTGTCAGGGTATTAATTTACACGGAGCATGTGATGGAAATTCTAACAACCTTTCATGCCACCAGCTAGTCACACCTGCAACTCAGATAGAGCCCTTCTTTATGCAACTTTCAAACGGGAGTTACATTCTTAGAACGGATCACAGATGTTGTGGCCTTGTGCCAGGGAAAAGTTATCTAGTGAAAGTAACGTCCATGGTCAAATGCTGTATGCAAGCATAGTTTCCGAGTGGGCCTGCAGACACAGTGACTCCCATCTGGCCTCGTCTGAATCTCTATTCTATACGAATTGATACTTTAAGCAAAATGAAATCTGTACTTTTACAGACAACAGTGCCTATAACGTCATCAAAAGAGACGTATGATCTTCTAGTTGCAAGGACAGCTACTGAAGTTCATGACCTTTTATCAACAAATTGCCCCGTGCATTTCGTAGAAATGTTGAGCCAACTCCTTAACATGTCTAGTCCCACAAGCATCCCAGGCATATTTAAGACAGTCTTTACGGGACTTCTAACACCCTTCCAGGCAATTTTGGGAATCGTTCCTAATTTTGTACACTCTGTTTCTGGCGGCATACCATTATTTTTGGGACTCGTCGCAGGGATTTTATTTTTGACCCTCCTGCTTCGTTATGGCAAGCCGAAACTCAGACATAGCTCCCATGGGAATGGAAGAGACAATCCTAGCAATGCTCTACCGGGACAGGATAACTAACGTCCTTGGATTGGCCAGGCTGAGAGATCTAAACATGACCTGGTTCCTTTCATTCAGACCTATATGGCAGAACTGTATCTTACCGGTACTAAGATGTATGCTATGCGGCGATGAATGCGTGTTAGACATCTGTCTTTCACTTCCATCAGCAGTACCAATGGACGTCAATACTTTGCTCAGTCCAATAACGGCTCACGCATTGTGTTGTCCCCAGCGGCTACCAATCCTGATGACAGCATTTGTTGAGACTCCTGTACTACGACTAGGTGGTAACAGTGGAGCGAGTAACAAAAGTAACATCACCCAGGTACGACCTTCTGTGAGCATTGCTGCTCCTGACTACGATGACAGCAATCATTCTTACACCTGCCAAGTTACAGCACTATCTAATTTGGTTGAACTGTCACCTGATTTTGTAGACCAATTCTTTGAGAGCCTGTCTGATACGATGTTCTCACCCGTACAGAAACAATAACTTTTGAGAAGCTTTCCGACTCACAGCGTTCTCATGAACTCTGAATTCGGCCTTCAGTTTTGATCAACAAAAACTGCAGAAAGTGTTGGAACTCTATTTCCCCGTTCAAGCATTAATTCTTTTTGAATTGGATATTTTTAATATTGATTTTTTTTTTGGCACGAACAATTCTTTGCTTAACGTAAAAACTATTCTTAGAGAACAGAAGCTTCAAAACTTCTATTTTTAAACACATCTAGAGACATAACAACATTACATCAGCCTCTAGCACATGTTATTGCAATGCATTTATATGTGATGATTTATCTCGCCCTTCTTCTGTCAGAGATACTTCATGTGTAATTATTTTGCATAATCGTTCATTATTTTCATATGCAATAATTTTTTGAATGATTCTATGCTTCAAAAAACGTACAGTACCTAAATTTCATGTATTACAGATACGCCTATTTCGAATGCATATATGTATTTTGGGGTGGGCAATGTTACACATGCATCCTATTGCTCTAGTTTTAGTAATTTGATGGACATGAATACGTGGAGTGGGTGTTGCGTGTTTATCTAGGCTCCTGATCGATACTGTGACCTTATGCCCCTATTCGGCTATAAATCCATTTATTCCCTATATTGGCATAACCGTTCAAGTGCGATTTTCAGAAAAGTCATCTCTGGCCTCACACGAACAGAGCCACATTCCAGCATAGCTCTCTGCCACTTCCTTTGCGACCAATTAGTGCAATGACAGGGCAGGAGTCACTATCTGTTATTCCTAGATTAACACTCCGAGTTCTTCAACAAGATAAAAACTCAGCAAACCTGGAAATCCCCGCTTGCTGTGTTTTGATTAGTAATGGAACTCTAATGAGCAACTGATAACTATCACTTCCTAGTGACATCTTTAATTGACGTCTTATGTCCAGCAAACTTGCGTCAAACCCGGCACCTGTCAGGTATAAATATTACCAACGTTGCCTTAAGCAATAGCTCGTTGCTCGTTGCCTGTTGTTAGCTGTCTGCAAGACCCCGTGTTGGTGAAGCTAGCACCCTGTCGCTGCAGACTGCTGTCCCCTTGGTGGTGAAGCTACTGATACCATTATCGCTGCTAAAGCGCGAACGATGGTGCAGTACGCTTAGGAGCTGAACAGCCGTCCCTCTGCGAAGACATCCAGCAGATTCCAGCTGCTGCGGACGCTGTCCCCCGCCTCCTCCTCCTCCTCGACGCGCTGAAGAGAGCTGCTGCCTTTCTCCTGCAGAGAAATCCAGCTCCAGCGTTTCCGGTCTACCCTTGCGGGTAACTGGGATATTGAGTGCCCCCTGAAGGAAATACCAGACTTCCATCATTCTATTCAGAGGTATGGTGTTGACTAAACCCTTAGATGAGAATTCTTGAAGCAAACCTTGGCAAAACCAACTTAACTTAAAGCTACTTACTTACTCCCCTTCCACGTGTTAGGCTTAGGTCAGGCACACTGGGGTAGGCATAGTTAGAAGCACCAGTTGAGTATTTTAGCCTAATGTATATATGACTGTATATATGTTTTATTACTTTTAAACCATTGTATGGCTAAGAAACCATATCAATGCTTTTACAGTTCTATTTCGCAATCCTTATCTTACTGTACGTACTTTTTATAATAACAAGTCTTGCAATTGTGGCAATACATTTCTCTTGTACGAGAAGAAAGACTGTTCAATAAATGTTAACCTTTATTGACAAACGCCCGTCTCTCTATTCTCTACATCTCGTGAAAGTAAAGTGCACTAAACTGACTGAGTGAAATACATGTCTATTGTTTCACACGACCCTAGAGATTGACTCTTGATCTGAGGAGCAAAGTTGTCATGTTGCACGGTTGTTGGAAAGCTGAATCCCTTCTTGTCTGTGCCAGGGAAGCTGATCACTTCCCATGCAGAGAAGAAAGTTTCCAGTGACCTCTGAGCTAGTTGGTAACACACCCAATTAAGTTTAGCATAGTCAGTGGAGGCCTGGAATATCCGCAGTTCCACGTCGATACTACTGTTTATGTTATTCCAATGCGCAGGGCCTAGTGGGAAACTAGGAACTACACTACAATAACTATGAGTTTTTCGATGACCTTCCTTTTACGCTTAAGTACCTTTGTCAGATCATGGTGTGCCTCACTCTCCGACGGCCGTGGTGGTTCCCAATTTTCATCCATATCATCAGAAGGAGGTGGGCTTGAAGAAGATGTAGACACCCCCCTTGATCTTTTCCTTGCTAGGGATGTGGAAGACAATGAATGATCATCAGGAGGAGTGGCTTCCTCAAATTGTGGAATTTGACTAAAAAGCTCCCTTTTTCTCTGGTGTCCCATCATGCACCCTATCCACCCTGACCGACCAGGCAAGCCGATCCTCCTATTTCAAGCACAAACCCCGTTGTACCCCCTCTTGCCTGCTCTCTTTTTCGTAAAGCTGACATATGCCAAGAATAATGTCCAGCTACCATGTAGCCTACGGGTTTCCGTCCCGTTCAATATTTTCCCTTAGACAAGAACGGAGTCAGTCGGATGGGTGACTCGGAAACCCCCCCCCCCCTCCCTAACTCTGTCACCGAACGAGCAGCTCTCGCTCGTCAATGATTTCCTAAGTTTGCGAGAACAGCCACGGTTTGGGTTAAACAACCAAGGGGAGACATAATCAAATACACGAGACTGCCACGAAGAAGAATAGTTTACTACAGCCCATTCTCCTTCTTCCCCGCTGCACACACATACCATTGTGAGACATCACCATCCTTGTGTACGAAGTAAAGAATGCACATTGCCTCATCCTCTTTACCTTTCCGACAGAAATTACCCTGTGACAATGCCTCGATTCTCTGTCCTAAGATACCAGCAACCCTGTAACTTGCCACCACAATCGCCCCGATGTAATATGTTTGTTTATATGCTATTCAGGTTATCCTTTAAACGAGAACAAGTATGCTATGTTTTCTGTATGATTACATCATGAATGATTGAATCGAGTCTAAGGGAAACTCCTTCTTTTTGATTGTACTCGTACTGTATATAAGTGCTGTTATGTTTCAAGCAAAGTAGACTACTCCTGAACCCGCTTGGTGAAGGAGCTCTCCCTTAACTCGAGTTCTGGAATAAAACCCTTTCAACTCGAAGACCACGGACTCTGCTCCTCATTTTATGCATTACCATTTTCTTGGGTAATTATAGAAATTCCGAACGGCGTAAATAACTGGCTTTTTATTGACCACATTAATTGGCGCCTGAACAGGGACGCTCCCTCTTCCCTACGCGCCGGCGATGTAAGTCGGGTCCTTGTCCCTTCCATACTTTCGACGGACTTCAAGTGCACAACAGCGGGGTGTTCCCGCTAACTCCCTCGAGACGAGGAGGAGGCAGACTGCGACTGATCATCCACACGAGGTGGTGAAGAAGATTGCGGAGCGTCCCAACCCAGAGCCTGACCAGTGAGAGTGCCGAGTCCGAGGTCTTTGGAGCCCCAAATTACTGCGCAAGCGTCAAGAGTCCGATGACCAGGTCTTCAAGTTTTGCTTCTTGGTGAGTACCACTGAGATAGCATAAAGACGGGTTCCATTTTTTGGAAAACGGTAAAGACGTGTTTCATTCGTGAAACCGGTATGGTTGCACTATATGCTAGTGTATAAAGTGTTCGTTTTGTTTTTGTATATTCCAAGTCTTTTTTAAATCGTAATTTGTTGAGTTTAAGAATGCCTCTGTTTTCCAAATTACGTACAATTGGCACCAAAAAGAATCTGTTAGAAAAACCAGTTCAAGTCCCGCCTGGGGACACTCCTGGATATTTCATGTACAACAAGCATGGATTGAGTGCCATATTGTTTTTAGACCTTTGGGTAGACTATACCGAGAAATTAGAGATGGCGTATAGGTGGCCTGCCACAGGTACATGGGATATAGAATGCATTATGAGAGTGGAGGAAGAGTTATGGAAAAGAAAGGTGAGGCCCTCACAGACAGAAGCCATTGAGTTATGGCGTAAGGAAGCGCATAGGAGGGCCCAGAAAGAACTAGGGAAAGTCGAGAAAAGTAAGAGAATGTCGGAACAGGCTAAAGAAAAGCAATTACAGGAAGAAGGTGAGAAAGTCTTAGCTGACCAGGTAGAGAGAGAGAGAAACGCCCTTGTTACTGGTATTTATCCCGTTTTGTCTGAAGAAATCGTAGAAGAACACCCCAAGTCCCCGGTGAAAGTGATTCCCACTGCTCCCGAAAATTTCCTCCCTGCCTATCTGTCTGAACGACCCCCGCTTATGTAAACATGCCTAGAACACGCCCACCTGCACGTGCTCCTGAACTAGTAGCCGGTAGTTCTACCTCTGATTTAGGAGTGTCAGGGAACGGGGCTGAGGATAAAGACGATGTCCCGCCTCTTGAGTGTCTTTACGACCCCGAACCCGGTAGTGGCCCAATGGCCACGATATAAGAGAGATTAAGACTAGCCGTGGGTCAACTCCAAAAGGTCCCGGATATAACGAAGCATTTGGATAGAGTTTACGAATTCATACGGACAGGTGAAGGTCCGGATACTCTGGTCCAGGTCATGAAGAACAGAAAAGTTCCCATCAGAGGACTGCTCCTGCGGTTCATCATAAATTGTCTGATCCGGGAACTAGACCCGGGTAATGGAAGCGTAGACTCTGAGTTAATAGATCTTAGCGATCAGATACACCAGGGAGCACACGACCTGGGACATCAGATCGACAAAATAACTAAAAGACTGGTTAAGAAAATTGTCACTATTCACTCTGAGAAAGTCACACAGGAGGACGACTCAGAGGAAGATGATAGCCCGACACTAGATAAAATGAATTTCCTGGGTGTAGCGCGACATTTTCCTGGCTCCAAGTGGCGAACCCCACTAATGTTGCAGAAAATCAAAAGATTAGATCCTTCTTCGGAAGATCTTTTTCAGTCCACAGAAAGAGCCCTAGACGAATGGATGGACAATGATCCTCCCCTTACCCAGCAAGAAAAAGAATTGGCCCGATCTGCCACCCATTGGATATCACAGCACCGAGTGTATGGCCCAGATGTAGTAGCGCAAATGTTCTTGGCTCTTCCCCGGGCAGAACAACGACTAGCAGGTATTTATATGGTCCAACACTTGGCTACCTTATATGAGAATAACTCCCACCGACCAGACAAGCTATACAAATTGTTACAGGAAGTAGTGACAGATAAATGGAGGTCTCGGGGACCGGAATTGATCAACACCATTCTGGACCTGCGCCTCCGTTTCCTGCAACTTACTTTAGCTTTATCAGATCATGAACCTTACGGTATAGGCCAATATCCTTTACGATAAGTCCACCCCATACCCCAGCCAGATGGTACACTGCAACGAGTACATGTGTATACTCCCCTAACCAAGTTAGAAATAATGGAAATGAAAAAGATGGTGCCCTCTCACGAAAAAGATCCCAGAGGATTTCATAGGGAGTTGAAAGATATCCTCCAAATGGGTAGTTTTACATATCCAGATATCATAATACTCCTTAAAGTAATTCTACCTACAGGTATATTTGACAAATTGAAGGAAAAGGATTGGGAGGTGGGTGGTAAAAAGATTACGTGGGCTGCCCTAGAACAAGAAGAGACAGACAGAAAACCAGGTGAAGGTTTAGGTGAGCGCGTAAGAGAACTGCCCAGTCTCCTCATACAGGTCTTGACTCTGTTACTGACAACTAAAAAGGAAGATTGGGATGCCATTTCTGCCTGTAAACAAAAGCCAGTCGAGGATACGGGTGATTATTACACTAGATTAGAGAAATGTTTTTCTATTAATAGCGGACTCGCACATAGCAGTGAGGCATATCCTCATCTTTTTGTGTCCAAATTGGTGGACAACGCCTTACCTTCCATCAGGAATAGAGTGTTGAAAGTTGAGAGTACCTGGCAAGCAAATAGTCCTTCACAAATGTTACAGATGTTACAGTACAACCACAACAGAATAAGGGAAGAACAGGAACAGGAAAAGAAAAGAGTAAAAGACACAAAAATGAAGGTACTGGTTGCACAGACGGCACCAGTAAATACGGGCCCCAAAGGTAATGTAGGGACCAATAAAGGTACTTGCAACTACTGCAAGCAGCAGGGCCATTTTGTGAAAGAATGTCCAGTTCTGAAACATAACATAGCGACAGGAAGGGCAAAAGAACGCCTACACACTCCTAGACCAGGTAACACTCAGCAGCCTCAGACCATTATGCCGCCACAGGTTCAAAAGCCCGCTACTGCTACCACACAGATGTACCAGTACGCCCAATCAGATTACCCCGAGTTTGAACCGTGTGCATGAGACAGCCTTGAGAGAGAAAGTGACTTGCCCCTTATTCCAGTTCCAGTAGATCAGAAAGGTCCATATGTACAAGCTCACTTACTGGGACAAGACAGAAAATTCCTCATAGACACGGGGGCGAGTAGGACTACCATAAGTCATAAGGAAGTCCCAGAGGTTCCTCTCTCTGGCTCACATAATATATCTCTGGGCTTTTCAGGAAAACCGATCATAAACAAAGTATCTGAACAAGTCTCTTTAGGAGTGGGTCCTCTGACACGTACTACTGATTTGGTCCTTACAGAAACGTGCGGAGAGAATTTATTAGGTATCAAGACACTCAAAGAACTAGGAGCAGTAATATGCTGTTCACCGGAAGGAGTAAAATTGTTCCTACGAGATTTCAAAGGACATTTCACAGTCAAAGAATTCGACCCCAGACTAAAAGACATCCCACAACATTTATGGGCAAAAAGCTCGACTGATGTCGGTTACATGGACATCACCCCACATCAAGTCACGCTCAAGGAGGGTGTAGTCTTACCCTGTATACGACAATATAAGATTCCACCCGAGGCTGAACAAGCCTTACTAAAAATAATCCAAGAACTCATAGAGCATGGTGTGGTGATCGAGACTGATTCAAATGTTTGCAATTCTCCAGTTCTTCCGGTCCTCAAAAGGACTGACCCTCAGGCACCCCCGGTCTACCGACTGGTGGTTGATCTTCAAGAGCTGAACAAATGTGTGATCCCACAATATCCGGTGGTCCCAGATATTTCTTCACTATTGACTGCCATAGATCCCGAAGCTGCATTTTTCACAGTCATCGACTTGAAGAATGCGTTTTTCAGCATTCCTATACATCCCGACAGTCAATATCTGTTCGGATTCAGTTTGAAGGGACAAAGCTTCAGGTTCACTAGAGCTCCCCAAGGCTTTACAGAAAGTCCAAGCATCTACAGCCAAGCACTAAAAAGACAACTTGACAGTATCAATATGCCTGCCAACACAGCGTTGATACAGTACGTAGATGACATCCTCGTCACTGCAAGGACAGAACCAGAATGTGAAAAAGCATCTCTCACAGTCCTATATTCCTGACAGACAAAGGTCACAAGGTGTCTCCCTCAAAATTACAGTTCTGCGCACAGCAAGTAGCTTACTTAGGACATTTGCTGTCGAAAGAGGGTAGGCAACTAACACAAGAACAAATCCAACTGATTTCGACAATTTCACAGCCAAAGTCACAGAAAGAAGTTCGCGCATTCATTGGTCTCACTTCATATTGCAGACAATGGATCCCTCAGTATGCCCACATAGTCAAGCCACTCATACAGTTAACTACAGTGGAAGCAGCCACTCATACAACTCTCCCTTGGACATCAGAACACACCCAAGCATTTGAAGGTCTGAAACTAGCTCTGTGTCAAACACCAGTTCTGGCCACCCCGAACTATAGCAAGCCTTTTACCCTGTTCGTGACAGAACGTGACGGAACAGCACTATCCGTCCTCACAAAAGACCAAGCAGGAAGAAACAGACCCTGTGCTTATTTTTCTAGCACATTGGACCCCGTAGCACAAGCTTTGCCTGCATGTCTGAAATCCGTTGCGGCTACAGCCCTGGCCATAAGACAAAGTGACTCAATAGTGTTAGGACATCCCCTGATAGTACAAGTACCACATGCTGTGGAAGTCCTTCTGAACAGAACACAGACCCAACACCTAACTGTAGCAAGACTGACAGGAAACGAACTAACGCTCTTTCAGCCACACATAGAGATCAGACGATGCAACGTATTGAATCCTGCTACCCTTTTGCCCTCAAACTCAGATGACACGACACAACATGACTGTGTGGAAATGATCGACGTAGTGACAAAACCAAGACAAGACCTAACAGATGTTGCACTCCCAGATCCTGATGTGACACTCTATGTGGATGGGTCGTGCATGAGGACAAGTGCTGGAGAGTTAGTGGCAGCCTATGCAGTAACAACGGACTGTAAAGTTATAGAGACCCAAAGAATTGACATTCTGTCAGCTCAAGCAGCAGAGCTCATCGCTCTGACACAGGCCTGCATATGGGCAAAACAATTGAAAGTGAACATCTATACCGATTCTCAATATGCATTTGGTGTAGTTCACAATTTTGGAGTGTTGTGGCAGGAACGAGGTTTCCTTACCTCACATGGGGCCAAAATACAACATGGTCCCCTGATTCAAGCCCTACTAGATGCCATACACCTATCTACAGCCATAGCTATTCTGAAATGCAAAGCACATACCAAAGCTACAGACACCATATACAAAGGAAATGACTTAGCGGACCGAACTGCTAAACAGACAGCCCAGAGTCCAGTGAACACATCAGACTCTCTGGTACTAACACAGAATGTCACTATGGTAGTGAGAGACCCCTTGAAAGATGTGCTAGACATACAGACACATGCCACCTCAGATGAAATAAAGAAATGGGCTGAACAAGGAGGGGTCCACACAGATCAAGGTTGGATGACCAAAGACCGAACAGTCTGGTTTCTCCCTGATTCCATGGTACAAGTCATAATTGACACAGCCCATAGCCCCGCCCACCTAGGCGAGAAAGGTATGCTGGATAGTTTACGGAATATCTGGTTTAACAAACATCTGAGATCTGCAGCCAAACAAAAAGTAAAAACTTGCATGATATGTTGCCGATTTAATCCTGGTAAAGGTGTATCAGTAGAACAAGGTGGATTCCAGCCTCCTGATCATCCCTTCGAAGTCCTCCAAATGGATTATATTCAGATGGACAGATGTAGAGGGTACAAATATGTGCTAGTGGTAGTGTGTACACTGACACGATGGACTGAAGCATATCCCGTCCCAGACTATGGTGCCCAGACAACAGCTAAGCAATTAGTGAGAGAATTCTTCCCCAGATATGGGTTACCAAGGGTCATTTATTCGGACAATGGACAGCCTTTCTCCTCCATATTGATGGAGGCTGTTTCTCTTTTATTGGGATATTCCTGGAGATTTCATTGTGTCCGACACCCTCAAGCAGCCGGCCTAGTCGAGCGGCACAACCAGACCTTGAAGACAAAACTAGCCAAAATATGTGCAGAAAAAGGGATAGACTGGGTCACTGCCCTCCCGGTCGCTCTCTTTTATATGCAAATGGTGGCACATTCCCGGACGGGACTGTCCCCTTTCGAAATAACATTCGGGAGATCTCCTAGCATCTGGGGTGTCCCTTCTCCTAGAAAACTGACTGACATTGATTCTAATATGTTGACAGACTACCTGGCTTCCTTGATGTCTGCACTCCAATCTTGTCGTTCACAGGTCACAGCAGGATTTCCAGACCTCACCACGCCTGGAGAACACGCAATCAGGCCCGGCGATTGGATATTGATCAGAAATTTCGATCGTACCAGCCCCCTGGAGAAGAGATGGACCGCTCCTAAGCTGGTCCTCCTAACTACGAGGACTGCCGTCAAAGTGGAAGGACGCAAAGGATGGCTCCACGCTAGCCACTGTCGGAAATTTTTTGGACCTACACCCACAGATACTGTGCCTCATTCAACAGCTACCAACGCCCCGGATATAATTTCACCAATTCCAGAACTCATTCCTTAACAGGAATACAGATCGCGGCTGCGATCCCACCAAAAACAGACTAAAGACATTGCACCTGATCATAACGCACCGGTGGCTAATTAAGCCCTGGAACAAGCTCTTGGTGAAGCGGCTGCTGGGAGACGTTTTGATCTCGTATGCAGAGACATCTTGATATTAAATCCATATACATCATGAGGAGAAATGACGCGGTGCGTCAATGGAAAAAGACTAATTATGTAAAATTACTGCATAGCAGGTTCTCGATTTTTCTGTTTACAATGTTGCTTGTTTGCTGTGTAGCAGCCTGCCTGGGATGGATCTTATGTACAGTTATCCCTCCACATTCTTCCACACTTGTAAAGAATACTACTATGCATTCCTATGTTGATCTTCCCCCACACCTCGAGGACAGAAGAAAGGAATTTATAAATAATACATTTATTTCCACCCTTCATAAACACTAGCTCATAGTCAACAAGACCAACTGTTGGGTTTGTGGCTTGATGCCACATTCCTTACATAAGGGAATGCCCTTTTTCTCCCTCTCGTTTGGTTATTCAGGATCCGCCTATGCCTTAGCCATGATATTCTCTGCCTCTGTCAGAAACATTCCCCCGACCAAATTGAAAAATGAAAGTAATTGGAACGAGGTAAAGACCAAAATAGTAAAGGCTGTTTCTAAAATGGTGGATCTCACTGTCACCTGGGGGAGGGCCGAAGATCACGAAAATATCAGTTACTCTCAGTTCCATGACATTGCTTCCTTCAGGGAAATGTTTTCGATCAAAGACGGACAGATCAAGGAGGTTGGGTAGTACCGCAAAACGGCCGGTTTTGCATAAGGGGGAAGGGAAAAGGAGAAGTGATGGGGAACAGCGAGTGTGACAGGACATACACACTGCCAGCTCCCGATTTTCCGACCATAGTAACTGCCCCAAACACCTATTTCATTTGTGGACCCCATGCACGCACCTGGTTGCCCCAAGACTGATCTGGAAAGTGCTACATCGCATTCCTATTACCACCGACTTACACAGCCCCCGCCAATTACCACCTGATTGACCCTCTGACCCAAGTTAGAAGACAACGAAGAGGGGTCATAGATGCAGAAGATACTACAGGACAAGAAGTAGGAGACTTCTTTAAAGGTTTTCTCCCTTTCTGGGGACCTATGGCAAATAGTTGCCACATCCGACAACTAACCCGTGTAGTTCAGGCCGCCATAGACTAAACAGCTGGCGCCTTAAATAACATTAAAGCTGAGGTCGCTGCAGACAGGCTCATGACACTACAGCACCGTATAGTTTTAGATGTCCTGTTAGCCGACCGTGGTTGTGTGTGTAAGGTAATAGGGTCCAGTTGTTGTGTATTTATTCCCGACAACGCCCCATCAGTTTATTCTGCTATCTCCTGCCTCCATGCTCTATCCGACAAATTGGATATGGACACCGGCACATGGTCCCTGACCGGCTGGTTTTGGGACCTCCTGTCCACCTGGGGGTGGAAGGCACTAACAGTCCTGGGCCTCGTTTTTGCCACTATCTTCACCTGTTGCCTCTGTGTCCAGTGTGGCCCCGCCTTTTGTGGAATGTGTGCCACTTCCTGTGCTCCTCGTTCACAAAACAGAGGAAAGAAAAATGAAATGATCATGTTACAGGAGCAAGTATACGACCTGATGAACATAGAAATTGATTGAGAATTTCTGTAATAGGGTTTCTATGGGACAAGGAGGGAATGTGGAATTTGACTAAAAATGCTCCCTTTTTCTCTGGTGTCCCATCATGCACCCTATCCACCCTGACATCGACCAGGCAAGCCGATCCTCCTATTTCAAGCACAAACCCCGTTGTACCCCCTCTTGCCTGCTCTCTTTTTCGTAAAGCTGACATATGCCAAGAATAATGTCTAGCTACCATGTAGCCTACGGGTTTCCGTCCCGTTCGATATTTTCCCTTAGACAAGAACGGAGTCAGTTGGATGGGTGACTCGGAAACCCCCCCCCCTCCCTAACTCTGTCACCAAACGAGCAGCTCTCGCTCGTCAATGATTTCCTAAGTTTGCGAGAACAGCCACGGTTTGGGTTAAACAACCAAGGGGAGACATAATCAAATACACGAGACTGCCACGAAGAAGAATAGTTTACTACAGCCCATTCTCCTTCTTCCCCGCTGCACACACATACCATTATGAGACATCACCATCCTTGTGTACGAAGTAAAGAACGCACAATGCCTCATCCTCTTTACCTTTCCGACAGAAATGACCCTGTGACAATGCCTCGATTCTCTGTCCTCAGACACCAGCAACCCTGTAACTTGCCACCACAATCGCCCCGATGCAATATGTTTGTTTATATGCTATTCAGGTTATCCTTTAAACGAGAACAAGTATGCTATGTTTTCTGTATGATTACATCATGAATGATTGAATCGAGTCTAAGGGAAACTCCTTCTTTTTGATTGTACTCGTACTGTATATAAGTGCTGTTATGTTTCAAGCAAAGTAGACTACTCCTGAACCCGCTTGGTGAAGGAGCTCTCCCTTAACTCAAGTTCTGGAATAAAACCCTTTCAACTCGAAGACCACGGACTCTGCTCCTCATTTTATGCATTACCATTTTCTTGGGTAATTATAGAAATTCCGAACGGCGTAAATAACAGGCTTTTTATTTACCACAAAATGATACCTCGGCTTGATTGTCGATTTCCTGATGTGCCCCTACGTCGGGAGGAACAACTATTGTGGGCAATTGTGACCCTCCATGGACCTCTGCTTGCGCATCTCCTTGCGCTGCTTCTCCTTCCACATGTACTTGGGCTTGTACTTGCACATGTGATTGTTGTTGCGGTTGTGGTTGTTCAACACTCATCAGATGAGTTACAACAACCTGTGTTGATTCAGGGACATTGCTGCTACTTTCTTGCGATGAGCCAACATCACTGGTCGATGGTGATTGAACAACTAGACTAAGTGCCTCTGCAGCACTCAAGGGCTTGGACTTAAGTTGGCGTGGTGGTGGTGGTGGCGGCACTGAGCCCAATGGAGTGGGGGTGCTGCTCCCAGCTTGGTCCCAAGCAGATCCCGCTGCTGCTGCAGGCGTACTTTTTTTTTTACTCCCAAAAAACGTGGCGGGCGGCACACCAGTCTCCTTGGTAACTTGCTTCTTCTGCTCCTTACTGGCAACTTCCTTGCTAGAGGAGCTACGGGGAACTTTTTTTGGGGCCATCTTCTTCAGAGCAGGTCAGAACAGCAGGCCGCAGTTGCACGAGTTGCAGAGTTGTCTGTGGCCAGACGTGACGTCGCGTGACGTTATGCTGCACACACACACCGCTGCAGAACTTCTTCCTGGCACTGGTGGTTCTCTTGAGTCTTGTGCACCTAAAAGCAATGGAAGACAGAGGAACATCAGTTCAGTTATACACCCCAAAAAATCCCAAAAACACAGAAAAATCAGCACAATCCCATGCCCTCCATGGTGTTTAAATTCAAAACACCCCACAGAAATTCTAAGCACATGCACCACTCACTATCCCTGGTGAAAAGGCCACAACAACAGCCCAAAAAAACTAAAATCACAGAAAAATCAGCACAATCCCAAGCCCTCCATGATGTTTAAATTCAAGACAGCCCACAGAAAGACTAGGCCTATGCACCACTCAGTACCCCTGGGCATAAATGTTGAAAGCTAGGCAAAATGGTTGCAGACCTAAGAACACTGCCTGCATTCAAAATGGCCCCCTCCCTCCCAGCACATGGCCAGGGCCTGTAGCAGCATTCAAAATGGCCCCCACCCACATGGCCTGTCCCCATGAACACCCCAAAAAAATCGAAAAACACAGAAAAATCAACACAATCCCATGCCATCCAGGCCCTCCATGATGTTTAAATTCAAGACACCCCACAGAAAGACTAGGCACATGCACCACTCACTATCCCTGGTGAAAAGGCCACTACAACAGCCCAAAAAAACGAAAATCACGGAAAAATCAGCACAATCCCAAGCCCTCCATGATGTTTAAATTCAGGACACCCCACAGAAAGACTAGGCCTGTGCACCACTCAGTACCCCTGGGCATAAAGGTTGAAAGCTAGGCAAAATGGTTGCAGACCTAAGAACACTGCCTGCATTCAAAATGGCCCCCTCCCTCCCAGCACATGGCCAGGGCCTGTAGCAGCACTCAAAATGGCCCCCACCCACATGGCCTGTCCCCATGAACACCCCAAAGAAATCGAAAAACACAGAAAAATCAACACAATCCCATGCCATCCAGGCCCTCCATGATGTTTAAATTCAAGACACCCCACATAAAGACTAGGCACATGCACCACTCACTATCCCTGGTGAAAAGGCCACAACAACAGCCCAAAAAAACGAAAATCACAGATAAATCAGCACAATCCCAAGCCCTCCATGATGTTTAAATTCAAGACACCCCACAGAAAGACTAGGCCTATGCACCACTCAGTACCCCTGGGCATAAAGGTTGAAAGCTAGGCAAAATGGTTGCAGACCTAAGAATACTGCCTGCATTCAAAATGGCCCCCTCCCTCCCATCACATGGCCAGGGCCTGTAGCAGCACTCAAAATGGCCCCCAGCCACATGGCCTGTCCCCATGAACACCCCAAAAAAATCGAAAAACACAGAAAAATCAACACAATCCCATGCCATCCAGGCCCTCCATGATGTTTAAATTCAAGTCACCCCACAGAAAGACAAGGCACATGCACCACTCACTATCCCTGGTGAAAAGGCCCCAACAACAGCCCAAAAAAACAAAAATCACAGAAAAATCAGCACAATCCCAAGCCCTCCATGATGTTTAAATTCAAGACACCCCACAGAAAGACTAGGCCTATGCACCACTCAGGACCCCTGGGCATAAAGGTTGAAAGCTAGGCAAAATGGTTGCAGACCTAAGAACACTGCCTGCATTCAAAATGGCCCCCTCCCTCCCAGCACATGGCCAGGGAGTGTAGCAGCACTAAAAATGCCCCCCCCGCCACATGGCCTGTCCCCATGAACACCCCAAAAAATCAAAAAACACAGAAAAATCAGCACAATCCCTTGCCATCCAGGCACTCCATGATGTTTAAATTCAAGACACCCCACAGAAAGACTAGGCACATGCACCACTCACTAGCCCTGATGAAAAGGCCACAACAACAGCCCAAAAAAACTAAAATCACAGAAAAATCAGCACAATCCCAAGCCCTGCATGATGCTTAAATTCAAGACACCCCACAGAAAGACTAGGCCTATGCACCACTCGGTACCCCTGGGCATAAAGGTTGAAAGCTATGCAAAATGGTTGCAGACCTAAGAACAATGCCTGCATTCAAAATGGCCCCCTCCCTCCCAGCACATGGCCAGGGCCTGTAGCAGCACTCAAAATGGCCCCCAGCCACATGGCCTGTCCCCATGAACACCCCAAAAAATCGAAAAACACAGAAAAATCTGCACAATCCCATGCCATCCAGGCCCTCCATTCTGTTTACATTCAAGACACCCCACAGAAAGACTAGGCACATGCACCACTCACTAGCCCTGGTGAAAAGGCCACAACAACAGCCCAAAAAAACGAAAATCACAGAAAAATCAGCACAATCCCAAGCCCTCCATGATGTTTAAATTCAAGACACCCCACAGAAAGACTAGGCCTATGCACCACTCAGTACCCCTGGGCATAAAGGTTGAAAGCTAGGCAAAATGGTTGCAGACCTAAGAACACTGCCTGCATTCAAAATGGCCCCCTCCCTCTCAGCACATGGCCAGGGCCTGTAGCAGCACTCAAAATGGCCCCCCGCCACATGGCCTGTCCCCATGAACACCCCAAAAAATCGAAAAACACAGAAAAATCAGCACAATCCCAAGCCATCCAGGCCCTCCATGATGTTTTTATTAAAGAGACCCCACAGAAAGACTCAGTCCACCCACCACTGAGTACCCCTGGGCAAAAGGCCCCAACAACAGCCCAAAAATCGAAAATTACAAAATTGTAGTTGCAGCAACTGTAATGCCCCAAACAAACTTACTTGTGAAATTTCTAATCCAAAAGTGATCCAAAGAAAGTCAAAAAGGCCTCAAATCCAAATATCCAACAGCATCCACAAAAAGTAATCCTTCCAGCTCCAGATCCAAATGAAAAGTGACCAGGAGATGGACAAAGCACTGGCAGGAGCCTGCTGGACAGGAACAGGAAGTTGGAGACTGTGGGGCACTTCCTTCCTCCCACCCCCCCACCCCAAAATGGACTCCTTGCAAAAAAAGTGCAGGCAAATGTCAACCTGAGGAGTTATTCAGATAAAAATCATCATTTTCAGAAGGTTTGCTGCTTGCTGGTGGATTTCTTGTGCAGAATTGCAAATTTTGTATTTTCGCGAGTGCGAGATTGTTGCTGGTTGCCGCATGTACGAGTTCGCTATTGCGAACTCCCTCGATACGTGATCACGGCGTACTCGCATTGACAAACTCTCGCTGTGCAAGGTGGCGAGCGTGATGACGTAATCGCGGTCGCCAAACTCCAGCGGGATCTCGCAGCAAGATCCAAAATGGCGCAGCACTCGCAAAAATATCGAGAAAAACAACTCGCCAAACGCTGAATGACGGTAAGTGAACGCCGCGCGCCGCAAAATTGTATCACCAAGAAAAAAAAATCCGCTGCGTGCGAATTTGCGGATTTTCGGTAAATTCGCGAGCGTTCGCGGATTGCGAATTTACCGAAAATCCGCAAAATCCGCGAGCGTAACGGATTTTCCGCCCTTGCTTACAGTACACCCATACAAGACAACAGACCCAATTTAGGCAGCAGACTACAGATGGTTTTAGGCACTGAAGGGCTTTATGTGATCTTTCTCAAATCTCCTCTTTTTCAGCGTCAGTCAGTGAGGAAAATCAATTGCCCAGGTTTTTTTCCACACTCTTCATCTTACCAAATTGGTAATGTTGGCAAATATGGTACATTGGATCACGGATGGGATAGGGACATGGACTCAGATAACAGAGTGCAAGAGGGAAATTGGCAGGGGCACCAAACGGACCTTACAGGGCAGGCTTCAGGGGTTGCAGTAGGATGATGCACCACACAGGGCTAGTGGGATGGCAGTGCAGAACCATGGAAAGCAATAGGGAGGGGTCAGGGCCATGCACATAGACAACAGAGAGGGGAAAGAGGCAATGGCAGCAAGCTAACCCTACTGGACAGACAGGCGGGACATTTGCAGCGTAAAGGACCGTGAAAGGCAGGAAGGAATGGACAGGGGCACTACAACAGACCAGACAAGGCAAGAGGGAGGGGATAGAGGTCTGCACATTCAGAACGGAGGACAGGGGGCAGAGCAGTGGGCTGCCCATAGAGGGCAGGTAAAATGGGCACTGGAAGCGAGAGGGTCAGTGGCAGCACACAGGTCATGGCAAGAGGGAGGGAGCAGGGTCAGGCACAAAGGACTATGGAGGGAAGAAGGGAGGGGCAGGAGCTCGACAACAGACCATAAAGGAGGAGCAGTTGCAGCACAACAGAGCATAGGGGGCAGAAGGGAGTGGAGGTTAAATGGAGCATGTCGGGCAGGAGGGAGGGGATAGGGGTATGGAACTGGGACAGACAGGTTGGAGGTGGCAGGTACAGGCGGCAGCCATCTGACCATGCTAGACAGCCGGAGGGGCAGTAGCCTCGCAACAGAACACTCAGAGTAGTTAGGAGGGGCAGTGGCAGGTCCATGGAATGTTGTGATAAAAGGGAGGAAGTAGGGGCATGCACACAGACATTGGAGGGCAGGGGGAAGGAGAGTAGGACAAGGACGCTAAGCATAGAGGCTAAGCAGGAGAGCATCAATGGGGCATAGAATTGGGTAACAGAGGGGAGGAGGGGTGGGCAGGGACATCAAGCTAATTGGAGGTCAGTGACAGCACAACTGACAATGCAGGGCAGGAGGGAGATGGCTGGTGCATGACCCAGAAAATAGAGAGTAAGGAGGAGGTGGATGTGGCAGCAAGGTAACTGTTCAGGGCAGGTGGAAATTGCAGTGGCAGAACAATGTCCACACAGGGTTGTAATGAGGGAGTATGGGCATGGACTTGGACAATGAATGACAAGGAAGCGGGAGCAGGACCAACAAGCTTGGGTGGGGGCAGCACAATACCATGCCAGGCCCCACGTTGAAGCCTCCTCCTTCCACCATGCATCGTGATGGGCATCTTACTTGACATCAAAAAAAACTGGAAAATCACTCAAAAATACACATGTTACAGGGATGTTATAGTTAATATATAGAAATAGGAAAACCCTTAGAAATTCACAGAAAAAAGAAAGGTTCCCTGGACTTTATAGTTAGGCTCAGATTTCACTCATACTGAATCAGTGAAATTCACCAGATGTAGTTACCTGCGCTAACTAACTTACGCTACCCAGTGCACTGCTATTGAATTCACATATTACATTACTCATGACATGGTCAGTGGCATCGCTCATGACATCACTCACGACATCACAAATGACATCATCCAATGATTGTGAGTGTTTTCTAAACGTTTGCGTGTTAACCATATATACTAAGGTAATACTAAAGTTAAATTACTATACTTCTGCGTACTACTAATTGATGATACTATTTCTAACATATTATGGGAGTGGCTGTGTGACTTTGTGTAAATGTATGTGTAAGTGGATGTCTGAGTGGCCGTGTAGGTGTGTGAGTGTTTGTGTGTGTGGTTGTATGGCTTAATAGGTGGGTGTGTGAGTAACTGTATGGGTGTGGCTGTGTGAATGGCTGTATTGGTGAGTAATTTGGAGTATGAGTTGCTGTATGGGTGAGTGAATGGCTGTGTGAGAGGCTGTATGGATGAATGAGTAGGTATATACGTTTCTGTTTTGGTGAGTGAGTGGGTATATGAGGTGTTGTATGGGTGAGTGAGTGACTGTATGGGTCTGTGAGTGAATATGTCAGTGGCTGTCATTGACTGTATGGGGGAGTTACTGGGTGTGTATGTGGCTGTATCGGTATTTTAGTGGGTGTTCGGTTAACTCAGGATTCTCCAAAGACAGGCTTGCAGGGCAGAATCCATACCAGACTTTTAGCATATCCCCATTTGGATAAATGTAATTATCTTAAAAATCTGGCATGGATCCAGCCCTCCAGGGCTGACTTTGGAAAACCCTGGGTCAACTGAATGTGTGGGTGGCTGTATTGGAGAGTGAGTGTCTTTGTCAATGGCTGTATGGGTGAGTGAGTACACATGTGAGTGCTTTCCTGGGTGTGCTTTCCTTGGAGTGGATGTGTAGGTGAGTGAGTAGTTCTGTTGAGAGGCTGTATGGGTGATTGACTGGGTGTGTGAGTGGTTGAATGGGTGAATGAGTGAATTTGTGAGTAGCTGAAAGGGTGAGTTAGTGACTGTGTGAGTGACTATGGGTGAGTGAGTGGCTGTGTGAGTAGGTATATGGGAAGTGAGTGGCTGTATGGTGAGTGAGTGGGTGTGCGAGTGGCTCTATGGATAGATTGAGTGGGTGTGTGAGTGGTAGTATGGGTGTGTGAGTGTGTGTATGTGGGATTGTGTGGGTGTGTGAGTGGTTCTGTGGATGATGTCATCAGTGATGTGACTTGAGATGTCATCAGTGATGTCATCAGTGATGTCACTGTCCCTGTCATGAGTGATGTAATATGTGAGATTATAAGCAGTGCATTGCGTGGGCATGAGTTATAGTTTTCTGAGGGTAACTATAACTTCTGATTTCCACTGGTTTTGTATAAGTGAAATCTGAACCTAACTATAACTTCCATGTAACTTTTGGCTTTTTCACTGAATAGATAGATGGATAGATAGATAGATAGATAGATAGATAGATAGATAGATAGATAGATAGATAGATAGATAGATAGATAGATAGATAGATAGATAGATAGATAGATAGATAGATAGATAGATTTTTGGTGGGTATATTACAAACAGAAAATATACTGAGTAGAAGAATAAATATCACGCACAGAGGCATGGAATTTAACAAAATATCTACTTGTCCAGGGACAGTTGCCTCTTAAATCTACCTGTCTTGTAACACAATCTGTTAGTCCGTTTGGTTCCATGTAGTGTGGCAACAAATTATGGCAACAGTCTCATTATACAGAAGCTCTGATAATAGCCTTTCTGATTATGCCAGGGCTCAAGGTTTGAATATTAGGAATGCCCTTATTTTGCCACCTTCATTGTGCACCCACCGGACTACCGATAATATAGATTCTTTTCATGCCGTCCCTCTAATACACTTTGGTATTTCAAGCACTTACACAGCGTGCAGCCCCTTTAAACACGCGTACATAGCCCTTTAAGTAAACACGCACGTAATTTCATGTTTTAAGCCACTCCCTACGCGTCACACGCGAACTTCTCCACACCGAGGACAGCTTTTCATGCAGCGCCACCGGACGCCTTAAGCAACACGAACCCGGTAAGCAACCGACCAGGGGCTCGTAAAAACGATAACTCACGCGCGTAACTAAGTATCAAGTTTAGGCATGTTATTCAGTAAGCAACCGATGCGGGTTTAAACAAGTAACATTTATCTGTTTGGATACGAACACTCACAGTCTTACAGTAACCATTATCGTACATGTTTTATTTGATACAACTTAATACGGCGATGTGCTTTAAAACATGAATGATTTCCATTGCAACATCGTGAAAGCCCTCAGGGAGGGTTGCCACATTAAACAGAATCCTTGATTAAAGGCAGACAAGTATTTGCTTAGAAGTGTGTGTACTGCTTTGAAATTAGATACGTGTTATTTAGTTAGAACATTTAGGTTGGATAAAGACACTGTGTTACATATCATTTTTTGTGTTAGAGAAAAATAGGGATGGATGCATTTCTTGTTTCACAGACTTCCCCGATGAAGGCCCCCCGGCCGAAATGCATTGGAAGGAATGTGGCTTTTCATTTATAAAAAATAAGAAAGCTGAATATATTGATGGATAATCAATGAATGTGATTACGATATCATATTGAACAGATCACAACAGTATGAATAAAATACTTCAAGAGGATACAAAGTGTAAAAAACTTTATTTGAAAAAAAAACTCTCATTGAAAAACTTTATTGATCAACCAAACGCTGGATTTCTCAGCACCAATTTTTCAGTGCCCTAGGTGACACTTGCACATTTAGTGCCAGTGCTGTCTTCAATTATTGTCATATACTCCTGAGCGGGGGGTAATCCTAAGGAGCACGAAACACGCCTTAAACCGCATTCATAACCGCGCAGTGCACGGCCACTTTCTACAGTTTTACATTATAAGTGTCCCATTCAAACAGAAGGAAGCTGGGCAATGCAGCCCCCTTCATGGAGCCACTAATGGCCCTGGGGACTGCCACCCCCAGAGTTAGCAGTCTGCTTTTGCTTGGCGGGAGCTATGACTGCTCACACCAAGTGAGAGCAAGCTGAAAGTCTACTCCAAGTGGGTGGAAGCAGGAAAACTGCTCCCGCTCACTGGGAGCGGACTTGTCATCTATTTTTGGCCAGGAAAATAGATGAACAAATTGCTTCCACATGCAGGGAGTATCATTTTTGGGGAGCAATCCCTGCTCCTGATCAAGGTGGGGAGCCAGCAAGGACAGCAGAGACATTGAGGCTCCCCCTGATGTACCCAACGTTCTACAATGGATGAACTGGATTGGCTACTGGGCACCCAGGATGAAGAGGCTGGGGTCCCTGGTGCCAAAATCTGCACAGGAGTGGCTGTCCTCCCTCATTAAGGTTTGGCTGTGCCCCAGGGGATAGGGTCCCTGGGGCCACACAGCCCTCATCTCCTTGTATTAACATATCAAAAGCATTATGTAAAAATTATCTACCAGCTCCATTTGTTTGGCCCAGCCTTGTTTCTCATAGTAGTATGTAAAGGTCTTCTTGCCTTTCCCACATTGATTGACAGTTTACTAAAAGGCCACCGAGCGCGTTTCCTGACACTTCTGGTGATGTGGTCTTAATGTAGAGGAATACAAGGACATCTCCACCAAACAAACCAGCACTTACTTCATTTAGTTGGGAGAAAGTACCCTTGTTTGGTGGAGATTCACCTCTTTTTAGTCTTGTCGTCTTCGCTTGGTTACGATGCATGTTATCATAGATTTGTGGAGAAAGGCGCTGCAGTAACAATCAGATTGCCGAAAATACATACACACAAGGTCACTGAAGACATCACCGTGTGGTCCTTTACGCAGCTGTAGTGTAGATTATGCACTATACATTTTACCTAACAAGGTAGCACTGACTAATTTACCAATAGTAAGTTTTCGAGTTGGTTAGACATTTTTGGTAAATCTGCGGACTCTTCTTGCAAATAATGAGGCTCCATTATGGCCATGATGCTCATATTTCATGGAAATAAAACATCAATGGGAAGCACTTACAGATATAAACACAGCAGGTGCCCCAGTTGAGGATCCATTTCTGTAAATCACTGATGATCCTAACTTCTTCGGCTTGGCGTCAACAGAGCAAGTGTGTTTCCTCTCATATTTCATGTTGAAAAACAATCTGAAATCCTTAATGGAAGTGAAAGCATCATTGATCTATTGAAGCTCATTCTGATCTGTAGTGACTGTGACAAGTGGTTTCTTTCATGCCTTGAGAGCAAAGTCCCTGGTTGTTCCTTTTAATTACCCTGAGCATGCAACTGCCTTTAAATCATCTGGAAGATCTGGACGCTTTGCTCCCCCCTGTTCTCCTCAGTAGTATGCAGAAGTCTTCGGCCTTTTCCAACTTTGATCGACAGCTTACCAAAAGGCCTCTGAGTGCATTTCCCACAGATTCTGGTGAAGCATTCTTGATGCAGAGGGATTTTAAGGACATCTCCACAAAAAAAGAAGCACTTAGTTCATATAGTTCGTAGGAAGTGTCCTTGTTTGGTGATGATTCCCCCCTGTTCTCTAGATGAGGATTCATGTTATCACAGATTTATGGATCAAGATGCTCGAGGAACAAACACATTGCTGAAATGATATGCCAAGCACATTGCGGAAATTACATGCACACAAGGTCACTGGAAACATTTCCTCATGGTACATTACACAGCTGTAGTGTAGAATATGCACTAGTTATTACCCGACATGATAGCACTTACTAATTAAGCAGTAGAAAGTACTCTAGTTGGGTAAACATTTTGTGCATAACTTTGGACTGTTATTGGATGAAGAGGAAGGTGAGGTTCTGTTCTGGCCCAGTCACTCACAAAGCTACTGACACATCCACACAGACACTCAGACACCCACTCACACACCCATTCAGCCATTCTCACATATACTCACAGACCCAAAAAAACACTAACACACCAACACAGCAAGACAGATATAACTACTCACACATCCACTCGCAGACCCATATAGCCACTCACACACTGAGAACACTATTAACTCACCTCCTCGCAGACCCATACAGTTACTCACACACCCACTGACACACCCATATAATCACTCATGGATCCACTCACAGATCCATACAGCCACTCCCACAAAACTACTCACACACCTATTCACACACCCATAGAGCCACTAATACACCCACTTACAGAGCCATACAGCCACTCACATACCCACCTACCAATCTGACCGCTCAGCTCTCCTTAGGGCTTGGTCGCTCCACCCTCTGCTGCCGCTCCTGCCTGCCTTGCCTTGCCGCCTCCTGCCTGCAGTTTCCCTCAAGCGTCGCCCGCAGCTCCTGGGATCCCCGCTGCCCGCAGACCCTTGGATTTCCCGCCGCTGCCTACCTGCGGCCCCGCCCCCCTGCGACTCCATTCGCCGCCCCACTCCCACCACCCAGCTGCTCCTCCCTCCCGGCTCCTTACTTAAGGGGACTGTAGGGGACCTCAGCTTGTGACCGCTCAGCTCTCCTTAGGTCTTGGTCACTCCACCCTTTGCTGCTGCTCCTGCCTGCCTTGCCTTGCCGCCTCCTGCCTGCAGTTTCCCTCGAGCGCCGCCCGTAGCTCCTGGGATCCCCGCTGCCCCCAGACCCTTGGATTTCCTGCCGCTGCCTACCAGCGGCCCCGCCCCCCTGCGACTCCATTCACCGCCCCGCTCCCGCCACCCAGCTGCTCCTCCCTCCCGGCTCCTTACTTAAGGGGACCGTAGGGGACCTCAGCTTGTGACCGCTCAGCTCTCCTTAGGGCTTGGTCGCTCCACCCTCTGCTGCCGCTCCTGCCTGCCTTGCCTTGCCGCCTCCTGCCTGCAGTTTCCCTCGAGCGCCGCCCGCAGCTCCTGGGATCCCCGCTGCCCGCAGACCCTTGGATTTCCCGCCGCTGCCTACCTGCGGCCCGCCACCCTGCGACTTCATTCGCCGTCCCGCTCCCACCACCCAGCTGCTCCTCCCTCCCGGCTCCTTACTTAAGGGGACCTCAGCTTGTGACCGCTCAGCTCTCCTTAGGGCTTGGTCGCTCCACCCTCTGCTGCCGCTCCTGCCTGCCTTGCCTTGCCGCCTCCTGCCTGCAGTTTCCCTCGAGCGCCGTCCGCAGCTCCTGGGATCCCCGCTGCCCACAAACCCTTGGATTTCCCGCCGCTGCCTACCTGTGACCCCGCCCCCCCTGCAACTCCATTCGCCGCCCCGCTCCCGCCACCCAGATGCTCCTCCCTCCCGGCTCCTTACTTAAGGGGACCTCAGCTTGTGACCGCTCAGCTCTCCTTAGGGCTTGGTCGCTCCACCCTCTGCTGCCGCTCCTGCCTGCCTTGCCTTGCCGCCTCCTGCCTGCTGTTTCCCTCGAGCGCCACCCGCAGCTCCTGGGATCCCCGCTGACCGCAGACCCTTGGATTTCCCGCCGCTGCCTACCTGTGGCCCTGCCCCCTGCGACTCCATTCGCCGCCCGCTCCCGCCACCCAGCTGCTCCTCCCTCCCGGCTCCTTACTTAAGGGGACCGTAGGGGACCTCAGCTTGTGACCGCTCAGCTCTCCTTAGGGCTTAGTCGCTCCACCCTCTGCTGCCGCTCCTGCCTGCCTTGCCTTGCCGCCTCCTGCCTGCAGTTTCCCTCGAGCGCCGCCCGTAGCTCCTGGGATCCCCGCTGCCCGCAGACCCTTGGTTTACCGCCGCTGCCTACCAGCGGCCCGCCCCCCTGCGACTCCATTCACCGCCCGCTCCCGCCACCCAGCTGCTCCTCCCTCCCGGCTCCTTACTTAAGGGGACCGTAGGGGACCTCAGCTTGTGACCGCTCAGCTCTCCTTAGGGCTTGGTCGCTCCACCCTCTGCTACCGCTCCTGCCTGCCTTGCTGCCTCCTGCCTGCAGTTTCCCTCGAGCGCCGCCCGCAGCTCCTGGGAACCCCGCTACCCGCAGACCCTTGGATTTCCCGCCGCTGCCTACCTGTGACCCGCCACCCTGCGACTTCATTCGCCGTCCCGCTCCCGCCACCCAACTGCTCCTCCCTCCCGGCTCCTAACTTAAGGGGACCTCAGCTTGTGACCGCTCAGCTCTCCTTAGGGCTTGGTCGCTCCACCCTCTGCTTCCGCTCCTGCCTGCCTTGCCTTGCCACCTCCTGCCTGCAGTTTCCCATGAGCACCGCCCGCAGCTCCTGGGATACCCGCTGCCCGCAGACCCTTGGATTTCCCGCCGCTGCCTACCTGTGGCCCCGCCCTCCTGCGACTCCATTCGCCGCCCGCTCCCGCCACCCAGCTGCTCCTCCCTCCCGGCTCCTTACTTAAGGGGACAGTAGGGGACCTCAGCTTGTGACCGCTCAGCTCTCCTTAGGGCTTGGTCACTCCGCCCTCTGCTGCCGTTCCTGCCTGCCTTGCCTTGCCGCCTCCTGCCTGCAGTTTCCCTCGAGCGCCGCCCGCAGCTCCTGGGATCCCCGCTGCCCGCAGACCCTTGGATTTCCCGCCGCTGCCTACATGCGGCCCCGCCCTCCTGAGACTCTTTTCGCCACCCCGCTCCCGCCACCCAGCTACTCCTCCCTCCCGGCTCCTTACTTATGACGCCCCCTGAGCGACCGCGCGCAGGGGGAGCACCGATTGAGTGCCGAAGGTGTGCCAAAGATAAGCCCGTCTGCGCCCGTCCGCACCTGGACCGCGCCCAGCGCCAGACCCCCTGGCCCCCGCAGAGGCCACCCCACCCGCCGGACTTACGACGCATCTGAACTTAACGCACTCAACACCGGTCGGATCCCCGGCTGCTACCGAGCCACACCGAGACGCACCCACGGACCCTTCAGCTGCCATTCCTGCAACTTCTCCTGCATCCGGACCTGCACTGCACCCGCACCCGCCAAGCCGAACACCAACAGCAACCACCTGAAGTGCATCCTACTCAACACTCGCTCCGTCCACAGACACGCCGTCCAACTCTGGAACCTGATCGACACAACATCACCAGACGTTGCCTTCCTCACGGAAACCTGGATGAACACCTCCTCAGCGCCCGACATCGCCATCGCCATCCCGGATGGATACAAGATCACCCGGAGGGACCGAGTCAATCAGACTGGAGGAGGCATCGCCATCGTCCACAAGAACACCATCCGCATCACGACCAACACCGACGACACCCTCACAACCGCCGAACACCTGCACCTCCAGATCGACACCGACCCCAAGACCACCCTCAGAGGCACCCTCATCTACAGACCCACAGGACCCCGCACACAATTCAGTGAAGACATCGCCGACTTCATCACCCCGCACGCCCTCCCCTCCGCTGACTACATCCTCCTCGGGGACCTCAACTTCCACCTGGAGAACAACAATGACCGCAACACCACCACCCTGCTGGACAACCTTGCCAACCTCGGACTCAAGCAACTGGTGACCACCCCCACCCACTACGCTGGCCACACGCTTGACCCAGTCTTCTCCTCCAGCAAGTACATCTCTTTCAGCCACGCCACCGGACTCCACTGGACGGACCACAGCTGTGTCCACTTCAGCTTCAGAAAGAACACAATCCACCACCACCAGCAACAGGTTGCACGCAGAAGCTGGAACAAGATCACAGCCGACCAGCTCGCCGCATCCCTGAGCCAGGACCCTCCCGCCAGCTCAGCGAACCCCAACCATGCCGCCAACAACCTCATGAAGTGGATCAGCAACTGCGCAGACGACCTCGCCCCTCTCAGGACCCCGCCCAGCAGAACCGGCTGTAAGAAAGCACCGTAGTTTACCGACGAACTCAAGAGCTCCAAGAAGAACTGCCGAGCCATCGAGAGAGCCTAGCGCAGAGACCCGACACCAGACAACATGACCACCCTCAAGCTCGCCACTCGAAAACACCACCAACTGATCCACACCACCGAGAAAACAGCATTCAAGGAACGGCTGGACGACAACGCCCACAAAAGCAAGGAACTCTTCAACATCGTCAAAGAGCTCTCCAACCCCAGCGCCGGAAATAACAACATCACCCCATCACAAGACCTCTGCAACTCCCTCGCCTTGTACTTCCACAACAAGATCGCAGACATATACAACAGCTTCAGCACACAGCCGACGCACCCTACGAGCGCACCAGCGCCCCCCACCACCACCCTCCGAGCCTGGACCCCGACCACCACCGAAGAAACCATATGCACGATGAACTCCATCCACTCTGGATCTCCAACTGACCCCTGCCCCCATCACGTCTTCAACAAGGCAGACTCCGTCATCGCTCCCCATCTATGAGACATCATCAACGCCTCCTTCGACACCGCAACCTTCCCGGAGACTGGAAGCACGCCGAACTCAGCGCCCTCCTGAAGAAACCTTCAGCGACCCCACTGACCTCAAAAACTACCGCCCCATCTCGCTCCTCCCGTTTCCTGTTAAAGTCATCGAGAAGACCGCAAACAGACAGCTGGCCACCTTCCTCGAGAGGAATGGCTCCCTCGACCTCTCGCAGTCCGGTACCCGAGCCAACCACAGCACCGAGACCGCCCTCATCGCAGCCACAGACGACATCAGATCCCTGCTCGACAACGGGGAAACAGCGACCCTCATCCTCCTGGACCTCTCCGCGGCGTTCAACACTGTCTGCCACCGCACCCTAGTGCAGCGCCTCAGCAACGTCGGAATCCAAGAGAAGGGACTGGAGTGGATCATCTCCTTCCTCGCCGGAAGGACACAGAGAGTCCACCTCCCCCCGTTCAGATCCGAGGCCACCGAAGTCATCTGCGGCGTACTACAGAGATCATCGCTCAGCCCCACCCTCTTCAACGTCTACATGAGCCCCCTCGCAGCCATCGCACGCCAACACAACCTCAACATCATCTCCTACGCCGATGACACCCAGCTGATCCTCTCCCTCACCAACGACCCCGCCACCGCCAAGGCCAACCTACACGAAAAAGATGAAAGACGTAGCCGAGTGGATGATGCACAGCCACCTGAAACTGAACTCAGATAAGACGGAAGTCCTCATCCTGGGATCGTCGCCCTCCACCTGGGATGACTCCTGGTGGCCCCCTGCCCTGGGCAATGCACCCAAACCGACAGACCACGCACGCAACCTGGGCTTCATCCTGGACTCCTCCCTCTCCATGACCAGACAAGTCAACGCCGTCTCCTCGTCATGCTTCAACATCCTACGCATGCTACGGAAGGTCTTCTGATGGATCCCCACCGAAACCAGGAAGACGGTCACCCAGGCCCTCGTCACCAGCTGATTGGACTACGGCAACTCCCTCTACGCCGGAACCACTGCAAACCTCCAGAAAAGACTCCAACGGATTCAGAACACCTCAGCTCGACTCATCCTGGACATCCCCCGACACAGCCACATCTCTGCACACCTAAGAAACCTGCACTGGCTCCCCGTCAACAAGAGGATCACATTCCGACTCCTCGCCCACGCACACAAAGCCCTCCACAACCAAGGCCCAAGTTACCTCAACGACCGCCTCAACTTCTACACTCCCACACGCCAGCTCCGATCGACCAGCCATGCCCTCGCCGCCATTCCCCGCATCCGAAGAGCCACAACGGGAGGAAGTTCCTTCTCCTACCTGGCCGCCAAGACGTGGAACTCCCTCCCCACACACCTCCGCCTGACCCAAGACCATCTCGCCTTCAGGAAGCAACTCAAGACCTGGCTGTTCGAGCAGTAGAGGACCCCCTCCTCCCCAAGCGCCTTGAGACCCTCCGGGTGAGTAGCGCGCTATACAAATGCCTTGATTGATTGATTGATCCTCACAGCCATTCATACACCCGTTCACAGACCCAAACAGACAGTCAGAGAACCACTCACAGACCCATACAGCCATGCACAAAACTGGTCACACACCCACACAGCTACCCCTGCACCCATTCATATACCCATATCCACTCATATACCCAGTCACAAACCAATATAGCTGCTCGTACCTACTCAGAGACCCATGCAACCACTCACACATCCACTCACATACCCATTCAGCCACTCACTCACCCGGTTACATACCTACCAAACCAATCATACACCCATAAAACCGCTCACACCCCCACTCAGAGACCCATACAGCCACCCACACACCCACTCTCCAACCTATACAGCCACTCACACACTCACTCTCAAAGATCACAGGTAGGAAATATTTTTTTTTTAAGTTTAGAATATAAATAAAGGTTATAGGGGTGGTTTAGTTAGGAAATAACATTTAAAAAACAGAATTCACTGATAAAGCCAAAGTTGACAAGGACGTTATAATTAGGAAATAGAATTTTAAAAAACGTTAGAAATTCACTGAAAAAACTCAAAGATTACAGGGATGTTATAGCTAGGAAATAGTAATTTAAAAAAACGTAGAAATTTACTGAAAACACTCAAGGTTGCAAGGACGTTATAATTAGAAACAGGTTTCACTCGTACAAAGCCAGTGAAATTCAGCAGCTATAGTTAACTGAGCTAACTATAACTTATGTCCCCACAATGTACTGCTTCTGACTTCACATATTACATCACTCGTGATATGATCACTGACATCACTGATGATATCTCAAATGACATCACTGATGATATAATCCACATACCGACTCACACACCCAAGCAACCACTCACACATCTACTCACGCATCCATAGTGCCACTCACAGACCCATTCGCTCACCCTACAGTCACTCACACTGCCACGTACTTCGCATACACCTACTCATATAGCCACTCACTCACCGGTTCAGTCACTCACACAGCCACTCAGTGAAACAGCTAATCATACACCCACTTATTTACCCATACACCTATCCAAACCCCTACTCATTCACCAATACAGCCTCTCAACAGAGCCACTCACTCACCCATACAACCATTCATGCACCCACTCACACACCCACACAACCACTTACATAACCATTCACACATCCATACAGCCACTCACACACTCACTTTCCAGTACAGCCACTCACACACTAACTCAGTTAACTAAACACCTACTCAAACAGCCACTCACTCACACATAAAGCCACATACACAGCAAGTCACTCACCCCACAGCCACTAACTCACCCATACTGCCACTGACACACCCACTCGCACAGCCTTATAGCCACTCACATACTGATATAGTCTCAAAGCAATTCAGATGGCATATGGTAGAAACAGTATAAAACATAGTACAGAAAGAATAGTAATTGAACATATACAGTAGCTTAGCAAATATCTAAGTCTCAGAAACATTTACTAAACACTTACTGAATGATGTCATCAGTGATGTCATTTGAGATGTTATCAGTGATTCCAATGACCATATCATGAGTGATGTAATATGTGGGGCCATATGCAGTGTTTTGCTTGGGCGTAATACCTCAGGTAACGATAACTGATGAATTTCACTGGTTTTGTACGAGTAAGATCTGAGCCTAACTTTATCGTCCCTGTAATCTATGGTTATATATATATTTTATCCACTGGCGGTCGCCAGTAGATATAGTTAGGACCTATTATGCATAGGAAATCCGCAACATTCTATTGCCAATAACTTTGGCGCCGATTGATGAATCTTCTCGAATTTTACGAAACTTTAGGCCAGCTCAGTTTCGCTTCATCCCTGAAAGATTGGGGGTGATTCGTCAAGCGGGGGCAGAGAAAAAAGGGGGTCCCAAAACGTGTTTTCCTAATGCAATTTCCCATAGGACCTTTAGCCACGGCTACAGCCTGAACTACTGAATGAAATTACACCAAATTTGGCAAATAGGTAGTCCTTGGTTCAGGCTTGTGCCTTTTGCTTATTTGGTGTAAATCTGTTCAGTAGTTTATGAGAAAATTACACTAAAAGTACATATATATCTATGGGCGCTGTGGATCCGCGGATTGTGCAAGGATTGGCATCGTAGCATAAGCACACAGTCCCGATCACGCGCTCAATGCTGATTGGCTGTCAAGCGATTGTAAACATTCAAAACCAGGAACTGTTGGCAGCCATTTTGTGCCTCAGTAGAAGTGAGGCTGAGGAAGTCAGTGGAATATGTGTGCAAAACGGAGAAAGGGGGCAGGGTAGAAATAATGTTACCATATAGACCTGCTTCGGGGGTCCCAGAAGGACCCCCAGGGCCCACATTTCAAAAAAAAAAATCGGCAGGTCCGTGTAGGATGCGAGGACTCTGCTGTAGAATGTATAAAATAAAACTGAGCATTTTTTATAATTAGCCCCTGGGTGGGTAAGTTCCGGGGGCAAAATTACAACATTTTATGGGGGCCCTTATAATTAGACCTCGGGGGGCTAAATACCGGGAGAAAAATTATTACTTTTTATGAGGGGCCAAGAGGGGCTCTCCAGCCCCAGGGATCGTCACTTCCCAGGGTAAAAAGAAAAAAATGGTGGGAGGAGGGGTCCAAGGTCCCCAAAGCCGCAGGGACCATCACCCCCAGGGCTTTATGTATTGTGGGAGGGGGACTGCGTGGACCCTTCCTGGAGCACTCGAGTGCCCCGTTACCCTCGGGGCTATAAATAAAATGATTGTGGGGGGGGGGTGTAAGGTCTTTAAAGCCCCGGGAAGCACCACTCCCCGGGGCATTGTGTATTGTGGGAGGGCCGGCTCCTGCAGTGTCCTGGGGTGTCTATCCCACCCTCTCATAGCAAGGAAATCTTTTCTCTCTTTCATAATGTAAATGAGATTGCTTTTCCACAAGACGAGCTGCATGTTAGTAGGTCTCCATGTGGAAAAGCAATGTTGGCTTCCAAACGCGTAGAAGTTGTGCACCAAAGGCGTTGGAGTCGCGCACCGTACAGGAGGAACGGTTCTATGATTTGCAAGGCCCTGGGCCAAAAGGGAATGTGCAAGTCCCCTCCAATTTATTGAAGTGCCCCCTTGCAAAGCATTCAGAGACACCACAGGAGGCCCATTGTACATGATTTTAGCACTCCTATAGTTTTAACTATCAGCCCACAAGCAATTCTCACACCTCCAGCCTGATAGGTGTAAGAATTACTTGTGGGTTGAGAGTTAACACTGTGTGGGCGCTAAAATCCTGTATAATGGGCCTCCCGCAGTATCTCTGAATGGGTCTTCTTACAATTGGGACTAGGGGAAGCGTCTATCTCCAGTAGGCCTCCAGACATCATCCCTGAGAGGCCCAGGGAGGGGGCCTCTCCTGGACCCTAATTGCAAGGAGACAGGGAAATAACAGGGCACACAATCGGTTGGGACCCCATGCTGGTGGGCTGAGCGCAAGTCCCTGGGCAGCTTCCCCGCTGCCCATGCCTAGCGCCGGTCCTGCACAACAGATTATGAGTTGTGCATGCAGCGCGTGTACACCAGGGGACCGCACTGCTGGGGCTAAAAAAATGGTTGTGGCGGGGGGGGCTACAAGGTGTTGAAAGTCCCAGGGACCATCACTGCCCAATCTTTATGTATTGTGGGAGGGCCGGTTCCTGCAGTGTCCTGGGGTGTCTATCCCGCCCTCCCATAGCAAGGAAATCTTTTCTCTCTTTCAAAATGTAAATGAAATTGCTTTTCCACATGGCGAGCTGCATGTTAGTAGGTCTCCCTGTGGAAAAGCATTGCTGGCTCTCAAATGCGTAGAAGTTGTGCACCAAAGGCGCTGGAGTCACGCACCCTACAGATTATGAGTCATGCATCCAGCACGTGCACACCAGGGGGCCACACTGAGGTGGGTGTGCGACTTTTAATTTTACCGTAAAAAAGTAGTCCCTATCAGTAATTTCTAATATTCCCGAGGACCCTATCCCCCGGGTCTTATAAAAAATGTTGGGGACAGTGGGGGAGCCGCTTGCTTCCCGCGTTCTTCGGGAGTCGGCATTGCTTTTCTGCATGGGGAGATGCTATCTTGCATGTGGAAAAGCAATCTGGTTTGGATTTTGAAAGTGAGAACAGATTTCACTGTTGTGTCTTTCAAAATGCAAACTAAGGGGCCCATTAGGATCACGAACGGACTTGCGTCCGTCCGCGACCCCTGAGTAGGAGGGAACCTCCGCATGGCCTGCGGAGTTCCCTCCTGTGAAATTAGGATGTGACCCCCACCCTGGCGGTCACATCCTCTATTTTTATCATTGCGGCGGGTGCGGCTTCAAGCTGCACCCGCCGCAATGGTAAAAATAAATACATTGCATTTGTATGCAGAAAGCAGCAGGCACCGTGCGGTGCCTGCCGATTTCTGCATACAAATACATGGGGGTACCATAGGTACCCCCCATGTGCACCCCCCACCCCCCTTCACCCAGGGGGCCCACAACGGGCCCCCACAGTGAAGTTACACATGCTTTTCCACGGCGGAAAAGCATTTTTTTAAACACATCTTAATATGGCTGGCGGTGTCTGGGAGACACCGCCACCATATTAGAGCTTTTCCGCCGCGGCGGTGAGCCAACCGCGGCGGAAAAGCAGTGGAATGAAACTAGGACCCACCAGCCATCCTAATGTGGCGGTGGGTCTTTGGTGGGTCCCCAGCAGATTTTCTGCATCCTCTGGCCCGGCGGTGGCTTTTGCTGGCCCAGAGGATGCGGAAAATCCACAATCCTAATGAGCCCCCAAAGTTTGCTATGGGAGGGCGGAAGGCGCAAGACTCACGCCCTCTCATAGCAAACAGCAGTGTCCCGGGGGTTGGCACCCCGGGACATTGTAGCAGCTGGCCCCGGGGCGTGGCAGTCTCCAGGGCCTTCCAGGGCTCCAGGCATAGGGTCATGCAGTCTGCCTCGCACAATACACTAAAAAAGAAGAGAAAGTGACGAGAGATGATTTGTGATGTGTTTAGGCTTGAGAGCCTGGATAATCATTAAATGGGGTCTGGCAGTGAAGTGCGTACTTATTCTGGAAGAAGTCTTTCGGGGTCTTGCGAAAGACCCCGAAAGACTGCCTCTCGCTGTGTGTACTGCAAGTTTATCTGATTCGCTCATATGTTAAAAAGAGAAACTTTCAACACCTCTTTTTGATTGGTTGGGAAGCACAGTAAGAAGACGTGTTTGTGAGCAATCTCTTTCCTTGCACAGATTTTGATAAACATTTGATTGGCTGTTGTGTGGTTGAGTCTACCTTCCTGATCCTAATGCTGATTGGCATGTTTTTTCTATGTGACGTTACGATACACTCACCATGTATGTAGTCCATTTTGTGACGCACTTTATTTTACTATGTGTTTCAAAAACTAGTATCTCTGAATGGGTCTCCTTGCAATTGGGACTAGGGGAAGCGTCTACCTACCCTAGGCCCCCAGACACCATCCCTGAGAGAACCAGGGAGTGGGGTGGGGCCTCCCCTCTACCCTAATTGCAAGGAGACAGGGAAACAACAGGGCACCTGATCGGTTTGGGCCCCATGCTGGTGGGCTGACTTTTTTCCTTTAGCGTGGAGTCATTTGTCCTTTCATTGCATGTATAATTCTTCAACGAATCCTTGAAAGAAAAATGCACAAGTTTTCAAAATATTTTTATTGAGTCTTTTATATACATGCAAAAACCACAGTTGATGGACAGAATGCAGAACAATGTCATACATTCACCCCAGTACAGAAATCTGGGACTAAATCCATTGTTTTTTTGCACTCCACACCACCCTAGTTCAGACATGGCCATATGCAAATCAGTCTGACCCTGTGCCTCATGGGAACAGTCCAGCCTAAACTGCCAAGCCATGCCTTCCCAGGACCGGAAACAAGCTTCCGAGGACCGGTTTCTGCCATTCCAGCTGTCTTCAGCCTGGCTTGCTTGAATCCAGTGGTGTGGAGAGCATGGGACTCAGGTCTGAGCATACCCATCCCAATCGGTGTGACAAATGCAAAAACAACAATTGATGGACAGAATGCAGAACAATGTCATACATTCACCCCATCTCTGGGCCTAAATCCATCGTTTTTTTGCACTCCACACCACCCCAGTTCAGACATGGCCATATGCAAATCAGTCTGACCCTGTGCCTCATGGGAACAGTCCAGCCCGAACTGCCAAGCCATGCCTTCCCTGGACCAGAAACAAGCTTCCGAGGACCGGTTTCTGGCATTCCAGCCATCTTCAGCCCTACTTGCTTTAATCCAGTGTTTAAGATATGACCTAACATTTTTGCGAAATGTATTGAACTGTTTGTTGATAATAGGGCATGTATCTCCGCAGAAGTCCTTGTGACTTGCAGATCATATGTTTCTCTGGACGAGTGCAGTGGCACAGTTTTGTGCAAAAGAATGGCTTTCATTCTGCTTAAAGTGTCCATACGTATAGAAGAGATACTCAGTGAAGGCCATAACAGCGACTCCCCGTCTTTCTGTCTTCTTTTTAGGAAACAATACTTGCATACAACCGGTGACCCTGGCTGACACACTAACGAGATAGGCTATACCTGGCATCAACAGCTGTGATCCCTCAAAATTATTAAGCTACCATTGGATAGCTGCCTAAAAACTGGGTCTATCACTGCTGCTGGAGAAACGTGCAGGTGGCAAGAAAGGTTATTTGAAGAACCCTCGCAGGCTCAGTGTAAATTAATACCTTGACATAAAAGGGTACCGCTTAGCGAGTTCTTCCAACTTTTTCCACTAAGAAATACCTCCTTTCCCCCACTCCAACATATGTGTGTATATGGTAAATTCCAGGTCGACTTAATGTACTCTTTACCCAACCTTTCCTACAGGCCTGCTGGTATGTATTTTAAGCAATACTGAAACTGGAAATCGTCACTGGTATCGTGATGGTGCCATGCATTATCCATTCCATGATTGGCTTCTCGGACACAGTTAATGGTAATCTTTCTAGTTTGTCTATGCTCAGCACCGTATAGCGTGCTCCTCTTTGTACCAAAGAGATTTGTTTATCTGTAAGGTTAAAGACAGTAAACAATGACTTGGTGTTGATTAGACGCCATGGCAGGTAGCCTGAACAGAGATTTTGTAATGTCCAGCCTATCAGCATTATAGAACGTAATTGAGACTGGCCATGTTGTAACATTAGCAAGTCTTGCTCTATTATGTCGATGGCAGAGGAAACAATACTGTCCAAAGAATAGATTCTGGAGGACAGAGTTGTTAACCCATTGTCCACTACAGAGAGAGCTTTCTCTAAATTAATACAATCAATTTCTCGTATTATTTCTGCAGTTTCCATTTGCGTGACTTTCCATGCTTCATTGTAAGCAAAGTATATACCGGCGTATATGAAACGTTTTTGACGTAGTTTACAAGGTCCAAGTAAGAAGCCTCGTAAATCAACGCCTTCTTTAAGTAAAGTTAAGTGTTGTTCAATTTCTGGAAGTGTGGATTTCTGTAGCCACTCAAGGCATAGTTTTCTTTCACTGTATGTTGTAACTATCCCTGGATGTTGTCTCTGGGAATATCTTGGATCTTGCCTAGTTACTGTGAACCCTTGTGTTTTGTTCAGGATTCTATCTTGACAGTTATTTGTGTCTGTCGGCCAGATTAACCATTGTTTCCTATCAGGTTTAGTTCTGTTCTGTTATAAAATCTGTTTTACGTCTACCTTCTCATCTGCAGTGCCATTACTGTCAGGTGTGGGTTTAGGTATGGACGGTTTGTTTAAATCTTTTATATTAGCCAAGCCAAGACAAGATGTTTGTTGAACAGTGTCATTTAAAAAAATTATTTGTTCTGGGATAATGCAGGCTCTGAATAAGGCTTCTAAACCTTGCAACTGCCAGTCTTTTGTGCCCCAGACAGTTTTTGTCTCAATGTTGTCTTTCCAAAAGTTAAAACCTAATGTAGACAGCTGAGCATAAAAGTTCGTAGAATAAATTTGTTTAGTATTAGTCAACATGTTTTTCATTCCTGTCTTATTCACATTTTTGAAATAAAACGTTTCTGGATTTGTGACATTCAAACCTGAGAAGTACGGAAACTTTTCAAAAAATGTTTTTGAGCTGCCCTTTGGCGGCGTTGGACAATGTTCCCATTGATTATAAGTAAAAACATTTCTAGGGTTTGCGGATTTGTGCAAATAATGGTGACCATAATGTATAAAACAATACATTTGTTCCTAATCTGATGAACCTTCTAAGTATTCATGTTTTGTGAATTTAGCTAACATTTCTAAATCTGTCATCATGTTATTAACAGTTTCAAAGTCCCATACATCAGAAAATGTGCAGGGTGAGAAAACCTTAAACTGGTGTAGAATTTTCAATAGTTCCACCTGGCCATAAATGTCATAATCAGTTGTGTTCCATGCTATACCACCAGGTATAGAAACAGCTGTGATGTTCACTGATGACAGGAGCAAGTTGATATTCTTACTTGCTGTGTCCATTGTACTGTATTTTCCATCTATCATCTTTCCTAAACTTAAAACAAGAATGAGACAAAGTAAGAGAAAAAGCACACCTAACACAATCCAAAATTCAACCCATGGTGAAACCAGATATATTTTTTCAAGTTGATGAAAGAGTTCTGTTATTTTTTCTTTGAAAGTTTTATTTGGTGGCGTAGTTTCAGGTTCACTGGGATCCTCAGAAAATGTATCAAAGTTGATGAAATAGCCAGTGGCAGTTCTGTCAATTGTTGGAATTGCATCCGGATTTTTCGGAATCGCTGGAGCTGTTTCTTCCTTGGTCATATTAGTATAGTCAGAGGCTATAAAATTGTAGACAGGTGTTTCTTGACAAATTGTTATTTGGTTTTCAAAAGGTACAAGTTCCATGGCTTTGTTGCATAGTCCTTCTTTTCTTACTGCAGGTTTATGAAAGGTGATAAGTCTTTCAGTTTGAACCTCTTGGATTGTAGCAAGATTTGGTCGTCTGCTACATCTCGGGAGTCCACTGGGCCTACTACTTATTATCGGCCACATGATGTGATTTAAACAGGTCAATTGATACAGACCTGTTCTCCTTTCTTCCAGGAAGGGGCGGCAGTAACATTGTTCTTGATCCGTAAATTGCTAGCACAGGTACCGGTTTTCTGTAAGAAGGCCCAAATTCCTTCTTATCCGCGATCTTTTCTCTGACTAGATCCCCAATCTTTGTAATCCAGACAGGCCTTGCTGTGACAGGTGGTTTCTCTTCAGTGGTCATTGGCTTTGGTGTTGTGTTGCTCAGACATCTTCTTGTTTCATTTAAGTTCTGTAAAACAGCCAAACGGTCTTTGATATCAAAGGGTTTTTGTTCCACCACTGAAGTTTGATGATCAAGATCCTGGATGAGCATTCTAGTACCAAATAGTAATTCATATGGAGTGATTCAACCCAGAGAATTTCTTGGCAGATTATAAAGACTACGTTGGACATTTATTAAATGTTTGACCCACCTGTCACCCGAACCTAATACCCTAGCTGTTATAAATTGCTTTATGTCACGTTTTTTTCTTTCCACTACCGCATTTCCCTCAGGATGGAATGGAATTGAGTACCACAATGCAATGCCCAAGCTGGCCATATCCTCTTTGTAAGCTCGAGACCCTGCTCAGAATGCAGCATGCCGATTGCGTATGTGCCGATAAAGACTCGCTAATCTTTTATAACAGTTCGGGCGTCAGCCGAGGGCTAAGGCCACATCCAAATGAATCTTGTGCAGGAATCCACTGCGACCATGATATATTTATTGTTGCCATCCCAGTGTAAGGGACCACAGTGGTCCAGGTAAACACACGCTAATGGTTTATCTGAAATTAGAAGGGGCGTCTGCGCAGGTCGTTTCACTCTAGAAACTTTCATTTTTTGGCAGATTTCACATTCTAGAACAAAGTTTCTAGCTTGTTTCCTCATGCGCGGCCACCAATATCTCTGTTTTAATAATGATACTGTGACGGAAACTCCTACGTGTGCAGAGGCGAGTCCTTCATGTGCTGCTAAGATTAGTCCTAACCTATGTTCCATGTTTGGGATTGCCCTATCCCCCACTCCAGGGATTGGAGCAAAAGGAACATTATTTGCATCAGTTATATATGAGTACTTTACTGGAAAGCCTTTCAGGAGTGTTTTACCACTGTCTTTTACTGAAGCGGTGACAGCTTGCATTATTTTTCTGTCTATTTTTGTTTTTGAACGAGTGATTGCGGCTATGCAAAGCTTTTTGCACAGATGCCTTCACGGCTTCATCAACCAATGAATTCCCTGCAACGTGAACGCCAACACTCTGATGACTCAGTGTATGGATCACATGAGACTATTGTAGTTCTTTTTGTAATAGAACTACTTGTTCCCAAATAATTTTATGCTTAATTGTTCCACCTTTTGTGTCTTTGAAACTGTTTTGAACCCAGTTCTGCAGATATTCACTGTAAGACTGGACGCAGTATTACGAATCGCACACTATGAGTGTGGGGAATTCGCGATCAGTATTTTCAAGCGCCATCTTGAAAGCCTGTAGGTCAGCTCACTGAGCTGTACTGTCTCCGAATTATTGAGTTTTAGTGACCATAGGTCTAAATTTACCTTCGCGCCAGCGACCTTTAACAATCGCGCATGCAGCACTATAGGCTTGTTTACCCCCAATTGCGCGCTGTGCTGATCTTTCTGTATAATTTATACATCCGTAATGTTCTAGAGATAAAATCTCGGTTTGCAGAGGACATTCGTGTTTGTATTGTAGAAATTCTTGTGTTTTCAAGTAGGGGTCCAAAACGTATTCAAGGGGGCGTAGCTAGCAGCAAACGATGGTGGCCGCAGCTTAGAGAGACTCCCGAGACGAGACGGCTTCCCGCAGCAATCCGTCATAATTATCCTCGTTTTCACAAAGCTTTAAGGGGTGGACCAGACCTGGAGTCTGTGGGGCATCCAGCGCAGCAACTATGGGGTCGGCGAAGGCCTGAACGCGCTTCGAAACGCTGGACGGAGACCGGAGGGGAGAGGGGCCTATCGTCAGCCTGGAAGCAGCGGAGTCGCGGCAAGACTGCCGCCGGCCGGAAGTGGCCTCTTAGCGGCGGTGAGTGGCAGGAAGTACCGGCCCCTCGGACGCGCTGCCCAGAAAGTCCACGGAGCATCCTCCGGCGGCCCGACTACACGAGCGGAGCCCCGCGACATCCAGCGGTAGTCAGCACACCCGTGGGGTCTGGCCAGGGGGGCGGAAAGCAATACGGACCACAGAAACGACGCCGCCATTTTACACGCTACATGCGCGTCTCACCCCGAGTCCCAACAGCGGCCACTCTCACTGAGCAGCGATCACTGCAGTCTCCCGGGAGTGAACGCGGGGGTCAGCGGTCTTTGTGGACTCACTTCTGCAACATGAACGAGCGGTCATCAGGCAATCCACTGGAAGGACATTGATAACAGCAGGTGGGGCCCTGGCAGCACGCATACTGAGGGGGCTATAAGGCTCAGCAGAACGCAGGGACACGACCCAGCGCTGGCCGTGACCCACAGCTCACCGCCGGACTTGTCAACGGGCTCACTGCAGGTGTGAGGGCTCGGCGGACCGCCTAATTAATAGCACTAGTGGGTGAAGTGCCACATAGACTATCATTGGCTCAGATAGCACCCTGCGTCATTATTGGGGAGACATTCAGCTGACGAAGGCCTGCAAGGGGACACTACTCTCCCTCACTGTGGACTCAACTGCGTGGCCGTCACACAGACGACTACAAGTGAATGCGCGGACAGCCCTGCTCGGCCCGAACACTGACCCCCAGTGGCAGATTGCAACGCTGAGAAACACTGCACCATGTCAAACAGAGGCTCCAAGCACAGTACTACCCAGGGCAAGCTGGACAAATTCGCTTATGAAAGGCAGACGCCTCCCCAAGAGCAACGCAAGAACGCGGGGAAAGCGACGGAGACCGAGGGGGCTAAAAAGGCCACACTTGAAGATGTCCTGGCGGCGTTGGCCCAGGTGCAAGCGACGGTGGGAGCTACGGCCACTGAAGTCACCTTGATACAGGCGGACCTCCAGAAAATGAACAGAAGGTTCAAGCAGGTTGAAGTGGTCACTAAATCACTGGTCGAGGATGTGTCCGAACTACAAATGGCGATGGAACGACTACAAACTGACAACAAACTACTCAGAGACAAACTGGATGATCAAGAAGGTCGCTCCCGGCCAACAATGTCCGCATTTTACGTGTGCCAGAATCGGAAGACACGGGGGCAATGGACCTCTATGTGGAGGACATGATCAAAAACAGACTCCAGCCTAAGGGACTCTCGAACTTCTTTTCAGTAGAAAGGGCCCACAGAATTCCGGGGGGGAAACCGAAGACAGGAGGCCCACCTCAGCCAATACTGGCAAGACTGTTCAACTTCAGGGATCGCGACGCCATTCAACAGGCCGCAAGAGTGGCGCCGGCCATCCAAATCCAGAATTAGAGAATAGCTTTCTTCCCGGACTACACGGCTGAGGTGTCCAGGAGGAGGAGGACGTTCCTGGAAGTGAAAAAAACGTTGAGGGAGAAGGAACTGCCATACTCGATGATATTCCCGGCTCGGCTGCGAGTAGTAGCGGACAAAAAGGTGTGGTTTTTCGACTCCCCAGAAACTGCCCGGGACTGGCTGGAGGGATGGCACACTGTTGACCGGCAGCGCAGAACTCACAGACCGAATCACGAACGCAGAGGAGACAGCAGGAATGGCTCACAAACGTCTGGTCGAGGGGAGGGAGCAGAGAGCTCTCCCTCCCGTGGATTTGCATGGGCCGGTGGAGAGGAATGACCCCTTCCCTGGGATCTGTATTAGTGGCAATCGCTAACCATTGACGTATCATTTCAACTGCTGCACAGGGACTCTGGCATGGTTACTCCGGAAGCACGCAGGGATGCCGCCTGCTCGGGGAGACGCTCTCCCCCCTACACGCAAGTACTCTGGTTGTGGGATGGGTTAAGCACTCTGCTCAGTTGGGGGGGCGGGCAGTTGAAAGTCCGTTAGGCAGGGATGCAGGGAGGGGGGGAAGGGGAAGGGGTTGTTCTTTTACAGTTAGGAATTTACATACTAGGTCAAAGACAGAGACTAGGCCTCCACATGAGTCAATACCAGGTGGGAAGAAAGGGAGGGGGTCTACAGCCTCCACAAGGAAACTCAGCATCTTCTTACACGACTATACACCCACCACGTATGACACACTTACCCACCGATATCCCATGGAACCCATAGTACCGAATGGCTGACATCCCAACTCCTGAGAGGGGAGATGTAGACACTGAGACACAGTGCCCCTCCTTATGCCTAATGACTTGGAACGTGAGAGGGCTGGGAGACAAGGTGAAACGGGGGCTAGTACTAACCGCGCTTAAGAGATAAAAACCCACCATAGCGCTACTGCAGGAAACTCACTTAACAGGGGGGGCTACCAAGGCCATGGATAGAAGAGGCTACAAGATGATGGTCCACTCTGATTTCACATCTGGCTCCAGGGGGACCGGAATCCTGATGAAACAAAACACACGGTTTATCCCCCTTCAAACCAAGACTGATGATCAAGGCTGCTTCGCAGCACTGCATGGACAGTGGGAAGGGAAACTTATCAACCTAGTTTCGGTATACATCCCACCGGCGCTACATTCGGTGCACCTCCCTAAACTGGGTGACTTTATTCTGACTCTCCCCGAGGGGGAGGTTATCCTTGGGGGGGACTTCAACGCAATTTTGGATACACAACTTGACAGGTTTCCAACACCAGTCTCCACGGGAGGGGTCCCCCGCTTCCAGCAGTTCCTGACAGCCATGGGTCTGGTTGATATTTGGAGGCACTTTCACCCTGCGGTGAAGCAGTACACTTTTCATTCCGCAGTACATGGTAGTCTGTCTAGAATCAACCACTTTCTGACCCTGGGAGATGGTCTCCAATATATAGATGCAATGGTGATTCACCCTCGAGGGATCTCGGATCACTCCCCAATTACTCTCACACTTTCCTCACAGGGACGAACGCGCAAATGCATATACCCCATACATGCTACCTATCTCAAGATTCCCCAGGTTCGTAAGGCTCTTAAAAAAGCAACGACACAATACTACACTGAGAATGTCCACTCGGTGCGCTCCTCCGAGGTACTATGGGAGGCATATAAAACGGTTCTAAGGGGTCAAGCCATAAACTCCATCACGGGCTACAAAAGAGAACGGTCTCAGGAACTAGTTGACCTGGACTTAACTTTGCAGGAGTTGACTAAAACACATGAACAACACCCCACTCCATCCACCCAACACGCACTTACAATGCAACAGCAGCTGTACAACGATCACCTGCGCATACATGTCAAAGAGCTCCTAGCCGACACTCAAAATAGGATCTATGAGGTGGGCGACAAGGCGGGGAGAATGCTGGCATGGCTTGACAAAAGGGAAGGGAATTCAAGAGGGATCCAAAGTTTGAAGGATGAATGCGGGGGGGTACATACCAACCCGGGACAAATTGTAGAATTGCTCGCATACCACTTCGAACGGGTATACACCCCTGAACATGTAATTACGCCCGAGATGGCCAGAGAAGTATTAGCACCAATCGAGGTCCGAACGTTGACCTCGGAAATATCAAATGAGTTGGAAGCGGACATTACCGCTGAAGAAATACAACTGCCGATCCGTGCTTTAAATCCAGGTAAGGCAACGTGACCGAACGGAATACCTGTAGAATGGTATCAGGCGATGCCTGAGACCCTCAGTAAACATCTGCTAGAGATGCTTAAGGAATGTCTGGAGAAGGGTAAACTTCCTCCGGATCAGAGAGCGGCGACTATAGTGGCCATCTCCAAGCCAGGCAAACCACCTGAATACTGCTCCTCCTACCGCCCCATATCGCTGCTTAATGCAGAAGCCAAAATTCTTGCCAAACTCCTAGCAACAAGAATTTTGCCCCATCTACCATCTCTTATACACCCGGACCAGTCCGGATTTATGCCTCACCGAAACACATCGTTAAATTTACGCAGATTGCACGGAGTGCTGGCAAGGGCGGACTCGGTTGCGACTCAAGCAGTGATCTTAGCACTTGATGCTAAGATGGCCTTTGATCTTGTGGAGTGGGCATACTTGTTTGAGACGTTGTCGCGCTTAGGATTTGGGCCCCGTTTTACTGCATGGGTACAATTGTTGTACACCGACCCGGTAGCTCGGGTGGTGGCCAATGGGCATATATCGCGGGAGTTCCCTCTGGGCAGGGGCACAAGACAAGGCTGTCCCCTGTCGCCGTTATTGTTCGCGATCTCGCTGGAACCCCTTGCCACTCTTATTAGAACCTCACCCCAACTTCAAGGCATATGCTGGAAGGAGGGTTGGGAGGACCTGCTGTCCCTGTATGCAGACGACATGCTGATATATCTAACTAATCCTGACAGCGGAATCCCTGCTCTATTACAACTCTGTGATACTCAGGAAAGAATATCCGGATATACCTTAAACTGGAGCAAATCAGAATTGTATGTTCTGAAGGGGCAGGTCCCGGTCCTTGACGCGGAATGTCCTTTGAGGATAGCTGGTTCATCATTTAAATACCTAGGCATTCAGTTCACCACTGACCCTGCGGAGTTCATGGACAAAAATCTGAAACCCCACTTAGAAAGGCTCAAGCATGACGTTCAATTTTGGTCGGGACTCCCGCTAACGCTATTGGGACGAGCTGCACTTTATAAAATGATGGCCCTGCCACGATTCTTGTATGTCCTTGAAAATACACCTTACCCGGTAGCCCCTAGGTTTTTCCAACAGGTGGCAGCATTGGTATCCAACTTTCTATGGGGAAACCTCCCCGCTCGCATCGCACAATCCAAATTGCATAGAGGATGGTTTGACGGTGGTATTGCTTTACCCAATTTAAAATTGTATTACGGGGCGGCACACCTTAAACCCATCAACCAATGGATCCATACTCTACAAACCGAGCCGGCATTCCAGGCCGACAGGGCACAACTGGGCACTAACAGCTTACTGGCCCCATTATATGACCAACACAAAACTCGCGCATTAGTGGGACCCACCAAACTAACGGTAACACTCTGGCATACAGCGACGGCTGCTCTGGGATGGAAGGGGAGGATCACCAAGCTAACCCCGCTGTGGGACTCTCGAGTCCTTGGCAACATGAGGAACAGCAAGGGATTCTCACACTGGGACACAATAGGAATATCTACGGTGGGCGATCTTTGGGAAAGGGGCGGGGTGATACCCTTCCAGAGACTGAGAGAATTATACGAACTCAGCGAAAGGGAGCTCTGCAGATACATCCAGATCCAACATGCATTGCTAGCGGCCTTGCCCACAGACACAGACCTGCCTGAGTCTTCCCCGCTGGAGGACTGCCTCCTTACTGACTTTATGGTTGTACGTTCTACATCTCTTACATATCATAATTACTCAACAACCTACCTGACCCAACACTGTCCTTGAAGGCGAAATGGGAGGGGGACACTAGTGAAATGGACGAGCATGAATGGAATGAAGAACTAGCGTCACCTAAGGAAGTGGGCATCTCTGCGCGGCTACGACTAGTGCAATTGAAAATACTACACAGGGTATACTACACAAGGACAATGCTGCATCGTATTAACAGGACACAACACCCTTACTGCCTTCGTGGGTGTGGGGAGGAAGGCACGTTTTTTCACACCATATGGGATTGCCCCCGGATTCAGGAATATTGGAGGCAAATACAGCGAACGATCTCACAAACACTAGAAATATCACTGTTGCCAGAACCGAAAAGATGCCTTTTTAACGTGTGGGAACCTACAGATATTTCTAGGCATGGGCAACTCTGGGTTACAGTGGGATTGATGGTAGCGAAACGAGACATCGCACAAAGATGGGGAGCGGCAGAAGTGCCAACCAAGTCATTATGGTGTTTAAATATGGATAAAGTAATGATAACGGAAAGGGCGGTATATTCTAACCGTGCCTGCCCGGGGAAGTGGAATAAAATCTGGACCAAATGGAATGTTTACAGAGGGGAGATTTGTCATTCCTTGCCAGAGGACAATCAGGATGAATCAGACGAGGGAGAGGAAGAGGGCTAGTGTTCTGGGCGTCTTGTGAGGAGGGGGAACTAGGGACTGGAAAAGTGGCTACTTGCCACATTATCATGCGAGATAGGCAGAAGAGGGAATACATGGAACACCAATTGAGAGGGATGTCTACTCTAGTACAACACGGCAGTCGGGGGCAGTTGGCGAGAATGGGAGGGGAGCTGGAAAGGGGCATCTCGGTGAGGTAACTACAAAAGATCAGTATTATTATACACACGACCGCATTGTTATTCCTAACAGTTACTTTGATTTGTTGTTGATCATGGAAAAAAGGAAAATCAAAAACCAATAATTTCTGAGATACATATGCATGTGCTGCACCCCTTCATCATAGCAGCTAAATTACTGAATAATAATAGTGGAGACTGTACTAGAGATTTCATAGTGCTGCAACGTGACTTACAAACTGTTATAGCGGCCAGCCCACTGGGTTGTAGGCGTTCCGCTGTGTAACTTGATGGTGCAATAAAGGTTTTTGGGAGAAAAAAAAAACTTATTCAATGTCTGTTGCAGCAAGAGAATTAACCCATTGTATCCATCTTGGATGTAAAGCCTTAGCATTTGGAATTCTCGCTTTTGTCACAGCCTCTAAGGCAGGTACAGGTGTAACGATCATTATGCATTTACTCTCTTTTGCTGCTGCAGTTTGAACCGCTGTCAGAATCCTTTCTGTTGAAGTAAATTTCATTTCAGCTTGTGTGTACAAGTGTGATTTGTAAGCTATTGGTACCTTTTCACCTCCATTAAAGGTTAGGTATGTGAATCTGCATCTCCCTGGGATGATTCGAATCACAAGATTGTGCACGTTGTCGCGTGTCTGTAATTGTGTTTTTGCTAACATTTCTGTTTGCACTGAACGCAAAATTTCCGTGTGTTTTTGAGTCCAATCAGTTGATTTGAAATCAGGTTTTATTCGTTCGTAGAGAGGTTTAACCCTTTCTGCGTAATTTAGATCATAAGTTCTTCCAAAATTCAGGAAACCTAGAATTGACTGTAAGTTTTTCAGTGTTTTTGGAGGTTGGAGCAGCGCACATTTCTCTAGAAAGTTTGCTGCTAGGCTTTTGCCTTCACTTGATAACTCGCAGCCTAAGAATAGGACGTTGAGGTGGGCAATTTGTGATTTCTTAAAATGTAATTTGTACCCTTCAGAAGTGAACCCAAGTATTATGGTGTTCACTCTTTTCAAGTGCACGTCCAAATCATCATCTGTAAGATAGATGTCATTGACATAAGATAATGCCTCATCGGCATACGTTTGTAGTAACTCTGTTACACTGGCTGAAAATAAACCTGGACTATTCTTGAATCCCCGGGGGAGATGGCAAAATAGTTTTCTGTGTCCCCATAATTGAGAAAGCGGTCAAGTACCTACTTCCTGGTGCAATGTTTTGACTGAAGAAACCGTTAGAAATATCTAATGTGGTTTTATATTTTTTCCGCACAATGTTAAACATCAGTGCTGCACTGTGTGCATTTTGTACTGCAAAAGTTTTGCAACAAGAGTTTAAGTGTCTGTAGTCCAAAACTAGATGATATGTATTGTCTGGCTTGGAGACAGGAAACAAAAGATTGTTCATAGACGAGGAGCATGGAAAGGGGTGACCACTCGGTCCCCCCGAACGTATGGTAGGGTGCCCGGATTAGCCATGGGCGAATTTTGCGGATCTCGCGTTCGCGAATTTTGCGGATTTGCGAACTCGCAATCCGCAAAATCCGCGAATTCCCGCGAATTTGCGGATTTTTTTTTTTTGTGTTTGCCCGTGTTTCTGCCAGTTCGCGAGGGTTTTTACAATTTCGCAATTTGCGAACGTACCTGTCGGGTCGCAAGTTTTGCGAACTTGTTGTTTCTACGTGTCCAGCCTGTTTGGGACACTCTTCTTCATCACTGCCACTCTCTGTCACCACTGCCACTCTCTGACTACTCATGCCACCCTCTGGCCCACCCATGCCACCCTCTGTTTCATCACCACACCCTCTGGTTGTCCAGTGTACATTATTTTCGGCAAAGCAAAGCACACCTTCCCTGCCTCAAGTGACCTGAATTAATTTGGGGCTGATTAATGTGTCACAGAATATTTTTTTAGCTGGCACCTGCTTCCTTAGTGCGCCCTGATTAGTGATCTTTTGCACTTGCTAAGTGCTTTCATTGTTGCAACATTAGTTACAACACCTGCCCTGCCCCAACTGACAATAATGATTTAGGGGCTGATTAATGGATTTTAACTTCCAGCCTGGCTCCTGCTTGTCTCCCTTAGCTGTAATTCAGGACCTTTGTGGCATATGTGTAACTATTCTGAGGTTCAGAGCAGGGTCACATAATAGTTGCAACTGGCAACTGAACTCTGGAGGGGCCCCTCAGGATGCACTACAGGAAATGGCTACTAATGATGAGCCTGAACTTTTGAACCTGGTAAGTAGTTTCAGTTTTGCTAAGATCGTATTTCTGCAATTTAGCACTTATTTGCGGGGCGCGAAGTTGTACTGGGAAGCCGCGAACTCACGCGAACAGTGCGAGCAGTGCGAGCAAAATCCGCTGCTCGCGGATTTGCGGATTTTGCGGGAGATTCGCGAATCTCGCGGATTGCGAATTTCCCAAAACTCCGCAAAATCCGCGAGCGGAACGGATTTTCCGCCCATACCTAGCCCGGATCCCCCCGGGAAACCATTTTGGGCGGGGGGCGTGTCTCGGCTGGTATGCCTGAAGCGGCGTAGCCGGGGCGCGCCTTTTCCCACCCAAGAAGGGTTGTCCTAGACACCTACACCGTTGGCCACGCCCCGTAGGCGTACCAGAGGAGGGTACACGCCCTCCCGAAGAGGAATAAAAGGAGCAACAATCCAAAGAAGCATCCTCTTGTTCCTGTGCTTGGAAGCTGCACCCTCTCGTTGCACGTGAGCCCTCGACGGAACAAGGAGCAATTTTGAGAACTTGTAATTTTTGTGTTTCTCTTCCAGGAGCTCTCTCTTCACTTCGGACCTCCGGATCCAGGACCTCGTTGAGCAGCTAAGCCAAGGGTCGAGTATCCGACAACGATGCCTGGCAAGAAGGCCGGAAAGAAGGCAGGGACGGAGCAGATGCTCCGTATGCTGATGAAAGATATGGCGAGCATGAAAAAGCAGATGGCGGCGATGAACAATACGGGCAGACCGAAGAAGGTCATCGGACCAGCATTGCGGGGAGTAGTCCCCCCAGGGAGAGGTAAAAGGGCCAGGAATAGGGCGGCAGGGGGGGAGGCCTCAGTTCCCGAGTCACCCCCGACAAGCCCAGTTAGTCCAGTCGAGCCCCCGGTACCGATCCCGGATGCAGGCCAACCAATTCCGGTTGTAGTTACGCCCACCAGCGAGGAGGAAATGCCTCCGGAGTTGGCCGCCCAGTTGGCCGCATGGCTCGGGAAGAATACCGAGGATGCAGCGGCACCCGGAGACACAGCCAAAGAGGCTAGGTTGCTAATTAAGCAGTTGCGGCAATCGCGAGATGCTGCGAAGGCGAATCTCCCTCTTGTTCCCTCACAGATTCCCTCGGAAGAACCAGCGGCTGGCGGTGGAAAATCAGCGGGACCAGCTATGGAGTCTGGTAAGCAGCCATTGCCAATGGCAAATGGGGGGTCTTTGCCCTCAAGGAGGGAAAAAGTAGTTCAGCATATTCCACTGGCAACGAAGGAAATGATTTGGGCTGATAAATATGTAAATATGTTTTCGCTCCTGACTGACCATTACGAGATTGAGTATGTTAAGGCTCAGAAGGATTTGTTGCATCCGAGTGTGTGGCGCGCAAAAATGGCGTGCTTCAGGGTAGATGAGACGATCTCTAATTGGGCCAAGGCCTTTGGGATGTTTACTGCTATTATGGGTGAACGTAAGCCAGAGATTTTGAGTGAATTGGCCTGTTATCAGACACGCATAATGGATTTCTATGACACATATGAAGGGGATCAATGGAGGGGTTATGATAGTAAGTTTCGTAAGGCCAAGGAGCACGATTCATCTCTGACGTGGGACTGTCTCGACTCCGTCTCTTGGCAGAAGCAGCTCTTGCCGGGCACGACGAAGTCGTCCTCGCTCGGCGAGTATGGGTCGGCCCGCCATCAATCGGCGGCGCCCTTTCGAGCAAGCCCCGCTGGTGATCACCAACCCAGGAGTGGTGGGAATGGGGGTAGGAAAGGGGTTTGCTGGAATTTTAACAGAGGCAAGTGCACGAGGCCACAGGGGACATGTAAGTTCAGGCATGAGTGTGCAGGATGCGGACATTCTTCACACCCTGAGAGTTCGTGCAGAGCCAAGAATGGGGATACCGGGGGTAGAGGAGGTGCCAAACAGGTCTAACATCGGCCAAGGGGTACCACTACCTACTCCCGTAGATATCATGGCAATGATACCCTGGCTAAACGAATACCCTGATCATGTCTCCGCTGGGGTGTTACGGGACGGCTTCTCGTATGGTTTCCACATCCCGGCGGGGGATTTTTCAGGGGGACTCACTGTGTAAAAATCAACTGTCCGTTCAGCAGCACCCGGTGGTGGTAGAAAGCAAGATTGCGAAGGAAGTTGCCCGGGGCCGGGTTGCCGGCCCATATAGGCACCCGCCAGTTCCTAATTTCATTTGTTCACCGTTGGGAGTGGTCCCCAAGAAGGACCCAGGTGAGTTTAGGTTAATTCATAACTTGTCGGCTCCTAGGGGTCTTTCGGTAAACAATGCGATTGATCCAGGAGTCTGTTCGGTGCAGTACGCATCCTTTGATGAGGCCGTCGCCATGTTGAATCGCCTGGGGCCCGGAGCGCTGATGGCTAAATCCGATATTGAATCAGCATTCCGGTTGCTCCCGGTACACCCTCGGGATCAGCGTCTGTTAGGTTTTGTGTTTCAAGGACGCTATTACATGGATAGATGTATGCCAATGGGTTGCTCCATCTCTTGTGCTTATTTTGAGAAATTCAGCTGTTTTCTGCAATGGGCGTTCACCAGAGCTACGGGCTATACACAGGTTATGCACTACCTGGATGATTTTTTGTTCTTGGGGCCAGCCGGTGACACGGAATGTGCACAGGCTTTACTGGAATTTTGCAATCTCATGAAACGGTTCGGCGTGCCATTGGCACCGGGGAAAACGGTGGGCCCATCTACTTCACTCGAGTTTCTTGGAATTGAGCTCGATTCAGTGGAGGGATGCTTCCGTTTGCCCAGGGACAAAGTAATGAAATTTAGGGCCTCGCTAGAATTGTGCATTAGCAAAGAAAAGGTAACTCTCCATCAGTTGCAACAAGCGGTGGGCCAGCTTAACTTTGCCCTTAGAGTGATACCAATGGCCCGCCCCTTTTCCCGCTCTATTGCACAAGCCATGGTCGGTCTCAAAGAAGGACACCACCGCACGAGACTGTCTGCAGAGATTCGCCAGGATATGCACATATGGTTGGCATTTCTGGCGGATTTCAACGGTCGAGTGGTATGGAGCAAACCACCAGCATCCTCGGACGAGCTGGGTGTGTGGACCGACTCGGCAGGGAGCGTAGGATTTGGCGCCATCTTTGGTAATCGATGGTCGACGCAAACATGGCCGACGTGGTGGCACACCAGTGGGCTCACAGGTAACATTGGGTTTCTTGAGTTGTTCCCCATTTTGGTGGCCCTGGAGGCATGGCCGGACGAATTCCGGGATCGCTCAGTGGTGTTTTCGTCCGATAACATGACCGTGGTTGAATGCATAAATGACCAGGCAGCACGCTGCAAGTGGATTTTGAGATTATTAAAGGAAATTGTACTACTGTGCATGAGACTGAACGTTCAGTTTAGGGCAAGGCACGTGCCGGGTGTACTGAACCAGGCGGCTGATGCACTCTCTCGTTCCCACATGCAGGCCTTCAGGGGTTATCTACCTTCCGCGGATCTAGTGGCGGCACCATTTCCCGAAGCTCTCTGGTCACTCGGTGCCCCGGATTACAGGACCTCGTGGGAGCCAGCTTAGCCCCCAGGACATGGAAGGCGTACGAAGGAGCGTTTTGCTCCTATTGTGCATTTTTGGGTCCAGCAGGAGGGGATAAGTGGGGGCAGGAGGAATATGTGCTGAAGTTTTTGGTAGCACTCCACAAGGCAGGCCGATCAGCAGCAACGGCCAATAGGCACCGGGCCGCCATTGCATTCATGGCGCAGGCGTATGACATCAGGGACCCTACATCGTCCTTTTTGGTAAAGAAGGCACTGCGAGGGTGGCAACGCCTCGAGGGTCATAGAGTAGACGAGAGGCGCCCGATTGGGTTAGAAAGATTGTCCCTGTTGATGTCGGCGCTCCCCGCAACATGTTCCTCCCAGTCCGAAGCAGTGCTATTCCGGGCCGCTTTCGCATTAGCATTCCATGGGGCTATGCGGGTGAGCGAGCTGGTGGCAAGAAATAGGAAGGATGTGGGGGGAGGCCTGTGTCGGGAACACGTTCAGATCAAGGGTGATTCAATGGTAATCACGATAGCCAGGTCTAAAACCGATCAGGGTGCGATGGGGGACAGTATTTTTGTCCAGCGCATGCGAGGGTCCCCCATGTGCCCGGTGCAGTGCGTTGAGGAATATCTGGCGCAAAGGGCGGTAGCATGGGGGGAATCTTGCTGAGACACACCGACGCCACCCCACTGACAAGGTTTCAGTTTCAGCGGGTGTTAACGTTGGCAATCGCGGCAGCGGGCTTGGACCCGAGCGATTTTGGGACCCATTCCTTCAGGATAGGGGCTGCTACAGAAGCTACAGCCAGGGGTCAGAGTGTGGAAATGGTGAAACAATTGGGGCGATGGTCCTCGAACTGTTATAAAAGGTATGTGCGGTTGCACATGTTGTGAAGCTAATGTCATGCACTCACGCTTCTTGTCTTTTGTTTGGTTTACAGTTTCGCGAGCTTGTGAGGCGGGGCGGACTGTGCAGTCGACCCGACACCTGGGGACCAGCGGTCAAAGACCACCGGCTGAGGAAAGAGTGGTGTGGGTCGTGGGCCACTCATACGTGAGGTGCGCCGCGGACGTATTCAAAGCAGGTGACATGATTTACGCAGCTGGGGAATACGGGTACAGGGTGACCTTCCACGGAAGGGGCGGGCTCTGTATTGACCAGTTTCAATGTTTTGTCGAGGAACTGTTAGGGCGGACAAGGTCACCGCCGTCTATAATCATAGTGCATCTGGGAGGAAATGATTTGGTGGCGCTCGGTCGGCGAGTACTCCTCGAGCGGGTTCTATCCACTGTTAGCTGGTTGGCAAAGAGGATTCCGGGGTGCACAATAGCATGGTCACACATGATTCCAAGGAAGGTGTGGCGGGGGGCCCTCTCTGTGTCAGCTTTGAATCATTCAGTAAAGAAAGTCAATAACAAGCTGGGTAGATTGTTTCGGTCAGGACAGTTGCACTGTATTCCGCATGGATGTATTTGGGGGGATAACATGTATCTCGAAGATGGGGTTCATTTGTCCCGGGAGGGGAATGTCTTACTCATAGGAGACTTCATAGCATGGTTAAGGGGTTTGTATAATCATGACCTTTAGTAGGAGTGTGTGGGGTCCGGATAGCCGGTCAACTATCCGGCCTGTGGCGGTAAGGTCATGATCGGTGAGCAGTAATTTCAAGATCCCTAGAGGAGGGGCTCCACCCATTATGGATGGGAGCGCCCGGGGGGAGGAGGCCATTGGCCCCTCACACGGGGAGGCGGCATCCACTAAGTATGGGGTCGCCGAAGGGAAGGCGGTCATAGGCCCCTCCCAGGGAAGGAGGCGGCTCGATGCCCCTCCTAGGAATTTCCCAGGGCCAGGATATCCGCTACGGCGGATGTGATGAACAGTGTGGGGTGGGAGGGGGGGTCCACGCTACCTTCTAGACACCTCACACGAGTCCTCGGATGACCATTAAGATGGCGTTGAGTTAAATAAGGGGCCCCCGCTAAGACAAGGGAAATTGGAAGTTGGCACAGAGGTACAGTCCTCTGTGCGCCCGCCACTCACACCGTGAGGGGGGAGTTCTGGTAGTAGGGATCTGACACCGGTTACAACCTTGCCGTTGGCCCATAATGTTAGGATGTACAATTTTTATTTAGAAAGTATGCATTTGCAGGATGTTTAGACTCGGCTAGGAGAACCTTTGTATTAGAGATTTGTTAAGGTTAGCCAATAAACGTGACTGCATCGTAATGTATAAATGGAAAATTGTACATGATATGAAACTGTTATTTTAATGTTTTAATTTTGTTTCATATTTTAATGAATACGGCCGGGAGGGTAACTCCCTCCCGCCTTCCAAAAGTTCAGAACTGCGTCCGTCTTCCCATCCTTGGGGATTGTGTTGGGAGGGGGTGATAGGCATCCCGGCCATATGGAAAGGGGCGACCACTCGGTCCCCCCGAACGTATGGTAGGGTGCCCGGATCCCCCCGGGAAACCATTTTGGGCAGGGGGCATGTCTCGGCTGGTATGCCCGAAGCGGCTTAGCCGGGGCGCGCCTTTTCCCGCCCAAGAAGGGTTGTCCTAGACACCTACACCGTTGGCCACGCCCCGTAGGCGTACCAGAGGAGGGTACACGCCCTCCCGAAGAGGAATAAAAGGAGCAACAATCCAAAGAAGCATCCTCTTGTTCCTGTGCTTGGAAGCTGCACCCTCTCGTTGCACGTGAGCCCTCGACGGAACAAGGAGCAATTTTGACCCACCCACCAGCAACGTTAGTAGTGCAATGAAGTTGATTTGCTTTGATAGTATCTTTTTCTCCGGAGTTTTTTTTTGTGTGTAATAAAGATGTCAATGTTTGAACTGCAATAAAATGATTTGCTTCATAACATTTTTTCTCACTTAGTTGAGTGGAGTATCACAGTCTAATTAAAATGTGTTGCATGTGTAGATAAGTGGATGAATATTACAATGTTCAGTTTAACCGCTTTATCGCTCTCTTCATTAGGTTCAAAAACGTCATATTTATTTTGGTCGGGCGGTAAGGTCATGATCGGTGAGCAGTAATTTCAAGATCCCTAGAGGAGGGGCGCCACCCATTATGGATGGGAGCGCCCGGGGGGAGGCGGCCATTGGCCCCTCACACGGGGAGGCGGCACCCACTAAGTATGGGGTCGCCGAAGGGAAGGCGGTCATAGGTCCCTCCCAGGGGGGGAGGCGGCTCGATGCCCCTCCTAGGAATTTCCCGGGGCCAGGATATCCGGAAATTGGAAGTTGGCACAGAGGTACAGTCCTCTGTGCGCCCGCCACTCACACCGTGTGGGGGGAGTTCTGGTAGTAGGGATCTGACACCGGTTACGACCTTGCCGTTGGCCCGTAATGTTAGGATGTACAATTTTTATTTAGAAAGTATGCATTTGCAGGATGTTTAGACTCAGCTAGGAGAACCTTTGTATTAGAGATTTGTTAAGGTTAGCCAATAAACGTGACTGCATCGTAATGTATAAATGGAAAATTGTACATGATATGAAACTGTTATTTTAATGTTTTAATTTTGTTTCATATTTTAATAAATACGGCCGGGAGGGTAACTCCCTCCCGCCTTCCAAAAGTTCAGAACTGCGTCTGTCTTCCCATCCTTGGGGATTGTGTTGGGAGGGGGTGATAGGCATCCCGGCCATATGTTTCAATCACCCCTTGGTATTCAAGTTAATCTAATATCTCCCTGACCTGTTTTTTAGCTTCTTGTTTAACTGGATACTGCCTTTGTGCAGTAGGTTGATTTTTAACTGGTTTTTATGATGAGGAGAGTCCTCATCCCATCCTACATGATTTTTGTATAATGCTGGAGCCTGGGCTACTGCCCGTTTTCTGGCATATGTGTATTTTTTATGAATTGGAATGTGATTTGAGAAGGCTGGTATAATTATCTCTTTGCCATGTGGGCACTCCCTGACAAATTCAGGTGGCCAGTCTTGTTCAGCTAGAAGAATGTCATAACCCTTAGATCAGGGGTCTCCAAACCGGTCCTGGAGGGCCAGATTTTTTGGATATCCCCATTGAGACACATGTAGTTATTTTAAAAATCTGGCATGGATCCGGCCCTCCACGACCGGTTTGGAGAGCCCTGCCTTAGATAGCTTCTCCCAAAAGAGTGCTTTTATTTTTCTAGTTATGTCCCCCTCGATCCGGAGTGTTACTTCATATAACTTATGTGGTACACTAACCCTGGTGTCGGCAGTTTCAACTTGAATGCATTCATTCAAGTCCACTGTCTCCAGATGATCCTTTAGGATCTTGCAATCTATGTGACCTCTGCTGCACTATCTAGCATTGTCTGGGCCCACTCCACGTTCTTGAGTTGTGTCCTCAAGATCCTCGGCATGTCTGATCTTTACATTTGCTACCTTCTTCTTGGTGAATTGAGTTTTCTTATTTTTTGGAACGTGCTGTTTGTCTTTGGACTTTACGCGTTCTTCCTTTTGTTCTGATCGCCCTGTTCTTTCGGATTTCTGAGAGGAAGTCTGAAGGGTATGAGAGGAACGTGCTTGTTTGTGTTCCCCTGGTGAGGGTTGGGATGTGGAATCCTTACAGCAGGTTGGACTGTTAAAGTCCGCATTACATATTGAACCAACTGTCTATGTATTTTAATTAGCTGTTTTAGCTGAGCTAACAGCTCTGGCCCTGTCATTTGTTCAATATCAGGATGTGGTGTATAGCTGGCTAGTACCGGCCATGTTGCTCCTGGTCTACCTAGTGGACCGAGCCTGGTAATGTGATTTTGTTGTTGTAGGTCGCCTTTAAACCAGAGCTGATGCTCTTGGTAAGTTAGTGGAATTTCAACGTCCTCAAAAGGAAGGTATTCCGCTGGATGTTCCTCAATCTTATAGAAGTGGAACACATGTGTTGTTAGATTTGCCTGTGGAAAGACAATACATGGATGGAATACCTCTGTCTGCCGATATTAATGTGCCTCTATGACAAATATTACTTTACCACATCTTGATGATACTCCATTTTCTATAACTTTTATAGCTGTAGTTTTCCTTAAGTTTTCCGGGATGATTAATGCATCATCATCGTCTTCAATAAACCCTGTAACGTCTAAACCTGGTTGGATTGCATTTACTGCAGCTCCACCGGTTACGTTGTTGTCGCCGTTAACCGACATTGTTTAATGAAAGTTTGCAGAGCAAGTTTCAAGGAAACAAAGATAAGGTGCACAATATTTTGGAACACTGTATGCTTCAACGTTGAACAAACCAAAAACGAATACATAGGATTTTCGTCCTACTCAGTTATGGCAGATATTATATCCTTTAACATACTCCAGACGTCTATTAGAGTATTTTTTTGGGAAAAAGGGGTCTGTGTGAAAAGCACGACTGAGTTACTCTAGTATCTAGCGTTAAATTATATCCTTACCAAACGTTGGGCGCCATGTAGTGTAGTTCCTATATTCCCAACAGGCTCTGCGCATTGGAATAACATACACTATCGATTAGACGTAGGACTGAGGTCGACTCGGTCTCTATTGAATATATTAGACTTAATTGTGAGTGCCAGCTAGCTCAGAGGTCACTAGAAACTTTCTCGAATAAACAGGAAGGGATTAGTTTCTGACAACCTCATAAACATGCCAACTTTCTTTCCCAAGAATAAGAAATGTATCTCTAGAGTCGCGGAAACAATAGATAGTTATTTCACTCAGTCAATCATGCATACTTCGTTTCACCAGAGGTGGGGAGAAATAGAGAGACGGGAGTTTTCAATAAAAAGTATTTATTGAACAGTCTTCTTTCTCATGCAGAGGAAATTAACTGGTGCAATTGTAATACTGGTTGCAAAGTACGATGCGCACAGTACGAAGAGTATTATAAAATAATACTGTAACAGCATGATATGGTTTCTAAGCCATAAAATACATAGAATACATACATTAATAAATAAAGACTAAAAGTACTCAACTGGAGATTCTAAAGTATGCCTACCCTAGTGTACCTAACCTAGGTCTAGTACAAGGGAAGAAGTAAGTGAGGTTTAGCTTAGTTTTAGTATTCTTTGCCAAGAATTTATCCTAGATTTCTCTAAGAGTCTAATCAGCTCTGTACCTTGGTTTTAGAATGAAGGAGGTCTGGTATCTCTGTCTCTCAGGACTCGATTTCTCAACAACCCGCAAGCGAGCTGTGTTGTGTAGGTAGATAGTCGAACTGCTCCAAACCACTGTGTGTTTGCCTGGGCAAGTGTGGGCATATTTATACCTTGAAGGTGCCGAGTTTGAAGTAAGGATGGACATAATAACGCCATCAAAGACTCAGTTCTTTGAAAACTCCATGAGTTCTTGGACAAATCAATATTCAAGCAAGGGGACGTCCCTGACTGCTCAAGGCGGGTTTTTCCAAGAAATCATTGTGGATTTTCGGAACTAGTGGAAGTAGCCATGCCGTATTTGGACTGCATAGGCTAAGTCTAAATATGGTTATGATTTCTATGCCTATATAAGGATAGGGTGATTTATACCTATATATGGGAATGAATCGGGAAAATTACACTAGGGTCCTAAATTCATATACAACAAAATAATGAATCATACTTACATTTACTCAGTTACACACTTATACAGACACTACTTTATTTATTTATATAGATAGTAACTCATACTTAGTGTGTTATAAAATCACTATTACAAGTATACAGTTGTCCATACAGTCACTCATACAATCAGTGAGTCTTATGTATACTTATTTATATACAACAACTGTCACATACACTGCCTTTTATATTACTACTTTGTTGGACATGAATCATTGAGGAATATATTTACTCATCACTAAACCCATAAAGACTTTCACTCAGCCAAACAACTGTTCCCACATGCAGTTTTAACCACATATACCTAGTAAATCAACTATTTACACATCTTTGGATAGTCACACACCTCCCTCCCAACCACGCACACATTCACTCTCCCATACAAATACTCAGTTAACTAATCAATAAATAATGTAGGCTTTCATATAGCTAGTAACCAACTGGTGCAGCAGTTTACACAACAACTGACAAAGTGGTATGGATATTCACACAGTTTAGTCCCTATCCAATATATTTAGTGAGACACTATAAATAGTCAAGTAAACAGTCAATCACACTGCTACTAAATCCTCCATCCAGATATTTATATATCCACTCATTCTTCAATGCAGATTGCTATATATATAATACATATTTAAATACCAAACCAAACCACATTCACTGGATGATGTCATCAGTGATTTCATTTGAGATATCAGCAGTGATGTAATCAGTGATGTCACTGACCACGTCATGAATGATGTAATGTGTGACATCATCAGCAGTGGATTGCGGGTGCGCGAGTTATAGTTAGTACAACTAACTATAACGTGGGAATTTCAATGATTTTGTACGAGTGAAATGTCCAACTAACTATAATATGTCTGAAACCTATGGTTTTTTCTGTGAATTTCTAAGGTTTTTTAAATGCTAATTCCTAACTATAACAGGCCTTAAACCTAGGGTTTTTTCAGTGAATATGTATATATAAGCAGAAGGAGCGGAGAGCAAGAAAGTAAACTCAGGAGGTTAGAGACCAGGTATATTCTCGAACTGGATACCAAACATCCGAATGGATTAAACATTACGGAAGATCTGTACACATGCCTATACTTATCTTTCATTGAAGCCGTTTGTTTGGCTCCCTTTTACCCTAGAATTTCAGTGTTTTAGAATTGGTTACACAATTTTAACATCTAGTTATCTACTCCAATTAGTGCTGTTTGGTTCACATTAGCTTCAGATTACCCTTTGTATTCATATTAAAATAAACTTTTCCATTTTTATTCTCATTACCATGCAGCTTTAAGCACTAATTGTAACGAGAGCATGTGGATGCCCCTTCAGGTAGGACACAGGAGTATACTTTTAATTGTCATTTCAGGTGCTAATTTTATCTGATCATTGTACATATATTTATATGGAGTGTATTATATATTTATATGGAGGTTTATTCTATTTATTTATTTATTTATTTATTTATTTATTTATGTATGATACTTATATCTAAACCTTATTGACAATCAATCTGTGCAGTTGGATGAGGGCAGCCATTTGCCAAGCTATGGTTTTGGGTTTAGCCTGCTTTTGAATGCACATGCAATGTTTGGTAATCTGAAATTTTACAGCACATATGTATTTATATATTTATTTGGTATACAGCATGAATATCAAGGTGAAAATATGGACTAGCAGATATATTGAGGTAAGAATATCGACTTTGTTAAATATCGAAAAAATAAATATCGATGTTGTAAATATCGATTTTTTTGAATAGCAGAAATATCGACATTTAAAAATATCGTTGTATAGAATATAGATGAGAGAAATATCGATGTATATAATATCGATATAATAATTTGTTGTGTTATATTTATTTATTAAAATGTATTTATTATGTTAATTTTATTGTAATTTCATGTTTTATGTTATTATTATTTGAAAAAATTTAATATATTTTATAAAATGTTAGTAAATTTTTTAGGAGCGGGTTGTTGGTTTTATAGGGGATAAGGGTGGGTAGTAATTTAAAAATGTTGTGTAAAATTTTTTGTTTAATTTAAAAATCTAACGAAAAAAATTTATGAATTTAGAAATTTGAAAATGAAAAGTGAAAATAATTTAGATATTTAAAAAAATGTATTTAAATTAAGTATGTGAAAGATTTAGTAGCGGGTTGTTGGTTATATAGGGGTTAAGGGTGGGTAGTAATTTAAAATTTGTTTGTTTATTCATTATAAATTAAAAAAAACTAAAAAATTTGAAATTTGAAATTAAGATTTTTTATAATTTACATTAATGTAAGTGTGTGCTTGTTTTATTAGTGGGTTGTAGGTTATATAGGTGCTAAGGTTGGGTACTGTTGTTAAATATCGACAAAATAAATATCGATGTTGTAAATATTGATTTTTTAGAATAGCAGAAATATCGACATTTAAAAATATTGTTGTATAGAATATAGATGAGAGAAATATCGATGTATATAATATTGATATAATAATTTGTTGTGTTATATTTATTTATTAAAATGTATTTATTATGTTAATTTTATTGTAATTTAATGTTTTGTGTTATTATTACTTGAAAAAATGTAATATATTTTATAAAATTTTACAAAATTTTTTAGGAGCGGGTTATTGGTTTTATAGGGGATAAGGGTGGGTAGTACTTTAAAAATGTTGTATACATTTTTTTGTTTAATTTAAAAATCTAACGAAAAAAATAATGAATTTAGAAATTGAAAATGAAAAGTGAAAATAATTTAGATATTTAAAAAAATGTATTTAAATTAAGTATGTGAAAGATTTAGTAGCGGGTTGTTGTTTATATAGGGGATAAGGGTGGGTAGTAATTTAAAATGTGTTTGTTTATTAATTATAAATTAAAAAAAAATTGAAATTTGAAATTTGAAATTAAGATTTTTTATAATTTACATTAATTTAAGTGTGTGATTGTTTTATTAGTGGGTTGTAGGTTATATAGGTGCTAAGGTTGGGTACTAAATAAAAATACTGTGTGTTAATATTTATAAAAATGTTATATTGTTATTAAAACAAAATAAAAATCGAAAATTCGATTTTTAAAATCGAAATAAAATTAGAAATTTAAATTTTATTTTAAAATGAAGTGTGTGAATGTTTTATTAGTGGGTAATTTGGATTTTAATGGATAATGGTGGGTAGTAATAGTAAAAATGTGTGTAAATTTATTATTCAAATTATTTTTGGGGAAAATATATAACATATTTATCGAAATTTAAAATTAGAAAATAAAAAAATAATAATATTTTAAATTTGATATTTAAAAAAATGAAAAAGTTGGTGGAGTTGTTAGTTGAGTTTATAGGGGGGAAGGGTAGGTAAGATTAATAAATTATTGTGCTTTACTGTCCAGCACTTTCCCTGAGTTATGTTGGATTGGAGTTAAAATAGTAATTTATTATGGTTTACTGTCCAGCACTTTCCCTGAGTTATGTTGGATTTGGAGTTAGAATAGTAATTTATTATGGTTTACTGTCCAGCACTTTACCTGAGTTATGTTGGATTGGAGTTAGAATAGTAAATTATTATGGTTTACTGTCCAGCATTTTCCCTGATTTATGTTGGATTTGGAGTTAGAATAGATTATTATTATGGTTTACTGTCCAGCACTTTCCCTGAGTTATGTAGGATTTGGAGTTAGAATAGTAAATTATTATGGTTTACTGTCCAGCACTTTCCCTGACTTATGTTGGATTGGAGTTAGAATAGTAAATTCTTATGGTTTACTGTCCAGCACTTTCCCTGAGTTATGTTGGATTTGGAGTTAGAATAGTAAATTATTATGGCTTACTGTCCAACACTTTCCCTGACTTATGTTGGATTGGAGTTAGAATAGTAAATTATTATGGTTTACTGTCCAGCACTTTCCCTGAGTTATGTTGGATTTCGAGTTAGAATAGTAAATTAGTAAGGTTTACTGTCCAGCACTTTCCCTGACTTATGTAGGATTGGAGTTAGAATAGTAAATTATTATGGTTTACTGTCCAGCACTTTCCCAGAGTTATGTTGGATTTGGAGTTAGAATAGTAAATTATTATGGTTTACTGTCCAGCACTTTCCCTGAGTTAAGTTGGATTTGGAGTTAGAATAGTAAATATTATGGTTTACTGTCCAGCACTTTCTCTGAGTTATGTTGGATTTGGAGTTAGAATAGTACATTATTATGGTTTACTGTCCAGCACATTCCCTGAGTTATGTTGGATTGGAGTTTGAATAGGAAATTTTTATGGTTTACTTTCCAGCACTTTCCCTGAGTTATGTTGGATTTGGAGATAGAATAGTAAATTATTATGGTTTACTGCCCAGCCCTTTCCCTGAGTTATGTTGGATTTGGATTTAGAATAGTAAATTATTATGGTTTACTGTCCAGCACTTTCCCTGAGTTATGTTGGATTTGGAGTTAGAATAGTAAATTATTATGGTTTACTGATCAGTACTTTCCCTGAGTTATGTTGGGTTTGGAGTTAGAATAGTAATTTATTATGGTTTACAGTCCAGCCCTTTCCCTGAGTTATGTTGGATAGGAGTTAGAATAGTAAATTATTATGGTTTACTGTCAAGCACTTTCCCTGAGTTGTGTTGGATTTGGAGTTAGAATAATAAGTTGTTAATGTATTTTTAAAAAAATATGAAATAAAAAAAATATTGTTTAATAATATTTGTAATTATTATTACAGATATATATTTAATAACATTTTTATAAAAAAAAGTATACATTTTTATAACATTTTAACATTTATATCACAAGTTTATAAATTTATAAATTACAATAGTAATATAGTCTTGTGAAAAAAACAGTTTTTAATGTTAGATTTGTTTGTACATGGAAACATTTAAACATTTTTATAATTTTTTTTTACATTTATTCCAATTTAACATTGCAGTATTTGTAACATATACATTGTAATTTTTTATTAATTAGCATATAGAAATTTAATATGTTAATTAATTTATATATAATTGGCATTTCCAAAAGTATATACATAAAATTGTTCACATTTTTATATTATAAAAATATTTTTAAATTAATAAACATATTTTTAATATACAATAATGTTTTATATATATTTTTATATTAAACATTAATGTATATTTTACATTATTCATATGTTTATTGTAAACATTTAGAAAATTATAACAATTTATGAAAAATATTTAACAATTTTTAAAAAAAAATTAATTCATTAATATGGGGATTAAGTCCTATGTTTGTTTTTATTATGCTGCCAATTTGTTTTGTGTTGTTCACTTTTTAGTCTATCTACATCGTTGTTTGGGTCATTTCTGAAGACGGAACCTCACGGTTGGGAGCTGCTTCGTGTTTGCTAACGTAAGTTTAATTTTCATTACTTTTAAGTTAATTTTAAGAATTTATTTAGCTAGTTTTAGTGTGTATGTGTTGCTATGTGTCTTATTTAAATGTTTATGTGAAAAGTACGTGCTATTTAAGAACGTTAGTGATGCGTACTTGGTTTGCTATTTAATATGGATGTAATGTTAATGTTTTGTATTAAAGTATTACTTTATGTATTTTACTACCTTTTATATGTTATTTCTTGGCTTTGTGGGTTTAGTATTTATTGCGGGTGGGTTTTGTTTGTACTTTATTTACAGGTGTTCGTTTTGGTGACCAGATGGATTTGATCTCGTTTTTTTTTACATACAGGGAAATGTTTATATACATTTCTTATTTTTCGGGATTTAGGAGCGTTTTTTATCGTGATTTATTTTTGGTTTTTTTATGGCTCCGTTATCCAGAGGATTTCTACGTTGGACTCTTTTTATACAGTTGTATTTTTTGCATTTTGTGGGGATTAATTTTACGATGTGGATTGCTTTTGGGTTGGATTCGTTTTGAAACCATCTATTTTGAACACATTCTACAGCTGCAGAACCGTAAGTTATTTTTTTTTTTGGGGGGTGGATTATGTTTATTGGTGAATTTGTTTTTTAATTAGTTATATTATGTCTTAATAATTTACATTTAATTTTACATGACATAATTTAACTAATGTAAAAATAATGGTCTATGTTATTTATTGTTTGATGGTTTGCTATTTGTATTTTGTTAAAGGATAGATTTTGCAATTAGGTCTAAGTATTCTAGACCTTGGATACTTAGGTACATTCTTGTTTTTTGTTGTAGGTATTCGTACATATTTAATGTTTGTTTACTTAGTCTTGGCCCTATTTTTGATAGAGATTGCTCGATTCTTAGTTCTTGGTAGCTTTGCTCTTTTTTGATGCATTGGATTAGTTTATGAAGTGTTGGTTGTGTTCTTCCTATTGTGGCTTGGAAGGCATTATGCCATCCTTCTACCGCGTTGTTGGTTTTGTCTTTCTGTGCTATAGTGCTAGCGTACACATTTCACCATGGAATTTGGAACTTAGGTTGTGTGCGGTGACCAGAACAATGTAATCTTCCTACCCAGGTGTCTTCAAAATAGTCTAAGAAGGTAGGTAATTTTTTCTCATTACTGCGGTAGAAAGGGCTGTCAAGTAATAAATTGTAATAATTAGCCACTTCTGTTGTTGGGACATATGCCAGTGCTATTATTTTTTTAATCTGGTAAGCAAAGTTTCCGTTTGTAGAATATTCTATGCTTAAAGTAGATTTTTGTAAGTGTCTCCATATACTTTGGTTGTAGTGAAAATAACACCCTTGTATTGCAGTGTGTGGATATATTTTAAGTATAGCTTGAATCATACCTATTTCAAAGTCTATTATGATTCTTTGTGGGTAGTAATTATCTTTAAAATCTTTGATTGTTGTTAAGATTTCTATGTAGGTTACATTGGTTTTATTTGGCAGCACTGTATAAATTAAGGGGATATTAGTTTCCTGGTATTCACCGTGGATGGTGTAAAGTTGATAGAAAGGTTTGGGACACACTTTAAAAGTTCCATCATCCATGTTTCACACGATTTTAGTTTTTGCAAATTGCTATTTGTTGCAAAAATTCTTTTATCATGACTTTGGTTATCATACATTAAGAATTTATCTTCATTATGGGTAATAGTATATTCTGGATATATTTTAATCTCTTCAAAAGTTTCAGGTGGTGGTGGAGTTGGATCAGAAGCTCTTTTAGTTTTAGCTATTAATCTTTTCAAGTTGGAGATTGAAGGTAACTGTCCAGTTACGTGTTCTGGGTCTTTGGTCAAAACATTTTTCAAAATAGTGGTGCTTGTTTCTTGGGAGCCTGTACTAGCTTCTCTAAGTGTCTCTAATGCTTCTCTTACTTCGACTTCTGTTACATTGGGTGGGTGGTTATGCTCACGTACATTTACAACATTGTTATCGACAGTAGTTGCTCTACCATAGCATGCAGTTGAATAATATTTACTACATTTCCAATGGGTTTTATTCTCTTTGACTTTTTCTTGGGTGTAGGTATAACCCATGTAGCTGAGCATTATTTGTCCTTTTTTAGATGTTATAAAAGTAGCTCCTTCTGCCATTTCTAAGGTAGATCTGTGAAGACATATATATGTGTTTTTAGTAAATGTGTTAAACATTTATTTTAATGTGTAGGTTAAAATATGAAATTTAAAAATGTACTTACAATGTTGTTTTTTAAGCTATTCTGATGTTTTCTGTTCTTATATTCAGAGTTTCACTGTTGAATGTCCTGTAGTTGTGGTAGAGAACAGTAGTAATTAATAATATAGTTTGATACTTGTTTGTTTCTCTTTGATTATTAATTGACACAGTGGGTATACTTACTTAATTTAGTAGAAGCTGTTGTTTGTGTAGATGTAGATTCGTAGATGAAGTTTGTCGAATCTGAAAAAATAAGTGTTACTATTAGTTATTTATTATAATTGGATATATTTATAGCTCATACCATATCAAGTCATTTCGAATTTCTGTTTGCTATATTCTTATTTATTTACAACTTTTCTATGTAGGCATTGATAAGGCTGTTCATACTTTAGTTTATTTATTTATTGTGGCTGTTGTTGATAGGGTTTTTTAGTTCAATTTAAAAAAAAATGAGAGAGCATTTATTTAGTACAGCGAGTTTATCTAATTTTCGTGAGGTTTTTATAGTACATAAAATGGGTGTGCACTTACTTGAGTTGTAGTAGGCTGTGTTGTAGTAGTTGTTGTAGGTGTGTATTCTCTTCTCTTCAGCAAAGTAACCATTTTTCCCCAAGTTTGGGCCAAAAATGGTAATTTTAGTTAGGTATGTAATTGTTTTTATAGTACTGATTTAAGTAAATCTTAATTTTGATTGGTTAAATTACATGTATTTTAAATTCATTGGATGAGAACCTTAGTTTGAATTTGATATCCTTTATTTTGAAATGAGGCTGTTTTATTAGTAATTTTGTTCTAGTATATATTTACATATGTTTTGTATGTGTTTCATATTTATAGTTTATAATGTTAAAAATATTTAAATATGTGAAGTGTTAATAAAACTATTCGAAAATGAGTATATTAGAATTATTAAGTGAGTTTATATTAATTAGTGTATTTAAAAATATTATATATATATTTATAAAATATATAGTATATTTATGTGTGTTTTTAAAGCATTATTTTCAATTTAATAATTATAAAATATTACATTTGTTGAGGGTATTGTGTATTTAAGGTTATAGATAAAAAGTCGATATTTTTTGTATATTTAATTAGGTAGTAAGTCGATATTTGTGTTATCGATATTTGTGTAGATGGTAATGTTATTTGATTGTGATTGTCGATAATGTAGTAGTTGATATTTATGTACTCAATATAATTGTTAACGATATTAATATAGTTGATAAAAAAATATCGATATTTGTGTAAATCCTTGGTAAAGTATATGGTGATGATATTTTAGTAGACGATGTTTTTGCAACGATATTTTTGTAGGTCAGTGTTTTTGTAATCGATATTTCATCATGGAACCTATTTATTTATGTACATAACGGCATATTTTAACACTTTAAATATTTAACATGTGAGCAATGCGATTTTAATAAATTGACTGACATAGGGGTAAACATTAGCTTAGATACATATGGTGATGATCTGCAGTTCACCCGAGTCCATCATCATACATGTATTCATTATACCATTAAGTACACACAAAGGAGATGTCTCATAGCAGTATTTTACTGACGATGTTCTCGATTATGGAGTGAAACACTTGAAATGTGAATTTACCTCTAGGTATTAGACGATGATAATATGAATTTTCAATTATTGAATAGTATTATAGCTGGGTTGTGAGCAGTAGCGGATTTTAACAAAGATTCAACTTGCACTTTAGCACTTAATTTGCACATTTCCACCATGGTTTCAGTCCACGTGAATGATTAATTAAATCCTTATAGACGAAAGTGGTCTTTTCGCCCGAATATAAGAATGTGAATATTTGTATTATGTTGCAGATTCATCATTTTATCGGTGACATATATATTTGTTTGTTTATCAACATTTATCTTTCAAAGTCTTACCAATTGTATTATACATATAAAGTGTTTTGGGGCAAGTAGTATGTTTTCCAGCTTCAGTAGCTGGTCAGTCACTTGGCCAAAACGATGTCTATGCACTGTCACTTTAAAATGCACTCTCAAGGCAACACTCATTGTCGAGTGAACAAGCGGCTTTGGCTGCTAAACGCGTCTTGACAGAAAAGGAATAAAAGAAACTTGACGCACATACATTGGATCCGGGTCCAGATTGAGGCAAGCGCCGCGAATCAGCGAGTCTGCGAGAGTCGTGTTTTGGAATTTTGCATATATATGCAAGGCGAATGAATGCTGAAATGCGTAAGGGAAAAAGGAAGCATGATGTGCTGCTGTGTCTTTTATTAAAAGCCATGTCACCGGAATTGGGCCTCATAGCTTCTTTTCATGTTGGTGAATTGACGGACTTCACCGAGCCCATTTTCCTGAGGCCGCCCTGCAGGGTCGGGGGCTCCTGTGCTCGGAGGAAGTTGTTTGTATTTAATCTGGAGCTTGACCCACTTGCATTCACATGCCTACAAGGAGATGCTAACATTGCGAAAATGTGTCTGCGAGGAAGGGATTCAGGGAGGATTACATCCTGCACTGATCGATTCGGAGGACTGCAAATTTGAAAGTCAATCATAGTATTCAAGCACTACGCAAACACGCAAATTCACATGACTGGTTTCCATCAGGATTTTATACTAACACCAGTGCATTGAGACAGTGGAAAAAGTAAGCACTATGTGAAAAACGAGGATTTCCTGTTCATGATGTTTAAAAATGACTTTACAATGCACTTTGGGAAATGTATTTCACTCACTTGTCATGTGACCAAATGGGTTTTTAAAGCATGCACGGAAGCACTTTGCCAATTACTTCCACCTGTGAGCAAGGCGAATGAACGCTGCAATGCGTAAGGGAAAAAGGAAGCATGATGTGCTGCTGTGTCTTTTATTAAAAGCCTCATAGCTTCTTTTCATGTTGGTGAATTGACGGACTTCACCGTGCCCATTTTTCTGAGGCCGCCCTGCAGGGTCGGGGGCTCCTGTGCTCGGAGGAAGTTGTTTGTATTTAATCTGGAGCTTGACCCACTTGCATTCACATGCCTACAAGGAGATGCTAACATTGCGAAAATGTGTCTGTGAGGAAGGGATTCAGGGAGGATTACATCCTGCACTGATCGATTCGGAGGACTGCAAATTTGAAAGTCAATCATAGTATTCAAGCACTACGCAAACACGCAAATTCACATGACTGGTTTCCATCAGGATTTTATACTGACACCAGTGCATTGAGACAGTGGAAAAAGTAAGCACTATGTGAAAGACGAGGATTTCCTGTCATGTTTAAAAATTACTTTACAATGCACTTTGGGAAATGTATTTCACTCACTAGTCATGTGACCAAATGGGTTTTTAAAGCATGCACGGAAGCACTTTGCAAATTACTTCCACCTGTGAGCAAGGCGAATGAACGCTGCAACGCGTAAGGGAAAAAGGAAGCATGATGTGCTGCTGTGTCTTTTATTAAAAGCCATGTCACCGGAATGGGCCTCATAGCTTCTTTTCATGTTGGTGAATTGATGGGCTTCTCCGTGCCCATTTTTACGAGGCCGCCCTGCAGGGTTGGGGGCTCCTGTGCTCGGAGGAAGCTGTTTGTATTTAATCTGGAGCATGACCCACTTGCATTCGCATGCCTACAAGGAGATGCTAACATAGCGAATATGTGTCTGCGAGGAAGGGATTCAGGGAGGATTACATCCTGTACTGATTGATCCGGAGAACTGTCACTTTGAAAGTCAATCATAGTATTCAAGCACTACGCAAACATGCAAATTTACATGACTGGTTTCCATCAGGATTTTATACTAACACCAGTGCATTGAGACAGTGGAAAAAGAAAGCACCATGTGAAAAACGAGGATTTCCTGTTTATGATGTTTAAAAATGACTTTACAATGCACTTTGGGAAATGTATTTCACTCACTAGTCATGTGACCAAATGGCTCTTTAAAGCATGCACAGAAGCACTTTGCCAATTACTTCCTCCTGTGAGCAAGGCCAATGAACGCTGAAATGCGTAAGGGAAAAAGGAAGCATGATGTGCTGCTGTGTCTTTTATTAAAAGCCATGACATTGATTTAAATTTGGAAATTGTTAGCGCTTGGGCTAAGAACACACACAACGCCACTGAGGAAGGGAACAGGTGGTTCCTGAAACGCGTCTGGCGAGGAGAAAACGAGATTGGGACTCTCCGAGTTGGTAACTATCAGCGTGATGCCATTAACTTTGAAACATTAAAACTCCAGTGGTTCTCTTCACAATTGGGTCTCCTGTTTCTTTTGGATTTTACTGGCCGTCCCAGTCAGGAAGAGCGGCATCCATGCAAACACCCACTGGGGAGTCTTGCGCTGTGGATTGGAGAGGAGAATGCGTGATTACAGGGTCACGCTAGCTCCATGCAATTTGGCATCGGAGAAGCAGGACAGCGACCAAATGGCAGCTCACACTCACCCACTTGGGATTCATTTATGTGTACACCGAAGTCACAGCGCTTCCACTGGGATTTTCAGAAGGACTATCATATCCAGAATGCCGTGCTGCTAGCCACGCCCTGGTTGGCAGGTGACGTTGATTTAAATTTGGAAATTGTTAGCGCTTGGGCTAAGAACACACACAATGCCACTGAGGAAGGGAACAGGTGGTTCCTGAAACGCGTCTGGCGAGGGACTCTCCGAGTTGGTAACTGTCAGCGTGATGCCATTAACTTTGAAACATTAAAACTCCAGTGGTTCTCTTCACAATTGGGTCTCCTGTTTCTTTTGGATATATAAAACAGAGTACCAGCTCAGTGTTCAAGCATACCATGATTTACTAACCAAATGGTGAAATAAACTGATGCTGGACACTAATGAATTCTTGTTTCTTCGTAATTCTGAACCAGTCATTCCGACATTTTATCACCTCCCAAAGGTGCATAAAGATCTTGATTGCCCCCCAGGGAGACCCATCGTGTCCTCAAAAGGAGGACTAACTGAAAATCTATCGATGTATATAGATTCTTTTTTATCCAGTTTTGTTGTTGATTTAAAGTCCTATGTGAGGGATACCAAGCATTTTTTAGAGCAGCTTGAGTTGATCATCTGGGATACCACATATGTTCTAATAACACTAGACATCACAAGTCTCTATACGAGTATCAGACACCAACAAGGCATAGAGGCAGTCAGGTATTTCCTGCAAAAAAGACCCGCTAAATACATGGAACACAATACCATGCTGATCGAATGTTTGGAGTTCTGCCTTACGAACAATATATTTCTGTTTGGCACTGAACTGTTCAAACAAATCTCAGGGACTGCGATGGGAACCTGCTTCTCCCCCAGCTACGCGAATCTTTTCGTCGGCTGGTGGGAGGAGCAGGTAGCCCTAGCAGGGACAAACAACAAGTGGGCAGAACATGTTGTGGTATGGCGTCGGTATATCGACGATCTCTTTTTGGTGTGGATGGGCTCCTCCACACAAGCTGAAATATTCATTGAGGACTTAAATAAGAACAATCTTAATTTGAGATTCACAGCTGAGATCAGTACTTCTGTGGTAGATTATTTGGACCTGAGAGTTTTTGTTAACAGAGAGAGGCTGAAGACATCCTTATATAGGAAACCCACGGCTGGGAACAGCATACTCCACGCCACAAGCAGTCATCCCCCTAGCCTTATTCGAAGTATCCCCTATGGGGAGCTTCTCAGACTGAGAAGCAACTGTTCCCAGGACTCCGATTTCATAAAAGCAGTGGAGGAATGCGTCATGAGGTTCTGCATAAGGGGTTATAATCAGGCAGAATTGGAAAAGATCTACAAAAAGGTAGCTAGAATTCCCAGGAAACATCTGTTTGAGAGCAGGGTTAAGAAAGATCTACCCTCTGAAATTAAAAACAAATTTTGCATGATAACCACTTTCTCAGACCAGGCTAATACCCTAAGAAAGGTAATTACGAAGAACTGGCATATTCTTCATACAGACCCTGTAATAGGGAAGGATGTCCCTTTAAAACCTCTGATAACTTTCAGGAAACTAAGATCTATCAAAGATAAAATTGTCAATAGTCACCTGACACCAGTGAAACCCAAAGTAAGTGCTAGTCTAAAGGATTTTTCCCATGTGGGAAATGCCGAGCATGTGAAAAGAGCAAACAGGTTTTTTCATATAGGATCCCGGGGATGTCCCAAATGAAGTCCATCAAGGAGTTCATTACATGCACAACTCCCTATGTTGTTTACTGTCTTACCTGTCCCTGTGGACTCCAATATATTGGAAGTACCATCAAAAATGTGAAAATGCGAATCTTAGAACATCAAAGAGCTATAATGAACAAAGACATGGTATACCCTGTAGCTCGGCATTTCGCAGAGGTACACCAAAGTAACAGGGAGCTGTACAGTACTTCGGTTTGGACCACATACCCTTAAATCTTAGAGGGGGGGACCGACTACTCAGTCTTCGTAGACTGGAGTTGCGCTACATCATAGACATGCAAACTAAGCACTCACTGGGTCTTAACAGTTGGGAGGAATTAACCGTCCACCTTGGGAGATAATAGATGAAATCTGTGTAATTGTTGCAATGTAATGATGTGGAACTCTTTTTTAACATGAAATTTCGAATATGAAATCGTGTAAGTAGGACATCTCTGAGGAACTATAAATCTATTGGGCTATTGCGATAGATCTTGATGTGAAAAATGGTTATACCATTTCCCCAACAAAATCTGCTGTGTTAATTTGTAATTTGATCATGATTGATGAATTTGGATACTTTTATGAAATTTTCTTCATCCCAAGTACGGCAAGGAGTGGTGATAAGCCGATACACGGCTTTATCTCTTTTTTCTTTCTATTTTATTATTAGCCTTGATTGATGGTATTTAATACAGCATGCATTTATACCTAGATCAGTAATCATCAGAATCACCGATGTGGTTTGTGCATGTATGCTTACGTATATATAAATAAATTTGTAAAGGTTAAAGGTATGTGCTCTTGTACTGTTTAAACGGACAGCTTAACAGTGCGCAGAAATGCCGGATAATTGCCGATACACGGCAATATACACATAATTTACCGGCCATAGAGGCTTTCATGACACTTAAACAATATTTTATCAATGCCATATGTGTTATCTTACCCATTTTAAAATGGCTGCTATGTTTTTCATGCGCTAAAATTTTGGGCCGTTTTCAGTTGTTGATAAATCAATGCATATATGGTGCCCCCAGACGGTTGAGAATGTAAACATTGACAAAGGACTTTGCGTCCGAAACGCGTCTGTTACACGAGTTGTTTGTGGGCTGAAATAAATCTTGCCGCTTTACCCCTGGAGTGCGTTTAACATTTCTTGATGGAAATGATTTTGAGCTTTGAGATATATATATATATATATATATATATATATATATATATATATATATATATATATATATATATATATATATATATATATATATATATATATATATATATATATATATTACCACAGCTTCTTCTTCCTACGATTAGTAGACAAAGACACGGCAGATGATTTCTTTGCGTTTTTTATTTACACACCAAGTGCAAAAAGAAAGTGCATCAAATGGACGGTCTACGCGTTTCGGCTCCTGCCTTCAACTGGACCATAGAGTCCACAGGTCTAGACCTTACTTAAATACAGTGATAAGTGTAAGTACCCTCTACTATTTCCATGGTCATCTAGACCACCAATCCTGCATAGTGGATACATGGCCAGTACATGTTTGTAGTTATTACACATAATTATGTACAATTTACGTGAAGTACAAAAGTAACCCTGAACCGACAATTCTAAATGAAGTATTTACAATCAGATCCAATTTCCGTCTATATACAAAAATTCAATCTTGAATTATAAATATTTGTGTGAAGTACTCTCACTGGTCTGTATAAGGAAGACGGGGTGGGACTAGGGACGGGAAGGAGTGATTCCTAGAACATTTTGATATTTATGGATGTTTCATTATCTGCAACCTTTGACTAAGTGACAACAAAGGAAAAATAAGAGAAAATAAGGGAAACTAATGTCCGCTGCACTCTATAAACTATAAAGTATAAGATACTGTGTGGATCTGTTCTAGACAATGCATAATGTAGTGATTAAGGTCTATATTCAACCTATTATTTACAATTATATACATTTTCTTTATCATCCATCACCATTTGCAGCAGAGCTTGATATATGTGAAGTACTCTATCTAACCATGTCCTCTTATTCTTATACTTTTTCAATTATTTTTTCTTTGATTCTCATCTCCCCCATCATTCTATATCTTTCATTCAATTTTCACATATACGATCTGATTGAGTTTTCCGGTTCCTAATTACATGATAATTCCAAACATGTACATAGTCCAACATCATTCATTTTAACCATGTGCAAGTTCTCATACAGTTCTAAAATATAGGATTCCACTCTTATGATGTCATTCGTTGTTCCTATACCAATTTATAAATGTACATGTAATTCGGCGTCTAAGTTATGGCCGAATGGTACCTCTGTTCCCATGCTCAGTATCATTCTCGATTCCAGACGTCTTAGTTGTAGCAACTGATCTCCACCTCGTTCCGGGATTTTGCACATCTTGATCCCCGAGTATTTCAAAAGGGTGGGATCGCTTTGATGATATTGAGCAAAATGTGTGGCCATTGGGTAGCAAGGGTCCTTGTTTTTTATCGCCCTTAGATGTTGCAGTATTCTCAGTTTTAACTTGTTCACTGTGCTCCCAATGTAGTACTTTCCACAAGGGCATTGTAGCCTATAAACCACACATTTTGAATCACAGGTAATATGATCTTGTATAGTTTCTTTTTGGCCATTTTGTAGTTGGTAATGTTTGATGTTTACTCCATGCTCACAGGCTTTGCCTTTGTGGCATTTCCAGAAGCCTGGTGTTGTTAGCCATGTCTGTTTTTTCTCCTCACGCAGTACTAAGTGACTCTGCGTTAATATGTCTCTTAAAGAGGAGGTCTTTCGATATGTTATGCTTGGATTTCTTGTCAGGGTTTCTCTCAAAGTTTTGTCCAGAAGGAGGACTTGCCAATGTTTTTTGTAAGCTTTCTTCATACTTACACTTTGGTTGTCATAGTCCACTATCAATCTGGTTGTTTCATTTCCCTGATCTGGATCTTGCTCCGGGTTTATTTTTGATCTCTTTGTTTTTGGAGTTAACAGCTCCTCTCTCTCTTTCAAATGCATCCGGGTTTGTGCAATAGATATCACTTCCATTGGGTATCCTCTTTCAAGGAATCTAGTACTCATTTTTTCTATTTCCTCAGTTAGATCTTCTTCCTCAGAGCAGTTTCTTTTCGCCCTTAGCATTTGACCATAGGGGATACTCCATTTCAGTTTTATGGGGTGTCCACTGTTCGCATGTAGAATACTATTACATGCAGTCAGTTTTCTGTGGATTTTTGAACAAAGTTTGTTGTTTTTGACGAAAATTTCCACATCTAAGAATATCAGGGAGTGGGAACTAATTGTAGACGTGAATTTTAGGTTGTATTTGTTATTATTGAGAGAACCAATAAAATCCTTCAAGGAGTTTTCATTTCCGTCCCATATGACAAACAAGTCATCAATGAAACAACACCATAGTTTGATTTTTGGCCCCTCAGGATTCTCTCGATCTTTCTGTGTCACGTCACTTTCCCATGCCCCCATAAGAAGGTTTGCATACGTGGGCGCAAATGATGTCCCCATAGCGGTCCCCTGTTTCTGGAGATATGTCCCCCCCAAAAACAGGAAAGCGTTGTGGGTCAGGCAATATCGCAGCATGTCCAGTAACATATTCGAATGTTCCAGAAAATGTACAGATCGTGCTTTGAGTACTTCTTTCACAGCCTCAATACCGTCCTCATGGCGGATTGAGGTGTAAAGTGATGTAACATCAATTGTTGCCATTTGGTAAGATGGTTTCCATTCACATGTGGTGATTTTATGCAAAAAGTCCATTGTGTCTCTCAGGAAGGATGGTAGGCTTGTCACGTAGTTCATAAGAAAAATGTCTATAAATCTTGATGTAGACTCCAAGAGGGATCCTATTGAGCTGACAATTGGTCTCCCTGGTGGATGGTCTAGTGACTTGTGAATTTTCGGTAGAAAATATATGGTTGCCATGATCGGGTTGTTTGTCTTTAAATAACTGTATTCGTCAAAATCTAATAGACCTCTATCTTTCCAGGTTAACAACATAGAGTGGTATTCTTTTGTCCATTCTTCCATCGGATTAGTGGTCAGTTTTTCATAATGTTCCTGGATGTTTAACTGTCTATTTGCTTCCTCAATGTAGTTTGAAACATTTTGTATAACAAGGTTGCCCCCTTTATCTGAGGATTTAGTGATTATGGACGTGTCATTTTTCAAATCCATCATCGCCTTTTGATCTTCCAGAGGAAGACTTTGTTTTCTCATTCGTCCATTCTTTATTGATTTGTCTGAAATTTTTGTTATTTCCTCGACCATAAGTTCTTGGAATAGGTCCACTTTTTTGCCAGGTGGGAGTTGTGGACAGAATTTTGAATTTCTTTTCAATCCACTATTTCCTCCTAGGTTTGTGGACAGACCAATGTTTTTACAAAAGTTCATTTCCATCTCTGGAGTAATTGTATTATCCTCCTGGCTGGTAGAGGGGGTCTCTTTAATTGATGTCAGAGTTATCATCGCAATTAAGTCTTTTTGTGCGACAGTTGATGTAGTTACATTCGTTTTTGAGACATATGTCTTTTTATTGTTCTGTTTTTTCTCAGCGAAATGTTTTTTAAGTTTCACCTTCCTGCAAAACTTATACAGGTCAATGCGCGCATTAGGTACATTTATAGTCTTTGTCGGGCAAAACGAAAGACCTTTATTTAAAAGTTTCAAGTGAGTGTCCGAGAGTTGTTTGTTCGATAAGTTTACCACTATGTTGTTAGACACGGACATTCTCATCTTTGATGTTACTTTGGCTTTTCCTCGCTTTGCTTTTACTTCTTTTTCCACCCCTTCTGGTTTTTGGTTTGTCGGGGGTTTCTTTGGTGGACGTTGTTCCCTTCCCCAAGCATTGGATCTTCCTCTTCCTCTTTGTCGCATGACCATGTGTGCTAGCTTGATCTCCCCCTGAAAATCCAATGGTGTTGTATTGGGTTCTCCTTCAACAGAACTCACTTCTGAGCTGTCTATTTCCTCTGTGGGCTCATTGGTTCTATCCATGTTCTTGTCCATTGTGACATGACTTCTTAGGGTGTCATATTTTCGTGCGAATGTGTAAATTCGACCGTTCATATAGTCCAACCTATCTCTGGTGAACTAATTGGCCTTCCTCTTCTCTACCTCCATTTCATGTTTTGCCACCTTCTTTTCCATGTTTTCAATTGCCTCTTTGCTTTCTTCGGATGTTGGAATGTCTGCGAGTTCTGATTCCAGAGCTGTTATCGTGCTCGTGATTTTTTCTAGTTTCCTCTATATATATATATATATATATATATATATATATATATATATATATATATATATATATATATATATATATTCACTGAAAAAAACATAGGTTATAGACCATATATAGTTAGGAATTAGCATTTACAAAACCTTAAAAATTCACTGAAAAAACCATAGGTTATAGACGTCATTTGAGATGTCATCAGTGATGTCACTGACCATGTCATGAATGATGTAATATGTGACATGATCAGCAGTGGATTGCGGGTGCGCGATATATAGTTAGTGCAACTAACTATATATGCGAATTTCAATGGTTTTGTGCGAGTAAAATAAGGTTTTGTAAAATCTAATCCCTAACTATATATGGTCTATAACCTATGGTTTTTTCAGTGAATTTTTAAGGTTTTGTAAATGCTAATTCCTTACTATATATGGTCTATAACCTATGGTTTTTTCAGTGAATTTCAATGGTTTTTTGATAGCAAATATCAAAAGCTGTAAAATGTATTCTTAATCTAATTCAAAAATATATTTTATATTTTTGTAATATAATTTTTTTATTTATATATTTTTTTAATTATTTTTTTTGTTTTGCTGCCGGTCCGCGAACCGGGCAGCTTCCCGTTAGCTTCATTTTGTTCCGCGACCCGGTCCGCGAACCCGTAAACGTTCCATTAGCGCAACTACCGCGTTAGAAAGCAACATCGTGACGCGTCGCGTAAGCGCGACGTATCGCATTACTGCATAATGCATCTTATGACGCGCCGCGTTAGCGCACCCGGAAGCGCTCCGGAACGCGAACCAAGGTGCGAAGCACAGCACCCCGGAAGCGATCCGGGGCGCGGCGCGGAGCGCGTAACGTAAGCATAACAGGTCATGTGACTTGTTTATAAAACTTTTCATTGGTTCATTTTACTTTTGGTTTCCTAATGATGGAAGGCTTGGTCATATGACCTAAAAATAACACTTTTCATTGGTTTAGAACATTTTTTTTTCTCAAATGATGAAAGCCCCACCTTTTTTCCTCACTCTGACTTTCATTTTTATGAGAGAAAGACCTTTTTTGAATACCATAGAAATGGCTTCATTGATTGCTGCAGCTGGTGGACCCCCACCACCACCACAACCTCCTAGGAAGAGAGGACCACCTCCTCAGGCCATCCTACAAGAAGAGGAAGAGAAGCAAGGGACAGGGAGGTTTTTACCTGAACAGCCAAGGAGGTCCCATGTTAAAGAAAGTTATATTTGGCAATTTCCTTCATTTCCCCCGGAACAAAAAAAGGTAAATGCCCGGTATGTTACCTGCCTGATTTGTAAAAATGAACTGTCCAGAGGAACAGAAAAGAAATACAGTTATGGTAATTATACCATGCATCACCATATGGAAAGGTGGCACCCTATAAATTACAGTGCTGCACAAGTACGTGATCTGGTGGATAACCCCCGACCTGTGGCCAGTACATCCACCAATGAAGAGGCAGTGACGGGACCAGAGGCGAGGGAGATGGTCCCAAATATCCAAATGAAATTTGGCAATCTGAAGCACGTATGCATTTTTTGTGGCCAACTTATTTGCTTCAGAGAGAGCAGCATAAATTTAATTAATAAAGCAATTGACAATCACAAATGTGCAAAACGCCCCAGAAAATAAATTATCTTTTTTTTTTGTTGCTCCTGTTGAGCCCTTCATAATGAATCATTTTTGTTTCTCCCCATCAAAAAAAAGCAAAAAAATATAAAACCGTTCAAAAAATACAAAAAAAAAAAAATGTTCAGAAAAATAATAAAAAAAATATTAAACAACAAAAATAATAAAAAAAAGTTCTTTTCAGAACTACCTCCCCTTTATAAGAATTTGCTATAATGTTTAGAACTCTGACAACCTCTATTTCTTTTGGTTCGCTTCCCGGTTCGCGCGCCGGTACGCGAACCGGAAGCGAACTCTAAAAACATTTTTTTTTTAAAAAAAAAAGAAGAGTAAGTAAACTGAGAGTAATGTTAAAAGAAAGACAGTTAGAGGGAGTAACACAGAGATACTGTTTAAAGAGGGACTGAGAACAGGAGTGGAAAGCGTACAGTAAAAAAAGTAATAGAAAAAGGAATGAGGGAAGTAGCAAAGGCAGGAAACTGAGGGTTAAAGAAATGAAGCAGTGGAACTAATAAAAGTTAAATGTAAAAGAGATGTAACAGAATGAGTACTAAACACTTACCTTATAATTATTGTTAACTTAGTCACGTGTTATTTTTATACTTTCAATCTGTGAATGAGAGAACAAAAATTTTAAAATTGATAGAAAGTAGTAAAAGATGAGTGAGCATGAGATAAGATGAATACATATTAAAAATCACAATTCAAAGTACAGAATTAATTATACATATTAAATGGTTTATTTTTGCTTTTCTCAGAATATATCAAATTTCACTGAAAACAGTGAGTTGAAGGTATTCATCATATAACAGCGGGAAAAAAAAACACAATCAAAATGATTGTGTTTAAAAAACCCATATAATATAATCAATCAGAAATCAGAACTCCTCAAAAGTAACTTACTTTCCATGACGTCAAAGGATGTCCTATGAACAGCTTATACTCTGTTGTGCTGTTATTATTTTCTGCCCGCCACTTTCTGAAAGATAAGCTCTATCATTTTAAGAAAAATGAGACATACAAAGCAATTTAAAACAGCACACTAAATTACAACAACACCTAGAATCATTATAATCCAGTTACCTACCCTACATTCTCACTTCTGAAAACAAGTCAAAAGGCAACATTGCTTCATAGTCAAATTCTAATCATTGCCGAAAGACCAGCCTTTTTTAAATTTCGAATAAACTGTGTAATATCTTGAAGTTGTTAAAGGACCATCATGTCATATAATAGCTGCAGTTACAAATGTTCTTCCTGAAATCGATGACTGTGAGCCAAAACATTTTTAATTAGACTTGACAACTTATTTACATCCGGTTTATATAGTTGGAATTGTAAAATGACATTTCACCGATAAGTTTCTATAAATAATGTAGACAACATTACAGACTTACATCACCTCTACTCCTTCTTTTGATCTGCTGCTTAAATTAGCTTATTAAAAAAAAACAATTTTTGCTCTGTGCTACACTTATCCACACGGCTATATAGTGTAGGAGCTATTAGAACCTCTTGAAATTCCTCAGAACAAATCCCGAAATTCCTTTCCTAAAATTTTGGTTGTAAGAACACCAGGTAAGAATTTTGAAGGTGAAAAGGCAATCTTTTTTTGAAAGTTAAAACAGAATCATTGCAGAATGACCAGCCATTTCCAGACTTCAAATAAGTTGTGTAATGTCCTGATGTTGTTGAAGGACCCTCATGATATATAATTGCTGCAGTTAGAAAAGTCCTTCCTGATATTGACAACTGAGAAGCCACAAACTTTTTAATTAAAGTTGTCAATTTTGTTCCATCAGGCCTACATCGTTGGAACATTAAAATGACATACTGGCCATATCTTCGTATAAATAATGTGGACAGCATTGCAGACTTACATTGGCTACACTCCATGTTTTGATCGGCTGCTTTTACTAGCTTATTAAAGGATACTGATTTAGTGTCTGGCAAAGTTAAATATATAAATCTTTCTGAGTCTACACTAGTAATACTTGATAACGTACAATTCTCGCAGTCATGCTGCCATTGATAAGAAAGGCCAAACAGATGATCTACATCTACACCTTCATCTTGCAATACATTAAGCATATACATTAAAAACTCCTGACAATCTTGCTGAATATTTTGAGAGAATTGTGTTTGACCTGAACATTCGTCTAACAGATTTCGAATTTCAGACACACTTTCTACTCTTGTTCTATCAGCACTACATTTCTCTAACACAGAATTCAACAAACAGCAAAAACTTTGATCCGAATTGATCACAATCTGTTCTTTTAAAGTTTCTAGAGAAAAGACAACATTAACCACTACATTAGCATAGCAGTTCACACCAGAACTATTTCAAATTAAAAACCAACAACATCTTCAACAGAATTCATTTCTTTCTGCTTACAATTTTGGGTTCATCGACTTTTGGTCTTTTTTCTACAACCTCCCTACTATTAGTGACATTTCTTCGTTTCCGGCCTACCACACGTTTTTCAAACAAAGGATATTGAGGCAAATGTGGCGCATACTCTCTTCTTAACCTATTGTATTCCATAACACAATCTAGATCCGCACAAATGTTTGTGACATCACACTCAATCAAGTACAAATCCGATAAAGTTCTGACTCGTGACAATGCTACATAAGCCATACCCTCCTTGAACACAGAACTGCCAATATTCACCAAAGCACTGTCTACACTTAAACCTTGTGATTTATGGATTGTCACTGCATATGCCAAGCAAACAGGAAATTGCTTACGGCGAACATATACGTCTTTTACAAGCAGAAACCTAGCTGTGCAACAACCAATTAGCTGTACTTCCTCAATGCCATCAAATTTAATTTTTAAAAATTCAATTCCATCCCTATTTCTGTATTTCTCAAAATCAAAAACATTACCCATTGATCCATTTACCAGACCTCTTTCAACATGTAAATTTCTTCTCAAAATGATACAGCAATTTAAGCACACATTCAGAGTCTTTTCAAAACCAGCAGTTTTAGATATAGTCTTCTCTAATGAATCCAATTTAGATTTCAAATTCTCAGACAAAACAATTGTTGCACCCATATGCTCTATTCTGTCAATAGCTTCCAGTTTCACAATCTCTTGGTTCTCTAAATTCAACATTTTGTTGTTGAAGATGGAACATTCTGCAAGAGTTGGCATCAAACATATTCCAGATTTCTTCTCAGTAATTTTATGAAAAATATTCTCTGGCAGAACGTCTTCTTCTGGAAACAAATTTGACAGTAATCGTGCATGTAAAGCTTCTTTCCCACGATCAGTCACTTTCCCGATTCTAACATCTTGTAGAATATTCTTGTAATCTTCATCCTTCGCCTGACGCATATTTTCACGAAGCTCAGCATAACTGAAGTTTAACCATATGTTAACGTTGCCAATGCTCCCTAGGCACTTCCTGGTATCTTCATGCGTAAACAGTTTAAACACTGGTTGTCCTTTCACTGGTGTCAGCTGCAGAAGATCACCGAAAACAATGATGTGTTTGCCACCAAATAACACATCATACTCTGTTTTAAGAACTTCCTGCATTCTCAAATGTACAAAGGCAAGCATGGCATTGGAAACCATGCTTACTTCGTCAATGATAAGAAGTTTCATCTTCTTCAGGACTCTAGATACTTCACAACAAGCATCTCCCGATAACTTGTGATATTGTAATTTGTTATCATGCTCCACTGGCAGCATCAGTAGTCGATGCAAAGTAATACCTTTAATGTTATGTGCTGCCAGACCAGTTGGAGCGGTGACAACACAAGACAGCGATGACTCAGTCCTTTTCTGCAAATAACATGAAATTGCTTTAATGAGGAAACTTTTTCCAGTTCCTGCTTCTCCACACGTACAATCGGATAGGCTTCAACGACGTACATGAGCACTGTTTCTTCTCATGACTTAGTCCATATGTCAACATTGAATGGGTTGCTTAGATTGAGCCGCACATCTTAAATTGTTATGCCAAGAGTAAAGGGGACATCAAATCGTTATGCAATTGCAACTGCGGCGAGGGTGCTGAAGGTATATGACACCTACCCACCAAGGTGTCGTTTCATCCCAGGATCAGAAAGAACCTAGGTCATACATACAAGAATAGAATACCTCAGCACACCCTTCTCATTATTTCTAATACCAGTTGTATAAGTGTTGCTTCACAAAGTCTTAGTAATCTCAGTGCCCTATGTAATTCAGTCCAAGAAAAAGTTATAGTCTCAAGAGGTAAAGATGAAATAGTCCATGATCAATTTGGTTGGTAACTTCATCATATATTTTCCTCTGCTCAACGTTAAGTTGTCTTTCTAAATCTTCTAAGTTAACCACATCCTCCTGAGCATGTGCCATGGCTCTTTCCACTTCAATCATGGCAGTGGCAGCTTCATTTTCAATAACCGGTCCTCCTTGTGGATCCTGACTCAATGAAACAGATCTCTGACTGCCCTGAGAACTGTCTCTAGCAATCTCGGCTGCTATTGTTGCTTCCTGCTCGATTTCTGCATTCAACATTTCTAGATATTTTGGGAAAACAGGACATTCTATGGACTCCTTGGCTGCATTGAAAGAGTCTTCGTAACAGAGGAAATCTCCAAGCAGTTCCTCTTCTGCACGCCAAGGCGTGAAAAGTTGCAAAAGAGCTAAATAGAAAAACTCTTTTCTTTCTGGAGATTCGCAATCCAATTTTCGATGATTTACCAATAGACATTTTTTTTGCTTGACCAGACATCCCTCACTTCCAATTACAGCATACACTCCTTTATCAATATCTTCTGTGATGTTCCTCTTGAAAATGTAATTTTGTAGAACCTCATACAGACAAACATTCTCCAAGTGACTGCTTCTATTTGGATAATATGTATCCAACATGTTGGTCTTCAAAATATCTGTACTGCTTGGCTCCTTCTCCGCCAAATACTCAATTTCCCGTACAGGTTTGAGAACTCGATTACGCATTGCAGCAAGACCAAGACTTGCCCAAATGATACTCCTAGATTTGGCAAAGAGACTTGCTGAAGATAACCGGTCAGAACATTCATAAGCTCCGATTTCTCGATGCGACAACATCTTCAGACTGAAACTGTACAACTTCTTACTGAGGCTCTTTTCATGGGAAATGTCCTCCCACATATCCTTGAGTTCTGTCTTTTCTTTTTTTGTGATGTAAGACGTCACATACCGAGCCACAGCCATACAGTTGTCAGCCACAAACTGTATATCCATGTTAGCATTCCACATGGACAAAATCACTGGGTTGTAGTCATTGATGTTCTTGGGCTCTTAGTTTCTCTTCAAATTGTATGTATTTTTGGGTGATTTCCTTGTCACATTATGTCGCAGCGAAGACATCAAATTGTTCACTCTTCCTTTAGATATCACCAATCGTGGAAATCCAAAACGACATTTTGTGTAGTACTTGTTCTTGTTTCTGAATTTACGACGACAGTACTTTCCACAACGATGGCTTTGAAATCGTAAAACTTGTTCTCTTAGACTTTTGTCTTCCTTTGTCTTTGGAACAGCACATGTAGAATACTGTTCTATGAAATTCATCACTAAGTCATCCGGATCTGTTCCAAATTTGGGTGCATCTTTGATCCATAGCAGCATATGTATATGAGGAGCACCTCCTGCTTGATACTCCTTTCTCCAGAAGAAATCCAACACCTCTCCAAGAGGTGGATTTTTCTTGTTCGTGATGAAAGACATCATAGCTTCAAATCTATGATTGAAGTACCTGCATACATGGCAAGGGGCGACCAATCGGTCCCCCCGAACGTATGGCAGAGTACCACGATCCCCCCGGGAAGCCATCTTGGGCGGGAGGCGAGTCTCGGCTGGTATGCCCGAAGCGGCGTAGCCGGGGCGCGCCTTTTCCCGCCCTAGAGTGGGTTGGCCTAGACACTGACGCGGCTGGCCACGCCCTTGGGGCAGGCAGGGGCGGGTTTACGCCCGCCCTGAAGACGGATAAAAGGAGGAACAAGACCAGAAAACATCCTCTTGTTCCTGTGCTCTGAAGCTGCACCTCCTCGCTGCACGTGAGCTCGAGACGGAACGAAGAGCCATTTTTGAGCGTTGTAATCTTTCTCGTTTGTTTTACAGATACTCTGTCGGAGAATGCCGAAGAAGGCGGGAAAGCGAATGACTACCGAACAGATGCTGCGTGTTCTCATGAAGGAGATGACCGACCTAAAGAGGCGGATGGATAAAAATGAAGAAGGGGGCCCGAAACGTCCTTTGGAGGGAGCGGCCCCGGGAGGAAAAGGCAAGAGGCCCAGGAGAGGAGCAGCTGGGGGAGATACCCCGGGTCCCAGTGCCCCGCTCGAAGCACCCACTCCTGTGCCGGAGGAAGGGAATCCGATTCCCGTAGTGGTCACCCCCGTGTCCGGGGAAGACATGCCGCCCGAGCTGGCAGCACAAGTAGCAGCGTGGTTGGGTAAAAGTAGCAAGGGCGCCACGGCTGTCGACGCGCAGGTGTTAATGAAGCAACTGCGGGAAACTCGTGAAGCAGCGAAGGTATCCACGCCGGCTGCGGCCGTAGAGAAGCCACAGGGGACGGTTTTAGTCGCAGAGACAGCGTCCAGTTCAGGTAAGCGGCCATTGCCGATTGCGAGGGAAGAGTCGGCACCCTCTCGAAGGGAGAGGTTGGGTCAGCATGTTCCTTTAGCTATTAAGGAAAAGATATGGGCAGGGGAATATGTAAACATCTTCTCGTTGCTTACTGATCATTATGAGATGGAGCATGTTAAAGGTCAGAAGGATCTCATGCATCCGAGTGTTTGGCGCGCAAAGATGGCCGCCTTTAAGGTTAATGAAAACGTTGGCAATTGGGGCAAGGCATGGGGAATTTTCACATCGATCTTGGGAGAACGGAGGCCCGAATTGCTACCCGAGTTGCCGAGTTAGCAGTCACGGATCATGGGGTACTCGGTATCACACGAGGGTAATCATTGGTTTTGCTATGATAATCTTTTCAGAAAAGCAAAAGAACATGATAAAAACTTAACTTGGGATTGTTATGATTCTGTGTCCTGGTCCAAAATGAAGGAGACTGGTATGTTGAAAGTGCCATTAGTAGGGAGTAATGTGGGCGAATCCTCCCGTCAGTATGCGGGGACGCCTTTTCGATCAGGTACGGGTACCGACAATCACTCGAGGCCTACCGGTAATACAGGTAAAAAGGGGGTTTGTTGGAATTTTAACAGGAGTAAATGTACTAGGCCCCAGGGATCGTGCAAATTTAAACACGAATGTAGTGGGTGTGGGCAATCATCCCATCCTGAGTCCACGTGCAGAGCCAAAACGGGTGATAACGGGGGTAGAGGAGGTGCCAAACAGGTCTAACATAGTCCGAGGGGCGCCTTTACCTACCCCGATTGATACCTTGGCAATGATTCCCTGGCTCAGTGAATACCCGGATCGTGCTTCCGCTGGGGTGTTGCGGAACGGGTTTTCATATGGTTTCCGCATCCCAGTGGGGGACTTTCAGGGTGTGGAAAAATGCAAAAATCAGATATCGGTCTTGCAGCATACGACCGTGGTACAGGAAAAGATCCGGAAGGAGGTTACTCGAGGTCGAGTCGCCGGTCCGTTTAGTGTACCCCCGGTGGCTAACTTTGTCTGTTCGCCTTTAGGAGTGGTCCCCAAGAAGGACCCGGGTGAGTTTCGGCTGATACATAATTTGTCAGCCCCACGTGGACTTTCTGTAAACGAAGCGATAGACCCGGAAATGTGTTCGGTACGGTACGCATCTTTCGATGAGGCCGTGGCCATTTTGAATCGCCTGGGGCCCGGGGCGCTGATGGCAAAATCTGATATCGAGTCAGCGTTCCGGTTGCTCCCGGTACATCCAGACGATCAGCGTCTACTGGGTTTCATGTTTCAGGGTCAGTATTATATGGATAGATGTATGCCGATGGGATGCTCAATTTCTTGTGCCTATTTCGAGAAATTCAGTAGTTTTCTACAATGGGTCTTCACAAAGAAGACGGGGTTTCAACATGTGATGCATTATCTCGATAATTTTTGTTCCTGGGGGCAGCCGGGGATCCGGAATGTGGGCAAGCTTTGGCTGCATTTTGTGTTTTAATGAATCAGTTTGGCGTGCCATTGGCACCAGGTAAGACGGTGGGTCCTTCGACTTGCCTCGAGTTTCTGGGGATCGAGTTAGACTCCGGAGAAGGTTGTTTCCGTTTACCAAGTGATAAAGTGTTAAAATTCAGGGCATCCCTGCAAATGTGTTTGAGTGAAGCTAAGGTTAAGCTGCATCAGTTACAGCAGTTAGTGGGCCAGTTGAATTTTGCCCTGAGAGTTATACCTATGGCCCGCCCCTTTTCCCGTTCGATCGCTCAAGCCATGGTCGGATTGAAGAAGGGCCATCATCGCACGAGGCTCTCGGCCGAGGTCCGCCAGGACATGCGCATTTGGTTGGCATTTCTGGCAGATTTCAATGGTCGAGTCGTCTGGAATAAACCAGCCGTGTCCTCTGAGGAGCTGGGGCTGTGGACAGATTCGGCAGGGAGTGTAGGTTTTGGTGCCATTTTCGGTGCTCGATGGTCTGCACAAAAATGGCCGGCATGGTGGCATAACAGTGGACTGACAAGTAACATTGCTTTCCTGGAACTTTTCCCCATTTTCGTGGCCCTGAGAACGTGGCCCGAAGGGTTCAGAGATCACTCTGTGGTATTTTGGTCTGACAATATGACCGTGGTTGAGTGTATCAATAGTCAGGCAGCACGATGCAAATGGGTTTTGAGGCTGCTCAAGGAGATCGTATTACTGTGTATGCAACTGAATGTGTTATTCAAAGCAAGACATGTCCCTGGGGTAATGAACCAGGCGGCTGATGCCCTTTCTCGTTTTCGTATGCAGGCCTTCTGGGGTTTTCTGCCCACAGCGGACCCGGAGCCGGCACCCTTTCCCGAAGCTCTTTGGTCTCTCGGTGCCCCGAACTTCGTAACCTCGTGGGAGAGAGTTTAGCACCCAGGACGAGGAAGGCATATGAAGGGGCGTTCCGGTCCTATTTAGCCTTTTTGGGGACTGCTAGAGAGGAGCTTTGGGGCCAGGAGGAAGGGGTTGTGAACTTTCTGATGTCATTACATCTGGCAGGAAAGACGGTGGCCACGGCCCAGAGGCATCGGGCTGCCATTTCCTTTGTTGCTAGGGCTCATGGGATCCAGGACCCGACAGCGTCTTTTGTTGTGCAAAAAGCGCTACGTGGGTGGCAACGCCTTGAGGGTCGCAGAGTAGATGAGAGGCGCCCGATAGGTTTGGATAGGTTGGCCCAGTTATTATCCAGACTCCCTACAACATGTTCGTCTCAGTTTGAGACAGTGTTATTCCGAGCCGCTTTTACGCTGGCATTTCATGGGGCTATGCGGGTAAGCGAATTAGTGGCAAGGAACAAGCAGGATGTGACGGGAGGACTGTGCGCAGAGCACGTTCAGATCAGAGGGGAGACGATGACTGTCTCGTTTGTGAGGTCCAAAACCGACCAGAGTGGGATGGGTGAATGCATAATTATACGCAGGATTCCCGGGTCGTCCATGTGCCCAGTGAAGTGTTTAGAGGATTATTTAACACGAAGGGTGGCATCATGGGGGGGGACCTTGTTGAGACACGCGGACGCCACCCCACTGACAAGGTTTCAGTTTCAGCGGGTGCTTGCGATGTCGATTACAGCTGCGGGCTTGAACCCGGGCGAATTTGGGACCCATTCCTTTCGGATAGGGGCTGCTACAGAGGCTACAGCCAGGGGTCTGAATGTGGAACAAGTTAAACGTGTGGGGCGTTGGTCCTCCAATTGTTATAAAAGGTATGTGCGTTTGCACATGTTGTGAAGCCGTAATGATGTACTCACGCTTCTTGTTTTTGTTTGGTTTTCAGTTACGCAAGCCTACGAGGCGGGGCGGACTATGCAGTCGACCCAACACCGGGCCAGCGGTCAGACATCACCGGCTGTTAAAAAGGAGGTGTGGGTCGTGGGCCACTCATACGTGAGGCGTGCCGCGGACGTATTCAAGGCAGGTGACATGGTGCACGTGGCTGGGGAATACGGGTACAGTGTGTCCTTCTACGGAAAGGGCGGTCTCTGTATTGACCAGTTCCAATCATTTTTCGAGGGTTTGCTAGGGCGGACGAGGTCACCGCCGTCTGTAGTCATAGTACATCTTGGGGGCAATGATTTGGTCACCACTGGTAGACGACTTCTCCTGGAAGCGATGCTTTCCACTGTAAGTTGGTTAGCGAGGAGAGTTCCAGGGTGCACGATTGCGTGGTCCCATATGATCCCACGAAAAGTGTGGCGGGGGGCTTTTTCGGTTTCTGCTTTAAATCACTCTGTGAGAAAAATTAATAACAAAGTAAGTAGGTTGTTCCGTTCCAATGCACTGCATTCTATCGCGCATGGATGTATTAATGATGACAGTATGTACTTGGGGGATGGTGTTCATTTGTCTCGGATGGGGAATAAGTTACTCATAGGAGACTTCATAGCTTGGCTGAAGACGTTAAACATGACCTTTAGGTAGGAGTGTGGTGGGGGGTCCGGATAGCCGGTCAACTATCCGGACCTGTGGCGGTAAGGTCATGATCGGTGAGCACTAATTGGAAGATCCCTATGAGTGGGCGTCACCCATTACGGATGGGGGCGCTCGGGGGAGGTGGCCATTGGCCCCTCAACGGGGAGGCGGTCCCTTCTAAGGATGGGTCGCCGAAAGGAAAGGGAAGGCGGTCAAGGCCCCTTCATGGGTAGGAGGGGTTACAGCCCCCTCCTGGGGAATTTCCCGGGGCCAGTACGTCTGCGACGGCAGATGTGGTAAGTTGTGTGGGGTTTGGGGGGGGTCTACGCTACCTTCTAGATACCTCACACGAGTCCTCGTACGACCTTTAAGTGGCGTCGAGTTTTATTGGGGCCCCCGTCAAGTCAAGGGAAATTGGTAGTTGCACTTGAGGTAAGCCTCCGTGCCGCCCCTCTCAAGTGAGGGGGATATGTCTGGGTTAGGGATCTTGACACCGGTTACGACCTTGCCGTTGGCCCTTAAACGTTAGGATGTACAATTTCAAAAGTTAAGTAAATGTTTGGTAGGATGTTAGTTCGGCTAGGAGAACCTTTGTACTAGAGGATATGTTAAGGTTAGCCAAACATCGCAATGTGGTAATGAAATTGTACATAATATGAAACTGTTTATTTTAATGTTTTAATTTTGTTTCATATTTTAATAAATACGGCCCGGGAGGGTCACTCCCTCCCGTCTCCAAAAACTTCAGAACTGTTTCCGGTTTCCCATCCTTGGGGATTGTGTTGAGAGGGGGTGGCGGGTATCTCAGCCATATGGCAAGGGGCGACCAATCGGTCCCCCCGAACGTATGGCAGAGTACCACGATCCCCCCGGGAAGCCATCTTGGGCGGGAGGCGAGTCTCGGCTGGTATGCCCGAAGCGGCGTAGCCGGGGCGCGCCTTTTCCCGCCCTAGAGTGGGTTGGCCTAGACACTGACGCAGCTGGCCACGCCCTTGGGGCAGGCAGGGGCGGGTTTACGCCCGCCCTGAAGACGGATAAAAGGAGGAACAAGACCACAAAATATCCTCTTGTTCCTGTGCTCTGAAGCTGCACCTCCTCGCTGCACGTGAGCTCGAGACGGAACGAAGAGCCATTTTTGACCCACCCACCAGCCCCTGAAGACAGCGAGTAGTTTTAAATAAAGTTTGATTGATAATTCTGATATTCGTTTGCAGGTTGCTGTATTATCGTGAAGATTTTGAGTATGCAATAAAGAATGATCGTTTTGTGTTATGTTTTGCAAATAAAGTAATTCTGCTTTAGTGTTCATCAGTAGGCATGCTTTGAATAAAGTTGTTGTTGCTACTGTCTGTTATATTTAGTCTTTAGTTATTTAGTTATCATTGTCGTATTTATTTTGGTCGGGCGGTAAGGTCATGATCGGTGAGCACTAATTGGAAGATCCCTATGAGTGGGCGTCACCCATTACGGATGGGGGCGCTCGGGGGAGGTGGCCATTGGCCCCTCAACGGGGAGGCGGTCCCTTCTAAGGATGGGTCGCCGAAAGGAAAGGGAAGGCGGTCAAGGCCCCTTCATGGGTAGGAGGGGTTACAGCCCCCTCCTGGGGAATTTCCCGGGGCCAGTACGTCTGCGACGGCAGATGTGGTAAGTTGTGTGGGGTTTGGGGGGGGTCTACGCTACCTTCTAGATACCTCACACGAGTCCTCGTACGACCTTTAAGTGGCGTCGAGTTTTATTGGGGCCCCCGTCAAGTCAAGGGAAATTGGTAGTTGCACTTGAGGTAAGCCTCCGTGCCGCCCCTCTCAAGTGAGGGGGATATGTCTGGGTTAGGGATCTTGACACCGGTTACGACCTTGCCGTTGGCCCTTAAACGTTAGGATGTACAATTTCAAAAGTTAAGTAAATGTTTGGTAGGATGTTAGTTCGGCTAGGAGAACCTTTGTACTAGAGGATATGTTAAGGTTAGCCAAACATCGCAATGTGGTAATGAAATTGTACATAATATGAAACTGTTTATTTTAATGTTTTAATTTTGTTTCATATTTTAATAAATACGGCCCGGGAGGGTCACTCCCTCCCGTCTCCAAAAACTTCAGAACTGTTTCCGGTTTCCCATCCTTGGGGATTGTGTTGAGAGGGGGTGGCGGGTATCTCAGCCATATTCACTGGATCCAAAGAGCACAGTTCTCCGGGTGTCTTGAATTCAATATTTTCAATGTTTCCATTTGCCTCTCGTAGAAATTCAAGTAAGTCTTCCCAGCCATACTCAGCACAGCTGAGAGTGAGGAACCATGTGGGAGTTCCTAAGTTCCTCAGCATAAATTTTAAGTCACCCTGACGACGGTACCAATACTCATTAGTACCACGCTGACATGCCATCAGTATAATCAGGTGAGAATCCAAAATACTGTCTTGCACATTGACTTTATCCATAAAGTCCCTTGCTGAGATATTTCGCAGTTGTAAACCACTTTTTGGGATGTGGTTCACTGCATAAGACAGTCCAGACAGATCACTTTCAAACAGTAGATGAAACAAATAGGGAATGCATTGACGAAACCTAGGATCTTCTGCATACAATCGTAAAGTCCGGTATTCAGAAGCAGGAATTTGATCAGGTCGCTCATCATATCGTCCTCCTCGACCTGTGGGAAATAACTGTGGAAAACATAGAGCTTCCAAACTTTCCTCCCAAACACTAATGGGACTCCCTTTGGCTTGTTTCATTTGAAACAATTCAATAGCATTCCCCATGACTTCCTTGGAATGCAAAGGATGAACACTATAATGTTCATATATTTCTTCATTTTTAGAGGCTTCTACTTTCCCAATTTGTCCAGCACTCAATTCACTGTCTTCTTCTTCACTTACTTCCTCTTCTGCTACACATACATTCTTGTAGTACTCATTGTTTTTTATCAAATACAATGTTGACTTTTTGACTTTCCTAACATCCACTAAATCTTGCCAGATTTTCTTACTCTTTGTCGTAACACCATTAACTAGGATAACCAGAGGTTCCTCTTCCAGTTTCTCTACTCCAATTGTATTAATGTTTTTCTTCAAATCTAAAGGCAAATAAACAACTCTTCCCTTTAATCCTCTCTGTAAATCTGATGGAGGCAATTTCCCTGTCTTTGGCTCCATTCATACAATAGCCTGAAAGGGATGCACACTTTCAATCAAAATAGATTCATAAGTATTTAAATCCTTCAATTCAGAAGGAATGTCAACCAATTCCAGATTATTATGAACCGCTCTAGCAGGCATCCGGTTTTGGTTTAATTTGTTAAAACAATAAGTACACATACGTTGGTCCGATCCCAAATCAAAACAATTTTCTACCATCAAGTATGTAGCAAAATCCTTCCATTCACTATTGTTTTCCATTTCACTTTTTGCATATAAATCCACTAACTTAGTCTGATTCTTATAATAAGTCCGTCGACAACACACACAAGTGAAATTAGGCCTCTCACTTGATTTCACCTGAAAGATGGAAATTTCCTTGTGAAACTTATCGATATTAGAAATCTGTACACTCTCTTCCACATTACCTTCTTCTACTGGGTCAATTTCAACATTGTTCTCTTTACTAGCAAAGTAACAGAACTCAAATTCTTCACAAATATTCTTCACATGTAGTTCTGAACCATGCAAAAGAGCACTGCTCAATTGTTTAAGCATAATTGCTGGACTCTTAGCATAATACAACATTCTCACTAATTTCCTCACTTTATTATGATGCACTGCTAGCATCCTGAAATGATGAAAAACACTCTGGCATACTCTTCTGGAAAGACAAGCCAGGGAATGCCCATGCAAACCTGTTACTTCTCTCACTCTGCAAGGATCTAATTCTTGCAACAACTTCATTTTCTGTTTTAAAATTTTCTTATTAAATGTACGTACAAAATCACAAAACAAATTGATGGAATCCTGTCGCACACTACAAATGCTACTACATTTCCAGGTGTAGGCTGGTCCCTTAGGACGTCTTCCTAAAATCTCATCACCTAACACCTCTTCTGCATCTGCAGACACAAGTTTTTCTTTTTCAACCGGACAACCATCTTTTACCTCATATGCTCGACCACTGGTATCAACTGCATGCACCAAATCATTGTCTTGAAAGTAACTCTCTTCATTAAAAAATGCCTCACAACTTGAACTATGCATCCATTCTCCTGAGAATACTTCACAAAAATTAATACGATTAACTACTCTCTTCCATCTACTATTTGATTTGAAATCAGAAATTACCTTGTTTAGTTTCCTAATTCTATTGATTACCAAAATAAATAACTTTCGCTTAATTTCGAAAGCCTGATCAATAATTTTCTCTACATTTTTCTTTTTCTTATAAAATGTCACTTTCTGTTGGCCTTTCTTAAAATTGTTTAACAAGTTGACAATTATCCTGTTGCGGAACATTCGCCTACGAATGTCCCTGAATTGAATAGCCCTTCTACTGCCATGCACAGACTTATCTCCTGCTCTAGCAGAAACTTTTTTTACGGGCCTTTCCTTTTCCTTTAAATTGTCTCTCTTCTTATGCACTAAAACATGTTCAATACTGGTATTTTTTTGTCTGAAAATTGTTTTTAAAAATGATTTTATTTTCTTACCCGGAGCTTTTTTGGCAACTTGATACGATTTCATATTACAGGACTGTTCCAAATCTTTACCAAGATGGAGTGTAAGTCGCTTTGCTTCTTTTAGTTTTCGCTGCCTTGAGGGCATTTTTAAAGTTTTCTAAAGATCTTCAGTTAAATCTGTGGAAAAATATTTAAAAAATTGATATTAACCACTATTACCAAACAGTAAACCAATAACAGAAGGCAAACAATTAACACACTAGATGTCAATTCCATCTACAGTAATTTAACAACATAGACAAAGGGGGCATATTTACAAGGCACTTGCACCATGGGGGAAATAAGTTAAAATTCCAAGAACACATAGGGTCGTATTTACAAGGCCCTTGCACCAGAAAGAAGTGACTTGAAATGGCCAAGCACACATGAGGGTGTATTTACAAGACCCTTGCATCAGGGGGAAGTGACTTACAATTACCAAGCACACATGAGGGCGTATTTACAAGGCCCTTGCACCACCATAAGGTGTGGCCTATGCAGAAGTATGCTGGATTGTCTGTCTGCCATGGTAAAACCAAGAAACAAAAGTTTGTTTGAGGTGAGGCCTACTCAGCGTTGCAGATGAAATTTTGGCTTATTGAAGAGTACAGAAGACATAATACATGTGCAGGCCAACAGATGAAGTGAGTCATGTCCAGTGCACACTTCAACAAAGACCAGACCTCCTCTGTCTCCCTGGACAGGCCTAAACCTCATCAGCACAATGTGATTAGTAATGTTAGGAAACACAGGTGATGTAATTGAAAAACGTGCAAATATTTTTGCTCATTTCACAATCACATCACCTGTGTTTCCTCAGCTTAGGTATCTCATTGAGCAGATATAGTCTAGCATATCCAAGAGTACGCAGAAGGTGAGGACTGTATGCAGCAGTGCAATGTACATAATTCTCCTCCAATGACAATTACAGAAGCCTTAGCATATCCATTCCCCCTAAACAGTCCTAAATGTACGACTTTTTAAACCATCAAACAAGCAAATTATTCTCCCATATTCATGTTGAGAAAAAAAATATTTATTTAAAAAAGCAAACCCCTTGTTGTCCTTCTCATAAATGTGAAAAGTATTTCTTTTTTTAAAAAAACGATTTTCTGGTCATAATTTCAAAACACAAAACAGCTCCTATGTACAAGCACACCCTAGCTGGCTTCCTTATTTTCTCCAATAAGCATACTAATCTCCTTCTAAATTAAAGGAATCTTTTCTCACCTTAGCACGATTTTTAAACACATCATGTAAGGAAATTAGTCTCCCAGATTCCTGGGAGAAGTACCTTAAAATTGTCTAGCACACATAGAGGCGTATTTACAAGGCACATGCACCAGGGGAAAATGACTTAAATTTGCAAAGCACTCATGAGGGTGTATTTACAAGAACCTTGCACCACCTTTAAAGTCACTTATAAAATGGAGAAAATGACGTGAATGTGTCTCATAAGCCCATGTTGACTATGTAATTCTTGCAAAACATATTGTGAAACCTAAATGACTTCAAGAAACGAGTTTTTAAACCAAGAAACAAGCAAATAATTCTCCCATATTCATGTTGGAAAGTGAAATATTTATTTAAAAAAGCACACCCCATGTTATTGTTCTCATAAATGTAAAAAGCATGTCTTTTTCTTAAAAAACGATTTTCTGGTCATAATTTGAAATCACAGCACACCTCCTATGTACAAGCACACCCTGTCAGTACTAATACTTCACATTATCTATAATTATAATTTGTCAAAGAAGCAAAATCTTTAAAAAAAAATATTGAAAACACTTGACACAAAACAACATTTTAAATGTACAGCTAACTTCCTTATTTTCTCAATATACTATACTACTCTCTATCTAAATTAAATGATTTTTTTCTTACCTTAGCAAATGCTTTTTGAATTTCATAACAGTCTCAGAAACACACCAATTTTTCTTTAGCAGAACAAAAGGTATGCACTCCAGAGGCTGGAACCAACAAAGGCACTGAAATGCTGAAATTCATCACACATATCTCTCATGTGAACCAATCAAAACTCTTCCCTCACTTTTTTCAAATCAACACCCTTCCCCCCTCTGCCCTTTCTGGCCTTTTTCCATAGCAACTACCGCCTGCCAGGCCTCTCATATTTACAAGTTCACACAACAATGTTTCAAATGAACTCTGAACTCTCAATACTCCTGCTAATCCACTGCAATGTTTCTTAAAATCATGTTTTCTTAACCATTCAAATTACATGTTTCAAAGAACACATCCATGCACCCTAACTTTCTGTTTTCAGCAATGGAAACCCACCAATCACTGCTACTGAATCATTAGCACACAAACTCCACATTTTTTTTCTTTACAAACTCCTACTGTTTCAACTGCCATTTCATTCCCACACTTCATCTGACTGCAGCAGAACCTCCTCTCGCCATGTTTTCTGTCTGGATTGTTGGACATAGTTACATTCACTGGGCTCACAGGTATGCTGAAAACAGAAATTTACACAACCTCAATTTACAAAATGTGGAAATCAAATGGATTGGCCAAAGAGGATTGAGATGTCACCAATTGATACCATTAGTAAAAACCTTTTTACATTTGCCAAACCCTGACCTCATAATAGTGCACTGTGGAGGAAATGATTTGGGCACTTTGACTGGGGTAGGTCTGGAAATGCTCTTAAAGGACACCTTTGAGCAACTAATGGCACTTTTCCCTCAAACTGCCTTGGTATATTCCAATATATGCCAAAGACAGAAATGGAGGTGGTCCAATCAAATTTCTCCACAAATTGAGAAAGCGAGGAAGCATGTAAATAAGTCTGTTTCAGCTTATATGAGAGACCATGGAATGGGTGCCATCTACAACAATAACTTGCGTTATTACATGTAAGATATCTACAGAGGAGATGGTGTGCACTTCTCAGATGAGGGCAACAGAGTTTTCATACAAAATTTAAGACTGTGTATTGGTACCTACTTATAGGTACCTTGAACTTACACAGAACCCAAAAGCTCTTTTCAGAGCTACCTTAACTATAATTACTTGTTTAAAATTTCGAATGTACCTTTTTTCACTAATTTTCACTTATGTTTGCTTCCCGGTTCGCTACCCGGTTCGCGTACCGGCAGCTAACCGCGCGAAAAATTCAAAAAATGTTTTTTTTTCGACATATATGAGCCTCCTCAGCCACCCTCAGAAAACTTAGGGGGTCAGGATACATCTCCCGTGCCCCCTTATACTCATTTCCCCACATTGTTTTTCCGCCATCTTGTGATTAAATTCGACTGAAACACAAAATGGCGAACTCCCGTTACGCTACCGGTAAGCTGCCCCGCGGGGCACTTTAATATCCCCCTCATCAATCCTAGGTGGTCAGGAGGGGTCTACCTTGACCCCTTTCATTAAATTCCCCCTTTGTTTTTCTCCACCTCTTGTCTCTCGATCCTACCGAGAGACAAGATGGCGGCCGTTCCGGACTGTTTAGAATGTTGACAGACACCGGAGAGCCAATCAGCTTCACTTCGCGAAGTTCCGTTACGCGTCAGGTACGCGAACCGGAGCGCTAACCGGAGCGCTGTCACAGATATATCTGTTTTTAAAAACGTTAATTGATCAAAATCCACTGGAGCACATATATTGAGACATAGCAAAGGCACGCCGGGCAAACCATATCTACAATTTTGCCAAGTTTCGTGTAAATCCATTCAGCCGTTCGAGCTAAAAGTGATTCCAACCGCCCTATGGAAAAATGAATGGGAAAAACGCGTTTTGGGACCCCCCTTTTTTCTCGGCCCCCCCCTTGACGAAACCCCCCCAAATTTTCAGGGGCTACTCAGAAACAAAATGTGGCATTTTCCTGAAAATTTCAGCCAATTTCGTCCAAAACCGCCAAAGTTATTCGACATAGAATTTTCAGAAATCCCATAGGAAAAAAATCCTAACTATATATACCTACTGGCGCCCGCCAGTAGGTAATATATATATATATATATATATATATATATATATATATATATATATATATATATATATATATATATATATATATATATATATATATATATATATATTCACTGAAAAAACCATAGGTTATAGACCATATATAGTTAGGAATTCGCATTTACAAAACCTTATTTTACTCACACAAAACCATTGAAATTCCATATATAGTTAGTTGCACTAACTATATATCGCGCACCCGCAATCCACTGCTGATGATGTCACATATTACATCATTCATGACATGGTCAGTGACATCACTGATGACATCACTGATGACATCTCAAATGACATCACTGATGACATCTCAAATGACATCACTGATGACATCACTGATGACATCTCATTTGACATTACTGATCACATCACTGATGATATCATTCATGTGATAATACGATGAACCTCTTCAGACTCTAATATAACCTTAGATACAATCAGTGTAAACAGACACTCACAGACTGTCACTCATCCATGGAGTTACTCACACACCTAGTTAGTCATGCAAAGAATCAATCACACCTCCATTTCCTCAACTATACAGTTATACAAACTTTACTTATTCAAACATATACTAACACATATTTACTCTCTTATACAATCCCTGATACAAGTTCACAATGATCCATACAGCCACTCACACATTCACTGGCTCTTATGCATAGTTATTTATATATGTCAACTCTCACATGTACTGTGTTTTACATATGTACTTACTTTGACATGTAGCACTGAGATATCCATTCACTCACCAATACACTCATGCACACAGTCAACCGCCCATACAGCTGTTTCCACATGCACTTTTGAAACCATACATCTAGTGAATCAACTGCTCACACATCTATGCACAGAGTCATACACCTCCCAGCCACCCACACACACACTCAGTCTCCCATACAAATACTTGGGCAACCAATCAATAACCCATATAGTTACTCATATAGCTACTTATCAACACATGCAACAGTTTACAGAACAATAGACATAATGATGCACAAATTAAGACAGTTTAGTCACTAACCCATGCACTCAGTGAGACACATTTAATCACTCACTCATACAGTCAGTCATGCACCTACTAAATCCTTCATCCAGACACTTATACACCCACTCATTCTTCAATATGTAAGACATATTTTAACTTTACAGAAACATACAGTCACTGGATGTTGTCATCAGTGATGTCATCAGTGATGTCATTTGAGATGTCATCAGTGATGTCATCAGTGATGTCACTGACCATGTCATGAATGATGTAATATGTGACATCATCAGCAGTGGATTGCGGGTGCGCGATATATAGTTAGTGCAACTAACTATATATGGAATTTCAATGGTTTTGTGTGAGTAAAATAAGGTTTTGTAAATGCGAATTCCTAACTATATATGGTCTATAACCTATGGTTTTTTCAGTGAATTTTCAAGGTTTTGTAAATGCTAATTCCTAACTATATATGGTCTATAACCTATGGTTTTTTCAGTGAATTTTCAAGGTTTTGTAAATGCTAATTCCTAACTATATATGGTCTATAGCCTATGTTTTTTTCAGTGAATATATATATATACATACATATATAAACATATATCATCTGTATATCTATATAAATACAAACATAAATGCATGCATACATATACTTATATGCATTTTAGGGTTGTTAGGGCGTTTTCGTGTGTATTATGTTGCTTTTTTAGGGCTTTTGGGTCAATTAAGTAGGGTTCCCGGAGCCTAGGGCTGAGGGGCCGGTTCAGTTTCGTGCGTATTGGTGTTGGCAAGGTTTTGAGGGATTTTGGCGGTTTTTGGTCGAGATTTGGCCGTTTTATGGCTTTTTTTGTGTTTGCGGGGGGCGCGTATTCGGGTTGAAATTCGTCCCCGTTCCACTGGATGGATTGGGCTGATTTTTGGTGAGATGTTAGGAAATCGCTGGAACTAGTGTCCAGCCAAGTTTGAAGCGGATCGGAGCAGTGGAAGTGCTTTAAAGAGCAATTTTTGTGCGGAGTAGCGAATTGTCATGTTATTCAATGGGAGTTTTTGGTGCGCATGGAGAAGGTGAATTTGGGGTGTTCCAGTTGCGCTAGAGGGACGGGGCTTGGGTGAGCTGTAGGGAGAGTGGATCGGCAGGTGTGCCGAATTTTTGGGATTTGTTGGCCGAAGGGAAGGGTGTGCTTGGGCAAAGTCGATTTGGTGAAAACGGTGCGTTATTTACATGAAAGTTGAAAAAACACTAATAAAAGCAAAGCTAAAAAGCCACCTCATTACAAACAGAATGGCTTTAACTTAAACGAGGGCGAGATCTATTGCATTTTCAATGCTTGTTTACTTTGGTTCCATCAAGAAGGCATTCAGATGTGTCACACATTTGCCATAAATTCTGAATGTTAGCACTCTAGTTGCACATTAGATCACTGTAGTAAAGCTACTGCTCACCAGGGACGTCTGCTGCTGGTATTCAAAGTGCATGTTTCAGTCTGCATGTCAGAATTTTTTTAATGAAATAGAAGAGGATTTGAGAAGTCACTCAAAATGATCCCTAATTTTTCTTTCTGAAGCACTAATCATACTTTCTATGGCAAAATTAACCCCCTCATGTTGTTCCTTTTTAAATTGAGTGTTTTCAGACTTACCACTTCATTCCAATCAAGATGGCTTCTGGTGTGCCATACTTTTGTCATAAGTTAGACTGTTAGCGCTCTAGTTGTTCTTTAGAACACTCTGGGACATTCTGTCATTGGGCTATACTTGGGGTACATCTGGGTGATATTTGGGCTACATTTAGGCTCTTTTGTCTCTGGTGGCCATCTTGCGAGACTATGTCAGAATTTTTTAATGAAATTGAAGAGGGTTTGAGAAGTCACTCAAAATGTGCCCTAATTTTTCTTTCTGCAGCACTAATCATAATTCATATGGCAAAATATACCCCCTCATTTTGTTCCTTTTTAAATTAAATGTTTTAAGAGTTACCACTTTATTCCAATCAAGATGGCTTCAGGTGTGCCATACCTTTGTAATAAGTAGGACTGTTAGCGCTCTAGTTGTTCTTTAGAACACTCTGGGACATTCTGTCATTGGGCTATACTTGGGCTACATCTGGGTGATATTTGGGCTACATTTGGGCTCTTTTGTCTCTGGTGGCCATTTTGGGAGACTGCATGTCAGAATGTTTTAATGAAATAGAAAAGGATTTGAGAAGTCACTCAAAATGTGCCCTAATTTTTCATTCTGCAGCACTAATCATACTTTCTATGGCAAAATATACCCCCTCATGTTGTTTCTTTTTAAATTAAATGTTTTAAGAGTTACCACTTTATTCCAATCAAGATGGCTTCAGGTGTGCCATACCTTTGTAATAAGTAGGACTGTTAGCGCTCTAGTTGTTCTTTAGAACACTCTAGGAGGCTGCAGTAGAACACAAAGGAATCAACTGACAGTCTCTGTCCTTGTTGGATGTACATGTTTTACTGAGAATGTCAGACTTCATTTTCACATGACTGAGAAAGATAATGTGAATTTACAGAAAATATGCTTTCAGTTTAGCTTATAGATCCCCTTCCAAACCACTGTGGGAAAATCATGAGATATTAGTTTTCTTTCAAACAATATTCATGATATCACAGCAGAAGGTTTTTTCACATGGTAAAATCACCTTAGAACCCACCACAATTCCTAAAATGAGTATGGTACCATCAACAAATGATTTATAATGTAACTAAAGTCCTAAAACCCTCTATTAACTACAATGCTTTTTAATGAGGTGCTATCATGTATATTGGTCCCAAGATGGCTGCCAACACTTCTTGGATGAAGTGCTGACAGCCAATCAGATCAGATGTGTGGTTAGGCTCCGCCCAGATATATATATTTTTTTGAACCTAAATTACTCAAAATCCACTGGAGCACATATATTGAGACCTAGCAAAGGCACATCAGGCTAACAGTCCCTACAATTTTGCCAAGTTTCGTGCAAATCCATTCAGCCGTACGAGCTAAAAGTGAGGCCAACCGCCCTATGGAAATTAACATGGGAAAAATGCGTTTTGGGACCCCCCTTTTTTCTCGGCCCCCCCTTGATGAAACCCCCCCAAATTGTCAGGGGCTGCTCAGAAACAAAATGTTCCATTTTCCTGAAAATTTCAGCCAATTCCGTCCACAAACGCCAAAGTTATTAGACATAGAATTTTCAAAAATCCCATAGAGAAAAAATCCTAACTATATATACCTACTGGCGACCGCCAGTAGGTAATATATATATATATATATATGTATATATATATATATATATATATATGTATATATATATATATATGTGTATATATATATATATATATATACATATATATATATATATATATATATATATATATATATATATATATATATATATTCACTGAAAAAACCATAGGTTATAGACCATATATAGTTAGGGATTAGCATTTACAAAACCTTATTTTACTCGCATAAAACCATTGAAATTCGCATATATAGTTAGTTGCGCTAACTATATATCGCGCACCCGCAATCCACTGCTGATGATGGCACATATTACATCATTCATGACATGGTCAGTGACACCACTGATGACATCACTGATGACATCTCAAATGACATCACAGCGATTAAAATAAGGGTTTGTAAATGCTAATCCCTAACTATATATGGTCTATAACCTATGGTTTTTTCAGTGAATTTTCAAGGTTTTGTAAATGCTAATTCCTAACTATGTATGGTCTATAACCTATGGTTTTTTCAGTGAATTTCAATGGTTTTTTAATAGCAAATATCAAATGCTGTCAAATGTCAAGTACATGATAGGTAAAAACATTTTCGTGTTTATGCACGCTGATGTGCTTTGAACGCTGCCCCCCCCCCCCTCTTTTCTCTTAGGAGTACTCTCTCTTTGCAGATAGTGAAGGGTAGTTAACGCAGGCCTTTGCCCCCGTTGTAATCCGTCGTGCCTGCTTCTCTCTCCATTTGATTGATTGTTATCCAAGCATTTACTGTTTTAGAATTGGTTCTCTTTGGTTCATTCTGTATTTACAAACAAGCACAGAGTCGCAATACTCTGTTTAGTCTTTGCAGATAGTGAAAAATAGTTTAAAAAAACAAAAGGTATCGAGCAAAATCAGTAGGCCACTAATGGGATCTGTTTTTGACCTCGCTAAAATAGAAACATTAAGAACAACCCCTCATGAGAAATACGAAACTAGTAAGATGAAATTAGCTCCACACCATGATGGCTGCAGGAAAGCTCGACTCCGCCGCCCACCCCACCCCACCCAAAATAACGACAAACCCTATGCAAATATTATAAATAAATACAACACACCAGCAAAGTAACAGGGTAAAACGTTTTATTAAATAACTATATACATGACAGCCTGCTGCAACATCGATCCAAATGCCTTTTGGTGACTCTTCCATTGTCAACATTGTCCCACAATCCGTTTGACCTGAAACGATTACACAAATAAAACATTTGTGAGTTTTAAATTTCCGGAGAAGTATAATTCACCAATAGTTTTCTCTGTAGATCTTTTTCCATTAACAATCCCAGTTCCATCACCCGCCCAGGATATCACTACTGTTAGTTGTCATTGTTGCTTCTGTTTTAATAAAAAATGTTTTAAGGTGTTTACTGTTTTTGTTGCGATGTATATATTTATAAGTTATTAAAGTGTTATAATCCTACTATTTTTTTATCGATTATTGCTGTTTGAGATATTCCCTGTCTACAAACAGAGAAGAATAGAAATATTCTGTCTCCCTTTGCAGATAGTGAAGGATAGGTAATGCGGACTTTTGTCCCCCGTTGTAATCCGTCATGCCTGATTGATTGATTGGCTGGAAATTTATTGTTCAAGGAATAGTTCTTTCGAAGAACTCTCTGTTTGCAAATAACGTGGAATAGAAATATTCTGTCTAGTCTTTGCAAGTAGTGAAAGGTGGGTAATGCGGACCTTTGTCCCCCGTTGTAATCTGTCACTCCCCACTGATTGAGAAACTACTTCCACCCGGACCATTTATTAGAGGTACATCATCTGACTCAACCGGAGAGAACCCCTAATAAAGAAGACATATGTAAAATACAAAGTAATCCCTGTATCCTGTTAAACAGAAACTTAAGCATGAAACACACTTGAAAAGGAAAGGAAAGAAATCGAACAAAATCAGTAGGCCTCTGATGAGTTTTTGACTTCGCTAGAAATAAGAAACATGAAAATGGTGAAAGAAGCCAAGCTTGACGTTACGGCAGCCACGAGGTAGCTAGGCTCCGCCACCCCCCCACTGCTCCAAGCATTACTGTCCCACCGCCTGCCACGCCCAATAACGGTAACATGAAATAAATACAAATCAGCAGATACCTACCCCCATTCCGGAAACTCCCGAAGTGCAACAGGTTCGCGGCTACGCCCATCCGGAAGACGAGGCCTTCGGCACGTGTAGGGCGAGTCCTGCTGGCAGCCGTCGGCCGGGGAGGTCATCCCGTAAGGTGGGCCAGGAGAGGAGCCGAGGCCGACGGGATTCTTCTTCTTTCTTAGATAATGACTGCGACAACGGGGGGGGGATGTCTTGCATATGCCACCGACCCCCCCCTCGTATCTCCTGGTCTGGCCCCGGCTTGATATGAGCTCCCCGTTCGGGCCTGAAGCGGCGCCCTGCAGGCCACGGGGGGGATGTCTTGCCTCTGCCTCCGACCCCCACCCCTCTTATCGCCTGGTCCGGACATCACGGATATCAACGCCAGGTGTCGGCGTGGGGTGCGCTGGGAGGGAGAGGCGGCGCGAACGAGCCTCTCCCACCCCCCCAGGTGGGGGCCCCTCAGCTGCACCCCCAACGCTCCACTCACCCAACAAAAGGGTTCGTCCACTCTTGCGATACAGCGACGCTCCACTCGCCCAACAAAAGGGTTCGTCCACTCTTGCGATGCAGCGACGCTCCACTCACCCAACAAAAGGGTTCGTCCACTCTTGCGATGCAGCGGCGCTGCACTCACCCAACAAAAGGGTTCCTCCACTCTTGCGATGCAGCGACGCTGCACTCACCCGACAAAAGGTCTCGTCCACTATTGCGAGGCAATGATGCTCCGCTCACCCAGCGGGGGTCTCGTACACTGTTGCGGTGCAACGGCGCTTCTGAGTTCAACTACAAAATGAGTCCTGCATCCAGAAACGTTCTCCTCAACTTTGAAGATTCTATAAGAGCCACGGGGGCCCCCGACCCCCGATGGGGAATGACTGCCATGATCATCCACGGAACGACCACGACGTAGCCGCGGGACGTCGGCGCGCTCATGCCGGCGCCGGCCTCAGTCTTGAAATCACCAAAATCCTGCAAGACTACCAACTTGATCAGTTCCGGTGGCACACCAGTATGACCCGGTAGGAGAGATTGTTGCCTCCCACCCCACTTTGACTGATGGTTCATGTCGCCAGTCCCCTCTACTACCCTTCAACGTAAACTTTTGGACTGCCGAAAGAGGTCCCGGTCCAACCACGAGTTGGTGGAGACATTTTGACTATACTTGGACCTTCCAGACCTCACCCAAAATGGCGCCGGTACAAATGAAACTATTGTGCCCCGATTGCTTAGCCTTGATATCATGAGATATGTATGCAGTTTTTAGCACATGAATTGATATTGGATAAGACTGATTATATGTTTGGACAATGAATTGATCCGGGATGGGTATTGATTATACGTTCGAACAATAAATTGACATGGGACTTGTACTGATTACACATTCGGACAATGAATTGATATTAAGTTCTAATACATCGTTGATTACTGTATTTATTGAAGGTTAGAATTGTCGACACTTTTGGTACTTGCTCACAATGAATTATCGATATGATTTTGTCGCACTTGTCGCACTTTTTACTGATTATATGTTCGGACAATGAATTGATCCGGGATGGGTATTGATTATACGTTCGAACAATGAATTGACATGGGACAGGTACTGATTACACGTTCGGAAAATGAATTGATATTAAGTTCTAATGCATCATTGATTACTGTATTTATTGAAGTAATACTGATCTCTCCGCATTAAATTAATTTTCCACATGCTACACAAGTCAATCTCATCTGCCCAAAGTTCTTTTGCAGATTTGGGGCCGTTTCCCTTGCCTCTGACTCACTTATTGCTAAGTCATTGGTGGATGTTTTTGCGGGTCGGGGGTTATCCCCCAAATCTCGAAGTTGTGCTTTAGAATAATTAAGAGGGTGCCACCTCTCCATGTGCCGATGCATGGTATGATTACCATAGCGCTATTTGTTTTCGGTCCCTCTCGAGAGTTTTTTTTTTGCAGATGAGGCAGGTAACGAACCTGGCTTTAACTTTCTTTTCATGAGAAGGAAAAGAAAAAAATTGCCAGATAAGATTCACTTTCACATGGGACGTTCTTGGCATTTCTTTTAGTTTTTTAATGTACATGTTCATAAAACGATTACACAAATGAAACATTTGTGAGTTTAAAATTTCCGGAGAAGTATAATTTACCAACAGTTTTTTCTGTAGATGTTTTTCCATTAACAAACCCAGTTCCATCACCCGCCCAGGATATCACTACTGTTCCCCATGTCATAAACCATTGTTGCTTCTGTTTTAATAAAAAATGTTTTAAGGTGTTTACTGTTTTTGTTGCGATGTATATATTTATAAGTTAATAAAGTGTTATTTTCCTTCTACTTTGTTGGAGTGCTATATATTTTTAATGTGACACATAATTGTAAAGACTTTGATGTACAAAAAGGCATCCCTGGAATCTTCCGCTTCAGGCTCAGTCCCACACACCCTCACAGTGAGAATCCCCTCTCCAATCACAATACAGGATGGTTATCAGATTGCAGGAACGCGTGTAGTGTGACGGATCTCATCGGGTGGGGGCCTTGATCTACTGTAACTTCTTTGAAGAGGGGTGATTCTTTACAGTTGAGGCCATAAACTACATCTGCAGGGCTAGGTGATAGCCTGGGACGGGCCTGGACAATCGGACACAGAGGAAGAGGAGTGTCAGAGGGTGCAGTAGTGAATAGGGTGAAAGGCAGGTGTCGGGCGGGCACAGGGTGTTATTCTCAGAGAAGAACAGCGCAGATGGGAGGAGGTTTCTGGCCCATGCATGAGAGAGAGAGCGGGAGTGACCAGTGCGTGGGGGAGATGCTTGCGAGGGTGCAGACAGTGGGTCTGGTCAAGGCATCTAAAATAGCTGCTGTGCTCGACAAAAGTGTGGCATTGCAAAAAAGGCAAGATGGCGCATACAATGTTTATCAATAATGATTTATTTATAACAAATAAAATATTTACTCGCAGTGACAAAATGGCGGTCAACACTTCCTGATTTCCATCGAATCGAACGTTAACAGACGTCACGCAGCAAAAAAAATATAACCCTCACGCACAACCGCTGGAAGACATGTATCAACATATATGAGCCTCCTCAGCCACCCTCAAAAAACATAAGGGATCAGGATACGTCTCCCGTACCCCCTTATACCCTGTAATTTAATTAAACCGAAACACAAAATGGCGAATTCCCGTTTCGCTACCAGTTTGCGGCCCGGTTCGCGATCCGGGAAGCGCTTCTACCGTGAAAAATCAAATTTTTTTTATTTTCCCCACGGGACCCTTTAATAACCCCAACATCATTCCTAGGGGGACAAGAGGGGTCTACCTTGCCCCCTTTCATTAAATTCCCCCTTCGTTTTTCACCTCTTCTTGTCTCTCGATCCTACCGAGAGACAAGATGGCGGCCGCACCGGACTGTTTAGAATGTTGACAGACACCGGAGAGCCAATCAGCATCGCTTCGCAAAGCTCCGTGACGCGAAAAGTACGAGATCTGGAGCGCTATCTGGGACGCTGTCACAGATATATACATTTTTTAAAACGTTATTTTCTCAAAATCCACTGGAGCACATATATTGAGACCCAGCAAAGGCACATTGGGCTAACAGTCCCTACAATTTTGCCAGGTTTCGTGCAAATCCATTCAGCCGTTCGAGCTAAAAGTGAGGCCAAACGCCCTATGGAAATTAACATGGGAAAAACGCGTTTTGGGACCCCCCTTTTTTCTCGGCCCCCCCTTAACGAAACCCCCCCAAATTTTCAGGGGCTGCTCAGAAACAAAATGTGCCATTTTCCTGAAAATTTCAGCCGATTCCGTCCACAAACGCCAAAGTTATTAGACATAGAATTTTCAAAAGTCCCATAGAGAAAAAATCCTAACTATATATACCTACTGGCGATAGCCAGTAGGTAATATATATATATATATATATATATATATATATATATATATATATATATATATATATATATATATATATATATATATATATATATATATATATATATATATATATATATATATATATATATATATATATATATATATATTACATATATTACCTACTGACGGGCGCCAGAAGGTATATATATATATATATATATATATATATATATATATATATATATATAATACATATATTACCTACTGACGGGCGCCAGAAGGTACTTATAGTTAGGACCCTTCCATTATGCATATTAAATCCGCAACATTCTATTCCCAATAACTTTGGCGCCGATTGATGAATCTTTGCCAAATTCTCCAAACTTTTGGCCAGCTCTGGTCCGCTCCTATCCTGAAAGTTTCGCGGTGATTCATCAAGTGGGGGCTATGAAAAAAAGGGGGGTCCCAAAATGTGTTTTCCCCATGCAATTTCTTATAGGACCTTTAGCCACAGCTACAGCCCGAACGGCTGAACGGAATTACATCAAATTTGGCAAAGAGATTTTCCTCAGTTCAGACTTGTGCCTTTTGCTTAATGTCACAATTCGCTCCCTGTGCTCTCTTGCCCACCACTAGGGGGCCACATAGTGGGACTTTCCAGTCTTCTAAAAAGCTTCCAGACCCTCCCCTGCATGCATTTCCTGACTTCCGGCCATTTGGACACTTATTGGGAATTGGCATCCATTCCCAATCCATGCCGAGTTTTGTGATAGCCACCCTGCTTATACTTGAAGCCAGCCTACTCATGCCTGAAACTCCATTACCCAGAATTCCCTGCTCACTGCTTTGTCTCCACCCCTGCAGCTCAAGGATGGGTGGAGGAATTCAGCTCACCTGTGGCTGGCTGCTGCTAGCCTGCTCACACCTGATGCATATGATTACTGTGAGCTCTTTTAGGCCCCAGCTACCTTCAGGCCAAGGTTGGTCATTGTAGCTGTTTACCGGTGACACTGATCCTTGTTTCCAGTGCTCCCTGAGCTTTTGCCATCCTTGTTTCCTGAGCTTTAGTTATGCCATGTTCTTGACCTGCTGCTGTTTTCCTTGTTCCTGAATTAGCACTGCCTGCAGTGCTACCTTGACTTCTGAGCCTTAACATCCCTTGTTCCTGAACTGCAGCAGGTTCCCTTCTCCTGAATTAGCACTAATTACAGTGCTACCTTGTTTCCTGAGGTCCTGGGCTATAGCTATTCCTTGTACCTGAATTAGCACTGCCTGCAGTGCTCTTGTTTCCTGAGATCCTGCACTATAGTTATTCTTTGTTCCTGGGCTTCAGCTAGTTCTTGTTACTGAATTGCACTGCTTGCAGTGCTCTCTTGACTCCTTGTTTCCTGAGCTGTAGCTATGTACTGTTTCTTGAACTAGCACTGCCTGTAGTGCTACCTTGTCTCCTGAGCTAACGTATTTCCGTGTTCCTGAACCAGCACTGCCTGCAGTGCTACCTTGCCGCCTCAAGCTTTAGTAATTCCCTGTTCCTGTACCAGCACTGCCTGTAGTGCTACCTTGTCTTCTGAACTAAAGTAATTTCACTATTTCCTGAACTAGCACTGCCTGCAGTGCTACCTTGACTCCTGAAGCTTTGGTAATTCCCTTTTCCTAAACCGGCACTGTCTGCAGTGCTGCCTTGACTCCTGAGCCTTAGCTCACTTCTTGTTCCTGCCCCCACACTGCCTTCTCTGTATTTTGTGTTCTTGATTCCTTAACCTGCACTATTCTAGTATATCTTTGTAGCCTCCACTTCTGTATATCCTTTTCTAGTCCCTGCCCTTCTTCCCATTTCCTTGGTTCCAGTTCTAGTTTGCTGTATTTCTTTTCTGATGTCTTGCTTCTGTTGCCTTGTATGTGTGTTACCTGCTTTCTGCCAAGTGTGCCCTGTCATTTCCTTCCCTTCCTGTTAAGCACTCCTCCTTGCTAGCTCCTTGTCTATTGTGCTTGTGTTTAGTTCTACCCCTCTGCTGTTACTTTCTTGTGTGTTCCTGTTTGATTGCCAAGATCCATGGGCACAGCTGACTACCTAGGTGATGTTTCCTGTTCACTGTGAGTATTGTCTTTCAGTTACATTTATAACATCACCATAGGTATAAGCTCCACAGACCCTGCCTTTGCATCCATATCCTATATGTGGGTCTTTGCAGTCAGTATCTGTAACAGCAATTGTTGGGGGTAGGAAACTTACTGAGCTTCAGTCTTCCCGTGTGGAGCTCCTGAGTGCTTTACCCCACACCCCCCTAGTTGTTAATATTGTTTCATATATATGTCTTGCACGTCCGTCGTGGGTGTAGTTATTCTGAATGCTAAATTGCTTTGTGAGTGCTCTTCATTTCTAAGTCTTAGCCATCTTGTTCACTTGTACAGTCTTACCCTTTGGATCCCTCTTTCTCCTCTGACTCCCTGTATGATTCTGGGCAGCGCTGTACTCCTCTTCCTGTGTACGTTTTTTACCCAGTGCCCAGTCCTTGCCCAAGCCCCTGACTGTGTTCCCCACATAGTCCCAGACAGTCCCTGACACTTAAATGGTATCAATCTGATCAGGAGTTCCTGAGAAAATTACAGTTAATATCATTTATATATCTATGGGTACGGTGGATCCGCGGAGTGTGTCAGGATTGTCATCGTACCATTAGCGCACCCTTCCAATCATGCGCAGAATGCTAATTTGCTGTCAAGTGGTTGTCAACATTCGAAACCAGGAACTGTTGGCAGCCATTTTGTGCCTCGGTAGAAGCGAGGCTGAGGAAGTCAGTGGAATATGTATGCAAAACGGAGAAAGGGGGCAGGGTAGAAATAATTGTATCCTCTAGACCTGCTTACGGGGTCCCAAAAGGACCACCAGGGCCCACAATTTTTTTTTCAACCCGGCAGGTGGGTGTAGGGTGCGCGGACTGTGACATAAAATAAATAAAATAAAACTGCCTTTTTTATTATTAGCCCCTGGGGGGTTAAATATCAAGGGAAAAATTATTAAATTTTATGGGGGACCCCAGAGGAGCCTCCCAGCCTCGGGATTGTCACCCCCCGGGCCTAAAAAGAAAAAAATGGTGGGTGGAGGGGTCCAAGGTCCCCAAAGCCGTGGGGACCACCACCCCCCGGGGCTATATGTATTGTGGGAGGGGGACTGCCTGGCCCCCCTACTGGAGCACTTAAGGGCCCCATTACCCCCGGGTCTACAAAAGAAAAATGATTGGGGGTGCTGCGAGGTCTCCAAAGCCCCAGGGACCACCACTCCCCGGTGCTTTATGTATTGTGGGATTGCCGGCTCTTGCAGTGTCCCAAGGTTGTCCATTCTGCTCTCCCATAGCAAGGAAATCTGTTCTCTCTTTCAAAATCTAAATTAGATTGCTTTTCCACATGGGGAGCTGCATGTTAGTAGCTCCCCATGTGGAAATGCAATGCCGGCTCCCAAACGCATAGAAGTTGTGCACCAAAGGCACTGGAGTTGCACACCCTACAGATTATGAGTCGTGCATCCAGCACGTGCACACCAGGGGGCCGCACTGAGCGCCGCGCTGGGTGCGCGACTTCTAATAGTAACGTAAAAAAATTCCCCTATCAGTAATTTCTAATATTCCGGGGGACCCTATCTCCCGGGTCTTATAAAAAATGTTCGGGACCATTGGGGGGGCGCCACAATGCCCCCGAGGTCCCACTGGCTGCCCCCGTTTTTTGGGAGCCGACATTGCTTTTCTGCATGGGAAGATGCTAACTTGCATGTGGAAAAGCAATCTGGTTTAGATTTTGAAAGTGAGAACAGATTTCACTACTGTGTCTTTCAAAATGCAAACTAAGTTTGCCATGGGAGGGCCGGAGCCTCCCTACCTCTCATAGCAAACAGCAGTGTCCCGGGGGTAGGCACCCCGGGACACTACAGGAGTCGGCCCTGGGGTGTGGCAGTCTCCAGGGCCTTCGAGGGGTCCAGGCGGAGGGCCACGCAGTCTGCTTCCCACAGTACGTAAATACCCGGGGGTGATGGTTCCTGGGGCTTGAGGGGGGTCATTGAGGTCCCCACACTTCTTATTTTGCAGGGGGGCCTTGGAGCCCTCCACAACCATTTATTCTATAGCCCCGGGGGTTGGCTCTCAATCTTGTATAGAAAACAGCAATGTTGAGAAAATCTTCCGGTAAGATAACAAAGGATTTTGAAGTCCATTTTCGGCGTTTTTGTTGTAGTTTGCAGGCGTTAAAGCAACGACAATTTTAACTCCGTCTTTGTAAATATGCCACTAAGTTTTGTAATGTCGACAATCTCGTCTTCCATTTAAATAGGCAGGAAGTATTTATTGAAGTTCATTGTGAATTGTGAAGCAACACTGTCTAATTGTGATCAATAAAGAATTGAATGAGTTATCTACCAGATACTGAACTCCTTCTTGAAGCCAGCAGCATGTGAGAGTGTTGACACTTCATCTCAACAACTTTGTGACGATACTGCCCGCTTCCTCACGAACAAGATTGAAACCATCTATGAAAAGATTCATGTCTCCATAGCATCCATTGGACATGTTATCTTTCCCACTGTGGTCCCAGCGAGTAAAAAGGTCCTCGCCCCCACCTTCACTAATTTTCCTAACATCACTGTGGCTGAAGTGGAGGGACTCATTACAACTATAAAAAGTGGGAGTCCCATGGATCAGCTTCCACGAGAGTGATGATCTCAGTGAGGAGCATATTGGCACCAGAAATCCAAAGTTTGGTCAACCTCTCTTTGGATACAGGCTGTGTCCCTTTAGAGTGGAAGAGAGCCCAAGTGCGACCCATCCGCAAGAATACCGCCACTGCGTGGGCTGACATGACCAATTTGAGACCCATTTCCCTCTTACCATTCTTGGGAAAGCTCATAGAAAAGCATGTCAACAAGCACTTGTCTAATCACCTGGAACACACTGGTGCACTAGATCCATCTCAGTCGGGCTTTAGACCAAAATACAGCACGGAAACAGCATTGCTGTCAATTACCGATGATCTACGCATGCTCCAGGACAAAGGAACATCAGCTGTCCTGGTGCTGCTGGATCTATCGGCAGCTTTTGATACCATCTCACATGACATTTTGGTCGAGCGCCTGACTGAGACTGGACTAGGGGGCATGGCACTGGCTTGGCTAAAGAGCTTTCTTCTGGATCGAACCCAATGTGTCACCATGGGAGACTTTCGATCCAAGGAGACCAGGATTACTAAGGGGGTGCCACAGGGCTCTTGTTTGAGCCCTACATTATTCAACATCTATGTGGCCCCCCTGGCGAATATCCTGAGAGCCTTTGGTTTTTGCCCAGTGTCATATGCTGACGATACTCAGCTGCTCTTTCCCTTTCACCATCTAACTCCAGAGGTATTAAATTCTTTCTCTGAGGGGATGAGAGCAGTTTCCCAATGGATGTCTTTGAACAAGTTGCAGTGCAACGTTTCAAAGACAGAGGTTATGCTCTTTGGTGAGGCTAAAATCTGCTGGGCTCCTGACTGGTGGCCTCTAGACCTAGGCCCAGTCCCTGAGCCTAAGCAGATAGTCAAGAACCTAGGGGTCCGTCTGGAACAAGAACTCAGCCTGAAGCAGCATGTTACCAACATTGTGGGGTCCTGTTTTCGAACTATAGGACTACTGCGCAGAGTTTTTCCACTGCTTCCAGACACTATTAGAAAGACCCTGGTCCAGGCGCTGGTTATCAGTTGTCTCGACTATTGTAATGGCCTCTTGTTGTCAGCTAATGAGGAGGATCTGGACAGGTTGCAGGTTGTGCAGAACACTGCAGCTAGGCTGGTGGTAAATGCTCCTCCCAGAACACCATCAAAACCACTTCTTGCCAGGCTTCATTGGCTCTCCATCCGTCAGAGAGTCACCTTTAAGATCTGTTGTACGGTACATAAAGGTCTTCATGGTTTGGGTCCCTCTTATCTCGCAGACAAGTTTGTGCCGTATGTCCCTTCCCGTGCTCTACGGTCCAGTGATCAATTGCTTCTTATGATTCCTAGGATCAAGCGGGCAAGGCAAGGGGGTAAGGCTCTGTCGGTAAGGGGACCGAAGATTTGGAATGGCCTCCCCCTCCAGCTTAGGCAGCTTGAAAATCATCTGGCCTTCAGGAAAAAGCTGAAGACGTTTCTGTTCCAGGTCTAACTTTACAGTCTCAGAATTGGATTGCAGTTATGTAACTTGTTCTCCTGTAGGTTCGGCAGTCATAAAGCGCGGAGATACTCCCCTGGGAGTCTATTCAAGCGCTCTACAAACACGCAAATACTTGTATTGCTCGTAATGTGCATAGGGGCAGATTTACAAGTTCATTGGGTTACTTTTGCATTACTTTTAAGATGTGAAAAGTGACGCAAAAGTGGCGCAAGGAGGTTGTAAATTTGGTACAGTGTTCTGTTTTACTTTGCTTTCCTTTCTGTAATGTAGAGGATCCAGGGTATATATAACGGTTTCTGTACAGCCAGTACCTTTTAACCCTACCCCTAAACGGCTTTCTGCCTGGTACCATAGTAAAAGTTCATGGAATACTTACGTGAGCACAGAGGTTAGAAGTTCACCACACTATGTTGTTAATGTAAATATATGTATACTTGTAAAGCGCACTATCACCTGACAGGCATCTTGGCGCTGTATACCGCTGTGGAACCCGTCCTGGCTTTCCCTGTGTGAATGCTCCCTACTGGGCACCCCCAAGGTGAAACCAGGCATCCCAGTGCTTTAGGGCCGTTGTAGAGATTAAGCACGCTATTGCTCAGAGTTGCAGAGTAGGGACCCATGATTAGAGTAGGCACCGAGGCAAGAATTATTGAGTCCGTGGACAATTGAGCCCAAGACCCTGCCGCATCGGGAATTGAATCCTGGTCCCGGCCTGACCTCTGCATCAGGGTCTGCCGCTCTAACCATTGAGCCACACTTCTCCACATGGAAAAAGTTACTGTGATGGAGTTTTAAAACTTTTCCATATGAACTGTTAGTCGTATCTATAGACTCTGGTAAAGATCTGGTAAAGAGTTAGCCTCAGAATTATACTTCAAATTATAAATATAATTTCTATTTTTAAATGTTTTCTAAGTATATTATTATTACATTAAATAATAGTGAAATGTTGTCAGAAAAAGAAGACTTATATATTTTTTTAATGAACTTTTATTAAAACAACAATAAATAACTAGAACCGTAACTTAAAGATAACAATATAATAAATAACTAGAAACATAACTTTAACAAAACAATATAATAAACAAAATGTGATATGGACTCCAATAGAAGTACAGTAGGTAAACTGCAAAACAAAAATGAAAATTAGTGTTTAAAATTGGATAGAAGTGACTAAATGAGCTCAGAAATTACAAGTCAAGGTAACACTTGGCGATATTTCCTTATTTTTACATCTGCAGTGTGCCTGATACATTTCACTTGTCTTATAGGCCCGCGTTCAAGAGGTGTCTGTATGGAAGTGCCTACTGCATCAGATTTACACTATGGTTCAACAGGTCTTTAAAATGATTCAGAGATGAGACAGAATTAGGTGAGATATCAAGTCATTATGGAGGACAATATTCTTTAGGGTTTATTTACAAGACTCTTGCGCCACTTTTGTGTTACTTTTCCCATGTTGAAAGTGACGCAACAGCGGCACAAGGGGCTTGTAAATAATCTCTTTTATTTCTAATGCATTTAATCGGAGGGATTGTATATCTAGGCCGCTCTGCTTACCTTGTGTAAAAACTGTGACCAACAGAGTTTACAACTTGAACTCAGCTTTGGTTCTACATGTCAGAGTGGACAGCAGCGTCCAAAACTTTAAAAGAGAAAGAGAAACGATGTGGGAGACAGAAAGAGAGAAAAAACAATATTTAAAGTGTGAGAGAGAGAAAGTTATAGATGGAGAAGTTAATATTGGAGAAAAAACTTGTAGCTCATCTTTTGCCTCCATTGTGTGTCCAAGCATGTGCTGGTTCATAGTGCACCCTCCAGTTTAGTGATCTGAAAGATAGTATATAGAGTTAGTATTAGCATAGTACATACAACTGCACACGTATATTTTTGGTTTATTTATTTGTACACTCTGGAGGCTATATTACATCAAGTTCCACTGTAAGGAGGTGTCTGTGCGCTGTTTTTTTCTAAAGTAGTATATCTCATGCATTCCCACTGCATAGCGGTGAGTTCTCAATATTGCATATCTAGACTGTTGCACCCCATTGACTCGCAGAGTCCAGAGGTGAGTGTTTTTCTTAGGAAGTCAGAGGCAGATTTAGAAGCTCCTTGCGCAATTTTTCCCATGTTAAAAGTGACACAAAAGTGGCGCAAGGGGCTTGTACATCTGCCCCTCAAACTGTTGTAAGCTATCTATTCTCACTGCCTGGAGGTAATTGTAGATTCCCACGCAGTGAAGCTGCTGCACACTACCCACTCTCTCCTTTCACTACTTTCACAGATGACTTGTCGTTGTTTCGGAAACAAGCTTCTTTGCTCACCTTGTGCCATTGGCCTGATTCAAAGAGGGTGCACTACATGTCGAAGCAGCCTTCTCAGAAGTTGTTAAGATGGACACGCATCATCGTAGAATCCTCGAACGTTGAGCTTTAGAGGTGTTGGGGGGACCCCAATTTGTGAAACACAACCTGTAAGATAAAAAGAAAGTTAGCATTGTGTGTCCTTTTTTTAGCAAAGGAGAGAGGAAGTGAGAGAGTGATTGCAAAGAATATTTGCAGCTCACCTTTCTATCCCCAGTGTGTCTTTCACCACATGCCGGGACATAATGCACCCTGGAGCTCTACATATAAAAAATTGTAAAAGAAAGATGTTATGATTGGTGTTTGTTACTATCTTAATGTGAACTTGAATAAAATCGAATTTTTTTCACATTTTCCCTTTCGCATTTAAAAACAACTATTTGTATAGTTCATATTCCGGATGTTTGACCGATTATAAAAAAGTTCCTGCTATTGGAAAAAATATATATATAAATGCAATAACATTTGGTATATAGGACTGCTTTCGTCTAAATCGCGGCATCGATTTCTGTATCCAGTCTGCTGCAGCCCATCAACTCCCTCCGATGTGCATCCAGGCCTCACTGATCACCTTTTCGTTGACAGGACACCTTCTACATCATGCAGTCCCGCTCTGCCACCAAGAAATCTGACATATGGTGCCGAGTCTTGATATCGGTATAGCATCATCATGGCAGGTTCTTCACCCGCTCAGTTCTTCCGGTACCACTAACTCAGTGACCAAAGAGGCCATGCACGTGGTGGTGGGCCCCCTGTTCGGTGGTTCGGGCCTACATGAGGTGTCCAAGCTACCAGGACAGGCCATCACTGTGCTTGCAATTGGAGCAACTTTAAAATGGTGTAAAGCACGTGCGCCCCAACTTATTTATTGGTACGGTCACGTGTGTAGTGACGGATGCGCTGGATTGGCGTGGTGTGGGTGTATACCAGCCATGAGGGAGTGTGTGTGTGATGTTCTGAAAACTAGACCTGGAACTAAGAAATCGTACAATGGAAATCTGGGCAATGTTTTGTTGTTGTGCTTTCCTGTAAGCGTAAGTGGAGTGGGCTGGCTTGACGTATGCCAGTGCTGTGCAAGGCTCTAAACCATGATTCCGGAGCTATGGGCGTGGTCCCATCGTGAGTTATATGAGAAATCAAGTGATTCGGGTGTCCGTTTTGTAGTGCTGATGTCACCCGGGTCTTAAAAACAAATGTGTCATTATATTTGTAAAGTTCCACAACTTGGCCAACATGGAAGGTTCGGGGTATTACTGACTCTATATTCGTTCATAGTTGCATACATAAAAGATGTTGGACATGGCGCATTTCTGCGATTATGAATGTTTATTGTACATTCAGTGGAGTTTTGTAGCTGTAGTAATACAGGGCTGTGAAAGGTTTAAGTTGTAGTTTTTGGCACACGAAGGGCAGCTAATATATATACGTATGTGGTTATTCAGGTACACTGTAGAACTTGATGCTGGAAATCAATGTTTGGGTCTCGGAGTTGTTTCCACATCCTGTTATTGTAGAGTAATGATGTAATGTACGCGCGCCTGAAAATTTATTGTAAATACGGTGCTCATGTAAATAGCTGATCTAGTTTTGGGTTGATTTTGCACTATATAAATTTGATTTAAAAAAAAAAGGAGGAATAGCCCACACTTACTGTCACAGGTAACATGGTTGCATGCGCTATTTATAGCACAATATAATGTGGTAGGGAGGAGAAGCAGCATTTTACAAACACAACAAATACACAGACACAGATAGATAGTTGAAGTGGGTACGGCCACATGTGCTCGACTCCATTTTATTACGTTGTTGTTGGTAACAAGTAGAATAGTAATCATGATATAATATACAGATATTTAATCATAAACGGTTTATGACTTCTGCTGTACAAAGGTAGGAGCATTGTATGTGAAATAATACACAGAAGATTCTATCGTAAAGGGTTCATGAATTGTTGTGCACTGAGGTTATTTACGGTTTACTGAGTTAGTGGTACGTCTGGTGTTTATCGTGTGCTCACCCTGCGATGATGCGTGGTCTGAGCAGGCTGTACTGAAATCATTCACTGTTGCATACTGGACTATATGAACTTTGAGGGGGAAAAAAAGTATTGATGGATATCAATTGCTGTGCAAACTTGGTGTACTGATTGCTCCCCATAACAAATTAAACTATTCCACTTCACGCAGTGCATTGTAATTTTTACAAATTGGGGACATATGTCTGGTGGCGATGTTGGAGGTGATATCCCAGAGGTACGTGGTATTGCCTGTGGTGGAGGTACATTTTGGTGCAATTTTCTACATTCTTTGTTATCATAGTTCACAGAATGCAACGATTGAAGGTGCTTGCGCATACTAGCAGTGCAACAGCACTATTTTTTTCTCTGCTTTAAATTAATCGAGGCTGAATTTAATGCTGTCTGTGGTGTAGATGAAAAGGTAAATTCAAGTTGTAAACCCTACTGTGCACAGTGTACATGGAAGCTAGTAGTCAGTACAGTTATAGAACAATGCTTACTTTAACAAAATCTGACTACATGTAGTATAATTGTCTCTGCATTAAATAAATCAAGGTTGAATTTCCTACTGTCTATAGTGTAGATTCAAAGGTGAATTCAAGTTGTAAACTGTGCTGTCCGCAGTGTAGATCTTAGGGTGGAGTGCATCATCTGCAATTATGATTGAAGTGGAAGATAGAACATGTATTCAGCGTGCATTTTACTATTCAACTACATGTATAAGTGATAAAAAATAAGTTTTTCAAGGAAGCATAATAAAGGGATATTGTGTAGGGTTTGATAAGTGTTATACTTAGTTTGGTTTACACTGATTTAGAGATATCTAAAACAAGAAGGTTCTGTGGAGCCTGCAATGATGCGTGGTCTGGCAGGCTGTACTGATAGTACTGTTTTTTGTGTTGTGAATGGGGACTTAGTAAGGCCACATGAGAATCATTTTTGGTGCACTGAGTTACTAGTACCTTTGGTGCTTAGCGTGTACATATTCTGCGATGATGCATGGTCTGGGGGGAGGAGGGCACAGTAATTGGAGTAATGTATTTTGTTGATTGGATGAATTCCACTTAAAAGTGATAGTATGCCTCATTGCTGACATAAAACTGTTCACTCTCCATCCGATGATTTATGGTGCACTGAGTTAGTAGTATCTTTGGCGCTGACCTTGTATGTACCCTGCGATAATGCGTAATGCATGGGGGCTGTATTGGGAGCAATGTTTTTTGCCTAGTGAATTCTGCTTTAATAAGGCTACGGGGAAATGACCTGTGGTGCAGTGATTTAGTGGTACCGAAATAACTCAGCGTGTGTGTTCCCTGTGAGGATTCGTGGTTCGGGGGGGGTCACAGTGGTATAATGTCTCTTGTCTACTGGAATGCGTCATGTACAATCGTCATTCTATCAGAAAAAATCTGAACACATACAGTACAATTGTCTATGCATAAAATTAATCAAGGTTGAATTCCTTACTGTCCGTAGTATACATGTAAAGGTGACTTCAAGTTGTGAACCCTGCTGTCCGCAGAGTACATCGAAGGCTGTAGTTTACACAGACATCGAAGAATGCTTTTTTTGTCACATACTTTAACCAAATCTGATGACACAGTAGTATTTTTCTGCCTTAAATAAATCGAGACTGAGTTTTATGTTGTTTGTAGTGCTTATGCGCCACTGGTATGAAGTGGTAAACTCTTTTGATCACAGTGTACATTTGAAAACAGAACTCACTACAGTCATTGAGGAATGTTTTTTGTGGCATCCTTTAACAACATAGTCTTTGCCTTACATAAATCAAGGGTATCTTGAATGCTGTCCATATTGTAGATGGAAAGCTGAATTCAAGTTGTGAACCCTGTTGTACGCAGTGTAGATTGAAGGCAGTAGTCGATGCAAACATTGATGAATGCTATTTTATCACTGTGAACAGAATCTGAGGACACAGTACAATTGTCTCTGCTTTAAATAAATCAAGACTGAATTAAATGTTGTCTGTAGTGCTGATGCGCTTCTGGTAGCAAGTAGTGACCTCTGTTGGTCGCTGTGTATATATTGTTTTTTTTTATTTATTTATTGAAGTTTTGTATAGCGCTAGCTGGACCCGGGGGTATCAGAGCACTTCGCAGCAAATAGAGATAGGCAGCAAGGAAAATAAACATAGAAAAACAGGAATAAGGAACAACAGGTAGGAAATAGAGTCTGTAAAACAGCAACTTGAGTGCAATATGGGATGGAGTTCAAGAGCAAATCAATCGGCTCTGGATTCAGAGAAATATGGGACTTCGCCATCAGGCGTGGGGTTCTCATTAAACACCGGAGCATTTAAGGAAGAGGGCTTTGAGTAGCGGTTTGAATTGCGGTGCGGGCGGTCATTCTGATATGGGGGGCTGGCATTCCAGATCCTGGGAGCACTCCCCGCAAAGGATTTATTTGAGGTATTGCGTTTCTGTGATTTCAGAGGGATGAGTAGTAGTGTGTTGGAGCTTCTGAGGTTCCTGGATTGACCCGCCCTTTTGAGTTTGGTGGCCAGGTATTCTGGTTTGCCTGTATGCAGGGCTTTATGTGTGAGGCAGGCTGTGCGGAAGTTGGCTTGTTGGTCAATCGGGAGCCATTTCAGTTCTTTGAGTGCCGGAGAGATGTGGTCATATTTCTTTGTTCCTGTGACCATTCTTGCTGCTGCGTTAAGGGTGGAGGTGAGAGGTCCCAGGTGCTACTTGGCTGTTCCAGTCAGTACAGCAATGCCATAGTCATTTCTGGAGAGCACAAGTGCCTGCGTGGCCTGTTTCAGGTCTTTGGGGGGGAGGAAGGGTTTAATTTTATAGAGAAGTTTCAGGTTCATGAACGTGCTTTTGGCGGTTTTAGAGATGTGGTTATTCATGGCCAGTTTGGGGTCGAGAGTGATTCCTAGGGATTTTGCGGAGTCCTTTTGCGTTATAGAGACATTGAGGGCATTTAAGGCTTTGAGCCATTCCACTATTTGTGGGTTTTCATCTTTGTTCGAGATTAGGAGTACTTCCATTTTCTCTTCATTCAGTTTGAGGTGGTTGGCTGAGAGCCAGTGTTGGACCTCCATGAGTGTAGCATTTAATCTGTGAATGTCTGCGATTGAAGTGGTTTCCAAATAGAGTTGAGTGTCATCCGCGTAAAGGTGGAAGGGGATGTTGGATTTCCTTAGAAGTGAGGTGAGGGGTTCCATGTAGATGATGAAGAGTTGTGGGGAGAGTACTGATCCTTGAGGGACTCCTCTGCTGAGGGGGAGGGGGTCTGATTCGAAGCTGTTGATCTTTATTCTTTGAGTGTGTTTGTTAAGAAAGGAGGAAAACCCCTTTAGGACTGTCTTTCGATGCCCGCTCTCTCTCGGAGGACATTAGGTAGGAGGGTATGATCTACTGTGTCGAACGCAGCCGAGAGGTCAAGGAGAATGAGAAGGCTACAATGGTTGGAGTTGAGTGAGATGTACAGATCATCAAGGACATTTAGGATTGCGGTTTCAGTACTGCAGCCTTTCCTGAACCCTGACTGGAGAGGATCCAGTAGATTAGAATTCTCTAGATGTTGGTTTAATTTTGAAAGCACACATCTTTCAAGAATTTTGTCTACGAACGGAAGGTTTCGAGACCGGCCTGAAGATGTTCATGTCCATGAGGTCAAGGCCAGGTTTTTTCAGCAGTGGTGTGACTTGTCCTAGTTTAAGGCAGTCAGGGATGTAGCCTTCGCTCAAGGAGCTATTGATGATCTTGCCCCAGATTGGGGCTAGAGTGAGCTTCAAATCCTTGGTCAGTCTCGAGGGAAGTTGATCGAGGGAGTGAGATGAGAGTTTTGCAGCGGCGATAAGATTTCTTATCATTTCTTCCTTGACCGGCTGGAAGGAAGACCAGCGGATAGACGGGGTTACTGGGGGGGATGGGGTTGGTTGCAGGACTCGAGCTGAAGGAACGATCAATTTTGGCGATTTTTTCATTGAAAAAGCTTGCAAAGTTGTTGCACTGGGTCTTGGAGGCAACTAAGTTGGCTGCTTTGGTAATTATGGTTTGGTTCCTAATGATGTTGAAGAGTTCTTTGGGGCGGTTTTTGGCATTATCTAATGCAGAGCAGAAGAAGGAAGATTTTTTGCTTTTGATGTGGGTATAGTAGTTTTTGCGTGCTGCCTTGAGTTGGTCCCGATGGATGGCGGTGGGGTTGTATCTCCAGGTTCTTTCCAAGGATCTTAGGTGTCTTCTTTTATCATTAATGACAGTAGAGAACCATGACCTAGAGGGAATGCTTCTGGGTTTTTTTAGTTTCAAAGGTGCCAGCTGATCCAGGGCGAGCTCAAGGTTGGAATGGTAGATCGAGGTGAGTTCCGAGGTTGAGAGGGACTCTGTCGTGTGCGGGAGGAGAGTGCTGAGTCCTTCCTCTAGCTTGTCTAGGGGGACTCTGGAAGTGTTCCTGATCCACTTAGGGGGGGCTTGAGTGGGCGGGAGGGATAGGGCCGGCTGGATGATATTAAAGAGAATGATGTGGTGGTCTGACCAGTCCACCAGGATGATGTGATCAATCGAGACTGCATTTTTGTGCGCAATGATGGCATCCAGGGTCGCTCCTCTGTAATGCGTTTCCTCTGAGCAATGTTGGATCAAATCGTTGTCTTGCAGAAGGGTGTTGAGAGATTGAATTAGCGGGTTATTGGAATCATTCCATCTTAGGTTTAGGTCGCCCATAATTCAGCGGGCGTCGCTGTTAAGTGCAGATTGGGTGATCAAATCTGACAACTGAGCTCTAAATTCATTGGAGTTGCCTGGGGGATGGTAGAGGAGATGGTATTGACTTGAACTATGACCGTGAGATTTGATGTTGACCGACAGGCCTTCGAAGGAGCTGTACAGGCAGGAGGGGGCTTCAGAGATGTAGAGGTCACTTTTGTGGATAATAGCTATGCCGCCACCTTTGTGTATGGGCCTGTCTTTGCGGATAATTGAGAAACCCGGTGGCACCAGCATGTCCAGAATGGGGTGGGACAGGGTGTTAAGCCATGTTTCCGTGATGAAGGCTACATAAAGGTCATGAGAGAGGATGGATTCAGCTAATTCTGTTGCATGTTTGACTGCGGACCGGCTGTTGATAAGCATACAGTTCAAGGGGGGGTCTTCTTTTGGTTTCAAATTGTCAGGCTTGGCTCTGGGAATGGCTGGAAGAAATGATGGGGGTCTAGAGGCTCTACGGGGGGGGCAGGTCCCTACCCACTCCGGTGATAACTTGGATAGAGGAGGTGAGGGGCTTTGGGGCAAGTTTCTACTCAGGGGTAATAGGAGGGGAAGTGGCTAGATCAGGTTTGGGGTTCGGTTGTGAGTAGGCTGTTAATGGCGGGGAGTTGCGGTCCCATCGGGGGTGGAAGTTTTCTTCAAAGAAGGGGGTGGTGAGAACTATAGGAGATTGGGTTGGGAGGTTGAGTATCGGAGTTGTCAGGTCTATATATCAATTGTGGGAGGGCTAGAGTGTGAAGGAGGTTGTTGACCAGAAGGGCGTGAGGGTATTCTTCATTAGCGGGGACAGTCTGAGAAACTGAGTTGTTAAGTTGTCTGGAATCTCTGAGGGCGGAGGCAGAGAGTTGGAGGTGTTTCGGGAGCTAGGGCATGGTCTAGGGGGAAGGCTGAGAGTTAGTGGTGCTTTGGGGGCTAGGGAAAGGGTGGGTGGGGGTCCTTTGGGGATGAGGGGGCGTCTGACTGCTGGAAGTTTGGGAGCGATGGGAGGAGGACGAGGGTAGGGAGAAAGGGGGAGCTGGGGCTGGTGAGGATGTGGGAATGGCAGATTGGAAGAGCAAGGAAGGGTGGGGACGCAGGGGTGGATCTTTGAGGGCAGAGGACAGAGAGTAAGGGGTGTTTCGGGAGCTGGGGGGAGGGAAGTTGGGAGTCCTTAGGGGGTTTGAGGGGGGCTGAATGGTGGGAGGTTGGGTGTGAAGGGTGGATGACGGAAGTTATGAAATAGGCAGTACGTAGTACAGACATTGAGGCATGTTTGTTATCGCATCATTTAATAAAATTGTTTCTGTCTTACATAAATCAAGGCTAATTTCAATGCTGTCCGTAGAGTTGATTCAAAGCTGAATTCAAGTTGTAAACCCTGCTGTCCGCAGTGTAAATTGAAGGCTGTATTCAGCACAGTTATAGACAAATTCTTTTTGTCACATCCTTTTATAAAATCGAATGACATAGAGTACAATTGTCTCTACCTTAAATAAAGCAAGGCTGGATTCAATGCTGTCCGTAGTGTTGATGCAAAGCTGAATTCAAGTTGTGAACCCTGCTGTCCGCAGTGTAGATTGAAGGCAGTAGTCTGCGGTGTTGTGGCGTTGAGTTCAGAATTGGCCTGTATCGAGGAGGCACGTGGTCATGGCGGCAGCCACGTGGCAGGGTGAGGACCTTCGCTGCGGCGGAGTCTCTTCTCTTTGTAGAAGTAAACCACGCCCAAGGCATAGCCTAATTATTTATAGTTTTATGTTGACGTTGTTTACGTTGGACTAGCCCACTCTGCTTCTGTTTCAAAGGGGGGGTGAACATAGCTACATGATCGAAATATTCCCCATTGTCTGAGATAATATGGTGATGTTCACTATTCAGTACACTACACATATCAATGGTATATCCAAACACTGAAAAGTTTTTGGTTTGTATAGTGAATTGTGTATAGTATTTCACCTGTAGTCTTAGCATTGTGTACAATATTGTTGATGTTCAAGTTCTTTCCCTTATACATACTTGGTTGCCACATCTCTGGAAATTGAGCTAGTGTACTATTGAGTTGATATATTATGTTTTGCGCTGTCTCTGCGGTAGTAGGGGGGAGGGGTTGGGGGGGGTGGTTGTGGTGGTTGTGGCGTTGGGTGTTGGGATTTTCTTTGGTGTCGAAGTGTATAATTAGAACCTCTATCACATATTGATCTTTAAATATGGGTGTGAGTTGGATGTAATTCACGCAGTACATGGTCGACGTCCTTACACTAGTTAAATGTTGATGTTAATTTGTTAGTGGTAAGTGGAACTATTGCCTGTTTTTTTAGGTAGCATTGCAATTTTGGTTTCTTTTTGAAGATATGGGGACGTGGTGAACATTATAATTAGGAATTGTCATTTAAAAAACCTTTGAAATTCACTGAGAAAAACATAGGTTTCAAGCAGGTTATAGTTAGGAATTAGCATTTAAAAAAAACCTTAGAAATTCACTGAAAAAACATAGGTTTTAGGGGTGTTATAGTTAGCTGGACATTTCACTCATACAGAAACATTGAAATTTCTCCGTTATAGTTAGTTGTACTAACTGTAACTCTCGCGCCCGCAATCCACTGGTGATAATGTCACATATTACATCATTCATGACATGGTCAGTGACATCACTGATGACATCACTGATGACATCTCAACATCACTGATGACATCACTGATGACATCATCCACGTCACAATCAGATACACCTCATCATACACTACCATAATCTTTCATCACTCCACTGTAAAATACAGAGTACCATATTTGAATCCATTGACACACCAATACAAGTATCTAAAACCCACTCAGAGAATCCTAGATCTACACAAACATCTAATCAATTACCTATAGATTCACTCATACATGCTGTCAATGATCAATAGAACACTATTAAATACACTTATACACCTATATTGACATTACACACCAGCACACATCCTACTTACTTATGCAGTCATCCTACTCACTTATGTAAACAATGGATCATACTTATATTTACTCAGCTACACACTTATACAAACACCACTTAATTTATTCATATAGATAGTAACTTGTACTTAGTGTGTTAAAAATCACTATTACAAGTATACAGTTATCAATACAGTCACTCATGCAATCACTGAGTATTATGTATACTTATTTATATACAACAAATGTCACATACACTGCCTTTTATTATTCTAGTTTGTTGGACATGTACCATTGAAATAAATATTTGCTCATCAGCACATCCATATACATATTCACTCACCCAAACAACATGTAGTCTTAATATCATATACCTACTGAATCAACTATTGACACATCTTTGGGCAGTCACCCCCCCCCCCCACCGAACCACACACACATTCACTATCCCATACAAATAATCAGTTAATCAATAACTAATATAGACTTCCACGTAGCAAGTAACCAAATAGTGCAGCAGTTTACACAACAACTGAGAAAGTATTACAGATATTCACACATTTTAGTCACTATCCAATATATTTAGTGAGACACTATAAATTAGTCAAGTAAACCGTCAATCACACTGCTGCTAAACCCTCCATCCAAACACTCATACAGCCACTCATTCTTCAATGCAGATTGCTGTATATATATATATATATATATATATATATATATATATATATATATATATATATATATATATAACAAATTTAAATATGGAACCAAACCACATTCACTGGATGATGTAATCAGTGATGTCATCAGTGATGTCTTTTGAGATGTCATCAGTGATGTCATCAGTGATGTCACTGACCATGTCATGAATGATATGTGACATTATCACCAGTGGATTGCGGGCGCGAGAGTTACAGTTAGTACAACTAACTATAACTGAGGAATTTCAATGGTTTTGTACAAGTGAAATGTCCAGCTAACTATAACACCCCTAAAACATATGGTTTTTTCAGTGAATTGTAAATATATATATATATATATATATATATATATATATATATATATATATATATATATGTATATATATATATATATATATATATATATATATATATATATATATATATATATATATATATATATATATATATATATATATATATATATATATATATATATATATATATATATATATATAACAACTGCAGTCTTGCACCACGCCACCACCAGAATAGCAGGGACAGGAAAGACCACGCAGATCCAAACGTAGTATCTTCGGCAAAGATTTATTAAGGAGAGTCACCAAATCTGACGCGTTTCGGGCGTCCGCCCTTGCTCACAGATCGTCAGGTAATAGACCATACACCATTTAAGTACGTTTTTTTACACAGTTTTTTTCTCATTACATTTTTTTCAAAGACAGCTACACCATGTGGTAATAGAAAGCAAGGACACACTACAAGCTGCGGACATATATAGTCTGTTTTCCAAACATTTAGACCTCAACAATGTGTTAAAAGTGAGTAGTTTCAAGTTCTAAAATTGATATTGAGTCCATATTATTTACAATCATATAAGCCTGGATTATGAGTGACTATTATATTGCTTAAAAAATAAATATGTTTTTATAAAAGCATAAATGCAATAACCGACCAGAATACTGTGCATGTAGACACGAAGTCAAATGTGCAAAGCAGGCATTGTACACCATAGTGCAAATTACGCAAATAAAGTGCAAGTATATGCTGTGCAAATAACGCAAAGAAGTCTGTGCAAAGTTGCAAGAATATAAAATCAACTTCATAAGAGTCATATTAAAACGTTATTGATAGACCAATGTGCAAAAATTTACAAGATAAAAATCATGCAATATTAAAGTCATGACAAGGCTCATCACAGTAATACCTGGTATCTCTGCATGAATGCATTAACGGTCACAAACATATTAGCAGCAATAATGAAATATTCAAATTCATCAATTTCAAAGGACTCAAAATAATATTAAATAAAGCCATAAAGACCCACACGATGAGGAATTTTCAAACTAGGAAGACGAAATCAAATATGCATACCAGAGTGTCTATGTCATATGAAAAGGTGCAAAAATAGAGCAAAACCTGTTTCCAAGAAATGAAAAGAAAACCTTGTGTATAGGAAAACCATGAAATATAAAAAAAAGTGTAATATGTAGGTGAAATTCATAAATTATGATCGGCTAGAGAGACAGAAAAGGCGAAGCATTCCAACTGAAATGTGAATCGAAAAAAGGAGAATATAATGGTTATAAAAACACATGTAAATCTTCTGTGGTATTCAACCCATTAGGGAACCTGCTGTCTAGTTCTAAGATCATCTGTGACTCCAATCTCCTAAGCATTCTATCTCTATCGCCGCCTCTGCGTGGTTTTGGGACTGAGGCAATGACATGGTATTCAAGGCACTGCAAGTTATTATTATGGATGGCTTTGAAATGCCTGGCCACTGGACATGTGCCATCATTGTTAACAATTGCAAAAAACACAGTTGATGGAGAGAATGCAGAACAATGTCTTACATTCACCCCAGTACAAAGATCTGGGCCTAAATCCATCGTTATTTTGCACTCCACACCACCCTAGGTCAGACACTGGCTATATGCAAATCAGCCTTGACCCTGTGCCTCATGGGAACAGTCCAGCCCGAACTACCAAGCCATGTCTTTTCTAGACCGGAATCAAGCATCCAAGGACCGGTTTCTGGCTATCAGCCTTCTTCAGCCTGGATAGCTTGACTCCAGTGATGTGGAGAGCCTGGGACTCACGTCTGAGCATACCCAGCTCACTTGGGGTGAAAATTGCAAAAAACACAGTTGATGGACAGAATGCAGAACAATGTCTTACATTCACCCCAGTACAAAGATCTGGGCCTAAATCCATTGTTATTTTGCACTCCACACCACCCTAGGTCAGACACTGGCTATATGCGAATCAGCCTTGACCCTGTGCCTCATGGGAACAGTCCAGCCCGATCTACCAAGCCATGTCTTGCCTAGACCGGAGCCAAGCATCCAAGGACCGGCTTCTGGCTATCAGCCTTCTTCAGCCTGGATAGCTTGACTCCAGTGATGTGGAGAGCCTGGGACTCACATCTGAGCATACCCAGCCCACTCGGGGTGAAAATTGCAAAAAACACAGTTGATGGACAGAATGCAGAACAATGTCTTACATTCACCCCAGTACAAAGATCTGGGCCTAAATCCATCATTTTTTTGCACTCCACACCACCCTAGGTCAGACACTGGCTATATGCAAATCAGCCTTGACCCTGTGCCTCATGGGAACAGTCCAGCCCGAACTACCAAGCCATGTCTTTCCTAGACCGGAATCAAGCATCGATGGACCGGTTTCTGGCTATCAGCCTTCTTCAGCCTGGATAGCTTGACTCTAGTGATGTGGAGAGCCTGGGACTCACGTCTGAGCATACCCAGCCCACTCAGAGTGAAAATTTCAAAAAACACAGTTGATGGACAAAATTCAGAACAATGTCTTACATTCACCCCAGTACAAAGATCTGGGCCTAAATACATCGTTATTTTGCACTCCACACCACCCTAGGTCAGACACTGGCTATATGAAAATCAGCCTTGACCCTGTGCCTCATGGGAACGGTCCAGCCCGAACTACCAAGCCATCTCTTTCCTGGACCGGAATCAAGCATCCAAGGACCGGTTTCTGGCTATCAGCCTGCTTCAGCCTGGATAGCTTGACTCCAGTGATGTGGAGAGCCTGGGACTCACGTCTGAGCATACCTAGCCCACTCGGGGTGAAAATTGCAAAAAACACAGTTGATGGACAGAATGCAGAACAATGTCTTACATTCACCCCAGTACAAAGACCTGGGCCTAAATCCATCATTATTTTGCACTCCACACCACCCTAGGTCAGACACTGGCTATTTGCAAATCAGCCTTGACCCTGTGCCTCATGGGAACAGTTCAGCCCGAACTACCAAGCCATGTCTTTTCTAGACCGGAATCAAGCATCCAAGGACCGGTTTCTGGCTATCAGCCTTCTTCAGCCTGGATAGCTTGACTCTAGTGATGTGGAGAGCCTGGGACTCACATCTGAGCATACCCAGCCCACTCGGGGTGAAAATTGCAAAAAACACAGTTGATGGACAGAATGCATAACAATGTCTTACATTCACCCCAGTACAAAGATCTGGGCCTAAATCCATCGGTTTTTTTGCACTCCACACCACCCTATGTCAGACACTGGCTATATGCAAATCAGCCATGACCCTGTGCCTCATGGGAACAGTCCAGCCCGAACTACCAGGCCATGTCTTTCCTAGACCGGAATCAAGCATCCATGGACCGGTTTCTGGCTATCAGCCTTCTTCAGCCTGGATAGCTTGACTCTAGTGATGTGGAGAGCCTGGGACTCACGTCTGAGCATACCCAGCCCACTCGGAGTGAAAATTGCAAAAAAAACAGTTGATGGACAGAATGCAGAACAATGTCTTACATTCACCCCAGTACAAAGATCTGGGCCTAAATCCATCGTTATTTTGCACTCCACACAACCCTAGGTCAGACACTGGCTATATGCAAATCAGCCTTGACTCTGTGCCTCATGGGAACAGTTCAGCCCGAACTACCAAGCCATGTCTTTCCTAGACCGGAACCAAGCATCCAAGGACCGGATACTGTCTATCAGCCTTCTTCAGATTGGATAGCTTGACTCCAGTGATGTGGAGAGCCTGGGACTCACATCTGAGCATACCCAGCCCACTCGGGGTGAAAATTGCAAAAAACACAGTTGATGGACAGAATGCAGAACAATGTCTTACATTCACCCCAGTACAAAGATCTGGGCCTAAATCCATCGTTTTTTTGCACTCCACACCACCCTAGGTCAGACACTGGCTATATGCAAATCAGCCTTGACCCTGTGCCTCATGGGAACAGTCCAGCCCGAACTACCAAGCCATATCTTTCCTAGACCGGAATCAAGCATCCATGGACCGGTTTCTGGCTATCAGCCTTCTTCAGCCTGGATAGCTTGACTCTAGTGATGTGGAGAGCCTGGGACTCACGTCTGAGCATACCCAGCCCACTCAGAGTGAAAATTGCAAAAAACACAGTTGATGGACAGAATGCAGAACAATGTCTTACATTCACCCCAGTACAAAGACCTGTGCCTAAATCCATCGTTATTTTGCACTCCACACCACCCTAGGTCAGACACTGGCTATATGAAAATCAGCCTTGACCCTGTGCCTCATGGGAACGGTCCAGCCCGAACTACCAAGCCATCTCTTTCCTGGACCGGAATCAAGCATCCAAGGACCGGTTTCTGGCTATCAGCCTGCTTCAGCCTGGATAGCTTGACTCCAGTGATGTGGAGAGCCTGGGACTCACGTCTGAGCATACCCAGCCCACTCGGGGTGAAAATTGCAAAAAACACAGTTGATGGACAGAATGCAGAACAATGTCTTACATTCACCCCAGTACAAAGACCTGGGCCTAAATCCATCGTTATTTTGCACTCCACACCACCCTAGGTCAGACACTGGCTATTTGCAAATCAGCCTTGACCCTGTGCCTCATGGGAACAGTTCAGCCCGAACTACCAAGCCATGTCTTTTCTAGACCGGAATCAAGCATCCAAGGACCGGTTTCTGGCTATCAGCCTTCTTCAGCCTGGATAGCTTGACTCTAGTGATGTGGAGAGCCTGGGACTCACATCTGAGCATACCCAGCCCACTCGGGGTGAAAATTGCAAAAAACACAGTTGATGGACAGAATGCAGAACAATGTCTTACATTCACCCCAGTACAAAGATCTGGGCCTAAATCCATCGTTTTTTTGCACTCCACACCACCCTAGGTCAGACACTGGCTATATGCAAATCAGCCTTGACCCTGTGCCTCATGGGAACAGTCCAGCCCGAACTACCAAGCCATGTCTTTCCTAGACCGGAATCAAGCATCCAAGGACCGGTTTCTGTCTATCAGCCTGCTTCAGATTGGATAGCTTGACTCCAGTGATGTGGAGAGCCTGGGACTCACGTCTGAGCATACCCAGCCCACTGGGGTGATAATTGCAAAAAACACAGTTGATGGACAGAATGCAGAACAATGTCTTACATTCACCCCAGTACAAAGAGCTGGGCCTAAATCCATTGTTATTTTGCACTCCACATCACCCTAGGTCAGACACTGGCTATATGCAAATCAGCCTTGACCCTGTGCCTCATGGGAACAGTTCACCCCAAACTACCAAGCCATGTCTTTCCTAGACCGAACCAAGCATCCAAGGCCCGGTTTCTGTCTATCAGCCTGCTTCAGATTGGATAGCTTGACTCCAGTGATGTGGAGAGCCTGGGACTCACATCTGAGCATACCCAGCCCATTCGGGGTGAAAATTGCAAAAAACACAGTTGATGGACAGAATGCAGAACAATGTCTTACATTCACCCCAGTACAAAGATCTGGGCCTAAATCCATCGTTTTTTTGCACTCCACACCACCCTAGGTCAGACACTGGCTATATGCAAATCAGCCTTGACCCTGTGCCTCATGGGAACAGTCCAGCCCGAACTACCAAGCCATGTCTTTCCTAGACCGGAATCAAGCATCCATGGACCGGTTTCTGGCTATCAGCCTTCTTCAGCCTGGATAGCTTGACTCTAGTGATGTGGAGAGCCTGGGACTCACGTCTGAGCATACCCAGCCCACTCAGAGTGAAAATTGCAAAAAACACAGTTGATGGACAAAATTCAGAACAATGTCTTACATTCACCCCAGTACAAAGATCTGGGCCTAAATACATCGTTATTTTCCACTCCACACCACCCTAGGTCAGACACTGGCTATATGAAAATCAGCCTTGACCCTGTGCCTCATGGGAACGGTCCAGCCCGAACTACCAAGCCATGTCTTTCCTGGACCGGAATCAAGCATCCAAGGACCGGTTTCTGGCTATCAGCCTGCTTCAGCCTGGATAGCTTGACTCCAGTGATGTGGAGAGCCTGGGACTCACGTCTGAGCATACCTAGCCCACTCGGGGTGAAAATTGCAAAAAACACAGTTGATGGACAGAATGCAGAACAATGTCTTACATTCACCCCAGTACAAAGACCTGGGCCTAAATCCATCGTTATTTTGCACTCCACACCACCCTAGGTCAGACACTGGCTATATGCAAATCAGCCTTGACCCTGTGCCTCATGGGAACAGTTCAGCCCAAACTACCAAGCCATGTCTTTCCTAGACCGAACCAAGCATCCAAGGACCGGTTTCTGTCTATCAGCCTGCTTCAGATTGGAGAGCTTGACTCCAGTGATGTGGAGAGCCTGGGACTCACGTCTGAGCATACCCAGCCCACTGGGGTGATAATTGCAAAAAACACAGTTGATGGACAGAATGCAGAACAATGTCTTACATTCACCCCAGTACAAAGAGCTGGGCCTAAATCCATTGTTATTTTGCACTCCACATCACCCTAGGTCAGACACTGGCTATATGCAAATCAGCCTTGACCCTGTGCCTCATGGGAACAGTCCAGTCCGAACTACCAAGCCATGTCTTTCCTAGACCGGAATCAAGCATCCAAAGACCGATTTCTGGCTATAAGCCTTCTTCAGCCTGGATAGCTTGACTCCAGTGATGTGGAGAGCCTGGGACTCACATCTGAGCATACCCAGCCCACTCGGAGTGAAAATTGCAAAAAACACAGTTAATGGACAGAATGCAGAACAATGTCCTACATTCACCCCAGTACAAAGATCTGGGCCTAAATCCATCGTTATTTTGCACTCCACACCACCCGAGGTAAGACACTGGAAATAAGCAAATCAGCCTTGACCCTGTGCCTCATGGGAACAGTCCAGCCGGAACTACCAAGCCATGTCTTTCCTAGACCGGAACCAAGCATCCAAGGACTGGTTTCTGTCTATCAGCCTTCTTCAGATTAGATAGCTTGACTCCAGTGATGTGGAGAGCCTGGGACTCACATCTGAGCATACCCAGCCCACTCGGGGTGAAAATTGCAAAAAACACAGTTGATGGACAGAATGCAGAACAATGTCTTACATTCACCCCAGTACAAAGATCTGGGCCTAAATCCATCGTTTCTTTGCACTCCACACCACCCTAGGTCAGACACTGGCTATATGCAAATCAGCCTTGACCCTGTGCCTCATGGGAACAGTCCAGCCCGAACTACCAAGCCATGTCTTTCCTAGACCGGAACCAAGCATCCAAGGACCGGATACTGTCTATCAGCCTTCTTCAGATTGGATAGCTTGACTCCAGTGATGTGGAGAGCCTGGGACTCACATCTGAGCATACCCAGCCCACTCGGGGTGAAAATTGCAAAAAACACAGTTGATGAACAGAATGCAGAACAATGTCTTACATTCACCCCAGTACAAAGATCTGGGCCTAAATCCATCATTTTTTTGCACTCCACACCACCCTAGGTCAGACACTGGCTATATGCAAATCAGCCTTGACCCTGTGCCTCATGGGAACAGTCCAGCCCGAACTACCAAGCCATGTCTTTCCTAGACCGGAATCAAGCATCGATGGACCGGTTTCTGGCTATCAGCCTTCTTCAGCCTGGATAGCTTGACTCTAGTGATGTGGAGAGCCTGGGACTCACGTCTGAGCATACCCAGCCCACTCAGAGTGAAAATTTCAAAAAACACAGTTGATGGACAAATTTCAGAACAATGTCTTACATTCACCCCAGTACAAAGATCTGGGCCTAAATACATCGTTATTTTGCACTCCACACCACCCTAGGTCAGACACTGGCTATATGAAAATCAGCCTTGACCCTGTGCCTCATGGGAACGGTCCAGCCCGAACTACCAAGCCATCTCTTTCCTGGACCGGAATCAAGCATCCAAGGACCGGTTTCTGGCTATCAGCCTGCTTCAGCCTGGATAGCTTGACTCCAGTGATGTGGAGAGCCTGGGACTCACGTCTGAGCATACCCAGCCCACTCGGGGTGAAAATTGCAAAAAGCACAGTTGATGGACAGAATGCAGAACAATGTCTTACATTCACCCCAGTACAAAGACCTGGGCCTAAATCCATCGTTATTTTGCACTCCACACCACCCTAGGTCAGACACTGGCTATTTGCAAATCAGCCTTGACCCTGTGCCTCATGGGAACAGTTCAGCCCGAACTACCAAGCCATGTCTTTTCTAGACCGGAATCAAGCATCCAAGGACCGGTTTCTGGCTATCAGCCTTCTTCAGCCTGGATAGCTTGACTCTAGTGATGTGGAGAGCCTGGGACTCACATCTGAGCATACCCAGCCCACTCGGGGTGAAAATTGCAAAAAACACAGTTGATGGACAGAATGCATAACAATGTCTTACATTCACCCCAGTACAAAGATCTGGGCCTAAATCCATCGTTTTTTTTTGCACTCCACACCACCCTATGTCAGACACTGGCTATATGCAAATCAGCCATGACCCTGTGCCTCATGGGAACAGTCCAGCCCGAACTACCAGGCCATGTCTTTCCTAGACCGGAATCAAGCATCCATGGACCGGTTTCTGGCTATCAGCCTTCTTCAGCCTGGATAGCTTGACTCTAGTGATGTGGAGAGCCTGGGACTCACGTCTGAGCATACCCAGCCCACTCGGAGTGAAAATTGCAAAAAAAAAGTTGATGGACAGAATGCAGAACAATGTCTTACATTCACCCCAGTACAAAGATCTGGGCCTAAATCCATCGTTATTTTGCACTCCACACCACCCTAGGTCAGACACTGGCTATATGCAAATCAGCCTTGACTCTGTGCCTCATGGGAACAGTTCAGCCCGAACTACCAAGCCATGTCTTTCCTAGACCGGAACCAAGCATCCAAGGACCGGATACTGTCTATCAGCCTTCTTCAGATTGGATAGCTTGACTCCAGTGATGTGGAGAGCCTGGGACTCACATCTGAGCATACCCAGCCCACTCGGGGTGAAAATTGCAAAAAACACAGTTGATGGACAGAATGCAGAACAATGTCTTACATTCACCCCAGTACAAAGATCTGGGCCTAAATCCATCGTTTTTTTGCACTACACACCACCCTAGGTCAGACACTGGCTATATGCAAATCAGCCTTGACCCTGTGCCTCATGGGAACAGTCCAGCCCGAACTACCAAGCCATATCTTTCCTAGACCGGAATCAAGCATCCATTGACCGGTTTCTGGCTATCAGCCTTCTTCAGCCTGGATAGCTTGACTCTAGTGATGTGGAGAGCCTGGGACTCACGTCTGAGCATACCCAGCCCACTCAGAGTGAAAATTGCAAAAAACACAGTTGATGGACAAAATTCAGAACAATGTCTTACATTCACCCCAGTACAAAGATCTGGGCCTAAATACATCGTTATTTTGCACTCCACACCACCCTAGGTCAGACACTGGCTATATGAAAATCAGCCTTGACCCTGTGCCTCATGGGAACGGTCCAGCCCGATCTACCAAGCCATGTCTTTCCTGGACCGGAATCAAGCATCCAAGGACCGGTTTCTGGCTATCAGCCTGCTTCAGCCTGGATAGCTTGACTCCAGTGATGTGGAGAGCCTGGGACTCACGTCTGAGCATACCCAGCCCACTCGGGGTGAAAATTGCAAAAAACACAGTTGATGGACAGAATGCAGAACAATGTCTTACATTCACCCCAGTACAAAGACCTGGGCCTAAATCCATCGTTATTTTGCACTCCACACCACCCTAGGTCAGACACTGGCTATATGCAAATCAGCCTTGACCCTGTGCCTCATGGGAACGGTCCAGCCCGAACTACCAAGCCATGTCTTTCCTGGACCGGAATCAAGCATCCAAGGACCGGTTTCTGGCTATCAGCCTGCTTCAGCCTGGATAGCTTGACTCCAGTGATGTGGAGAGCCTGGGACTCACGTCTGAGCATACCCAGCCCACTCGGGGTGAAAATTGCAAAAAACACAGTTGATGGACAGAATGCAGAACAATGTCTTACATTCACCCCAGTACAAAGACCTGGGCCTAAATCCATCGTTATTTTGCACTCCACACCACCCTAGGTCAGACACTGGCTATATGCAAATCAGCCTTGACCCTGTGCCTCATGGGAACAGTTCAGCCCAAACTACCAAGCCATGTCTTTCCTAGACCGAACCAAGCATCCAAGGACCGGTTTCTGTCTATCAGCCTGCTTCAGATTGGATAGCTTGACTCCAGTGATGTGGAGAGCCTGGGACTCACGTCTGAGCATACCCAGCCCACTGGGGTGATAATTGCAAAAAACACAGTTGATGGACAGAATGCAGAACAATGTCTTACATTCACCCCAGTACAAAGAGCTGGGCCTAAATCCATTGTTATTTTGCACTCCACATCACCCTAGGTCAGACACTGGCTATATGCAAATCAGCCTTGACCCTGTGCCTCATGGGAACAGTCCTGTCCGAACTACCAAGCCATGTCTTTCCTAGACCGGAATCAAGCATCCAAAGACCGATTTCTGGCTATAAGCCTTCTTCAGCCTGGATAGCTTGACTCCAGTGATGTGGAGAGCCTGGGACTCACATCTGAGCATACCCAGCCCACTCGGAGTGAAAATTGCAAAAAACACAGTTAATGGACAGAATGCAGAACAATGTCCTACATTCACCCCAGTACAAAGATCTGGGCCTAAATCCATCGTTATTTTGCACTCCACAACACCCGAGGTAAGACACTGGAAATAAGCAAATCAGCCTTGACCCTGTGCCTCATGGGAACAGTTCAGCCCGAACTACCAAGCCATGTCTTTCCTAGACCGGAACCAAGCATCCAAGGACTGGTTTCTGTCTATCAGCCTTCTTCAGATTAGATAGCTTGACTCCAGTGATGTGGAGAGCCTGGGACTCACGTCTGAGCATACCCAGCCCACTGGGGTGATAATTGCAAAAAACACAGTTGATGGACAGAATGCAGAACAATGTCTTACATTCACCCCAGTACAAAGATCTGGGCCTAAATCCATTGTTATTTTGCACTCCACACCACCCTAGGTCAGACACTGGCTATATGCAAATCAGCCTTGACCCTGTGCCTCATGGGAACAGTCGAGCCCGAACTACCAAGCCATGTCTTTCCTAGACCGGAATCAAGCATCCAAGGACCGGCTTCTGGCTATCAGCCTTCTTCAGCCTGGATAGCTTGACTCCAGTGATGTGGAGATCCTGGGACTCACATTTGAGCATACCCAGCCCACTCGGGGTGAAAATTGCAAAAAACACAGTTGATGGACAGAATGCAGAACAATGTCTTACATTCACCCCAGTACGAAGATCTGGGCCTAAATCCATCGTTTTTTTGCACTCCACACCACCCTAGGTCAGACACTAGCTATATGCAAATCAGCCTTGACCCTGTGCCTCATGGGAACAGTCCAGCCCGAACTACCAAGCCATGTCTTTCCTAGTCCGGAATCAGGCATCCATGGACCGGTTTCTGGCTATCAGCCTTCTTCAGCCTGGATAGCTTGACTCTAGTGATGTGGAGAGCCTGGGACTCACGTCTGAGCATACCCAGCCCACTTGGAGTGAAAATTGCAAAAAACACAGTTGATGGACAGAATGCAGAACAATGTCTTACATTCACCCCAGTACAAAGATCTGGGCCTAAATACATCGTTATTTTGCACTACACACCACCCTAGGTCAGGCACTGGCTGTATGCAAATGAGCCTTGACCATGTGCCTCATGGGAACAGTTCAGCCCGAACTACCAAGCCATGTCTTCCCTAGACCGGAACCAAGCATCCAAGTACCGGTTTCTGTCTTTCAGCCTTCTTCAGATTGGATAGCTTGACTCCAGTGATGTGGAGAGCCTGGGACTCACATCTGAGCATACCCAGCCCACTCGGGGTGAAAATTGCAAAAAACACAGTTGATGGACAGAATGCAGAACAATGTCTTACATTCACCCCAGTACAAAGATCTGGGCCTAAATCCATCGTTTTTTTGCACTCCACACCACCCTAGGTCAGACACTAGCTATATGCAAATCAGCCTTGACCCTGTGCCTCATGGGAACAGTCCAGCCCGAACTACCAAGCCATGTTTTCCTAGACCGGAATCAGGCATCCATGGACCGGTTTCTGGCTATCAGCCTTCTTCAGCCTGGATAGCTTGACTCTAGTGAAATGGAGAGCCTGGGACTCACGTCTGAGCATACCCAGCCCACTCGGAGTGAAAATTGCAAAAAACACAGTTGATGGACAGAATGCAGAACAATGTCTTACATTCACCCCAGTACAAAGATCTGGGCCTAAATCCATCGTTTTTTTGCACTCCACACCACCCTAGGTCAGACACTAGCTATATGCAAATCAGCCTTGACCCTGTGCCGCATGGGAACAGTCCAGCCCGAACTACCAAGCCATGTCTTTCCTGGACCGGAATCAAGCATCCAAGGACCGGTTTCTGGCTATCAGCCTGCTTCAGCCTGGATAGCTTGACTCCAGTAATGTGGAGAGCCTGGGACTCACGTCTGAGTATACCCAGCCCACTCGGGATGAAAATTTCAAAAAACACAGTTGATGGACAGAATGCAGAACAATGTCTTACATTCGCCCCAGTACAAAGATCTGGGCCTAAATCCATCGTTATTTTGCTCTCCACACCACCCTAGGTCAGACACTGGCTATATGCAAATCAGCCTTGACCCTGTGCCTCATGGGAACAGTTCAGCCCGAACTACCAAGCCATGTCTTTCCTAGACCGGAATCAAGCATCCAAAGACCGATTTCTGGCTATAAGCCTTCTTCAGCCTGGATAGCTTGACTCCAGTGATGTGGAGAGCCTGGGACTCACATCTGAGCATACCCAGCCCACTCGGAGTGAAAATTGCAAAAAACACAGTTAATGGACAGAATGCAGAACAATGTGGTGGTAAGTGGGCAGTGGCAGTGTCCCTACCGCTTTTTTGCTATAGCGCTCGCCGGTGCGTGGGTGAATGCTACCTGTGCGCTGTGCGCTTAATTTTGGTGTGTGAACTTTAAACTGTATTTTTAAAACCACATTTGTCCAGACCTGGCAGTGTTCCTACGGCTTTACTGCAGCGTGGTCAGTGTGTGGGTGATTGCTACCTGTGCGCTGCGCGCTCAACCTGGCGTGTGATCTTTTAAACTTTTATTGGTAAAATTGTACTGTCCTGACCTGGCATAGCGCCGTGACAGCTCGCACAAGCCTCAATGTGCTCTTGCTGATCCCGCCATCTGGATTCTGCTCGGCTGAGCTTCACTAGCGGAAACGCTTTACTCTTTACCATCACCTAGCAACGAGGTGCTGGACTCGCCCCTCCCTCCCGCCTCGGTCTGACGCCGGTGACTAGCACCGTTCGAGCAGAGGGCGTGGAGGGTCCGAGCCAGCACTTCCGGAAGCTGCCTGCAGCGCTCTAGCTGTTGGGCGCTGGGGGGGATATAAGTCGGATGTGTTGCAGGCAGCGCAGCGGACGAGCGCAGCGGGCGCGACGAAGGCGCGCCGGAGTTGCGCCTGAGTTAAGCCCGTCTGCGCCCGTCCGCGGCCGATTGTGGCCCAGGGCCAGAACCCCTGGTTCTCCTGCAGCACATATTCGCTGGAGCCGAGAGGAACTACTTCTCCTCCGCCATGGCCACCTGACACCTTGCTCACATGGCATGGAGGCGGACAAGAGCGTGGACTGCAACTATTGCGGCTACACCTTTTGCGCAGGGCGATTCAAAACCAGTGCCCACCATCCCTTGATGTGTGGTTTGCTGAATGTCCGCTCCCTGCGAAAGCACTGTCTTGACATCCATGATCCCCTTGCTGAAAAGCGATGGGACTTACTTTTCCTCACAGAGACTTGGCTGGACTCGGATTCCATGCCAGAAATTATCGAGGCCATTCCAGAGGGTTACTGCCTTCAAAGATTAGACAGACCTAGAGGGAGAGGTGGGGGTATCGCCATAGTGGCGAAACAGGAATACCAATGCCAGCTTGAACGTACCACTATTGAAGGCAGTGAAGCGGGTGCCTTTTCCATTTCACTGAATGGCAAGTCCACCTTAAAAGGCTTCCTGATCTACCGCCCACCGGGCTCCCCCACAGCTTTCATTGAGAAACTAGTGGAAGCTGTTACTGAAGCCGCCCTGAGCACTGATAGGTATCTAGTCTTAGGTGATTTGAACCTACATCTGGATACTCTATCAGATAAGACAGCTATCGATCTCTGTCTCACAATGGCTAATTTACAAGTTGAGCAGAAGGTGCAGCATCCTACCCATAACTTGGGTCATCTTCTTGACCCAATCTTTGCTAATTGGAGTCAAGTGGAAGCATGCACACCGGTCCCCATTCCTTGGACAGACCACCATCTTGTCCCCTTTACCATAGGGAATCAAGAACCTGCTCCGATTGACCCTCCAGCTGATAAACACCCTAGGCGGAGATGGGCAGCATTCTCCCAACCCGCATTCAATTTGGCTCTAACGGCCAAAGGTCATCCTGGCGGAATAGGTGTGGCAGACATCAACTCCAACCTAGACCAACGCATTACAGAGGCCTTGGATCTGGTTGCTCCACTTGGTGCGGCCAAATTGGGGGGCCGAGCAAAGAGATCTGCTCTCTGGTTTAATGCTGATATGCGGGTGGCAAAAGCAGCGTGTAAAAGGGCTGAAAGGCAATGGAGAGTAGCATATTCCATCTCCACTAAAGCAGAGTATACTAACCGTAGGCGTAGTTACCATAAATTACTACGGAAGGGCAAATCGGCGTACTTCTGCACTAGGATTGAAGGAGCTGAGCAGTCCACCAAAGAACTCTTTTTAATCTACAAGTCCATCACCATAGGCAAGTCTGCGGCATGCCCCCCGAAACTCTGCACGGTGGAGGGCTGTGACCGTGTTGCAGAATTTTTCACTAACAAAGTCACTCACCTTTACAATTCCTTTCCTCGGCAGGCAATAAACGCTCCCATATGGGGGAAGGGTGTCAAAAAGACGGGAGTACGAAAGCGTACCTCCTTCCTCACCCCGCCCACAGAAGAGCTAATCCGCATCTGCGGGTCAATTAAATCTGGCTCTCCAAGAGACCCGACGACCCCTAGTCGGCTTAAGGGCAGCTTGCAGGTGCTTGAACCTTATGTTCGTAATCTACTCGATTCCTCTTTTCTGTCCCAGAGTGTCCCCAAGGCTTGGAAGCGGGCAGTTGTACTCCCCCTGCAAAAAAAGGCCAATGTGAATTTCGAGAAATTCGACAATCTCCGCCCCATTTCCCTTCTGCCTTACATGGCCAAAATAGCGGAGAAAATTGCTAATACGCAACTGATGCAGTTCGTGGAGGAGGCATCGCTACTCCACGACTCACAATTTGGCTTCCGTCCCCGTCACTCAACGGAATCTGCACTTCTGGCGGCGGTGGAGGCACTCCGACAGGGTGTGGATGAGGGCCAGACTATGGCTCTGATCCTACTCGACTTAAGTGCAGCATTCGACACTGTAGCACATACCACCTTGCTACAGTGTCTGAGTGAAGGAGGGGTCACAGGTGCTGCGCTTGGTTGGATTAAGTCCTTCCTGTCTGATAGATGCTTCCAAGTCAGGATGGGAGAATGCTATTCGAGGGAGATCGAGTTGGGCCAGGGCGTACCTCAGGGTTCGTCCCTGAGCCCGACTTTATTCAATATCTACGTCTCCCCGTTAGCAGCCATCGCGGAGGGCCACGGTCTCCACCTGGTGTCCTACGCCGACGACACGCAGTTGGTCGTCTCCCTATCTCGTTCCCCCGGCCTTGCGGCGGACATCTTCAGGAACTGCATGCAAGATCTTGCAGCCTGGATGTCCGCACACTGTTTAAAACTGAACGGCAGCAAGACCGAGGTGATCGTGGTGGGGGGCGGGCCTTCTGCGTGGTCGCCTGCGTGGTGGCCACCCTGCCTAGGTGAGGCCCCCACTCCCAGCCTGGAGGCCAAGAATCTTGGCATGTGGCTTGATAAGGACCTTGCCTTTGGCCCGCAGGTTGGCCGGGTGACAGGGGTGTGTTTCGGTGTCTTGAGAACTTTGAGGAAGGTTCTAGATCTGCTTCCCATCTCGGCTCGTAGGACGCTGGTGCACGCCCTGGTCACCTCGCGCCTAGACTATGGTAACCTGCTTTATTTGGGGGCTTCAGGCAAGGTCATGGGGCGCCTTCAGGTGCTCCAAAATGCCGCAGCACGGCTCGTGCTAAGACTCCCGAGAAGGTCTCCCTCTAAACCCGCTCTCCAAGCTCTCCATTGGCTTCCGATGGAGAAGAGAGTTGAGTTTAAAGCCCTCTCAACGTGCCATCGCATTCTGAGCGGCAAAGCCCCTGTGCCACTTCAGAGTTTGGTGTCCCACTATGAGCCTACCCGCAATTTACGGTCCTCTCAGACGGGACTACTTGTGGTGCCCAGAGTTAGGAAGGCGCGGATGGGGGGGAGATCTTTCAGATACCTTGCTCCCAAGTGCTGGAATGTCTTGCCCCCAGACTTGCGTCTTGAGCCATCAGAGGCCCTGTTTAGGAAAAAATTAAAAACTTACCTTTTTAGCAGGTAGCTCCTGGGGGAGGGGGGGATGGCAACTGCTCACTTATCATAGCGCGGGGACACGCCTTCTGGCGTCACCAGGCGCTTTAAAAATGTCCAAATAATAATAATAATAATGTCCTACATTCACCCCAGTACAAATATCTGGGCCTAAATCCATCGTTATTTTGAACTCCACACCACCCTAGGTCAGACACTGGAAATAAGCAAATCAGCCTTGACCCTGTGCCTCATGGGAACAGTCCAGCCCGAACTACCAAGCCATGTCTTTCCTAGACCGGAACCAAGCATCCAAGGACTGGTTTCTGTCTATCAGCCTTCTTCAGATTGGATAGCTTGACTCCAGTGATGTGGAGAGCCTGGGACTCACGTCTGAGCATACCCAGCCCACTGGGGTGATAATTGCAAAAAACACAGTTGATGGACAAAATTCAGAACAATGTCTTACATTCACCCCAGTACAAAGATCTGGGCCTAAATACATCGTTATTTTGCACTCCACACCACCCTAGGTCAGACACTGGCTATATGAAAATCAGCCTTGACCCTGTGCCTCATGGGAACGGTCCAGCCCGATCTACCAAGCCATGTCTTTCCTGGACCGGAATCAAGCATCCAAGGACCGGTTTCTGGCTATCAGCCTGCTTCAGCCTGGATAGCTTGACTCCAGTGATGTGGAGAGCCTGGGACTCACGTCTGAGCATACCCAGCCCACTCGGGGTGAAAATTGCAAAAAACACAGTTGATGGACAGAATGCAGAACAATGTCTTACATTCACCCCAGTACAAAGACCTGGGCCTAAATCCATCGTTATTTTGCACTCCACACCACCCTAGGTCAGACACTGGCTATATGCAAATCAGCCTTGACCCTGTGCCTCATGGGAACAGTTCACCCCAAACTACCAAGCCATGTCTTTCCTAGACCGAACCAAGCATCCAAGGACCGGTTTCTGTCTATCAGCCTGCTTCAGATTGGATAGCTTGACTCCAGTGATGTGGAGAGCCTGGGACTCACATCTGAGCATACCCAGCCCATTCAGGGTGAAAATTGCAAAAAACACAGTTGATGGACAGAATGTAGAACAATGTCTTACATTCACCCCAGTACAAAGATCTGGGCCTAAATCCATCGTTTTTTTGCACTCCACACCACCCTAGGTCAGACACTGGCTATATGCAAATCAGCCTTGACCCTGTGCCTCATGGGAACAGTCCAGCCCGAACTACCAAGCCATGTCTTTCCTAGACCGGAATCAAGCATCCATGGACCGGTTTCTGGCTATCAGCCTTCTTCAGCCTGGATAGCTTGACTCTAGTGATGTGGAGAGCCTGGGACTCACGTCTGAGCATACCCAGCCCACTCATAGTGAAAATTGCAAAAAACACAGTTGATGGACAAAATTCAGAACAATGTCTTACATTCACCCCAGTACAAAGATCTGGGCCTAAATACATCGCTATTTTGCACTCCACACCACCCTAGGTCAGACTCTGGCTATATGAAAATCAGCCTTGACCCTGTGCCTCATGGGAACGGTCCAGCCCGAACTACTAAGCCATGTCTTTCCTGGACCGGAATCAAGCATCCAAGGACCGGTTTCTGGCTATCAGCCTGCTTCAGCCTGGATAGCTTGACTCCAGTGATGTGGAGAGCCTGGGACTCACGTCTGAGCATACCCAGCCCACTCGGGGTGAAAATTGCAAAAAACACAGTTGATGGACAGAATGCAGAACAATGTCTTACATTCACCCCAGTACAAAGACCTGGGCCTAAATCCATCGTTATTTTGCACTCCACACCACCCTAGGTCAGACACTGGCTATATGCAAATCAGCCTTGACCCTGTGCCTCATGGGAACAGTTCAGCCCAAACTACCAAGCCATGTCTTTCCTAGACCGAACCAAGCATCCAAGGACCGGTTTCTGTCTATCAGCCTGCTTCAGATTGGATAGCTTGACTCCAGTGATGTGGAGAGCCTGGGACTCACGTCTGAGCATACCCAGCCCACTGGGGTGATAATTGCAAAAAACACAGTTGATGGACAGAATGCAGAACAATGTCTTACATTCACCCCAGTACAAAGAGCTGGGCCTAAATCCATTGTTATTTTGCACTCCACATCACCCTAGGTCAGACACTGGCTATATGCAAATCAGCCTTGACCCTGTGCCTCATGGGAACAGTCCAGTCCGAACTACCAAGCCATGTCTTTCCTAGACCGGAATCAAGCATCCAAAGACCGATTTCTGGCTATAAGCCTTCTTCAGCCTGGATAGCTTGACTCCAGTGATGTGGAGAGCCTGGGACTCACATCTGAGCATACCCAGCCCACTCGGAGTGAAAATTGCAAAAAACACAGTTAATGGACAGAATGCAGAACAATGTCCTACATTCACCCCAGTACAAAGATCTGGGCCTAAATCCATCGTTATTTTGCACTCCACACCACCCGAGGTAAGACACTGGAAATAAGCAAATCAGCCTTGACCCTGTGCCTCATGGGAACAGTCCAGCCCGAACTACCAAGCCATGTCTTTCCTAGACCGGAACCAAGCATCCAAGGACTGGTTTCTGTCTATCAGCCTTCTTCAGATTAGATAGCTTGACTCCAGTGATGTGGAGAGCCTGGGACTCACGTCTGAGCATACCCAGCCCACTGGGGTGATAATTGCAAAAAACACAGTTGATGGACAGAATGCAGAACAATGTCTTACATTCACCCCAGTACAAAGATCTGGGCCTAAATCCATTGTTATTTTGCACTCCACACCACCCTAGGTCAGACACTGGCTATATGCAAATCAGCCTTGACCCTGTGCCTCATGGGAACAGTCGAGCCCGAACTACCAAGCCATGTCTTTCCTAGACCGGAATCAAGCATCCAAGGACCGGCTTCTGGCTATCAGCCTTCTTCAGCCTGGATAGCTTGACTCCAGTGATGTGGAGATCCTGGGACTCACATTTGAGCATACCCAGCCCACTCGGGGTGAAAATTGCAAAAAACACAGTTGATGGACAGAATGCAGAACAATGTCTTACATTCACCCCAGTACAAAGATCTGGGCCTAAATCCATCGTTTTTTTGCACTCCACACCACCCTAGGTCAGACACTAGCTATATGCAAATCAGCCTTGACCCTGTGCCTCATGGGAACAGTCCAGCCCGAACTACCAAGCCATGTCTTTCCTAGACCGGAATCAGGCATCCATGGACCGGTTTCTGGCTATCAGCCTTCTTCAGCCTGGATAGCTTGACTCTAGTGATGTGGAGAGCCTGGGACTCACGTCTGAGCATACCCAGCCCACTTGGAGTGAAAATTACAAAAAACACAGTTGATGGACAGAATGCAGAACAATGTCTTACATTCACCCCAGTACAAAGATCTGGGCCTAAATCCATCGTTTTTTTGCACTCCACACCACCCTAGGTCAGACACTAGCTATATGCAAATCAGCCTTGACCCTGTGCCTCATGGGAACAGTCCAGCCCGAACTACCAAGCCATGTTTTCCTAGACCGGAATCAGGCATCCATGGACCGGTTTCTGGCTATCAGCCTTCTTCAGCCTGGATAGCTTGACTCTAGTGAAATGGAGAGCCTGGGACTCACGTCTGAGCATACCCAGCCCACTCGGAGTGAAAATTGCAAAAAACACAGTTGATGGACAGAATGCAGAACAATGTCTTACATTCACCCCAGTACAAAGATCTGGGCCTAAATCCATCGTTTTTTTGCACTCCACACCACCCTAGGTCAGACACTAGCTATATTCAAATCAGCCTTGACCCTGTGCCGCATGGGAACAGTCCAGCCCGAACTACCAAGCCATGTCTTTCCTGGACCGGAATCAAGCATCCAAGGACCGGTTTCTGGCTATCAGACTGCTTCAGCCTGGATAGCTTGACTCCAGTAATGTGGAGAGCCTGGGACTCATGTCTGAGCATACCCAGCCCACTCGGGATGAAAATTTCAAAAAACACAGTTGATGGACAGAATGCAGAACAATGTCTTACATTCGCCCCAGTACAAAGATCTGGGCCTAAATCCATCGTTATTTTGCTCTCCACACCACCCTAGGTCAGACACTGGCTATATGCAAATCAGCCTTGACCCTGTGCCTCATGGGAACAGTTCAGCCCGAACTACCAAGCCATGTCTTTCCTAGACCGGAATCAAGCATCCAAAGACCGATTTCTGGCTATAAGCCTTCTTCAGCCTGGATAGCTTGACTCCAGTGATGTGGAGAGCCTGGGACTCACATCTGAGCATACCCAGCCCACTCGGAGTGAAAATTGCAAGTTAATGGACACAGTTAATGGACAGAATGCAGAACAATGTCCTACATTCACCCCAGTACAAATATCTGGGCCTAAATCCATCGTTATTTTGAACTCCACACCACCCTAGGTCAGACACTGGAAATAAGCAAATCAGCCTTGACCCTGTGCCTCATGGGAACAGTCCAGCCCGAACTACCAAGCCATGTCTTTCCTAGACCGGAACCAAGCACCCAAGGACTGGTTTCTGTCTATCAGCCTTCTTCAGATTGGATAGCTTGACTCCAGTGATGTGGAGAGCCTGGGACTCACGTCTGAGCATACCCAGCCCACTGGGGTGATAATTGCAAAAAACACAGTTGATGGACAGAATGCAGAACAATGTCTTACATTCACCCCAGTACAAAGATCTGGGCCTAAATCCATTGTTATTTTGCACTCCACACCACCCTAGGTCAGACACTGGCTATATGCAAATCAGCCTTGACCCTGTGCCTCATGGGAACAGTCGAGCACGAACTACCAAGCCATGTCTTTCCTAGACCGGAATCAAGCATCCAAGGACCGGCTTCTGGCTATCAGCCTTCTTCAGCCTGGATAGCTTGACTCCAGTGATGTGGAGAGCCTGGGACTCACATTTGAGCATACCCAGCCCACTCGGGTGAAAATTGCAAAAAACACAGTTGATGGACAGAATGCAGAACAATGTCTTACATTCACCCCAGTACAAAGATCTGGGCCTAAATCCATCGTTTTTTTTGCACTCCACACCACCCTAGGTCAGACACTAGCTATCTGCAAATCAGCCTTGACCCTGTGCCTCATGGGAACAGTCCAGCCCGAACTACCAAGCCATGTCTTTCCTAGACCGGAATCAGGCATCCATGGACCGGTTTCTGGCTATCAGCCTTCTTCAGCCTGGATAGCTTGACTCTAGTGATGTGGAGAGCCTGGGACTCACGTCTGAGCATACCCAGCCCACTCGGATTGAAAATTGCAAAAAACACAGTTGATGGACAAAATTCAGAACAATGTCTTACATTCACCCCAGTACAAAGTTCTGGGCCTAAATACATTGTTATTTTGCACTCCACACCACCCTAGGTCAGACACTGGCTATATGAAAATCAGCCTTGACCCTGTGCCTCATGGGAACAGTCCAGCCCGAACTACCAAGCCATGTCTTTCCTGGACCGGAATCAAGCATCCAAGGACCGGTTTCTGGCTATCAGCCTGCTTCAGCCTGGATAGCTTGACTCCAGTGATGTGGAGTGCCTGGGACTCACGTCTGAGCATACCCAGCCCACTCGGGGTGAAAATTTCAAAAAACACAGTTGATGGACAGAATGCAGAACAATGTCTTACATTCGCCCCAGTACAAAGATCTGGGCCTAAATCCATCGTTATTTTGCACTCCACACCACCCTAGGTCAGACACTGGCTATATGCAATTCAGCCTTGACCCTGTGCCTCATGGGAACAGTTCAGCCCGAACTACCAAGCCATGTCTTTCCTAGACCGGAATCAAGCATCCAAAGACCGATTTCTGGCTATAAGCCTTCTTCAGCCTGGATAGCTTGACTCCGGTGATGTGGAGAGCCTGGGACTCACATCTGAGCATACCCAGCCCACTCGGAGTGAAAATTGCAAAAAACACAGTTAATGGACAGAATGCAGAACAATGTCCTACTTTCACCCCAGTACAAAGATCTGGGCCTAAATCCAATGTTATTTTGCACTCCACACCACCCTAGGTCAGACACTGGCTATATGCAAATCAGCCTTGACCCTGTGCCTCATGGGAACAGTCGAGCCCGAACTACCAAGCCATGTCTTTCCTAGACCGGAATCAGGCATCCATGGACCGGTTTCTGGCTATCAGCCTTCTTCAGCCTGGATAGCTTGACTCTAGTGATGTGGAGAGCCTGGGACTCACGTCTGAGCATACCCAGCCCACTCGGAGTGAAAATTGCAAAAAACCCAGTTGATGGACAGAATGCAGAACAATGTCTTACATTCACCCCAGTACAAAGATCTGGGCCTAAATCCATCGTTTTTTTGCACTCCACACCACCCTAGGTCAGACACTAGCTATATGCAAATCAGCCTTGACCCTGTGCCTCATGGGAACAGTCCAGCCCGAACTACCAAGCCATGTCTTTCCTACACCGGAATCAGGCATCCATGGACCAGTTTCTGGCTATCAGCCTTCTTCAGCCTGGATAGCTTGACTCTAGTGATGTGGAGAGCCTGGGTCTCACGTCTGAGCATACCCAGCCCACTCGGAGTGAAAATTGCAAAAAACACAGTTGATGAACAAAATTCAGAACAATGTCTTACATTCACTCCAGTACAAAGATCTGGGCCTAAATACATCGTTATTTTGCACTCCACACCACCCTAGGTCAGACACTGGCTATATGAACATCAGCCTTGACCCTGTGCCTCATGGGAACAGTCCAGCCCGAACTACCAAGCCATGTCTTTCCTGGACCGGAATCAATCATCCAAGGACCGGTTTCTGGCTATCAGCCTGCTTCAGCCTGGATAGCTTGACTCCAGTGATGTGGAGAGCCTGGGACTCACGTCTGAGCATACCCAGCCCACTCAGGGTGAAAATTTCAAAAAACACAGTTGATGGACAGAATGCAGAACAATGTCTTACATTCGCCCCAGTACAAAGATCTGGGCCTAAATCAATCGTTATTTTGCACTCCACACCACCCTAGGTCAGACACTGGCTATATGCAAATCAGCCTTGACCCTGTGCCTCATGGGAAAAGTTCAGCCCGAACTACCAAGCCATGTCTTTCCTAGACCGGAATCAAGCATCCAAAGACCGATTTCTGGCTATAAGCCTTCTTCAGCCTGGATAGCTTGACTCCAGTGATGTGGAGAGCCTGGGACTCACATCTGAGCATACCCAGCCCACTCGGAGTGAAAATTGCAAAAAACACAGTTAAAGGACAGAATGCAGAACAATGTCCTACATACACCCCAGTACAAAGATCTGGGCCTCAATCCATCATTATTTTGCACTCCACACCACCCTAGGTCAGACACTGGAAATAAGCAAATCAGACTTGACCCTGTGCCTCATGGGAACAGTCCAGTCCGAACTACCAAGCCATGTCTTTCCTAGACCGGAACCAAGCATCCAAGGACTGGTTTCTGTCTATCAGCCTTCTTCAGATTGGATAGCTTGACTCCAGTGATGTGGAGAGCCTGGGACTCACGTCTGAGCATACCCAGCCCACTCGGGGTGAAAATTGCAAAAAACACAGTTGATGGACAGAATGCAGAACAATGTCTTACATTCACCCGAGTACAAAGATCTGGGCCTAAGACCATTGTTATTTTGCACTCCACACCACCCTAGGCCAGACACTGGCTATATGCAAATCAGCCTTGACCCTGTGCCTCATGGGAACAGTCGAGCCCGAACTACCAAGCCATATTTTTCCTAGACCGTAATCAAGCATCCAAGGACCGGCTTCTGGCTATCACCCTTCTTCAGCCTGGATAGCTTGACTCCAGTGATGTGGAGAGCCTGGGACTCACATTTGAGCATACCCAGCCCACTCGGGGTGAAAATTGCAAAAAACACAGTTGATGGACAGAATGCAGAACAATGTCTTACATTCACCCCAGTACAAAGATCTGGGCCTAAATCCATCGTTTTTTTGCACTCCACACCACCCTAGGTCAGACACTAGCTATATGCAAATCAGCCTTGACCCTGTGCCTCATGGGAACAGTCCAGCCCGAACTACCAAGCCATGTCTTTCCTAGACCGGAATCAGGCATCCATGGACCGGTTTCTGGCTATCAGCCTTCTTCAGCCTGGATAGCTTGACTCTAGTGATGTGGAGAGCCTGGGACTCATGTCTGAGCATACCCAGCCCACTCGGAGTGAAAATTGCAAAAAACACAGTTGATGGACAGAATGCAGAACAATGTCTTACATTCACCCCAGTACAAAGATCTGGGACTAAATACATCGTTATTTTGCACTCCACACTACCCTAGGTCAGACACTGGCTGTATGCAAATCAGCCTTGACCCTGTGCCTCATGGGAACAGTTCAGCCCGAACTACCAAGCCATGTCTTTCCTAGACCGGAACAGAGCATCCAAGTACCGGTTTCTGTCTATCAGCCTTCTTCAGATTGGATAGCTTGACTCCAGTGATGTGGAGAGCCTGGGACTCACATCTGAGCATACCCAGCCCACTCGGGGTGAAAATTGCAAAAAACACAGTTGATGGACAGAATGCAGAACAATGTCTTACATTCACCCCAGTACAAAGATCTGGGCCTAAATCCATCGTTTTTTTGCACTCCACACCACCCTAGGTCAGACACTAGCTATATGCAAATCAGCCTTGACCATGTGCCTCATGGGAACAGTCCAGCCCGAACTACCAAGCCATGTCTTTCCTAGACCGGAATCAGGCATCCATGGACCGGTTTCTGGCTATCAGCCTGCTTCAGCCTGGATAGCTTGACTCCAGTGATGTGGAGAGCCTGGGACTCACATCTGAGCATACCCAGCCCACTCGGGGTGAAAATTTCAAAAAACACAGTTGATGGACAGAATGCAGAACAATGTCTTACATTCGCCCCAGTACAAAGATCTGGGCCTAAATCCATCGTTATTTTGCACTCCACACCACCCTAGGTCAGACACTGGCTATATGCAAATCAGCCTTGACCCTGTGCCTCATGGGAACAGTTCAGCCCGAACTACCAAGCCATGTCTTTCCTAGACCGGAATCAAGCATCCAATGACCGATTTCTGGCTATAAGCCTTCTTCAGCCTGGATAGCTTGACTCCAGTGATGTGGAGAGCCTGGGACTCACATCTGAGCATACCCAGCCCACTCGGAGTAAAAATTGCAAAAAACACAGTTAATGGACAGAATGCAGAACAATGTCCTACTTTCACCCCAGTACAAAGATCTGGGCCTAAATCCAATGTTATTTTGCACTCCACACCACCCTAGGTCAGACACTGGCTATATGCAAATCAGCCTTGACCCTGTGCCTCATGGGAACAGTCCAGCCCGAACTAACAAGCCATGTCTTTCATAGACCGGAACCAAGCATCCAAGGACTGGTTTCTGTCTATTAGCCTTCTTCAGATTGGATAGCTTGACTCCAGTGATGTGGAGAGCCTGGGACTCACGTCTGAGCATACCCAGCCCACTGGGGTGATAATTGCAAAAAACACAGTTGATGGACAGAATGCAGAACAATGTCTTACATTCACCCCAGTACAAAGATCTGGGCCTAAATCCATTGTTATTTTGTACTCCACACCACCCTAGGTCAGACATTGGCTATATGCAAATCAGCCTTGACCCTGTCCCTCATGGGAACAGTCGAGCCCGAACTACCAAGCCATGTCTTTCCTAGACCGGAATCAAACATCCAAGGACCGGCTTCTGGCTATCAGCCTTCTTCAGCCTGGATAGCTTGACTCCAGTGATGTGGAGAGCCTGGGACTCACATTTGAGCATACCCAGCCCACTCGGGGTGAAAATTGCAAAAAACACAGTTGATGGACAGAATGCAGAACAATGTCTTACATTCACCCCAGTACAAAGATCTGGGCCTAAATCCATCGTTTTTTTTGCACTCCACACCACCCTAGGTCAGACACTAGCTATATGGAAATCAGCCTTGACCCTGTGCCTCATGGGAACAGTCCAGCCCGAACTACCAAGCCATGTCTTGCCTAGACCGGAATCAGGCATCCATGGACCGGTTTCTGGCTATCAGCCTTCTTCAGCCTGGATAGCTTGACTCTAGTGATGTGGAGAGCCTGGGACTCACGTCTGAGCATACCCAGCCCACTCGAGGTGAAAATTGCAAAAAACACAGTTAATGGACAGAATGCAGAACAATGTCTTACATTCACCCCAGTACAAAGATCTGGGCCTAAATACATCGTTATTTTGCACTCCACACCACCCTAGGTCAGACATTGGCTATATGCAAATCAGCTTTGACCCTGTGCCTCATTGGAACAGTTCAGCCCGAACTACCAAGCCATGTCTTTCCTAGACCGGAACCAAGCATCCAAGTACCGGTTTCTGTCTATCAGCCTTCTTCAGATTGGATAGCTTGACTCCAGTGATGTGGAGAGCCTGGGACTCACATCTGAGCATACCCAGCCCACTCGGGGTGAAAATTGCAAAAAACACAGTTGATGGACAGAATGCAGAACAATGTCTTAAATTCACCCCAGTACAAAGATCTGGGCCTGAATCCATTGTTATTTTGCACTCCACACCACCTAGGTCAGACACTGGCTATATGCAAACCAGCCTTGACCCTGTGCCTCATGGGAACAGTCGAGCCCGAACTACCAAGCAATGTCTTTCCTAAACCGGAATCAAGCATCCAAGGACCGGCTTCTGGCTATCAGCCTTCTTCAGCCTGGATAGCTTGACTCCAGTGATGTGGAGAGCCTGGGACTCACATTTGAGCATACCCAGCCCACTCGGGGTGAAAATTGCAAAAAACACAGTTGATGGACAGAATGCAGAACAATGTCTTACATTCACCCCAGTACAAAGATCTGGGCCTAAATACATCGTTATTTTGCACTCCACACCACCCTAGGTCAGACACCGGCTATATGAAAATCAGCCTTGACCCTGTGCCTCATGGGAACAGTCCAGCCCGAACTACCAAGCCATGTCTTTCCTGGACCGGAATCAAGCATCCAAGGACCGGTTTCTGGCTATCAGCCTGCTTCAGCCTGGATAGCTTGACTCCAGTGATGTGGAGAGCCTGGGACTCACGTCTGAGCATACCCAGCCCACTCGGGGTGAAAATTTCAAAAAACACAGTTGATGGACAGAATGCAGAACAATGTCTTACATTCGCCCCAGTACAAAGATCTGGGCCTAAATCCATCGTTATTTTGCACTCCACACCACCCTAGGTCAGACACTGGCTATATGCAAATCAGCCTTGACCCTGTGCCTCATGGGAACAGTTCAGCCCGAACTACCAAGCCATGTCTTTCCTAGACCGGAATCAAGCATCCAAAGACCGATTTCTGGCTATAAGCCTTCTTCAGCCTGGATAGCTTGACTCCAGTGATGTGGAGAGTCTGGGACTCACATCTGAGCATACCCAGCCCACTCGGAGTGAAAATTGCAAAAAACACAGTTAATGGACAGAATGCAGAACAATGTCCTACATTCACCCATGTACAAAGATCTGGGCCTAAATCCATCGTTATTTTGCACTCCACACCACCCTAGGTCAGACACTGGCTATATGCATATCAGCCTTGACCCTGTGCCTCATGGGAACAGTCGAGCCTGAACTACCAAGCCATGTCTTTCCTAGACCGGAATCAAGCATCCAAGGACCGGCTTCTGGCTATCAGCCTTCTTCAGCCTGGATAGCTTGACTCCAGTGATGTGGAGAGCCTGGGACTCACATTTGAGCATACCCAGCCCACTCGGGGTGAAAATTGCAAAAAACACAGTTGATGGACAGAATGCAGAACAATGTCTTACATTCACCCCAGTACAAAGATCTGGGCCTAAATCCATCGTTTTTTTGCACTCCACACCACCCTAGGTCAGACACTAGCTCTATGCAAATCAGCCTTGACCCTGTGCCTCATGGGAACAGTCCAGCCCGAACTACCAAGCCATGTCTTTCCTAGACCGGAATCAGGCATCCATGGACCGGTTTCTGGCTATCAGCCTTCTTCAGCCTGGATAGCTTGACTCTAGTGATGTGGAGAGCCTGGGACTCACGTCTGAGCATACCCAGCCCACTCGGAGTGAAAATTGCAAAAAACACAGTTGATGGACAAAATTCAGAACAATGTCTTACATTCACCCCACTACAAAGATCTGGGCCAAAATACATTGTTATTTTGCACTTCACACCACCCTAGGTCAGACACTGGCTATATGAAAATCAGCCTTGACCCTGTGCCTCATGGGAACAGTCCAGCCCGAACTACCAAGCCATGTCTTTCCTGGACCGGAATCAAGCATCAAAGGACCGGTTTCTGGCTATCAGCCTGCTTCAGCCTGGATAGCTTGACTCCAGTGATGTGGAGAGCCTGGGACTCACGTCTGAGCATACCCAGCCCAATCGGGGTGAAAATTTAAAAAAACACATTTGATGGACAGAATGCACAACAATGTCTTACATTCGCCCCAGTACAAAGATCTGGGCCTAAATCCATCGTTATTTTGCACTCCACACCACCCTAGGTCAGACACTGGCTATATGCAAATCAGCCTTGACCCTGTGCCTCATGGGAACAGTTCAGCCCGAACTACCAAGCCATTTCTTTCCTAGATCGGAATCAAGCATCCAAAGACCGATTTCTGGCTATAAGCCTTCTTCAGCCTGGATAGCTTGACTCCAGTGATGTGGAGGGCCTGGGACTCACATCTGAGCATACCCAGCCCACTCGGAGTGAAAATTGCAGAAAACACAGTTAATGGACAGAATGCAGAACAATGTCCTACATTCACCCCAGTACAAAGATCTGGGCCTAAATCCATCATTATTTTGCACTCCACACCACCCTAGGTCAGACACTGGAAATAAGCAAATCAGCCTTGACCCTGTGCCTCATGGGAACAGTCCAGCCCGAACTACCAACTACCAAGCCATGTCTTTCCTAGACCGGAACCACGCATCCAAGGACTGGTTTCTGTCTATCAGCCTTCTTCAGATTGGATAGCTTGACTCCAGTGATGTGGAGAGCCTGGGACTCACATTTGAGCATACCCAGCCCACTCGGGGTGAAAATTGCAAAAAACACAGTTGATGGACAGAATGCAGAACAATGTCTTACATTCACCCCAGTACAAAGATCTGGGCCTAAATCCATTGTTATTTTGCACTCCACACCACCCTAGGTCAGACACTGGCTATATGCAAATCAGCCTTGACCCTGTGCCTCATGGGAACAGTCGAGCCCGAGCTACCAAGCCATGTCTTTCCTAGACCAGAATCAAGCATCCAAGGACCGGCTTCTGGCTATCAGCCTTCTTCAGCCTGGATAGCTTGACTCCAGTGATGTGGAGAGCCTGGGACTCACATTTGAGCATACCCAGCCCACTCGGGGTGAAAATTGCAAAAAACACAGTTGATGGACAGAATGCAGAACAATGTCTTACATTCACCCCAGTACAAAGATCTGGGCCTAAATCCATCGTTTTTTTGCACTCCACACCACCCTAGGTCAGACACTAGCTATATGCAAATCAGCCTTGACCCTGTGCCTCATGGGAACAGTCCAGCCCGAACTACCATCCATGTCTTTCCTAGACCGGAATCAGGCATCCATGGACCGGTTTCTGGCTATCAGCCTTCTTCAGCCTGGATAGCTTGACTCTAGTGATGTGGAGAGCCTGGGACTCACGTCTGAGCATACCCAGCCCACTCGGAGTGAAAATTGCAAAAAACACAGTTGATGGACAAAATTCAGAACAATGTCTTACATTCACCCCACTACAAAGATCTGGGCCAAAATACATTGTTATTTTGCACTTCACACCACCCTAGGTCAGACACTGGCTATATGAAAATCAGCCTTGACCCTGTGCCTCATGGGAACAGTCCAGCCCGAACTACCAAGCCATGTCTTTCCTGGACCGGAATCAAGCATCAAAGGACCGGTTTCTGGCTATCAGCCTGCTTCAGCCTGGATAGCTTGACTCCAGTGATGTGGAGAGCCTGGGACTCACGTCTGAGCATACCCAGCCCAATCGGGGTGAAAATTTAAAAAAACACATTTGATGGACAGAATGCACAACAATGTCTTACATTCGCCCCAGTACAAAGATCTGGGCCTAAATCCATCGTTATTTTGCACTCCACACCACCCTAGGTCAGACACTGGCTATATGCAAATCAGCCTTGACCCTGTGCCTCATGGGAACAGTTCAGCCCGAACTACCAAGCCATTTCTTTCCTAGATCGGAATCAAGCATCCAAAGACCGATTTCTGGCTATAAGCCTTCTTCAGCCTGGATAGCTTGACTCCAGTGATGTGGAGGGCCTGGGACTCACATCTGAGCATACCCAGCCCACTCGGAGTGAAAATTGCAGAAAACACAGTTAATGGACAGAATGCAGAACAATGTCCTACATTCACCCCAGTACAAAGATCTGGGCCTAAATCCATCATTATTTTGCACTCCACACCACCCTAGGTCAGACACTGGAAATAAGCAAATCAGCCTTGACCCTGTGCCTCATGGGAACAGTCCAGCCCGAACTACCAACTACCAAGCCATGTCTTTCCTAGACCGGAACCACGCATCCAAGGACTGGTTTCTGTCTATCAGCCTTCTTCAGATTGGATAGCTTGACTCCAGTGATGTGGAGAGCCTGGGACTCACATTTGAGCATACCCAGCCCACTCGGGGTGAAAATTGCAAAAAACACAGTTGATGGACAGAATGCAGAACAATGTCTTACATTCACCCCAGTACAAAGATCTGGGCCTAAATCCATTGTTATTTTGCACTCCACACCACCCTAGGTCAGACACTGGCTATATGCAAATCAGCCTTGACCCTGTGCCTCATGGGAACAGTCGAGCCCGAGCTACCAAGCCATGTCTTTCCTAGACCAGAATCAAGCATCCAAGGACCGGCTTCTGGCTATCAGCCTTCTTCAGCCTGGATAGCTTGACTCCAGTGATGTGGAGAGCCTGGGACTCACATTTGAGCATACCCAGCCCACTCGGGGTGAAAATTGCAAAAAACACAGTTGATGGACAGAATGCAGAACAATGTCTTACATTCACCCCAGTACAAAGATCTGGGCCTAAATCCATCGTTTTTTTGCACTCCACACCACCCTAGGTCAGACACTAGCTATATGCAAATCAGCCTTGACCCTGTGCCTCATGGGAACAGTCCAGCCCGAACTACCATCCATGTCTTTCCTAGAACGGAACCGAGCATCCAAGTACCGGTTTCTGTCTATCAGCCTTCTTCAGATTGGATAGCTTGACTCCAGTGATGTGGAGAGCCTGGGACTCACATCTGAGCATACCCAGCCCACTCGGGGTGAAAATTGCAAAAAACACAGTTGATGGACAGAATGCAGAACAATGTCTTACATTCACCCCAGTGCAAAGATCTGGGCCTAAATCCATTGTTATTTTGCGCTCCACACCACCCTAGGTCAGACACTGGCTATATGCAAATCAGCCTTGACCCTGTGCCTCATGGGAACAGTCGAGCCCGAACTACCAAGCCATATCTTTCCTAGACCGTAATCAGGCATCCATGGACCGGTTTCTGGCTATCAGCCTTCTTCAGCCTGGATAGCTTGACTCTAGTGATGTGGAGAGCCTGGGACTCACGTCTGAGCATACCCAGCCCACTCGGAGTGAAAATTGCAAAAAACACAGTTGATGGACAGAATGCAGAACAATGTCTTACATTCACCCCAGTACAAAGATCTGGGCCTAAATCCATTGTTATTTTGCGCTCCACACCACCCTAGGTCAGACACTGGCTATATGCAAATCAGCCTTGACCCTGTTCCTCATGGGAACAGTCCAGCCCGAACTACCATCCATGTCTTTCCTAGACCGGAATCAGGCATCCATGGACCGGTTTCTGGCTATCAGCCTTCTTCAGCCTGGATAGCTTGACTCTAGTGATGTGGAGAGCCTGGGACTCACGTCTGAGCATACCCAGCCCACTCGGAGTGAAAATTGCAAAAAACACAGTTGATGGACAAAATTCAGAACAATGTCTTACATTCACCCCACTACAAAGATCTGGGCCAAAATACATTGTTATTTTGCACTTCACACCACCCTAGGTCAGACACTGGCTATATGAAAATCAGCCTTGACCCTGTGCCTCATGGGAACAGTCCAGCCCGAACTACCAAGCCATGTCTTTCCTGGACCGGAATCAAGCATCAAAGGACCGGTTTCTGGCTATCAGCCTGCTTCAGCCTGGATAGCTTGACTCCAGTGATGTGGAGAGCCTGGGACTCACGTCTGAGCATACCCAGCCCAATCGGGGTGAAAATTTAAAAAAACACATTTGATGGACAGAATGCACAACAATGTCTTACATTCGCCCCAGTACAAAGATCTGGGCCTAAATCCATCGTTATTTTGCACTCCACACCACCCTAGGTCAGACACTGGCTATATGCAAATCAGCCTTGACCCTGTGCCTCATGGGAACAGTTCAGCCCGAACTACCAAGCCATTTCTTTCCTAGATCGGAATCAAGCATCCAAAGACCGATTTCTGGCTATAAGCCTTCTTCAGCCTGGATAGCTTGACTCCAGTGATGTGGAGGGCCTGGGACTCACATCTGAGCATACCCAGCCCACTCGGAGTGAAAATTGCAGAAAACACAGTTAATGGACAGAATGCAGAACAATGTCCTACATTCACCCCAGTACAAAGATCTGGGCCTAAATCCATCATTATTTTGCACTCCACACCACCCTAGGTCAGACACTGGAAATAAGCAAATCAGCCTTGACCCTGTGCCTCATGGGAACAGTCCAGCCCGAACTACCAACTACCAAGCCATGTCTTTCCTAGACCGGAACCACGCATCCAAGGACTGGTTTCTGTCTATCAGCCTTCTTCAGATTGGATAGCTTGACTCCAGTGATGTGGAGAGCCTGGGACTCACATTTGAGCATACCCAGCCCACTCGGGGGGAAAATTGCAAAAAACACAGTTGATGGACAGAATGCAGAACAATGTCTTACATTCACCCCAGTACAAAGATCTGGGCCTAAATCCATTGTTATTTTGCACTCCACACCACCCTAGGTCAGACACTGGCTATATGCAAATCAGCCTTGACCCTGTGCCTCATGGGAACAGTCGAGCCCGAGCTACCAAGCCATGTCTTTCCTAGACCAGAATCAAGCATCCAAGGACCGGCTTCTGGCTATCAGCCTTCTTCAGCCTGGATAGCTTGACTCCAGTGATGTGGAGAGCCTGGGACTCACATTTGAGCATACCCAGCCCACTCGGGGTGAAAATTGCAAAAAACACAGTTGATGGACAGAATGCAGAACAATGTCTTACATTCACCCCAGTACAAAGATCTGGGCCTAAATCCATCGTTTTTTTGCACTCCACACCACCCTAGGTCAGACACTAGCTATATGCAAATCAGCCTTGACCCTGTGCCTCATGGGAACAGTCCAGCCCGAACTACCATCCATGTCTTTCCTAGAACGGAACCGAGCATCCAAGTACCGGTTTCTGTCTATCAGCCTTCTTCAGATTGGATAGCTTGACTCCAGTGATGTGGAGAGCCTGGGACTCACATCTGAGCATACCCAGCCCACTCGGGGTGAAAATTGCAAAAAACACAGTTGATGGACAGAATGCAGAACAATGTCTTACATTCACCCCAGTGCAAAGATCTGGGCCTAAATCCATTGTTATTTTGCGCTCCACACCACCCTAGGTCAGACACTGGCTATATGCAAATCAGCCTTGACCCTGTGCCTCATGGGAACAGTCGAGCCCGAAATACCAAGCCATATCTTTCCTAGACCGTAATCAGGCATCCATGGACCGGTTTCTGGCTATCAGCCTTCTTCAGCCTGGATAGCTTGACTCTAGTGATGTGGAGAGCCTGGGACTCACGTCTGAGCATACCCAGCCCACTCGGAGTGAAAATTGCAAAAAACACAGTTGATGGACAGAATGCAGAACAATGTCTTACATTCACCCCAGTACAAAGATCTGGGCCTAAATCCATTGTTATTTTGCGCTCCACACCACCCTAGGTCAGACACTGGCTATATGCAAATCAGCCTTGACCCTGTTCCTCATGGGAACAGTCGAGCCCGAACTACCAAGCCATGTCTTTCCTAGACCGGAATCAAGCATCCAAGGACCGGCTTCTGGCTATCAGCCTTCTTCAGCCTGGATAGCTTTACTCCAGTGATGTGGAGAGCCTGGGACTCACATTTGAGCATACCCAGCCCACTCGGGGTGAAAATTGCAAAAAACACAGTTGATGGACAGAATGCCGAACAATGTCTTACATTCACCCCAGTACAAAGATCTGGGCCTAAATCCATCGTTTTTTTGCACTCCACACCACCCTAGGTCAGACACTAGCTATATGCAAATCAGCCTTGACCATGTGCCTCATGGGAACAGTCCAGCCCGAACTACCAAGCCATGTCTTTCCTAGACCGGAATCAGGCATCCATGGACCGGTTTCTGGCTATCAGCCTGCTTCAGCCTGGATAGCTTGACTCCAGTGATGTGGAGAGCCTGGGACTCACATCTGAGCATACCCAGCCCACTCGGGGTGAAAATTTCAAAAAACACAGTTGATGGACAGAATGCAGAACAATGTCTTACATTCGCCCCAGTACAAAGATCTGGGCCTAAATCCATCGTTATTTTGCACTCCACACCACCCTAGGTCAGACACTGGCTATATGCAAATCAGCCTTGACCCTGTGCCTCATGGGAACAGTTCAGCCCGAACTACCAAGCCATGTCTTTCCTAGACCGGAATCAAGCATCCAATGACCGATTTCTGGCTATAAGCCTTCTTCAGCCTGGATAGCTTGACTCCAGTGATGTGGAGAGCCTGGGACTCACATCTGAGCATACCCAGCCCACTCGGAGTAAAAATTGCAAAAAACACAGTTAATGGACAGAATGCAGAACAATGTCCTACATTCACCCCAGTACAAAGATCTGGGCCTAAATCCATTGTTATTTTGCACTCCACACCACCCTAGGTCAGACACTGGAAATAAGCAAATCAGCCTTGACCCTGTGCCTCATGGGAACAGTCCAGCCCGAACTACCAAGCCATGTCTTGCCTAGACCGGAATCAGGCATCCATGGACCGGTTTCTGGCTATCAGCCTTCTTCAGCCTGGATAGCTTGACTCTAGTGATGTGGAGAGCCTGGGACTCACGTCTGAGCATACCCAGCCCACTCGGAGTGAAAATTGCAAAAAACACAGTTGATGGACAGAATGCAGAACAATGTCTTACATTCACCCCAGTACAAAGATCTGGGCCTAAATACATCGTTATTTTGCACTCCACACCACCCTAGGTCAGACATTGGCTATATGCAAATCAGCTTTGACCCTGTGCTTCATTGGAACAGTTCAGCCCGAACTACCAAGCCATGTCTTTCCTAGACCGGAACCAAGCATCCAAGTACCGGTTTCTGTCTATCAGCCTTCTTCAGATTGGATAGCTTGACTCCAGTGATGTGGAGAGCCTGGGACTCACATCTGAGCATACCCAGCCCACTCGGGGTGAAAATTGCAAAAAACACAGTTGATGGACAGAATGCAGAACAATGTCTTAAATTCACCCCAGTACAAAGATCTGGGCCTGAATCCATTGTTATTTTGCACTCCACACCACCTAGGTCAGACACTGGCTATATGCAAACCAGCCTTGACCCTGTGCCTCATGGGAACAGTCGAGCCCGAACTACCAAGCAATGTCTTTCCTAAACCGGAATCAAGCATCCAAGGACCGGCTTCTGGCTATCAGCCTTCTTCAGCCTGGATAGCTTGACTCCAGTGATGTGGAGAGCCTGGGACTCACATTTGAGCATACCCAGCCCACTCGGGGTGAAAATTGCAAAAAACACAGTTGATGGACAGAATGCAGAACAATGTCTTACATTCACCCCAGTACAAAGATCTGGGCCTAAATACATCGTTATTTTGCACTCCACACCACCCTAGGTCAGACACTGGCTATATGAAAATCAGCCTTGACCCTGTGCCTCATGGGAACAGTCCAGCCCGAACTACCAAGCCATGTCTTTCCTGGACCGGAATCAAGCATCCAAGGACCGGTTTCTGGCTATCAGCCTGCTTCAGCCTGGATAGCTTGACTCCAGTGATGTGGAGAGCCTGGGACTCACGTCTGAGCATACCCAGCCCACTCGGGGTGAAAATTTCAAAAAACACAGTTGATGGACAGAATGCAGAACAATGTCTTACATTCGCCCCAGTACAAAGATCTGGGCCTAAATCCATCGTTATTTTGCACTCCACACCACCCTAGGTCAGACACTGGCTATATGCAAATCAGCCTTGACCCTGTGCCTCATGGGAACAGTTCAGCCCGAACTACCAAGCCATGTCTTTCCTAGACCGGAATCAAGCATCCAAAGACCGATTTCTGGCTATAAGCCTTCTTCAGCCTGGATAGCTTGACTCCAGTGATGTGGAGAGTCTGGGACTCACATCTGAGCATACCCAGCCCACTCGGAGTGAAAATTGCAAAAAACACAGTTAATGGACAGAATGCAGAACAATGTCCTACATTCACCCCAGTACAAAGATCTGGGCCTAAATCCATCGTTATTTTGCACTCCACACCACCCTAGGTCAGACACTGGCTATATGCATATCAGCCTTGACCCTGTGCCTCATGGGAACAGTCGAGCCTGAACTACCAAGCCATGTCTTTCCTAGACCGGAATCAAGCATCCAAGGACCGGCTTCTGGCTATCAGCCTTCTTCAGCCTGGATAGCTTGACTCCAGTGATGTGGAGAGCCTGGGACTCACATTTGAGCATACCCAGCCCACTCGGGGTGAAAATTGCAAAAAACACAGTTGATGGACAGAATGCAGAACAATGTCTTACATTCACCCCAGTACAAAGATCTGGGCCTAAATCCATCGTTTTTTTGCACTCCACACCACCCTAGGTCAGACACTAGCTCTATGCAAATCAGCCTTGACCCTGTGCCTCATGGGAACAGTCCAGCCCGAACTACCAAGCCATGTCTTTCCTAGACCGGAATCAGGCATCCATGGACCGGTTTCTGGCTATCAGCCTTCTTCAGCCTGGATAGCTTGACTCTAGTGATGTGGAGAGCCTGGGACTCACATCTGAGCATACCCAGCCCACTCGGAGTGAAAATTGCAAAAAACACAGTTGATGGACAAAATTCAGAACAATGTCTTACATTCACCCCACTACAAAGATCTGGGCCAAAATACATTGTTATTTTGCACTTCACACCACCCTAGGTCAGACACTGGCTATATGAAAATCAGCCTTGACCCTGTGCCTCATGGGAACAGTCCAGCCCGAACTACCAAGCCATGTCTTTCCTGGACCGGAATCAAGCATCAAAGGACCGGTTTCTGGCTATCAGCCTGCTTCAGCCTGGATAGCTTGACTCCAGTGATGTGGAGAGCCTGGGACTCACGTCTGAGCATACCCAGCCCAATCGGGGTGAAAATTAAAAAAAACACATTTGATGGACAGAATGCACAACAATGTCTTACATTCGCCCCAGTACAAAGATCTGGGCCTAAATCCATCGTTATTTTGCACTCCACACCACCCTAGGTCAGACACTGGCTATATGCAAATCAGCCTTGACCCTGTGCCTCATGGGAACAGTTCAGCCCGAACTACCAAGCCATTTCTTTCCTAGATCGGAATCAAGCATCCAAAGACCGATTTCTGGCTATAAGCCTTCTTCAGCCTGGATAGCTTGACTCCAGTGATGTGGAGGGCCTGGGACTCACATCTGAGCATACCCAGCCCACTCGGAGTGAAAATTGCAGAAAACACAGTTAATGGACAGAATGCAGAACAATGTCCTACATTCACCCCAGTACAAAGATCTGGGCCTAAATCCATCATTATTTTGCACTCCACACCACCCTAGGTCAGACACTGGAAATAAGCAAATCAGCCTTGACCCTGTGCCTCATGGGAACAGTCCAGCCCGAACTACCAACTACCAAGCCATGTCTTTCCTAGACCAGAATCAAGCATCCAAGGACCGGCTTCTGGCTATCAGCCTTCTTCAGCCTGGATAGCTTGACTCCAGTGATGTGGAGAGCCTGGGACTCACATTTGAGCATACCCAGCCCACTCGGGGTGAAAATTGCAAAAAACACAGTTGATGGACAGAATGCAGAACAATGTCTTACATTCACCCCAGTACAAAGATCTGGGCCTAAATCCATCGTTTTTTTGCACTCCACACCACCCTAGGTCAGACACTAGCTATATGCAAATCAGCCTTGACCCTGTGCCTCATGGGAACAGTCCAGCCCGAACTACCATCCATGTCTTTCCTAGACCGGAATCAGGCATCCATGGACCGGTTTCTGGCTATCAGCCTTCTTCAGCCTGGATAGCTTGACTCTAGTGATGTGGAGAGCCTGGGACTCACGTCTGAGCATACCCAGCCCACTCGGAGTGAAAATTGCAAAAAACACAGTTGATGGACAGAATGCAGAACAATGTCTTACATTCACCCCAGTACAAAGATCTGGGCCTAAATACATCGTTATTTTGCACTCCACACCACCCTAGGTCAGACACTGGCTATATGCAAATCAGCCTTGACCCTGTGCCTCATGGGAACAGTTCAGCCCGAACTACCAAGCCATGTCTTTCCTAGAACGGAACCAAGCATCCAAGTACCGGTTTCTGTCTATCAGCCTTCTTCAGATTGGATAGCTTGACTCCAGTGATGTGAAGAGCCTGGGACTCACATCTGAGCATACCCAGCCCAATCGGGGTTAAAATTGCAAAAAACACAGTTGATGGACAGACTGCAGAACAATGTCTTACATTCACCCCAGTACAAAGATCTGGGCCTAAATCCATCGTTTTGTTGCACTCCACACCACCCTAGATCAGACACTGGCTATATGCAAATCAGCCTTGACCCTGTGCCTCATGGGAACAGTCCAGCCCAAACTACCAAGCCATGTCTTTCTTAGACCGGAATCAAGCATTCATGGACCGGTTTCTGGCTATCAGCCTTCTTCAGCCTGGATAGCTTGACTCTAGTGATGTGGAGAGCCTGGGACTCACGTCTGAGCATACCCAGCCCACTCGGAGTGAAAATTGCAAAAAACACAGTTGATGGACAGAATGCAGAACAATGTCTTACATTCACCCCAGTACAAAGATATGGGCCTAAATACATCGTTATTTTGCACTCCACACCACCCTAGGTCAGACACTAGCTATATGAAAATCAGCCTTGACCCTGTGCCTCATGGGAACATTCCAGCCCGAACTACCAAGCCATGTGTTTCCTGGACCGGAATCAAGCATCCAAGGACCGGTTTCTGGCTATCAGCCTGCTTCAGCCTGGATAGCTTGACTCCAGTGATGTGGAAAGCCTGGGACTCAAGTCTGAGCATACCCAGCCCACTCGGGGTGGAAATTGCAAAAAACACAGTTGATGGACAGAATGCAGAACAATGTCTTACATTCACCCCAGTACAAAGATCTGGGCCTAAATCCATAGTTATTTTGCACTCCACACTGCCCTAGGTCAGACACTGGCTATATGCAAATCAGCCTTGACCCTGTGCCTCATGGGAACAGTTCATCCCGAACTACCAAGCCATGTCTTTCCTCGACCGGAACCAAGCACCCAAGGACCGGTTTCTGTCTATCAGCCTTCTTCAGATTGGATAGCTTGACTCCAGTGATGTGGAGAGCCTGGGACTCACATTTGAGCATACCCAGCCCACTCGGGGTGAAAATTGCAAAAAACACAGTTGATGGACAGAATGCAGAACAATGTCTTACATTCACCCCAGTACAAAGATCTGGGCCTAAATCCATCGTTTTTTTTGCACTCCACACCACCCTAGGTCAGACACTAGCTATATGGAAATCAGCCTTGACCCTGTGCCTCATGGGAACAGTCCAGCCCGAACTACCAAGCCATGTCTTGCCTAGACCGGAATCAGGCATCCATGGACCGGTTTCTGGCTATCAGCCTTCTTCAGCCTGGATAGCTTGACTCTAGTGATGTGGAGAGCCTGGGACTCACGTCTGAGCATACCCAGCCCACTCGGAGTGAAAATTGCAAAAAACACAGTTGATGGACAGAATGCAGAACAATGTCTTACATTCACCCCAGTACAAAGATCTGGGCCTAAATACATCGTTATTTTGCACTCCACACCACCCTAGGTCAGACATTGGCTATATGCAAATCAGCTTTGACCCTGTGCCTCATTGGAACAGTTCAGCCCGAACTACCAAGCCATGTCTTTCCTAGACCGGAACCAAGCATCCAAGTACCGGTTTCTGTCTATCAGCCTTCTTCAGATTGGATAGCTTGACTCCAGTGATGTGGAGAGCCTGGGGCTCACATCTGAGCATACCCAGCCCACTCGGGGTGAAAATTGCAAAAAACACAGTTGATGGACAGAATGCAGAACAATGTCTTAAATTCACCCCAGTACAAAGATCTGGGCCTGAATCCATTGTTATTTTGCACTCCACACCACCTAGGTCAGACACTGGCTATATGCAAACCAGCCTTGACCCTGTGCCTCATGGGAACAGTCGAGCCCGAACTACCAAGCAATGTCTTTCCTAAACCGGAATCAAGCATCCAAGGACCGGCTTCTGGCTATCAGCCTTCTTCAGCCTGGATAGCTTGACTCCAGTGATGTGGAGAGCCTGGGACTCACATTTGAGCATACCCAGCCCACTCGGGGTGAAAATTGCAAAAAACACAGTTGATGGACAGAATGCAGAACAATGTCTTACATTCACCCCAGTACAAAGATCTGGGCCTAAATACATCGTTATTTTGCACTCCACACCACCCTAGGTCAGACACTGGCTATATGAAAATCAGCCTTGACCCTGTGCCTCATGGGAACAGTCCAGCCCGAACTACCAAGCCATGTCTTTCCTGGACCGGAATCAAGCATCCAAGGACCGGTTTCTGGCTATCAGCCTGCTTCAGCCTGGATAGCTTGACTCCAGTGATGTGGAGAGCCTGGGACTCACGTCTGAGCATACCCAGCCCACTCGGGGTGAAAATTTCAAAAAACACAGTTGATGGACAGAATGCAGAACAATGTCTTACATTCGCCCCAGTACAAAGATCTGGGCCTAAATCCATCGTTATTTTGCACTCCACACCACCCTAGGTCAGACACTGGCTATATGCAAATCAGCCTTGACCCTGTGCCTCATAGGAACAGTTCAGCCCGAACTACCAAGCCATGTCTTTCCTAGACCGGAATCAAGCATCCAAAGACCGATTTCTGGCTATAAGCCTTCTTCAGCCTGGATAGCTTGACTCCAGTGATGTGGAGAGTCTGGGACTCACATCTGAGCATACCCAGCCCACTCGGAGTGAAAATTGCAAAAAACACAGTTAATGGACAGAATGCAGAACAATGTCCTACATTCACCCATGTACAAAGATCTGGGCCTAAATCCATCATTATTTTGCACTCCACACCACCCTAGGTCAGACACTGGCTATATGCATATCAGCCTTGACCCTGTGCCTCATGGGAACAGTCGAGCCTGAACTACCAAGCCATGTCTTTCCTAGACCAGAATCAAGCATCCAAGGACCGGCTTCTGGCTATCAGCCTTCTTCAGCCTGGATAGCTTGACTCCAGTGATGTGGAGAGCCTGGGACTCACATTTGAGCATACCCAGCCCACTCGGGGTGAAAATTGCAAAAAACACAGTTGATGGACAGAATGCAGAACAATGTCTTACATTCACCCCAGTACAAAGATCTGGGCCTAAATCCATCGTTTTTTTGCACTCCACACCACCCTAGGTCAGACACTAGCTCTATGCAAATCAGCCTTGACCCTGTGCCTCATGGCAACAGTCCAGCCCGAACTACCAAGCCATGTCTTTCCTAGACCGGAATCAGGCATCCATGGACCGGTTTCTGGCTATCAGCCTTCTTCAGCCTGGATAGCTTGACTCTAGTGATGTGGAGAGCCTGGGACTCACGTCTGAGCATACCCAGCCCACTCGGAGTGAAAATTGCAAAAAACACAGTTGATGGACAAAATTCAGAACAATGTCTTACATTCACCCCACTACAAAGATCTGGGCCAAAATACATTGTTATTTTGCACTTCACACCACCCTAGGTCAGACACTGGCTATATGAAAATCAGCCTTGACCCTGTGCCTCATGGGAACAGTCCAGCCCGAACTACCAAGCTTGTCTTTCCTGGACCGGAATCAAGCATCAAAGGACCGGTTTCTGGCTATCAGCCTGCTTCAGCCTGGATAGCTTGACTCCAGTGATGTGGAGAGCCTGGGACTCACGTCTGAGCATACCCAGCCCAATCGGGGTGAAAATTTAAAAAAACACATTTGATGGACAGAATGCACAACAATGTCTTACATTCGCCCCAGTACAAAGATCTGGGCCTAAATCCATCGTTATTTTGCACTCCACACCACCCTAGGTCAGACACTGGCTATATGCAAATCAGCCTTGACCCTGTGCCTCATGGGAACAGTTCAGCCCGAACTACCAAGCCATTTCTTTCCTAGATCGGAATCAAGCATCCAAAGACCGATTTCTGGCTATAAGCCTTCTTCAGCCTGGATAGCTTGACTCCAGTGATGTGGAGGGCCTGGGACTCACATCTGAGCATACCCAGCCCACTCGGAGTGAAAATTGCAGAAAACACAGTTAATGGACAGAATGCAGAACAATGTCCTACATTCACCCCAGTACAAAGATCTGGGCCTAAATCCATCATTATTTTGCACTCCACACCTCCCTAGGTCAGACACTGGAAATAAGCAAATCAGCCTTGACCCTGTGCCTCATGGGAACAGTCCAGCCCGAACTACCAACTACCAAGCCATGTCTTTCCTAGACCGGAACCACGCATCCAAGGACTGGTTTCTGTCTATCAGCCTTCTTCAGATTGGATAGCTTGACTCCAGTGATGTGGAGAGCCTGGGACTCACATTTGAGCATACCCAGCCCACTCGGGGTGAAAATTGCAAAAAACACAGTTGATGGACAGAATGCAGAACAATGTCTTACATTCACCCCAGTACAAAGATCTGGGCCTAAATCCATTGTTATTTTGCACTCCACACCACCCTAGGTCAGACACTGGCTATATGCAAATCAGCCTTGACCCTGTGCCTCATGGGAACAGTCGAGCCCGAGCTACCAAGCCATGTCTTTCCTAGACCAGAATCAAGCATCCAAGGACCGGCTTCTGGCTATCAGCCTTCTTCAGCCTGGATAGCTTGACTCCAGTGATGTGGAGAGCCTGGGACTCACATTTGAGCATACCCAGCCCACTCGGGGTGAAAATTGCAAAAAACACAGTTGATGGACAGAATGCAGAACAATGTCTTACATTCACCCCAGTACAAAGATCTGGGCCTAAATCCATCGTTTTTTTGCACTCCACACCACCCTAGGTCAGACACTAGCTATATGCAAATCAGCCTTGACCCTGTGCCTCATGGGAACAGTCCAGCCCGAACTACCATCCATGTCTTTCCTAGACCGGAATCAGGCATCCATGGACCGGTTTCTGGCTATCAGCCTTCTTCAGCCTGGATAGCTTGACTCTAGTGATGTGGAGAGCCTGGGACTCACGTCTGAGCATACCCAGCCCACTCGGAGTGAAAATTGCAAAAAACACAGTTGATGGACAGAATGCAGAACAATGTCTTACATTCACCCCAGTACAAAGATCTGGGCCTAAATACATCGTTATTTTGCACTCCACACCACCCTAGGTCAGACACTGGCTATATGCAAATCAGCCTTGACCCTGTGCCTCATGGGAACAGTTCAGCCCGAACTACCAAGCCATGTCTTTCCTGGAACGGAACCAAGCATCCAAGTACCGGTTTCTGTCTATCAGCCTTCTTCAGATTGGATAGCTTGACTCCAGTGATGTGAAGAGCCTGGGACTCACATCTGAGCATACCCAGCCCAATCGGGGTTAAAATTGCAAAAAACACAGTTGATGGACAGACTGCAGAACAATGTCTTACATTCACCCGAGTACAAAGATCTGGGCCTAAATCCATCGTTTTGTTGCACTCCACACCACCCTAGATCAGACACTGGCTATATGCAAATCAGCCTTGACCCTGTGCCTCATGGGAACAGTCCAGCCCAAACTACCAAGCCATGTCTTTCTTAGACCGGAATCAAGCATTCATGGACCGGTTTCTGGCTATCAGCCTTCTTCAGCCTGGATAGCTTGACTCTAGTGATGTGGAGAGCCTGGGACTCACGTCTGAGCATACCCAGCCCACTCGGAGTGAAAATTGCAAAAAACACAGTTGATGGACAGAATGCAGAACAATGTCTTACATTCACCCCAGTACAAAGATATGGGCCTAAATACATCGTTATTTTGCACTCCACACCACCCTAGGTCAGACACTAGCTATATGAAAATCAGCCTTGACCCTGTGCCTCATGGGAACATTCCAGCCCGAACTTCCAAGCCATGTGTTTCCTGGACCGGAATCAAGCATCCAAGGACCGGTTTCTGGCTATCAGCCTGCTTCAGCCTGGATAGCTTGAATCCAGTGATGTGGAAAGCCTGGGACTCAAGTCTGAGCATACCCAGCCCACTCGGGGTGGAAATTGCAAAAAACACAGTTGATGGACAGAATGCAGAACAATGTCTTACATTCACCCCAGTACAAAGATCTGGGCCTAAATCCATAGTTATTTTGCACTCCACACTGCCCTAGGTCAGACACTGGCTATATGCAAATCAGCCTTGACCCTGTGCCTCATGGGAACAGTTCATCCCGAACTACCAAGCCATGTCTTTCCTCGACCGGAACCAAGCATCCAAGGACCGGTTTCTGTCTATCAGCCTTCTTCAGATTGGATAGCTTGACTCCAGTGATGTGGAGAGCCTGGGACTCACGTCTGAGCATACCCAGCCCACTGGGGTGATAATTTCAAAAAACACAGTTGATGGACAGAATGCAGAACAATGTATTACATTCACCCCAGTACAAAGACCTGGGCCTAAATCCATTGTTATTTTGCACTACACACACCACCCTAGGTCAGACACTGGCTATATGCAAATCAGCCTTGACCCTGTGCCCCATGGGAACAGTCCAGCCCGAACTACCAAGCCATGTCTTTCCTAGACCGGAATCAAGCATCCAAAGACCGATTTCTGGCTATAAGCCTTCTTCAGCCTGGATAGCTTGACTCCAGTGATGTGGACAGCCTGGGACTCACATCTGAGCATACCCAGCCCACTCGGGGTGAAAATTGCAAAAAACACAGTTGATGGACAGAATGCAGAACAATGTCTTACATTCACCCCATTACAAAGATCTGGGCCTAAATCCATCGTTTTTTTGCACTCCACACCACCTTAGGTCAGACACTGGCTATATGCAAATCAGCCTTGACCCTGTGCCTCATGGGAACAGTTCAGCCCGAACTACCAAGCCATGTCTTTCCTAGACCGGAATCAAGCATCCAAAGACCGATTTCTGGCTATAAGCCTTCTTCAGCCTGGATAGCTTGACTCCAGTGATGTGGAGAGTCTGGGACTCACATCTGAGCATACCCAGCCCACTCGGAGTGAAAATTGCAAAAAACACAGTTAATGGACAGAATGCAGAACAATGTCCTACATTCACCCATGTACAAAGATCTGGGCCTAAATCCATCGTTATTTTGCACTCCACACCACCCTAGGTCAGACACTGGCTATATGCATATCAGCCTTGACCCTGTGCCTCATGGGAACAGTCGAGCCTGAACTACCAAGCCATGTCTTTCCTAGACCGGAATCAAGCATCCAAGGACCGGCTTCTGGCTATCAGCCTTCTTCAGCCTGGATAGCTTGACTCCAGTGATGTGGAGAGCCTGGGACTCACATTTGAGCATACCCAGCCCACTCGGGGTGAAAATTGCAAAAAACACAGTTGATGGACAGAATGCAGAACAATGTCTTACATTCACCCCAGTACAAAGATCTGGGCCTAAATCCATCGTTTTTTTGCACTCCACACCACCCTAGGTCAGACACTAGCTCTATGCAAATCAGCCTTGACCCTGTGCCTCATGGGAACAGTCCAGCCCGAACTACCAAGCCATGTCTTTCCTAGACCGGAATCAGGCATCCATGGACCGGTTTCTGGCTATCAGCCTTCTTCAGCCTGGATAGCTTGACTCTAGTGATGTGGAGAGCCTGGGACTCACGTCTGAGCATACCCAGCCCACTCGGAGTGAAAATTGCAAAAAACACAGTTGATGGACAAAATTCAGAACAATGTCTTACATTCACCCCACTGCAAAGATCTGGGCCAAAATACATTGTTATTTTGCACTTCACACCACCCTAGGTCAGACACTGGCTATATGAAAATCAGCCTTGACCCTGTGCCTCATGGGAACAGTCCAGCCCGAACTACCAAGCCATGTCTTTCCTGGACCGGAATCAAGCATCAATGGACCGGTTTTTGGCTATCAGCCTGCTTCAGCCTGGATAGCTTGACTCCAGTGATGTGGAGAGCCTGGGACTCACGTCTGAGCATACCCAGCCCAATCGGGGTGAAAATTAAAAAAAACACATTTGATGGACAGAATGCACAACAATGTCTTACATTCGCCCCAGTACAAAGATCTGGGCCTAAATCCATCGTTATTTTGCACTCCACACCACCCTAGGTCAGACACTGGCTATATGCAAATCAGCCTTGACCCTGTGCCTCATGGGAACAGTTCAGCCGGAACTACCAAGCCATTTCTTTCCTAGATCGGAATCAAGCATCCAAAGACCGATTTCTGGCTATAAGCCTTCTTCAGCCTGGATAGCTTGACTCCAGTGATGTGGAGGGCCTGGGACTCACATCTGAGCATACCCAGCCCACTCGGAGTGAAAATTGCAGAAAACACAGTTAATGGACAGAATGCAGAACAATGTCCTACATTCACCCCAGTACAAAGATCTGGGCCTAAATCCATCATTATTTTGCACTCCACACCACCCTAGGTCAGACACTGGAAATAAGCAAATCAGCCTTGACCCTGTGCCTCATGGGAACAGTCCAGCCCGAACTACCAACTACCAAGCCATGTCTTTCCTAGACCGGAACCAAGCATCCAAGGACTGGTTTCTGTCTATCAGCCTTCTTCAGATTGGATAGCTTGACTCCAGTGATGTGGAGAGCCTGTGACTCACATTTGAGCATACCCAGCCCACTCGGGGTGAAAATTGCAAAAAACACAGTTGATGGACAGAATGCAGAACAATGTCTTACATTCACCCCAGTACAAAGATCTGGGCCTAAATCCATTGTTATTTTGCACTCCACACCACCCTAGGTCAGACACTGGCTATATGCAAATCAGCCTTGACCCTGTGCCTCATGGGAACAGTCGAGCCCGAGCTACCAAGCCATGTCTTTCCTAGACCAGAATCAAGCATCCAAGGACCGGCTTCTGGCTATCAGCCTTCTTCAGCCTGGATAGCTTGACTCCAGTGATGTGGAGAGCCTGGGACTCACATTTGAGCATACCCAGCCCACTCGGGGTGAAAATTGCAAAAAACACAGTTGATGGACAGAATGCAGAACAATGTCTTACATTCACCCCAGTACAAAGATCTGGGCCTAAATCCATCGTTTTTTTGCACTCCACACCACCCTAGGTCAGACACTAGCTATATGCAAATCAGCCTTGACCCTGTGTCTCATGGGAACAGTCCAGCCCGAACTACCATCCATGTCTTTCCTAGACCGGAATCAGGCATCCATGGACCGGTTTCTGGCTATCAGCCTTCTTCAGCCTGGATAGCTTGACTCTAGTGATGTGGAGAGCCTGGGACTCACGTCTGAGCATACCCAGCCCACTCGGAGTGAAAATTGCAAAAAACACAGTTGATGGACAGAATGCAGAACAATGTCTTACATTCACCCCAGTACAAAGATCTGGGCCTAAATACATCGTTATTTTGCACTCCACACCACCCTAGGTCAGACACTGGCTATATGCAAATCAGCCTTGACCCTGTGCCTCATAGGAACAGTTCAGCCCGAACTACCAAGCCATGTCTTTCCTAGACCGGAATCAAGCATCCAAAGACCGATTTCTGGCTATAAGCCTTCTTCAGCCTGGATAGCTTGACTCCAGTGATGTGGAGAGTCTGGGACTCACATCTGAGCATACCCAGCCCACTCGGAGTGAAAATTGCAAAAAACACAGTTAATGGACAGAATGCAGAACAATGTCCTACATTCACCCATGTACAAAGATCTGGGCCTAAATCCATCGTTATTTTGCACTCCACACCACCCTAGGTCAGACACTGGCTATATGCATATCAGCCTTGACCCTGTGCCTCATGGGAACAGTCGAGCCTGAACTACCAAGCCATGTCTTTCCTAGACCGGAATCAAGCATCCAAGGACCGGCTTCTGGCTATCAGCCTTCTTCAGCCTGGATAGCTTGACTCCAGTGATGTGGAGAGCCTGGGACTCACATTTGAGCATACCCAGCCCACTCGGGGTGAAAATTGCAAAAAACACAGTTGATGGACAGAATGCAGAACAATGTCTTACATTCACCCCAGTACAAAGATCTGGGCCTAAATCCATCGTTTTTTTGCACTCCACACCACCCTAGGTCAGACACTAGCTCTATGCAAATCAGCCTTGACCCTGTGCCTCATGGGAACAGTCCAGCCCGAACTACCAAGCCATGTCTTCCCTAGACCGGAATCAGGCATCCATGGACCGGTTTCTGGCTATCAGCCTTCTTCAGCCTGGATAGCTTGACTCTAGTGATGTGGAGAGCCTGGGACTCACGTCTGAGCATACCCAGCCCACTCGGAGTGAAAATTGCAAAAAACACAGTTGATGGACAAAATTCAGAACAATGTCTTACATTCACCCCACTACAAAGATCTGGGCCAAAATACATTGTTATTTTGCACTTCACACCACCCTAGGTCAGACACTGGCTATATGAAAATCAGCCTTGACCCTGTGCCTCATGGGAACAGTCCAGCCCGAACTACCAAGCCATGTCTTTCCTGGACCGGAATCAAGCATCAAAGGACCGGTTTCTGGCTATCAGCCTGCTTCAGCCTGGATAGCTTGACTCCAGTGATGTGGAGAGCCTGGGACTCACGTCTGAGCATACCCAGCCCAATCGGGGTGAAAATTTAAAAAAACACATTTGATGGACAGAATGCACAACAATGTCTTACATTCGCCCCAGTACAAAGATCTGGGCCTAAATCCATCGTTATTTTGCACTCCACACCACCCTAGGTCAGACACTGGCTATATGCAAATCAGCCTTGACCCTGTGCCTCATGGGAACAGTTCAGCCCGAACTACCAAGCCATTTCTTTCCTAGATCGGAATCAAGCATCCAAAGACCGATTTCTGGCTATAAGCCTTCTTCAGCCTGGATAGCTTGACTCCAGTGATGTGGAGGGCCTGGGACTCACATCTGAGCATACCCAGCCCACTCGGAGTGAAAATTGCAGAAAACACAGTTAATGGACAGAATGCAGAACAATGTCCTACATTCACCCCAGTACAAAGATCTGGGCCTAAATCCATCATTATTTTGCACTCCACACCACCCTAGGTCAGACACTGGAAATAAGCAAATCAGCCTTGACCCTGTGCCTCATGGGAACAGTCCAGCCCGAACTACCAACTACCAAGCCATGTCTTTCCTAGACCGGAACCACGCATCCAAGGACTGGTTTCTGTCTATCAGCCTTCTTCAGATTGGATAGCTTGACTCCAGTGATGTGGAGAGCCTGGGACTCACATTTGAGCATACCCAGCCCACTCGGGGTGAAAATTGCAAAAAACACAGTTGATGGACAGAATGCAGAACAATGTCTTACATTCACCCCAGTACAAAGATCTGGGCCTAAATCCATTGTTATTTTGCACTCCACACCACCCTAGGTCAGACACTGGCTATATGCAAATCAGCCTTGACCCTGTGCCTCATGGGAACAGTCGAGCCCGAGCTACCAAGCCATGTCTTTCCTAGACCAGAATCAAGCATCCAAGGACCGGCTTCTGGCTATCAGCCTTCTTCAGCCTGGATAGCTTGACTCCAGTGATGTGGAGAGCCTGGGACTCACATTTGAGCATACCCAGCCCACTCGGGGTGAAAATTGCAAAAAACACAGTTGATGGACAGAATGCAGAACAATGTCTTACATTCACCCCAGTACAAAGATCTGGGCCTAAATCCATCGTTTTTTTGCACTCCACACCACCCTAGGTCAGACACTAGCTATATGCAAATCAGCCTTGACCCTGTGCCTCATGGGAACAGTCCAGCCCGAACTACCATCCATGTCTTTCCTAGACCGGAATCAGGCATCCATGGACCGGTTTCTGGCTATCAGCCTTCTTCAGCCTGGATAGCTTGACTCTAGTGATGTGGAGAGCCTGGGACTCACGTCTGAGCATACCCAGCCCACTCGGAGTGAAAATTGCAAAAAACACAGTTGATGGACAGAATGCAGAACAATGTCTTACATTCACCCCAGTACAAAGATCTGGGCCTAAATACATCGTTATTTTGCACTCCACACCACCCTAGGTCAGACACTGGCTATATGCAAATCAGCCTTGACCCTGTGCCTCATGGGAACAGTTCAGCCCGAACTACCAAGCCATGTCTTTCCTAGAACGGAACCAAGCATCCAAGTACCGGTTTCTGTCTATCAGCCTTCTTCAGATTGGATAGCTTGACTCCAGTGATGTGAAGAGCCTGGGACTCACATCTGAGCATACCCAGCCCAATCGGGGTTAAAATTGCAAAAAACACAGTTGATGGACAGACTGCAGAACAATGTCTTACATTCACCCGAGTACAAAGATCTGGGCCTAAATCCATCGTTTTGTTGCACTCCACACCACCCTAGATCAGACACTGGCTATATGCAAATCAGCCTTGACCCTGTGCCTCATGGGAACAGTCCAGCCCAAACTACCAAGCCATGTCTTTCTTAGACCGGAATCAAGCATTCATGGACCGGTTTCTGGCTATCAGCCTTCTTCAGCCTGGATAGCTTGACTCTAGTGATGTGGAGAGCCTGGGACTCACGTCTGAGCATACCCAGCCCACTCGGAGTGAAAATTGCAAAAAACACAGTTGATGGACAGAATGCAGAACAATGTCTTACATTCACCCCAGTACAAAGATATGGGCCTAAATACATCGTTATTTTGCACTCCACACCAACCTAGGTCAGACACTAGCTATATGAAAATCAGCCTTGACCCTGTGCCTCATGGGAACATTCCAGCCCGAACTTCCAAGCCATGTGTTTCCTGGACCGGAATCAAGCATCCAAGGACCGGTTTCTGGCTATCAGCCTGCTTCAGCCTGGATAGCTTGACTCCAGTGATGTGGAAAGCCTGGGACTCAAGTCTGAGCATACCCAGCCCACTCGGGGTGGAAATTGCAAAAAACACAGTTGATGGACAGAATGCAGAACAATGTCTTACATTCACCCCAGTACAAAGATCTGGGCCTAAATCCATAGTTATTTTGCACTCCACACTGCCCTAGGTCAGACACTGGCTATATGCAAATCAGCCTTGACCCTGTGCCTCATGGGAACAGTTCATCCCGAACTACCAAGCCATGTCTTTCCTCGACCGGAACCAAGCATCCAAGGACCGGTTTCTGTCTATCAGCCTTCTTCAGATTGGATAGCTTGACTCCAGTGATGTGGAGAGCCTGGGACTCACGTCTGAGCATACCCAGCCCACTGGGGTGATAATTTCAAAAAACACAGTTGATGGACAGAATGCAGAACAATGTATTACATTCACCCCAGTACAAAGACCTGGGCCTAAATCCATTGTTATTTTGCACTACACACACCACCCTAGGTCAGACACTGGCTATATGCAAATCAGCCTTGACCCTGTGCCCCATGGGAACAGTCCAGCCCGAACTACCAAGCCATGTCTTTCCTAGACCGGAATCAAGCATCCAAAGACCGATTTCTGGCTATAAGCCTTCTTCAGCCTGGATAGCTTGACTCCAGTGATGTGGACAGCCTGGGACTCACATCTGAGCATACCCAGCCCACTCGGGGTGAAAATTGCAAAAAACACAGTTGATGGACAGAATGCAGAACAATGTCTTACATTCACCCCATTACAAAGATCTGGGCCTAAATCCATCGTTTTTTTGCACTCCACACCACCTTAGGTCAGACACTGGCTATATGCAAATCAGCCTTGACCCTGTGCCTCATGGGAACAGTTCAGCCCGAACTACCAAGCCATGTCTTTCCTAGACCGGAATCAAGCATCCAAAGACCGATTTCTGGCTATAAGCCTTCTTCAGCCTGGATAGCTTGACTCCAGTGATGTGGAGAGTCTGGGACTCACATCTGAGCATACCCAGCCCACTCGGAGTGAAAATTGCAAAAAACACAGTTAATGGACAGAATGCAGAACAATGTCCTACATTCACCCATGTACAAAGATCTGGGCCTAAATCCATCGTTATTTTGCACTCCACACCACCCTAGGTCAGACACTGGCTATATGCATATCAGCCTTGACCCTGTGCCTCATGGGAACAGTCGAGCCTGAACTACCAAGCCATGTCTTTCCTAGACCGGAATCAAGCATCCAAGGACCGGCTTCTGGCTATCAGCCTTCTTCAGCCTGGATAGCTTGACTCCAGTGATGTGGAGAGCCTGGGACTCACATTTGAGCATACCCAGCCCACTCGGGGTGAAAATTGCAAAAAACACAGTTGATGGACAGAATGCAGAACAATGTCTTACATTCACCCCAGTACAAAGATCTGGGCCTAAATCCATCGTTTTTTTGCACTCCACACCACCCTAGGTCAGACACTAGCTCTATGCAAATCAGCCTTGACCCTGTGCCTCATGGGAACAGTCCAGCCCGAACTACCAAGCCATGTCTTTCCTAGACCGGAATCAGGCATCCATGGACCGGTTTCTGGCTATCAGCCTTCTTCAGCCTGGATAGCTTGACTCTAGTGATGTGGAGAGCCTGGGACTCACGTCTGAGCATACCCAGCCCACTCGGAGTGAAAATTGCAAAAAACACAGTTGATGGACAAAATTCAGAACAATGTCTTACATTCACCCCACTGCAAAGATCTGGGCCAAAATACATTGTTATTTTGCACTTCACACCACCCTAGGTCAGACACTGGCTATATGAAAATCAGCCTTGACCCTGTGCCTCATGGGAACAGTCCAGCCCGAACTACCAAGCCATGTCTTTCCTGGACCGGAATCAAGCATCAATGGACCGGTTTCTGGCTATCAGCCTGCTTCAGCCTGGATAGCTTGACTCCAGTGATGTGGAGAGCCTGGGACTCACGTCTGAGCATACCCAGCCCAATCGGGGTGAAAATTAAAAAAAACACATTTGATGGACAGAATGCACAACAATGTCTTACATTCGCCCCAGTACAAAGATCTGGGCCTAAATCCATCGTTATTTTGCACTCCACACCACCCTAGGTCAGACACTGGCTATATGCAAATCAGCCTTGACCCTGTGCCTCATGGGAACAGTTCAGCCGGAACTACCAAGCCATTTCTTTCCTAGATCGGAATCAAGCATCCAAAGACCGATTTCTGGCTATAAGCCTTCTTCAGCCTGGATAGCTTGACTCCAGTGATGTGGAGGGCCTGGGACTCACATCTGAGCATACCCAGCCCACTCGGAGTGAAAATTGCAGAAAACACAGTTAATGGACAGAATGCAGAACAATGTCCTACATTCACCCCAGTACAAAGATCTGGGCCTAAATCCATCATTATTTTGCACTCCACACCACCCTAGGTCAGACACTGGAAATAAGCAAATCAGCCTTGACCCTGTGCCTCATGGGAACAGTCCAGCCCGAACTACCAACTACCAAGCCATGTCTTTCCTAGACCGGAACCAAGCATCCAAGGACTGGTTTCTGTCTATCAGCCTTCTTCAGATTGGATAGCTTGACTCCAGTGATGTGGAGAGCCTGGGACTCACATTTGAGCATACCCAGCCCACTCGGGGTGAAAATTGCAAAAAACACAGTTGATGGACAGAATGCAGAACAATGTCTTACATTCACCCCAGTACAAAGATCTGGGCCTAAATCCATTGTTATTTTGCACTCCACACCACCCTAGGTCAGACACTGGCTATATGCAAATCAGCCTTGACCCTGTGCCTCATGGGAACAGTCGAGCCCGAGCTACCAAGCCATGTCTTTCCTAGACCAGAATCAAGCATCCAAGGACCGGCTTCTGGCTATCAGCCTTCTTCAGCCTGGATAGCTTGACTCCAGTGATGTGGAGAGCCTGGGACTCACATTTGAGCATACCCAGCCCACTCGGGGTGAAAATTGCAAAAAACACAGTTGATGGACAGAATGCAGAACAATGTCTTACATTCACCCCAGTACAAAGATCTGGGCCTAAATCCATAGTTTTTTTGCACTCCACACCACCCTAGGTCAGACACTAGCTATATGCAAATCAGCCTTGACCCTGTGTCTCATGGGAACAGTCCAGCCCGAACTACCATCCATGTCTTTCCTAGACCGGAATCAGGCATCCATGGACCGGTTTCTGGCTATCAGCCTTCTTCAGCCTGGATAGCTTGACTCTAGTGATGTGGAGAGCCTGGGACTCACGTCTGAGCATACCCAGCCCACTCGGAGTGAAAATTGCAAAAAACACAGTTGATGGACAGAATGCAGAACAATGTCTTACATTCACCCCAGTACAAAGATCTGGGCCTAAATACATCGTTATTTTGCACTCCACACCACCCTAGGTCAGACACTGGCTATATGCAAATCAGCCTTGACCCTGTGCCTCATGGGAACAGTTCAGCCCGAACTACCAAGCCATGTCTTTCCTAGACCGGAACCAAGCATCCAAGTACCGGTTTCTGTCTATCAGCCTTCTTCAGATTGGATAGCTTGACTCCAGTGATGTGAAGAGCCTGGGACTCACATCTGAGCATATCCAGCCCACTCGGGGTTAAAATTGCAAAAAACACAGTTGATGGACAGACTGCAGAACAATGTCTTACATTCACCCCAGTACAAAGATCTGGGCCTAAATCCATCGTTTTGTTGCACTCCACACCACCCTAGGTCAGACACTGGCTATATGCAAATCAGCCTTGACCCTGTGCCTCATGGGAACAGTCCAGCCCAAACTACCAAGCCATGTCTTTCTTAGACCGGAATCAAGCATTCATGGACCGGTTTCTGGCTATCAGCCTTCTTCAGCCTGGATAGCTTGACTCTAGTGATGTGGAGAGCCTGGGACTCACGTCTGAGCATACCCAGCCCACTCGGAGTGAAAATTGCAAAAAACACAGTTGATGGACAGAATGCAGAACAATGTCTTACATTCACCCCAGTACAAAGATATGGGCCTAAATACATCGTTATTTTGCACTCCACACCACCCTAGGTCAGACACTAGCTATATGAAAATCAGCCTTGACCCTGTGCCTCATGGGAACATTCCAGCCCGAACTACCAAGCCATGTGTTTCCTGGACCGGAATCAAGCATCCAAGGACCGGTTTCTGGCTATCAGCCTGCTTCAGCCTGGATAGCTTGACTCCAGTGATGTGGAAAGCCTGGGACTCAAGTCTGAGCATACCCAGCCCACTCGGGGTGGAAATTGCAAAAAACACAGTTGATGGACAGAATGCAGAACAATGTCTTACATTCACCCCAGTACAAAGATCTGGGCCTAAATCCATAGTTATTTTGCACTCCACACTGCCCCAGGTCAGACACTGGCTATATGCAAATCAGCCTTGACCCTGTGCCTCATGGGAACAGTTCATCCCGAACTACCAAGCCATGTCTTTCCTAGACCGGAACCAAGCATCCAAGGACCGGTTTCTGTCTATCAGCCTTCTTCAGATTGGATAGCTTGACTCCAGTGATGTGGAGAGCCTGGGACTCACGTCTGAGCATACCCAGCCCACTGGGGTGATAATTTCAAAAAACACAGTTGATGGACAGAATGCAGAACAATGTATTACATTCACCCCAGTACAAAGACCTGGGCCTAAATCCATTGTTATTTTGCACTACACACACCACCCTAGGTCAGACACTGGCTATATGCAAATCAGCCTTGACCCTGTGCCCCATGGGAACAGTCCAGCCCGAACTACCAAGCCATGTCTTTCCTAGACCGGAATCAAGCATCCAAAGACCGATTTCTGGCTATAAGCCTTCTTCAGCCTGGATAGCTTGACTCCAGTGATGTGGACAGCCTGGGACTCACATCTGAGCATACCCAGCCCACTCGGGGTGAAAATTGCAAAAAACACAGTTGATGGACAGAATGCAGAACAATGTCTTACATTCACCCCATTACAAAGATCTGGGCCTAAATCCATCGTTTTTTTGCACTCCACACCACCTTAGGTCAGACACTGGCTATATGCAAATCAGCCTTGACCCTGTGCCTCATGGGAACTGTTCAGCCCGAACTACCAAGCCATGTCTTTCCTAGACCGGAATCAAGCATCCAAAGACCGATTTCTGGCTATAAGCCTTCTTCAGCCTGGATAGCTTGACTCCAGTGATGTGGAGAGTCTGGGACTCACATCTGAGCATACCCAGCCCACTCGGAGTGAAAATTGCAAAAAACACAGTTAATGGACAGAATGCAGAACAATGTCCTACATTCACCCATGTACAAAGATCTGGGCCTAAATCCATCGTTATTTTGCACTCCACACCACCCTAGGTCAGACACTGGCTATATGCATATCAGCCTTGACCCTGTGCCTCATGGGAACAGTCGAGCCTGAACTACCAAGCCATGTCTTTCCTAGACCGGAATCAAGCATCCAAGGACCGGCTTCTGGCTATCAGCCTTCTTCAGCCTGGATAGCTTGACTCCAGTGATGTGGAGAGCCTGGGACTCACATTTGAGCATACCCAGCCCACTCGGGGTGAAAATTGCAAAACACACAGTTGATGGACAGAATGCAGAACAATGTCTTACATTCACCCCAGTACAAAGATCTGGGCCTAAATCCATCGTTTTTTTGCACTCCACACCACCCTAGGTCAGACACTAGCTCTATGCAAATCAGCCTTGACCCTGTGCCTCATGGGAACAGTCCAGCCCGAACTACCAAGCCATGTCTTTCCTAGACCGGAATCAGGCATCCATGGACCGGTTTCTGGCTATCAGCCTTCTTCAGCCTGGATAGCTTGACTCTAGTGATGTGGAGAGCCTGGGACTCACGTCTGAGCATACCCAGCCCACTCGGAGTGAAAATTGCAAAAAACACAGTTGATGGACAAAATTCAGAACAATGTCTTACATTCACCCCACTACAAAGATCTGGGCCAAAATACATTGTTATTTTGCACTTCACACCACCCTAGGTCAGACACTGGCTATATGAAAATCAGCCTTGACCCTGTGCCTCATGGGAACAGTCCAGCCCGAACTACCAAGCCATGTCTTTCCTGGACCGGAATCAAGCATCAAAGGACCGGTTTCTGACTATCAGCCTGCTTCAGCCTGGATAGCTTGACTCCGGTGATGTGGAGAGCCTGGGACTCACGTCTGAGCATACCCAGCCCAATCGGGGTGAAAATTTAAAAAAACACATTTGATGGACAGAATGCACAACAATGTCTTACATTCGCCCCAGTACAAAGATCTGGGCCTAAATCCATCGTTATTTTGCACTCCACACCACCCTAGGTCAGACACTGGCTATATGCAAATCAGCCTTGACCCTGTGCCTCATGGGAACAGTTCAGCCCGAACTACCAAGCCATTTCTTTCCTAGATCGGAATCAAGCATCCAAAGACCGATTTCTGGCTATAAGCCTTCTTCAGCCTGGATAGCTTGACTCCAGTGATGTGGAGGGCCTGGGACTCACATCTGAGCATACCCAGCCCACTCGGAGTGAAAATTGCAGAAAACACAGTTAATGGACAGAATGCAGAACAATGTCCTACATTCACCCCAGTACAAAGATCTGGGCCTAAATTCATCATTATTTTGCACTCCACACCACCCTAGGTCAGACACTGGAAATAAGCAAATCAGCCTTGACCCTGTGCCTCATGGGAACAGTCCAGCCCGAACTACCAACTACCAAGCCATGTCTTTCCTAGACCGGAACCAAGCATCCAAGGACTGGTTTCTGTCTATCAGCCTTCTTCAGATTGGATAGCTTGACTCCAGTGATGTGGAGAGCCTGGGACTCACATTTGAGCATACCCAGCCCACTCGGGGTGAAAATTGCAAAAAACACAGTTGATGGACAGAATGCAGAACAATGTCTTACATTCACCCCAGTACAAAGATCTGGGCCTAAATCCATTGTTATTTTGCACTCCACACCACCCTAGGTCAGACACTGGCTATATGCAAATCAGCCTTGACCCTGTGCCTCATGGGAACAGTCGAGCCCGAGCTACCAAGCCATGTCTTTCCTAGACCAGAATCAAGCATCCAAGGACCGGCTTCTGGCTATCAGCCTTCTTCAGCCTGGATAGCTTGACTCCAGTGATGTGGAGAGCCTGGGACTCACATTTGAGCATACCCAGCCCACTCGGGGTGAAAATTGCAAAAAACACAGTTGATGGACAGAATGCAGAACAATGTCTTACATTCACCCCAGTACAAAGATCTGGGCCTAAATCCATCGTTTTTTTGCACTCCACACCACCCTAGGTCAGACACTAGCTATATGCAAATCAGCCTTGACCCTGTGCCTCATGGGAACAGTCCAGCCCGAACTACCATCCATGTCTTTCCTAGACCGGAATCAGGCATCCATGGACCGGTTTCTGGCTATCAGCCTTCTTCAGCCTGGATAGCTTGACTCTAGTGATGTGGAGAGCCTGGGACTCACGTCTGAGCATACCCAGCCCACTCGGAGTGAAAATTGCAAAAAACACAGTTGATGGACAGAATGCAGAACAATGTCTTACATTCACCCCAGTACAAAGATCTGGGCCTAAATACATCGTTATTTTGCACTCCACACCACCCTAGGTCAGACACTGGCTATATGCAAATCAGCCTTGACCCTGTGCCTCATGGGAACAGTTCAGCCCGAACTACCAAGCCATGTCTTTCCTAGACCGGAACCAAGCATCCAAGTACCGGTTTCTGTCTATCAGCCTTCTTCAGATTGGATAGCTTGACTCCAGTGATGTGAAGAGCCTGGGACTCACATCTGAGCATACCCAGCCCACTCGGGGTTAAAATTGCAAAAAACACAGTTGATGGACAGACTGCAGAACAATGTCTTACATTCACCCCAGTACAAAGATCTGGGCCTAAATCCATCGTTTTGTTGCACTCCACACCACCCTAGGTCAGACACTGGCTATATGCAAATCAGCCTTGACCCTGTGCCTCATGGGAACAGTACAGCCCAAACTACCAAGCCATGTCTTTCTTAGACCGGAATCAAGCATTCATGGACCGGTTTCTGGCTATCAGCCTGCTTCAGCCTGGATAGCTTGACTCCAGTGATGTGGAAAGCCTGGGACTCAAGTCTGAGCATACCCAGCCCACTCGGGGTGGAAATTGCAAAAAACACAGTTGATGGACAGAATGCAGAACAATGTCTTACATTCACCCCAGTACAAAGATCTGGGCCTAAATCCATAGTTATTTTGCACTCCACACTGCCCTAGGTCAGACACTGGCTATATGCAAATCAGCCTTGACCCTGTGCCTCATGGGAACAGTTCATCCCGAACTACCAAGCCATGTCTTTCCTAGACCGGAACCAAGCATCCAAGGACCGGTTTCTGTCTATCAGCCTTCTTCAGATTGGATAGCTTGACTCCAGTGATGTGGAGAGCCTGGGACTCACGTCTGAGCATACCCAGCCCACTCGGAGTGAAAATTGCAAAAAACACAGTTGATGGACAGAATGCAGAACAATGTCTTACATTCACCCCAGTACAAAGATATGGGCCTAAATACATCGTTATTTTGCACTCCACACCACCCTAGGTCAGACACTAGCTATATGAAAATCAGCCTTGACCCTGTGCCTCATGGGAACATTCCAGCCCGAACTACCAAGCCATGTGTTTCCTGGACCGGAATCAAGCATCCAAGGACCGGTTTCTGGCTATCAGCCTGCTTCAGCCTGGATAGCTTGACTCCAGTGATGTGGAAAGCCTGGGACTCAAGTCTGAGCATACCCAGCCCACTCGGGGTGGAAATTGCAAAAAACACAGTTGATGGACAGAATGCAGAACAATGTCTTACATTCACCCCAGTACAAAGATCTGGGCCTAAATCCATAGTTATTTTGCACTCCACACTGCCCTAGGTCAGACACTGGCTATATGCAAATCAGCCTTGACCCTGTGCCTCATGGGAACAGTTCATCCCGAACTACCAAGCCATGTCTTTCCTAGACCGGAACCAAGCATCCAAGGACCGGTTTCTGTCTATCAGCCTTCTTCAGATTGGATAGCTTGACTCCAGTGATGTGGAGAGCCTGGGACTCACGTCTGAGCATACCCAGCCCACTGGGGTGATAATTTCAAAAAACACAGTTGATGGACAGAATGCAGAACAATGTATTACATTCACCCCAGTACAAAGACCTGGGCCTAAATCCATTGTTATTTTGCACTACACACACCACCCTAGGTCAGACACTGGCTATATGCAAATCAGCCTTGACCCTGTGCCCCATGGGAACAGTCCAGCCCGAACTACCAAGCCATGTCTTTCCTAGACCGGAATCAAGCATCCAAAGACCGATTTCTGGCTATAAGCCTTCTTCAGCCTGGATAGCTTGACTCCAGTGATGTGGACAGCCTGGGACTCACATCTGAGCATACCCAGCCCACTCGGGGTGAAAATTGCAAAAAACACAGTTGATGGACAGAATGCAGAACAATGTCTTACATTCACCCCATTACAAAGATCTGGGCCTAAATCCATCGTTTTTTTGCACTCCACACCACCTTAGGTCAGACACTGGCTATATGCAAATCAGCCTTGACCCTGTGCCTCATGGGAACTGTTCAGCCCGAACTACCAAGCCATGTCTTTCCTAGACCGGAATCAAGCATCCAAAGACCGATTTCTGGCTATAAGCCTTCTTCAGCCTGGATAGCTTGACTCCAGTGATGTGGAGAGTCTGGGACTCACATCTGAGCATACCCAGCCCACTCGGAGTGAAAATTGCAAAAAACACAGTTAATGGACAGAATGCAGAACAATGTCCTACATTCACCCATGTACAAAGATCTGGGCCTAAATCCATCGTTATTTTGCACTCCACACCACCCTAGGTCAGACACTGGCTATATGCATATCAGCCTTGACCCTGTGCCTCATGGGAACAGTCGAGCCTGAACTACCAAGCCATGTCTTTCCTAGACCGGAATCAAGCATCCAAGGACCGGCTTCTGGCTATCAGCCTTCTTCAGCCTGGATAGCTTGACTCCAGTGATGTGGAGAGCCTGGGACTCACATTTGAGCATACCCAGCCCACTCGGGGTGAAAATTGCAAAACACACAGTTGATGGACAGAATGCAGAACAATGTCTTACATTCACCCCAGTACAAAGATCTGGGCCTAAATCCATCGTTTTTTTGCACTCCACACCACCCTAGGTCAGACACTAGCTCTATGCAAATCAGCCTTGACCCTGTGCCTCATGGGAACAGTCCAGCCCGAACTACCAAGCCATGTCTTTCCTAGACCGGAATCAGGCATCCATGGACCGGTTTCTGGCTATCAGCCTTCTTCAGCCTGGATAGCTTGACTCTAGTGATGTGGAGAGCCTGGGACTCACGTCTGAGCATACCCAGCCCACTCGGAGTGAAAATTGCAAAAAACACAGTTGATGGACAAAATTCAGAACAATGTCTTACATTCACCCCACTACAAAGATCTGGGCCAAAATACATTGTTATTTTGCACTTCACACCACCCTAGGTCAGACACTGGCTATATGAAAATCAGCCTTGACCCTGTGCCTCATGGGAACAGTCCAGCCCGAACTACCAAGCCATGTCTTTCCTGGACCGGAATCAAGCATCAAAGGACCGGTTTCTGACTATCAGCCTGCTTCAGCCTGGATAGCTTGACTCCGGTGATGTGGAGAGCCTGGGACTCACGTCTGAGCATACCCAGCCCAATCGGGGTGAAAATTTAAAAAAACACATTTGATGGACAGAATGCACAACAATGTCTTACATTCGCCCCAGTACAAAGATCTGGGCCTAAATCCATCGTTATTTTGCACTCCACACCACCCTAGGTCAGACACTGGCTATATGCAAATCAGCCTTGACCCTGTGCCTCATGGGAACAGTTCAGCCCGAACTACCAAGCCATTTCTTTCCTAGATCGGAATCAAGCATCCAAAGACCGATTTCTGGCTATAAGCCTTCTTCAGCCTGGATAGCTTGACTCCAGTGATGTGGAGGGCCTGGGACTCACATCTGAGCATACCCAGCCCACTCGGAGTGAAAATTGCAGAAAACACAGTTAATGGACAGAATGCAGAACAATGTCCTACATTCACCCCAGTACAAAGATCTGGGCCTAAATCCATCATTATTTTGCACTCCACACCACCCTAGGTCAGACACTGGAAATAAGCAAATCAGCCTTGACCCTGTGCCTCATGGGAACAGTCCAGCCCGAACTACCAACTACCAAGCCATGTCTTTCCTAGACCGGAACCAAGCATCCAAGGACTGGTTTCTGTCTATCAGCCTTCTTCAGATTGGATAGCTTGACTCCAGTGATGTGGAGAGCCTGGGACTCACATTTGAGCATACCCAGCCCACTCGGGGTGAAAATTGCAAAAAACACAGTTGATGGACAGAATTCAGAACAATGTCTTACATTCACCCCAGTACAAAGATCTGGGCCTAAATCCATTGTTATTTTGCACTCCACACCACCCTAGGTCAGACACTGGCTATATGCAAATCAGCCTTGACCCTGTGCCTCATGGGAACAGTCGAGCCCGAGCTACCAAGCCATGTCTTTCCTAGACCAGAATCAAGCATCCAAGGACCGGCTTCTGGCTATCAGCCTTCTTCAGCCTGGATAGCTTGACTCCAGTGATGTGGAGAGCCTGGGACTCACATTTGAGCATACCCAGCCCACTCGGGGTGAAAATTGCAAAAAACACAGTTGATGGACAGAATGCAGAACAATGTCTTACATTCACCCCAGTACAAAGATCTGGGCCTAAATCCATCGTTTTTCTGCACTCCACACCACCCTAGGTCAGACACTAGCTATATGCAAATCAGCCTTGACCCTGTGCCTCATGGGAACAGTCCAGCCCGAACTACCATCCATGTCTTTCCTAGACCGGAATCAGGCATCCATGGACCGGTTTCTGGCTATCAGCCTTCTTCAGCCTGGATAGCTTGACTCTAGTGATGTGGAGAGCCTGGGACTCACGTCTGAGCATACCCAGCCCACTCGGAGTGAAAATTGCAAAAAACACAGTTGATGGACAGAATGCAGAACAATGTCTTACATTCACCCCAGTACAAAGATCTGGGCCTAAATACATCGTTATTTTGCACTCCACACCACCCTAGGTCAGACACTGGCTATATGCAAATCAGCCTTGACCCTGTGCCTCATGGGAACAGTTCAGCCCGAACTACCAAGCCATGTCTTTCCTAGACCGGAACCAAGCATCCAAGTACCGGTTTCTGTCTATCAGCCTTCTTCAGATTGGATAGCTTGACTCCAGTGATGTGAAGAGCCTGGGACTCACATCTGAGCATACCCAGCCCACTCGGGGTTAAAATTGCAAAAAACACAGTTGATGGACAGACTGCAGAACAATGTCTTACATTCACCCCAGTACAAAGATCTGGGCCTAAATCCATCGTTTTGTTGCACTCCACACCACCCTAGGTCAGACACTGGCTATATGCAAATCAGCCTTGACCCTGTGCCTCATGGGAACAGTACAGCCCAAACTACCAAGCCATGTCTTTCTTAGACCGGAATCAAGCATTCATGGACCGGTTTCTGGCTATCAGCCTTCTTCAGCCTGGATAGCTTGACTCTAGTGATGTGGAGAGCCTGGGACTCACGTCTGAGCATACCCAGCCCACTCGGAGTGAAAATTGCAAAAAACACAGTTGATGGACAGAATGCAGAACAATGTCTTACATTCACCCCAGTACAAAGATATGGGCCTAAATACATCGTTATTTTGCACTCCACACCACCCTAGGTCAGACACTAGCTATATGAAAATCAGCCTTGACCCTGTGCCTCATGGGAACATTCCAGCCCGAACTACCAAGCCATGTGTTTCCTGGACCGGAATCAAGCATCCAAGGACCGGTTTCTGGCTATCAGCCTGCTTCAGCCTGGATAGCTTGACTCCAGTGATGTGGAAAGCCTGGGACTCAAGTCTGAGCATACCCAGCCCACTCGGGGTGGAAATTGCAAAAAACACAGTTGATGGACAGAATGCAGAACAATGTCTTACATTCACCCCAGTACAAAGATCGGGGCCTAAATCCATAGTTATTTTGCACTCCACACTGCCCTAGGTCAGACACTGGCTATATGCAAATCAGCCTTGACCCTGTGCCTCATGGGAACAGTTCATCCCGAACTACCAAGCCATGTCTTTCCTAGACCGGAACCAAGCATCCAAGGACCGGTTTCTGTCTATCAGCCTTCTTCAGATTGGATAGCTTGACTCCAGTGATGTGGAGAGCCTGGGACTCACGTCTGAGCATACCCAGCCCACTGGGGTGATAATTTCAAAAAACACAGTTGATGGACAGAATGCAGAACAATGTATTACATTCACCCCAGTACAAAGACCTGGGCCTAAATCCATTGTTATTTTGCACTACACACACCACCCTAGGTCAGACACTGGCTATATGCAAATCAGCCTTGACCCTGTGCCCCATGGGAACAGTCCAGCCCGAACTACCAAGCCATGTCTTTCCTAGACCGGAATCAAGCATCCAAAGACCGATTTCTGGCTATAAGCCTTCTTCAGCCTGGATAGCTTGACTCCAGTGATGTGGACAGCCTGGGACTCACATCTGAGCATACCCAGCCCACTCGGGGTGAAAATTGCAAAAAACACAGTTGATGGACAGAATGCAGAACAATGTCTTACATTCACCCCATTACAAAGATCTGGGCCTAAATCCATCGTTTTTTTGCACTCCACACCACCCTAGGTCAGACACTGGCTATATGCAAATCAGCCTTGACCCTGTGCCTCATGGGAACAGTCCAGCCCGAACTACCAAGCCATGTCTTTTCTAGACCGGAATCAAGCATCCAAGGACCGGTTTCTGGCTATCAGCCTTCTTCAGCCTGGAAAGCTTGACTCCAGTGATGTGGAGAGCCTGGGACTCACGTCTGAGCATACCCAGCCCACGGGGGTGATAAATGCAAAAAACACAGTTGATGGACAGAATGTAGAACAATGTCTTACATTCACCCCAGTGCAAAGACCTGGGCCTAAATCCATTGTTATTTTGCACTCCACACCACCCTAGGTCAGACACTGGCTATATGCAAATCAGCCTTGACCCTGTGCCTCATGGGAACAGTCCAGCCCGAACTACCAAGCCATGTCTTTCCTAGACCGGAATCAAGCATCCAAGGACCGGCTTCTGGCTATCAGCCTTCTTCAGCCTGGATAGCTTGACTCCAGTGATGTGGACAGCCTGGGACTCACGTCTGAGCATACCCAGCCCACTCGGAGTGAAAATTGCAAAAAACACAGTTGATGGACAAAATTCAGAACAATGTCTTACATTCACCCCACTACAAAGATCTGGGCCAAAATACATTGTTATTTTGCACTTCACACCACCCTAGGTCAGACACTGGCTATATGAAAATCAGCCTTGACCCTGTGCCTCATGGGAACAGTCCAGCCCGAACTACCAAGCCATGTCTTTCCTGGACCGGAATCAAGCATCAAAGGACCGGTTTCTGGCTATCAGCCTGCTTCAGCCTGGATAGCTTGACTCCAGTGATGTGGAGAGCCTGGGACTCACGTCTGAGCATACCCAGCCCAATCGGGGTGAAAATTAAAAAAAACACATTTGATGGACAGAATGCACAACAATGTCTTACATTCGCCCCAGTACAAAGATCTGGGCCTAAATCCATCGTTATTTTGCACTCCACACCACCCTAGGTCAGACACTGGCTATATGCAAATCAGCCTTGACCCTGTGCCTCATGGGAACAGTTCAGCCCGAACTACCAAGCCATTTCTTTCCTAGATCGGAATCAAGCATCCAAAGACCGATTTCTGGCTATAAGCCTTCTTCAGCCTGGATAGCTTGACTCCAGTGATGTGGAGGGCCTGGGACTCACATCTGAGCATACCCAGCCCACTCGGAGTGAAAATTGCAGAAAACACAGTTAATGGACAGAATGCAGAACAATGTCCTACATTCACCCCAGTACAAAGATCTGGGCCTAAATCCATCATTATTTTGCACTCCACACCACCCTAGGTCAGACACTGGAAATAAGCAAATCAGCCTTGACCCTGTGCCTCATGGGAACAGTCCAGCCCGAACTACCAACTACCAAGCCATGTCTTTCCTAGACCAGAATCAAGCATCCAAGGACCGGCTTCTGGCTATCAGCCTTCTTCAGCCTGGATAGCTTGACTCCAGTGATGTGGAGAGCCTGGGACTCACATTTGAGCATACCCAGCCCACTCGGGGTGAAAATTGCAAAAAACACAGTTGATGGACAGAATGCAGAACAATGTCTTACATTCACCCCAGTACAAAGATCTGGGCCTAAATCCATCGTTTTTTTGCACTCCACACCACCCTAGGTCAGACACTAGCTATATGCAAATCAGCCTTGACCCTGTGCCTCATGGGAACAGTCCAGCCCGAACTACCATCCATGTCTTTCCTAGACCGGAATCAGGCATCCATGGACCGGTTTCTGGCTATCAGCCTTCTTCAGCCTGGATAGCTTGACTCTAGTGATGTGGAGAGCCTGGGACTCACGTCTGAGCATACCCAGCCCACTCGGAGTGAAAATTGCAAAAAACACAGTTGATGGACAGAATGCAGAACAATGTCTTACATTCACCCCAGTACAAAGATCTGGGCCTAAATACATCGTTATTTTGCACTCCACACCACCCTAGGTCAGACACTGGCTATATGCAAATCAGCCTTGACCCTGTGCCTCATGGGAACAGTTCAGCCCGAACTACCAAGCCATGTCTTTCCTAGAACGGAACCAAGCATCCAAGTACCGGTTTCTGTCTATCAGCCTTCTTCAGATTGGATAGCTTGACTCCAGTGATGTGAAGAGCCTGGGACTCACATCTGAGCATACCCAGCCCAATCGGGGTTAAAATTGCAAAAAACACAGTTGATGGACAGACTGCAGAACAATGTCTTACATTCACCCCAGTACAAAGATCTGGGCCTAAATCCATCGTTTTGTTGCACTCCACACCACCCTAGATCAGACACTGGCTATATGCAAATCAGCCTTGACCCTGTGCCTCATGGGAACAGTCCAGCCCAAACTACCAAGCCATGTCTTTCTTAGACCGGAATCAAGCATTCATGGACCGGTTTCTGGCTATCAGCCTTCTTCAGCCTGGATAGCTTGACTCTAGTGATGTGGAGAGCCTGGGACTCACGTCTGAGCATACCCAGCCCACTCGGAGTGAAAATTGCAAAAAACACAGTTGATGGACAGAATGCAGAACAATGTCTTACATTCACCCCAGTACAAAGATATGGGCCTAAATACATCGTTATTTTGCACTCCACACCACCCTAGGTCAGACACTAGCTATATGAAAATCAGCCTTGACCCTGTGCCTCATGGGAACATTCCAGCCCGAACTACCAAGCCATGTGTTTCCTGGACCGGAATCAAGCATCCAAGGACCGGTTTCTGGCTATCAGCCTGCTTCAGCCTGGATAGCTTGACTCCAGTGATGTGGAAAGCCTGGGACTCAAGTCTGAGCATACCCAGCCCACTCGGGGTGGAAATTGCAAAAAACACAGTTGATGGACAGAATGCAGAACAATGTCTTACATTCACCCCAGTACAAAGATCTGGGCCTAAATCCATAGTTATTTTGCACTCCACACTGCCCTAGGTCAGACACTGGCTATATGCAAATCAGCCTTGACCCTGTGCCTCATGGGAACAGTTCATCCCGAACTACCAAGCCATGTCTTTCCTCGACCGGAACCAAGCACCCAAGGACCGGTTTCTGTCTATCAGCCTTCTTCAGATTGGATAGCTTGACTCCAGTGATGTGGAGAGCCTGGGACTCACATTTGAGCATACCCAGCCCACTCGGGGTGAAAATTGCAAAAAACACAGTTGATGGACAGAATGCAGAACAATGTCTTACATTCACCCCAGTACAAAGATCTGGGCCTAAATCCATCGTTTTTTTTGCACTCCACACCACCCTAGGTCAGACACTAGCTATATGGAAATCAGCCTTGACCCTGTGCCTCATGGGAACAGTCCAGCCCGAACTACCAAGCCATGTCTTGCCTAGACCGGAATCAGGCATCCATGGACCGGTTTCTGGCTATCAGCCTTCTTCAGCCTGGATAGCTTGACTCTAGTGATGTGGAGAGCCTGGGACTCACGTCTGAGCATACCCAGCCCACTCGGAGTGAAAATTGCAAAAAACACAGTTGATGGACAGAATGCAGAACAATGTCTTACATTCACCCCAGTACAAAGATCTGGGCCTAAATACATCGTTATTTTGCACTCCACACCACCCTAGGTCAGACATTGGCTATATGCAAATCAGCTTTGACCCTGTGCCTCATTGGAACAGTTCAGCCCGAACTACCAAGCCATGTCTTTCCTAGACCGGAACCAAGCATCCAAGTACCGGTTTCTGTCTATCAGCCTTCTTCAGATTGGATAGCTTGACTCCAGTGATGTGGAGAGCCTGGGGCTCACATCTGAGCATACCCAGCCCACTCGGGGTGAAAATTGCAAAAAACACAGTTGATGGACAGAATGCAGAACAATGTCTTAAATTCACCCCAGTACAAAGATCTGGGCCTGAATCCATTGTTATTTTGCACTCCACACCACCTAGGTCAGACACTGGCTATATGCAAACCAGCCTTGACCCTGTGCCTCATGGGAACAGTCGAGCCCGAACTACCAAGCAATGTCTTTCCTAAACCGGAATCAAGCATCCAAGGACCGGCTTCTGGCTATCAGCCTTCTTCAGCCTGGATAGCTTGACTCCAGTGATGTGGAGAGCCTGGGACTCACATTTGAGCATACCCAGCCCACTCGGGGTGAAAATTGCAAAAAACACAGTTGATGGACAGAATGCAGAACAATGTCTTACATTCACCCCAGTACAAAGATCTGGGCCTAAATACATCGTTATTTTGCACTCCACACCACCCTAGGTCAGACACTGGCTATATGAAAATCAGCCTTGACCCTGTGCCTCATGGGAACAGTCCAGCCCGAACTACCAAGCCATGTCTTTCCTGGACCGGAATCAAGCATCCAAGGACCGGTTTCTGGCTATCAGCCTGCTTCAGCCTGGATAGCTTGACTCCAGTGATGTGGAGAGCCTGGGACTCACGTCTGAGCATACCCAGCCCACTCGGGGTGAAAATTTCAAAAAACACAGTTGATGGACAGAATGCAGAACAATGTCTTACATTCGCCCCAGTACAAAGATCTGGGCCTAAATCCATCGTTATTTTGCACTCCACACCACCCTAGGTCAGACACTGGCTATATGCAAATCAGCCTTGACCCTGTGCCTCATAGGAACAGTTCAGCCCGAACTACCAAGCCATGTCTTTCCTAGACCGGAATCAAGCATCCAAAGACCGATTTCTGGCTATAAGCCTTCTTCAGCCTGGATAGCTTGACTCCAGTGATGTGGAGAGTCTGGGACTCACATCTGAGCATACCCAGCCCACTCGGAGTGAAAATTGCAAAAAACACAGTTAATGGACAGAATGCAGAACAATGTCCTACATTCACCCATGTACAAAGATCTGGGCCTAAATCCATCATTATTTTGCACTCCACACCACCCTAGGTCAGACACTGGCTATATGCATATCAGCCTTGACCCTGTGCCTCATGGGAACAGTCGAGCCTGAACTACCAAGCCATGTCTTTCCTAGACCAGAATCAAGCATCCAAGGACCGGCTTCTGGCTATCAGCCTTCTTCAGCCTGGATAGCTTGACTCCAGTGATGTGGAGAGCCTGGGACTCACATTTGAGCATACCCAGCCCACTCGGGGTGAAAATTGCAAAAAACACAGTTGATGGACAGAATGCAGAACAATGTCTTACATTCACCCCAGTACAAAGATCTGGGCCTAAATCCATCGTTTTTTTGCACTCCACACCACCCTAGGTCAGACACTAGCTCTATGCAAATCAGCCTTGACCCTGTGCCTCATGGCAACAGTCCAGCCCGAACTACCAAGCCATGTCTTTCCTAGACCGGAATCAGGCATCCATGGACCGGTTTCTGGCTATCAGCCTTCTTCAGCCTGGATAGCTTGACTCTAGTGATGTGGAGAGCCTGGGACTCACGTCTGAGCATACCCAGCCCACTCGGAGTGAAAATTGCAAAAAACACAGTTGATGGACAAAATTCAGAACAATGTCTTACATTCACCCCACTACAAAGATCTGGGCCAAAATACATTGTTATTTTGCACTTCACACCACCCTAGGTCAGACACTGGCTATATGAAAATCAGCCTTGACCCTGTGCCTCATGGGAACAGTCCAGCCCGAACTACCAAGCTTGTCTTTCCTGGACCGGAATCAAGCATCAAAGGACCGGTTTCTGGCTATCAGCCTGCTTCAGCCTGGATAGCTTGACTCCAGTGATGTGGAGAGCCTGGGACTCACGTCTGAGCATACCCAGCCCAATCGGGGTGAAAATTTAAAAAAACACATTTGATGGACAGAATGCACAACAATGTCTTACATTCGCCCCAGTACAAAGATCTGGGCCTAAATCCATCGTTATTTTGCACTCCACACCACCCTAGGTCAGACACTGGCTATATGCAAATCAGCCTTGACCCTGTGCCTCATGGGAACAGTTCAGCCCGAACTACCAAGCCATTTCTTTCCTAGATCGGAATCAAGCATCCAAAGACCGATTTCTGGCTATAAGCCTTCTTCAGCCTGGATAGCTTGACTCCAGTGATGTGGAGGGCCTGGGACTCACATCTGAGCATACCCAGCCCACTCGGAGTGAAAATTGCAGAAAACACAGTTAATGGACAGAATGCAGAACAATGTCCTACATTCACCCCAGTACAAAGATCTGGGCCTAAATCCATCATTATTTTGCACTCCACACCTCCCTAGGTCAGACACTGGAAATAAGCAAATCAGCCTTGACCCTGTGCCTCATGGGAACAGTCCAGCCCGAACTACCAACTACCAAGCCATGTCTTTCCTAGACCGGAACCACGCATCCAAGGACTGGTTTCTGTCTATCAGCCTTCTTCAGATTGGATAGCTTGACTCCAGTGATGTGGAGAGCCTGGGACTCACATTTGAGCATACCCAGCCCACTCGGGGTGAAAATTGCAAAAAACACAGTTGATGGACAGAATGCAGAACAATGTCTTACATTCACCCCAGTACAAAGATCTGGGCCTAAATCCATTGTTATTTTGCACTCCACACCACCCTAGGTCAGACACTGGCTATATGCAAATCAGCCTTGACCCTGTGCCTCATGGGAACAGTCGAGCCCGAGCTACCAAGCCATGTCTTTCCTAGACCAGAATCAAGCATCCAAGGACCGGCTTCTGGCTATCAGCCTTCTTCAGCCTGGATAGCTTGACTCCAGTGATGTGGAGAGCCTGGGACTCACATTTGAGCATACCCAGCCCACTCGGGGTGAAAATTGCAAAAAACACAGTTGATGGACAGAATGCAGAACAATGTCTTACATTCACCCCAGTACAAAGATCTGGGCCTAAATCCATCGTTTTTTTGCACTCCACACCACCCTAGGTCAGACACTAGCTATATGCAAATCAGCCTTGACCCTGTGCCTCATGGGAACAGTCCAGCCCGAACTACCATCCATGTCTTTCCTAGACCGGAATCAGGCATCCATGGACCGGTTTCTGGCTATCAGCCTTCTTCAGCCTGGATAGCTTGACTCTAGTGATGTGGAGAGCCTGGGACTCACGTCTGAGCATACCCAGCCCACTCGGAGTGAAAATTGCAAAAAACACAGTTGATGGACAGAATGCAGAACAATGTCTTACATTCACCCCAGTACAAAGATCTGGGCCTAAATACATCGTTATTTTGCACTCCACACCACCCTAGGTCAGACACTGGCTATATGCAAATCAGCCTTGACCCTGTGCCTCATGGGAACAGTTCAGCCCGAACTACCAAGCCATGTCTTTCCTGGAACGGAACCAAGCATCCAAGTACCGGTTTCTGTCTATCAGCCTTCTTCAGATTGGATAGCTTGACTCCAGTGATGTGAAGAGCCTGGGACTCACATCTGAGCATACCCAGCCCAATCGGGGTTAAAATTGCAAAAAACACAGTTGATGGACAGACTGCAGAACAATGTCTTACATTCACCCGAGTACAAAGATCTGGGCCTAAATCCATCGTTTTGTTGCACTCCACACCACCCTAGATCAGACACTGGCTATATGCAAATCAGCCTTGACCCTGTGCCTCATGGGAACAGTCCAGCCCAAACTACCAAGCCATGTCTTTCTTAGACCGGAATCAAGCATTCATGGACCGGTTTCTGGCTATCAGCCTTCTTCAGCCTGGATAGCTTGACTCTAGTGATGTGGAGAGCCTGGGACTCACGTCTGAGCATACCCAGCCCACTCGGAGTGAAAATTGCAAAAAACACAGTTGATGGACAGAATGCAGAACAATGTCTTACATTCACCCCAGTACAAAGATATGGGCCTAAATACATCGTTATTTTGCACTCCACACCACCCTAGGTCAGACACTAGCTATATGAAAATCAGCCTTGACCCTGTGCCTCATGGGAACATTCCAGCCCGAACTTCCAAGCCATGTGTTTCCTGGACCGGAATCAAGCATCCAAGGACCGGTTTCTGGCTATCAGCCTGCTTCAGCCTGGATAGCTTGAATCCAGTGATGTGGAAAGCCTGGGACTCAAGTCTGAGCATACCCAGCCCACTCGGGGTGGAAATTGCAAAAAACACAGTTGATGGACAGAATGCAGAACAATGTCTTACATTCACCCCAGTACAAAGATCTGGGCCTAAATCCATAGTTATTTTGCACTCCACACTGCCCTAGGTCAGACACTGGCTATATGCAAATCAGCCTTGACCCTGTGCCTCATGGGAACAGTTCATCCCGAACTACCAAGCCATGTCTTTCCTCGACCGGAACCAAGCATCCAAGGACCGGTTTCTGTCTATCAGCCTTCTTCAGATTGGATAGCTTGACTCCAGTGATGTGGAGAGCCTGGGACTCACGTCTGAGCATACCCAGCCCACTGGGGTGATAATTTCAAAAAACACAGTTGATGGACAGAATGCAGAACAATGTATTACATTCACCCCAGTACAAAGACCTGGGCCTAAATCCATTGTTATTTTGCACTACACACACCACCCTAGGTCAGACACTGGCTATATGCAAATCAGCCTTGACCCTGTGCCCCATGGGAACAGTCCAGCCCGAACTACCAAGCCATGTCTTTCCTAGACCGGAATCAAGCATCCAAAGACCGATTTCTGGCTATAAGCCTTCTTCAGCCTGGATAGCTTGACTCCAGTGATGTGGACAGCCTGGGACTCACATCTGAGCATACCCAGCCCACTCGGGGTGAAAATTGCAAAAAACACAGTTGATGGACAGAATGCAGAACAATGTCTTACATTCACCCCATTACAAAGATCTGGGCCTAAATCCATCGTTTTTTTGCACTCCACACCACCTTAGGTCAGACACTGGCTATATGCAAATCAGCCTTGACCCTGTGCCTCATGGGAACAGTTCAGCCCGAACTACCAAGCCATGTCTTTCCTAGACCGGAATCAAGCATCCAAAGACCGATTTCTGGCTATAAGCCTTCTTCAGCCTGGATAGCTTGACTCCAGTGATGTGGAGAGTCTGGGACTCACATCTGAGCATACCCAGCCCACTCGGAGTGAAAATTGCAAAAAACACAGTTAATGGACAGAATGCAGAACAATGTCCTACATTCACCCATGTACAAAGATCTGGGCCTAAATCCATCGTTATTTTGCACTCCACACCACCCTAGGTCAGACACTGGCTATATGCATATCAGCCTTGACCCTGTGCCTCATGGGAACAGTCGAGCCTGAACTACCAAGCCATGTCTTTCCTAGACCGGAATCAAGCATCCAAGGACCGGCTTCTGGCTATCAGCCTTCTTCAGCCTGGATAGCTTGACTCCAGTGATGTGGAGAGCCTGGGACTCACATTTGAGCATACCCAGCCCACTCGGGGTGAAAATTGCAAAAAACACAGTTGATGGACAGAATGCAGAACAATGTCTTACATTCACCCCAGTACAAAGATCTGGGCCTAAATCCATCGTTTTTTTGCACTCCACACCACCCTAGGTCAGACACTAGCTCTATGCAAATCAGCCTTGACCCTGTGCCTCATGGGAACAGTCCAGCCCGAACTACCAAGCCATGTCTTTCCTAGACCGGAATCAGGCATCCATGGACCGGTTTCTGGCTATCAGCCTTCTTCAGCCTGGATAGCTTGACTCTAGTGATGTGGAGAGCCTGGGACTCACGTCTGAGCATACCCAGCCCACTCGGAGTGAAAATTGCAAAAAACACAGTTGATGGACAAAATTCAGAACAATGTCTTACATTCACCCCACTGCAAAGATCTGGGCCAAAATACATTGTTATTTTGCACTTCACACCACCCTAGGTCAGACACTGGCTATATGAAAATCAGCCTTGACCCTGTGCCTCATGGGAACAGTCCAGCCCGAACTACCAAGCCATGTCTTTCCTGGACCGGAATCAAGCATCAATGGACCGGTTTTTGGCTATCAGCCTGCTTCAGCCTGGATAGCTTGACTCCAGTGATGTGGAGAGCCTGGGACTCACGTCTGAGCATACCCAGCCCAATCGGGGTGAAAATTAAAAAAAACACATTTGATGGACAGAATGCACAACAATGTCTTACATTCGCCCCAGTACAAAGATCTGGGCCTAAATCCATCGTTATTTTGCACTCCACACCACCCTAGGTCAGACACTGGCTATATGCAAATCAGCCTTGACCCTGTGCCTCATGGGAACAGTTCAGCCGGAACTACCAAGCCATTTCTTTCCTAGATCGGAATCAAGCATCCAAAGACCGATTTCTGGCTATAAGCCTTCTTCAGCCTGGATAGCTTGACTCCAGTGATGTGGAGGGCCTGGGACTCACATCTGAGCATACCCAGCCCACTCGGAGTGAAAATTGCAGAAAACACAGTTAATGGACAGAATGCAGAACAATGTCCTACATTCACCCCAGTACAAAGATCTGGGCCTAAATCCATCATTATTTTGCACTCCACACCACCCTAGGTCAGACACTGGAAATAAGCAAATCAGCCTTGACCCTGTGCCTCATGGGAACAGTCCAGCCCGAACTACCAACTACCAAGCCATGTCTTTCCTAGACCGGAACCAAGCATCCAAGGACTGGTTTCTGTCTATCAGCCTTCTTCAGATTGGATAGCTTGACTCCAGTGATGTGGAGAGCCTGTGACTCACATTTGAGCATACCCAGCCCACTCGGGGTGAAAATTGCAAAAAACACAGTTGATGGACAGAATGCAGAACAATGTCTTACATTCACCCCAGTACAAAGATCTGGGCCTAAATCCATTGTTATTTTGCACTCCACACCACCCTAGGTCAGACACTGGCTATATGCAAATCAGCCTTGACCCTGTGCCTCATGGGAACAGTCGAGCCCGAGCTACCAAGCCATGTCTTTCCTAGACCAGAATCAAGCATCCAAGGACCGGCTTCTGGCTATCAGCCTTCTTCAGCCTGGATAGCTTGACTCCAGTGATGTGGAGAGCCTGGGACTCACATTTGAGCATACCCAGCCCACTCGGGGTGAAAATTGCAAAAAACACAGTTGATGGACAGAATGCAGAACAATGTCTTACATTCACCCCAGTACAAAGATCTGGGCCTAAATCCATCGTTTTTTTGCACTCCACACCACCCTAGGTCAGACACTAGCTATATGCAAATCAGCCTTGACCCTGTGTCTCATGGGAACAGTCCAGCCCGAACTACCATCCATGTCTTTCCTAGACCGGAATCAGGCATCCATGGACCGGTTTCTGGCTATCAGCCTTCTTCAGCCTGGATAGCTTGACTCTAGTGATGTGGAGAGCCTGGGACTCACGTCTGAGCATACCCAGCCCACTCGGAGTGAAAATTGCAAAAAACACAGTTGATGGACAGAATGCAGAACAATGTCTTACATTCACCCCAGTACAAAGATCTGGGCCTAAATACATCGTTATTTTGCACTCCACACCACCCTAGGTCAGACACTGGCTATATGCAAATCAGCCTTGACCCTGTGCCTCATAGGAACAGTTCAGCCCGAACTACCAAGCCATGTCTTTCCTAGACCGGAATCAAGCATCCAAAGACCGAATTCTGGCTATAAGCCTTCTTCAGCCTGGATAGCTTGACTCCAGTGATGTGGAGAGTCTGGGACTCACATCTGAGCATACCCAGCCCACTCGGAGTGAAAATTGCAAAAAACACAGTTAATGGACAGAATGCAGAACAATGTCCTACATTCACCCATGTACAAAGATCTGGGCCTAAATCCATCGTTATTTTGCACTCCACACCACCCTAGGTCAGACACTGGCTATATGCATATCAGCCTTGACCCTGTGCCTCATGGGAACAGTCGAGCCTGAACTACCAAGCCATGTCTTTCCTAGACCGGAATCAAGCATCCAAGGACCGGCTTCTGGCTATCAGCCTTCTTCAGCCTGGATAGCTTGACTCCAGTGATGTGGAGAGCCTGGGACTCACATTTGAGCATACCCAGCCCACTCGGGGTGAAAATTGCAAAAAACACAGTTGATGGACAGAATGCAGAACAATGTCTTACATTCACCCCAGTACAAAGATCTGGGCCTAAATCCATCGTTTTTTTGCACTCCACACCACCCTAGGTCAGACACTAGCTCTATGCAAATCAGCCTTGACCCTGTGCCTCATGGGAACAGTCCAGCCCGAACTACCAAGCCATGTCTTCCCTAGACCGGAATCAGGCATCCATGGACCGGTTTCTGGCTATCAGCCTTCTTCAGCCTGGATAGCTTGACTCTAGTGATGTGGAGAGCCTGGGACTCACGTCTGAGCATACCCAGCCCACTCGGAGTGAAAATTGCAAAAAACACAGTTGATGGACAAAATTCAGAACAATGTCTTACATTCACCCCACTACAAAGATCTGGGCCAAAATACATTGTTATTTTGCACTTCACACCACCCTAGGTCAGACACTGGCTATATGAAAATCAGCCTTGACCCTGTGCCTCATGGGAACAGTCCAGCCCGAACTACCAAGCCATGTCTTTCCTGGACCGGAATCAAGCATCAAAGGACCGGTTTCTGGCTATCAGCCTGCTTCAGCCTGGATAGCTTGACTCCAGTGATGTGGAGAGCCTGGGACTCACGTCTGAGCATACCCAGCCCAATCGGGGTGAAAATTTAAAAAAACACATTTGATGGACAGAATGCACAACAATGTCTTACATTCGCCCCAGTACAAAGATCTGGGCCTAAATCCATCGTTATTTTGCACTCCACACCACCCTAGGTCAGACACTGGCTATATGCAAATCAGCCTTGACCCTGTGCCTCATGGGAACAGTTCAGCCCGAACTACCAAGCCATTTCTTTCCTAGATCGGAATCAAGCATCCAAAGACCGATTTCTGGCTATAAGCCTTCTTCAGCCTGGATAGCTTGACTCCAGTGATGTGGAGGGCCTGGGACTCACATCTGAGCATACCCAGCCCACTCGGAGTGAAAATTGCAGAAAACACAGTTAATGGACAGAATGCAGAACAATGTCCTACATTCACCCCAGTACAAAGATCTGGGCCTAAATCCATCATTATTTTGCACTCCACACCACCCTAGGTCAGACACTGGAAATAAGCAAATCAGCCTTGACCCTGTGCCTCATGGGAACAGTCCAGCCCGAACTACCAACTACCAAGCCATGTCTTTCCTAGACCGGAACCACGCATCCAAGGACTGGTTTCTGTCTATCAGCCTTCTTCAGATTGGATAGCTTGACTCCAGTGATGTGGAGAGCCTGGGACTCACATTTGAGCATACCCAGCCCACTCGGGGTGAAAATTGCAAAAAACACAGTTGATGGACAGAATGCAGAACAATGTCTTACATTCACCCCAGTACAAAGATCTGGGCCTAAATCCATTGTTATTTTGCACTCCACACCACCCTAGGTCAGACACTGGCTATATGCAAATCAGCCTTGACCCTGTGCCTCATGGGAACAGTCGAGCCCGAGCTACCAAGCCATGTCTTTCCTAGACCAGAATCAAGCATCCAAGGACCGGCTTCTGGCTATCAGCCTTCTTCAGCCTGGATAGCTTGACTCCAGTGATGTGGAGAGCCTGGGACTCACATTTGAGCATACCCAGCCCACTCGGGGTGAAAATTGCAAAAAACACAGTTGATGGACAGAATGCAGAACAATGTCTTACATTCACCCCAGTACAAAGATCTGGGCCTAAATCCATCGTTTTTTTGCACTCCACACCACCCTAGGTCAGACACTAGCTATATGCAAATCAGCCTTGACCCTGTGCCTCATGGGAACAGTCCAGCCCGAACTACCATCCATGTCTTTCCTAGACCGGAATCAGGCATCCATGGACCGGTTTCTGGCTATCAGCCTTCTTCAGCCTGGATAGCTTGACTCTAGTGATGTGGAGAGCCTGGGACTCACGTCTGAGCATACCCAGCCCACTCGGAGTGAAAATTGCAAAAAACACAGTTGATGGACAGAATGCAGAACAATGTCTTACATTCACCCCAGTACAAAGATCTGGGCCTAAATACATCGTTATTTTGCACTCCACACCACCCTAGGTCAGACACTGGCTATATGCAAATCAGCCTTGACCCTGTGCCTCATGGGAACAGTTCAGCCCGAACTACCAAGCCATGTCTTTCCTAGAACGGAACCAAGCATCCAAGTACCGGTTTCTGTCTATCAGCCTTCTTCAGATTGGATAGCTTGACTCCAGTGATGTGAAGAGCCTGGGACTCACATCTGAGCATACCCAGCCCAATCGGGGTTAAAATTGCAAAAAACACAGTTGATGGACAGACTGCAGAACAATGTCTTACATTCACCCGAGTACAAAGATCTGGGCCTAAATCCATCGTTTTGTTGCACTCCACACCACCCTAGATCAGACACTGGCTATATGCAAATCAGCCTTGACCCTGTGCCTCATGGGAACAGTCCAGCCCAAACTACCAAGCCATGTCTTTCTTAGACCGGAATCAAGCATTCATGGACCGGTTTCTGGCTATCAGCCTTCTTCAGCCTGGATAGCTTGACTCTAGTGATGTGGAGAGCCTGGGACTCACGTCTGAGCATACCCAGCCCACTCGGAGTGAAAATTGCAAAAAACACAGTTGATGGACAGAATGCAGAACAATGTCTTACATTCACCCCAGTACAAAGATATGGGCCTAAATACATCGTTATTTTGCACTCCACACCAACCTAGGTCAGACACTAGCTATATGAAAATCAGCCTTGACCCTGTGCCTCATGGGAACATTCCAGCCCGAACTTCCAAGCCATGTGTTTCCTGGACCGGAATCAAGCATCCAAGGACCGGTTTCTGGCTATCAGCCTGCTTCAGCCTGGATAGCTTGACTCCAGTGATGTGGAAAGCCTGGGACTCAAGTCTGAGCATACCCAGCCCACTCGGGGTGGAAATTGCAAAAAACACAGTTGATGGACAGAATGCAGAACAATGTCTTACATTCACCCCAGTACAAAGATCTGGGCCTAAATCCATAGTTATTTTGCACTCCACACTGCCCTAGGTCAGACACTGGCTATATGCAAATCAGCCTTGACCCTGTGCCTCATGGGAACAGTTCATCCCGAACTACCAAGCCATGTCTTTCCTCGACCGGAACCAAGCATCCAAGGACCGGTTTCTGTCTATCAGCCTTCTTCAGATTGGATAGCTTGACTCCAGTGATGTGGAGAGCCTGGGACTCACGTCTGAGCATACCCAGCCCACTGGGGTGATAATTTCAAAAAACACAGTTGATGGACAGAATGCAGAACAATGTATTACATTCACCCCAGTACAAAGACCTGGGCCTAAATCCATTGTTATTTTGCACTACACACACCACCCTAGGTCAGACACTGGCTATATGCAAATCAGCCTTGACCCTGTGCCCCATGGGAACAGTCCAGCCCGAACTACCAAGCCATGTCTTTCCTAGACCGGAATCAAGCATCCAAAGACCGATTTCTGGCTATAAGCCTTCTTCAGCCTGGATAGCTTGACTCCAGTGATGTGGACAGCCTGGGACTCACATCTGAGCATACCCAGCCCACTCGGGGTGAAAATTGCAAAAAACACAGTTGATGGACAGAATGCAGAACAATGTCTTACATTCACCCCATTACAAAGATCTGGGCCTAAATCCATCGTTTTTTTGCACTCCACACCACCTTAGGTCAGACACTGGCTATATGCAAATCAGCCTTGACCCTGTGCCTCATGGGAACAGTTCAGCCCGAACTACCAAGCCATGTCTTTCCTAGACCGGAATCAAGCATCCAAAGACCGATTTCTGGCTATAAGCCTTCTTCAGCCTGGATAGCTTGACTCCAGTGATGTGGAGAGTCTGGGACTCACATCTGAGCATACCCAGCCCACTCGGAGTGAAAATTGCAAAAAACACAGTTAATGGACAGAATGCAGAACAATGTCCTACATTCACCCATGTACAAAGATCTGGGCCTAAATCCATCGTTATTTTGCACTCCACACCACCCTAGGTCAGACACTGGCTATATGCATATCAGCCTTGACCCTGTGCCTCATGGGAACAGTCGAGCCTGAACTACCAAGCCATGTCTTTCCTAGACCGGAATCAAGCATCCAAGGACCGGCTTCTGGCTATCAGCCTTCTTCAGCCTGGATAGCTTGACTCCAGTGATGTGGAGAGCCTGGGACTCACATTTGAGCATACCCAGCCCACTCGGGGTGAAAATTGCAAAAAACACAGTTGATGGACAGAATGCAGAACAATGTCTTACATTCACCCCAGTACAAAGATCTGGGCCTAAATCCATCGTTTTTTTGCACTCCACACCACCCTAGGTCAGACACTAGCTCTATGCAAATCAGCCTTGACCCTGTGCCTCATGGGAACAGTCCAGCCCGAACTACCAAGCCATGTCTTTCCTAGACCGGAATCAGGCATCCATGGACCGGTTTCTGGCTATCAGCCTTCTTCAGCCTGGATAGCTTGACTCTAGTGATGTGGAGAGCCTGGGACTCACGTCTGAGCATACCCAGCCCACTCGGAGTGAAAATTGCAAAAAACACAGTTGATGGACAAAATTCAGAACAATGTCTTACATTCACCCCACTGCAAAGATCTGGGCCAAAATACATTGTTATTTTGCACTTCACACCACCCTAGGTCAGACACTGGCTATATGAAAATCAGCCTTGACCCTGTGCCTCATGGGAACAGTCCAGCCCGAACTACCAAGCCATGTCTTTCCTGGACCGGAATCAAGCATCAATGGACCGGTTTCTGGCTATCAGCCTGCTTCAGCCTGGATAGCTTGACTCCAGTGATGTGGAGAGCCTGGGACTCACGTCTGAGCATACCCAGCCCAATCGGGGTGAAAATTAAAAAAAACACATTTGATGGACAGAATGCACAACAATGTCTTACATTCGCCCCAGTACAAAGATCTGGGCCTAAATCCATCGTTATTTTGCACTCCACACCACCCTAGGTCAGACACTGGCTATATGCAAATCAGCCTTGACCCTGTGCCTCATGGGAACAGTTCAGCCGGAACTACCAAGCCATTTCTTTCCTAGATCGGAATCAAGCATCCAAAGACCGATTTCTGGCTATAAGCCTTCTTCAGCCTGGATAGCTTGACTCCAGTGATGTGGAGGGCCTGGGACTCACATCTGAGCATACCCAGCCCACTCGGAGTGAAAATTGCAGAAAACACAGTTAATGGACAGAATGCAGAACAATGTCCTACATTCACCCCAGTACAAAGATCTGGGCCTAAATCCATCATTATTTTGCACTCCACACCACCCTAGGTCAGACACTGGAAATAAGCAAATCAGCCTTGACCCTGTGCCTCATGGGAACAGTCCAGCCCGAACTACCAACTACCAAGCCATGTCTTTCCTAGACCGGAACCAAGCATCCAAGGACTGGTTTCTGTCTATCAGCCTTCTTCAGATTGGATAGCTTGACTCCAGTGATGTGGAGAGCCTGGGACTCACATTTGAGCATACCCAGCCCACTCGGGGTGAAAATTGCAAAAAACACAGTTGATGGACAGAATGCAGAACAATGTCTTACATTCACCCCAGTACAAAGATCTGGGCCTAAATCCATTGTTATTTTGCACTCCACACCACCCTAGGTCAGACACTGGCTATATGCAAATCAGCCTTGACCCTGTGCCTCATGGGAACAGTCGAGCCCGAGCTACCAAGCCATGTCTTTCCTAGACCAGAATCAAGCATCCAAGGACCGGCTTCTGGCTATCAGCCTTCTTCAGCCTGGATAGCTTGACTCCAGTGATGTGGAGAGCCTGGGACTCACATTTGAGCATACCCAGCCCACTCGGGGTGAAAATTGCAAAAAACACAGTTGATGGACAGAATGCAGAACAATGTCTTACATTCACCCCAGTACAAAGATCTGGGCCTAAATCCATAGTTTTTTTGCACTCCACACCACCCTAGGTCAGACACTAGCTATATGCAAATCAGCCTTGACCCTGTGTCTCATGGGAACAGTCCAGCCCGAACTACCATCCATGTCTTTCCTAGACCGGAATCAGGCATCCATGGACCGGTTTCTGGCTATCAGCCTTCTTCAGCCTGGATAGCTTGACTCTAGTGATGTGGAGAGCCTGGGACTCACGTCTGAGCATACCCAGCCCACTCGGAGTGAAAATTGCAAAAAACACAGTTGATGGACAGAATGCAGAACAATGTCTTACATTCACCCCAGTACAAAGATCTGGGCCTAAATACATCGTTATTTTGCACTCCACACCACCCTAGGTCAGACACTGGCTATATGCAAATCAGCCTTGACCCTGTGCCTCATGGGAACAGTTCAGCCCGAACTACCAAGCCATGTCTTTCCTAGACCGGAACCAAGCATCCAAGTACCGGTTTCTGTCTATCAGCCTTCTTCAGATTGGATAGCTTGACTCCAGTGATGTGAAGAGCCTGGGACTCACATCTGAGCATATCCAGCCCACTCGGGGTTAAAATTGCAAAAAACACAGTTGATGGACAGACTGCAGAACAATGTCTTACATTCACCCCAGTACAAAGATCTGGGCCTAAATCCATCGTTTTGTTGCACTCCACACCACCCTAGGTCAGACACTGGCTATATGCAAATCAGCCTTGACCCTGTGCCTCATGGGAACAGTCCAGCCCAAACTACCAAGCCATGTCTTTCTTAGACCGGAATCAAGCATTCATGGACCGGTTTCTGGCTATCAGCCTTCTTCAGCCTGGATAGCTTGACTCTAGTGATGTGGAGAGCCTGGGACTCACGTCTGAGCATACCCAGCCCACTCGGAGTGAAAATTGCAAAAAACACAGTTGATGGACAGAATGCAGAACAATGTCTTACATTCACCCCAGTACAAAGATATGGGCCTAAATACATCGTTATTTTGCACTCCACACCACCCTAGGTCAGACACTAGCTATATGAAAATCAGCCTTGACCCTGTGCCTCATGGGAACATTCCAGCCCGAACTACCAAGCCATGTGTTTCCTGGACCGGAATCAAGCATCCAAGGACCGGTTTCTGGCTATCAGCCTGCTTCAGCCTGGATAGCTTGACTCCAGTGATGTGGAAAGCCTGGGACTCAAGTCTGAGCATACCCAGCCCACTCGGGGTGGAAATTGCAAAAAACACAGTTGATGGACAGAATGCAGAACAATGTCTTACATTCACCCCAGTACAAAGATCTGGGCCTAAATCCATAGTTATTTTGCACTCCACACTGCCCCAGGTCAGACACTGGCTATATGCAAATCAGCCTTGACCCTGTGCCTCATGGGAACAGTTCATCCCGAACTACCAAGCCATGTCTTTCCTAGACCGGAACCAAGCATCCAAGGACCGGTTTCTGTCTATCAGCCTTCTTCAGATTGGATAGCTTGACTCCAGTGATGTGGAGAGCCTGGGACTCACGTCTGAGCATACCCAGCCCACTGGGGTGATAATTTCAAAAAACACAGTTGATGGACAGAATGCAGAACAATGTATTACATTCACCCCAGTACAAAGACCTGGGCCTAAATCCATTGTTATTTTGCACTACACACACCACCCTAGGTCAGACACTGGCTATATGCAAATCAGCCTTGACCCTGTGCCCCATGGGAACAGTCCAGCCCGAACTACCAAGCCATGTCTTTCCTAGACCGGAATCAAGCATCCAAAGACCGATTTCTGGCTATAAGCCTTCTTCAGCCTGGATAGCTTGACTCCAGTGATGTGGACAGCCTGGGACTCACATCTGAGCATACCCAGCCCACTCGGGGTGAAAATTGCAAAAAACACAGTTGATGGACAGAATGCAGAACAATGTCTTACATTCACCCCATTACAAAGATCTGGGCCTAAATCCATCGTTTTTTTGCACTCCACACCACCTTAGGTCAGACACTGGCTATATGCAAATCAGCCTTGACCCTGTGCCTCATGGGAACTGTTCAGCCCGAACTACCAAGCCATGTCTTTCCTAGACCGGAATCAAGCATCCAAAGACCGATTTCTGGCTATAAGCCTTCTTCAGCCTGGATAGCTTGACTCCAGTGATGTGGAGAGTCTGGGACTCACATCTGAGCATACCCAGCCCACTCGGAGTGAAAATTGCAAAAAACACAGTTAATGGACAGAATGCAGAACAATGTCCTACATTCACCCATGTACAAAGATCTGGGCCTAAATCCATCGTTATTTTGCACTCCACACCACCCTAGGTCAGACACTGGCTATATGCATATCAGCCTTGACCCTGTGCCTCATGGGAACAGTCGAGCCTGAACTACCAAGCCATGTCTTTCCTAGACCGGAATCAAGCATCCAAGGACCGGCTTCTGGCTATCAGCCTTCTTCAGCCTGGATAGCTTGACTCCAGTGATGTGGAGAGCCTGGGACTCACATTTGAGCATACCCAGCCCACTCGGGGTGAAAATTGCAAAACACACAGTTGATGGACAGAATGCAGAACAATGTCTTACATTCACCCCAGTACAAAGATCTGGGCCTAAATCCATCGTTTTTTTGCACTCCACACCACCCTAGGTCAGACACTAGCTCTATGCAAATCAGCCTTGACCCTGTGCCTCATGGGAACAGTCCAGCCCGAACTACCAAGCCATGTCTTTCCTAGACCGGAATCAGGCATCCATGGACCGGTTTCTGGCTATCAGCCTTCTTCAGCCTGGATAGCTTGACTCTAGTGATGTGGAGAGCCTGGGACTCACGTCTGAGCATACCCAGCCCACTCGGAGTGAAAATTGCAAAAAACACAGTTGATGGACAAAATTCAGAACAATGTCTTACATTCACCCCACTACAAAGATCTGGGCCAAAATACATTGTTATTTTGCACTTCACACCACCCTAGGTCAGACACTGGCTATATGAAAATCAGCCTTGACCCTGTGCCTCATGGGAACAGTCCAGCCCGAACTACCAAGCCATGTCTTTCCTGGACCGGAATCAAGCATCAAAGGACCGGTTTCTGACTATCAGCCTGCTTCAGCCTGGATAGCTTGACTCCGGTGATGTGGAGAGCCTGGGACTCACGTCTGAGCATACCCAGCCCAATCGGGGTGAAAATTTAAAAAAACACATTTGATGGACAGAATGCACAACAATGTCTTACATTCGCCCCAGTACAAAGATCTGGGCCTAAATCCATCGTTATTTTGCACTCCACACCACCCTAGGTCAGACACTGGCTATATGCAAATCAGCCTTGACCCTGTGCCTCATGGGAACAGTTCAGCCCGAACTACCAAGCCATTTCTTTCCTAGATCGGAATCAAGCATCCAAAGACCGATTTCTGGCTATAAGCCTTCTTCAGCCTGGATAGCTTGACTCCAGTGATGTGGAGGGCCTGGGACTCACATCTGAGCATACCCAGCCCACTCGGAGTGAAAATTGCAGAAAACACAGTTAATGGACAGAATGCAGAACAATGTCCTACATTCACCCCAGTACAAAGATCTGGGCCTAAATTCATCATTATTTTGCACTCCACACCACCCTAGGTCAGACACTGGAAATAAGCAAATCAGCCTTGACCCTGTGCCTCATGGGAACAGTCCAGCCCGAACTACCAACTACCAAGCCATGTCTTTCCTAGACCGGAACCAAGCATCCAAGGACTGGTTTCTGTCTATCAGCCTTCTTCAGATTGGATAGCTTGACTCCAGTGATGTGGAGAGCCTGGGACTCACATTTGAGCATACCCAGCCCACTCGGGGTGAAAATTGCAAAAAACACAGTTGATGGACAGAATGCAGAACAATGTCTTACATTCACCCCAGTACAAAGATCTGGGCCTAAATCCATTGTTATTTTGCACTCCACACCACCCTAGGTCAGACACTGGCTATATGCAAATCAGCCTTGACCCTGTGCCTCATGGGAACAGTCGAGCCCGAGCTACCAAGCCATGTCTTTCCTAGACCAGAATCAAGCATCCAAGGACCGGCTTCTGGCTATCAGCCTTCTTCAGCCTGGATAGCTTGACTCCAGTGATGTGGAGAGCCTGGGACTCACATTTGAGCATACCCAGCCCACTCGGGGTGAAAATTGCAAAAAACACAGTTGATGGACAGAATGCAGAACAATGTCTTACATTCACCCCAGTACAAAGATCTGGGCCTAAATCCATCGTTTTTTTGCACTCCACACCACCCTAGGTCAGACACTAGCTATATGCAAATCAGCCTTGACCCTGTGCCTCATGGGAACAGTCCAGCCCGAACTACCATCCATGTCTTTCCTAGACCGGAATCAGGCATCCATGGACCGGTTTCTGGCTATCAGCCTTCTTCAGCCTGGATAGCTTGACTCTAGTGATGTGGAGAGCCTGGGACTCACGTCTGAGCATACCCAGCCCACTCGGAGTGAAAATTGCAAAAAACACAGTTGATGGACAGAATGCAGAACAATGTCTTACATTCACCCCAGTACAAAGATCTGGGCCTAAATACATCGTTATTTTGCACTCCACACCACCCTAGGTCAGACACTGGCTATATGCAAATCAGCCTTGACCCTGTGCCTCATGGGAACAGTTCAGCCCGAACTACCAAGCCATGTCTTTCCTAGACCGGAACCAAGCATCCAAGTACCGGTTTCTGTCTATCAGCCTTCTTCAGATTGGATAGCTTGACTCCAGTGATGTGAAGAGCCTGGGACTCACATCTGAGCATACCCAGCCCACTCGGGGTTAAAATTGCAAAAAACACAGTTGATGGACAGACTGCAGAACAATGTCTTACATTCACCCCAGTACAAAGATCTGGGCCTAAATCCATCGTTTTGTTGCACTCCACACCACCCTAGGTCAGACACTGGCTATATGCAAATCAGCCTTGACCCTGTGCCTCATGGGAACAGTACAGCCCAAACTACCAAGCCATGTCTTTCTTAGACCGGAATCAAGCATTCATGGACCGGTTTCTGGCTATCAGCCTGCTTCAGCCTGGATAGCTTGACTCCAGTGATGTGGAAAGCCTGGGACTCAAGTCTGAGCATACCCAGCCCACTCGGGGTGGAAATTGCAAAAAACACAGTTGATGGACAGAATGCAGAACAATGTCTTACATTCACCCCAGTACAAAGATCTGGGCCTAAATCCATAGTTATTTTGCACTCCACACTGCCCTAGGTCAGACACTGGCTATATGCAAATCAGCCTTGACCCTGTGCCTCATGGGAACAGTTCATCCCGAACTACCAAGCCATGTCTTTCCTAGACCGGAACCAAGCATCCAAGGACCGGTTTCTGTCTATCAGCCTTCTTCAGATTGGATAGCTTGACTCCAGTGATGTGGAGAGCCTGGGACTCACGTCTGAGCATACCCAGCCCACTCGGAGTGAAAATTGCAAAAAACACAGTTGATGGACAGAATGCAGAACAATGTCTTACATTCACCCCAGTACAAAGATATGGGCCTAAATACATCGTTATTTTGCACTCCACACCACCCTAGGTCAGACACTAGCTATATGAAAATCAGCCTTGACCCTGTGCCTCATGGGAACATTCCAGCCCGAACTACCAAGCCATGTGTTTCCTGGACCGGAATCAAGCATCCAAGGACCGGTTTCTGGCTATCAGCCTGCTTCAGCCTGGATAGCTTGACTCCAGTGATGTGGAAAGCCTGGGACTCAAGTCTGAGCATACCCAGCCCACTCGGGGTGGAAATTGCAAAAAACACAGTTGATGGACAGAATGCAGAACAATGTCTTACATTCACCCCAGTACAAAGATCTGGGCCTAAATCCATAGTTATTTTGCACTCCACACTGCCCTAGGTCAGACACTGGCTATATGCAAATCAGCCTTGACCCTGTGCCTCATGGGAACAGTTCATCCCGAACTACCAAGCCATGTCTTTCCTAGACCGGAACCAAGCATCCAAGGACCGGTTTCTGTCTATCAGCCTTCTTCAGATTGGATAGCTTGACTCCAGTGATGTGGAGAGCCTGGGACTCACGTCTGAGCATACCCAGCCCACTGGGGTGATAATTTCAAAAAACACAGTTGATGGACAGAATGCAGAACAATGTATTACATTCACCCCAGTACAAAGACCTGGGCCTAAATCCATTGTTATTTTGCACTACACACACCACCCTAGGTCAGACACTGGCTATATGCAAATCAGCCTTGACCCTGTGCCCCATGGGAACAGTCCAGCCCGAACTACCAAGCCATGTCTTTCCTAGACCGGAATCAAGCATCCAAAGACCGATTTCTGGCTATAAGCCTTCTTCAGCCTGGATAGCTTGACTCCAGTGATGTGGACAGCCTGGGACTCACATCTGAGCATACCCAGCCCACTCGGGGTGAAAATTGCAAAAAACACAGTTGATGGACAGAATGCAGAACAATGTCTTACATTCACCCCATTACAAAGATCTGGGCCTAAATCCATCGTTTTTTTGCACTCCACACCACCTTAGGTCAGACACTGGCTATATGCAAATCAGCCTTGACCCTGTGCCTCATGGGAACTGTTCAGCCCGAACTACCAAGCCATGTCTTTCCTAGACCGGAATCAAGCATCCAAAGACCGATTTCTGGCTATAAGCCTTCTTCAGCCTGGATAGCTTGACTCCAGTGATGTGGAGAGTCTGGGACTCACATCTGAGCATACCCAGCCCACTCGGAGTGAAAATTGCAAAAAACACAGTTAATGGACAGAATGCAGAACAATGTCCTACATTCACCCATGTACAAAGATCTGGGCCTAAATCCATCGTTATTTTGCACTCCACACCACCCTAGGTCAGACACTGGCTATATGCATATCAGCCTTGACCCTGTGCCTCATGGGAACAGTCGAGCCTGAACTACCAAGCCATGTCTTTCCTAGACCGGAATCAAGCATCCAAGGACCGGCTTCTGGCTATCAGCCTTCTTCAGCCTGGATAGCTTGACTCCAGTGATGTGGAGAGCCTGGGACTCACATTTGAGCATACCCAGCCCACTCGGGGTGAAAATTGCAAAACACACAGTTGATGGACAGAATGCAGAACAATGTCTTACATTCACCCCAGTACAAAGATCTGGGCCTAAATCCATCGTTTTTTTGCACTCCACACCACCCTAGGTCAGACACTAGCTCTATGCAAATCAGCCTTGACCCTGTGCCTCATGGGAACAGTCCAGCCCGAACTACCAAGCCATGTCTTTCCTAGACCGGAATCAGGCATCCATGGACCGGTTTCTGGCTATCAGCCTTCTTCAGCCTGGATAGCTTGACTCTAGTGATGTGGAGAGCCTGGGACTCACGTCTGAGCATACCCAGCCCACTCGGAGTGAAAATTGCAAAAAACACAGTTGATGGACAAAATTCAGAACAATGTCTTACATTCACCCCACTACAAAGATCTGGGCCAAAATACATTGTTATTTTGCACTTCACACCACCCTAGGTCAGACACTGGCTATATGAAAATCAGCCTTGACCCTGTGCCTCATGGGAACAGTCCAGCCCGAACTACCAAGCCATGTCTTTCCTGGACCGGAATCAAGCATCAAAGGACCGGTTTCTGACTATCAGCCTGCTTCAGCCTGGATAGCTTGACTCCGGTGATGTGGAGAGCCTGGGACTCACGTCTGAGCATACCCAGCCCAATCGGGGTGAAAATTTAAAAAAACACATTTGATGGACAGAATGCACAACAATGTCTTACATTCGCCCCAGTACAAAGATCTGGGCCTAAATCCATCGTTATTTTGCACTCCACACCACCCTAGGTCAGACACTGGCTATATGCAAATCAGCCTTGACCCTGTGCCTCATGGGAACAGTTCAGCCCGAACTACCAAGCCATTTCTTTCCTAGATCGGAATCAAGCATCCAAAGACCGATTTCTGGCTATAAGCCTTCTTCAGCCTGGATAGCTTGACTCCAGTGATGTGGAGGGCCTGGGACTCACATCTGAGCATACCCAGCCCACTCGGAGTGAAAATTGCAGAAAACACAGTTAATGGACAGAATGCAGAACAATGTCCTACATTCACCCCAGTACAAAGATCTGGGCCTAAATCCATCATTATTTTGCACTCCACACCACCCTAGGTCAGACACTGGAAATAAGCAAATCAGCCTTGACCCTGTGCCTCATGGGAACAGTCCAGCCCGAACTACCAACTACCAAGCCATGTCTTTCCTAGACCGGAACCAAGCATCCAAGGACTGGTTTCTGTCTATCAGCCTTCTTCAGATTGGATAGCTTGACTCCAGTGATGTGGAGAGCCTGGGACTCACATTTGAGCATACCCAGCCCACTCGGGGTGAAAATTGCAAAAAACACAGTTGATGGACAGAATTCAGAACAATGTCTTACATTCACCCCAGTACAAAGATCTGGGCCTAAATCCATTGTTATTTTGCACTCCACACCACCCTAGGTCAGACACTGGCTATATGCAAATCAGCCTTGACCCTGTGCCTCATGGGAACAGTCGAGCCCGAGCTACCAAGCCATGTCTTTCCTAGACCAGAATCAAGCATCCAAGGACCGGCTTCTGGCTATCAGCCTTCTTCAGCCTGGATAGCTTGACTCCAGTGATGTGGAGAGCCTGGGACTCACATTTGAGCATACCCAGCCCACTCGGGGTGAAAATTGCAAAAAACACAGTTGATGGACAGAATGCAGAACAATGTCTTACATTCACCCCAGTACAAAGATCTGGGCCTAAATCCATCGTTTTTCTGCACTCCACACCACCCTAGGTCAGACACTAGCTATATGCAAATCAGCCTTGACCCTGTGCCTCATGGGAACAGTCCAGCCCGAACTACCATCCATGTCTTTCCTAGACCGGAATCAGGCATCCATGGACCGGTTTCTGGCTATCAGCCTTCTTCAGCCTGGATAGCTTGACTCTAGTGATGTGGAGAGCCTGGGACTCACGTCTGAGCATACCCAGCCCACTCGGAGTGAAAATTGCAAAAAACACAGTTGATGGACAGAATGCAGAACAATGTCTTACATTCACCCCAGTACAAAGATCTGGGCCTAAATACATCGTTATTTTGCACTCCACACCACCCTAGGTCAGACACTGGCTATATGCAAATCAGCCTTGACCCTGTGCCTCATGGGAACAGTTCAGCCCGAACTACCAAGCCATGTCTTTCCTAGACCGGAACCAAGCATCCAAGTACCGGTTTCTGTCTATCAGCCTTCTTCAGATTGGATAGCTTGACTCCAGTGATGTGAAGAGCCTGGGACTCACATCTGAGCATACCCAGCCCACTCGGGGTTAAAATTGCAAAAAACACAGTTGATGGACAGACTGCAGAACAATGTCTTACATTCACCCCAGTACAAAGATCTGGGCCTAAATCCATCGTTTTGTTGCACTCCACACCACCCTAGGTCAGACACTGGCTATATGCAAATCAGCCTTGACCCTGTGCCTCATGGGAACAGTACAGCCCAAACTACCAAGCCATGTCTTTCTTAGACCGGAATCAAGCATTCATGGACCGGTTTCTGGCTATCAGCCTTCTTCAGCCTGGATAGCTTGACTCTAGTGATGTGGAGAGCCTGGGACTCACGTCTGAGCATACCCAGCCCACTCGGAGTGAAAATTGCAAAAAACACAGTTGATGGACAGAATGCAGAACAATGTCTTACATTCACCCCAGTACAAAGATATGGGCCTAAATACATCGTTATTTTGCACTCCACACCACCCTAGGTCAGACACTAGCTATATGAAAATCAGCCTTGACCCTGTGCCTCATGGGAACATTCCAGCCCGAACTACCAAGCCATGTGTTTCCTGGACCGGAATCAAGCATCCAAGGACCGGTTTCTGGCTATCAGCCTGCTTCAGCCTGGATAGCTTGACTCCAGTGATGTGGAAAGCCTGGGACTCAAGTCTGAGCATACCCAGCCCACTCGGGGTGGAAATTGCAAAAAACACAGTTGATGGACAGAATGCAGAACAATGTCTTACATTCACCCCAGTACAAAGATCGGGGCCTAAATCCATAGTTATTTTGCACTCCACACTGCCCTAGGTCAGACACTGGCTATATGCAAATCAGCCTTGACCCTGTGCCTCATGGGAACAGTTCATCCCGAACTACCAAGCCATGTCTTTCCTAGACCGGAACCAAGCATCCAAGGACCGGTTTCTGTCTATCAGCCTTCTTCAGATTGGATAGCTTGACTCCAGTGATGTGGAGAGCCTGGGACTCACGTCTGAGCATACCCAGCCCACTGGGGTGATAATTTCAAAAAACACAGTTGATGGACAGAATGCAGAACAATGTATTACATTCACCCCAGTACAAAGACCTGGGCCTAAATCCATTGTTATTTTGCACTACACACACCACCCTAGGTCAGACACTGGCTATATGCAAATCAGCCTTGACCCTGTGCCCCATGGGAACAGTCCAGCCCGAACTACCAAGCCATGTCTTTCCTAGACCGGAATCAAGCATCCAAAGACCGATTTCTGGCTATAAGCCTTCTTCAGCCTGGATAGCTTGACTCCAGTGATGTGGACAGCCTGGGACTCACATCTGAGCATACCCAGCCCACTCGGGGTGAAAATTGCAAAAAACACAGTTGATGGACAGAATGCAGAACAATGTCTTACATTCACCCCATTACAAAGATCTGGGCCTAAATCCATCGTTTTTTTGCACTCCACACCACCCTAGGTCAGACACTGGCTATATGCAAATCAGCCTTGACCCTGTGCCTCATGGGAACAGTCCAGCCCGAACTACCAAGCCATGTCTTTTCTAGACCGGAATCAAGCATCCAAGGACCGGTTTCTGGCTATCAGCCTTCTTCAGCCTGGAAAGCTTGACTCCAGTGATGTGGAGAGCCTGGGACTCACGTCTGAGCATACCCAGCCCACGGGGGTGATAAATGCAAAAAACACAGTTGATGGACAGAATGTAGAACAATGTCTTACATTCACCCCAGTGCAAAGACCTGGGCCTAAATCCATTGTTATTTTGCACTCCACACCACCCTAGGTCAGACACTGGCTATATGCAAATCAGCCTTGACCCTGTGCCTCATGGGAACAGTCCAGCCCGAACTACCAAGCCATGTCTTTCCTAGACCGGAATCAAGCATCCAAGGACCGGCTTCTGGCTATCAGCCTTCTTCAGCCTGGATAGCTTGACTCCAGTGATGTGGACAGCCTGGGACTCACGTCTGAGCATACCCAGCTCACTCGGGGTGAAAATTGCAAAAAACACAGTTAATGGACAGAATGCAGAACAATGTCCTACATTCACCCCAGTACAAAGATCTGGGCCTAAATCCATCGTTATTTTGCACTCCACACCACCCTAGGTTAGACACTGGCAATATGCAAACCAGCCTTGACCCTGTGCCTCATGGGAACAGTCCAGCCCGAACTACCAAGCCATGTCTTTCCCAGACCGGAACCAAGCATCCAAGGACTGTTTTCTGTCTATCAGCCTTCTTCAGATTGGATAGCTTGACTCCAGTGATGTGGAGAGCCTGGGACTCACGTCTGAGCATACCCAGCCCACTGGGGTGATAAATGCAAAAAACACAGTTGATGGACAGAATGTAGAACAATGTCTTACATTCACCGCAGTGCAAAGATCTGGGCCTAAATCCATTGTTATTTTGCACTCCACACCACCCTAGGTCAGACACTGGCTATATACAAATCAGCCTTGACCCTCTGCCTCATGGGAACAATCCAGCCCGAACTACCAAGCCATGTCTTTCCTAGACCGGAATCAAGCATCCAAGGACCGGCTTCTGGCTATCAGCCTTCTTCCGCCTGGATAGCTTGACTCCTGGATGTGGACAGCCTGGGACTCACATCTGAGCATACCCAGCCCACTCGGGGTGAAAATTGCAAAAAACACAGTTGATGGACAGAATGCAGAACAATGTCTTACATTCACCCCAGTACAAAGATCTGGGCCTAAATCCATCGTTTTTTTGCACTCCACACCACCCTAGGTCAGACACTGGCTATATGCAAATCAGCCTTGACCCTGTGCCTCATGGGAACAGTCCAGCCCGAACTACCAAGCCATGTCTTTTCTAGACCGGAATCAAGCATCCAAGGACCGGTTTCTGGCTATCAGCCTTCTTCAGCCTGGAAAGCTTGACTCCAGTGATGTGGAGAGCCTGGGACTCACGTCTGAGCATACCCAGCTCACTCGGGGTGAAAATTGCAAAAAACACAGTTGATGGACAGAATGCAGAACAATGTCTTACATTCACCCCAGTATAAAGATCTGGGCCTAAATCCATTGTTATTTTGCACTCCACACCACCCTAGGTCAGACACTGGCTATATGCAAATCAGCCTTGACCCTGTGCCTCATGGGAACAGTCCAGCCCGAACTACCAAGCCATGTCTTTCCTAAACCGGGATCAAGCATCCAAAGACCGATTTTTGGCTATAAGCCTTCTTCAGCCTGGATAGCTTGACTCCAGTGATGTGGAGAGCCTGGGACTCACATCTGAGCATACCCAGCCCACTCGGAGTGAAAATTGCAAAAAACACAGTTAATGGACAGAATGCAGAACAATGTCCTACATTCAACCCAGTACAAAGATCTGGGCCTAAATCCATCGTTATTTTGCACTCCACACCACCTTAGGTCAGACACTGGAAATAAGCAAATCAGCCTTGACCCTGTGCCTCATGGGAACAGTCCAGCCCGAATTACCAAGCCATGTCTTTCCTAGACTGGAACCAAGCATCCAAGGACTGGTTTCTGTCTATCAGCCTTCTTCAGATTGGATAGCTTGACTCCAGTGATGTGGACAGCCTGGGACTCACATCTGAGCATACCCAGCCCACTCGGGGTGAAAATTGCAAAAAACACAGTTGATGGACAGAATGCAGAACAATGTCTTACATTCACCCCAGTACAAAGATCTGGGCCTAAATCCATTGTTATTTTGCACTCCACACCACCCTAGGTCAGACACTGGCTATATGCAAATCAGCCTTGACCCTGTGCCTCATGGGAACAGTCGAGCCCGAACTACCAAGCCATGTCTTTCCTAGACCAGAATCAAGCATCCAAGGACCGGCTTCTGGCTATCAGCCTTCTTCAGCCTGGATAGCTTGACTCCAGTGATGTGGAGAGCCTGGGACTCACATTTGAGCATGACCAGCCCACTCGTAGTGAAAATTGCAAAAAACACAGTTGATGGACAGAATGCAGAACAATGTCTTACATTCACCCCAGTACAAAGATCTGGGCCTAAATACATCGTTATTTTGCACTCCACACCACCCTAAGTCAGACACTGTCTATATGCAAATCAGCCTTGACCCTGTGCCTCATGGGAACAGTTCAGCCCGAACTACCAAGCCATGTCTTTCCTAGACCGGAACCAAGCATCCAAGTACCGGTTTCGGTCTATCAGCCTTCTCCAGATTGGATAGCTTGACTCCAGTGATGTGGAGAGCCTGGGACTCACATCTGAGCATACCCAGCCCACTCGGGGAGAAAATTGCAAAAAACACAGTTGATGGACAGAATGCAGAACAATGTCTTACATTCACCCCAGTACAAAGATCTGGGCCTAAATCCATTGTTATTTTGCACTCCACACCACCCTAGGTCAGACACTGGCTATATGCAAATCAGCCTTGACCATGTGCCTCATGGGAACAGTCGAGCCCGAACTACCAAGCCATGTCTTTCCTAGACCAGAATCAAGCATCCAAGGTCCGGCTTCTGGCTATCAGCCTTCTTCAGCCTGGATAGCTTGACTCCACTGATGTGGAGAGCCTGGGACTCACATTTGAGCATACCCAGCCCACTCGGGGTGAACATTGCAAAAAACACAGTTGATGGACAGAATGCAGAACAATGTCTTACATTCACCCCAGTACAAAGATCTGGGCCTAAATCCATCGTTTTTTTGCACTCCACACCACCCTAGGTCAGACACTAGCTATATGCAAATCAGCCTTGACCCTGTGCCTCATGGGAACAGTCCAGCCCGAACTACCAAGCCATGTCTTTCCTAGACCGGAATCAGGCATCCATGGACCGGTAACTGGCTATCAGCCTTCTTCAGCCTGGATAGCTTGACTCTAGTGATGTGGAGAGCCTGGGACTCACGTCTGAGCATACCCAGCCCACTCGGAGTGAAAATTGCAAAAAACACAGTTGATGGACAGAATGCAGAACAATGTCTTACATTCACCCCAGTACAAAGATCTGCGCCTAAATACATAGTTATTTTGCACTCCACACCACCCTAGGTCAGACACTGGCTATATGCAAATCAGCCTTGACCCCGTGCCTCATGGGAACAGTCCAGCCCAAACTACCAAGCCATGTCTTTCCTAGACCGGAATCAAGCATCCAAGGACCGGCTTCTGGCTATCAGCCTTCTTCAGCCTGGATAGCTTGACTCCAGTGATGTGGACAGCCTGGGACTCACATCTGAGCATACCCAGCCCACTCGGGGTGAAAATTGCAAAAAACACAGTTGACGGACAGAATGCAGAACAATGTCTTACATTCACCCCAGTACAAAGATCTGGGCCTAAATCCATCGTTTTTTTGCACTCCACACCACCCTAGGTCAGACACTGGCTATATGCAAATCAGCCTTGACCCTGTGCCTCATGGGAACAGTCCAGCCCGAACTACCAAGCCATGTCTTTTCTAGACCGGAATCAAGCATCCAAGGACCGGTTTCTGGCTATCAGCCTTCTTCAGCCTGGAAAGCTTGACTCCAGTGATGTGGAGAGCCTGGGACTCACGTCTGAGCATACCCAGCTCACTCGGGGTGAAAATTGCAAAAAACACAGTTGATGGACAGAATGCAGAACAATGTCTTACATTCACCCCAGTATGAAGATCTGGGCCTAAATCCATTGTTATTTTGCACTCCACACCACCCTAGGTCAGACACTGGCTATATGCAAATCAGCCTTGACCCTGTGCCTCATGGGAACAGTCCAGCCCGAACTACCAAGCCATGTCTTTCCTAGACCGGGATCAAGCATCCAAAGACCGATTTTTGGCTATAAGCCTTCTTCAGCCTGGATAGCTTGACTCCAGTGATGGGGAGAGCCTGGGACTCACATCTGAGCATACCCAGCCCACTCGGAGTGAAAATTGCAAAAAACACAGTTAATGGACAGAATGCAGAACAATGTCCTACATTCACCCCAGTACAAAGATCTGGGCCTAAATCCATCGTTATTTTGCACTCCACACCACCCTAGGTCAGACACTGGAAATAAGCAAATCTGCCTTGACCCTGTGCCTCATGGGAACAGTCCAGCCCGAACTACCAAGCCATGTCTTTCCTAGACCGGAACCAAGCATCCAAGGACTGGTTTCTGTCTATCAGCCTTCTTCAGATTGGATAGCTTGACTCCAGTGATGTGGAGAGCCTGGGACTCACGTCTGAGCATACCCAGCACACTGGGGTGATAATTGCAAAAAACACAGTTGATGGACAGAATGCAGAACAATGTCTTACATTCACCCCAGTACAAAGATCTGGGCCTAAATCCATTGTTATTTTGCACTCCACACCACCCTAGGTCAGACACTGGCTATATGCAAATCAGCCTTGACCCTGTGCCTCATGGGAACAGTCGAGCCCGAACTACCAAGCCATGTCTTTCCTAGACCAGAATCAAGCATCCAAGGACCGGCTTCTGGCTATCAGCCTTCTTCAGCCTGGATAGCTTGACTCCAGTGATGTGGAGAGCCTGGGACTCACATTTGAGCATACCCAGCCCACTCGGAGTGAAAATTGCAAAAAACACAGTTGATGGACAGAATGCAGAACAATGTCTTACATTCACCCCAGTACAAAGATCTGGGCCTAAATACATCGTTATTTTGCACTCCACACCACCCTAAGTCAGACACTGTCTATATGCAAATCAGCCTTGACCCTGTGCCTCATGGGAACAGTTCAGCCCGAACTACCAAGCCATGTCTTTCCTAGACCGGAACCAAGCATCCAAGTACCGGTTTCGGTCTATCAGCCTTCTTCAGATTGGATAGCTTGACTCCAGTGATGTGGAGAGCCTGGGACTCACATCTGAGCATACCCAGCCCACTCGGGGTGAAAATTGCAAAAAACACAGTTGATGGACAGAATGCAGAACAATGTCTTACATTCACCCCAGTACAAAGATCTGGGCCTAAATCCATTGTTATTTTGCACTCCACACCACCCTAGGTCAGACACTGGTTATATGCAAATCAGCCTTGACCATGTGCCTCATGGGAACAGTCGAGCCCGAACTACCAAGCCATGTCTTTCCTAGACCAGAATCAAGCATCCAAGGTCCGGCTTCTGGCTATCAGCCTTCTTCAGCCTGGATAGCTTGACTCCAGTGATGTGGAGAGCCTGGGACTCACATTTGAGCATACCCAGCCCACTCGGGGTGAACATTGCAAAAAACACAGTTGATGGACAGAATGCAGAACAATGTCTTACATTCACCCCAGTACAAAGATCTGGGCCTAAATCCATCGTTTTGTTGCACTCCACACCACCCTAGGTCAGACACTAGCTATATGCAAATCAGCCTTGACCCTGTGCCTCATGGGAACAGTCCAGCCCGAACTACCAAGCCATGTCTTTCCTAGACCGGAATCAGGCATCCATGGACCGGTTTCTGGCTATCAGCCTTCTTCAGCCTGGATAGCTTGACTCTCGTGATGTGGAGAGCCTGGGACTCACGTCTGAGCATACCCAGCCCACTCGGAGTGAAAATTGCAAAAAACACAGTTGATGGACAGAATGCAGAACAATGTCTTACATTCACCCCAGTACAAAGATCTGCGCCTAAATACATCGTTATTTTGCACTCCACACCACCCTAGGTCAGACACTGGCTATATGAAAATCAGCCTTGACCCTGTGCCTCATGGGAACTGTCCAGCCCAAACTACCAAGCCATGTCTTTCCTGGACCGGAATCAAGCATCCAAGGACCGGTTTCTAGCTATCAGCCTGCTTCAGCCTGGATAGCTTGACTCCAGTGATGTGGAGAGCCTGGGACCCACGTCTGAGCATACCCAGCCCACTAGGGGTGAAATTTTCAAAAAACACAGTTGATGGACAGGATACAGAACAATGTCTTACATTCTCCCCAGTACAAAGATCTGGGCCTAAATCCATCGTTATTTTGCACTCCACACCACCCTAGGTCAGACACTGGCTATATGCAAATCAGCCTTGACCCTGTGCCTCATGGGAACAGTTCAGCCCGAACTACCAAGCCATGTCTTTCCTAGACCGGAATCACGCATCCAAAAACCGATTTCTGGCTATAAGCCTTCTTCAGCCTGGATAGCTTGACTCCAGTGATGTGGAGAGCCTGGGACTCACATCTGAGCATACCCAGCCCACTCGGAGTGAAAATTGCAAAAAACACAGTTAATGGACAGAATGCAGAACAATGTCCTACATTCACCCCAGTACAAAGATCTGGGCCTTAATCCATCGTTATTTTGCACTCCACACCACCCTAGGTCAGACACTGGAAATAAGCAAATCAGCCTTGACCCTGTGCCTCATGGGAACAGTCCAGCCCGGACTACCAAGCCATGTCTTTCCTAGACCGGAATCAAGCATCCATGGACCGGTTTCTGGCTATCAGCCTTCTTCAGCCTGGATAGCTTGACTCTAGTGATGTGGAGAGCCTGGGACTCACGTCTGAGCATACCCAGCCCACTCGGAGTGAAAATTGCAAAAAACACAGTTGATGGACAGAATGCAGAACAATGTCTTACATTCACCCCAGTACAAAGATCTGGGTCTAAATACATCGTTATTTTGCACTCCACACCAACCTAGGTCAGACACTGGCTATATGAAAATCAGCCTTGACCCTGTGCCTCATGGGAACAGTCCAGCCCGAACTACCAAGCCATGTCTTTCCTAGACCGGAACCAAGCATCCAAGGACTGGTTTCTGTCTATCAGCCTTCTTCAGATTGGATAGCTTGACTTCAGTGATGTGGAGAGCCTGGGACTCACATTTGAGCATACCCAGCCCACTCGGGGTGAAAATTGCAAAAAACACAGTTGATGGACAGAATGCAGAACAATGTCTTACATTCACCCCAGTACAAAGATCTGGGCCTAAATACATTGTTATTTTGCACTCCACACCACCCTAGGTCAGACACTGGCTATATGCAAATCAGCCTTGACCCTGTGCCTTATGGGAACAGTCGAGCCCGAACTACCAAGCCATGTCTTTCCTAGACCAGAATCAAGCATCCAAGGACCGGCTTCTGGCTATCAGCCTTCTTCAGCCTGGATAGCTTGACTCCAGTGATGTGGAGAGCCTGGGACTCACATTTGAGCATACCCAGCCCACTCGGGGTGAAAATTGCAAAAAACACAGTTGATGGACAGAATGCAGAACAATGTCTTACATTCACCCCAGTACAAAGATCTGGGCCTAAATCCATCGTTTTTTTGCACTCCACACCACCCTAGGTCAGACACTAACTATATGCAAATCAGCCTTGACCCTGTGCCTCATGGGAACAGTCCAGCCCGAACTACCAAGCCATGTCTTTCCTAGACCGGAATCAGGCATCCATGGACCGGTTTCTGGCTATCAGCCTTCTTCAGCCTGGATAGCTTGACTCTAGTGATGTGGAGAGCCTGGGACTCACGTCTGAGCATACCCAGCCCACTCGGAGTGAAAATTGCAAAAAACACAGTTGATGGACAGAATGCAGAACAATGTCTTACATTCACCCCAGTACAAAGATCTGGGTCTAAATACATCGTTATTTTGCACTCCACACCAACCTAGGTCAGACACTGGCTATATGAAAATCAGCCTTGACCCTGTGCCTCATGGGAAAAGTCCAGCCCGAACTACCAAGCCATGTCTTTCCTAGAACGGAAACAAGCATCCAAGGACTGGTTTCTGTCTATCAGCCTTCTTCAGATTGGATAGCTTGACTCCAGTGATGTGGAGAGCCTGGGACTCACATTTGAGCATACCCAGCCCACTCGGGGTGAAAATTGCAAAAAACACAGTTGATGGACAGAATGCAGAACAATGTCTTACATTCACCCCAGTACAAAGATCTGGGCCTAAATACATTGTTATTTTGCACTCCACACCACCCTAGGTCAGACACTGGCTATATGCAAATCAGCCTTGACCCTGTGCCTTATGGGAACAGTCGAGCCCGAACTACCAAGCCATGTCTTTCCTAGACCAGAATCAAGCATCCAAGGACCGGCTTCTGGCTATCAGCCTTCTTCAGCCTGGATAGCTTGACTCCAGTGATGTGGAGAGCCTGGGACTCACATTTGAGCATACCCAGCCCACTCGGGGTGAAAATTGCAAAAAACACAGTTGATGGACAGAATGCAGAACAATGTCTTACATTCACCCCAGTACAAAGATCTGGGCCTAAATCCATCGTTTTTTTGCACTCCACACCACCCTAGGTCAGACACTAGCTATATGCAAATCAGCCTTGACCCTGTGCCTCATGGGAACAGTCCAGCCCGAACTACCAAGCCATGTCTTTCCTAGACCGGAATCAGGCATCCATGGACCGGTTTCTGGCTATCAGCCTTCTTCAGCCTGGATAGCTTGACTCTAGTGATGTGGAGAGCCTGGGACTCACGTCTGAGCATACCCAGCCCACTCGGAGTGAAAATTGCAAAAAACACAGTTGATGGACAGAATGCAGAACAATGTCTTACATTCACCCCAGTACAAAGATCTGGGTCTAAATACATCGTTATTTTGCACTCCACACCAACCTAGGTCAGACACTGGCTATATGAAAATCAGCCTTGACCCTGTGCCTCATGGGAACAGTCCAGCCCGAACTACCAAGCCATGTCTTTCCTAGACCGGAACCAAGCATCCAAGGACTGGTTTCTGTCTATCAGCCTTCTTCAGATTGGATAGCTTGACTCCAGTGATGTGGAGAGCCTGGGACTCACATTTGAGCATACCCAGCCCACTCGGGGTGAAAATTGCAAAAAACACAGTTGATGGACAGAATGCAGAACAATGTCTTACATTCACCCCAGTACAAAGATCTGGGCCTAAATACATTGTTATTTTGCACTCCACACCACCCTAGGTCAGACACTGGCTATATGCAAATCAGGCTTGACCCTGTGCCTTATGGGAACAGTCGAGCCCAAACTACCAACCCATGTCTTTCCTAGACCAGAATCAAGCATCCAAGGACCGGCTTCTGGCTATCAGCCTTCTTCAGCCTGGATAGCTTGACTCCAGTGATGTGGAGAGCCTGGGACTCACATTTGATCATACCCAGCCCACTCGGGGTGAACATTGCAAAAAACACAGTTGATGGACAGAATGCAGAACAATGTCTTACATTCACCCCAGTACAAAGATCTGGGCCTAAATCCATCGTTTGTTTGCACTCCACACCACCCTAGGTCAGACACTAGCTATATGCAAATCAGCCTTGACCCTGTGCCTCATGGGAACAGTCCAGCCCGAACTACCAAGCCATGTCTTTCCTAGACCGGAATCAGGCATCCATGGACCGGTTTCTGGCTATCAGCCTTCTTCAGCCTGGATAGCTTGACTCTAGTGATGTGGAGAGCCTGGGACTCACGTCTGAGCATACCCAGCCCACTCGGAGTGAAAATTGCAAAAAACACAGTTGATGGACAGAATGCAGAACAATGTCTTACATTCACCCCAGTGCAAAGATCTGGGCCTAAATACATCGTTATTTTGCACTCCACACCACCCTAGGTCAGACACTGGCTATATGCAAATCAGCCTTGACCCTGTGCCTCATGGGAACAGTCCAGCCCGAACTACCAAGCCATGTCTTTCCTAGACCAGAATCAAGCATCCAAGGACCGGCTTCTGGCTATCAGCCTTCTTCAGCCTGGATAGCTTGACTCCAGTGATGTGGAGAGCCTGGGACTCACATTTGATCATACCCAGCCCACTCGGGGTGAACATTGCAAAAAACACAGTTGATGGACAGAATGCAGAACAATGTCTTACATTCACCCCAGTACAAAGATCTGGGCCTAAATCCATCGTTTTTTTGCACTCCACACCACCCTAGGTCAGACACTAGCTATATGCAAATCAGCCTTGACCCTGTGCCTCATGGGAACAGTCCAGCCCGAACTACCAAGCCATGTCTTTCCTAGACCGGAATCAAGCATCCATGGACCGGTTTCTGGCTATCAGCCTTCTTCAGCCTGGATAGCTTGACTCTAGTGATGTGGAGAGCCTGGGACTCACGTCTGAGCATACCCAGCCCACTCGGAGTGAAAATTGCAAAAAACACAGTTGATGGACAGAATGCAGAACAATGTCTTACATTCACCCCAGTACAAAGATATGGGCCTAAATACATCGTTATTTTGCACTCCACACCACCCTAGGTCAGACACTGGCTATATGAAAATCAGCCTTGACCCTGTGCCTCATGGGAACAGTCCAGCCCGAACTACCAAGCCATGTGTTTCCTGGACCGGAATCAAGCATCCAAGGACCGATTTCTGGCTATCAGCCTGCTTCAGCCTGGATAGCTTGACTCCAGTGATGTGGAAAGCCTGGGACTCACGTCTGAGCATACCCAGCCCACTCGGGGTGAAAATTGCAAAAAACACAGTTGATGGACAGAATGCAGAACAATGTCTTACATTCACCCCAGTACAAAGATCTGGGCCTAAATCCATAGTTATTTTGCACTCCACACTGCCCTAGGTCAGACACTGGCTATATGCAAATCAGCCTTGACCCTGTGCCTCATGGGAACAGTTCAGCCCGAACTACCAAGCCATGTCTTTCCTAGACCGGAACCAAGCATCCAAGAACCGGTTTCTGTCTATCAGCCTTCTTCAGATTGGATAGCTTGACTCCAGTGATGTGGAGAGCCTGGGACTCACGTCTGAGCATACCCAGCCCACTGGGGTGATAATTTAAAAAAACACAGTTGATGGACAGAATGCAGAACAATGTCTTACATTCACCCCAGTACAAAGACCTGGGCCTAAATCCATTGTTATTTTGCACTACACACACCACCCTAGGTCAGACACTGGCTATATGCAAATCAGCCTTGACCCTGTGCCTCATGGGAACAGTTCACCCCGAACTACCAACCCATGTCTTTCCTAGACCGGAATCAAGCATCCAAAGACCGATTTCTGGCTATAAGCCTTCTTCAGCCTGGATAGCTGACTCCAGTGATGTGGAGAGCCTGGGACTCACATCTGAGCATACCCAGCCCACTCGTAGTGAAAATTGCAAAAAACACAGTTAATGGACAGAATGCAGAACAATGTCCTACATTCACCCCAGTACAAAGATCTGGGCCTAAATCCATCGTTATTTTGCACTCCACACCACCCTAGGTCAGACACTGGCAATATGCAAATCAGCCTTGACCCTGTGCCTCATGGGAACAGTCCAGCCCGAACTACCAAGCCATGTCTTTCCTAGACCGGAACCAAGCATCCAAGGACTGGTTTCTGTCTATCAGCCTTCTTCAGATTGGATAGCTTGACTCCAGTGATGTGGAGAGCCTGGGACTCACGTCTGAGCATACCCAACCCACTGGGGTGATAAATGCAAAAAACACAGTTGATGGACAGAATGCAGAACAATGTCTTACATTCACCCCAGTGCAAAGATCTGGGCCTAATTCCATTGTTATTTTGCACTCCACACCACCCTAGGTCAGACACTGGCTATATGCAAATCAGCCTTGACCCTGTGCCTCATGGGAACAGTCCAGCCCGAACTACCAAGCCATGTCTTTCCTAGACCGGAATCAAGCATCCAAAGACCGATTTCTGGCTATAAGCCTTCTTCAGCCTGGATAGCTTGACTCCAGTGATGTGGACAGCCTGGGACTCACATCTGAGCATACCCAGCCCACTCGGGGTGAAAATTGCAAAAAACACAGTTGATGGACAGAATGCAGAACAATGTCTTACATTCACCCCAGTACAAAGATCTGGGCCTAAATCCATCGTTTTTTTTGCACTCCACACCACCCTAGGTCAGACACTGGCTATATGCAAATCAGCCTTGACCCTGTGCCTCATGGGAACAGTCCAGCCCGAACTACCAAGCCATGTCTTTTCTAGACCGGAATCAAGCATCCAAGGACTGGTTTCTGGCTATCAGCCTTCTTCAGCCTGGAAAGCTTGACTCCAGTGATGTGGAGAGCCTGGGACTCACATCTGAGTATACCGAGCTCACTCGGGGTGAAAATTGCAAAAAACACAGTTGATGGACAGAATGCAGAACAATGTCTTACATTCACCCCAGTATACAGATCTGGGCCTAAATCCATTGTTATTTTGCACTCCACACCACCCTAGGTCAGACACTGGTTATATGCAAATCAGCCTTGACCCTGTGCCTCATGGGAACAGTCCAGCCCGAACTACCAAGCCATGTGTTTCCTGGACCGGGATCAAGCATCCAAGGACTGGTTTCTGGCTATCAGCCTGCTTCAGCCTGGATAGCTTGACTCCAGTGATGTGGAAAGCCTGGGACACACGTCTGAGCATACCCAGCCCACTTGGGGTGAAAATTGCAAAAAACACAGTTGATGGACAGAATGCAGAACAATGTCTTACATTCACCCCAGTACAAAGATCTGGGCCTAAATCCATAGTTATTTTGCACTCCACACCACCCTAGGTCAGACACTGGCTATATGCAAATCAGCCTTGACCCTGTGCCTCATGGGAACAGTTCAGCCCAAACTACCAAGCCATGTCTTTCCTAGACCAGAACCAAGCATCCAAGGACCGGTTTCTGTCTATCAGCCTTCTTCAGATTGGATAGCTTGACTCCAGTGATGTGGAGAGCCTGGGACTCACGTCTGAGCATACCCAGCCCACTGGGGTGATAATTTCAAAAAACACAGTTGATGGACAGAATGCAGAACAATGTCTTACATTCACCCCAGTACAAAGATCTGGGCCTAAATCCATTGTTATTTTGCACTACACACACCACCCTAGGTCAGACACTGGCTATATGCAAATCAGCCTTGACCCTGTGCCTCATGGGAACAGTCCAGCCCGAACTACCAAGCCATGTCTTTCCTAGACCGGAATCAAGCATCCAAAGACCGATTTCTGGCTATAAGCCTTCTTCAGCCTGGATAGCTTGACTCCAGTGATGTGGAGAGCCTGGGACTCACATCTGAGCATGCCCAGCCCACTCGGAGTGAAAATTGCAAAAAACACAGTTGATGGACAGAATGCAGAACAATGTCCTACATTCACCCCAGTACAAAGATCTGGGCCTAAATCCATCATTATTTTGCACTCCACACCACCCAAGGTCAGACACTGGCAATATGCAAATCAGCCTTGACCCTGTGCCTCATGGGAACAGTACAGCCCGAACTACCAAGCCAAGTCTTTCCTAGACCGGAACCAAGCATCCAAGGACTGGTTTCTGTCTATCAGCCTTCTTCAGATTGGATAGCTTGACTCCAGTGATGTGGAGAGCCTGGGACTCACGTCTGAGCATACCCAGCCCACTGGGGTGATAATTGCAAAAAACACAGTTGATGGACAGAATGCAGAACAATGTCTTACATTCACCCCAGTACAAAGATCTGAGACTAAATCCATTGTTATTTTGCACTCCACACCACCCTAGGTCAGACACTGGCTATATGCAAATCAGCCTTGGCCCTGTGCCTCATGGGAACAGTCCAGCCCGAACTGCCAAGCCATGTCTTTCCTAGACCGGAATCAAGCATCCAAGGACCGGCTTCTGGCTATCAGCCTTCTTCAGCCTGGATAGCTTGACTCCAGTGATGTGGAGAGCCTGGGACTCACATCTGAGCATACCCAGCCCACTCGGGGTGAAAATTGCAAAAAACACAGTTGATGGACAGAATGCAGAACAATGTCTTACATTCACCCCAGTACAATGATCTGGGCCTAAATCCATCGTTTTTTTGCACTCCACACCACCCTAGGTCAGACACTGGCAATATGCAAATCAGCCTTGACCCTGTGCCTCATGGGAACAGTCCAGCCCGAACTACCAAGCCATGTCTTTTCTAGACCGGAATCAAGCATCCAAGGACCGGTTTCTGGCTATCAGCCTTCTTCAGCCTAGAAAGCTTGACTCCAGTGATGTGGAGAGCCTGGGACTCACGTCTGAGCATACCCAGCTCACTCGGGTGAAAATTGCAAAAAACACAGTTGATGGACAGAATGCAGAACAATGTCTTACATTCACCCGAGTATAAAGATCTGGGCCTAAATCCATTGGTATTTTGCACTCCACACCACCCTAGGTCAGACACTGGCTATATGCAAATCAGCCTTGACCCTGTGCCTCATGGGAACAGTCCAGCCCGAACTACCAAGCCATGTCTTTCCTAGACCGGAATCAAGCATCCAAAGACCGATTTCTGGCTATAAGCCTTCTTCAGCCTGGATAGCTTGACTCCAGTGATGTGGAGAGCCTGGGACTCACATCTGAGCATACCCAACCCACTCGGAGTGAAAATTGCAAAAAACACAGTTAATGGACAGAATGCAGAACAATGTCCTACATTCACCCCAGTACAAAGATCTGGGCCTAAATCCATCGTTATTTTGCACTCCACACCACCCTAGGTCAGACACTGGAAATAAGCAAATCAGCCTTGACCCTGTGCCTCATGGGAACAGTCCAGCCCGATCTACCAAGCCATGTCTTTCCTAGACCGGAACCAAGCATTCAAGGACTGGTTTCTGTCTATCAGCCTTCTTCAGATTGGATAGCTTGATTCCAGTGATGTGGAGAGCCTGGGACTCACGTCTGAGCATACCCAGCCCACTGGGGTGATAATTGCAAAAAACCCAGTTGATGGACAGAATGCAGAACAATGTCTTACATTCACCCCAGTACAAAGATCTGGGCCTAAATCCATTGTTATTTTGCACTCCACACCACCCTAGGTCAGACACTGGCTATATGCAAATCAGCCTTGACCCTCTGCCTCATGGGAACAGTCCAGCCCGAACTACCAAGCCATGTCTTTCCTAGACCGGAATCAAGCATCCAAGGACCGGCTTCTGGCTATCAGCCTTCTTCCGCCTGGATAGCTTGACTCCTGGATGTGGACAGCCTGGGACTCACATCTGAGCATACCCAGCCCACTCGGGGTGAAAATTGCAAAAAACACAGTTGATGGACAGAATGCAAAACAATGTCTTACATTCACCCCAGTACAAAGATCTGGGCCTAAATCCATCGTTTTTTTGCACTCCACACCACCCTAGGTCAGACACTGGCTATATGCAAATCAGCCTTGACCCTGTGCCTCATGGGAACAGTCCAGCCCGAACTACCAAGCCATGTCTTTTCTAGACCGGAATCAAGCATCCAAGGACCGGTTTCTGGCTATCAGCCTTCTTCAGCCTGGAAAGCTTGACTCCAGTTATGTGGAGAGCCTGGGACTCACGTCTGAGCATACCCAGCTCACTCGGGGTGAAAATTGCAAAAAACACAGTTGATGGACAGAATGCAGAACAATGTCTTATTTTCACCCCAGTATAAAGATCTGGGCCTAAATCCATTGTTATTTTGCACTCCACACCACCCTAGGTCAGACACTGGCTATATGCAAATCAGCCTTGACCCTGTGCCTCATGGGAACAGTCCAGCCCGAACTACCAAGCCATGTCTTTCCTAAACCGGGATCAAGCATCCAAAGACCGATTTTTGGCTATAAGCCTTCTTCAGCCTGGATAGCTTGACTCCAGTGATGTGGAGAGCCTGGGACTCACATCTGAGCATACCCAGCCCACTCGGAGTGAAAATTGCAAAAAACACAGTTAATGGACAGAATGCAGAACAATGTCCTACATTCAACCCAGTACAAAGATCTGGGCCTAAATCCATCGTTATTTTGCACTCCACACCACCTTAGGTCAGACACTGGAAATAAGCAAATCAGCCTTGACCCTGTGCCTCATGGGAACAGTCCAGCCCGAACTACCAAGCCATGTCTTTCCTAGACCGGAACCAAGCATCCAAGGACTGGTTTCTGTCTATCAGCCTTCTTCAGATTGGATAGCTTGACTCCAGTGATGTGGACAGCCTGGGACTCACATCTGAGCATACCCAGCCCACTCGGGGTGAAAATTGCAAAAAACACAGTTGATGGACAGAATGCAGAACAATGTCTTACATTCACCCCAGTACAAAGATCTGGGCCTAAATCCATTGTTATTTTGCACTCCACACCACCCTAGGTCAGACACTGGCTATATGCAAATCAGCCTTGACCCTGTGCCTCATGGGAACAGTCGAGCCCGAACTACCAAGCCATGTCTTTCCTAGACCAGAATCAAGCATCCAAGGACCGGCTTCTGGCTATCAGCCTTCTTCAGCCTGGATAGCTTGACTCCAGTGATGTGGAGAGCCTGGGACTCACATTTGAGCATGACCAGCCCACTCGGAGTGAAAATTGCAAAAAACACAGTTGATGGACAGAATGCAGAACAATGTCTTACATTCACCCCAGTACAAAGATCTGGGCCTAAATACATCGTTATTTTGCACTCCACACCACCCTAAGTCAGACACTGTCTATATGCAAATCAGCCTTGACCCTGTGCCTCATGGGAACAGTTCAGCCCGAACTACCAAGCCATGTCTTTCCTAGACCGGAACCAAGCATCCAAGTACCGGTTTCGGTCTATCAGCCTTCTCCAGATTGGATAGCTTGACTCCAGTGATGTGGAGAGCCTGGGACTCACATCTGAGCATACCCAGCCCACTCGGGGAGAAAATTGCAAAAAACACAGTTGATGGACAGAATGCAGAACAATGTCTTACATTCACCCCAGTACAAAGATCTGGGCCTAAATCTATTGTTATTTTGCACTCCACACCACCCTAGGTCAGACACTGGCTATATGCAAATCAGGCTTGACCATGTGCCTCATGGGAACAGTCGAGCCCGAACTACCAAGCCATGTCTTTCCTAGACCAGAATCAAGCATCCAAGGTCCGGCTTCTGGCTATCAGCCTTCTTCAGCCTGGATAGCTTGACTCCAGTGATGTGGAGAGCCTGGGACTCACATTTGAGCATACCCAGCCCACTCGGGGTGAACATTGCAAAAAACACAGTTGATGGACAGAATGCAGAACAATGTCTTACATTCACCCCAGTACAAAGATCTGGGCCTAAATCCATCGTTTTTTTGCACTCCACACCACCCTAGGTCAGACACTAGCTATATGCAAATCAGCCTTGACCCTGTGCCTCATGGGAACAGTCCAGCCCGAACTACCAAGCCATGTCTTTCCTAGACCGGAATCAGGCATCCATGGACCGGTAACTGGCTATCAGCCTTCTTCAGCCTGGATAGCTTGACTCTAGTGATGTGGAGAGCCTGGGACTCACGTCTGAGCATACCCAGCCCACTCGGAGTGAAAATTGCAAAAAACACAGTTGATGGACAGAATGCAGAACAATGTCTTACATTCACCCCAGTACAAAGATCTGCGCCTAAATACATCGTTATTTTGCACTCCACACCACCCTAGGTCAGACACTGGCTATATGCAAATCAGCCTTGACCCTGTGCCTCATGGGAACAGTCCAGCCCAAACTACCAAGCCATGTCTTTCCTAGACCGGAATCAAGCATCCAAGGACCGGCTTCTGGCTATCAGCCTTCTTCAGCCTGGATAGCTTGACTCCAGTGATGTGGACAGCCTGGGACTCACATCTGAGCATACCCAGCCCACTCGGGGTGAAAATTGCAAAAAACACAGTTGATGGACAGAATGCAGAACAATGTCTTACATTCACCCCAGTACAAAGATCTGGGCCTAAATCTATTGTTATTTTGCACTCCACACCACCCTAGGTCAGACACTGGCTATATGCAAATCAGCCTTGACCATGTGCCTCATGGGAACAGTCGAGCCCGAACTACCAAGCCATGTCTTTCCTAGACCAGAATCAAGCATCCAAGGTCCGGCTTCTGGCTATCAGCCTTCTTCAGCCTGGATAGCTTGACTCCAGTGATGTGGAGAGCCTGGGACTCACATTTGAGCATACCCAGCCCACTCGGGGTGAACATTGCAAAAAACACAGTTGATGGACAGAATGCAGAACAATGTCTTACATTCACCCCAGTACAAAGATCTGGGCCTAAATCCATCGTTTTTTTGCACTCCACACCACCCTAGGTCAGACACTAGCTATATGCAAATCAGCCTTGACCCTGTGCCTCATGGGAACAGTCCAGCCCGAACTACCAAGCCATGTCTTTCCTAGACCGGAATCAGGCATCCATGGACCGGTAACTGGCTATCAGCCTTCTTCAGCCTGGATAGCTTGACTCTAGTGATGTGGAGAGCCTGGGACTCACGTCTGAGCATACCCAGCCCACTCGGAGTGAAAATTGCAAAAAACACAGTTGATGGACAGAATGCAGAACAATGTCTTACATTCACCCCAGTACAAAGATCTGCGCCTAAATACATCGTTATTTTGCACTCCACACCACCCTAGGTCAGACACTGGCTATATGCAAATCAGCCTTGACCCTGTGCCTCATGGGAACAGTCCAGCCCAAACTACCAAGCCATGTCTTTCCTAGACCGGAATCAAGCATCCAAGGACCGGCTTCTGGCTATCAGCCTTCTTCAGCCTGGATAGCTTGACTCCAGTGATGTGGACAGCCTGGGACTCACATCTGAGCATACCCAGCCCACTCGGGGTGAAAATTGCAAAAAACACAGTTGACGGACAGAATGCAGAACAATGTCTTACATTCACCCCAGTACAAAGATCTGGGCCTAAATCCATCGTTTTTTTGCACTCCACACCACCCTAGGTCAGACACTGGCTATATGCAAATCAGCCTTGACCCTGTGCCTCATGGGAACAGTCCAGCCCGAACTACCAAGCCATGTCTTTTCTAGACCGGAATCAAGCATCCAAGGACCGGTTTCTGGCTATCAGCCTTCTTCAGCCTGGAAAGCTTGACTCCAGTGATGTGGAGAGCCTGGGACTCACGTCTGAGCATACCCAGCTCACTCGGGGTGAAAATTGCAAAAAACACAGTTGATGGACAGAATGCAGAACAATGTCTTACATTCACCCCAGTATAAAGATCTGGGCCTAAATCCATTGTTATTTTGCACTCCACACCACCCTAGGTCAGACACTGGCTATATGCAAATCAGCCTTGACCCTGTGCCTCATGGGAACAGTCCAGCCCGAACTACCAAGCCATGTCTTTCCTAGACCGGGATCAAGCATCCAAAGACCGATTTTTGGCTATAAGCCTTCTTCAGCCTGGATAGCTTGACTCCAGTGATGTGGAGAGCCTGGGACTCACATCTGAGCATACCCAGCCCACTCGGAGTGAAAATTGCAAAAAACACAGTTAATGGACAGAATGCAGAACAATGTCCTACATTCACCCCAGTACAAAGATCTGGGCCTAAATCCATCGTTATTTTGCACTCCACACCACCCTAGGTCAGACACTGGAAATAAGCAAATCTGCCTTGACCCTGTGCCTCATGGGAACAGTCCAGCCCGAACTACCAAGCCATGTCTTTCCTAGACCGGAACCAAGCATCCAAGGACTGGTTTCTGTCTATCAGCCTTCTTCAGATTGGATAGCTTGACTCCAGTGATGTGGAGAGCCTGGGACTCACGTCTGAGCATACCCAGCACACTGGGGTGATAATTGCAAAAAACACAGTTGATGGACAGAATGCAGAACAATGTCTTACATTCACCCCAGTACAAAGATCTGGGCCTAAATCCATTGTTATTTTGCACTCCACACCACCCTAGGTCAGACACTGGCTATATGCAAATCAGCCTTGACCCTGTGCCTCATGGGAACAGTCGAGCCCGAACTACCAAGCCATGTCTTTCCTAGACCAGAATCAAGCATCCAAGGACCGGCTTCTGGCTATCAGCCTTCTTCAGCCTGGATAGCTTGACTCCAGTGATGTGGAGAGCCTGGGACTCACATTTGAGCATACCCAGCCCACTCGGAGTGAAAATTGCAAAAAACACAGTTGATGGACAGAATGCAGAACAATGTCTTACATTCACCCCAGTACAAAGATCTGGGCCTAAATACATCGTTATTTTGCACTCCACACCACCCTAAGTCAGACACTGTCTATATGCAAATCAGCCTTGACCCTGTGCCTCATGGGAACAGTTCAGCCCGAACTACCAAGCCATGTCTTTCCTAGACCGGAACCAAGCATCCAAGTACCGGTTTAGGTCTATCAGCCTTCTTCAGATTGGATAGCTTGACTCCAGTGATGTGGAGAGCCTGGGACTCACATCTGAGCATACCCAGCCCACTCGGGGTGAAAATTGCAAAAAACACAGTTGATGGACAGAATGCAGAACAATGTCTTACATTCACCCCAGTACAAAGATCTGGGCCTAAATCCATTGTTATTTTGCACTCCACACCACCCTAGGTCAGACACTGGTTATATGCAAATCAGCCTTGACCATGTGCCTCATGGGAACAGTCGAGCCCGAACTACCAAGCCATGTCTTTCCTAGACCAGAATCAAGCATCCAAGGTCCGGCTTCTGGCTATCAGCCTTCTTCAGCCTGGATAGCTTGACTCCAGTGATGTGGAGAGCCTGGGACTCACATTTGAGCATACCCAGCCCACTCGGGGTGAACATTGCAAAAAACACAGTTGATGGACAGAATGCAGAACAATGTCTTACATTCACCCCAGTACAAAGATCTGGGCCTAAATCCATCGTTTTTTTGCACTCCACACCACCCTAGGTCAGACACTAGCTATATGCAAATCAGCCTTGACCCTGTGCCTCATGGGAACAGTCCAGCCCGAACTACCAAGCCATGTCTTTCCTAGACCGGAATCAGGCATCCATGGACCGGTTTCTGGCTATCAGCCTTCTTCAGCCTGGATAGCTTGACTCTCGTGATGTGGAGAGCCTGGGACTCACGTCTGAGCATACCCAGCCCACTCGGAGTGAAAATTGCAAAAAACACAGTTGATGGACAGAATGCAGAACAATGTCTTACATTCACCCCAGTACAAAGATCTGCGCCTAAATACATCGTTATTTTGCACTCCACACCACCCTAGGTCAGACACTGGCTATATGAAAATCAGCCTTGACCCTGTGCCTCATGGGAACTGTCCAGCCCAAACTACCAAGCCATGTCTTTCCTGGACCGGAATCAAGCATCCAAGGACCGGTTTCTAGCTATCAGCCTGCTTCAGCCTGGATAGCTTGACTCCAGTGATGTGGAGAGCCTGGGACCCACGTCTGAGCATACCCAGCCCACTAGGGGTGAAATTTTCAAAAAACACAGTTGATGGACAGGATGCAGAACAATGTCTTACATTCTCCCCAGTACAAAGATCTGGGCCTAAATCCATCGCTATTTTGCACTCCACACCACCCTAGGTCAGACACTGGCTATATGCAAATCAGCCTTGACCCTGTGCCTCATGGGAACAGTTCAGCCCGAACTACCAAGCCATGTCTTTCCTAGACCGGAATCAAGCATCCAAAAACCGATTTCTGGCTATAAGCCTTCTTCAGCCTGGATAGCTTGACTCCAGTGATGTGGAGAGCCTGGGACTCACATCTGAGCATACCCAGCCCACTCGGAGTGAAAATTGCAAAAAACACAGTTAATGGACAGAATGCAGAACAATGTCCTACATTCACCCCAGTACAAAGATCTGGGCCTTAATCCATCGTTATTTTGCACTCCACACCACCCTAGGTCAGACACTGGAAATAAGCAAATCAGCCTTGACCCTGTGCCTCATGGGAACAGTCCAGCCCGGACTACCAAGCCATGTCTTTCCTAGACCGGAATCAAGCATCCATGGACCGGTTTCTGGCTATCAGCCTTCTTCAGCCTGGATAGCTTGACTCTAGTGATGTGGAGAGCATGGGACTCACGTCTGAGCATACCCAGCCCACTCGGAGTGAAAATTGCAAAAAACACAGTTGATGGACAGAATGCAGAACAATGTCTTACATTCACCTCAGTACAAAGATCTGGGTCTAAATACATCGTTATTTTGCACTCCACACCAACCTAGGTCAGACACTGGCTATATGAAAATTAGCCTTGACCCTGTGCCTCATGGGAACAGTCCAGCCCGAACTACCAAGCCATGTCTTTCCTAGACCGGAACCAAGCATCCAAGGACTGGTTTCTGTCTATCAGCCTTCTTCAGATTGGATAGCTTGACTTCAGTGATGTGGAGAGCCTGGGACTCACATTTGAGCATACCCAGCCCACTCGGGGTGAAAATTGCAAAAAACACAGTTGATGGACAGAATGCAGAACAATGTCTTACATTCACCCCAGTACAAAGATCTGGGCCTAAATACATTGTTATTTTGCACTCCACACCACCCTAGGTCAGACACTGGCTATATGCAAATCAGCCTTGACCCTGTGCCTTATGGGAACAGTCGAGCCCGAACTACCAAGCCATGTCTTTCCTAGACCAGAATCAAGCATCCAAGGACCGGCTTCTGGCTATCAGCCTTCTTCAGCCTGGATAGCTTGACTCCAGTGATGTGGAGAGCCTGGGACTCACATTTGAGCATACCCAGCCCACTCGGGGTGAAAATTGCAAAAAACACAGTTGATGGACAGAATGCAGAACAATGTCTTACATTCACCCCAGTACAAAGATCTGGGCCTAAATCCATCGTTTTTTTGCACTCCACACCACCCTAGGTCAGACACTAACTATATGCAAATCAGCCTTGACCCTGTGCCTCATGGGAACAGTCCAGCCCGAACTACCAAGCCATGTCTTTCCTAGACCGGAATCAGGCATCCATGGACCGGTTTCTGGCTATCAGCCTTCTTCAGCCTGGATAGCTTGACTCTAGTGATGTGGAGAGCCTGGGACTCACGTCTGAGCATACCCAGCCCACTCGGAGTGAAAATTGCAAAAAACACAGTTGATGGACAGAATGCAGAATAATGTCTTACATTCACCCCAGTACAAAGATCTGGGTCTAAATACATCGTTATTTTGCACTCCACACCAACCTAGGTCAGACACTGGCTATATGAAAATCAGCCTTGACCCTGTGCCTCATGGGAAAAGTCCAGCCCGAACTACCAAGCCATGTCTTTCCTAGACCGGAAACAAGCATCCAAGGACTGGTTTCTGTCTATCAGCCTTCTTCAGATTGGATAGCTTGACTCCAGTGATGTGGAGAGCCTGGGACTCACATTTGAGCATACCCAGCCCACTCGGGGTGAAAATTGCAAAAAACACAGTTGATGGACAGAATGCAGAACAATGTCTTACATTCACCCCAGTACAAAGATCTGGGCCTAAATACATTGTTATTTTGCACTCCACACCACCCTAGGTCAGACACTGGCTATATGCAAATCAGCCTTGACCCTGTGCCTTATGGGAACAGTCGAGCCCGAACTACCAAGCCATGTCTTTCCTAGACCAGAATCAAGCATCCAAGGACCGGCTTCTGGCTATCAGCCTTCTTCAGCCTGGATAGCTTGACTCCAGTGATGTGGAGAGCCTGGGACTCACATTTGAGCATACCCAGCCCACTCGGGGTAAAAATTGCAAAAAACACAGTTGATGGACAGAATGCAGAACAATGTCTTACATTCACCCCAGTACAAAGATCTGGGCCTAAATCCATCGTTTTTTTGCACTCCACACCACCCTAGGTCAGACACTAGCTATATGCAAATCAGCCTTGACCCTGTGCCTCATGGGAACAGTCCAGCCCGAACTACCAAGCCATGTCTTTCCTAGACCGGAATCAGGCATCCATGGACCGGTTTCTGGCTATCAGCCTTCTTCAGCCTGGATAGCTTGACTCTAGTGATGTGGAGAGCCTGGGACTCACGTCTGAGCATACCCAGCCCACTCGGAGTGAAAATTGCAAAAAACACAGTTGATGGACAGAATGCAGAACAATGTCTTACATTCACCCCAGTACAAAGATCTGGGTCTAAATACATCGTTATTTTGCACTCCACACCAACCTAGGTCAGACACTGGCTATATGAAAATCAGCCTTGACCCTGTGCCTCATGGGAACAGTCCAGCCCGAACTACCAAGCCATGTCTTTCCTAGACCGGAACCAAGCATCCAAGGACTGGTTTCTGTCTATCAGCCTTCTTCAGATTGGATAGCTTGACTCCAGTGATGTGGAGAGCCTGGGACTCACATTTGAGCATACCCAGCCCACTCGGGGTGAAAATTGCAAAAAACACAGTTGATGGACAGAATGCAGAACAATGTCTTACATTCACCCCAGTACAAAGATCTGGGCCTAAATACATTGTTATTTTGCACTCTACACCACCCTAGGTCAGACACTGGCTATATGCAAATCAGGCTTGACCCTGTGCCTTATGGGAACAGTCGAGCCCAAACTACCAACCCATGTCTTTCCTAGACCAGAATCAAGCATCCAAGGACCGGCTTCTGGCTATCAGCCTTCTTCAGCCTGGATAGCTTGACTCCAGTGATGTGGAGAGCCTGGGACTCACATTTGATCATACCCAGCCCACTCGGGGTGAACATTGCAAAAAACACAGTTGATGGACAGAATGCAGAACAATGTCTTACATTCACCCCAGTACAAAGATCTGGGCCTAAATCCATCGTTTTTTTGCACTCCACACCACCCTAGGTCAGACACTAGCTATATGCAAATCAGCCTTGACCCTGTGCCTCATGGGAACAGTCCAGCCCGAACTACCAAGCCATGTCTTTCCTAGACCGGAATCAGGCATCCATGGACCGGTTTCTGGCTATCAGCCTTCTTCAGCCTGGATAGCTTGACTCTAGTGATGTGGAGAGCCTGGGACTCACGTCTGAGCATACCCAGCCCACTCGGAGTGAAAATTGCAAAAAACACAGTTGATGGACAGAATGCAGAACAATGTCTTACATTCACCCCAGTGCAAAGATCTGGGCCTAAATACATCGTTATTTTGCACTCCACACCACCCTAGGTCAGACACTGGCTATATGCAAATCAGCCTTGACCCTGTGCCTCATGGGAACAGTCCAGCCCGAACTACCAAGCCATGTCTTTCCTAGACCAGAATCAAGCATCCAAGGACCGGCTTCTGGCTATCAGCCTTCTTCAGCCTGGATAGCTTGACTCCAGTGATGTGGAGAGCCTGGGACTCACATTTGATCATACCCAGCCCACTCGGGGTGAACATTGCAAAAAACACAGTTGATGGACAGAATGCAGAACAATGTCTTACATTCACCCCAGTACAAAGATCTGGGCCTAAATCCATCGTTTTTTTGCACTCCACACCACCCTAGGTCAGACACTAGCTATATGCAAATCAGCCTTGACCCTGTGCCTCATGGGAACAGTCCAGCCCGAACTACCAAGCCATGTCTTTCCTAGACCGGAATCAGGCATCCATTGACCGGTTTCAGGCTATCAGCCTTCTTCAGCCTGGATAGCTTGACTCTAGTGATGTGGAGAGCCTGGGACTCACGTCTGAGCATACCCAGCCCACTCGGAGTGAAAATTGCAAAAAACACAGTTGATGGACAGAATGCAGAACAATGTCTTACATTCACCCCAGTGCAAAGATCTGGGCCTAAATACATCGTTATTGTGCACTCCACACCACCCTAGGTCAGACACTGGCTATATGCAAATCAGCCTTGACCCTGTGCCTCATGGGAACAGTCCAGCCCGAACTACCAAGCCATGTCTTTCCTAGACCGGAATCAAGCATCCATGGACCGGTTTCTGGCTATCAGCCTTCTTCAGCCTGGATAGCTTGACTCTAGTGATGTGGAGAGCCTGGGACTCACGTCTGAGCATACCCAGCCCACTCGGAGTGAAAATCGCAAAAAACACAGTTGATGGACAGAATGCAGAACAATGTCTTACATTCACCCCAGTACAAAGATATGGGCCTAAATACATCGTTATTTTGCACTCCACACCACCCTAGGTCAGACACTGGCTATATGAAAATCAGCCTTGACCCTGTGCCTTATGGGAACAGTCCAGCCCGAACTACCAAGCCATGTGTTTCCTGGACCGGAATCAAGCATCCAAGGACCGATTTCTGGCTATCAGCCTGCTTCAGCCTGGATAGCTTGACTCCAGTGATGTGGAAAGCCTGGGACTCACGTCTGAGCATACCCAGCCCACTCGGGGTGAAAATTGCAAAAAACACAGTTGATGGACAGAATGCAGAACAATGTCTTACATTCACCCCAGTACAAAGATCTGGGCCTAAATCCATAGTTATTTTGCACTCCACACTGCCCTAGGTCAGACACTGGCTATATGCAAATCAGCCTTGACCCTGTGCCTCATGGGAACAGTTCAGCCCGAACTACCAAGCCATGTCTTTCCTAGACCGGAACCAAGCATCCAAGAACCGGTTTCTGTCTATCAGCCTTCTTCAGATTGGATAGCTTGACTCCAGTGATGTGGAGAGCCTGGGACTCACGTCTGAGCATACCCAGCCCACTGGGGTGATAATTTAAAAAAACACAGTTGATGGACAGAATGCAGAACAATGTCTTACATTCACCCCAGTACAAAGACCTGGGCCTAAATCCATTGTTATTTTGCACTACACACACCACCCTAGGTCAGACACTGGCTATATGCAAATCAGCCTTGACCCTGTGCCTCATGGGAACAGTCCACCCCGAACTACCAACCCATGTCTTTCCTAGACCGGAATCAAGCATCCAAAGACCGATTTCTGGCTATAAGCCTTCTTCAGCCTGGATAGCTGACTCCAGTGATGTGGAGAGCCTGGGACTCACATCTGAGCATACCCAGCCCACTCGTAGTGAAAATTGCAAAAAACACAGTTAATGGACAGAATGCAGAACAATGTCCTACATTCACCCCAGTACAAAGATCTGGGCCTAAATCCATCGTTATTTTGCACTCCACACCACCCTAGGTCAGACACTGGCAATATGCAAATCAGCCTTGACCCTGTGCCTCATGGGAACAGTCCAGCCCGAACTACCAAGCCATGTCTTTCCTAGACCGGAACCAAGCATCCAAGGACTGGTTTCTGTCTATCAGCCTTCTTCAGATTGGATAGCTTGACTCCAGTGATGTGGAGAGCCTGGGACTCACGTCTGAGCATACCCAGCCCACTGGGGTGATAAATGCAAAAAACACAGTTGATGGACAGAATGCAGAACAATGTCTTACATTCACCCCAGTGCAAAGATCTGGGCCTAAATCCATTGTTATTTTGCACTCCACACCACCCTAGGTCAGACACTGGCTATATGCAAATCAGCCTTGACCCTGTGCCTCATGGGAACAGTCCAGCCCGAACTACCAAGCCATGTCTTTCCTAGACCGGAATCAAGCATCCAAAGACCGATTTCTGGCTATAAGCCTTCTTCAGCCTGGATAGCTTGACTCCAGTGATGTGGACAGCCTGGGACTCACATCTGAGCATACCCAGCCCACTCGGGGTGAAAATTGCAAAAAACACAGTTGATGGACAGAATGCAGAACAATGTCTTACATTCACCCCAGTACAAAGATCTGGGCCTAAATCCATCGTTTTTTTTGCACTCCACACCACCCTAGGTCAGACACTGGCTATATGCAAATCAGCCTTGACCCTGTGCCTCATGGGAACAGTCCAGCCCGAACTACCAAGCCATGTCTTTTCTAGACCGGAATCAAGCATCCAAGGACTGGTTTCTGGCTATCAGCCTTCTTCAGCCTGGAAAGCTTGACTCCAGTGATGTGGAGAGCCTGGGACTCACATCTGAGTATACCGAGCTCACTCGGGGTGAAAATTGAAAAAAACACATTTGATGGACAGAATGCAGAACAATGTCTTACATTCACCCCAGTATACAGATCTGGGCCTAAATCCATTGTTATTTTGCACTCCACACCACCCTAGGTCAGACACTGGCTATATGCAAATCAGCCTTGACCCTGTGCCTCATGGGAACAGTCCAGCCCGAACTACCAAGCCATGTGTTTCCTGGACCGGGATCAAGCATCCAAGGACTGGTTTCTGGCTATCAGCCTGCTTCAGCCTGGATAGCTTGACTCCAGTGATGTGGAAAGCCTGGGACACACGTCTGAGCATACCCAGCCCACTTGGGGTGAAAATTGCAAAAAACACAGTTGATGGACAGAATGCAGAACAATGTCTTACATTCACCCCAGTACAAAGATCTGGGCCTAAATCCATAGTTATTTTGCACTCCACACCACCCTAGGTCAGACACTGGCTATATGCAAATCAGCCTTGACCCTGTGCCTCATGGGAACAGTTCAGCCCAAACTACCAAGCCATGTCTTTCCTAGACCAGAACCAAGCATCCAAGGACCGGTTTCTGTCTATCAGCCTTCTTCAGATTGGATAGCTTGACTCCAGTGATGTGGAGAGCCTGGGACTCACGTCTGAGCATACCCAGCCCACTGGGGTGATAATTTCAAAAAACACAGTTGATGGACAGAATGCAGAACAATGTCTTACATTCACCCCAGTGCAAAGATCTGGGCCTAAATACATCGTTATTTTGCACTCCACACCACCCTAGGTCAGACACTGGCTATATGCAAATCAGCCTTGACCCTGTGCCTCATGGGAACAGTCCAGCCCAAACTACCAAGCCATGTCTTTCCTAGACCGGAATCAAGCATCCATGGACCGGTTTCTGGCTATCAGCCTTCTTCAGCCTGGATAGCTTGACTCTAGTGATGTGGAGAGCCTGGGACTCACGTCTGAGCATACCCAGCCCACTCGGAGTGAAAGTTGCAAAAAACACAGTTGATGGACAGAATGCAGAACAATGTCTTACATTCACCCCAGTACAAAGATATGGGCCTAAATACATCGTTATTTTGCACTCCACACCACCCTAGGTCAGACACTGGCTATATGAAAATCAGCCTTGACCCTGTGCCTTATGGGAACAGTCCAGCCCGAACTACCAAGCCATGTGTTTCCTGGACCGGAATCAAGCATCCAAGGACCGATTTCTGGCTATCAGCCTGCTTCAGCCTGGATAGCTTGACTCCAGTGATGTGGAAAGCCTGGGACTCACGTCTGAGCATACCCAGCCCACTCGGGGTGAAAATTGCAAAAAACACAGTTGATGGACAGAATGCAGAACAATGTCTTACATTCACCCCAGTACAAAGATCTGGGCCTAAATCCATAGTTATTTTGCACTCCACACTGCCCTAGGTCAGACACTGGCTATATGCAAATCAGCCTTGACCCTGTGCCTCATGGGAACAGTTCAGCCCGAACTACCAAGCCATGTCTTTCCTAGACCGGAACCAAGCATCCAAGAACCGGTGTCTGTCTATCAGCCTTCTTCAGATTGGATAGCTTGACTCCAGTGATGTGGAGAGCCTGGGACTCACGTCTGAGCATACCCAGCCCACTGGGGTGATAATTTAAAAAAACACAGTTGATGGACAGAATGCAGAACAATGTCTTACATTCACCCCAGTACAAAGACCTGGGCCTAAATCCATTGTTATTTTGCACTACACACACCACCCTAGGTCAGACACTGGCTATATGCAAATCAGCCTTGACCCTGTGCCTCATGGGAACAGTCCACCCCGAACTACCAACCCATGTCTTTCCTAGACCGGAATCAAGCATCCAAAGACCGATTTCTGGCTATAAGCCTTCTTCAGCCTGGATAGCTGACTCCAGTGATGTGGAGAGCCTGGGACTCACATCTGAGCATACCCAGCCCACTCGTAGTGAAAATTGCAAAAAACACAGTTAATGGACAGAATGCAGAACAATGTCCTACATTCACCCCAGTACAAAGATCTGGGCCTAAATCCATCGTTATTTTGCACTCCACACCACCCTAGGTCAGACACTGGCAATATGCAAATCAGCCTTGACCCTGTGCCTCATGGGAACAGTCCAGCCCGAACTACCAAGCCATGTCTTTCCTAGACCGGAACCAAGCATCCAAGGACTGGTTTCTGTCTATCAGCCTTCTTCAGATTGGATAGCTTGACTCCAGTGATGTGGAGAGCCTGGGACTCACGTCTGAGCATACCCAGCCCACTGGGGTGATAAATGCAAAAAACACAGTTGATGGACAGAATGCAGAACAATGTCTTACATTCACCCCAGTGCAAAGATCTGGGCCTAAATCCATTGTTATTTTGTACTCCACACCACCCTAGGTCAGACACTGGCTATATGCAAATCAGCCTTGACCCTGTGCCTCATGGGAACAGTCCAGCCCGAACTACCAAGCCATGTCTTTCCTAGACCGGAATCAAGCATCCAAAGACCGATTTCTGGCTATAAGCCTTCTTCAGCCTGGATAGCTTGACTCCAGTGATGTGGACAGCCTGGGACTCACATCTGAGCATACCCAGCCCACTCGGGGTGAAAATTGCAAAAAACACAGTTGATGGACAGAATGCAGAACAATGTCTTACATTCACCCCAGTACAAAGATCTGGGCCTAAATCCATCGTTTTTTTTGCACTCCACACCACCCTAGGTCAGACACTGGCTATATGCAAATCAGCCTTGACCCTGTGCCTCATGGGAACAGTCCAGCCCGAACTACCAAGCCATGTCTTTTCTAGACCGGAATCAAGCATCCAAGGACTGGTTTCTGGCTATCAGCCTTCTTCAGCCTGGAAAGCTTGACTCCAGTGATGTGGAGAGCCTGGGACTCACATCTGAGTATACCGAGCTCACTCGGGGTGAAAATTGCAAAAAACACAGTTGATGGACAGAATGCAGAACAATGTCTTACATTCACCCCAGTATACAGATCTGGGCCTAAATCCATTGTTATTTTGCACTCCACACCACCCTAGGTCAGACACTGGCTATATGCAAATCAGCCTTGACCCTGTGCCTCATGGGAACAGTCCAGCCCGAACTACCAAGCCATGTGTTTCCTGGACCGGGATCAAGCATCCAAGGACTGGTTTCTGGCTATCAGCCTGCTTCAGCCTGGATAGCTTGACTCCAGTGATGTGGAAAGCCTGGGACACACGTCTGAGCATACCCAGCCCACTTGGGGTGAAAATTGCAAAAAACACAGTTGATGGACAGAATGCAGAACAATGTCTTACATTCACCCCAGTACAAAGATCTGGGCCTAAATCCATAGTTATTTTGCACTCCACACCACCCTAGGTCAGACACTGGCTATATGCAAATCAGCCTTGACCCTGTGCCTCATGGGAACAGTTCAGCCCAAACTACCAAGCCATGTCTTTCCTAGACCAGAACCAAGCATCCAAGGACCGGTTTCTGTCTATCAGCCTTCTTCAGATTGGATAGCTTGACTCCAGTGATGTGGAGAGCCTGGGACTCACGTCTGAGCATACCCAGCCCACTGGGGTGATAATTTCAAAAAACACAGTTGATGGACAGAATGCAGAACAATGTCTTACATTCACCCCAGTACAAAGATCTGGGCCTAAATCCATTGTTATTTTGCACTACACACACCACCCTAGGTCAGACACTGGCTATATGCAAATCAGCCTTGACCCTGTGCCTCATGGGAACAGTCCAGCCCGAACTACCGAGCCATGTCTTTCCTAGACCGGAATCAAGCATCCAAAGACCGATTTCTGGCTATAAGCCTTCTTCAGCCTGGATAGCTTGACTCCAGTGATGTGGAGAGCCTGGGACTCACATCTGAGCATGCCCAGCCCACTCGGAGTGAAAATTGCAAAAAACACAGTTGATGGACAGAATGCAGAACAATGTCCTACATTCACCCCAGTACAAAGATCTGGGCCTAAATCCATCATTATTTTGCACTCCACACCACCCAAGGTCAGACACTGGCAATATGCAAATCAGCCTTGACCCTGTGCCTCATGGGAACAGTACAGCCCGAACTACCAAGCCAAGTCTTTCCTAGACCGGAACCAAGCATCCAAGGACTGGTTTCTGTCTATCAGCCTTCTTCAGATTGGATAGCTTGACTCCAGTGATGTGGAGAGCCTGGGACTCACGTCTGAGCATACCCAGCCCACTGGGGTGATAATTGCAAAAAACACAGTTGATGGACAGAATGCAGAACAATGTCTTACATTCACCCCAGTACAAAGATCTGAGACTAAATCCATTGTTATTTTGCACTCCACACCACCCTAGGTCAGACACTGGCTATATGCAAATCAGCCTTGGCCCTGTGCCTCATGGGAACAGTCCAGCCCGAACTGCCAAGCCATGTCTTTCCTAGACCGGAATCAAGCATCCAAGGACCGGCTTCTGGCTATCAGCCTTCTTCAGCCTGGATAGCTTGACTCCAGTGATGTGGAGAGCCTGGGACTCACATCTGAGCATACCCAGCCCACTCGGGGTGAAAATTGCAAAAAACACAGTTGATGGACAGAATGCAGAACAATGTCTTACATTCACCCCAGTACAATGATCTGGGCCTAAATCCATCGTTTTTTTGCACTCCACACCACCCTAGGTCAGACGCTGGCTATATGCAAATCAGCCTTGACCCTGTGCCTCATGGGAACAGTCCAGCCCGAACTACCAAGCCATGTCTTTTCTAGACCGGAATCAAGCATCCAAGGACCGGTTTCTGGCTATCAGCCTTCTTCAGCCTAGAAAGCTTGACTCCAGTGATGTGGAGAGCCTGGGACTCACGTCTGAGCATACCCAGCTCACTCGGGGTGAAAATTGCAAAAAACACAGTTGATGGACAGAATGCAGAACAATGTCTTACATTCACCCCAGTATAAAGATCTGGGCCTAAATCCATCGTTATTTTGCACTCCACACCACCCTAGGTCAGACACTGGCTATATGCAAATCAGCCTTGACCCTGTGCCTCATGGGAACAGTCCAGCCCGAACTACCAAGCCATGTCTTTCCTAGACCGGAATCAAGCATCCAAAGACCGATTTCTGGCTATAAGCCTTCTTCAGCCTGGATAGCTTGACTCCAGTGATGTGGAGAGCCTGGGACTCACATCTGAGCATACCCAACCCACTCGGAGTGAAAATTGCAAAAAACACAGTTAATGGACAGAATGCAGAACAATGTCCTACATTCACCCCAGTACAAAGATCTGGGCCTAAATCCATCGTTATTTTGCACTCCACACCACCCTAGGTCAGACACTGGAAATAAGCAAATCAGCCTTGACCCTGTGCCTCATGGGAACAGTCCAGCCCGATCTACCAAGCCATGTCTTTCCTAGACCGGAACCAAGCATTCAAGGACTGGTTTCTGTCTATCAGCCTTCTTCAGATTGGATAGCTTGATTCCAGTGATGTGGAGAGCCTGGGACTCACGTCTGAGCATACCCAGCCCACTGGGGTGATAATTGCAAAAAACCCAGTTGATGGACAGAATGCAGAACAATGTCTTACATTCACCCCAGTACAAAGATCTGGGCCTAAATCCATTGTTATTTTGCACTCCACACCACCCTAGGTCAGACACTGGCTATATGCAAATCAGCCTTGACCCTGTGCCTCATGGGAACAGTCGAGCCCGAACTACCAAGCCATGTCTTTCCTAGACCAGAATCAAGCATCCAAGGACCGGCTTCTGGCTATCAGCCTTCTTCAGCCTGGATAGCTTGACTCCAGTGATGTGGAGAGCCTGGGACTCACATTTGAGCATACCCAGCCCACTCGGGGTGAACATTGCAAAAAACACAGTTGATGGACAGAATGCAGAACAATGTCTTACATTCACCCCAGTACAAATATCTGGGCCTAAATCCATTGTTTTTTGCACTCCACACCACCCTAGGTCAGACACTAGCAATATGCAAATCAGCCTTGACCCTGTGCCTCATGGGAACAGTCCAGCCCGAACTACCAAGCCATGTCTTTCCTAGACCGGAATCAGGCATCCATGGACCAGTTTCTGGCTATCAGCCTTCTTCAGCCTGGATAGCTTGACTCTAGTGATGTGGAGAGCCTGGCACTCACGTCTGAGCATACCCAGCCCACTCGGAGTGAAAATTGCAAAAAACACAGTTGATGGACAGAATGCAGAACAATGTCTTACATTCGCCCCAGTACAAAGATCTGGGCCTAAATACATCGTTATTTTGCACTCCACACCACCCTAGGTCAGACACTGGCTATATGCAAATCAGCCTTGACCCTGTGCCTCATGGGAACAGTTCAGCCCGAACTACCAAGCCATGTCTTTCCTAGACCGGAACCAAGCATCCAAGTACCGGTTTCTGTCTATCAGCCTTCTTCAGATTGGATAGCTTGACTCCAGTGATGTGGAGAGCCTGGGACTCACATCTGAGCATACCCAGCCCACTCGGGGTGAAAATTGCAAAAAACACAGTTGATGGACAGAATGCAGAACAATGTCTTACATTCACCCCAGTACAAAGATCTGGGCCTAAATCCATTGTTATTTTGCACTCCACACCACCCTAGGCCAGACACTGGCTATATGCAAATCAGCCTTGACCCTGTGCCTCATGGGAACAGTCGAGCCCGAACTACCAAGCCATGTCTTTCCTAGACCGGAATCAAGCATCCAAGGACCGGCTTCTGGCTATCAGCCTTCTTCAGCCTGGATAGCTTGACTCAAGTAATGTGGAGAGCCTGGGACTCACATCTGAGCATACCCAGCCCACTCTTGGTGAAAATTGCAAAAAACACAGTTGATGGACAGAATGCAAAACACTGTCTTACATTCACCCCAGTACAAAGCTCTGGGCCTAAATCCATCGTTATGATGCACTCCACACCACCCGAGGTCAGACACTAGCTATATGCAAATCAGCCTGGACCCTGTGCCTCATGGGAACAGTCCAGCCCGAACTACCAAGCCATGTCTTTCCTAGACCGGAATCAAGCATCCAAGGACCGGTTTCTTGCTATCAGCCTTCTTCAGCATGGATAGCTTGACTCCAGTGATGTGGAGAACCTGGGACTCACGTCTGAGCATACCCAGCCCACGCAGGGTGAAAATTGCAAAAAACACAGTTGATGGACAGAATGCAGAACAATGCCTTACATTCACCCCAGTACAATGATCTGGGCCTAAATCCATCGTTGTTTTGCACTCCACACCACCCTAGGTACGACACAGGCTATATGCAAATCAGCCTTGACCCTGTGCCTCATGGGAACAGTCCAGCCCGAACTACTAAACCATGTCTTTCCTAGACCAGAAACAAGCATCCAAGGACCGGTTTCTGGCTATCAGCCTTCTTCAGCCTGGATAGCTTGACTCCAGTGACGTGGAGAGCCTGGGACTCACGTCTGAGCATACCCAGCCCACTCTGGGTGAAAATTGCAAAAAACACAGTTGATGGACAGAATGCAGAACAATGTCTTACATTCACCACAGTACAAAGATCTGGGCCTAAATCCGTCGTTTTTTTGCACTCCACACAACCCTAGGTCAGACACTGGCTATATGCAAATCAGCCTTCACCCTGTGCCTCATGGGAAAAGTCCCGCGCAAACTACCAAGCCATTTCTTTCCTAGACCGGAATCAAGCATCCAAGGACCGGTTTCTGGCTATCAGCCTTCTTCAGCCTGGATAGCTTGACTCCAGTGATGTGGAGAGCCTGGGACTCATGTCTGAGCAAACCCAGCCCACTCGGGGTGAAAATTGCAAAAACCACAGTTGATAGACAGAATGCAGAACAATGTCTTACATTCACCCCAGTACAAAGATCTGGGCCTAAATCCATCGTTTTTTTGCACTCCACACCACCCTAGGTCAGACACTGGCTATATGCAAATCAGCCTTGACCCTGTGCCTCATGGGAACAGTCCAGCCCGAACTACCAAGCCATGTCTTTCCTAGACCGGAATCAAGCATCCAAGGATCGGCTTCTGGCTATCAGCCTTCTTCAGCCTGGATAGCTTGACTCCAGTGATGTGGAGAGCCTGGGACTCACGTCTGAGCATACCCAGCCCACTCGGGGTGAAAATTGCAAAAAACACAGTTGATGGACAGAATGCAGAACAATGTCTTACGTTCACCACAGTACAAAGATCTGGGCCTACATCCGTCGTTTTTTGCACTCCACACCACCCTAGGTCAGATACTGGCTATATGCAAATCAGCCTTGACCCTGTGCCTCATGGGAACAGTCCAGCCCACACTACCAAGCCATGTCTTTCCTAGACCGGAATCAAGCATCCAAGGACCGGTTTCTGGCTATCAGCCTTCTTCAGCCTGGATAGCTTGACTCCAGTGATGTGGAGAGCCTGGGAATCACTTCTGAGCATACCCAGCCCACTCGGGGTGAAAATCGCAAAAAACACAGTTGATGGACAGAATGCAGAACAATGTCTTACATTATTTACATAATTTACATTATTACATATTTGACAAATGGTGTGATCTATTGAGTGACTATGAACCAGGAAAGTCAAATATAACTGCAATGGCTACATAGATTGGTGAACATGCCACAATCTAACGATGATATATTTTGTACAAGTAAACAAAAACTATCAAGATAATTACATATTAATTATAAATAAGTTGGAAACGCGCGCTAAGAAAAGTTGAAAAATTATCAAAAACATTTTAATCACGTTATTCACATTAAGCACTTTAAATACGATATGGCAAGAATGGGAACTGTTTTCCAAATACATGATATTTTGGTATTTTACCGATATTAAGAATGTTTAGAAATGCCATTAATTTTTGGTATTCTACATGTATCTAAACAAACACTGATTTTATTTAAAAGTCAAGTTGATGCATGTATTGACAATATGTATTTTACATGTATAGACAATATAGCATGGTACCAAAATGAGTTTCTGTATTTAACATTGATAAGGAAAACAACAGTATTTTCTCTATGTCCACTGCCATATCACGTGGTATTTCACAAATGAGCACTGTCACTTTAAATTGCCTTTCACGAGAAGAATTATTGTCGAGTGAACAAGCTGCGCAAGCGGTGAAACGCGTCTCTGACGGTTTTTGGGACAATAAACTAAAATATGCACTAGATTTGGGTCCGTGTTTTGTCTACGGCGGGCGGTGGCGAAAGGAGAAACGCTCGTCTGCGCAGCCTTGAAGCGTGATATATATATATATATATATATATATATATATATATATATATATATATATATATATATATATATATATATATATATATATATATATTTATATATATATATATATATATATATATACATATATATATATATATCACGGAATGTGGAATCAGCACCCAACAAGAAGTATCTTCCATAGTCTTTAGTATCCTTCAATCAATAAATAAAATTCATTCCAAATGAACAGGTCCGAACTTAAATGTAGTAAGCTTTCAATTCTTTATTGTAGTATTCAACAGTAGAAAAGACGATCCAAAATTACAGCAGATTTTTCTTTTTAGCCACTTTTTTTAACCAACCCGTTTCGTCTCAAAAATGAGACTTCTTCAGGGCTCATAAACCTGTCTTTGTGAATCAAGCTTGCTGCAGGACGTTTACTGATCGAGTTTTCCAGGCTACCGTGCCTTTTTCTGTCTCTTCAGGATACCCATCTGAACTGACAGATCATCTACAAAATGCTTGAACTAAGGAAACCTTCCTTTCTATGTTAACTTCACAAATACAAAAAAGCATATAAAATGTAATGCCATGCGTTATAATGGCATTGCAGAGTCAAGGTACTTTCGTAATGAAAGTATGCGGAATGATGGTATGTGGAAAGAAAGTTGCAGAATAATGGGTGTTTACCCTCCCCCGGTAAGTACATTGGTGGCACGGCGGCCCACATCTCCAGCAACATACTCATATTTATTCACCACCGATTAAAAAAATTCACAGGTCTCTCTCATTCATGGCCAGCGGCGATGTACACTTTTAGACACACCTCCCACCACAAGTTCTAGAATTGCGAACTTTAGAGCTGGGGAGCTACGTTCGAATCTCGGCATCAGCTCAACATCCTGTGATTCCAGGAAAATCGCTTTGTCTCCCCGTGCCTACCACAAATGAATGTGTTCTTCTGTAATGTAAATTGTGCTTATGCCATGTTGACGAGCTCGCGCTATATCATATTGCAAGGAAAAATAAAGTAGGGAAACTCGAGTTCACACACTACTGAACGCGCACTCTTAAGTGCATCAGCAGTGCACTGTGAATCGGAGCGTTTCACAGGCCTGTCACAGATAAGAAATGCTTTCAAAACGAAATCCTTCAAAACAATATACTACTGGGCGGCAGCAATTCATACCCAGACAACGTCGGGACGTGCTGCTAGTATATATATTGATCAAGGCTGTCCGCAGCCGAAACATGTCGTTAGTCTAAATAAACACCCTTGGAGACTTCTGTGGCTTGGTGTTATTTGGCGGACTGAGAGCACTGTAACTTTTGAACTTTGGAAACATATATATATATATATATATATATATATATATATATATATATATATATATACATATATATATATATATATATCTTGATGACTCCACTGCCCAACGGCTTAGTAGTTCAACAGAAATGGAGCACGGACCACAGTTAAGTGCACAGAATCTACTTTACAGTTCCCAAATTCTGTCGGCCATTATACGTTCAGCTCCGGGGAGCCTTGATCACATGACACCTATATATATATAAAGACATTACCCTTCCAGGCTTTGAGTGCTGTTTACATTATGCAAAATGAGAAGTATGTGTCAGGGGTCACTTTTATTCCTTCCATTTTGGCTTGGATGGCATTTTTTGTATGCCATTTTACCAATCCAAAGCTGTAATACTGTGCCTGGAGTGGTAAAATGCTTTTGTATTTTTCAGCTGGGCTTGGCTGGCACTGTTTTAGTGCTATGTTTAAAGATTTTGCTGTTTATGTTTGTTATGTCACTTTATGATAATCCATTTTTCAAAGGGCTGGAGCAGTCCATTCGCATGAGGCTTAATGGAAGGGTGCGATACCTAATGCCTAATACGTAGGTATTTCATGCACTCTCATAGCAATGCCATAGTCGAATTTCAGTTGGTCAAAGGATTGGAGACCTTGAATGTTGTAAAAGTTTCCAACCCATGTGCAATTTATCAACTGCCACTCTGCCTTGTCATCTACTTTCTTGGCTGCAGAGAACTCGGGGTTGCTAATAATAGACATCAGAATGAATTGTATGAAGGTGAGGCCCTTTGAATGGCCACCCTGTCCCATGCCTCTAGTGTGCCTCTGGTGACCAAAGAGGAGTGTACTCCCTATGGTCTGTGTTTCTTAACTATCAAGGGGACTTTCCAAGTGTGGATATCCAGTATGTGTTGGTCCATGAAACATCAATGTTTCAATGAAACCGGTTGGTTCCATTCCACAAGGTGCCCAAGTAGTGAAGCTAAATAGTGGTTCATAAGAAGGGGTATCCCCAATCTAGATAAACATGTTTCTTTGCTATTCAGGCCTTTCTGCCTTCCCAAATGAAAACCTCCAATAATTTAGGTGGTTTTTCAGTTAAGTTAGGGGACAGCAGCAGTGGTATTATCTGCATCACATATAATTTTGAGCAAAAGCATAATTTAAATTGTGGTGATCCAACCCTACCAGGACAATCCTCCCATCTACCAATTTTGCAAGTGTTTGCAGGCCGTAGTTAGGAGGTCGCTCTAATTCTGTAAGACTGTCTTGAGAGTGGGAGAAATATTTATCCCCAAATACTGCACATGATGCTGAGCCCAGTCAAATGGAAAGAGCCTCTTCAGGTAGTATCTAGCATAATGCAGGGTTGTATAGGGACAGAAAAAAGGGCTAGGCACACCTAAGCTAAGAAAGTAGCCCTCATTTGCAAATAGGGTAGTTTTGAACTTGTAAAGACATGTGCTATAGATGTTCTGCAAGGTATGGGAGACTGCATACATTTTTGCTTGCTACCAGCAGTGCATGTGGTAATATCAGGAAAATCAACAGCAAAAAACCACCCCACCGGACCATAAAACAGGTCCACAAACCTAAAAACAAAATGGCCCACACACTGAACTATCAGACCAGTCCCTCGGGCACTGCCTGATTGTCTTATAGGCCAGCCCAATCCTGGCGTCATACGAAATGTTGAGAATTAAGAAAGAACTTTGATTTCTGTGTTTTTTCGGTTAAAACCTAATACTTGGCTGAATTCTTCAAGCTCATTTAGGAACATTGTCCGCGTAAAGGGCCAACTTATGCTCGTGGATCCCTTTATTTAATTCAGTTATAAGAGGGTTTGATCTTATGATTTCAACCAGGGATTCCATGTACAGTGCAAACAATGAGGAGGGACAATGGGCAGCCTTGCCTTGTACCTCTACTTACATTAAAGGAGGGAGATAATATTCTATTGATTCTACATTTTGCTGCGAGTAACAGCATAATATACCGCTCTTAAATTTGGTGGACATACCTAGGATCCTGTAGAGGCCAAGGAATTACATAGGTGTTTTGAGAGTGGTGCCAGCAGAGGGCAAAAATTCTTATATAAAAAAAAAAGTGAGGGAGCTGTGTTGGTCCGAGTCCTTATCGTTCATAATGTAGCTATCCCCAGTGCTCTTTCAATGTCATGTCCTTTTCCAGTATGGGGGTGTAAGAGTTGGAGTCAGCAGCTAGATAGAATTCTATATTAGCCACTGGTAAGGATTCGGCCGTGTATAAGCCAGCATAGAAGTGGCAGAAGGTCTTGGGTATTTCTTCATTCTTACTCATCACTTCTCCCTTGGTATTGGCTACTTGTACTATGTTCACTTTCTGTATCTTGGCCCAGTGTTTCCAAGCTAATAGCTTTCCACTCTGTCCCCTCCTTTATAGTAGTGTTGTCATAGGCATTGAAGTACATATTCTTCCCTTTCTTTATGTTGTTGCCACACTTTATGCAACCCTGTTTCAAGTTCTCTCACTTTGTTCTCCAGGTCCAGCCTCTGGTCCCTTCTCTTAGTGTTGTGTTTTGTAGCTAAAGAAATCAATTCACTGCATATTCCTGCCATAGGAGCATCCCAAAGAACCAAAATGTACAGTGGACAGCAATAACTCACTTTAATAAGATTATAATTGTGTCCCTACGTATGATTGGGGATAGACAATTGCTGGCCCCACAATGTAATCCCGATTTACAAATGGTCAGATAAAGCTGAGACTTTAATGTCTACTTGCTGTGTTCTCGCTAGGTTATGTGATTGATGTGCTAATGCAGTAATCAAGTCTGGCATAAATCTAAAGCGAGGTAAAATAGAAAGGGTACTCACTGTATGATGGGGTCAGAACACACAATATGTCTGGTCACAGTGAAAATGTGTGCTTCTCTGAAACTAAAGACAAAAAGGGATCATGTAGCAACAACATGAAATAACACAGGGCTGAGAAATTCCCATCAGCCCCTCCTTATGGCGGAATATCATCATGTGGGATACAGATGGTGGATCCAAACCTCGCCCAACCCATCAATTGATGGTGCAGAGATGGATTTCTGATGTAAAGCTCTAGCCACAGTGATTCAGATGATGCTGATGGTGTGCAGTGCTGTGAAAAAGTGAGTGGAAATATAAAATTGGCTACTAGGGCAAAAAATATGTTTAATAGGGATTGTCCTAGTGTCAAATTAAAATGACGCCAAATAGTCTGAAAAATATGACTATATTATGGCGCTGTGCAGTGAGGTCACTGCACAGCGTTTTTGAATTAGCACATGAGGGACATTTTGGCATTTCTACTACTAGAAGACGATTGAAAGATAATTTTTGGTGGCCAGGGATAGATTTGTTTGTTTAACATACAGTAAGATTCTGCCAAATGTGTGCTAATAGCGACAAGTCAGCTAAACCGTTATCAACTGTTCCACAACCTGTTGATTTGCCTACCGCACCGTGGAGCAAGCTTGGTATTATTATAATTGGCCCATTTAGTATCTTACCATGTTAGCATTCTTTTGGCATTGTACTCATAGATTATTATTCTAAGCAGCCGGAAATTAAAATGGTTAGAGATGTTACTTCTGATGCCATTGTACAATTTTTAGATGGTGTGTTTTGTAGAGAAGGTATTCCTCAGGAGATAGTTACTGACAACAGACCACAGTTTGTTAGCAAGACCATGGAAGAATATTTAAAGAGATGCTGCATAATTCATAGAAGGATTGCAGTTTTTCATCCAGGGGCCAATGGCCAAATTGAGAGATTCAATAGAGTGGTAAAGGAAGCTATTCAGTTAGCTGTTAAAGGTGGGTTAAGCTGGGACAAAGCATTACAATCTATGTTACTTTCTTTTAGGACAATTCCCAATGCGGTAACTTCGTTGAGTCCTTTTGAATTGTTGTGAGGTCGAAAACCGAGTACAAAATTAGGGGTCAATTACGATGGCGGACGGAAACGAGTCCGACCACCATGGTGTCGGCAAATATACTCCCGACCGCACTGCGGATAAACCGCCGGTGCGATTAGGATTTTTCCGCCAGTACACACCATCCACGGCGGACAGATCACACCAAAGACCGCCGCACGTGGATGGTACCACAGAAAAACCATCCGCCGTGGATGCAACGCCCGCGGAAACAAGCCCAAACCCTGCCAGGCCTGCGAAGGGACCGCTCGCACGATTAGGATAACCCCGACAGCCCAACGGAACTCACCACTGTCCATGACCGCTTCGGAAAAAAAGCATCGACAAACGGAACTTGGCTGCGGAAGGACCAAACGAACATCACCCCTGCCGTCAAACCGAAACAAAAGTGGTGGACGGAAGTAAATAGTAAACCAAAAAAACAGGACACACACCTACCTGGAACACCCACCCCCAACAACAACACGCCACAATGACACACCCCCAGCACAAACAAGATCATCCAAGTCTCCACACCCACAGAACACCTGACTGCAAAAAACCATTGGGACACAACCACCACACATAGTCTAAAAGGAATCCTTCCCATTACCACAATCCTTTGCATCACAGCACAGCAGCAAGAAAGAGGCACACATCACACACAACAGACACACACATACAACCTGCACACCAACACACCCACCACACCAACCCCCACAACACCATCCCTACATACCACACACCTGCACACCCAACACCCCCAACACCTTGCACATAACACACCATGGCCCCCAAGAAAATCCCCAAGTTCACAGAGAGTGAGTTGAACGTCATGGTGGATGAAATCATCCGTGTAGAATCACATCTGTTCGGTACCCTAGTCCAGCAGACCACCTTGGCAAATAAAAACCACAATGTGGGACAGGATAGTGACCAGAGTGAATGCTTCAGGAACCGTGCCACACACCAATAACAATATCCAGAGGCGGTGGCATGACCACAAGGCAAGGGTAAAAGGCATCAGGGCCAAGAACCACCTGCGGGCACACCACACTGGCGGGGGCCCTCCCATGGATCCAATACCATACACCCAATGGGAGGAGAAGGTGCTAGCCACACTGCACCCTGAGAGCCTGGAAGGAGTAAATGAGGGAGTGGAGGCTGGTAAGTACAAACCAATGACCACCATCACACTGTTATGTCCTGCCTTGCACAACTGCTAAGACACATCTCCCAGGATCCAATCCATGCATGTGGACCACACAGTCACCCAAATGTGAACCCCAGGGATCAAATGCACCCACCATGATCAACCACAAATGTAGCCTCCTACGTTCCCATGCTTGCATGTGGTCAAGCAGCTAACACCACAACTCCCAACAGGCCCCCATGTCTACAGGAAGGGTGGTGTGGGTGAGAGCCCAGCACTACAACTCCCAACAGGCCCCCATGTCTACAGGGAGGGTGGGGGTGGGTGAGAGGCCAGCACTACAACTCCCAACAGGCCCCCATGTCTACAGGGAGGGTGGGGGTGGGTGCGAGGCCAGCACTACAACTCCCAACAGGCCCCCATGTCTACAGGGAGGGTGGGGGTGGGTGAGAGGCCAGCACTACAACTCCCAACAGGCCCCCATGTCTACAGGGAGGGTGGGGGTGGGTGCGAGGCCAGCACTACAACTCCCAACAGGCCCCCATGTCTACAGGGAGGGTGGGTGTGGGTGAGAGGCCAGCACTACAACTCCCAACAGGCCCCCATATCTACAGGGAGGGTGGGGTGGGTGAGAGGCCAGCACTACAACTCCTAACAGGCCCCCATGTCTACAGGGAGGGTGGGTGTGGGTGAGAGGCCAGCACTACAACTCCCAACAGCCCCCATGTCTGCAGGGAAGGTGGTTGTGAGTGAGAGGCCAGCACTACAACTCCCAACAGGCCCCCATGTCTACAGGGAGGGTAGGGGTGGGTGAGAGGCCAGCACTACAACTCCCAACAGGCCCTTATGTCTACAGGGAGGGTGGGGGTGGGTGAGAGGCCAGTACTACAACTCCCAACAGGCCCCCATGTCCACAGAGAGGGTGGGTGTAGATGAGAGGCCAGCACTACAACTCCCAACAGGCCCCAATGCCTACAGGGTGGTTGGGGGTGGGTGAGAGGCCAGCACTACAACTCCCAACAGGCCCCCTTGTCCCACCCCAGAGCAAGATGGAGTCTTCCCACCATGTGCTGACCAGTGCATCTCCCTCTTCAAACTTACAGGTAGGTAGCCATCTTCACAGGGAGGGGTGGGTGTGAGGGGGAAATCTGTACTCCAAATTCCAATGTGCACCCTCCACCCTCATGATTGCAGCTAGGAGCAACACAACACATGGCTTCATAGTAACTCAATGGTTAAAATGTGAAATTAAACATGGGACAGGTGAGTACGCAGTGCCTGCATACTGCATTCGTCTAACAACAAACAAGTACCATATGTCCATAGAAGGACCCACAAATGACAGACCCTTGGACACATGGAAGAGAAGCGTCACATCTGCACACATCAAAGAACTCACAAGGGGAAACTTGGACATGGTGGTAGTCCATACAATCCATGTAGTAGGCAGTCTGTGCATGATGTGAGACTTGATATACCAACAACAGCAAGTACAATGTGTTTCCTGACACAAGGCACATGGATGCAATGTACAAAGCTTGTCTCTAACACAAGGTAGACAATCCACATGAATGACCAACATATGCCTCTTTTGACAATGACTAGACCAGGTACAGTAGCAAGGTAGGTTGTCAACAGCCCTGGTAAGCATGCCTTAGTCCACATGCCCTAGTCCAATAGCAGAACAGCACAACACATATCCAAGTATTGTCTCCCCACCTCCACACCACCATAATGCCCAGTACTGTGTACCACACCAATGTGATGACATCAACAACCATGTCCTGAATCTCTAGAAAATTGAAATGTAACAACAACAAACCTGTCATGTCCACAGCATTGATTCTTAAATTCTTGTCCCTCAGGTGACCGAGAACTGGCAGGAGAACCCAGCAACCGCTAGCACCAGTCGCCCCCCTCACAGCATGGACTCTCCGGTGATGATTCCCTGGCACCTCGGATGCGGAGGGCGATGCCGGTCCGCCTATACTCCCAGGGCCATAAGGCTCCCAGGATATCCCTGCCCCCACCACCTTGGCCAGTGGAACCACAGCAACTTCTGCCATTGGGACCTGTGCAGCTACCACCACCACCACCACCACCACCAGTCCTGCCTGTGCCACCCTCCCTGACCCATTGGACGATGGTGGACCATCAACATCACAGGCTAGCTGGGAGAGCGGACGGATGAGTACGTAGGTGAGGGCACGGGTTCCAGACAGGAGGGCTGGTGCAAGGCCAGGTGGGGGACAAGACCCACCCAATCCTGGGACCGAGACCCTGGATCTCATTTCAAGAGTGCATGCGTCGTACGAGCGGTCGCAGGCACAGGCGGATTAGGTGCGCAAAGACTCAATTGAGACCCCCCAGCTGTTGAGGTCCATGGACAACTGTATGGGGCAAATGGTGGACCTCATGGGGTAGCAAACATCTGTTTGGAGGGAGTGGTTATACCGCAACACACCACCTCCCCCTCCCCAAGTGGCCAGCGGGACAGGACACAACCACCATCACCTGAGGCCACTGACAGGGAGCTGCCTCCGCAGCTGGGTCCAATCCGGCTCGAAGATGGAGGGGCTGTCCGAGGCTAGATCCAGGACAGAGTAGTGGCAATGCACCAGCCAACCGCCAGAAGAGGAGCCGGCACTGAATTCACCCTTCATTGAGCCTGGCATTCACTCTGTGAACTATCTTGCCCCACATTGCCAAGCATTGGCACACATCAGTTGGACTAGGTTTACACCACACAATGTGGTGTCTACACGGTGTGATCATCTGACATGACCTTTAACTCACTCTTCCCCTCCACCATCATTTTGTAAATATGTACAAACACAAATCCACCCCCTGTAAATAAAAACCACGGAAACACTCAAGGCTGTGGGACCTCCATGTTTTAAACACAGGTTTGTCTTAATTGTTGTCATTAACAGGTTCAGGGATCAATGTTGTTTGGAATCATGGCTCTGTGGGAGTGACCTAGGGATAATGAGAGAACAGCAAGCACAGGTCAGGAAACTGAATCACACCCATCACACCACACCGTACTGCAACATCCCACAAACCACACTCATCACAAATTAAGTGGATCACAGGACACACATCAGGGAGCATTGCATGTGCATCATGTCCCACATCCAAATTGTATATGTACTTTACCAGTAGTCAAATAGTAAAGGAAAGGGCTTTTAGGAAGGAACTGTTGGACTAAGTGTTTATAAATACCTCAAATATAAGATGTTTTTAATAAATGTAGACAATGTCTATGATAATAAATGTGCAATCATAAGAAAGACAAAATAGGACACTACTCTAGTTTTAAGATGTTGAGTAGATATGTTGTCTAATCACCTGTGTGCGAGTAAAATACTGATGAAAATTTTTTTAAATTTAGATTTGCTGAAACTATTTTAGTCCTGAGGAAGGTGGAAGTATTCAAGAGATCATCGAAACGCTGCGTCGACTTTTTTAAATAGTTATGATTAGATTGTAACCTAATTTGGGAGGAATGAAATAATGATTTTGTCTCAGCACATAGATTGTCCCTATGCACATTTTATCATATTTTTTTAATCAAATAAATATCTTTTTAACTTATTCTTTTGAATTGTGAATAACCTTTGAGGCTTGACACATGTGGTGAACAATACAATGAATGTTCTGTGATAACACTATTATTATTTTTCCTTGAGAGAATATTGATTTAATAGTAAGCATGGGCGAATTTTGCGAATTTGTGATTTGCGAATTTGCGTATTCACAATTTGCAAAATTTGCGAACTTTCGCGAATTTTTTTTGTTGTGTTCGCAGGGGTTTCTGCCAGTTTGCGAGGGTTTTTTACCAGTTCGCAAACGCGAACTTAGTTGTCGAGTCGCAATGGTCGCGACCATGTTGTTTCTACGTCTGGTTCATCACAGCACCCTCTGTTTCACCACGGCCACCCTCTGGTTCACCCATGCCACCCTCTGGTACATCACTGCCACCCTCTGGTTCATCACTGTAGATTGTGGGGGGAAAAGCACACCTGCCCTGCCTCAATTGACATGAATTAATTTGGGGCTGATTAATGTGTCACTGAATTTGAGCTGGCACCTGCTTCCTTAGCTGTAAGTGCTTCCTGAATAATGACGAGCTTGAACTTTTGCACCTGCTAAGTGCTTTCAGTTTTGCAAAATTCACTAGCACACCTGCCCTGCCTCAACTGACATGAATGAATTACGGGTTGATTAATGTGTCACTGAATTTGAACTTCCAGTCTGGCACCTGCTTCCTTATCTGTAATTGCTTTCTGTTGCAGTGTAATTTTTTTTAACAGGACCTTTGTGGCATACTTGTAGCTATTCTCTGAGCCTGCTGTGAGCAGGGTCATAGAATAGTTGCAAGTAGGCAACTGAACTCTGAAGGGGCCCCTCGGGAAGCACTACAGGGAATGGTTACTAATAATGAGCTTGAACTTTTGTACCTGCTGAGTGCTTTCAGTTTTGCAAAAATCGTTTTTTTGCAATTTCCCGGGATTCGCGGGGCGCGAATTTGCGCGAGATCAAATTCGGAAGCCGCAAATTCGTGCGAATATGCGATTTGTTTTTTTGCGGCGTGTTAGTTCGCGTGGTTTTTTGCGTTTTCGCAAGCCACTGGTAGCGCAACCACGCGAAGTTACCCTAGCAGCCGTACTTGGGCGCGGCCATCTTGTTTGCGTGACATATTTCCGTTTCCGGGCGCTATGTGTAATCTCGCAAAGTGTTCGGCTCGCTAGTACAAGTTAGCGGGTGATCACGGGGGAAATCTCGTGCGAACTTACCTACGCAGTCGTGAACAGGCGCGGCCATCATGTTTTTCATTCATTGCTATGGTTCTGGGCATGCTTTCTGTATCCTCTCTCAATCTCTGCCATCCTTTGCTTGTTTGAAGTTTTTTTGATCTATTTTACTTATTATCTATCCCTCTATTTTTCTAGCTCTATATTTTTGTGTTTTCTGCTACTTTTGGTTAATTTTAAACTACTTTTTTAAACCCTTTTCTTTTCTTCTTCCCTATTCTATTTCTTATTTATTATTTACCTTCCTTTCTGCCCAGACCATGGTAAAGGGAGCCAGGAAGCAGCCCGAGAAGGGGAAGGGTCCCGCACCCCGTGCCCGGCTCCCGTGTGGGCGTTTGAGGGGGGAGCTAGTGATGCCATGGTTGATCTTTAGCACGGAGGAGGTGGCCGCACTAGTGTTCTTTGTACAGCGCCGCCTCCCCACAACCATCATGGTAGGCGGCAAGATCGTAAGTGGCTCCGGGCTCCGGGAGCGCCGAAAGCGGTGGGAGAAGGTGTGCCGGGCCATGTATGAACACTCTCGGTCCGGCGCACCCTACAACCAGGTCACCCACCATTGGACGGATCTCCTGGACCGGGAACGCGACCTGCTCGGCGTCGAAACAAATTAGTAAGTCTGAACCGAATAGCGTAAAGGATATTCTTGTTAGCGATATACAATGTTATACCTTGCTGATTAAAGTTTCACTGGAGAATGTATCTTTGACGTGTATGTTTTTAATATACAAGAATTGTACCTTATATTAGTTTTTTTATATATATACTTCCAGATAAACAACTGTGACTCCTGAGGAAAGCGTTTTCCGCCGAAACGCGCGTCGAGTTCTTATTTGCCATTGTACCTGAGGCACCATTTATGATTTAGGGTGTCTTTCTTATTAAACTGTTTAAATTTCTCTTTCTTTTACATTTTTATGTATTAAATGTATATGTTTTGACTATTATATGTATATGTTATGATTTTTGTAAGATCTCATCATATAGTCTGATTTTTGGTCAGGTCTTTATATGATTTTTACCATGTTAATTAAAAGTATGTTTGTTTCATAAATTTACTTCTTGAATGTTCCTTTTGCTATTGGGTCAGATCAATTGTTTGCCTACCAGTTAGACTGCCTAGGATTTTTTTCAAATAATGGGTGAAGGATGAAGCAAGGATGGGTGGAAGGAGAACAGCCTGGATGGGTGAAACAGAAACTGTATGTGTGCGCAATATATCCTTTGGTTGAAATTCAAATGCAAGTCAAGCACGGATGTATGGCTTGCGGTTTCCCAAATAAAATGAAAAGGTTGTTTTCCCGTGAGAAAACGTAAGGTTTGTCCAGATGGGAGACATGAAGAAGAATGATTGACATATAGTTTGAATGGATGGATGCCTGGATCATGGTACTATTTGACTCTTAGATAGCATATGTGTATCTAGAGAGAGTAGACGGTCACTGGATGAACCAAGTGTTACTTTGAAGAGCATGTAACACCGCACCCGCACGTCCGTCCCAGTGTAGGAAAGGCAAGGAAAAGAAGTTTTAATTTTGTCCGAATACTACCATGAATAGTAGCAGTAGTTTGTATTGCAAGCACAGCATATATCCGGCTATTATGATGGCCACTCACTACCTCTGTTAATAAGTTTAGGAGAACTCGGTCATTCGTGTGTGGATGTATCACTGTTCACTCAATAAAAAGCAAAGCACCTAAAGTCATCCCATATGTAAGCAAATACATATCATGTGCAGTGATAGATAATCAGATTATTTATCTTCTTCATTTTCCTTTTCTAGTATTCATTGGCACAGTAGGGTGAAAGTTAAATTAATTAACCAGTAGCCCTTGTAACAGAGTATTCTCAGTGCCACCCGTAATAAAAAAGTAAGAGCATCACCACCTGCATGTACTGGACTGGTACAGTAACGCAAGTCTGTCTCACTCATCATGGCGGGCGTCTGTTTTTCTCGGGTGCAAGTTGACTGCGCTGGCATTATGCCAGCTTGCAGAAGTTGATGTACCAATTTTGGTAAACAAGAGAGAAGAAGAATGGATTGAGTCATAGTGCTCGTAGAATTGATCCCTTAAACTCCCACTAATGTTAGAGCAAGGATGAAGAAGTGGGAGGTTAGATAGATACTGGCCACAATAGTTATGTACTGCGCTTGCAAGTTGCTAGTTCTACTGTGAAACAACTTTCTGCTGAATCATTTTGTGTTAATCTTAAAGAGCATTCGTTACAGACTATGTCTTTCTTTCTTCATATAGACGCTCCTTCCAAACCAACATGGAAGGAGCTGGCTAAAAGGGCCCGGCAACGGAGGCTGGGGGCGACTGTCACCGAATATCGGCGGCTGGTGGCCAAGGAGGAGGAGGACACACAGTCGACCACAACATCGACCGGGACAGCTGCATCCTCCTCCGCGCTCCCTGGGTCAGCCAGTCAGTGCAGCAGGTCTCCAGCGGTACGGAGCCGGGGTACCGCAGCCACCCGCCACCGCCGAGCAGCAAACAAATCAGCTGCCCCCCACAGCAGTACCAAAAAAAGGTTGCACCGCCTTTCACTCAGGGTGTCCTACCTCGAGCAGGAGCTGTTGAACACCAAAACCCTGCTCGAGACCCTCCGCAAGGAGCATGCTGACCTGGCCCAAAAAGTGAACAGCAGCCAGCAGTAGGAGGAGACTGTCCCTCGCTCCTTTTTTAAAGACTTCTGGGGTGGGAATTGGGAGTTGGGTTTTTTGGACTTTTCACGGACATTCGTTGGGGTTAGGGAGGGGGGGTGGGTTGGGTTGGGTCTTGCGGGAGATTATTTATGTTAGGGATATAAATATACTTTAAACTTTATCTTAGCAAACGTGTTATTTACTGCTTTTGAGGCTGGTGGGTGGGGGTTTAACAGTAAGTTTGTTTTCCTGAAACCTAAGTGGCATATTCATTCAAGTTGTGTAAGTAATTACTAATTGCGCAAATGTTTTCAAAATTAAGTGCCTCTCACAGAGTAAGTGAATTCAATAGTCCTAGGACTTTACTAGTACTACCGTCAGTCTCTCATCTCTCCTAATACTCCATTATACTACCTCCCCCCAAACGCTTATCTTACCTGTAATTTGTGTTTGGAAATAGGGCTAGGCACAGGGCTGGCTGCACGGGAAATGGTGATTAAGGTTGGCAATCCTAGGTGGATGAAATGTCATCATTGCGGTGGTAGTAGTGGTGTTACACAGTGACAGTTGCAGCATATGAAAAAAAAGAAAATAAAACCTTGTTTGTCCTTACCGTAGCATTAGAACGGTACGATAGAGAATATAGCAGGTGACAGTACACTAGAACAGTGCCACAATGTAGCCTAACAAATGGTAAAGTATTGAAAGTGTAACTAGTACTTGCGTTGAATTTCTTTGACATTGGCTACTACTACAAGAAATAGTACTGAAGGTGAAGGACACAGCAGCGTAATAATTTGCCACATCTAGGAGGAGGATGTTCTTGATGATCAATCAAGTTGATGGCGCACATGAAAATCTGCTTTCATTTGCCAATAGTGACTCTGTGTCAAGCTGAGTAAAAATATTTCTCTTTCAGGGGATCCTCATCAATAGTCATAAGCACTGAATATTCCCGCCCATGTGCGGGATCCCGGAAACAATATAAAAATATATATGTATAAAAACACATATATCTCGCCCCACATATATGTATGTACATATATCATTTTTCTCACATCAATGCAGCTCCAAAACTGAGGCTAAAACAATGTAAACACATATACATGTACTGCAATTAGTAAGGAAACAAAAAACACATTAGGTCAAAAAACCCTTGAACTTTGTGTTTTAATGAGTCAAACCACTCATAAATCCTGAAAATTGCTTATAAATAGACATTGTTAGCCCTCAGGCTGCATTGCAAAACAATATCATAGAAAATGAAACCATTTTCAACAAAAACTGGCACCGTGCTTTTAAGGCAGCCATGACCCCCGGCTTCCCATCATGCCTCAGGGGTGACAGTTAGGTCAGTTGTTCTTTCCGGCTCCTTCAGTCAGGACCCTGGTGAAACAGCTCCTTTTCTTTTTTGACTTTCTGTCAAAAAATATTCCAATTTAACTACAATTTTTGCCTTCACTCGACGTGTTGCTTAAACCTTTTTTAGGCTTAAAAAAGGTATTTTTCCTGTCAAAGATGCCTTCTCTCTTTGACAAGTGTCCTTCATGTGGAAGAAAGAAGGCCAAGACTGACTCTCATTCAGTCTGTATCCTGTGCCTACCAGAATCTCATTCCTCTAAAACCTGTGAACACTGCCAGGTTTTATCTTCCAGGACTCTTAAAGATCGGGAGAGGATTCGAGTTTATGGGCTTTCTGAGAGAGGAAGATCTCCCAAGAAGCAGAAAAGTCGGAAGGCGCGGTCAACGTCGAGAGAAGCCCCGACTGGTTCACATTCGACGTCGGGATCGGCGTTGGAGAAGCAGTCGACGGCGACGAAGAAGATGTCTTCAGCGTCTACATCTAAGGTACCTCCGCTTCAGTCAGCGTCGAGGGACAGGTCACCGTCGAAGCGGAAGAGCTCGACGGCGAGCCGTATGACGTTGAAACAGCATCATCATGCTGTGACGTCGAGGCATTCTCCGTCGACGCCGGGCCATCGGCGTTCGGCGTCGAGTCATCCTCCGTCGACGACTAGTCCTGGTCGTTCGGCGTCGAGGGAGCCTCTGTCGACACATCATCGGTCGACGTCGATGCAGCCAACGTCGACGCCTGGACAAGAGCGTTCGATGTCGGAGCGGCATTTGGAGTCGAGGCACGCCCAGTCGCCATCGAGTCAACGGCGATCGGCGTCGAAACAGCCTCCATCGACGTCGAGCAGACAACCTTCAACGTCGAAGGACAGTCATCGCCACCCGAGGTCGACGTTAGAGAAATCACGGTCGACGTCGAGAGAACGCCTACCTGCTCGGCGCTCGGCGTCGATACGACCACCATCGATGGATCAGCAAAGATCCAGGGAACGAAGTTCTTCGCAGTCAAAGAACATTAATCCTGCAAGATCAAAGGAGAGGTCACCTTTGAATCAGGTGGTTCAGGACAAGGAAAGTGACTCATTGGACCAGGCTCACGTCCTAGGGCCACAGTTGGGTTCTCCAGGTTCAGCATCGGCTGCGGAGGTGGAACAATCTCCAGTGCAGGATCCTCCTGCCAAGAGACGGAGGATTGCAGAAGAAAGATCTTGGTCGAGGTCTTCCTCTGGATCTCTGGTGAATCTTTCCTCATCCTCCTCATCATCTCGGAGTGGCAGATCCTCGGATGGACAAAGCGGCGCATCTAATAGGGGGAGGTCCAAATCCCCTGCAAGATCGCAACAGGATCGAACGGATCAACATCCACGGTCACGTACACCAGTGAAGGATCCCATCCACAAGTCTCCTTCTATTCATCTTTCCCCAAGGTGGAGTAGACCTCTTCACCACTGGGCAAAGGACAAGGAGACAGCAGATCGCCTAAAGCGATATCGAGACCAACCTCTTCCCCGCAGAGAACGGTCTCGTTCTAGGCACTCAAGTAAGAGACATTCTCGTCACAGAGAGCGATCTCGTTCTAAGACGCGTTCAAGCAGAAGATCTAGATCCAGGAGGACACGTAGCTCTTCAAGTTCTTCGAGAACACGATCTCACAGGGAGTACTCCCCGACCCTTACAAACAGTCCACGCTTGAGAGTATCTCCAACGGAAGATATTTTCTCGTTCCAAGATATCTTGGGCAGGGGAGCCCTGAAGCTGGGAGTACCGATGACAGCTCCACAAGTCAAGACGACTGTCATATTCGAAACCCTGCAACACAGAACAGCACCCAAACCGTTGTTGCCGTTGGTTCCGGGTATAATGGAACCGGTGAACAAAGTCTTCCTCACTCCGGCTACGGTGAAGTCCGTTCCAGCGAGGATTCTCAAAAAGTATCGTCCTCCGGAAGAGGATCCTCTGTTCCTCAAAGCTGATCCCCCGCCAGATTCAGTAATCATTACGGCGGCAAGAAAATCCAATGCGGTAGCTTCCTCATCCACGGTACCTCCGGATAAGGAAAGCAAGGTGCAAGACTCATGGGGGAGAAGGGTGTGTAACACCTTAGCCTCTTTCCTCAAGGTCTCCAATGCGGAAGCCCTGCTCGGCAGGTATGACAGGTCTCTGTGGGACTCACTTCAGAGATTTACCGCAAAACTTCCTCAGGAAGATAGAAAGGACTTTGAGGAGGTTCTGATGGAGGGCAGTCAAGTCTCCAATCAGATTATAGGAGCGGCAGCAGATGGGGCAACACTGGCTGCGCATGGCTATGTACACGGAGTTACAGCAAGGAGAACATCTTGGTTACGCCTCACAGCATTAAAACCAGAGGCTCAAGCCAGAATCATCCTAAACCTTCCTTTTTCAGGCACATCTCTTTTTGGAGCAAGTGCGGATGAGGAGATGCAACGGATGAAGACCGAGTTGGACACCCTCAAAGCGGTGAGACTCGAGAAGAAAAAGGAATTCAAGAAGAAATTCCGTTCGAACAACAGAGGTTCTTCGAAGCAGAGGGTTCAAACCCCTCACTGGCAGAAAGGCCAGAACCAGCAGGGCCAACAAAAGTCACAGTACAAAGGCAAGGGCAATTCCAAGGGAAATGGAAATCAGCGCCAAGGCAATAACTTCAATAAATCTCAGCAGAAGCAATGAGTCTTCACTTCCCCCAGTGCCGTTACCCACTCCAGTGGGGGGAAGCATTGCGCATCACAGGACAGAGTGGCAGGCCATTACAAAAGACCAATGGGTGTTGTCTACGCTGCGGAATGGGTACTGTCTTCGTTTCCATCGTCTACCTCCACCCGTTTCCCCGATGTCAACATCAAGCCACCAGCTACAAAGGTTAAAGACAGAAGTAGCGACACTCCTCAAAAAAGAAGCCATCGAGAGAGTTCCGGTGTCCTAAAGGGGGAAAGGAGTGTACTCGAGGTACTTTCTGGTCAGAAAAAAGGGCCAAAAGGAAGAATACAGGCCCATTCTGGACTTGAGAACACTCAATCTGCATGTCCGAAAAGAAAAGTTTCGCATGTTGGCGCTTCACCAAATATATCCACATCTCAGGCAGGGGGATTGGATGTGTTCGATGGACCTTCAAGATGCGTACTTTCATGTACCAATACGGCAAGATCACAGGAGATTCCTTCGATTCCGGGTGGGGACCTCTCACTACCAGTTCAAAGTCCTTCCGTTTGGGTTGAAGTCGGCTCCCAGGGTGTTCACGAAGTGTGTCGCAGTGGTGGCGGCAGCTCTACGCCGCAGGGGAGTCTTTGTGTACCCATACTTAGACGATTGGCTGTTGAAAGGTCCAACTCCAGACAATGTAAGGAATCAATTCCAGACATGCATAGAACTTTGTCAGCGTCTAGGACTGCATGTCAACTACAGCATGTCTGTCTCACAGCCCACTCAGAGGATCCACTTCCTAGGAGCTCTGCTAGACTCCGAAGTAGGAAAAGTGTTTCCTTCGGAGGAGAGACAGTTTTCGATAGCCCTCAAGTGCCAGCAAGTTCTTCTCCACAGGTCCCAGAAAGTGCGGAAGATAGCCTCACTCTTGGGGTCGATGGCTTCCTGCATCTTCCTAGTTCCGAACGCCAGACGTCGGTTGCGTCCTCTTCAGCAGGATCTGGAGGACAAATGGGACCAACACTCAGATCGATGGGACGATCGGATCACTTTGTCGGAGGTAGCTCAATCTTCCCTCCAGTGGTGGACGAAGAGACAGAACATGCAGGTGGGAGTTCTCGTCCATCAACCTCCTCCAACACAAACGATCATCACAGATGCATCATTACAAGGATGGGGGGCGCACATGGGACCCCTACAAGTGCAGGGTCTGTGGTCTCCCAAGGAAAGCACTTATCATATCAACTTGCTGGAATTGAGAGCGGTTCACCTGGCTCTCAAAGCGTTCCTTCCCTCGCTTCAAGAGAAAATGGTTCTAGTACAGACGGACAACACCACCACGATGTACTATTTAAACAAGCAGGGAGGAACACGCTCAAGGACTCTGTCTCTGGAAGCTCAGCACATCTGGCATTGGCTTCTGGCTCGCAAGTTGTCTGTTCAGGCAGTCCACCTCCCAGGAGAGCAGAACGTGAGGGCGGACGCACTAAGTCGGCACTTCGAAGACAAAGAAGACTGGGTTCTCAACGACGAAGTGCTAGACGACATTTTCCAGTCTTGGGGTCGTCCTTCAATAGATCTCTTCGCGGACGACGAAAACACCAAATGCCCAAGCTTCGCCTCCAGGTTCTATCGACCAGGAACGAGAGGGGATGCTCTTTTAATCGACTGGTCAGGGCAGTTTGTGTACGCCTTTCCACCCCTTCCGCTGATCCCGAAGGTGGTGAGCAAGCTGAGCCACTCATGCACAACGATGATCCTGATTGCCCCCGACTGGCCGAGACAATGGTGGTACACGGACCTACTTCACCTATCAGTGTCTCCTCACAAGAGGCTTCCATGCAGGCAGGACCTGTTGTCGAAGATGAACGGGAGGATTCACCATCCCAACCTTCCGTCACTGAACTTGGCAGCATGGCTCCTGAGGTCATTCAGTACGGCCATCTAGGACTGCCACAGGACTGCATGTCTATTCTGAAAGAAGCACGACGTCCTTCCACAAGACATTCTTATGCATGCAAGTGGAAGAGATTCTATATGTGGTGCATGCAGAATGGTCACAATCCGGTAAAGAGTCAGGAAGAAGCAGTTCTCCCATACTTGTTGTACCTGACTAAAGCAGGTTTGAAGTTTAACTCCATTAAGGTGCAGTTAGCCGCTAATACAGCTTATAGGTGATCACCTTCACAAACTTCTTTTATTCAGCTTCCAGCAGTGAAAGATTTCCTGCAGGGTCTAAAGAAGGTGTACCCTCCTGTACGGCCTCCTGCTCCGCCTTGGGAGCTGAACCTAGTCCTATCAAAATTGATGGGCCCTCCTTTAGAGCCCATTCATAAAGCTACTTTACAGCATATTTCCTGGAAAGCGGCTTTTCTGATAGCGATTACGTCAGCCCGTAGGGTGAGCGAAATTCAGGCCCTATGTACTAAAGAACCATATACAGTCTTTCATTTGAACAGAGTGGTGCTTAGAATGCATCCTTCTTTCCTGCCGAAAGTGGTATCAGATTTTCATGTCAATCAGTCTATCTCTTTACCCACTTTCTTTCCTAATCCCTCTACTCCAGCTGAGAGGGCGTTACACTCTTTGGACCTGAAAAGGGTTTTAAAGTTCTATCTGGACAGGTCCAAGTCTATTCAACATTCTGATCAATTGTTTGTTAACTACGGATCGATCAGAACTGGTCATGCAGCCTCGAAACGTTCTATCTCCAGGTGGATCGTTTCATGTATCAAGCTTGCTTACCAATTGGCGCAGAAGCCTTTAGGGGGTACTCCTAAGGCGCATTCTACTAGAGGTAGAGTAGCTACGGCGGCTTACCTGCAGGATGTGCCCATGTCTGAGATTTGTAAAGCGGCGACCTGGAGGTCTGTCCATTCATTTACCAGACATTACTGTCTAGATTCTGACACAAGAGCAGATACCCAGGTGGGCCAGGCCTCCCTGAGGAATCTGTTTAGCAGCTGAAGGTTTGGCTGTTATGATTTGGTTGGGTCATGTACTTCTCATTTACCTGCAGGTGGTTGATGAGCTTGCTATTCTATTCAGTGCTTATGACTATTGATGAGGATCCCCTGGAAGAGAAGGATAAGTTACTTACCTGTAATCCTAGTTCTCTTCCAGGGGTATCCTCATCAAAGTCATAAGCAACCCACCCGCCTCCCCAGGTAAATGAGATTTGGTGCTATTTCAATCTTGTGGTTTAGCCCTGTCTTTAGGGTTATGCGAGAGTCAGTCTTGGCCTTCTTTCTTCCACATGAAGGACACTTGTCAAAGAGAGAAGGCATCTTTGACAGGAAAAATACATTTTTTAAGCCTAAAAAAGGTTTAAGCAACACTCTATTTCAAAAAGACGTCGAGTGAAGGCAAAAATTGTAGTTAAATTGGAATATTTTTTGACAGAAAGTCAAAAAAGAAAAGGAGCTGTTTCACCAGGGTCCTGACTGAAGGAGCCGGAAAGAACAACTGACCTAACTGTCACCCCTGAGGCATGATGGGAAGCCGGAGGTCATGGCTGCCTTAAAGGCACGGTGCCAGTATTTGTTGAAAATGGTTTCATTTTCTATGATATTGTTTTGCAATGCAGCCTGAGGGCTAACAATGTCTATTTATAAGCAATTTTCAGGATTTATGAGTGGTTTGACTCATTAAAACACAAAGTTCAAGGGTTTTTTGACCTAATGTGTTTTTTGTTTCCTTACTAATTGCAGTACATGTATATGTGTTTACATTGTTTTAGCCTCAGTTTTGGAGCTGCATTGATGTGAGAAAAATGATCTATGTACATACATATATGTGGAGCGAGATATATGTGTTTTTATACATATATATTTTTATATTGTTTCCGGGGTCCCACACATGGGCGGGAATATTCAGTGCTTATGACTTTGATGAGGATACCCCTGGAAGAGAACTAGGATTACAGGTAAGTAACTTATCCATCCTCGGATTCCTTCACCAGCCTGTTGCTATGACCTTATCCTCCCCAGCAAGTGTGTGGAACTATTGCTGTCATTTAGTCACACATCAATCAAAACCACACAGCCCGGGGGAAGAGGGTTAGGGTTTGGAAAATGGATGGAAATGGGTTTTTTTGGGAAAGTTTTGTTGAGAGAAGAAAAAAAAAGCACTGCATGGACAAACACTAATTGAAGATAAAGAAATCTTTGGGTACAAAGCTATCCATAAATCTTTTAAGTGACATAAAGGAAGTGCATGCACTACTGCATGCATGGATACTGAAAAGTAAGTAGTACTTTCGACAACCGTGAATGAAAGAATGCGACAGTACAGGGCTGAAGTAATAATTACGTCTTTTCACTTGCCAATCTCTGCACTCAGAGAAACACTTTGTACATTAAATTAGGTTTGAAAAATAGCAGAAGTAAAACCTATACAATGGCTATAGGGATGAATTTAGAAGCTGAGATCAAAGAAATGCAGAGTCACACTCATAGAAGTTTACAGCAATAACATTACTTAAAAGATAATTAGAAAAGAACAGATACTGTATCGGTATGTTGTTGTAGTTGTCCTGTTGAATTTGGTAAATTGCATGCATCCAACCATTCCTCTTATTAGCGAGACTCCTCCATTCCATCTGACGCTCCGTCCATCAATGTTGGTGACCAGAAGACACCCTGTCCACTGCCTGCCTGGTGGATGCTGATTTTGCGGCTCGCTAATGTGAAGCCTGACTTCATCCTTTTTTTCCCATTGCACAGGCTGAAACCCGGCCTGTAATTATTGATGGAAAAACAGGAAGTGATATTAGAACACCACTGACAAATAAATATAAGGTACGTACGCTGTGTAGTGCAAAAAGTCACACTTTGAGTTTCCTAATAGACAGTACAATATTTTTGAAAGTGCGTACTCTGTCTGAGTCTCCTTTTGAAGGATAAATAAGTATGGGTGAATTAATTTAGCGGATCTTTCCCCTCAAGCTAGGTGTACTGTAAACTGTGTTTTACAACAAAATTAGACCTTCCCAGCAGTGCTCCCAGACCCTTACTAAACCCAGTCGCAAAAATGTAGAAGACCCCCAATCAGATCTCCAAAAACAAGGCCTAGTAGAAAATGGTGACAAAAAGTACTTTGAAAATAAAGTAGGCCCAAATCCCCCCTTACCCACCATGGATTGCATTCAAACCACTTGCAAGCAAGGAAAAGTATCCATACCCAGCATTGCTCCAAGACTCGCAAACCCCCCCACAAACACCAGGAACCCCCACAAACAGCCCCTCAAAAATGGTAGAGTGAGCGAAATCTCAGAAAATGCTAAAACTTTTTCCCCAGGGATTGTCTACAAAACACCTTCTTTCGGGTATTAGACCTTCCCAGCAATGGCCCCAGAACTGTCAACCTGGGCGAAAACAAGTTTAACACCCCCAACAGGCCAAGAGGCAAAACCCGGGAAAAGCCACACTTAGACAACTTTTGGCCTACCTGGAATTCAGTCCAAATGCGCTCTGCAGCTAGGCTCCAACTCCCCTTTTCCACCATAGATTTCCTGTAAAACAAATGCAATCAACATTAGAATGTGCCAGCAGTGCTCCCAGACCCCAAAACCCACCCACGAAAACCTGGAAGCCCCCCAAACAGCACCCCAAAGAGAGGCAAGTGAGCAAAAACGCAAAAACATTTTCACCATGGATTTGGTCCAAAACACTTGATTCCGATATTAGACCTTCCGAGCTATGCCCCAAGACCCCTGCAGCCACCCGCAAAAAAGCAGAACACCCCCAAACAGGCAAAAAGCAAAAATGGGCCTACCTTCAATTCAGTCCAAATACGCTGTGCAGCTAGGCCCTAACTCCCCTTTTCCACCATGGATTTCCTGTAAAACAAATGCAATCAACATTAGACTGTGGCAGCAGTGCTCCCAGACCCCAAAACCCACCCACAAAAACCTGGAAGCCCCCCAAACAGCACCCCAAAGACAGGCAAGTGAGCAAAAACACAAAAAAATTCACCATGGATTTGGTAAAAACACTTGATTCCGATATTAGACCTTCCAAGCTATGCCCCCAGACCCCTGCAGCCACCCGCAAAAAAGCAGAACACCCCCAAACAGGCAAAAAGCAAAAATGGGCCTACCTTCAATTCAGTCCAAATACGCTGTGCATCTAGGCCCTAACTTCCCTTTTCCACCATGGATTTCCTGAAAAACAAATGCAATCAATATTAGACTGTGCCAGCAGTGCTCCCAGACCCCAAAACCCACCCACAAAACCTGGAAGCCCCCCAAACAGCACCCCAAAGACAGGCAAGTGAGCAAAAATGCAAAAACTTTTTCAGCATGGATTTGGTCCAAAACACTTGATTCCGATATTAGACCTTCCGAGCTATGCCCCCAGACCCCTGCAGCCACCCGCAAAAAAGCAGAACACCCCCAAACAGGCAAAAAGCAAAAATGGGCCTACCTACAATTCATGCCAGATACGCTGTGCAGCTAGGCCCTAACTTTCCTCTTCCACCATGGATTTCCTGAAAAACAAATGCAATCAACCTTAGACTGTGCCAGCACTGCTCCCAGACCCCAAAACCCACCCACAAAAACCTGGAAGCCGCCCAAACAGCACCCCAAAGACAGGCAAGTGAGCAAAAACGCAAACACTTTTTCACCATGGATTTGGTCCAAAACACTTGATTCCGATATTAGACCTTCCGAGCTATGCCCTCAGGCCCCTGCAGCCACCCGCAAAAAAGCAGAACACCCCCAAACAGGCAAAAAGCAAAAATGGGCCTACCTTCAATTCAGTCCAAATACCCCAAAACCCATCCCCAACAACCTAAAAGCCCCCCAAACAGCAACTCAAACACAGGCAAGTGATCAAAAGTGCAAAAACTTTTTCTGCTCCGATTTTCTCCAAACCCCTTTTATCCGGTATTAGGCCTTCACAGCAATGCCCCAGACCCGTCAACTCACCCTCAAAGAAGTAGAACACCCCCACAAGTGCAGAGTCTTTCTTCATTGGGCGTAATCCAGCCATCTGCTTTGAGGGAAATAGGAGTCTGGAGGAGGAGATTAGAGGAGCATGTTCTTGTGAACCTGAGGAATGCAGACTGCGGCACCTTCAAATCAATAAGCAAATAAGTGAAGACAGTTCTGCTGATGGGCTTGTTTTTGCGATTAGGTGATTAAAGTTTTCTTTATATAGATTTTGCAAAACAAAGAAAGACAGACACACAGGAATAAAAGTGAATAAGGACGAAAAAGAAAGTTAGTGATTCATTGAATCATTTTCAGGGCTCGGTGTCAGGGAAGAAGAGCTCATCCTCAAACTCTGCGAATTCAGACGGGAGTAGGTCAGTTAACAGAGAAGAATTTCCCTTATCTAAGTTGGTGTCCTCCTCGCCTTCTTCCTGCGTGCATTCTCATATTTTGTAATCTTGTGGTATGAGGTGCTGATTCATCTTGATCATTGTTAACCTCTCCACATTTTTGGGCGAGAGGTGGGTCCTTTTGGAAGTTAAAATGCCACCAGCAGCACTGAAAACACGTTCAGAAGACACGCTTGCGAGTGGGCAAGACAAGTAATTTATAGCCAGGTTGGTGATCTCTGGCCACACATCTCTTTTCCCATGCCAATACACCAATGGGTCATGGTGAACATAGACCTCTGTTGAGTCATTCAGATAAGCCTGCACCATCGACTCAAGGTTCTCCAGGGTTCCTCCACTTTGCTTACTTTTTTCTGGGACCTTTGAGAAGCAAACCCAAGCTGAGTTAGCCAATCATCTTCTTCACACAATGTTACTGTTGTGTTGGGTGCAGATGATACGGTTGCTGGTGTCTTTAATGGCTGAGAGGGAAAATCACTCACTTCTGCCACAGCCACAGACGCAGAAGTGGATTTTTTTGACTCCGGATGGCCTGCTGATGCTGATGTACTGCCCTTTCCTTCAATTTCCTGCCGTTCTCTTTCAAACCGACTGGCTGGCACAGCTAGGCAATGTTTGTACTTTGTAACATCTGCGTCATCAAAAGGAAAGAATACTCTGCCTGCCACGGCCTTTTTGTACCATGGATCCAGAATAGTAGCAGAAATGTAATGCTGTTCTGTGTGAATCTTTTCAAGACGTTCATCGCAAAGTAGGCGCTGTAATAACTTCTCCGCCAACTCAAATTCTTCTTGCTTTCCATCTTTTTGAAATGTAGAAGACACCGCCTTCAGTTGGTGCTCTAGCATGCGCAACAATTGGATAGCTTTTCCCAAATCACAGTCCTCCCTGCTGACTGCACGCGTGAAGACCTCAAAAGGACGAAGCATGTCTGTCAGGCTTTTAACTAGCTCCCATTGCTCCACCTGTATCCTCAGATCTATCATAGGTGTACCCAGTTTAAAGAAATACTGATCGACTACCGCATACTGCTCATACAGACGCTAAAGCATGTAGAAGGTTGAGTTCCAATTTGTTACCACCTCCTGAATGAGTGCTTACACTGGCACTTTACGGTCATGTTGCAGGCACCTCAGCTTCTCCCGGGCCTTAAAAGAATGGTTGAAATGTGTGCACATTCTACGGCAGGTGGTCAGTAACTCGTACACTGGACTTTCTTCACTCAAGAATTTTTTAACAACCAGGTTTATACAGTGCGCCAAACACAGCACTCTGAAAATAGTTACCCTTCTCCATGGCCTTAACTACATTGGCGCCATTATCCATGGAAACATAACCAATCATGCGTTTTCTTGGGGACAGCTATTGAAAGACCTTTGTGTTAAACTCATGCAAAATGTTTTCTCCTGTATGATATTTCTCCATGGCAAACATGGCTAGTGTTGCATGTTTCCGAGCAGCTTTATAAACTTTGTCCGTGTCAACACCTGCGTTTACCTTTGCTTTAACCCCTGAAAAAGAGACCCAGTGTGCAGTGATGCACATGTAATCAAGGGCTTGGCAACTGGTCCACATGTCTGTTGTCAGATGTATAGTGTGAACAGCACTCTTCTGCAAAGCTGTCCCAATCACCTCCAGCACATCTTCATGTAGTGCTGGAACCGCAACTCTGGCAAAATAGAACCGGCTAGGAACCTTCCATTTAGGGCAGAGCGTTGCCACTAATTCAAGAAAACCCACCCCTTCCACAAAAGGAAAAGGGAGAAGGTCCAGCGCTAGCATTTTAGCCAGCTTAGTGTAATACAGACGCGCCGTTGGGTGGTTGCGTTCAAATGGCGCATCTGAAAACAACATGCTTCTAATGGTGGGCTTGACCATTTTACGGGATGATGATGACTTCTTCGACCCAGTTACGCTCAGTGATGATGAACTTTTTCGCATTGGTGTCTCACTCTCTCCCACACTCTTAGTGTGGCTCATATATCTTGCAAGGGGTGTGCTGCTGACAGGGGTACTGGGTGTAACTGAAGAAATGTTTGACGCTTCTTCCTCCTCATCATCATCATATGAAACATCAACGGATACAAATTGTTGACTTGCAATTCGGGCTGCCTTTACGTGCGCATGCCATTTGACAGTGTGCTGTCTCTTAAGATGACCTCTCTGGCCTCCGGTAACATAGTTGGTACCAAGCTTACCACGAATAACTTGAACCTTACAAATGGTACAACTAGCCATGTTTTCCCTTGTTGGGCTAACACTAAAGAAGTCCCAAACTGCGGACTTCAAATGTCTGTGGGGGGCGGAGGAGGCGATACTGGGAATGCTAATAACAGATGAAGTGGAGGATGTGTATTGCCGAAATTTACTATGTTGTGCAGTTACAGCACCACTAATTGAGGAAATGGAGGTCGAGGTGGATGGAGGTCCCTTCTGGCAGGAAAATATGGAAGCTGTAGGTTGTGGTGTACTAGTTAACTGCATTGGTGGTGGTCCCATTGACACATCGCCAACATCACGCTCAGCAGCATTTCGGGATAGGGTAAAAATGTCTGGATGCTGCATGCCCGCTGAGGCTGGAGTGGCGTGTATGATGACTGCGTCGTCGTCGGGGGAGTCTTCATCAGCCGGAGTATACGCAACTTCTTGTTCAGCGTCATCATCACACTCCATAACTATGAGACTTTCGGGGACCTTCTTTTACGCTTAGCTACCTTTGCCAGATCATGGTGTGCCTCACTCTCAGACGGCAGTGGTGGTTCCCAATTTTCATCCATATCATCAGAAGGAAGGGGGCTTGAAGAAGATGTATACACCATCCTTCATCTTTTCTTGCTAGGGATCTGGAAGACAATGAATGATCAGGAGGAGTGGCTTCCTCAAATGATACCTCGGCTTGAATGTCGATTTCCTGATGTGCCCCTACTTCGGGAGGAACAACTATTGTGGGCACTTGTGCCGCTCCATGCACCTCTGCTTGCGCCTCTCCTTGCACCGCCTCTCCTTCCACATGTACTTGGGCTTGTACTAGCACATGTGGTTGTTGTTGCAGCTGTGGTTGTTGAACATTCGTCAGATGAGTTACAACAACCTTTGTAGATTGAGGGATGCTGCTACTTTCTTGCGACATCACTGGTCGATGGTGATTGAACAACTATACTGGCTGCCTCTGCAGCACTCAAGGGCTTGGACCTAAGTTGGCGTGGTGTGGTGGCACTGAGCCCAATGGAGCGGAGGTGCTGCTCCCAGCTTGGTCCCCAGCAGACCCCGCTGCTGCTGCAGGTGTACTTTTTTTTCCCCAAAAAATGCGGCGGTCGGCACACCAGTCTCCTTGGTAAGTGGCGCCACTTGCTTCTTCTGCTCCTTACTGGCAACTTTCTTGCTAGAGGAGCTACAGGCAAATTTTTTTGGGGGCATCTTCTTCAGATGTCAGAACAGCAGGCCGCAGTTGCACAAGTTGCAGAGTTGTCTGTGGCCACACGTGACGTTGTGCTGCACACACTGTAGCAGGACTTGTTCCTGGCACTGATGATGAACAGTGTGGCTGATGATTCATCTTTCTGCACCTAAAAGCAAACGAAGCCAGAGGAACATCAGTTAAATAAATGTTGCATATGTAGCTTTTCAATTAATAGTTTGCAAGTAAGCATTTTTATTATACCCACCCCCCAAAATGGAAAGACCAATAAAATGCACCACTGACAGAGTACCCCTGGGCATAATGGATGAAAGCATGGCAGACTGGGTGCAGGCCTATGGCACAACAAAGCACACTGACTGGCTTCAAAATGGCCCCTAGACCCCCACCCACATGGCCAGGCCCTGCCTGGACCAGGCCTCAAAATGGCCCCCACCCACATGGCCATGACCCATCAACACCCCGAAAAATCGAAAAACACACAAAAATCACCACAATCCAATGCCATCCACATGCCCTCCATGATGTTTACATTAAAGAGATCCCACAGAACGACTCAGTCCATGCACCACTGAGTACCCCTGGGCAAAAGGCCCCAACAACAGCCAAAAAATTGAAAAACACACAAACATCACCACAATCCAATGCCATCCATGCCCTCCATGATGTTTACATTAAAGAGACCCCACAGAAAGACTCAGTCCATGCACTACTGAGTACCCCTGGGCAAAAGGCCCCAGCAACAGCCAAACAATCGAAATACACACAAAAATCATCACAATCCAATGCCATCCATGCCCTCAATCATGTTTAAATTCAAGACACCCCACAGAAAGACTCGGTCCATGCACCACTGAGTACCCCTGGGCATAATGGATGAAAGCATGGCAGACTGGGTGCAGGCCTATGGCACAACAAAGCACACTGCCTGGCTTCAAAATGGCCCTAGACCCCCACCACATGGCCAGGCCCTGCCCGTACCTGTCCTCAAAATGGCCCCCACCCACATGGCCATGCCCCATCAACACCCCAAAATATCGAGAAACACACAAAAATCACCACAATCCCATGCCATCCATGCCCTCAATCATGTTCAAATTCAAGACACCCCACAGAAAGACTAGGCCCATGCCCACTGAGTAACCCTGGGTATAATGGATGAAAGCAAGGCACATTGGATGCAGGCCTATGGCACAAAGCACACTACCTGGCTTCAAAAGGGCCCCTTGACCCCCACCACATGGCCAGGCCCTGCCTGTACCAGTCCTCAAAATGGCCCCCACCCACATGGCCATGCCCCATCAACACCCCAAAAAATCGAAAAACACATAAAAATCACCACAATCCAATGCCATCCATGTCCTCTTTGATGTTTACATTCAAGACACCCCACAGAAAGACTAGGCCCATGCACCACTGAGTACCCCTGGGCATAACGGATGAAAGCATGGCAGACTGGGTGCAGGCCTATGGCACAACAAAGCACACTGCCTGGCTTCAAAATGGCCCCTAGATCCCCACCACATGGCCAGGCCCTGCCTGTACCAGTCCTCAAAATGGCCCCCACCCACATGGCCATGCCCCATCAACACCCCAAAATATCGAAAAACACACAAAAATCACCACAATCCCATGCCATCCATGCCCTCAATCATGTTCAAATTCAAGCCACCTCACAGAAAGACTAGGCCCATGCACCACTGAGTAACCCTGGGCATAATGGATGAAAGCAAGGCACATTGGATGCAGGCCTATGGCACAAAGCACACTGCCTGGCTTCAAAATGGCCCCTTGACCCCCACCACATGGCCAGGCCCTGCCTGTACCAGTCCTCAAAATGGCCCCCACCCACATGGCCATGCCCCATCAACACCCAAAAAAATCGAAAAACACACAAAAATCACCACAATCCAATGCCATCCATGTCCTTCATGATGTTTACATTAAAGATACCCCACAGAACGGCTCAGTCCATGCACCACTGAGTACCCCTGGGCAAAAGGCCCCAACAACAGCCAAAAAATTGAAAAACACACAAACATCACCACAATCCAATGCCATCTATGCCCTCCATGATGTTTACATTAAAGAGACCGCACAGAAAGACTCAGTCCATGCACTACTGAGTACCCCTGGGCAAAAGGCCCCAGCAACAGCCAAAAAATCGAAATACACACAAAAATCATCACAATCCAATGCCATCCATGCCCTCAATCATGTTTAAATTCAAGACACCCCACAGAAAGACTCGGTCCATGCACCACTGAGTACCCCTGGGCATAATGGATGAAAGCATGGCAGACTGGGTGCAGGCCTATGGCACAACAAAGCACACTGCCTGGCTTCAAAATGGCCCTAGACCACCACCACATGGCCAGGCCCTGCCCGTACCTGTCCTCAAAATGGCCCCCACCCACATGGCCATGCCCCATCAACACCCCAAAATATCGAAAAACACACAAAAATCACCACAATCCCATGCCATCCATGCCCTCAATCATGTTCAAATTCAAGACACCCCACAGAAAGACTAGGCCCATGCCCACTGAGTAACCCTGGGTATAATGGATGAAAGCAAGGCACATTGGATGCAGGCCTATGGCACAAAGCACACTACCTGGCTTCAAAAGGGCCCCTTGACCCCCACCACATGACCAGGCCCTGCCTGTACCAGTCCTCAAAATGGCCCCCACCCGCATGGCCATGCCCCATCAACACCCCAAAAAATCGAAAAACACATAAAAATCACCACAATCCAATGCCATCCATGTCCTCAATGATGTTTACATTCAAGACACCCCACAGAAAGACTAGGCCCATGCACCACTGAGTACCCCTGGGCATAAAGGATGAAAGCATGGCAGACTGGGTGCAGGCCTATGGCACAACAAAGCACACTTCCTGGCTTCAAAATGGCCCCTAGATCCCCACCACATGGCCAGGCCCTGCCTGTACCAGTCCTCAAAATGGCCCCCACCCACATGGCCATGCCCCATCAACACCCCAAAATATCGAAAAACACACAAAAATCACCACAATCCCATGCCATCCATGCCCTCAATCATGTTCAAATTCAAGCCACCTCACAGAAAGACTAGGCCCATGCACCACTGAGTAACCCTGGGCATTATGGATGAAAGCAAGGCACATTGGATGCAGGCCTATGGCACAAAGCACACTGCCTGGTTTCAATATGGCCCCTTGACCCCCACCACATGGCCAGGCCCTGCCTGTACCAGTCCTCAAAATGGCCCCCACCCACATGGCCATGCCCCATCAACACCCCAAAAAATCGAAAAACACACAAAAATCACCACAATCCAATGCCATCCATGCCCTCCATGATGTTTACATTAAAGAGACCCCACAGAACGGCTCAGTCCATGCACCACTGAGTACCCCTGGGCAAAAGGCCCCAACAACAGCCAAAAAATTGAAAAACACACAAACATCACCACAATCCAATGCCATCCATGCCCTCCATGATGTTTACATTAAAGAGACCCCACAGAAAGACTCAGTCCATGCACTACTGAGTACCCCTGGGCAAAAGGCCCCAGCAACAGCCAAAAAATCGAAATACACACAAAAATCATCACAATCCAATGCCATCCATGCCCTCAATCATGTTTAAATTCAAGACACCCCACAGAAAGACTCGGTCCATGCACCACTGAGTACCCCTGGGCATAATGGATGAAAGCATGGCAGACTGGGTGCAGGCCTATGGCACAACAAAGCACACTGCCTGGCTTCAAAATGGCCCTAGACCACCACCACATGGCCAGGCCCTGCCCGTACCTGTCCTCAAAATGGCCCCCACCCACATGGCCATGCCCCATCAACACCCCAAAATATTGAAAAACACACAAAAATCACCACAATCCCATGCCATCCATGCCCTCAATCATGTTCAAATTCAAGACACCCCACAGAAAGACTAGGCCCATGCACCACTGAGTAAACCTGGGTATAATGGATGAAAGCAAGGCACATTGGATGCAGGCCTATGGCACAAAGCACACTACCTGGCTTCCAAAGGGCCCCTTGACCCCCACCACATGGCCAGGCCCTGCCTGTACCAGTCCTCAAAATGGCCCCCACCCACATGGCCATGCCCCATCAACACCCCAAAATATCGAAAAACACACAAAAATCACCACAATCCAATGCCATCCATGTCCTCAATGATGTTTACATTCAAGACACCCCACAGAAAGACTAGGCCCATGCACCACTGAGTACCCCTGGGCATAACGGATGAAAGCATGGCAGACTGGGTGCAGGCCTATGGCACAACAAAGCACACTGCCTGGCTTCAAAATGGCCCCTAGATCCCCACCACATGGCCAGGCCCTGCCTGTACCAGTCCTCAAAATGGCCCCCACCCACATGGCCATGCCCCATCAACACCCCAAAATATCGAAAAACACACAAAAATCACCACAATCCAATGCCATCCATGCCCTAAATGATGTTTACATTAAAGAGACCCCACAGAACAACTCAGTCCATGCACCACTGAGTACCCCTGGGCAAAAGGCCCCAACAACAGCCAAACAATCGAAAAACACACAAAAATCACCACAATCCAATGCCATCCATGCCCTAAATCATGTTGAAATTCAACAAAACAGTTGTATCATGCACCCATAACTAACCCTGGTCCTACTGGATACTGTGGCTACCCACAATATATTTTATTTAATGTTCTGAAAAAGTTCCAAAATTGTAGTTGCAGCAACTGTAATGCCCCAAACTAACTTACTTGTGAAATTTCTAATCCAAAAGTGATCCAAAGAAAGTCAAAAAGGCCTCAACTCCAAATATCCAGCAGCATCCACAAAAAGTAATCCTTCCAGGTCAAGATCAAAATCAAAATGACCAGGACATGAACAAAGCACTGGGAGGAGCCTGCTGGACAGGAAGAGGAAGTTGGAGACTGTGGGGCACTTCCTTCCTCACACCCCCCAAAATGGACTCCTTGCAAAAAAAAGTGCAGGCAAATGTCAACCTGAGGAGTTATTCTGATAAAAATCATAATTTTCAGAAGGTTTATGCTGCCTGCTGGTGGAATTCTTGTGCAGAATTGCAAATTTTGCAATTTTGCAAACGCGAGATTGTTGCTACCCGCCGCATTTACGTGTTCGCAATTGTTTACTCCTGCGATGCGTGATCACAGGCCTTTATGACGTACTCGCGTTGACAAACTCTCGCTGTGCAAGGTGGCAAGCTGCGATGATGTAATCGTGGTCGACAAACTCCAGCGGGATCCCGCAGCAAGATCCAAAATGGCGCAGCACACGCAAACATGGAGAGAAACAACTCTTCAAACACTGAATGACGGTAAGTGAACGCCGCGCGCCGCAGTATTGTATCACCAAGCAAATTGCAGAAAATATGCAAATTCCGCGAGCGGAATGGATTTTACGCCCATACTTATTTAATAGCGTGGCACTTAGTTTAGGATACAACAGTTAGCCCTCTTCTTACAAATTATAGGGACTTGTTTGTATTTCCTTTGTCTCACCATGTCCCACACCCATTTTCAAACAGAACCTACCAGAACAGGCAGCATTCACACACCAAATCCATCCATCACCAGCAAACATACATCACGCACTGAACAGCAGCACAAGATGTATTTACTCACATTCAAGGAAAGTAGCAGTCAATGAGCTGACGCCTCTGGTCCACACCTTCTTCCTCCCCACTATCCTCATCACTGGACATGGGTGGGATGGGAGGCGGAGCAACCTGTTGGTCTGCAGGGTCCAGGATCACTTCAATATTCTTGCACAAGGCCAGGTTGTGGAGCATGCAGCAGTCAACCACGATTTTACATACTTTGCCGGGTGAGTATGGCAGGGCCCCTTCGGTTTTATCCAGGCAGCGAAACTTAGACTTCAGCAGTCCAAATGTACGTTCCACCACCTGACGTGTCTTCCCATGGGCCTCATTATAGTGCATTTCACCTGGGGTAGTTGGATTCCGTCGGGGGCTCAGCAGCCATGGGCGGTTTGGGTACGCAGAGTCACCTAGGTGGGGGGATGACAGACACATACATCAGTACCAGTACTTGTGGGAACAGCATGGCACATATACAACACAGTAGTCTTCACAGCACACTCACCTATAAGCCACGCACGATCTTGATGGAGATTAGCCATGAGTTGGGGGACAATGCCCCTCCGCAGGAGGGATTATACGAATGCTCTGCAGGAGGGATTATAAGAATTGAAAAGTGAATCATTGCATGAGCGCCAAAATTCTCCTTTAAAACACCCAAAGGATTGCTCTGTTGCCTGCACGGAGGGTAGCTCTGGGAGCACTATCACTAGTAGGAGAATAACAGATTCCAAGAATAATGAGTGATAACTCAGAAAGGGATAAAATGGCAGCTGATCTATTCGACAACCTGTGCAAAGGTAGCACTGTAACTCAAGCTATTAGAAGTGGAGTACAACAAAAGGACGAGGGGTTACGTAGCAAATTTATCAAACTTGAGAGGTTAAAGAGATCCGAAATGTCTAAGTGGTTGGACGGAGCCACTCTTAAACAATATGCAAAGCTACGTAGAGTACCGAGAGGTTTACGCTCACAAATCATGCCCACTTATGACGACCTCGATGAGGATCTGTTAGGGGTGTAGGAAAAGGAGCTAACCTCTAGCTCAATGAAACTTATGGACATCTTAATTGAGAATTCGGAGAGAAAATTTGCAAAATTTCAAACTGAGATCGCCCAACTAGAAGATGATATTGCAGCCCTTAACCTAATAATATTGTTTTTAAAAGTAATACGAGAATAGATATGCTAAACAAAGATCACAAGTTACGATTATCATGCATTTGCTTGAAGGATGCACTGAGTATCGATGGGATCTGGTAGCACAGGGGTGTGGATTGCACAGGGGCTCTTTGTGTAATGACATGGTGACGTACTGTATGGGAGCATACTTGTAAAAAACGGTTTTGTATCATTTTCCTGCCCTGATGAAGCACACACATGGGAGATGAAATTGTCAGCCAGGCACACCACTTGCACATTGATTGAATGGTAGTGCTTCCGATTGCGATAGATGGGTTCACGTGCCTGGGGTGGAACTAGACCAATATGTGTGCCATCTGGCAATATGTGTGGAATCTGGGCCAGGGCATAGAAGTCCCCTATCACTGCTGCCAACTCTGCCGGACGTTGAAAATGGATGTAATCATCCTTGTAACGCATCATGGCTTCCAGCACATCCCACAGTACCATGCTAAACATGGATTGGGACATCCCCCCGGCATGACCAACTGTGTACTGGAATGTACCCGTAGCAAAGAAGTGAAGTGCACCCATCACCTTTCTGTGGGTGTAATTGCTCCAGAATATGGCCTGCGTGGCTGCAGGTGCGGTGCCAATTGTGCTACAAGGTCCTGCAATGTCGGTCGGTCAAGCCGAATCACCTCCTCTCCAACCATGTCCTCTAGCACAGTGTATGGTAGATTCACATTTGGAGCCCTCCTGTGTGGGAGTAGATGGGAGCAGATGTCAATTGGACAACACGGCACAGCTGAACCACACTATGACAGCTTGACCAACACACCACAAATAATCCATGTTGCAGACACTGATTGTATGTGTAACGTGACAGAAATATAAGGCACTACAGCCAACTACACACACAATGTTCACCCACAATCAACATCCTGTGTGCAAATATGTACACTGGTACGTGCACACATGTTGCAGGAACAGCCAACATCACATGACAGAGGGCCCATGTGTGGACATCCCCACAGACACACAGGGATGTGCACTCACAACACAAACCTGGAACACACCCTCCTTGTCTTTTTGCACCCATGACACCTCCAACAATGCTGTGCATGCTCACATGACAGGCATTGACATACAACAGACGACACACAGACGCATACACAGAATGCATGTATCCCCCATCATTGCTTCTTGCACACACAAAACACACACTCATGACTGGATCAAACTGTGGGTACACAGCCTTAATGGACTGTGTAGATGTGTACATTTTGAAACGTGTGACCTCAAAACCAAGATGTCACCACATTGCCATGCACATCTGACGTAACTTGAGCTCACATCACTGTCCTTTGACAACCACTGGCAATGTCAATAGTATGCTCACACATGCAACAAATGGACATTGTTGACACATGGACACGGGCCATTGACAGAACATGATGAGTTTTGAGGCATTACGTACATGCCCTGACACACATGAACACCTATTATCATTAGATGTGTGCGGAGACATGCAGTGTGTCTACACACCGCGTCAGGGCACGCCGTCTGCCATCACAGAAAATTATCCTTGCTACTGCAATTGTGTGTACCATTGGATTGCATGGGCAAGGTCCATCACGGTCACACACCGCCAACTGCATGTGCGCGCTACCGCGATGGTGCATCATTTGAAAAACATCACTCGTTGGCATCGCAATGGCGGAGCGCGCATTCCGCGGGGCCGGGGCAGGCTAACAGATACATTTGAATGTGCAAGTGGAAATGGCAGTTGGTATCCCCCCATTCAGTCACATAGCGGCACCCACCGCCGGATCCGGGCAGTGCGTGCCGCTATGTGTATTGATGTTACCGTGGCATGGATGGCCATGGGTGGTTACCAACGCGCATCATTTTCACTGCTCCTGTACATCAACTTTTACAAAATGATTTATCGTGGATCGAAACCTTGGTATAATTCGTTCTCATTGGGTATGTGGTTTTCCTACAAGAATAAAATCTCGTTTTTCAAAAAATCGTGCAGAACAGCCCATGTGAAATATTTAGCTCGGAACAGAGACTTGAAAACAATTTTTACACTTCCCATAATATTTATATTTTGTATTTGTTGGTTTCTATTGTTTACCATGCTTTAATACATGTTTCTTGTGCTACCCTCTAATATGTAACACCAAGAGAAAACACTGCGCATCCAATACCAAAGAATTGAAACAATAAAAGTGGCTGTTACTTGACTAATGTTTGTTTGCTATCACTCTTCACGCGCAGACCTGTCTTCTCCATTACAACAGCTCCTAGAAAGCGGCATCTGCATGGAACTTAAAAACCCTTATTGCCGATATATATGTTAATCATGTCACTATCTTCTTTTGTTGTCTACCTTTTTATTACCAGAGCTCCTTTGTTCCAAAGAGCCGTGATTTCTTCTCTAGTATTTACAGCCATGAGGTTATGAAACTCCGGTGGTTAAAAGAGAAGGAAAGCCGGTCGAACACTTCAGCCGGAGTCCGGCGGGGGAATAAAAACCAAGTTGAGCAAGGCGAAGAGGGAGAGGATGGGGGCCGTGCCCCCAACTATGACCAGCGCTTACATTTGCAGGGTCTGACACGTCTGTCAGGGAGGGGTAAAACACAAATGGCACCCTGCACGCAATTAAGTGCCAGCGAGGGGACAAAAACTTAGTTAAGCCCCGCTGCTTTGGGACTACACAGAAGTTACCATAGGATTAGGCTTTCCTGTTTTCAGTTTCTATTTTGGGTACATTCTGGCGGGTTTTTTTCAGTGTTTTCAAGTGATTTCAATACCTTAAAAAACAGTGTTTATCAGTGGTTACACACTGTCGCGCCATTAAAAACAACATAAGCAGTGTTTTTCTGGTGTTTATGGAAAGTTTTGTTTTTATGATTGCTTGCTTTCTGCACTTATGGTGCATGGTATGTAGACAATGTACGGACAGTGTATATGAGGTCCAAATACATTTTTGCACATTAAACTTATTGCAGTACACCATACAATACTTCTTCAGGGAGTCTTTGGTCATGTGCACTCGCTCTTTCCTTCCCATGTAAACTTTTTTTCTGTGAAAAGGCCCTCCCAACATTGGCACTTGAGACGGGTACCATCAAAACAGCCAGTCCACAATTTGCTAACTCTGGCCACTGACATAGCTTTCCAAGCCAATACTGCCAATACTGGTGCACTTGAAGATTGCGATTCTCTGGGCAGGTTCTGCAACATTTGCGTTGAACTGGGCACTTATGCCCTCAGAGTTATTGAAGCAGCGAAAAATGAAGCATCACTTTTGAAACTATGGAGTAAATCTCCCTTTATGGAAGGGATCCAGAACTTGTACAGAGTACCACGGTAAGGTTTCATTTACTTCAAATGCCATGGTGTGTAAAGGCGATTTACAAAAGGGGGTGGTGATGAACAGAGTGTCTGAATTGAGCAGACCACTCTTACCCAGTCCAAAGATCAGGGCTTGATCCATCACCGTTATTTATCTCACTGCCCCATCCCAGCTCAGAACCTGGCTATATGCAAATCAGTCTGTCCCTGGCCCAGTGCATCATGGGAACAGGGCAGACTAAACTACCAAGCCAATTCTTTACCAGAAAGGAGACAAGCTACCGGGGACCGGTTTCTGGCATTTCAGCCTCTTCGGCCCGGCTTGCTTGAATCCTGATGGAGCAGTGAGAAAGGGACTCATGTCTGAGTATACCCTGCCACACCTATAGTGGCCAAAATCGATTTACAAAAGGGGGTGGTGATGAACAGAGTGTCTGAATTGAGCAGACCACTCTTACCCAGTCCAAAGATCAGGGCTTGATCCATCACCGTTATTTATCTCACTGCCCCATCCCAGCTCAGAACCTGGCTATATGCAAATCAGTCTGTCCCTGGCCCAGTGCATCATGGGAACAGGGCAGACTAAACTACCAAGCCAATTCTTTACCAGAAAGGAGACAAGCTACCGGGGACCGGTTTCTGGCATTTCAGCCTCTTCGGCCCGGCTTGCTTGAATCCTGATGGAGCAGTGAGAAAGGGACTCATGTCTGAGTATACCCTGCCACACCTATAGTGGCCAAAATCGATTTACAAAAGGGGGTGGTGATGAACAGAGTGTCTGAATTGAGCAGACCACTCTTACCCAGTCCAAAGATCAGGGCTTGATCCATCACCGTTATTTATCTCACTGCCCCATCCCAGCTCAGAACCTGGCTATATGCAAATCAGTCTGTCCCTGGCCCAGTGCATCATGGGAACAGGGCAGACTAAACTACCAAGCCAATTCTTTACCAGAAAGGAGACAAGCTACCGGGGACCGGTTTCTGGCATTTCAGCCTCTTCGGCCCGGCTTGCTTGAATCCTGATGGAGCAGTGAGAAAGGGACTCATGTCTGAGTATACCCTGCCACACCTATAGTGGCCAAAATCGATTTACAAAAGGGGGTGGTGATGAACAGAGTGTCTGAATTGAGCAGACCACTCTTACCCAGTCCAAAGATCAGGGCTTGATCCATCACCGTTATTTATCTCACTGCCCCATCCCAGCTCAGAACCTGGCTATATGCAAATCAGTCTGTCCCTGGCCCAGTGCATCATGGGAACAGGGCAGACTAAACTACCAAGCCAATTCTTTACCAGAAAGGAGACAAGCTACCGGGGACCGGTTTCTGGCATTTCAGCCTCTTCGGCCCGGCTTGCTTGAATCCTGATGGAGCAGTGAGAAAGGGACTCATGTCTGAGTATACCCTGCCACACCTATAGTGGCCAAAATCGATTTACAAAAGGGGGTGGTGATGAACAGAGTGTCTGAATTGAGCAGACCACTCTTACCCAGTCCAAAGATCAGGGCTTGATCCATCACCGTTATTTATCTCACTGCCCCATCCCAGCTCAGAACCTGGCTATATGCAAATCAGTCTGTCCCTGGCCCAGTGCATCATGGGAACAGGGCAGACTAAACTACCAAGCCAATTCTTTACCAGAAAGGAGACAAGCTACCGGGGACCGGTTTCTGGCATTTCAGCCTCTTCGGCCCGGCTTGCTTGAATCCTGATGGAGCAGTGAGAAAGGGACTCATGTCTGAGTATACCCTGCCACACCTATAGTGGCCAAAATCGATTTACAAAAGGGGGTGGTGATGAACAGAGTGTCTGAATTGAGCAGACCACTCTTACCCAGTCCAAAGATCAGGGCTTGATCCATCACCGTTATTTATCTCACTGCCCCATCCCAGCTCAGAACCTGGCTATATGCAAATCAGTCTGTCCCTGGCCCAGTGCATCATGGGAACAGGGCAGACTAAACTACCAAGCCAATTCTTTACCAGAAAGGAGACAAGCTACCGGGGACCGGTTTCTGGCATTTCAGCCTCTTCGGCCCGGCTTGCTTGAATCCTGATGGAGCAGTGAGAAAGGGACTCATGTCTGAGTATACCCTGCCACACCTATAGTGGCCAAAATCGATTTACAAAAGGGGGTGGTGATGAACAGAGTGTCTGAATTGAGCAGACCACTCTTACCCAGTCCAAAGATCAGGGCTTGATCCATCACCGTTTGCATACAGCCAGGTTCTGAAACTGGGATGGTGCAGTGAGCTAAAAAACGGTGTTGGATCTAGCCCTGATCTCTTGACTGGGTGAGAGCTTTCTGCTTAATTCAGAGACTCTGTCCCTCACCACCCCTTGTTGTAAATATTTTTGTCCACTCTAAGCGTGGAAGGGTATTCTCAGATGTGAGACCCTTGCTCATTGCACCATCAGGATTCAAGCAAACCGGGCCGAAGACGGCTGTAATGCCAGAAACCGGTCCCCGGGAGCTTGATTCCTTCCCAGTGTAAGAATTGGCTTTTGTAGTTTGGTTTGCCCTGTTCCCATCATGCACTGGGACAGGAACAGACTAATTTGCATACAGCCAGGTTCTGAAACTGGGATGGTGCAGTGAGCTAAAAAACGGTGTTGGATCTAGCCCTGATCTCTTGACTGGGTGAGAGCTTTCTGCTTAATTCAGAGACTCTGTCCCTCACCACCCCTTGTTGTAAATATTTTTGTCCACTCTAAGCGTGGAAGGGTATTCTCAGATGTGAGACCCTTGCTCATTGCACCATCAGGATTCAAGCAAACCGGGCCGAAGACGGCTGTAATGCCAGAAACCGGTCCCCGGGAGCTTGATTCCTTCCCAATGTAAGAATTGGCTTTTGTAGTTTGGTTTGCCCTGTTCCCATCATGCACTGGGACAGGAACAGACTAATTTGCATACAGCCAGGTTCTGAAACTGGGATGGTGCAGTGAGCTAAAAAACGGTGTTGGATCTAGCCCTGATCTCTTGACTGGGTGAGAGCTTTCTGCTTAATTCAGAGACTCTGTCCCTCACCACCCCTTGTTGTAAATATTTTTGTCCACTCTAAGCGTGGAAGGGTATTCTCAGATGTGAGACCCTTGCTCATTGCACCATCAGGATTCAAGCAAACCGGGCCGAAGACGGCTGTAATGCCAGAAACCGGTCCCCGGGAGCTTGATTCCTTCCCAGTGTAAGAATTGGCTTTTGTAGTTTGGTTTGCCCTGTTCCCATCATGCACTGGGACAGGAACAGACTAATTTGCATACAGCCAGGTTCTGAAACTGGGATGGTGCAGTGAGCTAAAAAACGGTGTTGGATCTAGCCCTGATCTCTTGACTGGGTGAGAGCTTTCTGCTTAATTCAGAGACTCTGTCCCTCACCACCCCTTGTTGTAAATATTTTTGTCCACTCTAAGCGTGGAAGGGTATTCTCAGATGTGAGACCCTTGCTCATTGTACCATCAGGATTCAAGCAAACCGGGCCGAAGACGGCTGTAATGCCAGAAACCGGTCCCCGGGAGCTTGATTCCTTCCCAGTGTAAGAATTGGCTTTTGTAGTTTGGTTTGCCCTGTTCCCATCATGCACTGGGACAGGAACAGACTAATTTGCATACAGCCAGGTTCTGAAACTGGGATGGTGCAGTGAGCTAAAAAACGGTGTTGGATCTAGCCCTGATCTCTTGACTGGGTGAGAGCTTTCTGCTTAATTCAGAGACTCTGTCCCTCACCACCCCTTGTTGTAAATATTTTTGTCCACTCTAAGCGTGGAAGGGTATTCTCAGATGTGAGACCCTTGCTCATTGCACCATCAGGATTCAAGCAAACCGGGCCGAAGACGGCTGTAATGCCAGAAACCGGTCCCCGGGAGCTTGATTCCTTCCCAGTGTAAGAATTGGCTTTTGTAGTTTGGTTTGCCCTGTTCCCATCATGCACTGGGACAGGAACAGACTAATTTGCATACAGCCAGGTTCTGAAACTGGGATGGTGCAGTGAGCTAAAAAACGGTGTTGGATCTAGCCCTGATCTCTTGACTGGGTGAGAGCTTTCTGCTTAATTCAGAGACTCTGTCCCTCACCACCCCTTGTTGTAAATATTTTTGTCCACTCTAAGCGTGGAAGGGTATTCTCAGATGTGAGACCCTTGCTCATTGCACCATCAGGATTCAAGCAAACCGGGCCGAAGACGGCTGTAATGCCAGAAACCGGTCCCCGGGAGCTTGATTCCTTCCCAGTGTAAGAATTGGCTTTTGTAGTTTGGTTTGCCCTGTTCCCATCATGCACTGGGACAGGAACAGACTAATTTGCATACAGCCAGGTTCTGAAACTGGGATGGTGCAGTGAGCTAAAAAACGGTGTTGGATCTAGCCCTGATCTCTTGACTGGGTGAGAGCTTTCTGCTTAATTCAGAGACTCTGTCCCTCACCACCCCTTGTTGTAAATATTTTTGTCCACTCTAAGCGTGGAAGGGTATTCTCAGATGTGAGACCCTTGCTCATTGCACCATCAGGATTCAAGCAAACCGGGCCGAAGACGGCTGTAATGCCAGAAACCGGTCCCCGGGAGCTTGATTCCTTCCCAGTGTAAGAATTGGCTTTTGTAGTTTGGTTTGCCCTGTTCCCATCATGCACTGGGACAGGAACAGACTAATTTGCATACAGCCAGGTTCTGAAACTGGGATGGTGCAGTGAGCTAAAAAACGGTGTTGGATCTAGCCCTGATCTCTTGACTGGGTGAGAGCTTTCTGCTTAATTCAGAGACTCTGTCCCTCACCACCCCTTGTTGTAAATATTTTTGTCCACTCTAAGCGTGGAAGGGTATTCTCAGATGTGAGACCCTTGCTCATTGCACCATCAGGATTCAAGCAAACCGGGCCGAAGACGGCTGTAATGCCAGAAACCGGTCCCCGGGAGCTTGATTCCTTCCCAGTGTAAGAATTGGCTTTTGTAGTTTGGTTTGCCCTGTTCCCATCATGCACTGGGACAGGAACAGACTAATTTGCATACAGCCAGGTTCTGAAACTGGGATGGTGCAGTGAGCTAAAAAACGGTGTTGGATCTAGCCCTGATCTCTTGACTGGGTGAGAGCTTTCTGCTTAATTCAGAGACTCTGTCCCTCACCACCCCTTGTTGTAAATATTTTTGTCCACTCTAAGCGTGGAAGGGTATTCTCAGATGTGAGACCCTTGCTCATTGCACCATCAGGATTCAAGCAAACCGGGCCGAAGACGGCTGTAATGCCAGAAACCGGTCCCCGGGAGCTTGATTCCTTCCCAGTGTAAGAATTGGCTTTTGTAGTTTGGTTTGCCCTGTTCCCATCATGCACTGGGACAGGAACAGACTAATTTGCATACAGCCAGGTTCTGAAACTGGGATGGTGCAGTGAGCTAAAAAACGGTGTTGGATCTAGCCCTGATCTCTTGACTGGGTGAGAGCTTTCTGCTTAATTCAGAGACTCTGTCCCTCACCACCCCTTGTTGTAAATATATGGTGTGTAAAGGGACATATCTATGCATCATTGAAAGCCATTACTCATACATTGTATCTTTAACATTGCTTTGCTCACCAAGTAGCAAGCACTCTAACATGGAACATGTTGCAGTTCCAAAGTCACTAAAGGTGTCACCTAGCCTACTCTCAAGGAGATGTTTCACATATACACCAATTATACTAAACACTTGGCAGACAAAGGTGTTTTCAGACTCTAGTTTTTTTATTATGTCCACTACAGCAGTTATGTTTTCCTGTAAAAATCCAAGAATGCTGTAATTTGTAATATCAATATGCGATCAAAGATCCTCAAATTTCTTGCCTTTGCCATTATCACTCAGCAAAAATTCTGTAAACACATGGATAATATAGCATTCACAGCCCCTTGTACTGAGGACCATCAGCTAAGCGTCACCGTTGGAATGGCTCTTTCTATGATGCCACATAAAGCACAAAATGATAAATATTTGTGTTTAAGTTCCCGTGCATAACAAAACAGTGCACAAAATGAACTAAAAAGTCAATAGCATTCTACATTAACTCTGAAGATTGTAAAGATGCTTTCAGCATACCATCTAACAAGTGGCAAGGATCTCTTACAAGGAAGCACTTCAGATCAGGTATCGATTTTGACAGGTCATAATACAACTTTGTTATATACGGAGCTGAATGACTGCAAATACAAACAATATCACTCCAATCTTTGTTAAACTTGGAAAGAACCTTCTTGTAGCAGCAGTCTAAGTGACACTGTTTTTCATGTTTCCCAAAAGTCTGGTGTCATGTTTTCATAACTATCCCAAATCCTTGGTGATAGCACCCTTTTAACATATACTTGTCACTATACCCTGCATGGAATTTTTAAAGCCCGAGGTGTTGGCAATTCACCTACTATCAATACTAACTCACTAGAAACTGGGGGCAGATGTATCAAGGGTTTTTACCCATTTTCTGTGGGTAAATGTGATGGCACAAATTGGGAAAGATTCTTATGAAACCAGCCATTTTACCTATCAGTGAAAAAGATCAAATATGATTTTGATATTTCCTGATTCTCTACAGTCCTGCAAGCTTGTATAACAAAGTTATATTTTATTGGCCCTTTCAGGAAAAAAAATACTCTTTCACTCTCCTTTTCTTTTCTTTGAATGGCATGTAGTTTGTGGTTGTGCAGGTGCTTTTTCAGTATTTATAGGTTTACACTGGTGAGGGTGAATTTCCTTTCGGTGCGGTTTTATCAATTATTATAGGTTTAAACCTAAAACCAAACAGCCTACATAGGATCAACAGCCAACAGAAATCAAGAGAACAACAGCAATGCCAGACTTGAACCAATCGCAAGGGGCAGGAGAAATTACACGGAGTTGAAGCCAATATACAGATTACTTTAAGTCTCGCTGAGAAAGCGCATGTGCTGTCCAGCATGAGACCTAAAAACCAAGGAGGCTAGGAAACTGAATAGGATGTGGTTGCTGCTTCTGGTCCAGCTCCTGGGATGAGGGAGCTGTGTCGGGGTAAGGCTGCAAGGTCGGGGTTTGCCTAATTCAGGGGCAGGTTTGGGCTAGGTGCCGTAGAGTTGCCTTTGGGGAGGGTGCCTGCTGAAGCAGAGGGGGTGAGGGGGCAAACAGAGGGGCTTATGTTCCTGTGTTAATTGTATTTTACAAGCTCCCTTTTTATTTGTGTCTTGGTGGTGGCTTTCCCAGTATGATTATGTTTCGTTGATGAGCCACACTATCAAAATAGCTCCTTACCCTGGGAAGAATGTTAGTGGCGATCGCTTTACAAGGAGAATATCATAACTATCAAGTTAATATATGGTTCAATTCCCAGAATTCGAAAGAAAAAACCTCGACTGGAGCACTACATCACGCATGGACCAGGGAAACTTCTCAGCTATGCGTTTTTTAAATGGGATGGGACTGAGTGCCTGCACTTCTTTATTTTGAGAGGAAGAGTACCATCACTTCTCTGCAGATGGAAAGTATCAGTACATCTCTAAAGCAAGTAGGTCGTCTGGTATAGGTTACCTGCACTTGTATATTTCCATTTCAAGCACTGTCTAAAGTTGAAGTCAGACCTCCGTGAATGTGTCTGCCGTTCACATTGGGCCAATGTGTATGTTCTATGCCATTTCCTTTGTACACTCATGGCGGGCCCTGCAATGCTAATAGCCAATTCTACTCTATAAATAAACCAAATAATAACTGGTCAAACCTTTATCCATTAAAACTGAGATTGTTATATTTAATCTTGATTTTAGAATTATGACTTTCGTTTTGTATGGGAATCTGTCCAAACTATTAATTGAATATACAAAAAATAGTTTGCTTGCATTTTCTATTCCCAGGTATTACAAGCTCCTCAGGTTGTTGTTTTACCATTTTAAGACTTGAGGACACCACTTTCTGGAATTTGACTTCTGCTGGGACCAACCTTGATTTGTGCAACCTTGATTATTTACATTATTTTTATCTGTAGTTTCTGTGTGGCTCTCCAGCAGCTGCTACACTCCTTCAGTATGGTTAGAGCAGGTAAAACAAGTACGGAGTAGGTGTCACTTAAGAATGGGTTCGTTTGCAGAAAGTGTGTTTTCAGACATTTTGGCTTCCTTTCCAAAGTACACCTTCTCGTGGAGAATTCATGACGGTGACACTACAACAGGGATAAGCCTTGTGAGTGGCATAACATTTTATCAAAACATGTCTATCATAATTGCGACGTGATAACCTGTCCTGCGGCCAGTTGTAACCTTTATTAGGCCTACCAATATCTCCTCTGAGGTCCCACATTAAGAATGCTTCAGCCCAGTCGTCACTGATACTTCGATACTTTCTTTGGCTTCTATTGTCAAGGATTAATCATTTGAAGGCGCTATGCATTAGGCACCAAACCAGTTTTTAGTGAACTCCTCTCTCCTCCCACACTCTCACATCCTCTTTTTTATCTGTGAATTCCTATGTGTATATAGCCATGAGCTCCAATTCTCAAACAACTTGTTGCTTGTGTGCCACTGCAAAACAAGGTGCTGGCAATCCACAAATTTTTTATTTAACTAAATAAAGATAATTTTAGACTTGGAAAGGCTTGAAACAGTTATTTCCATTTAAAAGCCATACCACTATTTACAGTTACTTCTTTTATTGTTGTTTCCTGATAGACATTGATGCCAAGATCCTACACTTGAAGCACACATGTTTTAAGTGTTCTAACATATAAAAACCCCATCCCTGGGGTGTGGCTTCGACGCCGAACAAGATGGCCGCATAGGGTTTTTGCTATGCCGTGCTGGGACCGGCTTCGAGGTTTCCGACACGCGTCCTGTCATAATCAGCGGTATTCATTGCCCACATTCTGTGTCGGATGATGCGGTGCCTGCGGTGAGCTGCTTTGAGGTTCCGTGATTCTGAACCCGTCCAATAAAGGTCGTCGTATCGAGACGATTTTGGTATCAGCGGACCGCAAATGACGAGTGCGGCATGTACGAGTGTTTTCGTCATGATCGATCAATGGAAACACTATGTATTTAGGGATTTTGTTCGAACCTTCGGGTTCCATTTTGTGTACGGCAGCCATTTTGTGGTTGCCCTCACATAGGCCGATGACTGCGGCCGAACGAGTCCTTGGGACACGTACACCTTTAGCTGACTTTTGTGTGACCTGAACGAACTGACTCCCTTGCCCGAGGCTGACCTCATTGAGCCAGTTCCGTGTTAGGCAGCTGGTCAGATAGAGATCAAAGAGCAGGACATTGATGAGTTCATGGTACATGCACACACCCTTCTATCTTGCTTCTCGTCTGTTTCGGTTTCTTCCTTTATGGTTTAATTTATGATTTGGGTTGAGGTCCTTTTATTATGGGTTTGTCCGGCCTGTCCGAGCAAGAATGTTGGATTTTGCCTTGTCGTTTCTGGTGGGCTGGACAACTGAAAGTGGGATTGTCGTTATGCGATACTTTTAAAATGTCACTGTTTGATTGGTCCGTTTGTAAGTGATTGATGCTAGCCAGGAATGTGATTTTTGGCATAAAAGACGATGTCTCGCTTTACTAAATTGTGCAGTCTCTAGCGAACCACCCGTGTCCTGCTTCGTAGGCCTCTGTTCCTGGTTGCAGCCAATAAACTTGGTCTTTGACGTCACCTAGAAGTGTCCCGTGTCTCTGTTTGCCAAGACAGGGGAACTCGAAGACATCGGGCGTTTTCCCTGGCGCCGCTGGGTTCTAAAACCCGGTTCTTCCGCTTCATTCCCCTCAAAGTGACGCGCTTCCACGGATTCCGGCCTCGGCGCTCTTCTCCTCAGAGCACCCGCCATTTTAGGTGTGCGCTCGTCTATTCATGCCGTCTCAACACCTTGTGATGCCTGACTAACAGTGAGACTTTGCTACAAATATATCTCCTCATGATGCTTTCAGGCTCCTGTTTGGGTGTTGTTTTGGCTTTTTCTTCACTTTGTGCTATGCTAATTAATTATGCTCACTCTGCTTATCGTGATCGGACCCCGGTGGCTTTTGAAATATGGGTCACGTGATCGGACCCCGGTGGCTTTCAAATATGAGTCACGTGATCGGTCCCCAGTGGCTTTTGAAATATGGGTCACGTGATCGGACCTCGGTGGCTTTTGAAATATGGGTCACGTGATCGGACCCCGGTGGCTTTTGAAATATGGGTCACGTGATCGGACCCCGGTGGCTTTTGAAGTATGGGTCACGTGATCGGACCCGGTGGCTTTTGAAATATGGGTCACATGATCGGACCCCGGTGGCTTTTGAAATATGGGTCACGTGATCGGACCCCGTGGCTTTTGAAATATGGGTCACATTTTCCCTTTGGGTCACGTGATCGGACTCCAGTGGCTTTTGAAATATGAGGAAGACGCCGAGAAGGGTTCGACGTTCCATAAACGAAAGAGGGCGGACGAGGTGAATTTTTCTGTTCACACAAGTAAGTGTACGTTCCAGTAGACTAATGAAGTGCAGGTAGTGAATGGTCCACTCTTATAGTTGCGTTGTCATTTGTGTTTCAGACACTGCGAGGGCAACTTTGTGGCTTTCGTTACTGCTTAGACTGTGAGTACTTACCCGTTTTTATGATTACGTTTTGACCTAGCTCTGTCCCGACTTGAGCCTTGGGCTGATACGTGTGTTCATGTTACTTTATTTAGAACTACAATTGAGGCAGAAGGTAAGACCATTTAATTCATCATGGTCAGTTAGTAACATTGATTTAATAATATAAGGATTTAACAACGCATGACATCGGTTTGTTTTATAGAATTGGTGACAATAATAAGTCGCAGTGAGTATGACTCAGAATATCTATATGTTGGTATAATATTACGATTGCTTCATTCAGTGGGTGCATGACACTAGGGGGCATGACCACTGAATACAAATATCAATGTGATACATTGATGTAGAAGAGAGTATTGGGTTTGTTGACACTATTGGTGTGGTGTTGGTCTATAGATATGTACTGGCTATGGCACCAGTTTAAAAGGTGAGCAGACGACTTATATCATGTTCTCAAGAGATTGTAGATATACTACTGATTATACCCATATTGTTTTAGATTCATGGTGCAACGCATGTCCTGATGATGGTCTCGTGGAATAACTATGTGAGACCGAAACGTCAACACTATTGATGCTTTTTTGAACATATTGCTATCACTGAAGGAATGTCAATAATATATAAAGTTGTAAATTAATGTATATATGGTGGATTTGTAAATACTGCCCATATGACGTTCCATAAATGAAAGAGGGCGGACGAGGTGTAATTTTCTATTCACACAAGTAAGTGTACGATCCAGTAGACTAATGAAGTCCAGGTAGTGAATGGTCCACTCTTATAGTTACGTTGTCTTTTGTGTTTCAGACACTGCGAGGGCAACTTTGTGGCAGGTGAGGAGGGGGGCTGGGGGGCCGCGCACGGTGCAGCGGTGCTGATGATGAGCCCAGGCTCGTCATGCAGCACGGTGCTCGTGTGCTCATGACGAGCCTGGGCTCGTCATGAACTGCCCGCGCAATGGAACGCTCAGCACAGCGGGGGAATTAGCCCCGTGTGTGAGCGTTCCACGGCTCATGACGAGCCCAGGCTCGTCATGAGCACACGAGCACCGTGCTGCATGACGAGCCTGGGCTCGTCATCAGCACTGAAGGGGTTAAAAGTGTCAAAAAAAGTACTGCACATGCTGACAAATATGCAGTACAACTTTTTGTTGCCGTACATGAATGGATATGTGAAATAATATCCATACAATATAAAAAAGTATATGTTTTGAAAAAATTGATACATAAAAAGAAAATATTTTTGATACAATTGTCTCTTGAGTATTGTGAATTCATGCTCACTATTGTGACAAACTGCAAATTATAAATAGTGTTAAATTATTCCTTTAGGAACATTTGTTGATTTGTTATTGATTATACCCAGTTCCTTGGGACTATTGGGTTGCCCTATTGTTGTTCTACACTCTGCTTATGGCCACTATTCCCTAAAAATACCAGCGTTTTAACTGCATTTTATCTCTCTGGACTGTGCTGCATTTAAAAAAAAAAGTTTCTTTCGTTATGCTATTTTTCAACTAACTAATTTACTTTTCAATGAAGATTTGGGCATACTTACCTGAGTTTTTCCTCACAGCTCGTGTTTAATTCTCAGGACGTCTGTCACTTTTAATGCTTCCGGCATATTACTGTGTCTGTGCATCTTATAATAGTCACCTTCTTTCTAACCAAGCTCATTTTCGGATAAGTGCCTTTTTCATCATTCAGGAAGACCACAGCCTATTTTCTACATGCCAATGTACTATATGCCTTCACATGGTTTTTAATATGTCATTTAGGACTCTGACTGTCACCTCCCTCTAAGTGTCCTCTTCTATTATTTAACTGGTGCTTTTCCAGAGAACCACGTAATTGTGTTCCTCCCCGGAACATTTTTCTTCTATCTATCTACCATATATGGGACGGTTACGCAAACCAAAATTTGTTTTTGTCCCATCAAGAAGTAACTCTCAGCCTATTCTTCCGTCCTGTACAACGTTGCCATCGAACTCTCCTTACCTCTCAAATCAAATGGCTTGTATAGCACTTGGTCGCTCCTCTTCGACACCATCTACTTCAAGTAAATCCTCTCCTCCAGTTTCTTCAACCAAACGCTTAAATCAAGATCCTCCGTCACTTGATAAACCATCTTCTCTTGTCTCCATGGAGTTGATATTGGAAGAGATATGTGCTATGAGGTAATTGAAATTTTTATGGTCAAGTATGTCCCCTAACGTGTACCCCAACATCTCCATGTACAAGTTTAAAGTGCATGTAACTTCCCTCCGCAACCGAATCTGATGACGCAAATACATTTGCGTCCAACGTTAACATGTCCTCTATCAGATCCACCATGAATGGATTGATAATTCAGTTCCTAACCATGCCTTGCCAACGTCTTTACATGGTGCACTTTCACGTTTTTCCTGGCTCTGTAGAGCTAGGCCCTGATTTCTGCCTTCGAACCACTTCTGTCCCTGTCTCAGAAAGCTGCAGCATGGAGATGCATCCCTGACCTCTGCCTTACTTCCTGCCAAGCGAAGCGGTGCCTGGCTCGGCCTGGCCTGCCTGCCAAAACAGTATTTTGCCTTCAAGTTATCAGCGTAGCCAGTTCAGCCTCCTCGAAAACACATTCCAGTCTAGTGAAATAGGTAAACATATCCCCGGCTGCAGAGCAAAGGGCCAAGCCTTCCTGTCTCCTTCATGTAATTCATTGCTCCCGTTACCATGGTAGGCCCATGGCCCCGCGCATTGCACTTAGACACATATACATTTAGTATAGAGTAGCCTCTGCCCGAGAGACCTTTTACTACAGATTAAACATTCCCCCAAACACAAGATATCAGACATGTTATAGGAACAGGTCGATCTGACATGCCAGATCTGACTTTTGTCTTCCCTACTAGTGCTAAAGTCAAGCCCTCAGTTTTCCCCAGATACACGTCAATCACACGTCATACCAGCTGCGCGCGCACCCAGGTTATAGGTTTCAGCTGACTCTGCAGAATCTTCTATGCATCCACCCACTTATGACACGTTTCTGTGACGTTTCCAGCACACACCTCCGTGCACGCCTTTGTACACGCCTTTTTGCTACGCACATGTGTTCTTATCATATTCCTTTCACTTGTCACGCCTACTGTATTCATTGCTATTGCACAGTTTTACTATATATGTCATGTACTGTTAATAAATCGTTGACATCTTTTTGCCATCATTGCATATACCCCCGAACCCTTGTATTGATGGAATTGATTTCCATGGCTCGAGCCATCCCGAATTAAAGCCCGTATGACTCAGACACCCCGGACTCTGCCTCTCATTTGATTGAGCTATTCTTTTACTTGTCAGTAATTATACGAAAAAATAGACCGGTAAATTATATTTACCACATAATTTGGCGCCCGAATAGGGACCCCTCCCCCACCCCACGCGCCGGCGATGCGTCGCAGGCCTTGCCCCCTGCCACAGCCGTGACGGACTCCTATGCGCATCTGCAGGTTTTCCTGTATCTCCCTCAGGCCTACGGAGGTGACGGAGACTGCGATCGACATCCAGACGAGGCGGTGAGGAGTGCGGAGGATCCCGACCAGAGCCCAGCCGAGAGAACAGTGTCCGAGGTGTCCAGAGGCCCACCTGTCCGAACCGTCGAGGCGCATGCGTAGTGCGCAGCAGCAGTGACGTCGTAGCGGTCCAGTCCAGACGAGTTTCCGAGGCCTTCCGTTCCGTGCTTCCCGGTGAGTACCGTTGCTGGGGACGCATCAAGATGGGTGCATTAATTTGTATCCGGTCAAGACGGGTTTGGGTACACAGATCCGGTCTGCACTGTTTTAGCAGTGTATCTGTACTGTTTAGCAGTGCATCTAGTAATTCAGTTATTCAGCGATTCAGTTTTGTTTTCGTTATAGAACTTGTTAGTAGTCAGTATCTGTTCGAAATGTTTCAATGTGTTTAATATCGTGGTATGAGTGATTGTTTGTATTTCTTTACTGTGTTTATTGTGTTCACATCCAGAGTAAGGTAGCGATGCCTTTGTTTTCGAAATTACGACAGATAGGAACTAGGAAAGGGATACTCGAAGAAGCAGTTCCCGTCCCACCTAGGGACACTCCAGGACATTTTATGTACCATAAACATGGCTTAGATGCCATACTGTACTTAGACCTATGGGTGGATTATACAAAAGACTTGGCAGAGAATCAGAGATGGCCCGTTACAGGGACATGGGATGCCGAGTGCATCATGAGAGTAGAAGAAGCGTTATGGAAAAAGAAAGCCAGACAATCACAGAAAGATGCCATAGAATTGTGGCGCAAAGAATCGCATAGACGGACAGAGAAAGCACTCAGAAAAACAGAAAAGAGTAGAGAGGATTCCGAAAAAGCTAAAGAAAAAGAACTACTAGAAGAAGGACAGCGAGTCAGAATGGAACAACATGAGAGACAGAGTAATGCTCTTAAAACAGGACTGTATCCAGTTCTGGCCGAGGGCCTGCCTAAGGCGACCCCGGAAATACCAAATGATCTGCCATGTCCATTGGTTCCGACTAAAGTACGTCATAAAAAGACCGCAGCAGATATTTTCCTTTCAGCCTATTTAGATGATGTAGCTCCCGCATATACCAATGTACCTCGACAACCCGCTAATAATAATCTGCCACAGCATCTGCCTGCTGATCAAGCCACGACCCCTCCACGTCATCAACTTCCCGCACCTGTTGTCACTTCCCCTACTGGTCCCCCTACTCTTGGTCCTAATAATCCTTTTGGTACAGATACGACTCAGAGGCAGTCGTCCCCGATAAATATACCTCCCCCACACCCAATGATGACAAGTCATGCTCACGGTTCTGCCTCAGGAGGTGCTTCAGGAGGTCCTTATCACACCCCGCCACAATTACACCGAGTGACAATGAGAGAATTAGCAATGTCGCGTACACCTAAAGCAAGCCCAGCCGAAAAACCTAAAGAGTACCTTACAGATTGTAGGTATGATCCAGTACCTGGCAAGACAGGACCCATGATGTTAGCCTCATTACGTCTACGCCGTGTTACAGATTATCTGCTGATATTACCAGAAATGCCAGTACATCTAGACAACATATATCATTTTATTAGAACAGGAGAGAGGCCAGGTTGTGTTCGTGAAGCCATGGCACATCAGAAAGTTGAGACACAAAGTATGATATTGTGATTTCTGATTAATTGTTTGATAAGGCAACAAGACCAGCCAGGTTTTTCGCAAGAAGAGATGGAGGGATTGTCGAAGTGGAGTCAGAATATTGCAGATTGTAAGCATGATAAAGAGAAATGTATAGAGGCCATGACTAGAAGGATCCGTAAAGAAATAGTAGCAATACATGCCAGACGGGAGGCTGAAAGGCCTCCCGAGTCAGACGATAAAGACACCTCAGAGGAGGAGGAAGAAACAGAGAATCCGACAGCGACTCAAGAAACGATGGCATACGTAGGTAGGGCGAAACTCCCTAAACAGTATACTCTTGATAGACCTTTCGACAGACCCATTCGTCTAGAAAACAAGAACCGTTACCTCTCCCCGATACCAGAGCAATGTTCCCTTGAACATATTTTCCAAGTTACTGCTAAAATCCTGAAAGAAAGAGTAGGTTATCATGAACTCAATACCTTACGTGATCAGGAACTAGCCCGGTCCGCAGTCCAATGGGCCGGGGATGACAGTATATATAAAGATGATTTAGTAGTGCAAACATTTTTAAGTCTTACTCCAGAAGAACAGCCACTAGCTGGTATATACATGACCCAACATCTTATTGTACAGTACGAAAATCAACAATCTGATCCAGGTCCGTTGTATAATCTATTGCAAGACTTACTCCTGAACAGATGGAGAGGCCTAGGTACTGACTTGATTAATGTAATTCTCGATCAACGCCATAAATACAGAACGTTCTTGACTCCACGTTTTGTACCTGTTCCACCCCCAGTAAGCAATCCTTTTCACCTAGACAGAAAGAATCCTTTACGAGAAGTACACCCCATCCGTAAACCAGATGATACACTAGAACGTGTATTTGTATACACGCCCATAACTAAAATGGAATTATTAGAAATGAAGAAAATAGTGCCAAGTCATGATAAAGATCCAGCAGGGTTTCACCGTGAAATAAAAGACATGTTACTCATGGGAGATTACACATATCCCGTCATTATGAAAATACTGAAAGTGTTATTGCCTGCCGGTATTTACGAGAAACTCAAAGAAAAGGAATGGGAGGTGGGAGATAAAAAGATTAATTGGACTCAATTGGAAGACGAAGAAAAGGGTAGGACCCCAGGTTTAGGTCTTGGGGATAAGACCAAAGCATTACCAGGATTATTAGTACAGGTCTTGCCAAGATTGTTGACAACTAAAAAGGAAGACTGGGATGCAATCTCAGCCTGCAAACAGAAACACGATGAAGACACTAGTGATTTTTATTCTAGATTCGAGAAATGTTTTATTATTAACAGTGGCCTGAAAACAAGTAGCGAGTCTTACCCACACCTATTTGTGACTAAATTAGTCGAGAATTCCTTACCCCAGGTTAAGAACCGTGTATTGAAAGTCGAGAGCACATGGCAAGCAAATACGCCTTCCCAAATGTTACAAATGTTACAGTACCACCAGAACAGAATCAGGGAGGAACATGACCACGAACAGAGATGTATGAAAGACACAAAAATGAAAATGCTAGTTGCTCAGCCAGTTCCAGCTGATGGTCAGAAAAAGGGTACGACACAATCCAATAATTCGGCGGCTCCCGTTAAAGGGACATGCAACTATTGTAAACAGCCAGGTCACTATGTAAACGATTGTGCAGTTCTGAAACACAATATAGCCACAGGTAAAACTAAAGAGAGACCACGTCCGCCTAGACAGGACCAGGTCCAACAACATATTCCGCAGAACGTGCAGCCTATGCATGTTCCACAACAGACCGTAGCGGTACCACAGCCCCAGCCCATTGCCGCGACACAGCATGTCACACAGCAGATGTATCAGTATGCACAATCTGATTACCCCGATTATCAGCAGTACACATGAAACAGCCTAGAGAGGGAGGTTGGCTTGCCTCTTATTGAGGTTCCTGTAGATCAAGAGGGTCCTTATGTACATAGTCAAGTATTAGGAAAGGATAGAAAGTTTTTGATTGACACAGGGGCAAGCAGAACTACCATTAGTCATGACGAGGTTACAGGGGCACCCCTCTCAGGCTCACAGAATGTTTCCCTTGGATTTTCAGGAAAGCCTATTGTTAATGAAGTATCGAAACCTGTCCCCCTTGCAGTTGGTCCATTATCCCGTACTACAGATTTATTGCTTACGAAATCATGTCCAGAAAACTTGCTTGGCATCAAGACCCTGAAAGCTCTAGGAGCTGTAATTTGTTGTTCTCCGGTAGGAGTAAGACTGTTCCTTCGTGATTTTAAGGGTCATTATGTGTTGAGAGATTTTGATCCTAGGTTACAGAATGTTCCTGCACATTTATGGGCACAAGGCCCCACTGATGTAGGTTGTATGCACATTACACCATACCGTGTTACACTCAAGCCAGGAGTTGTACTGCCCCGAATCCGACAATACAAGTTACCACCTGATGCTGTAGTGGCTTTACTGAAAATCATTGACAAGCTCATTCCACAAGGAGTGGTTGTAGAAACCGACTCAAATGTTTGTAATTCCCCTATCATTCCGATTCTTAAACGTACTGATCCGAATGCACCCCCAGTCTATCGATTAGTGATCGATTTGCGAGAATTGAATAAATGCATTGTACCACAGTATCCTGTGGTCCCAGACATCTCTTCATTATTGACAGCTATTGATTCAGAGGCGACGTTCTTTACTGTAATCGATCTCAAGAACGCCTTCTTTAGTGTCCCCATTGATCCGGAAAGCCAATACCTTTTCGGATTCTGTTTAAATGGCCGTAGCTTCAAATTTGCACGCGCCCCTCAAGGATTCACAGAAAGCCCCAGCATCTACAGCCAAGCATTGAAACGACAACTTGACAGTATTCACATGCCTCCTAACACTGCCCTACTCCAATATGTCGATGATCTATTGATCACCGCCCGAAGTGAACCAGAATGTGAACAAGCATCACTGACAGTTTTGTATTTCCTGGCAGACAAGGGACACAAGGTGTCCCCCTCGAAGTTACAATTCTGTGCCCAGCGAGTGGTGTACCTTGGGCACTCACTGTCCAAGGAGGGGAGACAGTTGACACCAGATCGTATCCAGTTAATTGCACATCTTCCACAACCCAAGACACAGAAAGAAGTACGAGCCTTTATTGGACTCACTTCTTATTGCAGACAATGGATTCCCCAATATGCATTTCTAGCTAAACCACTTATACAGTTGACAACACAAGAGGCAGCGTCTTCGTCTGTCCTCCCATGGACTCAGGAACATACACAAGCTTTTGACGAATTAAAGAAAGCCTTATGTCAAGCACCTGTTTTAGCGACACCATGTTACAGCAAACCTTTTACACTTTTTGTCACAGAACGTGATGGCACAGCATTATCGGTTCTCACTCAGGTTCAAGCAGACAAACACAGACCGTGTGCTTATTTTTCGAGTACATTGGATCCAGTAGCCCAGGCCTTGCCTGCGTGCTTGAAATCAGTTGCAGCAACAGCTCTAGCAATCAGACAAAGTGATTACATTGTATTAGGACATCAATTGACAGTACAGGTTCCACACTCTGTGGAAGTTCTTCTAAACAGAACACAGACTCAGCACTTGACTATAGCACGACTGACAGGTTATGAATTGACTTTATTCCAACCACACATAGAAATCAGACGCTGCAATACACTGAATCCCGCTACACTTTTTTCATCGAGCACAACAGATCCTACTCCACATGACTGCGTGGAGGTCATTAACACAATCACGAAGCCCAGACAAGACTTGACAGATGTAGCATTACCCGATCCAGACCTGACACTTTATGTGGATGGTTCATGTATGAGAACAAATACAGGAGAGCTAGTGGCCGCATATGCAGTGACCACTGAAACTGAAGTCTTAGAAAAACATCGCATTGACACCCTGTCAGCTCAAGTGTCGTATTTTGACGATGGCTGGGTTAGCGCTTAGCTTTGCTACACGATTCCCGCTTAAATTAGCTATACATAGAAACGCCATTTTGTATGTGTTGGCGGCCATCTTAGATCATGAACGGCCTCATGGCCGGCGTGCCCTTTAGTCCGTTGTCCGTTCCACTGACCACTTCAGTCTGCCCAGCAACAGGCTATTTTTAGTACTGGTCAAGCCACACATGCGCAGTTCACACTGACCAGTCGTTCCTCAGGAATGTGCCGCAAACTGACCAGTGGGTTTGAAACCCTCCAATGGGCTGGCAGTATTCCAGAATATGCCCTTATATGTACATAATGTTCTGTAACTTTGTGCCGCGTGTACGTTTTATTACCTGTAGAATCATATAAAAGAAGGGTCACACCGATGTTCGGTGTGATACCTCTTGCATTACCGAAGGGTGCTGTATGAGTGTACCACCACCCCATGGGGTCTTAATAAACTTGTTCTTTGACTTTTACAGTTTCCATGCCAACAGTTCTTGAATGTAAGTGGGTTATCTTCGGAGCATGTAGGCCTTGGGAACCCTAATTACTTCAAATTGGCGACCACGAAGGGACTCATCGGCGACTCGGATGCCCGAAGGAGAGGTCGTGACGAAGGCTTGGAAACTCGCCATGGACGCGCGCTGCCACGAGTGACCCGAGTCTTGGCTGCCACGGTGTTTTTTCCTTTCCTTCCGATCTGACCTTCCAGGTGGCGCCGGTCTCCGACTGAGTTTTCTAGTGTCTGCATCGCTGAGAAAGTGCCGTTTGGCTGATTTGGCTTACAAGACCTTGGCAGTTGGAATCTGGACATTTGAGAATTTGGGTAAGCTTTGTGTTCGGTAAGGTAGTCTTCGGACGCTTACTGAAATTCTGTGATTTGTGTTCGGTAAGGTAGTCTTCGGACGCTTACTGAAATTCTGTGATTTGTGATCGGTAAGGTAGTCCTCGGACGCTTGCCGAAGTCCTACGTTTTGATTTGAGTTAGCTAACATTGTGAATTTGTGATCTTTGAACTTATATGTGTAGTGCACTTCACATAGGCAGGCATGTAGAGATGTTTCTCTAACTTTGTTTTTTCCCTTTGAGCGGCACATTTGTGTGAAGTACTGTAAGTGCCTTTTTATACGGTGTCACGCTTTCGTGATACTTTTTGAACATGCCTGTTTTCAGCACACTCCGAGGGATGTGCTGTCTTGGAGAGGGTACCTCAATTAGGTTAGCGGAAGCACAGCCGGCTCCCCCAGAGGGAACACCAAATCGTGAAATGTACATTAAGCATGGCCTTCCCCCTATTATGTACAGCAAATTATGGCATAAGTATACAAAGGCCGATCCTGAATTGCAATGGCCTCTACATGGGTCGTTCGATTTACGTAAAGTACAGTTTGTAGAGCAATGTTTGTTTCAACGCAGGTCTAGACAAAATATGTTTGATTGCGTGCGAATGTGGGAGAAAGCGGTGCGCGAGCGAATGAAGCGTGAGGTTGCCTTGGCGGACAAAGAGCAGCGCAAGGCTGCTCGGGATGAGGCTTTACAGCTTGAGGAAAAAGAGGCTCAGGAGAAGAAAGAAAGGGAGGAACGGGAACGTAAATTGCAGACGACTGGTCAATTTCCTATCCGCCGACCGCTTTATCCTGTCCTTAATATTGAAATTGATGATTTTTCATTACTAGATCGGTCGCCGCCTCCGTACGTTTCACCGACGGCCCCAGCTGAAGATTCAGGTGATGAGGGGCAGGATAAGTTGGAAAAGAAGGGTGTATCTGCTCTCAGGTTTTCTACGGAGAGGTCCGCACATTTACGTAGTTGGGCTCGTAAAGTGAATAAGAAATGTGTTTCTCAGGAGGAGGTGATTGCGGAGAGGAGTAAGTGGTCGGATCTTGAGTTAATGTATTTCTTCTCTTCTTTGGCGGATGAAGTTGTTGTCGCGTATCGTGACTTTTCAGACGTGTTAGAACCTAAAGCTGTCTCAGTACATCGTGAGAATTTGGATAAAGGTTTATTTGCTCTTTCAGATGTCGACGACCTTTTCAAGCGATTGATCCAGCTGCGGGATGAAACAGTCAACTTGCGGGAGGAGCGAAAAAGGAGACAAAAGGAGTCTGAGTCGAAGAATAGCGAGTTGACTAAGGAGTGTTCTCTCCGGGGTTCAGATAAGAATTCTGCAATGCATGTTATGCCTATGCGTGAAGCTGCGCCTCTGTATGTTCCGCCAAAAGGGGAAGGTACAGATGATGATAAATTGTCAAAGGATGCGAAAGGGTATTTTGTGTATAATTGGGTATATACGCCGTGGAATAGAGCAGACGTAATGGCGTTGAAAAATTCTTTACATGATCTTCGGAAAAACCCGGCGGCATTTTATGAAGGGGTGGAAGGGGCTATTTAGTCTTGTGTGATGACTCTTGTGGACATAGATTTGTTCTTTGGGTTAATTCTGCCACCTGATATGTGGCGGCAAATTCGTAAAAATAATGATGAAACGATATTGGGGGGCACATGGAAAGAAATTAATGCTGCAGATTTAGACAGGGAACCAGCATGTAAGCCTTGTCAGTTAATTCTAGATCTCCCGGCAGCTATTCTGACTAAATTAAAGACGCTTGTTCCCTCTAAAAAGATTGATTGGACTATGTTGACGTCGTGCAAGCAGAAACCCGATGAAACGGTCTCAGATTTCTTTACACGTTTTGAGGAGGCATTTCATGATTACAGTGGTCAATCTTTGACAGACGATACGGGTCGGCATTTGTTTGTAGATAAGTATGTGGCTAATCTCCTACCGGAGATTGCGAAACGATTGAAGTCGAGCGAAAGTTCCTGGGCCACGGCGACCCCTGCGTCCTTGTTAACTATGGCTCAGTATTATGAGCGGCAGGAATTGGAGGCTAAAGAAAGTGTAGAGAAAAAGGCGAAGGAATTGAAAACGAAGGTGATGTTGGCGCAGGTTCGGGGAACACAGGGTAGAGGGAATGATAGAGGTAGACGGGGTTGAGGAAATACGTCGTATGGTCGTACGGATATAGCGGAGGATCAGTGTGCTTATTGTAAGGAGTTTGGGCATTGGGCCGAAGATTGTCCGGTACTTCGTGAGCAGCGTAGTCAGCGTGGTCGAGGAGGCGGAAGGTCAAGAGGAGGTTATACGGGAGTGAGAGGTGGCGGAGGTGATCGCGGAAAGGCTGAGGAGAGGGGCCGTGGCCAGGATGAACGAAATACGTTTGATAGGCGGAATCAATATCAGATTTCGGAGGGAGAGAATGTGGAACACCAGGATTATGTGCATGCATAGGACTGCGTAGGATGGGGTAAGGAATCAGTTGAAGTGCCGGTAGATCAGCAGGGTCCATATGTAACAGCGGGTATTCTGGGTTCTACTGATCAATTTCTAGTCGACACAGGAGCTACACGTAGCGCTTTGTCGAAAAACTTGGTTCCGAGGGCTCCCCTGTCTGGCGAAATGATTACATGTGTAGGGTTTGATGGCACACCCTCCCCCAGCCCATTGTCCAAGCCCCTTGCACTATGTCTTGACAAATACTTTAGTTTTGGCCAATTTTTGTTATCACCCCATACCCCAGACAATATCCTGGGTATTGACTTGCTTAAATATTTTCGAGCGACAATACGTTGCGCTCCGGAGGGAGTACGGGTTATCCTGAATGATAATTATCCTGACCCCGACAGGTTTTACGCAATCTCAGATATTTCAGCTTTGGCCTCTCTCCCGCACACGTTATGGGCGACCTCAGATACGGATGTGGGAGAGATGCGTATTCCACCGATACATATTACTGTTAAGGAGGGGGCCCCTCTACCACGAGTGCCACAGTATAAGATTTCGAGAGAAGGTGAAATTGCATTGACACATATTGTTCAGGATTTGATTTCTGCAGGGGTTGTGGAGGAGGTCCCTTATAATGTTTGCAACAGTCCTATTCTTCTGATCCTTAAGAGAGATACTGACGGCAAAATCTATCGCTTTATTATTGACTTGCGAGAGATCAACAAAATTGTCATTCCTCAATACCCGGTGGTGTCTGATATTACGACCCTGCTTACTTTGGTTCCACCAATGGCCACCACGTTTAGTGTAATTGATTTAAAGAATGCGTTCTTTTCTATTCCTGTTCATCCTGATAGCAGATACCTGTTTGGCTTTACGCTAAATAATAAATCGTATAGATTTTGTCGTGTTCCCCAGGGATATACTGAAAGTCCTAGCATCTATAGTCAGGCTTTGAAAAGACAGTTGGATTCCTTTAAATTGCAGTCTGGCGTTGCTCTTATCCAGTACGTGGATGACCTTCTGCTGGCTGCTGACTCTTATGCACAATGTGAACAGAGTACACTTGCATTGCTTTCCTTTTTGGCACAGAATAATCATAAGGTTTCGAAGAAGAAGCTTCAATACTGTAGACCTCAGGTGACCTACCTCGGTCATCTGTTGTCTAAGGAGGGGCGTGCATTAACATCTGATCGAAATCAAGCAATTTTAGACACACCAGTCCCACGCACGCAGAGAGATGTACGTGCCTTCATAGGGTTGACGTCCTTCTGTAGACAATGGATCATGGGTTTTTCACATATCATAAAACCTTTGCTAGCATTACTGTCCAAAGCTACACCAATGCCCCTTGAGTGGACAGATGAATGTCAGAAGGCTTTTGAACAGCTGAGGCAGGCCCTTTGTTCCGCACCCGTGTTAGGCACACCAGATTATACGAAACTTTTCACATTGTACGTGCACGAGAATGATGGGTGCGCGTTGTCAGTATTAATGCAATTACACGGGGATAAGCAGAGACCATGTGCATACTTCTCTGCCGTTCTGGATCCTGTAGCACGAGGGTTGCCTGGGTGTTTTCGAGCGGTAGCAGCAACAGCAGTGGCCATACAACAGAGTGAGGGAATAGTGTTATCACATAAATTGTTGGTGTTAGTTCCTCACGCAGTAGATGCTCTGTTAAACCAAACAAAGACCCAATACCTCACGAGTGCACGGCTAACAGGATATGAGCTGACACTTTTGGCGCCACACATTACACTGAAAAGATGCGCTACTTTGAACCCTGCCACTTTATTGCCCTATCCGGCTGAGGAGGGTCAGGAAGAAAAACATCATGATTGTGTTTTCCTGACCGAGGAACAGACAAAGGGTCGTGTTGACTTACAGGATGTCCCACTTCCAGATGTGGATGGGGAACTGTGGGTCGATGGATCGTGTTTAAGGCTGCCAGATGGCACGACTTCCGCAGCCTATGCGATCACGACACTTAAGACAGTGGTAGAAACAGCTAGGATACCACAAAAGTCGGCTCAGGCAGCGGAGCTGATAGCCTTAACAAGAGCCTGCGAACTGAGCGCTGGTTTATGTGTGAACATATACACGGACAGCCGGTACGCCTTTGGAGTGGCGCATGACTTTGGGCTACTTTGGAGAGAACGTGGGTTTTTGACATCTCACGGAGAGCACATTATGCACGGAGAACTAGTGCGTGATCTCCTAAATGCGCTGCTAGGCCCAAAGAAAGTACCGATAGTAAAATGCATTGCCCACAAAAAGATTACGGATAAAGTGGGTCAAGGAAATGCCTTTGCAGACAACATAGCTAGACAAACGGCTATGTCCCGAACTAGCTCCCCCATGTATGTGGTACAATCGCAGGCTGAGCGATGGAGTGATGCTAGAGCAGAAATATTAGACATTCAAAAATCAGCTACTGAATCTGAACTTGCGACATGGGCAGCCGATGGGGTACTAGATGACGAGGGATGTTGGAGAAGCAAAGACATGGAAAAGTGGAAATTGCCTGCAGCTTACTTGCAGGCGATGGTCCAGATGACACATGGACTGGCGCATGTCGGAGCTCTTGCAATCACTCGGCTCTTAACACGAGTTTGGGAACATCCCGAGATTGCTAATACTGCAAAGAGAGTAGTGCAGACCTGCCTGGTATGTCTACAACACAATCCTGGAAAGGGGACCCATACTCCGAAAGGAGGGTTCGTTCCACCTTCTGCACCATTTGAGGTACTCCAAATGGATTACATCCAACTTGAGCGCTGCAATAACCTGAAGTACGTCCTAGTGGTGGTATGTGCTTTTAGCAAATGGGTTGAGGCCTACCCCACGAAAGACAACACGGCTTTGACAACAGCTAAGGTGTTGCTTAAGGAATTCTTTCCTCGCTTTGGAGTTTGCAAATTTCTGTGGAGCGATAATGGGCCTCATTTTGTTGGAAAGATTGTGGAATATGTACTGAAGGGGTTAGGGATTCAGCAGAAGTTCCACGCTGTATTCCACCCTCAGTCAGCAGGTCTGGTCGAGCGGTACAATGCAACGTTGAAGCTTAAGCTGGCCAAAATTGTGGCGTCTACATCGTTGAAGTGGCCAGATGCTTTGCCGCTAGCACTTCTCTCTCTTAGATCAGTACCCCACTCACGAACTGGCCTTACGCCCTATGAGGTGGTGTTTGGGCGCCCTATGAATATCTGGGGGGTGCCCAAGCCGCGATTATGATGAATGATTATTTGGCACGATTAACAAATGATTTGCTCTCTATTCACCAACAGGTTCGAGAAGCGCTCCCTGACAACTCTACTGGAGAGGGCCATGATCTCCGCCCTGGTGACCACGTGATGATTCGCTCGTTTGAGAGAGCAAGCAGTCTGGAGCCCAAGTGGAAGGGCCCCGAACAGGTCCTCCTTGCAACCCGCACCGCTGTACGAGTGACCAACAGGAAGCGGTGGGTGCATTCGACACATTGTCGCCGTGTCTCTCCGGACCTGGTGACTCCTGCTGTGCTGACTGACTACAAAGAGATTTTGGAGAAAGAAAAGAGCCCAGCTGTGACGTCGGCCGAAGTTGAGGGAGCCTTCCCGGACCATACTGTTACCGGACGAGAACGCTACAACTTGCGTCCTCGATAACAAGATTTTTGTATTTTAATGACTGGTTGGTTACCGCTCCAGGTTTGTGAAACGGAAACCGGGAATTCCAAGGGGGGGGGATCAGTTCTGCCAGTGTAGCGACACCCGTCTTGGCCCGTCTTGGCCCGGAGAAGAAAACAACGGCTACCTCGGAGTTCAGCACCACATTTTTCTTTTTTAGGTATACACGTATGTGTATGAGACACTTTGTGACTAAATCGAATTATTGAGACTCAGCGAAGGCTTTCAGAACTATGGCATTATCAGCAGTGCGAGATAAGAGACTTGTGGGTGCCATTCTCTTTGTTCTGACTATCGTAGTGATTGCGGCAATAGCCTGGGTAGTCGAACTTGTGGTACCTGCACGTGAACATTTGCTGCCAACTACCCCGGCTCCATCTGAACATTTCCATTTCACCCTGCCCTATCATGAAGAACGGCACCGACAGACTTATCTGAACAATAGTTTTATTCAGATCCTACATCACACACACAATATGACAAACACTTCAAATTGCTGGGTGTGTCGGATGTTGCCTGGGCATCAGAAGAAAGGGGGTACTCCACTCATCCCTCTACCGTTTTCGCATAATGGGTCTTGTAATGCATTTTATACTCTCCTCTTTACTTTGAGATGGCCCACGAAAGGGGGAGTGCTTTTTCGTTTGAATAAATTGTGTCATCATGATTGGGATGGGTATCCACAAGCTGAGGGTACTCGATTTGAATATGAGGAGTACCGCCCTGACAACGTGTCTGCTTCACGAATGTATAGCAACCAGCGAAATGTCAATGTATCGAATGCACATGTTATCAACGTTATCGCTACCAAAGCAGACCTATGTATACGTAATAAAGGTGTAATTTCTGTTGGGAGAAGTGAATGTAACACTACACTTACGTTTGATAGTCCTACTGGTATATCGTTTGTCACTTCCCGAAATACTTACTTTATCTGTGGAACGAAAGGTTATCATCAGCTTCCTTTGGGATGGTCAGGCACTTGCTACGTGTCTTTTGTATTGCCGCCTGTATTCATTGCCCCACCCATGTATCACAACAACTACATCCTCTATCACAACTTTGTTTTGAATCGTGATAAACGCTCCCTTGTCTTGGACGATGTTGACCAAACGGACACTACCTTGCAACAATATGTGGACTTCAATTTGGGTTTGTTCTCTTTCGTCGGGGCAGCTTTGAACAGTCGAAAGATCCGACGACTAACTCGTGTTGTTGAGGCTGTGGCTAATGATACCGCAATTGCACTTGGAAATATCACTGAAGAAGTACAGATTTCTAGAATTGTTGCGCTTCAGAATCGGATGGTTCTGGATGTAGTGTTAGCTGATCGTGGGGGGGGCATGTAGAATCATCGGAAGTAGCTGTTGCGTTTACATACCTGATAATTCACCTTCTGTATATGATGCCATCACTAAACTACATAAGATAGCGGCTGAAATACATCCAGATAATGGTACTTGGACTCTGTCAGGATGGTTCTGGTCAATACTCACCACCTGGGGATGGAAATTGTTAACGATTCTATGTATTACTGTGGGAATTCTGTTTTCTATTTGTTTATGTATCCAGTGTGGCCCAGTTTTTTGTTCTATGTGCCTGTCAGTTTTTGTACCCTCGAGACGAGCTCTTGCCCATGATAAAATGATGCTTCATAAAGAAGTAACACAAATAATGCTAATTGACATAGAAGATGAACACCCTGACTATGTCCACTATGAGGTAGCTTCAGCTAAACGCTAAAAGGGTCGTCTGTCGTATTTTGACGATGGCTGGGTTAGCGCTTAGCTTTGCTACACGATTCCCGCTTAAATTAGCTATACATAGAAACGCCATTTTGTATGTGTTGGCGGCCATCTTAGATCATGAACGGCCTCGTGGCCGGCGTGCCCTTTAGTCCATTGTCCGTTCCACTGACCACTTCAGTCTGCCCAGCAACAGGCTATTTTTAGTACTGGTCAAGCCACACATGCGCAGTTCACACTGACCAGTCGTTCCTCAGGAATGTGCCGCAAACTGACCAGTGGGTTTGAAACCCTCCAATGGGCTGGCAGTATTCCAGAATATGCCCTTATATGTACATAATGTTCTGTAACTTTGTGCCGCGTGTACGTTTTATTACCTGTAGAATCATATAAAAGAAGGGTCACACTGATGTTCGGTGTGATACCTCTTGCATTACCGAAGGGTGCTGTATGAGTGTACCACCACCCCATGGGGTCTTAATAAACTTGTTCTTTGACTTTTACAGTTTCCGTGCCAACAGTTCTTGAATGTAAGTGGGTTATCTTCGGAGCATGTAGGCCTTGGGAACCCTAATTGCTTCACAAGCAGCAGAGCTCATTGCTCTGACCCAAGCCTGTATACGAGCCAAGAACCTTAAAGTAAACATATACACAGATTCACGTTACGCATTTGGAGTCGTACACGACTTCGGTGTTCTCTGGCAAGAGAGGGGTTTCCTGACCTCTCACGGAGCCAAAATCCAGCATGGTCCCCTCATCCAAGCTCTGTTGGAAGCAATACATTTGCCTACAGCCATAGCCATCATGAAGTGCAAAGCACATACAAAGGTTACAGACACTATTTCCCAGGGTAACGACCTGGCAGATCGAACAGCGAAACATACAGCCCAGACTCATACTCATACGACTGATATGACAAAGACTGACGTATCCTCACTGACACATTGCATGACAGTTAGGGACCCCACACAAGATATCATTGACATACAGACACATGCTACTGCAGATGAAATAAAGAAATGGACTGAACAAGGAGGGGTCCAGACTGAACAGGGATGGATGACGAAGGGAAAGACCACATGGTTTCTCCCCGACTCTATGGTTCAAGTTATTATCAACACTGCACACAGTCCAGCACATTTAGGAGAAAAAGCCATGTTAGACAGTTTACAGAATCTCTGGTTCAACAAACATTTACGAGCAGCAGCAAAACAGAAAGTGCGTACCTGCATGATCTGTTGTCAGTTCAATCCAGGAAAAGGTATTCCCGTGGAACGAGGTGGATTTCATCCTCCCGACCACCCTTTCGAAGCTCTCAGATGGATTATATCCAGATGGACAGATGCCGAGGATTTAAGTATGTCCTCATGGTTGTATGTGCCCTATCCCGATGGACAGAAGCATATCCCGTCCCAGATTACACTGCTCCGACCACTGCCAAGCAATTGGTTCGTGAATTCTTCCCACGGTACGGTTTGCCCCGTGTCGTGTATTCAGATAACGGTCAGCCATTCTCGTCCGAACTCATGAAGCAGGTTTCACTTCTGTTAGGTTATCAATGGAAGTTTCACTGTGTCCGACATCCCGAGGCAGCAGGTCTTGTGGAGCGACACAATCAGACTCTGAAAACTCGCCTTGCCAAAGTGTGTAAAGAAAAAGGCGTAGATTGGATAGTAGCTTTGCCAGTTGCCCTCTTTTATATGCGAATGGTAGCCCATTCTAGGACAGGGCTATCCCCGTATGAGGTGGTCTTTGGTAGGCCTCCTAATATGTGGGGGACGCCTATGCCACGAAAAATTACTGATGTTGATAGTACTATGCTGACAGATTACCTTGCTTCCTTGATGTCTGCACTACAATCATGTTGTTCACAGGTTGCGGCAGCCTTTCCAGACAACACCGAGGTGAAACCGCACGAGCTGGTCCCAGGAGATGTCGTCGTAGTTCGCAATTTTGACAGGTCAAGCCCTCTGGAGCCCCGCTGGAAGGAGCCGAAGATCGTCTTGTTAACCACCAGGACTGCGGTGAAGCTAGAAGGAAGAAAAGGGTGGCTCCACTCGAGCCACGTGAAACGATTTTATGGACTTCCGCCAAAGACTGAATCCCAGCCCTATCGCATTCCAGAGACTGATACTAAACTCCCCCTGGTAGAGAAAACTCCTCAACAGGAGTACCGCATGAAATTGAGGGCTAGTAAGTCAGACAGTTTAATTGTTTAAGTCCCCCTCGGGTGAAGCGGTTAGACAGTTTCTTGACATGTACAAGTTAGACCCCAATAGAGAGAGAGATAGACAGGAGATCAAGAAAAGAAATTATTGTAGAAATCTCCGAAGTCGCTGCATCTGCACGTTACTTATCATGTTTTTTCTGAGTCTTACGTTAATTTGCATCAGTTGGATGTTATATATGTACTTTCCCATTGCACATTCTTTTTCTAATGACACAGCAGAGCACACGTTTAGTGAACTACCCCCACATGAATTGTCTTATCGACTTGCGCTGCGCAACAATACATTCATCCGTATGTTACACCATTCTCACCAGATCAACAATGCTACTAATTGTTGGATATGTGGCCGACTCCCTCCCTATCAGAATTACAAGGGAGCTCTGCCCCTCTTTCCTTACCCGTTTACACATAATGGTTCCTGTGGTGCATGGTTTAGTTTAATATCCTCTTTAGACACTGAATCCAGAGTTTCCCAAGGCAAATGGATATGGGGAAACCTGAACACAGTCATGAACAAAGCATGTTTCCCAGATGAAGAAGGTTTTCCACAAATGACAGGGACCGATCTAGAAAATGAAGTGTATGGTTTAGGTAATTTTACACTCGACCTCATGATTCTAAATGTTCAGTCCGAAACTAGTCCCGACTTGCCATCTATATCAGTTTTACCAGCAATAGGTGTATTATGTGTTAGAAAGAATGGTTCAGTACGTCTAGGCCATAGTAACTGTATTACTGTGGTCGAATTTAGTGATGAAGGCAAATCTACATTCAAAGCTTCCCGACATTCTTATTTCATTTGTGGTCATACAGCTTATGTACGTTTACCTCTAGATTGGGATGGTACTTGTTTCATTGCATTCTTATTGCCACCAGTTTTCCTAGCCCCATCTGATTATCACAGGAATTCCCGCCTCAATCTCGTTAGACACAAGAGAGATCTCCCAATAGTTGATCAGACTGAAACCGCATAGGAACAATATACAGATTTCAATAAAGGATTCTTTCCTTATTTAGGCACTGTTTCAAATAGTAAACTGATACGCAAATTAACCAGAATTCTCGAAGCAGTAGTGAATGAGACTACTTCCGCTTTGGGCAACTTAACAGAGGAGCAGTCTGCTATGAGACTTGTTATTCTTCAGAACCGCCTTGTCCTTGACGTCATCCTGGCCGATAGGGGCGGAGCTTGTAGAGTCATCGGATCCAGTTGTTGCGTGTTTATTCCTAATAACGCGCCATCAGTCTATAAGGCCATCACCAGACTTCATGAAATTGCCCATCAGATACATCAGAACCCAGGCTCCTGGACTTGGTCCGGTTGGCTCTGGAGTGTAATAACAGCCTGGGGATGGAAGCTATTGTCATTCCTAGGGATTATATTGGCCATAGTATTCAGTTGTTGTTTATGTCTTCAATGTGGGCCAGCGATTTGCGGCTTGTGCGCCACAGCTTGTATTCCCAGCTCAGGTTCACGTTCCCATTCCCGATTAAATAAAGAAGAACAGATGATGTTATATGAACAGATAGATGGTCTCATGAAAATAGATATATCCTGATGGGTCCGTAGGGGACAAGGAGGGAAAGAGGTAATTTAAATTTTTATGATCAAGTATGTCCCCTAACGTGTACCCCAACATCTCCATGTACGAGTTTAAAGTGCATGTAACTTCCCTCCGCAACCGAATCTGATGACGCAAATACATTTGCGTCCAACGTTAACATGTCCTCTATCAGATCCACCATGAATGGATTGATAATTCAGTTCCTAACCATGCCTTGCCAACTTCTTTACATGGTGCACTTTCACGTTTTTCCTGGCTCTGTAGAGCTAGGCCCTGATTTCTGCCTTCGAACCACTTCTGTCCCTGTCTCTGAAAGCTGCAGCATGGAGATGCATCCCTGACCTCTGCCTTACTTCCTGCCAAGCGAAGCGGTGCCTGGCTCGGCCTGGCCTGCCTGCCAAAACAGTATTTTGCCTTCAAGTTATCAGCGTAGCCAGTTCAGCCTCCTCGAAAACACATTCCAGTCTAGTGAAATAGGTAAACATATCCCCGGCTGCAGAGTAAAGGGCCAAGCCTTCCTGTCTCCTTCATGTAATTCATTGCTCCCGTTACCATGGTAGGCCCATGGCCCCGCGCATTGCACTTAGACACATATACATTTAGTATAGAGTAGCCTCTGCCCGAGAGACCTTTTACTACAGATTAAACATTCCCCCAAACACAAGATATCAGACATGTTATAGGAACAGGTCGATCTGACATGCCAGACTTTTGTCTTCCCTACTAGTGCTAAAGTCAAGCCCTCAGTTTTCCCCAGATACACGTCAATCACACGTCATACCAGCTGCGCGCGCACCCAGGTTATAGGTTTCAGCTGACTCTGCAGAATCTTCTATGCATCCACCCACTTATGACACGTTTCTGTGACGTTTCCAGCACACACCTCCGTGCACGCCTTTGTACACGCCTTTTTGCTACGCACATGTGTTCTTATCATATTCCTTTCACTTGTCACGCCTACTGTATTCATTGCTATTGCACAGTTTTACTATATATGTCATGTACTGTTAATAAATCGTTGACATCTTTTTGCCATCATTGCATATACCCCCGAACCCTTGTATTGATGGAATTGATTTCCATGGCTCGAGCCATCCCGAATTAAAGCCCGTATGACTCAGACACCCCGGACTCTGCCTCTCATTTGATTGAGCTATTCTTTTACTTGTCAGTAATTATACGGAAAAATAGACCGGTAAATTATATTTACCACAGCTATGCGCCCGTTTGTAGAAGAAAACAATAATAAGATGCAACTTCTTGAGGAGAAATGGTCCACATTAGACTCTAGAGTGACTACACCGGAACAACAATCATCAGAGGTACAAGTTAATTCTCAATGAATCTCTGCTCTGGAAAAGACAGTCATCAGCCTCCAACAACACTCTGAGGACTTGGAAAATCGGAATAGGAGGAACAACCTACGCATATATGGTCTGCCAGAATCTCTTGAGGGTGATGACCCTGTGTCTTTTTTCTCCTCCTTTCTTCCCAAACTTCTGGAGATGCCACCGACCACTTCCCTCAATATCCAAGGGGCCCATAGGCTTGGTCCTAGACTTACTTCTACATCTACAACAACTAAACCTTGAGGTGTCATCATTCTTTCCTTGAGGTTTACAGACCTTCTCTCTGTCCTATCTGCAGCCAGATCCAAAAGCCAACTCTCCTGGTTGGGTCAGAGAGTGTACCTCTCTCAAGATGTCTCTAATGCTACTGCCTCCAGGAGAAAGGAATTCCTCAATCTTCGGGCTCCTCTTTGTTCTCTTGGTGCCAGATACAGTTTGTTCCATCCATGTATTTTCAGAGTGACATACCAGAATAAAACATGGTCTTTCCAAGATCCTGCAGAACTTAAGAACTGTATCCGTATTCACTCCACAAGCAGCATGGAAACTACTAACTCTTCCAATGGTTGATCGTGTAACCTTTCTTTCTTTCTTTTTTTTGTACAGAGTTCTGGCTGTTTTTCTCACAAATGTTTCTCTATGTTTACCAATTACTGATTTATCTTTACTAGCAACCTTTAACGGTTTACGTATATTTCTACTCGTTCGATTGCAGTTCGCCTCTTAATGCTTCAGGAATTACTTTAGTTTGTTTCTAGTTTTTATCTCCCTGTTTTGCTTGTCGACCTGTTTTACACTCCCCTATGTATCTCCCTAATTTCACTGTCTTTTTTGTTTATTACATAGGTTGGTTGGTTTTATCCCTCAACCCATGTGGCTTGCCCACTATTTTTCATTGTCCTGGTACGGTCCGGATTCCCTTTTCAAGTGGCTCGTCTTGTTGAGTGTCGCCATTACCCCATTGTTCTCTTTATGTTCCCCTCAGGTATGATAACTTCAGTCATCCTTTTTGGATATGTACTGTCTCTCCTTCTACTTTCTTCTCTTCTCCCTTTCAATTTCTCCCTTCTCTTCCCTTTTATTCGCTGATTGCGCGCATATTTCCTCTTCTTTTCCTCTTCTTTTATGCCTTCTGTACAAATTTCCTTCCCTCGACTCTGCTTCATTCAAATACCTTTCCTGATGAACTCTACCTTTCACACTTCTTTTCTTTTTTGACTTAGTTTTTGACTTATTCGTCGTTGTGATTTTTACTTATATGCTATTTATACTGTTTGAAAATTCAGAGTTATCTCATGGAATATAAAAGGTTTTATTATCCCTATTAAGCCATCTAGCCTCCTACAACCCTGTTATAGCTCTTTTACAAGAGACCCATCTTACAGAAGCCGAATCACTTAAACTAAAAAGGAGTTGGGTGGGTACAGTTTTGTTCTCTCCCTCTACAGATAAAAAGAATTGTAGGGTAATTTTATGTCACAAAAAACTAAAATGTAAAGTTTTGTCACAAGAAATTAATTCCGAAGGTAGATGGATATTAGCTAAGTTACTAATTAACTCTATACCTTTAACTGTTTTTAATGTTTATAGTCCCAAAAAACCTGATTATTCCTTCTGGCCTTTAATCACGAAGAAATACATTCAACACAGAGATGACTTGTTTATTTTAGGTGGAGATTGTAACCAGATTTTTGATCCGTTTCTTGACCGTAAATCCACAGTCCGCTTTATACCTCACAGAACTCACAAACAATTCCTTAACACTATCTTACAATCATGTCTCACTGACTCTTGGCGCTTATCTCATCCTGACTCTTTGGACTATTCCTTCTTCTCTCCTCCCCATTCATCCTTTTCTCATCTCGACTACATTTTTCTCTCTCGTTCTCTCTCTCAACACTTTTTGTCTTCCTCTATTGAACCCATAGTAATTTCGGACCATGCTCCCATTGTGACAGACCTTGATTTACTTCCACCATCTCCCAAGTCTTCTCGCTGGCAATTTAATAGTTCCCTTCTTACTGATCCTAATTTTTCTTCTTCTTTCCGTTCTTTTATTAATGAATTCTTCCTGCTTAATAGCGATCCTAATACTTCTCCTCACATCCTCTGGGATTCCTTTAAACCCACAGCAAGAGGTTTCATCATAGATTTTGTATCTAAGAAGAAAAAGCAATATATCCAGAAGCAGAAAGACTCACTGTCCCATATGAAATTCTTGGAACATACATTTTATACTTCTTCAGATTCATCTATATCCCCAGAACTTTTAAGAGCTAAATTGGAGCTCAATAAGTCTACGACAGATAATGCTTCTTCCATTCTTCTTCGTAGTAGTGCTCATTATTATGGAGGTCGTAACAACTCAGGGAAGCTTCTCGCTAATTATCTCAAATCACGTAAAGAACGTACTTTTATAGAGTCTATCTATTCTTCTGACCATACCTTCCTGCATAAAGATAATGATATTCTTAATCAATTCCAATTATTTTACCAACAGCTCTATACTCCGGAATCTCCCCCTACTTCTTCTCTTTTTCAGTCCTACTTTGAGAGGTTATCCAAACCCCCTCCTCCTCAACTTAATTTTTCAGACCTTGATCTTGGCATCTCATTACATGAACTTTCCATGACGCTATCGTCTTTTACTAAAGGTAAAACACCTGGTCCTGATGGATTCCCTGTTGAGTTCTATTTACACTTCTCTGATCTTTTACTCCCTAGGCTCTTAACACTTTTTCACTCTTTTTGCTTGTCTGGTGAAGCAAAGGGTACCTTCCAAAATGCTACCATCCGTCTTATTCCTAAGGATGGTTGTGATCCCCAGTTTTGTAAGAATTATCGGCCGATTTCTTTAGTTAATGTGGACTACAATTTATTTGCTAAATTACTTGCTCTACGCTTGGATCCTTTAATGCCCCATCTTATCGGTAAGGAACAATGTGGCTTTATTAAGGGTAGACTTACTTCCGATGACTCTTGCCTTTTTCTTAACGTGTTAAATAAAGCTGCATCTCTTTCAATTCCTCTCGCCGCTATTTCTGTTGACGAAGAAAAAGCATTTGACCGAGTTGACTGGTCTTTTTTGTTTGCCTCATTACGATGGCATGGCTTCTGTCCTAAATTCATATCCCTTATTTCCCTTTTATATTCAGCGCCCAACGCCTCTGTGCTTGTGAATGGTCAGGTCTCTTCACCTTTTATTCTTTATCGTGGTGTGCATCAGGGTTGTCCCTTATCCCCACTACTTTTTGTTTTGGCAATTGAACCCTTTTTATCTTCCATCCGTAACAATCAATCCATTTCTGGCTTCCCATATGGAGACAATCAACTAAAACTCTCTGCATATGCAGATGATATTCTTTTATTTATCTCTGATCCCGAAATATCTGTTCCCCCTTTATTATCTGAATTCGACTTATTCTCACAGGTTTCCGGATATAAGATTAATACTGATAAAACCGAAATTCTTCCCTTAACCAAAACTTGTCTTCCCCATCTATTCTCTCCTACTGGCTTTGCCTGGAACAGTTCAAAGATCAAATACCTAGGTATTTGGTTTTCTAACTCTATACCTTCTTCAATTAACTTAAATATGTCTGCCGTTTTGTCTCGTATTGAAAAGTCATTCTCCGCTTGGAATCCTCTTTTTCTTTCCTGGTGGGGCCGCTTGCATTCAATTAAGATGATGATAGCTCCTATTCTAATATATACTTTTTCTATGTTACCTGTTCATATTCCTGCAATCCATTTTAAACAAATTGATTCTTCTCTTTCGAAGTTCCTTTGGAAGAACAAAAAATCTAGAATTTCCCTTGCTGGTCTACGAAAATCCAAATCTAATGGCGGTGTTAACTTTCCAGATTTCTGTCTTTATCATCATTCTTTTTCATGACATCAAGCCTCGAGTTGGCTTTCATCAGAATCCTCCCCTTTTACTCCTCTTTGGTTGCTTATTGAGCGAACACTATTACTGCCCTTTTCCTTTGATGACTATTCACTTCTCTGTCAAATCTCCTCATACCTCATTCCCCCTATTCAAACACACTTCTTCTATTTTAAAATCCCTGGTTTCCCCTACCACTGTTACACGTGAATCTTTTTTAAACTCCCTTATTTGGTATAACTCATTGATGCTGTTAAATAACAGACCCAGTTTTTGGCACGCTTGGAGATTAAAGGGTATCATTTGGGTCAATCAACTCTTTGATGGAATTCTACCTTGTTCTTTTCCCCAGTTTCAAATTTTATTTCATTGCCTGCGATCCTTTTTACAGAAATTCACCCTTCTCATGGCAGTCATTCTTGACCTTTATTATTCTCTTCCATCCTCCTCCTTACTTTTGCCTAGTTCTCCTCTCCTTAAAATAATCACTACCCTTCCTAAAGCGTCTCTTATTTATACATTTTGTCATCTCTCCTAATCCAGATCATATTAAAACTAAGCTAGAGCTCTCCTGGGAAATGGATTTTGATTGTACTTGGTCTGTTGCTCTCTGGGATAGATTATGGTCAAGATCCCGAAAAATCTCTCGTTCTGCTTCTCTTACTCAATCTTTATTTTTCCTATATCATCGACTTCATTTCTCTCCTCTCTCTTTGTCACATTTTTCACCCTCAACCCCTTCTGACTCTAAATGTTGGACATGTGGTTCCCCTAATGCTGATCCTCTTCATCTCTTCTTTCTGTCCTGTTGTATCTAAATTCTAAGACAAAATCTGGTCATATCTTACGCACATTTTTACGCTTACTGTTCCTTACTCTATTACCCTTTTCTTCTTGGGCAGTTTTTCTGACTCTTTGGACCTTCCTGCACATTCCACGCCTTTTTGACCTCATGCTTGCTCTTGCATTTCAACATATTTCCTCGAATTGGAAGTCCCTGACCAATATTTCCTTACAAGGTTGGTGGAATACTCTGTCATTTTCACAGACTGGATGTGGCCTTTGCCTCTTCCAGTAAACCAATCCGTAACACTGATCCCTTCTGGTTACCTTTTACCTCCTATTTGGATCGTCTGGCCTTAAAGAAATCTCTACATATCAATTCAGAAAATTTAAAACCTCCTTGAACATTTGACTCTCTACCTTATTGTCATTTTTACAGGCATCTTTGTTACACAATTTTTTATGTCAGAATTTATGTATGGAATGTTTATTCTCATATATATATCTCATATATATATGCCATTATTCATGGTGTTACTATTCAATATTTAACCCCTTGCGTGCTGGGCGTATTCCCCGCCTGTGCTGACTCCGCCTTGCGCGGGCGGAGTCATGACGGAACGGTTCCGTCATCAGCACAGCTCAACCGACGCTGATGACGGAACCGTTCTGTCATCAGCATGCAAGGGGTTAATATTTATACATTGCTGGATTAATTTCTAATCCCCTCCTCCCTTCCCTTCCCATCTTTTTCCTTTTCTCCCCCCTTTTCCTTTTATCTTTAAAACTCCATAAAATGATGTTTGTTTCTTAATTATTGATGTCAGCATTGCTGGTAGTTCACATTTATTTGAACATATCTAATGTTTGTTCTTGCTGATGTCCATGCTTGTTAACAATTTTCTCAATAAAGCTTTTCAAACTGAAAAAACACCATCCCAGTAGCAAACAGTCTGCTGCAGAGTACCTGCACTGGCATGTGTCTAAACAACATGAATGCTTGCCCTCAACACCTTTTATCTGTGTTTGAAAGGTTTCACATACTATAATGCCACCCCTGTTTAGTAGCATCCTTACCCTTGTCTCGATCTACCCCATCAAAGATTTGAGGGGGGGCTGGACTCCAAAACACTTTGCTCAAGGGGGACCCTGTGTAACAAAGTTTGAATGCCACTGGTCTAACGCGTGTACTTAATAGGGCTGAAATAATAAATATATCAAAGAGCCTGCTGCAAAGATAGCCTCCAAACTTGCAAGCTCCAGCAGCCCACACAGAAATAGCAGCAACATCACCCCTCTTCCCTGGGAAGATAACCCCATATCACATTTCTTCTACATCTCTCATGTGACCTGGTTTAATTACGCTAGCCCCAGGCAGTGGGATATAGTGCCATATGTTGGATTTCCAGAGGCAGCCCTGATGCCATGGTGAGCTCCCTTAGCGCGACATACTTACTAGTGTGGGCGACCTGGCTGTGGCGGGGTGGATTTGCTGCTGGGTGCCGGCCACTGCAGATTGTCACTGGGGTGCTGTGAACAGTAGCTTCTGAGGTTGTGCTTGATGCTGGAGTGTGTAGCTAGCCCTCCGATCAGGGCCTGTCAATACTCAGTTCCACCACCGGGAGGCTGATAGGTTCCTGCTCCCGCCCCACCATCCTGTCCACTGCTTCACCCCAGCAGCACTGGGACTCTCGGGGGGCATAGCTACATACTCCCTCTGCACTGTGAAGCCAGGACCCAGATGACATGCTACTTGGTGTGGTCAGTGCCCCGCTGCTCTCCCATTCTGCTGTGGCCTTCTAATTTTCAGAGAGTATGGGTGGTGCCCTGACTTGAGCTGCTGCGCTTGCAGGCCGGCTGATGCCCAGGACCTGTGCTTCTTCCCACTGCTGATTTGGTGATTGTTTGGGCCCTTCCTGACTCCTGTCGCTTCCATTTGAGCTTTCTGGTGAGTGTCAGTGTTGCTGGTCTGGAGTGGAGGCAGCTGCCTGGCGGGGCATAGTGGGCACATGCAACACAGATAGGCTTCTGTTGGAGCTTGGATGCCTCTGGGTGGAATTGGAGTTGCTGAGCTCGCTGCTTCCTCTGAACCCCAGTGGCTCCCTGCTTATACTCCAGCTCTGGTAGGTGACTGCTCCTGCTTCTTACTTAGATCTGAGAGTACTGTAGCCCATACACATGTTTGCCTCCTCTACCACTGCAGTATCCCTGGCCCGCTATTGATTTTTCTCTGATGCTTACCCCATACTTGGAGGCTATAACTGCATGCAATACGGGGAAGACTGAGCACAAACAAGAAAAGCCCCATTTTGACAACAGGCACTTCGCATTGCAGATTGAGGGACAGGATGATGCACCCTTTGATACTCCAGATACGAACATTGCCGCTCTATGGAAGAAAATGAAAGACAGTTTGCGCTCCATTGATAGTGAAATCAATACCCTTATTTCCAGAATGGACAGATTGCAGGAACGATTTGATAAGTACGACACTAGCTTAACTCAAGCGATTATGCATGAATTAAAATCAATAAAAGCCAAAAATGAAGAATTGGAAGGCAGATCGAGCTGCCATAGCCTAGGGATCATAGGTCATCCTGAATCTGCTACAATTGGAAACATGGAATCAGTCAGTCAGTCAGTCAAAACACTTTTTTCGATTAATTAAAATCATAAAAGACAATATAAAAACATGATACATTTAAAAGCTAAAAGAAATTCAATTGATATATATATACAATTCTAACAATCCATGTGCATTCTAACAGACAGTGCAAAAAAACAATTCATCTGAGTGATGGACCAACAAAAGTATTATACACAAACACTCTTTTTGTTATTAATCCGGGCAGCGGCAACCAAAAAACTAGCAAAACTATAGATATCACGCGTGCTCCTAAGCATTTGCAAATAAAGCAAGGCGGGCCTCACTTGTACAAAACCTGCCTCTCTTAGTATTGGGATTAAAAAAATATTTCGTATCTCAGAATAAAACTCACAAAACATGACAAAATGCATAATGTCTTGTGTTGAAAAAATATCGCAAGAACATGGTCTCGAGTTTTCTGGTTTTCCCCAAGTTGGACAGGCTCCTAAAGTGAGGTGTATTAAATTAAACCGAAATCTGACCAACAAATAGCGATGAAATGGCTTGGTCACAATTTTTAAATATGGTTCAATAGAGGGGGAGGTTATCAAAACATAATTAGCTTTGACACACGGCTTCTCTAGCTCCCAGTTTTCCCGATCCAGTTCTAACACGTTCAGGTAATTATGCTTAATCCAACTTATGTCCTCTTTTTTTATGCATTCAGGTGATGTGTACAATTCAGGACGTCCAAGCTTGATGCGACCCGCTCTAACGTACATCAACCAGGGCACCCTGTTCGCCTTGTCTAATGCTACACAATCACTGAGGATCTGGTGGTTCAGGGTAATTTCCTCAGTTTGTCTGAAATATAACCCAGGCCTAATTCTGTGTGCAAAGAATAAGTTGGGGTCGATTGAGGAACTACCAGAAGGGATCTGAGGACCCTATTTTCAACAACTTGTATTTTGTTCTGCAACATATACCCCCATATGGATGCACCATAGGAAGGAATCGCCAAACATTTAGAATTATAAATCTTCAGAATTGCCTCCATTGGTCTTGCTCCCAACCTCTTAGAGAAACCTAAGAGAGCCGCAGTTGACCTGGCAACCTCATTACTCTTGAGCTTTTGTTGAGGTCCCCATGTACCTTTGTCATCAAAAAGACCCCGAGGTAAGTAAAAACTGGGACCTTTGATAGTTCAGCACAGTTGCAGGAAAAGGATTTTGACTTTGTCTTCTTGCCACTTGTCCCGGCCACCATAACGTGTGACTTTTTGGTATTAATTTTTAGATCTAAGGAGTCCATAAAGCCGCCGAAATGATCCAGCAGCCCCTGGAGACCCATATCCATACGTGAGAGTAACATTGCATCGTCCGCGTACAGGAGAACAGGAATAACCGAATCCCCTATACGCGGAACATCCAGAGTAGCCACACCCAAGGAATTCTCCAAAGCAATGATATATATAGTAAAAAGAAGCGGGCCAGAATGCATCCTTGTCTTACACCCCACCTTGAGCTAAAATGGCTAGTGAACCGTCCTTCCCGAGTCACCCTGACTGCTGCTAAGAGTTCCCGATGCAGATCACTTAAAAAGTTAACCAATGGTGGATCTATGCCTATTTCGCACAAAATTGCCCATAGTTTAGAATGGTTGACTAAGTCAAACGCTGACAAAAGGTCCATAAAACCCATATACAAAAGACCTTTCTTAGCAACTGTGTACTTATGAGGAGATGGAGATTCAGACATTGGTCAAGAGTACTCCTATTTTCTCTGAATCCATATTGGAGGTTTGAGAGGACCCCCTTCCATCTAGCCAATCCCTCAGTTTATGTAAAATGACTCTGCCCAAGATTCTCACTGCTGAGTCCAACAAAGAGATTGGCCTGTAGCAAGCGGGGTCCCCTCCATCCCCCTTTTTAAATATTGGGACATTGATTGATTTAGCCCAAGACGACAGGAAGCCTGCTATGCTAGAGGCATTAAAAACGTTGGTCAGAATCTTGGCCCAAAATTTAGGGTAGGAACTATATAGGTCTGCCGGCACCCCATCTGCGCCTGGTGCTTTATTTTTTGACATATCTTTAATCGCTTTTTCCACCTCGCTCTCTTTAAAAATTACAAGGCATACACATCGGGAGGCTGTATTAGCACCATCCAGCACCTCTAAATGCTCCTTATCATAGATTTCCCTGAAATGTTCGACCCATCGTTCATCAGGGATGACACAGTCCATATTTGAATTCTGTTGCTCAGAGAAGAACGGTTGATTTATAGTTGCCCAAAACGTCCTACTGTCCTGAAAAACCTCAATTGAGAGGAGTTTATCCCACGCCTCCTCTTTAATTTGTTGTTTGCGTGTGGCAATAGCTGTTTTATAATTCTTCCGATACTTAGCAACAAGGGCGCTATCTCTTGGTTTTATTTTCAACGCCTGCAGAAGGGCGCCATGTGCCTTAGAGCAACTACTATCAAACCATCTTTGTGCCTTCCTTGGTTTATCTCTATTTTCTTCCTCTAGTTTCTTCGCAATCTGACCACATACGGCCGCATAGGCTCCTATAATCTCAGCACTCAGAGCTGAGCTATCAAGGCAAGTTGCCAAATTAGCATCGGCCTCAATATCAAGCTCCTCAAAGAAAGCTACCGGCACCACCCTGTCCCATTTGATCCTACTCCCTTGGTCTGTTGTAGACAGACTTCCTGACTCCCCCGTCTCAGCTCCTTTTGGTCCACTCAATTCCCCCAGATCGACCTCTAAGAGGATCGGAATATGGTCACTAAATGTTGAAAACACCACTCTATAGGCTATGGTCTTATCCAATACCCCGGATGATAAAAAGATATAGTCAATAACTGTAGTAGACCCTCTTCCTATAAAGGTGGTCACCCTCTCCCCCCCTTCCTCACTACCTGATTCAAATAGGTTCATATTAGCAAAAAATTCCTCAAGTGCCTCCCCCTGAATACTATGCTCAAAATGAGGAGCCACTGCACAGGGTGGCCCACAAGGGTCACCCATATTACAATCCCATTTGCACGGATGAATATTAAAATCTCCCATAAGGATCATCTCGAAAACAGTGCTCTGATTCAGTTTATAATCTGACAAAAAAATTCTAATACACCTAAATCATTGTAATGTGAGCCATCTTTGGAATTATAAAAATGAATTAAAAGGTACTTGTGTAAATTTGTGCTACTTCATTCTAGTATCATAATATTACTAGAGTCTAAATCCAGCCTTTTAAACACACCTTTCAGGTTAAGTGAAATTGATTAACCTTCCCTTAGGCCTACCTGAATGCCCTGCTACATCTGGGACAGCAAAACTTGAGTATCCATTCATACTAAAACTACTTGCAACATCCCACGTTTCCTGCAAGGCAATGATGTCATACTGTTTCACAAACTCCACCCACAGCTCATCTGACCTTTTAAGCCTAACTCCCGCCACATTCCAGCTAAGGAACTTGCAAGGTACTATCTGTTTTGCCCCACCCTCAGGGCCACCTTGACATTGGTTGGTAACATCATGTCAATAGTTTAAGTCCAAATGTGTCAGCGGAGAGAAACAATTTGACAAACCTATTTCCATGTTTACCTGTGACGGGGGAGAACTGGTTGATGATAGGGTTGGAAGAACCGTATCTACCCTCTGCGGTATCCCCCCTGCTAGCCTATTCTGTGTGACGTCATCCCTTCTATTTGGCATAGCAAGCAAGCTACCCCGGGTGGCCAATGACTTGTGCCTAATAGAGTAATTTATGGGAGGCCTGACTGGAGGGTAGAAGTAGCCTAGGGGAACAGTTCTTATACCACCAGTGTTATGCAGCTCTGAGGCATCCCAAAAGAGTCTATCAGCGATTGATCGGGAGTTAAAGATCACAACCACACAATCTCCTGAAATACATTTAGGGCGACAACCAATCCATGCAACCCTCCTTGCCATGATAATCGATCTGGACACGTCTAGCCCTCCACTACTGTGCTGTGAACACCAGTGGCTGGCTAACCTCAGGAGATCATGAGTCGATTTATTTGTACCTTCCCTTGAGTTGAGAGAGTTGAGAGAAAATTTATATAGCGCTACTTTGCCCTTAGGCGTCAAGGCGCTGAGGATGGAAAAAGCAGCTGTGTGAGGGGAGAGCGGGGAGGCTGGTTAATGGTAGGCCTTAAAAAGCCAGGTCTTCAGAGCCTTTCGGAAAGGAGAGTGAGAGGTGAGTTCCTTGATCTCAGCCGGAAGAGTATTCCAAATTTTAGGAGCACGGGAGCTGAAGGCTCTGTCGCCCCTTCTGACTTTGTTAGTTTTAGGAACAGACAAAAGATATTTGTTGGCTGAGCGAAGTGTCCTGCCAGGGACATAAGGGGTCACCAGGGGTTTAATGTCATCAGAGCCAAGCCCGTGCAATGCACGATGGGTGAGACACAGGACCTTAAACTCTATTCTGGCTTGGATGGGAAGCCAGTGAAGGTCCTTCCTGATAGAGGTGCTTGAGGCGAGCCTCGAGGCATCAGCAACAAACCGAGCTGCTGCGTTTTGTACTGTTTGTAGACGCTGTATCTGCGATTTATTAATTCCAAGGTACAGCTCGTTACAGTAATCTAACCTTGAGGAAATCAGGGCCACCGTAACCTGTTTACGGGCATTGGTGGAAAGATAGTGTACTAATTTCCTCAAGGTTCTAAGGACCCCACAGCAGGTAGAGGTCGTCCTGCTAACTTGTTTTTCGAAGGAGAGCTTGGTGTCAAAAATAACACCCAAGTTCCGAGCGGACTGGGAGGGCGAAGGACAGGCTCCAAGGGCGGGAGGACACCAGTCCTTTGACCAAATCTCCTCCTTGCCTCCGAAGATCAGCACCTCAGTTTTTCCCCATCAGTTTGAGGGAATTCCTCACCATCCAATTTGCAACCGCTTCCATGCAGTTCTTGAAGTTTCGGGCTGTAATATCGGCAGTTTGGGAAAGAGGTACCATAATCTGGGTGTCATCAGCGTAGGAGAGAACTTCCAGCCCAAAAGATCTTACAAGCCTGGCAAGGGGTGTAACATAAATGTTGAAGAGCGTGGGGCTCAGGGACGAGCCCTGAGGCACCCCGCACTGCACAGGTTTGGCTGGGGAAAGAAAGTCACCCAGCTTGACCCTCTGTCCACGGCCATCCAGGAAAGATTTCAGCAGGCTAAGTGCCGGTCCGTCCACTCCTATCTCCTTGAGACGTTCGACTAAGATGGAGGGGGATAGGGTGTCGAATGCGGCAGTGAGGTCGAGCAGCACCAGAAGAGTAGTCTGGCCACTGTCGACCTTTGCACGGATGTTATTGGTGACGACTGTCAGGGCGGACTCGGTACTATGAGACCTGCGAAAGCCGTGCTGAGAGGAGTCAAGAAGGCTGGAGTTCTCCAAGAAGGCACTCAGATGGTGATTTAAATGGGCCTCTAGCATTTTTGCGGGAGCCGAGAGTAGTGAGATAGGCCGCAATTTTTTTAGGATTTTAGGATCCAACAAGGCCTTTTTCAGAAGGGGCTTAACTATGGCCATTTTCCAGGAGTCGGAAAGGCACCTTTACGGATGGCCAGATTAATGACTTCCAGGAACACAGGGAGTAAAACATCTCTGCATTCTTTGAAAACCTTCAGGGGAAATGGGTCGAGGGGGGAACCTGATTTAAGCCTATCTAGAAGCACATTAAGTTGCTCTAAAGTGGTAGGTGGGAAAATAAAAGTTACCCTGTGGTGGTTCTGTGGGGTCATCTATGACAAGATGTGACGGTGGATAGGGGGGGGTCCTAATTCTTGGTTAAGAGCTTCTAAGCTTGAGTGAATGTCAGTTATCTTTGTGTAAAAGAAGGTAGATATCTGGTCGCAAAGCTCCTGGGTTTCTGTTACCGAATTCGGGGATTGCAGAGCCAACAGAGAGTCAACGATTTTAAACAATTCCCTTGAGGAGCTGAGGGAAGCAGTCAGTTTGGAAAAATGCAGTTTCTTTTCTGCAAGAACCGCAGTTTTATAATCTTTGAGTATGAGTTTGTGTTTATTCTTTTTGTCAGGATCTAGATTGACTCTCCAGAGCCTTTCTTGTCTCCTACATCCCTGCCTCAGTAACCTGATCGTATCGGAGTACCAAGGAGCTGAGGGGCGCTTCCTAGCAGAATAAGTCTGTTTGACCGGGGCCAGTTTATCCACCGCATTTAGAATAGCATTGTGCAGGTCAGAAGCTGCAATGTCGATGTCATTTGCTGATGATGGGCATTGGCTGGGCAGAAGGGGAGCTAATCGTTCACTAGTTATCCCTCTAAGGTTTCTTGCAGGGGTCTGCTAAGGAGGTGGAGAAGTTGGGGTATGTAAAGTCCAGGGGGATGGCCATATGGTCTGACCAGGGCAGAGGAAGGGGAATCCCAGTCTCTACCCTGGGGTCATTGGTAAAGACCCCGTCCAGGGTGTGACCGGCTGAGTTTGTGGGGCCCTCTACTATCTGGTTTAGACCAAGAGAAGCAAATGAGTCCATCAGGGAAGCAGTGTCTGTGGAATTCTCTATGTCTAAATGAAAATTAAAATCTCCAAGAATGGTGAAATTGGGTCTATCAATATGAGGCTCAAGCAGTTTAAGAAGCTTCTGACAGAAAGAGGGGCAGGGCCAGGAGGCCTGTAGATCAGAATCCCAGCGAAAGAGATTGAGGGGGAGGAATTGAGCACAAAATAAAGGGCCTGAAAGGAGTCACTTGGCAAAGAAAGGTGCTAAGTTCGACATCTTATAGAGGATCTGTGTAGAATGCCCAGCCCCCCACCCATTCGCCCTACTCTGTCCATTCTGGACAGCGAATAACCCTCCGGGATGCCATCCAGGAGTTCTGGTCCAGAGTGATCTGCAGCCAAGGTCTCCGTGATAAAGACCCAGGGAAGTTTCCTATTTGAGGTGAAATCCCTTAGGGCAAGATTGTTTTTAATTAGGGATCTGGTATTAATAAGGAACCCAGTCTCTTTGCTAAGCTGGGGGGGCTTGTACCTTTCCGGTCTAGAGTGCCTATTTCAGGGGATATGGAGGCGGGGACTAGCCTCTCACCCCGTACCCTTAGTGGGGGGACCCCCGTAAAGACAGCCACCAATGGGGCGGCAACTGGTGGCAAATTCAAAATGATACCTTGTGGATTCTCCTGTCTAGTACTAGGAGGAGAAGGTCTCCGAATATTGCTAACTCCACAATTGGTGATCCCTGCTCCTACCTTATTACAGGTAAGGGATGAGGTTCTTATGGTCAATTTTGAGCTCTTCCCCCTTAAGACCCGAGACTCCCTCTGCAGATTTTCATCCCTAGGCTTATCGAGGCGGTTTTCCTGTACCTGAATGGGGCTCCCTTGTTTGCCTGCCTGCTGTTTAATAAACTAATCAATATTTTCGCATTTCTTTAACAGACCCGCCACACATTTAATAAGCATGTCCACAATATCTTTAGCGATAGCAGTCAAAGCGGGCTCCAACCGTGCTGTAAACAGTTCCTCCACTACTTCTGCCACGAAATCCCTGCTACTAGGGTCCATACGCTGAGCAGGAATAACGTGTTTTTGTTACTTTTGGAGTTTCTTAGTCGGCCTGCGCTTATGCAGTAGATTTTGAGAAGGAGTTTCAGAGGGTTTCACCCCTTGTTCCTCTGGCTCACCCACTGTAACAGTCAGTGCTTGACGGGACTCCGTCACTGTAGGTGGTTTTAGTATCATGATATTTGGCTCCAATGGTATACCCAGGGTCCCGTCCATCCCTGCTACACCAGGTTCAGGGTCTATATTAGGCAGGGCCATTCCCAGTTCTATCTCAGCATTAGCAATTTCTTTGGATAAGACCCCCACCGCTGATGGAAGATATGATATTATTGATTCCGTTCTCCTCGGGAGCTTAGCTGTTTTACCCTCTGACTCCCCATCACACTGCAGTTTACGCTTACCCATCGTGGAGGTCAGAGGGGTGGCCAAGCCCCGCCTCTTCTGCCCTCTGACGGCCCGCCCTTTGCCGGGCTTAGCCCGGCGCTCGCCCGTGCACGTCCCGCTGAGCGGGAGACACGAGCAGTTTTTTAAGCCCCCGGTGGAAAGGGGAGGGGCCGGCAGTCCGCGGTTTCCCATGCTGTCAGCTGGTAGATGTAGGCGCACACCTGTGCGCTTGCAGTAATGGCGAGCTCTCTGGCGATGCGTCTCCCACGGAGCGGGTGACACAAGCAGTTTTTAAAGCCCCTGGTAGAAAGGGGAGGGGCCGGCAGTCCGCAGTTTCCCCCGCCGTCAGCTGGTAGATGTAGGCGCACACCCGTGCACTTGCAGTAATGGCGAGCCCTCTTGCGATGCGTCTCCCAACATGGAATCATTTTTTGGAGAAATGCTGGACAGGTTGTTTGAAAATGTTTTGTAAACTGATGTCCTCGTAGTTGAGAGAGCGCATTGCACTCTGGCCCATAATTTTAAGCCCTGACAAAGCCTTATACCAATCATTACAAATGTCCTTAGTTGCAGGGACAAAGACCTCATGTGCACCAAATAGAGCGACCCATGACATGCAGTAAGAGGGCTGTAGCCATTCTATCCAGACTTCACCTCTGCTGTCCAGGAGGCCCGGCAGTCCTTCACAAAGGTAAAGAGCATCCTCATAGCCAGGTTCATCAAGTTCTCCTTGTTGTTTCCAGCCAAACTCTGGCTGGAGTTAAATTGTAAAACAAACTCCTTTCTGCAACTGGAGGAGGCACTTGTCTTGGGTATGCACAGTGTGCACAGTGTGAATGCTGCTACACCACAGGAAATTCACTACTCCCCGATGAGTCAGTACACATTTGCCACCTTCTGGGCCTGCATCGTTATTTTTTCTCATATTCCACTTACTCTTTTTTTTTTTTGAAAACCTTTATTTTGTAAAGAGAGAACAGTTACAGACCCACAACCACGGAGGCTGGTCAGTCGAGCATAATAACATCAATATCAAATTACACAGCTCATCAGCCGACAACCCGGGGGTACGGCAGCGATACTTCATGATCACGTACAGGCCTGTGGTATAGCTAGGATTCACGAAAGGTTTCACATTTTATATTTTATTTAAATAGAACCACTAACAAAAACACAGAAAAGAAAAAGACGAGGCATGGCTATGCATAATCTGGTAGTTCCCTATGGCCGAGGGAGCCGGGTGAAGCATATATGTAAATGAGAATGAGAAGAGATATTGGGGAGGGAAGGGGGGGAGACCCAGTAGCAATCAGTACAATACAAGCAACAAGAGCTGAGTACACAGAACGCACGATCAAGGAAGAAGGCGCGGATCCGAAAGGTCAGTGAATGGGGGGGTACAAATCTCACCACGATATGCATTCCATTGTCCCCATATCCTACCCCATTTCTTGGGTCTGCCGGGGGAAACATATACAACTTTCTCCCTGAACATGGACCAGTCCATATTCTCCTTCCAGCACAGGAGCGTCGGTGGCCTTGGGGAACCCCATAACTGGGCTATGTCACGTTTAGCGACCATATTTCCCAGTGTGACCCATTGAGTTTGAGCAACATTGCAGTCATTCGGTTCCCAAACATTCAACAGACAGCGCCTGGCTTCAGGCAACAACACTACCCCCGTCACTTCACCCATAACCACATGCACTCTGCACCAAAATGCCGCCACCTCCGGGCATTCCCAGAGGATATGCAAAAAAGTAGCCAGCATACCACATCCACTCCTACACAACCCATCCACAGAAAAACACATATGTATCAGTCGGGGGCCCGTGACATACACTCGATGCAATATTTTAAGTTGCACCAATCTAAGACGCGCCGGAATCGCAACCTCCTTAGGAGAGGAAATCGCAGCCTGTCAGTCCTCATCATCCAGCTCTAAACCGTCTCCGGTCCAGATAGTCCGCAACTGCAAAAGTAGATCCGAGCGGTCATTGATAAGTTTCTTGTAAATGAGAGATATAGTGCTATCAGGAACGTATCCATCAAGCACCCTATCCTCAAGAGGTGAGGCCTCCGGAATAGCAGTGTCAGCCGGAAAGACCGAGTGAAGCGCATGACGGACCTGGAGGTATCGGAAATACTCTCTATCACTCAGTTCATATTCTCGCAGCAGTGCCTCGAAGGTCTTAAATGCATCCTTGGCCCAAAGGTCACCTATCCTGCTGATACCAATGAGGTCCCAGCTGGCAAACCCCTTCGATTTCCACAGACTACCTAGCGCTTCCGAGGCATACAATGGGGTGGACTTCGTCAATCTATCCGTCCAGCCCGTGGCAGCGGTCGTGCTTCCCCAAACTCGTACAGCCACCGCCGTAGGACCCGTGAGATGTTTGCGGTTGGCTCTGGAATAAAATGCCTGATTGTAATCCCCCCCAGGGAGTTTCCATCTATCCATCTCAAAAGCAGGGTTAGGGACGGGGCCGTACATGGAGTGGTTCACTGCACTCACCTGGGAGGCCCAGTAGTAGCGCTTGATGTCCGGCAGTGCGATACCTCCATGATACCAGGGCAAAGTCAATTTTGCCAGTGCAATACGTGGTCGCCTACCCCAAACCAACCGCCTCTGCAAGGCCTCGATCTCTCGGAAGTAGCTAGCAGGTACCAAATCAAGTGCATTTTGAATGGCATACAAAAAGCGGGGGAGAGACATCATTTTGAACAGGGCCGCCCTACCCAAAGGGGATAGCGGCAGGCCAGACCACGCAGCTAAATCCGAACGAAGCCGGGAAAGCGGAGGCAGTAAATTCCGCTCGTAGCGAGTATTGGGGTCCAGAGAGATGTAGATCCCCAAGTATTTGAAACCGTCTCTAGAAACCGGAAACGGACAATAGCGAGGAAGAAGAAGCTCATCGTCCGTGAGTGGATAAATACAGGATTTTGCCCAATTAATAACCAGACCAGAATTCCTCCAGAAGGAGCGCAGCACATCGAACAAAACGCCCAGCGACTTACGAGGAGAAGTAAGGCACAACAGCATATCATCTGCATACAGTGATATACGGTCCTCGAAATCAGCCGACCAGCGGATGCCCTTAAGCGATGGTTCCCAACGTAGCCATGCAGCTAGGGGCTCAAGGGCAAGTGCGAAGAGGAGCGGTGACAAGGGACATCCCTGTCGCGTTCCCCGCCCAAGGGTAAAGGGCTCAGAAGCCCTGCCGTTAACCACCACCGGCGCCAGCGGCTGCTCATATAAGAGTCTAACCCAGCCAATTATTTTAGGGCCCAATCCAAACTTGGCAAGAACAGCCCACAAATACAGCCATTCAACCGTCTCGAAGGCCATCGAGGCATCAAGGGAAACCAAAATGGCCGGTTACCGAAGAGACCCCGCCCTCGCCAAGACGCCATGAAGGCGACGTAGGTTGAGCGCGGTGTTTCGGTGGGGTATAAACCCAGATTGGTCCGGGTGGATCAAGTCGGCTATCACCGTTACCAACCGATTCACCAGTAGTTTAGCAAGGATCTTGGGCTCAACGTTTAAAAGCGAGATCGGCCGGTATGATGAGCACTGGTCACGGGGTTTGCCGTCTTTATGAATGACGACAATGGATGCCAGTCTCTGATCATGAGGAAGAGAGCCAAGATCTCGCGAGGACAAAAACATCTTGCGGAGATAGGGTGCCATTTTGTCAGGGCAGAGTTTATACAATTCTACCGGTATGCCATTGGGGCCCGAGGCCTTCCCGGACCGGAGTGAACGGATGGCGAGCGCTACTTCATTGGTGGAAAAATCCGCCTCCATAAGCTCCATATCAGAGTCCGACAGACCAGGCAGTGTGATATCTCGGAGCAAAAGGTGCGAATCCTCTTCTGGTAGATCGGAGACCGGCACATAAACCGTCTGAAAGTGACGGGCAAATGTTTGGACTATGTCAGACGGGTCCACCACTCTAACACCATCCACACTCTCAATTACAGGCACTACTCTGTTCAACCGATCCCTTTTATCCAGCCATGCAATCAACTTTCCCGCCTTATCACCCACATCATACAAGCGCCCCTGTTGCTCACGGTGCATCGCCATAGCCACATCAGTGACCAGGGTCTTATAATCAAATTGCTTCAGGGCCAGGTAATGTAACACCTCCGGAGTGTCCCAAGTCCCAACCTGTCCCTCCAAAGCAGTGATCTCGCTTTCTAGTTCCACCACCGCGGCATTTCTACGCCTCCTTTCGCTGGCAATGAGGGACAGGGTCTGACCCCGAATCACCGGCTTATAGGCTTCCCACAATGTAACCGGGGAGGCTACAGATCCATCATTCTCAGCGAAATAGTAATCCATACATTTCACTATCTCTGACCTGATTTTAGGATTACGGAGGTGCCAAGGGTTAATCGGGCAGACTCGGCCCTCGGTGCCCAGTTGCACATCAATCGTTAGTAAAAGCGGAGAGTGATCAGAAATTCCCCTGGCCAAATCCCTAACCTCCCGCACCGAGACCATCTGTGCCGCCGGCATAAGAACATAATCTAATCTCGAGAAGCTCTTGTGCGCACCCGAGTAGAAGGTGTACTGGAGTTGACCTGGGTGTAATAGCCGCCAGCAGTCAGCTAATCCCAACATATCCAGCAGCTTCCCCAGCCAGAGCTGTGTCGCAGGCAAAGTCCTGGGGGGACTGCGATCTACATCCCCACTAACCACTGAATTAAAGTCACCGCCCACCACCAAGATGTCACCCGGGAGCCCCAGGATCACATCACCAAGAACAGCAAACATGGTAGACTGCAGGCCAGGGGGAACATACACAGACAAAAAAGAGACAGTTTTCCCTTCCCACCGCCCGTGATGGCCGCATAGCGGCCCCTGTCGTCTAGCACAACATTATCTATCTCCAGTGGGAGGGAAGTACGGACCATGACCCCCACCCCTCTCGAGCCGGATGTGAACCCAGAATGGGCTACCATGCGGTAACCACGTCTATTTAGTGCACGGCATGCATTACCCACCAAGTGTGTCTCCTGAAGCAAAATCACATCTGGGGAATAACGTTAAAGATATTGCAAGACAACACCCCGCTTTATTCTGTCTCCAAGACCATTAATGTTCCAACTCAGCATTTTAAGCTCCCCCCCATCCCAGCATTGAACACCCAGCCCTCCCCGCCCAGGAAGAAGTACACAGAATCGACAACCGGAAATGTAGCAGCCTCGATCAAAACGAGAAGGAAAGGACCCCCCCCACCACCCCCAGGGAACCCCGAAAAACACCCCCCACCCTGCACCCCTGCATTAGACCAAAAAGCCACCCCAACTTGCAGTGTGCCTGTTGCCCCATAAAACTAACCTACGAAAAGAGAGAGAAAGCCCCCAGAGGAAGAAGAGGGAACCCGAATCCCCCCCACCCCCGGGTACCCACAGTAATAGCAAGTCCATAAAAAAGCCACTGCTAGAGGTCCAAAGTAACCAGTCTGCCGCTGTGGACTCACTCCTCCTGTTCGGCTGGGCCGTCCTCGGCACCCTTAGGGCTCTCGCTGCCCTTACGATGTGATGGCAAAGTGTCCAACCAGTCACTGGCCACTTCTGGGTGATCGAAGAAGAAGGCCCGCTCCTCATACTCAATCCTCAATCGGGCAGGAAAAAGCATGGCATATTTGAGACCAATATCCCTGAGTCGTCTCTTCACCCCGGTAAAACCCAGGCGTTGTTTCTGGACTGCCTGGGTAAAGTCTGGATAAAAACTGACCGAGGCATTGTTAAATTTGGTAGGACCCGCAGTCCTCGAAGCTTGCAGGATAACATCCCTATCACGGAAATTAAAAATCCTGGCAATGATGGGTCTCGGCGAGGCTCCCAGCTTTGGCTTCCCACCGGGAACTCTATGGGCCAGTTCCACTGTGAAAAAGTTACTGAGGCCCTTAGGCGCAAGATGCTTAAGGACCAGATCTTCCACCAGAAGGTCCGTGGAGACGTCCGGCGGGGTCTCCGGAACCCCCACAATACGAACGTTGTTACGCCTTGCCCGGCCCTCGGAATCCTCCAGCCGGCGGGCAAATTGGTCATTAGAAGTACAAAGTGTATGAACCTCCGCCTGGAGGTCTGAGACATCAGTGATCAAGCTCGCAGTTTTGATATCCAGGGATTTTACCCGTTCATTCGTCTTCCCCAGGTCAGCTCTGATGAGATTAACCTCAATCGCCACCGTATCGATCTTGGCAGCAAGAGTCTCGTACTGATGGCCCATGTCGGTCCGAACACTAGTAATGGCGCCCATGATGTCACTCAGTGTCGGTTCCTCCGACGGCAGGGTATCATCCACGGTCCCTTCAAGAGCCTTACTCGCTCCACCTGGGGACCCCTTCGGGCGGGTGAATCGCTCTATGGTCTGGGTTTGGCTGAGGCCCCCCCGATGCGTGCCCTTGGCGTTCCGTTTTTCGGCATCCATCCTGCCCGCCATAGTGGGCTTCGAGCTCCCACGGAGTCGTTGCAATCTAGTCAAAATGATCACGCTTTCAATGAACCTCAAGGGCGAGAGGGCAAATAACCAGAGCAGGTTCAGGATCCACAGCAGATACAAGAAGATGAATGGGACAGCCGTAGAGCGTTGCGACAATGGCCCAAAACGAAACTGAAAGCACCACAGGGGCTGTGGGCGTGTCCAACTGGCCGTTGTTGTTGACTTGCCACCCGGGTACCTCGGTGACTCCAGGCCGAGGACGGCCTACGATATAGGCCACAAATGTCAGGATGCAGCAAGTCCAGATCACGGCGTCCGATTTCGGTTCTGAGTGAATCCTCAGAATCAGCAGGGCATAGTCAACAAGTACCCGTCGATCAAATCAGGATTTGTGGCAGGATAGATGCGGGAGGCAAGGAGGGTCTCAGGAGCCCTGTGCTCACGCGTCCATCTTGGATCCGCCTATTCCAATTACTCTTGATGAGTGGTCACTCTGATTTGAAAAACCCTACATTTTGAGCTGGTGAAGTGTATTAAGGACACTGCGGGTAGGGTGGTTATTGTGGCCTGCACTGTGAGAAAAATAGGCAATTAATGATACAACCAGGGAGGAAAAGTATGAAAAGCACAACAACCAATTAAAAAACACAAAATTGCATTTATTTCTAAGTGCACTGGATACACTAATGAACTTTAGTACGAGTATAGTAAAAGACGAAAAATTACGTCTGGGTACCCGAAGAGGCCAACCGTCAGTCTTCGGTACGAATAAAATAAAAGATGAACGGTAACATAAACATGAGGGAGCCGCGTTCAGAATATCTGCTGGCGTCCCGCAACAGTATCTTCGGTACGTTTATGATAAAAGACGAACAGTGACATCAACCTGCAGGAGCCACGTTCAAGATATCTGTTGGCGTCACGCAGCCTTTGGAAAAGATGAAATGACATTCATTAGTGTATCCAGTGCATACAGACAAGGACAGGTACTCGAGTTACCTCACCATCTCAAAGACTGGGAGCGTATATTGGCTATCTTCCATGTGGTTCCCTTCATTGGTTGGAATCGCTACTGTGTTCACAATCTTGATAACGAGTTCCATCGCGTGAGGTGAGATTCCACCCAGGCGACAGGAAAACAAAGAGATTATATATTCATCCGGTCTTGATACACACACAAGGAACAAACAGTGAACACTCATCTCGTGTTCTCTTTGATTTTATTGTGGCTCCTGAGGAAGGCGTTCTTGTAAAAACGCCGAAACGCGCGTCGATGACTAATATTGCTCGCCACTGGTTTACTACTTTTTGTGCAATTGTGTTATAAATACATTATTTGTATATGATTGATTGTTTATATAATTAATTGGTTTTTATGTTCTTGTATTACATGTTTTTAACATGAATATGTACACTTAGAAATAAATGCAATTTTGTGTTTTTTAATTGGTTGTTGTGCTTTTCATACTTTTCCTCCCTGGTTGTATCATTAATTGCCTATTTTTCTCACATTGTTTATTTCCCTGTATTACGAATTCAGTATTTTAACAGGGGGTCCTTGTTGTTCACACTATTGTGGCCTGCACTCCAGATGGACAACAACTCTGGCTATAACTCTGGCTATAACTCTGGCCCCAGTATGAAATTCCCTTACTTTTTTTGATAAATCAATACAGTTGTGCTCCAAATACAGTGATTGGCCAATGCTATCGGATAGAGATTTTATCTTGTCATTTCTATACTATGGGACAGAGCATCTGAGAAAATCTAACTCCCTACCTCCAACATGCCGGTATGGTACTTACCCAAATAATACAGCTATAAGATTTTGTGGATGCTGTGTGGACCTTACACCCCAATGCCTCAAAGCACACGTTTTAATCTCCAATGCAACGTGTCCTCTAGTATTGAAAGGTGGCTGAGATCTCAGGCTCTAATGTGCATGGTCAGTAAGGTTGAGATACTCTCTCGTACCTTATCTCTGCCCCACCCACCATGGTTCTACAGTTAACTTCTAAAGGTCACTGAGGTCTTTGGTGCAGTATTCAGGTCTGAAATTAGAGGCGCCATAACAGAATCCTGTAACCTAAATGAGGACACCGTTGCAGACATAGGTACTCTTTGAGAAGCTTTTAAAGCACTCATTAGGAGAATGTGTATATCTAACAGCGCTGGAGTTCTCAAGTCAATTTGTAATCGATTGGATTGTCTTGAATCCGAACTCAAATTGTTAGAAAAAACATAAACGAGTACTAATAAAATCGTGATCCTAGTCAAGATTCAGGAGGTGCTGTCTTAATTCAAAAAGAAAGTGGAGGAAAGGTCCTTTTTTAGGTCAAGGGACACGATGCCAACGCTATGGGGATAGGCCTGGCAAAACACTTGCTGGAGTGTCTAGATATACTCATTCACACTAGGGAGTTACCAGTATAATTTGTGACAGGGCAGAACCCATTACAGCACAGCGATATTCTTACTGAGTTCTGGCGGTTTTGTGCTCGGCTATATACTCCAGGGTCAGGCCCGGATAGTGTTGATCATACGGATTACTTTGACCAGGTGGTGCTGGCATGGCTGGATGATGCAGTTAGGGAGCTGTTAAACTCTCCACTCACACTCAAAGATATAAAATGAGTGATAATAAGTGATAATAATTATCCCTAGCGGGAAAGTGCTAAGAGGTGATGGAATCCCAGTAGACTTTTACAAAACATATATTACCTGCTGGCACCACAGCTTTAAGACATTTACAAAGCAGCACTAACTAAAGGTTCTCTACTCCCACTGCAATGGAGGCGGTAATATGTATACTGTTAAAACCAAACAGAGATACCATCCTTTGTTCCTCTAACAGGCCATTATCACTATCAAACATAGATAATAAAATCCTTGCCGAAGTACTGTTGCAATGCCTCCAGCCACACATGCACTTTCTAGTCCTGCCGGAGCAAGACTGTTTTATCCCCCAGAAGTCCACAGCACTTAATCTAACACTGATGATGGCAGTCCTCCATAGAGTGGATCTAGGCCATCTCACAGCAGCGGTGGTTCTGGACACTGAAAAAGCATTTGGTATACTAGGATGGCTATTTGTGAGGGAGAACTATGTTGTCTTTGGCTAAGATATTAATTCCTGTCACTGATTAATCTTTTGTACATTTCCCAAATGGCTAGAATTGGGATGAACAAGTTGCACTCTGATCCCTTCAGGGTGGGCTTGGGGGCCTGACATGTGTGCCCCTATCCACATTGATCTTTGCCCTCATCATTGAGTCACTTGGTGCTGGGACACTGAGGCCTGCGGCTGTGGGAGTAGTTAATTAAATATTTCTCTATACACGGATTACGTGAGTCTGTACATCCAGTTTAAAAGCAATAACTTTGGCCCACTGGAGCAGCTGAAGACCTGTGCTGATGGATCCTTCCCCCCCCATTATGAGGTGATTATTATTTATTAAGATGGTAGTACTCCACAAATTCTTATATCTTTTCACTAACATCACACTTGTCCTTCCCATAATGTTCTTCACACAGGTATGACAGGTTCTACTGTGGCTTTTATGGGGCATTGGCCAACTAAGACGAAGTCACAAAGAAAGTGAAAAAACACTGGACACACTAAACAGCGGTGGTCTAAACATACCAACACCTATGTTCAGCCACAGAAGTGGCATGAACTTAAAGAATCACTTAAGTACACACACGACCGAGTGCTTATTTATTTATTTATTATAGAGTTTTGTATAGCGCGAACAAGACCCTTGGGTATCAGAGCGCTTAACATAGTGCTACCAAAACAAATGAAAACAGCGTACAGAGACTCCACCCACTACCAACAGGGCACTACCCCTGCAGTAACTGCAGTGTCTGCCACTTGACCACGGCTACTAAGACAGTTGTTTTCAATAACGTCACCAAGTGGGAACTACGTCATTTCTCAAAGTGCAACACAAATGGAGAAGTTTACCTCATTACATACCAGTACAACCTCCACTATGTCGGTATGACCACTAGAAAAGTGAGTACCCTCATAGTGGAACACAGGAGCAACATAAGGTGCCAACGTACCACTACGAGAATGACCACACACTTTATCGAGCATCAACACACACCCAACGATTTGAGATGGGTAGTGTTGCAACATAATAACAATAAAGACAACCTGGAGAGAAGGTTTCACGAGAGGGAACAGCGTTGGGTGTTCAAACTCCGCACAGACACCGAGGGCCTGAATGAAGATATACCCTGGGGTCTGTTCATTTGAATTTTACATAGATTCTTGTCAAAATGTTTCATAATGAGTCCGAATTCTAAGATCAATTCCTAGTGACCAGATAAACTACCAGTTACAAGAAAGGGTAAATCCGGAATCACTGGGATCTGGGTACTAATTGGTATGCAAAAGAAGGATCCCAGTGTCAATAGAGATATTTAAATTCACATAGGGAAAAACATTACAACATAACACTTATAGTAGAGCTTCAAAGAGAAGCGAGGAAAACATTAATTTCATCCAATGTTATTTAATCACATTGGCGAAGGTGCTTAATTACATGTATGACTTTGCATGAGAACATCTCATAAATACTTGCATAAGCGGTGCCGAAGTGAGGGAGGGTGGAAAAGTGCAAGGTAATTAGTGATGGGTAGGGTATTTGAGGTAGTGACAATGAATCACAGGCAATTGTGGTATAAAAAATGCTTATATACCATACATGTAACCTCTAAATATTACAACCATGATGCCATTTAACACACATAAAGTCACAGTTAAAAGATCACTGTTGAACGGATGATGGCAGTTTTTCTAAAGTCGACGTTTTGACCCCTTGTCCGTAGGTGTTTGTACCCTTACTGTTAGGGTCTTCATCAGGACTAGTGCAGTGTGAGGGGGGAGGGGAGCACCTAAAAAGAAAAGGCGTTGTCTAAAAACCAAGCTTAAAGGTGGAAAAGTTAAAACAAAGTCCCAAAGGAGCTGGGCAGAACTATTTAATTTTTACCATTAGTGCAGCGGCGGGGAGGGGGGCAACTCTCACAGTCCAACTGTTGGGAGAAGGGTGGGCTCCAAGGTTCTCCAATAATTATCAGGTCGGTAGAAAGGAGGCGTCACCTAATGGATAAAGGTGACTATTAGCCAAGGGCAGATGTGTTTATTAGAACAAGATCATGATGAGCCCTGTTGCACTTACTATTAATGTGACTGGAAAACGCAAAGCAGCAATGGCGATGTGTAGGTCCTTCTACAGACCTGATAATTATTGGAGAACCTTGGAGCCCACCCTTCTTCCCAGGTAAGTAAATATTTAAATAAATAAAACGAATTTCGTTGAGTGCACTGCATCCCCAAATGCGATGCAGTGCCCACTACTAAATTTGTTTTATCTATTTAAATGTTTACTTACCTGTAAAACTCCATAATCCATACATTACTACACCCAACCCTGGCCCTCCCCCTCCCCACGTCACCGCCCTGCAGGTACTCCCACTGCCAGCCGTGGCTGCTCGAGTCCGTCAGAACATTTGGTTAAGACCATGATCTATGGATACAATTCCATGCTATCAGCCATGCATAAATTCCTGACTTCTCTTTTATTAGCGTTCATGACCATGCCATGCCCAAAGTATTCTTTCCCTTTGCCAAATATGAGCACTAAAGTTCATTATATTTCATTCTCGGCAGGATTGTTTTACAGGGTGACATCACCCCCCCCCTCCGAGTCCATGTAGCAAGATTTCTCAAACCAAAAAGTAACAAACTACCTAACCGTATGATTACAAGAAGTGTGTTTTCTGTATGTCACTGCTTAAGTTGTGAGTAAATTAATGTTGATGGCTGTGTATAAATACGCACACTGCGCGTCAGACAAGCATGCCCTGGATACTTCTAGGCACAATCACGGTTGCCTGGGAAGTTTACCAAGCATGTTTTTATTGTTCCTAGGCACAATCACAATTATCTGGGAAGACTGCACTCACCAGTATGGAGCAACTCACCCATAAGGAGCACTGCAATATTGGAAGTAGATAATCACCGCCCCAACTCAAAAAGAGAGGGGGGCTTTATTTTCTAACGCAATCTCTTCATTTTCTCCATTTCAGATTTACAACGTGACATAGGGAACGTATGCACCAACAGCGCATGCTTTATTAGTAGCAGCGTTCATTTTATTTAATCATTTTTTCTTCACTTCCTATTTAGGTATATTAGGAGTGGCATACACAGGGCTGGTCCCTGTGTGGTCCTGAGGAAGAGCTAGGGGAAGCTCGAAACATGTTGATCCCACACTGCGGCCCAACTCATTATAGTTAGGTTCCACAGTGAACCCCCTTTTTAGGTCTCGGCTTCGAGACCTATTGTCACTAAGTTCACTCTCAACGGAGCCAGAGCGGTGAACGAGCGCCGATTGCATCTCGTGGACGCGCATGCCGAGCCTCCTGGAGCCGTGCACATCTCTTGCTCCACATTCACACTCACGGAAGCACACACTCACGCACGCGCACACACACACACACACACACACACACCCTCCCTCTCTGCCCACTCCCTCTCTGCCAACCCCCCTCGAACCCCACTCACCAGGCTCTTTCCCTCGCAGCAGATCAGTCATGGCAGCAGGCAGACTCGGTGTCTTCTCCGGGGATCTTCAGCTAATGTGCACGCCCACGCTGCGTCTCGTGCGCGCCCGCCACGCTGTTTCGCGCCTGTTGATCCTCAGCTTGTTGCTTACAGCCAGTGGGTTGAACTTGAATGTACTCGACAAAATATCCTTATATAACTAAAAAGTGAGCATCATCTTCATCTCACGTTTGTAAAGGTAACCATGAACACCAATTGTGTTAAGAATATATTGAATACGATAGATCACCTTCCACTCGCCCATACATATACTTTAAATTCCTTATTCATATTATTAGAACAAAGCAACGCAGGAGATAATTTTTGGTTGTCTGTGGGTGGGGAGATGGGGTTAGCACTCTCTGCCCTCTTTTCCTATCATTGACTCTTTGGCGCCTATAGGAAAAACCCAAGCTGCTTATACTTTAGAGGAATTCTGCATAAGGATTATTATAGTGTGAGTGCAGAGTGCGCACAGTTCAGAGTGAACTGAGTGCAGAGTGTGAAGTAGTGAGTGCAGAGTGAGTGAGCAGAGTGTGAAGTAGTGAGTGCAGAGTGAGTGAGCAGAGTGTGAGTGCAGAGTGTGAAGTAGTGAGTGCAGAGTGAGTGTGCAGAGTGTGAATGCAGCGTGCAGAGTTGAGTGCAGAGTGTGAGTGCAGAGTGTGAGTGCAGAGTGTGAGTGCAGAGTGTGAGTGCAGAGTGTGAGTGCAGAGTGTGAGTGCAGAGTAGTGAGTGCAGAGTAGTGAGTGCAGAGTAGTGAGTAGTGAGTGCAGAGTAGTGAGTGCAGAGTGTGAGTAGTGAGTGCAGAGTGTGAGTAGTGAGTACAGAGTGCAGAGTAGTGAGTGCAGAGTGCAGAGTAGTGAGTGCAGAGTAGTGAGTGCAGAGTAGTGAGTGCAGAGTAGTGAGTGCAGAGTAGTGAGTGCAGAGTAGTGAGTGCAGAGTAGTGAGTGCAGAGTAGTGAGTGCAGAGTGGTGAGTGGTGAGTGGTGAGTAGTGAGTGCAGAGTAGTGAGTGCAGAGTAGTGAGTGCAGAGTAGTGAGTGCAGAGTAGTGAGTAGTGAGTGGTGAGTAGTGAGTGCAGAGTAGTGAGTGCAGAGTAGTGAGTGCAGAGTAGTGAGTGCAGAGTAGTGAGTGCAGAGTAGTGAGTGCAGAGTAGTGAGTGCAGAGTAGTGAGTGCAGAGTAGTGAGTAGTGAGTGCAGAGTAGTGAGTAGTGAGTGCAGAGTAGTGAGTGCAGAGTAGTGAGTGCAGAGTAGTGAGTGCAGAGTAGTGAGTGCAGAGTAGTGAGTGCAGAGTAGTGAGTGCAGAGTAGTGAGTGCAGAGTAGTGAGTAGTGAGTGCAGAGTAGTGAGTAGTGAGTGCAGAGTAGTGAGTGCAGAGTAGTGAGTGCAGAGTAGTGAGTGCAGAGTAGTGAGTGCAGAGTAGTGAGTGCAGAGTAGTGAGTGCAGAGTAGTGAGTGCAGAGTAGTGAGTGCAGAGTAGTGAGTGCAGAGTAGTGAGTGGTGAGTAGTGAGTGGTGAGTGGTGAGTAGTGAGTGGTGAGTAGTGAGTGGTGAGTAGTGAGTGCAGAGTAGTGAGTGCAGAGTAGTGAGTGCAGAGTAGTGAGTGCAGAGTAGTGAGTAGTGAGTGCAGAGTAGTGAGTGCAGAGTAGTGAGTGCAGAGTAGTGAGTGCAGAGTAGTGAGTGCAGAGTAGTGAGTGCAGAGTAGTGAGTGCAGAGTAGTGAGTGCAGAGTAGTGAGTGCAGAGTAGTGAGTGCAGAGTAGTGAGTGCAGAGTAGTGAGTAGTGAGTGCAGAGTAGTGAGTGCAGAGTAGTGAGTGCAGAGTAGTGAGTGCAGAGTAGTGAGTAGTGAGTGCAGAGTAGTGAGTGCAGAGTAGTGAGTGCAGAGTAGTGAGTGCAGAGTAGTGAGTGCAGAGTAGTGAGTGCAGAGTAGTGAGTGCAGAGTAGTGAGTAGTGAGTGCAGAGTAGTGAGTAGTGAGTGCAGAGTAGTGAGTGCAGAGTAGTGAGTAGTGAGTGCAGAGTAGTGAGTGCAGAGTGGTGAGTGGTGAGTAGTGAGTGGTGAGTAGTGAGTGGTGAGTAGTGAGTGCAGAGTAGTGAGTGCAGAGTAGTGAGTAGTGAGTGCAGAGTAGTGAGTGCAGAGTAGTGAGTGCAGAGTAACGAGTAGTGAGTGCAGAGTAGTGAGTAGTTAGTGCAGAGTAGTGAGTGCAGAGTAGTGAGTGGTGAGTAGTGAGTGGTGAGTAGTGAGTGGTGAGTAGTGAGTGCAGAGTAGTGAGTGCAGAGTAGTGAGTAGTGAGTGCAGAGTAGTGAGTGGTGAGTAGTGAGTGCAGAGTAGTGAGTGGTGAGTAGTGAGTGCAGAGTAGTGAGTGCAGAGTAGTGAGTAGTGAGTGCAGAGTAGTGAGTGCAGAGTAGTGAGTGCAGAGTAGTGAGTGCAGAGTGCAGAGTAGTGAGTGCAGAGTAGTGAGTGCAGAGTAGTGAGTGCAGAGTAGTGAGTGCAGAGTAGTGAGTAGTGAGTGCAGAGTAGTGAGTAGTGAGTGCAGAGTAACAAGTAGTGAGTGCAGAGTAACGAGTAGTGAGTGCAGAGTAGTGAGTAGTGAGTGCAGAGTAGTGAGTAGTGAGTGCAGAGTAGTGAGTGGTGAGTGGTGAGTGGTGAGTGGTGAGTAGTGAGTGCAGAGTAGTGAGTGCAGAGTAGTGAGTGCAGAGTAGTGAGTGGTGAGTAGTGAGTGGTGAGTAGTGAGTGGTGAGTAGTGAGTGCAGAGTAGTGAGTGCAGAGTAGTGAGTAGTGAGTGCAGAGTAGTGAGTGGTGAGTAGTGAGTGCAGAGTAGTGAGTGGTGAGTAGTGAGTGCAGAGTAGTGAGTGCAGAGTAGTGAGTAGTGAGTGCAGAGTAGTGAGTGGTGAGTAGTGAGTGCAGAGTGCAGAGTAGTGAGTGCAGAGTAGTGAGTGCAGAGTAGTGAGTGCAGAGTAGTGAGTGCAGAGTAGTGAGTGCAGAGTAGTGAGTGCAGAGTAGTGAGTGCAGAGTAGTGAGTGCAGAGTAGTGAGTGCAGAGTAGTGAGTAGTGAGTGCAGAGTAACAAGTAGTGAGTGCAGAGTAACGAGTAGTGAGTGCAGAGTAACGAGTAGTGAGTGCAGAGTAGTGAGTAGTGAGTGCAGAGTAGTGAGTAGTGAGTGGTGAGTGGTGAGTGGTGAGTGGTGAGTAGTGAGTGCAGAGTAGTGAGTGCAGAGTAGTGAGTAGTGAGTAGTGAGTGCAGAGTAGTGAGTGGTGAGTAGTGAGTGCAGAGTAGTGAGTAGTGAGTAGTGAGTGCAGAGTAGTGAGTGCAGAGTAGTGAGTAGTGAGTGCAGAGTAGTGAGTGCAGAGTAGTGAGTAGTGAGTGCAGAGTAGTGAGTGCAGAGTAGTGAGTGCAGAGTAGTGAGTAGTGAGTGCAGAGTAGTGAGTAGTGAGTGCAGAGTAGTGAGTAGTGAGTGCAGAGTAGTGAGTAGTGAGTGCAGAGTAGTGAGTAGTGAGTGCAGAGTAACAAGTAGTGAGTGCAGAGTAACGAGTAGTGAGTGCAGAGTAGTGAGTAGTGAGTGCAGAGTAGTGAGTGCAGAGTAGTGAGTGGTGAGTAGTGAGTAGTGAGTGGTGAGTAGTGAGTGGTGAGTAGTGAGTGCAGAGTAGTGAGTGCAGAGTAGTGAGTAGTGAGTGCAGAGTAGTGAGTGGTGAGTAGTGAGTGCAGAGTAGTGAGTGGTGAGTAGTGAGTGCAGAGTAGTGAGTAGTGAGTAGTGAGTGCAGAGTAGTGAGTGCAGAGTAGTGAGTAGTGAGTGCAGAGTAGTGAGTGCAGAGTAGTGAGTGCAGAGTAGTGAGTGCAGAGTAGTGAGTGCAGAGTAGTGAGTGCAGAGTAGTGAGTAGTGAGTGCAGAGTCGTGAGTGCAGAGTAGTGAGTAGTGAGTGCAGAGTCGTGAGTAGTGAGTGCAGAGTCGTGAGTAGTGAGTGCAGAGTCGTGAGTAGTGAGTGCAGAGTCGTGAGTAGTGAGTGCAGAGTAGTGAGTGGTGAGTAGTGAGTGCAGAGTAGTGAGTGCAGAGTGCAGAGTAGTGAGTGCAGAGTAGTGAGTGCAGAGTAGTGAGTGCAGAGTAGAGAGTGCAGAGTAGTGAGTAGTGAGTGCAGAGTAGTGAGTGGTGAGTAGTGAGTGCAGAGTAGTGAGTGCAGAGTGCAGAGTAGTGAGTGCAGAGTAGTGAGTAGTGAGTGCAGAGTAGTGAGTGCAGAGTAGAGTGCAGAGTAGTGAGTGCAGAGTAGTGAGTAGTGAGTGCAGAGTAGTGAGTGCAGAGTAGTGAGTAGTGAGTGCAGAGTAGTGAGTGCAGAGTAGTGAGTGCAGAGTAGTGAGTGCAGAGTAGTGAGTGCAGAGTAGTGAGTGCAGAGTAGTGAGTAGTGAGTGCAGAGTAGTGAGTAGTGAGTGCAGAGTAGTGAGTAGTGAGTGCAGAGTAGTGAGTAGTGAGTGCAGAGTAGTGAGTAGTGAGTGCAGAGTAGTGAGTGCAGAGTAGTGAGTAGTGAGTGCAGAGTAGTGAGTGCAGAGTAGTGAGTAGTGAGTGCAGAGTAGTGAGTAGTGAGTGCAGAGTAGTGAGTAGTGAGTGCAGAGTAGTGAGTAGTGAGTGCAGAGTAACGAGTAGTGAGTGCAGAGTAACGAGTAGTGAGTGCAGAGTAGTGAGTAGTGAGTGCAGAGTAGTGAGTGCAGAGTAGTGAGTGCAGAGTAGTGAGTGCAGAGTAGAGTGCAGAGTAGAGTGCAGAGTAGTGAGTGCAGAGTAGTGAGTGCAGAGTAGTGAGTGCAGAGTAGTGAGTAGTGAGTGCAAAGTAGTGAGTGCAGAGTAGTGAGTGCAGAGTAGTGAGTGCAGAGTAGTGAGTGCAGAGTAGTGAGTAGTGAGTGCAGAGTAGTGAGTGCAGAGTAGTGAGTGCAGAGTAGTGAGTGCAGAGTAGTGAGTGCAGAGTAGTGAGTAGTGAGTGCAGAGTAGTGAGTAGTGAGTGCAGAGTAGTGAGTAGTGAGTGCAGAGTAGTGAGTGCAGAGTAGTGAGTGCAGAGTAGTGAGTAGTGAGTGCAGAGTAGTGAGTAGTGAGTGCAGAGTAGTGAGTAGTGAGTGCAGAGTAGTGAGTAGTGAATGCAGAGTAGTGAGTGCAGAGTAGTGAGTAGTGAGTGCAGAGTAGCGAGTGCAGAGTAGCGAGTGCAGAGTAGCGAGTGCAGAGTAGCGAGTGCAGAGTAGCGAGTGCTGAGTAGTGAGTGCAGAGTAGTGAGTAGTGAGTGCAGAGTAGTGAGTGCAGAGTAGTGAGTAGTGAGTGCAGAGTAGTGAGTAGTGAGTGCAGAGTCGTGAGTAGTGAGTGCAGAGTAGTGAGTAGTGAGTGCAGAGTAGTGAGTGCAGAGTAGTGAGTAGTGAGTGCAGAGTAGTGAGTAGTGAGTGCAGAGTAGTGAGTGCAGAGTAGTGAGTGCAGAGTAGTGAGTGCAGAGTAGTGAGTACAGAGTAGTGAGTAGTGAGTGCAGAGTAGTGAGTAGTGAGTGCAGAGTAGTGAGTGCAGAGTAGTGAGTAGTGAGTGCAGAGTCGTGAGTAGTGAGTGCAGAGTAGTGAGTAGTGAGTGCAGAGTAGTGAGTAGTGAGTGCAGAGTAGTGAGTGCAGAGTAGTGAGTAGTGAGTGCAGAGTAGTGAGTAGTGAGTGCAGAGTAATGAGTGCAGAGTAGTGAGTGCAGAGTAGTGAGTGCAGAGTAGTGAGTGCAGAGTAGTGAGTACAGAGTAGTGAGTGAAGAGTAGTGAGTAGTGAGTGCAGAGTAGTGAGTGCAGAGTAGTGAGTGCAGAGTAGTGAGTAGTGAGTGCACATTGCAGAGTAGTGAGTGCAGAGTAGTGAGTGCAGAGTAGTGAGTAGTGAGTGCAGAGTAGTGAGTAGTGAGTGCAGAGTAGTGAGTGCAGAGTAGTGAGTGCAGAGTAGTGAGTAGTGAGTGCAGAGTAGTGAGTGCAGAGTAGTGAGTAGTGAGTGCAGAGTAGTGAGTAGTGAGTAAATGTGCAGAGTAGTGAGTAGTGAGTGCAGAGTAGTGAGTAGTGAGTGCAGAGTAGTGAGTAGTGAGTGCAGAGTAGTGAGTGCAGAGTAGTGAGTGCAGAGTAGTGAGTGCAGAGTAGTGAGTAGTGAGTGCAGAGTAACGAGTAGTGAGTACAGAGTAGTGAGTACAGAGTAGTGAGTAGTGAGTGGTGAGTAGTGAGTGGTGAGTAGTGAGTAGTGAGTGGTGAGTAGTGAGTGGTGAGTAGTGAGTGGTGAGTAGTGAGTGCAGAGTAGTGAGTGCAGAGTAGTGAGTGCAGAGTAGTGAGTAGTGAGTGCAGAGTAGTGAGTAGTGAGTGCAGAGTAGTGAGTGCAGAGTAGTGAGTGCAGAGTAGTGAGTGCAGAGTAGTGAGTGCAGAGTAGTGAGTAGTGAGTGCAGAGTAGTGCAGAGTAGTGAGTAGTGAGTGCAGAGTAGTGAGTGCAGAGTAGTGAGTAGTGAGTGCAGAGTAGTGAGTAGTGAGTGCAGAGTAGTGAGTGCAGAGTAGTGAGTAGTGAGTGCAGAGTAGTGAGTGCAGAGTAGTGAGTGCAGAGTAGTGAGTGCAGAGTAGTGAGTGCAGAGTAGTGAGTGCAGAGTAGTGAGTGCAGAGTAGTGAGTAGTGAGTGCAGAGTAGTGAGTAGTGAGTGCAGAGTAGTGAGTGCAGAGTAGTGAGTGCAGAGCAGTGAGTGCAGAGCAGTGAGTGCAGAGCAGTGAGTGCAGAGCAGTGAGTGCAGAGCAGTGAGTGCAGAGCAGTGAGTGCAGAGCAGTGAGTAGTGAGTAGTGAGTGCGGAATGCAGAGTAGTGAGTGCAGAGCGAGTGTGCAGAGCAGTGAGTGCAGGTGCAGAGTGGTGTGTGCTGTTGAGTGCAGAGTGGTGTGTGCTGTTGAGTGCAGAGTGGTGTGTGCTGTTGAGTGCAGAGTGGTGTGTGCTGTTGAGTGCAGAGTGGTGTGTGCTGTTGAGTGCAGAGAGGTGTGTGCTGTTGAGTGCAGAGTGGTGTGTGCTGTTGAGTGCAGAGTGCTGTGTATTGGCAATGTAAATGACAATGCCATCTATTTATGATTTAAAGAAAAAAAAGAAATGTCATGAGCAATGCCAATAGCTCCACCTTTAATGATGCCGAGACCATTGCATTGTAAATGCTTGTTAGACATACCAACCTAGGAGCAGGAATACAATTTGTTGATACCCTCTAGCAAGGTATTTTTAATCACTTTCATCCACTCCCCCAAAAAATTGCACTACACATAGTCTACCTACAAGTGCTCCTACGTAACTCCGCAATTCGCAGCATGCCTCAGTTCGTAGAGGACTGGGATGGCTCCAATGATGAAGCATGTCACCATGGGGAAACCCTGGTGAGTGAGGCGACTCAAGAAATAAAAACATTTTTCTTTCTCCAAGGCGCTTCTCTAACTTGAAAGAGTCAAGAGCCTTTAGCCTGTGGACTAGATCTCTATACCCAACACTTTGGGTTTTCTTTTGAATATATAATCAAATTGCTGCATGGACGCAAAGTGATTGTGCTTTCACTTTCATTACTACGCGTATCCAGCTTCAGCACTGCTCCACCTGATAGAGGGTTGTGTGCGTCCACTGACTCCCACGTGGGCAGCTGTGTGACGAGGTACTGTGTGCACAATTTGGCTAGAAATTAGTGTGCGCTTTTATGGCAACTCTGATTAAGGCCATTGCATTCACTAAGAGAAGTTGCTAGTTTAACAGCCGTTGCGTAGTGATGTGATGTGACATGCCACGGACCTATGCTCTCAGACAGAGGGGAACTGTGTGAAGAGTTATGAAAATGCATTTATGCTGAACCCACTCTACATAGGCTTGGACACTATGTGGCTTATTTACAAGCCCCTTGCACCACCGGTGCGTCACTTCTAAAATGGGAAAAAGTGCACCGGCGGTGCAGGGGGCTTGTAAACAAGCCCCTATGTATTTATCAGCTGATGCCGTGGCCAATTCCCTTCCTCTGCGCTGATTGAATTTTTTGAAAAAGCTGTCGTGTTAATGTGTGAGCAGGTAAAGCATGTCCGGCCTACCACCAGAGGTCATGCCTTGGGCATGCCCAGTCTTGTAAGGTTCGGCACCTGGCACGTTCAATGCTGCGAGGCCACAATATGTTTAGGGCTGAACATGAGCATTGCCTTTCTCTTTTTATAATCAATGCTCGAACCACCATTGGGGAGATTTTTAGCCTTTGAACCAGCATTGGTTATTATTTGTTTGAACTCTTCCTGTCCATTTTCAAAGTTTTTAGATCCAGTAGTTAAAAAGAAGAGTCTTTAGACGTGATTTCACAATGGTGGCAAGATTTGATCTCTGAATACACAATGGAGCGTTTTTGTCTTGCTTGTTAACAAATGGGGAGATTTTATCACAGTTATTGGTTATCTTATATACCTGCTTTATATGGGTGGGCACGGTACCTGCACCACTTCGGTTTGAAAGGGATACTCCACTGCTGCAGTATTTTTGGTGAGAGAGAACTAAAACTTCTCAGTTGCAAACAGGTGTTCCAGGATAACTACCCGCACTTCTAAATTTCCATTTCAAGTGCTGGTTAAATACGTAGAGTAGTAAGCCCCTGCATAACAGTTTTTGTATCCTGTATGCTCCAAAACAAAGTTTTAGCTCCTGATTGAAACTTTCAAGCTACCCTTAACGTTGAACTCCTTTAGGCCCACATGCATCATCCCGGGATTTTGCGAGTTCTAAAGTGCGAAAAATAGCGATTCGCATTTTAGAATTCGCAAAACGGGATGCATGAATATTTTCGCAAATTATTTGCTATTCGGTAGAAATCGCAATTTCCACCAAATCGCAAATATTATGCGATTTTCAAAGTGCGAATTCGCAATTCACATTGATCCTATGGGCCAAAATGCCCATAGGGATCAATGGGAATTGCGAATTCGCACTTTGAAAATCGCAAATCCTGATTGCATATCAAGGGTGGTGAGGGGGGTTCAAATGAACCCCCCCTGCACCCATGAAATGTTGTTTTCGCATCATGTTGCACACACACATGTCCTGAGGACATGTGTGTCCGTAACATGAATGTTTAAAAAATGCATTTGCTGCGTTTTTAACACTTTTTGCAAATTTACCGAGTGGTTCAACCACTCTGTAAATTTGACACCCTAATTGCGAATTCGCAATTTTAAAACTAATCATGCATTGCTTTTAAGAAATCGCAAATTTGCGATTTCTTGAAAGCAATCGCATTTTCAGAAATCGCAAAAATGTTGCGATTTCTGAAAATGTATGATGCATTCCAAAAATGGATTTTGGAATCGCAAACGGCCGATTTTAAGGAATCGCACCGTTTGCGACTCCAAAAACCCTTGATGAATGTGGGCCTAAGTGTTTAGTGGCGGTATTTCCAATGCACAATTTATTCTGCCAGGATAGTAGGATTGTCTCATGGCCTCCCCTTTCTCTTCAGCCTATCTCGTCTTATATCTGTCTCTCCTCTCCTCAAACACTACCTCATACATCCACATCAGCATTTACCACTCTCCCCCTCCCTCACGTTTATCTAATTGGTGTGCACATGTCCCTCCTTTTTCCTCTAACCCTGCCCTCTGCCACTACATCTCACAATGCACTTTCAACCTTCCCCTCTGTATTTCCTCCTCACTTTGTCCACTCCACTCCAAACAAAAACACTTACATTAAACACATTTTCATTTACAATGACAAAAGCACCAACTCTAGCAAATGCGAGACCTATTGCATTGCAAATGCTTGTTCTCAGATTGCTTCACTGGGAGGCATGTCAGGTGTTTCTTAGACTGGCTTTGGTGGCACTGGGGTTAGCCAGGAGAGGGTTGAATTAGTATGGATGCAGAAAGGATCGCCCATGACCCCTCAATGGATTAAGTTCATGCTGTTACAGCATGATGGAACACTATGGGAGGGCGTTCATCCTGCAGCTCGTGCGAAAGACATTTGGGACTGATTTCGCCACCACTTACTGCGTTCTGGCCCTGACTCCCCACCACGCTCCCTGGGCTCCTGGGAGTAGGGACCCTACAATGAACTCTCACTTGAGGCCGTCGGTTGTAGACTACTTGACTGAATTATGTCAACCACCACAGGTGTTATGCAATTATATACAAGCTATATCATTTCTGATGCGATTTGATACTGTGCACTGGATTTGTAGAATGCGAAGAAAACAAAAATATCTAAGAACAACTAGATTTCCAATAATTCGCTGTGAGGTTAAAGCATTGGCACCAGTCGCAGTCTCTGACGTCACACACATTCAGAAGTCACCAACGAAGAGGTGAAAAATGAAAATAGAGCACAGAACGGATAAAAGTTTAGAAAGAAAGTTATAAGAAGTGAGTTCATGTAGTCAGGATACAAAAACGACTTTTAGTGTAATTTACACAGAATAAATACAATGTTCATGTTAGGTTCAACTAGATTGTTTGTGACCATTTCATTCATTATTTTCTTTTTAGACAACAACATCTGACAGTTGCGATTTTTAAGTGTATACTCACACTGAAAAAGAACCAGAGAATCATTCCCAGGGTGCAAATGCAACGTCGTGTTAGATGAAAAGCTAGGACCGGCTGTTAAACTCTATAGTTTGACTCGCTTTTAAATGCAACGGGAGCAAATGTGATGGGTCAAACAGTGTCTTGTTTGAAGAAGCTGGGGTTTTCAACAGCTTTTTGCAGGCGAAAGGAACTCTATTATGCCTGATAAAGAAGTTAGATTGATATACGTAGGCAGTACTTAAATGGGATGAAAACAGCTGGAGGTTTCTGAAAGGGGCATGGCCAAAGAAGTGCAACTAAGGATTCTTTACAAGATACAGGGCCTGAGTAGCCAAGGGTGCAGCATGAAACATTAAGTATTTAAAGTATAATCCTGGGTTCGATAAAGGCTGCCACCTGACCACTATTTGTGAGCCGTTTGTGAGCTTTCTGTTATTGCATCCATATATATCACTCCACCACAAACATACAACTAAAACAAGCCAGACTTATTGGGTTTACGAGTTCTTGTTAGCAGTATCAGATGAATGAGTGACAACAATGGAAATGCTATGCATACATAGTATTGAAAATACTTCAAATCTGAAAAGATGAGGCTGTGAATTAAACATTACCATGGTTTGAGAAGGGTTTAGTGATTTTAGGAGTGTCTCAGTCACTCCTGTTCTACCCTTTCCACCACCCTTTTCTCTCTCATATCTTTATGAAAACCTTCATCTACAGAGCTGACACGTCATCTCCCAGCATGCATTTGAAATGATGAACTAACTGCTGTTTGACACACCGGAAGTCAATAACATTTAAATAACGTGCTGGGGACAGTGCAGTATGCACGCAAGTTAAAGGCAGCTCGTGTTTTTGCCTCTGAAGAAAGGGGTAGGATTCTCTGAAAGGCGTCAGCCTGGGGGACACTACGACGGAATGAGAAGCTGCCTGTTTTTGAAATAAAGGATTGTTATCCTACCTGTGACAGAGTGCGGCCTCGTAACTGGGGAAATATGTGGAGACATTTAATCACGGCGCTTCCAGGCCGTGGAGGTTACGCACCGCCTCGAAAAGAACTTGGTCTGCGTGAGGGGTAGCTGTTGCCTTTCATGAACGGTGGAGCAGGTATTTAAAATTGAACAGGCAGAGTCCCATTCGGGGCTCACTGGAGGGCTGCAAGGATTGGTCCCTGAAAAGAAAACACGGGCACCCGACCCACTGGAGGGTGTAAATGGTGCATAATTTTACTGCAGGTCCCAGCATGCATTTGAAATGATGAACTAACTGCTGTTTGACACACCGGAAGTCAATAACATTTAAATAACGTGCAGGGGACAGTGCAGTATGCACGCAAGTGAAAGGCAGCTCGTGTTTTTGCCTCTGAAGAAAGGGATAGGATTCCCTGAAACGCGTCAGGCTGGGGGACACTACGACGGAATGAGAAGCTGCCTGTTTTTGAAATAAAGGATTGTTATCCTACCTGTGACAGAGTGCGGCATAGTAACTGGGGAAATATGTGGAGACATATATATATATATATATATATATATATATATATATATATATATATATATATATATATATATATATATATATATATATATATATATATATATATATATATGTATATATATATATATATATTTATATATATAAATTTCACAAAGGTTGCCCTTGAGGAATCAGCCACGAGGTAAGTTGTAAATTTTATTCACAAGCTGTTGCATTCAGGGAAGCGCAGAACCGCAGACATCTATCAACTTCTTTGCCAAACCGGTTTCGGGAGTCTTAGCCTTCATCAATGGCTTCTGTTTGCAAATGCCGGTTTCTTCAATCATGCACTAAATATTTCATATTCAAAGTCCGCCCTCGTGGGTGTGGCTGTATGCACAGCCTCCTGGACCTTGTAGTGCTGAAAGTCTTACTTCAGTGAGTCTGTCGCAATTTGCAAAAATAAACAAAAATTCAACACCCCAGTGGGTTAGGTGCTGCGTCTTGCTGCTTGCCTCCGATGTCTTTCCCAACAGCTTTCCTGGAAACGAACCTCCCCCAGCTTAACGGCACCGGAGTGGTGTCATTACGGTTCTGCAGCGCGGCGGGTTTCTTCCGCGACCGAGCGCAGCCGCATTACATAAATTCACAAAGGTTGCCCTTGAGGAATCAGCCACGAGGTAAGTTGTAAATAATCCACTCACAAGCTGTTGCATTCAGGGAAGCGCAGGACCGCAGACATCTATCAACTTCCTTGCCAAACCGGTTTCAGGAGTCTTTCCCTTCATCAATGGCTTCTGTTTGCAAATGCCGGTTTCTTCAATCATGCACTAATTATTTCATATTCAAAGTCCGCCCTCGTGGGTGTGGCTGTATGCACAGCCTCCTAGACCTTGTAGTGCTGAAAGTCTTACTTCAGTGAGTGTGTCGCAATTTGCAACAATAAAATAAAATTCAACACCTCAGTGGGTTAGGTGCTGCGTCTTGCTGCTTGCCTCCGATGTCTTTCCCAACAGCTTTCCTGGAAACGAACCTCCCCCAGCGTAACGGCACCGGAGTGGTGTCATTACGGGTCCGCAGCGCAGCGGGCTTCTTCCGCGACCGAGCACAGCCACATTACATAAATTCACAAAGGTTGCCCTTGAGGAATCAGCCACGAGGTAAGTTGTAAATAATCCACTTTATTCACAAGCTGTTGCATTAAGGGAAGCGCAGTACCGCAGACATCTATCAACTTCCTTACCAAACCGGTTTCAGGAGTCTTTCCCTTCATCAATGGCTTCTGTTTGCAAATGGCGGTTTCTTCAATCATGCACTAATTATTTCATATTCAAAGTCCGCCCTCGTGGGTGTGGCTGTATGCACAGCCTCCTGGACCTTGTAGTGCTTAAAGTCTTACTTCAGTGAGTCTGTCGCAATTTGCAAAAATAAACTAAAATTCAACACCCCAGTGGGTTGGGTGCTGCGTCTTGCTGCTTGCCTCCGATGTCTTTCCCAACAGTTTTCCTGGAAACGAACCTCTCCCAGCGTAACGACACCGGAGTGGTGTCATTACGGGTCCGCAGCACGGCGGGCTTCTTCCACGACCGAGCACGGCCGCATTACATAAATTCACAAAGGTTGCCCTTGAGGAATCAGCCACGAGGTAAGTTGTAAATAATCCACTTTATTCACAAGCTGTTGCATTCAGGGAAGCGCAGGACCGCAGACATCTATCAACTTCCTTGCCAAACCGATTTCGGGAGTCTTTCCCTTCATCAATGGCTTCTGTTTGCAAATACCGGTTTCTTCAATCATGCACTAATTATTTCATATTCAAAGTCCGCCCTCGTGGGTGTGGCTGTATGCACAGCCTCCTGGACCTTGTAGTGCTGAAAGTCTTACTTCAGTGAGTCTGTCGCAATTTGCAAAAATAAACTAAAATGTAACACCCCAGTAGGTTAGGTGCTGCGTCTTGCTGCTTGCCTCCGATGTCTTTCCCAACAGCTTTCCTGGAAACGAACATCCCCCAGCGTAACGGCTCCTGAGTGGTGTCATTACGGGTCCGCAGCGCGGCGGGCTTCTTCCGCGACCGAGCACAGCCGCATTACATAAATTCACAAAGGTTGCCCTTGAGGAATCAGCCACGAGGTAAGTTGTAAATAATCCATGTTATTCACAAGCTGTTGCATACAGCCACACCCACGAGGGCGGACTTTGAATATGAAATAATTAGTGCATGATTGAAGAAACCGGCATTTGGAAACAGAAGCCATTGATGAAGGGAAAGACTCCCGAAACCGGTTTGGCAAGGAAGTTGATAGATGTCTGCGGTCCTGCGCTTCCCTGAATGCAACAGCTTGTGAATAAAGTGGATTATTTGCAACTTACCTCTTGGCTGATTCCTCAAGGGCAACCTTTGTGAATATATATATATATATATATATATAGATAATACTAGCAGCCCGCCCCAGCGTTGCCTGGGGCAGAAGGGGGCTGGGGCAGCATTTCAGGCTTGCATGCACTCCTGTCCCGGCCCCCGCCCGCCACAACATTGTCTGTGTCCCGGACAATGTCGTGGCGGGCGGGGGCCGGGGCGGGAGTGCACCCAAGCCTGAAATGCTACCCCCAGACTCTGAGCCTTACCGCAGTTGTTCCGGCCCAACCTCCCGCGCACGCTCCCTCCCGTCCCGTGTCCCAGAGCTTTACCTGAGCCGCCGCTCCTCCCCGAGCTCCTCACTTCACCGCCGCTCCTCCTCATAAGCCTGAAATGATGCCCCCAAACCCTGAGCCTTACCACAGTTGTTCCGGGCCAACCTCCCGCACCAGCTCCCTCCCGTCCCGTGTCCGAGAGCCTTACCTGAGCCGCCGCTCCTCCCCGAGCTCCTCACTTCACTGCCGCTCCTCCTCGTCATCACGTACGTTGCGGCCAGCGGTACGTCGTGGGCGTCAGTGTTGCGGCCGGCGCTACTTTCAGGGCACTACTTTTTTTTTAAGTTATATTTTTTAATTTACGTTTTTTTTTTATTTTCTATAGCCTATATCCATCTGCACACCCTGAGGATTACAACAATGTATTGGGTGTGTGAATTGGCGCTGTGGTCCCAGAGTTTACCTTGCCAAAAGGTTTGTGTTCTCTCTTTATAATATATATATTTAAATATTTACTAGCAGCCCGCCCCAACGTTGCCTGGGGCAGAAAGGGGCTGGGGGCAGTACACCCGCTCCCGCCCCGACCCCCTCCCGCCCCCACTCCCTCCCACCCCCACTCCTCCCGCCTGTCCCTCTGTGCACACCCGCTCCCGCCCCCCTCCCGGCCTGACTCCCTCCCGCCCTGATTTCAATGAGCATTTACTTTACCTGAGCTGCCGTTCCTTCCCGCGATCTTCATTTCACCGCCGCTCCTCTTCCCCATGACGCGCCCGCGCTCCTCACTTCACCGCAGCTCCATGCCTCTCCTCTTCGTGATCACGCACGTCGCGGCCAACGCTACGTCATGGTCAGAGCAGCGTCGTGGCCGGCGCTACTTTCAGGGCACTACTTTTTTTTTAAAGTTATATTTTTAAATGTACGTTTTATTTTTATTTTTTATAGCCTATGTCCATCTGTACACCCTGACAATTTCTACAATGTATCGGGTGTGTGGATTGGCGCTGTGGTTCCAGAGTTTACATTGCCAAAAGGTTTGTGTTCTCTCTTTATAATAGTAGTATAGATATATCTCCCCATACCTGTAAACACATCATGTAAACATATCATTTTCTTCTCCATTTTCGTACAATATTTTAACAGCTGTATAAACCTCCTTTCACATAAACCGTTAACTACAATTGGCATATATGTGACTATTTCTCTATTTGCAGTGCGGAAAAGCTAGGTATTGGAAAGGCAGATAGTCTGAACACCTTTTTTACCTATCAAAAGTAAATGTGAGCAACTTAGACTACCTTGCACCTCAAAGAACTCTCACTTAGGCAGGCCCTGGCGTGATCACTTATTTGCAGCCTGAAACCACTCACCTTGATGTGACTGTTAGTGGTATGTGCTATCCAATAATTGTATTTTGCAAGAAAAATGGTACAGAAATGCAACATATGGAAAAAGCCAATACTGTTAGGGAATGCAAGATGAAGTAAAACATGAAGTGTAAACAGGGACAGCATCACTGACATTGACTAACTTCAGTTGTTTTTTACAGTCACTGTTCAGAAATCGATCTTGTGGTGTCTTGGGCCCAAGGCCCACATGCTGCACAGTTATTGCCACACTGACACTATAGTGGGGTAATGAAACTGGCCCAGGGGATGTGTGCTCGGCCCCTTTTATTTGCAGGGTCACCTGAACAGTACATTCACACTGACACTACATTCCTCCCAAACTCTGATGAAAAGAAACAAACGAAATTCCTACCTATGAGGAAAACAAATACACAATATACAGCACCAGATAAGTCTCTTCAGGCCATCTGCCAGGCAGCTCTGGAGCTCTGGACCGCATAGTCCGGATGTTTTTGTCCACCTTGGCCCCTGGTCTCACAGTGTGGAAGTCTATTTACATAGTTCTAATAACAATTCATCGGAAGCAGTGGTGAAGTCCACTTTGGAGATCTTGCAGGTGCTCAGGCTCTGGTGGACAGCTTGCCTGCACATAGGGACAATGACCTTGGTGACGGAGGGCTTTCCTTGGAAGCGATGATGCTTTCCAGTTCTCGATAGCCGAGCAACTTCAGACTTGCCTCTCCTGCCTGGACTTCCCTCTCACAGGAGTTTCCTGGAAGGCCTTCCTGTCGGGCTGCCATGGGACAGTGTGGGCTTCGTGTAGGCTGCGCGAAGGCGTCGCTGAGGAACTGCCAACAGGACCACAGCAAAGTCGCTAATGTAGTTGCAGAGTGTGGTGTCTCTGTCTGGGTGTTCTCGCCATCAGGGCTCAGGTTCAATGCCTTCCTCAGATCTTCATCTGGTGACCTCCATGCTTCCCTGTCCCTGTTGTGGAGTTATTGCCAACGCATCTCTCCGATTCGGATTCCTCTCTCACACGAACGTCATTGAGGCTCTTGTCCCCTGGATTGCCACGTGACATCGTGGGCTGTGTGGGCCTTTCATAGGCCGCACTGAGGGGTCGCTGCAGCACTCCCAACAGGGCCATGGCCACGCCTTGTGTAACTCCAAGGGTGGATGGGGGTGAAACACGTGCTCCCTGTTCTCTTTCCTTTCACCCACTCTTATGAATAAAGTGCAAATAAATTTCCAAACACCTCATGTCAAACCAGTGCGTCATTGGAATTTCTTCCAGAAAAAAGTCTCAGATGAGAGGAATCTTGCCCAGACAAACCTGTTGAATCTTGCGGTGGGGAACTACATGGAGCCCATACAAAGGAGACGACCGGTGGATTTTTTTTATTGCTAACCTATTTTCACTGGAGAGCGGCAGTTATTGCCTTTTGAATATATGAATATAAGTGTTTTATAGGGGTAGAATTGTTTTTAAATGTTATTCTTTTTACTGAAAAAAAACTTTAATATACCAATCTCATAAGAAAACGCGATTTTATTGACGATATGGTAAACACTGACGTGATAAGAGGTACTATCAGTTTCCAAATTATTGTAAGTCCAATTTTATATAAAAACGTAATTATTGCAGTAGGCGCTCACTTTCTTCTTCGTCGCTTTCAGTTCAAAGAGCAATGGTTTACGCACGCCAGCATTCACTCCAGTGGGCAGATGGTTAAGAGAACATTGCTACAAAACCTGCCACTCAAATTTTAACAGATGACTGTAGCTGGAGAGGAGTGGAGAAGTGCCCCTTTGTTCGTCCTGCTAATGAGTGTTCTCATTGCAGTAGAATGGCGAATATTTAGTCATTTGCATTTCTTGTTTGCAACAGATGGTGGAGCTATCGCTTAAGCATTGCTGCACAAAGCTCATGCAGACACATTTACTGCGAAGAAGCTATTGTGCTCTGTTTCATAAATTGGGTTTTCCAAGAGTTCCGAATAAAAAATGATACCATTTTAAAATCACCGCATATATATCGTGACCTTGTTTCACATTCCAAACATTACAAGCTGGTGTATATTAAAGGATGGCAATAGATACTCAGCAAGTCATTTTGAAATTCTGCCAGTGAAAAACCAACTAACGCCCAATCCTATTAATGTCTGTTCCAGTTTTTTAAAGGACCCTTTGAAATGGTAGAAGCCTTGTTCAATTGAATTAAATTCGACAAGGTCAAACGAAACTACCAACTAATCCTCCAAATGCCATGTATTCACTTTAAATAGCGTGTTGGGTTTTTGCGAGTTCAAGACTTGCAGAGCTACGTTAACTCATTATCCACATACCTACAGTTTGTAATTCCGATCAGTGTTGTATATTGACTTGTAACTTCATGGAGCTCTATCTCATTTCAGTAATTTAATCAGAACCCTCTCCCAGTCTACCCGCTTCGCAATCCTTTTTACATGTATTCCAATGTTCACATTCACATCTACGTCTTTGTTTTTTGTTTTTTTTGATAATCAGAACATGTTATATTTTTGTTTCTATAATAAAGTTCACGTTATATTGGATTCCGGGATTTGTGGCTTTTTCACATTATTCCAATAAATGCAAACGTGATAAAAGTTGGGATTTTTTAAAATTATAAAACATTTATTTTTCTGGAAATGCCACCACAAAACAATAGCAATTTTGAGATGTATAGAAACATATATTTCTGAAACGAATTTCAATATTTTTGAGGAAAACATTATTATTGTTGTATATGCGGCAGTTTATATATTTTATGGTAATTAATTCCCAGGAATCAGTTAACAAATAATAATATCTCTTTTAAGCCCACAAAAAATTCTGATTTCAGGAAAAGGTCTGGCTTGACAGCACATCTGTCTGCACACCAATTGTCACGGGTGCTTAAAAATATAGATAGGGTAGGTTTATGCTTCAACAAAAGGAATATTACTCTCGCCTCATGCTATTGGCTGTTTGGTGTATTATTGTGCATCCTATGGATTTCTTTCTTTGCAGTGCATGAGGGGCTACTTTACAGCACAAAAATACATTCAATCATAACACATATGTGTTTCTCATAGATTCATTACATACAGAAACATTTATTTGTTTTTTTATTTTCACAGCAGTATGCTTTTTAAATGTTTTAGTGTGGACTCAAAATGCAAGACACGGCTATTAGTTTTGCCAGGGCTTGTTATATTTCCGTAGGAAGCTTTATTTAATACCCAAATAATATGAGAATGCTATTAAAAGATCATTGTTTAAGGTGAATTTGACCTGATTTCTGTGTTTTCTCTGAGTTACCTGAACTGCCATAAACATTTAACCTGTGAATGAAAATAATTACAATTCCCAAAAAATAAAATAATTCATGAAACGTTTTTGTGGCAGTCTCCCAAACACTGACAATATCCCCAATTCTATATCAATGTTCGTTCCTATTGATAGAATGATTTCTGTGTGAAAATTCATACACACAGTGCTTGAAATGAAAAAATAGAAGTGCAGGTACTCTGTAGCAGAGTACCTGCTTGTTTCTGAGAAGTGCCGGTAATCTCTAATTAAAAGTATTACAATTCCCTTGAGAAGTACCGGACAGTACCGGCCCATTTAAAGCACTGCTTACACGGAATCATCCCTAAAAGCACATATCTTATGGTATGTCTGTCAGTTCTATATGTCAACATTACGATTGGGATAAAAATGACTACACGTGGCTGACAGAGTGCAGCCACCCTACTTACTCGCTGTAGGAAATTGGAGCATTAGTTGAGGGAGATTGAGACCCCACTTCAAATAACAACCACTATCCTTGTCTGGGTGAACTACAAAAGTCATTAAATAAGCCTGTGCTTAGCCCTCTGGTAGCTTGGTACTAAGCAGTCAAGCTTAACTTAGAGGTAATATGGAAAGAATATGAAGCACTCAAGCAGTCATTAAGTAGGGATAAAAATCCCAAACCAAGTTAAAAAAATAGAGTCAAATTTAATAATTAAAATTACACCAAAATGTCAAAAAAATTAGGGTGTACAAAAGATATGAATTTTTAAAGTTTGAAATAAAAATAGCACCAAAAAGCATAAACAGCGAACCACAGTTATCTGGTTGTGCTAAATCAGGTCAAAGACAAAAGTTAAGGCCAACCGCTATGGAGCGCAGGTTGGATACAGAAACAGGTTCGTCCTGCTGGAAACTTTACCTGTGTATTTAGAAACTTTTAATGGGAAAAATTGGTAGTCAACAAGTTGTTAGCAAGGCACGCTGCAAGGTGGATCCAATGCCAGGCTCGACAGGAGCAGGTTGCTGACGAGTGGGGTCCTGGTGTGGTCACCAACAACGTTGGGAAAGCTTCGGGTGGCCAAAGTCTGTGCATAGGAAGGCCTTAATGTTGAAAGGTTGCTGCTTAGCATCAGTCCCAATGAAGCCCTATGCTTTCGCACATAGAAATGTTTCTGGAAGTCAGATGTTCTTCAGTGGTACAATCCAGGAAGCTGAAGCTGATCGGCAATTAGGTGTCGACGACTGTTGCTTCAGCAGGCCCTTTTGGCTAAGGCAGAAAAATGACAACTTTCAAAGAGTGCATTTCTAAAAGAGTAATACAAAATCAGACTTTAAAATTGTGTTTTAAATTACTAATAAATTAGTCCTCAAATCGTGTTTCTAACTGCTCTCATACTGAAATTACGCACTATAAATTGTTATATTGCAACCCAGAGTTTTCCTTTGGGAGAGCAAGCCTTGCCACAGTGAAAAATGACTTTAAAGGTTTTTAAATGCCAGGGTATGTAAAAGAAGAAATATATGTCCCACTTGTAAAATATCATGCACATATCACTATGGGAATTTAGGGCCTTCCTTTGGTGTTACTTAATAAAAAGGAAGGTTTAGGCCTGACAAAATGTTTATTTTGCCAGTCAGAATAACAATGTAAACTGCCCACTTAGGCAGCAGGAGTATGCCTGGAGACATGATGTAAAGTGCTACTTTATTGGAGGGAAGAATGAGAGTTGCAGCCCACTAGCATAATTTAATTTACAGGCTCTGGGTACATGTAATAACAGATACAGTGGATAGATATGTAAATGAAATGTGCCAATCAAGCGTGTACCAATTTGAACATGTTTAAAGAGAAAAAACACAAGCCCTTTACTGCTGGTAATCTGTCCTATGGCAAACAAAAAACAAGTTCAACAACAGAAGGCAAACATCTGTGGTGACCCTGGTGAAAGGGCACAGTTCCAACACCCACACTGTAATATAGCCTCCTCTCTAGTTTAGAAAATCTCTGCCAGTTTCTACATGGCTTAATAATCTGATGTGTACAGGCATGTCACTAGAACCACATATCGAATTAACTTGTATTTTAAAGTGCTTCATACCACACTTTTGCTATTTGCAAATACTGTAAATAGCAGATGTTACCTTATTTAGTGGCACTCGATTTACTGATGTTGGTAGGATGGAAAGCTGAGTGTCCCATACTAACATGAACACTGATTATTATCAAGTCACCAAATCACTGAAGATGTCAGCAGTAAGTCACTGAGCCATAGTCCCAGCTTTAAATAGGCTGAACATTTTCATTTTATTGTTATCAGAGAATGATAGGGCTGCCCTGATGTGAGCCACAGTAAATTTCACATTACGTTTATGAAGCTCCTTTTATTAGACCTGGAACGTTTTTAATCAATCAATCTCCAGATTAGGTTTGAGCAACTGAGCAGCAAATTGGGGAATGCAGTCACCATAATTATCAAGTGAACATCTCTCAGTTACATTCAATATAGTATAATAGAAACATATAAATAGTAATTATTACATTTATGTGCAGTAGTAATGTTATTGTTTGTTCTTTAACAGGTTGGTGTTGTATCTTCAGCCACAGTCTAAATCTAGTGAGCATAGACATCACCAGCGTTATGCACCGAAAGCCAGTACCTTTCATCCCATTTGGTTTGCATGAGGCTTTTTAAAGGATGGAGTTATATAATTGTTATATTGTGTCTTAGTCTTTCTTCACCCTTCCTATTCTGTGTCACGTCTGTAGTGGAATGTGGGGTTGATAACATGCTGGGGATCTTCATCAGTTGAGTTTGTGCATACGGTTGGTGTTTGGTTCATTAGGCACGTGGTTCCGATGCTCCAATAATGATGAAGACCTATAGTTCCTGATTCAGCGTGTGTTCTTGGATGTACGTGGCTACCACAATAATGTAAGTACATATTATGGTATAATGAGCTTACTGAGAGGTGTTTTTGCAACTCAATTGGGTTCAATGACCGAAAATGTTTACTAGGTCAAATTACTTCAATAAACTCACAACTTAGATTTAAGTTGGCTTTGACCATAAATATAATTTACTAGGTGCTTCGCTTCCACACCCAACTCAGCCTTACCAAACTCAAGAAAATGAAAAAATGTGTTGATGAGGCAGATTTAGGAGCCCACTAAAATGTTTGATGGGTCATCAAATCGCTAATCACCCAGAAATTCAGAGGATTTGAGTTTGATATGATCCCATTGGCATACAGCAATCCTCTATAGATACCTTCTAAATAAACCTACATGATTTCAAGTAGTCCAATAAATCAGCAATTTCACTGGTTGGAGGACTGAAAAAGGAACCACATTTCTGAGTCAGGGAAGCCCTGAATTACTGCTTCCAGAGGACCTGGTTTAAGAATTCCTGTTTAATTTTGCAAAGCAAAAATCTTAACCATCTCTCCCACATGCTAAGGTGCTCTGACCTGCTGCAGGCAGCAAGCATCCATCACTAGTTTCAATAAAATAATCAGCTCAATCCTCCTTACCCATTTCATAGACCCGAACCCTTAATCAAGATAGGATTATTCTGATCTGTATTTACGACATGATTCAATGCCATTACACAGAGACTGCTCCTGCAGTATAATGCATCATCAAATGATAGTTGTTAACTTAACTGTTGCTTCACTGTCAAGATATTGAAAGACCAAGAGTGCTGTCATGTACAGTGTGTTTAAAAGTAACCCTGGGCGGTGAACTCTGCTCCGCTCGCGGAGTTTGCACAGTTTCCCGCACTCCGCGTTACAAGGAGCTCACGGAGTTTCTAAAAAACTAATTTTTTTTCCTCGCTCGCATTCACTAATGTCAAGTTGGCGAGCGTCACCTTCTGGCAAGATTTTTCCTCATTCGCGATCGCCAACATCAAGTTGGCGAGCGCGAATGTTGAAAATAAACCTCCCGGCAAGATTTCTCAACGCAGGTGGGCCAGGCTTCCCATTGCGAGTGGTCGCGTATGCTCGCGACAGCTCGCATTGAGAAACTGCCCGTTCGCGTTGAGAAAGCTGCCGCTCGAGTAAAAATCTACTCAAGCAGTTGAAAAGGTAAGCTTGCGCTGTGCATGGTGCTGTTCACAATAATTGCACAGTACGGACAAGCATCCAGCACTGTGCAATCACCTCAAAAGGCATTTTTCAACCGTACTCCGCCACTTGTGGAGCTCCGCGTAGAGCGACTGAGGTTTTTTTGCACTTTGCGTAGCTCCACGTAGTGCAAATCTGTGAACTCTGCAGAGGGTTTTTTGCAAGTAAGTGAATATCTTTATTCCAATTTTACAATCAACATGTTTGTAGAATCTCACCCATATGGCCCAGACCCTATTACATTCAATCCACATCATACATTTCTGCTAGATCTTCATCATAGGAAAAAAGGGTCAGGGAGTAGTCGTGAGTTGATATTTAGAGCTTACCCTCCTGACATTATATTAGGCACTACAGCACTTTCATGCATCTCAGTGCCAGTTTGAGCTGGAAACATGTTGACCTCAAGACTTAATGTGCTGTTTTCAGTTGTGTGAATCAAAGATTTTACACTATTGTGGTCTCCATGCGAATTTCCATCACATTCCAGTATAGTCGGTCAAATTGCAAAAAAAGTTTCAAAGATATTCAAAACTTTAGGTTTTTGCTCCTATGAATGAACAGCAGGGGTGTAGTTCGCTAAGACTAGTAGGCCCTCATGGTTAAAGATCCACATTCTTCTTGAGTATGAAGCACTTTTTAAATTCTACAAAACAATGCAATAAAAGAAAACCAGACAACCATCAGTTTTCCTCTTCACTGCCCTTTAGGTGTGTGGGCATGGCATCCTACCTGATTCTGGTTAGAATGGACATGCGTTTTCTTCAATGACACGGTCAGGGTAGATGTGTAGGTGTGGACCTGTCAGCGACAGAAACGTGGAGGAAGCAGAACTGGCCTACACCTACTGCCCCAATAATCAGTGATGCATTTTATTTTCCTGATGGAGAAGGCATGGACAGGCCTCTCAGCTGATGTGCAAGTTGGAGAATGGCCGATGCTGAATTCCCCAACACCTTACTATTGATTATACGTTTTTCTGGGTCAGAATTACGGATCGTGGGCTTTGCAGACTTTGACTGCTTACGGCATATAATATTACAGACGCACTCTCACAGCTAGGAAGTCATTTTGCTGAGCATTTTTTATGTACTCTGGCATTCATGGCCTAAATCCTCAGAATTGCTTAGAGGTGATGCAATTTGCTGAGAGGCTTAGTGTGTAAGACAGACGAGTATGATGGCGGAGACTTTTAAACAGCGACATCTCCTCCGCAAATTCAGAGGAGAGTCGCCCCACTGCTTCTGAGCAGTGCAAAAAAAGGAAAAATAAAATGATGATAACAACATGTTATCATTGTATTTTTCCGCACTGGCTTGGTGCGTCCCATTTTAGGTGGGGGTGGGACTAATCCAGGGCTCGACTGGTCATAGCGGGCACTTGGCATTTCCCCGGTGGGCCACCACGTTGGGCCCGTTTTGGACGGGGGGGGGGGGGGGGGGGGGCATTTTTGTTACTGGGGGCCCGTATTGCAGCATGGCTGCACTATTGGCACCCTGTAACAAAGGTTCCATGTGCAACGCCCCCCCCTGCCTCCACCCTCCCTACTCACTACCAATTGCCATGGCTGGTTTGCATTCCCAGTCTGGCCCACGAGTGACATGGTCGGCCGTCTTGGGCCAAACAAACCATCATGCACACTTAGCATGTTCTCCACCCGGCTGTATTGCAAGGCCAGTTGGAGAACATGCACAGGTTCACAGTAAGCGCTGAACCATGGCGCTCATAGCAATCACGACGCTGCTGTCATGCTGGTGACAACAGCGTAGTTTTTAGCTAGGGGATTCTAGGAGTCTGTGTGCTTCCGGGACTCGGAGTCAGGAAGAGACAGTGGACAGCAGAGAGAGGCCCCGGCCCAATACAGGTAAATGAACATATTTTTAATCCTCTCCTCTCCCCCGCCACCCCATTCCATAGCAACCGCCACTGTGATTAAAGGGAATAGAAAGATAAGCCGACAGAACAGAAAACGGACAACACCTATGACGGGAGCAACATAGTAAGAGAAGCAAAGCAATAAAGTGAAGGAAAGGGATGAAGATAGGAGAGAAAGGGATAGTGTGTAAATCAAAGAAGACCAGGATAGTTGTAGATGTTTAAAAGAGGTTTGAAACAGTAACAGAGACATGAGAGAAAGAAGGCAATGTCTAAGACAGATAGACGGCAACGTTAGTGAGAGATGTGGAAAGGGGTGGAAAAGAAAGCATAGGCAGGAGCAATGTGGGCACAATAGAAGAGCATAATAATGTGAAGTGTGAGATGTGAAATGTGTAATGGGAAGCGGACAGAGTACGGGCAAGATGAAACCAGAATCGGAGCAAAGGAGGAACGGGGATCATAGTGGGAGGTGTCTAAAGGTGCAGGAGAGGAATTAAGGAATACCTAACTCATTCTGCCTCCGAATCCATGGACTTTGATAGTGTGCTTGCTTGCATGGTAAATCATAACATGTCTTTGATGCATGTAGGCGTAGCTGCAGAGCCAAGAGAATCTTCAATGCCGGACACAAATAGGGCACATTTTGTAGAATGCATTATTTTTCGCAAAGAAGTACTGACGCAAATAATGCAGTTTTCAAAGGAGGGATGTGATATAAGTATTTGCAGAGCCCAACATATTTTTTGTAGTGTATGTATACTTTATTTTGCTAGCTCAAAAGTTGACGAGGTGATAGTAGAGATGGAATAACGTGTTTAGAACGTGTTTGAAAACTAGTATCAGTAACAGAAAAGGTGTCTTGTAGTAGTACTTTTTTACCCTTATGCCTAACAAAGCAACTTCTGTTTCAGAGTGAGCAGCACTATCTTGTATCTCACAATGAATTAAAATAGGAATGACGCTCCTCCTTTTTCATACAGCAACTGGACCTGAGGGAAATGTAGTCAAATTCATATCATCATGTTTTTTTCTTACCAAATTAAGGTCAAATATTGACAACCACTCTAATCGCAGGTTAATCACAGGTTTTCAACACCCTAGATGGTAAGAGCAGAAAGTAAATAGCTAGGATCAGGACTATTAGTAAAATGACGAAAGGTTTTCAATACAAAATCATTGCATACACTGATTAGTATGGACTGGCCACAGCTTGCTACATTAAAAAAAAAGGATAGCACATTAAATGTACAATTTTCCATCAATATATTAATTTAATTATTAGACAAACTTCTCCCTCATTTCCAATTTAGAGTGTGTGTAATTAGCCGTGGCCCTTTGGTATTTTCAAATCTTTGGGAAGGAAACCAAAGACATGAAGTTTACTGAACTGTTTCATCAACCTGTTTAGTACTGCCTTCAATGACTGCACTACCATGGCATTGTGGCCATTGAAATGTGTAAACTGATGTAAAAGGAAAGTGCTTCTTGTAGAAACACCAGAAATATTTTATTTCAAAATAATTTCAGGTAGTGATGCTGAGAAAAGGCATTTGCTGTGACAGGCACTAAGCTCAGCCACACAAATGTGGCATCATTTTTATTGAGTGAGTATGGAGACACAGACTACTTATCAATTGAATTTCTCTCCATTTTGGCTTCCAAATGTAAGCCTATGTGAAAGAAGAACGCATTTATTAAAATACCTTCTGAATCACAGATAGTATGAGTAAACAAGAATTCAGAGTGGTACAGATAACCGCTAGTCATGAACTGAGTATCTGTGGTACATTAAAACATGTATAGGTTTTCTTTCATGCAGATTTTTCATTAATTAGATTTGACCATATGGATTGTTGTATGTTCAGTACAAAATGAGATATCCTTATTACTCTGGTTATTCCATGTTTATGAACAGCCTACAAACCCTATATAGTTCTGTGACCAAAAGGGTCTTATGAATGTGACGGTATATTGCTTTTGTAAATCAGTCATTGAGGCAAAAAATTACAGATGAAGACGTTGTCGGCTATTTCTATCTTTTACATTATATTTTATTTCAATGATAGCTCAAGGTTTTCCTAAAGAAATCTGTTAGATCTGGGGTCTCTAGTTGGCAATGGTATTCACCTTTGTCCAAATAGGGACCCTTACTTCTAAGTCAGGATAAGGGGATTACACTCCTTAATAACCCCTGCTCACCCCCTTGGTAGCTTGGCACGAGCAGACAGACTTATCTCAGAGGCAGTGTGTTAAGCATTTGTGAATATACACAGTAATACAGTGAAAACACTACAGATGGACACAACACAGGTTTTATAAAAATAGTATTCTTTATATCGACTTAAACACAAGACCACAAATGACAAAAATCCACAGTCCTACACTTAAGATTACTTAAAAAATGATTAAAGTTGCTTAGTTCAAGTTGATGGTAAATACGACAAAGTCCTCAACAAAGTACCTAGATGCGTAACGCAAAGTAAACAAAAGGCTTGCAAAAGGGGAAATGCGTTGGTTCTGTGATCCGGGGGAGATGATGCGTCGTGCCTCAATGCTTGCGCAGAGTAGGGAATACATTGTGCTTCTTACCGGTGCGGAGGTGATGAGTAGATTCTAGACCTGCGGGCCCATTGCGGTGCAAAAGATGGCGCCTCGATGCAATGTGATGATCCGGTTGCGATGCGAGAAGATGAAGCCCTTGATGCGGCGATGCGATGACGCCCTTGCAGCCTTGCGACGACTCTGCACTTTGGAGCCGCGACAGGCCCTGCAACACGCTTCTCCGGTGATGCGATGGTGACTCTCACCACGGTGTCACGCTTCTCCAGTGATGCAACAGCAGGCAGCTTTGATTAACACACGCTTCCAGGGAGATGCAGCAAAGGCTCGCTTCTCCGGCAATGCGATGATTTCAGCTGCGGCGGCGACACGCTTCTTCTTGATGCGTCGCGCTTCCAGCTCCCAGCGACACACAAATGTCTGTAGATAGAATTCCCAGCAGGGAAATTCACTGGGGTAGCTGGAGATGAAGTCTTTTGTCCCTGAGACTTCCGCAGGAGGCAAGCACAGTTCAAGCCCTTCGAGAATATTCTGTAGAGGAAAGTCGTTACAAAATTCCTTCTCTTTTCCCTTGGAAATGAAGCAACCACTGCAGGCCAACCCAGCAAACAGCACACTGGCAGAGGGGCAGTACAACTCCTGCAGCTTCCTTGGTTCTTCTCCTTGGCAGAAAGGTTTCTTGTCCAGAAGTGATCTAATTTCTTGGGATCAGGGTCCCAATATTTATACCCCAAAATCCTTTGTTTTCTGTAGGCATAGAGGCCTCTGCCTAGTCCAATCCAGTTCCTGAGCACTTTGTTTACATGTCTCTCTTCTTACTTTCACAATTTGGAAATCCAAAACCATTTGAATTTATGGACCTGGTCCATAGGAATGACTGGTTTAGCATTCCCTAAATAGCATTTTCCTAATAGCGATTCAGACTCTGTAGGAATCTCTATTCGGAAATCACAATTTTTGTACCTTCCATTTTGCATTTCCTAAATAGGGATTTCTTAATATTCGCTATTTAGGAAATGTAAACTGGAAGTTTTGTACAAATGGCTCACTGTTCTCATTAAATGAAATTATAAAATTCATATTCACCAGTTGATTGATGAATATGTTGCTGTCTATTGTGATGACAACAAAGCATCTCCTCATAATTATCCATATCATGAAGCATAGGTATTCAAATATCTGCTTTAATGTACCATGGACTTGAAAAAGAACCTAGCATGACAGTGTCATTCAATGAATTGCAAATGTATTTGTGGTCCCTTCATTAGCCCCAGTTTTTGTTGTGGAACCCTAACCTATAAATGTCATCAAGTAACTGATATGCAGTGATGTTAAGAGCATTATATCTCCCTGCCAGGCATGCGAGGATTAATGCAACTGCAACTCTTGTATCACAGGAGATAGTGGAGAATATTCGGAAATATATGCACCATACTCAAGATGAGAATTGTTAGAATTATAATCCACAAAAGGAATGATGAATTTTCTGGAAAAATCCAAATATATGACTATGGTGGTGGTTGCACTCCTTACCACCACAGCAAGAAGTGATCTTCCATCGAAATCGCTGCCTACTGATTTGTTAATTCAGGATCAAGATCCTCTCTTGGTATGGTGTGAACTAATCAGAGTTTCTGAATGTGCCCTGTCTGCGGGTGCTTGCAGCAACTGCAGCCAAGTTCAGCGTAGTTGGCCTCATGCGACTCCCTTCAGTGTGTACAGAGCCTTTCTATTGCGATTGCGCTCCTCAGGCATATTAGTAGTATAAGATGATACCTTTCGTCACCATTCATTTTTTGACAGGTGGGAACGCCCCCCGGAAGTGACGTAGGAGCCAGAAGTCCCGCCCCGGAAGTCACTCCCTGGAAGTCCCTCCCTGGAAGTCCCTCCCCGAAGTCCCTCCCCGGAAGTCCAGGGCTGGAAGGCCAGGGCCGAAAGTCCAGGGCCGGAAGGCCAGCCACTGAGGGTCGGCCCTGAAGGGCAACCCCCCGAAGTGGGGCCAGTGTAGTGTGTGAGTTCCCTTCACACCGGAATTAATGGATGTGTAGGTGTGTCATAGGTTGAATGTGGGTGTGGGGGGGTTAGGGCTATCTGCAAGGCAGCCATTAGGGTCTACTAGAGGGGTTTAAGGTTATGGGATGGATGAGCAGAGACTTACCTGGGTGCGCCATGTTGGTTTGGCAAGCAGGGTCATGTCTGGGCATGCACGGACATGTCTGGGCATGCACGGACATGTCAGGGCATGTTCAGCGGGTAGTTGCGGCTGCAGGCTGGTGTTGCTTGAGCAGCGTCGAGGTCCTTCCGTGGAATGGAAGCCCTAGAGTGTTGCGGGGTCTTTTTGGATGTAGGCTAGCCCCCTGGGAAGCGTGCCTGATGCCTAGGGAGTTCCTGAATAGGGGCCTGTGGTGTAGGGGCGTAGCCATAGCCAGCCAGGGGAAGGAATTCCATTGGTCCCGAAGAGGCGGAATTTTGCCGCCTAATTTTAGAAGTCTGTACTGTAAAATGACAGTAGTTATGAAAATAAAATAATAATTAAAGGCATGTGTTATGCAATTGTGGTTTCTTTCTACGTTGGAGTAATGTGTTAGGGGTGATAAACATTAACAGTATGTAAACCAACAGTTGGGGGCTATGTAACATGACAGGGCACGGCTTTGTAACATGGTGGAATGTGCTGCAGCAGGCCTAGACTGATAGTCTACCAATGCAATATTTTGCACAACCTAACTTTAAAGTCTCTGGTGTAAAATTATGCCATTTAATAAATGGAAAAATAAATAAATAAATATTTTAAGATCTCTGATGTAAAATGATGCCAGTTAAGAAAAGGAAAATAAATACAATAAAAAATAAATGAAGACAAGTGTTATGCAATTGTGACTTATTTCTACGTGGGAGTAAAGTGGTAGGATTGATAAACAGGGGCCAGTATGTAAGGCAGCTGGGGTCTGTGTAACAGACCCTTGCAGGGTTCTTTAACAGGGTAATGTGTTGTCACAAACCTAGACTGTAAGGTTGCTGGTGCAACATCATACACAGTCAAAGTTGAAAGTCTCTGATGTAAATGACACTAATTATGAAAAGAAAAAATAAATAAAGTCCTGTGTTATGCAACTGAGGCTTTAGCTCTACGTATGAGTGTGGGGACATGACTGAAAAACATGGCATTCTTATACAGCATGAGTTAGGATTCAGCAACATGTACAGGCATATTTTTGTAACAGTAAAATATGCTGCCACAGCCCAGAAAGGTCGGGATGGTGCAAGTTCCACAAAAGGCGGCAAACCAACCAGTCATGGAGATGTAACAGGGCGAAAAACAAAAATGCTGCTGCAGCACAGAAAGAGTGGGACGAACTAGAGTTTCATAAGAGCTGCAAAAGTAAAATGTAAGTTTGCTGATGTAACATTGTCAGCGCTTAATTTTAAACTGCCTGAAAGACTGCTAAGACACGAAGGGGCTTCTACGTGGGCGTCATCTGTCAGGGCCTGATAAGCACTAGCGGCTTGTAAAAGAGTGGCGAGAAATGTGCACATGGGACTCTTAGGAGGGGCAGTGCACGAGAGGGGCTGTGAAAGTATGACATTTTAAAGGCGCTCTTTTACATCTAGGAGGGTGTAGAGAAAAAAATTGAAAGGCAATACATAAACTCTTTCATCACTAGTTCCCGCCTGCTTAGAGGGAACCTACATGGCCTAGTTTATCAGAGTGTAATAGATGTGTGACATTTTTAAAGGCGCTCTTTTACACATTCGGGCGGCTTAACAAACTCTTTTTGCCATAAGTTACGGCCAGTCTAGAGACCGACCCTCCTGGGTTTTTATCAGATTGTAAGAGGTATAAAAATAGGGACATAACTTAGACGCACACTGGCACTCTGACAAGTGTTTTTGAGCACCTACCTGCATCTTGGCGAGTGAAGAGGCTGTGGCAGATGACTACAGTTTAACATGGCACACCCCGGCAACAGTCACGCTGATAAAACAAGCTCTATACTTATTGTAAGTAGTTATAAATTTTGATTCTACTTTATAAAGTATTTCAAGCATTACTTAAAAACTTTAGACCAGGAACAACTGTAAAAAGCATGCACACAGATGGTATTGTAGTACTATGTCATAGAGACTTAGCAGTTTAAGAGGGTAAAAATGACAAAACATGGACTGTTATACACTTACCTTAAAGGCAGGGTGTCTCCAGGATCTGTAGCGCTGTGGAGTCTCCCAAAAGCCGACCTCGGCGCCGTTGTACTTGATGCTTGGTCCAGTAAAGGGGGACCCTGAAGACCAGTGTTAGTAGGGTGGTGCCTCCCCTGAGAGCGCTTAAAAATATCTAGGGGTACTGGGGGTGGTGGAGACTGGCACCAGGGTCTCCATCACCCACAAGCTATTTTTAAAAGCCCCAGCAGTGGGCTGTAGTGTCACGGCTCACCAGAGGCTCCTGCTAAGGCCTCCGGCGTATCGCCATGGCACTTGGTCTATGGGAAGACGGCTGCAGACCCCAGCGGCCGCCGCCTCTCCTTGAGGGGTCCTTAAAATACTGAAGGCACGCTGCGGTGGGAGAGACTAACCGTGGGGTCTCCACCACCTACAAATTCTTTTTTTTTAAACTCCGCAGGGGCCTATGGTGCTACGGGTCGACGGAGGCTCTGGCTAAGGCCACCGCCGACCCCCGCAATGCCGTGGCGCTGCTGTTGGGGGCAGGCCTTAGGGACAGCCTCCATCTACCCCGCAATGCCCTCGCTGCTGTGGGCTCGAGGCGACAACCTCCGTAAGGGGGGCCGCCGCCTTTTCTGTTTAAAAAATAAATAATGCTGTGATGGGAGCGGTCGAGGCTGCCCTTAATGCCTCAACCGCCGCCGCCCAAACCTGCTTCGCGTTGCTAGCGCTGCTGTCGTCCCCCCTTTGCGGGGCTGGTGGCGGCGTGCTGCGACACGCTGCTGCATGCGCTGGGTCCAAGGCGTGTGTGAGAGCGCGGCTCAGAGCGGTTTCCAACCACTCTGAGCCCCGCCCTGTGACCCTGGTGTCATGATGGGGGCGGAAGTGTTTAAACACTGCTTCCGCCCCCATCATGGCAGCGCTGTGTGCCCGGCATTATGCAGCCCTGTATTAAGCCATTCATACTGTAAATAAAGCAAGAGGGGACGCGTTGTGCGCCCGTTGCCCCCCATGCTTTTAATACCAACACCGAATAGTTTTAAAACAGGCAGCTAGACGCCTCGCAAAGGGAGGTTGCAGCATCACAATTGAAGCCGGTGCCTGGGACCCAATGGTGGCAGGGGAGCCCCAGACATCTGTTTGAGCACCCTATGATCCTGGTCATATGAACGTGGGTAGTAGTGTCATTGAAGTCGGTGGACACCGTACATTTTGCGCACCATGCCCCAATGCTTTAATGACACTGCTGCTTCAGTTGATTTTGTCCATGAGCGGCTTAAAAATGCGTAGCTGCACGACACATGTGGAGAGGCTGTAGCTGCACGATCAGAGCTAACGCCTGGGGCCCCTAACTCAATTATCCGATAGTTCAGGGCAAATAAAAATGCCTCCTGTAATACAACTAGTACTCCTATAAAGGGCTCTGAAACACCAGAGCTCAGGCTATGTTTAATTAATATATGCCTTTTCTACATATATATATTTATTATTATTTCTTTTATTAGTATTTTATTATTATTTATTTATGTTTATTTATTTTCTGTACACAGGATCTCCAGGAGCTGACACTGTCTGATGCGGAAACTGCTGCTTTTGCCGAAGGTACGTGTACAAGAGCCACCTTTTTAGAAATAGTAGTAGTAAAAAACGTTTTTCCTTCAAATCGTAACGGTCTTTCTATATATGGGTTTTTACAGACTACAACATGGATATGCAACTAACCTTCGACATAATACAACAACAATTGGATGCAGAGGAGCGGGAGAAGCACCACACGGAATTGAAAGTGTTGGACCGAATCAAAGAGGTGGAGATCGTGAACTAGTGATGAGGCAAAAAGAGTCCAAACATATCATGAATTTTCGTACCTTGAGCCCGTTTGGGCATAATCAGGATGAAGAACTGCACTGCCACCTGTAAAGTCATACATACACGCTTATCAGACAATGACTGATGCCTGCTCTGTTTTTAATTCACACAGTTATCTCTCACATAATAATCTTTTCATTTGGGACATGTTTGAACATTTAGAATATTGGTTGCACAGCTAAATGTTGCAGAATGATTCTGGCGTGGAATGGTTTCGCCCACTAGAGGGCTCTATTATGTTTTATGTTTTTTGTTGACTAAAAACGGTTAATGATATAGCATTCAAACGTATGAGTTAAAATCAGCAAACGGTGAACATTGAGGATAACTCTTGCAATGCAGAATAATTGGATATATGAACTTGGTGTGAAACGGTTTTGGCTCTTATTTGATTTCCTTGAGGTTTATTAATTTTTCAATGTTGCTCAACAATAATAGAAATGCATGAGTTAAATTCCCAAATGACGTGTTGGAAAACTGCAACAATATGAATTTACTTTTGAATTTATGCATGCTGTTAAAAAGAAAAAGAATCAACCTTTTGCTATAATTGTTTATAATGATAAGACCAGTAAACTACATGTCCCAGAACCCCTGCACGACTTGCAGGAAGTGATGTAGTCCCGAATGGGTTCCCTCTTTTTTTCTTTATTTAAATGCCAAAATGTTGTAAAGTAAACTAACCTGTGAGCAAGGTCTCCGTAGAGACCGAAACGCGTTAGGTTTTGCTGGATGCTGAATAAAGAAACTGTAATTTGCCTTAAAACCCGGTGTGGTTTTTGAATTGTTATCTTCACACGGGAGTGCATGAGGAATCAAACTTCCCCACGGGGAAAAGCCGAATTCACGTAACCGCAGCCGGTCCTGCTGCGCCTCGCGTGCACCGCCCCAGAGCACCTGGGAGCCTTTGAACTTGGGCCAATCGGAATTCTGTTTACCAGAAGGCTCGGGTGACACCGACATCGCAAAGCGGAGAAACAAACACGGCGAAGAAACACGGAAGGAAACCTGCTGGCGCAGGCTGGAAACGGGAGACGGCGGTTCCGGAGGGAGCGAGTTTCTCCGAAGTACCCTGCAGCCGGTAAGCGACCTGAGCGTGTTCCGCCTGTAATGTCTTTCTAACATCAGATTGCACTGAAACAAAACTGTCGGTTAGTCTCCTAACCAGTCAACATCACTGTGTTCAAGACACACGAGTGAAAGGAAATACTCGGGGAACCAGATCCTTATTAAATCACAGTGTAAATGAAACTTGCGGTAGTTTCACAGTGACTGAAGGAGCCGTGTGCAAATCAGGAAATAAATACAAATTGCTACTTAAATCAGCGTGAATTTTGTTACACCAGCAAACCATGGATAAAAGAGAGGCATCACGAACCACTCTGATACAAACTTGCTTTGAGGATGAAATAGCCACAAGCAGCAATGGAGCCGACGCACGCAAATCAGATGTGAGAAATATATTACGCGCATGGGAAAAATTGTCAAAAAAAGAAATCAATAAATGGTGGGAGGTTGCAGCCCTCAAAAAATACTTGGATGTGAAACGCGTACCGCGTGGATTACGCATCAATTTAATGCCAAGCCACCAAGACACAAGCAATGACTTATTAACTGAGTGGGGTGAATTTATCTTAAAATCATCATTAGGACTAATGGAGATTCTTGTGAAACATGTAGAAATAGCTTTGGAAAAAATCAGCAAACAGTTAAAGGAAATGGAAAAAGAACTGGCCAAAATTGAGTTAAATCCTGAAATGAAAAAATTCAAAGAAGACTTGGAAAAATTCCTTGAAAAACATGAGGAAAATGTAAGAGTCCGGAAACAAACAAAGTTTCAAAGAGACAAAGAAGACTATGAGGACGGACGCTTTTTTACGTATGCCAAAAAATACGAAAGATTCAGAAATAATGATTATGGAAGTATGTCCTCAGTTTCCTCCATTGTTTCAACAGAACCAAGCCTCAGTGGGGGGGAAGAAGAGCAAAGAGAAGCCAGAGCAAGGAGTTCTTTTTTAGACGATCTGAAACTAGCTTTCAACCAAAAGACTTGGGAAAAAACAATGGGCCCCCCCAGATATACAAATCCGAGGGGAAGAGGGAGGGGAAGAGGACGGGGAAGCACACCCCAAAACAAACAAGGAGAGGCAAGCGAAAACACGGCACAAGCTTCTGGCACAGACCGCGTAGGAACCATGACGCGCAACATGAGGAAAAAATGGAATGCCTAAGGAAAGATCAAGAAGCCACAGAAATAAATTCAAACATGGCATACACCAATACAAAACAACATGATACGTCCAATGACCAAGAACTACAAGTCATTAATCTATCATCGAAACAATTAAGTGAATTGGAACTACAGGTTCTCAAAAGGGGCATGAACTTCTGCCCCACCAGTGGCATAAATTTGGCTGAAACTCGAATAGACCTTTACAAATTCACAAGAAAGATTAAACTTGCCAAATTATTTATTGACAAACCGGATATGGCCAATTACAGAAGAAAAACCATCCAACCGACCCTTCAGACTCCCATAGAGGATGCTGAACTTTTTGTAAATTTGATGGAATTGAGCCAAACGCCCCAAGAAGGGGGTGGACAAGTACAAACACACTGTGTACAATTAGGAGCAGGAATCTCCAAAATAAAACCAAAGTCCAGATTTTACCCACAACTCCCTCCTGGGAACAAAATTGATCTCTTTCAGAAATGTGTCGTAAAAGATCTTTATCAACTAAATGTACCATTCACCAAAGACAACCTTTCTAAACAAGAGCGCCAGGCCCTCAACTCACTGCAAAAGGATGATACCATCGAAATTAAAATTGCTGATAAGGGTGGCAATGTCGTTGTTCTGGACAAGGAGGCATACATGCGGGAAGCCCACTCGCAACTACAAAACAGGGAATATTATGAAAAATTAAAAACCAACCCTTTACCCAAACTAAAGAAAGACTTGGACAAAAAATTTGACTTGTGGTTCGCACAAAAATTACTGGATATTGATGAATACAAATACCTTCAAACTAAACACCCTAAAATGGCAACAATCTACTTTCTGCCAAAAATTCATAAGCATGCCACTAGACCGCCAGGAAGACCAATAATCTCTGCTAAAGGAGCGTTATTAGAACCTATTGCCAACTACATTGATGTCTTCCTATTGCCCTATGTAAAGGGCTTAACATCTTACATAAAAGACACGGGTGATATGCTGAGAAGACTACAGGACACTCCATGGCAACCCACATACAAGCTGATCACAATGGATGTAATATCTCTATACTCCAACATTCAAAACAAAATCGGCATGGAAGCATGTAAATCCTTCCTTATGGACAGAAGTATTCAATTGATGGATCATAATAACATGCTGTTGGAGATGATCTCGATGTGTCTGGAGCAAAACATCTTCTTATTTGGAAATGAAATTTATCGGCAATCTAAAGGCACCGCGATGGGCTTTTCTTTTAGCCCCTCGTACGCCTGCCTGACAATGGGACAATGGGAAAAGACATGGGCATGGAGATCGGAAAATGACCAAGCGGTTCAAAAAACCATAGCATGGTTAAGATACATAGACGATTTGCTGCTAATTTGGGAGGGAACAAATGAAGAATTTGAAATGTACTTTGAAATCTTAAACAATTCCAACTTTGGTTTAAATTTCACTTACACAATCAGTGACTCCAGGGTTGTGTTCCTTGACACGGAGATCTTCGTCAAAGACAACTTATTGCATACCACACTACATCGCAAAAGTACCGCAACAAATGCGGTCTTACATGCTCAGAGTTTCCATCAACCTAGCCTTTTAAAGAACATCCCGTATGGAGAATTTCTCCGAATCAAAAGGATCTGCTCGGACGAAGACGATTGGCAAAAACATAAAGACCTTGCCAAAAAAAGATTTTTGAAAAGGAAATATAATCCAACATGGATACAAATTGCCTCTAACCGTTCGGCAATTATCAAAAGAACTGATCTACTGGTGGATAAACAACAATCATCAGAGGATGAATCAGACAAAATTCGCTTCATCACCACTCACTCTACGGCCAACCAAGCAATTACTAAGATTCTCAATAAAAACTGGCATATTCTCCACATGGACCCTACAGTGGCTCAAATTGTTGGAGATCATCCCAATGTGACCTATCGAAGGGCAAAGAACTTGAAGGACAAACTGAATCATAGTCATTTTCAGCAACAACAAAAAAACAGAAGCATGGCGGAGACCCAAAGGATTCTACAAATGTTCAGGATGCAAAGTCTGTTGCATTGCTAAGACAACCAAGGAAATAAAGATGGCAAATAAAAAGACCTGGCAAATTGAACAACTAATTAACTGTAAAACACAATTTGTTGTTTATGCCTTGGAGTGCCCGTGCTCCCAAAAATATATCGGAAGCACCAAAAAAGAACTCAAACTTCGCATTTTGGAGCATGTTCGTGCAACAATCAATACAGATCGCAGTAATGTCATGGCGAGACATATGGAGAAGGAACACAAAGGGGATTGGAAATCTCTAATCTTCTACGGAATTGAAAGTGTTGGACCGAATCAAAGAGGTGGAGATCGTGAACTAGTGATGAGGCAAAAAGAGTCCAAACATATCATGAATTTTCGTACCTTGAGCCCGTTTGGGCATAATCAGGATGAAGAACTGCACTGCCACCTGTAAAGTCATACATACACGCTTATCAGACAATGACTGATGCCTGCTCTGTTTTTAATTCACACAGTTATCTCTCACATAATAATCTTTTCATTTGGGACATGTTTGAACATTTAGAATATTGGTTGCACAGCTAAATGTTGCAGAATGATTCTGGCGTGGAATGGTTTCGCCCACTAGAGGGCTCTATTATGTTTTATGTTTTTTGTTGACTAAAAACGGTTAATGATATAGCATTCAAACGTATGAGTTAAAATCTGCTAACGGTGAACATTGAGGATAACTCTTGCAATGCAGAATAATTGGATATATGAACTTGGTGTGAAACGGTTTTGCCCACTGGAGGGCTCTTATTGGATTTCCTTGAGGTTTATTAATTTTTCAATGTTGCTCAACAATAATAGAAATGCATGAGTTAAATGCACAAATGACGTGTTGGAAAACTGCAACAATATGAATTTACTTTTGAATTTATGCACGCTGTTAAAAAGAAAAAGAATCAACCTTTTGCTATAATTGTTTATAATGATAAGACCAGTAAACTACATGTCCCAGAACCCCTGCACGACTTGCAGGAAGTGATGTAGTCCCGAATGGGTTCCCTCTTTTTTTCTTTATTTAAATGCCAAAATGTTGTAAAGTAAACTAACCTGTGAGCAAGGTCTCCGTAGAGACCGAAACGCGTTAGGTTTTGCTGGATGCTGAATAAAGAAACTGTAATTTGCCTTAAAACCCGGTGTGGTTTTTGAATTGTTATCTTCACACGGGAGTGCATGAGGAATCAAACTTCCCCACGGGGAAAAGCCGAATTTATATATATATATATATATATATATATATATATATATATATATATATATATATATATATATATATATATATATATATATATATATATATATGTTCATTATTTTGTATCACGTTACCCTTGGTAGTCAGGTTCCCTGTTACCAAGGGATTTGTAGAACCAGTCTTTAGAGTTATCAGTTATGTATTTATACTTGTCTTGATGGCCCTGGCTAGTCAGGATCCCTGTTAGCCAGGGTTTGAATCCCCTTGTAACAGCAACCTTATTGTATATAGTTATTTAACTTAATATTTGATAATACTTGTATATTTTAGCACTGTTTTACACACAGGGTGTTGTCAATATCACATTTTATCACTTTTTATGATGAACCCTGTTTATATATGAAATGTTTTTTATCAGGCTTTTATCTTCCAGAATGTGACTTCTGGTCCATCTGTACAGTTAGCATGAATTATTCATTTCTTAATGCAGGTAATTTTTATCATAAATCATGCACTTTACTTCCTCTCTTGTAAATACAATATCAAATTGGTATGTTTTGCACTTTAGGACATGCACTGTTTGCACACTTTTTTAGCACTTTAGTCTCTATTCTCTGCACTACGCCCACCACTAAATATGCTAGTGACATATGTTGAAGAAGGGTTCGCCCAACCCATGATAGACATGGGTACTTGCTGGTGATATACTTTATAGCAACCAAAGTTACTAACAGATTTATCCGGAAATAACATGTATTTATTTATTTATTTTCTTGTGCTAAAAGAAAATGTTTTACTGTGTAAATACTGGTATTTATATCATGTATCCAGTCTGCTTTCCATATGTCACAACACATAGTGTGTTTACCATGTTTTTGACCACATGATGTGTGGGATGGGGCATGCACTTATCATTTTTTCACCAGGCATTATAAAAGCAAAAGAGTGACAGACTTATTTATGCATGTGAACAAGGGCTTGTAGCCCGAAACGTGTTATGCATTTCCTGCTTGAAACTTCTTAAACTGGATAAAATACCTGTCATCCATTCCGTGGTCCGTCTCCTGTTTGTGCGCTTCGCTGATCTGAGGGTTGGAAGTGGCGCGTTGGGAGTTCTGTCGGAATATATTTATATATATATATATATATATATATATATATATATATATATATATATATATATATATATATATATATATATATATATATATATATATACACACATATATATTTTTTCTTGGCAGGTCCCCGAGATGTGAACCAGGGAACCGCAGAAAAGTGTGTTAAAGGGAGAGCTGTGAAAAGGCCGGCATCAGTGCTTAAAAAGGGCCCACCTCCTGAGACACACGCTCGAAAAACAACACCAGTGCTTAAATGTGGTCCCTCTATGGAAAAAAGAGCTCTGCAACCAGCGCCTATGCTTAAAAGCAGCCCACCTACTAAGAATGGAGTTCTACAAAGGCAACAACCAGGTGAGCTTTTAACAGTGGGCTACATTTAAAAAAAAACATGTTTTACCCAGATTTAGTGTAAAGTAGAAGGGCCCAGTATTCATCACAGTTGCTTGTAAGAAACCTTACTGTGGTTTACTGTTACTAGTTTATACTTTTCTTGTTTTTAATATATATTTTTGTTTACATCTGTAGAAACAGTACACGAGTTTGTGGGAAAAGAAGACTCACTCAAGAGGGGCCGATTATCAATACATCTAAAGAACATCACAAATGTGGGGCAAAATAAACCAAATACATCAGCTGTTGAGAGCGAGGATGCCTGGCGGGACAACATTTATGACTGTAAAGACAAGGGGTTCGTACTTTTACCAGCGCAAATGCAGCAACATATCTTATCTAAACCTGTTGAAGAGACTATTGGAGATTGTAAAGCAGCTAAAGTAAAGCCTTCATATGTGAAAAAGTTAAAGCTGAATCTAGCAGCAGCCCCGGTTATTCAAAACGACCCCAGAGGTTTAGCTAAAAAAAATGCAGCTATGCATATGTCTAGGCCTGCCTTTTTCTTACAGATGCCTAATGACTTAGGTGAATGACTGGGCCCACTAGAAGCCCCTACCACAGGTAGTTCCACACCGCTTGTGACAGGTCATAAACAGAGAGTTAAACCAGTGAGCGCCAAACGGGGTAAGAAATGTGGGACAAGCAAGGACTCTGCTAATTTACAGGCTGATCTTCATAGGAATAGGAAACCCCTAGCAAATAATGACCCTGACCTTAGTGGGGAGGTTATTGAAAGTAATGAGTCAGAACAGGCATTGCATGCAAGTCTTATAAAGCTTCTTCAGGATAGTCTAGGTTGACAGAGAGTTCTGAAAAAGCACCAACAGAAGCATCCGACCAGCTCTCTAGTGTGAACCATGAGGTATATAGAGTCCCACCCCAGCCCAATCTCATCTCACGCCTCTGAGACCCTGGATTATTATGATCAACATTTAAATTTCGTTCAGCAAGTGTCACCAGCCGAACCCACTGCAGCCTATGACCCTACTAGTCCTTCCTCCAGTATAATAATAGTGCCCTCACCCTCTTCAGACCATGATTATAGTACTGCTTTGAACGGGGTTGAAAAGATGTATTATGAATTAGCATCGAGCCCCAGGGCATCCGCACCCGGGTGTTCGCTTTGGGAGCATGCTTCTTTAGAGCCCCTCAACAATAACATTGAAAAGCCTAGAGCACCAGCGACTTACGTAATAGGGACTAATGTACAGGGGTGTTCGGAGAGGGACCCAGCTTTAACAGATGGCAGCGCTGCCATCAATAATAAAACTGTTAATAGTAATCAGGAAGTGATCCTAATGAGTCCCCTTAGTAATATAAACCATGTATTAATAGGCCACCCTGCCAGCAGCAACAATTCTGAAATAGCTCATAAAAATTATTTACTGGCCAATATCAAAGAAATGCAGAAGTCTATCAAGCAAGTAAATGCTAGGGTGAGCTCTATAATCTTAAAACATGGCAAAAAACAAGAACCGGCCTATAAATTACGTGTTGGCGGAAATAAATCATGCAGTGAAATTGTGTACAAGCTATGTGGTGTCAGCCTGCGAATCAACCGCTACCCACCGAATGCTCATACCATTATGACTAGACTCGCAGACAGCCCTAAAAACTTCTAATTCGGGGTTTATGAATAAAGCTACATGTGTGTCAAAATATAAACAATCCATAAGATACTTAATAAGGCTCAACAAATTTTACGAGCCGTTAAGAAGACAAATCAGGTAGAAAAGGCCCACGCATGTTTAAATCCCTCTGAGGTACCAATAATGAGGTGTAAAAATGATCCTATTGAACCTGAATTTACAAGTTTTCTGAATCAATCAGGGAGACTACCTCAAGACACAAGGGTTAATAACAAGCAGAAATGGCTTAATAGAGCGAGGCTCCGCCGCCGTTTAACAAATAGCCTAAAGAAAGCCCGAATACACGTCACAAGACGGATTAAAAAACTAGCAGCTCAGACTTCGAGACAGACCCCTCAGGAGACCTCCCTGTGAGATTGCCATGGAGCTACAGCCCTCAACCTGAAGACTTAGAGCCTGTGTTTTTAGAGAGCGTCAGAAGGTACACCCATCCTGTACAAAAATGTAATGCTACAGAACATTACGAGGAGTTTAGATTTGTCAAACTTGACCAAATAACCTCATTAGAACAAGGCATTCTAGCTATCCACCAAGCTATACAAACACTCATAGAGCGCATGTTACAGGATATGGATCCTAATGATTTTTTCTAGCTGCGGTTCCAAGGACAAGATCTCAATAGTCCTTTATTCACAATGAGAGCACTCCGCGATGTCTTTGATGCTGTAGATTTTTTAGAAAACCTCACTAATCTTTTGAAGAGTAGGAGCTAGATAATGGCTCATGGAACCTTTAGAATAATAGCTCTAGTTGTCCGATCTTGTGCCGGAGCTGGTTCTAGACCATTAAAGACTATTCTGTACAGTAACATCATGGGGGAAACAACAATGGCTGATTGATTTTAAAAATCTGACAGCTAATACATGCCTGGTAGCAAGCATAGCAGGACTTTTGGCTGCCCGTAACACTAACAATGCTGTTATCTTGTCTAGAGCTAATGCAGCCCATACAGTGCTAAAAATACCTACAAATCACCCTGTTGGTTTTGGATACCTAGGGCTTTTTGATAACTATTTTAAAGTTACGGTAAAAATTCTGTACTACAACAACGGCACCTGGAGTTACTTCACATCGGGGCAGCCTCTGAAAAACAAGACCATTTATGTTCTTCACCACTAAAACCATTTTTATGGTATCCTGAATTTAAAAGGATTTTTAGGAACTAGGTATGTGTGTACCCACTGTGATCACATTTACAGCAATCAGCTAGCTCATGACTGTGAAAGGTATTGTAAAATGTGTCAGACAGCTGGATGCGAAGTCAGAGTGGAGCAGAAGATGCGCTGCAGCACCTGTTATCTGTTCTGTCACTCACAAAGATGTCTGCATATAAATAACTGGGTTGTCAGGTGCAAGCTTAAAACAGATTGTGGTCACTGTGGACATTACGTCGCAGAACGTCACAAATGCCCTGGCATGAAATGCCCCCGTTGTAAGGCTTCTTTTCAGGAGGGTGCAGAACACATGTGCTACATGCGCAAGGGCCGACAACCACCTAAAACAGAAGATTATATCATTTTTGACATAGAGTGCACCCAAGAAACATCGGTGCATGAGCCCAATTATATCTACGCTCATCATCTAACTTCGGATGAGAACTGGGAGTTTGAAGGTCGATCATGTGTGAGTGATTTCCTAGCCACCTTCATGCAGCCCAAATATAAGGGGTACACCATGATGGCTCATAACTCAAAGGGGTATGACTAATTTTTTATTTTACAGAAGTTGATTAGTGAAAAGATGCCTGTAAAACTCATCACCCAGGGCTCTAAGCTAATGTCGGTAACGGTTGTAACCTTACAAATACGTTTTATAGACACCTTAAATTTTCTGCTCATGAAGTTAAGTAAGTTGCCAAAAGCTTTTGACTTTCCTGGGTGTAAAGATTATTTTCCCCATTTTTTTAACACCCGGGCTAATCAAAATTATGAGGGTCCGATGCCACCGCCTCACAGCTATGGAGCTGAGTGTATGATGCCCGATGAGGAAAATAACTTTTTACAATGGTATGCTGAAACAGTGACAAAACTTTTAATTTTCAGACAGAGTTAAAAGCCTACTGTCAGGCGGATGTTATGATCTTGCGCCAGGCTTGTAATCTTTTCAGAGATGCAGTTGTAGACATGGCTAAGCAGGTGGAAGTTACCAACCCAAACACAGCTCGGGAGAGCGAATCTATAGAGTACATTGACCCCTATCAAAGTATTACACTGGCTTGTATGTGTATGTCTATCCTTAAACACATGTTTTTACAGCCGCAAAGCATAGCTTTAATACCATCAGATCTCTATAACAGTAAGCAAAAACGTTACTCCACGCCCTTGATACAATGGCTCCTGTACATCTCTAAGAAAAACATCTACATTCAACGCGCCTTACTGGGTGGTGAATATCGCGTGGGGCTTTATTACCTGGATGGGTATGCCGTAATCAACGGCAGATCAACAGCCTTTGAATACAACAGTTGTTTTTTATCATGGATGCCCCGGGTGCTACAAACCCCTCGTGTTATTATAAACTGCTGGGCACTAAGTTTGAGCATCTTTATATGCGCACACTCATAAAAGCTCAATATGTTGAAAACAAGGGTTTCATTATGAGAACCCTTTGGGAACACGAGTGGATTGACATGCTAACATCAGATGCCGAGCTAGGTCCCTTTCTTAAGAGTGAGCAGCTACCTGAACTGCTGGAACCCCGCCAAGCCTTGTTTGGGGGCCATACAAATGCGATACAGCTGCACAGAGCTGTGGGTTCTGGGGAGAAAATACACTACTATGATTTCACAAGCTTGTATCCATTTGTCAAGAAAATGAAGTTATACCCCGAAGGGCATTCCACTATTATATACTGTGACTTTAAATCTTTAGACACATACTTCGGAATAATTAAGTGTGAAATGTATCCGCCCCGTGGTCTTTACTTCCCAGTGTTGCCCTACAGAGTCGATAGTAAGCTCATGTTTCCTCTATGCAGAACCTGCGCTGAAAGTAAAGATGACACCTTATGCCTCCACACTGAAACACAGAGGATGCTAGAGGGTACATGGTGTAGCATAGAGTTTCAAGAGGCCCTAAAGAAAGGATACTTGTTAGGTAAAATATTGGAAATTTGGCACTTTGAAAGGACTACAACACACCTTTTTTCTGAGTATATTAATGTATTTCTCGGAGACAAGCAGGAGGCCTCGGGATATCCAGAATGGTGCACTGATGCTGCCTCCAAGCATCGGTACATCGATGAATACTATGCTCATGAGGGCATAAACCTGAGACCCGATTTTATCGAAGTCAACCCCGCCAAACGCCAGCTGGCAAAGTTATGTCTCAATTCCTTGTGGGGAAAATTTGCGCTATGCACAAACCTGCTAAACACAAGCATTGTCACAGATCCTGACAATTTGTTTAATTACCTTTTTGCACCCTGTTATGACGTATTCACCTGTGAGTTTATTAACGACGATACACCCATGCTGGGTTGGAAACATGCAAAAGAGTACTCCACAACGAGTAACAAAATAAACATCTTTATAGCCTGTTTTACAACCGCACACGCTCGTTTGGAGCTTTACAAATTGCTAGATAAACTCTAGGAGAGGTGCTTGTATCATGACACAGACTCTGTTATTTTTGGGAGCAAAGTAGGTGATGAAGACCCTCCTCTGGGAGATTATATGGGGGATTTAACTAGTGAACTAGATAAGGATGAATTCATAGTTGAGTTCGCTCCAACTGGGCCCAAGACGTACAGCTACAAAACATCTAACAATAAAGTCTGTATGAAGGTCAAAGGTATAACCTTAAATGTTAAGAATATCATGAAAATACATTTCGCCAGTCTAAAGAATCTAGTGAATGAGTATGCCTCAAAGACCGATCATTCCTGTGACAAAACTTTGGTTGTAAGTCAACCTTCTATAGTGAGGACCAAAAAAAGATGGGAAATCACAACCCAACTTTTGCATCAAACATTGCGAGTGGTGTTCGATAAAAGGGTCTTAATGTCAGACTCCAAAATGGTCCCATACGGTTATTAAAGATACATTACTGCTGAGAGCCTCTACCAACATGGATACCCGATTGCAACACCCCTTCTCATGCGTCATAGCAGGACCCTTAAACTGCGGGAAAAGCTATTTTATAAAAAAAACTATTTGAAAATGCTCCGGGCGTTTTATCCCATACGCCTAACAATATTGTCTGGCTTTATTCCTACTGGCAACATTTTTATACTGAGTTCACTCCCCAGATTCCCAACATTAGATTTATAGAAAGGATACCTAGTAGTCTTAACGATGACGACTTGTTACCTAAGGATCGTGTGAATATGGTTATTGTAGATGATCTTATGCGGGAAGGAGGGGACCATCCCGAGATAGAGAGAGCTTTTACTCAATATTCCCACCACTGTAATCTGAGTATATGTTACATTGTGCAGAACTTGTTTTACAAGGGTAAGAGCAGCCGGTCTATCGCTCTCAACGCCTCCTACCTAGTTTTATTTTAAAACCCTCGGGATAAACAGCAAATAACGGTTATAGCTAAACAAATGTATCCTGGGAACACTCCGTTTTTTATGGAAGCCGTTAACGATGCAACCACTAAACCCCACGGTTACTTATTAGGCCCCGTACACTAGAAGACTACAGGCTGCGGGCTGATATTTTCCAGCCCGAGCGACCTGTCGCCTACATCCCTAAACCAAGACCCAAAGGTTATAAAAAGAATCACTAGAACACCTAGGATCCATTTATCCACAACGCGGCACGACATACGGTGTTAAACATGTCCGCCCGTTTACGTCGTAATATAGCCCTCCTGAAAATGCTTGTTACAGCCAGTCCTCTTTAGAGAAAAGCCATACTATGTGCTGCTTCAGACGACTTAGTTGGTGCCATTTCAGAAATTGCTCTAAACACCCTAAAAGGCAATGTTCCTATTTCAACTAGCCAGTACAGGGTGCTGAAGAAGAAGCGGTAACTCATCAATAAGCTTAGTAATAAAAGGGTCTCCCTTACTTCAAAGAAGAAACTGGTAAAGAAGTTGGGGGTGTTTATAGGGGCCCTGCTGGGTATAGCTATACCTCTAATTACAAGCCTCCTGTCACGAACCTGATGGATTAGGCTCAGAAAATGTATCTAGTACCGCAGCAGCAGCTTGAACAGCTGACACCCTCTACAAATGATACATGGGACACAAGGAGATCTGAAACCCTCCGCCTGGATGCTGAAATTAAAGAAATTTTTACCAAACAGACATAAAGCCTGAAGCTAAAGCGGGGCTCAACTCCAGAGCTCTCCCGAATTTCTTGGAATATTACAAGCAGCTGCAGGCTGAAAAAACAAACTGACTTTATATACTGCTGATGACGAGCAAACTCCGATAACCGCTGCAGCCCAGACAGCACCATCACCACTAGCTCAGCCGATGGCACCCCCTGACGCTATTGTTGAGAGCTTGCTACATAACATAAGTCAACGGTATAGATGGGCAGCGCAGATGTTGTTAAGTAAAATGGCTGATTCTAAAGACCTAACATCATGGAATGAATGTGGTGAGTTTGTCTACAAGGGCCAGCTAATTGATGGGTCACATATGTACGATCTGATCAAAAGTTTCATGCATCCTAAAACCTTCTCACGACAGACAGCCCTGAGAGGATGGGCACAGTTTCTAAGCGCTGCTGTGGAACTCAAAATTCCATCATCGCTTGTGGGTAGCACGGGGCATTGTCACCAACTTGAACTTTTGAAACACCCTAGGAACGCCAATGGCACATCCCTGCCGCTATCATCCGCCTTTCACACACCTTCAAAATCACCCACTTCCCCATTCTTTCCGCAGCTAACCTCCTCAAGTAACCATGGAGATGTGCCTCTGGAGGCTAAAAAGTCTCTACTTAAAATGAAGGGATGGCTCCCACATTAAAAAATTGCTTGTGTCATGCTACTGTTTGCTTGTATATTTTGTATATAAAGAGGGTGTACAGAACTGTGCTTCCCTGACAGTCTTCACTATGTGGTTCTCTATTTATCTCTGTATCCGCTTTTACATGTGTGATTCTTGAATATTTCAAAATGCTTGTAATAAACATTTATAACTTTTCACACTCTACTGTCTTTGTTTTTCTTGGTACTGAATAAAAAAACACAGAGTCTGAGTAGTTGCTTAAAAAACAGACTTGTAGTAATTTTGTTTTATTTTGAACATGAGCATTACACAAACATGCATTATAAAACTTTACACTTTTGACAAATATCGTATTCATTTGTAACAATGTTAGAAATAGGCTTCAAGCCTTCTTTCATATAACGGGTAACAAGCCTATCATTGTTTACGTGATCACTTGAATATAAATGTAAAACATTTTTAAAAATTAGACCCTCTGACATTTTACAGATAAAATATATACAATGTTCCCCACACGTGATAGATAGCGAGTCCTGTACCTGCAACTTGTCATATTCTACTCTAGAAGCCACTTTTAAAAAAATACTTGAATATAGGCTTTGTATAGATGCTTTGCTCTGGAAACTCTGCAAGGCTATCAAACACTGTTACCCTGTCAGTGTCCAAAAACATGGCCGCCCAATGAGTTCCTGGTTCATGATGAGGATCGGTGTTAAAGACCAAAGTCCGGGGTCTTTCATAACTTATTTCCTGCAGCAACCCGTTGCTTGGATAAACACCTAAAAAGTATTTCTTAGCGTCTTTATGGCGGATTAAGAAGTCCCGTATGTGAACAGTGTCCATTTTATATTCTTTTTAAAGATAATCAAACAGAATCTGCTGGGTGTGATTAACTTGTATGACACTATCAAATACAGCAAAAACCACCATGTTCACATTCGTAGTTAGCGCGGCGCTAGAAACTGATTTCAGCTTTTAGATTTCCATTTTTAACTAGGCTGTAATGGTCACCATCTTCCATGTTGGGGGTCAGATCAAAGGCAAATAGCATGTAGCCGGTGCCATATCCTTTGCGTGATACGACGACCCCCGAATCACGCAGGTGTTTCCCTGTTATCGACACTAATCCGAGATATTCTCAATAAAATTTCCAGTTCCGAAATTAGGTGTGTACCGCTTTGCAGGTATGACAGCTCCTTCGTGAACTAGGGCAGCGTAGTTGATGCCGTAGTGTTTGAAATTAAAAGGGTTGGAGTTGTGTACACCTCTAAAAGCGGTATTGTCAACAAACCCAATAATTACAAGTTTTGGTAGTTGTCCCAGAAACAAATGTTGCTGCTGTGTTAAGCGGGTGCCAACTGGTATGCTGTAGACTTTCATAGAGACTCTTTCAATAGCATATTTTGCATTCGACAGTTGTAGAGCTTCAGCGTGAGCCAATCTGACCGATGGTGATACATTCACTCTCTTTACATACAGGCTTGCAGACTGTATGAGCAGTTTATACTGTTCAGCATCCCCAGTAATGAGGCAGAAGGCATCTTTGTTACGGTTGAGTTTGATCTTGAGGTCTATGCCATTAACAATTAATTTATCCTGGAAGAAGAGGTCTGAATGTATTCGCCCCAGGAGGTAGAACTCTCTACTCTCTGCAGCAAACCCTGCTCTTTTTACAAACCCTGTATTGGGTCCGTCTGGAGCAGTGTTTTCAAACTGTTCATTAAGGGTGGGCGTAAAATCCGTTTCGCGGGTGAATTTGCGGATTTTCCGCGATTTCGCGATCCGCGGATCTCGCGAAATCGCGGTAAAATCCGCGAATCAGCGGGGACGAATTTTCAGCCAAGCAAGGGTTACAGCAGCAGGTTCAAAAGTTGAACCTAATTTCTTTGTAACCTTTTACAAAAGGGTTACAAACAAATTAACTTCAACTTGGACACCTGCTGCTAATTGCTTCCTGGCGCCTCGTTGCCTACTTGCAACTATTCTCTGACCCTGCTCTGACCCTTGAAGCAGGGTCAGAGAATAGTTACAAGAGGGCAACGAGGCACCTGTCCAAGGAATTAAACCTCATCAGGAAGCACTTACAGATATAAAAAACAGGAAGAAGGGTGAGGATGGCAAATACACCCATTTTGAGTTGTCAGGAGGGGTTAAACTAAAAGAGACCTTTACAGCACAATTTTCATATGCATTTTGCTATAAATAAAAAGCTGTATGTTCTATAGGGGCAACTCAGGAATCTGGCCCTTCAGATATCCGGCCTCTCTTTCTTTCTCTCGTTCTCTCTCTCCCTCTCTCTTTCCCTCTCTTTCTCTCCCTTTCTATCTATCTATCTATCTATCTATCTATCTATCTATCTATCTATCTCTCTCTCCCTCTCCCATAAATGACTGCATGGGTAACTTCGCTATGCAAGCGGCTCGCGAAGACGCAAAAAGCCCAGCGAACACGCAAAAAACCCAGCGAACACGCAAAAAAACCCAGCGAACACTCAAAAAACCAAAAATCCGCAAATTCGCGACTTTTGCTGATCGCGAATTCGCAAATTCACGGATCGCGAATTCGCAAAATTTGCCTATGCTTACTGTTCATAAGTATCTTTGGAGAAAAGTTTACGTGTCCAAGGCATCGCTGCTGTAGTTCAGGATGCTCTCCGTGTAAGCCCTGTAGTCGTACATATTGTCATTTTGCGTGATGAGTCTGTCACCCAGGGTGATGTCCACCTGATTAAACATCGTCGCTATGGGGTAGGCAATGGTAGCCATTTTAGCGGCTGCAGCAATATTGGATCCATCCGCTTTTACAATTTTACACACCACATGGTGCAGAGTATTTTTGAGATCTAGATACATATCCGTGGATCCGGATACGTAAAACTTTATAGGGACCGGTGGCGTCAGGGCCGCTAATGGCGATACCTCCATGATAAAACTGTTTTCAATACTAGTCTGTGTTGGTTTTAGAGAGAACAGATCTAACTCTGACTTGGCGCATTCACCCGAAGCTCAGTGTACAAAAGCCATGTTTTAGGGTGACGAGCCTTTTAAAAAATTTTAACAGTAGAGGGTGTTCTCTTCTTCGTAGCTCTCTTCCGCCTTTGGGGTTCTTATTTTGTGAGCTCTTTTTTAAGTTTGCTTCCTTTTTTTATAGGTCACAGGGGGCCCCGACGCTCCGAAGACCTCCTCTTCCTTTTAATACTAAGGCGTGGGTTGTACAACAGTCCTGAACCTTCTTAAGGCTGTCTGTTCATACGTTCAACGACAGCCAACTTCACAGACCCCACCACATCTTGGGCAATATTCTGGGCAGCTGTCTTTACATGCGGTTTCGCAATTTCATAGCCTTTTCTAAAAAAAGACATAGACCTTCAGAACAAACTACGGAAAAAACCTCCTAGACCTGCCCCCTACATAACCGGAGCTCCTTGAAAGTAGGATGGCCCTCCATATCCCGACTGGTGCTTGTAATACTCTCTATACATAGTCGGCTTGCCGTAGGCTTTCATAGCCACCATGATGAGCTCTTAATAGTCACCACCGCCGTGTGGGCTGAAATGAAGCTTAACAATAACTTTCCCATATTTAAAGGACACCGGCTCAGACTGATCATCAAAGACCATCCTTGTTATAGTTTTTAGCAAAAGTTGATCCAGCACGCAAACGTATTAATTTATAAACATGTACAGTGATAAACAAAATTAGTGAATCACAATGGAAAAATGTACAGTAGCAGAATCTTGGATGTTTTTGGAAGTTTAATCTTTATTTAGTTCTTCACAGTTGTAGCCAACCTGTTTCATCCTCCACGGACTTCTTCAGGGCAAATGGAATGAATTCTTCCTAGGATTCAATATAAATGTATTCTTCCATCCAGACAAAGATTTTTAAAATGGAAATTTCTCCTCTTTTTGAGTGAAAGACACTTCAATTTCAAAACCAGGGTCATACAGGTCAGATAGCCCGATGTGACAGTAATTAGCAGTGTAGTTTAAGCCGGCTCCATTGCGTGGCGTCTCCCGTTGTAGCTGGTCTGACATTTTTCTCTGCTGCTAGCCGGTACACAGACTTTAACAGTTTATATAACCTACAGGGGTCTATCAAATGACATATATAGCGGGTAGTTTCAGCCGTGTAAGATGGATATAGGCAGTCAAGAGCAGTCTGGTGTGGATCCTTAATTTTATGACCATAACATCGAGAATAAAAGACTCTCTTGAGACAGGCATACACAACACTGGCTGCAAAACCCTTAACATGCTCTCTATCCAGACAGGTTACACATGGGGTCTCCTTTTCAAGATCTATGAAGTCCAATGCTTTTTTATAGTCCTTACACAGTTCGTTGTTTTGGCTGGTGGAACTTTCATTCTGTTTTGAACAGCACAAGCAGTTCATAATGAAGGTCTTAGCAGCCCCTGAAGTCTCCCCAACCTCACCGCAATTTTCTGCTGCTTTCTGCAGTTCAAAAAAGAAAGAAAGGGATTAGTTAACAAAAAAAATAAAAATAATGCATCACAGCTGGTTAAAGTATCTACATTAAGATAATACTAACATCCACATCTGAAGTAGCTTCGGCTGCTGCTCTGACATCTTGGGAGATGTCAAAGTCCATCACCTCATGATCGTCGCTGTTTTCAGCACCTTGCGGACCACCGGCGGCATCTGACCGTGATTCCTCCTCCAGAGATCTCATATCTTCATACACCTGGTATTGGGGTGAGATTAAAGCTTCTTCCAAAACTTCCATCTCTGTGAAACTATTTTCAAAGCTTCCCTCTTGACTTGAGGCTTGGCTGGCACTTGATGAACCCTTAATAGGTGATATCAGCTGCCGTCGATCCTTAACGCAGAGTGAGGCCAACCGCCGACACAGGTCCTCCTGATAACCTGTAACTTCGGCGCTCTCCTCTTTAGCGACCTCTCGCAGCTTCAGCTCATCTATTACCAGAGGGCTCAAGTGGCGAAAATATTTGTCAATAGTGTTCACCCCATGCTCATGGGTATCCCTCGATGCGAGATAGTTGTACCGCTTCATGATACCCAGGTTCTCTATTGCAGGCTGGTATAACACTATGCGTTAAGGGCCTCCTTATATACAATGTAGCTCAGAAAAGTGGTGTATCCTTCTACGTCACCCATAGTGACTTGGCATTTAATTTTTATTTTATTTTCATAACTACTGTCCTTTTACAGTACAGACTTTTAAAAATTAGGCAGCAAAATTCCCGCCTCTTTGGGGCCAATGGAATTCCTTCCCCTGGCTGGCTATGGCTACGCCCCTACACCACAGGCCCCCATTCAGGAACTCCCTAGGCATCAGGCATGCCTCCCAGGGGGCTGGCCTACCTCCAAAAAGACCCCACAACACTCTAGGGCTCCCATTCCACGGAAGGACCTCGCCGCTGCTCAAGCAACACCAGCCTGCAGCCGCAACTACCCGCTGAACATGCCCTGACATGTCCCTGCATGCCTAGACATGACCCTGCTTTCCCAACCAACATGGCACACCCAGGTAAGTCTCTGCTCATCCATCCAATAACCCTAAACACCTCTAGTAGGCCCTAATGGCTGCCTTGCAGATAGCCCCAACCCCCCCCACACCCCCATTCAACCTATGAAACACCTACACATCCATTAATTCCGGTGTGAAGGGAACTCACACACTACACTGGCCCCACTTCGGGGGGGCTTTCCCACCTGTCAAAAAATGAATGGTGACGAAAGGTATCATCTTATACTACTACTCATATTGCAACTCTTCCTGCAAGGTAAATGTTCATTTGTTTCATGACAGGGGGTGGTTATGAATTTTATGTATTTCAATCCCTCGTCTGGGTGATGGGGTGCAGGTGCTCCCAGGGTCTCCTCACTTCTCCTTAGGGGTGGAGCAGAACTAGTCCTAGTCCTTGTTGCTTCCAGGGACCCCTTCTTACAAACGGGGTCACAATAACTCACTGTCTATAGTCTCTAGCCAGATCAGCATTGTGAAATTCTCCACGGTGATCCCTCCAGGCATATGGGGTCACCCCCTCGCTACCACACAAGGCTATGGCCCTTACCTTACCAGTCTTTTCTACAGCACCCCCAGCATGTTGGGTTGTTGGCCTACAACTATGCACTGGATCTTGTTCTGGATCGATTGGCGTAGGTCACACAACTAAATCCATGGCGGTCCTCTACTGGCATGTAAGGGTCATAGATTCTTGCCTGCACATGGAAAATTACCTGATTGATGGTGCAACCATTTCCTCACACCTTACACAGGAAATGCACTCAGCAGGGCTCCCCATTGGACCTCTCTCCCTTAACGTTCTCCTCTCCCTCACTGGTCTTGGCAAGCAGGCATGCACTGGAGTTCCAGGGCAGGTGGTCTTGTATTCTGTGGGTGATATCCCCTCACCCAGAAGGGAGATTAGCAGGCTTTGTCCTCCTGCCATGGTCACAGGCAGAGGTGTTGCAGAGCTTCCGATTCTCACACAGCCCGTTTGATTGCTTGGCAGAGGAAACTGAGGTCTCAAACTCTCTTTCTTATAGTCCATTTACAAACACCAAATGTGATTTAGGGTCTGAGTCTTCAAGGTTTTATTTTGGAGTTGTGCTTCCTTCTAAGTGTCCACTCCTCTGCTCCCTCCTTCCATTGAAAAGCTGTTTGTCATAGCAGGATTGTCTCCAAAGCTAATAGTCCCACAACACAGGCAATGGCAGTGACTTGAGTCCACACCTGGATGTCAGCCATACTGATCTGTGTATCAAAAGGTTACCCAAGGGCCCGCATGTGTACTCTTTACAATTCTCTTAACAGTCCCATCTCTTTCCTGAGTTGAGCCCAAAGTCCTTCCTTGTGACTTCTCACTGAATCAAAGAGCACCATTTGAAGTGCACAGGGGAAGCCTTGCTCTCTCCTGGCCAGTATATGTTCCACCCAGCTTACAGGAATGCAGCAATACGCAATTCTGTGTGGGGGATCTCTGTACCTTCTGTCCATGTTTCACCATGCAGGTCTGGGGCTCCCAAAATGTAACCCATGTTCCTCCATATATTTTAACATCCATAGGCCCACATATACCCAGTGCATGTATACAGCTTACATGCACTGCACAGTACAGCATCCTCCATGTACTTTGCTACTCATAGACAAACATGAATCCAGCATATGCATTTAACATGAACACACTGCCCATCACTGTATCTTTTGTGTACTGTACTACTCATAGGCACATATACATCCAGGGCATGCATACACTCACAGGTACACATATTCCCAGCACATGCAGTTATCATGCATGCATTGCATCCTCCATCTGTTGTACCACTCACAGGTACACATACACCTTGCCCATGCATTTATCATGCACTCACTGCACAGCACAGCACAGCACTGCATCATTCAGGTACTGTACCACTCATAGTCTCATACATCCAGCACATGCATTCACCATGCATGCACTACTCAGTACTGCATTATCCTTGTATTGCATGTGATGGGTATATGTGTTCCTGTGAGTGGTGTGTGCTTGGAGAATTGGAGGGATTGAGACACTCTGAAGACTACTACCCCTTCCACAGTCCTTAGTCGTGTTTAATTTATAGTCTGCTTAAAATGTTTAAATGACATTGTGTGTAAGCTTGGTCTGAAAATTCGTTCCGCTTGCGGAATTTCCGCGATTTTGCGATCCGCGAATCTCACGTAATCGCGGTAAAATCCGCGAATCAGCGGGGACGAATTTTCAACCAAGCACTTACAGGGTTACAGCAGCAGGTGCAAAAGTTGAAGCTAATTTTTTGTAACCTTTTACAAAAGGGTTACAAAGAAATTAACTTCAACTTGGGCACCTGCTGCTGTAATCCTGTAAGTTCTTCCTGGCGCCTCGTTGCCTACTTGCAACTATTCTCTGACCCTGCTCTGACCCTTGAAGCAGGGTCAGAGAATAGTTACAAGTAGGCAATGAGGCGCCTGTCACGAAAATTAAACCTCAACAGGAAGCACTGACAGACATAAAAGCAAGCATTTGCAATGCAATAGGTCTTGCATTAGTAAAGTTTGAGCTAGTGGTCTTGTAAATGACAATTTTTTTTATTTATGTGTTGGTTTTGAAAATAGCTAAATTAATAGCTTTGTCATTTACAATGCCAATAGTTATAACTTGTGCAAATGTGACACCTATAGCATTTGTAATGCAACATGTTTTGTATTTACGTGACTTAGCTGTATTGATATTACAAATTACAAAGGCTTTTAATTTTTTTAAATAATTAATACTTTTAAAAAAAGTGATTTTAATTTATAAAGGCAATAGCTTAAACTTTTGTAAATAACTTTTGTGAAGATTATGTTCAGTGTATTTTATTGTGATGAAAATCCAAGAACAGAAGTGAAATATTAACATCTTTTTGTGACATTTGTAATAAAGTTTGAAACATTGAGAGAACATATTTGAACCAGTTGTTGTTGAATGGTTTCGCAGATTGATGCTGGGATGGTGCTGAGTGGTGCTGGGGGTAGTGCTGAGTGATGCTGTGGTGGTGCTGAGTGATGCTGTGGTGGTGCTGAGTGGTGCTGTGGTGGTTCTGAGTGATAATGTGGTGGTGCTGAGTGATGCAGTGGTGGTGCTGAGTGATGCTGTGGTGGCACTGAGTGGTGCTGTAGTGGTGCTGCTTGGTTCCTTTGGTGGTGCTGTGGTGGTGCTGAGTGATGCTGTGGTGGTGCTGAGTGGTGCTGTGGTGGTGCTGAGTGATAATGTGGTGGCACTGAGTGATGCTGTGGTGGCGCTGAGTGATGCTGTAGTGGTGCTGAGTGGTGCTGTGGTGGTGCTGAGTGATAATGTGGTGGCACTGAGTGATGCTGTGGTGGCGCTGAGTGATGCTGTGGTGGCACTGAGTGGTGCTGTGGTGGTGCTGAGTGATAATGTGGTGATGCTGATTGATAATGTGGTGGTGCTGAGTGATGTTGGGGTAGCGCTGAGTGATGATGTGGTGATGCAGAGGGCAGAAAGGCACAAAAAGCAGTCTAACAAAGGTCATAAGGGCAGAAAAACAAGGAAAAAACGAGTCTAACAGAGGGCAGAAGGGCACAAAAAATAGTCTAACGGGGCAGAAAGGCTCAAAAACGAGTCTAACAGAGGGCAGAAGGGCACAAAAAACGAGTCTAACAGAGCGCAGAAGGGCATAAAAACAAGGAAATAACAGAGGGCAGAAGGGCACAAAAAAACAAGTCTAACAGAGGGCAGAAGGGCAGAAAAACAAGGGAAAAATGAGTCTAACAGAGTGCAGAAGGGCACAAAAAACGAGTTTAACAGGGGCAGAAGGGCAGAAAAACAAGTGAAAAACGAGTCTAACAGAGGGTAGAAGGGCAGAAAAACAAGGGAAAAACGAGTCTAACAAAGGGCAGAAGGGCACAAAAAACGAGTCTAACAGGGTGCAGAATGAATCCCGCCCTGCGTGTTTGTCCACGAAGATGCCACCTTTTTGTGCAATACCTCTACTCAACTGGAGTACTTTCTACTGTCTAATCAGTAAGTGCTCCCTCGTTGGCTAAATGTATAGGGGCAGATTTACAATAACTGGCTCATCCCCAGGGATGCGCCAGTTATTGTGCACCGCAGCTCCGCCACCCATGGTGCGCCGCATTTACAATGCGGCGCACAATGTGGCAAAAACGGCACAGATGCGTCACGCATCTGTGCCGTAAAAGCAGCGCATTGCTGGAGCTGAGTAGAGCTTGCGACGCAGCTCCAGCAATGCTCTGGGGGGCCCAATCTCCCCAATGCTGCATCAAGCCTGGCACCTGCTTCAAGCAGGCGCAGGGATTTGACGCAGCATTGGCCTAAAAGTGACTGAGTGAATTCTTGTAGATTTCACTCAGCCACTTTTAGGAGGCGTTCCTGCGCAGGAACGCCCTCCCCTGCGCCGGTACACCTCCTGATGGCGCAGGGCTTTACAACGTGACGCATCTTTCAGATGCGTCACGTTGTTAATACCCAGCACCATGGCACATCTTTTGTGCTGCCGCTGCGTAACAAAAGGTCTCGGTAGAGGGTGGGAGTGGTGAACCAGAGGGTGGCAGTGATGAACCAGAGGGTGACAGTGATGAACCAGAGGGTGGCAGGGGTGAACCGGAGGGTGACAGTGCTGCACCAGAGGGTGGCAGTGCTGAACCAGAGGGTGGCAGGGGTGAACCAGAGGGTGGCATGGGTGAACCAGAGGGTGGCAGTGATGAACCAGAGGGTGGCAGTCGTGAACCTGACGGTGGCAGTGGTGAACCAGAGGGTGACAGTGCTGTACCAGATGGTGGCAGGGGTGAACCAGAGGTGCTGAGATGAACCAGAGGGTGGCAGTCATGAACCAGAGGGTGGCAGTGGTGAACCAGAGGGTGACAGTGCTGTACTAGCGGGTGGCAGGGGTGAACCAGAGGGTGCTGTGATGAACCAGAGGGCGGCAGCGGTGAACCAGAGGGTAGCAGGGGTGAACCAGAGGGTGGCAGTGGTGAACCAGAGGGTGGCAGTGCTGAACCAGAGGGTGACAGTGGTTAACCAGAGGGTGGCAGTGGTGAACCAGAGGTGCTGTGATGAACCCGAGGGTGGCAGTCGTGAACCAGAGGGTGGCAGTAGTGAACCAGAGGGTGACAGTGCTGAACCAGAAGGTGGCAGGGGTGAACCAGAGAGTGGCAGTGCTGAACCAGAGGTTGGCAGTGGTGAACCAGAGGGTAGCAGGGGTGAACCAGAGGGTGGCAGGGGTGAACCAGAGGGTGGCAGTGATGAACCAGTGGGTGGCAGTGGTGAACCAGAGGGTGCTGTGCCCATACACGACCGCATGGGTAACTTCACCATGCAAGCGGCCCGCGAACACGCAAAAAGCCCCGCGAACAAGCAAAAAACCCAGCGAACACGCAAAAACCCGCAAACATGCAAAAAACCAACAATCCGCAAATTTGCACGAATTTGCGGATTTTGCGGATTGCGAATTCGATTTTGCGCGAATTCGTGGAACGCGAATTAGTACATTTTGCCCATACTTAATTGTGTATATAAACTGAAAAAAGCACGGAAGAAGTGGGTTGGCTCAACATATGGTAATTAAATATTACTTAATGTTAAAAAGAAATAACCTAGACATTCACTGAAAAAAGAAATGTTAAAGTAAAGTTATAGTTAGGTGTAATAAAAAAGATCTGTTTTTGTTAAAAAAAAGCTTAGAAATTCAGGAAAACAAAACAAAGTTTAGAGTAACATTATAGTTAGATGAATTTGTCAATGACAACACTAACATTTTTAACTTCTAAAAAACACATGGAAATTCACTAGTTATAGTTCGCAGACCTAACTCTAACTTGCGCCCCACCATGCACTGCTTGTAACTTCACATATGACATCACTCATGACATGTTCTATGACATAATTTATGACATCACTCATAACATCCCAAATGACATAATTGATGACATTACTGATGACATCATCCAAGCTTCTTTTGTTCAGATTGCTCAATAAACTGGTATACCATTAAAGCTACGAAAGTCAGTGGAAATGAGCTCAGAATAATCTGAAGCATCATTAGTGCTAACATACATACAACCCCCATAGCTAAAGTAAACTTGTGCTATATGCAACATTGACTCTATACCATACACTTCATAGGTAGATGAGTTCATGTCGACTATGAACCACAGATGAAAGTGTAACCTATCCTGCACATAGTATGCAAACTGTAAGGGGCTGTTCAGGGAAAACCAATTTCCCCCAGACACGGAAGCTCTGTTACATTACTAATTGCCTACTATGGGCAGTTTTTACCTGTAAAAATCCTGTACCAGTCTATATGTGCTCTGAGCAAATGCATGCATGTACCACCGAGATTAATACTGAGCTTGTATATATGAAAATGTATGCTGTTACTGCTCTCAAAACTATGCTAATAAACAGATTAAAAAAAAAAAATCCTGTACCAGTCACTGAATCTGCTTTGAGAAAAGAAGTGGATATAAGTAGAAAAGTGGGTGCTGTTGACACTGTTTAATCCACCAAGAGAGTTTCGCTGTATGAGTTTGCGGACAGAATGGAACTCTCATGAGAAATACACCACAGAGTATTAAAGCGTATCTACCAAGAACAGTATGCACAATATGCAAAACTTGCCCAGAGACTATTCACTTAAAATAACCAAGGTCTGAAGGTGCTAACGTTCGTACTATCTGCAGCCTTCATACTTGGGTCAGAACTTTATAGATAGCCAATGTTTTGAAGCAAAACAGGCACATGTATAAAGGTTACTACCTAGTGCACACAGTCTTCTATGTTAAGTAGAAATTGTCATACTGAGGCGATTCTGTATAATAACTCACAACTGCTTAATAATACTTAGTATGTAGTGTGTAGAAACTGTGTCCTGCTAGAAACTTTTTCTCCAGTATTGAAAAACATGTATGGAACATAATGAAAACAAGTCAACTGTCACCTGCACACAGAGAGACTCTTCAACACAAAGATTTATAATGTGTTCAATACCTCTACACACCTATGGTGCATTAGGGGTACGTGAATTTTGTAAACAACTATACCGATTAGCTGGACACGGGCTGTACAAAATTAGGTAGAAAAGTAATATGATAGTTACCCACACTATGTAAATTATAAAACATATTAACATACTCATTAAATGATGTCATCAGTGATTTAATCATGATGTCATCAATTATGTCATAGAACATTTCATGAACTAGCTTGTGTGTGAGGTCATAAGCAGTGCATGGCGGGGGCGCAAGTTATAGTTAGCTCAGATAATTCTAGCTGGTGAATTTCTGTGTTTTTGTAGTTCAAAATATTAATGTTGTCAGTGACAAAATCAACTAACTAAAACATTACTTTTGTTTTTTTCAGTAGATTTCTAAGTTAAAAAGAACCCAAAACAGAACTTTTTATCACACCCAACTATAATGCTACTTTATCATTTGTTTTTTTCAGGGAATTAATTTTTATTTTTATTAAAGCAATATTTAATAACCATATGTCAAGCCAACCCCCTTCTTCAGTGTGCAGCAGGGGATGGGATGGCCCTGCAGCTATTCCCCCACAGGCAGCAAACCCCAAACTGCATGTGACCTTAGGCATTGCACAGCAGGGGGTTAGAAACAGGGCCTGGCTTTTTTTAAATGGGAGGAATAAATGTAGCCAATGAATATGTCCTGGGTGATATAAAATGCAAGGGTAAAAGCAGTGCATGACGGGGGCACAAGTTATAATTTCTTTACGGTACGAGTTATAGTTACTTGAGGTAACCATGACTGGTGAACTTCAATGGTTTGTTAGTTTCAAATGATATGTTTTATGTGGCATTTTCACCTAACTATAACATCCATTTAATCTTTGTTTTTTCAGGGAATTACTATGGTTTTTGTTAATGGAAAGTTAGATATTCTTACCATTCCTGACTAACGTCACTTTAACAGTTGTATTTTTTTGTGAATTTCTAGGTTTTTTAAAAATGTAAAACAAGATGTTCATTGTAATGCACAGCAGGAGGCTTGACGCAGGTTCTAGCCTGTCATTGTCTCTTGTCCTACCCCGTGTAGGCTTGCTGCCCATAGCCCATTTCTCCGTGCCCTTCACTGTCCCAATCCATACGTTTGTCCCCCTCATCCAGCCCTGTGTGATTGTTTTTCTCCCACTGCCCTTCCTGCCCTGCACAGTTAATTGCTGCCCTCACCCACCTCCTCCCTGCACTCTGTTGTCTGAGTCCATGCACCTGCCCCCTCCCTCCTGCCCTGCATGGTCCAATGTATTGGCACTGCACTCCAGTTAGCTTGGTATCCCTGTCATTACTCCTGCCATTTGTTGCCCAAGTACATATCCCTATCCTTGCCCTCCTGCTTAGCCTTAGTGCTTAGCTTGATGCCCCTACCCTCTTTCCCTCTGTCTGTGTGCATGCCCCAGCTCCCTCCCTTTTTACCCACCATGTTCCATTGACCTGCTGCTGCCCTTTCTGTCTACCCTGAGTGTTCTGTTGAGCTGCCACTGCCTCTCCCCAGCATGGTCAGATGGCTGTTGCCTGTCCCTGCTCTCCTCCACCCTGCTTTCCGTTGTCCAAGTTCCATGCCCCTAGACCCTGCTTCCCGTCCTCCATGGTCCATTTTTATGCCACTCTCTTCTGCCCTCCATGCTCTGTTGTATTGCAACTGCTCCTCCTGCTCTTCCTGCGTGGTCTGTTGTGAAGCCCCAGTCCTCTTTAATCTTTTCCCAACCCCTACTCCTCCCTTTTGCCATCTATGGTCCTTTGTGCATGCCCCTGTCCCCTCCTCCATGCCCACCATGGTTGTTGTGCTACCACTAACTGTCCTGCTTACCCTGCATTGCCCTTTGTGCTGCCACTGCCCCTCCCACCTGCCCATGGTGGTCAGCTTGCTGCCCAGACCCTCCCACCTTCCCTCTTGGTCTGTGTGTATGCCATTATAGTCTCCCTGTTGCCCTCCATGGTGTGTTGTGCTTACAGTGCCCATCCCGCCTGTTCAATAAGTATACAAAAAAGTGTTGGATGGAATGCTTGATTTAATCTCAGCCACTGTTAAATTAATCACTCAGTGCTGCATCCCAATTAATTGTTATTTTGCACACCATGCCACCTCAGTTTGGACCCAGTTATATGCAAATCAGTATTGACCATGCTCCAATACGAACAGTCCGTCCCAAACTTCCAAGTCAGGTCCTCCCTGAACCAGAGCACAAGCAACCCAGGACTGGTTTCACATTAATTATGGGCTCATCAGTCGGGTACTACTTGGGTCCAGTGACACAGTGAGCATGGGGCCCACATCTGGGTATTCCTGTCCTACTTAGGGCACAACAATAAGTATACAAACAGTGATGGATGGAATGCTTGAATTAATCTTAGCCACTGATAATCATTTGGGGCTGCATTCCAATTCATCATTATTTTGCACACCATGCCACCTTAGTTTGGACCCAACTATATGCAAATCAGTCTTGACCCTGCTGTGATTTTGAATAACATGAACATTTGAGAACTGTCCGCAATAATAGATAAGTTGTCTACAAGTATAGCGGGTGCTTTAACAGTTGTAGATACTGTAATTGTAGCTGTAAGATCCATGGTTTTACAGAACCGTCCCGCGTTAGTGTAGGACTGTGGCGCGACCACTCACCTGAAGTCCAGGTTGTCTGCAGAACGATGAATGTTCATCTCTCCTTCTAGAAAACCTCTAGGCCCTACTGATTGACTACAGGAGTCCCGGCAGTTTTCCCAAATGGGAAGGGGAATGGGACGAAAAAAACTGCTACTTCACACAGCCTGGTCCAGCTCGGCCACCTCGAGGGGATCTGTCTGTAGAGTAGTGTTGTTTTCTTGAGGGCTTGACTTATCTCTGAAAATAAAAAGTGCAACAGATGGGTACAGGGGCACTTTTGAGCCACCCATCCGCACTCAACATATTACACACACTTTACATATGGGTTACGTTAATCACCTGGTTCTTAAGAGGTTTTTTTGTACTCTCTTATTCCTATTCACTGGATTCCAAAAGGATCATCACGTCTTATGCATCTGAAAGAGACACGTTAGTGATAGATTCCTTACCAAGATCAGAGCCAGAGTCAACATCTTGAACTTCTCCTTCCGGCGGAAGGGATTGACATCCCGGAGGTCCAAGATGGGGCGCAGACCCCCCTTGTCCTTCTTCGGGACCAGAAACTAGTGGGAATAACAACCACTCCCCACTTCTGGGCCAGGGACGCACTCAACGGCCCCCTTGGCCAGGAGAGCTGTGACCTTCTGTCGTAGAAGAGCCAAATGATCCCCCGACAAGCAGTGGCACTGAGGTGGCATGGCTGGAAGAGAGGACTGAAAGTGAAAGGACTAACCCTGGCAGATTATCGGCAGCACCCATTTGTCTGATGTAACTTCTCACCAGCGGTGGAGGTGGTGGACGACCCTGCCACCCACCAGCGTGGGGTGCTCCCTGAAGCTTGGTTTAGGAAGGCTTAGAGGTGGAAGCAGAGGGGGGTAGAGATAGACTGACCCGCATGCTGGTTCCCAGACCGGCCCCTGCGGAAGCCACGGCCGTGTTGAGGCTGATTCTGCACATTCTTGCTGGTGGAGCGCGCCTGGGTGCCTCTGCCCTGGCCACGAAAGGAACGAAAGCCAGGAGTGGCAAGGTTCTTTGTAGAAAGGCCAAAGGACTTGGCTGTGTCCCGTGCGTCCTTAAAGCGCTCCAACACACTGTCAGCCTTATTGCCAAAGAGACGGGTGCCATCAAAGGGCATGTCCATGAGCGAACCCTAGACATCAGGCGAGAACCCAGTTGAACGCAACCAGGCGTGGCGCTGCAATGCCACAGTCATGGAAATTGCCCTGCCCAAGGAATCAGCGGTGTCCAAACCACACTTGATGGCAAACTTAGCCGCATCCTTCCCTTCAGCAATCGCTTGGGAAAGGACAGCCTGGACCTCCTCAGAACACTGAGGAAAGACCGGAGCCACTGAATCCCACACTGAATGGGAGTAACGGCCCAACAAACAGGCAGTGTTAACCGACCGCAAGCCCCAAGCTGGCCGAGGAGAACAACCTCTTGCCAAATTGTTCGAGCCTTTTAGAGTCCTTACCTGGCGGGCCGTGGGGAAAAGCACTTTGTGACTTTGAGGCCTGAATTACCAGGCTCTCAGGTGTAGGGTGGGTTGTCAGGAAGGTGGGATCACCTGGTTCCGGGCAGTGACGCCTGGTGACGTTTTTATCCACTGGTGCCCCCATGGCTGGCATCAACCAAGTGCCCAGAAGAACTTTGGTAAGGGCCTCCGACAATGTAGACGCCGTCTGGAGCACCTCTGTGAGGAGGTTGGTTTTGAGGTAGGGAGGTGAAGATTAAGAGCCTCCGCAGCCCATTGCAGCACCATGGTGTAGGAAGCACCTTCCTCCATAGTAGGTGGAGGAGAGGCAAACCCCGGGTCAGAAGAAACGTCAAGTTCTCACGCGTCTTCCAGGTCATCCACCCAACCTTGCTCGGAGTCACATTGCCGGGCAAGGGGGTCCTCAGGCCTGTCCCAGTCGTAATCCGCCTCCGGGTTGGAGGGGGCTGGTCACGGCTGCGGGCCGGGCCAGAGCCTGCCTCCCAATTCGGGTCCCAGGCCGGAACAAAATGGTCCGGGAACCGGGGCAGGGGTGGGAGTAATTGCACCCAGTGTGGCACCGGGGGTGGAGACCAGGGTGGGGCCGGAGCCAGCAGTGATGCACATCGTGGTGCTGGAGCTGGTGGTGCAGGATCCTGTGGTGCCGGAGCCAGTGGCTGAGCTGCCAGTCCAGCAGGATCTGGACACGAGTCCGCAGGGCCCGTCCTTGGCAGCAAGAAATTCTTGCATCAGTTTGGGAGTTGCCGACAGACCTGGGTATGGTGGGTAGGCCGTGGGACTCGCCGGCTCTGGAGGAGCTGTCCCCCTCATCCGCCTCCAGGGAGCAGGGGTGGCAGAGTGGGCTAAAGAACGGTGATGGATTAAACCCAGATCTTTTGACTGAGTGTGAGTGTTTGATTCAGATGCTCCGTCCATCACCACCCCCTTTTGAGCCGCCAGTCCAGCAGGATCTGGACACGAGTCCGCGGGCCTGAAGGTGCGCCGGCAGGAGCCCGGGGCCTAAAAGGCAGTCCATGGCAGCAAGAAATTCTTTCATCTGTTTGGGAGTCGCCGACAGACCTGGGTATGGTGGGTAGGCCACGGGACTCCCCGGCTCTGGAGGAGCTGTCCCCCTCATCCGCCTCCAGGGAGCGACAGGGGGACGTCAGAGAGCGAACACGCATCTTTGACTTCTTTTCATGGCGTCGCTTGTTGGAATCCGAGGGCGAAGACTTGCAGCCAGAAGAGCGACGGCTCCAGTCCTGAAAGCGGTCTCGGGAAGGGACCCTAGAACTGGAGCGGCGGTGAGAGGAATGCCAGACCTCCAACAATTTCTGACGCCGCACCCGCAAGGCCTTCGGCGCCATGGCACGATAGTCTCAGCAGTCCCGGGAGTCGTGGTCGGTCTCCAGGCTGTAGAGGCACACATCGTGGGGGTCCGCCACCGACATGTTACTGCGGCACGACCCACAGACTTGAAGCTGGGCATCTCTACGTGCACCATAAGAAAAAAGGGGGGAGACAAAAGTCTAAAAAGCGTAGTCAAAAAGTGACTAAGGTACGTGCTCAATCCGTATCTGCGCTTGCTGGCGCGGAAAAAGAAATAACTGACGTCAGTGCGCATGGGTGGCGCCTATGTACCCTCCGTGACGTAATCTCGGAGCTGAGGATGCCAGTGACAGACGCAGAGCCACCGGACGCCACCTACTGACACGCAGGGGTACTGCTAAGCAAAACTTTCTGGATCCAGTCTGACGCCTGGGGATATTCTAAGGTAAGGAATCTATCACTAACTAATGTCTCTCACAGATATATCGTTACACAAGTAGTAACTTGTGCTTTAGGTAACATATGTGCAAAACCCTAACAATCATATACTAAAATACCAATGATGCCAAAAGGAGTCACTGGCTTATGATTAATCGTCACTAAAAACCAGTTAAACAAATATATCTGTGATTGGCGCCTTGGCAATTCTTTTCTGCACAAAAGCATTTTTGAGTTGTCCCGCTCGTAATACGCACATTACCAGATATTCACACATATGCACAAAACCCTATGGTCTAAATAAACCAGCGTACATACACATTTAAAAAGGTTTCAGGCATCAAATGCAACAATCAGGAGAACAGTAATACACAGAGTCCTTTAATGTGCTGAGCGCAACAATAATTATGCAAATATTGCTTTACATAGAAATCACTCTATGTGCATAGTGCAACAGTTCTCATGCGGTTAGTTCTTTAGGTCCATAGGAAATGCTCTCTGTAAGCTGGTAATTAGTTTCTACAGAAAATTAACCCAAGTGCTGAAAGCGATAACAAATATGTAAAGTAAAAGAATTTTGATTTGTATGCCAATTATGCAAAGTACTAGAGTTCTGACTTGTATGCCACTCGTAAATGTTTTCAACGTTAAACAAAATGCAGAAAGTCACGCAGCCTTTCACATCAGACACTCAGATTGAAAGTGCACTGCGCTTAGCTGAAAGAATCCAAAGTGTCCTTTGAAGAGGAAGTTCTCGTCCGCTGCGTGCTCCTGTCCGATGCATCAGATGAAAGGGATTTCCCTGTGGGACACTCCTGAAGAGAAGAGGTGCCGGAAGCCTCCACCCGCAAAGAAGAACCAGGAACTAAGCCAAGCACAGGGACTAAGCCAAGACCATGTGCGAGGTTTGGTCTTTTATAGCCAATCGGTGGCAGATAGTCCACACAAGTCTAACTACGCCCAAAAGCATGACTGTAGCCAGCAACCATTACTTGCTCAGCAACGTGACACCATTTTAGCCAAGCACAGAACAAGCATTGCCTACAACAAACCTAAAAATAAACAAGCAGTGGTACCCACAAGGAAGAGGGAAGACAAATGATAATAACAGCAAATGATAGAACAGAAAAAACTAAAAACATAACTAACTTAGGGAACATGAATGTGAGAAATCAGAGACCCCTGAGGGTGCTGACAGACCAGACAGGAAAGGGATTTCCTGACAGTTAGACAGCCTTCTTGCAAAAGAGGGCGGAGTCTGTCAGATGTTCAAAGTTCAACAATGTTGTATTTAGATCCCTGAAAAAATTCAGACCTTGAATTGGTTTATCAAAACATTACTGACTTGATGGTCGATTTGAAGGAGTTAGAAGCAATAGGTGCTTGGGAAGCAGTTGGAAATAGATGTTCTGCTATAGGTAGAAGGTTATCAAACTTAGGGAGTGGAATTGTTGGAAGAATTTCGAAGCCCCTTGTGATAATTGTTCTCTGTGGATATAAATGGGCACAATTGAAGAAGGGAACCAAAGGAAAAAGAGCAGATGTAAAACTAGAAGACAGGCAGAGCAGATACTATGAGGACATGAAACAGCTGGAGGAACCCAGATGAAAATTTATTAACCCCATGAGATTTTAAATGATCCATCTGATATGAGATTATTATCTTAATATTATGGCTTGATTTGCCACCAGAGGGGGGATTGGTGCAGCGTAATTTTGACTCCATCCTTACACGTCCCATATACACAATATATATATGTGCACTTAGCACTACATACTTGTGTGTCCTAATGTTATTAATGTAAAGAGTTGCACTTAAATTCAGTACTGAAGTGCATTCACTGAAGAACTAGAGAATCATATACACTGTGTGCCTTAACTTTAATAAAATTAAATATAGGTTTTAGGGATGTGATAAACCATCTTCACACTATTGAAATGTATTTACATTAGAAACCAGAGAAATGTATGTAAACATGTACACTAATGTTTTCACGTTGGGTTTCACAATGTAGTTCTTAGGTACACTTGTATTTGTGCTTTCAAAGTTGCTTTACATTTACCTAAAGTGTAACATGAATTTATATTTACTTACATGTTATTCATTTATAGTTATATGTGCACAAACAACATGTATTAATGCACACTATTGAAAAATATGCTTCTTTGACTTAACTAGGCCTGTATTTCTTTCTGCATAAAATACTGTTTTTTCCATTTCTACTTGTGTGTCTTTTCTTTGCAGGTACGTTCACAAGGGTATTTTAGTTAGTTACTTTGATAATTGATATGGCTCTGTACTAGCGATAAAGAAGACCTTGACAAAGAACATGGAGATCTAGAGCGTTGACTGACAGTCACTATTCGGTAATGTTGCGAGGAGCTGTAGGTACCCAAGGATGATGTCCTTCTCAGAACTGACATGGGAGAGTTTGCTTATGCTGCAGTTCACAACATGAGATAGAAAGGACCATTGAAGCCCTGATGGTGTTAACCAGATGATTCTTCTGGCATTAACTAGTGTTCCCGTAGGTTGAAGTTGCCCCCTTGTTCTTTGGACTTTGAGAGGTACAGACCTCTATTCATACCCCTTTGATTCTTTGCTGAGTGTGGCTTAGGCTTACACTTATCACCATATCCCTAGAAGACTATTGATCGAGTTTCTGAAATGCTGACACCATCCAACTACTTCCCGTATACTTCCCAACTTTCTGAGATCCTTTTAGACTTATCCATTCTTTTTAGTTTTAGATGCTAAATTAAAGGACTTTAGATATTGCTCATGTTTAGAAGAGAGGATCGAACACTTTTCTCTGAGCACCAGATTCTGCTTTTAATTCTTTGCAATGCTTTTGTCTCATACTAAGGAACCTGAACCTCTTTAGGAGGTTTGGCCATCCAGTTGTTATTCTGTTTCTTTAAAGCATGGTGTTGAGATTGATTTACATTAAACTGACTGCTAACTTATAATAAAACTTCTTGACTTTATATACAGATGCCTGGTCTTTTTAGTGTAGCCAAATTGGCCGCACCGTTAATTAAATGTGTTTAACCAAGTGCTAACTCCCATCACCTCTCAGTCGCAAAAAAAGACCAATCGGGTAACCAATGGCAAGAGGTGGCCCATATGTACTACCAATTCCTCTCCCTTCTGCCCTCAATGGTCTATTGTATTAAAACAGCCTCGCCTGCCTGTCCTGCATAGTTGCTTTGAATCCCCTGCCCCTCTTTACCCTGCTGTCCATGGTCTGTTGTGCTTTCACTGCCTTTCCTTCCTACCCAGCTTGGTCAACTTGCTGCCTCTGTCCCCTCCTCCATTGTCCGAGTCCATGCACATGACCTCTACCTCCCAACTGTATTCTAATGAACAACTAGATCGCTAACATTCTATATTTATTACAAAAGTGTGGCATACCTGAAGTCATCTTTATGTATTCAAAACTGTAATACCTAATGTATTTCCTTTAGAATTATAAAAATTAGGGGGTCTTTTTCCCATAGAAATTATAGTTAGTGCTCTAAAAAACTAAAATTAGGACACATTATCTGAGCTCTCAAATAGTGACAAAGCACTTTTAAATTTTTTGCTATCTTTATATTTTTTCTGCCAGTTGATCACTTGATTATTTCTTGCACTTAGGGGAGAGATGTAGGGTTATGACCAGAGCAGCCGACTTTGCAACTAGGGAACCAATTTCGAGTTTTGACGTTGGCCGAATTTCCTGTGATTTTGTTCAAATCACTTAATCTCCCCATGCCTAAAACCAAAATGAATGCGTCCCTGTGTAATGTAACTGATTCTCATTTAAAGCACTCCAATTCCTTTGGGTCGAGTCCGCACTATTAAAAACTGCAACAAAAAAAACCAACAAAAATGGAAGAAATTATGTGTTTTGCCCAATTCTGTCATTGGGTGACATTTAAGTTATATTTATGCTTTTTTCTCCGGTGGCCATCTTGGGAGACTTTTATTATGTAGCTACCTAATTTTCTCATGTACAGCAGTATCCTCAGTAGAAAATGCTTTCAGTTTTTCACTTTGATTCCAACTAGATGGCGTTAAGATGTGCCACATTTTTCATATAAATTCAGAATGTTGGCACTCTAATTGCTCAGTAGAACACTGTGGTAAAGCTGCTGATCATCAGGAAGTTAACTGGCAGTCTGCTGCTGATGATGAAAGTGCATGTTTCAGTCTACATGTCAGAATGTTTTAATGAAATAGAAGAGTAAGATATTTGAGAACTCATTTAAAATGTATCCTAATTTTGCTTTCTACAGCACAAACCCTAATTTCTATGACTTAGATAAACCCCCTTCACTTTGTTCTTTTCTAATTTACGAGTTTGATTCAGTCCAGATGGCTTCAAGTGTGCCACACTGTTGTCATAAGTAAGACTGTTAGAGCTCAAGTTATTCTTTAGAACACTCTTTGGGCAGTGTTGCCAGATTGGGCTATTTCCCGGCACAAATAGGTGCCATTTTCCCATTTGTCCGGGGGGAAAAACAAGGTGGTGGATGACTTTTTTTAGGCTGGCCTTGGCCCTCTGTGTGGAATTTTTTAAGGGGAGACAGACCCCTTTTTAATACCTCTACTTGCATCCAAGGTGTATACATGATTCTGCCGTCTGGTTTCTTTTTCATTAGCAAACTCAGGCTCTTATTAACCTGCCTTTCTTGGCCTCCTCAGGTCAGCCCCCACCCTCTCTGATGAGGCAGCGGGCTTATATACACAAATGATACAAATAGTTACTTTATGAAATGATGGAACGCGCCTTGCGCTAACTATTTGTGTCATTATTGACAGTGACCCACAGTGGTATTTTCCTCAGGGCCGTCAATATATTAGAGCACGAGAATGCGCTTGCAATGGTGAGCATGTCTAAACACAAAGAAAAGCGCTGCTGACCAACTGAAGCTCGAGTCCTGTGCTCAAAGTTGCGCTAAGAGAGAGTGGGTCAGGCCTGACTGCTCCCCCAGCTTGAATTAGGTGATAAACTCTGCTAGTCTATCAGTTCATTCATCCCCGATCTTGGAGCTGTGTTGAACAGGTTGCAAGTGGTGCAGAACACAGCAGCGCAGCTGGCTCTTATTATGCCTACTAGATCGGCATCTCTGCTGCTATTGAAACACCTCCACTGGCTCCCCATCCGTGACAGAATCAAGTTTAAGATTTCCTGCTTGGTCCATAAAACAATTAATGATAGGGGGCCCAGATATTTGGTGGAAAAACTCATCCACTACCTTCCTAGTAGATCTCTGTGCTCTGGAGAGAAGGCTCTGCTAGTTGTCCCTTGGTTTAATAAACTATGAGCTGGTGGCAAATCTTGTGCTTACCTTGCCCCGTGTTTTTTAGACTTGCTACTCGTCTCATTAGGCAAGTGCACTAATTTTTTTAAAGTTCAGGAAACTATTGAAAACTACGTTTTTCATTAACTGAGTGCCCCTCCCTCCTTTGTTCTTTTCGCTGTTAGCGTGGAGATACGCCTCCGGAGGTGATTCCAGCACTCTACAAATTTTTCATTCATTCATTCCCTGTGCCACACCATGTTCATGCACAGCATATGCTAATATTTCCAATTGCATTGGATGGAGATATAGAAAGGCAACACAACTTTAGAGGATGATCCACCAATGCTGATGATCATGCTCCTGCCTGCTACGGACCAGGAGGACTATGGCTTGGTGGGTGAGCCCCCGAGTTTGAAAGAAATTGCTGACAGGTGGGTGCATAACAGCCAGTGGTTGAAGTGGGCGGGATTGACAGGGCACAGCGTGCCCAAACATTTTAAATTCAATAGAATCAGTTGCCTTCTTTTTTATTTTAAAAATGAGTCCCATGACGGCTGAAATAGTCAAGGCCTATAGATAAGGCTCAGCCGTTCATGGACAATTGGGGATGGGCGGGGTGGGCAGAGAAGAAAAAGGACTCTGTCTCTTCCTTCTTGCCCAGAGAAGACAAGGACAGTTTTCGCTTCTCTTGCTCTGCCATGGTCAGCTGCCCGCTCTCTCTCTTTCTTCCACTTATTCCTTCTCTTTCTGTCTCTGTCTCACCCCTCCTTGCTTGCTGAATGAATATCATGACTTCAGGAACTGGCTCTTACCCTCTCTTTCCTCTCCTTTGCTTCATTTGTTTCCCTGTGAAATGGATCCAAAAAAAATAAATACTTTTGCTGGAAATGTTATCTTTTTCTGACATATTTCTATTCCAATGTGAAGCCTCTGGACGGAGAGAAAAAAAGGTTAAAAATATGAAAAATAAATTACTAAATAAAGCAAGACAGAGTGGTTGTAATGTGGTCAGATTGGTTTTATTCACACCCAACACATTAATGGCACTTTACAGAGTATGCCAGTGAAGCGCTATTTTTGTTTTCTTGTCTTTCTTTGAACAGCATTGTTTTCCCGGGGTGGGGAAGTGCATCATTCCTGGAGGTACTGCAATACCTGGTTGATAGGTTTAGTGTGATCCTTATCAGCTGTTTTCCTTATTTCAGATTATAAAATGTGTATCACAGCTCTGTGTTCACGTATGTGGTCTTTTTAAACCACGCTGATTGAAACTGGTCTCTTCTGAGCCCTGAGTCATGTCCTTAACTAAAAATACTCATTGATTTCTGAATGAAGAGTGTACAAGCGTTAAGGTAACCATGTTGTTCCTGCTAACATTTCACATAGTTAGGACCTGATTATGATGCGGTTAGGAAATCTTCCTGACCAAATTGCTTTGGAAATGTTTTCTGACCCACTCGGATCAGGAGATTCCGACCGACCGAGTATAATGCTTCCGGATGCTTCCAGATACGATTTGGTTGGACTCCCATTGATTTCAATGGGAGCCTATGTTGCCAACCGCATCGTAATCAGGCCCTGTGTCGGGAATATAAGTTCTCGGTCTGATTCAGAAGGAACAAATGCCGTTAGGAGGCCTTCTGAAGTATCTTCATTAATGAATCCAAGATACAAAAAGGTATATTAAATGAAGTTTCATCCAGGAATATAAGATCCCATCCACATACAATGCCAGCTGACATCAACTGACTCAAATTAGAACTTTCCTATGCCAACCTAATGCCTGACATAGCTAATGACATCTTTACAGTTCTATTAAAGATGCAGTGCTAAATATCACACATCTCCTTCCCTCCAAAAAACAAAGAAACAAAATGAAAATAAGTAATGCATACCACACTATATCAGTAAGATGTACAAACAATACAAAGAAAGTAAGATGAAAACAAACGTATATATAAGTATAAATGAACAAACTACATACTATCATCAAGATATACAAATTATAAAAAAATCAGTAAGATAACTAGGCCTTCTGGACACTCGAGTAGAAGACCTAATATTTCCAAAATTAATTCCTTTACGATTTTTCAAATCCACATTCACCTTTTTCTTGGCAACAATATTCTCCTCTCCTTGCAATTTCCTTCTAACAATCACAACTCTATTCAGATTCCAAATGCGATGATCTTGAGTCTGCACTGCATTATTAAAGATTTTAATCACTTTGATCGGCTTCATGAACTTTGTTTCTGTACATCCCACCATGCCAGGGCGTCTGATCATGACCATATCACCAACACAGACAACAGTTTTCTTGACACTTCTTTTAACATCAAAATATGCTTTTCTACGCTCAGCTTTATCCTTCTCATTTTTAACAACTTCATCCTTGTTGCACACACATTCTTTACCCTTCAACACTTCATACTTATTAACCCAAAAAGGTTCAACATGGGTGTTGGGAATTCTCCCACGAAACAACAAAAATGGAGTCTTTCCAGTTGTAGTATGAGGAGTATATTGGTATTCTTCTATTTTTGCCAAAACACATTTTTTCCAATCAAATGACAAGTTTTTAGCTAAACTAATAGTGTCCTTGATTACTTTATTAAATCTCTCAACCATACCATTGGCCTCTGGGTGGTAAAGAGAACAAGTCTTATGTGTAATACCCTTAGAAGATAAATAATGTTCCATTTCCTTGGAAACAAATTGAACACCATTATCTGACAAAATGGTTGCAGGAAAACCTTCTTTAGAAAACAACTCACCCAAACATTGAATAATTTTACTCGAATCAATTCCCGACAAAAAGAACACCTCCGGCCATCTTGAGTACATATCAATGGCCACAAGTATAAAAACCTGAGAATCTCTATGTTGTATGGGACCCACTAAATCCAGCGCTATGTCCTGCCAAGGACCACTAGGTCTTCTTCTTGAAAACATAGGTTGCGTATGCGTACTATAAGACTTGTCACTAACATTGCAGTGGACACAATCCCTAATTACCCTTTCAACCATTTTATCCATGCCCGGCCACCAATATGACATGCGAAGCCTCTCCTTACTTTTGGATAAACCTGAATGAGCAACATGAACCAAATCTATCAAATCTTTCCTGAGACTTGATGGAGGAATCAACCTTGTCCCACGAAACAACAAATCATTATCAACAGATAATTCACTGTGTACCGTCCAAAAAGGCTTAGTCAAAGCAGAACCTTATTTACTTTTGATCCAACCATTCTTCATCAAAGACATAACTTCACGTAAGGTATCATCATTTCCCAATTCTTCAGACCATTTTTTCTCGGATAAAAATTTGTAATCCACAGCACACACCAATTCATCATCTAACTCCAAATAATCATCTTCCAAATCTCTATTAGAAACTAAACGTGAAAGAACATCCGCTATACCATTATCAACACCCGGAATGTATTGAATACCAAAGCTATATTCTTGTAGGCCAATAACCCACTTTGATATCCTCCCAGATACCAGATCCAAACCTTTCTTACTAAAAATTTCCACTAAGGGTTTATGATCAGTATGGACATCAAAGACCAGACCCCAAAGAAATTTCTTTAGCTTTTTCACTGCCCAAAACACTGCCAAAGCTTCCCTCTCTACGACGGAATAACGAGGTTCAGCATCTCTCAAACTTCATGAGAGAAACATTATGGTTTGCATGCCTTCTGGACCATTTTGCTTTAATACAGCACCTAACCCTTTCTCACTTGCATCAGTGACTAGAATAGACTTGATCTAGGGGTTGAAGCTTTTTAACGCAGGAGCACTGTTTAACCTTTGTTTAATCTCAACAAACTCATTCTCACATTGATCAGACCACTGAAATTCCACACCTTTCCTCAACAAACACCTCATGTTTACTGTTAATTCGGCAAAACCTTTAACAAATTTTGCCTAATATTCTATCATGCCTAAAAGCTTCATGAGTTCAGTTTTATTTTCCGGTGCCACCATTTTGTTTATGGTGTCCACCAATTCGGATTTAGGTTTCACACCATCACCTGAAATATTATGTCCCAAGTAATTTATAGAATCAGATCTGAATCTACATTTGCTTGCTTTTACAGTGAGATTGTGCTTGCTGAATCTTTCCAATACCATATTCAATGTTATATCATGGTCAGACACATTATCTGCAAAGATCAATACATCATCTTGATATATACAAACACCAGGAACATCTTTTAAGACTTTCTCCATTACCCGCTGAAACACAGAGGAAGCAGATACTAACCCAAACGGCATCCTCTTGAATCTATACGTGCCAAAAGGTGTAATAAAGGACGTAAGATCTCTGCAAGACTCCTCTAGTTCAATCTGGTGATACGCAGAGGTAAGATCTATTGTACTAAAGACTTTGGCATTCCCTAACAATACCAACAACTCTGCAATATTAGGTAAAGGTTATCTGTCAACAATTACACATTTATTCAGTTGCCTGAGATCAATGCATAAGGGCAAATCGCCATTAGATTTTCACGCTGCGACGACCGGAGCCATCCATTCGCAACCCTCTATTTCTTCAATTATGCCATTTTCAATGAGTTTTCCAATTTCCTTTTTCATATCTTCTTTTACTGCTAAAGGTACACTCCGGACCTTACAACTCACAGGAATAGAATCATTCTTTACCCGTATCTTATGTTGATAACCTTTAAGACAACCTAGAGTTTCCTTAAAGACATTAGGAAATTTCTTTTTTAATTCACATGTAAATTTGTCTTCCATTGACTTCCCTTCAATTATTCTTTCTTCCTCACTTACAACACTAAGAATTTTATCTCTCAATTGTATGCAAGGAGTGGCATTAGGGTCTAAATATACTCCCAAATCACCTTAATGCATCCAGCTGATAATGCTGTCTCCCCTCTTCGAGACATACACTTTGCCAGACACAAACCTAGACTTGTACTCTATAAGACCTATAAAATAACTATGTACTTTTATAGGTTTCTTATCATAACCTAATGGAATGATGTCAGGTTTTAGAAGAGATACTTTTCCTTTCAATTTCCTAGTGAAAAATTCGTCAGAAATGATAGTAATTTTTGCACCAGAATCAAACAATACTTTAGTTTTTACACCCTCAACTAATATTGCATCAATGGGATCAGGTCTTTTATGCAGGATTACCCCACCATCACCAATAGCTTGAACCACTTCAATGTCACAATCAGATCCTGAAGAAGTTCTCACAAAAATGTCTACCTCTTTTACCTTAGATCTAGTTTTTGTTTTACACAATGCAGTGAAATGACCTCTCAACTTACATTTAGAACAGGTTTGTTTGAGAGCAGGACACTTTTGTCATTAGCAAGATGACCTGGCTTGCCACATCTGAAACATTTAAGTTCAGATCCGCCCCTTTTAATATCTGACTTGGTAGCATCCTTAACATATTTATCACTTTTTCTCTTTACTACTTGGATCTTGTTTTCCTTTTCAGTACTTTTCTTGATTATAGCTACACATTTAAGAGAATGCTCAATACGCTTAGCAACAGCTAATACTTCTTCAAGTGAAGGATCATCTTTTAACCATAACTCATCTTGAACTTTTTCTATTCCACAACCAAACATAAATTGATCACGAATGCGTTCATCAATGAGAGATCCAAATTTGCATGAAGATTCAAGCTTCCTTAAACGAGTCACATAAGTTTCAATGGTCTCTTCATCATTTTGCATACATTTAGTGAACTGGTATCTTTCCAGAATAGTACTGACCTTGGGTAAAAAATTTAAATCTATTTTTTTTATACTGATCTCATATTCATTTAAACCATTCGCTTCTGAAGAAGACAAATCAGGTAAGTCAACAAAAATATCTTGGCCTTCAGACCCTAGACAGTGAAGTAATAGAGAACATTTTCTGTCAACACTAAGAGAAGGCCCACATACCTTAGCATATCGTTCAAAAACAACTTTCCATTTTTTCCATTTGATGATTTAAACAGAGATGGCAGGCTTGTGCTTGAAGTTAAAGTTAAAAATAAACAGTTTGCAGGTCGCAGTTCAGAAGTTAAATAAACTGCATGAATAGCACAGAATGTAAGTAAAAGCTGACATGACTTCAAAGTTGATATAGGCAAGAGAGGTATTTAAAATCAGTCTCGACTCACGAAAATCACAGTCAAGGTTGTTGATGTTGAAATCTTGATGTTGATGTAATCAAGTGATGATAGTATCAAGTGCTGGTTGTCAGTTAAGAGAGGATTGACTTATTCTCAAGTTGGTTCATCTCCTCAGAAAAACTTATGTTGGGATCTTTTCATAATATATCCATATATTCCTTTTAAAAGTTTCCAATGCCGACTACGCCAGTGAAGTATATTCATTAATGAATCCAAGATACAAAAAGGTATATTAAATTAAGTTTAATCCAGGAATATAAGATCCCATCCACATACAATGCCAGCTGACATCAACTGACTCAAATTAGAACTTTCCTATGTCAACCTAATGCCTGAAATAGCTAATGACATCTTTACAGTTCTATTAAAGATGCAGTGCTAAATATCACACCTTCCTAATAGCATCGTAATTGCCCCCTAGGTGGGAATGCTTTCCAAACCATATCATAACCGGGCCCTTAATCTTGCATTCCCTATGAGTTTTACTTTTTCCAGGATGTTGTGTTCTTTTTTTCATGCAGCATATTACTTGTGCTTGTAATTTGAATTGAGTCGCAACCAGGTGTTTATAGCAGGGCACAAGTGGGTTGCAGCTGAAGGTAGTATGAGTTTCTCACAGTGGGGCAATATGGTGTTAAGTGGGGGGAGAGGATGTGGCACTATGGCCAGAGCTGCCAAATTTGGAACTGGGGAACTAGGTTCAGCCTTCATGACAAGTCTACCAGACCACTCTCCTGAGGGAGTATAGTCCCATGCTAGACCTTAGAAGGCCCCCCAATACCTTAGATGCCTTGGTGTCTTAGCACGAGCAGGTGTACTGTAGCGGTGTCAAGTCTGGGTTAACCTTGAAAACCTGTCCACCACAGTCCATACGGAAGTTCACTTCCAGTTTTGTGGGCTGCCTATGAAGCAGCACACCCTAGAGCAGAGGTCTTCAAACTTTTTTTCTTTGAGGTCTCCAAAGCAAAATATTTTAAAGTTGCCCCTTCCCTTCAAAACTCTATGGCACTTACTGGGGAGTGGAGGGCAGGGTTGAATGCAGGGGGTCAGGTTTATGAGATATTTTCATGGATACGTTTTCAGTAGTTTTTAATCTACAATAAATCTGAAAGCTACAAGAGAACATTCATCAAACAAAAACAGAAATTGACTAACAAAATCTGCTCCCCATAATCTGTGCCTCGTATTCACCTTGCACACCTGGCACCAATGCAACTAGACCTGTTGCACTAGTGCTAGATAGCAGTGGCAGCGAGTATCATCCGTCTACCACCATAATACTCACTACCGTTTTGAAACCGACTCTGTACCTTTTGTTTTTTGGGAGTTCTATTCAGCACAAATTCGGTGCAGTTACATTACACAGGGTCAGATTTGTTGTTGTGTTTTTAGGCACATGGAGAATAAGTGATGGAGCCAGTAAATGCTTGAGAAAATGTAGCCACTTATAGCTCCACAAAGGTTTTTTATTATTGAGAGGTAACGTAAGGGTGTCACCAGCTGAGTTTTTAATCTTTTTAATGAACACTCATCAAAATGTTTCTAGGTGTAGTCTGTTTACTTATTACTAAAATATATAGATAAAATGATGACTTACATAGTGTTTTCTGTGTATGTATGTATGTATTGGCATTTATATAGCGCACTACTTACCCGTAGGGTCCCAAGGCGCTTCGACCGCTGCGAAACCCTTCCTGGCTTCCCTGAGAGATGGTCCCTTAATGGGTATCTCCAGGGTGAGACCAGGCATCCCCGGCGGTCTGGTGGGGCCGTTAGTGAAGATGAGGCAAGCTAATGCCCAGAGTTGCCGAGTGTGATCGCTGATCAGAGTGGGCACCGAGGCGAGAGAATTATCGAGTCCGCTGACCCTGGTCCAGAAACCTGCCGCGCGGGGAATCGAACCCTGGTCCCGGGCCGTCCTCTGCTCTCGGGTCTGCCGCCTCTAACCAGTGAGCCACACTACTTCACTTCTGTCACAGGCTTGGACTTTTTAGTACTATATATACACATGCCACTATTCCCCATGGATTCGGTTTTGTGAATTTCTAGCAGGACCACTGAATGTATGCGATTCTGCTGCATTTTCCATATAAACATGGATTTTTACGCATTTGCTACTTAATCAGTATTCTGTGGCATAATCTGCAAATTTTAACAACAAAATGTTTCTAGCTGAAACGGATGAAAAGCTATTTGAAATGTAGCAGAGTGTTGCCACACAGTGGCCCGCCCTTCACAGAAAGTGATTAGTCACTTTTCAGTTGCTCCTTTGGGTATTTCAGATGGTAAACTGTAACCAGTGAAGTGAAATCTTTGCCCAGACAGTATTTAATATGTGTACAAATGGACACACAATGAAATACTATCATGAAATGTGCCTCATCAAGTTGTATTATTTGCATTTTCTTGCAATATAATGTATTTAACCCTGCCACCTAACTTTGGTCCTTTCCTGCTGCATACTTCTGTTGGTGCTGATTTCTGGCCACAAACAGACATCTGCCTTAATTGCATTAGGAAACTGAGGTTTCGTAGTAAAATTGATTCGTTTAACTTCCATTTATTTTTCATTTAACATGTGCCCATTGTTGTTTACCCAGTTACTTGAAGGTTAGGAAAATAAACCAGTTACAGAATATTTTTCTCTTTTTAACCACATCCTTGACCCTACTACCCCTCTCATTGACCCCCACCCCAGGGCATCCACGACCACAGTTCATTTTCCCTGTTAAAGCCCTGCAGCTGCTGTAAGTAAATCAAGATTGCCTGGAGACACACCCAATGAATAAAGTTGTGCTTCCAGGCCTTCCTTATTTGCAAGTACTTGAAGAGTCATTTGCGCCCCCTAGGAATGCATCCACTGCCCCGCAGGGGGGTGCGCCCCACAGTTTGAAGAACTCTGCCCTAGAGAAACAGTGACTGTCACTGAGGTTACAGGACCCTTAAGGCCAGTCCACCTCACCCATTGGTACCTCCATTGGCCTTTTTTTCAGCAGTAGTAGTGCAACTCACCAGGGATCGGCAATGCAGAATTTGTGTTCACACCAAACTAAGGGCCCCATTAGGATGGCGGGCAGATTGCCCCCAGGCCAGGATGGCGGTAGCCACCGCCAGCCTGGCGGGGCAATCCGCCCGCCATTCTTGCTGCATAGACCCCCCACCATATTAACATGGCTGTGGGGTCCGAGGCGGACGGAAAGACCGTCTGCCGCTTTCCCACCCCGGTTGCCTTGCGGAAAAGGGTTTATATGGTGGTGGTGTCTATCAGACATTGCCAGTCATATTAGTATGGGCTTCTTCAGATGCCTTTCGGAAAGGCATTCGGAGTCTGCTTTGAGGACCCGATGCAGGCCCCCATGGACTCCAGGGGGGTGGGGGGTGCACATGGGGGGTACCTATGGTAACCCCCAGCAGTTCCATGCACAGCATGGCAGGCATCGCGTGGGGCCTGCCATGCTGTGTATGGAAGTGCACAGCATGCCTTCCTACCATTGTGGCGGGCGGTGCTGAGTGCACCGCCCGCCACAACTTATGGGGTATTTATTTTGTATTATATGTTGGGTTATTTAGCAGCTATTGGTACTATATGCAGGGACGCAGATGCACAAAGTGGCATGGTGCACTTTTGTGTGGCATACACTTTAATGTGGATCGCCTCTAGAAGCTAGGTCATCCACGCTTGCAGAGGGTGTTGGACTGAGCCAACTGGAGGTTGTTTGCTGCTGGGTATAGAACCCTTTTAGGCTTCTTTCTGTGCTTTGTGAAACCAAATGAAGCTTTGGTTAATTTGGAACCTTCTGTGGGATTTTCTTTGGGTAAGCGTTGAGCTTTGGCGGTGATTTAGGTTTGTGCAACCACATTCTGAGTGTGTGCGCAATGCAGCCTAGCAGTTTCTGTCTCTATGTATACAACTGTGTATTACTGGCCTACTACAAAGACTTTAGTGTCAGTTGCAGACAACATCACTTGCATCATCCTCTTGAGGATGATCAGACCTGTCCCATCGTGAGTGTAATGATTCCGACCTATTACAGAGGGGTGGGCATGAGTGTGTTGGGAATAGGAAACATTCTCTGGACTAGGAGGAACAAACAGGTCATTGAGAGTGGATTTATCATACCCTCAGATACTCATATTCTTTTTGTGTGGGTACGTTCCACAGCACAATGCAAAATGCTTATGCAGGAACCTAACAGAGCCGTTGTCTGATGGAAATGTCTGGAGTGATGTTTTTCTTTTGCCGCCCTAGTCTGTACGGTATAGGAGTGCCTGCCTTTCTGCCTTGGGGTGGTGAGCAGATACCGGTCGTGTGTTTCCTCCCACCTTCCTCAAGCTTCCAGTTTTTTAAATCAGTTCAATAGAATCCACTTTAGTGTGCCATTTGCTACAGTCTTTTTAATTGGCACACAGCTAGCAATATTACAAAGAAATGAGACCTGGCTGAGTCTAGGAAGATGTCAAATATATGCACGATTTAGAAATGACTTTTTTGTTTCATGTATGTTAATACATGCAATTGGGTTGTATGTGTGTAAGTGTGTGCAGATGGAGGTACGCATACATAACGATACATGTCCAGGCATGTATGGACATATATTTGTGTGTCTAGCAAATGTCAGATTTCTGTAAAAACACCCAAACCTTTGTGCGTGCATCTCTTAAAATCTGCTGCCATTGTCTTGAGTGTTTTGAGCCCAGAATGCCTATTTTCTGCAAGCGAGTCTGGGCGCCCTGAATGAGCCAAAATAAGAAAATGTGTTGTTGTACTCATCATAGATTAGTAGACTAGCACTGCAACCTGAAAGTGTGCTGATGAGATGCAGATTTGTTTCTCCCGTCCTGATTCAGTTCTGGAAATTCTGATAAAGTTTTTCAGAGCCTATCCAGGCTGATGAGAACTTTTGAAGGAGACTGAGAATCGGTTAGTGAGGGTATGTCTGGACAATTTAGATCGTAAAGCAGCTTTTCTGCTGCTTTCTGGACAAAGGTACAATGCAGAGCTGGAGGAAGCACACACAACTGACCTCATCACTCACAAGACATTTATTAGAGGGAGCTCACAATGTTTCACTGCATTGATATTGGAAAGCAATTCCGTCTGCTGTTTGTCAACCAATGTCTCGTTGCTTTCCTTGTTAATATGGAGGTGAATTAGGGACCTGATATACTATGCATTTTTACAGTTGCAAACACACTGATTCAGCATTTGTGGTCATAAAATGCTTTTTATGATCTACTATTCCTATTTTGAGGTTCAGAAACGTTTTTACAATTTCTAAAACAATGTATAGTTGGAAGCTGTATGTTGTACGAGCCTCTTACAAATACAGACGATATGCTATGTATCAATGTTTTGCAACCTAAATCCAGTGTCAGAACATTGATGTTTTTACAGCTCCCCAAGTTGGAGGGGTAACCCATTCGCAAATGTGAAGGGCTCCCCTTAAGGTCTCTTTACCCTCTGTGAATTAAAGAAAAGAAAAAGGTTTGTTGGGGACTAGGCAGTAGTCTAAGGGGCATCACTCAACTCTCAAACAAACATACAAAAGCAAAGTTTCTTTTTAAACACTGTCCATTTTCGTTAAGGAAATTGAGCTGCAGTTTAAAACAAAAGTTCACCTTTTTGAAAGATGATCACAGACATGGTACCAGCAGGCCGCAGCACATGTGAAGGTAGGAGAAGTGGGAGTGAGCCTCAATTTGTGACCAACCTCAAGTGGTAGGTCTGATTGTGAGCCACTCTGAATCTGAACTTTCTGAACTGTCCTATTTGAGCACAGGTCAGTTCAGAAAAGTATTCACTGTTTGCAAACAGTAGAGGTGGAGTATTTACTTACACATTTGAACAATGATGGATGACTTGTTGGCAATCTGGCAGCCAGTGGAGAGAATAGGGAAGTTATTTGCCCACTTGTTCCACTAGGTATAAGAGGCTTTGAGGGTATGGAAGGGTCAATAGAAGGGAGCTGTTGATTTTACTTAATGGAAATTGATAGTTTACGTTTTTGCTATTATTACTATGGTTGATTGTCGGGTGCAGAGACAGGGGTTTCAGTTCCTAGATGCTTGGAATACAAACTTGAAATCTGTCTAATCTATGTGTCATTGATGGCATTATCTGTTGGCTGGGATGCCACCTTTGTTTGTTGAATATTACTTGTATCACAATGATGCTTGTGACTTTAAACATCTTTGATCTCTTCCATCCCAAACATAGAAATTAGAGGGACGGGGCATGTGGGTTTTCAGAAAAAATATCAGCATTTTTATATCAACCTACAGAAATATTGAGTTAGAAATATCGTCAGGCAGAAATATCGTCAGCAAGAATATCGTTGACTAGAATATGAATTGTAAGGTAAGTAATATCGAATTTAGAAATATAGAAAGTGTTAATATTGATTACAGAAATATCTAAGTTGTTAATATCGGTGTTAAAAGTATTGGTGTAAATATTATCGATTTTTAATAACTTTTTGTTTTTACTGCATATTTTAATTGTTTGTAGAAATATTAATGTTTTAATATAGTTTGTGGATTTATAGTACTTTTTACATTTAATTTAATAGTCTTTTCTTATTTTTAGTACCTTAGTGGGTTGTGAGGCTTTTAGGGGTTTAGGGTGGGAAGTAAATTCATTATAATTCATTAATAGTTAACTTTTAATTAATTATTTAATTGATAATTATTTATGTTAAATGTATATTAATTTTTTCATTTAAATTTTAGGTGTGAGTTGTAGGTTTGTAGGGCTGGAGGGTGGGAAGTAACTTAATTCTAATACATTAATAATACATTTTTTATTAACAATAATTATTTAATTGGTAATTATTAATGTTAAATGTATAGGTATTTTTTTAGTTTTAGGTGTGGGTTGTGTGTTTTTAGGGGTAAAAGGTGGGAAGTAAATAATTATAATTAATTAATAATGACATTTTGATTCATATTAATTTTGTAATGGATCATTATTGTTATTTGTATAATTGTTTTTTTTATTTAGGTTATAGTTGCAGGTTGTGAGTTGTAGGGGTCTAGAGGGAAAATTACATTTATTATAATGATTTCATAATTATTTAATATTATAATTACTTTATTAATTGATAATTATGTAAATTGGGTGCTAATTTTGTTGTTTTTGTAAGGGTAAAGATTGTCAGGAAATTATTAATAGCATTTAATGTTAATACATACCAATTCTTTAATTTCTAATTAATTTAGTAAATTGTGTAATTAAAATACTGTTTATGTTATATATTAGGGGGTTGATTCCGATTCTGAGAAAACCGCCGTACGGAACGTTTTTTCCCATACGAATCGTACCCTGCAGCGTCCCCGTACGTATGATGAAGTACGATTCGTACCAGGAGCAGGACTCTGTACGAATCGTACCAAGACTGTACGACTCAAATCTCCACACGATTCTCCCTTGGAACCCGCTGTACGCAACATCCGTATGGGTCACGGCTGGTTTTTCCGACCCAACAAGTACGATTCGTGTTTGGTACGCACCGTACAACGCTTTTCCTACGAGAGCCGAAAACATCTGTAAAAGCAGAGTTTGCCTCGAAACAGGTACGGAACGCCCCGCCCCTGGGTATTGTGCGTACCGCCCATGATCGCAGGGGTACGGTGCGTACCCCTACGATCATGGGGTGTACGCACCGTACCCCGCGATCATGGGGTATACGCACCGTACTCCATGTTCGCAGGGTGTACGATGCGTACAACCCATGTTCGCAGGGGTACTATGCGTACACCCCATGTTCGCAGGGGTACGCACTGTACTCCACGATTATGGGGCGTACGGACTGTACGGTGTGTATGTGATTGTGTGCTTTTCCGTACGAATCGCCCTTACCAGACGTGGGCCGTACGAATCGCGTCCTCATACCCCGTTCTGGATCGTAGTCGTCGCATCGTATGGCATGTGTACGAGTCGTGATTTCAGCCTTGCAATACGTACGTATCTTGACGATTCGGACTAATTCACAAAATACGGATCGTACTAAGCAACTTGGATGGACGGGTACGATTCGTACGGAGAGGGCTCCGGATACGATTCTTATGGACGTTTATTTTCCTGAATCGGAATCGGCCCCCTAGGTGTCAGTTATATATGTAGGGGGAACAGGATGGGGAGTTAATGAAATATAGTGAATTTGTTATTAGTTAATTATTAATAGTTTATTTGATAATTGTGTAAATTATGAAATTAACATTTTTGTAAATATATACATTAGGTACGGGTTGTCTGTTTTCTAAGGATAAAGGAGGAAATATAATTAATTTACTATTAAATAATTATTTTAATTGGTAAATAATTATATTAAATATCATTCATTTACTTTTAGATAAGTAGTATTAATATTTTAATTGATTAGTTATGTAAAATGTGTCAAATTTATAATTTAATAAATATATTTTAGGTGTGTGTTGTGTAGTTTTATAGGTATAGGGTACGAAGTTGCTCAAGTAATAAAAAGTGTAAATATATATAGATTTTTTTAGATTGTGTTTTTATTATGATATGTGTTACATATGTTGTGCTTTTTTATTGAAAAACTATTTTATTTATTATTATTTTGAGAATATAGTTTGGTACTTTAAATATAATTATAATATTTGTATTCATTTATAATATGTATTAAAGATTGTAATTTGTTTATTTTTTAAATACATTTATATTTATAGATATTCTATTTAATTATTTAAAAATGTTATTTAATAATCTTTTTACATTTTTTGTTTTTTAAAGTGAACTACTGTGTATGTAATGTTGCTAAGAGAGACTGGAGTGGGAATAGTAAATTTTAACCCTCCGCAATCCAACCCTTTCCCTACTGGTGTACTGACTTCAGTGGGAATAGTACATTTCACCCCTCCACAATCCAAGACTTTATCTACTGTTGCACTGATTAGAGTTGGAATAGTAAATGTAACCTATCTGCAATCCAACCCTTTCCCTTCGGTTGCATTGACTGGAGTGAGAACAGTAAATGTTACCCCTTTGCAAACCAACAGTTTCTGTTCTGTTGCACCCGAGTGGGAATAGTAACTTTTACCCTTCTGCAATCCAACACTTTCCCTATTGTTGAACTGATTGGAGTGGGAATAGTAAATTTTACCTCTCCACCATCCAACACTTTCTCTACTGGTATCTCTGGAGTGGGAATAGTAATTGTAAACCCTCCGCTGCCAACATTTTCCATACTGTTGCACTGACTCCAGTGCGAATAGTAAATTTTACCCCTCCGCAATCCTACACTTTTCCTACTGTTCCTCTACTGGAGTGGGAATAGTAAATTTTACCCCTCTGCAATCCAACACTTTTTCTACTGAGTGGAGTGGGAATAGCACATTTTACTCCTGTGCAATTCAATGCTTTCCCTGCTGTTGCATTTATTGAAGTGGGAATAGTAATTTGTGATTTTCCTGACTTCAATCTTTTTTGTACTCTTTTATAAATTGGAGTGGTTATACTATGTTTAATTTGTGGAATTTTATAGTTTAGTTTTGAATAATTAAATGTATATCGTTCTGTTTTTTCTAGTTAAAATTAGAATATTTTTAATTAGTAATGTTTTTGATATGTAATATATGTTTAGTAAATGTACATTTTTTTGATTATTTTTATTATAAAAACAATATTTTTGACAACTAGAATGTCAATATTTTGTGGTCGATGTTTTTGTGTCGATAATTTTGTAGGTCGATGGCCTTGGTATTCTGTCAGTGAACTGGGCATGTGTGCTTAAGCAGACGTAGTAGAAACATAGGTTGAAATGCACCAATGTCTACTCACCAGAAAATGAGCAATTCTCTTAATTGTTAATCTTAACAGGGAGGATATCCCCGATACCTATAATTACATGAGTTTGTGCATTATTCTTTTGCCCTTCAGCAAGGTTTGTGTTATTTCAGGAGCTCTACATATATCGAAAGGACACTGCGCATAAAGAGGTAAAATGCACTGTGAATAGACTGCACAAGTAACACATTGCATTATTATGGCATCTTGGCCCTTAGAATTATATACTTATGTAAGCTTTATGTATCCACTCAGAAAGGAAAATGCTTCCTGAAGGCTATTTATGTGTTATTTGAGTGTTGGAGCTTTGGTCTGCTTCTTGGGCTGACCCTGGCCTGCATTGGGCTGAATATGGGCTCAAATCCCTCGACTCCTCACAATCCGGCTTCCGAGCCAAGCACAGCACTGAAACCGCCCTCATCGCAGCAACAGACGACATTCGAACTCTACTGGACAATGGAGACACAGTCGCCCTCATCCTCCTCGACCTCTCCGCAGCCTTCGACACGGTCTGTCATAGCACCCTTTTACAACGCCTCAGAAACGTCGGAATCCAAGGAAAAGCACTGGAATGGATCACCTCGTTCCTCACCGGAAGAACCCAGAGAGTCCGCCTTCCACCATTCAAGTCAGAGGCCACTGAAGTCATCTGCGGCGTACCACAAGGATCCTCACTCAGCCCCACCCTCTTCAACGTATACATGAGCCCCCTCGCGGTCATCGCACGCCAACACAACCTCAACATCATCTCCTACGCCGACGACACTCAACTGATCCTCTCACTCACCAAAGACCCAAACACTGCCAAAACCAACCTGCATGAAGGAATGAAAGAAGTAGCCGAATGGATGAAGCACAGCCGTCTGAAACTGAACTCAGACAAAACAGAAGTCCTCATTCTAGGCACCTCCGCCTGGGATGACTCTTGGTGGCCAGAGGCCCTTGGAAAAGCACCCATCCCGACGGACCACGCACGGAACTTGGGCGTCATCCTGGATTCCTCACTCTCGATGAACAGGCAAGTCAACGCCGTTTCTTCATCCTGCTTCAACATTCTTCGCATGCTCAAAAAAACATTTCGCTGGATCCCCACCGAAACTAGAAAAACGGTCACCCACGCCCTGGTCACGAGCCGACTGGACTACGGAAACACCCTTTACGCCGGTACCACCGCAAAACTCCAGAAAAAACTCCAACGCATCCAGAACGCTTCAGCCAGGATCGTATTAGACATCCCGCGTAAAGAACACATCTCTGGTCACCTGAAAAACCTCCACTGGCTCCCCGTCAATAAGAGGATTACTTTCCGGCTCCTAACCCACGCACACAAAGCACTCTACGAAATCGGACCCGAATGCCTCAACACACGACTGTCCTTCTACACCCCCTCCCGCCAGCTACGATCCTCCAACCAAGCCCTTGCCATTGTACCTCGCATCAACAAAACCACCATGGGAGGTAGATCCTTCTCCTACCTGGCAGCTAAAACCTGTAACTCACTTCCCACTCACCTTCGCCTTACTCAGAACCACCTAGCATTCAGAAAGCAACTTAATACTTGGATTTTCGACAAGTAATTCCCCACCCTGCCTCAAGTGCCTTGAGACCCTATGGGTATGTAGCGCGCTATATAAATCTCTTGACTTGACTTGACTTGACTACTTTGACGGCTTTTAGGACAGGTCTCAAAATCTGACACCACCATCTGGGAGGCTGCAGTAAAACTCGGGGGGAATCAACTGAAACCTGCTGCTGCTGCTGGAAGTACACGTTTTACTGAGACTGTCAGAATTAACTCTCACATGGCTGAGTAAGATAGTGTGAATTTACAGAAAATATGTTCTAATTTTAACTTCTTGGGCACCTTCCATAACCTCTATAAGAAAATCATGAGAGAAACAATTTTCTCTCAAACATGATTCATGAAATCTTAGCACATGGTCAGTATTTTCCACAGGGTGACATCACCTTAGAACACACCACAATTCCTAAAATGAACTATGGTTCCACCAACTATGATTAACGTTGTTAATAAAGTCTGTTATCACCCTGTATGCATGCTTCTTTTTGAGACCCTCAAAACCTGCCATTCACCATAATGCATTTCAATAGGGACCATGTCCTAGAGCCCTGTAAGTGCTGCCACAGCATATTGTTCATGTTGTGGCCAGCCAATAGGCCAGCCTGTTGTGGTCTGGGTGTGTTCACCATGTCCCTTAAATATTGTTTTTTAATTCATTATCAGGACACGGGGACCTGAATCTTGCAATGTCTACCAAAGCATATTGTACAGGTTGAAACCAACCAATCAGGATTGACTAGTCCCCTTTAAATTGGCTAATCAGAGCATATCTGGACACCAACTGTCCAGATATGCAATTATTTGTTAACCTTAATATTTCAAAAACTGCTGAACGGATTTACACCAAATCACTAAAAGATCTACCTTCCTGCCAAATTTGGTGTAATTACGTTCAGCAGTTTTTGCTGAAGGCTAGTCTAAAGAAGTCTATGAAAAATGCATGGGGATTTTGCATTTTGGGGCCCCTCTTTTTTTCTCAGACCCTGCTTGTCGGATGATGCAAAACCTTCCAGGAAGGAGCTGAGGTGGATGCACTTTTTTTGTGAAGTTTTGTGACGATTTGTCAAACAGGGCCAAAGTTATTAGCAAACCAATAAACACTCTCTCTATGGAAAAGCAGACCAAATTATAGCTACTTATCGGCAACCACCAATAGGTAATATCTATCTATCTATCTATCTATCTATCTATCTATCTATCTATCTATCTATCTATCTATCTATCTATCTTTCTATCTATCTATCTATTAACTAAAAAAACACAGGTTTCAGGGACGTTATAGTTAGGAATTAGCATTTAAAAAACCTTAGAAATTCATGGAAAAAAATACAAAGGTTACAGAGACGCTAGGCTAGGCTGACATTTCACTCATACAAAACAAGAGAAATTCAGCCGTTATAGTTAGCTGAACTAGCTATAACTCGCGCCCCCACAATGCACTGCTGATGACGTCACATATTACATCAATAATGACATAGTGACATCACCAATGACATTGATGATGATATCTCAAATGACATCACAGATGACATCACAGTGGGATTGCTGAGAGGTAGTCGTAGGCCACCCCCCCTTTCTCCACCACTCTGCAAATGCTCCTCCTGGCGTGCTCTCAGTTGGGGGATGAAGTTCCCTTGCCTCATGAGGGTCCCCACTGTTACCTCCAGCAAGCCCTACACAGCTGGATTGCTGAGAGGTGGTCAGAGACCACGCCCCCTTTCTCCACTCTGCAAATGTGCCTCCTGGCACACTGCTGCTAGAGGGATGAAATCTACTTTAGCCCTGAGACCCTCTGGACGTAAAGGGACCTCATAGACACACCAGCAGTGTGCTGACAGGTGTGTTTGCAGAGTGGTGGAAAAAGGGGCTTGGCCTCCGACCAGCCCTCTGCAATCACACTATGAGGGGCTCACTGGAGGTAACAGGTGGGCTAGTTGGCCCCTAAGGACCCTCAAGTGCAAAGGGGACTTCATCTTTGGTCATGCTACCTGGTTGCATTTTTAAAGGCTGCACTTTTAAAAGGATGGTAATTCCTTTTTAATTGTAAATTCATTTTTAAACCTGTATTTAACTTACTTGGCACACCTCACTGAGGCTTCCCAGGTCCTCCGTGGCTTTGCTGATTGTTGCGGAGGGAAGACCTTGCAGTGAACACCACTTCCGGGCTCTAACTTCAGACCAGGTTAGCGGTCCAGCTCCAGACGCGCCTATTTAGAGGCACGCTGGATAGGATGCGCAGCAGACGAGGGCAGCGGGAGCGCCAAAGGAAAGCCCGTCTGCGCCTGGACTGAGCCCAGGGCCAGAACCCCAGGCTCAGGGACCGTAGATCTGACAAGACTACACTACACAGGAGAAAGCCTTAGAGTGTTATGCCCACCCAGACAACACACATGCAACCTATTCACAGGTGAGGATCTAATAAAATCTGAATATGTGCAATGCCTGGGGTGCAATATAAAAATGCAAAAAACCTCAAACCAGATATCATACTCACATACCAATGCCATTCATTCAAATCCAATGCCTAGCAAACTACAGTTAGCACTTATTAATGCCAGGTCCCTCATAAAACATAGCTATGAAGTGGCTGATATCATTACTGACAATAAAATTGATGTACTGTTTATAACAGAAACGCGGGGCAATGTCACTTCTGAACCTGATTTTAACATTGCTGTCCCTCACGGCTACAAAGTATTTAGACATGATAGGCAATTGGGCAGAGGTGGCAGCCTTGCGCTAATACACAGAACCGAATCTCAATACAGGGACAAGACACAATCAGTGGTCTCCTGATTTATCGCTCACCTGGTCCTAGAACCAACTTTGTGGCTAACTTAAGCCCCCTATTAGAATTAAGTCTCCAATACAAATGCTTCATGTTTCTAGGTGACTGGAATTTCCACCTAGAGGTGCTAGAAGATAAAGACATGAAGGAGCTCCTAGAAATGATGTCAGAGCTGGGTCTCAGTCAGCTTATCCAAGAACCTATGCATCTAGCAGGACATACTCTAGATTGCCTTTTCTCCAATAATCCTGTTGTATTTAATATATCTACCCTTCCACTAACTTGGTCTGATCACCATGCTATTCTTTTTAGATACAAGCTTCTTCGATCCGATCACAGGAGTAGGGCCCACGCCAGAACCACGGGCAAGTCTTGGCACAAAATTAATCCTCTGTCATTGGTGGATCACTTAGCCCAAACTCAGCCAGATTTGGAGCTAAAGGCAGAATTTTCAGCCATAAAATATACCTCATGGCTAGATTCCGACTGTTAAAAACTTGCCCTGATTACAACCATTAATAAAAATAGGAAAACACCTTCAGCTCCATGGTTTTCTGAAGCCTTAAGACTCGACAAACAGGCTTGCAGAAGACAAGAAAGATTATGGTGACAACATTACGAAGCACAAGAAAAAGACAAATACAAAGCTTTGCTCTTAGACTTTAAAAAAAGTTGATTTTCGAGAAAAGCCAATACTATACATCTTTAATTGAAAAGCTGGTAACTCAAGCAAGGAACTCTTCCAAACTGTAAAAGATCTGACCTCAAGTATGAAAGAAGACTCTGCCAACCATAGCTAAGAATTTTGCGACACACTTGCTCACGCCTTTAAATCCAAGGTGGATCAAATCTTTAATCAATTTGCATACGCTAAATCACATGGTAAGGTAGAGAAAGAAGACACGGCCAAATAATCCTTTCTTAATTTTACCCCCACATTAGCAACTCAAATAGTCAAACTCATTTCTATTGCCAAATCAGGATTAGCAGAAGATCCCTGACCCACTAGAGTTCTAAAAAGCATTAGCCATTTCGTGAGACCTTATCTGTCGAAGTTGTTTAACCAGATGATGTCACAAGGTTTTTTTTCCCTCTGTTTAGATACAGACTTGTATCCTCTCTCTTTTAAAAAAAACATTGCAAAAATCCCACTGCCTGCAAAAATAGTAGAGAAAATCATAAACACAGAACTCTCTGCTTTTATTGCTGACACCCAGGTTTTAGACCACAGACAATTTGATTTTAGAACCAATCATAGTACGGAAACCGGAAGCGCCAAGACACCTAAGGGTATACACGCGCTATACAAACTACAATAACATAACATAACATAACCTCCCCCAACCAAGAGTGCACCAGGAGGCATGTTTGCAGAGTAGAGGAGAAAGGGGGCGTGGCCTGCGTGGCATGGGAACAGTCCAGTCCGGACTGCCAGGTCAGGTCCTCCCTGGACCAGAAACAGGCATTCTTGGACCAGTTTCGGGGTAACACCCCTAATCAGCCAGGCTAGCTTGAATCTGATGGTGTAGCGAGTACAGGACCCACGTCTGGACATACCCTCCGCTCTTAGGAAGACAAATGCAAAATGAACAGATGAAGGACGGACTGCTGAATTAATCAAAAATTCACCCCCAGTCACAGGTCTGGATTAAATCCATCATTTTTTTGCACGCCACGCCATTCCAGTTTAGACACAGCCATATGCAAATCAGTCTTGATCCTGTTCCCCATAAGAACAGTCTATCCTGAACTGCCAGGCCAGGTCCTCCCTGGATCAGAAACAAGCATTCTGGGACCAGTTTTGGGGTAATACCCCTCATCAGCCAGGCTATCTTGAAACTGGTGACGTAGCGAGCACAGGACCCCCTTCTCAGTATAACCTTCCTACTTAGGGTGACAAATGCAAAAAGAACAGATGATAGACGTAATGCTTATTTAACCAAACATTCACCACTAGTCACAGATTTGGGTTAAATCCACTGCTTTTTTGCATGCCACGTCATTCCAGTTTAGACTAAACAATATGCAAATCAGTCTTGACCCTGTTGCCCATGGGAACAGTCCCCTAACCCTTCCCAGTCAGCTCTACCTGTAGTGACAGACGCATCACTCCTGGGCTGGGGCTGCCATCTGGGAGAAGTGGAGATCAGAGGCTTCTGGTCTCCAGTGAAATCTGGAATCCATATCAACCTGTTGGAGCTTTTAGCGATCAGATTGCCATTGAAAGCCTTTCCACCATCCATCAAGGGGAGGCTAGTGAAGGTGTTCATGGACAACACCACAAATATGTTGTACTGCAACAAACAGGGTGGAGTGGGGTCGTGGACCCTCTGTCAAGAGGCCCGGCATCTCTGGACATGGCTGAAACGTCAGGGCATTTCCCCGGTGGTCAACACCTGGCGGGCTTTCTGAACGCCAGGGCGGCCGAACTCAGCCATCAAGTCTAATGCATCAACAGTAGTGTCTCCATCTGGAGGTTGTGCAAGGCCTCTTCTAAGAGTGGGGAGAGCCTTGATTAGATCTGCTCACTACTGCCAAAAAATGCACAATGGCAGCAGTTCTGCGCACTGGAGTTTCCAAGGCAGCTCTTGCTCGGCAACAGTTTTGTCTCGAGTGGAGCTTAGGCATTCTGTATGCCTTTCCACCAAAACCACTCCTGCCCACAGTTCTCAAAAAGATCAGGAAGGTCTGGGCTAAAGTCATTCTTGTGGCTCCAGATTGGGTATGGAGAGTCTGGTTTCCCATGCCTTTGAGCATACCCATCGGTCCTCCAATCAGGCTGCCTCTACGGGATTATCTTCTGTCGTAGAAGCAGGGGAGGGTCCTGCACCTGAACCTGTCAATGCTACGCCTTCATGCATGGAGAATGAGCAGCAATAGTTGACAGCCTTTGACCTTCCACCTGGAGTTTGCAATGTCATTATGGCAGCCAGGTGTCCCTCCACCAAGACTGTGTACTCCTGCCATTGGTGCAAGTTTGTGGCATGGTGTGCAGAAAAAAAGGCTGACCCCCTATCTGCTACTCTTTCACAAGTTGTCTTGTTTATTCTCACCTTGGTCCAGCAGGGCTCTACGTTGGGTACATTGAAGAGTAATATGTGTGTCATACCAGCATTCCTGTGATTCCCAGCTCAACTTTCTCTTTTCAAGTCCCCTATTGTAAACAGTTTTCTGAAAGGTCTTCTACGTATGTTTCCCCCAAACCTCTCCATTGTACCTCAGTGGCACCTCAACCGGGTTCTTACCTTTCTGATGTGCGCTCCCTTCGAGCCGCTCCATAAGTGTCTAATCAGACTACTTACCATTAAGACAGACTTTCATGTGCCAGTAAAATATGCCAGGAGTTTTAGTTATTTAAAGGTGCTATTGGCAAACCTTCCTTATGTTATATTCTACCCATACAAGCTGGTCCTTCAGACTTGAGTGTCCTTGTAACAGAAGGTGGTGACACTGTTCCATGTAGGCCAGCCTATCACCCTGATTACCTTATATACTCTGCCATATCCCTCTAAAGAAGAGGAGCAACCATTGCATTCTACCTTGATGGCACAAAAGAGTTCTGGATGGATAACCAACTCTTCATGGGCACGAAAAGGGAAGGCAGTACAGAAATGAAGGATCGTGCTCTGTATCAAAATCTCTTTTGCACTGGCCAAGAAGCAACCTCTTGAGGGTTTGTGTACTTATTCCATAAGAGCCAAGACTGCTACCACTGCATTAGCGTTCAGAGTCCCAGTCCTGGGCATCTGCCAGGCAGCAATGTGGGCGTCTCTGCATGCACACTTTTACCAAGTACTAATACCTAGACAGTCAGGTTAGTAGAGATGGGCCCTTTGCCCATTTGGTTGTGCAAGACTTTCTAGTGTGTATTTTGTTTTGCAGACCCACCTAGGGAATTGTCTTGTGGTTTGGTTTCACCTTTGCACTGTGTTATGTTAGCATGAGCTTGTTAGAAGTTTAAACACCATTTTCCTTTTCTGCTGCCTCAGCACACAACACGTTTTGTTATTAAAGCTTTTTGCCTTGTTGGATATTTTGCTTCACACGATAATAACATGTTTGCTTATAATATCAGCCTTGCTTGGTAAGCTATGTCTGTACAGTGAGTGCTGAGGCGCGATTAATAATGCTCTGCACAGAGCATGAGTTACACACTTGATGAATATCCGTATGCAGAGAGATGATGTGATCCTTTTCTGCTGAACCCAAAGGTATGGGCCCGCCCTTCTAAACCCAAAGAGACCTTCTGTAGATATCATACAATATACTAGCTAGGGAGGATAAACAGAGGTTCTATTTGGACCTTTTCCCTTCAGCATTTTAACATTTTAACATGCTTTCGCCTTTTGTATTCTATGTATTCTATGGAATAGTAACCATGCTGTTAACCTTGTTCCTTATAATAAGTTTGCTTGTATTAGCTAAGATACTGCGTTTGAGAACACCGCATTAGAAATAAACATTTCAAACTAGCACGTGTCCTCATTTGCTCTTGGTTCTAGATTGATATGTTAGTATAACGAAAGAGTGTTCATGTGTTCCCCGTTACCTGAGGTGTTCTAAGTCCATGTTCTGGGTTGTCTAAATCATTGGGGGTCGGTAAGAACCAATGAGACACTGATTGCTAGTCTGGTAGGGGATTTTGGATACTAAGGTGAGTTTTGGCACACCCTAATTCACTGAGGTTCTAAATATCTATGCACAGTTCTGTGTAGGAGCTGAATCCCTGCTACATGGCGCCCGATCGTTGGTGGTCTTATTACATGACACTTGAGTAGTACTTATATTGGTCCTTAACACCCTTCACTGTTGTTTCCTTAAAACAGTGGTGTTGGACAAACCTACCTATACTCACATAGGTCTTTTCAAGCTTGATTCTTTCTAAACGGTTTCCTTGAATTACTACCCAGTTGTGCTACGTACTTTTTATTGTACCTTTTTCTTTCTGTGTCACTATGGCCGCGGTGGACATTCGGCAACATAGTCGCATTGCGGTGCGCAATCACTTGCAGACTTACAATGTCCCAGTGGAGGGCATGGCTGTGATCATGGTAGTGAGTGCGAAAGTAGCTTACCCATACAAAATATTTTACTCGTGGGTGACCTTCCCGGCTGTGAACGCAAATACTACTGTGTTCGACACGTACACTCCCATGGCTGTGCCACAGGAATATGCTCCGTATAGGACACAGGAGGTTCCGATTAACGCTTGGCAGCACCGAGTTTGGTTTAATGGCGCCCTACCCCACTCCTTGGCGGCACCGAGATTAGGTCCTTTGTCCATTCCAGGCGCCACATGACTTTTTTTTGCTGGATTTACACCGCATCCTCGACATGGAGAGGTTGCAGTTGCTGATTTGCGGCTACAGTGCAATACAGTACCCGCAATCTCCCGGGCGGGGCCCCAGGTGGTACGGCGCTTCCTCCCGGACAAGGCGGAATGAAGCTTAGTCCTGTAATGGTCAGCGCCGTGATGGGCAAGCGCCCCCAGAATAAGGATGACTTTTCTTTCTGGCTTGCCGAGAAGTTTGACCAGTTGGAAGTGGTATTTCCTAACACGACTCTTGGTGAAAAACACAGGATTCTGACAATTAGCATGCCTAAAGACTTGATCCCAGAAGCTAGTGACTGTGAGTCATGGGGAAAGATCTGCGGCAGTGTATACAAGGTGCTTTGGCACACCGTCAATGACTGTCCTTCTGATGGTAGTTAAGCGTGTTCGAGTTAAGCATGGACCTGAGGCAGCGGTTGAATTGGGTATGCGCCTTTGCGGCAGTTTTGACTTTGTTTCCGATCTCGTTCTTGCGAATGTCATGGGAGATGCTGTGAGCTTTCAGGTGTCTAATGCTTTGCAGGCTGTGCCCGATGCCGACAAACCTCGTAAGTTACCGAGAATTATTGTGGTGGCTTATAAGACCGTGGGCCGCAATAGTTTGCGAGTCAAGCCATTTTCTACTAAAGAGAAAAAGCAACCCCAAGGGCCGAAGTCAGAGACTGACGAACAGCCCAAGGCCAAAAAGCTAAATTGGCCAAAAAAACAAAAACAGGGTAAACAACAAAAGCAGGAACAGGAGTTTCGTCCTGCATCACCAGTGCCTGCGCCTACAGAACGTATTTATGACTTGCGCGATGGCGCAATGATAAAATCACCTGATCGTTTTCAGGTTTCTGAACAACGCGCTCCTCGTTCTTTTCAGGAATCATCGGCCTCATCGACCGGTGGTGGAGGAGGCGGCCGAGGTCGGGGTGGCCAGCAGGGGCGCGACCAGCCCCGCCCGAAAGACAGTAAAGGCAAGCAGGCCGATTCAACACCGAAGAGACCCCAGTTTCAGAAAAAGAAAGTTGCCGCTTTAACAGCGAGATGTGCCACAGATAGTGAGAACGCAGCTTCGGAATCAGACATGAGCTCTGACCTTGCTGGACAGCACGGCGGAGATTACCATAGTGCGAGAGGCCCTGCGTCCGCTACTGAAGGTGACAGCAACTGGCCAATATGTTGTTGTGGAGACAGCTGATACTAGAGTAGCTCCCCCTGATAGACTTTTTAACATAGTCCTTTTAAATGAAGGTGACGTACAGTGTACCATCAAAGGGGTATTTTGGGAAAATCTTACGACTGCATATGGCATTTTGTGCTCGCAGCTCCGAGAGGGGAGGAGGTAATCCTCCCTAGTTTCGCACACACGGTCTCGAAAGAGCATGCGCTGAATTTTGCAGAAGAGTGGGCTAAGGCTCTTGTGCTGGCACTGCACCGTACACAGTGTGGTTGGGCTACATTTTCCCCGCACCACGAAATTCCTTTACGGTCTAAGCCACAGTCTCAACCTCAATATTCCATCCGACGTGAAGCTAAGGCTTCCGTCACGGAAATCCTTGAACAATTGGAATATCAAGGTGTGATTTAAACTTGTGTGTCACCAATGAATAACACTCTTTTTACTGTGACCAAGCCTGACGGCTCGTACCGTTTAGTATTGGATTACAGGCATTTGAACTCGCATTGCCGTACCTGTGCAGTACAGAATACACATGGCTCTGCTCTTGTGGATGGTGGTGTGCGCAAGCGGTTTAAAACCATGCTAGACATATCCAACGTTTTTTTTGCCCACAATTTGAATGGACTGAGTTCCCAGTGGACCAGTTTTACCTGTGGCGGCATCCAGCACCAGTATAAAAGATTACCGATGGGCTATAAGGATAGTCCAGGCGTGTTCGCTGCCCATATAGTCTCTCTCTTAGAGAGGATAGACACTGATGCGTGTTCGTATGTGGATGACATTTATCTCACAGATGACGAGCTTTGGGTGCATCTGTGTCACGTTGATTGCATAATTTGGAACTTTGCGGACTTTGGTTACAAATTCAACTTTGCAAAGTCTCACAATGCAGAGTACACAGTGTTGTTCCTGGGCTACAAACTCAACATATTATATTCCCGAATATGCCCCGCGTATCAAGCCTTTGTATGCTTTGATACAACCAACTTTTACCAAAGCATACTGTCTGCCAGAATATTCAGCTATTTTGCAATCTTTGCAGGCTGATCTTCTAGAATCTAAGGGCCAGATGTAGGTAGCCCTTTACCGATCGGAATCAGCCGAAAATACCGATTTTCGGCCGTTTCCGATCGGTAAAGGGCTAGGGAGATGTAGGTGCACATATTCGGTAATTTTAACGAATCGTTATTATTACCGATTCGGTAATAATTACCGAATCGGTAATATTTACCGATTCGGTAAAATGACCGAAAATGCTATGTGGGTAGCCAATTTTCCATTGGTGTGCCGCTCACAAACCGGATTTGGACATACCTTTGGAAATAGCTCCTGAACTGTTGCTCGCAGCGCATTCCCTGTGGCAGAGTCGGCTGGTGGGAGCGCTACCGCATTCGGCGGGTTGACCGTCTGCTCCCAGCGCGACCGCGCCCAGGTAGTAGTGCTTGAAAAGGGCGTCTCCTTGAACAGCGTAGCGGGGGACTGCGAGGCCCAGAATCCACCTTGCTGCTGGCGCCTCTTCCCCCGGAGACCACGCCCACCTAATTGGCCTCCCTATATCACCTTTCGCGGCACCCGCTGCGCGGGTGCCGCTCACAAACCGGATTTGGACATACCTTTGGAAATAGCTCCTGAACTGATGCTCGCAGCGCATTCCCTGTGGCAGAGTCGGCTGGTGGGAGCGCTACCGCATTCGGCGGGTTGACCATCTGCTCCCAGCGCGACCGCACCCAGGTAGTAGTGCTTGAAAAGGGCGTCTCCTTGAACAGCGTAGCGGGGGACTGCGAGGCCCAGAATCCACCTTGCTGCTGGCGCCTCTTCCCCCGGAGACCACGCCCACCTAATTGGCCTCCCTATATCACCTTTCGCGACACCGGCTGCGCGGGTGCCGCTCACAAACCGGATTTGGACATACCTTTGGAAATAGCTCCTGAACTGTTGCTCGCAGCGCATTCCCTGTGGCAGAGTCGGCTGGTGGGAGCGCTACCGCATTCGGCGGGTTGACCATCTGCTCCCAGCGCGACCGCGCCCAGGTAGTAGTGCTTGAAAAGGGCGTCTCCTTGAACAGCGTAGCGGGGGACTGCGAGGCCCAGAATCCACCTTGCTGCTGGCGCCTCTTCCCCCGGAGACTACGCCCCTAGAACTATTCCATAAAAACAACACATACTCCCCCGCGACGCGGGACGCGCACGGGTCGGAGCCCGGGGTGAAGACCGGGCAAAGAGCGGGCCGTTTAAGGCCGTTCAAGGACGGCAGAGGACGGCCCTGGCCCTGAACCCCTGTTTCTTCGCCCTCAATCCATAGCCAAGGCAGGCGGCATTGTGATTTCCATCTGTTCCTCAAACACATAGCGGCCGCCTTTTAATCTCAATAACTACCGTTTTTTGTGAGGTCAACTCCATAGATGTCAACCATGCGCAATAGAACCAGAAGCTGTACTAAAAAAGCTATGGCCGTAGCACAAGTGACTGGACCTATAGATCATTTTATCTCACGGGTGAATGAAACCATCGAGAAAAGTATTATATTGCTGGAAAAAAGAGTTTCCTTGGACCTCATGAATGCCAAGCGCTCGTCCTTGGGCTCTCTTGCAACTGCAAATTCCCCCTCCCAGCAAGCTTTGAACAATTGTTCCCTACCCCTACCCTTAACCACCGCTGGCGTATTCACAGTACCAAACGCTGTCGACTTGTCAGTTACCCAATCTGACTCCGATCCGTCTTATGTCGATCTTGAGGCTACTCCAGATCTAGAAGCCTGCCAGCCATCTGACAAGACAGAACTGAGTGCAGATGGGCAACTTGATAAAGGAACAGCTCATGTATCTATTGACTCAGGGGGAAGGGTCACTATTCCTACAAAGGTTGCGCCCAAGACCAAGCCTAAGGAAAAACCCAAAGCTAAAGCCAGGAACCACAACCTGATATCGCCTACCCCGCATTCTGCATCAGGCATACCCTGCTGGGTTGAAAATATGGTAATAGATCTCAAACTGGACCTTAAGGCCACAATAGCAGCGCAAATCAAGCCCTTAATTTCCAAACTTGACAGACTTACGTCACTAATGAACTCGAAATGGCCTAATAAGATGAGTGGGTCTGGGCCTACCCAGCCGCAAGGGATCAAAGAAACACTTCCCAAGTCTACACCTTGCGCCAAGCTCCCTAAAGACACATCCAACAAGGCCAAAATACTATTAGCTACCAAGGATTCAGCCACACTACACCGGTCCCAAACAGGGAACAACCTTGCTCAACCCTCACCCTTATCTACCCCGAAGGTGGTGGATCCTACTCCGGCATTGCAATCATCTGCTGGTGGGAATAAAACTACCATCTCACAAGTAAAAGATCTAAATGGGAAGTCCACCAACCCAACAGCTCCTCTCTCCACAAACAAGCCCGAAGGCTCCAAGACAAAACAGGCACGTTTTAAGACAATCAGCCTGCCACCGGAAGTTTCTCCTTTCGTGGTTGTGCTGACAGCTGTTCCACCGCTGAAGGAGGGAATAAAAGAAACTTTTGTAGAGCTAAGAAATAAATGTGCTCAGTGGCTCCAGTTACACAAACCTTTACCTAGCCATATGAGTGGTGAAATTCTTACTGTGCGCAGAGGGGACTGGGTGGGCAGGAACAAGAAAACAATAGCAGGTGATGTAATTACAGTTAACTTCAGGGACATAGGGGCAGCAAGTTACATATGCAATACACCCAACAGTGGACCTGCTACCCAAATTAATCCACTCCCTTTGTCTTACTTTCTTCCCATGCCGCCAAGACTAAATTCTCATCGGCCCACTTTCCCAAATAACAGAGGGTTTGCGTATCCCCCGCAACATACTAGCAAATACTGGCAGCAACCACCACATTTCCCATCTCTATTTCCACACCATACCAGCCTTCAGTGGCAACAACCTTTCCAACACCCACCACCCCTTTACCAGCCTGCACAGCAGTGGCAGCAACCCCTTCAGCCCTCACAACCCGCTAACCACCAGTGGCAACAGCCATGGCAAGACTTGCCCCCTTCTTTCGACCCCTTGTACTCACAGTTCGCTCACCCCAATAGATTTTGTGTGCTAGATGAGGTAGATTGACTCAACCTCATGGAAGCTCCAGATCCAAACCTTACTATTACTAATAATGATATGGAGGATGCTCCCCTAGCCATCCCGTCCCTTATCTGTCCCGAATCTCCAACATTGGCACCTGCTATACCACTTTCCCACGTATCAACCAGGGACAGTGTAGATCCACCTAACCCCAAAACTACTACCATCCTCGATGGCGATCCAACACATGGCGTGATAAAAATTCTTAGCTGGAACCTTGCGGGGATTTCTAGGAAACTAGCCCTGCCGGAGTGGAATGTCCTGATTGACGCCCACAAGATCTGTGCATTCCAGGAGACCTGGAGCACCGAGCCACTGTATCGTGTTGGGTTTGTCACCTTCTTTACACCAGCTGTAAGATCTAAGATAGGGAAGGGGCGGCCATTAGGGGGGCTTGTCATTTGGGTAAGCATCTCGCTTAACTGCTGAATAACCATAAAGCAGACAGGTAACCCAGATATCCTTGGTATCTCTCTTTCGGGCCAACGTGGGGGACTACCTCTAGACCTCTACGATGTCTACGCTAGAGGCTCCAAAAATGGGTGTATCTCACCAACAATATCTGAGCTTGAGGCCCAACTAGGGGACCATAGTGAACCTGGCCACATCATAATAGCAGGAGATTTTAACTGCACATATGAGCCACTCCCCCTAGAAATAATACCTGATCTAGGAGAAGAGGACAGTAGGTGGGGTATTCCCATGCTCTCTATTACTCCCATTAAGCCCTGGACTCGCAGTGCAATACAGCTTAATGCACTTACTTTAGAGTTCGGATTAAGAGCAGCCAATGGCCGCACACCTTCTGATCAGATGGGTGCCCCAACGTTCAACTGAGTTGGTCACTCCACGAGGATAGACTACATTCTGTTGGACCGGGGGCTTTGGAGCTCGGTCATCGATATGGTTGTTATCCCTACTATAGAGAGTGACCATAATTCACTTTCTCTAACCCTAATGAATTCCTGGTCCCCCGGAGCGCCGATAGTACCACCGAACTGTCCACAGGAGATTACTGTCTCTTCTTGTGGAAGACGCCTTAAGTGGAATAAAATTTCATCCAATGTTAATAAACTGTCCACTATTGAAGAGGTGATTAAGGGCTCACAAGAAGAAATCAGCTCCATAGACCTACTTATGGCAGCAGATAAGGTAACACCTATCTATGAAGTAGCCTTAAAAACAATAGGGGACCTTTTTTGGGCAAAAGGGACTGTAGGGAAAACCATGCCTCTAACCAAATCCAAAGGTAAACATGACTGGTACTCTGCACCGTGCAGGAAAGCCAAGACACGTCTAATTGAGGCAGTCAAAGGGAAGTCCCAACTATCAATACAAATAGCTAGGAGGGAACACAAAAGAGTTTTGCGGTTAGCGAAAAGGGAGTGGGAAGACGCCTACTGGTCAACCCTCAAAGAAGCCAGCTTGAAAAAAGACTCAAAATGGTTTTGGGACACTATAAGGGCTCGCAATAGACCAGACAGTGATTTGTTAACCTGCAATATCCCAAGCCAGGCATGGGTGGATCACTTCTCCAAACTGTATACCTGCCATGACGTTTTGGACGAGGGAGGGCTTGCTATACCTTCGCCCACCACAAATTATGCAATTTGCCCCATTTACTCTGATTTTACGATAAAGGAAGTGGAATACGCAATAAGCACTATCATTCCACAAAAAGCGGCCGGTCCTGATGGGATCCCCAGGGACCTGCTAAAATCTGACAGTGCTAAATGGGGTAAATTGATTCATTCCCTCCTTGTTGCCATTTGTAAAGGAGCCCCCATTCCCTCATCGTGGAAAGGGGCCGAGGTGGTCCCTATTCACAAGAAATGTTCGAGGGACGACCCATCTAATTACAGGCCGATCAGCTTGTTAGACATTAGCCAAAAAGTTGTCGGCAAAGTCCTGTTAATTAGAATTCTAAATTGGGTAGAAGAAAACAAAATTCTTTCTGACTTCCAGGCAGGCTTTAGAGTGGGTACTGGAACGATTGAGCAAGCATTCAGGCTCATGATGGTATATTGGAAGGTAGTGGTTATAGGCAAGGGCAGTCTTTACCTCGCGTTTATCGACTTAAAGACTGCCTTTGACCTTGTACCTAGGGACTCATTATGGAAAGTACTTGCTGACATGGGGCTGCCCCACTATTTGCTGTCCTTATTAGTCAGACTGCATGAGGACAGCTTTGCCCAAGTCAGGTGGGGCCCTGGAGGGGAGAAAACGGGTAGTATTCCGGTTGAGAGAGGAGTCCGCCAGGGATGTGTTCTGGCTCCCACCCTTTTCTCTCTTTACATCAATGGGGTGGTTGAGCATCTCCTCAAACATCCCTCTGACGAGCCATCCCTGGCTGGTGAACGCATACCGACCCTCCTCTTCGCGGATGATACGCTTCTAATTTCCAAAACCCCAATGCGACTCCAGAGACTTTTGGACAATTTCCAATCCTTTTGTACCAAACGAGGCCTGGTAATAAATACAAACAAAACGAAGTACCTTGTCCTCAATCCACCGAAGCAACATGTGCGTTCTCCCACCCTAAATGGTGAGCTCCTGGAAAGGGTAAAGGTCTTCGACTACCTTGGGATACGCCTATCGGACATAATGGACTGGACGCCACATCTAGATAAAATGCTGTTGAGCCACAAAAGGATCACAGGTGCCCTTTTGAGAGAGCAACGTTCCAGTACAACAAGGCCCATAGGCACAGTCCTTGAGATCTACTCAGCTAAAGGTGTCAGCTCTGCCCTCTATGGGGCCGAACTTTGGGGCTCTTCGACCACTGACGCCCTGCAGAGATCTGAAAACAAATTCTGCAGAGCAATATTGTCCCTCCCACAAGGCACACCCACACTCCCTTTATTTATGGACCTTGGCTGCACCCAGATTGGCGAAATTGCAAAATTTCGCCCATTATTACTATGGGCACGCATCTGGCGGGTGGAAAAAACTAAGCGGATATGCCAGAGGCCTTAAGGAAATCATGTCATCGCCAAGCTGGCATAAAATCAAATGGCTAAAAGACATGAAGAGCTTATTAACTAAGTTGGGACAACTTGAATCATGGCTGAATAGAACTTCACCCCCAAAGCAGGCACTCAAAAAGCTTTACTGGGACAGGATTAGTTCACAAAGAAACTCTAGTACCTCCTTGGGCAGGCTTACAGAGGACTTTTTGAGGTTTAAAGACTGCCCTAGACGGGAACTATACCTGGATGCAATTGGAAAACCCTTTGATAGGGCCTTGTACTTCAGGTTCAGAGTGGGAACCCTCCCACTTAACACTTTTACCAAAAGATGGAAATCCTGTATGGAAATGTCCGAGCTATGCCCAGCATGTCTTTCTAAACCGGAAACACTGGCACATTTTATGTTTGTGTGCGGCGAGTATGCAACTCCAAGGAGGGTCTGGCTCAAAAACCTATGCCGTCAGCTGGGGACTAGGAGTCATGACGTGGCAATCAGGATACTTATTTCGGACAGTAGCGTACCCTATGCTTGTGCCCTAGCCAAATTTCTATCTTGGGCTTGGGCTATTCGAGCCAAAAAGCTAAAACAATCTGTTTAATTCTACTTTTAGAAAAATTCCTTAATTGAAAATACTGCCATACTTGCTTGATCTGTAAAAATTCAATCAATTAATTGGCCAGTTTAAGATTGTACAAGCATCTTCACTGAAATTATTGTCTTTTCCAAATGTTTTGTACATAGACACAAAAATCTTTTTTTAAAATTTGCTGTTGTTTTTATCTGCAACTTTTTATATACTGAGCTGCTTTTATGATAATTACTTTTATCGAAATAAAGCTTTTTGACTTTGACTTTGAATTTTCCATTGGCACATGGCTTACAGAATCGGTATTTTACCATGGAATACAAATCCATGGTAAAATACCGATTCCTGTGTACATGCACATCTGTGCATGTACACATGTGCCATGTGACAGACAGACGTGCCCTTAGGGCATGTCTGTGTGCCACATTGCACACATGCCCGTTTTGGGGGTGCTAGAGGGTGTCAAAGTGACACCCCGTGCACCCTTGTGAATTCATTAATTACCGATTCGGTAAATACCGAATCGGTAATGCCTAATCATTCCTATGGGCTTCAAAGCCCATAGGAATGAATGGGCATTACCGATTCGGTATTTACCGAATCGGTAATTAATGAATTGTTAAGGATTCGGTAACGAATCCAGATGTTGGGACCTACATCCCATTTACCGATTTTGAAATACCGAATCGGTAAAATTCGGTATTTCAAAATCGGTAAATGGGATTTACCTACATCGGGCCCCAAATTCTTACTGACTCCTGATGACCACACCAACCAGGTGATAAGAATCATCCCTGGGGTGGTGGGTTTCACATACCTTACTTTTAACGAAGGAGACACAGTACCTATTGCTTACAAGTCACACTTGTACACTTCGGCTGAAATGCGGTTTTCCTCTACAGAAAAAGTTTTGACAGCAGTGCAAATGGTGATTCTCAAGGAACACGCATGGTCGCAGGGAAAACCATGTTGGTTGTGACCCCGTTTCCTGCATTGGAGGCAGTGACGAAAGCCAGTGAACCAAATTCTCAAGCTTTGCACCCTCGGTGGATACAATGGGCTGCATCATTGACGTCTCTGGATGTCACGTTTATTTTTGATGCCTCCTTACAGTCGCAGGAGTTTTTGTAGTATGAGTTTGTTCATCCTGCCCCTTTGGCTATGCGGCCTTTGGAGGACTTCCATTGCATCGTATACACTGATGGTTCAGCGCAGGTTGCGCATGGGTCTAAGCACACATACGTTTCCGCTTGCGCTATTGTGGTAGGTGCCATGGTGAATGATGAGTTCAAGTCCAGAGTAGTGCACACGCAGACTCTAGGGGACTGCACCGCACAATTGCAGAGCTTCGTGCTCTGATGCTTGCATTGGAGTACGCTGATCCTGGTGTGACGACTCTTATTGTGAGTGATTCTGACTACTGTGTCCAGTCTTACAATGAAAACCTTTTTTTTGGATTCAGAATGATTTTCGTGATTCCAAGAATAGCACAATAAAACATAAAATGATCTGGGTCTGAGTGGCTGAGCTTAAAGAGCAATTGCCCCTCGTGTTTGTGATTTATACTGTCAGTCATCAGCGCGTGGGAGTCCACACTGTTGGCAATTCGGTTGCTGATGAGGCAGCAAAATCAGCGGTATCCACATATTTGGCTGCAGCAGTTACACGTTCCAAAAGTAAGATTGATGATGATATCTTGGCAGCTGTTGCTACAACTGAGAAGGGAGGTAAATATCCAAAAGGTTTCCCTTCAAAGTATTCATACCACTTAAGTCCTGATAAAGTTCCTTATGTGAAAATACCTGATGTTGGTGAGAGGTTACTTCCCAACGTGGACCGCAGGCCTACACTGATTACCGCAGCCCATGAAGGTGTTGCGTCTGTGCATGCGAGCACTTCGGCTACTGTAGCTCAGTTACAACAACGTTTCTGGTGGTGGGGCTGTACAAACAGACGCGTGATTATGTCCTTCAATGTGACATTTGCCAGCAGATTAAGCCTTCAACTGCTGCGCGTCCGCCCCAGACACAGTTGTACATATCTAATAAACCCCTTGGGTGGTTTATTTAGATCACTGCGGTCCTTTTTCTTCTGATACTGCATATAAGTACATCTTGATAGCAGTTGATTCATGCACACGCTTTGTGTGGGTGTGGCCACACCGCAGCGCTGATTCACGGACTGTTCTAAGAGAATTGCGTGTCTTCGTCGGGATTTTTGCCTGTGGTACCTTCCATTCGGATCAGGGTCCGGCTTTCGCCTCTAAGGCGTATAAGGATGCCATGACTTCATTGGGGGTCCTAGTCATGTTTTCATCTCCATATAGACCTGAGGGTAATAGTGTTGTGGAACGGATTAACCGAGATTTAAAGCAGTCTTTGACGGCTTGAGTTACAGGCACTGGCAGGAACTGGCTGGCCCATCTCAATAGCATGCAGCGTGCTTTTAATAATCTCCCTAGAAGGTCTCTGGGTGGGCGGACCCCATACGAAATGCTCTTTGGTATCAACATGTATGTCCTGGACCTTGACGGTCTAGACTCGGTGGCTCAAGCTGCCTCCTTTGATGTAGATGAACATTGCAATACTTTACAGGGTCTACAAAAGACAAGAGACAGTCTTGCAAAGGAACATTTGCCCTCCGCCTCGGATGATGCGTTGCAGATCTCGGTAGTTGGCTGGCTACCCCAAGTTGGAGAACTGGTTTGTGAGGAGATCGAAAACAAGAAAGAATTTGGTCCCTCTTATCGAACTCCGGTTGCAGTGCTTGGAGTGAAGGGCACAAGAACAGTCATTTTACCACCACTTCCAGATCGTAAGGAGAACAGGTATATCTCCATTGACAATGTCAAGATACACAGAGTGGCTGATTCTTCTTAGTATGACACCGGCAGTCTCATGTCCTTCGATTTTGAGAAATTCTGTTTTGGCCCCGGTTTCCAATCCTGTGCCTGATGTTGCTCTCGAGTTGCCTGCAATTTCCAGTCCTCTATTGAGTATATTGCTTGGTGCTCAACATGATGAAACTGACTATACTTATCGAACTGACTTAGCGATGCCTGATTTGCAAACTCGCTTAGCTACAGAATCCAGATTTTCATTTGACACTGTTTCCCACACATCAAAAAAGCCTTCGAAGATTTCTGTTCTGGCAAGACTGTTTAAAAAACATTTTTTGATTCCCCCTTGGAATTATATTTGGATGGTGCTTTTTTCAATTTACCTTTTTATGTCAATTGGTTTTGTGTTTTATTTTTTCCGTCTCGTCAATGGACATTATGTAGATGAGAAAACATGCATTCAACATATCAATGAAACATTGGCTCCCCATTCCTCATCACACAGATTGAAGAGAGACTTGGCCTTAGTTAATATCACTGCTTGGCCTGTCTTGGATGGGATTGTATGGGATGCTGTTCGGTTACAAATCCATGGGCCCACTGAGGTTATAAATGTCCCTAATGTGCTTAGAGTGTCTATGGGGGATGAAGTTAAACAAAATATACGTTCTGATGATTGGGATGTTCCGGCCGTAGAATCATTGTTTTCTGATTTGAAATATTATGCTGCCTTTGATGCTGAAAATGTGTACTTGGAGTCTGCTAATTACGGTGATTTGTATTGTTATCAACATTTTGTCAATCACTACCTACATACAGCTAATACCAGGAGGCTCACTGTAAATTACACCCAGTGGGAACACTGTCCAGCTCCTGTACAAGGTAGTTCTGCTACCTTTTTGAAAAGGTTCACTTATTTTACAGATTTTAATCAGTCTAATCCTTAAGCATTTTAATTTAAAATGACTGAAAAGTCTACATCCAAAGTTAGACTTACCGATACTAAATTGTTGTATTCGAAGTCCTTTGTAGACCAGTAGGCTGATGGGGGCTACGAGTTATGGAAGGATACAATTGACCTTAAATCAGTTTGGGGTTCTAAAAGCTCGCAAGTGCAAGGCACTGAGGCTTTGCACCGTGCATGCCTCTTCCCGAACCATATGTTGTTTTTGAATTCTACTATTTCACAGACAACATGCTTTGGATTGGCTACTCCTAAAAGATTATATGCTCCTTCTTTTCATGATTTAGAGGAATATTCCGGTTGGAGTAATATTCCAAAATTTTCCATGAGAGAGTTACAAACTCTATTAATGAATTCCTCCTTTAACATACCCAGTTTGGATCCTGAAGGCTGGTTGCTCTGGCACAGAAGTGCTGACTCATGCCAGAATAGTTTTCTGGGTTTAGCACATGGCTTTACACAGGTCAGGGTAGATCCCCATTTTGAAAGTGGCCATTCTGTGACTACCTATTCAGTAGAGAAATTATGTCAGAATTGGCTCAGACATTCTACCTTGGCCTCGTTAAACTGCATTTATCTAAAATGACTGACGATGTTGATCTGAATGATTTCATAAAAGGCCCGGCTAAAGGTAGATCTAAAATATGGATATATGCTGTTTATAACGAATTCTGGAAAGCATCCCAGATTGAGGCGGCTACCCGCCTTAGAGCTATAGATCAAGCTAATTTAGAAAAAGTGCTAGCAGTTGTAGATAACAGAATTAACACGCTCTCTTCCCGCATTTACACGTTGGATAATATTGTGTCATATGTTGTAGATATTGTGAAAGATGAAGTGTCTGCTTTGTACCACGGTCAAAATCAGTTGCGTTCCATTAATGCGTTTGCATGGACATTACAGACCCTTAAGGCAGGAAAAGTGCCTTTGAATTACATGAATACATCATCATTGTTTGCCCCTTTTAATTTGACAGACAAGCAGCGCTTACTATCTATGTAAGATGCTTCTTTTTCAATGTTGCACATTGAAAGGTTGGAGCCTTTACCGTTTTCTGTGGCAGAAGCCAATACTGCAATGTGGCTTATTCACGGTTTAATAACTCTGCCGTTTCCTTTGTTCAAGTTTAAAAACTGTGTGAAGTACTTTGCCAATGGTAGATACGAGCCTCTTGGTAGTTCTTATCTATATGAAGCCTGGTCACTTCCTTTTACATATCGATGCCTTAGGGAGGGAAAGGAAGTTTATTTGAATGGTGAAGAATGCACTGAAACACCGGATCACTCCCTAATGTGTCGACATATCCGATTACATGGCTCTTGTAATCAAAACGAGCCTAATTTAGCCTGTATTTTGAAAGGTACCCCCGTGCCTGCAATCGTTCCCACATTCACATTACTGGGAAATGGGAGTTATTTACTTTGAAACAATTAGGATTGCTGTGAGCTAATGAAATCGATTGCTTATTTCGTTACAGTCAGTGAACGTGTAGTTTGTTGCAAGAATGTAATGTATCCACCCTCGCATGGAAAACTTGATGTTTCCATCTGGCCTAAGATTCCGACCTTGAAAGCAGAGTTCAATTAGATGAGCCGCATAAGAGCTCCATTGTCCCAAAAAGAAGTTGCCCTCACATCACATGCCCGTGAAACATTTGTCCTTCACGTGGCTAACACCCGCACAGAGGTGCATGCCTTATTAAATACTGATTTGCCCTTGCACTTTGGTGAATTAATTCACACAATCTTCAATGCGTCCTCCACTTCGGGGCTGGCTCACTTTTTTAAAGTTGTAAGCAGTGGCTTAGTGACTTCCTTCCAAAAGATTTTCGGAGTCATTCCAGCTTTCTTCCATTCAAATTTTTTCCAGCCTGTTTAGTGGATTTCCCTTGCTACTGGCTCTTGCTGCTGGCGTACTATTGCTGTTTTGTTTATTTAAAAATGGAATCACATCCTGTGTTACAAGACGAGCTGTCTCGGCTAGGTCTCCTTCGCGCCTGGATGCTTGAGTACTATGGTGCGCTGCCTCTTGCTACATTGAGTGCAGCTTATGGATTATCGTTTCGATTTTCCTACTTTACATGCATCCAGGATGTCTTTCATTGCATGAGTTGTGACTTCGAGTGGGCCCTGGATTTGTGTCTCTGCAGTACAGTGTCTCCTGATGCGGATTATAATCAATTTATGAGCCCCTTAGTTGCTCATGAATTGCTTTTTTCTGATGGAGGGATTATGGCCTTTGCAGCGATGCATGGAATACTGGGTCGTTGGAATGTGTTCGCAGCTGTGCAAGATTTCTTGTCTCGCAGCTTCCTTGAAAACCCACGAGTTGTCCTCTGATGGTGCAAGAGGCTCCGGTAATTGAAGAGCATGTATGTTCTTTCCCTTTGTTAAATTGGATGGCCAAATTATTTTCGGATGATAACAGTGACTTTCTGTTGGGGGCTGTTGCTGTATATTTTGCATATTCGTTATTGGGAGGAACTGTGTTTGCAGTCTCGTTTTTATGACCAACACTTTTCATTGGATTATAGGATTTTTTTAACCGTAATTTTTTGAAACACCTATTGACTTTATCAATGTCCAAAAAGCAGGATTTTGTTTTCTTCCCCAAAAATGTTGTTTCTTTTATCTCTATTTTTAAGGTACCAAATTGGAGACTTGTGTTTGAGCTATCGATCTTGAACTCTGCGTTCCTAAATCTGCCCCTTCTTACTTGTCCTATCAGTCCTCGGATCAAAGGGAGGGTGTCTTGTGGTTTGGTTTCACCTTTGCACTGTGTTAGGTTAGCATGAGCTTGTTAGAAGTTTAAACGCCATTTTCCTTTTCTGCTGGCTCTGCTGCACACGACACATTTTGTTATTAAAGCTTATTGCCTAGTTGGATATTTTGCTTCACACGAGAATAACATGTTTGCTTATAATATCAGCCTTGCTTAGTAAGCTATGTCTGTACAGTGAGTGCCGAGGCCTTCAAGGTTATTTCAACACAGCGCTTGTTGTTTGGATTGATCAGCGCACTGAGTAGACATAATATGTATGCAGCTGTGGCCAACTTTAGGTTTAGGCGCCATTAATAATGTTCTGCACAGAGCATGAGTTACACACTTGATGAATATCCGTATGCAGAGAGTTGGTGCAGGAGATGATGTGATCCCTTTATGCTGTACCCAAAGGTATGGGCCCGCCCTTCTAAACCCAAAGAGACCTTCTGTAGATATAATATACTATACTAGCTAGGGAGGATAAACAGAGGTTATATTTGGACCTTTTCCATTTAGCATTTTAACATGCTTTCGCCTTTTGTATTCTATGGAATAGTCACCATGCTGTTAACCTTGTTCCTTATAATATGTTTGATTGTATTAGCTAAGATACTGCGTTTGAGAACACTGCATTAGAAATAAACATTTCAAACTCGCACGTGTCCTCATTTACTCCTGGTTCTAGATTGTTATGTTAGTACAACGAAAGAGTGTTCATGTGTTCCACGTTACCTGAGGTGTTCTAAGTCCATGTTCTTGGTTGCCTAAATCATTGGGGGTCGGTAAAAACCAATGAGACACTGATTGCTAGTCTGGTAGAGGATTTTGGATACTAAGGTGAGTTTTGGCACACCCTAATTCACTGAGGTTCTAAGTCTCTATGCACAGTTCTGAGTAGGAGCAGAATCCCTGCTACAGAATCTGTGGCTAGACATTTCCATCAGATGATTAAGTTACTTACCTGTAGCCACAGATTTCTTACTGTCTTACCCGGTCTCACCGCTCTGCGAACTGATTTTTAGATTCAGGGCTGCTCTCCTTTCACGGTCCTGGTTTCACACACCATGGGTCAGTACTCTACGTGACGCCATACTTCTGGCATGGAAAGTTGCAAATAGAAACTGACATCAGCGCGCCGGGGTTGCATCTATATTGGCACTGCGCAGGTCAATTCTGGCACAAACAACACCATGCACAGCTGAATGACACCACCTACTGGCACACAGGGGTACTGCTCACAAAAAAATTTCTGGGTCCAATCCGACACATGGGAATAATTTTAAGGTAAGGATTCTGTGGATAGGTGGAGTCTATACCAGATAAGGCATTACTGAAGGTAAGTAACTTGTCCTTTAAGGAAAATTCATTTTAATGATACACAGCTTCATCATTTTCAGGATGTTTCCCTCGCAAATGCCATTTATGAATGCACCAGAATATGTATGATATACATTTAGGGGCTTTCAGCCACCTCTCTTCATCCATTGTCCTGTTGTGTCATTCACATGTTGCTTCCACCCACTAGAGCATATAGGAGGGGGAAGTGAGTCAGCCTACTTAGGCCACTTGTTGACTTCACTTTGAGTGACTGCAGTTTGATCTCTCACAAAGAGCTCATCCAAACACAAGCTAGTTTATTTCAGGGTCAGTGTTTTTGTTTTTACTTTATAAATACTTTAATGTTTCTTTAGTGTTTGAAGCCTGATGTGATTGCAGAACGCTTCTGATGCCTATTCCATCTTTATCAGATCCTGTCTCCTGCCAGTGCGGTTGTAAATTCCTTTTGGACTGTTTTGCTTTCTTTGACTGATGGTACTTCACTAAAGTATACACAAAAGTGATAGATAGAAAGCTTGATTAATCTCAGCTAATGCTAATTTCTTGGGCTGCCTCCAAGTCCATTGTTTTTTTGCACACCATGCCTCCTCAGGTTGGAACCAATCATATGCAAATCAGTCTTGACCCTTCTTCAATAGGAACAGTACAGCCCAAAGTGCAATGCTAGGTCATCCCTGACCTGGAACACAAGCACAACCAAGCACCAGTTTTGCCCATGATTAGGGCTTATTAGCCAGATAGAACTTGGTTCCATTGCCACATTGTGCAAGGGATCCACGTCTGGGCTCACCCAAGCTCATCAAATTGAGGTGGCATGGTGTGCAAAATAGTGGTAGACTAGGATGTGGCCCCAAGTGATTACCAGTGGCTGAGATCAATTCAAGCATTCCTTCCATATTTTTTTTTATACTTCTGTGTGTCGGCCCAACTGGGTGGATGTGCCAAGATGTGGGTCTTGTATACAGGGTAATGTGTGATTTTGCCTAGACCCAAAAAATAAATTTTGCCTGTTTTTCTTTTAGCTTGATGAGGGCCCAGAATATTCACAAACAATATTTTTTCCCAAAAAAGCAATGAAAAACAAAATAACAATTACCAGAAGGCTGGCAGCCAAAGCCAGACCTATTGGCTTTTCCACTGCTTTTTTAATCGGGGTGTAAGCGGATTGGCATTCTCTGAGGGACAAATATGGTACAAATGCACAGTGTGCCATATTTCTGAATATGGAAATTTCCATGTTATCGAAATTAGCTAACAATACATTTTATTTATTTACTACTCGTATAAAACAAACACTTTCGTATCCACCATGGAATACTGCTGCCATTGTTTGTGGACCCCAGAAATGTGTAGCAATTGCAGTAGCAATGCTTAGAGAAGATTTTGCCATATTTCAAACCTGCCCTTTTTAGGTTTTGCCTCGCCAAAGATGCGCTCTGCGCATCTTTTCGGCGCAGGCGAAAACCTGATGAGAAGAATAGTGTGGCTTGGTTCGGCCCTCGTCGTTGATTGGCTGGCTCCGTAAACGGAGCCTTGCCATTGGACGAGGGGCCTGTCCGTCAATGCCGGACCAGACACGGGGGCGTTCCCGACATTCTTTGGCTTTTGCCGACGTCACGGGACGCCGGGAACGCCCCCGTGTCTGGTCCGGCATTGCCGGCACTACTGCGTCTCTTCTCCCCCGTTTCCCGCCCCGTGACTGGCCGGCCGGCCAATCCTAGCGCGGCCGGCCGGAAGTGCCCGCCCCCCGCAGCCCGGGGAAGAAGGAGAGCAAGACGGCAAGCACTATGGCGGCGCGGTCGGAGAGTTCTCCCCTGGAGGTTGCTTCTTCGCAAGTTGATGCTTCCTTGTTGTTTGTTGTTTTTATTTTTCCTCGCAAGTGTCTGTTTACCTGACGGGTATCTCACCGTTTGCATGCTTATCTGTATAGGTGTTTACTTGTCTGACTGTTTACTATGTTATCCGTCTAATTGTTTGCCTGCCCGTCATCCGACTGTCCGTCGCTGTCCGTGCCTTTCCCTCTCGTCTTTTACTTGTCTCGTCTTATGTTGCCTGCCCACCCCCGCTCCCGCTGTCCGTTTGCCCGCCCGGCCTCCCCCTCCCGCTGTCCGTGAGAATCTCTGGGTGCCGGCGTGTGTTTGGCCACGCGGAGCTTGTTGCTAAGAATGTGGCTTAGCACTGATTTCTTTTTGGCCTTCCAAGAACAAACTTTATAGACTTATATATAAGTATGCATGTGGCCGCACTTTAATATCCATCGATGTTTTCAACTAGAGACGTACATTTTAATGGGTCATACTAGTACTCTTCCGTGAGGAGGTTCGTGCGGCCGCGGAGATTGTGTCGCACAAAGCCATCCCCTGAGGTATTCGGATGCTCGTGAAAAGTCGAAACTTGTCTTCCATTTACTTCTTTGGGCTCATAAATGAATTTGCGTGTGGCCGGACAGCCCATGTGTCTGCGGTCTTTACTGTAACCTTCTCGCCCCCACCTCTCACGGTATTTATGAGGGGCCAGTGTGCCTGCAGGCCCGGGGGCAGTCATGCTGTGTTTGATTGTGTGAGTGGACGGTAACCATCACAATCCAGCATTTGTGTCTGGGTTGTGAAAAGCCTCGCACCTGAGGTGATTTACTGAGAACAGAACAAACAGTACACAAAACCCCCGCCTTCCCAAAAAAACCAGATTATATATTTATAACCTTCCAAACGGACAAGGGCAAAAGTGGGCCCTGAAGGCTGCGCAGAGGGGACCCTTTTATGTTTGTTCATGCCTATTTTGTTTATAAAGCGCACACTGCCTATCCCAATTGTTTCCAGAAGCTCACTGGCCCTCTTGTTTTTTCGAGAGAGAAACGGAGTGGTTTACCTGGTGCTCGGAGTAGTGGAATTACTAGCTGCGCGCAGTCAATATTGAATGGCCGCTGCTTATCTCCATCTAAGTTTCCACATGACGTATTACATATTATTTTCTTGACGCGCGATCACCATTCCACTGATGTGCATCATTTTAAGGCACCAGTTGTCATCTATTGGTCACATGGTATAATTCTGGCCGTGTTACAATAAATTACGTTGCAATTTGTCTTTTTTTACAACACCCACCTCGGACAATTCTCTTATGTTTAACCAGAGTTTAACATTGAGGTCTAACGGCCTTCTTGTACACAGCTGCAGTGCTCATTGGCTGGAATGTAATATCATAAAGTGCTTTACTGTCGAAGATTAGAGTGGCTGTACAGTCAAGGAATGCTTTAGAGATGCAAGAACTCTGGTACAGAATGAGGTAAAGTCGGGGCTTTAAATGGGTTGACGACCCAAATGTCTCAGACCTGGCAGTAATTTCAAACTTGACCCTGAAATGGACCCCTAGCCGACCCTATATTCATGCCTTTAGTTTACAGGGGAAAACACTGATCAATTTCTGAACAATGAGTGTAAATCCTGTTAAGGTAATTCATGCAAGAGATGCAGTTCATTTGAACATTTCATATATTGTATTTAATCCTGCATCCTTTTAAGAGTGTTTGCTGTATCCAGAATATGTTTCTGTTTTTCTCATGCAGCTTATTGCTCTTATATAGTGTGTACTGTGAATTACGCTGCCTCTAGGTGTATGTGTGAGCTCAGGTTGTGAGTGGGTGGTTATAATGGGCAACGATGAGAGGAGGATGAAGGTAGTCAAGGTTTCTCACAGTACCTTTTGATGTGCGATATGTTTGGATGCAGTAACAGAAAACTCACAGAGTGGCACACAATTATAAATACAGGATTTTAGTTCACCTGTTTTAAGCGATGCCCTTATATATGTTAGCTATGCTTCTTGGACAGAGTTCTAGTTTTGCTTCTTAGGCCACACCCCTTTCAAAGCCCTGGACATCACCTGAAGGCTTCACATTTTGGTGAACGAGCTGAGGGTCTGCCTGCTGTTAAGAAGCCCGACTGGTGAGAGATAGAAGGGGTGTTACTGCCCCTGCAGGTGAATAGACTGTCCAGGGCAAGACGACCAGATTGTCTCCAACGTGAGCAGTACCCACAAAAAGCAGACTGCATTTGAGAACTGTGCCTTGCTTAACCAGGACAACAGAACGAAAATACCAATACTGATACTCTGTTCTAAGACACTCAATTCTCAACCAAAAGAAGACTCCTGATCAAAATTGGGAAATGCTATTCAATAGCTATTTTTTATTTTGCAAAACGATTTTTTAAAGAGTATTTATTTTAACTTTCAACTCATATTGTCCAGGAGCATCCAAAATGGATTCCACTGGCTTCATTATTTTTACTTACACACAGATATAGAGCTTTGTTACCATACAGTTACCACACACACATATCACACCACCCCCTAGAGGGGTCAGTAGATTACGCTCTCGGTGAGACAGAGAAAAAGATCTGGCCAGACTATAATCCTAAAACACAGCACTCTGCCATCACAGTTATACGTGATGCACCTATGACAGGGCCTGTAGTTCATCTTAAGGGCACACTTGTTGCGCCTCTCTAGGTCACAAGACTGGTCCGGCGCCTCACATTGTCAACACTGGATTAGTGTAATCAGGGCTGGGGTGTTCACAAGTTCACCATGCAAAGGCCATTTGGTCTGCATCTGTCAATTATGTCTTTACCTCATTGGCTCACGATTGCCCACTGCATTTTCCATAAGGCTCTTTACCTGGTCCAAAGCACTGTCCAACAAAAACACCTCTCTGCTTATGGCAGCTCTTTCATCCCTGCATACCTGCCTAAGCCATTTGTTTAGTTTCTCAATATTTGCTCGAATTCCCTGCTATGCAGAAAGTTCAGATTGCCAGACAGTTGTTTGCTTACAAGACCTTCATTGGTCCTGGCATTTACTTCTGCCAGAGCTTTTACCACAGATTGAGGCAAACAACTACCATGCCCAGAAACCACCTTTTTAGCCGTGGAAGCGTTGGGACCTGTCGTATCCTGGTCTGGTTCATTCGTCTTAGGAGCAGGGTTCCCCCCCAAAACAACCGGGGCACTGTGGCCAGCAGCATTCGCAGCGGCCATTGCTTTGAACACCTCTGCAACTGATGGCTGCCGCAGGGAGCCCCCCCCCCGGCGGCAGCAGCAACACCGACTCTGGTGCCGCGTGCCACGCCGACATCCTTCAGCTTTGTTGCGCTATCTTCCCCGTTCCCCTGTCCTGCATCCAGAGATCCATCCTTGGTAGACTTTTAAATCTTTTGGGTCCTTTAAGCATTCGGATCTTTAGCCGATTTACTTGACTTTGGGGGCATACTTGGTTGCCGTGGTCTAGAGACCCTCCGAATAAACTGCGTGATCCACCGAAGGGTTACGCCGATCCGTGCTGGCCAGGAGGAGAGCTGGCACCGACTCAGTGCTCAATACTCGAAGATCGCCTGCCCACGAGATTACCGGGCAAACCCACACCCCCATGTCAGTCCATCCAGCCAAGCATTTCGAGGGAACTCAGGGAAAGTAAGAGGAGAACCGGCGCTTGCCCTCACTGAGGTCCCTCAGCGGCCATCTAGCCCGACCAGCTCCCCTCGGTGACCAAGTGTGGAATTTAAATATAGTACTCTAAAGGCTAATGCGACCACACAGGTGACTCGATTTGTGCTCCCGTCCCCGTTCCCGCCCCCCTCCCGCTGGTGACCGTGCTTTCCTGTTGTCTCAGCCAGGCCCGCTGTGCGTGTGTGTTGTGTGTGTGTGTGTGTGATGCTGTGTGTGTGTGTGTGTGTGATGCTGTGTGTGTGTGTGTGATGCTGTGTGTTGCTGTGTGTGTGTTGCTGTGTGTGTGATGCTGGAAGATCGCCTGCCCACGAGATTACCGGGCAAACCCACACCCCCATGTCAGTCCATCCAGCCAAGCATTTCGAGGGAACTCAGGGAAAGTAAGAGGAGAACCGGCGCTTGCACTCACTGAGGTCCCTCAGCGGCCATCTAGCCCGACCAGCTCCCCTCGGTGACCAAGTGTGGAATTTAAATATAGTACTCTAAAGGCTAATGCGACCACACAGGTGAGTCGATTTGTGCTCCCGTCCCCGTTCCCGCCCCCCTCCCGCTGGTGACCGTGCTTTCCTGTTGTCTCAGCCAGGCCCGCTGTGCGTGTGTGTTGTGTGTGTGTGTGTGTGTGATGCTGTGTGTGTGTGTGTGATGCTGTGTGTGTGTGTGTGTGATGCTGTGTGTGTGTTGCTGTGTGTGTGTTGCTGTGTGTGTGTTGCTGTGTGTGTGTTGCTGTGTGTGTGATGCTGTGTGTGTGTGTGTGTGTGTGTGATGCTGTGTGTGTGTGTGTGTGTGTGATGCTGTTTGTGTGTAGGGCTGTGTGTGGGGGTGGGCTCTGTGTGTGGCTCTGTGTGCGTGTGGCTGTGTGTGTGTGTGGGGGTGTGGGTGCAAATGCAATAGGTCTCGCATTTGCAAAAGATTAAGCTATTGGCATTGTAAATGACCATGCCATTTATTTATCTGTTTTCAAAACTAACACATAAATAAACAATTTGTCATTTAAAGTGCCAATAGCTCTAACTTTGTCAAAGGCAAAACCGTTGCATTGTACTTGGTATCGAATCCAACAGCGGCCATGATGCTATGGAAAGAAAGGACAAAGCATATTGACCCACTGTTGATACTATGGAAAGAATGGAGGAAGTATCAAAAAAAGACAGGTGGAGCATAAGAACCGAGCTAGGGGATGCTCATCCATGAAAAAGGAGACTGCTGTTCTTTCCATGCCCTCAGAAAGTTCTCTTTAGGCCACAGCCCCCTAGATTTGAAATGGCTTGCTACCTACCATTTTCAGAACAAAGAAAGGGGTGTGGCAGTTATTTTGATGAGGAGAAAAGATAATGGGCCAGAAGGTGTGTGTGTGGGGGCGCTCTGTGTGGGTGTGTGTGGGGGGCTTTGTGTGGCTGTGTGTGGGGGGGCTCTGTGTGGGTGTGTGTGTGGGGGGGGGTTTGTGTGTGTTGGGGGGGCTCTCTGTGGGTGTTGGTGTGTGTCATTTGCGAGAGATAAAGCTAGTGGCATTGTAAATGACAATGCCATTTATTTATGTTAAAAAAAACATAAATAAAAATAATGTCAAGAGCAATGCCAATCGCTCTAACTTTAACAAAGGCAAAACCATTGCATTGTAAATGCTTGTTAAATTATCTGCAAGTGTGTAGCTGTTAAAATAAGTCAAAGAGTGCTAAGGGCCAATAAAATAGTCTAGCATGTGTAGGGACTACGTCTTTTATACATTTTCTCACAATCGTATTCGGTCTGATAAATTCCATATTAGTATAACAGCTACATTTTTTCAAAATATATTTGCTCGTGGCTTTTGAAAATCATTTTTTTAAATATCATAGATCATGACTTTGATTGAAAGTATACTTCTATGTGTAATTAAAATCGGAATTCATGATTTATTAACGATTCTCTCGTAGTGAAGAAATTATACTTATTTTTCCTTGAATGCAAAGAAATTAAAAAGATACAAATTATATACGGTTAATAACAGCTTTTGTACGTTGGGGGAACAGAACTTTTGTTGGCTTCCAAAAGTATTTGTTGCTAATAAACTCAATAGATAAGGCGAAAGAGTTTTCTCTAATAGAATGAGCTAAAGAGCCGCACGGAGAAGAAACTGAAAATTAGCTTGCTTTACTAACGCTATAACTTGAAAGTCTTTTGTTGGACGTTATCCTGAAATCGCCTTACAAGTTAATCGCTGCTTGCATAGAGATTTGTGTTCAATAGTATTAAACTTCTGCACAGTCTCTATGTGACAGGCATGCAAAGCCATTTTAATGTTCAGAATATGAATTGCCTCCGGGTGGCTGCGGCTGGAAGGAGAAAGCCAACTGTGCTGGTATCAGAGAGCCTGATGGACACCATGCGGCTTCCAGCCTGGAAACTTCACCTCTTTTGACGTGTGATGTGCTCCTCATGGCACCGGCAGTACTGTCACTGAAAAATGGTACAATGGCCGCACGCCCCCCTCCTCAGCCATGCACTTTGCAACCCCCTGGTGCTGACCATCCTCAGCCTCCCTCGCCTGCTTAGTTACGGACAGCCATTTCTTAACAAACAGAGGGAAAAGTGGGTAGATAGGCCGCAGCTGCTCCCCCCAGCACAAGTTTCCATAATAACTTGACCTGAAAGACGAGGGCCTACACAAACGGTGTGATATGTATTATCCCTGTCAAAAATGTCTCAATGTGTTATAGCCTTTGTGTATAGTGTACTGCCGCCTTTCTTGCTGCTCCATCCTTTGGAGACCCCCTTCCCGCTTTCTATTCATATTTTAAATATATAGGAAATGATATGATCGCTGTGCTGTGTAAAATGATGTGCCTACTTGGCATACATGCCACTTTTGTTCATAGCTTTTCAATAACGGTTTTGCTTAATCTTTCAGATTATTTATGAACCGGAATATGACCTAGAAAAAGATTTAATGCTAGACGAAAATAAAAAATTCAAAGAGAAAATTAAAATCATGACGAATAGCATTGTGGGCCTGGAAGACCAACTGGCAAAGAAAAGAAAGGAAATCCGTGCATTAGGTAAATGTTTGTATGCCTGTGCATAGCTAAATGAATTGTGGGTAGAACTTTATTCACGCAATATGCGACTGCGATGTTATACTCTGAATATAGGGTTGCAAAAACAAGTGATTTATTTTTTCATTTCATATTTGTTTACAAATGCACGACGAATAAAAACAACATTAACACTTTAAAACTGTCAAAGAATCATTACTCCTTTAGAGCAGTGAAAAATATTTATTGACAAACAACTCTGGTGATATGTGGAAAAGTGACATGTTTGGTGTATTTTCGGGGCTTGTTTTAAAATGTCCTCCCATACAGGGCGAACAATATTAGAAGAAGGCAGATGCTCACAAAAAATTGAGGTCTTGTGAATATTAAATATAAAGATATTACATTTGTCTTTTAACAGCTACATTTAAAATGGTCTTTTGTATTTTCTATGTTTTTGGTTTTATTTCAATGCACTTCTTTCTATGTAGCAGTGCTTTGTGGTTTTGAGAGAAATACTATTTGGACTTTTTTGCAGCCTATCTTTTTGGTCTTTCATGTGTCTGTTGATCATCATTAACTTTCACTGCAGGTTAGTATTTCTTTAGTGTTTGATTAGTTAAAATATTATAAAATATTTTGACCACCGGAAAGCAATATATTAAAATACAATTAGGTCTAAAATAATGCATGGCCAAATAATTGAAAAAAGTATACAGTCATCTAAAATAGAAAAATGCTTCATGTTGAACTCCACCATTATTTGCTAGCAACATTCATTTCCACCTTGTAATTCCGCAGTTTACTGTAAATTGCATAATTATTTGTAAGATACAGTCCCTAATATTAGCGGTGTGTTTATAAATAATAAAGTGCTAGTGCGGAAAAATAAAGTGTAAGCAAAATATCTAGCAGAATTAATACCACTCCGGGATCCGAGGGTAAATATAATATAATTATTGAAAATCTAAGCATCACCCATTCCATGCATAGTAGCCTAACAGCTGGCATCATCATTCGGCAACCTTTGAATCTTCTCTCATCTCTGCTCAGAAAAGCACCGCCTGCCGCAATGCCAGAAATGCAAGTAGTGCATTTGACAGTACAACAGAACAGGCACCGCGCCGTGCCTGCCACGTTGTACGGTCACATGCAGGGGGGTATCATAGGTACCCACCCATGTGCACCCCCTACCCACCAGAATCCCTGGGGGCCTGCTACAGGCCCCCTATGCTGAGAACCGCATACCTTTCAGAAAGGCATGTCCCCGCATGTATGCTAATATGGATGGCGGTGTCTACCAGACACCGCCACCATATTAACAGCTTTTCCGCCCGGAAGACTCTTCGACCGGGCAGAAAACCAGTGGACGTTCGTTCCGTCCGTCGGGGTTCCCCCGCCATGGTAATGTGGCAGGGAAAATTCACATGTGGACGGGGGAATATGTTGGGCGGATCGCCACTGCCATGCGGGCAATGGCGAGCCGCCCAACATACTAATGGGGCCCCAAATTCTTGCATTCTTGCAGGTGTGAATCCCATGCACATAATCCAGAGGGGCTTATTTATGAGAAACGAATGCAGCGCAGTGCCGCAAGTTAATTTGCTGCGCCACAGGGATGCTACATATTTACAGAAACAAGTTGCATCTCTGTGCCTTTCCCTGCGCTGGCGCACCAACTGCTGCCATAGTGCAAGGATGTCTGAGTCGTGGGGAGATTGTTTTTGTGCAGGAAGGGGCACCTTCCTGCACAAAAACAATCTCTTGAGGTGATATCCTCTTCCAATACATGCTGTAGAATGCAGCACACATTGAAAGAGAAAAAAACGAGGAGAAAAGAAAAACTTTCTCCTTGTTGCACCTCGCTACTACACCTGTAGCATTCTGACGGATTTCCAGGTTTACGATCGCTTGTAAATCTGAAAATGCTTCAGTGGTCATGGGTGTTGCGTGGGAACACCCACAGCAAAACCCATGTCACGCCCCTAACACGCAATGTGTTGCGTGAATGGGGCGATATTTATGAGTACACTTAAAGCTACAGAGGGTAGCTTTACGTGTGCTTGTAAATTTCATGCAGCACATTACACCCCTGGTGCGTCACGCAAAGTGCTCATAAATAATCCCCTGAGGTTTTAACAAAGTACATGGTAATTGCAAAATTACCAATGGGTAAAGGGATTATAGCAAGCTTTGATCAAATATACCAAAACATTCCAGGTGTACAAATGGGTGAAACCACTAGATATACTCTACATAAGGTTCTAGAGTACACAATTATTATGAAAAATATATATGTTTTTATTTATTCATTGTTGTATCTCAATTTTATTTTTTGTATATTTTTCTTAAATTCATTTCTTAAATTCCTTTTCAGTTCAAGATAGTCACAATACAAATCAATATGAAGTGACAGATAAAAAATTTGTATATCTAGAGATAGAAAGTAAGATAAAATAGATCATTAAATTCACAAAGCAATCCAACAACTTAATCAATGGAGTTGAAAATACGGTCGATATGTAGTTGATGGGGGCAATGTGGTAGATGTAAACACTATGCGCGTTTCGGCAAGGCTGCCATCATCAGGGGACCGTCTATTGCAATACAACTATACAAGACACAGAATAACATGGTGGTTACACTACTATAGTATCTACATCTGCACCTAGAATATTGATCAACAATTTAAGTCTAAACACTCTATATAGCTAAACGGCTAATTTCAATTTAAACCTAAAAACATGAGTTTATCTCAAATAGTACAATTCATTATATATCTTTTACATTTGAAAAATACATCATACCTAAACCTTATAATAACAATTTCAAAAAGAAGAACACTTCATAGAAAAAGAACAGAAAAAGGGACATAAATATATACATACAATAATGCTATTCTTCTACACAAAAATTATTTACAAAAAAAGGGGGTACAGAATATAATGAAGATCGTGTCGGGATAGGAAAAAAGAAAAAAAAGAGGAAAAAAGAAGAAAAGGAGACATAGAAGGAAAGATGAATAGAAGGCCCAAAATTTAATATAGTCACACATGAAGCTGATTTTTGAATAATATACTTGACAGTTTTTTATTTATTTTATATCCATCTTAGATTTAACGTAACCTTGGTGAACCCCTTCAGGAAAGACCTTGTGATCTAATATGTTCAGGATGTAAGTTATAAGTAAATACAAGAATAGAAATATAAGAATAAAAACTGTACTAAAGTTTGTATATTATAGAATGTAACTTACTTTTAGAAATAGGACCTCAGTCATCTGGATGGGCACTAGCAAAATATCTAATTTCATAATTGAAATGCCCCTGCCCTCGAAGATGGATCTTTTGGACAAGATCTCTGCTGCTATTGGGAAACGTTTTTATCATTAGATAGGCCTCAGAATAGCGACACTTAATAGGCGCTCCTTACAAAAGCACCATCTTGAAGTCTTTTCTTTACTGCTCGATGGAGACATTGATATCCTTGCACTTTCTGAGACATGGCTGGGCTCTGCCTTCCTGCCTGACATTTTGGCCGCCCTACCCCCAGATTATGACGTAATTTGGCATAACCGTCCAAATGATTGTAAAGGAGGGGGTGTGGCCTTTTTGTTTAAGAAATGTCTCGTAGTGAAAGAGATTGTAGCACAAAACTGTGCCAGTGCAGAGCTGCTAGGGATAAAAGTCTCATTTAAATCCTCATGTATTACAATAATAGTGGTCTACCGCCCACCACAAAGCTCACCGGATTTCAATGACGTCCTTTTTGAGCTTTTAACGGACTTGGCCACCAGATATAAATCCCTTTTGGTGGTTGGTGATTTCAATTACCACTGGGACAAGGTACCCAGAGGCCCCACGGAGACTGAGTTTGAGGCTAATCTCTCGCTGCTTAATCTGCAACAGCTAGTGGTGGGTCCTACTCACATGAAAGGCCATACATTGGACCTTGTTTGGTCTTCTTTACCTAACATTGAAATAACGGAGATAAGCCCATGCATCTGGTCAGATCATTTTATGATAAAGTGCTGGGTTCCAGGCGACCCTGTGAGGGCTGCCCCTAACAAGTCACAGAGAAAAATTCGATCCTGGAGTAAGATGGAAGCAAACCTCCTAATTTCAACCCTGCTCTCCTTCACCCCCCACCCCCCCCCTAATATGAATGGTATAGATCTGGACCATGATGTTAGGATCTTAAATACCTGGATACTCGCCACCCTGGACAAACTTGTCCCTGAGCTGTTGGAGAGCACTAGAACTAAAGGGAGAGGAGCGCCTTGGTTTGACGCCTCCTTGAAACAACAGAAGCAAGCCCTTCGTAAGGCAGAGTGAAGGTGGAGATTCCATTATAGCCAATCAGACGCCGAAACTTTCAAAACCCTGCTCTCAAAATACAAGGCAGACATCTTGGAAAGAAAGGCTGCTTTCTATGAGGGAAGAATTAGGGAGGCTACTAACATACAGCGAGAGACATTTACCATTCTAAGGGAACTTACACAACGTGAAGGGAAAATCTCAGTGGGCGACCAACCTGACGGTGACTCTTTTCAATCCTTCTTCCTTCGGAAGGTACAGGACATTATCAGCGACATCAATGCACGGCCAGTCACAACCATGCTGCCTAGCCAGAATGTTCAGGTGCCATCCATGATTTTGGATAGCTTCCCTCCCATTAACGACAAGTGCCTAGCGCAACTGGCCGGTCAAATTAAATCAGGCTCTAGCATAGACCCATGTCCCCCCAAAATCTTTAAAATGGCTCTGCCAGGCATTCAGCCCCAGGTACTGAGTCTACTGAATAACTCACTTAATTCAGGCTATCTGCCGACTCAGATGAAAGAAGCCAGGGTCTCCCCACTTCTGAAGAAAGCAGGAACGGACACGACAGCCTTAAAAAATTACAGGCCCATTTCGCAGCTGCCTTTTCTAAGCAAGATCCTAGAAAAGCACGTTCTCAGCACCCTAGCCGGCCACCTGGAAGAACATCATCTCCTTCACACCAGGCAGGCTGGGTTCCGGCCCCAACACAGCACAGAACTAGTCATGGCCTCGATCGCCGATGAGTTGAGTCAGGGCAGATAACAAACAGCCCTGTGCCTTGATTCTATTAGACTTATCGGCGGCTTTCGACACGGTCAGCCACACCATCTTGCTGGACAGTGTCCTGAAATTGGGGATCACAGGCCAGGTGCTAAAGTGGCTAGAATCCTTCCTGTCAGGTCGAACCCAGAGAGTGCAGCTAGGAGACCAACTGTCTGAGATCCGCGACGTGACCTGGGGAGTGCCCCAGGGACCAGCGCTGTCTCCCCTGCTTTTTAATATCTATCTACAACCACTGGTGGAGGAGCTTATGCGTATGAACTGCGAAATCTTTAACTACGCAGATGATACTCAGCTCTTAGTCCAGCTGGACAACACCAAAGAGGCCCAGGAATCAGTGAGGAACCTGCTCTCATTCACAGTCAACTGGATGACTAACAATCTGTTGAAAGTGAATGCTGACAAGACGGAGGTGCTGGTGATTAGCAACAAAGAGGATCCCTGGAGTGACCTGTACGGGCCCCCCGAGCTAGGAACCACTCCGTCTCCTGGCTCTGTGGTATAAAGCTTGGGGTTAAGGATCGATGCAGACCTCTCAATGGCCCCTCAAGTTTCTGCTGTGGTCGGATCCGGCATAGGTGTGTTGAGGCAACTGCGAAAGCTAGTTCCCATCTTATCTGCCTCCACCCTGCAATCGATCGTATCCGCCACAGTCATTTCGAGACTTGATTATGGCAATACCTTATACCTAGGCCTACCACAGAAGCTGTTGAGGAAGCTGCAGGTAATACAAAACGATGCAGCCAGGCTGATCAATTTTTTGCCAAGAAACTCGCACGTAACCCCACTGCTTCAGAAGCTGCACTGGCTCCCAGTGAAATTCCGAGTGCAGTTCAAATGTCTCTGTGTGGCCCATAAGGCACTCTTTGGGAAAGCCCCAGAGTACATTAAGCAATGTCTAAAGAGGTACATTCCCGGGAGGCCATTGCGCTCAGGAACTACCTCCAACCTGTTTCAACCTAGGTTCAAATTAAAGACCAAAGGAGGTAAGGCCTTGTCTGTGCTCCTTCCACAACTGTGGAACGAGCTCCCACCCACCTTGAAAGAGGAATCGCAGCTTCTACCTGTCAGAAAGAAACTAAAAACTTATCTTTTCAGAAAGGCCTTCATGACATCATAGGAGGTGAAACAACTGAGGTTCTAGGGTCATTAGTGTGTTATGTTCTTTCTGCTAAGCGCTTAGAGACCGGCGGTGATAGGCTCTATACAAGTAATCCTTAACATAACATAGTATAGCGGATTCTCTTCCATTCTTGCTAATTGCCAGGAGTTTAAATTCGACCCCAATATGTCTTCCGTAGTTATGCCTAGTAATGTTTGGATGTTTTTAAAAAGATGCAACACGTGTGATCTATTTAACATGTCTTGTTATCCCTCTGTTGATTATTGTGGGGTGACTATTTCTGCATTAAAGTTGACTTTAATATTGCCATCCATGGGTTTTACAGGCATTGCGCTTCCTGTAAATTTTGTGACACAATTATGGTTATGGGTCGACTTTTTCAATACCTAGAAAAGAATCAAGATTTGTGGTCTGTTAAACCCCAGGCTTAGATTGAGACAGAGTACGTGATTCTGAAGCACCCTCTGCAGCTCCTTCATGAAGTACTAATGCTGACTTGCTTACACTGTGGGCCGAGAATGTTGGGTCAATGTTAAATGCTAATTAAAATGCTCATCAACTTTCCTGGCTGCCGCCTTCCCCTTAAAAATTGGGTACATGATAACTGGACTATTGTCCGCTGAGTTCGCAGTTTTACTTCTCTCTGTTTCATGAGTTTAGCAACTGTTGTTTGGTGTCATTGTTTTTTGTTTTTTTTAAATCAAATTTTTGCTCTTTTTGAAAGTTCTCTAGCCCATTGTTTATTCTCACTTTTTACTGCTTCCTGCCTAGTCAACACAGGTGTTGGGGTTTTATTTTTAGTGCAGCAAAATAAGATATTTTCATTCCTTGCTAAAGCATGGACTTTTGAATCTGCCCTGAGGGTGCCATCCCAGGGTGGGAGCAGTGCTTTGGCAAATAATTCCTCATCATGGCCAGACAATTTAATTAAGACCATGACAAGAGTATGCAGTTCCTCAAGGGAGATGAGTTGGTCGCAAGCTGAGGAATCAGAAAGGGGAATCTGATTACTCGGGAGCAAGAGCCGGCAAACACCCAGATGGGTGCCGTGCTTTATCACAGGCAGCTGCTCGTTGGACCAGCACTGCTATGCCCAACAGGCCCCTAGAGGGGCTCTTTGCAGGAGGTCTTCTGTTTTTGCAGTGTTTGCAGTGTGGGTGTAGGTGCTCTTGGTGGAGATTGGTACAAGTGTAGGTTCTTACTGCTACATTACTGGTATGTGAGACGTTCTATTGGACTTCTGGCAAAGAATCCCCTTGAGGGGTCCGTTGGGCATTGCAGTGCGTGCCTAATGAGGAGCTGTCCTATGATGAAGCATGACACCCACCTGGGTGTGTGAGGGCTCTTGCTCCTGAGCAATCTGATCTCCCAATCTGACTCCTCAGCTTAGCACCGACCCTTCTTCCTTGAGGAACTGCATACTCTTTTTATAGTCTTATACTCATTTGGAGCACGTACGCTGGACCTAGATGTACTTGTCCCTCTCTTTGTGTATTGATCCATGTACAACAAATTAGCCGTGGGGCACTCTCTACCTCTGATCGAAGCAGCAAGATTGTGCTCCACTACTTGTGTGGTATTACACACCAGTACATACCCATCCCTTCTCTTACCACTTAGTGTGAAACTTAGGCTTACCTTCAATTTTATAATCTGGTATACACACACACATACTCTCACCATAGATGGCAACCGAGGTTTGAGTTTTGGAGACTATATGGTGTGTGAGATCTTGAAAACTCCCTCAATAATAGGGGCAGGCGATACCATCCCTACAGGCAGCCAAAATGAGTATTGGAATTCCTAACAGCCATGAAAAAACAACTAGTCAAAATACCGCTCCATGGATCTATAATGACTGAGTATCTCAGGGCTAACATCTCCCCCAATTTGTTGGTACTTTCCAACACCCCATGCTCTTTCTAGAAGATGTTATTTTCAAACGTGAATGGTCGCAAGTGGCCTGGAAATGTACCAGAGATTGTCTTGTCCTGATTAAAAATAAGGCACAATGCCTCACTGAGACTTTTGTAATCAGGATCAATATGGCAAAGAATGCTTTGAAGGCATGCATTTTGATTTCCACCTGTCTAAACTTGCTGATATCAATAACGAGATAACAGAAAACAAAGATTACTTGATAAAACAAAAAATCTCAAAACTTCAAAAGGACATTAAGAAGCTCGACAAAGAGAAGATATACCCTTATCTTAGAGAGGACTTTCCAACAACAGGGGAAGATACTTCATCTGGTGAAAGTAACTCCTCACACAGAATAAATGCCTGTTTCAAAAGCAACTTGAGCATAGACAGCTGCTGGAGCAATGACAGCAGACAGGGTCCACCAACCCCAATGTTTGGTTACGGCATAGGCCCATCTCAGGGACCTCCACTAATGTGGCCCGAACATTACCCTAGGTTTCCTTACGGACCCCACCAGGCCTTCCCACAAACTTTAACCCATTTTTTTAGGCAGAGGTTTGGGCAGAGAAAGAAAAAGAGGGTGGCAAAAATGAGTGCAATGGCAGGAACCACCACCACAAATTCAAACGAGGAGTCAAACATTGAAAAAATACTGATAATGATGTTAATCCCTCCACCAGAACTCTCTCTCTGACAGAGAGACTAAGGTGCTGAAGAAAGGACTGGACCCCCCGACACCCAAGGATGACAAGTTTCGCATGACTTGTGAAGTACACAATTTCATCCCGAATATTGACCTGAGGCTTCTTCTGTGACAAACCAACAGCTGAGCTGCTTGATTCAGGCCCATGGAATCCATCTAGATTTACTCTTTTAGCTGTAATGATAACCAACGAGTTTCTGAACTTTGATCAGGCAGTACTTAAGGAAGTTCAAAAAGTGGGTTAACCTTCCACAACATGTCTAATCTTGAATTAACGGCAGTTAAATCCTTTGTCAATGACACCCAGGTCACCATCAAACAAGCCGTCAAGCGAAGGGCAATAGTAATCATGTCTACTGCTGAATACAACTGGGTATGTCTCCGCCAACTTGTTGACCAGAGATACTATACTCCTGTCAATCAGGATCCTGTAGTGAGAGTAAGTACCCAGATCACCTCAGTAGTCTTTGCCAAAAAACAAGGGTGAATCTGCAACAATATTGCAGATTCTTTGGTTAACACAAAACCAAAAATCCCCTACTTTTATATCCTCCCTAAGATCCATAAAGGGGTCAATCCACACACACCTGACTCCCCTCCCACCGCACACCCCCACCATCTGGCCGACCTTTTGTGTCAAAGATAGGTTTCCTCCTGGAACCATTTTCTAAACTTTTTGATCACTTCATACAACCACTTGTTACCAAAACTCCCTCCTTTCTTAAGGATAGAAGAGACGTGGTAAACCTCACTGAGGAGACCAATCACACGAATCAGAGTGACCTTTTGGTTACCATTGATGTAGAGACTCTCTACACTAACATCCCCCAAAATGCAACTTTGGATGTGATAGAGAGTACTCTATTGTCTGAAGACTGGTCATCTCCCACCCCGGTAAATTTCATTATGGAATGTGCTACCCTGGCTCTGACTGAAACTTTTTTTCAGTACAGGGACCAATTGTACCTCTAGACCCAGGGCACATCCATGGGAAGCACATTCACTCCAACTTTGGCATGCCTTTCCATGGCCAATATTGAGTAGGAAAATATCCTATGTCTCAATAACCCCTTTTTGTGACAACTTTTGCGACTGAATCCACACTTCGTACCCCTTCCTGAAATTCACTAAAACATCTCAGGTAAGAGACTTCCCTTTCTTGATTTAATGATATCCCTCATGGAAGGTAAATTGATGACTACCACTTATAAAAAAAACAACAGACAGAAACAGACTGCTCTTATATGATAGTCATTATCCTAAATTCCTAAGGGATAACCTTCCATGTGGCTAGTTTTTATGGCTCTGCCACAACTGCAGCCCCACCAAAGACTTTGAAGCACAGGCACAATAACTTACCTATAATTTAGAGGCACACCACTATCCTCCTCACAGTGTCAAGTTGCCACATAAAAGGGCAAGAAATAATAGTAGGGCAGCCTTCTTAGAACCATGCACAGGAGGATACCATGACTTGTATTACCACATTCAAAAGGAATTCCAGCAAAATACAAAATATCATAAGGAAACACTGGTTGATATTACAGACAGGCTCCTAGCCTTTCCGACTCCATGTTTTGCCTACAAACGTACCAACAACATTAAGGACATGATGGTACACACTAGCCCACAGAAGACCACCGGGTCCGAACAACGCCCCCTGTGTGGTCTGTCCCCTATTAGGGGACACTTCCCATGCAGTTCCTGTGGCATATGTGTCTTCACTGTACCCACCAACAAAGTTAGACCTCACATGATCAACATTTGGGTGCGAAGGACTCACACTAATTGTAATTCTAAAAAGTGCATCTGCATGATCACTTGTCCTTGTAATGAAAGATGCATTGGAATGATCACTAGAACGGTAAAAGTGAGGATAATGGAACACTACATCAGCATCCACTGCAAAAAAAAATCACTACAAAAATAAGCACCCAGTTCCTCAGTTAGAATAATACCCCTGATGACACGCGCTGGACAATTTTGTAAGCTCACCCACACATAAGTAAGACACTATTTTGTCTAGTTACACACAAAACAGGCTTGATCGATGATATCCTCTGGACCGAGATGGATAATTAATTTTTCATCCAGTACCTTTCCTCCTTCCTTAATTGGGTGAGTTGTCCTTTGGCTACACGTTTACAAGTGTCCTTTACTGATCTTTGATTTGTGTGATGTGGTGTGTCCACTAGTATGCCACCTGTTTTTGAATTTTATTGAGACCATAACACACCCACATTGAGTTACAAATGAGTTTATCACAGAATGTGCAAAAGGTACACTCATGCATAACTATTTTTATTTATTTATTAATGTTATGCAATGATAAACTACATTATATGTAACTACAATGTACAAAGGCTCAATAAAAACATCATTGCATTCTGACAGCAGAGTGCTGAACCTGCGATAATCATGGAAAGGTAATGCAAAACAGGAAACCGACAGGGACATGTTTGTATTTGCCATGGGACCATTTCCCCACTAAGCATATTACTTCTCACCAAGGTTATCAATTATGAATATTAATTTCAGTGTGATGGCTGCAATATGGCGTTCCCAGGTTTCCACTCATCCTTACCTCCCAACAGTCCATTGACGCTCACTGATTGCCCTTGTCATGTCACTCAAGATCCCGCCAGAGGGGTTGCAGACAGGCCACTATCTCAGGCATGTCCTCATCTTCTATCTGAGATTGTGTTAGGTACAGTTTAAATGGGTCCCATATATCTCGGAGTTGGGAGCCGGGGGGAGTCGTTCTGAATACATATTGAGTTGTTCATTACAGTAGGTCATTTTCTTGTAACCATTTTTTAAGTTTCAGGCAGCGGGCCATTCCCTAGTAGCAAATTACTCAATGCTTGACCAGCAGTAATGCCAGTGTGAGTAGTTTTTTATGGGCTTAGTGGTTTTCTCAGTGCAGCCAAGCAGGGCCACTTTGGAATCTAGTGGGATATCACAAATAAGCATTAGCTTCAAAGTGGTAATTATCTGATTCCAATAGGCCAGCACCACTGGGCAAGACCACATCAGGTGTAAGGAGTTCGCATCTGTTGTACCACACGTTAGAACATTGGAATCTGCTCCGAGACTACATCAGTGTAATATGCCCTGTGTACAAATTTAAAATGAATAGTCTTCAGTCTATTGCTGGAAGATGTACTGCTCGTTTGTGTACAGCATAATTTCCAGTTATTCTGGGGGATTTTCATTCACATTTCAGCCTCCTAGCCTATCCTTGCTGACTGCTGTTTTTCAGCAGGTCCTCAAACATAGCTTGGTATAAATATGTTATAAAATGTTTAGTGGAAATATTGATACGTGGTGTATCTAATGCTGAGAGGGCCTACGGCTCGAAAGGTAATCCAGAGTCAGTTAAGCGACTAGCGCAATCAGAATTATAAGACTATGGGCCAGATGTAGGAAGCCTAATACCGGTCGGTAACGGCCGAAATTACCTAATTTCGACCGTTACCGACCGGTATTAGGGATTTGAGATGTAGGGGCCTAATTTAAGGATTCAGTAATTTACAGAATCGGTAATTTAAGGAATCGGTAAATTACCGAATTCTTAAATATCGATTTGGTAAAGTACCGAATTCTTAATGTAGGAAGCACTCAAGTGAGTGCTTTTCACTTGTAAGGATTCGTATTTACTACCAACTACAAGTTGGTGGTAAATAATGAAAACCATTAAAAAAGCTATTTTATGCTTCTTTAAGAGTGCCATGTGGCAAACATACATGCCCTTAGGGCATGTATGTGTGCCACATGTGCACCCATGCACTGTTCAGGGGTGCAACAGGGTGTCAAAGTGACACCCTGCCACCCTTGACTGTGTTTCCCATTTTACTGAATCAGTATTTACCGATTCAGTAATTCCCATTCATTCCTATGGGCCTGGAGGCCCATAGGGATAAATGGGAAATACCGAATCGGTAAATACCGATTCGGTATTTACCGAATCTTACCGATTCGGTAAAAAATACCGAATGAATACCTACATCCCATTTACCGATTCTAAAATACCGAATCGGTAAAATTCGGTATTTTAGAATCGGAAAATTTTGATTACCTACATCTGGCCCTAAATCTAAGGGGCTAGGTGAGCTGCCAAACTCTGCAAATGTGTCAGGAATGTCCATTTTTTTTATAGATCACCCTTTTATGTAGGTTCCAATCTACAGAATTCTATCCATGCTTTAGGTTCCTGGGTTGTTGTGAAGAGTGAATGGTCCAGCAGTGAGCATTGTGGTGAGTACATGATATTATTATGTGCGGTTCGTGTCTATATTCCCTCCCAGACCTTTACAGTGCAGGCCTCTGTAGAATATTTATCTGAGAGTTGTGCAATATGTTTTACTATTAGTAAGGTAAGCAGAGTTGGACTGGCTCGATCCACTCCAACTGCCACATGTGCTACATACAGGGTGGCACGATGCCAGCAGGGTGCAAAATTGACCTGGGCACTCAAATGGTATAATTCTTGATGTGGTACTTCAAACCCATCAAAATGGTATGGAATTACTAGCCTGTCCCTGCTCCCTGCCTCTTCATCTCAGGCAATTACTGTTGCTGCCTCGATTCAGGAAGGACCTCAAGACCTGGCTCTTCAACTGAACTGCAGATCCACTCTACCCATACACCACCCCACTCAGTGCCTTGAGACATTAACGTTTGAGCAGGCCCTTTATACGAAACATGATTGATTGATTGGTCCCAGGTCGCTCTCTTACCCGCCCATACTAGGAATATCAGTTTTAATGTTTGGAAAAAGGCTTTGTTAAGCATGAGAGGCATGCTAATGAAGAGATATGGTAATTTGGGCAGTATAACCATTTGTATAAGGCTGATGCACCCTGCTACAGGTAATGATAGGGGGATCCAATGATTTACCTGGTCAGAGATCTGGGTTAGTGCTACTCTGTAACTTTCTCTAATTACTTGTTGTGGATCAAGATTAATGTGAATGCTTAAATATTTAACTGTATCATCGCACCATTCTAATGAGTAGTCCGGCAAAACCTATTGTGTTGCAGACGTGAGCGGACAGATCTGGTATTTAGCCCAGTTTATTTGTATGCCGGAGTGTCAAAGCGAACTCACTTCCTAATTACAGGGTGAAGTATTTTGTCAGGGTTCCAGAAGTACAGTGCCATGTCATCAGCATATAGCGATTTAAGTTTGTGTTGGTTGTGATAACTTAATGGTTGATCACTTTAGTGTTGACCACATTTTGCTGAAAGTGGTGCAAGAGCAAAAAGTATCAGGGATAGTGGGCACACCTGGAGAGTGCCCATGGCTAAGGTAAGGGCGGGGTAGTCATGTTGTTAATTTGCAAGCAAGATGTTGGGGCTGTGTGTAGTAGTCTGATCCAGTCAACAAAGGTACTGGGCTGTCCCCTGTGAGCAAGGACAGTGAAGAGGTATCCTCATGTCAGGCAATCAAATGCCTTCAAAGCGTTTAGTCTATGAATACAGCCATGATGGGAATACTAGTGTCCAGGTTATGAGCTGTGCGAACAGAGTGTGTAAGTTGTGTGATGTGGAGTGGACAGGGATGAATCCAGACTGGTCTGCTTGGAGCCACTCTTGTAGTAGCAAGGTAAGGCAATCAGCACTAAGTTTGACTAAAATGTTGGTGTCTCATTTGGTTAGAGAAAGTTGGCTGTAAGATTCACATTAATGAGGGGGCTTCCCAGGTTTCAGTAAGGTTATTATGGATACTTCTCACATGGACTGGAGTAGTATTTCCATATGTGGGCCACTTCATATACATCCAGTAAATACAGGTTTAGTATACCTATGTATCTCTTTTAGAATTCAGCCAGGAAGCCATTTGGCCACGGAGGCTCTACCAGTCTGCAGGCTCATTATTGCAGCCCAGATTTAATCAATTAGACTTGCTTCACACAGAAAAGTTCTACATTTGTCTCCTAGCCATGCTCTGGCAGTGTGTTCAAGATAGTCTGCCTCTTGTGTGGGGGAGGTAAGGTGTTGTGAGGAGTATAAAGTAGCATAATATCTGGAAAACACTGCTATTATGTGATCAATATTTTGTCTGCTTCGTCTTCAATCTCCCAAATATCATTTGCAGGCCTGGGACATTTCAAAATGAACACTTGTATTTCCTTGGTCTTTCGCCTTCACAATAGGAGTCGGCTTTGCTATATGTGCCCATAACATTAGATTGTTTCTCCTCTAAGCCTTTGTAAGCTGAAATTGAGGGGCAGATCTTTGCCAGTGCTTCTTTAGGTTTGAGGCTCCTTAGTTAATCCTCCAGGGTTTTAACCTTGCGTTCTCACCAGTCATGTTGTTGCTGAAGTGTTTCATGTAACCCATGCTGCTTTTCTAGGCAGATTCCTCTAAGTGTAGCCTTGAATGCTCCACCATGCCAAAGTTATGCCTGAAGTATTCTAGAATACCCGACGCAGCTCCTAATAGAACACCTGGTCCATCAGGAGTTCCGGGTTGAGCTGCAATTGACCCTCAAATCACGCTTATTAATTTGGTAAATGATTCCCAAGAACTACTTAACATGACCCAAGAAAAGTCTCCCCCTTCTTCCCCTGTGTCTGTTCCAGCACCCAGACCAGTAAGAACCTGTAGAAAGGATGGGATTAAGCATGGTGGGTTGCGCAACAGCAGAAAAAGGACCACCCCCCTTCCTAAATCCGTATCTGAAAAAGATACTATTGGGGAAACCAGCGAGAAGGTGTGCTTGGAGGAAGAGCAAATTAAAACACTTGTAAATATGATCGATGCCAAGATCATAAACATTGTCAAACCTCTCATAGACAAAATTGATCATCTTACCAAAGAGGTATCCAGGCTAGGGGGTATTATAAGTCAGCCAGTGGAAACGGTGGGTAACTTAATAACGCCAGCCCCTAGTGGAGTCGATCCAGGGGTAAATGCATTGGGTGCTGGGATAGAACGTAGGGAAAAAACGGCCCCAATTCCCCAAATTCACCACCCCTGTGCATTTAATACCAACCATGGTAGTAATTTTGTAACTGAACCATCGAAACCCACGAACACAGGTATTGAAAATGGCCCGGCCCAACTTGTAGTTGAGGCTTCCCCCCTAGTCTTAGTTTTGGCTAATGTTCCCCCCTTAAAATCGGGACAAGAAGAATCCACAGCCTCCTTGATAAGTAAAGCCTTCCACTGGCTCTCCAATAACATGGTGATATCCCCATGGGGCAAACAACAACTAGTAGAGGAAATCACTATGGCTAGAAGGGTGGGTTGGATTGGGAATAGTGTTAAAAAACTCAAAGGTGACTGCGTAGTCCTACATTTTTTAAACCCGGAAGTTCTTCCCGAGGTATTAAGAAACATTCTTCCGCCACAACGGAGGAGCACAGACATCGTTCCACTAACCCTGGACTTCTTTTATCATCGCAGCAAAATAGGGAACCCGAGTATTTTGAAAACTAAGTGGAACCTAGTATCACATAAGCGGGGTAGGATCCCCCAGTCCAGCGAATGGGAAGTCGATTTAGAAAACCGATTTGGGGCACTATCCAATCTTAATGAATGTGATTGACTCATCCCTGTCGATAGAGAAGTGTGTTGTAAGCCTATTGAGCCAATCAGTAGGGATATCCCCATAGAGGGAGAGCATAGCCAGCTATTGATAGTCCCCTTGGGTACGGGGACAAGGGTAGTAGGATCACCTAACTTATGTAGTGGCAATCTGAACCGTTCCTTGAAGTTACACCTAAATCCTTTGAATGCGGAACTGATTCCCAATTCACACGCATTTGTGCATGAACCTCCAAGTTATAGTAACTTCCATCATACTATAGAAAGGGAGTGGGGTGAAGATCTTTATGGTTCTCCCCGTCAACAGACCTCTACTGAGGTTATGACAACTGGTACAGAAGATAAAGGGTTGACCCTTCTTTCTTGGAACATTGCTGGTATAACCAATAAGTTGACATCTCCAGAATGGTGCTCATTCATCGATCAATTCGATATTCTATTGTTCCAAGAAACATGGTCAGTGTCCCCAATACTGCGCCAAGGGTATATTAATTTTTATGTTCCAGCGATAAAAAACCCTAAGGGACGCCCATCAGGAGGACGAATAATCTGGGTCCGCCAAAATTTATGCTGCAGTATTTATCAAATGAGCTCCCCACTAGAAGATTTACTGCCAATCCATCTTACCTGGACTGATGGCCATGGAATGGTCATATTTAATATCTATGCCAGGGGAATTGCGGGTGGTAAAGCATCGGAAGTAATAACTGCCTTGGATTGTGAGCTTGAAGCTCTTCCAACACACTTACCCTATATCGTAGGTGGCGATGTTAACAGTACACCACATTTGAACCCCTTGGTCAAGAAGACCAAATTTTATCCAATTAGGAAGACAGTAAATGGGGTATCCCACAGCTAGAACTCCCTGCAGTTAACAGATGGACAGAGGCAGCTATCCAATTGAAGGCCCTTTGCTTAGCAAGAGGAATTAGAGCAGCAAATGGAAGAACTCCGTCAGATCGGCAGGGTAAGAAAACATTTAACAATGGTAGGTCCTCCAGTCGAATAGACTACATTCTAGTGGATGTTAGATTATGGAACAGTATGATTGACATGGCGGTTAAAGATCGAATAGAAAGTGACCATAATCCCCTTTGTGTGGTTTTTAAAACAGACACAGGATTGAGGAAATTTATCCCAGGAGAAGGTAAAATTACCCTAGATGTAGTATCAACAAATAATCAGCGCCATATCAAATGGGGTAAACTCATTGAAAGTACGGAGAGATTAGAGGACCTAAAAAAAGCTGTGCTGGAAGAAGTTGCTGAGATAAGTACACATGTTAGCAAGTTAAATTTCCCCGATTTTATGCTTAATGCCCATTTGATCTTTTTTGCAAAGCTGCAGGGGTTTTTTAAGAAGGAGTGCAAAGCAGGGTATGTTCAGAGCAAAAAACCAGCAGCGGGATGGTATGATAAGACCTGCAGAGAAGCTCGTGAGAATCTCACTGTGGAACTCAAGAAGAAAAATATATTAGGGGTGAGAAAAGCAAGGGACACTTATAGGAAGGTGCAGAAAGAGGCTAAGAAAAAATGGGACGAGGACCATTGGCGTGAATTGAAATCAGCCTGTGGTGCAAGGAACCAGAGCCAATTTTGGGCTCTGGTTAAATGGGAGAGAGGAGGGGTGGCTGAACCCCCTCAAAATAATGTAGCCCAAAATCAATGGGTAGAATTTTTTAAACCCCAATATGCCTCTGTACAAGCTAACAAGGAACAGGTCTTACCCCCCACAATTTTCTATCAAGATCAGCTATTTACTTTAAAAGAGGTTAGTGCAGCGTTAGATTGTGTGACCAGGGGTCGTGCCCCAGGAATGGATGCTATACCAGCGGATGTGTTTCTAAGTGATCGTCCATCCTGGTGCCAGTATTTTGCATGGCTAGCAAACTCTGTGGCCAGAGGTGCCCCCATACCTGCCTCTTGGAGGGGCGCGGAAATAATTCCAGTTTTTAAAAAGGGAGATAAATCATTACCCAGCAACTACAGACCTATTAGTCTCATAGACTCAGCACAAAAAATAATAGGTCGGCTAATACAAAATAAACTTCAAACCTGGATTGATGAAAACGATATTTTATCACCATATCAAGCTGGGTTTCGCCCATACACAAGCTCGGTTGATCAGGTGTTCTTTTTCATAGCCCTGTATTGGAGGAATGTGTTGCTTACCAATGGTACCCTGTATGCTGTGTTTGTAGACCTTAAATCAGCCTTTGATTTAGTACCCCGTTCCAAACTATGGGGGGTCCTTGCTGAAGCTGGCATGACACCGGAGCTATTGACGCTACTTGTCCGCTTGCATGAGAGCAACTACGCGAGAATCAGATGGGGTGCTCAGGGCGAGGTGACAGACACATTCCCTGTCGAGCGAGGGGTACGACAGGGGTGTGTGTTGGCACCAACATTGTTTTCCATCTTCATCAATGGGATAGTAAAACATCTAAGCCGTTCCCCTACTGATGCACCGATATTGGCTGGGACTCGCGTGCCCGTTCTCATGTTTGCGGACGACACGCTCATAGTTTCCCGTACACCCTGTGGCCTCCAGAAGGCAGTAAATGCCTTTGGTGAATTCTGTAAAGACCACGGACTCGAGATAAATACATCTAAGACGAAGTTCATGTGCCTAAATCAGAGAAACACCTTCAGGGGGTCTATAAACTTTGATGGTATCCCTTTAGAGCATTTAGAGCAGGTTGAAGCCTTCACATACCTGGGTATAAACCTCCAAAGTGATCTGGGTTGGAAAAAACACGTTGACATGGCTGTGTTAAAGCACCATCAAATGGCAGGCGTAGTCGCGCTTAAACATAAAACATCATTGACTAAGCCCATTAGCCCAGCACTAGAAATCTATAATATGAAGGCAGTTAGTGCTTCTCTATATGGGGCAGAGCTTTGGGGCTTCTCCAATCTGAGGCAACTAACATTGGCAGAAAATAGTTTTTTCCGTCGCCTGATTGGTGTCCCCCAAAGTACCCCCACTGTAGCAGGGGCTTATGACTTGGGCAGGAAAAGTATTAGGGATCTAGCGCGACTCCGACCGTTGTTATACTGGAGGCGTCTAATGACTACTCCAGAACTTGTGCATTTCGCAGATGCCCTAAAGGATATTATAAGGGCAGATCGTTTTCATTCGATCTTATGGTTAAAAGAGATAAGAGGTTTACTTAGCAAGCTGGAACTTGATCACTTGTGGAATTCTCCCAATATTGAAAGCTTCCCACCAAAGGCTACGTTAAAGAACATGTATTGGGAAATGGTATGGATGTCTATTCAAAGTTCAAGTACGAATGCAAATTTAACAGCACGATATCTGAACATCAAATCGATACCATTGTGTGAGCTATTCTGGGACCTCATCGAAAAACCATTGGATAGAAAACTATACTTCCAATTTAGGATTGGAACGCTCCCTATAAAGGCGTTTACCAGTAAATGGTCGAAAAGTGTAGACGACAAATGTCCCCATTGTAAAGATTTGATAGAGGATGTAGCTCATATACTGTTTGTTTGCCCTTTGTACGCTAATCCACGGCGTAGCTGGATAAAACCAGTGTGCCTGAGTATAGGAACGCGTAGGTGCATAGAGGCACTAAGAATATTAGAGTCAGACTGTACACCTCATCTGGCAATTGCTATTGCAAAATTCCTAGGCTGGTCATGGATTATACGCACCCGCACTTTACAGCTGCTTGGCACAATTTAATGTTTTTTTGTAGTAATGAGGATTTTTAAAGATTTGGTGTAGCTAATTTCGTAACAACAGTATCATGTTTAATCAGTTTTTTAAATGAAGTTTTTTAACCTTGTTCTAGTATTTATGATTATGTAAGTTAGGTTGTGTAAATGCTTTTATGACTGTTGTCGAATAAAGCTTTGAAATTTGAATTTGACCCTCAAATCACATGGGGTCTGACAGGCGGTGTATCATTAAGACAGGAGAGTGTGGACCAGGTGTCTCATCTAGACCACCCAGTTGCTCATATAAGTGATCAGCCAAAAGTCTATTAGGGACCAGAAGAATAAAGTGAGTAAAATGTGCCTTCCTGATCTTAGTGTCTCCATGCACCTAAAAGCTTTTACTCTACGTCTTGTGTCCATATGTTGGCCCTGGGGGCTGTTGGGTCCAGGGTTCCATTAAGAATACTATTAAAATCCTCCCCCCCATTTCAGTGACTGCAGGTGAGTGCTGGCAATCGTGTCCCATCGGGTGGTGTAGAAGTCAGGGTCCTCTATATTGGGACCATACCAGTTCACTATTGTGATCCATATGAGTCCCATTCGGCACAGAACAGGACATGTCTGCCCTGGTCATCAGTTATGGAGCTGTGAAGTTGAATGTTGGTAACCGTTTTGATTAGTATAATGACCGGAGAAGGAGGAGGTCATTCCATGGTCTGTCCAGCACCCAGCAAAGTAAAGTGGCGTCCTAGGGTTCAGGTGTTTTTTTTTAGCAGAGCTATATGAATGTGATGTCTTTTGGGAAATGCAAGGATCTGGCAAGCCTTATGGGGTTAATAAGGTCTCTCACATTCCACTTGGGACAACCAAGTTCAGCTCTATCTGCGTTCATGGAGGTCAATAGGAATAGTGTTTGCAAGCCTGGATGGAAAGTTGTACACGATTGTCCAGCGAGGGAAGTTTGCAATCTGGTGGCACAGCTGTTATATGTGTTGTCTGTGAGTCGTATTGTGAACCTGAGAACTGACCCCAACTTTCTCCCCCCCACAATGGTGCTAAACTGCATCAGCGACTCCCATTGATAACTGGAAATCAAAATACAAACATGCAATTGAAATGTTCAATATCTGCCCTAAGAAAGTAAACCTTGTGGTGAAACCCGTGAGGGGTCACCAGTGGGCTTGCTCAAACATCCACTCTCTTTATAACGAGAGGGGGTTTGGGGTATGATATGGAATAGCCCATGTTATTTGGATCAAAATAGAAGTCAATTTATACTCAGCAGGCATTCAATCAGGTGTGTCCCATCTGTACCAAGCTGATGTGGGATTGTCAGTTGGATTTGGCATGCAGTGATGATTCCTAATGGCGCTTTTAAGGGTTTGGTGCTGTCTATCATTCAGTCCAAATCATTGTGTGTGGACCATCGAGATGATATCATTCTGCTCTTTTCTCTTGTGGCTCCCTCTGTTGCATTTCATAAGATAGTCTGCCTTCTGTTGCTGGCTTTTGAAGATGCGTTGCTTCCCTCCTCTTGTGATATTTAGCCAGGCTGGATAGAGCATAGTATATGGGATTTTATCTTTGATAAAATGTTGTTTGATCTGTGCATATTTCCATAGCTCTACTTGTAGAGTGCGCCAGAGAGCAGGGAGAGTCACCAGATAAAACTCCATTCCTAACGGCGTGCTGATCGTGCTGATCGTACTGCTCCGGTCGCAGGCTGCGGACTGTCAGATTCGCCGCCTTGAGGGAAAGGGCATTGGTCCGCTGCCAATTACTGTTGTGCCCACTGTGAGTTCTGGGACCTGGCAGCCGGAGCCTTATCGTCTGCCTAACATCGTGTTCCATCTGCGGCGGCTGGGCGGGGCGGTTCTGCATGCGTGGTGGAGCAGAGTGGAGCCGCTGTGCCTATGGTGCTTACGGAGCCGGTGGAGCAGAGGATTACGGGAAGCACCGGTCCGAGGCTGTGAGCATGAAGCCTGAAGCTTGCGGCCGCACTAAGACGGCGAGACAGTGGGGGATAAGCTATAAGCTATACGCCCAGGCGTGGGGCCGGCAAGTGGAAGTACCTGCACCCACGGCGCACTGGGCTGAACTGCTTTCCTGGTCCAGTGAGTTCTTTACTACCTAGTGTGTGTTTCTGCCTTCTCGCACTTCATACACCTTACGATTGGACTCTACTGAGTGACTGAGGCCGCTTGAGGGTAGCAGAGAGCCGCCGACTACAGGAGCCAGATCCAGTTCGCCATTGCCATTGCACGCTGAAGCAGCAGCAGAAATCTGTGTGCCCCTGCTGTGCTCCCACAAGGTGTTTGTGGACTGGGGGAACGGGGAGCAGGCGAAATCTGTGACCAGTACCCAGCTACTACCCCCGGACTGGTCCCGGTAGGAGCTTTCATTTTGCTTTCCTTCACTCATACCTTCCGCCTTCAGTAAACAACCCGGCAGCGGTGTGGCTTGGCTTGGCTCGGCGGCTGCTGCGGAGGGCTGCTGAGGGCTGTCGAGAACTGTCCTTAGGCTGGGGTGTGCACAAAACTGCTAAAGCTGCTAAAAAATAATTTCGGAGAAAGAGACGGTCACCAAGCACGCCCTGAAGCACTCTGCTGGGAGCTGCAGGGTGGCGCAGGGCGCTGCACCAAGGGGTGCTCCATCCTGAGTCGGTCGTGCGGAGCTGCCTGGTGTCCTGAATCCGCACTAAAGTTACCAAAGTTACCAAGTTCAACGAGGCAAGGTCACGCGCACTGTCTCTGGGCCGGTACTGTTCTTTCGGAACTTTCCTTGACTGGGCAAACGCAAGCGCGGCCGCCGTTAGAGGCAGCTGCTAAGTAAGAGCCCAGGGGTAAAGGCCCAGGCAGGTCTGACTAGGTCCGACATTGCCGGTGGGCCCATCTATGAGCTCTGCTTGCTTCACCTGTCTTCCCTTACTCCCTTGGTAGGGGTGTGCGGTTACCCTTGACAGTCGGTAGGGTACCACAGGGGGTTTAGCTAACTCAACATGAGGTCCGGTAAGAAAAGGGTCTACCTGGAAAAGAAGCCGAAGGCTAAATCAAAACCCCAGTCAAAGGCGAACGGGGATCCCTCATCAAGTACCAGCAAGACAGGAAAAATCAAAGAAGTGAGTGGAAGCTGGGCAGCTACTCAAGGAAAACCTGGAGTGTCAAGCGATCGAAACTCTCCAGCTGCGATCCCTCGACCCAACTTGCGACAACCAAAAATTACATCAAAATTGAACTTTATGAAAGACCCGTTCTCTACTATCTTCTCGTCTAGCAGGAAAATTGTGGGCCTTCAGGATTCACTTCTTCCTCTTTCCTCGATGGACTCACGGCTTGCTCAATCCTCGCAGCAAGCCAGTTGTACCTCATTTCACACTTCCTCGTTAGGCAGTCAACCAGAACTGAGTCTGGCGTCAGCCGGGGTAACAAGGGCCCTGGTCGATCATAAGCTCTCCACAAAGGCTATTGGTAGACCATCATCACCCCTAGCAGGCAGCTGGGGGGTAACGTCTGTCTCTCATCTTCCCTCTTCTGCCATGGACCTAAACCCTTCAGGGGATCCAGCGGCCTCAAACTCATGCACAACAAGCCATATACAGAACTGTTTCACGCATAACTCTCCCTCCAGCAGCGGTGTAGAGCTCAACCAACGGCAAGAACCCCCGAGCAGAGATGACATAGGTCACCCAAACAATTCGCCGATTGAAGATAGCAGTCATCTGTCTCAACCGGTTAGTACAAGATCCCTCTCACAGGCCCCAGAAGGAGCAGCAAAAGTTCAGCTAGATTACAGCAAAGAGGACTGTGCCGACAAACCAAATCCAGGGGGTGACAGCCTTGCCAACACAACTTATTTGGGCTCGCAAGAAGGGGCCGATCTAGTTGCCACAAACATTCCACTCACGCATACGGATCCAGCGTCTCCAAAGGAGGAACTAACAAATAACATTCAGGTTTTCAGGCAGGGACCAAGTCAGGAGGGTTCTTTCTCAAACTCATCCTCCGTGCCTAACGCCTCATTGTCTTCGACCCCCAATAAACTTACGCACACGGATCCAGCGTCACCAAAGGTGAAACCAACAAATAACACTCAGGCTTTTAGACGGGGACCAAGTCTGGAGGGTCCTCTCTTAAACTCAATCTCCGTGCCTAATGCCTCATTGTACTTAACCTCCAACAAAAGGGACCTCGATATGGGGCAATCTACAAGATCTCAAGTAACAGAAGTGTCAAAAACGTGGGACATTCTGCTCACCACTATGCAACGAACCGTTGATACCCTCCACTTTCAATAAGACAAAACGGACCTACAGCTGTCCCTATTAGATACCCTGGCCGTTTTTGTTGGGCGGATAGACGACAAACTCGGCCAATTAAATTCGCTAATTAGTAGGGCCCAGCAGGAGGCAAAGCTGTCATGCAGCTGCGGTCCCATTATTGATAAACTCGCAACACTTCCGGAGATTGTATCTTGTCTACTAGAAGGGCTGCCAAAAGGGACAAACGGACGGCCTCAGTGCACTAATCCGGACGGGTCAGCCTACCGCGCTGCTCCAACAGAAGGGTCATTCGCACTGGGCATCTCCGACAGAATTTCACCGGAGCCGCCGTTGGGTTGCCAGCCACCGGCCCCGGCTCACACTGCAACTAGTTTCACTTTGTCCCCAAATGCTTGCAAGCCACCCCTAAACGTGAAAGGGCGGTGCCAGCTAAAAAGGAAAGGCTGAACAAACAAAAATTAATAGGCACGCTACAAGTTTACCCACTTTTTCAATCAGGGGAAAAATCTGAACAGCCGGTCAGGAGTCCTATCGCAGCAAGCTCTGTCAGAAGGGATCCACCCTCCACTGCCCCCGGACTCTCCCCTAAGGAAGTACTATTAACAGCAAGTCTTACTCCAACCACGTTGGAGGACGTCAGAGTTTTATCCGATAACAGTAACGGATTCCAACATAAGCCTGAAGAACACAGTCTCTGCATTGTGACTGATGTAAGTCCTCCGCTCCTTCTATCACGGACATCTGAACTGGTAACAGTTCAGCCAACCCAAAATTTGGACCCTGTAGGGAGCGAACCAACCACTTCAAGCAATGTAAGGTTCCGTCCCCAAGAGCTGGCGGTACCTAGGCTCTTGAGCCCTCAAATAAAATTCCAAACCACCACAGCCAGCTCCTTCATGGATCTTTCTATGCCTCCTCTATCAACCATCACTTCTGGTGAAAATCCTCTTGGGATCCAGCGGCACCCTGATCACAGCAATTCAAATCCTCAAGCTCCTAAAAACCAGCCAATTCCCCTGCAACCCTATCCAAAGGATCTTTCTTCTAGCATCCTTTTTACTACAGAGTATCAATCAAAGGGCCCATTTGATATCCTGAATAGTGGGAATTTACAACGGCTACTTAGCACGATACCAGCACTTAAGAACTTGTCTTCAGCGGACCACTTGTCTATTGAATTCATAAAGTCAGGCAGGTTGGATGGGAATGAGGCGACAAAGGTTACATGGACTTCCCCTGACATAGTCAATAAAATCTTTAAGGAGCAAGGTCTCCTTAAAGCATGGGGGATCGACACAGCGGTCCACTACAACACTGGATACCCGCTGCCCCTACTTGAGCGGCCCCAGCAGCGACTAGACACAATTTCAACAACTAGGTCCGTGCTGAGGGGAGCACTGGGTCGATCGACTAAAGAACCACAGGCGTTACCCCTGCAAAATATCTCAAGGCCTACTAACACGTATTGTACAATTGATCAGCGGCTCATGAGGATATGTAATTCAGAAGGACATTTTCTATCACAAGGAAATTCCCAATGACAAGGTAAACGAACAGAGAGAGATCCGCGTACGGAGGCACCGCACATGGACCTATGCTCCTGGAACATCAACGGGCTCTATATTAAAGCAGCGGATACTGATTTCCTACAATATGTCAAATCGTTTGACATTATCCTCCTCCAGGAAACATGGCTGGAAGAGCCTATCCATCTAGAGGGTTATACCTGTCATCATTCCCCAGCCACAAGGAAAAGCAAGTTTGGTCGTCTGTCAGGAGGCCTAGCAACCTATCTCAAAATATCAACGATTGGCTATGCTCGGGCACTCAGCACAACTTCCGTGGCCTTCAACACAGTGGAGGTACTACTTAACTTCGGGGGTAAGAAGAAAGAGGTACAGCTGACCAACGCCTACATTAACCCTAAAACCAAGGGAAAGGAGGGGAAAATCCTAACAGACCATTTATACAACATTATGAACACCCAAACATCTCCAAATCTAATTTTGTCTGGAGACTTTAATCAGTGCATTTTAAGGACTTCAGCAAACAATGATATACAGGCACAGTCTTATCATTGGGATGTCCCGAACCAATTATTTAGCAGTCAGTGCAAGGCATCAAAGGCGGCAAAGGCACTACTGGAAGACCTAGAACACATGGGCCTGAGGGTCTTAAACAGAAGATTTGTAAAGGATTCACCATCTGTGGCCTCATTCATCTCAGCCACTACTACCTCTTTTATTGATTATACGTTAGTCTCCCTCACGCTATTTCATCATGTTCTGGGCTACAACTTAGGAGACAAGGGTGAAAGTGACCATCGCCCTCAAGAGGTCAGTTTAGGAGCCCTCCCAGACGATATTCTTCTAAACGCAACTGGGCCGCAGGACAGTTACACCATCAACCTTAAACGGATTAAAACGTCAGTAGCAAATACTGGGGAGGTATTTCTAGCGGCAAAAACTCAGCTGACCACCTCAAACTATCCTTCCGGCAATATAGTGGCAGGCTGGGAAAAATGTACGATGGAGTTTGCAAACAATTACTCGACAACTGTACGGCACTCTCCACGACCAGCACAGGGTGCTTCAATGAAGATCTCGGGCACCCAGAAACTGGCAATGAAATCATACAAAAAATCGATTAATAAAGCTTTAAGATTGCTAAAGAAAACCCTGGGGGATGTAATGCTGCTAGCACGGATCCGCAAGCAACGGATATAAAAAAACTGAAATGGGCAATGAAAAGGGTGAATGACGTTGACTTCTGGGCCAAACTTTATCATGCATCCATGGGCAACAACAGCGCCCAGTTCTGGTCGATCATAAACAAACTGCTAAATCCAAAAATCAGCGGAATAACATCACACATATCGAAATCATCTTGGGAAGTATTTCTTGATGAACATTTTAATCACCAGGATAGGAAAACAAGGGGGCCTCTCAATCTTCTGGGTGGCAGACAACTGCAAATTCGCTCACCAAGTAAAGACGTCATTCTAGTACCCACTGCAGCTCAAATCAGGAAACTAATTTCCAAAGGTAGAAAAGACGGGCAGCTGGACCAAACGGTATTCCCCTGGCCCTCTTCAAACTTGAACCTGATTACTGTGCCGACACACTGATCCCCCTCTATTCATCTGTCACCAACTCTGGGTGCTTTCCCGCCTCATGGAGGGGCTCGATCATCTCGCCGATCTATAAGGCTGGGGATAGACTCCTTCCAAAAAACTACCGACTGATTGCACTCCTTGACGTTGAGGCCAAATACTTTGCAGGACTCCTATTGACCCATCTGCGAGAATGGGCTGCAAACCAAAGCTTAATACCATCCAGCCAAACGGGGTTCTGCAAAGACATGGGGACAACTAACTTGATCGCCATCTCGTTGCTCATTGACAAGGCAAGAGCGACCAAGTAGGCTCTCCACCTCTGCTTTGTGGACTTTGACAATGTCAACCGGGAAATCCTATGGTGAAAACTGGCCTCCTGGGGGATTCCCTTGCCCCTACTAAACTTTTTGATTGAGTTGCACACAAATACATGGGTCCAGGTAAAGCTTGGGAATGGCTCGTACCTCTCCAGGCGCATTCCGACCACAAAGGGCCTAAAACAGGGGTGCGTGTTAGCTCCAACTCTTTTCAATCTTTTTACAGCTGACCTGCCACCCGCCTTAGATGCCTGCAATTCGCATGCTCTGCGGTTAGGAGGTAAAGGGCTGTCCAGCATCTCCTATGCAGATGACGTGGTCCTGGTCAGTAACACGAAAGTTGGCCTTCAAAACCTTATCAACACGCTTCATGGTTATGCTGTCGAAAACCTATTAGAAGTGAACATTAGTAAAACAAAAGTTCTTTCGATAACTAGAAGCAAAAAGTCGTACACTTGGATGCTTGGTTCGGATGCAATCACAAACTGCTCTGAATACAAATATCTAGGGATCCAAGTTGATAAAGGCGGCCGCTACCAAAACCAATTAGAGGCCATCAAGAGGAAAGGCATGCTAATAGCCGTGACAATGAAACAGCTAAAGACCAATCTGACCGGTGAGACTCTACTTCCTCTATTATGAGTAGCCAAAATTAAAATAGAGTCATCAATCACGTATGTCAGAGAGGCCCTAAGAGGAACCTATGCTAAACTTCTGGACACAAGCATCTCAAAGGCCTATAGATTTCTTTTTAATCTACCACCCTATACTTCGCAGGCCCAGATTCGGTTGGAATTCGGGTTGACGTGCCAAACGCTTGCTCGAAGAGGTTCATGCATCAAGTGCTGGCACAAATTAAAGAACTCCCAAGAAAACACCCTGAACCGACAGCTCTGGCAAGACATGCTTACCACATCGCGAATGCCGTCAAAAAAATACCTAGAGGAGTCCTTGTCCATCACAGGACTGAAAGACCTCTGGGAGACTCCTGTATCACATGCGCAATTCAAGCGCATAGTGAACAAGAGTCTAAAGAGACAATCGCATGTGGAGGACAAAGCTTTGTTCTCTTATAGGCAACATGCCTGGATGACCTTGTGCACATATAGAACACCGGGGCTCCAATCATATTTTGGTCTGGGGTGTGGCTGGAAAACAAAATAGGCCTTTTTCAAACACAGGCTGGGGATTCTACCCGCCATTCCTCACTTACCACCATGGTTGAGGCAGAACTATGGGACCAAATGCCGGCTCTGTGGAACAGAAATCGAAGATTTGGAACACCTATTGTGCACTTGCCCGAGGCTGAACAAAGAAAGAGTAGCTTTGTTGAAAACAGCTTTCAACAAACTAGGAGTTCGCTCACGTAGACAAGCTGTCCTCGCTTGTTTTGATCCTGGTCTCCCGCCACTAAACGGGAAGCTAGTGAAATTTCTGAAACTAGCGGAACGGAAACAAATAACCCAGGCACTTGTATAGTGGAAGCCCAGTATAGGACTAAGTGCATTGAACCTTTTTTCCCGTGGGGTTTTATTGTTTTTTACCTTTACTATTCGATCAACCATGAATTTCTACTTTTAAGGTCTTTTAAATTTCTTATGAGTTTGTTTTATTTCACTTTTTTGTAACGTTTTTTTTTAACCTAAACAATAAAGAATTACTTAGTACTTACTTGTACAGCAATTGTAAAATCCAGGAATAGTGATAATCGGTGTCCTTGGACTGATGAATCATGCTGCTCCTTCACCAGCTGGAGTGCTGTATCCTAGTTGGAGAAACTGAAAAGGCATGCTATGATGGGGCTCGCTCCCCAGGCCCTGTGTGCTCTCTCCAATGTCAGTAGTTTTGAGTATACCTCAGAACCAAAGAGTGTAGTCAGCCTGCGCCCTATATAATCCTCAATTTTTCCTGAAGTGGCGATTCTGTTATTCCAGGGATGCAGAGATTGGTCAGTAAGAGCGGGTCTCTAAATCTTCATTTTTGGCCACAATAATTGGAGGACTTTTACCATGGTGTGGATAGTAGTTCTGTCCTACTTTATGCCACCTTCCATTTCAGAGATCATCTGCTCTGCTTCCTTCAGGCATCCATCATGCAGGTCTATTATTTTTCATGCTATGGTGGCCATGCAGGTATTGAGGTCGTCCACTTTTAGGTCTCAGACCGTAGGCTGCGCTTGCGCAGTCTCGCTCCGAGATTTAAGGTTTCTTAGTATGGGGGCTTTAACTCGCCCCTCTTCTCCATTGGCTGGCTTCCTAAATGGAGGCCAGCCATTGGAGGAGAGGGGAGTCACTCCGTTTAAGCCCCGTCTTTTTCCGATTCGGGGGCGTCTTTTTTCGCTTCTTTCTTGTTTTCTTTCTCTCCTCTTCCCATTGGCTGGAATTTTACCTTCCAGCCAATGGGAAGAGGAGAGAAAGAAAACCACGCACCCGAATCAGAAAATTATGCTGCTTTCCCTGAGGCATTTCTGCCTCACCTCGGAGAAACATGGTGGTGTTCGACTGCCCTCCTGAAGGTTTTTGCAGCTAACTGTATTTTTATCCCCCCACTTCAAGAACTACTTGCTGTGAAACAGACACTGGGGACTGGCGAGATTACCGGAAGACCAGGAGAGTGAGGCAACCCTGCGTCTCTCTTAAGATGTCCGTGGCAGCCAGGTTGGCCAATGGACAGTGGCACCCGTGCACAATGATCGGTGACGAGTGGAGGTGAGAGCGCCAGCAGTGAGAACGCCGGCTTCCACAGGGCGAGCGGTGCAGAGGGTAGTGCGGAACGCCCAGTGCTCAGAAGCGGCCTGCGGATAGTGAGGTAAGCCTACCCCGCTCATTGAAGGCAGCGAGGCCACGAACTCCTGGGCAATGTGGTGGGAGATCAGAAGCAACTGAAGAGCGGGGCCCAGACACAAAAAAATTACCAGCGAAGGTATATACCGCGCTAAGCAGCAGGGGGCAGCGAACTGCTACGACGTGATCTGGACACTGACGGGCCTACACCAGGTCCAGACCTCATAAAGCAGGAGAAAGCACCATATTCAACTACCCTATTAGTGAGGCCTCGCCCCCTACCCCCCATCCCGGGGGCGAGCCCACAGCGGAAGAGCCCGACGGTCCAAGGCAAGCTCAGAGTGCAGGCGTAACCCAGCAAAGCAGCAGCGCGTCAGAACTAAAAGAAGAGAGCAAAGTCCAAGAATGGGGGAGTGGGCTGGAGAGGGGACAACGTCTGAATGATGATCCCCTTGCAGAGTCCGAGTAAGGGAGATAGCAGGGCCGCCTCTGAGTGAGCAGCCGCCGGAGCTACCGGGGCGGCCGCTGGAAAGGAGCCTACTGCAACACAGCGTTCGCCCTGGAGCAGATCTCCAAGGTGCGTCCTCAGTGCACGTGTGTGTGTGTGTGTAGTTGGGTCTGCTTGTGATCTGTTTTTCCGGCCCTCTGTTCCCCTGTTTTTCCGGACCTCTGTTCCCCTGTTTTTCTTGCCCTCTGTTCCCCTGTTTTTCTGGCCCTCTGTTACCCTGTTTTTCCAGCCCTCTGTTCTCTCGTTTTTCCAGCCCTCTGTTTTCTCGTTATTCCAGCCCTCTGATCTCTTATTTTTCCGGCCCTCTGTTCTCTCGTTTTTCCGGCCCTCTGTTCCCCTGTTTTTCTGGCCCTCTGTTCCCCTGTTTTTCTGGCCCTCTGTTCCCCTGCTTTTCCAGCCCTCTGTTCCCCATGTTTTTCCAGCCCCCTGTTCCCCTGTTTTTCCAGCCCTCTGTTCCCCTGTTTTTCCTGCCCTCTGTTCTCTCGTTTTTCCTGCCCTCTGTTCTCTTGTTTTTCCTGCCCTCTGGGCTCTCCTTTGTTTTGCCCTCTGTTCTCACGTTTTTCTGGTCCTCTGTTCCCCTGTTTTTCCGGCCCTCTGTTCCCCTGTTTTTCTGGCCCTCTGTTCCCCTGTTTTTCCGGCCCTCAGTTCTCTCTTTTTTCTGGCCCTCTGTTCTCTCATTTATCCGGACCTCTGTTCTCTCGTTTTTCCAGACCTCCGTTCTCTCGCTTTTTTCCGGGCCCTCTGTTCCCCTGTTTTTTCTGCCCTATGTTCCCCTGTTTCACCTGCCCTCTGTTCCCCTGTATTTCCTGCCCTCTGTTCCCCTGTTTTTCCTGCTCTCTGTTCCCCTGTTTTCCGACCGTCTGTTTCCCCCGTTTTTCCGGCCCTCTGTTCTCTCGCTTTTCCGGCCCTCTGTTCCCCTGTTTTTCCTGCCCTCTGTTCCCCTTTTTTTCCTGCCCTCTGTTCCCCTGTTTTTCCTGCCCTCTGTTCTCTCGTTTTTCCAGCCCTCTGTTCCTCTGTTTTTCCGGCCCTCTGTTCCCATGTTTTTCCGCCTCTCTTTCTCTCGTTTTTCCGGCCCTCTGTTCTCTCGTTTTTCCTGCCCTCTATTCTCTCATTTTTCCGGCCCTCTGTTCCCCTGTTTTTCCGGCCCTCTGTTCCCCTGTTTTTCTGGCTCTCTGTTCCCCTGTTGTGATCTGTTTTTCTTGGCCGCTGTTCCCTCGTTTTTCTTGCCCTCTGTTCCCCTGTTTTTCCTGCCCTCTGTTCTCTTGTTTTTCCGGACCTCTGTTCTCTTATTTTTCCAGACCTCTGTTCCCCTGTTTTTCCGGCTCTCTGTTCCCTCGTTTTTATGCCCTCTGTTCCCTCGTTTTTATGCCCTCTGTGTGTGTGTGTGTGTGTAGAGGGCTCTGTGTGTGCGCATGTGATCGTTTTTTTCTGGCCTCTGTCCCCTGTGTGGGGGGCTCTGTGTGTGTGGGGGGCTCTGTGTGTGGGGAGCTCTGTGCGTGTGAGGGGGGCTCTGTGTGTGGGGGGGAGGGACTATGTTTGTGTGGGGGTGGCTCTGTGTGTGGGGGGGCTCTGTGTGTGTGTGTGTGTGTGTAGGGTGGGGCTCTGTGTGTGTGGGGGGGCTCTGTGTGTGTGGGGGGGCTCTGTGTGTGGGGCTCTGTGTGTGTGTTTGGGGGGCTCTGTGTGTGTGGGGGGCTCTGTGTGTGGGGGGCTCTGTGTGTGTGTGTGGGGGGGCTCTGTGTGTGGGGGGGGCTGTATGTGTGTGGGGGGGCTCTGTGTGTGTGTTTGGGGGGGCTCTGTGTGTGGGGCTCTGTGTGTGTGCATGTGGGTGTGGCTCTGTGTGTGTGTGTGGCTCTGTATGTGTGCGTGGGGCTGTGTGTGGCTCTGTGTGTGTGGCTCTCTGTGTGTGTGGGGCTGTGTGTGTGGGGGGGCTCTGTGTGTGGGGGGCTCTGTGTGTGTGTGGGGGGGGCTCTGTGTGTGGAGCTCCGTGTGTGGGGCTCTGTGTGTGGGGTTCTGTGTGTGGGGCTCTGTGTGTGTGGCTCTGTGTGTGTGTGGCTCTGTGTGTGTGGCTCTGTGTGTGTGTGGCTCTGTGTGTGTGAGGGGCTCTGAGTGTGTGTGTGGGGCTCTGTGTGTGTGGGGGGGCTCTGTGTGTGTGGGTGGGGCTCTGTGTGTGTGGGGGGGACTGTGTGTGTGTGTGTGTCTGTGTGTGTGTGTGGTTGGGGCTCTGTTTGTGTGTGTGTGGGGGGCTCTGTGTGTGTGTGGGGCTCTGTGTGTGTGGGGGGCTCTGTGTGTGTGTTACACTCTGTGTGTGTGTGGGGCTGTGTGTGTGTGCGTGTGTGTGTGTGTGTGTGTGTGGCTCTGTGTGTGTGGCTCTGTGTGTGTGTGGCTCTGTGTGTGTGTGGCTCTGTGCTTGTGTGTGTGGCTCTGTGTGTGTGTGTGTGGCTCTGTGTGTGTGTGTGTGTGTGTGTGGCTCTGTGTGTGTGTGCCTCTGTGTGTGTGTGTGTGGGGCTCTGTGTGTGTGGGGATGTGTGTGTGTGGAGGGGGTCTGTGTGTGTGGGGGGGCTCTGTGTGTGTGGGGGGCTCTGTGTGTGTGTGGGGGGGGTTCTGTGTGTGTGTGGGTGGGGGGCTCTGTGTGTGGGGGGTTCTGTGTGTGTGTGGGGCTCTGTGTGTGTGGGGGGGCTCTGTGTGTGTGGGGGGGGGGCTCTGTGTGTGGGGGGTTATGTGTGTGTGGGGGGGGGCTCTGTGGGGGTGTGTGTGTGGGGCTCAGTGTGTGTTGGGGGGCTCTGTGTGTGTATGGGGGGCTGTGTGTGTGTGTGTGAGGGGCTCTGTGTGTGTGTGGGGGGCTCTGTGTGTGTCTGGCTCTGTGTGTGTGGGGGGCTCTGTGTGTGTGTGGGGGGCTCTGTGTGTGTGTCGGTGTGGCTCTGTGTGTGTGTGTGTGTGGGTGGGGTGTCTCTGTGTGCGTGTGTGGGGGGCGGCTGTGTGTGGCTCTGTGTGTTGCTCTGTGTGTGTGTGTGGCTCTGTGTGTGTGTGTGGCTCTGTGTGTGTGGGGGGGATCTGTGTGTGTGTGGGGGGCTCTGTGTGTGGGGGGCTCTGTGTGTGGGGCTCTGTGTGTGGAGCTCTGTGTGTGTGGCTCTGTGTGTGTGTGCGGCTCTGTGTGTGTGTGGCTATGTGTGTGTGTGGCTGTGTGTGTGTGTGTGTATGTGGCTCTGTGTGTGTGGGGGGCTCTGTGTGTGGGGGGGCTCTGTGTGTGTGTGGGGCTCTGTGTGTGTGTGGGCTCTGTGTGTGGAGGGGGCTCTGTGTGTGTGGGGCTCTGTGTGTGGGGGGCTCTGTGTGTATGGGGCTCTGTGTGTGGGGGGCTCTGTGTGTGTGGGGCTCTGTGCGTGTGGGGCTCTGTGTGTAGGGCTTTGTGTGTGTGTGGGGGGCTCTGTTTGTGTGTATGGGGGGCTGTGTGTGGGGGGGCTCTGTGTGTGTGTTTGGGGCTCTGTGTGTGTGTGGGGGGGCTCTGTGTGTGTGGGGGGTTCTGTGTGTGTGGGGGGCTGTGTGTGTGTGTGTGGCTCTCTGCTTGTGTGTGTGTGTGGCTCTGTGTGTGTGTGTGTGGCTCTGTGTGTGTGTGTGTGTGGCTGTGTGAGTGTGTGTGTGTGTGTGTGGCTCTGTGTGTGTGTGTGGCTCTGTGTTTGTGTGTGTGGCTCTGTGTGTGTGGCTCTGTGTGTGTGTGTGGCTCTGTGTGTGTGTTTGGCTCTGTGTGTGTGGCTCTGTGTGTGTGTGTGTGGCTCTGTGTGTGTGTGTGGCTCTGTGTGTGTGTGAGGCTCTGTGTGTGTGTGGGGCTCTGTGTGTGTGGGGATGTGTGTGTGGGGTCTGTGTGTGTGTGGGGTGCTCTGTGTGTGGGGGGGGCTCTGTGTGTGTGTGTGTGGCGGGGGTTCTGTGTGTGTGTGTGGGTGGGGGGCTCTGTGTGTGTGGGGGGGGTTCTGTGTGTGTGTGGGGCTCTGTGTGTGTGGGGGGGGCTCTGTGTGTGGGGGGTTCTGTGTGTGTGGGGGGGTCTGTGGGTGTGTGTGTGTGGGGCTCAGTGTTTGTGGGGGGCTCTATTATGAGGTAAATATAATTTACCGTACAAGTTTTTCCATATAATTACAGTCAGGTAAAAGAATAGCTCAATTAAATCTTCATCTCCACCTACTGCGCCATCTATAACCAAACCCACAACCACTAAAAGAGGGCCAACTATGAATACAGCTAACTTATCCATAAAACCAACTCCAATACCTGCCCCCAGAAAAGTTGCTATTCCATCTACTTCTAACATTCCAGTTCCAAACAGCAATAATGGCCCAACTAAACCAACCGCAGCTCCAAGACCGACTGCTGCCATCAACAACGTGGGTACTGGCTCTCAAGGGTCTATTAAACCTTTTAAACATCAAGGACCAGCCCTACATTTGCCACCGGATGCTTGTCCTTTTGTTTTGGTTCTAGCAGGTGTTCCGCCACTAAGGGAGGACCAGGGGGAATCATGGGTGCAACTGCGAAATAAGAGCATAGACTGGCTGACCAAGCACAAAGGCGTTGGATTTGACATCTCAAGAGAGATTATATCTGCCCGCAGGGTATCATGGGTCGGCCCTCTACTCAAGGATAAGGAAGGTGACTGTATAGTTCTTAATTTTAAAAACCCTGGGACTGTAAGAAACCTCCTTAACAGAAATAGCAACTATTCAACCATTTCTACTGTTGCTACTATGTTACCCTTGAGTTACTTTTATAGACAAATGGCAACACAACCTCGCCCACCTTTTATGCAATTTCCATCGTCATTAATGCATTTCCAACCACCATCCATGCATTTCCAACCGCCACCTATGCATTTCCGGCCACCACCTATGCAATTTCAACAACCTTATTTCCCATTCCAAACGTATAATAGATTTGCACCTTTGTCGTATTTGGATATGCAAGATTGACCACCTTCAACTACCTTTGTTGAATTATCTCTGACTCCGACATCCGAACCCCTGACTGCTTCAGAATCCCCGCCTCAAAGTACCCTGAGTAAACCTCCCCAGACCCTTACTCATTTGCCTTTGGACTCAGAACTATCTCTTGTTAGCTGGAATATAGCAGGCCTAAAATCTAAACTGAAAATCATAGAGTGGCTCAATTGGGTCGATAATAACTGTGATATATTGTTGCTACAAGAAACGTGGAGTACAACGTCTCCAACAATTGAGGGTTTCTGCTGTTACAATCTCAAGGCTTCCCCGTCTCAAATGGGTCGACCCAGTGGGGGATTATCTATTTGGTCCAAAATAAAATGTGGTGTGCAAACTAAATTGATCCCTACACCGGGTAATTGTTGTTTTATGGCTATGAAGTACATTAACAGATTGAAATTATGTATTATTAATTTTTATAATAATGATTTTGTTAGCCGTCCAAATGGTAATTTTGTATTATTGTTTAATTTTATAGATGAAATTATGGGGGGGCAAAAGTACGGACCCTTTGATGGTATCTGCATCGGAGGGGATTTTAATGCACATATGTATCGCCATAGCCCAGTATGTAAAAATGGGGAAGAACTGAAAAATCATATAGCTTCCCGTGAATTGGTAAATGTTATGGAAATTATAGGTACAAGTGCAAATAATATAACAACCCCCACTTTTATAGGCCAGGGCTGTGCTTCAACGATAGACTATATTTTCACATGCCCAACATTAAGTGAAATAATTTTAAAAGCAGAAGTTGTCTGTTCCGCTTATAGCGACCACTACCCGCTTAGAATTAATTTACACAATCCCCAGACCTCAAGGGTTGCAGTGAAGCAAGAGGCAGGGCCTCAAAATCTAGCATTATCAACGGACAGATGGAGACTAGTATGGAAGGGAGCTGATAATAAAGGAATTCTTTCCAGAGTAATTAAAAAACATCCCGAGACAGTCGAGACTTGCCTGTCTTACACAAGTCCTAGTATTGAGGTGGTAGGCGCTTTTGGAGACTTATGCGGGGCCATTAAAATTGAATCTTCCAAACCCGCTAGGCAGAATATCTCCCAGGGTCCCCGCTGGTTCGATTCCTCTTGCTCCAAGGCCAATAGGGACTTGAGGGCAGCCCTTAATACCAACCCAAGGGACTCTCAACTCGTGAGAGTATTAAGATTAAACTATAAAAGTGCCTTACGAATTAGATCTGAGGCCCTAGTAATTAACCACTGGGAATCCCTTACGCGTACTGCCACATTGAAGGACACAACAGGTTTCTGGAAAGAAGTTAAGTCCTTAAGATCTTTTGGCTCTAACATCAACCCAATTAATAGTAATATAACAGGCGAGGCGTGGGTAGAGCATTTCTCCCAAATCTACGCCATATCAGCTACCCCTCTAGATACTGTCTCTCTACCCCATAGCGCTGAACCTTTGACTTTTTCATTACTTGAGGTCGAGGATGCTATCATTGATAGTGCTAGTAATAAAGCCCCAGGCCCTGATTTTTTTTTTTTTTAGATATATTTTTATTGCAGAGTTATAAACCACAGGATACAATTAGTCAGCCAGTTCACTCGTGACATCCCCCCATTCAACAATAATTCCTATTCGTACACAGCCATTCAGCCCGCATCCCGGAGGCCGGGCGGCATATTACTTCATTCAATAGGAGAACATCACGGTGTACGTCCCATAGGGACCATGGTTGAAATGTCGTTTTACGTATCTGCTTTTACCCCCCCACCCACAACATCGCACCCGCATCCCAGTGATAATCAGTGGTACCGCCCACGTCGGGGCCTGCTCTAGGCGCTATGATTCTGTCACTCCTGGCCGCTCCCCCCAGCCATTCCACACTCCACACAGTACCCACCCTCCTAGTAGATTCAATGCGCCCAGACGGGCTACCATCTAATGGCTTCCGACCCACCCCAAACTCCCATTAACCAGACCCCCCAAGGCCCCCCCCCCCTGGCAACTGCTAAGGTGTATGCCTCGTCCTGTCGATTTGGATGGATCCACTACAGTGCGGGATATAATACTTTTGTGTTCGCCCCGCGGTGTCCACTGGCTTAGTTCTCACCATCCTCATCCTCTACCAAAGAATCACGCAAAGCTTGCACCACTAACTCCCATGCACGCGCCGCTTCCAATGCCTTCTCATTCCCCATCTTCACAGCCTGCTTCATCCGGAGCACACTCTCGCAGTCAGACCACCGCAGTAATTCGTTCTTCCATCTACGCAGTGAGGGTCCCCCCCTGGACTTCCAATGCCACGATATTTCCCTCTGCGCCAATATCAGACCCAGGTCAATGAACTTGCTCGTCACCTTGGTGTGCTTGGTGTGCGGGAACCAGAGCAGCAGGCACGCCGCCATATCGAAGTCCACCTCCCTGTCAGTCACTTCGTTCAGGAGTCCCCCTACCTCCGTCCAGTAGGTCCCCAAGTGTGAGCACCCCCAAAACAAATGATCCATGTCCGCTCCCAGAGACGAACACCGTGGGCATCGGGCATCCGGCACCTGGAAGTACCGCTGCAATTTCTCAGGAGTTAAATAAGCCCTATGAAGCACATAGAAATGTACTTGCTGAAAGCGCGCATTTCTCGTGCCCTTCCACGTGCGCCGCAGGATGTGACCCCATGCCGTATCCGGTATGGGCCGGCCCACGCTCTCTTCCCATTTAGCCTTGAGCCCTTGGAGCGGTTCCAGTCCCTCATTCAGCATCCTATTATGGAGGCACGTCACAGCTTTGAACGTACCTGCCGCCATCACCACATATTGGCACGCCAAAGTTGTGGTTGGTTCCATGAGCCCTCCCTTCCAGTGCTTCTGTATGGCCGCCACCACCGCCGCGTGTAGAAGGAACCCCCCATCGGGCAGCCCGAACTGGTCCCGGAGCACTTCAAACGGTGCCAAAGCCCCGTCTATGTATAAATCGCCTACTACCTGCAGTCCCGCCTCTTCCCAATCCAGCAACGGGGACCAATCTCCTCCGTGCGGCAAGGCCGTCAGCATGCCGATCGGGATCTCCGGTGCACAAGGCCGCAACGCCTTCGCTCTCCGAAGGCTCCTCTGCCAGCACAGCCGGAGCGTCCGCTCCTCCATGGTGAGGGCTCGCAACTCGAGCCTCTGTTGCATGATAATATAGGACAGCACGTGGCGTTGTATCCCCCTATCCCGGTCCTCCTCTGGACCCCAAAACACCCTGGCTACGTTCTGTGTAAGGACCTGCAACTGCGCTGCTAGATAATACAGCTCGAAGTCGGGCACAGCCATGCCCCCTTCTATCTTGGGGCGAAGTAGCGTGCTCAGGGCCACTCTACGGCAGCCATGCCCCCATAGGAAGCCAATAATCATTGACCTCAGGTCTCTAAAGACCCCCTGGGGAATCCAGACAGGCAGCGTTCGGAAATAATAGAGGAAGCGGGGGAGCGCCACCATTTTCAAAAGTGCAATCCTACCCAGAACCGTCAGCGGGAGGGTCGACCAGAAAGACAAGCTGCCCCTCAGTGCCCGGACACAGCGACCATTATTGCCCTCCAATAAGTCCGCAGTTGCGTGGTAGATGCGAACTCCCAGATAGGTGAAACAAGATGGCTCCCACACCACGCCCAATTCGCCGCCGGGGTCTGGCGATCCCGCTCGCAGCGGAAACACACAAGTCTTCGCCCAATTGACTTTAAGGCCCGACAGCCGGCCGAACTCCGACAACAGGTCCATCGCTCCTACCAATGCCCGCGAGGTGTCAGCGAGGTACAGGAGCAAGTCATCCGCATACAGCGATATATAGTGCCACTGACCGCCGCTGGCTATCCCCGCGTACCTGTCCCCCGACCTCGCATGGACCGCCAAAGGTTCCATCGCCAGAGCAAACAATAGGGGGGACAGAGAACATCCCTGTCGCGTGCCCCTACCCACCGGGTACGCCGCAGATACCAGGCCGCCCAAACGCACTCTCGCCGTCGCCGAGGCATATAAGACCCTCGTCCACCTGCGGAACCCCTCGCCCATGCCAAACCTCTTTAAGACTCCATCCAGGAACGGCCATTCCAAGCTATCAAAAGCCTTCTCGATGTCCACGGACAGGACCGCCGGGGCTCCCTCCCCGTCCAAGATGGCGTCTATTATTCCCACTAGGCGGCGAATGTTCAGCGCCGTGCTCCTCGTGGGTATAAACCCGGCCTGGTCCCTGTGAACCAGGCCCTTCATATGTGGGGCCAGCCTGGTGGCTAGGATTCGGCTCAGAATCTTATAATCCACTGTCAGCATGGATAGCGGGCGATAGGACCTCACATCCGCGGCATCCCGGCCAGGCTTTAGGAGCGGTACAATCAAGGCCTCCCGCATGGACCCAGGCAATGCCCCAGCCTCGAAAGCTTCCGTATACACCACCAGCAGCCTGGGAGCCAAGCTGTCCACATACTGTTGATAAAATTCAATCGGCAGTCCGTCCACCCCGGGCGTTTTATTGCGGGCCATATGTTTGATGGCCACCCGTATTTCTGCGAGCGTGATCGGGTTACCCAGCTCCCTCGCGTCCTCCTCGTCCAGGACCGGAAGCTGCCTCTCCCCCAGGTATTCTGCGATGTCCTGAACCCCCACACCCAGCTGACTCTGGTACAATTCCTCATAATACCCCCTAAAACGTTCCAATACCGCTGCCTGGGAGTACACCATCTCTCCCTGCGCAGTACTAATGCTGAGGATCGGGCAACCCCTAAGTTCCGGGTTAGCTAGTCTGGCCAAGAGGGTGCCCACCTTGTCCCTTTCTGCATGTGCCCTGATGATATACTGCCTGTAGTCATAGCACCTTAAACGTTCTGTCTCGGTGGCAACCACCTCCTTCGCTTCCAGTAACTGGGTCTGTAAATCTGGCCTAGCCGGCCTGCGGCGCTCCAAGTCCCTCAAAGTTTCTTCCGCTTTCATGAGCTCGTTCAACACAGTCGTGCGAGCATTCGAAAACCTACCCAAACACACCCCTCTCACCACCACTTTCATTGCATCCCATTCAGTGGACCTACTCGTGGCTGTGCCCTCATTCACTCCGAAATAGCTATCAATGCCTTGTCTAACCGCGTCGCTGAACACAGAATCCTCAAGCTTTGGAAAAAGAACAACGGTGGAGGATTCCCACCAGAACAGCACCTGGTCAAATATTCTCCCAAAATTAGTTTGGACCCACACTATAATACATGGGACAATATGTGTGCACACTTCAATAACACCCACCGTTACAATGTTGGTTCAAAACATGAACTGAGAATTACTTTAAACAAGGTCAAGGTGCACCACTTTAGAGTTTGCATGAACTGATAACTTAGATGAGGTTAACTGTTAACCTCATCTAAGTTATCAGTTCATGCAAACTCTGAAGTGGTGCACCTTGACCTTGTTTAAACAGAATCCTCAAGCGTCTCCGGCCGAAGCCGCCATGTTGGTATCATTGAGCGCTCTCGCTGCCACTGAATGTGCACCAATAGGGGGTTATGATCTGAGATAGTCCTAGCTAGGTACTCCGCATGGGAAATCAATGGGGCTAGGGATCCACCGCAGAGCACCGCAGAGCACCGAATCAATCCTGACATGCAGATCATGGAGAGCAGAGTAAAAGGAATAATCCCTGGCTTCCCTGTGCCGCTCCCTCCAGACATCCAGCAACCCCCATCTATCCTGCCAGTCCTTCCTGTGCGCGGCCAACCTGCGCACCGGGGAGTCCACAAGGGGGGGATGGGACCTATCCAGAACCACATCCGTGATCGAATTGAAGTCTCCCCCTAACACTATCGGGCCCGCCAAGAAAGAGGCCAAGGACCCCGAGAGGCTATCAAAGTATCGAGCTTGATCAGTGTTCGGCGCATACACACAGCAGAAAACCACATCCCGTCCATACAACCTCCCCTCCACCGCCACAAACCGTCCATCCGGATCCACGACTTGATTCAGCAATTGAAAGGGTATCCCCGCCCTCACCCAGATCAACACCCCCCTGGCATACGCTGAGTAAGTGGTGCCGAACACCTGACCCCGCCATCTTTTCTGCAAGGCAGCGCACTCTTTTTTGGTGAGATGAGTCTCCTGGAGCATAGCAATCTGAACCCCCCTGCGTACTAGATATGCATGGACTTTGTGACGTTTCACCATAGTTCGCAGCCCCCGGACATTCCACGTCAGGCATTTCAAATTAGGTAATGTCCCCATTCCAGCTTCGTACAGTCCGGTTCAAATAACGAAGGTTCATAGCCCCCCAATGCAGTTGCCCCCCCCCCCCGAACATACCCAAAACAGAAAAACTCCCCAAACCCCACTCCCCAGGACAGAGCACACAAACCCAATGGCCGCCCCCATCCAAACCTTGAACCAACTTCTCGCACTCTTACCCTGTGGTCTCCACCACAGTCGGCCTTAAGGGCCCAAGGGGGGTGAGTCACCGCCGACCCCAGCTAGCGGAGCCCGCGCCCCGCGCCTTCATCCCCTCCTAAGCACACAGCCCTCCCACCCGGCATCCCGCCCTCCATCAACAGGATACCACCCTACCATGAAGTCTCGATCTAGTCCCAGTCCAAACTCAGCCGCAAAAGATACCATCCGATGTCTGTGGGGTCACTATCGGCCCCTTCGAGCTTTCCGCCTCTGAGAGTTCCTCTCCCGTCCTGCTGCCTTCTCCCCCCGAGTCCGTTTCTGCCCGTTCACTGTTCTGTTGCGACCCTGTAATGGCCGCCATCGCTGCGAGTGCATCCCTCTTCTCCGCCGCCATTTGAGCCTCCCGTTTCTCCCGCTGGCGCCTGTTGCGGGATCTGATGCGTTGCGATTGCCTCACCCGGGGCTGCTTGGGTTGGTCCCGCCTGCTTTTATGCGATCTGTCTGTCCCCGCTCTATACGACTCCAGCCATTGCCAAACTTCATCCGGAGTCTGAAAAAAGTGCGTAGAGCCATCCATTATGATCCGCAGCTTAGCCGGGTAGAGCAAGGAGTACTGGATGCCTTCCTCCCTGAGCTCCTTCTTCACCGCTAGGAACGATGCCCTGTTCTTCTGGACCGCTTGAGTGTAGTCTGGGAAAATCGTAACCTTACTGTTCTCCACCTCATAGGGGCCCGACATCCTGGCCCGCTGGATAAGGAGGTCCCGGTCCTTGTAGTGGAGGAGCCGCACCACCATCGGTCGGGGGGGGCGGCCAAGCCCCGGCGGGCGAGCAGGTACCCGGTGGGCTCGCTCCAGAGTGAAAAAAGGAGTAAGCCCCTCCGGCGCTACCACAGTGCGGAACCAGTTCTCCAAATAGGCCACCGCATCCTCCCCCTCAATCCGTTCCGGCAGGCCTACGACCCGCACGTTGTTCCGCCTATTGCGGCCTTCCGCATCCTCCGCCCTCCGCTCCAGCGAGTCCAGCCGGGCCAAGATGTCCGTGATCCTGTGCTCCGCAGTCACCACCGAGCGCTTCAGGTCCAGCAACAGTTGGTCATGGTCCTTGACCCTGTCCGCCAGCTTTGCGTGATCCGCGCGTAGCAGCCCCAGGCCCGTGGCCACTTGTGCAATGTCTTGGTGCAAGGCTTCCTTAGTCGAGGTGATCGCCTCAAGTATGGCATCCAAACGCCGGTTCAGCCGCTGTTCTTGGTCAAGCTCCGGGGAGGGACTCTCGCCCAGCCGGGGTGATGTCGCCGAGTCCCCCTCAGCGCGTCTCTCGGTCATCGGCCCTCCGATCGCCGCCATTCTAGGGTGCTGCGTCACAGGTCCAGGAGCCCGTTTTGCGTCGGCGCCCGTAGGTCAGTGCCAGTCTCCGGGCACCGGGCAGTGCAATGTCCCCACCGGCACTCTCAGGAGCAATGACCAGCTAGACGAACTCCGTTCAGCCGCTCCCCTCGGAAGCCTGAGGGGGGAAGGATGAGTCTTAGAATGGGGGTCAACGGGGGTCCCCAAGCTCCGGGCGAATCAAGTCAGTGTCCCCTGGTCTCATTTGATATTTTGATATTTATGAGCATTTGTAAAGCGCAAGCGTTCGCTCCCAGGGGAGCATCATGGCGCTGGGCGAGCTGCAGAGGAATAACTGAAAGAGTGGAGTGAATGGAAGAGAGAACTAAATGGCAGCCAGGACAGAGGAGTCTGGTAATTTGTAGACCCATGTCTTGAGGAGTTTTCTGAAGTTGTTCTCATTGTCTATGGCTCTAAGGTTGGCGGGTAGGGTGTTCCAGGCTTTAGCTGCCAGAACATTGAAGGATTTTCCGCCTTTGGTCTTATATTTGAATCTGGGAATTTGAACCAGGTTAGTCCCAGAGGATCTCAAGCAACGCGAGGGGTTATAGCGCTTAAAACGGTTTACAAAGTAACGGGGTCCTGTGTTTTGCATGGTTTTGTGGACTGTGAGAAGCAGTTTGAAAAGGATTCTTTTATGCAGTGGCATCCAGTGAAGTGAATTCAGGGCTGCAGACGCAGATGACCTTCTGGGGAGTTGTAAAACCAGTCGAGCTGCAGCATGTTGTAGGCTCTGCAGCTTTCTGAGAGTAGATTTTTTCACTCCGGCCATAAGGCCGTTGCAGTAGTCAAGTCGGGAAAGTAAAAGAGCTACCGCGACTGACTTTCTTGCTGCAATTGGGAGGAAATCAAAAAATGTCTTCAGAGATTTTATTAAACCGAAACATCGACCGGCGGTGATCTTAACGTGGTCATCCACAAGATCCTCACGAGCCGTCTACAGGGAGTGGGCATAGGAGGTCAAGCCCTCTCTTGGCTGGAGAGTTTTCTGTCCGGGCGCTCACAATCCGTCAGCCTGGGACCATATCGCTCTGCTTCCAGGGTGCTCACGAAGGGGGTGCCACAGGGCTCATGCCTAAGCCCCACATTGTTTAATGTGTACGTGGCCCCCCTCGCTGAGATTGTGAGAAAATATGGATTCACCCCGGTGTCTTACGCTGACGACACCCAGCTCCTCTATCCTTTCCATTCCTTCAATTCCAACGTTAGGGACAACTTTGCAGAAGGAATGAGGGCCATCTCCAATTGGATGGCTGTCAACCGCCTCCAATGCAACGTTGGAAAAACGGAGCTAATGCTTTTTGGGAAAGCATCCTTACTGTGGTCCCCCGACTGGTGGCCCCTTGACTTGGGACCAGTACCCACCCCTAAACTTACAGTAAAAAATCTAGGGGTGAAGCTGGATCGGGACCTTACCATGAAGGAACACGTGAATGCAGTTGCTGGGTCATGCTTTCACACCATCGGCCTGTTAAGAAGAGTCTTCCCCTACCTTTCTGACAGCTACAGAAAGACCCTAGTGCAGACTATGGTGATCAGCAAAATTGATTACTGTAATGGACTCCTTATTCAAGCCAATGAGAGTGCTATTAATCGCCTCCAAGTAGTCCAAAACACTGCAGCAAGACTGGTTCTGAATGCCCCCCCCAGAACTCCCTCTAAACCCCTGCTGCGTGAACTGCATTGGCTGCCAATAAGACAGCGCACCAAATTCAAGATCTGTTGCATTGTCCACAAGTGCTTGTTCGGGAAAGGTCCTGACTACCTGGTCCAAAAGTTACCTGTCTATAAACCTGACAGAGCCTTGCGGTCAAGCAATCAATTGCTACTCAAAACCCCTCTTGTCAAAAAAACCAGACAAGGGGGCAGAGCATTCTCTTTGGTAGGGCCCAAGCTCTGGAACAATCTTCCAACTGACCTCAGACAAACCTACAATCACTCCTCTTTCAGGAAGAAACTAAAAACTGTATTATTCCTGGAAGATTAAAATATTACCAATCATCAGTGTTCATCCACATTCTCTGTTCTATAGCAACTACTCCATCTTGCGAGCAAAGCGCGGAGATACCTCGTAAGGGGTCGATTCTTGCGCTATACAAGAACATAAATAAATAATAAAATAAATCAAAAGTAAGGGAAGAATCGAATTGTACGCCCAGGTTTCTGGCTGATGTGACTGCGCTGGGAGGGGCCTCTGATCCTGTGGGCCACCAATCTTTCGGGCAGAAGGAAAGATTCTTACCTAATGGGATGATCTCTGTCTTTGCGCTATTGCATCTAAGATGATTAGTATTTAACCACTCAAAGACATCTGAGAGGCAGTTTTTGAACCGGAGATCTGCGTCAGTACGCTGTTTGTCAATGGTGACGACCAATTGAGTGTCGTCAGCGTAGGACGTGACCAGGATCCCATGTGATTCTATCACAGCTAAAAGGGGTGCCATATAGATGTTAAAAAATAAAGGGCTTAATATGGACCCCTGGGGCACTCCAGATGTAATTGGTTTTTTGCAGGATAGGTGGGGTCCTAGTGCCACAGTCTGAGACCTGTTTGATAGAAATGATGAAATCCAGGCCAGGGCTGAGTCTGTCACGCCAATCTCTCGCATTCGATTGATTAGGATGACATGCGAGATAGTGTCGAATGCTGCTGTGAGATCCAGCAGGATGAGGACAGTTTGCTTGCCCTCATCCTGTAGGAATTTGATGGAATCAGCAAGTTCGATCAAAGCTGTTTCGGTGGAGTGACCGGAGCGGAAGCCCGATTGCTGGGGGTGCAAGATGTTATGGGCTTCTGTGAAAGTTTTAAGCTCCTCATGCACTAAATGCTCCGTGACTTTGCCCAGAATAGGAAGTAAGGAGATGGGTCGCATGTTAGTCAAATCTGTAGGTGATTTGTTCTGTTTTTTCAACAGAGGTTTAACAGTGGCCTTCTTCCATTCGGCAGGTACAATTCCGGATTCAAGGGATTCATTAATAATTCCATTAATGTAGGGGTTGACTGTGTCAATCAGATGATGAAGAATGATGGGGGGACAGGAATCAGTGGGTGCTCCTGATTTACAGGCCCGGATTGCCTTGCTTGTCTGTTGCAAGGAAACTGGTTTGAAACTGGAGAGAGGAGGGTAGTTAACTGTTACCTCTACGGTGGTTGTCGAGGGTGGGGGAAAGTCTTTCTGAATGTTGACAATTTTGTCAATGAAGTAATCAGCAATTTGGTTGCAAAGGCTCTCTGAGGGAGGTATATCGGTGGTGAGAGCTTTCGGATGAGTGAAAGACTTGACTATGGTGAAGATGGTTTTTTGATTTTGATGCGCTTCCATTATAAGATTGGTAAAGTATTCCTTTTTTGCTGCTTTTATGTCAGAGAGATATACTTTCCTCTGTTGGACATAGCGTGTTCTGGAGATCGTGTCATATGCTTGTCTCCAGTGTCTTTCTAGTCTCCGACAAAGAAGATGACTATCTGCAAGGGTCTGGGTGTACCATGGGGCATTTGGTTTTTTCTTCTTAGGGCCCTTTCCTTGATTGTTTTTGGGTTCAGTATTAACCGCGATTATTTGGTTCATCCAGATGTGGAAGTTGCAGGAGTCAACTTTGACATCTCCAGTTAGCGTGGGGGGTGAGGGCAGTGGTTTTGACTCAAGCTTTATTCGTTCGGCCACTTTCTTCCAGTTGACTGTAAAGGTGGCTTGTGTATGTCTAGGGCTAGATGGGGTAGGAATAGGTGTCGTAATGTCAAAAGGGATGAAAAAGTGGTCAGTCCAAATTTGAGGCAATGGAGGGGAAGTGGAAAGGGTAGAAAGATTAGAACAGATGCCGTCAATGGTATGTCCAGCACTGTGACTGGCCGTGTTGATGCGTTGGGAGAGTCCAAAGATGTTCAAGGACTGTAGGAAGGAGATAGTGTGGGGGTCAGTAAGTGATTCCATATGTAAGTTCATATCGCCAAGAAGCGTGAAGTTAGGGTATTGTAGCATGAGTGCTCCGAGGGCCTCATCTAAGGAGTTGAGAAATGAGGAAGGGTTGCCCGGAGGACGATAAAGGAGCCCAACCGAGAGGGAAAACGAGGCAGTGATTTTAATTGAGAAACCCAAGCTTTCAGCGTCCTTAAGGTGGTATATGTCAAATGTGTGGCAGGGAAATGTATCCTTGATGATTAGTGCTATCCCACCACCTCGACCTGAGGGTCTATCCCTCCTGAATATGGTGAAACCAGGGGGGAGGGCAATAGCAAGATCAGGGTTGGAGGAGTCATTGAGCCAACTTTCAGTGATGAACAAGGCATCGAGCTCTTGGCTTAATATTAAATCGTGCACGTCTTGGCAATGGCAGGCTAGAGACCTGGCATTCACCAGACCTCCCTTAAAGTGGGTGGGGCGGATCTTTGGAGGATCGTGCGTGTCGGCGACGCCATTTGTAGGTATAGGGGGAGTCCATTCACAACAAGGACATAACAGGGGGCTGGAAAGGGGGTCAATATGGGGGCAGTCGCGACAGTGGGGAGCAGATGGGGGGCGTAGGGACAGTAAATAATTGTTATCGTACCTGATGGCGGGTTTCAGCCCGACAGCGTGCCCTGCGCCCAGCGCGATCCGGTCGCGGACGGGCGCAGACGGGCTTGGCTTAGGCGCGGCTTCGGCGCGCATCCGGCGCGCCCCCTGCGCCAGCCCGCTGCGCCAGCCCGCTGCGCCGTCTGGCTGGTTTGCACATAATATAGGGAGAAAAGGGGGCGGGAGTATGGCGCGACTAGAGCGCTCTCCCTGCCTCCCTCAAGATGGCGCCCACCGTCGCCGGTATTCGGAAAAAGCGGCAGTGCCGAATGTGGTGTTTTCAGAGTGTCAGCGGTGTCAGTGTGCCTAACAAAATATTTCCCCTTAACTGCAGGCAAGCCCCCCGAATATAGGAACAGTAAAAACAATTAAGTTTAAAAAATGCACAGAAGCTTTTTCGCAGTTTTAAAAGTTACATTAATTCTCCACAAGTTGCCAGGATTCCGCGCAGCTCGCAGCCCCAGTTGCCTCACTGAGGAGAGCTACTGTAGGGCACCGAGCGCGAGGAAGACTCGAGTTAAGTATTCCAGGGGGGCGGGAGTATGGCGCGACTAGAGCGCTCTCCCTGCCTCCCTCAAGATGGCGCCCACCGTCGCCGGTATTCGGAAAAAGCGGTAGTGCCGAATGTGGTGTTTTCAGAGTGTCAGCGGTGTCAGTGTGCCTAACAAAATATTTCCCCTTAACTGCAGGCAAGCCCCCCGAATATAGGAACAGTAAAAACAATTAAGTTTAAAAAATGCACAGAAGCTTTTTCGCAGTTTTAAAAGTTACATTAATTCTCCACAAGTTGCCAGGATTCCGCTCAGCTCGCAGCCCCTGTTGCCTCACTGGGGAGAGCTACTGTAGGGCCAGGACACGGCACCTCCGATGCTAGTGCCGCAATCAGCCGATTGCAGGATCTCTTGCCAGCGGGCGACAACTTGGCTCAGGGCTGAAGTTCGGGGCCGTCCGGCTCCTTCGCCGCCATTTTCTTCGCACCCTCGGCAACACCTCGGCCGCCTCTTCAACTCGGTCTCCTCGGGGCCAGCAGTCCCCCAGCGACTCGCCGATTGTGCCCAGCTGTCCCCTTACACTTCAGAGGGCAGGAGCGTCGTCTCCGGGTCGCCTAGGGTTCCGAAAACAGGAGAATTAGAGGGATTCCGCGCGGAGCTGCGAGCTCACGCCGCCATCCCGATCGGCGTCCAAGCCACGCCCATCGCCCCAGGCCCTGATGGCCTTTCTATAGATCAGTTAAAATCAGAAATTAATTTCTGGGCCCCTCTATTATGCAACCTATTTAATAACCTGAATGACAGCTCAATCCCCGAATCCTGGTCGAACAGTGTCATCGTCCCTATATTCAAGAAAGGTGACAGGTCTGACCCCGCCTGTTACCGCCCGATCTCACTGATCGATAATACGTTAAAAGTCCTGGGAAGGGTAATTTTTAAACAGATAAGGGACTGGGCTGAAGATAACAACGTTCTCCATTGTAGCCAACTGGGATTCCGAAGTAAAGTAGGTACTATTGAACAATGTTTAAATTTAAATTTGATTATGGCTAAATATATCATTGTCAAAAAATCCCCTCTTTATTTAGGTTTTATGGATTTGAGTTCTGCGTTTGATTTTGTTAACCGTTCTAGGTTGTGGTCACTTTTGCTTGATTATGGTTTAGACGACTCACTGGTGTATTTTCTTTCTTATTTACATAGGGATTTAAAAGCGCGAGTACGAATTAATAATGATGGCGATTTATCTGATGATATCCCTATCAGCAGAGGAGTTAGACAGGGCTGCGTACTCGCCCCACTGCTTTTTATCTTATATATCAATAGGTTAAGTAGTACTCTGAGTGAGATTATTAAGGATGTCCCAATAATAAATGGTTCCCCCATTACTACCCTACTCTATGCGGATGACGTGGTATTAATGGGGCGTACACCGAATGCTTTACGCATTTTAATTTCTGGGTTTGTTACCTTCATGTCCGACCTTGGTCTAAATACCAATTTAAAAAAATCTTTTATAATGAATTGCGGACCAAAGAAGTATAACATCACATCCATTAAATCTGGTAACAATACTCTAAATTGCACCAGCACTTTCCCTTATCTAGGGTTGTTATTCTCTAACTCAGGCTCATGGCAGCAGCACGCTGTCCATGCGAGCAATAAAATTGGCAAGTCAATTAATTCGATCCTATCCCTTCGTCAACCAAAATTGGCTGACGTAGTTACCCCCCTTCTCACCATCTATCGCACCCAATGCCGACCAACTGGGACTTATGGAGCTGAAGTTTGGGGCTATTGTAACAGCTCGGCCCTCCAGGTGGAGGAAAATAGATTCTGTAGGAGGGTGCTGGGGGAGTTCCTTGTGCTCCTACTTTGATTTGTCACAATGAACTAAGGCTGCCATGTATTGTCCATTTCATTAAGTCAAGGCCTGCGCTGTTTTGGATTAAAATATGGCTAAACCCAGCAGCAGCATTAACGCGCAGTATTATATCCGACTGCTTGTCTAGTGATAGATCTCACCATATACCCTGGTTAAATGCTGTCAGAAACAGTCTGCAGTGTGTGGGACAAGGTTCTTTATTTAGCTCCCCTGATTCTATTGTACCCGCTCACAAGAATAGTATTAAACGGGCATTTATGGATTTATATAATGAGGAAAGGATGAGATCAGAATCCATCAAACCAGTGGTCAGTAGATATTTGCGTATTATTGATTCAGGTGTTGATAACACAAATAATTGTATAAGATACCTGTCAATTCCAATAGGAAGATGGAATCGGAGTCTTTTATTCAGGTTTCGGGAGGGAAGCATAGTCTATTTGCTTAGCTTTCCTATTGGCTACAACAAAAAATTAGAAGAACTGGACTGCCCCTGTTTTCAAGGTGGAAAACAAAGTTTATTACACTATTTATTCTTTTCTGGCCACTATAAATTGTATACCTGCCAATATTTAAGACCAATCCTTCGTAAATATAATTTACGAGACTCCATTCTTGCACTGCAATTTTTGCAGTTGCTGCACACTGATGAAGTCATTTATTCTGTTAGTTGTTTCATAAAAGCCTGTGTGAAATCGAGGGCAAGTATGGAACACGGCTAATGGACAGTAGTACTATGCCATCCTATGTATATGTGTACTTTACCATTGTACCAGTTACTAAATAGTGATTCCATTGTACATGTGCTTTGTTTGATCCAATCCATGTGGGAGAATACAACTACATCTTGAAATTTGGACATCAACGGACTAATGCTCCTCTTGTATTATGCATCCTGCACTTTATATATTATGCACTTTAAGTCACATATGCTGCTTTAACCTAATTGGACAATTTGTTTTTAACTTCTTTATGTGTGTTTTTTAAAATGCTTTTAAATGTATTTTCATTCTGTATGTACTTTTATGGATGTACTAAATCCGAATAAAGATCATTTGAATTTTGAATTTTTGAGAGGCAGTGTCCGTGGTGTCTGAGTCATACGGGCTTTAATCGGGATGGCTCGAGCCATGGAAATCAATTCCATCAATACAAGGGTTCGGGGGTATATGCAATGATGGCAGAAAGATGTCAACGATTTATTAACAGTACATGACATATATAGTAAAACACACAATGGCAATGGATGCAGTAGGCGTGACAAGTGAAAAGAATATGATAAGAACACATGTGCGTAGCAAAAAGGCGTGTACAAGGGTGTGCACGGAGGCGTGTGCTGGAAACGTCACAGAAAGTGTCATAAGTGGGTGGGTGCGTAGAGGATTCTGCAGAGTCAGCTGAGACCTATGACCTGGATACGCGCGCAGTTAATATGACGTGTGATTGACGTGTATCTGGAGAAGGCTGAGGGTCTGACTTTTAGCACGAGTAGAAGAGACAGAAGTCTGGCATGTCAGATCGACCTGTTCCTATAACATGTCTGATATCTTGTATTTGGGGGAGGCTTAATCTGAAGTAAAAGGTCTCTTGGGCAGAGGCTATTCTATACTGAATGCATATGTGTCTAGTGTGATGCACGGGGCCATGGACCTACCATGGTAACAGGAGCAATGAATTACATGAAGGAGACAGGAAGGCTTGGCCCTTTGCTCTGCAGCCGGGGATATGTTTACCTATTTCACTAGACAGGAATGTGTTGTCGAGGAGGCTGAACTGGCTACGCTGATAACTTGAAGGCAAAATACTGTTTTGGCAGGCAGGCCAGGCCGAGCCAGGCACCGCTTCGCTTGGCAGGAAGTAAGGCAGAGGTCAGGGATGCATCTCCATGCTGCAGCTTTCAGAGGCAGAGACAGAAGTGGCTCGAGGGCAGAAATCAGGGCCTAGCTCGGCAGAGCCAGGAAAAAACGTGAAAGTGCACCATGTAAAGACGTTGGCATGGCATACTTAGGAACTGAATTATCGATCCATTCATGGTGGATCTGATAGAGGACATGTTAACGTTGGACGCAAATGTATTTGCGTCTTCAGATTCGGTTGTGGAGGGAAGTTACATGCACTTTAAACTCGTACATGGAGACGTTGGGGTACACGTTAGGGGACATACCTGACCATAAAAATTTCAATTACCTCATTCCCTCCTTGTCCCCTACGGACCCTTCAGGATATATCAATTTTCATGAGACCATCTATTTGTTCATATAACATCATCTGTTCATCTTTCTTTATTCGGGAATGGGAACGTGAACTTGGATGGGGAATACAAGCTGTGGCGCACAAGCCGCAAATCGCTGGCCCACATTGTAGACATAGACAACAACTGAATACTATGGCCAATATAATTCCTAGGAATGACAGTAGCTTCCATCCCCAGGCTGTTATTACACTCCAGAGCCAACCGGACCAAGTCCAGGAGCCTGGGTTCTGATGTATCTGATGGGCAATTTCGTGAAGTCTGGTGATGGCCTTATAGACTGATGGCGCGTTATTAGGAATAAACACACAACAACTGGATCCGATGACTCTACAAGCTCCGCCCCTATCGGCCAGGATGACGTCAAGGACAAGGCGGTTCTGAAGAACAACAAGTCTCATAGCAGACTGTTCCTCTGTTAAGTTGCCCAAAGCAGAAGTAGTCTCATTCACTACTGCTTCGAGGATTCTGGTTAGTTTGCGTATCAGTTTACTATTGGAGACAGTGCCTAGATAGGGAAAGAATCCTTTATTGAATACTGTATATTGTTCCCATGTAGTTTCAGTCTGATCAACTATTGGGAGATCTCTCTTGTGTCTAACGAGATCGAGGCGGGAATTCCTGTGATAGTCAGATGGGGCTAGAAAAACTGGTGGCAATAGAAATGCAATGAAACAGGTACCATCCCAGTCTGTTTTGGCAGGCAGGCCAGGCCGAGCCAGGCACCGCTTCGCTTGGCAGGAAGTAAGGCAGAGGTCAGGGATGCATCTCCATGTTGCAGCTTTCAGAGGCAGAGACAGAAGTGGCTCGAGGGCAGAAATCAGGGCCTAGCTCGGCAGAGCCAGGAAAAAACGTGAAAGTGCACCATGTAAAGACGTTGGCATGGCATACTTAGGAACTGAATTATCGATCCATTCATGGTGGATCTGATAGAGGACATGTTAACGTTGGACGCAAATGTATTTGCGTCTTCAGATTCGGTTGTGGAGGGAAGTTACATGCACTTTAAACTCGTACATGGAGACGTTGGGGTACACGTTAGGGGACATACCTGACCATAAAAATTTCAATTACCTCATTCCCTCCTTGTCCCCTACGGACCCTTCAGGATATATCAATTTTCATGAGACCATCTATTTGTTCATATAACATCATCTGTTCATCTTTCTTTATTCTGGAATGGGAACGTGAACTTGGATGGGGAATACAAGCTGTGGCGCACAAGCCGCAAATCGCTGGCCCACATTGTAGACATAGACAACAACTGAATACTATGGCCAATATAATTCCTAGGAATGACAGTAGCTTCCATCCCCAGGCTGTTATTACACTCCAGAGCCAACCGGACCAAGTCCAGGAGCCTGGGTTCTGATGTATCTGATGGGCAATTTCGTGAAGTCTGGTGATGGCCTTATAGACTGATGGCGCGTTATTAGGAATAAACACGCAACAACTGGATCCGATGACTCTACAAGCTCCGCCCCTATCGGCCAGGATGACGTCAAGGACAAGGCGGTTCTGAAGAACAACAAGTCTCATAGCAGACTGTTCCTCTGTTAAGTTGCCCAAAGCAGAAGTAGTCTCATTCACTACTGCTTCGAGGATTCTGGTTAGTTTGCGTATCAGTTTACTATTGGAGACAGTGCCTAGATAGGGAAAGAATCCTTTATTGAAATCTGTATATTGTTCCCATGTAGTTTCAGTCTGATCAACTATTGGGAGATCTCTCTTGTGTCTAACGAGATCGAGGCGGGAATTCCTGTGATAGTCAGATGGGGCTAGAAAAACTGGTGGCAATAGAAATGCAATGAAACAGGTACCATCCCAGTCTAGAGGTAAACGGACATAAGCTGTCTGACCACATATAAAATAGGAATGTCGGGAAGCCTTGAATGTAGACTTGCCTTTATCACTGAATTCGACCACAGTAGTACAGTCACTGTGACCTAGATGTACTGAACCATTCTTTCTGACACATAATACACCTTTTTCTGGTAGAACTGATATAGATGGCAAGTCTGGACTAGTCTCGGACTGAACATTTAGAATCATGAGGTTAAGTGTAAAATTGCCTAATCCATACACTTCATTTTCTAGATCGGTCCCTGTCATTTGTGGAAGACCTTCTTCGTTTGGGAAACATGCTTTATTCATGACAGTGTTTAGATTTCCCCATATCCAATTGCCTTGGGAAACTCTGGATTCAGTGTCTAAAGAGGATATTAAACTAAACCATGCACCACAGGAACCATTATGTGTAAACGGGTAAGGAAAGAGGGGCAGAGCTCCCTTGTAGTTCTGATAGGGAGGGAGTCGGCCACATATCCAACAATTAGTAGCATTGTTGATCTGGTGAGAATGGTGTAACATACGGATGAATGTATTGTTGCGCAGCGCAAGTCGATAAGACAATTCGTGTGGAGGCAGAGCACTAAACGTGTGCTCTGCAGTGTCATTAGAAAAAGAATGTGCAATAGGAAAGTACATATATAACATCCAACTCATAACAATAATCGTAAGACTCAGAAAAAACATAATAAGTAATGTGCAGATGCAACGGCTTCGGAGATCCTTACAATATTTCTGTTTCTTGGTCTCCTGTCTATCTCTCTCTCTATTGGGGTCTAACTTATACATGTCAAGAAACTGTCTAACCGCTTCACCCAGGAGGGGACTTAAACAATTAAACTGTCTGACTTACTAGACCTCAATTTCAATCGGTACTCCTGCTGAGGAGTATTCTCTAACAGGGGGAGTTTGGTATCAGTCTCTGGAATGCGAGAGTCCTGGGATTCAGTCTTTGGCGGAAGTCCATAAAATTTTTTCACATGGCTGGAGTGGATCCAGCCTTTCCTTCCCTCTAATTTCACCGCAGTCTTGGTAGTTAACAAGACGATCTGCGGCTCTTTCCAGCGGGGCTCCAGAGGGCTTGACCGATCGAAATTGCGGACTACGACGACATCTCCTGGGACCAGTTCATGCGGTTTCACCTCGGTGTTGTCTGGGAAGGCTGCCGCAACCTGTGAACGACATGATAGTAGTGCAGACATCAAGGAGGCAAGGTAATCTGTCAGCATAGTACTGTCAACATCGGTTATTTTACGTGGCATAGGCGTCCCCCACATATTAGGAGGCCTACCGAAGACCACCTCATACGGGGATAGCCCTGTCCTAGAATGGGCTACCATTCGCATATAAAAGAGGGCAACTGGTAAAGCTACAATCCAATCTACACCTTTCTCTTTACACACTTTGGCAAGACGGGTTTTCAGAGTCTGATTGTGTCTCTCCACGAGACCTGCTGCCTCGGGATGTCGGACACAGTGAAACTTCCATTGATAACCTAACAGAAGTGAAACCTGCTTCATGAGTTCGGACGAGAATGGCTGACCGTTATCTGAATACACGACACGGGGCAAACCGTACCGTGGGAAGAACTCACGAACCAACTGCTTGGCAGTGGTCGGGGCAGTGTAATCTGGGACGAGATATGCTTCTGTCCATCTGGATAGGGCACATACAACTACGAGGACATACTTGAATCCTCGGCATCTGTCCATCTGGATATAATCCATCTGGAGGACTTCAAAAGGATGGTCGGGAGGATGAAATCCACCTCGTTCCACGGGAATCCCTTTTCCTGGATTGAACTGACAACAGATCATGCAGGTACGCACTTTCTGTTTTGCTGCGGCTCGTAAATGTTTGTTGAACCAGAGGTTCTGTAAACTGTCTAACATGGCTTTTTCTCCTAGATGTGCTGGACTATGTGCTGTGTTGATGATAACTTGAACCATAGAGTCGGGGAGAAACCATGTGGTCTTTCCCTTCGTCATCCATCCCTGTTCTGTCTGGACCCCTCCTTGTTCAGTCCATTTCTTTATTTCATCTGGAGTAGCATGTGTCTGTATGTCAATGACATCTTGTGTAGGATCTCTGACTGTCATGCAATGTGTCAGTGAAGTTACATCAGTCTTTGTCATATCAGTCGTATGAGTATGAATCTGTGCTGTATGTTTCGCTGTTCGATCTGCAAAGTCGTTACCCTGGGAAATAGTGTCTGTGACTTTTGTATGTGCTTTGCACTTCATGATGGCTATAGCTATAGGCAAATGTATTGCTTCCAACAGAGCTTGAATGAGGGGACCATGCTGGATCTTGGCTCTGTGAGAGGTCAAGAAACCTCTCTCTTGCCAGAGGACACCGAAGTCGTGTACGACTCCAAATGCATAACGTGAATCTGTGTATATGTTTACTTTAAGGTTTTTGGCTCGTATACAGGCTTGGGTCAGAGCAATAAGCTCTGCTGCTTGAGCTGACAGGGTGTCAATGCGATGTGTTTCTATGACTTCAGTTTCAGTGGTCACTGCATATGCGGCCACTAGCTCTCCTGTACTTGTTCACATACATGAACCATCCACATAAAGTGTCAGGTCCGGATTGGGTAGTGCAACGTCTGTCAAGTCTTGTCTGGGCTTCGTGATTGTATTAATGACATCCACGCAGTCATGTGGAGTAGGATCTGTTATGCTTGATGGTAAAAGTGTAGCAGGATTTAGTGTATTGCAGCGTCTGATTTCTATGTGTGGTTGGAACAATGTCAATTCATAACCTGTCAGTCGTGCTATAGTCAAGTGTTGGGTCTGTGTCCTGTTTAGGAGAACTTCCACAGAGTGTGGAACCTGTACGGTCAGTTGGTGTCCCAATACAATGGAGTCACTTTGTCTGATTGCTAGGGCTGTTGCTGCAACTGATTTCAAGCACGCAGGCAAGGCCTGGGCTACTGGATCCAATGTACTCGAAAAATAAGCACACGGTCTGTGTTTGTCTGCTTGAACCTGAGTGAGAACCGATAACGCTGTGCCATCGCGTTCTGTGACAAAAAGTGTAAAAGGTTTGCTGTAACATGGTGTCGCTAAAATAGGTGCTTGACATAAGGCTTTCTTTAATTCGTCAAAAGCTTGTGTGTGTTCCTGAGTCCATGGGAGAACAGTCGAAGACGCTGCCTCCTGTGTTGTCAACTGTATAAGTGGTTTCGCTAGAAATGCATATTGGGGAATCCATTGTCTGCAATAAGAAGTGAGTCCAATAAAGGCTCGTACTTCTTTCTGTGTCTTGGGTTGCGGAAGATGTGCAATTAACTGGATGCGATCAGGTATCAGCTGCCTACCCCACTTGGACAGCAAGTGCCCAAGGTACACCACTTGCTGGGCACAGAATTGTAGCTTCGAAGGAGACACCTTGTGTCCCTTGTCTGCCAGGAAATACAAAACCGTCAGTGACGCATGTTCACACTCTTGTTCACTTCGGGCGGTGATCAACAGATCATCGACGTATTGGAGTAGGGCAGTGTCAGGAGGCATGTGAATACTGTCAAGTTGTCGTTTCAATGCTTGGCTGTAGATGCTGGGGCTTTCTGTGAATCCATGAGGGGCGCGTGCAAATTTGAAGCTACGGCCATTTAAACAGAATCCGAAAAGGTACTGGCTTTACGGATCAATGGGGACACTAAAGAAGGCGTTCTTGAGATCGATTACAGTAAAGAACGTCGCCTCTGAATCAATAGCTGTTAATAGTGACAAAATGTCTGGAACCACTGGATACTGTGGTACAATGCATTTATTTAACTCTCGCAAATCGATCACCAATCGATAAACTGGAGGTGCATTCGGATCAGTGCGTTTAAGAATCGGAATGATAGGGGAATTACAAACATTGGAGTCGGTTTCTACAACCACTCCTTGTACAATGAGCTTGTCAATGATTTTCAGTAAAGCCACTACAGCATCAGGTGGCAACTTGTATTGTCGGATTCGTGGTAGTACAACTCCTGGCTTGAGTGTGACACGGTATGGAGTAATGTGCATACAACCTACATCAGTGGGGCCTTTTGCCCATAAATGTGCAGGAACATTCTGTAACCTGGGATCAAGATCTCTCAATACATAATGTCCCTTAAAATCACGAAGGAACAGCCTTACTCCTTCCGGAGAACAACAAATTACTGCTCCTAGAGCTTTCAGTGTTTTAATACCGAGCAAGTTTTCTGGACATGATTTCGTGAGCAATAAATCAGTAGTACGAGATAATGGACCAACTGCAAGAGGAACTGGTTTTGATACTTCATTAACAATAGGCTTTCCTGAAAATCCAAGGGAAACATTCTGTGAGCCTGAGAGGGGTGCCCCTGGAACCTCGTCATGACTGATGGTAGTTCTGCTTGCCCCTGTGTCAATCAAAAACTTTCTATCCTTTCCTAACACCTGACTATGTACATAAGGACCCTCTTGATCTACAGGAACCTCAATAAGAGGCAAGCCACCCTCCCTCTCTAGGCTGTTTCATGTGTACTGCTGATAATCAGGGTAGTCAGACTGTGCATACTGGTACATCTGCTGTGTAACATGTTGTGTTGCGGCAATGGGCTGGGGCACCGCTACGGTCTGTTGTGGAACCTGCATAGGCTGCACATTCTGTGGAATATGATGTTGGACCTGGTCCTGTCTGGGTGGATGTGGTCTCTCCTTAGTTTTACCCGTGGCTATATTGTGTTTCAGAACTGCACAATCGTTTACGTAGTGACCTGGCTGTTTACAATAGTTGCATGTCCCTTTAACAGGAGCTGCCGAATTATTGGACTGTGTCGTACCCCTTTTCTGACCATCACCTGGAACTGACTGAGCAACTAGCACTTTCATTTTCGTGTCTTTCATACGTCTCGTTCGTGATCATGTTCCTCCCTAATCCTGTTCTGGTGATACTGTAACATTTGTAACATTTGGGAAGGCGTATTTGCTTGCCATGTGCTCTCGACTTTCAATACACGGTTCTTAACCCGGGGTAATGAATTCTCGACTAATTTGGTCACAAATAGGTGTGGGTAAGACTCGCTACTTGTTTTCAGGCCACTATTAATAATAAAACATTTCTCGAATCTAGAATAAAAATCACTAGTGTCTTCGTCGTGTTTCTGTTTGCAGGCTGAGATTGCATCCCAGTCCTCCTTTTTAGTTGTCAACAATCTTGGCAAAACCTGTACTAATAATCCTGGTAATGCTTTAGTTTTCTCCCCAAGGCCTAAACCTGGGGTTCGACCGGTTTCTTCGTTTTCCAATTCAGTCCAATTAATCTTTTTATCCCCCACCTCCCATTCTTTTTCTTTGAGTTTCTCGTAAATACCGGCAGGCAATAACACTTTCAGTATTTTCATAATATCGGGATATGTATAATCTCCCATGAGTAACATGTCTTTTATTTCACGGTGAAACCCTGCTGGATCTTTATCATGACTGGGCACTATTTTCTTTATTTCTAATAATTCCATTTTAGTTATGGGCGTGTATACAAATACGTGTTCAAGTGTATCATCTGGTTTCCGTATTGGATGTACTTCTCGTAAAGGGTTCTATCTGTCTAGGTGAAAGGGATAGCTTACTGGGGGTGGAACAGGTATAAAATGTGGTGTCAAAAATGTTCTGTATTTATGGCGTTGTTCGAGAATCACATTAATCAAATCAGTACCTAGGCCTCTCCATCTTCTCAGGAGTAAGTCTTGCAATAGATTATACAATGGACCTGGATCAGACTGTTGGTTTTCATACTGTGTAATAAGATGTTGGGTCATGTATATACCAGCTAGTCGCTGTTCTTCTGGAGTAAGACTTAAAAATGTTTGCACTACTAAATCATCTTTATATATACTGTCATCCCCGGCCCATTGGACGGCTGACCGGGCTAGTTCCTGATCACGTAAGGTATTGAGTTCATGATAACCTACTCTTTCTTTCAGGATTTTATCAGTAACTTGGAAAATATGTTCAAGGGAACATTGCTCTGGTATCGGGGAAAGAAAACGTTTCCTGCTTTCTGGACGAATGGGTCTGTCGAAAGGTCTATCAGAGGAGTACTGTTTAGGGAGTTTCGCTCTACCTACGTAAGCTATCGTATCTTGAGTAGCTGCTGGATTCACTGGTTCTTCCTCCTCTGAGGATTCCCTTTCGTCTGACTCGGGTGTTTTATCAGCTTTGCGTCGGGCATGTATGGCCACTATTACTTTACGGATCTTTCTGGACATGGCATCTATACATTTCTCTTTGTCATGCTTACAGTCTGCAATATTCTGACTCCATTTTGTCAATCCTTCCATTTCTTTTTGCGAATACCCTGGCTGATCTTGTTCCCTTATCAGACAATTAATCAAAAATCGCAAAATTAACCCTTGAGTCTCGACTTTCTGATATGCCATGGCTTCACGAACACATTCTGGACCCTCCCCTGATCGAATGAAGTGATATATTTTGTCTAGTTGTTCTGGCATTTCTGGTAATGTCATCAAGTAATCTGTAACACGTCTTAAACGTAATGATGCTAACAACAGGTCCCCTTGCTTGCCAGGGCAGGATCGTATCTACAATCTCCAATTATTTGTTTGAGCTTTTCAGCTGGGCTTGCTTTAGGTGTACGCTGCATTGCTAATTCTCTCATTGTCAATCGATGTATTTGTGGCGGAGTGTGATAGGGACCTCCTGAAGCACCTCCTGAGGCAGAACCATGAGCATGACTTGACGTCATTGGTTGTGGGAAAGGTACATTTAACGGGGCCGACTGACTCTGAGTCGCATCTGTAGCAAAAGGGTTAAGAGGACCAATAGTAGGGGGAACAGTAGGGGAAGTGACAACAGGTGCGGGAATTTAGTGACGTGGAGGGGTCGTGGCTTGATCAGCAGGAATATGCTGTGGCAGATTATTATTAGCAGGTTGTACGGGTACATTGGTATATGCGGGAGCTACATCATCTAAATAGGAAGAAAGGAAAATGTCTGCTGCGGTCTTTTTATGACGTACTTTAGTCGGAACCAATGGAGGTGGCAGATCATTTGGTATTTCCGGGGTCGCCTTGGGCAGGCCCTCGGCCAGAACTGGATACAGTCCTGTTATAAGGGCATTACTCTGTCTGTCGTGTTGTTCCATTCTGACTCGCTCTCCTTCTTCTAGTAGTTCTTTTTCTCTAGCCTTTTCGGAATCCTCTCTACTTTTCTCTGCTTTTCTGAGTTCCTTCTCTGTCCGTCTATGCGATTCTTTACGCATCTATGGCATCTTTCTGTGATTGTCTGGCTTTCTTTCTCCATAATGCTTCTTCTACTCTCATGATGCACTCGGCATCCCATGTCCCTGTAACGGGCCATCTCTGTTTCTCTTCCAAGTCTTTCGTATAGTCCACCCATAAGTCTAAGTACAGTATGGCATCTAAGCCATGCTTATGGTACATAAAATGTCCTGGAGTGTCCCTAGGTGGGACGGGAACTGCTTCTTCAAGTATCCCTTTCCTAGTTCCTATCTGTCGTAATTTCGAAAACAAAGGCATTGCTACTTCTATCTGGACGCAGACACGATAAACACAGTAAAGAAATGCAAACAATCACTCATACCACGACATTAAACACATTGAAACATTTCGAACAGATACTGACTAATACGTTCTATAACAAGAATACTGAATCACTGAATAACTGAATTACTAGATGTACTGCTAAACAGTACAGATACACTGCTAAAACAGTGCAGACCGGTTTTGTGTACCCAGACCCGTCTTGACCGGATACAAATTAATGCACCCGTCTTGATGCGTCCCCTGCAACGGTACTCACCGGGAAGCACGGAACGGAAGGCCTCGGAAACTCGACTGGACTGGACCGGACCGCTACGACGTCACTGCTGCTGCGCACTACGCATGCGCCTCGACGCTTCGGACAGGTGGGCCTCTGGACACCTCGGACACTGCTCTCTCGGCTGGGCTCTGGTCGGGATCCTCCGCACTCCTCACCGCCTCGTCTGGATGCTGTCCCGCAGTCTCCGTCTCCACCGTAGGCCTGAGGGAGATACAGGAAAACCTGCAGATGCGCATAGAAGTCCGTCACGGCTGCGCGTGGGGTGGGGGAGGGTTCCCTATTCGGGCGCCAAATTATGTGGTAAATATAATTTACCGTACAAGTTTTTCCATATAATTACAGTCAGGTAAAAGAATAGCTCAATTAAATGAGAGGCAGAGTCCGTGGTGTCTGAGTCATATGGGCTTTAATCGGGATGGCTCGAGCCATGGAAATCAATTCCATCAATACAAGGGTTCGGGGGTATATGCAATGATGGCAGAAAGATGTCAACGATTTATTAACAGTACATGACATATATAGTAAAACACACAATGGCAATGGATGCAGTAGGCGTGACAAGTGAAAAGAATATGATAAGAACACATGTGCGTAGCAAAAAGGCGTGTACAAGGGTGTGCACGGAGGCGTGTGCTGGAAACGTCACAGAAAGTGTCATAAGTGGGTGGGTGCGTAGAGGATTCTGCAGAGTCAGCTGAGACCTATGACCTGGATGCGCGCGCAGTTAATATGACGTGTGATTGACGTGTATCTGGAGAAGGCTGAGGGTCTGACTTTTAGCACGAGTAGAAGAGACAGAAGTCTGGCATGTCAGATCGACCTGTTCCTATAACATGTCTGATATCTTGTATTTGGGGGAGGCTTAATCTGAAGTAAAAGGTCTCTCGGGCAGAGGCTATTCTATACTGAATGCATATGTGTCTAGTGCGATGCACGGGGCCATGGACCTACCATGGTAACGGGAGCAATGAATTACATGAAGGAGACAGGAAGGCTTGGCCCTTTGCTCTGCAGCCGGGGATATGTTTACCTATTTCACTAGACAGGAATGTGTTGTCGAGGAGGCTGAACTGGCTACGCTGATAACTTGAAGGCAAAATACTGTTTTGGCAGGCAGGCCAGGCCGAGCCAGGCACCGCTTCGCTTGGCAGGAAGTAAGGCAGAGGTCAGGGATGCATCTCCATGCTGCAGCTTTCAGAGGCAGAGACAGAAGTGGCTCGAGGGCAGAAATCAGGGCCTAGCTCGGCAGAGCCAGGAAAAAACATGAAAGTGCACCATGTAAAGACGTTGTCATGGCATACTTAGGAACTGAATTATCGATCCATTCATGGTGGATCTGATAGAGGACATGTTAACGTTGGACGCAAATGTATTTGCGTCTTCAGATTCGGTTGTGGAGGGAAGTTACATGCACTTTAAACTCGTACATGGAGATGTTGGGGTACACGTTAGGGGACATACCTGACCATAAAAATTTCAATTACCTCAGTGTGTGTATGGGGGGCTCTGTGTGTGTGTCGGTGTGGCTCTGTGTGTGTGTGGGCGGGGTGTCTCTGTGTGCGTGTGTGGGGGGCGGCTGTGTGTGGCTCTGTGTGTGGCTCTGTGTGTGTGTGTGGCTCTGTGTGTGTGTGTGGCTCTGTGTGTGTGGGGGGGATCTGTGTGTGTGTGGGGGGGGCTCTGTGTGTGTCTGGCTCTGTGTGTGTGGGGGGGCTCTGTGTGTGTCTGGCTCTGTGTGTGTGGGGGGGCTCTGTGTGTGTGTGGGGGGCTCTGTGTGTGTGTCGGTGTGGCTCTGTGTGTGTGTGGGCAGGGTGTCTCTGTGTGCGTGTGTGGGGGGCGGCTGTGTGTGGCTCTGTGTGTGGCTCTGTGTGTGTGTGTGGCTCTGTGTGTGTGTGTGGCTCTGTGTGTGTGGGGGGGATCTGTGTGTGTGTGGGGGGGGCTCTGTGTGTGGGGGGGCTCTGTGTGTGGGGCCCTGTGTGTGGGGCTCTGTGTGTGTGGCTCTGTGTGTGTGTGGCTCTGTGTGTGTGTGGCTATGTGTGTGTGTGGCTGTGTGTGTGTGTGTGTATGTGGCTCTGTGAGTGTGGGGGGGGGGGCTCTGTGTGTGTGGGGGGGGGCTCTGTTTGTGTGGGGCTCTGTGTGTGGGGGGCTGTGTGTGTGTGTTGGGCTCTGTGTGTGTGGGGCTCTGTGTGTGTGTAGGGGGGCTGTGTGTGTGTGTGGGGGGGGGCTCTGTGTGTGTGTTTGGGGCTCTGTGTGTGTGGGGGGGGGGCTCTGTGTGTGTGGGGGGTTCTGTGTGTGTGGGGGCTGTGTGTGTGTGTATGTGGCTCTCTGTTTGTGTGTGTGTGTGGCTTTGTGTGTGTGTGGCTCTGTGTGTGTGTGTGGCTGTGTGAGTGTGAGTGTGTGTGTGTGTGTGTGTGTGGCTCTGTGTGTGTGTGTGGCTCTGTGTGTGTGTGTGGCTCTGTGTGTGGGGGGGCTATGTGTGTGGGGGGCTCTGTGTGTGGGGGGCTCTGTGTGTGTGGGGCTCTGTGTGTGTGGGACTCTGTGTGTGTAGGTCTTTGTGTGTGTGGGGGGGCTCTGTGTGTGTGTATGGGGGGCTGTGTGTGTGTGGGGGGCTCTGTGTGTGTGTTCGGGGCTCTGTGTATGTGGGGGGGGCTCTGTGTGTGTGTGGGGTTCTGTGTGTGTGGGGGGCTGTGTGTGTGTGTGTGGCTCTCTGTTTGTGTGTGTGTGGCTCTGTGTGTGTGTGTGGCTCTCTGTGTGTGTGTGGCTGTGTGAGAGTGTGTGTGTGTGTGTGGCTCTGTGTGTGTGTGGCTCTGTGTTTGTGTGTGGCTCTCTGGGTGTGTGTGTTTGGGGGGGCCCTCGGTGTTTGTGTGGCTCTGTGTGTGTGTGGGGGGCTCTGTGTGGGGCTCTGTGGGTAGCTTTTTTGTAGGTGGCTCATTGTGTGGGTGGTTCTGTGTATGTGTGCAGGTGGCTCTATGTGAATGACTGTGTGTTTGGCTCTGTATGTGTGTGTGGGTGGCTTTGTGTGTGTGGCTCTGTGTGTGGGTGCAAATGCAATAGATCTCGCATTTGCGCGAGATTAAGCTATTGACATTGTAAATGACAATGCCATTCATTTATGATTTAAAAACAAAAACATAAATAAAAATGTCATGAGCAATGCCAATAGCTCTAACTTTAACAATGCCGAGACCATTGCATTGTAAATGCTTGTTTAGGTGATGGATCGTAGGCTGTCCTGTATCGCATGGAGCAGGGGGTGCACATTTTCCTCACTCTCTGTATGTGGTAAGATGTGGTCCATGGAGCTATTACAGCCACCAGGCCCCTTAGATCCGCTTTTTGCATCACATAGTAGTTTGGAATGGCAGGCATCCGTTTTTCCCTTTATGAAGTGGTGAGTGTTTTGCAATGCCTGCAGGGTATTCCCAGCAGGGGGGCCTTTCCACATTGGTATTTTGTTCCAAATCTGTGAGGTGTATGGTGATTTTCATGATTCTACTGTAATTGCAGTGGTAACTGACGGCCTACACTGATTCATTGGTGCTACATATACTTGTTTGGGGATCCCTTTTCTTCCCGGGCTCCAGTTGGAATTGTTGCCTTATCATGGTGCAGGGTGCTACTGATTTCTTGTTGACACTTAATTCCATGGGTTGAACCCCCACTGTCCATTTGTAATGAGGGCTTGAAGCCACAATGAAAACTAGCGAGGTGGCATGAGTTGGTCTCACCACCTGCGGTCAATCCTATCTGGGTATGGGGGGTTGCTACTAGTATGCTCTTAGGACTGTCTGATCGTTCACTGTAACCAGTTTCCTAGATGTCCGATGTCTTACTGAGTGACAAGGAGGAGAGACCCTTCACATGCAGCTCTAGAACTTTGCTGTCTCACTCTGCAGTGTGCTATTGTGTGCCAAAGGGGGACTCCGCATCAGTGTTTCCCAGGTGAGGCCCCGAGTTTCAGGATTTTTTCCATGCAATATCCTTCATTGTGCAGCTGTGTTTTACTCTGTGCTCCTCGAGCACGATCTCTACCCCGCTTTCCCCCGTACTGTCTCCGTGCTGTACAGTACTATGGGGAGGCACAAGCAGGTCTGACCAGCCCCCATGGACTGCTGAAAGTGGCCAGGCTGAAGCGTCCATGATTATGGTAGGGTCCTCCTGTTTCCACCCACCAGGTGAGTCACTATGGTGCCTGTTGGACAGAGGTCAGGGTGGCCTCTCATGGTCTGTCGCCAGCATTGTTGAGCCTCATCCGTCAGTTCACCTGCAGAGAGCGTGCTCCATCACTTCAGGGATTCCCTGCTCATGGCATCCGGCAGGGCAGCTGTCTGGCCCGAAACTAACACAGAACAGCACTGACACCGCCTACGCTGGCTCCCCTAAGTGCACTCGCAACGTCTCCCCTGCGTCAGCTACCTCACCCACACTCACCTCCCTTAGTTCCGCCCACCACTGTGTGCTATGGCGCAACTATATCTGGGAACCTCTCTGCCAGCCTTGGCCAGGCAGCTCGACCCCCTTTTGATACTTTTGGTTATAAGCTCAGAGTTGATATCTTGAAGACCTTGTGGCCCGTCAAGCGCTGGTGATCGTTCTCTGCTTATATTCGTTTGTATATGCTAATAGGGGCTTGTCATTATAGAGGATCTTTTACCTTTGCCAGGTCCAGAAGAATCTGAGCTGTATGTGAGGGTATATTCAGCGGATTATGGTGGATATTCAACCCTGACTGCAAGAGCCTCACTACAATGCGACCATTTTTCACTCCTGCTCTCTAGCACCACCGCCCACAGCTATTTTAAATGCAAGAAAAAAATATTTATTTGTGCAAATAAAAGGCACTAGTATACATGCCACTTTTGCCTCTAATGTGGCAAAACTGTTTGTCGAGCAATTTGAGAAGAAAGCCATCAACTCAACTGTTATTTATTTATCTCTCTGTAGATATATATTACTACGTATTAACTATATGAAAACGCTTTAGACAGCATGTTTTAATATACTATTTTATTGGCATTTCCAATGATTACATTTAGTACTAGAAGACATTTCTTTCTTTTCATCATTAATAACACACAGCTTTGAGTCTCATATCACATCTTGACAGACTAGTTCTCATTGATTTAACCAACTCTGTGTGTGTGTTTGTCAACATTTGTGTTTTTATGTATTGGAATGCTTTGAGAAGGAACTCCCTTCTCACACATAGGGCACCTTAGCGTGTGCAACACATTTTTCGATCTACACACAATTGTGAGCATAGGTTACACTTTTCACATTTCTAGGTCCTGAGGAAAGCCAGTTAACACTAAAGGCCTGGCTGAAACATGTATACCACCCACTGGATGCAGGAGTCCCCTAATACTACTCCACCTAAATCCATTGCCTTGCTTTTACTACTGCCAGAGGCCCAAACATTAAAGATAATCCCTTTGGGTAATGGGACCACTGTACAGTTTTTAAACTCCAATTTCACGTCACCATCACTGTACACTCAGTAAATATACCTGCTCCGCTGTAATGCAGGCGTTGTAGCATACCCGGGACACATTCAGTGTCACCAGGTGGGCCCGATGATGAAGCATACCACCAACTAGGTTGGTGGGTGAGGGCTTCATAAAAAGAAAGAAGACTTTTCTTTCTTTTCATCATTACTAACTTACAGCTTTGAGTCTCATATCACTTCTTGACAGACTAGTTCTCATTGATTCTACATACATTTAGTACTAAACAGAGTTTTTTTTTAATTTGAGAGTGAATTCAGAAGGGTTAGATGGCTTCAAAAGCGTGTTAGAGGCAGGCAGTAAACACCTGAAGTTCAACCTTGAGACGTACAATACCTGGACTAGTTTCACTGAGTTACAGTTAACATTGAAAGATGGACTCCTTTTTACAGACATATGTAAACAGACTTACAGTAAATCTGTGACAATCCTCGCTAGGATAATTCTGTCAAGAAGCAGACGTTACGAGACTTCTGTATTTCAAGTTCCCGCTGGAGCACTGTAGTTGAGGAACTAAGACAAATTAAGGGAGCCAAGAAGTGGCAGACACCTGCTTGTATTCAAAACGAAACTCTATGCTCCGAGTTCCTGCTTCCCACTCTCCAAGCTGTCTTCATTCAAAGAGTGCTTACTCCCAAATTGCCTTGTAACTGGATTAGATTGATTTTTTCCTGATTTTCCCCGCACTTGGATGTGATTATTTCTTCACCTAATCTTCTGACACCTGAAGTTTTTTACTTTTCAGCATGTTTTGGTGTGTCCTTAGATAAGGATCTAGATTTGGATCTTACTGTGTGAGGAGCCGCTTAGCCTAACTAAAAAAACACAAATTATGAAAGCCTAAAATTGAACCTTACACACTGTGTTTACTGTGTTGAGAGTTGGGATTTGTGGGAAACTGTCCCATTATTCCTTTGAGTGACACTGATGAAAACAGTGATGTAAATACTGGATGAGGTTTCTTCAAGGGAAAACTTTAGGATTATAGTGCAATTAGTGACCAGATATTTTTTTGTAGGTTTTAACACACAGTTAACGGACAACAGCATGATATATCTTTTTGCTTAATATTGCATTAATGTTGAATGCTTTATCTTTCCTGTCATCCGTTTGCCTAACACGTGTTGGGCTACATTTTGAAGGTAAGTTTTCATGAACATTTACCAACCATACAGGTATATTTTTCTGTAGCACTGAGAGATTGAACCACAGAGTAATCTTGATATGATTGCTCAATTTGTATTTTTATTTTTCGGTATACTTGCTAGTCCTGACCAGGCAGTGCAAGTTACAGGAATCTTTGAGGAAAAAGTCCCAGATAACAGAAGACTATTAATATCAGTACTACAGTAATATTTAATATTGTAGTATGCATCAATAATTAACCCTGTTGTTTGGGATAGGAGCGAGTTAAGTCCTTAGAATCACAGAAGGTTCCATGGTCTTTCTTTTGTCCAATTTCGTTTTCCTCCATTGTTCAGTTCTCTCTTCATCTTGTGAAGTTGACAAATCTGTGGCTGGACAGTGTTTGGGACGGAAGGTACCAGCTTCAATGATGCAGTCAATTTTGGCTTCTCAGGATCTATTCCCAGATATTATGTTGAACCTTGAGAAACGCTTTAAAAATACTCTACTCCACTTTGACAACTTTCATCTGAATCATTTGAAATTGAACCTCTGATTTTAGCTGTAAACCACCACGGTCCCACCATCCTCCCTCCACATTCACTCATGTTTTTGCTTTCCTATTTAGGAGTCACCTGGGTAGAAGAGCACATTATATTGTATTGTATTGTATGTAGTACTTATAAAGCGCATTGTAACCAAGAATGGTAACCTAGCGCTAGCTATTACCACTATGTAAGAAAAACAACTGATGGAGAGCTGAAGCTAGTAATGAGGAAACGGCCAGGTTTTCAGTTATCATCTGAATTTTAATAAGTCAGAGTGAGATCTTAATGGAGCTGGTAATTTGTTCCACCTCAGAGCTGCATTTGCGGTAAAAGCACGACCTCCTTGTCGGACTTTTTTTTAATCTGAGTTCTTGGATATAGTTGCCTGTGGCCGATCAGAGGTGTCTTCCAGGAGTATATTTTATTAGTTTGGCTTGTAAGGGTTTTGTAAGGGTTTTGGTCCTTTGTTGTGTAGTGCCTTATGCACAATACAGAGAGATTTAAAAATGATCCTCTGTTTGATGGGCAGCTAGTGGAGATCTTTTAGAGCCTTTGTAGCAAAAGAGTGTCGAGGTCTGTTCAGTGTTATCTTTGCTGTATTTATCTGGATGCATTACAGCTTCATAAATAAATAGATGGGAACTTCTAAGAACATAGAATTGCAGTGGTCCAGCCTACTTAGTATTATACCTCTAGCGATCAGTGATCTGGCTGGCAGGTTGAGCAGAGGGAATAGCTTCCTAAGGGCCCGAATAACTGTGAAGCAAGTACCGGTAAGTCTGTTCACTTGTTTTTGCATAGACAGACCTTTATCTATAATCACACCTAAATTTCGTACCGTCGCTGAGTTGCCCAAAGGCAATTCTGTGGATAGTGGCCAGAAGTTAGAGGATACAGATACCAGAATTTTATTGGACGCGCAACAAAGGAGTTCAGTTTTGGTTCCATTCATCTTGAGTGACATTGTTACATTGAGGATCCACCTGGTCTTTAATGACAGAATCAGCTGAGTATCATCTGCATAATTAACCAGCTCCATCTTATGGGACTTAATAAGAAAAATAAGTGGTTTGTTATAAATATTGAATAAAATAGGGCTGAGGGAAGAGGCCTGTGGAACGCCATTTGATGTCATTCTAAATTGGATAGAAAAAGGGGGGAGAGATACCACCTGACAGTGGCCTATCAGATAGGATTTTAACCAGTTTAACATTGGGCCTACACACCCACTGTCATTAGCGTGGACAGAATAGTGTGGAGTTCTACTGTGTCAAACGCAGCTGACAGATCCAGGAGGACCAGTACCTTAGATTGTCCGTTGTCTGTTATCCTCTGTATTTCATCAGTAGCGCAAATCAGAGCAGTTCCAGTTCCATGACCAGGACAAAAACCAAATTGTCCTTCTACTAGCCATGCATAGTCCTCTAAGTATTGCGACAGTATTGAACTTACATGGCGCTCTAAAAATTTTATTGGAAAGGGACGAGGGGAGATAGGGCTGAAATTAGCTAGATCTGAAGGGTCAGACATGGCTTTTTTCAGTAATGGCTTAACTATAGCTTGTTTCCAACAGTCTGGCACATTCCCGATTTCCAGGAAATAGTTACAAAGTGGTAGGAGAGGACCTACCAGTTAATCTTCCCATTTTAGCCATTGCTTTGATGGAAAAGGGTCTAATGGGGACCCTGATTTCATGGACCTATACAAAGTTTCAAAAGTCTCAACAGAGATAGGATCCAGTCTAGTCAATGTCGCAGAAGTAAAATCTGAAAGGAGAGGCGGCCCAGATTGAGTGGGACTATTGGTAATAAAATAGAGCGGTTTAATACAGTAGGTTTATAAATCCTGTATAAAATTGTTTTGAGCTTGTTTTCAAAGTATTCTGACAGATTATTACATAGTTTCTGGATGGGTATATTTTCTCGATTGAAACAGGATGGATTAGTGAAATCTTTAAGTATTTCAAAAGTTGTATTTGCTTTGTTAGGGGCTGCAGTGATCAGCTCGCAGTAGTAGTTTGTTTTCGCTTTTCTTAACTTATTTTTTTATATACAGTTAATGCAGCTTTTAGATTGATCGTATCTTCCTTAAGATAGTGGCGCCTCCATTTCCACTCCAATTGTCTTCATTTAGTTTGGCTTCCTTTAGAAAAAGATCGTACCATGGGGCTGATACCTTCTTTCGGGGTTTTGTGGTAGTCAGGGGTATAATTTCATTTAAGGTTTTTGAGATTTCTCTTTCACATTTTTGGTAGTTCACTTCAATAGAGTCTACCGTAGAGAAGTGTGCTTTGGTAATAAAGGGTTTGGATTTAATATCTGAGAGTTTGTGCCATGCTCTTCTTTCTATTGAGTGTACAACTGTATTTCGAGGGCAACTGATCTTACCCAACATCAGGTAGAACATGATCAGTGAGTGATCAGTCCAGCAAAGGGGGGCAGTTTCCCCAACAGAAATGAGACAATCTGGTGAGAAAATGAGGTCCAAAGTATGGCCAGCTATGAGTGTAGAGCCACGGACCTGTTGTTGCAGGCCAACAGTTTCACAGGTAATGCTCCTTGTAAGCCACAAATAGGCCTCCTCCACATCACCTTCGTGTTCTGGTCTTATATTTCAGAAAGCGTATTTAGTGCCACCAAGTAGATATTGAGGCTGTTGACCTACAGCAAAATATCATATCCACTTTAGGCATGAGAAAATTGTGGGATGAGGTAAATGCACACCCAGAGGAAGATAACTCATGCCGCCTGGGAGCAAGTGTAACATGGACACTTGTCCTAAGCTCCCACACTTGAGGTGTCCACATTGGCCCACAGAACCTGCTGTACATGTGCAGCAGGCTGCCAGAGCAATCTTTGGTGCTCCCTGTGAGCCACAGAGAGTATCAATATATATATATATATAAATATATATATATATATATATTCACTGAAAAAACCATAGGTTTCACACCAGTTATAGTTAGGAATTAGCATTTAAAAAACCTATTAAATTCACTGACAAAACCATAGGTTTCACACCAGTTATAGTTAGCTGGAAATTTTACTGACATAAAACCATTGAAATTCCCACGTTATAGTTAGTTGGACTCACTATAACTTGCGCGCCTGCAATGCACTGCTGATGACGTCACATATTACATCACTCATGACATGGTCAGTGACATCACTCATGACATCACTGATGACACCATCCAGTGAATGTGTGTCTTTCTGAAAAATACATTTGTTTTATATATGTATTTGTAAAGGTCGATGGAAGAATAAATGTTTAAATAAGTGTGTAAATGGATGTTTTTTTAAAAAAAAATTGGTTGGTTAACTGGCTTAATAAGTGTAAAAAAAAATTTGTTGCCCCACGGGGCCCTTTTATGACCCCCACATCAAACCTAGGGGGTCAAGGGGGGGTCTACTCTGCCCCCTTATGGTCATTTCCCTCTTTGTTTTGGCCACCTCTCGTGTCTCGATCCTACCAAGACACAAGATGGCGGCCGCTCCAGACTGTTTAGAATGTTTACAGACACCCCAGAGGCAATCAGCTTTCTGCGCGCAAGTCGAGTGGCGCGCCCGGTGCGCGTACCGGAGCGCGGCTATAGATATATATATTTTTTTGAACCTTAATTACTCAAAATCCACTGGAGCACATATCTTGAGACATAGCAAAGGCACATCGGGCTACCAGTCCCTACAATTTTGCCAAGTTTGGTGGAAATCCATTCAGCCGTTCGGGCTAAAAGTGAAATCGACCGCCCTATGGAAATTAACATGGGGAAAACGCGTTTTGGGACCCCCTTTTATCTCAGCCCCCGCTTGACGAATCCCCCCCAAACTTTCAGGGAAGGACCGGAACACCACGAGGCCATTTTGAGGAAATTTTGAGGCAGATTCGTCAACCGGCGCCAAAGTTATTCCAAATAGAATTTTGAGATTTAACATTGAAAAAAATCCTAACTATAACTACCTACTGGCGACCGCCAGTAGGTAATATATATATATATATATATATGAATGAAAGCCCTAGTTCTGATTCAGTTTCCATTTCTAGTATATCAAGTGGGTCAAGCAGTGACTTATCATCTAATGCCCAAGCAGCACCTATCCTCAATCTAGAAGAGGAACTTGATTTTTTAGTGGCGGAAAGGCTCCAAACATTGAGACCACGACAAAGAAATGGGGCAACATTCGCAGGAACAAAAAAAGACGCGAAAGGAGAAGAAAACAAAAACAACGTTGCGCAAAAGAAGAAGACAAATCAACAATGGCAGAAGAGGAAGTAACCAATGAGAGATCAGTTATAAACCTCTCCAGTGTCACATTATCCAAAGCAGAACAGCAACTCCTCACATTAGGCCTCAATTTTTGCCCTGAACAAAGCTTCAAGTATGCCTCAACAAGAGTGGATGTGTATTGTTACATTCGCAAATTAAAACTTAAAAAATTCTTTGCATTACAGCGCCTCAAATCAAGTACAGATATTGCAAATCCAGCCAAGGCCAAAACTACTGCCAATGTCCCTCAATTAACTGCGGCTGACATTCCATTGCTTTTGGATTTGCATGATCTGAACCAGGCAACCGATTCTCAACCTATGGGTCCTGACCATGATCTGAATACGCAAAGAAGACTAGAAAAAATCAACGTCATCAAGAAAGGAGCTGGTATCACCCCCTTTAAAGGCAAATCTGACTTTGTCCCGCTAATGACCAAAGATGCGGTAGACGTGTTTCAAGACTGTATAATCACTGATATCAAAGATCTATACAGGAAAATCAACAATCGAAAGAGACAATCTTTTAACCAAAAACAGGCCAAATATTATGAACTGATTAAAAAACTCAAAAACAACCCCGATATTGTGGTGAAAACCGCCGATAAGGGTGGTAATCTTGTTATTTGGCCAAAAGCAGACTATATTCTGGAAGCACAAAGACAGCTACATGATACTGCGTGCTATGCAAAATCCAATATTAAAGACTATAAGAAAGCCAATGAAAACTTGAGTAAACTGCTACAGAAATGGCGTAGGGAAGGTCTCATTTCTACTGATGAACTTAAATTTATGCTCAACGAATTCCCTGTCTTGCCGGTTTTTTATTTAATACCAAAGGTCCATAAAGGAATCCTGCCAACACCTGGCAGGCCAATCATCTCCGCGATTAACAGCAGCGGGGAAAATGTGGGACGTTTCATTGACTTTTTCTTGCAGACTTTGGTAAGCGAATTGCCTAGCTATGTTCGCGACACTAGCGATTTCTTGAAAAAAATAGAAAACCTGGAATGGCAAGATGATATGTTCCTCATAACCTTAGATGTTGAGCAATTGTACACCAGCATAGCCCACAGTTGTGGTTTAAATGCAGCAGCTCATTTTTTAGGGCGAAGGCCATTGGATTTTCATGAGCACAATAAAATGGTTATTAGCTTAATGGAATGGTGCTTACAAAACAATTACTTTTCTTTTGGTAAAGAGGTATGGAGACAACTTAGAGGTGTGGCAATGGGAGCCTGCTTCTCCCCCAGCTATGCGTGTTTACACGTGGGCTGGTGGGAGGAGCGGGTTCTTAATGTCACACACCAGGTATGGGTCAGAGAAAAAATTGTCAAATATTTACGCTACATAGATGACATCTTTATAGTATGGCAAGGTGATGAAAAGGAAGCATGTCAATTCATCGATGAAATTAATAACAATGCCCTTAATCTTAAATTTACGTCTCACATCAGTGCCAAACAAATTGTATTTTTTCAGATGTCTGCGTTTATATAGATAAACATAATAGGTTACAGACGACCCTTCACAGAAAAGCCACTGCAGGAAACACGACCTTGCATGCTTCTAGTCTCCACCCTATGCACACCATTGAAAGCATACCATTAGGAGAAATCCTACGAATTAAAAGAATATGTAGCTCTCCAGATGAGTATCTCAAATGTATCAGGGAATTGAGAACACGATTGAAAGCTCGAGGGTACTCTGATCCAGTGTTCGATCGGGCTTTGGCTAAAGCCGACAAACGATCTAGATCTAGCTTATTCCCCGAACAGACCAGTAATGATCAGGAAGCTGTCATTTCAATAGATGCAGTAGCGAATGAGTGCCCCAGATTCATAACAGCATTCAGTAGCCAAGACAAAAAGATCAGACAAATTATCAACCGTAACTGGCCTACTGTCCTGACGGATACTGTTTTGGGATGCATGTTACCAAAAAAACCACTGGTAACCTTTCGCAGAGCACAGAGTATGGGAACTGCTCTGGACCAAAGCAGTCCAGAGCTAAAGCAGAAAGCTAGTTGGTTACAACCGGTATCGGGGTTCCGCAAATGCTCCAATTGTAGAGCATGTCAATTTGGCATCAATAAAACTCATTACAGTACCCCATTCAAGCTAGTTGATACCCCCATTGTGGGCTACCATACCTGTAAAACTGAATATGCTGTTTATGTCCTGACGTGCACCTGTGGCCTGAATTATATTGGCAGTACTAAACAACAGGTGCACGTCAGGATCTTGCAGCATATCAGGGCTATTTTGCACTGTGATCAAACGTACCCGGTGGCTCGGCACTTCCAAAGTACACATAATAAAGATGTTAATTGTTTAACTTATTATGTTGTAGCCTCCGTCCCTATACTCAGGCGGGGAGGCAATAGAGAGCTGAAACTCAGACAGTTAGAGTCCAGTATGATCCTCGAATACGACAGTAAATGGCCGAATGGGCTAAACAATACTGAGGATCTACGCAATTTTCTCTGACTACTATATAGCTCTGTTGCTGGATTGTACAGTGCTGCCTTCAACATCTGTCTAGGTAGTCAGGCTCCCTGTTACCTAGACAACATTCCCATTGACATATTGTCAGTTGTATTGATCTTTATGATATCTGTTTCTACATATAACAGTTTCCGTGACTAGTCAAGTTCCTTGTTAGTCACGGCAACCAACTCAATGAATTCTTCACTTCCTTTTGTATATTCATATTTATCACATTTTACACATTTTAGCACTTTTTTAAGGGGTGTTTTTAGCACTTTTAACATGATAATATTTTTATACCTGTATGGAATGTTTTAATATTGCTTTTTATATGACAAAATTGTGATTTTATCCTAATTGTTGAAATAAGCATCATTGCATTTTTATACACAGGTCACTTTATCATGCTTCGTGCACATTACATATATTTGTTCTCTCTGAAGCACGGGTGTCACTGCTTTTTGCACAACTAGACTTTGATCTAGCAGCACTATTATTTGCACTTTGATATCTTGTTTTGCCTCTGTAAATGTTGAAGACCTTCACTATATACTCTATGATATAACATTCTATGGATTTATCCAGTCATATGTTTACAAACTTCGCGACAAGACATGTTTCTTTTAAAAAAAGAATTTCATTTATGAATTTAAAATTGTCTTGATAAGTTATATATATGTATCTAACTTATTTTGCGTATTTGCACAAGGAATATCTCAAAACATATAATGTTTTCTATGTCTATGGTCATGTGACGACATTGAAGGTGGGGCTTAAACAAGTCACTAAGCATTACAAAAACAAAAAAGTTTGACTAGATCTTTGCATGTGAACAAGGGCTCGTGGAGCCCGAAACGCGTATTGCCCTCCTGTTTTGCCAGCTGACAGTGCAATAAAGGATCTGTGAATTTCAGTGGTCCGTCTCCTACCTTGCTTCGCCGGTCCTGGGTGGATTTGGAAGTGGCGTTTGTTTGGAGTACAAAAGCATATATATATATATATATATATATATATATATATATATATATATATATATATACACACACACACTCCTGGTCAAAAATTTCATCCACGAAAAGAACCAGAGTCGGAGCCCAAATGTGATACGGTGCTGTCAGGTTTATTCAGCAGAAGGAAACACCCAACGCGTTTCGAGATCCGCCGATCTCTTGCTCACGGGTGGAGTTTACCAGTACCAACATTCTTTTTTAAAGCAACATGCTATTTTGACAATGAAACACGTGATCATAGACGTAAACAAAATAAACAAGTTACAGCTATGTCTGCCAAAGTGGAAACAATGTTTCATGTGAAACAATTGTATCAGATCCATACAGAAAATAATATTTGGATACATACGGAAGCCACAATTAAAGAGATTGTCAATTTCAGGCTTTCATGGGTATTTAAACAGTGCTTTGAGTTTCAATCAGCTAGCGCAGTTCGTTTTGTTGTGCGCCGGTAATAACCCGACATTAGATAGCAGTACCGTGTTACAAGTTCACATCGGTACATTTGTCCATGAGTTATATTGCCCCAGTGGGCGAAAGTCAATCAATTGCCCAATTGCCGTACCGTGTTACAAATTCACATCGGTACATTTGTCCATAAGTTGTATTGCCCCAGTGGGCGAAATCAATCAATTGCCCAATTGCCGTGACCTCCGAAATTGTCCATGTGGGCCAAAAGTTAATCCATATTCCTGTAAAAAAATGGGAAAAAGACATAGCTGTATGTGGCAATAGTTATATTTTAGATCAGTGCATAATTAAAACCAATTAAAAACTTTTGAATTTTGTTACCCAAGAAGCAGCAGCATTATTATTTCACATATTTTAGAACAGTATATCAGGTTTGGAGATGGATAGCAAGTTCTTCCCCCAAATTATGGCCTGTGGGTTGCAAGGTGTTATACATGATAATGTATTTTGACTCAAGTTTCCTTAAATCTAACCACCTGTTACCTCCCCTCTCATTACTTTCAATGCTGTCCAGAACACAACATTTCATTACATTAGGGTTTTTGTTGTGCACCTCAGCAAAATGCCTGGCTACAGGATACTGTTGATTTTCATTTCTTATGGCTCTTTGGTGTTCCAAAATTCGGAGTTTGGCCTGTTTTGTTGTGCACCCTATATAAAATTTGTTACAGGGGCATTCAAGAGCGTACACAACATATTCTGTAGTACAGGTAAGATGTTTTGTAATTTTGTTGCTTTAAAAAAGAATGTTGGTACTGGTAAACTCCACCCGTGAGCAAGAGATCGGCGGATCTCGAAACGCGTTGGCTGTTTCCTTCTGCTAAATAAACCTGACAGCACCGTATCACATTTGGGCTCCGACTCTGGTTCTTTTCGTGGATGAAATTTTTGACCAGGAGTGTGTGTATATTAGGGGTTGGCGTACCCCGTCGAGAGCCCGCCGTTCAAGATGGCTTAAGCACGCCAAATCCGCGTGTGTTTATATATATATATATATATATATATATATATATATATATATATATATATATATATATATATATATATATATATACTTTAACTTTAAGCTGATGGAATAATCCACCACCTCTTTTCCACCATCCTTCCCTGGTTGACAACATCTGAACTGGACAGCAGGCACCTCAAACTGACTCAGACATGGTGGATACGCTGAACCTGGCTCTTAATCAGATAGAAAATGTCTGGGTGATGGGGCCCAGTCTAAAGTCTAATTCATGCTATTGAGCTAACAAGCACATATTTATATATATATACATACATAAACTCTTACAATGTGCAAAGAAACCCAGGTAAACATATTTCTGCTTTTCATACTATTAGCAAGATAGTGAAAAAAATGCAATCTTGCTCACTAGTATCAGTTATGTTAACCCCAGTTAGTTTCCCTCACATGGAGCTGGACGACAAAACTCTATTGAATGCTGCCATTTCACGTCATTGGTGGTAACATAGGGCAGAGATTGGTGCAAGCACCTTTTTCTACCAAATTATGAAAGCAGGTTTCTGGTGGTGTGTTGGACTTGGCTCTCTGCAGGGTGAACCCTAAACTTTTTGCCTTTACCATTCCTGTTTTCTGAAAATGTTGTTGTTGGCATTTTGGACTCTGTGCACTTTACCACTGCTAACCAGTGCTAAGGTGCTTGTTCTCACTCCTTAAAACATGATAAAATTGGCTCACACCCTTTTGGCACATTACATTTACATATAGGTCCCTAGAACAATGGTACTCCATGTACCCAGGGCCTATAAATTAAATGCTACTAGAAGCCAGCAGCACTTATTGTGCCACTCATTTAAGTAGCCCTTTAAAGCATGCAATACGCCTACTTGACCTGGCAAAATAAACATTTGCCAGGTCTAAACCTTCATTTTTAGGTCTCGCCTGGCGAAAGCAGCGCATGTGCTGCTCTCGTCATGGGTAGGACCTTTTGCAATCGATTCAGCCAAAGCTGAATGCATGCACATAGAGATGGACAAAGATGGTTGCTCTCGCCATCCACGAAGCTAAACATGCACGCATACAGACAGAAAAATGCACGCGCATGTGGACAGCTGACACCATCTTTGTTTACTTTCATTAGCGTAGGCATGTGAACATGCTTGGGATTTGTAGGTTGGAGCCGTGCAGTTCAGTTTTAATGGAGTGCATTCCAAAGCGTGGTCGTCAGCCAGGGGGGCTTTGAAGGGGAACAAATGGGAAGGGGCAGGGGAGAGGCACTGGGGTATGTCGACAAGGCGAGGTAAAAACACGCCTGCCCTTGAAGGATCGTAAAAGAAATATGTGGTAACGGAGGGGGGAAATTAGTGTATCCATATGCATGTTAATGAAAGGCAGCAGGTGCTGCCGTGTGTTTCTGCACATTGTTTAAGGGGAAGGAGAGAGGCATTGTGTCTGCAGTAATCTGCCCTGCCTCTTCCGGCATCCAGGCTCTTAACGCCACATAACGAGGGACTGTGGAGCAGCGCAAAGGAGCAGCCTGCCCTGAGAGGAGTCAGGAAGAGGGCTGGTGACAGCTGGCTGTCACAAGGTGGACAGAGAAAGGGTTTCATCATTAGGCTCGCGGTGGCAGGGCTCTGCTCCGTCTCATTCAAATGTCTGAGGCGAGCGGGAGACGCTGCATGAGGCTTGACAGCTCTTAAAGGGGCCGCACCGAGGCTATGATACATGTTTACCTCCTTGCTGGGAAGAAAAGAGGGAGCGGGCCAAGCAGAGGGAGGGGCGGGCAGATCGACAACTTGAAAGTTGTCATTCAAGACGAGCTGGCATATGTTGCGTCAGATCAGGGAAGGCGTGTGGGGAAAATATTGTATGAAACACTCTCCCTGTGATGGAACAGCTGTTGTTTTTTATGATTAAGCACCACGTTATTGTGAACTGGCGTTCGTAGGCATTGGAAAGAAAACGAACATGTACATTTTTCTGGTATAGAGATGATTGAGTTTTATGCATTGCAGTTGCCATTTTTTGTATTCTTGCATTATTGTCTCCGCTTCTCAAACATTAGCTGAAAAGTCTTTTCCGATAAATAGATTCACAGCAATACTTACAATTTCAAGATGCTTTAATATACATCCCTGTGTACACACAAGGGTGTGATCCCACAGGAGGCTTTTCATACGTTTGTGACTAAATATACTATAGCAATGTGGTAGAAACATTTAGCATCAAAGTTAGATTCATATTAAGGGACAATGTTTCAATGTTTTAATTTGATGACCAGCTTACATTGTGGTCTGTTTCAAGCCTTTCCCCAGTAAAGCTTAAAGTGTTGATTGTGCAAAATGAATAATATTGTATTTTTGACCTTTATGTGCCACATTCTTATATAATCTTTCTTACAATAATTAGGCATGTAGTGAATTTACCAGAAGTACCCAGTTTAATTTTGCTGCACAGTTTAACTTCCATGGTAACTGAATGGCTCGAAGACACATACATTTTTTTAAATGGGAATTTTGAGCAACTGTCTGCAGCCCCCTTGGAACGCGCAGATGTTTAAACAAACCATGGAATATCAAATGGATTTCTATTTATAGCTTCCATTTTTTAAATATATCACATGCTCGTCATTGCTTTTTATAGATATGTGAATGTATTTGTGATATTTTAATCATTACATTTTAATCGTTGTGATTATGATGGAGATGTTCATCATGATTCATCTCATGCCATTTTCTTAAGAAAAAAAAGTATCCAAATTACCATACTGATAATGGTTTTACCGCAAAGTGCATTTTTACGACCACCAGGATCGGTGTGAGATTAAGGACGAGCATCATGATTGTTTTGTGTCATTCAAATGTGCTGCATATTGGAAACGATTCAGAAAAGGGGGTGGTGATGAACAGAGTGTCTGAATTAAGCAGACCACTCTTACCCAATCCAAAGATCAGGGCTTGATCCATCACCGTTTTTTAGCTCACTGCACCATCCCAGCTCAGAACTTGGCTATATGCAAATTAGTCTGACCCTGGCCCAGTGCATCATGGGAACAGGGCAGACCAAGTACCAAGCCAATTCTTAGACTGGGAAGGAAACTAGCTACCGGGGACTGGTTTCTGGTATTTCAGCCGTCTTCGGCCCGGCTTGCTTGAATCCTGATGGTGCAATGAGCTAGGGACTCACATCTGAGTATACCCTTCCACGCTTATGGTGGACAAAAATGATTCAGAAAAGAGGGTGGTGATGAACAGAGTGTATGAATTAAGCAGACCACTCTTACCCAGTCCAAAGATCAGGGCTTGATCCATCACCGTTTTTTAGCTCACTGCACCATCCCAGCTCAGAACTTGGCTATATGCAAATTAGTCTGACTCTGGCCCAGTGCATCATGGGAACAGGGCAGACCAAACTACCAAGCCAATTCTTATACTGGGAAGGAAACAAGCTACCGGGGACCGGTTTCTGGCATTTCAGCCGTCTTCGGCCCGGCTTGCTTGAATCCTGATGGTGCAATGAGCTAGGGACTCACATCTGAGTATACCCTTCCATGCTTATGGTGGACAAAAATGATTCAGAGCTAGGGACTCACATCTGAGTATACACTTCCACGCTTATGGTGGACAAAAATGATTCAGAAAAGGGGGTGGTGATGAACAGAGTGTCTGAATTAAGCAGACCACTCTTACCCAGTCCAAAGATCAGGGCTCGAAGACACATACATTTTTTTAAATGGGCATTTTGAGCAACTGTCTGCAGCCCCCCTGGAACGCGCAGATGTTTAAACAAACCATGGAATATCAAATTGATTTCTATTTATAGCTTCCATTTTTTAAATACATCACATGCTCGTCATTGCTTTTTATAGATATGTGAATGTATTTGTGATATTTTAATCATTACATTTTAATCGTTGTGATTATGATGGAGATGTTCATCATGATTCATCTCATGCCATTTTCTTAAGAAAAAAAAGTATCCAAATTACCATACTGATAATGGTTTTACCGCAAAGTGCATTTTTACGACCACCAGGGTCGGTGTGAGATTAAGGACGAGCATCATGATTGTTTTGTGTCATTCAAATGTGCTGCATATTGGAAACAGCAGACAGGTATTAAAATAGTCAGCGCATCAAACATTAGTACCTAAGTTAGGTGATCTTACGCTTCCTAAAAGTATATACAATAGGAACGTAATGTTCCCTCAGTTTGACTACTCAGTACTACCTATGCTGGCTTTTCTGAGAGTCAGATCCGGAAATAGCAGGAAATAAAACAAGCATTTAAAATGCAGCAGGTCTCTCCTTTCATTAAGTTAAAGCCATTTGCTTTGCTGTACAATACCATTAGCAAAGCAAATGGCTTTAACTTAATCAAAGGCGAGACCTATTGTTTTTTAAATGCTTGTTAATACATATAAGCCACTCCTAAAGTTGGCCTTAACAGCACATAGAGCAGGGTGCATTGTATTTAAACCTTTCGATATGAAGTTTGAAGTTTTACATGTGCTGGCAGTGGAATACTCCTATAAATTAAATGCTACTAGGAGCCTGTAGCACTTATTGTTGACAATTGGTCACCTCTCCTACCCACCAGGCAGGACATACGCTGGACGGTATATTTTCCAACGTAGAGGGTCAACACGTAACAAACATTCTACCCATGCCATGGACGGATCACTTTGCCATATTTAGTGGCCTGACCAAAAAGGAATCATTAAGGAAGAAGGTCTCATCTTCTAAGCCAGGCTCTTTCAAAGTTTGGAAGAACATAAACCATACCGATCTAAAAATACTTCTGGATAAGACCAGCCCAGACCTATCCAATGAACCTAACACCGCAACTCGCCAATTCCATGAATGGCTAGGTGACGCCACGAATCACCTAGTACCCACTAAATCACATTCTAGGAACAGGAGCACACCGACTGCTCAGTGGTATACAGAGGAGTTAAGAACCCAAAAACAATTAACTAGGAATAGGGAAAGGCAATGGCGTAGAACTTATGACACCGAAAGCAAGATTAAATACAAAGAAGCATTGGCTACCTACAAAACAATGATTATCGCAGCCCAAAAAACTTTTTTTTCGGAACAAATTGAAAAAGCTAAAAACTCCAGCAGGCAACTATACGACATCACCAAAACCTTATCTGGTAATACTCCAGATCTTAATCCGTCCCCGTCACAATCTCTCTGCGACGCACTGTCCGAGTTCTTTTTCTCCAAGGTAAATGATATATACCAAGCCTTTACTTCAAAAACTAATATTAGCAGAGCACCCCCCCCATGCTCTCAGGAAACACCTTGACTAGTTTTAAAACTCTAACTACCGATCAAATAAAGGCCATTATCGTATCTATTAAATCGGATCGGCTCTGGATCCTTGCCCTACCTCAGTACTTTCTATGGTGTTGGACACAACTATTCCGGTCATTACTCATGTTTGTAATACGATACTGAGCTCTAGGACATATCCAGATTCTCTAAAAAACACACTGATTAAGCCTCTGCTGAAGAAACCCAGTCTAGATAAGGAGGAACTAAAGAACTATAGGCCTATAGCAAGTCTCCCTTTCCTAGCTAAAGTGACGGAAAAAGCCATGAACCAGCAGCTATCAGAGCATATAGAGAAAAATCACCTACTAGACGACACCCAGTTTGGTTTCCGTAAGTATCATGGTACGGAAACCGCCCTTATCAAAGCAGCAGATGACATCAGAATCATCCGTGACCAGGGAGGGACAGCATTACTTGTATTGCTAGATCTCTCTGCAGCCTTCGACACGGTTGACCACAAGACCTTGGTCGACCGTGTTGGAAGGATGGGCGTTCACCAAACTGCGAGAGACTTGCTCTCCTCCTTCCTGGCCGACAGAACGCAGGCGGTCACACTGGGACCATACCAATCAGCTAAGTTGTCAATACCGTGTGGGGTTCCTCAAGGCTCATCCCTTAGTCCGACACTATTTAGCATCTATGTGTCGGACCTTGCTAGTGTGATCAAAGCATACGGAATGAGCCTAACCTCATACGCAGATGACACGCAACTGGTGTTGGCCATTAAGGGTGACGGGCTGGAGGTGGCAGAATGCTTCCAAAATGGAATGATGGCTATTGGAGAGTGGATGGCAGGTAACTGCCTGAAGCTCAACTCCGATAAAACGGAGGTGGTCATTTTTGGAACCCTCTCCCCGATCTGGTCTGCAACCTGGTGGCCACCAGCCTTCGGCACCCCTCCTAGCCCTACCCCCAAGGTCAGGAACCTGGGAGTAACCTTTGATGACCACCTCAACTTCATGGCACATGCTAAGAAAGTAGCGGCCACAGCCCACTACAAACTCAGAATGATAAGGAAAATCATCCCTTTTCTGCCGGATGCTGCTGCCAAAACACTGGTCAGTTCCCTGGTTTTATCATCCTTAGATTATTGTAATGCACTTTTTCTTGATGCACAAGCCAGGGTAACAAAACAGTTGCAGACAATACAGAATGCAGCAGCACGTCTGCTGTCTAGAATACCATAAGGACATACCACTGGTTGACGATCCAAAACAGGATCAAGTTTAAATCACTCTGCATAGTCTATAAGGCACTCCACGATCAAGGACCACGCCCCCTCAAGGACCAGCTTACTCCTTATAAACCGGTCAGACAGCTCCGATCTACAACTCTCAACCAATTAGTGGTTCCACGTTCTAGAACAGTCTCCTGGGGCGACCGCCGCTTTTCAGTTGCGGCCCCTAAGATATGGAATTCCCTGCAACAACACATCAAAACCAGTCCCTCACTTTTGCAGTTTCGAAAGAGACTAAAAACCTGGCTGTTTAACCAGTGACACGGCATAGCGATCTGCCTTCGTTTTTAATCTCTGGGGAAAGACATCTCAGTAGTCTAGCGCCGAGACACCTACGGGTATTCGTTCGCGCTCTATTAATGTCAGTAATAAATAATAAATAATAAATAAATAATTGTACCAACCATTCTCCAGTATTAGGGGTGTCTTTCATAGATTCACATGCTTGAATATTCCCCGTCGTCGAAGTGGGAGTCCCACGGTAAATAAAATAGCAGTAATGCTAATAAATATATATATATAAATATATAAAGAATCATATAAGTAGTAAAACTGATAAAATATGTACTGAAAAACCTTTACAAAGGTTACTACATAGGAATGCATTAGAGAGAAAAAACTCATTTGCAACATATCAGTGTCATTATGTTAGTCCAAACTGCAGCCAATCAGGCCCAAGCACCCTCTAGAACCTTCTCCTCAGAAGCTCAAGCCCTCAGATTTTCTACCGCACGTCGTGTGAAGGGAGTCTCCCTGAGCTCTGCTCAGTTCTTTTCAACTTATCTACTCTTCTCAGTTTTTTCACAAAGATGTCAAGTAAGAAGTCTTTATTTAGACCTTGTTCCTCCTGTGGGAAATTACGTTTATTTGAGAAAGACCCTCATGACAAGTGCATTTATTGCTTGTATCCTGATCACAAAGTGGTTGATTGTAGGTTATGTAGAACTTTCAATCCTAAAACCCTTAAGGACAGGGAGGGTCGCCTCCTATTATGGCTTAAGCGCCTTCAAGATAAGGACGCGGTTGTTTCTGACGCAGAAAGCCTTCAGTCAGCTCCTTCTTCTGTGGCTTCTAAGCGTGGCAGTGTTGAGGAGTTACCATCTCCTTTCCTGAAGAAAAGAAAGCTGGCTTTGACTGTGGCTGCAGTGCCACCTACTGCTTCTGTACCTGTTATAACTACGCCCACGAGATCTGGCTCTCAGGCGTCGTTTCCAGCTTCTATTAAAGTGGTTACACTTTTCACAGCGCGGTCGTCGACGGGCTCGTCGACGACCACTCCGACGACGAGATTGGCTGCTGTGGCTTCGTCTACAACTACAGTCACGACGACATCGGCGTCGTCATCGTCGACGAGAATCTCGACGACGGCTCTCACGTCGACGAGAGCCTCTGTTTCTTCAATCTCGTCGACGATCCCTATCTTATCGTCGACGAAGAAGCCATCGTCGATGAAGAACCCATCGTCGACAATCCCATCGTCGACGAAGGCCTCGTCGATGAGGCTCCCATCGACGGCGACGACGAAGCTCCCGTCGACGAAGATTCCGTCGACGAAGCTCCCGTCGACGAAGCTCCCGTCGACGAAGATTCCGTCGACGAAGATACCGTCGACGAAGGTGCCGTCGACGAAGGCACCGTCGATGTCGAGGATGCCGCCTGCAACACAATCACCGTCGACGGCCCAGACGACGTCTACTACATCGTCGACGACAGCATCATCGACGGGCTCGTCGATGAGCAAACCAGCGACAGTAGGGCCTAAGCCTTCTACGTCCACGGAGGCGCCTATAGACTTACCGTCTACGGCGACTGCTTCAATATTGTCATCATCTACGCAGGGCTCTGCGTTGACAGCAACTTCCAGTTCTTCTTCCTATGCCAACATGCCTTTGGTGCCCTTGGACACTTCAGTTTCTGCTGTACAGTCCTCATTCAATAAAGAGGAAGATTCCGCTTTCCACCTTCAAACCCCTGCTCTACAACCACCACTCCAGTTGTTCGTGTCTGACCATGAGACTGAGTCAGTTCCAGATGACACTGTTTATGGGGATGCCCGGAGTCCATCAGATTTAATCATTAAATGCCAGGACACTTCTTCTGAAGAAGAAGAGGTTGAGCAGGTAGATCAGCACGAAGACCAATGCGTGCAAATCCCAATGACGTCTATTCCAATGACACTTTTCTCTAACCTCCAACACATGTTGGACGATTATAACAGACGTTTTCCACCTACCCCCCAGGGTACTCCGGTTCATGAATCTGCTGATGTAGCACTTTCGCATCAACCTCTACAAACTCCTCCAAGACAGTCGGCTCCGTCAGTACATTTGAGTGCTCCTCTGTCTACTAATCCACTTACGGACACTGACTCAGAGCCAGAGAGAGAGGAAGGAGAGGTTTGTCAGGATTCAGATGGTGAGCAGGATCCTTATTTGGCGGAATTTGATAATTATCGAGTTCAAACACCCTCGCCGCAACAGGGCACTTCAAGTGATTCACCTCCTGTGGACATCGCTAGTTTTCATAAGCTTATGGACAAGGCGGCGGACCGCTTCAAGTTGTCAAGGGTCCAGCGTGATGAAGACTGTTTTCTGTATGATTTCAAAAATCAGCCTTATAAGCAGGTGCATACAATACCAATTATTGAATTTATTTGGAAGGAAGGGCAAAAGATTATGAAGGCTCCTAACTCCTTGCCGGCCCAGATACCTAGATTGGAGAAAAAGTACAAGGCTCCAACTGGCTCACCTGCTTGTCTGCTCTCTCATCCAAAGCCAGACTCAGTGGTGACTCAGGCAGCACAACGTCGTGCACGTAATCCTACAGCGCCTGTCACTTCCCCTCCCGATAGAGAGGGTCGCCGATTGGATGCAATCGGAAAGAAATTTTCGTCCGTGGCTTCAACTTCAGCCCGTGCTGCGAATGCTCTCGCAATTTTGGGTCGTTTCGACCGACAAATGTGGTCAGACATGTCCATCTTTCTTGCGCAGCTTCCTGAGTCATCCAAAGTGGAAGCGCTCCAGGTCCTTCAAGATGGTCAAAGGGCTTCGGAGGAGATTATAGACTGTGCTGTGGATGTGGCGAATACTGCATTCCGTATCCTTGCCAGTGCGGCGGCGCTCCGACGCCAGGGATGGTTAAAATCTACTTCTTTCAGGCAAGAGGTCCAGTCAATGATAATTGACATGCCGTATGATGGCGAATCTTTGTTCGGTTCCCAAATCGATGCTTCTTTGGAAACCATAAAGAAGGATACCGACACGGCGAAGTCGCTTGGGTCCTTACAATTTAAGAAGCAGCCCTTTCGTGCAGCACGGGGCGGGGCACCTCGTCCAATTTTACCAGAGGAGGACAGTCACAGTACCGCCAGTACAATCAAGGAAACCAACGGTACTCGAATCCACAATCTGCTCGTCAACAACAATCCAGACCTTATAGAGGGAAGTCCAATTATAGAGGTGCCAACAACACCAACAAACGACAATGACTTGCCAGTTCAGCAGGATGTTGGAGGTCGAATCTCGCAGTTCTACTCTCAGTGGTCTCAAATAACATCGGACCAATGGGTGTTGGACATTGTGCGCAAGGGTCACGCCTTGGAATTCACAGAGTTTCCTCCTCCATCTCCGCCTTCGGGTCCGCCACCTCCCCATCTAGAAGAACTACAACATCAAGTTCAACTATTATTAACAAAGGGTGCAGTCGAAGTGGTTCCTGTATCACAGCGGGAGAAAGGCTTCTATTCGAGGTTCTTCCTCATTCTAAAGAAGACGGGGGAGTGGCGTCCTATTATGGATCTGAGGTATCTCAACCTCTTCCTGAAACAACAGTCCTTCCGCATGTTAACATTGTCAGAAGTCTTGCGGTTTCTCTGCAGCGGCGATTTTTTGACTACAATAGACCTGCAAGACGCCTATTTTCATGTACCAATCATTCCTCAACATCGAAAGTACTTGAGGTTCAAAGTAGGACACAATCACTACCAGTTCAAAGTCCTACCGTTTGGCCTCAGATCAGCTCCTCGTGTGTTCACGAAGGTTCTGGCTCCGGTCATGGCTTACCTGCGTCTTCAGGGGGTCCAGATATTTCCTTACCTGGACGATTGTCTGTTGAAATCCCAATCCGCAAGTCAGCTGCATCACGACACACGCTTGTGTCTCACCCTCTTCAATTCTCTAGGGTTGACCATCAATGTAAAGAAGTCACATTTCACACCTCTACGAAGCAGGACATTCCTCGGAGCTGTTATAGACATGGACGTGTCAAAAGCGTTCATCTCCACCGAGCGGAGACAGAAGATAGTTCATCTGGTCTCCACCATCAGAACAAGAAAGTCAGTTTCAGTGCGAATGTTAAAGTCATTTCTGGGGATGGCATCATCTTGTATCGCACTGATCCCGAATTGCAGGTTACGTACCCGTCCTATTCAGGAGGAATTGGACCTACAATGGCGACAGGTGTCGGGGTCGTTCAACGACCAAGTGACAGTCACAGCTGGCATGAAGACCAGTCTACTCTGGTGGGAGCGACGGACCAATCTGAACCAAGGGGTCTCTTTCCTTACCCAGACTCCAGATCTGACATTGACCACGGATGCGTCCATGGACGGATGGGGAGCCCATCTCCTGGACCTTTCCATCAAAGGAAAGTGGACGGCGACTCAGAAAACCTGGCATATCAACAGGCTGGAATTGCTGGCGATCTTCCTAGCGCTGAAGGCCTTCTTACCAGTGGTGCACGGAGAATCGGTGCTGGTTCAAACAGACAACACCACCAGCATGCACTACATGAACAAACAGGGAGGCACAAAATCTCAGCCCCTGTCTTGTCTTGCCCAAAGGATTTGGGAATGGGCACTTCGTCACCACATTTCTTTGACAGCAGTCCATTTGCCGGGAGCGTCAAACATACTGGCAGATTCCCTAAGCAGGTCTGCGTCATCCACTCACGAATGGGAGTTACACCAGCCGACTCTGGACCTCGTGTTCCACCAATGGGGTCATCCCAAGATGGACCTATTTGCAACGCCAGTGAATCGGAAATGCCAGGCTTTCGCCAGTTGGCATCCACATCCGGAATCCAGCGGCAATGCCCTACTCATGGATTGGACCGGCCTATTTGCATATGCGTTTCCGCCACTCCCACTGGTGCCAAGGACGTTATGGATGATGCGCAGGCAACCCTGCCACTTGATTTTAATTGCCCCACGTTGGCCCAGACAGGCGTGGTTTTCAGAACTCCTTCTAATGTCCCAATGCAAACCAATTCGCCTCCTTCCACGTCCGGACCTTCTGACAATGGACGGCGGACAAGTTTGTCACCCAGACCCGTCAACGCTTCAATTGTGGGCATGGAACCTGAATTCATGGAATTTGCCTCTTTAAGTATACCTCAGGACTGTAGAGACATTCTAGCGTCAGCTAGAGCTCCATCAACAATCAAAACATATAGGTTAAAGTGGAAACGCTTCTGTCATTGGTGCGCAGCATCCAACGTACACCCTATCAGTTCCACTCCAGAACAACTGTTACCGTTCTTCTTAAGTCTTGCTCAGTCTGGTCTTTCACATGCCACATTGAGAGTCTTTTTGGCGGCCATCTCACGCTACCGTCATGATGGCTCTACGTCTCTCTGTTCATCCAGAATCATCAGACAGTTCTTTAAAGGACTTTTCAGGAAGTTCCCTCCGTTAAGGCGCCCTCCTCCAGCTTGGCACCTCAACGTGGTGTTATCACAACTTATGAAACCTCCATTTGAGCCGATTCATCGTTCAAACCTCAAGTTTCTGACCTGGAAAGTGGCTTTGCTTTTGGCTTTGACTTCATCTCGTCGTGTAAGTGACTTGCACGCTTTCACCATCAAACCTCCATATTTGCAGTTCAAACCTGATGGAGTGTCGCTTCGTACCAATCCTTCTTTTCTTCCAAAAGTACCTACTGACTTCCATTTGAACGAGCCAGTTTTCTTAAAGACTTTTTTCCCGGATCCTAAATCCCCTGCGGAACAGCGACTACATTCTTTAGACATCAAACGGTGTCTGAAATTCTACATTTCTAGGACAGCCCCTTTTCGTAAATCCAATCAGCTATTTATAGCATATGGACTACTGCGCAAAGGACACTCAGTGACTAAACAAACAATAACACGATGGCTCTCTTCAGCCATATCGTTTTGCCATCAGCAGGCTGGCAGGCCTTTACCTACTCCAGTGAGAGCACATTCTTTCGAGAGCGATGGCGTCGTCCATCGCATTGTTTGCCGGAGTGCCTCTACACCAGATTTGTCGTGCAGCGACATGGTCCAGCAGGCACACCTTTACCAGACATTATTGTTTGGATGCTGTCAACGAGGCGGATACCGCAGTGGGGCAAGCAGTGCTTCGTCATCTTTTCAAATAAGGTGAGCCTCTTTCCCTCCTCCATTCTTGAGATTGCCTTGCTTTTATGCTATATATTGTTCTTCTATTGTTTGGAAATATTGCAATCTCAGCTCTAGGAGGTTACTGCTATCTATTCTATTCAAGCATGTGAATCTATGAAAGACACCCCTAATACTGGAGAAGAACAATTGTTACTTACCTGTAAACAGGTGGTTCTCCAGTATTGGTGTCTTTCATAGATTCACATGCGACCCACCCATCCTCCCCTCAGAGGCTCTTTTCTCCTCATGCGCTATTATTACTAGTGCTACGAAAATCTGAGGGCTTGAGCTTCTGAGGAGAAGGTTCTAGAGGGTGCTTGGGCCTGATTGGCTGCAGTTTGAACTAACATAATGACACTGATATGTTGCAAATGAGTTTTTTCTCTCTAATGCATTCCTATGTAGTAACCTTTGTAAAGGTTTTTCAGTACATATTTTATCAGTTTTACTACTTATATGATACTTTATATATTTATATATATATATATTTATTAGCATTACTGCTATTTTATTTACCGTGGGACTCCCACTTCGACGACGGGGAATATTCAAGCATGTGAATCTATGAAAGACACCAATACTGGAGAACCACCTGTTTACAGGTAAGTAACAATTGTTCTTAAGGAGCCCTTTAAAGCATGCCTCATGCCAATTTGACCTGGCAAAATAAACCGTTGCCAGGCTTAAACCCTTCTTTTTCAATACATATAAGCCACTCCTAAAGTAGGCCTTAAACAACCTTTATGGGAGGGTGCATTGTATTTAAACCTTTGGGCATGTAGTTGTAAGTGGAAACTCCTAAATTTAGTATTCAGTACTGTGAGATTTACCTCTTCCATTGGATAACATTGGGTTACCTTATTACATTTAAAAAGTGCTAACATTTGATTCTGCTCCATCAGGATTCAAGCAAGCCGGGCCGACGACGGCTGTAATGCCAGAAACCGGTCGCCGGAAGCTTGTCTCCTTTCTGGTAAAGAATTGGCTTGGTAGTTTGGTCTGCCCTGTTCCCATGATGCACTGGGCCAGGGACAGACTGATTTGCATATAGCCAGGTTCTGAACTGGGATGGGGCAGTGAGTTAAATAACGGTGATGGATCAAGCCCTGATCTTTGGACTGGGTAAGAGTGGTCTGCTGAATTCAGACACTCTGTTCATCACCACCCCCTTTTCTGAAACATTTGATTCGGAGCAGGTAGAAATGTTCTGTTTGGACTCAAATGAAATGTAATTTAAAATAATCTTTAATGGTAAACTCAAATTTTAGATTACAATTTTGAAAATGTCACTTTTAGAAAGTTAATGAAAGTGGCCTAGCCCCGTGTTGGCAGCTAGGACTCCAACACGCACCAACAGTTAGACAATATACACATTCAACATAATCGTTCACACTTTTAGAAAGTTGGCCCTAAACATTCTAAGGCCTTCTAGGAGTTTCCAGCTATCTGGGCCTGCTAAATGCTCCCCATCAGGATTGCGTCTTGGGCCCAGACACTGAGCAATAGGACCTGGGTCTACCTGGAAGAGGGACTGAACTGTTCCCTGCCTCACGGTCGGAGGGAGGGTCCGAAATGAAAGCTAGGAGGCCGTATGCGTTGTGCAATTGTGTTAAGGTATTTATTGCATTACTCAGTTTGGGCAGGTGGGTATTGAGAAGCATTTGATGCGCTATTAGGGTCTTGAGTTCAGGGTACAGTTCATCAAGATGAGGGGATGAATGGTCCGCCGTGTGTAGAGAAATTCCCTCTTCCGGTATTGGTTTGCTCCTCACCGATGGTGATTCCCCAGGATACTCAGAGGGAAGACATGAAACAAGTGGTGGTAAGTTTCCTGTTCTACACCTCTCCTTCTGATACCCTTCACTGTTCCAGGTGCTACCACTGCTATACCGAATGGACGACGGTGGCTCACGTGAGGGAAGGGAGTGCAGGGATGAAAATGGGGTCGAATAAAAGGGGGGAAAGCTAGTAAAGAAACTAGCCGTTCTGTGATCCTATTAGGGATAGTGGTATGCTTGGGAGTTGAGGGCAGGTGCAGCTTCAATGCATATAAGGCAACTCAAGGTATAAGTAAAGGAAGAAAGCAAGCAGCCCGTAAAACTCCAGAGACATAAATGAAATACGGAGTTAATGAAGGAATCACACAGGACCTGTTCTGTCACAGCTCCCAAAATAAACCACCCGGGTCTATCTGGTTACTGCCCGACGTCCGCCTCCTTCCTCCCTCTCAAGTTCCCTGGTTACTTTCTACTCACCGCCACTGCCGCAACTCTCCTGAGTTACGGCGGCAAGCACTTGTCTCCCGGGGGTATCCACCAGTCATTGCTCCACGTCTCCAGTTCTACGGCAGCGTTAGTGGTGTCATCAGTCTTTGGGGTTTCCTTTTCCAGCTCGGCGGGGTTTCTCGTCTTCCCGGAGTCTTCCTGCTTTTCCTCCTTGGCGTCCTCGGATCCTCATTATCCGTCTTCGAAAACATCCGTGTTCACCCCGTCCTCTCGGAAGAGGTCGCTTTTCTACACCTCTCTCCGCCTTTATTGGTCGTCGTCACCGATGCTTTCCACGTCATCCTGCAGAGGAGAGGGTGTGAGGAATTTATTAACCCTGCGAATGCCAGCCTCTTCCTCCTCTACAGGCGAGGGTTGCGATCCCCGGTATACGGCACTCATTCCCCATTCGAACTCTTCCTGACACTCACTCACATTTCAAATGAGCTGCCTCAGCACACTCACAAAGATCTTGACACCAGGTTTTTGTTACCCCAGACATCTTGGACCTGGGTGGAAGGAAGCAAATTACAGAACCATCTGTAGGGAGAAAATTCCAGGAGTTTTTTCCACTTCAAAGCTGGCACTTGGTGTAAATAGTGTGGACCTTCTGACCCACTCTTCAGTACACTCCTGGACCTGTGAAAGAATACAAGACAAGCTGATACTCCAATGACTGCCCTGCCGTGTGAGGACTGTATTATTTATCAGAGGACTATCCTGCTCCTACCAGGGGACAGCCCTACTGCTTGAGGCCTGCCTTGTTCTTCAGAGAACGACCCTGCGGCTTGATGCCAACCTTTCTGCTTGAAGAAGAAAGGCCCATCTTCCTGAACCCAGGAACAGGATTACCAGAGTGACTCCAATGGCCAGCTGGCTGGCATCCTGTTCCGAACTACAAAGGACACAACAAGCTCCTGGGGCCTCCCTGCAATTACCCAGCTGTTCTGCTTGAACTGGACCTGCAAATCTACCTGCTTGAGCCCTCCTGGCCTCTGCTGGAGTGAGTTCCTGATCCACAAGAGGTGGCTCCCGAGATCCGAGGCCCTTGGTTGGCATCAGTGGAGCTCCACCTGTAAACTCTTGAAGATTTGAACTCGCCAGGCTTTAAGGAGGTAACATTTTCACTGGGGCTATCCTGGTCCCTCATCCCACCCACACTCCATCGTGCTTGGCCTGAACTTGTACTTTATCCAGGTCTATCACGACCAGATACCCAAAGTTACTGCTTTCTGCTTCTTGGCCCTATTTAAACCTTTAAGATTGCATATCTCTGAGTCTACTGATTGGAATTTTGTCATTTTGGTATCATTTAGGTATTCAAACTGTCTCTATTTTTCTAAACTAAATCTATTTGGAATTTTTCTTGTGTTGTGTTTCACAGTATTACTGTTTGTGTGCTGCATAAATACTAACCCTGGGCGGAGTGGGCGTAGTGGGGCTTCGCGGAGCTACGCGAAGTGGGCGAGAAACTACGCCCACCTCCACACTCCGCGTAGCCCCACTACGCACCACAGGCCTCCCTCCCGCCCTCCCTAAATACGTTAAATTAAAAGTATTAAATAATTGAAAAGGCACTTACCTTGCCCGCCGCTGCCCGCCGCGTCCCCGGGGCTCGCTATCTTCTTTGTTGCCGTCTTGTTTACTAATGCGCATGCGCGGGCGGCCGCGCATGCGCATTTTCTCGTGAGAAATGCGCATGCGCGGCCGCCCGCGCATGCGCATTATTAAACAAGACGGCAACAAAGAAGATATCGAGCCCCGGGGACGCGGCGGGCAGCGGCGGGCAAGGTACGTGCCTTTTTAATTATTTAATACTTTTAATTTAACGTATTTAGGGAGGGCGGGAGGGAGGCGGGTGGCGGCCAGCTACGCTCCGTCTGCGGAGCTTGCGTAGTGCCGCCTGGCTACGCCCGCTACGCAAAATGCGGAGTAGGCGGCACTACGCAAACTCCGTGCACGGAGCGTAGCTGGCCGCCCACTCTTAATAAATACTTAACACAGTGTCTCAAGGTTAAGCCCGACTGCTTGCGTGCGAAGCTACTCGAGGGTTAACAACAGATTTGTTTTGTGACTTTTGTGGTACACCCTGACAACGATTGTGGTTGTTGCTTGAGAAGGGTTTTCATCCTCCTCAATTAAAAACCGAGGGGCATATTATCAAGGGGGTTTATCTCCGCTTTTTAGGCTTTAAAAGCCAAGAAAGCGGAGATAAAATTATCTCCCTATTACCAAGCTGTCACTAACACCAGTTAGTGACAGCTAATAGGAGATAGCCACCATCTTGGGCCCCGCTTTGCATGTCAGTGATATTTATCACTAATGACATGCAAAGTGGGCGTGCCAAGATGTTAGAGACTGAAAACAGTCCCTAACATCGCTATCTCCTATTACTAACTTTTGGAGATATTCGCGCTAAGCGCGAATATCTCCAAAAGCTAACACCTGCCCTGAGCAGTTCTTAGCCATGTTATCCAATGGGAGGTGGATAACATGGCTAAGAGCATTTGCTCGATAATGCATGAATATCGCTGACTTTTCAGCGATATTCATGCATTGCGGCCGTTTTTTATCGCATTTGCGATAAACCTTGCTAATAGCAAGGTTTATCTGCGATAAAAATCGCCGATGTGCGGCGATAATTTTTGTCTCTAAACAAGTTAGAGACAAAAATTATCGCTAGTTGTTGGTAATATGCCCCCCAGTTTCTCACAATATGGTAAAATGTAACAAGAATGTTCTTGCAAATTTGTTGAATGTTATGTTATAGGGGTATTTGTAAAGCGCACAGCTACTCTTACTAGTGTCCTGGCGCTGAATGGCACTTTCTTGTAGTATCATGTGTTCTGGTGTTTATATGTTGCTTTACTTTTGTGCTCCATTTTTCAAAGTGTAGTTGTTGTGTTGTAATTTGCATGTTTTGTTTTAACTGTTTTGTTTTGTTATGCCCTGTTATATTTTAATTGTGGTGTTATGTTATTGTGTTGTGTTGTGTTTTGTTGCTCACTTTAGATGTGTTAACAAATGCTGCTATATTTCCATCCAAAAGCAACACATGTCTTTAAAGGTATTTGACAAACAACCATTTACCACTGTGTAAGGTGGTAAAATCATCCAGCTTTTCATCGATTTAGGACACCAGTTTGCCTAAAACTATGGGAGAGAATTTGTCTTAAATTAACACTTACAGCATTAACTATGTGATGTTGTTCTAGATATTTATTACGCGCCCTAATAACCTTGACATCACAGTCCTGTTTGTATAACATACAGTTATTAACCATATTGGTGTTAAATACAAGATGGCCCAGTCACAAAAAGAATGCATGTACATTCAGAGATTTTCGCTGATGCTTGTACTTATTTTTACTTTTTTTGTGGCATTTACCAAACCTTCCAGTACTACTACTGCGTGGCGCATAAGCTGCAGGTTTCCAGCTACATTCCTAGGAACATCGTGTGGCTATTTTGTGTTTAGCCTTTCTTCAATATGGCATTCTACCCACAGTATAATTTTTCACTTGGGAAAAGGCAAGCACTGTTGAACAGTTGTCTATGTTTTCTTTTTTTCTGTATGGGTGAATTATTTGTAAAAACCCTTACCTCTTCCTCTCCAACAAAGTAAGGTGTAATTTCTGATCACAGCAATGTCGCTCCTCTGCAGGTTGACATCCACGGTGTATGATGACTTTTCCATAAAAAGACCCGGTGACCATAAACCTTTGGTCGCACAAGGTAGGCTGCATCTCCCGATGCATTAATTGGGAAAAAGCTATTTTTACTCCCAATGAGAGGTTCATCCCCCTAAATTAATTCCCTTCTTTTTTCTCTAAACAGTATTTGCGGATAAAATTCCACGCCCTGATGAGAATCCGATGATTAGGACATTGTGATTCGAAACGCGTCGGCATTAAGTCATTCTGTTTGTCCATAATAGACTTTTGGGTTTCCACTCCTGTGTTTATAGAAAATGAAATCTTGTAATAACATTGTGACAGGAAGTCGGGTTGGTAGTGAATAAGACTCACCCCCTGAAACTCTTCATATGACTTGATGACAGTGTTTTTCTTTACTGTTTTTGAGATAACTGTTTACTATTGATAATATTTTGTATGCACATTGTTATGATATGTTCATTTGTTTCTACACATTTATTGTATGTATTTTTTCTTGCTTTTCCCTTGCAAAAATTATGGTTTGCTCAATGTGAAGTTGATAATGTATTTTTCCTTGTCTTAAAAAATCAAAACAGACAAACCTTAAAAGTAAATGACATAAATCAATTGTCTGAGTTAACTAATTCATGTGGTTTTCTCTTTGTTCAACATTAAATGTCATTACAATTGTGTACACAGAGGCATAGGTAAATCCCCCTTTTTTGGCATTACAATAGGCCCTACCTACCCTCTTCCCAACAGGGCCAAACCCCTCCTTTCTCTTCAATTAAAGTGCGGGTTTTTACCCGAGTGGGTAGGAAAATATTGATTAATTCGAGAGCAGGAGACACGTCTCCTGCGTAGCATGGCAGAGAAAGACACGCTGTCCTTCACGAAGAGCCATATACAGAGTCTCATTGAATCATCTCCTTTTTCCAATATAACTTTGAGTACCTCAGCCAAACAAACAAATGAGGCAGACAAACTGACCCGTCTCCAAAAAAACCACATACGAACCGAACTACACGGCCACTTCTTGCTTAAACATCTCAAAGTTGGGACAATCCCTTGGGGACTCCAGGTGAAGAACATTCCGGTGAACTTCACCGAAGACGCAGATTACAAGAAAGGTTTTAGTCAAATTAACACCAAATGTAGTAGGGACCTTATGGTCCGCACTATAGAGACAGCCCAACGTATCTGCAGCCAAGAGGAAAAAGAAATTGAAGAGCTAATTAAGACTATATCTGACAATCAAACTGTAACGGAAGCCAAGATTCTCCTAGACAAGATTGAAAAAGAAGTACAGCTTTTCAAGGATAACACACTAAATATAAAAGCATCACAATTTGAAAGGGACTCAAAATCGTTCAAATTGGAACAAGTGTATCCGTTCTCGAAGGAAGATTTCTACACATCAGGTGAATCTAGGGGGGCCTTAACATAATTCCAAGGTAGATCAAGGAACAGGTTCCTCACTTTTTCAGACACAACATCGTCTGACTCGTCGTCGGAGTCTCGACAAGACAATTCCAAAAGACGAGGGGCTGCAGTATCATCTCCTTTTTTAGGCAGAGGCGGACAGTCACAAGTCCGCTTCAAGCAACTATGGGAGATGCGAACTCGCAACAAAACCTACAAGAGTTAGAAAAATCAACCATAGTCAATCTTTCAAACAGACAGCTCACTAAAGATGAAGTAACACTTTTGTCCCTGGGCCTCAAGTTTGTTCCAAACAAAAGAACGGACTTTACCCAACTGAAATTAGAGGCATTAGATTTTTGTCGTAAGATTAGGTTGAAGGTGTTCTTCGCTGATGCCGAAGTGATGTCCAATCAGGAAACTACAGGGCTAAGAGTCAAATCAAGTCAAGTCAAGTCAAGTCAGAAATTTATATAGCGCGCTACATACCCAGAGGGTCTCAAGGCGCTTGAGGAAGGGATGGGAATTACTTGTCGAATATCCATGTTTTAAGTTGTTTTCTGAATGTTAGGTGGTTCTGAGTGAGGCGTAGGTGAGTGGGGAGTGAGTTCCGGGTTTTAGCAGCGAGGTAGGAGAAGGATCTACCTCCCATGGTGGTTTTATTGATGCGAGGAATGGTAGCAAGGGCTTGGTTGGAAGATCGTAGCTGGCGAGGGGGGGTGTAGAAGGAAAGTCGTTTGTAAAGGCATTCGGGTCCAAGTTCGTAGAGTGCTTTGTGAGCGTGGGTTAGGAGGCGGAAAGTAATCCTCTTATTGACGGGGAGCCAGTGGAGGTTTTTCAGGTGGCTGGAGATATGGTCTTTGCGCGGGATGTCTAGTATGAGTCTGGCTGATGCGTTCTGGATGCGTTGGAGTTTTTTCTGGAGTTTTGCGGTGATACCGGCGTATAGGGTGTTTCCGTAGTCCAGGCGACTTGTGACCAGTGCATGGGTAACTGTTTTTCTGGTTTCGGTGGGGATCCAGCGAAATGTTTTTTGGAGCATGCGGAGGATGTTGAAGCATGAAGATGAGACTGCGTTGACTTGTCTGTTCATAGAGAGTGATGAGTCCAGGATGATGCCCAGGTTCCGTGCATGGTCCGTCGGGATGGGTGCTTTTCCAAGGGCCTCTGGCCACCAAGAGTCATCCCAGGCGGAGGGGGAGGTGCCTAAGATAAGGACTTCTGTTTTGTCTGAGTTCAGTTTCAGACGGCTGTGCTTCATCCACTCTGCTACTTCTTTCATACCTTCATGTAGGTTGGTTTTGGCGGTGTTGGGGTCTTTGGTGAGTGATAGGATCAGTTGGGTGTCATCTGCGAAGGAGATGATGTTAAGGTTGTGTTGGCGAGCGATGGTCGCGAGGGGGCTCATGTATACGTTGAAGAGGGTGGGGCTGAGTGAGGAACCTTGGGGTACGCCGTAGATGACTTCAGTGGCCTCGGATTTGAATGGTGGGAGGCGGACTCTCTGGGTTCTACCGGTGAGGAATGAGGTGATCCATTCCAGTGCTTTTCCTTGGATTCCGATGTTTTTGAGGCGCTGTAGAAGAGTTCTATGGCAGACTGTGTCAAAGGCTGCGGATAGGTCTAGGAGGATGAGGGCGACTGTGTCTCCATTGTCCAGTAGAGTTCGGATGTCGTCTGTTGCTGCGATGAGGGCGGTCTCCGTGCTGTGTTTGGCTCGAAAGCCGGATTGTGAGGAGTCGAGGGATTTGTTGCTTTCGAGGAAGGCGGCGAGCTGGTTATTGACGGCTTTCTCGATGACTTTGGCCGGGAATGGAAGGAGCGAGATGGGGCGGTAGTTTTTGAGTTCGGTGGGGTCCGCTGTGGGTTTTTTCAGAAGGGCGCTGAGTTTGGCGTGTTTCCAGCTTTCCGGGAAGGTGGCGGAGTTGAGGGAGCAGTTGATGACGTCTCGGAGGTGTGGTGCAATGATGGAGTCTGCTTTTTTGAAGATGTGGTGAGGGCATGGGTCTGTGGGGGATCCTGAGTGGATGGAGTTCATCGGGCGGATGGTGTCCTCGGTGGAGATTGGGTTCCAGTCGTTAAGGATGTTCGAGGGGGGTGAAGGTCCTGCAGAAGGTTGGGTGGGTTGGTCTCCGCGTCGGTTGTCGAAGCTGTTGTGGATGTCTGCGATTTTGTTGTGGAAGAAGGAAGCTAGGGAGTCGCAGAGGGCTTGGGAAGGGGTGATGTCGTTGGAGTTGGCTGATGGGTTGGTGAATTCTTTGACGATGTTGAATAGTTCCTTGCTGTTGTGGGCGTTGTTGTCTAGTCGGTCTTTGAATACGGCTTTCTTGGCAGTCCGGATCAGTTGGTGGTGTATGCGGGTGGCGTTTTTGAAGGCGTCCCTGGTGCTGGTGTTTGGGTCTTTTTTCCAGGCCTTCTCGAGGGAGCGGCAGAGTTTCTTCGATTTCTTAAGATCATCGTTGAACCAGGAGGCGTTTCCAAAAACAGGTGATGGCCTTCGAACAAGCCGTCCTTTCCTCCCTCTCCAAACTTGAAAAACAAAAAAGTTTTGTACATAAAAATATGACCAAAGGGTTAACATCTGCCATTCAGGATCTTAAATCAGATATGTCCATTCTAATCAAGCAAGCGGACAAAGGCGGGGCAGTTGTCATCTGGCCCTGCACTATGTATCTAGAGGAAGGCACAACGCATGTTAGCAATCGGGACTGGTACAGACCAGTAAAAGAAGACCCTGTCAATGCCATACAAGACAAAATCGCAAGTATCACAAAGGCAGGACTTGAGGAAGGGTTCTTAGGCCCTAAGGAATTCGAATTTTTGAATAAAAAATCACCAAGGATGCCAGTTCTTTATTTTTTACCAAAAATTCATAAGAACGAGAAAACACCACCAGGCCGACCAATTGTGTCGGGGTGCGATTCTGCACTTGAACCGGTCTCTAAATACATTGATTTTTTCTTAAAACCTTTTTTACCGCAAGTTAAGTCGCATCTCAGGGACACAACTGATTTCATTACTAGGATAGAGGGTTAACCATTCAATGAAGCTACCCACATGATGGTGACCCTTGACGTCACTTCACTTTACACTCAAATCCCTCAAGATGAGGCGCTGCAGGTATTAGAAATATATCTTGACCAACGGGAAAGACCGCACAGGGTTCCCACTTCATTCATCCTATCATTAGCTGAGATCACATTATGCAATAACTATTTCAGTTTGAAAATGCGTTCTTTGTCCAAATAAAAGGCATTGCTATGGGCTGTCCATACTAAGCATGAGCGGAAAATCCGTTACGCTCGCGGATTTTGTGGATTTTCGGTAAATTTGCAATCCGCGAGATCCGCGAATTTCCCGCAAAATCCGCAAATTCGCACGCAGCGGATTTTATTCTTGGTGATACAATTTTGCTGCGTGCGGTGTAAGTTCGCAATTGCGAACTGGTACAAAACCCTCGCGAACTGGCAGAAATCCTTGCTAACTGGCAGAAATCCTTGCGAACACAAAAAAAGCATTCAGCAGGTTCAAAAGTTCAAACTCATCATTAGTAACCATTCCCTGTAGTGCTTCCTGACAAGGGCCCCTCCAGAGTTCAGTTGCTAGTTGCAACAATTATATGACCCTGCTCTGACCCTCACAGCAGGCTCATAGAATAGCTACAAGTAGGCCACAAAGGTCCTGGAAAAAAAAATGCACTGCAACAGAAAGCAAATTACAGATAAGGAAGCAGGTGCCAGACCTGAATTTTAAAACAGTGACACATTAATAAATCAACCCCAAATTAATTCATGTCAGTTGAAGCAGGCAGGTGTGCTTGCTTTTTCCCCCCATAATCTACAGTGATGATGAACCAGAGGGTGGCATTGATGTACCAGCGGATGCATGGGTGAAACAGAGGGTGGCAGGGGTGAAACAGAGGGTTCTGGGAACCTGTGATGATGAACCAGACGTAGAAACAACATAATCGTGACCGTTGCGAGCCGACATGTAAGTTCGCAATTGCGAACTGGTACAAAACCCTCGCGAACTGGCAGAAATCCTTGCGAACTGGCAGAAATCCTTGCGAACACAACAAAAAAAAAATCCGCAAATTCGCGAGAATTCGCCGATTTTGGCGATTGCGAATTCGCAAATTCGCAAAATTAGCGAACGCCAGATTCGCAAAATTCACCCATGCTTAGTCCATACGCAACTGAGATGGCGGTACTCTATATGGCACATTATGAACAGAGATTCATATACAACAATAATCCATTTGCTGGCCATATAAGTCAATGGCTAAGATATATTGACAACGTCTGGCTCCTGTGGCAGGGGAGCCAGACTGAACTTGACCAGTTCTACAATTGGTTAAACTCAAGGCACAGCGATATCAGTTTCTCTATAGAGTCCAGCAAAAGTAAAATGACTTTCCTGGACATCACAGTAGGCATCCGCGACGATATCCTGACAACAACCTTACACAAAAAAGCCACGGATAGGAATACCATCCTCCATTTTAAAAGCTCGCACCCACAGTGCTTGAAAGAAAATCTCCCTTTCGGGCAAATGTTAAGAATAAGGAAAAATTGCACGGAGGTGGCGGATTTTGAAAAACATGCGAAAAGGGGTTATCCGAAAAAACTTCTCAAACATTCAAAAAAACGTGCCAGATTCACCCCGAGGGAGAATCTTCTTCAGAAAAAAGAAAAAGATGAATTGAATGATTTGGTGTGTGTTACAACTTATGGTTCACACACAAATCAGTTCAAACGCATCATTCTGAAGAATTGGCATTTATTGGAAGATTTAGAACATCCTTTAAGAAAACCCATTTTCGCCATGCGCAAAAATAAGAGCATTGGTCAACATTTGATTAGAGCAGACAGCCACATTCCAAAACAAAAGAGTGATTTGAGATCACAGTGGAACCTTAAACCTATAAGCGGGCACCACAAGTGTGGCAATTGTGGCGCGTGTTCTACTACGTTGGAAGGCAACATATTTGACCATGACGGAGTCAAATGGAAGCATGAGATGTTCACAAATTGCAGGACTAAGAATGTCATCTATGCCGTGGTATGTCCCTGCGACAGAGTGTACATTGGTAAAACCAGTCAATCAGTAAATGTGCGAATTACGCAACACCGCTCTAGAATAAAGAAAAAGGTAATCTCTGCACCCATGGTTGAACATTTTATGAGTAAAAACCATGGGGAAAATGACTTCAATTGGACAGTCCTCACATGGGTGGATCCTAAACATCATTCACAAGACATTGAGGCTGCACTTTTACGCAAAGAGGCGTACCTTATCATGAGACTCAACAGCGTGAATAATGGGCTAAATGTGTTAAGCGAAGTAAACAGAATATAAGCTGTTCAGCTAAAGCTCTTTAATATCCCATTTCTATCTAGTAAATTCTTCCCTTGATGTACACTACAATTCCCAGAATTCATAGCGACATGGTCACTAGCCCACACACATTCTGATTGGCGCTTGGCCCCATGTGGTTGCTGGGTGTAACTTGTAGAATTCCACGCGCGGCAACTGTCTGCCGCTTTTTGCTTCACTGTTGGAAGATACCGCGCAAAATGGGTTACTAACGGTAAGAATCCCTCCCGTTTGTGCACATGTACGTGCTCTCCACCGGCACGATGGACCAAAAAGTAATTAACTCACTTGTTGGTCTGTTTCAGGACACAATCCGGCACATGAGAATAGCCCCTCCACAGATTAGACGTTCATTACACAGCACCGAGGGTCCAAGCCTACGGACACCTCACGGAAAAAATCCCTCCTCCTACATCAAATTAACGAACAAAGTAAGCTATTCATTTTTTCTCCTATGGGCTTTTCACAATCACCAAAAACTTTTGCGCTAAAACTATTCAACAATTTCTGTTTGTAGATTACTTAAAGGGACAGAACACTGGGATTGAAATCGCACTACCCGTTGTCCTCGAGTTCTGAGCGGATGCATCAGATTCGAAGGTAAATTTTACTGCTTAAACCACACCCACACAGTTCGTGTCAACACAATAGTAGGGTGTAATTTCTGATCACAGCAATGTCGCTCCTCTGCAGGTTGACATCCACGGTGATGCCTTTTCCATAAAAAGACCCGGTGACCATAAACCATTGGTCGCACAAGGTAGGCTGCATCTCCCGATGCATTAATTGGGAAAAAGCTATTTTTACTCTCCATGAGAGGTTCATCCCCCTAAATTAATTCCCTTCTTTTTTCTCTAAACAGTATTTGCGGATAAAATTCCACGCCCTGATGAGAATCCGATGATTAGGACATTGTGATTCGAAACGCGTCGGCATTAAGTCATTCTGTTTGTCCATAATAGACTTTTGGGTTTCCACTCCTGTGTTTATAGAAAATGAAATCTTGTAATAACATTGTGACAGGAAGTCGGGTTGGTAGTGAATAAGACTCACCCCCTGAAACTCTTCATATGACTTGATGACAGTGTTTTTCTTTACTGTTTTTGAGATAACTGTTTACTATTGATAATATTTTGTATGCACATTGTTATGATATGTTCATTTGTTTCTACACATTTATTGTATATATTTTTTCTTGCTTTTCCCTTGCAAAAATTATGGTTTGCTCAATGTGAAGTTGATAATGTATTTTTCCTTGTCTTAAAAAATCAAAACAGACAAACCTTAAAAGTAAATGACATAAATCAATTGTCTGAGTTAACTAATTCATGTGGTTTTCTCTTTGTTCAACGTGAAAGATAGCATACACCCTCACACTGAGTGCAGCCTTTCTGTGTTTGTGCCGTTAATCCTGTGTGTCTTTGTAGGAACCGCAAGGCACGCTCTGGAGACCTTATGCATTACTTCAAAATATAAGCAAATGATTGATAGTCGTGTATGTGATACCACCATTCAAGTGCTCACATGCAGCAGTTTTTTCTAATCCAACCCAGATTCCAGGAGTAATGAGGGGGTTTGTGTTTGGTCCGTCAGTTGCAAATAACATTAATTCAATGTGCATAATTCAAAAAAAGCGGTGCACCTACTGTAAAAGTGATGCAGATTGTGATGTTCGCTCCTAAACAATCATTACTAGAATGCTTCACGCTTTACAGATCTAGTGATGCCGTTTACAAATTGCAGATGATAAAGCATCCGCTCTAATGTTATTGTTAAATTCAATGATCCTGCCACAAATATGAAAACAAAAACACAGCAGAAGGTAACATCGTTTATCACAAGATTGCATGCAAGTAAAACAGTACATAAGCATCTGACTACTGCGAAATCTTTAGTGAATGTTCTTTTAAGATTGTAGTAGGGCATCCTTTACTCTGTCTCCTATCATGAATTGTGAATAAGAGAGTGAGTGACATAACCTATGGTTTGATATGTGAGAGCTTAAACGATTCAGACATTCCACTGAGTCACAGATGAAGTGAATAGGTAATTGAATACAACTTTGTGCGTATAAATGTTAACAGGGCATGTAGTTCTGTAACAGTGCATAGGTGTTTGACATCTTAAAGATGTGTTATTGTAGGTCGACGCGGTAAAATCCTTATTATAATAGATTAAAGTCACTTTAAGATATTTGGATTTGTATTCGATGCGGTCGTTGCACTTTATCTTATGAAAGAGTAATTCCATTTTATATAACTGTGTTTCTGAAGTGAAATAGTTCTGAAATGTCATATACTTAGCAAATTGTGTCAACATGGATGTAGTATTCCTGCGCTATGATTCATGCTCTATGTTACCATGTCCTAGCTGCTCAGCCTGTGTGAGTGTTGTGAGTGGAATGTTTGGTGTGTGGGCTATGAGTGGAATGCTTGAGTGTCTGGATGAGTGATGACAGTTGGTGGATGGGCCTGAGCAGCTAGCAGGCTGCTGCTGGTGGGGCTGTTGATGATTACTTACAGGCTGCTCTACAGCACTTATACATCTGCTGATGGAGATTTATACTACTTGTGTACTTACTTTAATAAACCTACTTGGATTACATCATACCAGCGTGTCTTTTTTACTACATAAATTTTGGTGACGAGTTGGAGACCACCTCACGCTCTACAGTTGGTACGAGTAGCCTGAAGAGACTTCAAGATGCATTCTACAACATGTTGGGAAGAAGCTACAGCAGGGAGAAAATGACAGGCGCAGACAACAGGAACAATACGCGAAAAGCAGGAGCCACAAGATGAAACAAAGAAACTTAAGGAGTCACAAAGGGAACGTAAAGAGCACACAAGGCAATCCCACCAATGTCCATTACAACGGACAGCCCCTACTCAAACGTGCTGTACTCCATCTCATGAAGACACAACAACAACAACAACTAATGTTTCATGTAAAGTATGCCACCACTCTAATTTCATGGACACTGTGCTGAGTTTCATCCTCCATGCCAACCTGCATTTTTATCAGATGTGTGCTTTGGAGGGAACAGGCATGTGTGGTGTGTTCTTGCTACATTTTGGCATGTGGTGATGTTGGTTTGACACGTCTGGCTACATGCAGCATATTTTTAAGGAAAGTGTCAACACAACGTAAGTTTGGCTAACAAGGCGGAGAATTTTCTATAGGGGAGCAACTGGTTTCTTGTGTGATCTTGTTCGGATCGGTTTCAGTTTAACCTCCTCAGGGGCTCATGTTCATGTGTAATCACCACCTTGAAGCACACATGCTTTTGCTGGCAGAGCCAGTTTCAAATGACGTGTTTGCCAACCGCCGTTTTCTAATTTCTAAAGTAACTTGGAATGAGCTCTAGTCAGCGCGCACGAGCTTACCTCCTTTGTGGAGACGCGCTGACCAGCTTCTTGCCGTTTCTTTTTTGGGATCTTCATGATGACATGGCTTATTCCAAGACTTTGGCTGCTCTGGACGCCTGCACACGTGGACATGCCATGAGCCATCTGGCTCAGCGTCACATACTTGCCGCCATTTTGGGGTTGGCTTCCTCATTTTAGTGTACTGTTACTTTAGTTCCTGTTTGTTTTATTGCTAACCACGAGTCACTCGTATATGGATGTGTCCGTTAACGTTGCTGCTATACGAGTTAGTGCACAGTCCTCTACTGTTGGACTGCATCGGAGTGGTTGCATCTATCGGCATCCAGAACTTTTGCACGCCACATCTGCTAGCTTATAGTTACCCTAGTACACTTTTGTTTTTGTGTTGTGAAGAGACTTTAAGACTCGCCCTTCGGCTCGCAGAGTGATCGTCGTTTTAAACAATCTGCCATTTCCAAGTTTCGTTAATTTCAAACAGGTTGTTCTCTCTACAGATTTTTGCTTCCGTGAGTGAAGAGTACACAACGCTCACAAGTTTTTGGGAAATCAGTCTGCCTCCATATTGTTTTTGAAATCTTGACTTTGATTAAGTCAGTTTCATGCAGTGTCTTGAAGTCTTTGTAGCTAGTCATTTCACAATTGTAGTGCTTGTATGTGTTATAACATGTTGAGAATTCTTCTAGGGAGTGTCATGAAAATGTTTTTCACCCGTTACCTTTTGAGTTATGTTATTATGTCTAGTTCTACCCGGGTGAGAGGTCGCTCACTGGCGTATGTTTTAGCATAAGGATGTACTACATTTAGAATTTTTTCATATCTTGGAAGAAAGTTTTGTGTTTCATGATGCCACAGATTTACGTTCTTCTTATGTATTGGGTTTGTTTAGCATTTACTTAAGCAAGCCTAGGTACCCTTACGTGAGGGATGTGTAAACCTTTATGTGGGGTATGTTTTGAGTTTTTTACACATTTACATTACATTTAACCCTTATGCAGGGTTGGTTTGTATGGGATTTGTCCCACTACATTAAGTTATGGATCATGTTCCCATTTACACTAAACATGTTGCAAGGAGACACTTTCCTTGCATGCGTAAGACACCTTGTGCCACACAATCAATTTTGATTTAAGGTTGGGTTCCCTGCGCGCATAAGAGACACTTGTGCCGTACGTTATTTGTTTGTTGCAGGGGTGTGTCCCCTGTGTGCGTAAGACACCTTGAGCTGCACGTTGTTTGTTTATTGCAGGGGTGTGTCCTTGTGTGCCTCCTCACACAGAGAGCATATACGTTTTTCACAGGTTGTCCCTTGTTAATGGTGGGTGCAGGACATTGGGTTTTAGTCATTTAAGTCCACATGACTTGTCTCCCTACATGGAGAGCACATTCTTAAAATGTTCCCTTGTTTAAGCAGGGGGCAGGATATTGGGTTTTAGCCCCTTTACCCACATGACTAGTCTCCTTACATGGAAAACTTGCTTCTTGACGTTTATTTTTCTTTATTAGAGGAGGGGGATGGGGGTTCTGTATCTATCTTTTCTTCTTGTCTTTAGTTCCTCACCCTCTCGTGATGCGGTGTTCCCGTCATCCTTAAGTCTGGGCTTTTGACTCTTATTTTAATAGCTCATTTCTACTTTATGATGCGGGCGATGTTTCCTTCATCTTTCGGTTGTGGACTGTTAACGTTTGCTGTACTTTATTGTTTATAGTTTTCTTTCATGCTCATGTGTAATTGTTTTTTTTGTTGTTATTATTCTTTTTTTTTGGAAAGAGATATGTAGTATTCCTGCACTTTGATTCATGCTCTATGTTACTATGTCCTAGCTGCTCAGCATGTGTAGGTGTTCTGAGTGGAATGTTTGGTGTGTGGGCTATGAGTGGAATGCTTGAGTGTCTGGATGAGTGATGACAGTTGGTGGAAGCGACTGAGCAGCTAGTAGGCTACTCCTGGTGGGGCTGCTGATTACTTACAGGCTGCCCTACAGCACTTATACATCTGCTGATAGAGATTTATACTACTTGTGTACTTACCCGAATAAACCTACTTGGATTACATCATGCCAGTGTGTCTATTTTACTACAGAGGAATATCATTATTGATGCCCTTATTATACCATCATTGATGCACATGATGATTGATGTTTTGTTTGAAGTTACAAGTGCAGACAGCAGGGTTAGAGAAAGTTGCATTTGTACATAGACGTGTGACTGCACATCCCTTTTGTTGTCAGTTTTGTTTTACTATGAGTTTATCCTTGGTAGCTCTCATATGGTCTGGGTGCATTACTGCTACCAGGATGCATTGACTGCCATATTACAGTAATCGAATGAATGCTCTCATTCTGGGTGTACCAAGAGCACACCGATGTGGCAGCGCCTAATTACACAAAAACGCAGCTATTCTCAGTGCAGCCTTGAAGTCAGAGAGGGTACTTGCCATGGGAGTGCACATCCATGAAAGATGGGACACTGGTTTCAAGTTGCCTTTTGCCTTTCGCCGCCGGGAATCTGAAATTACTTTTGGCACTGAGTAGCCCCCCCGCCCCCACAAGATGTGCAGTTTGAGACGTAACCCCATTTATGGAAGTACATATGGGTGTCCCTGTGACCCCCATTTCCTCTCCCAAATGACTCCCCTCAGGTGCGTACTGACTATGTGCCACTTTCTAGGTGGTGTCCAATTTGTGAGCCTCCAGAGACCTGTTTGCCCCTACGCCTACTTCTGTAAGACACATAGGGCCTGATTATGAGTTTGATGGTGCGGGAGAGGACCGCCACGCTGGTGGCCCGCTTCCGCACTGCCAACCCCATATGTGCATCGCTCACCAGATTACGAGTTTCGTCGTGTCTGGCTTTTTTTGGGGACAGTCCCACGGCGGTGCCTCTGAAAATGAGCATCACAATGGAACGCCAAAAACAGTGCCTGCACGGCATAGACTTAAAGTCCATGCCCTGCAGGAACTGGGGTACATGCACACAAGAGGGTACATGTTGTGCTCACATGCATGCATCCCCATGCACATGGGCAACAGGGAGCCCTGTAGGTCCCCGCTTTATTTCAGGACCACCAGCCTTTTGATGGAGCAAAGACCTCCATGACACCGCTGGCGGTCCTGAAACTCGTAATATGCATGGCGGTGCTATAGTGACACCACCAGCATATTGCTGAACCCCTGATCACTGTGCCACCGTCAGAGAACATTGTTTCCTTGGCGGTTGTGGCAGTGCAATGGCAGTCCAGCTGCCAAATGTAATGGGATGGTCAGAACGCCGGTGCGGCTGTGGCTGGACCACCACCGCTGTGCCGGCGTGAGTCTGGTGGTCATTGGAACGCAAGGCTCTTCATTAGGCCCACAGTGTAAGGCAAATGCAGTCCCTCATTTGTAGGGAGTACCACCCATATGCAAATGAATACGCCCCCTTTAGAATGTGCAGGTGGAAAATATGTCCCGCACAGTAAAGTATTATAGAAGTTAGACTGAAAACGCCTGCCGCATCCCAGGGCACTTCCGTTCTCTGGTTCGGGGTGTTCATTAGTGAGTAGAGCAAGAAGTGTTGCTCACTGAGAAGACTGAGGGTAATACCCGTAGATGTATCAGCATACGGTAAGAAACGGTATTCGGACTACTGGAAATTAAAGCTGTTGACAGATTAGCTGCAGCTCAGGAACTAATTATGAATGTAATGGTATACTGCTCTTTACTTTTTACTTGGGATTTTTGCAATACCGTTTGGTTTTGTATCTTGAGCAAAACTATATGCAAACGTTATTTGGGTGCAGTTGCTTTGGTAAAAACTGCCCTTACTCACACGTGAAATACCTGTGTTTCTGTCGCATGGGATTTCGGGTGTATTTACTGGTTCGTTTAATTCTTCGACATATTTTTTGTCACAACATTTGTGAAATCACACCATATTTAGTATGTTTTAGAAACTGCATTAGGGCCACAGGGCATCCAAAACACAAGCTATGGTGTGTTATTCTGTGCTACAAAGTGCTAAACCCGTAGTTCTTAAATACGAAAATAAACGAACCTGACCTCGAGCGAGAGGCCTACTGACAGGATGTCATTTGATTCATTGGTGAGCCTCATCGACGAGTACAATATGTTTTTAGCCATAAAGAGCCACCTGCTAAAGCACTTTGTATTGGCTGTGACTAACAGTGAGAATGGCCAGCGATGGCATTGTTGAAAAGCCGTGGTCACTCCATACCACACTTGAATGTTGAACTTAGGTCTCCGTCTGGACCTGACCAGCCGGCTTAACAGCGGGGTGAGGGCGTTGAATGCCAAGGGCGGCCGCGAAGGTCGCAGCCTGGCCCGGACTCTCATCCTCCGCGCATTCCGCCGTGCTCTGCGGCTGACCCGCGCGCCCCACATGAATGCACATTGCACAAGGGGAGGTCCGCCATTTCATGCTCTGCTTTTCTTTTGTTCTGCTTTCAGAAATGGACGTGAGACATATGAAAGAGAAAATCGAAACGGACCAGAAGACCATTGAGAAGGTACTCTGATGTTTGACGTTAAATAATGACTTTCCAAAGGACACTGATGACTTTCTCATCTCAGTTCAGTGTACAACCCCAGAGCTCCTAATGCATGGAACAAATAACAAAGCTGTTATTAGATGTTTAGCGCATCCCATTTACATTTCCTATTTTTACTTACTCTTGTCTATGCTCTCTGGTATTTAGAACAGCGGCGAAGACGCTTGAGTGACAAACTGTTAGAAAATAGTTTTTTTCTGTTTCACAAAAATGTGAAAGTGATATACAACCTACCACAGTGACTAAACTTTTTTTCAAACGACCCCCTACCACTGTTGACCTTGCGCCCCCCGTCAACAACAAAAACACCACTAACCCTCTCTAAGATCTGAAATGATTTGTTCTGATAATTGTTTGATTCTTGTGTTATTTTACCAGTTGAAATGTTGTTATGCCGTCATGCAGGGAAACAAGTATATGTCATTAGTACAGCAGGTAGTGTGTCACCGGGGCCTGTTTTCCTTCATTGCCCTCGGACCATGGACTAGGCTTCAAAGTCCGTAAACAGTTGGGTTAAATGAATTAGTGAATGCATTTGGAAAAACCACAAGTCGCATTACGTTTATTATATTTTTCTTTTGTACACTGCAACGGATTAAGACATAGGTGGTAATTTGAGTTACCAGACTAGAAGGGGATATGATATAGTGCTCATTTGTAGACCGTGCTTTACATGGGGGCAAAATAGTGTAGGTACTCATTTAAATGTGGCAAGTGGGCGGGGTTTGGGGGCGGGGCTTAGGGCAAGAAATGCAGATGCTTATTGACTTCGATACTACTTGCAGCCCATACCAAAACACATAAGAAATTTATTTTAGTAAACAAAGCAGGTTTGTTAACTCATTACACAAAACGAAAGCCAAACGTTACGATATTTTAACCCCTTCTATGCTCATGACGCAGCCGCTCCGTCATGAACCTCGATTGAGCTGTGGTCAATGACGGAGCGGTTCCGTCATGGCCCGCTCGGCGCGCCTGTGCGGCCCGAATTCTGCGCCTGCGCTGGACGTTCCATTGAGCGGGCGGGGCCATGACGGAACCGCTCCGTCATGAGCACAGCACAACCGCGGCTCATGACGGAGCGGCTCCGTCACGAGCATGCGAGCGCCGCTCGGCCCCCCCGCCCCCTTAGCGCTGCGGCGGAATTCCCGCCGCAGCGAAGGGGTTAACATTTCCTTGTTTTGTAATATGTGCAACATCACTACTGTTAATTGCACCACGAGTGACCCAGAAAGAAACAAGCAAACATGCACACACAAAGCATTCCACACATTTCCATTAATATAACTTCCAAGTGTCTCTATTCTCTCCCCCTTTCTCTCGTTTTTCTCTCACACAAAAACAATCACAGGCAAGCACACAGGCAAGCAGACAAACATACACAGACACTTAACAAAAGAATCAGGTGGGATTAAAGCCTTAGTTTTGAACCTAGTTACCTCCCACATCTTTCTTAGTTACGCTGTCACCGGGATGCCTCGATGTCTGTGTTTGCAACCCAGCATGATGGTGAACACCCCAGATGTTATGCAAATGAGCCCACACTGAATTGTTCAGCTGGTCTCGGCTCAGGTCTACAGAAGTGCCTTGACTATCAATGAAAGGCCCCCAGCACCAGCGTTTCATGAGTACCGGTACTCTCCTCAGCAGTAGAGAAGTGCTGGTACTCAGAGTGATAAATCTAAGAAGTGCCGGTACTCAGTACCGGTGAGTTGCGGCCCATTTAAAGCACTGTTTGTAGACCTTATCACACTCTGAGCAGTCGATTTTGACTGTTACTAATTGCACAGGCACTGCAGAGAAATCCAATGCCAGCCTCTACCATTGCAGTGTTACAAAACAATGCTTTAATACTATCACATAGGGAATGCTAAGGAAAACTGCTATAGCTGTCAAGGTACTCATGTCTGGCTGTGTTGCAGCACTAGGGGCTGCAAACAGGATGTGTGTTGGTGAAGCTAAGACAGGAAAAAAACCTAGCCCAGGTGAACAGCAAGATAGAATGCATTTTTTGGGACGTTATACCTTGTTCTAAACAATATAATACATTTTGGAGGCAGAGCAAAAACATGAAAAAGTGGATGCTTCTATTGGACACATTTTAAAATAATATAATTTTACAAATAGAGGTTCACTGCAATTAATATTTTCATATGAAAAAGTTCCATTCACATCCTAGAATATTTCAGTTCTTCAATTTATTCTCTTTGTTAAAAACCGAACGTCAAATTTTGCAGCGAAGTCAGCCAACGCGTTTCGTCGATGTTAATGGACTTCTTCAGGGCTGTAATACTATAGATACAAACAATATATAAATCTAAATATGCTGACACAATGTGAACAAAGACATTCAATAAGCACATAAACAACACATAATTGCACAAAACACAGCAATACAAATAACATATTTCCCAAGGACAGGATATAGCTGCCAATAGTGATTTGTAACTAGAAAAGTTACAAACATTAAAAACAACATACATTCTAAAAGACTAATGTACAGTTTTGTGAGTGGATGCTGATAGATTTACTTATTCTAGAGGATTAGATATTCTAATAGAATATGATATGTATTGGTTTATGTATATCTTACTGCTTTTTTAGGCATAATGTGATGTCCCCCTAGGCACTTAGGTTTCCTTTTTTTGCCACCTTGTGGGACACATGTAGGACAGCCTATGATATGATTATGACTACGAGTCTTAATGATTTTCTTTCTCTCCACATCACTTTATTGTTGCTATTGATAATGACTCATTGAAAGGCAAAATAAATAGAATGCACATTTTTTCTTACCATTCCACTGCTGACATTTACTTTGATGTAATATGAATAAAAAATGTATCATACATGATAAATTATGATAAGTTGATGATCAATAAGCTTGTGTCATAGGTTTCTGAAATTCTCTATATTGTTAAGTGGTTATTGGTTATGTGCTGATTCTCTTTAAGGAAAAGCTGCACCTTCTGTACATTAGCTTTTTAGAATGCATGTTGTTTTTAATGTTTGTAACTTTTCTAGTTACAAATCACTTTTGGCAGCTATTTCCTGTCCTTGGGGAATATGTCATTTGTATTGACGTTTTTTTGTGCCGTTTGGTGTTTTGTATGTGCTTGTTGTATGTCTTTGTTCACATTCTGTCAGTATATTTAGATTTATATATTGTTTGTAGCTATTGTATTACAGCCCTGAAGAAATCTATTTATATGGACGAAACACTTTGGCTGTTTTCACTGTAACATTTGATGTTCAGCTGTTAACCTAAGGAATAAAGTGAAAAACTAAAATTTTCTGGAATTTGAACAGGCATTTTTTCATATGCAAATATTGATTACGATGCACATCTATTTGTATCCTTCTATATTTTGACCAAAAGTTTGCACCTTGACAGCAGGTGCTTATAGTGAATTCATGCTGATATGAATCGAACTGCTGATACTTACTTTCACTGGAACACGGGATTGGTGCGGCCATCTACTGTCCCTTGCCTTGCTCTTCTGTTGTAAGATTTTTAAATACTATTGATGTTATAATGATGTTACTAATTTACATTAAAACAAGTAGTACACTCTGTTAGGGTTTTTATTTTGTGACATATGACTTTCCAATATCTCTAAATTGTTATGGGTCTATACTTGCAAGAAAACTACGTCTATCACAGTAATCTGCAGTTACTACTTATTTGTAATTCTTTTTTATTATGAACAATCGGGCATGTGCTACCATATTGTGGAAACAGGCAGCGGTTTTGGATGCTGAAGAAGATACAAACACTGAGCTTCTTATCCTGTTCAGGTGTCTGACTCAACATAGTCGGTTATGACCTTAACAGCTATGGTCTGTATCATCAGGAATGCCATTGGCAATACCAATATTGATGCCATTATTTATCTGTGAGCCAGTATTATATTGCCAGCAATAGAACATGTATATTGTCTTTTAATGATGCTTTGTGTGTACTGGGTACAGAATACTGCCAAGGGCGAGGCCTTGTACCTTGTAGCAATGCTTGCATTACCCGCAGTGTAATCCTAGTTTTATACCATTTACTTGATAGTACCCAGGGCTGGTTTTAGTGCTGGTGGTGCCCAGTGCGACATCCTTCTCTCCTGATTCCCCCACTGCCACCCTCCCAGGGTGCCCCTCATATGTCCACAGCCCCTCTCTCACTGTCTTACGTATATTTAATTTCCTTTATAGCACTACTCAATTCAATTCAATTCAATTAATTTGTATAGCGCGCTACATACCCAGAGGGTCTCAAGGCGCTTGGAGAAGGGTGGGGAATTACTTGTCGAATATCCAGGTTTTAAGTTGCTTTCTGAATGCTAGGTGGTTCTGAGTGAGGCGAAGGTGAGTGGGAAGTGAGTTCCAGGTTTTAGCCGTCAGGTAGGAGAAGGATCTTCCTCCCATGGTGGATTTGTTGATGCGAGGTACAGAAGCAAGGGCTTGGTTGGAGGAGCATAGCTGGCGGGAGGGGGTGTAGAAGGAAAGTCGTGTGTGGAGGCATTCGGGTCCAAGTTCGTAAAGTGCTTTGTGTGCGTGGGTTAGGAGGCGGAATGTTATCCTCTTATTGACGGGGAGCCAGTGGAGGTTTTTCAGGTGACCTGAAATGTGGTCATTACGCGGGATGTCTAGTATGAGTCTGGCTGAAGCGTTCTGGATGCGTGGGAGTTTTTCTGAAGTTTTGCGGTGGTGCCGGCGCATAGGGTGTTTCCGTAGTCCAGTCGGCTTGTAACCAGTGCGTGGGTGTCCGTTTTTCTAGTTTCGGTAGGGATCCAGCAAAATGTTTTTTTGAGCATGCGAAGAATGTTGAAGCAAGAAGATGAAACGGCGTTGACTTGTCTGGTCATTGAGAGTGAAGAGTCCAGGATGACGCCCAGGTTCCGTGCGTGGTCTGTCGGGATGGGTGCTTTTCTAAGGGACTCTGGCCACCAAGAGTCGTCCCAGGCAGAGGGGGAGGAACCTAAGATAAGGTCTTCTGTTTTGTCAGAATTCAGTTTCAGACGGCTGTGCTTCATCCACTCGGCTACTTCTTTCATTCCTTCATGCAGGTTGGTTTTGGCGGTGTTAGGGTCTTTGGTGAGTGAGAGGATCAGTTGAGTGTCATCAGCGTAGGAGATGATGTTGAGGTTGTGTTGGTATGCGATGGTCGCAAGGGGGCTCATGTCTACGTTGAAGAGGGTGGGACTGAGTGAGGATCCTTGTGGCACGCCGCAAATGACTTCAGTGGCCTCTGACTTGAATGGTGGGAGGCGGACTCTCTGGGTTCTTCCGGTAAGGAACGAGGTGATCCATTCCAGTGCTTTTCCTTGGATTCCAATGTTTCTGAGACGTTGTAGGAGGGTGCTATGACAGACTGTGTCGAAGGCTGCGGAGAGGTCAATGAGATGAGGGCGACTGTGTCTCCGTTGTCCAGTAGAGTTCGAATTTTGTCTGTTGCTGCGATGAGTGCGGTCTCAGTGCTGTGTTTGGCTCGGAAGCCGGACTGTGAGGAGTCGAGGGATTTGTTGGTTTCGAGGAAGGCGGCGAGCTGGTTGTTGACAGCTTTCTCGATGACTTTGGCCGGGAATGGAAGGAGCGAGATGGGGCGGTAGTTTTTGAGTTCGGTGGGGTCCGCTGTGGGTTTTTTCAGAAGGGCGCTGAGTTCGGCGTGTTTCCAGCTTTCCGGGAAGGTGGCAGAGTTGAGGGAGCAGTTGATGACGTCTCGGAGGTGTGGTGCAATGATGGAATCTGCTTTGTTGAAGATGTGGTGAGGGCATGGGTCTGTGGGGGATCCTGAGTGGATGGAGTTCATCAGGCGGATGGTGTCCTCAGTGGAGATTGGGTTCCAGTCATTAAGGATGTTCAAGGGGGGTGAAGGTACGGCAGAAGGTTGGGTGGGTTGGCCTCCGGGTTGGTTGTCGAAGCTGTTGTGGATGTCTGCAATTTTGTCGTGGAAGAACGAAGCTAGGGAGTCGCAAAGGGCTTGAGAGGGAGAGATGTCGTTGGAGTTGGCAGTGGGGTTGGTAAACTCTTTGACGATGTTGAATAATTCCTTGCTGTTGTGTGCGTTGTTGTCAAGTCGGTCTTTGAAAGCGGCTTTCTTGGCAGCCCGGATCAGTTGGTGGTGTGTGCGGGTGGCGATTTTGAAGGCGTCTCTGGTGCTGGTGTTTGGGTCTTTTTTCCAGGCCTTCTCAAGAGAGCGACAGAGTTTCTTGGATTTCTTAAGATCATCGTTGAACCAGGGGGAGTTTTTGTTGCCTAGTTTGATTTGACATTTTTTCAGGGGTGCTAGGTTGTCGGCGCTGTTGGTTAGCCATTGAGTGAGGTTAATGACTGCTTGGTCGGGGTTCGAAGAGTGGGCAGGGGGGTTATGAAGAAGCGATGAGGAGATCTGGTCGATGGTGATTTTGTTCCAGTTTCTTCGCAGAGTAGGTTGACGGTGGTTGTGGGTTGTGGTCCTTTTGTAGATAAAGTGAACGCAGCTGTGGTCCGTCCAATGGAGAGATGTGGTGTGACTGAAGGAGATATGTTTGCTGGAGGTGAAGATAGGGTCGAGTGTGTGACCTGCATTGTGGGTGGGGGTATTAACAAGTTGTTTGAGTCCGAGGTTGGCGAGATTGTCCAGAAGGGTGGAGGTGTTGCTGTCGTTGCTCTTTTCCAGGTGGAAATTGAGGTCTCCCAGTAGAATGTAGTCCTCGGAGGGGAGGACGTGTGGGGTGATAAAGTCAGTGATGTCTTCACTGAATTGTGCACGGGGTCCTGGTGGCCTGTAGAGGAGGGTGCCTCTGAGTGTGGTCTTGGGGTCGGTGTGGATCTGGAAGTGAAGGTGTTCGGCGTTAGCGAGGTTGACGTCTGAGCTGGTTGAGATGCGGATGGAATACTTATGGACGATAGCGATGCCTCCTCCTGTTTGCTTGGTGCAGTCTTTTCGGATGATCTTGTAGCCTTCCGGGATGGCAATGGTGATGTCTGGGGCTGAGGAGGCGTTCATCCATGTTTCTGTTAGGAAGGCGACGTCCGGAGAGATGGTGTCTAGTAGATTCCAAAGGTCGATGGCGTGTCTGTGGACCGAGCGGGTGTTGAGCAGGATGCATTTTAGGTGGTTGGAGTCAGGTCTCTGTTTGGTGTTATTTGATGAGGAGTTGGTCTTGGTGCCGTCAAACTTGCAGGAGTTGCATGTGAAGGGTCCATGCGTGTGTCCAGTGGCGGCTTGGGCGTAGTTGGGGAGTCGACCAGGGTTGAGGGCTAAGAGGGTGGAGGCGGCGTAAGTAATGAGGGTGGGGTGGATGGTACGGGGACCAGGGGGTCTGGCGCTGGGCGCGGTCCAGGCGCGGACGGGCGTAGACGGGCTTACCTTTGGCGCACCTTCGGCGCAGCCGTAGCGCGTGGATGCTGCACGTGAGTTCATCTTCCTTAAATGGATGATGGAGGGGGGCGGAGGGAGGGAGGAGCAGCTGGGGAGGCGGGTGCGGGGCGGAGAGGAGGGGCTCACTCGAATGCACAACAAACAAAATGGCAGCAAAGGTAAATACGAACTGGGCGAGCTTGGGGCCCAAAGGTGAGTTATGCTATGGTGAGAAGGCACAGGTACAACAAACAGCAATATATTCAGGTAGAAGCCAAACAAAGCGAGCGCAGTGATAAATGATTTATGCTAATGTGAGCAGTCAAATGCAGGCGACTACAATGTGGACAAGCGCTGCGATGCGAGCAAAGAAGAGCAATGCTAATGAGTAAGCGCTACGATACCAGCCGGCAGCTTTCAATCGGGGATTCAGTCAGAGGATGAGGATAACGCTGAGGATATCGGCTGGGAGCGAGTGAGCGGCCGCCTCTTACAGCGTAAGGGAGGTCACAGCGCTTCAGCCCACGGGGCAATCCTAATCAATCCTTGGGAGGGAGGAGCAGCTGGGGAGGCGGGTGCGGGTTCGAGAGCAGGGGCTCACTCGAATGCACAACAAACAAAATGGCAGCAAAGGTAAATACGAACTGGGCGAGCTTGGGGCCCAAAAGTGAGTTATGCTATGGTGAGAAGGCACAGGTACAACAAACAGCAATATATTCAGGTAGAAGCCAAACAAAGCGAGCGCAGTGATAAATGATTTATGCTAATGTGAGCAGTCAAATGCAGGCGACTACAATGTGGACAAGCGCGGCGATGCGAGCAAAGAAGAGCAATGCTAATGAGTAAGCGCTACGATACCAGCCGGCAGCATTCAATCGGGGATTCAGTCAGAGGATGAGGATAACGCTGAGGATATTGGCAGGGAGCGAGTGAGCGGCCGCCTCTTACAGCGTAATGGAGGGTGTCATAGCACTTTACATCACACAATCATTATACAGAGATTTTGAATCAGACAAGTCTGTAAATCAATGTATAGGAAACGTTACATAAAACAATGAGGACTACAAGGTGTAGGAGTCATGTGTCACCCATGTTGACAGACAGTATATTTTAGGAGTGCTTGATCTGGATTAGCCCAGAGATTGGTGCTGGCTTTCCTAAAAATTATAAATTTTTACCTAAACAACCCATTTTAGCAATGTCAGGATAGCGAAATACTAGGGGGAAAACATAAGGTTCTAAACCTATACCATGCAGTTTGTATGCAGCTCTTTCATGCCAGTTCATAGTTCACTGTGCTTAATCAGGATGATTGTAACTTATGAACTGCAAGTGACAAAAGTATCTTTGTGGAAAACTGTAACCCACTGAGGTACTGACATAAAATACAATTGTGCGACCTGCATGTTACTCGTTATTTGCAGCAGGCACATTAAGCATGTGCACTACTACTCTGGACTATTTTATGATGAGTCAAAACTACTCTTAGACAAAACTCAGAGCTCTCTAGAAGGTACAGTATTCACCAGTGATATCTTGACATGTTTATTATTGCCTTAACATTTCTAGGCACACAAAGAACTCTGAAGCAGGCACATTTAAACCCATAAGATATTTTAGAATGCAGCGCCCCCCTGAGATCAGCAACCATGCAACAGCACCGGTTGCGCTGCCCTAAAGCCGGCACTGATAGTACCCTTATTTTAGATTTCTTTGCAAGTCCTGGGGTTTTTGTAATCTATCCTTGTAATCTGAGGTAATAGGGATGAAATTGCTTAGTAGATAGTTTGTATAGACTAACTTTTGAAGAGGTCAAATAGCATGTTGTGTAAGAGAGTGAGGTCATTGTAAACATCGTGTTGGAATGCTGGTAGGGGATGAAGGGTGATATTACCTCCTTGGTATGCAAGTTTGATCATGATGAAAGGAGGAGCACTAGGTCTTTACCACTGGTTAGCAGGGATGAAGTGCACAGATTTCTATAGCCAGCAAAAATAGGGTTCAGTAAAAAACACAAAAATTAGGATAACCTTGGTGAAAGGGGAAATGTCCAACAGAACCCCCACCCACCAACGAAAATCTAGGGTAGACTATCAGTGCTTAGGATTATAGAATGTGGATAAACTGCCTATTCTGTAGTGGTACTAGTTTGTTCTCTGTCTCTCTGAACCTATCTGTATTCCTCTGTCCCCATCCTCTGGGGCCAATGTACCCTTCCCCTCATCTACAGGCCCCTATCTGTGGCGCTCCTATCCTTATCTTTGTCAACGATGCACTCCAGTAGATAGACAGTACCACCATGGTCAACAAGGTGATGTGACCCATTCTGACCCCTCGGTCAGACATCTGCCCCAAACCAGGGAAAACTCTGACCATCAGACAAATAGCCAGCAAAGGCCACTGCTAGTTGTCAGAGTCCAGGGCCAAGCCCCTGGACATGCAGTGCCACGTTGGGGGTCATATCAGGGGACTTGGTAGGCCTCCCTCTTGCCCATTGTCTGTACTCTGAGGCTCTGTACTCTGAGGCTGAACAAGTGCCTTGCAGTCCAGGACTTCCAGGGGAGAACCACATCCCTCATCAAGGGGGACACACTCTGTGTCATGTCGAGGTCTGACTAGAGTAGGTCTCCTGTCCTCTCTCTCTATCACAGCACAAGCAGCACCTCCAGGTCAGGAGGAGACTTACCAAAGTCTGTCTTTGTGTGCTGTCTCTCAAAGCAGGTAACCCCTGACCTATTTGTCTTCCCACTGTCAATGGCCTCCAACTCCTACCTCTTAATGTCCATTTAGCCACTGTACTCTCTGTTTGGAAGCATTACTTCCAGAAATCAGTCTTCTAGGCGCGCCCTGGGTGACACACAGGAGTTTCAAAGATGGCTCTCTCTGAGATGCTTTTGTTCTTGAGTGGAGTTCCAGCCTCCTGCATGCCTTTCCGCCAATTTCACTCCTGCCAAGAGTTCTCAAGAAGATCAGGAATGACCAGGCCAAAGTTATTCTTGTGTTCCGGATTGGAGAATGGGAGACTGCTATCCAAGCTGTTGAGTATGAACATCAGCCCTCCGATCAGGCTGCCTCTATGGGAAGATCTTCTGTCACATCAACAGGGCAGGGTTCTGCACTCGAACCTGAAAACACTTTGTCTTCATGCGTGTAGATAGAATGGGACTGTTGCCACCTTTTGACCTTCCGTTCAAAGTCTGAAATGTTATGTCCCTCCACCAAGACAGTTTACGCCTGCTGTTGGAGCAAGTTTGTGGCATGGTGCACAGATTAAAGTGTTGATCCTTTATCTACACCCCTTTCCCAGGTTCTTCTGTTTATTTTTTCCCTGGCCCAGCTGGGCTCTGCTTTGGGCTCAATAAAAGTTTATGTTTCTGGGGTGTGGCCAAGTGGTCCAGCATGCTGGATTAACTTTAGACCGGCTCTGCCAGCTCAACACATAATCCGGCTGAAACGGAGTCAGCAGCTGCCAAAACATAATACATTGCTCCTGCAGGAGCTGCAGCAACGAAGTTGTGCTTATCATTGCTTTGTGTGGTGCTTCAGCGGTTCCCCAGAGCTTAATACAGTGGGTGAGAAAGTGCTTTTGATCGGCTGCCCGACCGTGGTCACAGGTTACGGGCAGGCTGTGAGCCAGCACATGGCCAGAGTGCAGACGGGAGTTGTGGCAGGCCAAGAAACTGTGTCGGCTGGGAGACTAGAGACCCGAGAACAACTACAGTCGGAGGTGAGAGGGACTCCGAGGGAGGACTAATTGCAGCAGCGCGCTGGGGCCTCAGACAGGCTCGGAAGTCCACTTGTGACTGGGCCTTGGGGCGCGCCATGAGCGAGACTTGCTGCCGTGAATCCAGAAGGCCAATTGAGCAAAGCGACTACACCGGGTGTGCCCACATTGATGGGGCTCGCTAGGAGTCCCAGACTGAATCTACTACTCCAGGGGAAAAAAGTGCCTATATCAACAGGCATTGTTACGTACAACTTTTAAAGAACACCCTTGGTGCGCGCTGCACACACGTGTGCTAAAATGTAGTCTCCGGTGTCGGAAGCATACAACTGGAGCAGGGTGCGGGGCTAAGCAGGCTGCCTGTGAACGAGCATCTGTTCCATACTGCCAAAGACCACTTTTGCTTTGGCTGTGCGCGAGAGACCTGCTCACACCCTTCAGAAGTGGGGATAAACCGCTTCGAATTGAAGCATCTGTAATGTGGGGACCTCCCATGTTGGGTCCGACTGGACATAACCCTGCAGCGGTGAAAGACATAGCAGCATCTTCCCTACGGCCCACCAGGGAGCGGGCTTGAGATCAGCGTCCCCACGTTAGGGTATCGTCCATCGGGACAGGGGTTCAGCAGAAGGAGGGTGCCCAATACGGGTGGGGGTATTGTCCTGCGCTCATGGAAGCTGCCGGACTAGTCGGGTTTGGCGTGTGGCATAGGGGGCCACCCCCTGCCTACCACTTTAGTGTTCTCTGTAAGGGAATCCTTCCACTCACCCATTACATTAGAAGAATTAACAATAGTATCTGTGTAGAGGACGGGCTTGGCCCCCAGCCCCAATGGCTACCCCAACAAATTCTACAATGCGTTCCTAGTCCAATTAGGTCGCCATCTTCTCAACACAATTCAGGAGACAACTGAAATGGAACGACTGCCAGTAGATTGGCGACACACTGAAATAGTGTTACCGCCTGATATCTCTTCTAAATACTGAGGTGAAAATACTTGCCAAAATTCTTGCGAACAGACTAATACCACACATGTCAGAAATAGTCGACTTAGAGCTAGTGGGTTTTGTGCCTCACTGCTCCACCTGCCATAACAGAAGAGCTCACAATGCGATAGCAGGAGTAGACCGCCTAGACAGACCTGCTGCCTTGTTATTGGCGGACATGGACAAAGTCTTTTATTCCAATAGCTGGACCTACTTATTCGCTTTTTTTACCATGCTTTAACTTTGGTCTACAGTTCATAACATATATCAAGCTCCTATATACCGATTTGACTGCTGCAGTTCGAGTCGCAAATAGTACATCTGCTCCCTCCCCCATTGGGTGAGGGAGGCGGCAGGGATGCCCCCTGTCCCCCCTCCTTTTCAGGTCGAGCTATTTATAGCTCTGAACTATTGTAGTTGAAACAAACTCTTTGACCAAGAGGATTCCAAGCCGGATTCCTCCCAATGCATGTTGTCTAATGAACCGTGACGCTTCGCCAGGCGCGCGCTTGGCCTCACTTACACCCCATCTGACTTGTTAAAGACCTGACGCCTGCCTAAGCAGAACAGCACCACTCACACGCATTGGCAATAGTTACGTGCTTAAACAATGCTTCACTGCTATCCTTGTAAAATATTTGCAACTCATGACAAGCATTGTAATGTGCTTGAGACATTGGCAGCAGTTAATTTTATTTCTCTATTGAGCCCGATTTAGGCTGAGCTATGTGGTTTTGCTTGCTGTGCTCGTGAAGCAGCAAAGAAAAACGCTGGACTTTTTGTCTTTGACTGCCTGACTCTGCTGTTTCTTGATAATGCCTCCTGTTCCAGAGCCAAGAACTCCCATCCGCCGTGGTTAGCACATTCAACCTTAAATATCACAAATTGTTTAAATTCCAACAGTGACGAGGGGTCCATTCCTTCATTATTTTTACTTGAGTGGTCTTTCACTGCAGGAGTATCTGGTGTATGACAAATGCGGCATCTTGCAGGGGGCTTTGATTTTCTCAGAAAACATAATCTGCAAAACCATCAAATTACTGACACTCTTATGATCACTCAGAGGGTCTGTACAAGTAGTGACCGATGACTGACTCAGCTTCTTGAACACTTCAATGCTTCCCTCCGCCCATTCCATTACCACACTGGGAGCGCTGGCAGCCTGATGGAAGGCTGCTGGCATCTGACAATTTCTAGATAATGGCGGCAGCCAGCAGCTCAAAACTTCTCCCAGCCCCAGTGGCTGTTTAAATGTCCTAAATACAAAGCTTCTAAACTGTAGCATATTTTGTGACTGTCTCTGAAAGAGAAGAAAATGCTGTCCCCCTACCCCTCACACCAAGCAAGACAAGCCAAGAACATCAAAGCAACCGGCCGCTTTGAGTCCATTTGCCACCAGCCACTTCACCCGCTCCGTAGGTCATAAACAGGACCATCTGCTTGTGAATGCTGGCATGCTTGCCCAGCCCCCTCACAGCGCTCATGGCACATGCATTCTATAGTGTTGGCGACTACATTTCCCACCTATCTTCGTTTCACTTCAAACTTAAGTACAGTTACATTATATGTTGCATCATGACACCATCAGCCCATGAGTACCCAGGTTGACAGCAATACATTTTACATACAAGTTACCCTACAAACCCTCACTCTTGCCCCAAACCGCAACCATTGAAGTTGCTTGCTACCTATCCACTAAGTAGCTCCAGAACCTTATCAAAGATATAACACTATAAACTGGAGCAACCACGACATTGCAAATTGCTACAGTTCACAATCGGTCTAATCAAATGTTCATTTGCTCAAACAAATGTACATTGAGAAAAGAGAATGTAAATTCCTTATAAGCAATAAACATTTTAAAAACCAAAGAATATTCGAGCCTAACAATTTACAATTGAACAATAGAATATAAATTTCAATCAGTGATATTCTATTCACAGAAGAAAGGTGCATTCTTACATTATCAGCACTAAATCGTATTTATATCAGGCAACTAAATATGTACGAAGCAAACAGGCCATCAAAAAGCCATGGCCATTCAGGGAACACAATATTGTAGGTTTCACCTAAACAAACATGGAACCATTGATAATCAGACACTTCTTAAGAGCTGATTACGAATACTCTGGATGAAAATGCCTCCTCCCACTTTACAAAATCTAAGACCTCGGGAATCAGGATTCATCACGTTCGATGAATAGCACCAATTATGAGATTTGCCACAAAAAGTGTGGTATAACGAACATTTTAGTGCACTCCACCAAATGAGCATTTCTCCCAGAGTAATTTCAACAAGATTTTCAGCCAAAGTTTACCCATGGAAAATTGTTAGATTTTGACACTGGGCACAAAATTTAATATTCGGATAAATGCCATAACAGGAGTTAGTTCATATATCAGAATTAACTGGTGCAATAGTAATATGGTCTTAGTCGCTGAAAGTCACTTACTGTAAAGCTTTAAACCATAGTTAAAGGTACAATAGTGTGGACCAAAGCGTGTGATAAGTAAATATTGTAAAACATTTGAAGTGCATCAAATATGGTATTTTTGAAAAAAAAACCATAGAAGCCTTTATCTAATTCCGAATGTCCACCATTATGCAAAACACATGACCTTATTCTAAACATCATTCAGGAAGACACTCTCTCTCTCTCCCACACACACACTCTTTTTCTCACACACACACACTCTCTCTCTCACCCACACACACTCTTTCTCTCTCACACACACACACACTCTCTCTCACACACACACACTCACACATACACACACATTCTCTCACACACACACACTCTCTCTCTCACACACACACTCTCTCTCTCACACACACACTCTCTCTCTCACACACAGTACAGCCTTCTACCACCAACACTCTACCACTCTATCCGCCACCAACCTATCCACCACCCTATCCACCACTCCAGCACACACTCTAGCGCACACACTCTAGCGCGCACACTCTAGCACCACCACTCTTGCGCCACCACTCTTGCGCCACCACTCTAGCGCCACCACTCTAGCACCACCACTCTAGCACCACCACTTGATCCGCCACCACTCGATCTGCCCACCGCTCAATCCACCCACCGCTCGATCCGCCCCCCACCACTCGATCCAACTCCACCCTCCAACTCCAAACCCACCCTCCTAATCCACCCTCCAACTCCACCCTCAAAATCCACCCTCCAAAATGACCCTCCAACTCCACACTCCAACTCCACCCTCCAAATCCACCATCCAAAACCACCATCCAAGTACTACTACACCCTCCAAATCCACCCTCCGACTACACCCTCTAACTCCACCCTCCAACTCAACACTCCAAATCCAACATCCAACTCCACCCTCCAACTACAAATCCACCCTCCAACACCACCCTCCAGTTCCGTTCCTTCCAAATCCACCCTTCAAATCCAACTCCACCCTCCAAATCCAAATCCACCCTCCAAATCCACCCTCCAAATCCACACTCCAAATACACCATCCAAATACACCCTCCAAATGTAACTCCACCCTCCAACTCCAACTCCACCATCCAACTCCACCCTCCAACTCCAACTCCACCTGCAAAAACAACCCTCCAAATCCACCCTCCAACTCCAACTCCACCCTCCGACTCCAACATCCAACTCCATCCTCCACCCTCCAACTCCACCTGCAAAAACAGCCCTCCAACTCCACCCGCACACTCAACCCGCCAGTTCCACCCTCCAACTCCACCCTCTTGTGCTGATCTGCTGTTCTCTTCCACCTCACCTCCTTCTTTAAATCCCTGTTCTCTTATCCCGTGCTGATCTGCTGTTGTCTTCCCCTACACATCCTTCTTTAACTCCATGTTCTCTTCACCTGTGCTGATCTGCTGCTCTCTTCCACCGCCTCCTTCTTTAACTCCATGTTCTGTTCTCCCATGCTGATCTGCTGCTCTCTTCCATCCGCCTCCTTCTCTAACTCCCTTTTCTCTTCTCCGGTACTGATCTGCTGTTCTCTTTCACCCCACCTCCTTCTCTAACTCCCTGTTCTCTACTTCTCTACTGATCTGCTGTTTTTTTACACCGCTTCCTTCTGTAAATCCCTGCTCTCTTCTGCTGTGCTAATCTGCTGCTCTCTTCCACCTCACCTTCTTCTCTAACTCCCTGTTCTCTTCTCTTCTCCTGTGCTGATCTGCTGCTGTCTTCCACCCCACCTCCTTCTTTAACTCCCTATCCTCTTTTGCTGTGCTGATCTGATGCTGTCTTCCACCCACCTCCTTCTCTAATTCCCTATTCTCTTCTATTCTCCCATACTAATCTACTGCTCTATTACACCACCTCATTCTCTAACTCCCTGTTCTATTTTGCTGTGCTGATCTGCTGCTCTCTTCCACATCACCTCCTTCTCTAACTCCCTATTCTCTTCTCTTCTCCTGTGCCGATCTGCTGTTCTCTTCCACCCGCCTCCTTCTTTAATTACCTGTTCTCTTCTCCTTTGCTGATCTACTGCTCTCTTCCACCCCACCTCATTCTTTAACTCCCTGTTCTCTTCTCCTGTGCTGTTCTGCTGCTCTCTTCCACCCGCATCCTTCTTTAACTCTATGTTCTCTTCTCCTGTGATAACCTTTAAGCTGTCTTCCATTCGCCTACTTCTTTAACTTCCTGTTCTCTTCTCCTGTGCTGATCTGCTGTTCTCTTTCACCCGCCTCCTTCTCTAACTCTCTTTTCTCTTCTCCTGTGCTAAACTGCTGTTCTCTTTCACCCGCCCCCTTCTCTAACTCCTTGTTCTCTTCTCCTGTGCTAATATGTTGTTCTCTTCCACCCGCTTCCTTACTTAGCTCCCTGGTCTCTTCTCATGTACCGATCTGCTCCTCTTTTCCACCCACCTCCTTCTTTAACTCCATGTTATCTTCTCCTGTGCTAATCTGCTGCTCTCTTCCACCCGCTTCCTTATTTAACTCCATGTTATCTTCACCTGAGCTGATCTGCTGCTCTCAAACACCCGCCTCCTTCTTTAACTCTGTTATTTTCTCCTGTGCTAATCTGCTGTTCTCTTCCACCCACCTCCTTCTTTAACTCCCTGTTCTGTTCTCCCATCCTGATCTGCTGCTTTCTTCCACCCGCTCCCTTCTCCAAAACCCTGTTCTCTTCTCCTGTGCTGATCTGCTGTTCCCTTCCACTGCCTACTTCTCTGACTCCCTGTTTTCTTCTCTTCTCCTGAGCTGATCTGCTGCTCTCTTCCACCCGCCTCCTTCTTTAACTCACTGTTCTGTTCTCCCATCCTGATCTGCTGCTCTCTTCACTCGCCCTCTTCTCTAAGCATGGGCGAATTTTGCGAATCTGGCATTCGCAAATTTGCGTATTCGCAAATTCGCAATCCGCAAAATCCGCGAACTCTCGCGAATTTGCAATTTTTTTTGTGTTCGCAAAGGGTTTCTGCCAGTTCGCGAGGGTTTTGTACCAGTTCGCAATTGCGAACTTACTTGTCAGCTCGCAACGGTCGCGACTATGTTGTTTCTACGTCTGGTTCATCATCACAGGTTCACAGCACCCTCTGTTTCACCACTGCCACCCTCTGGTTCGCCCATGCCACCCTCTGGTACATCACTGCCACCCTCTGGTTCATCACTGTAGATTATGGGGGGGAAAAGCAAGCACACCTGCCCTGCTTCAACTGAGATGAATTAATTTGGGGTTGATTTATTAATGTGTCACTGAATTTAAACTTCCAGTCTGGCACCTGCTTCCTTATCTGTAATTTGCTTTCTGTTGCAGTGCAATTTTGTTTCCCAGGACCTTTTTGGAGCCTACTTGTAGCTATTCTATGAGCCTGCTGTGAGGGTCAGAGCAGGGTCATAGAATAGTTGCAAGTAGGCAACTGAACTCTGGAGGGACCCCTCAGGAAGCACTACAGGGAATGGTTACTAATGATGAGTTTGAACTTTTGCACCTGCTGAGTTCTTTCAGTTTGGCAAAACTCGTTTTTCTGCAATTTCGCGGTATTTGCGGGGCGCGAATTTGTGCGAGATCGAATTCGGAAGCCGCGAATTCATGCGAACATGCGATTTGTTTTTTTGCGGCGTGTTAGTTTGCAAGGTTTTGTGCGTTTTAGCGAGCCACTTGTAGCGCAACGGCGCGAAGTTACCCTCACGGTCGTTCACGGGCGCGGCCATCTTGTTTGCATGACGTATTTCCGTTTCCGGGCGCGATGTGTAATCTCGTAAAGTGTGCGGCTCGCTAGTACAATTTCCCGCGTGATCGCGCAAACTTAACCATGCGATCGTGAACGGGCGCGGTCATCTTGTTTCTCATTCATTGCTATGGTTCTGGGCATGCTCTCTGTATCCTCTCTGAATCTCTGCCATCCTTTTCTTGTTTGAAGTTTTTTTAAATCTATTTTACTTATTATCTATCCCTCTATTTTTCTAGCTCTATATTTTTGTATTTTCTGCTACTTTTGGTTAATTTTAAACTACTTTTTTAAACTCTTTTCTTTTCTTCTTCCCTATTCTAATTCTTCTTTATTATTTAGCTTCCTTTCTGCCCAGACCATGGTAAAGGGAGCCGGGAAGCATCCTGAGAAGGGAAAGGGTCCCGCACCCCGTGCTCGGCGCGGTGCAGGTGGCCACACTAGTTTTTTATGTTCAGCGCCGCCTCCCCAGGACCATCATGGCAGGCGGCAGGAGCGCTAGCGGGTACGGGATCCAGGAGCGCCGGAAGCGGTTGGCGAAGGTGTGCCGGGCCATGTACCAACACTCTCAGGTCCGGCGCACCTACAACCAGGCCACCCACCATTGGACGGATCTCCTGGACTGGGAACGCGATCTGCTCGACCTGCTCGGCATTGAGATCCCTGGGCTTGGTGAGTAGTAGTAGCTATTTCTTTACTACTCTGTTTTCTCCTGCTCTGTGTGTTATTATCTTGCAAATTTTTGTTTTTTACCAAGAGCAATATTTCTGCTGATTACATTGTAGGTAAATTATATTTCAAAATCTTCTGTGCCTTTCAGGTGCACTGCTCTCCTTCTCAGTAGCACTGCTACTATGCTTATTTGTTTTCGATTTTGTGTTCATTTCATTGGCCTGTGAAATTATGCATGAGGGTAGTTTAAAGAACTGCGTAATGCTAGACACTAAGGGTCAGATTTTTAATTACCGGCGCATCCCTGCAAAGTAGCAGGGATGCGCCAGTAATTGTGCGCCACGCCACCACCACCCATGGTCCGCCGTATTTACAATGCGGCGCACCATGGGCCCAAAACGTCACCGAAGCGTTACGCATCTGTGCTGTAAAGGTGGCGCATTGCTGGAGTTGTGTCGCAACGATGGCGCAGCTCCAGCAATGCTCTGGGGTGCCCTATCTCCCCAATGCTGCGTCAAGCCGTACGTCTGCTTCAAGCAGGCACAGGGTTTGAGTCACGTATCATTGTCCTCAAAGTGACTGATTAAAATCTTGTAGATTTCCCTCAGCCACTTTTAGGATGTGTTTCTGCGCAGGAACGCCCTCCCTTGCGCCGGAACGCCTCCTGATGGCGCAGGGGTTTACAACGTGATGCATCTCCCATATGCGTTACGTTGTTAATATACGCCGCACCGTCATAAAAGTCACGCAACAATGGAGCCAAAGAGCCTGGCAATAAGAAATAGTGGTGGTGGATTGATAGTTTGAGTATTTTAATTACTGGTTAATGTAGTAGGAAACTTTTTAGCGTTGTCGCTGATCTGCAATCACAATGGACTTTGTCTGTCACTTCGCGTGCTGCGGACTGCTGCCTGCCAGTCCTAGGCAAACCTTTTTACTAGTTTGTTTAGTGAGTTACATAACTTTCCAAGTCGACGGTCCGCAAGTCAAGCAATACTAATATCGTAGTAGACCACATGAGATAGGTCAATATATCCCGTGGAATACTTGTCCATTTGCTATTTCGCCAAAATATTTTGTTATTGTTCTTTTGAAATGTTTGATTTGGTTGACAAATATCATCCATGTTTTCTGGTCTTCCTTTCTTTTATGTTGTACATCAGCTCCCCCAGGGGCAAGAGGGCATTGGAGGAGGCTGCTGCTGCTGCTGAACAAGGCCAGGATTGGTCAGGCGAGGGCTCCTTTGCTGGCCCCGGTAAGTTTTAATTTTAATATAGAGTACCTATTTTTTCCTAGCGTTCCTCATTCGATTTTTTCTAAATCGTCTTTGATCTCCTTGTAGAATGTATCTAAATTCTTATCCTGCCTCGACTATGACTCCCTGTGGTATTACTAGATTATTAGTCTGTCTGTGTAGCTAACTAAGATTGCACATTTGGCAAAAGGTGTAAAACGAAACTCCCATTCTAGTCAGCAATAGCTCTATGCACTGAGTGCAGTCCTCTGGGATTGTCCATAATGTCTTTTCAAGTCTTCTAAATGTTTATGCTTTCACAATTACCAACAATAAAAAGGTGAATAACCACCAAGAAAGAATAAGATACTACTTTACTTTTGGTTTGGATAGGAGAACAATCCATTCTACTACTGTTGCAGGGACAAATCTGAAAAAACAGAACTATGGACACTAAATAGTGCATTGTTTATCAATTATAATAGGCGCAGGTAGACTTTCTTTCCACATACCTCAGTGATATCAGACTTTGAAGAACCCCCAATCTCCTTACTGACTAGATAGTGTGGCAGAGTCATTTAGCTCCTAAATTCATCGATGATTGAACCCCAATGCTGATTATCCAACACAGGACAAGAGTACGGAGTCAGAGTCCAGAAGTGTCCGAGGCTCGGACTCATGCTTGCAAATTGCAAAACCTTTTGCTCATTCACTCATGACCAAAAACCACAGAGTCTATTTAAGTTTTAAAGCTTTATTAAAAGTAAAAATATTTATTAAAATCAAGCTTGTCATAAAACATAAACAGCTCATTAAAAATGGAAAAGTGCTTAGTCATTTTTTATTTCACACATTTAATGTGGGCGAGCCGAGCCCTCACCTGGTTTGAACTTTCATTTTTCTTTTTGGTGCTGAATCATTGGTCCCTTCGTCCTAATGATTTGTTCTTAGAGGTGAAGCTTCTGTCTGTTATGAGGAAAATGGTGCGTGTTAAAAAGCAAGCATTCATCAGTTGTGCCAAAAAGTGCAGCAAGACAATACCCTTCCCTGGAAAAATGGACATTTTTACTTTAGAGTAGACAGTCACAAATTATTAGATTGGTTTCTGTATTCACATTTCTTCATTCCTAGACAAAATACTAGTGAGTGGTGTATGTCTATGACATCTAACATTCTTGAATGTACTTTGTAGGTGAAATATCTGGTGCTGGGCCCAGCACGGAGGTGGAGGGAAGCTCTGGGGAGGAGGCGAAGGAGGTGCCGGACCAAACTGCTGTGTGGGTTGCCACGGTTTTGGCGGGCAGTGGTAAGCTCTTATATTCCTTACTTATTGAGATTGCAGACTGCATAGTGTGCTGCTCCCCGTGAGAAAATGTAGGGTTTGTCCAGATGAGAGACATGAAGAAGAATGATTGACATTTAGGGGCCTATTATGATGGTGGATGGACCTGAGTCCGTCCGCCACCATAGAGTAGGAGGGACCGTCCGCAGGGGCAGCGGCGGTCCCTCCGTGGTAATTAGGATGTGACCGCCACCCTGGCGGTCACATCCTGTATTTTTATCATTTTGGCGGGTGCTGCTTGAAGCAGCACCCACCGCAATGATAAAAATGTAAGTTGTGCATTTGCATGCAAAAATCGGCAGGCACCGCGCCGTGCCTGCCGCTTTGTGCAGGCAAATGCAGGGGGGTACCATAGGTACCCCCCATGTGCACCCCCCCTTCACCCCTGGGGGCCCACAACGGGCCCCCAAACAAAAATCCGTATGCCTTTGCACAGCGGAAATGCTGCAGTGTAAAGGCATGTTCCTCCAGACATCCTAATATGGCTGGCGGTGTCTGATAGACACCGCCAGCCATGTTAGTGCTTTTCCACCGCGGAAGGGACGCGACCGCAGCGGAAAAGCTGCGGACTGAAAAACGATCCCCCAGCCATCCTAATCTGGCGGGGGTCTTTTTCAGTCCGCTGCGGATTTCCCGCATCCTCCGGGCCGGCGGTGGATTCCGCCGGCCCAGAGGATGCGGGAAATCCGCAATCCTAATCTGCCCCATAGTTTGAATGGATGGATGCCTGGATCATGGTACTATCTGAGTCTTAGATAGCATATGTGTATCTAGAGAGAGTAGACGGTCACTGGATGAACTAAGTGTTACTTTGAAGATCATGTAACACCGCACCCGCACGTCCGTCCCAGTGTAGGAAAGGCAAGGAAAAGTAGTTGTAATTTTGTCCGAATACTACCATGAATAGTAGCAGTAGTTTGTATTTCAAGCACATTACGATGGCCACTCACTACCTCTGTTAATAAGTTTAGTAGAACTCGGTCATTCATGACTGGATGTATCACTGTTCACTCAATAAAAAGCAAAGCACCTAAAGTCATCCCATATGTAAGCGAATACATACCATGTGCAGTGATAGATAATCAGATTATTTATCTTCTTCATTTTCCTTTTCTAGTATTCATTGGCACTGTAGGGTGAAAGTTACATTAATTAAGCAGTAGCCCTTGTAACAGAGTATTCTCAGTGCCACCCATAATAGAAAAGTAAGAGCATCACCACCTGCATGTACTGGACTGGTACAGTAATGCAAGTCTGTCTCACTCATCATGGCGGGCGTCTGTTTTTCTCGGGTGGAAGTTGACTGCGCTGGCATTATGCCGGGCTGCAGAAGTTAACGTGCCAATTTTGCTAAACAAGAGAGAAGAAGAAGAATAAGACTGGTGTACTGTCATAGTTAACTCTAATGGAGTGAGTCCATAGTGCTCGTAGAATTGATTCCTTAAACTCCCACTAATGTTAGAGCAAGGGTGGAGAAGTGGGAGGTTAGATAGATACTGGCCACAATAGTTATGTGTACTGCACTTGCAAGTTGCTAGTTCTACTGTGACACAACTTTCTGCTGAATCATTTTGTGTTAATCTTAAAGAGCATTGGTTACAGACTATGTCTTTCTTTCTTCATATAGATGCTCCTTCCAAACCAACCCGGAAGGAGCTGGCTAGACGGCCAGGCAACGGAGGCTGGAGGCCACTGTCGCTGAATATCGGTGGCTGGTGGCCCAGGAGGAGGGGGACACGCAGTCTACAACAACATCTACCGGCACAGCTGCATCCTCCTCCGCGCTCTCTGGGTCACCCAGTCAGCGCAGAAGGTTTCCAGTGGTACGGAGCCGGGGAACCGCTGCCGCAGCCACCCGCCACCGCCGAGCAGCAAAGAAATCAGCTGCCCCCCACAGCAGTTGCAAAAAACGGATGTACCGCCTTTCCCTGAGGGTTTCCTACCTCGAGCAGGAGCTGCTCAACACGAAAACCCTGCTCGAGACCCACCGCAAGGAGCATTCCGACCTGGCCCGGAAAGTCAACAGCAGCAGCCAGCAGTAGGAGGAGAGACTGTCCCTTGCCCCTTTTTTAAAGACTTCTGGGGGGTGGGTATTGGGAGTTGGTTTTTTTCACTTTTTTGGACTTTTCACGGACATTCGTTGGGGTTAGGGAGTTGGGGTGGGTTGGGTTGGGTCTTGTGGGAGATTATTTTTGTCAGGGATATAAATATACTTTAAACTTTGTGTTAGCATACATGTTTTTTTACTGCTTTTGAGGCTGGTGGGTGGGGGTTTAACAGTAACTTTGTTTTCGTGAAACTGAAGTGGCATCTTGATTCAAGTTGTGTAATTAATTGCCCAAATGTTTTCAAAACTAAGTGCCTCTCACAGAGTAAGTGAATTCAATAGTCCCAGACTTTACTAGTACTAGCGTCAGTCTCTCGTCTCTCCTAATACTCCATTATACTTCCTCTCCCCAAATGCTTATCTTACCTGTAATTTGTGTTTGGAAATAGGTCTAGGCACAGGGCTGGATGCACGGCAAATGGCGATTAAGGTTGGCAATCCTGGGCGGATGAAATGTCATCATTGCATTGGTACTAGTGGTGTTACACAGTGGCAGTTGCAGCATCTGAAAAAAAAGAAAATGAAACCTTGTTTGTCCTTACCGTAGCATTAGAAGGGTACGATAGAGAATATAGCAGGTGACAGTACACTAGAACAGTGCCACAATGCAGCCTAACAAATGGTAAAGTATTGAAAGTATAACTAGTACTTGCGTTGAATTTCTTTGACATTGGCTACTACTACAAGAAATAGTACCGAAGGTGAAGGACACAGCAGCGTAATAATTTGCCATGTCTAGGAGGAGGATGTTCTAATCTTGATGACCTATCAAGTTGATGGCGCACATGAAAATCTGCGTTCCTTTGCCAATAGTGACTGAGTGTCAAGCTGAGTAAGAATAGAATATATCCTCTGATTCCTTCACCAGCCTGTTGCTATGACCTTATCTTCCCCAGCAAGTGTGTGGAATTATTGCTGTCATTTAGTCACACATCAATCAAAACCACACAGCCCGGGGGAAGAGGGTTAGGGTTTGGAAAATGGATGGGAATGGGTTTCTTTTTTTTGGGAAAGTTTTGTTGAGAGAAGAAAAAAAAAGCACAGCATGGACAAACAATTATTGAAGATAAAGAAATCTTTGGGTACAAAGCTAACCATAAATCTTTTAAGTGACATAAAGGAAGTGCATGCACTACTGCATGCATGGTTACTGAAAAGTAAGTAGTACTTTCGACAACCGTGAATGACAGAATGCGACAGTACAGGGCTGCAGCGTTTTCACTTGCCTATCTCTGCACTCAGAAAAACACTTCTTACATTAAATTAGTTTTAAAAAATAGCAGAAGTAAAACCTATATAATGGCTGTAGGGATGAATTTAAAAGCAAAGATCCAAGAAATGCAGACTCACACTCATAGAAGTTCAGAGCAATAACATTACTTTAAAGATAATTAGAAAAGAACGGATACTGTATCTGTATGTTGTTGTAGTTGTCCTGTTGAATTTGGTGAGTTGCATGCATCAAACCATTCCTCTTATTAGCGGGACTCCTCAATTCCAGCTGACGCTCCGTCCATCAATGTTGGTGACCAGGAGACACCCTGTCCACTGCCTGCCTGGCGGATGCTGAATTGCGGCTTGCTAATGTGAAGCCTGACTTCATCTTTTTTTTCCCATTGCACAGACTGACACCAGGCCTGTAATTATTGATGGAAAAACAGGAAGTGATATTAGAACACCACTGACAAATAAATATAAGGTATGTACGCTGTGTAGTACAAAAAGTCACACTTTGAGTTTCCTAATAGACAGTACAATATTTTTGAAAGTGCGTACTCTGTCTGAGTCTCCTTTTGAAGGATAAATAAGTATGGGCAAATTAATTTAGCGGATCTTTCCCCTCAAGTTAGGTGTACTGTAAACTGTGTTTTAGAACAAAATTAGACCTTCCCAGCAGTTCTCCCACCCAGACTAAGCATGGGCGAATTTTGCGAATCTCGCGTTCGCGAATTTTGCGGATTTGCGAACTCGCAATCCGCAAAATCCGTGAATTCTCGCGAATTTGCGGATTTTTTTTTGTGTGTTCGCGCGGGTTTCTGCCAGTCCGCGAGGGTTTTGTACAATTTCGCAAACGCGAACTTACCTGTCGGGTCGCAAGTTTTGCGAACTTGTTGTTTCTACCTGTCCAGCCTGTTTGGGACACTCTTCTTCATCACTGCCACCCTCTGTCACCACTGCCACTCTCTGACTACTCATGCCACCCTCTGGCCCACCCATGCCACCCTCTGTTTCATCACAGCACCCTCTAGTTGTCCAGTGTACATTATTGTGGCAAAGCAAAGCACACCTTCCCTGCCTCAAGTGACCTGAATTAATTTGGGGCTGATTAATGTGTCACAGAATATTTTTTTAGCTGGCACCTGCTTCCTTAGTGCTTCCTGATTAGTGATCTTTTGCACTTGCTAAGTGCTTTCATTGTTGCAAAATTAGTTACAACACCTGCCCTGCCCCAACTGACAATAATGAATTAGGGGCTGATTAATGTGTCACTGGATTTGAACTTCCAGCCTGGCTCCTGCTTGTCTCCCTTAGCTGTAATTCAGGACCTTTGTGGCATATGTGTAACTATTCTGAGGGTCAGAGCAGGGTCACATAATAGTTGCAAGTAGGCAACTGAACTCTGGAGGGGCCCCTCAGGAAGCACTACAGGAAATGGCTACTAATGATGAGCTTGAACTTTTGAACCTGGTAAGTAGTTTCAGTTTTGCTAAGATCGTATTTCTGCAATTTAGCGCTTATTCGCGGGGCGCGAAGTTGTACTCGGAAGCCGCAAACTCACGCAAACATTGCGAGCAAGCCATAAAATCCGCTGCTCGCGGATTTGCGGGAAATTTGCGAATCTCGCGGATTGCGAATTTACCGAAAATCCGCAAAATCCGCGAGCGGAACGGATTTTCCGCCCATACTTAACCCAGACCCTTACTAAAGCCAGTCGCAAAAATGTAGAAGACCCCCAATCAGATCTCAAAAAACGAGGCCTAGTAGAAAACTGGTGACAAAACGTACTTTGAAAGTAAAAGTAGGCCCAAATCTCCTTACCCACCGTGGATTGTATTCAAACCACTTGCAAGTAAGCAAAAGTATCCATACCTAGCATCGCTCCAGACTCGCAAATCCCCCCACAAACAGCCCCCGCCCAAACACATGCAATACAAATACTGCTAACCCTAACGAGCCCTAAGTTAAGAATAGTGGCAAACGCTTTCTTTAACTATGCCAAATCCCCCCTTTCCCACCATGGATTTTCTTCAAATCGCTTGCAACCAAAATTACACATTCCCATGAATGCTCTAAGACCCCAGAATTCAGTTGCAAAAATCTAGAACACCCCGAAACACATGCAATCCTGCTGCTAGTGCTAACCCTAACGAACCCTAAGTTATGAAAAGTGCCAAAAGGCTTTTCCGCTAGGATTTTCTACAAATCAGTTTTATCCGGTATTAGACCTTCCCAGCAATGCCCCAAGACCCGCCAACCCACCCGCAAAAAAGCACAACACCCCCAAACAGCCAAAAAGCAAAAATGGAAAATCTCATACTTACAAAATTTTTCGGCCTTCTGTCCAAACGCGCTGTGCAGCTAGGCCAAAACTCCCGTTTTCCACCATGGATTTCCTGAAAAGCAAATGCAATCAAAATTAGACTGTCCCAGCAGTGCTCCCAGACCCCAAAACCCACCAACAAACACCAGGAAGCCCCCCAAAGAGCACCTCAAAGACAAGCAAGTCAGCAAAAAAGCAAAAAACATTTCGCCTCCGATTTGGTCCAAAGTGGTTTTATCCGGTATTAGACCTTCCCAGCAATGCCCCAAGACCCGCCAACCCACCCGCAAAAAAGCACAACACCCTCAAACAGCCAAAAAGCAAAAATGGGAAATCTCATACTTATAATATTTTTCAGCCTTCTGTCCAAACACGCTGTGCAGTTAGGTCATGACTCTACTTTTCCACCATGGATGTCCTAGAAAACAAATGCAATCAACATTAGACTGTGCCAGCAGTGCTCCCAGACCCCGAATAGGATAGAGGAGCATGTTCTTGTGAACTTGTGAACCTGAGGAATGCATACTGCAGCACCTTCAAATCAATAAGCAAATAAGTGAAGACAGTTCTGCTGATGGGCTTGTTTTTCTGATTTGGTGATTAAAGTTTTAATTATATTGTGCAAAACAAAGAAAGACAGACACACAGGAATAAAAGTGAATGAGGACGAAAAAGAAAGTTATTGATTCATTGGCTCATTTTCAGGGCTCGGTGTCAGGAAATAAGAGTTCGTCCTCATACTCTGCGAATTCAGGCGGGAGTAGGTCACCTAACAGAGAAGAAATTCCCTCATCTAAGTTGCTGTCCTCCACGTCTTCTTCCGGCGTGTATTCTCGTTCTTTGTAATCTGGTGGTATGAGGTGCTGATTCATCTTGATCATTGTTAACCTCTCCACATTTTTGGGCGAGAGGCAGGTCCTTTTGCAAGTTACAATGCCACCAGCAGCACTGAAAACACGTTCAGAAGACATGCTTGCGAGTGGGCAAGACAACTAGTTTATAGCCAAGTTGTTGGAGATCTCTGGCCACAATTCTTTTTTTCCCATGCCAATACGCCAATGGGTCAGCATTAACATAGACCTCTGTTGAGTCATTCAGATAGTCCTGCACCATCGACTTCTCCACGGTTCCTCCACTTTGCTTACTTTTTGCTGGGACCTTTTGAGAAGCAAACCCAAGCTGAGTTAGCCAATCCTCTTCTTCACCCAATGTTACTGTTGTGTCTGGTGCAGATGATCCGGTTGCCGGTGTCTTTAACGGCTGAGAGGTCACTTCTGCCACAGCCACAGGTGCAGAAGTGGATTCTTTTGACTGGGGATGGCCTGCTGATGCTGATGTACTGCCTTTTCCTTTAATTTTCTGCCATTCTCTTTCAAACCTCATGGCTGGCACAGCTAGCCAATGTTTGTACTTTTTAACATCTGCGTCACCAAAAGCAAAGAATGTTCTGCCTGACAGTGCCTTTTTGTAGCGTGGTTCCAGAATAGTATCACAAATGTAATGCTGTTCTGAGTGGATCATTTGAAGACGTTCATCGCCAAGTAGGCGCTGTAATAATTTCTCCGCAAAAACAAAAGCTCCTTGCTTTTATTCATCTTTTTGAAACATAGAAGACACCGCCTTCAGTTGGTGCTCCAGCATGCGCAACAATGGGATAGCTTTTCCCACATTACAGTCCTCCCTGCTGACTGCATGCGTGAAGACCTCAAAAGGACGAAGCATGTCTGTCAGGCTTTTAACTAGCTCCCATTGCGCCGCATCTAGGCTCAGGTCCTTCTGAGCTGTACCTAGTGTTAAGAAATACTGATCGAGTACCGTAAACTGCTCATACAGATGCTCAAGCATGTAGAAGGTTGAGTTCCAACGTCTTGGCACCTCCTGGATGAGTGCTTTCACTGGCATTCGACGTTCATGTAGCAGGCCCCTCAGATGCCACCGGGCCTTAAAAGAATGGCTGAAATGGTTGCACATTCTTCGGCAGGTGGTCACTAACTCGCACACTGGACTTTCTTCACTCAAGAATTTTTTAACAACCAGGTTTATGCAGTGCGCCAAACCCGGCACTCTGATATATTTACCCAGCTCCATGGCCTTAACTACATTGGCACCATTATCCGTGGAAACATAACCAATCGTGCGTTTTTTTGGGGACAGCCATTTAAAGACCTTTGTGTTAAACTCCTTAAAAATGTTTTCTCCTGTATGACTTTTCTCCATGCCAAACATGGCTAGTGTTGCATGTTTCCGAGCAGCTTTAAAAACCTTGTCCGGGGGGGGAGGAGCTTCACGCGCATCCAAGATGGACGCGTGAGCACAGGGCTCCCGAGACCCTTTCCGCCTCCCGCATCTATCCTGCCACGTATCCTGATTTAGACGACGGGTTCTACTAACTGATGCCCTGCTGACACGGTATCTCTTTTCAAAATCGATTTGGCCGCCGGGACCAGACTTACTAAACTTCGAAACTTTGCGGCCTAAATCGACGACTATCCACGGACTTGAGTCCCCGAGGTACCCAGGTGGCAATTGAACAACAATGGCCAGTGAGACTCGGCCACTGCCCCTGTGGTACTTTCGGTTTTGTTTTTGGTCATTGTCTACTGCGACTTGCTACCTGTTGACACTGCTGGGCTATGTCTTGCTGCCGGCTCTAAGCTTGTCTTTCGCCTTCATCCCCAGACTCTACAAGTCAGCTTTGCGGAGAGGCATTCTAACCAGGTCCCAAAAGGCCCGTCAGGGCTCGCTGCTCAAAATGGCGGGCAAGACGGAGAGCGAGAAGTGGGCCACCAAGGGCACGTACCGAGGGGGTATCACCCAATCCAATACAATGGATCGCTTTACCCGCCCGAAAGGATCCCCTGGTGGTGTGGGTAAAGTTCTGGACGAGACTGGAGATGGCTCTCCTGCGGCAGAAGAATTGACATTGATGGACGTCATGGGCGCCATTGCAAGTGTGAAGACATCTATGGGCCAGCAGTACGAGACACTGGCTTCTAAGATAGACACAGTGGCGATCGAAGTCAACCTCATCAGGACAGATCTCGCGAAGACCAATGAGCGGGTCAAGTCCCTGGACATCAAGACTGCAAGTCTCACTACTGATGTCTCAGATCTTCAGTCCGAAGTTCGTAATCTCCGAACATCTAATGACTTGTTTGCCCGTCGGCTGGATGATTTCGAGAGCCGGGCCAGGCGCAACAACGTCCGCATCATCAGTGTTCCGGAGAATATCTACAGATCTCCTGGTGGAGGGCCTCGTGTTGAATCACTTAACACCCAAGGCCCTCAGTAACTTTTTCACGGTGGAGCGTACCCACAGAGTCCCCTGCGGGAAGCCTAAACTGGGTGCCGCCCGAGGCCTATCATAGCCAGGATTTTTAATTTTCGGGACAGAGACGCTATTCTTCAAGCATCACGCACCAATGGTCCCACAAAATTTGAAAACGCATCGATCAGTTTTTATCCGGATTTTACACAGGTGGTGCAAAAACAACGCATGGGCTTCACGGGGGTGAAACGGCGACTTAGAGACATGGGACTAAAGTACGCCATGCTTTTCCCGGCCCGATTGAGGATTGAATATGAGGAACGTGCGCTCTTCTTTGACCTCCCTGAGATTGTCAGTGACTGGCTCAATACTCTGCCGGCACACCGGGATCGCCCGGAACAATCGAGGGGCGCTGAAGGTGGCCTGCAGGAACAGGAGGAGTGAGTTCTCACCTGCGTGCCAGCTCTATGGACTTACAGCAGTGGTTCGATGATTCTTATGTACATATAATGGTAATTACCCAGGGGCGGGAGGAATCGGGACTCTTCCTCCTCCAGGGGTTTCCTCTCTTTTTGTAGATTAGTTTAATGGGGCGACAGGCACACTGCAAGTTGGGGTGGCTTTTTGGTCTAACGCAGGGGTGCAGGGTGGGGGGGTGGGTTTTGGGGATTCCTCTAGGGGTGGTGGGGTGAGGTTCCGTGACAATTGTAAGTGGTGCTTTCGACTCGTACGAATATGGTCGAGTCTGGTATCTATGAACCGCAAATGACGAGTTTAGTAAGTGTGCGCAGTTTCGCTGTGCTAGCTTAAACCGTTCGTTTGTTATGTGGGTTTTTCATTTGTACCCACGGGTTCCATCTTAGATACAGCATCCATTTTGTCTCTTGCCCTCAAGTAGCCAGCGAACGGACGCTGTCCGCTTCGCGACCCTGGGATTCCCAAGATATCTGCGGAAGACACATGTTCTTTGTGAGTGTCTTTATGATGAGGGGGTTGCTACTGTAAGGCAGATGGCGCCGCTTGAGGCTCATCTTACCGCACGGACTTATTGTCTCAGCCGTGCATCTCATTAGGCACGTCCCTTTGATGCCTGTATCTCGTGTTTCCCGATACCTCCCCTTTTATACCCTTTCCGATCTCCCCACTGTCTCCGTCTTCCTTTACACTTGTCCTTGTCCCTATTTCGATCTGTTTTACTGCTGATTGGAATTTGCTAATGGTGGGAAGATGGGTTTTTACAGTTGGGAACCGCCAAATGTTTCCGCACTAATGTTCCGGACCTCATGTGTTTCAAAGTGACCAAAGCGACCCCTTTGGGGGATAATTGTGGGAACCGGGCTGTAAACTTTTGTGTTTAATGTTATCCTATGGGTAAAAACTGTATAAAAGGAGCGATCCATAGAACCAATTTGAAGCAGTCTCCCCAAGTTGCACGCTGTGTACTTGTCGTGATCTCTGTGTTCCCTGCAGCAAATAAACCTTGAATCTTTGACGCCGAAGGAAGTGTCCCGTGTCTCTGTGACTTGTACGCCGGAGCAGGTTACCCACGAAGGTTTCAGGTGTTGTGCCCTGGCACCGCTGGGTCTTACAGAACCCAGTCCTTCAGTTGGCGCCCAACGTGGGGCTGCATCAGTGGTACCGGTCCAAGCCCGACGATCGTGAGGAACTTCGTGTGAAATCTCCGAGGGAAGGTGCACTCCGCTTCATCGATCTTGTTGTCGAAATAAGTGGCCCGAAGACTTTTCCCGCGAAGATTCCCGCCTCCGGACGGCTGCGACGGACTGCTGCCCTGACTGTAGACCTGTTTTGGCGCCTGGCGTAGACCTTGGTATAGCGAGACGATTGACGGGCCTTCCTGGTGACGCCATCGATTTTTGAGTTAAGTATTTGTGGGTCGCTCCCATAGTTCTTGGTTGTTGACACTTTAGCGAGTGTTTTTGTTGTACACGCTGTGTGAGTGTTTTTGTCGGTGACACTTTGCTAGCGTTTTGTTGTTGTATTATTTGACGACTGCAGCCGCCAAAAACCGAGGGTTTTGTTCTTTGCTGGGACTTGGTAAATCCCGTAACCCTTGAAGTTTGTGAAACTCGGCTAGTGTGCAAGATGCCTGGTCGCAGTACTTTGTTTAGTTGTTTCAGACCTTGTGGTGCGGATTCCCGACTGGAGGACTCGTGTCCGATACCTCCGGTTGGAACTCCTACTTATGACTTGTATAGCAAACATGGGCTAGGCCCAATTACCTTTAACGATTATTGGATTAAATATACAAAGAAGGACGGCGACCTTCGTTGGCCACCTCACGGTAGCTTCGAGGCGTCGATCTTAGATAATCTAGAAATGAAGTTGTTCGAACGTAAATCAAGGCCGGCCATGTTTGATGCCTTTCGGTTGTGGCGTAAAGAAGCCCGACAGAAAGAGATCAGACAAAATAAACGTAGTCAGCGAGATAATGTTGCTACCATAGTGAAGAAAGCTGAGCAGTTCCAGCGTGATAAGGAGGATAAGGATAAGGAAGTGTTTGAGAGACTACAGCGTATGACCATAGATAAATGTTATCCTGCTTTGCCTACGGAGTCGGATAAGAAGGAAGAGGTAGTTGAGGATCCTTTAATGTCCTATCTTATGAAGTCGCCACCTCCGTACGTACAGGGTACCGCAGCTCCTGTGGTCCCTGCCGTACCTGTTCTTCCACCTATTCCTCCTCCTCCTGTTCCTCAACCTGCACCCGTTCTTCCAACTGTTCCTGCTCCTTTGTCTGTTTCTATTCCCACTGCTCCTCCGCTTCCACATACTCCTGTTCCCGCTACTACTTCTGCTACTGCTCCTGTTTTGTTAACTCCTGCTGTCGCTACTGTTTCTACTCCTTCTCTTGTTAGCTCTGTGTCTTATTCTTCTCCCTCTACTCGTAGTCGCAATTCTCCTCTTGCGGCTAGCTTCTCTCATTCGCTCGGACCTGTTCATGGGTCCGCTGGTTCTGATGGTCCCCAGAGACGTAGTCAGCTTCCTGGAAACAGAGAACGCGTTGCGCTATATAATATGGCGATGGGTTGGATGGTAAATCCGCAGAGAAATCCACCACGTGTTGTCCTCGAAACGTTTTGTCAATTCAATATACCAACCCAGAGATACGTGTTTGATGAAATGTGTAAGTTCCTTCATGATCAGATAGCGGCCGATGCGCCTGACGAGGTGCTGACCGCCCTGTCTGAGCTTCGGCTTCAGTTCGCAACTGGACTGATAGTAGATACCAATGTCCGACGTGCTATTGAGCGGTTACTATCTTTTCGTCCCGCTCCGATACCTTATGCATTGTTTGTTGAGGATATTGAACACCAACCAGATGAGTCTGGCCAATATCCCATGCGAGAAGTTCCACCGGTTTGGATGCCAGGTAACCCCGCAGCTGCCCCTCCGGTCCCACCGTATTTTCAGAGAGTATGGATACATCTCCCGTGGAAAAGATCGGAAGTGTTACAGGTGAAGCAATCTTTGCCTGACCCTCGCAAAAATCCTGCAGGGTATTACAAAGAATTATCGCAGCTCGTAGATGCTACGGTTATGAATCTTGCCGATATCGACATGTTGTTTGGCAATGTCGTACCGCAACCGGTATGGGCTAAGATTCGCCAGCAAGATCACGCAAATGAATTAGGTGGTGATTGGGCGGCCATCTTGGCGGCAGATGCTTTACAAACTGGTGGAGCTAAACCTGAGCAGTTGATTGCTGCCCTTCCCCAAAGAATAATAACGTTAATGAAGACTCTTATGCCGGCTATGAGGGTAAACTGGGACAAATTGTCAGCCTGTAAGCAAAAGAAAGATGAGAGTGTTTCCGACTTCTTTACGAGGTTTGAGGAAGCATTCATTGACCATAGTGGTCAGGATATGGGTACTGAGGGTGGTCAAAGGTTGTTTGTGGATAAATTTGTTTCAAATTTATTGCCCGACTTGAGCAATAAATTGAGAAATTCGGAGAGTGCATGGGCCGTTTCCACCTCAGCTCAGATATTGGCTACGGCACAATATTATGAGAATAGAGAGAAAGAAGAGAATGATCGTGCTGATAAAAAAACGAAAGAGCTCAAAACTAAAGTGTTGTTGCAACAAGCGTATCCTCCACGGTCAAATCAGAATAATTCACAACAGAGTCGATCGCAGTCGCAATCGAATCGGTCACAGCCGCGTAATGATTCCTCCTCCCAAAGATCATCGATAGGGTACAATCAATGTGCTTATTGTAGACAGGAGGGACACATTAAATTTAACTGTCCTGTTTTAAATGAACGTAATAGTGGTAATTCGTCCAAAGGAGGTCGTGGTGGTTCACAGCAGGCATCACGTGGTAGAGGTCGTGGTGCTCACAACGATCGCTCTGACAATTCATCTAATTCTAATAACTGTTTCGATCAACGTGGAACATCGCAAGGACGATCTGCGCAGTACAATGTAGACGATTATTACGTCGATCAGGGAACTGACGACAGTAATTACTAGGACAGCCAAAGACAAGGAGAGGGAGTGGTATCAGTTCCGGTTGATCAGAGAGGGCCTTATGTCGCAGTTGCTACATCGGGCGTCGTTGAGCCTTTTCTGTTGGACACTGGTGCAGCGAAAAGTTCTACCATGTATTCGAAACTCCCTGGCGCACCTTTGTCTGGCTTAACAAATGTTTCCGTTGGATTTTCTGGCGCCCCTGTTAGCAATCCAGTTTCACGCCCTTTGCCCCTTACAATTGGGCCACGAGAGCTAGAAGCTCCGTTGATTTTGACCACTGGTTGTGGTGAAAATCTTTTGGGCCTGGATTTGCTTAAACGTTTGTACGCAACTTTGTATTGTTCTCCTGCGGGTGTAAAGCTTACGTTAGGAGAGAGGGTTGTCTCTCCCATGTACTTGTCTCTCGACAAGCTCCCACCGGAATTGAGTTCTCTTCCTGCGTCTTTGTGGGCGACGGGTCCAAATGACGTGGGCCTACTTGATATCTCCCCTTATGTTGTTCAGTTGAAAGCTAATGTGCGATTGCCACGTATTCCCCAGTATCGTATCTCTCTTGATGGTGAACGAGCTTTGTTGGCGATCATCTATGATTTGATCGAGAAAGATGTCATTGAAGAGACTCGGGGAAACGTGTGCAATAGCCCTGTACTGCCTATTCTTAAACGCACAGATCCTACTAAACCGCCTGTTTATCGTTTTGTTATCGATTTACGGGAGGTGAATAAAATTGTGGTTCCTCAATTCCCTGTTGTGCCTGACATCACGGCGCTACTGACTCTGATTCCAGCTACTGCATCATGGTTTTCGGTGATTGATTTGAAAAATGCGTTTTTCAGCATCCCGATTGCTGAAGAGAGCAGGGACCTTTTCGGTTTCTCTCTCGGTGGACGTAGCTTCCGGTTTAAACGCGCTCCTCAGGGCTACTGTGAAAGTCCATCTATTTACAGTCAAGCCTTGAAGGGTCAACTGGATGCATTTAGGTTGCCGGTTGGTGCGGCCTTGATCCAATACGTCGACGACTTATTGGTGGCTGCTGATACTCAGGACATTTGCAAAATTGCTACTGTGTCGTTGCTGCAACATCTCTGTGAGTTAAATCATAAGGTGTCCCCTTCTAAACTCCAATATTGTTGTCAAGAAGTAACCTATCTAGGTCACTTATTGTCAAAGGAGGGAAGGAGATTGACCCCAGAGAGAATTGCAGCGATTGCGCGAATGGCTGTGCCAAAAACCCAAAGAGATGTGCGTGCCTTTCTAGGTATCACGTCGTACTGCAGGCAGTGGATTCCTAATTTTTCATTGCTAGCGAAACCATTGGTGGCTCTTACGTGCAAGGATGTTCCAACTCCTTTACCATGGACGGAAGAATGTCAGAAAAGTTTTTCTGAGTTACGTGATTCATTGTGTTCGGCTCCTGTGTTGGGTACCCCTGACTACAGCAAGCCGTTTACGCTATATGTTCACGAGAAGGAAGGTTGTGCTTTGAGTGTCTTAACGCAACCTTTTGGTGGTAAACAGCGTCCATGTGCATATTTTTCCTCGACCTTGGACCCAGTAGCTAGAGCATTGCCGAGTTGTTTACGAGCAACAGCGGCAGCTGCGGTCTCCATCCGACAATCAGCAGGATTGGTCATGGATAATATGCTTACGGTGATGGTTCCGCATGCAGTCGATACTCTTTTGAATCGTACGAAAACTCAGCACTTGACGAGTGCGAGGTTGTCTGGGTACGAATTGACGCTCTTGGCAAGCCACATTCAGATAAAACGTTGTAACGTTCTAAACCCGGCAACTTTGTTACCAATTAGCACAGAGTCAGATGAAGTAGCAGAACATGACTGCTACTTGAGGACTGAAGAGGAAACAAAAGGTCGAGTGGACCTTAAAAACACCCCATTGGAAGATCCGGATGGCACTCTGTATGTGGATGGGTCATGTTTTAAGTTGCCGAATGGCGATGTGACTACTGCTTATGCTGTTGTAACATTGAATACTGTTGTTGAGACTGCAAGATTGAATCAGAATTCTGCCCAAGCTGCGGAGCTGATTGCTCTTACTAGAGCGTGTGTGTTGGCGAAAGGGAAACGTGTGAATGTGTACACCGACAGCCAATACGCTTTTGGTGTAGCGCATAGTTTTGGACGATTGTGGCGAGAGAGAGGTTTCTTGACGTCGCACGGTACGAAGATACAGCATGGCCAGCTTGTGAATGATCTTTTGGATGCATTGACTTTGCCTACGCAAGTCGCGATTGTTAAATGTAGTGCGCATCGTAAAGTGACGGATGATGTTGGTCGTGGTAACGCGTTTGCGGATGAGATTGCTAAGGAGACTGCCCGGAACCTTAGCACTCGAATGTATGTGACGAGTTCGGTTAGGTGGCCTACAGAATCGAGCATGTGTGAAAACACCATTGAAAGCGTGAAAGAAATACAGAATGAGGCCACCGAGACTGAAAAGGAGAAGTGGAAAGAAAGTACGGGAAAGTTGGATGCGAGTGGTTGTTGGATTGATTTGTCGGATCAGAAAAGATGGTTGTTGCCTGATGCGTATGTGTTGGCCGTTGTGACAATGGCACATGGGTTAGCACATATTAGCGTGAAAGGCATCTGTAAATTGTTGTCGCCTGTGTGGAAGAATGATGGAATTACGAAATGTGCTGAACGTTTGGTGAAGAATTGTATGGTGTGTATGATGTACAATCCTGGCAAAGGAACCCCAACTCCTCCTGGCAGTTTTGCTCCCCCTTCGTATCCCTTTGAGGTGATTCAATTGGACTTCATCCATATGGAGCGATGCAATAACCTGAAATACGTTTTAGTTGTGGTTTGCGCATTCTCCCGATGGATCGAAGCCTATCCTCTCAAAGACAATACTGCTTTGTCTACTGCGAAAATCCTACTGAAGGAATATTTTCCTCGGTATGGAATGCCTAGAGTCGTGTGGTCAGATAACGGAAGTGAGTTTGTTGGAAGTGTGATGAAGAGTGTGTGTAAGGGCCTTGGAATAAATCAAAAATTCCATAGCGCCAATCATCCCCAGTCAGCTGGATTGGTTGAAGGGTACAACGGCACCCTTAAACTAAAGCTAGCGAAGATTCAGGCTACGACTGGTCTTTCGTGGCCTGACGCTTTGCCCTTAGCATTACTGTCAACTAGGGCGACTGTACACTCCCGAATAGGGCTTAGTCCCTATGAAATAGTGTTCGGCCGTCCTGCGAATGTGTGGGGGGTTCCTAGGCCAGGAATGTTTTCTGATCTTGAGTATCCAATGTTGATTGACTATTTACATGACTTGACTGCTAAACTGAGGTTAATTCACCAACAGGTTTACGACGCACTGCCGACGCAGACGGAGGGTCCAGGCCACCAGCTCCAGCCTGGAGACTGGGTGGTGACACGGAACTTTTCACGCAAGAATAATCTGGACCCGAGGTTCACCGGACCTTACCAGGTGCTCCTGGCCACGAGGACTGCCGTTCGTCTTGAGGGGCGTAAAAATTGGGTGCATGCCACCCATACGAAGCGAGTCCCTATTCCTTTGCCGGCAGACCCGTGGGTAAGGAAAGGCATTGCGTCAACAGAAACAGAAACATTGCCGGCGTTTGTACCTTTCAGCGACGCACAGCCTGTTGGAGAGTCCTCAGCGCAGCAGAAAAACACTGTTGAACAATTGTCAGCAAAAGACTCAAGATCAGAGCAATCGACTGATCAGCAGGACGCTGTCTCTTCAACGGATCCTTTGTTCGACGAGCAGACACGTCCCGGGAAACACCGATATTCTTTGCGATCTCGCACTAAGGACAAATAAAAATATTTTGTTTTGCTGAATTGACAACTGCATTATCCCCGTTTCCCGTGATCAGTTTTGAACATTCGTATCACTGTGATTTTTATATATATATATATATTGAGCTTCCTCCCTTGTATCTTTTTACTTCCACAGCCGAGAGACTTTGTGCTTGTATATACATATTGTGTACTGAAGGCCGTAGGGCCGCGCGCGTACTTCCTTCTGGATAGTAGGTCTTGACGCTAGGTTAAAGGCCGTCGGTTCCTGGGAACTCCTAGGGATTGACTATTGCTACACAGAACGAAGTGCGTCAAGAAACGTTGCGGACGGTCGTAGGGAATGGCATTCTCGAAGCTGAATGATTTGGAGGGAGCTCAAGTCCACAGATTCAAGCTGCAGCAACTCAGTCGTACCAAATGTTTTATATTCCAACTGTTTGTGTTATTTTTGACTGCTTCTGCATTATTGGCGGGTGGGGTGTACTACATGATGTCTTACTTCTTACCTGCTACACCTACTCCTACTCCTTAACCTAATCTTACCTCTACTGCTTCTCCCCATTCCTTTCACATGTTACCGGAACACGAGCAGGCTAGACGTGTAGAATTCCGCAACAATTCCTTTATTCAGCTCCTTCATCAGCATCAGTTAGTGGTTAACACTACTAATTGTTGGGTGTGTGGGTTGATGCCACATACTACGGATAAGGGAATTCCATATCTGGTGTTACCGTATAGTTCCCAAGGGTCAGCTCGAGCATTCCAAACAATGTTTCGAAGCGCACTGGGTTTCCACCCCATTCGAGAACCACGTTCCCCCTACTCTGGTCCTACCTCGTATCAGAAGCCTTTGTCGATAGCAATAGAGGATTTAGATAGTGATATCTATGATCCCTCGCTTATTCCTGAAGAAGAGGTACAGGCTTATAGGGTCCTAAGTAGAGGTGAATATAGTGTGTTCACTAGCGAAAAGCAGCTTAAAAGCTCGCCTTCAATATGGGTCGTACCCCACACTGGTAATTTTTGTCTTATGGGTCGTGGCCGAAGATCGCAAGCCCGACTTGGAGCAAGTGCTTGCACTGAAAATTACATTTTGCCGATGTCCTCGTCCCCTGTGCTTCTGGCTGCCAAGGGTACATACTTTATTTGTTATGATCGTGCATATGCATGGTTGCCCGCTGACTTCATGGGCTCATGCTTCATTGCAAATCTGTTGCCCCCGACGTTCACTGTAGATGCCGATTATCATAAGACTAGAGTTGTGAGAGGCGTAATTAGCGAAGAGGATACTGCCGGTCAAGAGGCAGGAGACTTTTTCAAGGGTTTCCTCCCGTTTTGGGGACCTATGGTTAATAGTAGGAACCTGAGACAGTTGACTCGAGTGGTAGAATCGACAGCTAATATTACTGCCAGTGCCCTTGGTAATATCACCACAGACCTTCAGGCGGAAAGACTTATGACGTTACAAAACCGTATGGTTTTAGATGTCATCTTAGCAGATCGAGGTGGGGTATGTAAGGTGATCCATTCGAGCTGCTGCATTTTCATTCCAGATAATGCTCCTACTGTCTATCAAGCCATCTCGAGGTTGCATAAGATCTCCGAATCCATACACGTGGATGTAGGGGATTGGACGCTGCTAGGATGGTTTTGGGGCCTGATGTCGACTTGGGGTTGGAAAATTCTGATGATCATCGGAGTCGTTGTAGTGTTCCTGTTCACGTGTTGCCTTTGTGTGCAGTGTGGTCCTGCCTTATGTGGCCTCTGTGCTACAACGTGTATAAGACAACCACCTGTTACCAAGGGGACTCGATTGGACAGAGCTATGCTACAGCAACATCTCGATGGTTTGATGAATATCGAATATGATTCAGACTAGTGCTTGCCTACATGAGGGCAAAAGGAGCGTCTGAGGTTCCGTGACAATTGTAAGTGGTGCTTTCGACTCGTACGAATATGGTAGAGTCTGGTATCTATGAACCGCAAATGACGAGTTTAGTAAGTGTGCGCAGTTTCGCTGTGCTAGCTTAAACCGTTCGTTTGTTATGTGGGTTTTTCATTTGTACCCACGGGTTCCATCTTAGATACAGCATCCATTTTGTCTCTTGCCCTCAAGTAGCCAGCGAACGGACGCTGTCCGCTTCGCGACCCTGGGATTCCCAAGATATCTGCGGAAGACACATGTTCTTTGTGAGTGTCTTTATGATGAGGGGGTTGCTACTGTAAGGCAGATGGCGCCGCTTGAGGCTCATCTTACCGCACGGACTTATTGTCTCAGCCGTGCATCTCATTAGGCACGTCCCTTTGATGCCTGTATCTCGTGTTTCCCGATACCTCCCCTTTTACACCCTTTCCGATCTCCCCACTGTCTCCGTCTTCCTTTACACTTGTCCTTGTCCCTATTTCGATCTGTTTTACTGCTGATTGGAATTTGCTAATGGTGGGAAGATGGGTTTTTACAGTTGGGAACCGCCAAATGTTTCCGCACTAATGTTCCGGACCTCATGTGTTTCAAAGTGACCAAAGCGACCCCTTTGGGGGATAATTGTGGGAACCGGGCTGTAAACTTTTGTGTTTAATGTTATCCTATGGGTAAAAACTGTATAAAAGGAGCGATCCATAGAACCAATTTGAAGCAGTCTCCCCAAGTTGCACGCTGTGTACTTGTCGTGATCTCTGTGTTCCCTGCAGCAAATAAACCTTGAATCTTTGACGCCGAAGGAAGTGTCCCGTGTCTCTGTGACTTGTACGCCGGAGCAGGTTACCCACGAAGGTTTCAGGTGTTGTGCCCTGGCACCGCTGGGTCTTACAGAACCCAGTCCTTCAGGGGGGGTCTTTGTTTCTTTGTTTATTTCGAGGCTACGCTTTGCTGCATATTTCGTCTTTTGTGCCTGTTTCTTCGTGGGGGAGCACTGTTCTCATTTCTGGGATGGGGTAGGGGGCTGAGGGAGCTGAGCTGGAATGTCAATGGTCTGGGCGATAGGACAAAGCGGGCGATAGTTTTGCAATACTTGAAACGTCTTTCCCCAGATATAGTGTTATTGCAGGAAACGCATCTAATAGGGACCACATGCCATGTATTGAATAGACGGGGCTATTGTCTGGCGGTACACTCTGGATTTACTACTGGGTCGAGGGGGGCGGGCGTTCTTGTTAGGAGCTCCCTCCCCCTGGAGATAGACAACACTGTGCTGGATGATAGAGGCCGATATGCGGCCATTACGGCCCGCTGGGAAGGGAAGACGATCTCCATACTCTCTGTATATGTCCCGCCAGGCCTACAGTCCACTACATTTTCTGATTTGGGAAGGGTGGTTTTGAGTTTTCCTGAGGGTATGTTGGTTGTAGGTGGTGACTTTAACTCGGTTGTCTGTGGTAGTGAGGATCGTAGCCCCCCAGGATTCTCCCGAAATCACAAACATGGCTGGGCAACTTCCTGGATGCGCTGGGTCTAGTGGATTGCTGGAGGCAACTGCACCCCGGACAGGCACAATATACCTTTTATTCGGGAGCACATGGGAGTCTCTTGAGGCTTGATTATATCCTAATACCGGCGGTACAGGTGGTCTCTGTGAGGGAAATTCGACACCTTGCTAGGGGGATCTCGGACCACTCCCCACTCTGGCTTACTATTGATGTACAGTTGGGAACTGAGGGCCGGGTTGCTCCGATTAACCCCTGGCACCTTCGTAATCCTAAAACTAGAGCCGAGGTGGTTAAATGCATGGATTATTACTGTGCTGAGAACGTGGGGTTAGTGTCCTCCCCCATCTCACTGTGGGAGGCTTATAAGACTGTGATTCGTGGTCAAACCTTGTCCTTGATTGCCAGTGCGAGGAAAAAATAAGAATGAGGAGGTGGTGCGTTTGGAGAATTAAATGACTGCTTTGGAAGAAGATTTGGAATCTGAGGTTACACCTGAGGGGTTGCATGCTCTAGCCCTTAAACAGTCTGACTACAGGGCTCTGGTGACTGATGCGGCCAAGGCAATGAGTCGTGAGCTACAGGGGCGTCTGTATGATGTTGGTGATAAAGCGGGAAAATTGATTGCTTGGTTGGATAAAAGAGAAAGATTGAATCGGGTGGTGCCTGTTGTTGAAAGAGCGGATGGGATGCGGGGTGTGGACCCGGTTGAGATAGTTGGGGTCTTTGCCCAGCACTTTCAGAAGGTTTATGCGCCGGTCTCGGACAGAACGGAGGAGGACTCACATTTGCTACTTAGAGATGTCGCGCTGCCTAGTCTGTCGGAGTCAGACAAGGAGTTTATGGAGGTGGAATTTTCCACCGTTGAAATAGTGCTCGCCATCCGCTCCCTTCGCTCGGGGAAGGCCTCCGGCCCGAATGGTATCCCAATCGAGCTGTACAAGTTGTGTCCCGACAAAATGGCGCCGCATCTTCGCCAAATGTTTTTGGAATCGCGAGATCTCGGATCCCTTCCCCGGGATCAGAGACTGGCGTCCATTTTTGTCATCCACAAAGACAGGAAGCCTCGTTATCAATGTTCATCGTACAGGCCGATTTCGCTTTTGAACGCCGAGCCAAAGATCTTGGCAAAACTTTTGGCAAATCGGCTGATAAAGGTGATCAGCGATTTGATACACCCAGATCAGTCTGGGTTCATTCCCCATCGAAATACCGCACTCAACCTTCGCCATCTTCATGGCGTATTGGCAAGGGCGGGCTCGCTTCGTGAGCCGGCCATCTTGGTTTCTTTGGATACCTCGATGGCCTTTGACACAGTGGAGTGGCCGTATTTGTGGGCGGCCCTTGCAAAATTTGGTTTTGGCCCCAATTTCATCGGGTGGGTTAGACTCCTGTATGAGCAACAGCTAGCCCAAGTGGTGGTCAACGGTAGGGCCTCTGAACCTTTTGGTCTCGGAAGAGGCACGCGGCAGGGCTGCCCTTTGTCACCACTGCTCTTCGCGCTCGCCCTTTAGCCCCTTGCCGCGTGGCTTCGGTGGGAGCCATCGCTCAAAGGCATTAGGTGGTCCCCTGACTTTGAGGATCATATATCGTTGTATGCGGACGATATTTTGCTGTACCTAACTTCCCCTCGTAAATCATTAGGAGTATTGTTCGACGTTTTGAGTTCCTTCGGGAGGAATTCTGGCTTGGTTATTAATTGGGCCAAGTCCTGTATTTACTCGCTTACTGGAGAATTGCCTCTCTTGCCCCGCGTCTGTCCGATACCGATTTCACACGTCGGTTTTAAGTATTTGGGGATTTATATATCGTTGGACTCCGCAGCACGATATGAGAGGAATTTGCTTCCTCCGCTTATCCGGCTCGGATTGGACGTCACGGCGTGGTGTGGTTTGCCGCTGTCCCCGGTGGGGAGAGCGGCCCTCTTTAAGATGATGTCTCTTCCCCGATTCCTGTACGCCATCCAAAACACGCTTGATTTGGTGCCTGACAGTTATTTCGCGAGATTGAGGGCCTCCAGAGGAAGCTTGTGTGGGGCGGGCGATCTCGCATTGCACTGGTGAAATTGACTTTGCCCTGGTACAATGGAGGCATAGCGTTGCCCGATAACAAACGATACTATTGGGCATCCCAATTGAGTGCAGTCAACCACGCAATGTACGGTCCTGTCCCGAATCCCGCATTCGAAATGGATAGATGGCAGCTACCGGGAGGCGACTATAATAGGGCGCTCTACTCTAGATCGGCTAGGAAGAATCTGACTGGCCCCACCGGGGTTGCGGTACGGGTGTGGGGTAGTGCAACCGCTGCCACGGGGAGGTCGGACAAGCTGACTAGAGCTACCCCGCTTTACGCGGCAGAGAGACTGGGCAGTCTCTAGACGACGAAGGGATTCGACAAATGGGACCTCATTGGCATCAGTAAGGTCGGAGATCTCTGGGTCAAGAACAGAATTAAAACTTTCGATGAACTCAAACGGGAATACGCATTGAGTGATAGGGAGCACTTCCGTTATATCCAGATCCGCCATGCGCTTGAGTCGGTCTTTCCAGACGGAACCGCTATTCCCCCGTTCCCGATAGTACTATTTCTCTCATTTATAAAAAATTATCAATGACCGCACGGATCTACTTGTACAGCTTCGTGGGGCTTGGACCAGCGATGGACTGGAGTTGGATGATGAAGACTGGCAGGCCGCGATATCTTCGCCCAAGGAGGTCGCGATTCCGGTGCGTCTCAGGCTGGTGCAACTGAAGATTTTACACCATGTCTATGTCACGGGTCCACACCTGATGTGTATGGGTTATTCTGTGGATGGGTTGTGTAGGCGCCGCTGCGGTATGCTTGCTACCTTTCTTCATATTTTATGGGAATGTCCGAATGTTGTGGTATTTTGGAACCGTGTGCATGCTGGTATGGAAGAGGTGACGGGTGTTTCGTTATTGCCAGAGGCCAAACGCTGTTTGTTGAACGTCTGGGAGCCGAATGACTACAGCGTTGCTCAGATTCAATGGGCCACCCTCGGCAACATGATAGCGAAAAGGGACATAGCCCAACTGTGGGGGTCTCAAAGGGCACCTCTAGTCTCAACATGGAAAGAAAACATGGACTGGTGCATGTTCAGAGAAAAAATTGTGTATGTTGCCCGTGGCAGGCCCAAGAAGTGGGGGAGGATATGGGGCCAATGGAACTCGTATCGTGGAGAGATTTGCACCCCCCTTTTGTAGAAGTCTCTGACATTCCTCTGTTCCCGTGAACGTGCATTCCAAGGCATCTACATCCTATTGTATACGACTTGCTTGCCTACTCTCGGCCCCCTTCCCTCCCCGAGATCCTCCATCCTTTATCAAATCAGCTCCTTTAGCTGGGTCGCTCCCCCTGCTGCCTGGGACAGCCACTACCTGTATAGTCTATTGCCTCGGAATTTTTGTTTGTGTGTTTGTTTTATAAAATATAAAATGTGAAACCTTTCATTCATCCTCCTATCACCACAGGATCTCTACATTGTCATGCGGTATCGCTGCTGGACCCACGGGTTGTCGGCTGATGAGCTGTGTAACATTGCAAATTTGGTATTTGTTGCTACTTGCCGGCCTCTGTGGTTGTAGGTCTGTAACTGTACTACTTTTCTTGTAATAAAGGTTTAAAAAAAAAAACTTTGTCCGGGTCAACACCTGCGTTTAGCTTTGCTTTAACCCCTGAAAAAGAGACCCAGTGTGCAGTGATGCACATGTAATCAGTGCCTGCGCCACTGGTCCACATGTCTGTATAGTGTGAACAGCACTCTTCTGCAAAGCTGCCCCAATCACCTCCAGCACATCTTCATGTAGTGCTGGAACCGCAACTCCGGCAAAATAGAACCGGCTAGGAACCTTCCATTTAGGGCTGAGTGTTGTCACTAATTCTAGAAAACCAACCCCTTCCACAAAAAAAAGGGAGAAGGTCCAGAGCTAGCATTTTAGCCAGCTTAGTGTTATACAGACACGTTAGTGGGTGGTTGCAATCAAATGACGCTTCTGAAATTAACATGCCTCTAATGGTCGGCTGGGCCATTTTACGGGATGATGATGAGGACTTCTTTGACCCAGTTACGCTCGATGATGAACTTTTTCGCATTGGTGTCTCGCTCTCTCCCACACTCTTAGTGTGGCTCACAGGGGGTGTGCTGACAGGGGTACTGGGTGTAAGTGAAGTGTTTGACGCTTCTTCCTCCTCATCATCATCAGATGAAACATCAACGTATCCAGTTTGTTGACTTCCAATTCGGGCTTCCTTGGTCTCCTTTAGGTGCGTAAACCTTTGGACAGTGTGCTGTTTCTTAATATGACCTCTCTGGCCTCCAGTACCATAGTTGGTACCAAACTTACCACGACTAACTGCAAGCTTACAAATGCTACAAATGGCTATGTTTTCCTTTTTTGGGCAAACACTAATAAAGTCCCAAACTGCGGACTTGAAATATCTGTGGGGGCCGGAGGAGGCGATACTGGTGGTGGCATGCTGCTAATGCCAGATGAAGTGGAGGATGTGTGTTGCCGAACTTTACTACGTTGTGCATTTGTGGAGAAGTGTGGCTCAGGGAATAGAGGCGGCAGACCCGGAAGCTGAGATCGGCCCTGGACCAGGGTTCAATTCCCCGCCTCGGCGGGTCTTGGGCTCAAAATTCCACGGACTCGATAATTCTCGCTCCGGTGCCTTCTCGACTCACGGGTTCACACTCTGCGACTCTGGGCAATAGCTTGCTTAATCTCCACAACGGCCCCTCGCGGCGGGATGCCTGGCTTTCACCTTGTGGATACCCTGCCGGGGTTATCTCACAGGGGAATACCAGGACGGGTTCCCTAAGCAAGCGCCGGGAAACCCACTGCGGGTAGCTGTGCGCCATATAAGCTCAAATACATTTACATTTACACCACTAATTGAGGTTGAGGTGGATGGAGGTCCCTTCGCGAGAAAGAAATACGGAAGCGGTATGTGGTGGTGTACTAGTTAACTCCAATGACAGTGGTGTTCCCATTGCCTCCTCGTCAACAACATCATCACGCTTAGCAGCTTTTCGGGCTAGGGGCAACATGTCTGTTTGCTGCATGCCCGCTGAGGCTGGAGTGAAGTCTAAGATGACTGCGTCGTCGTCGTGAGAGTCTTCATCAGCAGGAGTATACGCCACTTCTTGTTCAGCGTCAGCATCACACTCCATAACTATGAGAGTTTCGGGGACCTTCCTTTTACGCTTAGCTACCTTTGTCAGATCATGGTGTGCCTCACTCTTAGACGGCAGTGGTGGTTCCCACGTTTGATCCATATCATCAGAAGGAGGTGGGCTTGAAGAAGATGTAGACACCATCCTTGATCTTTTCCTTGCTAGGGATGTGGAAGGCAATGAATGATCATCAGGAGGAGTGGCTTCCTCAAATGATACCTTGGCTTGAATGTCGATTTCCTGATGTGCCCCTACTACGGGAGGAACAACTATTGTGGGCACTTGTGCCCCTCCATGCACCTCTGCTTGCGCATCTCCTTGCGCTGCCTCTCCTTCCACATGTACTTGGGCTTGTACTTGCACATGTGGTTGTTGTTGCGGCTGTGGTTGTTCAACACTCGTCAGATGAGTTACTCCAACCTGTGTTGATTGAGGGACATTGCTGATACTTTCTTGCGATGAGGCGACATCACTGCTCGATGATGATTGAACAAGTAGAGTGGCTGCCTCTGCAGCACTCAAGGGCTTGGACTTAAGTTGGCGTGTGGTGGTGGCACTGAGCCCAATGGAGCGAGGGTGCTGCTCCCAGCTTGGTCCCCAGCAGATCCTGCTGCTGCTGCAGGAGTACTTTTTTTTTTTATTTCCAAAAAATGAAAAAATGTGGCGGGCGGCACACCAGTCTCCTTGGTAACTTGCTTCTTCTGCTCCTTACTGGCAACTTTCTTGCTAGAGGAGCTATGGGGAACTTTTTTTGGGGCCATCTTCTTCAGAGGTCAGAACAGTAGGCCGCAGTTGCACGAGTTGCAGAGTTGTCTGTGGCCAGACGTGACTTCGCGTGACGTTATGCTGCACACACACACCGCTGCAGGACTTCTTCCTGGCACTGGTGGTTCTCTTGAGTCTTGTGTACCTAAAAGCAATGGAAGACAGAGGAACATCAGTTCAGTTATACACCCCAAAAACTCGAAAACCACATAAAAATCAGCACAATACCATGCTATCCATGCCCTCAATGATGTTTAAATTCAAGACACCCCACAGAAAGACTAGGCCCAGGCACCACTCACTACCCCTGGGCATAATGGATGAAAGCTAGGCGAAATGGGTGCAGGCCTAAGAACACTGCCTGCATTCAAAATGGCCCCTTGCCTCCCAGCACATGGCCAGGGCCTGCCTGTACCAGCACTCAAAATGGCCCCACCCACATGGCCAGTCCCCATGAACACCCCAGAAAACAGAAAAACACACAAAAATCCCCACAATCCCATGCCATCCATGCCCTCCATGATGTTTCATTTCAAGACACCCCACAGAAAGACTAGGCCCATGCACCACTCACTACCCCTTGGCATAATGGATGAAAGCTAGGCAAAATGGGTGCAGGCCTGAGAACACTGCCTGCATTCAAAATGGCCCCCACCCACATGGCCAGTCCACATGAACACCCCAAAAAATCAAAAAACACACACAAATCACCACAATCCCATGCCATCTATGCCCTCCATGATGTTTACATTAAAGAGACCCCACAGAAAGACTCAGTCCATGCACCACTCACTAGCCCTGGGCAAAAGACCCAGACAGCAGCCCAAAAACTCGAAAACCACATAAAAATCAGCACAATCCCATGCCATCCATGCCTTCAATGATGTTTAAATTCAAGACACCCCACAGAAAGACTAGGCCCATGCACCACTCACTACCCCTGGGCATAATGGATGAAAGCTAGGCAAAATGGGTGCAGGCCTGAGAACACTGCCTGCATTCAAAATGGCCCCTTGCCTCCCAGCACATGGCCAGGGCCTGCCTGTACCAGCATTCAAAATGGCCCCCACCCACATGGCCAGTCCCCATGAACACCCCAAAAAATCGAAAAACACCCCAAAATCGCCACAATCCCATGCCATCATTGCCCTCCATTATGTTTACATTAAAGAGACCACACAGAAAGACTCAGTCCATGCACAACTCACTAGCCCTGGGCAAAAGGCCCCAACAGCAGCCCAAAATCTCCAAAACCACATAAAAATCAGCACAATCCCATGCCATCCATGCCCTCAATGATGTTTAAATTCAAGACACCCCACAGAAAGACTAGGCCCATGCACCACTCACTACCCCTGGGCATAATGGATGAAAGCTAGGCAAAATGGGTGCAGGCCTGAGAACACTGTCTGCATTCAAAATGGTCCCTTGCCTCCCAGCACATGACCAGGGCCTGCCTGTACCAGCACTCAAAATGGCCCCCACCCACATGGCCAGTCCCCATGAACACCCCAGAAAATTGAAAAACACACAAAAATCACCACAATACCATGCCATCCATGCCCTCCATGATGCGTACAATAAAGAGACCCCACAGAAAGACTCAGTCCATGCACCACTCACTAGCCTGGGCAAAAGACCCCAACAACAGCCCAAAAACTCGAAAACCACATACAAATCAGCACAATCCCATGCCATCAATGCCTTCAATGATGTTTAAATTCAAGAAACCCCACAGAAAGACTAGGCCCATGCACCACTCACTACCCCTTGGCATAATGGATGAAAGCTAGGCAAAATGGGTGCAGGCCTGAGAACACTGCCTGCATTCAAAATGGCCCCCACCCACATGGCCAGTCCACATGAACACCCCAAAAAATCAAAAAACACACACAAATCACCACAATCCCATGCCATCTATGCCCTCCATGATGTTTACATTAAAGAGACCCCACAGAAAGACTCAGTCCATGCACCACTCACTAGCCCTGGGCAAAAGACCCAGACAGCAGCTCGAAAACCACATAAAAATCAGCACAATCCCATGCCATCCATGCCTTCAATGATGTTTAAATTCAAGACACCCCACAGAAAGACTAGGCCCATGCACCACTCACTACCCCTGGGCATAATGGATGAAAGCTAGGCAAAATGGGTGCAGGCCTGAGAACACTGCCTGCATTCAAAATGGCCCCTTGCCTCCCAGCACATGGCCAGGGCCTGCCTGTACCAGCATTCAAAATGGCCCCAACCCACATGGCCAGTCCCCATGAACACCCCAAAAAATCGAAAAACACCCCAAAATCGCCACAATCCCATGCCATCATTGCCCTCCATTATGTTTACATTAAAGAGACCACACAGAAAGACTCAGTCCATGCACAACTCACTATCCCTGGGCAAAAGGCCCCAACAGCAGCCCAAAATCTCCAAAACCGCATAAAAATCAGCACAATCCCATGCCATCCATGCCCTCAATGATGTTTAAATTCAAGACACCCCACAGAAAGACTAGGCCCATGCACCACTCACTACCCCTGGGCATAATGGATGAAAGCTAGGCAAAATGGGTGCAGGCCTGAGAACACTGTCTGCATTCAAAATGGTCCCTTGCCTCCCAGCACATGACCAGGGTCTGCCTGTACCAGCACTCAAAATGGCCCCCACCCACATGGCCAGTCCCCATGAACACCCCAGAAAATTGAAAAACACACAAAAATCACCACAATACCATGCCATCCATGCCCTCCATGATGTGTACAATAAAGAGACCCCACAGAAAGACTCAGTCCATGCACCACTCACTAGCCTGGGCAAAAGACCCCAACAACAGCCCAAAAACTCGAAAACCACATACAAATCAGCACAATCCCATGCCATCAATGCCTTCAATGATGTTTAAATTCAAGAAACCCCACAGAAAGACTAGGCCCATGCACCACTCACTAGCCCTGGGCAAAATGTCCCCAACGGCAGCCCAAAAAATCAAAAACCACAGAAAAATCAGCACAATCCCATGCCATTCATGCCCTCAATGATGTTTAAATTCAATACACCCCACAGAAAGACTAGGCCCATGCACCACTCGCCACCCCTGGGCATAATGGATGAAAGCTAGGCAAAATGGGTGCAGGCCTGAGAACACTGCCTGCATTCAAAATGGCCCCCACCCACATGGCCAGTCCCCATGAACTCCCCAAAAAATTGAAAAACACACAAAAATCACCACAATCCCATGCCATCCATGCCCTCCATGATGTTTACATTAAAGAGATCCCACAGAAAGACTCAGTCCATGCACCACTCACTAGCCCTGGGGAAAAGACCCCAACAGCAGCCCAAAAACTCGAAAACCACATAAAAATCAGCACAATCCCATGCCATCCATGCCCTCAATGATGTATAAATTCAAGACACCCCACAAAAAGATTAGGCCCATGCACCACTCACTACCCCTGGGCATAATGGATGAAAGGTAGACAAAATGGGTGCAGGCCTGAGAACACTGCCTGCATTCAAAATGGCCCCTTGCCTCCCAGCACATGGCCTGGGCCTCCCTGTACCAGCAGTCAAAATGGCCCCCACCCACATGGCCAGTCCCCATGAACACCCCAAAAAACTCGAAAAACACACAAAAATCACCACAATCCCATGCCATCCATGCCCTCCATGATGTTTATATTAAAGAGACCCCACAGAAAGACTCAGTCCATGCACCACTCACTAGCCCTGGGCATCATTACTGATATCAACGCACGCTTAGTTACCCCCACTTTGTCCACGCTAGGGGCTCAGGCGCCGCCTATGATGTTGAGCATCTTTCCTCCTATTGACGACACACGCCTCAAGGAACTTGTTGGACAGACCAAATCTGGCTCCACTATAGACCCATGCCCCCCAAGAATTTTTAAAATGGCATTGCCAGGCTTCCAGCCCCAGGTGTTGAGTTTACCTAATAACTCACTGGAAACAGGATATCTTCCTGTCCAGTTGAAGGAAGCTAGGGTCTCCCCACTGTTGAAAAAAGCTGGTACTGACCCAAAGGCCTTGAAAAATTATAGACCCATCTCGCAGCTTCCTTTCCTAAGTAAGCTTTTGGAGAAGCACGTCCTAGGCACTTTGTCTGGCTATTTGGAGGAACACCATCTCCTTCACGCCAGGCAAGCAGGTTTCCGATCCCAACATAGCACGGAACTAGTAATGGCCGCGGTCACCGACGAACTGAGAGTCAGGGCAGACAATAAGCAGCCGTGCGCCCTGATTCTCTTAGATCTGTCGGCGGCTTTCGATACGGTCAGCCACACCATCTTACTGGACCGTATCGCGAAGCTGGGGATCACTGGCCAAGTGCTAAAGTGGCTGGAGTCTTTTCTATCGGGTCGTACTCAAAGGGTACAGCTGGGTGATCAGCTATCGGGGATTAGTGATGTAACATGGGGTGTGCCCCAGGGGTCAGCACTATCCCCCCTGCTGTTCAATATCTATCTGCAGCCGCTGGTTGAGGAGCTCATGAGCCGGTACTGCGAAGTTTTTAACTACGCAGATGATACCCAGTTACTGGTTCAGCTGGAAGACACCATTGAGGCCCAGGAATCAGTGAGGAATCTGCTTAGCTCCACGGTCAACTGGATGACCAACAATCTGTTGAAAGTGAATGCCAAAAAAACAGAGGTGCTGGTCCTCAGTAACCTAGGGAACCCCTGGAATGACCTATACTGGCCCCCAGAGTTAGGTTCTACTCCCCCTCCTGGTAAGGTGGTAAAAAGTCTGGGTCTGAGGATTGATGCAGACCTCTCGATGGCCTCCCAAGTCGCAGCCGTGGTTGGCTCTTGCACGGGTGTACTGAGGCAATTGCGGAAATTGGTACCCATCTTATCAGCCTCTACCCTGCAATCGATTGTATCTGCCACAGTCATTTCAAGACTGGATTACGGCAATGCACTATACCTCGGCTTGCCACAGAAGCTGTTGAGGAAGTTGCAGGTGGTGCAGAACGATGCCGCAAGGCTGATCCACTCCCTGCCTAGAAACTCTCACTCCACCCCCCTGCTCCAAAAGTTGCACTGGCTACCGGTTATGTACAGAGTCCAATTCAAATGTCTCTGTGTGGCCCACAAGGCTCTCTTTGGTAAAGCACCAGAGTACATAAAACAACGTCTCATGAGATACGTTCCCGGTAGACCTCTGCGCTCAGGGAAGACCTCTAATCTGATTCAACCAAGATTTAAGCTAAAAACCAGAGGAGGCAGAGCTCTGTCTGTTCTTCTCCCACAGTTGTGGAATGCACTTCCAACTACTCTGAAGGAAGAATCTCAGTTACTGCCCTTCAGAAAGAAATTAAAAACCCACCTATTTAAAAGGGCGATGACTTCAGCATAGTCGATGGGTAGCCTGACGGATTTGGGTTAACAGTGTGTTGTGTTGTTCTGTTTCTAAGCGCTTAGAGACCGGCGGTGATAGGCGCTATACAAATAAGCAATAACATAACATAATGGATGAAAGCTAGGTAAAATGGGTGCAGGCCTGAGAACACTGCCTGCATTCAAAATGGCCCCTTGCCTACCAGCACATGGCCAGGGCCTGCCAGTAGCAGCCCTCAAAATGGCCCCCACCCACATGGCCAGTCCCCATGAACACCCCAAAAAATATAAAAACACACAAAAATCACCACAATCCCATGCCATCCATGCCGTCCATGATGTTTACATTAAAGAGACCCCACAGAAAGACTCATTCCATGCACCACTCACTAGCCCTGGGCAAAAGGCCCCAACAGCAGCCCAAAAACTCGAAACCCACATAAAAATCTGCACAATCCCATGCCATCCATGCCCTCAATGATGTTTAAATTCAATACACCCCACAGAAAGACTAGGCCCATGCACCACTCACTACCCCTGGGCATAATGGATTAAAGCTAGGCGAAATGGGTGCAGGCCTGAGAACACTGCCTGCATTCCAAATGGCCCCTTGCCTCCCAGCACATGGCCAGGGCCTGCTGTACCAGCACTCAAAATGGCCCCCACCCACATGGCCAGTCCCCATGAACACCCCAAAAAATTGAAAAACACACAAAAATCAACACAATCCCATGCCATCCATGCCCTCCATGATATTTACATTAAAGAGACCCCACAGAAAGACTCAGTCCATGCACCACTCACTAGCCCTGGGCAAAAAGCCCCAACAGCAGCCCATAAACTCGAAAACCACATAAAAATCAGCACAATCCCATGCCATCCTTGCCCTCCATGATGTTTACATTAATGAGTCCCAACAGAAAGACTCAGTCCATGCACCACTCACTACCCCTGGGCAAAAGGCCCCAACAACAGCCCAAAAATCGAAAATTCCAAAATTGTAGTTGCAGCAACTGTAATGCCCCAAACAAACTTACTTGTGAAATTTCTAATCCAAAAGTGATCCAAAGAAAGTCAAAAAGGCCTCAAATCCAAATATCCAGCAGCATCCACAAAAAGTAATTCTTCCACGTCAAGATCCGAATGAAAGTGACCAGCACATGAAGAAAGCACTGGGAGGAGCCTGCCGGACAGGAACAGGAAGTTGGAGACTGTGCGGCTCTTCCTTCCTCCCACCCCCCTCCCCCAAATGGACTCCTTGCAAAAAAAAGTGCAGGCAAATGTCAACCTGAGGAGTTATTCTGATAAAAATCATCATTTTCAGAAGGTTTATGCTGCTTGCTGGTGGATTTCTTGTGCAGAATTGCTAATTTTGTAATTTCACGAGTTCAAGATTGTTGCTGCCCGCCGTATCTACGTGTTCGCAATTGCGAACTCCCGCGATACGTGATCACGGCGTACTCGCGTTGACAAACTCTCGCTGTGCAAGGTGGCAAGCCGCGATGACGTAATCGCGGTCGCCAAACTCCCGCGGGATCCCGCAGCAAGATCCAAAATGGCGCAGCACTCGCAAAATATCGAGAAAAACAACTCGGCAAAAGCTGAATGACAGTAAGTGAACGCCGCGCACAGCAATATTGTATCACCAAGTAAAAAAATCCGCTGTGTGCGAATTTGCGGAAAATCCGCGAAATCCGCGAGCGGAACGGATTTAACGCCCATGCTCACTCTTCTCCAAAACCCTGTTCTCTTCTCCCATGCTGATCTGCTGTTCCCTTCCACTGCCTACTTCTCTAACTCCCTCTTCTCTTCTCCTGTGCTGAACTGCTGATCTTTTCAACACGCATCCTTCTTTAACTCCCTGTTCTCTTATATGCTGATCTGCTGCTCTCTTCCACATACATCCTTCTGTAACCGCACACTCACATACATACAACCATGCACGCACACACATACAAAAACACACATACAACCACACACACACAACCACACACATCTATCTATCACCCTCACTGTATCTATCGCCCTCACTCTATCTATCGCCCTCACTCTATCTATCGCCCTCACTCTATCTATCACCCTCATTCTATCTATCTATCGCCCTCACTCTATCTATCGCCCTCACTCTATCTATCTATCACCCTCACTCCATCTATCTATCGCCCTGACTCCATCTATATATCGCCCTGACTCCATCTATCGCCCTCACTCCATCTATCTATCGCCCTCACTCCATCTATCTATCGCCCTCACTCCATCTATCTATCGCCCTCACTCCATCTATCTATCGCACAACAACAGTATCACTCAGGGGCACCACAACATCACTATGCGCTACCACAGCATCACAGAATGCCACAGCATCACTTGTTCTAAACTGCTTTCTGTACACTCCTTTCTGTACAGTCCTGCACGCCACACACTGCTGTACGTCACACACTGCTGCACGCCACACACTGCTGCACGTCTCACACTGCTGCATACTGCTGCATTACTCACACTGCTGCACGCTACACTCTGCTGCATGCCACACAGTGCTGCACGCCTCACACTGCTGCACGCCACACACTGCTGCACGCCACACACTGCTGCACGCCACACACTGCTGCACGCCTCACACTGCTGCACGCCTCACACTGCTGCACGCCTCACAACACCACCACATCACTCAGGAAAACCACCATATCACTATAGGACACCACCACATCACTCTGGGACACCACCACATCACTCTGGGACATCATCACGTCACTCTGGGACACCACCACATCACTCTGGGACACCACAACATCACTCAGAGGCACCGCCACATCACTCAGGGGCACCATCACATCACTCAGGGGCACCACCACATCACTCAGGGGCACCACCACATCACTCAGGGACACCACCACATCACTCAGGGACACCACCACATCACTCAGTTAAAATCATGGAGAAGTTGGTTACCCAGTCTCTGTCAAGATACCTGGAAGATAACATCTGTCTGGATGTGGCCCAGTTCGGTTTCCGGACAGCGCATGGCACAGAGTCGGCACTGGTGGTCCTGTTGGACAAACTTTGTTCGTGAGTCGACACTGGTCGAGCAGCCTTTCTTGTGCTGCTCGACATGTCGGCCGCGTTCGACACGGTCAGCCACTCGAGCCTCATCAGGAGACTGGAGGAGGCTGGGGTAACGGGACGGGATAGTCTCGTACCTTCACAATAGGCAGCACGTGGTGGCATTGCCGCCTTTTAGATCAGGTGTGCGGAAGGTAGGGCAGGGGTGGCCCCAGGGCTCAGCCATCAGCCCAATTTCATTCAACCTGTATCTCCGCCCCCTAATTCAACTGATAAGCTCTTTTGGTATCTCGGTATTTAATTATGCAGACGATACTCAATTAATTTTTTCTCTGGAAGGTAAAGACGCTGTTTCCTTAGAGACCTTCCATCGCTGTATGACAGCTCAGCTGACTGGTTGTGTTCCAACTCACTCCAGTTTAACAGGTCTAAAACGGAGGTGCTGTACTGTTCCAACGATCGTGTCCCACGTTCCCTGCCAGAGGATTTCTGGCCCTCTTTCTTCTCGGGGGCAGTGACGGCAGCAGAATCTGTCCGCAATTTTGGGGTTATGTTTGGCCCAAATTTACAACTGGATGCCTTCGCCAATAAGACCATTGCCACTTGTATGTTGTTGCTTCGTATGTTACGCAAAGTCCTTCCTATGCTCCCAGCACAGGCTAGACCTGAAGTTGTGCGGGGGATTATTTTAAGCAGGTTGGACTATTGCAATGCACTGCTTCTGGGTGCACCTAAAACCTTGGTTGGCAAGCTCCAACGGATACAAAACATGGCAGCCAAGTTGGCTCTCTCTCGTCCACGTACTGCCTCCTCCACTTCAGCGCTGCTTGATCTCCATTGGCTGCCTGTCCAGAAACGGATTCTCTTTAAGGTATCGTGTTTGGTTTTTAAAGCTTTGCATGGACAGGGACCTGTTCTGCTGCAGAATCTGTTTTCCTGGTATTCTGCTCCTCGAACCTTGCGCTCTTCTTTTGCATGCCTGGTAACGGTTCCCAGGTTTCAGAGGTCAAGAATGGGAGGTCGCTCTTTCAGCTTTTCCGCTGCTAGTCTCTGGAACTCTCTTCCGCTTCCATTGAGGAGCCAAAGCGAACTTCCATCCTTTAAGAGAAATCTGAAAACGTACTTATTCCCAAGAGTAGTGTGATCTCGGTGAGTGTGTGCCAGTTATGTACTGTCAAAGCGCCAGGATACCCTTTGGGTGATAGTGTCGCGCTATATAAAACTGCAATACATACATACATACTCAGGGATACCACCACATCACTCAGGGCCACCACCACATCACCCTGGGACACCACCACATCACTCTGGGACACCACCACATCACTCTGGGACACCACCACATCACTCTGGGACACCACGACATCACTCAGCCCAACCACATCATCACTCAGCACCACAACAGCATCACTCAGCACCACAACAGCACTGTCCTTGCTTGCTACCAACAAGCATTGCCATAGCCAATAGGACTCGCATTAGGAAAGTGTAAGCTATTGGCTTTGTAAATAACAATGCTATTAATTTATATATTTTCAAAGCCAACACATTTTTTTAAAAATTGTCATTTACAATACCAATAGCTGACACTTTCCTAATGCGAGACCTATTGCATTGCAAATGCTTGTTGCACTAGCCATTGAGCCTTTAGCCAGATGCGCTGATCAGGGACTTAAAATGGACAATAGATATCTCAGATCGTATAGCACTATACGCGAATTATATACTATTCTTCCTTACAGATCCACATAAAACTGGCTCTAAAATCCGGCAGATAATGCGATATTTTGTGGAAATGTCGGGTCTTTATATAAATACCCGGAAGTCAATTGGCAGGCCATTGCTGGGCACCCTAGGATGCAATAACTGGGTCAAGGACTTGACACAGGCCACAAAGTGGTTGCTATACCTAGGCTTATTTTTGTCAGAGAACCCCAAGACCCCATGGGATTGGAATCTAGGGGCAGTCACCAAGAGTATGCGAACCAGCATGCTACTCTGGGCGGGACTACCATTATCTCTATATGGGAGGTCTGCGATTTTCAAGATGGTATCTCTCCCTCAATTACCATACCATTTGCAGAATCATCCACCTCCAATCCCATCATCCTGGTGCCTGCACATGAACTCTGTTGCGGCAATTTCTATGGGGAGGAGGCACATCCCGAGTTGCACTTCGTACCTGCTTCCAGTCAACGTACTGTGGTGGGATTGTGGCCACCGATGTGCAGGCCTACTACTCGGCCTCACACCTTCAGATATGAAATGACTGGCAATATGGCCCCAGCAGCGATCCGGCCTATGCGGTGGAATCTGTATAATGAATGATCTAGCCCTTACATCCTATCTATGCAGCAGATTGAATCTTCACTCCTTGCCACCAGAGTGGTAATTCTTTCCTGGTGGCAATCTCTCCGAAGAATGGGTTGGTGGGGGCATATCACTGGTGAAACACTGTTATGGTACACCAAATTATTGCCCCAGCTCGCAGAGCTCCAGGGCTTCTGCGTATGAGACAATATCGGAATCTCTACTGTTGGGGATGTCATGCGTGGCACGATACTTAAATCATTTCAGGACCTAAAAGACAGATTCTCCATGCACAACTCCCAGTTTTATAAGTACCTGAAGCTCTGTCATGCTATCAACCCACATAGACAAGCTGGAGTCACTCCCAGAATTATTCAATCCGCTGGAGGGCAAACTCCTAATGCAGGACCTAGGTGACCATACGTTTTTCAAAATCTTCCAATCCCTCATTTCAAACAGTGCCACAACACTTGAGGCACTTGGCACACCGACATAGGCCCCCTACAGACGGATGATTGGACTGAGGTGTGGAGTCCCCACGTGGAGCCACTATCTCCTCACACCTACGACTCATCCAATTTAAGAGGCCTATTAGGATGGCGGACAGAAACGGGTTCCGTCCGCCATGGTCGCAGCAAAAATACCCCCGACCACACCGCAGATAATTCGCGGTAGCGATTAGGATATGTCTGTCATCACAATCCGACCGCGGCAGACGGATCACATCAAATACCGCCGCAAGCGGACGGTACTACAGAAACACCGTCCGCCGCGGACGCATTGACCACAGAAACAGGCCCAACCGCCGCCAGACCTGCGGAGGGCCCGGCCGCACGATTAGGATAACCCTGCCATCCCAACAGAACTCACCACCTTCCTCAACCGCCGCGGAAAAAAGCACGACAATCGAAGCATGACTGCAGAAGGACCAAACGAACATCACCCCTGCCGTCAAACTGAATCAAAAATGGCAGACGGAAGTAAATAGAAAACACAAACAACAGGACACACACCCACCTGAAACACCCACCCCCAACAACTACACGCCCTAATGACCCCCCCCCCCACCACCACAAACAAGAGCACCCAAGTCACCACATCCACAAAACATCTGACTGGCAACAACCATTGGGACACAACCCCCACACAGAGTATGACATGAATCTCTCCCATTACCACAATCCTTTGCATCACAGCACACACCACAACTCCCAACAGGCCCCCATGTCCACAGGGAGGGTGGGGTTCCCTGCACTACCACTCCCAACAGGCCCCCATGTCCACAGGGAGGGGTGGTGGGTCCAGCACTACAACTCCCAACATGCCCCCATGTCTACAGGGAGGGTGGGGGTGGGACCAGCACTACAACTCCCAACAGGCCCCCATGTCCACAGGAAGGGTGGGGGTGGGTGGGGGGTGGGTTCAGCACTACAACTCTCAACAGGCCCCCATGTCCACAGGGAGGGTGGGGGTGGTGTTGGGGCTGGGTCCAGCACTACAACTCCCAACAGGCCCCCATTTCCACAGGGAGGGTGGGGGTGGGTGGGAGGGTATCCAGCACTACAACTCCCAACAGGCCCGCATGTCCACTGGGAGGGTGGGGTGGGTGGGTGAGAGTCCAGTACTACAACTCCCAATAGGCCCCCATGTCTACAGGGAGGGTGGGGGAGTCCAGCACTACAACTCCCAACAGGCCCCCATGTCCGCAGGGAGGGTGGGGGTGGGTTGGTGAGAGTCCAGCACTACAACTCCCAACAGGCCCCATTGTCCACAGGGAGGGTGGGGGGGGGTCCATCACTACAACTCCCAACAGGCCCCCATGTCTACAGTGTGGGTGGGGGGTGGGTCCAGCACTACAACTCCCAACAGGCCCCCATGTCCACAGGGAGTATGGGGGGTGGGTGGGTGAGAGTCCAGCACTACAACTCCCAACAGGCCCCCATGTCCACAGGGAGGGTAGAGGTGCGTAGGGGGTGGGTCCAGCACTACAACTCCCAACAGGCCCCCATGTCCACAGGGAGGGTGGGGGTGAGTGGGGTTCTGGGTCCAGCACTACAACTCCCAAACAGGCCCCCATGTCCACAGGGAGGGTGGGGGTGGTTGGGGGTTGGGTAGGTCCAGCACTACAACTCCCAACAGGCCCCCATGTCCACATGGAGGGTGGGGGTGGTTGGAAGGGTCCAGCACTACAACTCCCAACAGACCCCCATGTCCACAAGGAGGGTGGGGGTGGGTTGGTGAGAGTCCAGCACTACAACTCCCAACAGGCCCCATTGTCCACAGGGAGGGTGTGGGGGGTGGGTCCATCACTACAACTCCCAACAGGCCCCCATGTCTACAGTGTGGGTGGGGTGGGTCCAGCACTACAACTCCCAACAGGCCGCCATGTCAACAGGGAGTGTGGGGGGTGGGTGGGTGAGAGTCCAGCACTACAACTCCCAACAGGCCCCCATGTCCACAGGGAGGGTAGAGGTGCGTAGGGGGTGGGTCCAGCACTACAACTCCCAACAGGCCCCCATGTCCACAGGGAGGGTGGGGGTGAGTGGGGTTCTGGGTCCAGCACTACAACTCCCAAACAGGCCCCCATGTCCACAGGGAGGGTGGGGGTGGTTGGGGGTTGGGTGGGTCCAGCACTACAACTCCCAACAGGCCCCCATGTCCACATGGAGGGTGGGGGTGGTTGGGGGGGTCCAGCACTACAACTCCCAACAGACCCCCATGTCCACAGGGAGGGTGGGGGTGGGTGGGACCAGCACTACAACTCCCAACAGGCCCCCATGTCCACAGGAAGGGTGGGGGTGGGTGGGGGGGGGCTCTGGGTCCAGCACTACAACTCCCAACAGGCCCCCATTTCCACAGGGAGGGTGGGGGTGGGTGGGAGGGTATCCAGCACTACACCTCCCAACAGGCCCGCATGTCCACAGGGAGGGTGGGGGTGGGTCCAGCACTACAACTCCCAACCGGCCCCCATGTCCCATCCCAGAGCAAGATGGAGTCCGCCCACCATTTGCTGACCAGTGCATTACCCCCTTCAAACTTACAGGTAGTTAGCCATCTTCACAGGGGAACCATCCAATAGCGGGACCGGACCACACTTATCCAAGTATTGTCTCCCCACCTCCACACCACCATAATGCCCAGTACTGTCTACCACACCAACATGATTACACCAACAACCATGTCCTGATTCCCTAGAAATTTGGAATGTAACAACAACAAACCTGTCATATCCACAGCATTGATTCTTAAATTCTTGTCCCTCAGGTGATCGCAACTTGACAGGCGAAACCAGCAACCACCAGAAACAGTTGCCCCCCTCACAACCAGGGCTCTCCGGTGAAGATTCCATGGACACCTCAGGTTCAGAGGACGATGCTGGCCCAAGCATACTCCCAGGTCCATCAGGCTCCCAGGACATCCCTGCCTCCTCCACCTTGGCCAGTGTAACAACACCAACACCTGCCATTGTGAGCTGTGGAGCTACCACCACCACCACCACCACCACCACAACCACCACTACCACCACCACTCCTGCCAGTGCCACCCTGCCTGACCCATCATTAGATGATGGGCCATCAACATCTCAGGCTAGCAGGGAGAGTGGACGGGGGAGGACACAGATGAGGCCACAGCCACAAACAGGAGTGCTGGTGCAAGGCGAGGTCGGGAACAACACCCAGCCCATCCTGGGACCGAGACTCTGGATGCCATTGCCAGAGTGCAAGCCTCCTACGAGCGGTCGCAGGCACAGGCGGATCGGGAACACTAAGACTCGCTACAGACCTGCCAGCTGTTGCGGTCCATGGACATTCGAACGGCACAAATTGTTGACCTCATGGGGCAGCAAACAGCTCTTTGGAGGGAGTGGTTATCCCGCGCCACACCACCTCCCCCTCCCCCAAGTGACTAGCGGGACAGGGCACCAACACCACCTCCCCCTCTCCCAAGTGGCCAGCGGGACAGGGCACCAACACCACCTCCACCATCACCTGAGGCCACTGACAGGGAGGTGGTCCCAGAACAACCTGCCCCCACAGCTGGCTCCGCTCCGGCTCCAAGACGGAGGGGCCGTCCGAGGCTGGATCCAGCACAGAGCAGTAGCAATGCACCATCCACCAGCTCGAAGAGGGGCTTCCACTGACCACCCTTCCTTGAGCTTGGCATTCACTCTGCGAACTATCTTGCCCCACAATGCCAAGCATTGGCACACGTCTGTTGGAGTAGGTGTACATCACACAATGTGGTGTCCCCACGGTGTTGTTAACTGACAGGACCTTCAACTCACACTTCCCCCAACACCTATTTGTAAATATGCACTAACAGTAATCCACACCCTGTAAATAAAAATCACGGAAACACTCAATGCTGTGTGATCTCCATGTTGAAACACAGGTTTGTCTCAGTTGTTGTCATCACCAGGTGCAGGGATTAATGTCGTTTGGAATCATGGCTCTGTGTGAGTGACCTATGGACAATCTGAGAACAACAAGCACAGGTCAGGAAACTGAATCACACCCATCACACAACAACGTACTGCAACATCCCACATCCCACAAGCATCTCAAAGTAAGTGGATCACGGGACACACATCAGGGAGCATTGCTCGTACACCATGTCCCACACCCATGTGCAAACAGAACATAACAGGCAGCATTCACACACCACATCCACCCATCACCAGCAGACATACGTCACGCATTGAACAGCAGCACAAGAGGTAGTTACTCACATTCAAGGAAAGTAGCGAGCAATGAGCTGACGCCTCTGGTCCACACCTTCTTCCTCACCACTATCCTCATCACTGGACATGGGTGGTATGGGAGGCGGAGCAACCTGTTGGTCTGCAGGGTCCATGATCAGTTCAATATTCTTGCGTAAGGCCAGGTTGTGGAGCATCCAGCAGGCAATCACTATTTTGCATACTTTGCCGGGTGAGTATGGCAGGGCCCCTCCGGTTTTATCCAGGCAGCGAAACCTAGACTTCAGCAGTCCAAATGTACTTTCCAACACCCAACGTGTATTCCCATGGGCCTCATTATAGCGCATTTCACCTGGGGTAGTAGGATTCCATAGGGGGCTTAGCAGCCATGGGCGGTTTGGTTACGCAGAGTCGCCTAAGTGGGGGGATGACAGACACATACATCATTACCAGGATTGGTGGGAACAGCATGGCACACATACAACACAGTAGTCATCACAGCACACTCACCTACAGGCCACACACTTTCTTGATGCAGATTAGCCATGAGTTGGGGGACAATGCTGCTCCACAGGATGTGGAAGTCATGTGTGGACCCGGGAAATCTGGCACACACATGGGAGATGATGTTGTCAGCCAGGCACACCACTTGCACATTGATCGAATGGTAGTGCTTCCGATTGCGATAGATGGGTTCACGTGCCTGGGGTGGAATCAGACCAATATGTGTGCCATCAATGGAACCCACTACGTGTGGAATCTGGCCCAGGGCATAGAAGTCACCTTTCACTGCAGCCAGCTCTGCCGGACATGGGAAATGGATGTAATCATCCTTGTAACGCATCATGGCTTCCAGCACATCACGCAGTACCATGCTGAACATGGATTGGGACATCCCCCCGGCATGAACAACTGTGTACTGGAAAGTGCCTGTCGCGAAGAAGTGAAGTGCCACCATCACCTTTGCTGTGGGTGTAAATGCTCTTGGATATGGCCTGCGTGGCTGCAGATGAGGTGCCAATTGGGCTACAAGGTCCTGCAATGTCGGTCGGTCAAGCCGGAATTTGCGGATTACCTCCTCTTCAACCATTTCCTCCAGCACAGTGTATGGTCGATGAACATCTGGAGCCCTCCTGTGTGGGAGTAGATGGGAGCAGATGTCAATTGACCAACACCGCACAGCTGTGCCACACTATCACATCTTGATCAACACAATACAAATAATACATGTTGCAGACACTGATTGTATGTGTGACGTGACCGAAATATAACGCTCTACAGCTAACTACACACAGAATGTTCACCCACAAACAACATCCTGTGTGCAAACATGTCCAATGGTATGTGCACACATGTTGAAAGAACACCCAACATCACATGACTGAGGGACCATGTGTGGACAAGCATCCCCACAGACACACATGGACGTGCACACACAACATGAACATGGAACACACCCTCCTTATCTTCATGCACCCATGACCCCACCTACAATGCTGTGCATCCTCACATGACAGGCATGGACATACAACAGGTGACACACAGACGCATGTATACCCCCATCATTGCTACTTGCACACACAAACCACACACTCACGACTGCTTCAAAATGTGGGTACACAGCCTTAATGTACTGTGTAGATGTGTACAATTAGAAACGTGTGACCTCAAAACCAAGACGTCCCCACATAGCCTTGCACATCTGACGCAACTTGGGCTCACATCACTGGCCTTTGTCAACCACTGGCAAGGTCAATAGTATGACCACACATGCAACCAATGGACATAAATGAGACACGTGGACACAGGCCATTGACATGACATGATGATTCTTGACGCATTCCGGACATGGCCTGACGAACATGTACACCTATAAACATTACATGTGTGCGGAGACATGCAGTGTGTGTACACACGGCATCCGGGTACGCCTTCCACCAACACAGAAGATGATTCTTGATACTGTAATTGTGCGTAACATTTTCTGCATGGCCAAGAACCATCACGGTCACACCCCACCAACTGCATGTGCGCACTACCGCGATGGTGCATCTATTGAAAATCATCACTCACTGGCATTGCAATGGCGGAGCACGCATTCCGCAAGTGTGGGGCAGGCTAACACATACACTTGAATGTGCAAGTGGAAATGGCAGTTGATGTCCCCCCATTCAGTCACATAGCAGCACCCACCGAAGACCGTCGGGTGCGGGTGGTCACCCACCGCTGGGTGCGGGCAGTCACCCACTGCCGGGTGCGGGCGGTGGGTGACCGCCCTGTGTATTGATGTTACTTTGGCATGGATGGCCATGGCCGGTCACCCACCGCTGGGTCGTGCGGTCACCCACTGCCCGGTGCGGGCGGTCACCCACCGCCGGGTGCAGGTGGTCACCCACCACCGGGTGCGAGCAGTCACCCACCGCTGCGTGCGGGCAGTGGGTGACTGCCCTGTGTATTGATGTTACCTTGGCATGGATGGCCATGACCGGTCACCCACCGCTGGGTGCGGGCGGTCACCCACCACTGGGTGTGGGCAGTCACCCACTGCTGGGTGTGGGCGGTCACCCACTGCCGGGTGTGGGCGGTCACCCACTGCCGGGGGTGGGCAGTCACCCACTGCCCGCACCCGGTGGTGGGTGACCGGCCATGGCCATCTATGCCAGGGTAACAACAATACACTGGGCGGTCACCCACCGCCCGCACCCGGCAGTGGGTGACCGGCCATGGCAATCCATGCCAGGGTAACATCAATACACAGGGCGGTCACCCACTGCCTGCACCGGGCAGTGGGTGACCGCCCGCACCTAGTGGTGGGTGACCGGCCAAGGCCATCCATGCCAGGGTAACATCAATGCACAGGGCGGTCACCCACCGCCCGCACCCGGCGGTGGGTGACCGGCCATGGCCATCCATGCCAGGATAACATGAATACACAGGGAGGTCACCCACCGCCCGTACCCAGTGGTGTGTGACCGCCTGCACCCGGCGGTGGGTGACCGCCCGCACCCGGCGGTCTGCGGTGGGTGCTACTATGTGACTGAAAGGGGGGATATCATCTGCCATTTCCACTGGCTCATTCAAGTGTATGTGTTAGCCTGCCCCGCCCCCGCGGAATGCATGCTCCTCCATTACAATGCCAGTGAGTGATGAATTTCAAAAGATGCACCATCACGGTAGCACGCACATGCGGTTGATGGGGTGTGACCGTGATGGTCCTTGCACATGTTGCCAATGGAAACAGGTAATGCGGGACGCGTAAGCATTTTAAAAAATAGCGGAAGCCGTGCACTGCCACAGCAGGGCCAGTCATTGGCTCATTTTGAATGAGGCAGCCCGGGAAAACCAATTGCTGCAGACGTGTGCCACTGATATCAGCTAAGGGCCCTATAAATGTGTGAATTTCAGCAGCACACATCCACTGCTTCCAGCCACTGCTGCCTGCACCCATCACCTCTACCTGCTGCTGCTGAGCAGTCCACCAGCTGCTGGCTGCAACCATCACCTCTACCTGCTGCTGCTGAGCAATCCACCAACTGCTGCCTGCAACCATCACCTCTACCTGCTGCAGCTGAGCAATCCACCAACTGCTGCCTGCAACCATCACCTCTACCTGCTGCTGCTGAGCACTCCAACAACTGCTGCTGTTGTTCCACAGTCCAGGACCTTGCCATGCAGAGAGTTCGAGAGATCCGGTCTCGTCCCTTCACTGCAACGTTGCTGAATGTCCTTGTGGACGGTGTGCTCCGCCACTATGAACGGCTCTACGGTGCCCCCGGACAGGTAGTAAGTTCATTGGGGGACATGTTGGTGTGCATGAGGTGGTCACTGACCCCTGGCTTCTGCAATCTTGGCGGTGTGCTGTGGGACCTTCACATGTGTTGTACTGTGCATGGCTGCTGAAAGATACGTGTTGCTCCTTTCTGTGTGAATGGCCACCTGTCCATTGACTTGCCCCCTCTTGTTTCCCATCATGGTAGGTCAAGCTGCACCTTCGCAAGGCCGTGTAGAGGACCATAGTACGTGATGTACGGGCAGTGGGGGTGTGCAATAGGCGACACACACACTGCCACAAGCAGTGGGACGACATCTCCAGGCTCAGCAAGAATGTGTCAGAGATTACACTGGGGATGATTCCAAGTTCAGGCCGGCTTTCACGACGTACCATCACCCCTCTAATGCTCCGTATCATAGCTGTGAAAAATCCTGACCTGTCCGCCCGGTTGAGAGGGGAGCAGCAGCAAACTAGCGGTAAGCAGACTGAATGAGTTTGTGACTTGTGATTGCCTGGTGTGTATGTTGTGCTGCAATTGCATGTTGGTGCCATTAGCAGAGTGAGCGTTAGCATCCATATCAGCCAGGTGGACATACTAGTTGCATTGTAGTGCAGGGTCTCAGGACATGCCGTTGAGGTCTGTGGTCCCATGGCATCACATGTGTGGTGGTCAGCATGCACTTGCCCTGTTTGTTTGATGTACATGTTTCACAGGCACCCCCGGTCCTATGACATGAGGATGTCTGGTGGGGATGGTTTGTGTGCAGGATGGGTGCTACATGTTGGTCAGCAGTCTAGGAAGTTTTGATTTTTTAATTTGCAGTACATGAGTGTGGCACTTAGGTATACCTCTTTTCTCTCTCTTTCAGCTTTGGCCGAGGGCACTGACCCACAATCAACGGAGCTTAGTGGTGGCAATGCATCCGGATCAGAGATCACACACACACAGACTGAGATTGAAGAGAGCAGCCCCGGAGAGGGGGACAGAACTGTCCCTAAGGACTCACATGTGGAGACACCATCGTCTTCATCTTCAGACTGTGGTGGTGAGTCAGCACTGCTGGTAGAAACAGGGAGTGGGCAATCTACACCTTCAGTCGGTACACAGTACACTGGGCCCACACTGCCACCAACTGCAACAAGTACTGCTCGTGCTCGCCAGAGTAGGGGGAGTAGAGTGTCCTTCGGTGCAGGCACCGCTGCTCCTGCCCATGTGACACAAACTGCCCTTTGTGCTGAGGCAGTTGATCTGCTGCAACAGCTGGGTGTAGGGCAGACCAATATGATCAATGCATTCCATGACCACGATAGGAAGTTGGGGCAGGTGGTAGCATTCATGGAGGGGATGCATGACGATGTTGCTGGTCACCACAGAACAGTTCAGTCATTATCCAACACAGTGTCTGCTGCCATTCAGCAGTCGCATGGACAAGGTTCTACTTCAGTTCCCCCATCCACACCACTTGATGTCTCAGGGGAGAGTGACATTTCTGACCAGGCCTCATTTTCTGGGTATTGCACTACAAGCAGGCACAGGCAACAAGGCAGGGCACGGAGGCCACAGACACCATCCCCTAGGACAGGGAAATCTTTCACAGAACACAACATCAGCTACCCTGGAGTTGACACACAGGATCCTCAAGGGGTGTTGGGGGACAGGGATTCACATGTAACACAGGCATCCCCCTCAAAAGGTACTCCCAAGGCAAGGGCACCTCCCAAGGCCAGGGACACTCCCAAGTACAAGGACACTACAAAGGAAAGGGCACCTCCCAAGGCCAGGGACACTCCCAAGGACAAGGACACTACAAAGGACAGGGCACCTCCCAAGGCCAGGGATAATCCCAAGGACAAGGACACTACAAATGACAGGGCACCTCCCAAGGCCAGGGACACTCCCAAGGACAAGGACAATACAAAGGACAGGGCACCTCCCAAGGCCAGGGACACTCCCAAGGACACTACAAGGGACAGGGCAACTCCAAGGGACAGAGCACCGCCCACGGAAAGGCACATTCCGAAGACAGGACACCTCCCAGGGCCAAGGCTTCTCCCATCACAGGACATCCACCAAGGACAGGCATACATCACCCCTGCGTACCCTGAAGCTGGTATGTTGAAGGAACGTACACCACATGTGTCAGAGGTCGAGTCCCCCCATACCTCTACTCCCATCCACACCCCGGTGAAGCAGAGGAAGGAGTACACTGTTGTTGCATCCCCCATTACACATGATACAGAGGGCAGAAGGCAGGGCCATAGCAAGCGTCAAGCAGGGTCCAGCACGTCCCCAGAGAGCAGACCACCACCAGCACATGATCCACCTTTGATGGGTGATGTTTCAGATGAGCCCGCACCACTTACCAGTCCAGTCATGTCCAGGGTGCCCTTACATATCCCAAAGAAATGGAGACACACACCAGTCACACCTGACCACCCCAATGTCGCTCCAGTACAGCTGTCTCCAGCTCCCAGAGCCACCCTGCCTCCTGGCCCATACAGCCCTGTGGCACATCATTTCAGTGGTCCTTGTGGGTCAGCTGCAGTTCACTCTCATGTGTCAGATAGTGGCACTGTGTCTGTTGTTCGCTGTCATGCCTCATGTAGTAGCACTGTATCAGTTGTGACCTCTCCAGTTTCAGGTACTGCCACTGTATGTGTCCGTCACTCTCATGTCTCAGATGCTGCCATGGTATGTGTTGGTCACTGTACAGGGACATGTCCTGGCAGTGTGTCTGGGTCTATGGCTCATGTGTCAGTCACTAGATCTGTGGCTGTGTCTCTCACTCCTGTGTCTGGTGCTGGCAGTGTTTCTGGGTCTATGGCTCATGTGTCAGTCACTACATCTGTGGCTGTGTCTCACACTCCTGTTTCTGGTGCTGCCAGTGGGTCTGGGTCTATGGCTCATGTGTAAGTCACTAGAGCTGTGGCTGTGTCTCAAACTCCTGTTTCTGGTGCTGGCAGTGTGTCTGGGTCTATGGCTCATGTGTCAGTCACTAGAGCTGTGGCTGTGTCTCACACTCCTGTTTCTGGTGCTGGCAGTGTGTCTGGGTCTATAGCTCATGTGTCAGTCAGTAGATCTGTGGCTGTGTCTCACACTCCTGTTTCTGGTGCTGGCAGTGTGTCTGGGTCTATGACTCATGTGTCAGTCAGTAGAACTGTGGCTGTGTCTCACACTCCTGTTTCTGGTGCTGCCAGTGTGTCTGGGTCTATGGCTCATGTGACAGTCAGTAGATCTGTGGCTGTGTCTCACACTCTTGTTTCTGGTGCTGGCAGCGTGTATGGGTCTATTGCTCATGTGTCAATTAATCAATCAATCAATCATCGCATTTATATAGCGCACTACTCACCCAGAGGGTCTCAAGGCGCTGGGGTAGGGGGGTCCGCTACTGCTCGAACAGCCAGGTCTTGAGTTGCTTCCTGAAGGCGAGGTGGTCCTGGGTCAGGCGGAGGTGGGTGGGGAGGGAGTTCCATGTCTTGGCGGCGAGGTAGGAGAAGAACCGTCCCCCTGTGGTGGCTCTTCGGATGCGGGGGACGGCGGCGAGGGCGTGGCCGGTTGATCGAAGCTGGCGTTTGGGAGCGTAGAAGTTGAGGCGGCTGTTGAGGTATCCTGGGCCTTGGTTGTGTAGGGCTTTGTGTGCGTGGGTGAGGAGACGGAAGGTGATTCTCTTGTTGACCGGGAGCCAGTGCAGGTCTCTCAGGTGTCCGGAGATGTGGCTGCAACGGGGGATGTCCAGGATGAGTCGTGCTGAGGCGTTCTGGATCCGCTGGAGTCTCTTCTGGAGTTTGGCGGTGGTTCCGGCGTAGAGGGAGTTGCCGTAGTCCAGACGGCTGGTGACGAGGGCCTGGGTGACCGTCTTCCTGGTCTCGGTGGGGATCCACCGGAAGATCTTACGTAGCATGCGCAGGATGTTGAAGCACGACGAGGAGACGGCGTTGACTTGTCTGGTCATGGAGAGGGAGGAGTCCAGGATGAAGCCCAGGTTGCGTGCGTGGTCTGTTGGTTTGGGTGCGCTGCCTAGGGCGGGGGGCCACCAGGAGTCGTCCTAAGCGGCGGGTGAGGATCCCAGGATGAGGACTTCCGTCTTGTCCGAGTTCAGTTTCAGGCGGCTGTTCTTCATCCATTCGGCTACCTCTTTCATCCCTTCGTGAAGGTTGGCTCTGGCGGTGGCGGGTCGTTGGTAAGGGAGAGGATCAGCTGGGTGTCGTTGGTGTAGGAGATGATGTTGAGGTTGTGCTGGCGTGCGATGTCTGCGAGGGGGCTCATGTAGACGTTGAAGAGGGTTGGACTGAGCGAGGAGCCTTGAGGAACGCCGCAGATGACTTCGGTGGCTTCAGATCTGAACGGAGGGAGGCGGACTCTCTGTGTCCTTCCGGCGAGGAAGGAGATGATCCACTCCAATGCCTTCTCTTGGACTCTGACGTTGCTGAGGCGTTGTACTAGGGTACGGTGGCAGACAGTGTTGAAGGCCGCGGAGAGGTCGAGGAGGATGAGGGCCGCTGTTTCTCCGTTGTCGAGCAGCGCTCGGATGTCATCGGTGGCTGCGATCAGGGCGGTCTCGGTGCTGTGGTTGGCCCGGAAGCCAGACTGTGAGGGGTCGAGGGATCCGTTCGTCTCGAGGAAGGCGGCCAGCTGCTTGTTGACGGTCTTCTTGATGCCTTTTGCAGGAAACGGGAGCAGCGAGATGGGGCGGTAGTTCTTGAGGTCAGTGGGGTCGGCCGATGGTTTCTGAAGTAGGGCGCCGAGTTCGGCGTGCTTCCAGCTCTCCGGGAAGGTAGCGGTGTCGAAGGAGTTGTTGATGATGTCCCGCAGGTGGGGTGCGATGACAGCGTCGGCCTTGTTGAAGACGTGGTGGGGGCAGGGGTCGGTCGGAGATCCGGAGTGGATGGAGTTCATCGTGCGGACTGTGTCTTCGGTGCTGATCAGAGTCCAGGCGCGGAGGGTGGTGGTGGGGGGCGGTGGTTCGGTCGTGGCGTTCGTCGGTTGAGTGCTGAAGCTGTTGTGTATGTACACGATCTTGTTGTGGAAGTAGGAGGCGAGGGAGTTGCAGAGGTCTTGCGAAGGGGTGATGTTGTTGTTTCCGGCGTTGGGGTTGGAGAGCTCTTTGACGATGTTGAAGAGTTCCTTGCTGTTGTGTGCGTTGTTGTCCAGTCGTTCCTTGAATGCAGTTTTCTTGGTGGCGTGGATGAGTTGGTGGTGTTTTCGGGTGGCGAGCTTGAGGGCAGTCATGTTGTCCGGTGTTGGGTCTCTGCGCCAAGTTCTCTCGAGGGCTCGGCAGTTCTTCTTGGAGCTCTTGAGTTCGTCGGGGAACCGTGGGGCTTTCTTGCTACCGGGTCTGCTAGGCGGGGTCCTCAGGGGGGCGAGCTCGTCTGCGCAGTCGCTGATCCACTTCGGGAGGTTGGTGACACCTGGCTAGGGTTCGTTGTGCTGGTGGGAGGGTTCATGCTCAGGGAGGTTGCGAGCTGGTTGGCTGTGATCTTGTTCCAGCTCCTGCGTGCAACCTGTTGCTGGTGGTGGTGGATCGTGGTCCTTCCGAAGCTGAAGTGGAGGCAGCTGTGGTCCGTCCAGTGGAGTCCGGTGGCGTGGCTGAAGGCGATGTCCTTGCTGGAAGAGAAGACGGGGTCGAGTGTGTGTCCGGCGTAGTGGGTGAGGGTGGTCACCAGTTGCTTGAGTCCGAGGTTGGCGAGGTTGTCCAGCAGGGTGGTGGTGTTGCGGTCGTTGTTGTTCTCCAGGTGGAAGTTGAGGTCCCCTAGGAGGATGTAGTCAGCGGAGCAGAGGGCGTGCGGTCTGATGAAGTCGGCGATGTCTTCGCTGAATTGTGTGCGTTGTCCCGGGGGTCTGTAGATGAGGGTGCCTCTGAGGGTGGTCTTGGGGTTGATGTGGACCTGAAAGTGTAGGTGCTCGGTGGTTGCGAGGGTGTCGTCGGTGTGGGTCGTGATGCGGATGGGGTTCCAGTGGATGATGGCGATGCCTCTTCCGGTGTGGTTGATGCGGTCCCTTCGGATGATCTTGTAGCGGTCTGGGATGGCGATGGCGATGTCGGGCGCTGAGGAGGCGTTCATCCAGGTTTCCGTGAAGAAGGCGACGTCTGGGGCTGTGGTGTCGAGTAGGTTCCAGATCTCGATGGCGTGCCTGTGGACGGAGCGGGTGTTGAGCAGGATGCATTTCAGGTGGCTGCTGCTGTTGCTCGCCTTGGTTTTGGTTGGTGCTGGAGTAGTGCAGGTCCGGAAGCAGGTGAACTTGGAGGAGTTGCAGCAGAAGGATCCGTGGGTGCGTCTCGGGGTGGCTCGGTAGCAGCCCGGGACTCGGCCGGCGTTGAGGGCGGCGGGCGGGCTGGGGTCTGCAGGGACCAGGGGTCCTGGCACTGGGTGCGGTCCAGGCGCGGACGGGCGCAGACGGGCTCACCTTTGGCGCACCTTAGGCGCGCTTAGGGCGCGCCCGCTGCGCGTGCACGCTGCGCGTGGACTCCGCTATAAAAGGCGTAGTGGGGGGATGGAGCGAGGGAGGGGCCGCTGGGAGGCGGGAGCGGGGAGGCTAATCAGGGGCGAGCAGAGGGAAGAGGGGGCGGGCCGCAGGGGGGCAGCGGCGGGGAGGGGGGAAGTGAGCGGCGGGGGGAGGAGGGGTGGGGGTAGGGTTGGCGGGAAAAAATGGCGGGAAAGCGGCGGAGCGGTGAGGGGGGAGGCCTGAGGGCTGACCCTAGCAGGCGGCTGGCAGGGGGCAGGGGGCAGGGGCAGGGGTCGGGTCGGCAGTAGGGTGACCTTGCCCCCGGGGACCGTGCAATGGCATGGTCGGGGGTCAGGCAGCCGGCAGCAGGGGGGCCAAGCACGCGGAACGTGCGAGGCTGGCCTAGGGCTGGAGGCAGGCAGCAGGGGGACCAGGCAGGTAGGCAGCGGGAGGACCTGGCAGGAGGCGGCAGGCAGAGGGAGGCCCTGGCACACGGGGACCGTGCGGCAGGAGGAGCGACCAGGAGGGTCAGTCACTCATACTGTGGCTGTATCTCCCAATCCTGTATCAGATCCTGCCACTGTGTCCGAAGCTACTAGGTCAATCAGTACACCTGATTCTGTGCTGTGAGGTGCAGTTCCCATCACTCACATGTCATTGTACTTGGTGTCTGGATTGTCCATTGGACTGTTGATGCTCTGTGCCCCTCTCAAGTGCTGCTTCAGATGTACCTGTTTTGTGCCATGGACTGTTGATGCTCTGTGCCCCTCTCATGTGCTGCTTCAGATGTACCTGTTCTGTGCCATGGACTGTTGATGCTCGTTGCCCCTCTCATGTGCTGCCTCAGATGTACCTGCTCAGTTCTTTGCCATGGACTGTTGATGCACTTAGCCACTCTCATGTGCTGCCTCAGATGTACCTGCCCTGTTCTTTGCCACGGACTGTTGATGCTCTGTGCCACTCTCATGTGCTGCTTCAGATGTAACTGCTCTGTGCCATGGACTGTTGATGCTCTGTGCCCCTCTCATGTGCTGCTTCAGATGTACCTGTTCTGTGCCATGGACTGTTAAAGCTCTGTGCCCCTCTCATGTGCTGCTTCAGATGTACCTGTTCTGTGCCATAGACTGTTGATGCTCGTTGCCCCTCTCATGTGCTGCCTCAGATGTACCTGCTCAGTTCTTTGCCATGGACTGTTGATGCACTTAGCCACTCTCATGTGCTGCCTCAGATGTACCTGCTCTGTGCCATGGACTGTTGATGCTCATTGCCCCTCTCGTGTGCTGCCTCAGATGTACCTGCTCTGTTCTTTGCCATGGACTGTTGATGCTCTGTGCTACTCTCATGTTCTGCTTCAGATGTACCTGCTCTGCGCCATGGACTGTTGATGGTCTGTGCCCCTCTCACATGCTGCTGCAGATGTACCTGTTCTGTGCCATGGACTGTTGATGCTAGTTGCCCCTCTCATGTGCTGCCTCAGATGTACCTGCTCTGTGCCATGGACTGTTGATGCTCGTTTCCCCTCTCATATGCTGTCTCAGATGTACCTGCTCTGTTCTTTGCCTTGGACTGTTGATGCCCTGTGCCACTCTCATGTGCTGCTTCAGATGTACCTGTTCTGTGCCATGGACTGTTGCTGCTCGTTGCCCCTCTCATGTGCTGCCTCAGATGTACCTGTTCTGTTCTTTGCCATGGACTGTTGATGCACTTAGCCACTCTCATGTGTGTGTCAGATTTACCTGTTCTGTTCTATCCAGTGCCCTTGCTCCTGGCTACTCTAGGAGTCAACCCCTATTATGTGCAATAAAGCAAGTTATTCCTGTGTAGTGGTTTTGCTGTGTCATTCCTGGTTGTCTCCTTGCATTGTTGATATATTGGTGCTATCGTAAATGTTGTGTCCCCAACATGCCCCTCCCCCTCCCCACGTCACAGCCCCGTCAGGTACTCCCCTATCCGACAGCGATTAGTGTGTTTGCGTACCTGCGTCGTCCTCGGCGACGGTCCATGACTTGCTGGTGGTTGAGTACAAAGAGGAGCGGAAATGCGTGTAGAGATGGGTCCATGACGACGATCTGCCTGTGGTGGGTATCTCTGTAATGTTTTGCCTAACCGCTGTGGGGAATCCGACATGTTCAGGCTGGTGGTTTTTCCGCTGCGATTTGATGTGTCTTTTCCGCCATCGTTATTTTGAGTACGGTCGGAGACGTCATTCCGTTCGGTGGTGTCACTGGATTGGTTACGTCCACCGCGGGGTCGGGTGCATTTACACGGCGGTGAATGTTCTTCCGCGGCGTACGGAAATTTGACAGTGCTTCCCATCCTAATATGACGGACGGACTGGCCGCGGCTGGTGGACTGTAAAAAGGCATTTTCCGCCTTTTCCGCCTTTCAAAAAGTGTGGCTCAATGGTTAGAGCGGCAGACCCTGATGCAGAGGTCTAGCCCGGGACCAGGGTTCAATTCCCCGCCTCGGCCGGTCTTGGTCTCAAAATTCTACGGACCTGATAATTCTCGCCTCGGTGCCTATTCCAATCATGGAATCCCAATCTGCAACTCTGGGCAATAGCTTGCTTAATCTCCACAACGGCCCCCACAACGCTAAGGATGCCTGGCCTCCACCTTGGGGGTGCCCAGGAGTGGACGCCTCACAGGGAAAGCCAGGATGGGTTCCACAGCGGTATTCGTACAAGCGCCTTGAGACCCTTGCGGGTGAGTAGTGCGCTATACAAGTATCAATATACATTACATTACATTGCCTACTCCAGACCAGCGGTCGTCCTTCCGTCCGCCATCCTAATCGACCCCTAAGTACCTTCATAGGGCGTATTATAAATGCCATAGATTATGGACTCACCAATATGCTTATGATGTCAGAACAGCAAGGTTACATTCTTGCACACAGTCTGGTCATGCATAGCCTTGGATAGGTTCTAGTCCGGTTTACTGGCGGGTCTACCGGAAATCCTTGGGTGGGAACTTTCCAAATTCCCTAGACTCACAATGCTTCATATAACGGGTGAGATTGGCTACAACAGGTACAAACGTAATCTCCTATGGCTCAGCCTCACCCTCGTTAAACGGGAAATAGCTAGGCTATGGAAATCTGAAATACCTCCCACTGTTAGGCCATGGAAAAATGGACTGGACTTCTGCATGGGGCTAGAGATAACAGTTTTCCTGGCACGCCTTTGCACACAGAAACACCCTAAAATCTGGCAGGGATGGGCTGATTACCGAAGTCTCACCTTACCACGGCAGTCAACGTTGTCAGATTCAATTGAAATTCGGTCATATGATGCACAGATGTGATAAGCATTGTGAGACACGATCATTTGACAATGGTCTCTATCTAGACATATTCTGTGCCATTGATATGGTGCATTGGGGTTGAATTGTTGTAAAGTTGCAATTATTTATTGATATGATATGACATTATGTGTATATACCCACAAGTAAAGATGTAGTCCACTGGACAACAGGATTGTAGAAATTAAATAAAAATTGTTTTGAAAAAAAAAAGTTTGTTTCTGTCATTTCGGCATTGTTGTGGTTGCCAGGCCAGTCATCCCTTTTCAAATCCCTTATTGTAAATGGGTTCTGGAAAGTACTCTAACACATATTCCCACTGGCGCATTTTATTATACCCCAATGGGATCTGAATCTGGTTCTTACATTTCTGACGTGCGCTCCCTTTGAGCCACTCCACAACTGTCCACTCCGACTTCTCAGCATCAAAACAGCCTTTCTATTGGCGATAACATATGCCATGAGGTTCAGTGAGTTACAGGCGCTTTCAGCAAATCCTCTATTACTTCCCTTTTACCCAAACAAGCTGGTCCTTTGGACTTGAGCATTCTTTTTACCAAAAGTTGTAACTCCTTTCCATATAGGCTTACCTTTTACGCCCGCCTTATCCCTCTAAAGAAGAGGAGAGACTCCACCGACTAGACCCAAAAAGAGCTTTGTCGTTCTACCTTGATCGTACTCGTGAGTTCTGGGTGGACAATGAACTCTTTGTGGGGTATGTTGGGAACAAAAAAAGAGAAGGCAATGCTGAAGCGGAAAATCTTGCATTGGATAGTGCATTACATCAAAATCTGCTACACATTGGCCATAAAGCAACTCTGGGAGGGTTTGCATGTTCACTGTACCAAAGCCAAGGCTGCGACCACTGCGTTAGTTCACGGAGTTCATGTGCTGGATATCTGTCAGGCAGCAAGGTAGGCTTCCTTACACAGGCTTACAAAACACCACTACCGGGACAGTTAGGTCCAGCATGTAGGTCCCTTTGCCCGTTTGGTCCTACTGATTTTTTTTGTCTAATCATATTGCAGTCCCCACTTCTGGGGATTATTGTTTTGTTATCTATTCTGAGGTTAGGAATCTGCGGCTAGAAGTCTATCAGATCAATAAGTTTCTTACCTCCGGTAAGGCCTTATCTAGTTTAGACTCCATCTAGCCACAGATTATTTACCGACCCTCTCATCCTCCCTGCTCTGCAAACAGTTTATAATGTAAAGGGTTAACCCTTTTAAGGGCCCTAGCTTCGCACACCAATGGTCATTAATCCTCGTGGCTCTGCGCTTCTGTTTTGGAGAGGCACGAAAAGAAATTGATGTCAGTGCACTAGGGTGGCACCTATATAGGCAACGCGCACGTCATTTGCAACGTGGACGACACTGACGTCACACATAGCCGAATGACACCATCTAATAGCTTGCTGGGATACTGCATGTCAAAAGTTTCCTGATCCAGTCTGATAACTGGGGAATATTCTACGGTAAGGAATCTGCGGCCAGATAGAGTCTCCACCAGATAGGGCATTGCCAAAAGTAACTTGTTATTTTCCTAATGGTGGAAGCTTATTGTCAAGAATCCAATAGTGGGCATCTGCTGACTGACACGAAACCCTCCTGTGGACCACTGACCCCATTCCCCCATTCCAGGGATATTAGGGCCATAGGGCAGAAAAAGTCTTGCCCATGGGCCTGGATTACCATACATGCCTGTCCTGGCAGATTCAGCTCTGCAGAAAACAGTTTTTCCACCACCATGTTCTTGCTGACACAGGAAGTGATGACTTCCACCCTCTGGGACCACCAACGTTCCTTTGGGTTCACCTCCCAACTAAGGGACATTAGGAAATGCTCTGCCCTCTCCCCCTGAACCAACCTACCCCCAAAGCCACATTGGCCACCCCTTTGGAGTGCCAACCTGAGAGTGTTTTTCTGGGACAGCTAGAGTCCTACTTTTTATGCCTTGACTGGTGACAGTCATCACACCTAGGTGGGATGTGCACCTTCTTCTTGTCTGTCATGTTGAGGCTGTCAGTGTTACTCAGATCCACATCCATTCTCTCAAAAATCACAAGCACAAAAAGCCAGAAGATAAGAATTACATGTTGGGAAAAAAAATAAATGGCCAATCAAAAACCTAAGGTCAATTTGAAAAATAAAAGTCAATTTTGATGTGAGATTACAAAGAGATTTTTCATTTTAACTTATATTTCTGAGTGATACTGCAAAAACACATCTCGGGCCAGATGTACGACCATAGTAAATTACGACTCACAATTTGCGCTCGATTGCAAGTCGCAAAATGTTAGTCACAATTTAGTATGCACTACAGTGTCAGAGACACTGATTGTGATTCCCAATGGGGTCGCAAAATGCGAGGCTCATTAATATTAATGAGGCACTCGCATTTTGCCACCCATTGGGAATGGCTGGCCCCGCCAGGGAAGGTGGCCTGCTGGACGCAGCAGACCACCATGTCTGGGACTGCTTCTAAATAAAGCAGTATTTTTTTTAAATGCAGCCCGTTCTCCTTAAAGGAAAACGAGATGCATTTAAATATTTTTAAATTAAACGTTTTCGTTTAATTTTTTAAGGGCAGTCAGTGGTCCCTGGGACCACTACCTTCCCTTAAAAGAGATTTTTGAATGCATTTCCAAAGAGGAAGGGTTCCCCCGGGGACCCCTTTACATTTGCGATTGCATTACCACTTACTGGTAGTAATTTGAGAGTGTTTTGCGATTGCAATTCTGGTCGCAAAACATTCATACATGCCTCATGAGTCTCTATTAAGAAGGGAACGCCCCATCCTAATAGAGTCGCAAAACCTATTTTGCGAGTCGCTAATTGATTAGCGAGTGGCAAAATAGGTTTTGTACATAGGCCCAAGGTTTTTAGTGTGCAACAATGGGTCTAAAACCCGTTTGCGCATGCTGAAAACTGTCTTACATCTGGCCCTTGGTTATTAGTTGAGAAGAGGTGAGCGTCCACCTCAAGTAATAATCGTAATCCTTGTTGGAGTAAACTGTTAAAGTCACTAAGTTAACCTGACCTCAACCCGCTGGTAGCTGCAGCACTAAGACGACAGGCCTAACTTATGCAGTATTAAAAAAGTAATAGTCAAAATGCAAAACAATAAAATTCCCAAATCAGGTTAGAAACATAGAGTACATTTTAATAAACAGAATCACACTAAATGACAAAAATCCCATAGGAGGAAGCTGAGATATTAATTTATAAAGTTTTCGGTGGAATATCGCCAAGAATCACAAAGTGCCAATAACGGTCAATGGTCATGGCAGAACAGGGCCTAAGCGCAATGTGGCACTGACTATGTTGGAGCGCTGGTCCGAAAAGCTAACCAGGTTCGTCCTGCACTAAGATTTTACCTTCTGATTATAGTCCTTTAAGTCCCAATCTAATCTCATCCTGGAAGGAGGCAGTGGGGGTTCCAATGGGAATAAAAATGCACCCAATTGTTACCTCCTAATCTCCTTACTAGACAGATCATGTAAGATCTTGGATAGAGTTATTGCCTGCAAATTGATGGCCTGGTTAGAGGAGAAGCCAATACTTTCTACGGCCCAATATAGGTTCTGTAAAGGTTTTGGAACTATTGAGCAGTTACTAAACCTCCAGCTTATTCTAGGTATAGCTGTCAGTGCTAAGGGCGATCCATACATCTTGCATTTATGGATCTCTCTATTATAATTGACATGATAAACCATCCCATATTGTGGTCTATTATGGAAAAACAAGAGTTTGACAAATCATTGATTAACCTGTTGTACAGGATGCATTCAGACACAGTGGTGAAAATATGTTATGGGATAAATGGGAAGCTTTCACCGCACACTACGTTCAGGATGGGTGTGCGTCAAAGCTGTGTGATGGCCCCCCTACTCTTTTTAGTTTATATCAATGGCCTAGAGGGATCCTTATGTTCTGTAGGGAAAGACATGCCCCAGATAAAGGATACCTCAATCCCAGTTCTGCTTTATGCAGATGACGCTGTGCTGACTGCAAGAACGGCCAGCAGGCTGCAAATTCTCCTGGTTGGATTTAACATTTTTATGGATTTGTTATGCCTGAAAGCAAATCTTATTGAATCTTTTATTATGATAGTGTGGTCTAAAGGTACCAAATCTATGAAATTCCAATTAGGGTACACCAAGATTGTCAAAGTGAAAAAACTTGACACATTTAGGGATTGAGTTTGATTGAAGGATGAGGTGTGGATACATATTTAGATCATTCGCACTACGGTTTCAGAGATATATTGATTCTATATTTCATTTTTCAAGAAAATTGGGCCACAAACCACAGAAGGAACTTATCACAATTTACAATACTAAATGTGTTGCGATTGCCTCCTATGGAGAAGGGGTGAGGGGTTTCAAACATGAGGACAAACTTTAGAAATTGGAAAATAAGTTTTTGTGTAGATTGATGTCTGTACCACAATCAATTTGTACTTTTCAATGTCATTTGAAGCTTCAGATGATAGAATTAAACTCAGTCCCTTACTTCTTTGGCTAAGGATTTGGATAATACCAGAAGCCTTACCAGGGAGGCGATTCGAGATTGCCTCTGTTTGGGTAATGTTGGGGCAATCTCCTGGCTGATGTATGTATGACACTTTGGGAATCTCAGAATATTTTATAAATCCTGACAGTATCATAGGTAGTACTAAATTATTGGTTGCAGAATATTTCTATAAATGACAAGAAGAGAGCCACCTGAGGGATTTTTATCAACAGGTTTTAAACTTTATATCTATTAAATCCTTCAGTAGGCGTGGAGTACTACTTGACTCCGATGCAAAATGAGAAGTATAGATGTTCTCACCAGGTTATGTTTTAGTCTTATTCATTTCTGTTAGAACTGGGGGTCCTTAGTTGGCTGAGGTAGGTACCTTAGTCTAAATAGGGATCTGTGCTTCAAAGTCAGGGAAAGGAAGGACACCTTCTCAGATAGCCCACGTTCACCCCTGTTATAGGGGTTCAGCTCATACACAGAACTGTGAACAGAGACCCAGGACCTCAGTGAATTGTGGTGGACCAAAGAAATCACCTTAGTACCTAAAACCACTAACCGACTAGCATCAGTGTCACATTAGCTCTTTGTCCTATAGCAAAGTAACCAATGATTAGACAACCCAGAACATGCGACTTAGGTTACTCTCAGAAATGGTGGAATCAAGAACACTCTTTCGTTTGTTATTCTCATACCAGTCCACAACATGGGTAAAAAAGAGACACAGTAAAGTTTAAAATGTTTATTTTAACACCGTGCTCTAAGATGCAGTATTTTTGCGAGCATAAGCAGGCATATGATTAAAAATAATACAAGCAGCATTGTTACAATTCCATAAAACACAAAAGGGGGAATCATATTATAATGATGGTGGATACAGGTCCTATAGTGCCTTGTATGCCACCACTCCCTAGCTAGGAACTATGTTTTATAAAATATAGAAGGTCTCTTACGCTTGAATGGGGGACCCCATACCTCTAAGATCAGCAGGAGTGAATCACATCAGGATCTGCAAAAGCTCTCTGTCTCTCTGGAAACGGAATTCTTCCTTTTTTTTTTAAATCCTTTTTATTAATGGATATCACAGGCAGAATTAAACAGAGCAATCAAAATTTTGTTGTACATAATTTCCAATGTCTTTAAAGATTATTACAAAAAGCAGTTTACCATAACTAGTAAGTAATAGTCAATTCTCAGTCAGACAAATGAAAAATAATTATAAAAAAGGGTTTACACAAATAAATACAATCTTATCTGAATTTAAGTTAAGCATGGCTTCAAATCAAGTTAGTTAGTGTCGGGTATATAAAACATGTCTCCCCATATTCTCTTTACTTTAATCATTGCTTTCACTCCTCTTTTCCTAGCTAAAGATAGCTCCATATGATGTATCTCTTTAACCAAGCACCACCATTCGTTCACATTAGGTGCTTGATCAGCTATCCAAGCTCTGGCCAAAACTAACCTTGCACATGCCAGAACAATAAAGATTAAATCTTGAAAAGGTGTAGGGTTAGTCTGTATACCTAGCAATATCATTTCAGATGTTAAAGGTGCATCAATTAGCAATTTCAATCTCAATATCTTCCCTATACTATCCCAAAATGAAGCTAGCGCAGGGCATGGAACCAACATGTGTTCTAGATCTGCCGCTTGTAGATGACATTTGGGGCATTTGGTTCGATCATTAGAGCCATTATTCAAGGACCATTTGCTTATTTGCAGAGGAGTGTAGTAAAGTTGGCAAATTGTTTTATATGCTTGCAGTTTTAAGCTTGAAGAGTGAACCAGCGTATCAATTTTCTTTAAGGAGTAAGATATTTCATTCGAGGAGATACCTGTTGGAAAGCAAAGGCCTCATTTCTCTGCTATTTTTGGACACTCGTCTGGTTTATTTTCAGTAAGACATTTGTATCCCTCACTAACGGTTACTATTTGATTTTCCTCTCCTTTGTACAAACATTGCCAAAAATCCGAATCCAGAATCTCTTTCATTTTTAATTTTCTTACAAAAAAATCACGAATTTGTGTATATTTAAAGTAAGTATGCTCTGGTAGTTTGTACAATAACCTTAATGTTTCACACTCCTAAAAACCTGAGGAGCCGTAAAGATCCCCAAGTTTCAATATACCTTGACTCGCCCATATTTTACACCCAGAATCAGAAAAAATGCTAGGTAGGCCTAGGTTGTTCCAAAGACTTAAGAGTGGGTGATAAAATGATAGCTTATTCTGATTCATAAGTATCCTCCATATGTTAATTATGTCCTTTGCAGTCTTAAACCTCACTCTTTTGAAGTAATTTGGATCATTACTTCTAGCCAGAAACTGCAAGCATTCTGGCCCCAGCATAAATTGATGAAAAAAGTATGGATTATTGGAATTAAATAAGCTCTGTATCTGCCCCAAAAATGATGCGATATAATTTGATCGGAAATCTGGGAAATTAAGCCCTCCTTTTATAAACGGAAACGGAATTCTTCCAAGTGTTCCAAATCATGTATGCAGTGCCATATTAAAGGCGCCAGAATTTCAGTTAACAGCAGCTGTGTCTATGTTGTGTTTAAGCGTGAGCCGATCAGCCCGAATAACAGCTAACATTTGTTATGATAAACTTGGAGGCTTTAGAACTCACTGTGCAGACTAAGGTCGCGGTGTAAGTCTAGGGATGTTGAAAACAAGCCATTCTCATGTGAAGATATTCACGCAGTCAAACTTACAACAATAGCTACCTCCAGTGTTGTGTGCAAAAGCTCAAAAGGGCAAAATGTTGTTTAAACTTCGAATAAGTTTATGCTAACATAGCAATGTGCGCAAGCAGAGGTCTGCCTTCACTACACCCTCCCTTGATCGGAGAACTCACAAGAGGGGGGACAATTTTAGTATGCAGAGTTCAAGTTCGAATGAGACAGAACCAAGTTCAAATTTTTGCCAAACTCGATAATTGGGAGTAAAATTCTGAACTAGTGGGGGGCGTGGTTTGGACGTTGGACTGACTCTTCACCTCCTCCCTTGGTGTCACAGAGTCCTGCATTTTTAACTGCATCCCGTCGGAATCGATGTCACCTCTGACGGGGAAAAGGCAGCGGAAGGTGGTGTGAACTCACAGAGCTTGCCTGGGAGACTCAACGAGCGTGCTGTGCTTCATTGCACAACTCAGCCTCTTTACTGACCGCATCGACCTTGCCATTGTGACTGGAGCCCGGACGCATCCAACAGCGTTGTCTGCTCGCGGATGGTCCCGCGGCTGTAATTTCAACGATCAGAACTCTCTGTGATTGCTGCCTAACCTTGGTGAACAGCGGTAGAAGGACACCAACATCTGCAGTTTTACTTTCTTGTCTCCCGGTAAGGCTGCGCACGCTCGCGCACAAAATGTCGGGCGCTCCTGCTACCGGCAAAGCAAATCACTGATATCATAAGCCTACGTCATGCAGCCATACCAACATAAGTCATTAATTGCCACACTCGACGTATGCTAGCCATAACAAGTCTAATAGTGGTTTGGCTGCAACACATACACATTTTAATCAATGCTTGCAGGCCATCGAGACCACCAAGTGCTCACTCAAAATGGCGGCGAATGACACCGAGTAGCAGTTAACCGGCGAACAAGATTACTGTGTTATATTGGCAACACTAAAGCACACATGAATGTTGACCAGTTGCCTTTTTAGCGCACCAGCGGCAAATTCAGTGGCGAAAGCAGTATTAAGTGGCAGAAAAAAGGCAGAGAAGGTGGCAATTCAATCAGCGCGTGATATTGAAAGCCAAAGAAAGAGGAGTCCTGCACAGTTGAAGGAAAATAGTCAGCAGCACAAGGGAAATATATAACAGTCTCCAGCCATCTGGCTTATATGTGTATTGCAGTATCCTGTGTAATACTTTAAACCTGCTTTCCTGATGCCTGACTTCAAAATGGCCGCTGCCATAGGAATGCATGATCCTAGCCACAGTCTTGCCTGACCTTAAGATGGCCACTGCTGTAATGAGATCTTAACAGTACTGTCCTGGTTTCAGATCTACCCTCAATATAAAAACCCTCTGCCTATAGGCTACAATTTACAGCGGGTAACCGACGATCTGCAGCTAACAGCAAACAACCTACACCTTTCAATCTATTTGCAATAGTCTTTAATCAGTTTCAACAGCATCCAACCTGCATATAGCTTACTACTCACAGCTTACGTATTTACAATCTACAAGCCACATAAGAAATACAATTGCCCTATCACTGCAAACATGGGTGAAAAAGAGGCTAAGAACCTTAAGAGACTAAATGCAGAACGGCCGAATCCTGATTCTCCTACTAAAGGTAGACGGACCTTAATGCAACAATGGATACTATTTTAAGTAAATTGGAAGAGGTCCATCACCTTGCAAAGTCAACAAAGGAAGAAACCTACGCAATTAGACAGGACATCAGAGATACCAATGCAAGATTATCTGAATCAGAAAACAAAATCAGCCAGCTTGAGGATGCAGAAATCAAAGTTGGTACATCCCTCAAAAAACTGACAATCACAACAGACTCTCTAACAAAGAGGCTGTCGGAGCTGGAAAATAGAAACTGAAGAGGGAACCTAAGGATCTTTGAAATTCCGGAGGGGGAAGAGGATTCCTCTGGGTCGTGCATCTCCTTCCTGGAAACATCGTTCGCACAGGCAACTAACCTATCCTTATCAAACCCTTGGAATTCGATAGGGCCCACAGGGTCCCGACCAGAACTACATCACATCACATCAGAAAGTACCAAGACCTATTATTTGCAAACCTGTTCGCTATCAGCACGTGGAGCAGATTCTGACCTTCATGCGCAAGAACAACAATATCTTGTGGAAAAACAACAGAATCTATATCTCTCAAGACTACAGCAAAGAAACGGTGGACATCAGGAAAGGGTTTCTGGCACTCCGCTTTAAACTGCTCTCTTTGAATTACCAATTTGGCTTTGTAGTTCCAGCTAGATTCCAAGTGATGATCCAGGGGTCTCCTCAATTCCTCACAGAGCCTCAACTTCTTACGAAATTCCTTGATGGACCAGATGACAACGAGCTCCTCCAACATAGGCTCTTAATCACCTTGCTCTTCTGTATCTGAAGGTCTATTGATTCCCACACCTCTAGAGATTTATATAGTCAGTACGTTTAGAGTTAACATTTTCTGTCATTTCACTTAATCTAGTAAGTAGCTCAGGAATCGTTTTTGTGTTATATCAAGCTACTTGTAGTTAGTTAGAGTAATCTAGCGTGAACACTACACCTACCATGTGATATTTTGGACCCCTAGGCCCTTGGGCTCTACACTGTCCCCACGAAGGCAAGCTTTCAGACCAATAATCCAGGTTACATTACTGTTCAATTAAGTATGTTCTCATATGTATTCACTATGTTTGCATGAGTGCAACTCGCTAAGTATTTTTCAAGCTGCATTCATATGTTTCTCCTCATGTATGTTTCAGCTTCATTCGAACATCACTTACTCAGTTTTGATAAGCAGTTCCACTAGTTTAAGATGTTATTGGCGACACCTGGAGAGTTCAGCCATCTCCCCTCGTCACCATGCCTATTGTACACTTTCAGGGTGAGATGGGAGTGTTTGGGACTGGGTTGGGATAGGATGGGGTTTTGGATCTTATTTTTCTTTTCTTACTTTTCGGTTTATGTTATTCTGTTTACTCTGCATAACACTGCTTCATCTACTCAATTGCCTGTATTCTCTTCTTAATCACAAACTCACATAGTGGGTCTGGTAGGGAAGCTCATAAGAAGTGTATTGACATAAATTGAAGGACAGATCCTAAGAAGTTCATACAAATGCTAATGTACTTTGTCATAAACAGGTGCCTCTATTATCCTATTAAGGTCATTGCATATGACAGAGTCCTCATGATTAAGCTGACACCCCAACTATGATGTCGTTACCCTCAACAGATCCCTTGGTACGTAACAGTTTTAAGGTATTATCATTGAATGTAAAAGGCATTAACCACCCTATCAAGCGGAAAAGATACTTGACTATATCCAAAATCAAAAGGGAGATATTGTTCTCCTTCAAGAGACGAAGATTGATTCAAAACAATTCAACTCACTTAGAAGTAAAGCGTACAGCGATGTCGTAGCTTCTGAAGCTTTTGGTAAAAAAAATGGGGTCCTGACTTTAGTGGCAAGGGATCTAATACAGATATACTGTCTAGCACATCTGACACTAAGGGGAGGTGGGTATCATCAAAAATGTCAAAGAACAATAAAGAATTCTATGTCACTAACATCTATGCCCCTAACAAGGACAAACCAGACTTTTGGAATGAGCCAAGCAACCATTTCCAAACGATTCCAGATGCTGCAATGCACATAGTTGCCGGTGATTTTAACTTACCCCTTGACCCGACATTAGACAGGGACTCCCGATGTTCTTTTCGACCCAATAACTCTTACAAAGCCCTTGTTAACCTCTGCTCCTGCTTCAACCTGATAGATTCCTGGAGACTGAACAACCCCTCTGAAAGAGACTACACTTTTTACTCAACACCACATAACACCTATTCGCGCATTGATTATCTCCTCCTCTCTGGCAATGCCATCTCCAGAATTGAAGACACCTCGATTGAGCTGAGAGTCATCTCGGACCACTCCTGCATCACTTTGTCTCTGTCTGAACTAAATTCTACCAAAAAGCAAAATGTCTGGAGGTTTAATAATGAGGTATTAGAAAAAGAATCCCACAATCAGATTATTGAAGGAGTAATAATGGATTATCTTAAGAACAACAAAGATGGTGAAACCTCGCACCTTGCACACTGGGAAGCTCTCAAGTGCACAGTCAGGGGAGAAATCATTAAAATCAGAACGGCAATGAACAGGTAATACAACAGCAGCCTTGAAAAACTAGAGCGAGAAATAGCCATACTTGAAGGGAAACATTATTTATAGGGATATCCCACTCCTAAATGAAATGGTGCAAAAGAAATATGAATATAATAGGATAGTTAGCGACAGAGCTGGTGTATGGTTAAACAATCAAAAAAGCACCAAACTATGTTAGTCTAATAGGGCAGAGAAGAGCCTTGCTTCGCACCTAAAATTTAAACTGCAGAAAAATACAATTCAGAATATTACAGACCAGACGGGACTAGTTCACTCTGACCCAGATAAAATCGCAGACACTTCCAAAGACTTTTATAGCACCCTATACAGCAGAAACCGAGATCTTGAAGGCTCCAAGACATAAGAATACTTAAACAAATGCACGCTTCAAGCACTATCAGACCAGGAACAGGCAAAGCTCAATAGACCTCTCGCTTCCCATGAAATAGACACTGCGATCAAGACTCTAAAACTTGGGAAAGCCCCCGGCCCGGATGGGTTTAATGCAAAGCTTTACAAATGATTTTCATCAGTCCTAACCCTTCCTTTATTAAATTCATAGCAAGAATTCTACACCTCTGGTCAAATTAACGGTACTCCGGCAAAAGCCATTATGGCTGTGATTCCTGAAGGAGGGAAAGATCCAACACTTCCAAAAATTACAGACCAATTTTCCTGATTAATCTAGACTGCAAAATATATGCTATGATCCTTGCGAAACGACTCCATAAATTTCTACCTAAACTCATCCACCCCTCACAAGTTGGCTTTTTAAAGAATAGACTTTCCAGTGTGTCACCTTTTGGTCACAAGAAGGGAAGGAGCCAAGACTAGAGGGCGACTGTTTATCTCTTTTTATTGTGGTATACAGACTGTTGAACAACAAAATAAAGTCTTTAGGTCAGACACGGGGTCGGTGGCAGGATTGTAGTCCTCGGGCACTTCCTGGGTCGGAGTCCGGGACGCTCCAGCACATGGAAGAAAAGAAAAGAACGTGGCTTTTAGTGTCTCGTTCTGTTTACTAGAAACTCTCGGAATAGGGAGGGTGTGAGGGATAAAGCAAGAACCGCCACCACATTCAGTGAGTTGTACACAGCTTTGCTAAACGAGGTGCCCCAGTGCTTGCACGGTCCCCTATCCAGTCCCTCCCTTCTTAAAGTTCAACAAAGAACCCAAACGAGCACGCACCTGGGAAAGCCACGCGTCCTCCTTCGCGTGGCTGGGCGAAACGCGGTATCGTTGGCCTCCTGGCTTTACAGCTGCCTCCATCCGCTCCTCCTCGGTTACTGGTCCGGCACCTTCTCTGCTCCTGGTGTCGTCACCTTCCAAGGACTCCGTCTCCACGGTGCTTTCCACCTTCCCGGTCGCGTGGTTCTCCTGGCGTCTCACTTCTTCCTCCCACGAGGGAGACACGACGTCTTCCGGGTCTCTCCTCATATGGTGAGAGGCCACTCCTGATAGGCCCAAAAAGTCAGGTGGTCCAGATGCGAAGCCTTCGTCACGAACACAAAGGCTATCCTTAAAGGGCCCGTAGTAATCCGCCTGTTGAGGAGATATTATTAAAAGTGGAATTTGGTATCAAATTCTTTAACTCATCAAGGGAATTATCTGTGTGATTGTACCATGTAAGGTATTTTTTAGACGTAGCCAATCCAAAGCAGGTGGTGTGTGAAATAGTCAAATTCAGAAACAACATATGGTTTGGGATGAGACATGCACAATGCAAAGCCTCAGTGCCTTGTACCTGCCAGCCTTTAGAATGCCAAACAAATTTAAGATCAATAGTATCTTTCCACAGTTCATAGCCCCCTATAGCCAATTGATCAATAAAGGACTTCGAATACAGTAATTTAGTGTGGGTAAGTCTAACTTTGGAGGAGGGCTTGCCAGTCATCTTGAAATAAAATGCTTCAGGATTAGATTGATTAAAATCAGTGAAATACGTAAACTTTTTAAAAAGAGTTCTTGAGCTTCCCTCAACGGGAGCGGGACAATGTTCCCATTGTGTGTAATTAAACACATTTCTAATTGTGTTTTCTTTGTGCAGAAAATGATTGCCTTAGTGCTGGTGGCAAAACAAATCAGCATAATTAACTGAGTCCAAATACAAATCTTCAGCATCAAAAGCAGCATAATATTTCAAATCAGAAAACAGAGCCTCCACGGCTTGGATATCCCAATCATCAGAGCGTATATTTTGTTTAACGACATCCCCCATTGAAACATGTAATACATTGGGAACATTAATAACCTCTGTAGGGCAGTGGATTTGAAACCTGACAGCATCTCATACAATCCTATCTAATACGGGCCAGCAGTGATATTAACAAAAGTCTGGTCCCTGTTCATGATATGAGATGAGGAGTGGGGTGCCAAATCAGGCATCGACAAATCTGTGAGGGTAAGTGTACTCAGTATCATCCGGGGGATCACTAGCCGGTGAACTCAATAAAGGATTTGTAACTGTAGGCATCTCAATGGCAAAATCAGGTCCGGTGTTACTCGCCGGAGCCAAAAACTGAATTTTGCAGCATCGCTGGACAAGAGACCGAAGGTGTCATACTAAGAAGAATCAGTCACTCGCTGTAATTTGACATGGTCAATGGAGATGTACCTGTTTTCCTTGCGACCAGAAAGTGGAGGTAAAATGACTGTTCTTGTGCCCTGCAGTCCAAGTACAGGAACTGATGCTCGATATGAGGTGCCGAACTCCTTGTTGTTCTCCACCTTCTCACAGACCAGATCACCAAATCGGGGTAGCCAGCCAACTACCAGAATCTGAAGAGCAGCATCAGATGTGGAGGGTAAATGTTCCTTTGCAAGACTGTCTCTGGTCTTTTGTAGGTTCTGTAAAACATTAGAATGTTCATCTACGTCAAAGGATGCAGCAGACGCCGCCACCTCAAGGTCTGGAACAAACAGTTTGATGCCAAAGAGTATTTTGTATGGGGTCCGCCCACCGTGAGACCTTCTAGGGAGATTGTTTAGTGCACGCTGTACGCTATAGAGATGGGCTAGGCAGTTCCAGACTTCACCAAAAACCTTAGCTGTCAAGGATTGCTTTAAGTTATGGTTCATTCGCCCCACAACACTATTGCCTCCAAGCCTGTATGGAGACAAAATTTGACTTGGACACCCAATGAAGCCATGGCATCCTTGTACACCTTAGTGGCGAACGCTGGACCCTGGTCTGAATAAAAAGGTACCACATGCAAAAAATCCCACAAAGACACGAAAATCCCTGATGACAGTGTGGGCATCAGCACTCCTTTGTGGCCACACCCAAACAAAACTTGTGCACGATTGTACTGCAACTAAGATGTACTTATACGCAGTATCTGAGGAGAAAGGACAGCAGTGATCCAAATAAATGCACCCAAGTGCTTTATTAGATATGTACAACTGCTCCTGGGGTAAGCGTGCATCAGTAGAAGGTTTAATCTGCTGGCAAATGTCACAATGAAGGACATAACCACGCATCTGTTTGTACAATCCGCCCCACCATTAACGCTGTTGTAGGAGAGATGCAGTAGCTGACACTCCGGCATGAGCCGAGGCCATACCCTTGTGAGCCGCTGTTATCAAAGCCTGCCTGCAGTCCATGTTGGGAATCAACCTGTCACCAACGTCGTTAATTCTCACATAGGGAAATTTATCAGGACTTAAATGATAAGAGTATTTAGAAGGGAAACCTTTCAGGTAATTACCTCCCTTCTCTGTTGCGGCAATAGCTGCCAAGAGGTCATCATCAATCTTACTTTTGGAATGTGTAACTGCTGCTACTAAGTATGTTGCAACTGCTGCCTTTGCTGCTTCATCAGCAAGACCATTACCAACAGCGTGTACCCCCACACGTTGGTGACCAAGAGTATGAATTACAAACACAAGTGGGAGCCGTTCTTTAAGCTCAGCCACTCGAAACCAAAGCATTTTGAGTTTAATCGTGCTACCTTTGGAATCACGATAGTAATTCTGAGCCCAAAAGAATAAGAGGTCATTGTATGACTGTACACAGTAGTAAGAGTCGCTAACAATAAGAGTAGTCACACCAGGATCAGTGTACTCCAGTGCAAGCACCAGAGCACAGAGCTCTGCCAATTGGGTGGTACAGTCCCCTAATGTCTGTGTATGCACAACATCGGACTTGAACTCTCCATTCACCATGGTACCAACCTCTATTGCGCAGGCTGCCGAATAAGCATGTTTAGACCCCATCGCCGTTTGTGCTGAACGTCTGTGTAAATAATACAATGGAAATCCTCCAGCGGGAGCATTGTCAGAGGAGCAGGATGAACACATTTATACTGCAAGCACTCTTGGGTCTGCAAAGAGGAATAAAAAATGAAGGTAACATCCGGAGACGTCACAGATGTGGCCCAATGTATCCACCAGGGATGTAAAGCTTTCAAATTAGGTACTCTGGCTTTTGTCACTGCCTCCAAGGCAGGACACAGTGTAACAACCAACATGCGTTTCCCCTGCGACAGTGCACGTTCTTTCAGAATCGCCATTTGCACTGCAGTCAAAACTTTTTCCACAGAGGAAAACCGCGTTTCAGCTGCAGTGTACAAGTGTGACTTGTAAGCGATAGGTACTGTGTCACCCTCATTAAAAGTCAGGTATGTGAAACCCACCAACCCAGGCACAATTCTTATTACCAGGTTGGTGTGGTTGTCACAAGTCAGTAAGAATTTAGATTCAAGAAGATCAGACTGCAAAGATTGCAAAAATGTAGAATGTTCAGGCAGCCAGCAAGATTTGGATGAAGTAGGTTGTACCAAGTCATAAAGCGGCTTGATACGCTGGGCATAATCGGGAATGTAAATATGCCAAAAATTTTAAAAACCCAATAAAGATTGTAGTTTCTTCAGAGTTGTAGGAGCATGCAATTGAGCCCATTTCTCCAGGAAGTGAGGTGCCAAACCTCGACCTTAATTGTTGAGCTCATAGCCCAAGAACAACACTGTAAATTCAGCAATGTGTGATTAAGCAAAGTTAAATTTGTAACTGAAGTCTGCAAACGAACAGATCATGTGGTCAACATGACACAGATGCGTCCATAATTTGTCGTCTGTGAGATAAATGTCATCCCCTACCGAGCACACATCAGGGTCGAGCCGCTTCAAAAGAGAGACTATGCGGGCGGCAAAGACTCCAGGAATGTTCTTATAGCCCATAGCTAATTTTCGGAACTGTTTCTGTTTGCCACCACATTTGAAACCTGTCTATTGGCTACTAATAGAGGACAGTTTATAGCTAAAAAAGCCATTGGATATGTCAAGTGTGGTCTTAAATCTTTTACACACAAGACGATCCACAAGGGCAGAACTGTGATTATTCTGTAACGCGCAGGTCCAACAATGGGAGTTCAAGTGCCGGTAATCCAATACCAAGCGGTACAAGCCATCAGGCTTGATCACAGTAAAAAGAGGATTATTCATCGGAGACACACACATTTCAATCACATCTTGATATTCCAAATGTTCAAGGATATCTGCCACGGGAGCTTTCGCTTCACATCGAATGGGGTATTGGGGTTGAGGTTGTGGCACAGGCCGTAATGGAATCGCATGTTGGGGAGAACATTTGTTCCACCCACATTGAGTACGGTACACTGCTGGTGCAAGCACCTTAGCCCACTCTTCTTCAAAATGCAGGGCATGCTCCTTTGGCACAGCATGTGCAAAAGCAGGGAGGATCATCTCCTCCCCTTGCGGAGCGGCCAGAACAAAAGGCGGGGGCCAATCCACTTCCACTAACAAAATGTCATAGGTAGTTGTAAGATTCTCCCCCCAAAAAACTTTTATAATACGTTGTATGTCGCCTTCAATCAAAAGAACTATTTCATAGAATCTTTCAGGGGGACTTACTCTAGTGTCAGCTGTCTCAACAGTAACAAACGTGTCAGTTGCTGTCACCTTCAGAAATGGAAGCAATGCTTCAGGCACTACTGTAATTTCCGCTGCGCTGTCTAACAGCGTCAGCGCCCACGTCAGGTTCCGAAGCTGTATTCTCACTGTCCGTGGCATATCTCGCTGTCAAAGCTGCAATTTTCTTCTTCTGAAACTGGGGTAGAGGATGTGGAAAGTCGTCTTTCTTGCCTTTACCGTCAGTCTGGCGGGGCTGCTCACAGCCTTGTTGGGCACCCCGACCTTTAACGCAGTTTCCTCCACCAGTTGGTGAGACCAAAGTATCCTACAAAGAGCAAGGAGAACGTTGATCAGGAACCTGAAAACGATCAGGTGACTTAATAGTAGAGGGTTGCGCAAATATAAGTGCACTCATTAGACACAGGTATCGGCGAAGAAGGACGGGACCCCTGTTTCTGTTGCTTTTTCTCCTGTTTCTTATTCCTATTCCAATTCTGCTTTGGAAAATCAGAGCTTTTGTCCTTATTAGACTTCTGCTTCTGAGCTTCTTTAGAAAAAGGCTACAGCGGCCAATGGTCTTATAAGCCACCGCAATGATCTTCGGTAACTGTCGGGGCTTATCGGCCTCGGGAGCATCGCACAGAGCATTAGTTACCTGGAAGTTTACAGCATCTCCCTTGACATTAACAAGAACGAGATCGGAAACAACGTCAAACACTCCCACGAGTCTCATTCCCAACTCAACAGCTGCCTCTGCACGGTGTTCATCCTGTACATGCTTAATGACGGAGGGAAGGACAGCCATGGATGGAGTGCCGAAGCACTTAGTATAGACTGTCGCAAAAATCCTACCCCAGGTTTCACAATCAGGAACCTCTTGTATTAAGTCTTTCTGCAAGCTTATTGTAAGAATCCTCTGTTTCTCAACAGGAGTAGTATTAGGGAATACTGCTTTTGGCTGGTCAAGTTTCTCAGCAAGGCAAAAAGGCATATCATCCTTATCTTGGGGCCGTCTGCCCATAACCGAATTGACTATGACGGGATTCATTTTCATCCCAGCCGGTCCAGCTGGTTGCGCCGCAGCACCAGGTGGCCCCACCTGGACGTTGAGGGTGACGTATTGAACAAGAGCCCGGTGCACCCCAACCAAAGAGACATAGGGTACACGTAACTCATCAATAGTGACTGTAAGGTAACGCGGATGCAGTGTGTAACCGGGCAAAAACGGCCATGTGGCCCCAGGAATAGACAAACCCCTAGATGCATCATTATAACATTTTGCGATTTCTTAATATTGAAAATTAAGGAATCGCAATTAAGAAATCGCAAAATGCTATGCATCAAAAAAATCGCAAAATGTTTTGCGATTCGGTAATTTTCCTTAATTGTGATTCACAATTTGCGAATCGCAATTAAGGAAAACCCTTCCCATTGATTCCTATGGGCTAAAAGGCCCATAGGAATAAATGGGAAGGCATTCACAATTTGCGAATTTCAATTTGGGATTCACAAAATGTGAATGCAATTTCAAGGGTGCAGGGGGGGTTCAAAGAACCCCTCCCTGCACCCCTGAAATTAAATTGTAAGTGCAATTTACACACACACATGACCCAAGGACATGTGTGTGTGTAAATTAAAACTTTCAAATATGCAACTAGTGCATGTTTGAAAGTTTTCTGTAAATTAGCATGAAGTTCAACTTCATGCTAATTTACCCCTTCCAAATTGCGAATTCGAAATTCTAAAGTAATCCTGCATTGCATTTAAGAAATCACAAAATTGCGATTTCTTAAATGCAATCGCAATTTTAGAAATCGCAACAAAATTGCTTGATGCATCCCAAAAACGGGATTTGCATTCGCAAACGGCTGAATTTTGCAATTCGCACCGTTTGCGAATGCAAAAACCATTGATGCATCTAGGCAAAAGGGCCCAACCGAACCACTGTTACTGATTGGGGAAGGTCGCCATTAAACCAAACTCGATGCTCCCAGGCAGTAAGAGGGATCTCCAGTGTCCTATATGGGGTATAAACCAAAGGCACGGCAGTAGGAGTATAAATAAGAAACGTACCAGAACCCACATCATTTGTAGGAAAGGTAGCCCATGAGTAGAAGAGCTCAAATGGGTACGCCGCCTCAGCACTCACCACAAAAACGACCGCCATGCCATCCACAGTGACGCTAAACACCTGCAAATGATTGCAAACGGCCACCCGACAATGTTGGGGGATCTCAAAGTCAGCCATAAGAACAACGTAGAGAAGAAGAAAAGAGAAAATGTAGCACTGCACTAAATGGGTAGTAACTCTAAGTACAAACCTTTTTTAAATTAACAAGCTTGAAAAAACCTATATAACTATAGGTAGGTTATACCATCACCACTGTCAATCGGAAACAATAATGAGGGTGTAGTAGTCTGATATTAGCACTACTCACGAGTCTCAAAATAGGACCACCACAATAGGTGCGCCATATTGCAGGGATTCTGCTCATACACAGAACTGTGCACAGAGACCCAGGACCTCAATGAATTGTGGTAGACCAAAAAACTCACCTTAGTACCTAAAACCCTAACCGACTAGCATCAGTGTCATAGTAGCTCCAATGATTAGACAACCCAGAACATGCGACTTAGGTTACTCTCAGGAATGGTGAGAATCAAGAACACTCTTAGTTTGTTATTCTCCTACCAGTCCACAACATGGGTAAAAAAGAGACACAGTAAAGTTTAAAACATTTATTTTAAATACGTGCTCTAAGATGCAGTATTTTTGTGAGCATAAGCAGGCATATGATTGAAAATAATACGAGCAGCATTGTTGCAATTCCATAAAACACAAAAGGGGAAACAATATCATAATGATGGTGGATACAGGTCCTATAGTGCCTTGTATACCACCCCCCCCCAGCTAGGAACTATATTTTATAAAACATAGAAGGTCTCTTAGGCTTGAGTAGGAGACCCTATACCTCTAAGATCAGCAGGAGTGAATCACATCAGGATCTGCAAAAGCTTCTGTCTCTCTGGAAACAGAATTCTTCCAAGTGTTCCAAATCATGTATGCAGTGCCATATTAAAGGCGCCAGAATTTTAGTTTACTGCAGCTGCGTGTATGTTGTGTCTAAGTGTGAGCCGATCAGCCCGAATAACAGCTAACATTTGTTATGGTAACCTTGGAGGCTTTAGCACTCACTGTGCAGATTAAGGTCACGGTGTAGGTCTAGGGATGTTGAAAACAAGCCATTCTCATGTGAAGATATTCACGCAGTCAAACTTACAACAACAGCTACCTGCAGTGTCATGTGCAAGAGCGGCAAAAGGGCAATATGGTGCTTAAACTTCTAATAAGCTTATGCTAACATAGCAGTGTGCGCAAGCAGTGGTCTGCCTTCACTACACCCCCTCAGTAGCTTGACATGAGGAGCCAGGCTTATCTCCAAAGCAAATATGTGCAACCATGCTCTCAGTAACCCAGTGATAAAAGGAATCCACATGAGTTTCATATAAGCAATTACATGTTTATAAAAAAAAGTTATACGATGAGACCACACGATAAAAATCAAACATATGCATATTTGTAATATTTCACCTTGCAGGTTATTAGGCCAGCAAGCCCTTGTACGTTCTTGCAGTATTAATGAGCAATTTTAAATGATCCAATGCTGTCCTAACGCAATGCTATGCAGTTCGTAATGAAAGAATTAGGACCTTCGTAATGTAAAAATAATGCAGTTCGAAATGCAACAATCAGGCAGTTCGTAGTGCCAAAATAATGCAATTGATAATGCAACAATCAGAAAGTTTGTAATGCAAAAATAATGCAATTCGTAATACAACAATTGGACAGTTCGTAATGCAAAAATAATGCAATTTGTAATGCAACAATCAGGCAGTTCATAATGACAAAGTAATGTACTCGGGCACTGATCGCTGGGCTCTGGATGGTCTCTATGACACTCTTACTGACCCAAAGTCAGCTACTGCCAAAATATGCTCCCAACACTGTTATGATGGAAAACAAAGTGCAGCTCCACACTCCAGCCCCAGTACTGCCACTCCTCAGCAAGTACAGGCCGGGATATGGACTGGAGTGGAGGCTCCGGCAGCATAGATGGGAAAGGCTGAGAGAGTTTCTCTTGTAGCTCGCACCCCACCCCAGGTGGCGACACACACATGCTCGCTGAGCGTTACCTGGGGGGTAAGATCTCACTTTCCTCTCCTCACGGCTTGGGCCTCCGATGCGACTTCGTTGATCTTGGGCAGTGGTACTCGGACCCCGATGGTGGTGGTTCAGGTCTTTCCTCTGCAAAGGCAGGCTCGGGCCTGCGGCGGTGAATTTTCACATCTCCTCTGGGGATACTGGTCCTGGCCGATGGCAATGACGCTTTCAGCACTTCTGGTCACACTGTTGATTGAAGCAGAGAACAAGACTGCTCTGGGACACACAGTCACTGGGCAATTTCTCGTGAAGGTCTCAGGCTGCAACAGGACACAGGCACATAGCATCGCTGGGACTCACTTGAGCTCCGGGTACACACAATCACAGGGCAATCCTCACGTAGATCGCAGGCTGCACGAAGCACATTCACACAGCGTCGCTGAGACTCACTTGAGCTCCGGGTGCACACGATCGCAGGGCAATCCTCACAAAGGTCTCAGGCTGCACAAAGCACACGCACACAGCATCAATAAGACTCACTTGGACTCCGGGTGCACACAATCACAGGACAATACTCATGAAGGTATCAGGCTGCACGAAGCACACGCACACAGCGTAGCGGAGACTCCCTTGAACTCTGGGTACACACGATCACAGGATAATCCTCACGAAGGTCTCAGGGTGCACTAAGCACATGCACACAGCATTGCTGAGACTCCCTTGGACTCCAGGTGCACACAATCACACGACAATCCTCACGAAGATCTCAGGCTGCACAAAGCACCTGCACACATTGTTGCTGAGTCTCACTTGGACTCCGGGTGTACATGACCATGGGGCAGTTCATACAAAGGTCTCAGGCTGCAAAAAGCAAATGCTCACAGCGTTGTTGAGACACACTTGGAAACTGTTATGTTCCTGAGTTTCCACAACAGGGAGCCAGCTCTCCTTGGGCCCTTGGGGACAAGTTACATCAGGACACAACACACAGCAAAGTATTTTCAAGCAGGGGGACACAGCACAGAGCAAAGTCCCTTAGCCTTTCCTTAGTTAAATCAGCAAACTGCTGGCCATCCCCAGAACACACAGCAAGGGTCAGTCCGTCTCTTCAGCTGTTCTTCCTTTAGCAGAGGTTCCTCTTGACCGCGAAGTATTTCAATCCTTTTCAGTCTTGATCAGTCCAACGTTCAGGGACTTCAGCTCTCATAGTTATAACCCTAAATGTCTTTGAAGTCTTTGTGTTCAGTGGGCACTGACTCCTGTCAAAACCAGTTCTGGGTGTCTCCCTGCTAGTTACACCTTCTTCCTTTGATAGTGGGGGTCTGGATACTTAATCACTCAGCAGGAGATGGAGCCATTGTTTTATGGCAGCAGTCCTGGCCTCTTCACCTCCAGAGGCTACTCCTCCCCCTACACTCCAGAAGATGCAGGTCAGCCTGTTGCTGTCTTACCTCCTCCCCTGGGTCAAGACACTTCCCAGAACCTATCACATACAAATCCAGACAGTCAAGCCACAAACAGGCAGAGACACACAGAATTGTTAGAAAAAATAATCCAGCCGCTTCTAAAAGCGTGGTTTCTAAACACACAATTAAAAAAACGCCTTCACAAAAAGATGTGTTATTAAATTGTGAGTTCAGGCACACTAACCCTCACCTCTCCATCTTAAGCCTTTTGGAAGATAGGCTAGAAGCATATTACACCCCCCCCCCCCCCATTCTGTCTTATGGGCAAGATGGCCTTGCAATAGTGAAAAACGAATGTGGCAGTTTTTCCCTGTTAGGACATAGTGCACACCTTAGTACATGTCCTACCTTTCACATACACTTGCACCTTGCCTAAGGGGGGTACCTTGGGCCTACCATAGGGGTGTCTGGTGTGCATAACAAGGGAGGGGTAAGGCCTGACAAGTGGGTGCACTTGTCAGGACAACAAGGCAGTTTATCAAATGGTTTGCAGGCACTGAAGTTGCAGGCCTGAGTTCTCTCTTTAGGGCTACTTGTGTGGGTTGCACAATTAGTGCTGCAGGCCCACTAGTAGCATTTGCATTACCAGCCCTGGCAAACGTGGTGCACTTTACTAGGGACTAGTAAGGTAAACATACCAATCATGTACAGCCAGTTACCATTACACTTTACACAGGGAGCACTTGCACTTTAACGCTGATCAGCAGTGACAAATTGCCCAAAGCATCTAAGCCAGTCAAGCGCAATCCATCACAGCATCAAAAATAGAGGAGGTAGAGGCAAAAAGTCTGGGGTAATCATGCCAAGAAATGCCAGGTCCAACAATGTTCTTGTAGCATCCCCTATTCAGGGTACTTGGTTTACCAACCTCCTGAATTGTCCTTACGATTATGAAACAAAACAAAGCACTCTGCACTTTGTTGTCCTGTACATTATACAGTACACACAGGAAGCGCTTTCTGGTCCCAGTGCTCCTCGCTGCTAATTGTTACATTATAAGACATCCCTTGTTCTTCTGCAGAAATTAGACACCCCTCACATTTTTATGAAGTGTTCAACTTTATTAAAAGTGCTTTAGTCACTAGGAAGAGGCATAGGCTAGCTTTATACACAAAAAGAATGTTACATTTTGCGGGTGTGCCCTGTATACGGCTGAGGACCGTTCTTCTGGTCTCTATAATTGTACATTGTATTTTTTTAGTATTTATTTTATATGTGTTTTTATATGTTTTCAGTAACACAATTGTATTTAATTGTATGTTTTATAACTTGTGCTTTAATGGCTGGTTTACCAGCTGAATACATTTAATTGATTGGTTGATTGAAGTCCCAATCCACCATAGGAGGGTGTATCTAAAGCCGCCCACACCCTACCGTCCAGACCTCAGGGGAGACTCTTAGAGACTCACAGGGTGGCAGGCAGAAGACAACAGGAGATTCCTGTCCAGGTACATTTACCACTGATCATCTGGGCAGTTGCAGTAAACAGCCTCTTGTAGCCTATTGTGTCCCTGTTTGCTTGAACAGGAGGTCAGCTTAATTATCCTTGCAGTCTGCTTATTTGTCCTGAGTACAAGAGGAAGAGCAGGTCTAGCCTTCTGGGCTGTTCTCAGACCTCAAACAGCAGGTTCAGGCCTCTTCTGAACTTTCACAGTTCCCAGAATATTCTGGAATGGGTGCCTGGTGATGCCACATTAATGCTTGACACAAGCTAGTGGTTGGGAATGACACTTGGTGATGCCCTAACCTATGGGGTAACGTTTCCCGGGGCTAACCCTACTGACGGATGTATGACGTTACATCGCAAACTTTTACAACGCACACCGTTACAACGCAATTTTTACAACGCAGATACATTTACAACGAATGCCTTTACAACGCATGACATTACATAGCAGATGCTATTACAACGCATGCCATTACAACGTAAGTATAGGTAAGTATAATATTTTATTAAAAAATGTAATTTATTACAATTTAATTAATTAAATAAATTAAATTATTTTTAAATAATTATTTTTTTAATTAATTTAAATTAATTATTTTTAAACTGAACACAAAAAATACCCCAGTTCCCCAAAACCCTAAAAATACCCCTGTTCCCCAAAACCGAAACCCAGCCCTGAACCCTAAAAATATCCCTGTTCCCCAAAACCCAAAACCCAAACCCAGCCCTGAACCCTAAAAATACCCCTGTTCCCCAAAACCCTAACCCAAACCCAGCCCTGAACCCTAAAAATACCCCTGTACCCCAAAACCCCAAAACCCAAACCTAGCCCTGAAACCTAAAAATACCCCTGTACCCCAAAACCCAAACCCAACCCTGAACCCTAAAAATACCCCTGTACCCCAAAACCCAAACCCAACCCTGAACCTTAAAAATACCCCTGTACCCCAAAACCCAAACCTAGCCCTGAAACCTAAAAATACCCCTGTACCCCAAAACCCAACCCCAACCCTGAACCCTAAAAATACCCCTGGACCCCAAAACGGAAACCCAACCCTGAACCCTAAAAATACCCCTGTACCCCAAAACCCAAACCTAGCCCTGAAACCTAAAAATACCCCTGTACCCCAAAACCCAAACCCAACCCTGAAACCTAAAATTACCTCTGTACCCCAAAACCCAAACCCAACCCTGAACCCTAAAAATACCCCTGTACCTCATAACCCAAAACTAGCCCTAAAACCTAAAAGTACCCCTGTACCCCAAAACCCAAAACCCAAACCCAACCCTGAACCCTAAAAATACCCCTGTACCCCAAAACCCAAACCCAACCCTGAACCCTAAAAATACCCCTGTACCCCAAAACCCAAACCCAACCCTGAACCCTAAAAATACCCCTGTACCCAAAAACCCTAACCCTGAAACCTAAAAATACCCTTGTACCCCAAAACCCAAACCCAACCCTGAACCTTAAAAATACCCCTGTACCCCATAACCCAAAACTAGCCCTGAAACCTAAAAATACCCCTGTACCCCAAAATCCAAACCCAACCCTGAACCCTAAAAATACCCCTGTACCTCAAAACTCAAACCCAACCCTGAACCCTAAAAATACCCCTGTACCCTAAAACCCAAACCCAACCCTGAACCCTAAAAATACCCCTGTACCCCAAAACCCAAACTATATATATAAAATTACTTTAATTTAGTTATTATATTTATTTTTAATATTTTTGAAATTAACAAAAAGGTTAAATAAAATGATATACTTACCTATACTTACGTTGTAATGGCTGTGCTGGGGCGGAGGGGGGAGCGCACAGCGCTCCCATGCTCATGACGAGCTGAGCTCGTCATGAGCTACGGCGCTCCTGTGCTCATGACGAGCTCAGCTCGTCACAGGTGCATTGGCTCCCGTGGAACGCTCAGCACAGCAGGGGAATTCTCCCCGCACCTGAGCGTTCCACGGGCCAAGACGAGCTGAGCTCGTCAGGAGCACGGGAGCGCCGTGGCTCATGACGAGCTCAGCTCGTCATGAGCACCGAAAAGGTTAAGCGGAGCTAGACTTGCTTTCGTAAGGCCTGCAAGTGTCACCAACCCATATTACAAGCATGAGATAACTAGGTATTAGACAGCTGTCTGGAAGTCCTCCGGAGGCAAGAATGGCTTGACCTTCCTTAGGGTGCTGAGCTGATGATTGGCACCCCTAACAGTGGCACTAATGCGAGCTTGCATGTTTAGGTGTGTGTCCAGGGTGATGCCTAAAGATCTAGCAGAGTCAACAACATGCGGGGTGCAGTTGAGATGAGAGAGTAGTTTGATCCAATCTTGGATAGGAGCCAAGTCGTTGCAGGGGGAAATCAGAAGGAATTCTGTTTTCAGGGAGTTTAGCAACAGATGATTATGTGTTTGCCACGGCTGTGTTTTCTAAAGCGCATCTTTACGTTTTTATATCTTCAAGAGAGGAGATCTTCAGATAAAGTTGCGTGTCACTAACATACATATGGTATTGAATGTTGGATTCGTTCAGAATATTGGAAAGAGGTTCCATAAAAAGGTTGAAGAGTGTTGGAGAGAGTGCAGAACCTTGAGGTGCTCCAATCGTGACTTGGGTATGGGTCGCAAGTGATTGGTTAAGTTTGATTCTTTGGGTACATTATGTGAGAAAGAAGCATATCAATTTAAGACAGGTCCTGATAATCCCATCCTGTGTTGAAGAATAGCAATCAGGTTTTCATGTTTATTAGTGTCAAATGTTGACGACAGGTCAAGCAGGATCAGAAACCAGGGGACATTTTGATCAAGGGATTTCAAGGCGTCATCAACTATGTGGGTTAGAGCTGATTCAGTGCTGTGACCTGCTCTGAAACTAGACTGGTAAAGGTCGAGGAGCTGACATTTTTCAATATAGTTGCAAAGCTGTGTATTGATGCATTGCTCAAGTAATTTCGTTATGGTAAGGGAAAGAATCTTTGGGGGGAACTGGATATGATACCTCGCATGACATGTTCCATATCTGATGGTTATTGCATCAGACAAAGATAGATTTCTGTCCAAGTTAAGAAAAGGCTCATATAAATTGAATTGGAGACACTCGAGTGGGTTGAATATCAGATTTAGAATACGTTTTTCTATTTCTACTTTAAAATAAATTGATAGTGAAGAACAATTGATAAACCATCATCTGAGCAGAAGCAGATGGATGGCTAATTCTTTAACAATTATAAAGATTTCTGTCTGCTTTGCTAGTCTAGAAGTTTGCAGGGGGGCTATAATATTTAACATCTCAGTAATGGCGGTGTCACACTGGGTGACAGCCATGTTGATACCTTCTGAGTATTTTATATCTGGTAACTGTAGATAGTTAATTAAACTCCTGCAGTTAAATATTTCCCAAGCTCTAAATTTAGATCTAGCTGGGTTAGAGAAAGTTGAGAGACTAACATCAAATGTAACAGAAAATAGCATTAGAAAGTGGTAGGACCATAGGAGGGGTTCACTAGAATCAATCATCATCAATATAATATTGATGAATATACTATCAAGAGTGTGATCGGCATTGCGGGTGTAACAGTGACTATTTGCAACTTTAGACTTGTGGAGTCTTTCTAATTGTTATGGTGGAAATTGAATTCTTCAAGAAATAAAAAATAGTAACATTTGAGGGCATAATAAGCCAATGGGTCACTAAAAAACTAAAGATGTTCTTGGGCCTGGGAGGAATGTAAATTAGGTTAGTTTGAGCACTCAATTTTAACCTAGAGCATAGGTCTTCAGAACTGCCCACCTCACTGTGGGCTCAAGACATCGCTTCACCCTGACCCCTGCACTTGATCATGCCCAGAGTACTCTAGGTGCAGGGTGTTGCTGTCTGCTATTCTTTATGCCCAGGCCATTTTCCCCATGACCATGCCGGGCTCAGCCTAATACTGTGTCCAGCTTGCTCTTGGTAATTGATTTGACCTAAATCCCCCATTCCATCCAGAACACCTTGCCATCATCCAAGGTGGACCTGGCTTGTGATTGTGCTTGGTAAATTCTAAGTATTGGGTATTTTCAAATGCGATATGTTGTAGATCTCAAAAGCATGAAGGGTATGTAATTCTCAAATATGGTATATTTAATAGATTCACATTATTGTATCATACCTATCGTGGAACTGGTAGACCTAGTGAGCAGTAGAGTGTTACTCATGCACAGAAAGCATTAACATGATCACAAGAGTACCCAATTTACATCATTATAAAAGATCCAAAATTCAGGAAATCAGAGCAAATCACAGCCTACACCTTTCCCAGCCTGGGCCACCATATTTCAGATTTCTACTGCACGTCGGGTGTGAATGCAGTCACAATGAGCTCTGCTCAGTCAGTCAGATAATTTGATTTATTCATATTTTTTCATAATTTCTGATGGAATTGACATTGCTTCATCAGCTTTCTGAACCTTGATAAAGCAAGAAAATGTAGCTTGAATAATGCTGCTAGCTTGTAAAACATCAACACGAGTATGTTCAAAGAAACAGAAAAACTAAAATGTACATTTCTCTAAATGTGCAAATTAACATGTAACAAATTTAACCTGATATTTTTGTTGTAGTAAGCATCCATTTCTATTGTAATTTCTTTGTCAAGTTAAGCTATGCATCATTCATACTCTATTCTCTGTATTTCCTTTCTTTTAAGGATCTTAAATAAATACGCATTTTAGCAGAATGTAGCTCGGTGTAGTATTAAATAAATCATTCACGTTAGCCTTAAAAAACATGCCATCCTCATACAATGTGCTGTTTCAGATAAATGTTTTCTGTGCTTCCTAAGCTACATAGTCTCATTGCTCTAGGGTACATTTTAGTTGCCACTTGTTTTTAATGATGAACAACTAACAGTATATTCAAACACAAAGTATGTGCAGAGAAATGTGAAGCTAATGTGGCAAATATGTAGAAGTTGCAACTAGAATGTTTCTGCTTTCGAGTAGTTCATTGTCATGTAGTGGAGTTCTGAATAGCTAATAGAGTAAGCTGCTAGGTTCTCGTGGGAACTCAATGTTGAAAACTAATCTACATAGGCAATTGCAACTTAGTATGCCGTGTGCAGGTAATGTTAGCTGTTTTAGTACATTACTGTGGGAATGAAGAAGGATGCAACAGACCATCAGATGATCTGTTCACCATTGGTTGAAGATGACATAGCAAAGAAGAAGAACGTTGCATACTTTTTGTGTTTCTTATACATGTTCCTAGTTAGGGGACTTCGGAATCTCTTCCACCACCCTTTCCTTAGAGACACGCTGAGAGCTTTATGCTGATCAAACTGGTCCAGGCTAATTGCTCTGTGACTAACCTTCTACCTCTTTACACTGTGAGCTTCTGTAGATGGTGTTTTCTAAATTCACTTTAAGACTAAAGCTATTGCTGTGACTTACTCCTGATTGAGAGAAGACTAGGACGAGTTTTCCAGAACTACTCTTCATGAGAGGTTCGACTAATTTCTGAATACTATTTCTAAAGGCTCCTTAAAATTCTCACTCTTTTCTAAAGAACGCTTCATGGGTTCTGATAGGTGAGGATGTATTAGAATCTGTAAACAGATTTAACTAATTAGGACTTGAATAAAGAGATTAAAACTCAAACCACTAAACTTAAAAAGATAAAGAAAGCATTCTAAATGCATCTAAACTCTTATCTCTGAACATAAAAAGTAGTGTGAAATTCAATATTGATAAATGCTCCATTCTAAAACGGGTGGCAAAGATCCAGCCACCAGAAGAAGAACAAGGCGTCATGCCTTCCTTCCTGAATTCATGTGTCAAAAATGTCAAAAGACCTTGCATTTTGATCATGTAATGTATTAGCCTCAATTGTCAACCCCCACTGTAATGGCGTTGGCAGTTTTTGCCCCTTTCCTTTGTAGCACATAGTTATTTATAGACCCGCATTGCTCAAACCCACATTGCAGCATGTCAAGGTTCTAAGGTATCTCCTGTATGAAGGCTTTCACAGAGACTCTGTTAGCATTCTGAATGATCGTCAACTGCTTCTCAACTTGAAGGAATTACTGAAATGTGTGCAAATAATGTGACAGGTAACCAGCATGTTGTGGAATACTACTTTTGTTTTTTTCGGAAATCCTGCACAATTAGTTTGGTGCAGTGAACTAAACATAGGCTTTGAAGTATCCTCCAGATGCCATAGCTTTGACAATATTACTACCATTGTTAGTGGTAACAAATCCAGTGCTGAGCCCTCTGGGTTAGTACAGAATTCTTCTAAGATGTTTGAAGCAATGTGTGCTTTCTCCTTGGAGAATATTGAAACTGTTGCATGTCAATGAATGCCTCAGAAAGCATCAGAAATAATAGCACCAGCGGCTAGCCTTTGAATAATCCCTTGAAGAAGACCCAGTGTGCAGTGATGCACATGAAGTCTGCAGCTTGACAACTAGTCCACATATCTGTAGGGGCATGGATGGACAGCACAGCACTCTCATTCATTGCGTCAGCAGCCAATCACAGCACTAGATAGTGCAGCTGCGGCACAGAAGTAGTTGAAAAATACTTGATACAATGCCATTTTGGCAAGTTTCCATTACTTAAATGGACCAACTGATGGTTTCATTGGGCTGTTGAATACTTGAGGAACTTAACCTTAATATTGGGTTGTATATATTTTTTTGAAAAGCCAGTCTCAAGTGAACTCCGTTGAGGTCGGCGTTTGAATGCTTTGGGGTGACCGTTGAATCACACTTTTCCTTGTGCCAAGCTGAGATTGCTGCTGGTAATGAGTACACTATTGACTGACAGGGCTGTGTTGGGATGGAAATGTTACCTGTATGATGTACAGTGGTGACCCTTACCCTGCCTGCCTGAGCTGCGTATACATGTGATTATGATTTTTGATCTTTTAGTCATGCCACTCACTAATTCCATTTGCATGCTTTGACCTTGGCCCAGTTGTTGACAATGATCAGTTCTGGAACTTGTTCTGAACTGATAGGGGCACACCAATCCCAGCCTCGTAGTGAGAGTGGACTTCTGTCCTTATCGCAGGCTTCGTGTGTGGATTGTAGTGGCAGCAGCATAACATATTTAACTAATTATAGTAATCGACTTTCTACTTATGAGATATGAATGCACTCTTATAGTCCCATTCATCTTAAGTTCAACTGCTCTTGATGAAGCTGAAACCCTGAATGCTGACATCCCATGTGTTGTAAATGTGAGTGTGTTCTAAGACTGGTGGTGTGCTGTGCACAAGTAATGCAGGATGGCAGGGTCCCTTTTTGAATCCCAAAGGCTTGAACTCAGTACATGATGGTGTAGAGGTTGCTTTTTATAGAAATGATATGTCTATTGCATCTCCTAGCTGGGAAGAGGGAACACCAGACACTACAGGGAGAAAAGAGGAGATAGACTTTCTTTGGAACTGTCATGGTCCTTCTTGATACATTGGACTGTAAATGGCTCTGACAACAGCTCCTGTTAAGAGATGGCAGGGTTGTTCGTGGAGAGGCCTGCAGTGTCTGTCGTTTGGGGAAGAGCGCCAATTCTTGTCTCCATTCCTGATCTCTGTGAGGAGGATTCATAAATAGGTGGTTGCAGCCCGCTCACACCTCTTTGTACTACTGTGGTGGGCTATTCCAATGGAAACTGTCTTGCTGGGCAGAACTTCATTAAACAACACAAAGAAAGTGCCAATACTGATAATCTATTTATCTTCTTATTCTAACACCCAAAGCAAAGACATCTTATCAAAGTTGAGTCATACTATTCAAAAGCATTTTTATTTTAACAAAATCATTTGAAAAGTAAATTTATCTTAATCATATACTGTCAATAGAAGCAGAACATTTTTAATTACAAAGAACATTAGGACACAAACAGTGAAGCATTGAAATCGAACATGCATTCCATACTCAATCATATCACAATCATTCCACAACCATTCATACATTCAAAACAAAACAAAAATACTGAGCCCTATTGAATATAAATAGACAAACGGGCTGAGTATTAGATCTGCTACGTAATATACAATTATTTACATAGGATTATAAAGTAAGCTCATACTTCTGGATATAAATCAAGTTCGTCATAATAGTCAGGTAAAACAGTCAATCAAAATGAATAAAGAATTCAAAACCAATAGTGTAACAGTATATTGACACTAAGGGAAAACACAAAGAGCAGACACTAAACATGAAAGGGCCTACGCGTTTCAAATCCCTAAGGGTTGGGAGGGATTCTCATCAGGGCCAGGTCGCTCTGCAAAAAAAGAGGGGAGAACTTTGTGTATATTTGTTTAAAAAGAATCTTACGAGTTCTGTCCCACCCAGAGTCACCTCTGCTTACCACTATGGAGATTATCCAGAGATCGAGTAATAGATGTCACCTGTGTTCAACAAAAGAAGAAAATAGAAAGAATGTGTATCTAGGCTACAGCTCTGTATTTTAGTGTCAGACCTGCAGTATAGTCATATTCACTCAATTACCTTAGGTGCACAAGGGGTGTGTCCAAAAGTGTCTTTGTTAGGCAGAAAAATCTGGAAGGCCTGTTAAAAATGTAGGCTAATTAATGTCTGGATAGTTTTTTTAAAAAAGGGAAAGACCCTTAGGGTAAAATGCTTGAGCATTCTTCTTACCGGACAATTTCGAGCAGCCACGTCGGGGGACGGGGGTCTATCACGTATTCGGTCGGAAAATGATTTTCATCCAGCCTCTTGTGAGTAAAATGAAAGAAAAACGTGTCAAACAGTAGTTTTACACGTAGAAATTATCAATATGGATGATAAACGGAACCCTTGTAGGCTTACCAGCTGGTTCGATCCTCGTATCTGGCAAGGTTTACCGGCGTCTCTGATCGCACTAATCTCTCGCACATGCGTAGAGAGTAGCGGTCGAAATGAGGCTTCACTATTTGTTGGAAATACTATGCTATAGCGCATGCGTATAGTTCCAGAAGTGTCCCACCGGCTTCGGGAAGAACGACTTTGCCCACTGGACGTAATATGTTCCTAAGATGTTACTAGGCATACCTGGGCCTGAAGAGACGGCATAGATCTTTAGTGCCAACAGACATTTTGGTGTTATGTGCTTTGAAAAGCTAATCTATATGAAAACTATTGACACTGCAGGTGTGATTTACACATCAAAAAGCGAAAATATACAGGGACAAGTGACCAGGCATAGATTGTTGTCATTTCTTAAAGTTGTTAGGGCTTCGTTTCATCTTTGGAAATATTGAATTTTACTAACTTTTTTTGTTTTTCCATCTCGGAAATGGCAGAAAGAACTGTCCTTTCAAAAATTGCAATTTCCTTTGGTACTTTGTTTCCTGGAGGGCAGAAAGTTGATCTTTTTCGAAGTCCTGTAACTTCGGATGGTGCTGCGGTAGGATTTTCTGAGAAGAACATCGTGAGGCGTAATTTACGGCAAAACTCTATGAATTCGGTCTTCATCTTGACAAAGTCGGTTCTTGTTGATGGTACAAACGATAGTCCTTTAGACAAGATACTTTCCTCGGCCGATGTTAGGGCTCTGTTGGAAAGATTGAAAATAGGGGATACCGCTAATTTTTGCAGTGTTGGCGGCGGGTGGTCATTTCCCATGGTTGATTGTATCGTTGCCTTCCCCTGAAGCTCGTTTGGCCTCTTCCTAAAAAAGAGTTTGAAGATTGACCATGAGGCTGTTGCATTTGGTTCCATTTTCGGTTTTTATTTTGTCTGCTGTTATTGGTATCACTATCTTCCCCTGAGGATGAAGTGTCCGAAAATGTGATGAGCTTATTACGAGATCTACCTCGATTGTCTGAGAGGTATCGCCTAGAGTCCGTTTTAGTATAGAAATCCGGTTGGAGGAAAGGATACACGTTTTCAATAGAAAAGTTTTTTTTAACTTTCTCAAATTGGTTTGTTTTTTGTATTATAGTGAAGTCCTTGAATTCTTGAATTTCTTTATCTACTTTTTCTAGTAGAACCTTTGAGTCCGTAATTGTTTGGTTGGTACTGATTTCTTCCTCTAATTTCACGATTTCTTCAAGTTCCATTTTAGAGATCCTAGCCGCTGCTTCAATAGTAAGGTCCCTACTACACTTTGTTTCAATGAAGCTGAACCCCTTCTTAAACACAGGATCCTCAGTAAATATAACAGGAATATTTTTTATTTGAAGCCCTCCTGGAATGGTACCCTCGCGGAGATGTTTTAGCAAGAAATGCCCGTGTAGGTCAGTTCTTATTTGCTTCTTTTTTAATCTTAGAAGTCTATCAGACTCGTTCTGTGAAGTAGCCGAAGTGCTTAGGGGGACTGAGGATAAAATGGGTGGATTGCTCAAAAGATCTCTTTTCTGGATGTAGAAGTCTTTCCATTGAATGGTAAATTGGTAACATCTCTATTTACAAAGCCCACAGATCGCAACAAGGCATTACTCTTCTCCAGCAACCATCGCAGAGTTTAAAGGAAAGTTTGCCTTTCGGCCAATTTCTATGAATTCGTAGAAATTGTTCTTCCAATGAGGACTATAAATTCCACGCCGAAAATCTTGTATCCAAACTTTGTGATCGCGGTTACCCGAAAAAATTGGTCCGCGATTCAATGAAAAGGGTGAGATGGATACCACGAGATAGTCTTCTTGAACAAAAAACTAAAACCTAAGGTCAACCGGCAGGTGTGTGTAACTACTTATTGTCCTAATGCCAACAACCTTAAAAAAATCATAGGCCAAAATTGGCATCTCATTAAAAACTTTAATGAAAGTTTACCAGCCCCACCGCTATTCGCCTTTAAAAAGGAGAACAGTGTGGCAAACCACATAATAAGAGCAGGAATGAAAAAAGAAGAACAACCATCCCTAAGACGAATGATGGGATTAGCCCTCATTGTTGGCCACCACAAATGCGGCACGTGCTTATGTTGCGACCTAACAATAGAAGGATCATTGTTTCAACATCGTGGCATCTCATGGAAACATGAAACCTTCAGTAACTGTAAGTCTAAGTTCGTAGTATATGGAATTGTTTGCCCCTGTGGGCTCCTATATATAGGAAAGACAAACCAAGAAGTTCGCAACAGAATCCCCCAACACAAATCTAGAATAAAAAATGGAGTAGAGACTGCACACTTGGTGAATCACTGGAGACGCTACAAACATCTCATAGGTGACATTAAATGGACTGTCATCTCCCGCGTTGAAAAAGACCCGCGCGGTGAGGATCTGGATCAAAAACTTTCAAAAAGGGAAGCCTATCTAATCGTAAAGTTTGATACAGCAGTTAGGGGACTCAATGAATTGTCAGAGATATATAAACTTTAGAAATCTATGCCTGGTCACTTGTCCCTGTATATTTTTGCTTTTTGATGTGTAAATCACACCTGCATTGCGATCAGAGACGCCGGTAAACTTTGCCAGATACGAGGATCGAACCAGCAGGTAAGCCTACAAGGGTTCCGTTTATCATCCATATTGATAATTTCTACGTGTGAAACTACTGTCCGACACGTTTTTCTTTCATTTTACTCCCAAGAGGCTGGATGAAAATCATTTTCCGACCGAATTCGTTACAGACCCCCGTCCCCCGACGTGGCTGCTCGAAATTTTCCGGTAAGAAGAATGCTCAAGCATTTTACCTTAAGGGTCTTTCCGTTTTTTTTAAAAACTTTCCAGACATTAATTAGCCTACATTTTTTACAGGCCTTCCAGATTTTTCTGCCTAACAAAGACACTTTTGGACACACCCCTTGTACACCTAAGGTAATTGTGTAAATATGACTATACTGCAGGTATGACACTAAAATACAGAGCGGTAGCCTAGATACACATTCTTTCTATTTTCTTCTTTTGTTGAACACTGGTGACATCTATTACTCGATCTCTGGATAATCTCCATAGTGGTAAGCTGAGGTGACTCTGGGTGGGACAGTACTCGTTAGATTCTTTTTAAACAAATATACACAAAGTTCTCGCCTCTTTTTTTGCAGAGTGACCTGGCCCTGATGAGAATCCCTCCCAACCCTTAGGGATTTGAAACGCCTAGGCCTTTTCATGCTTAGTGTCTGCTCTTTGTGTTTTCCCTTAGTGTCAATATACTGTTACACTATTGGTTTTGAATTCTTTATTCATTTTGATTGACTGTTTTACCTGACTATTATGACTAACTTGATTTATATCCAGACGTATGAGCTTACTTTATAATCCTATGTAAATAATTGTATATTACGTAGCAGACCTAATACTCAGCCCGTTTGTCTATTTATATTCAATAGGGCTCAGTATTTTTGTTTTGTTTTGAATGTATGAATGGTTGTGGAATGATTGTGATATGATTGAGTATGGAATGCATGTTCGATTTTAATGCTTCACCGTTTGTGTCCTAATTTTCTTTGTAATTAAAAATGTTCTGCTTCTATTGACAGTATATGATTAAGATAAATGTATTTTTCAAATGATTTTGTTAAAATAAAAATGCTATTGAATAGTATGACCCAACTTTGATAAGATGTCTTTGCTTTGGGTGTTAGAATAAGATGATAAAGAGATTATCAGTATTGGCACTTTCTTTCTGTTGTTTAGTGATTACGGCTCAGCCTTACTGATTAGAGCCAACCGAAGTTGTTCTCGGGCAGAACTTCATGGCATAAGATGGCCAGGCCTGGAAGGTGGCTGGCCAGCACACTGAAGGAACCAACCCAAACAAGTTCCAAGGAAGCAAACCTAGAACACACAATCTTCGTCTGCCAAATCGGTATAAGGAGGGGAGCCCAAGACCCATTGCTCATTGTTGCGATATCTTGTATACCAATATATTAAAATATTTCATACTGACACATATACCATGACACTATGAGACAGAGGAATACAGCTTTGAACAAAAGACTCCAAATAAACTTTTTTTAAGTGGTGACTAGAAGGGTGTCAAAAGGGGTTTGGTCCCTCCTACCACTTTATACAATGGACTACCTCTTACGTGTAAAATATAAGTTACTTGAGGAAACTTGGACACATGTAAATGTTTTTCTAATTTGTTTAAATAAACCTTGTATATATGTGTTAGTATGAAATATTTTATTATATATTGATATACAAAGGGTATAGATACTCAGTGGAGGATGAGAAGATGAGGGCATGTCAAGTGATGTCAAGGAAAGCTTTATTCGGCTGCTATATAAAACAGTCATAAAAGCATAATAAACAAAGTATTGACTTGTTAACGCTGATTGAAATAGCATTCACAATGGCAATTGAAAAGTCATTGGATCATTGTTGCTAATTAATTGATCCCTACCGGAAACCAACTACAATGACATTTCCATTCACAACATTCTCTCTACCCTTAAACCCTCAATCCACTTCAATGACCCCCTTTCCCCGAATTTCTTTAAAGAAATTATAGGTTCACTTGTGCCACTCTAGTCCAAAATAATCAATGCTTCACTTCTACAAGGTAAGATCCTGGACTGCTTGAAGGCGGGCCTGGTGCTCCCTATTCTTAAAAAACCCTCGACTGACCCGGATGACCTGAACAACTATCATCCAATCATAAACATTCCGACCGTGACGAAACTTCTGGAGAAATGTGTTTATGAACAACTCCGCAAACACATTGAGCAATTCCAGCTTCTTGACCGAAACGGCCATCACTCACATCTTTGATGACGCCCTCACTGTACTCGACCAAAATGAAACCTGCCTTTTAATTCTGCTCGATCTCTCATCTGCTTTTGACACTGTCAAATACGACAATCTTCTCTACCTACTGGAACGCAGAATGGGACTCTCTAGCACGGTCCTTAAATGGTTTGCATCTTTCCTCGACAACCGAACCCATAGAGTCAAATCCAACCAATCTCTCTCCAACCCGAGTCCCTGCACACTAGGCGTCCCCAAGAATCCTCACTCTCCCCCACCCTCTTCAACCTCTTCCTGGAACCTCTGTCTGTAATTCTTAAAACCTCCAACATACAGTATCACATGTATGCTGATGACACCCAACTTCACATGAAAATCTATTCCCCGAGGACATCATATCGCTCAATGGAACCCTTCTCAAAACCCTCAACTGGCTTACTTCCAACCACCTCAAATTAAACGCCCTCAAGACGGAATTTCTCCTTATTGCACCTGCTAAACAACCCCCTCTGTGCTGCAATTTCTTTGTACCCTCACCGCCCTCAAAAGCACTCCTCATATTGTTGACTCCACTAAATCTCTGGGGGTTGTGCTAGACAAAAACCTAAACATGCAAGGACACATCAGATCTTCGACCAAAGGTGCAAACTTTCAACTCTGCATTCTAGGAAAACTCAAACCATTCCGTCCACATGATGACTTTAAAGCGGCGATACAAGCATTGGTCATGTCCAGGCTAGAATACGGCAGTGCCACTCTTTGCGGTTCGCCGAAACTCAGTCTAGCTACCATCAGAGCCTCTCTTAATGCTGCTACCAGACTCATCACAGGCGTTCTAACAAGACCAATTACATTTCACCGGACCTGAAATCACTCAACTGGCTTCCCTTTGAAGCTAGGATACAATTAAAGATTGTATGTATGACCCATAGAGCACTACACTTCAACACCCCACTCTACCTGACTAACAAGCCTGAGCTATCTGATGGTTCCAGGTCCAGAAGGAGCTCAGGCACTCTGCTGCTCAAGCACAAGAAATTTAACAAGCTTAAAACCTACAATCAGTCATTCTCTGGCATTGCACCAAGAATCTGGAACTCCCTTCCAGTGGAAACAAGACTGATTCCTTCTACCCTTGCCTTCAAAAAGGAAGTCAAATCTCTACAACTGAACAAACTCCTCTAACGAAAAATGGGCTGAACTTGATGCTATGCTCCGATTGCCTACAAATGACTGTTTTTTTTATTTATTTTTATTTTAATTTTATTTTATTCTCTTTTATCTGATTTTCTATTGATGTATATTGCCCTACTTGTCTCGCTCGCTACCTAATCCCATGTGAAGCGCTCTGATACCCACCTGGGTCATGTTCGCGCTATACAAAACTTTAAATAAATAAATATGAATGTCTGATTTAAAAGCAGCCACAGCATCCTGCTGTGTAGCAAGCTCAACTTTTTTCTTTGCATTAAGCTCCTATTGTGTTTTTTGGGAAGATTAAGTTGGAAGAAACAATTCCATTTCAGTTTCCCCGATTTCACTGGTAGCAGCCACAAAAGTATTCAATGCAGCTCTGAGAAACCTTTGCTTTGCTTCTGGTGGTAGTGGTACCCTTGTTGATCCAGGGATGATCCTCAATAATATTTCAGCCCAGAGAGGATACAGCAGGTACTCTGTGTCACAAACCTTAGAGGAAAAATGAAGGGAGTTTGATGCCGATGGTAGCAACAGACATCTTCCCCATCTAGGTCCCGTTCTTAAGAGGAGCCTGTCTCTTCTGCCTAAGTGTTCACTTCTTGTTGATTAACATGAACAGTACTAGTTAGCAGAGAGGTCTCTGGACTGCTGTGTGAGCTAATTCACACACCTCTCTGCATCTCCATCTTAGGCTTCATTCGCAGGCAAAAACAAATAAGTAAGACAAACTTAGCCATTCAGGTTAATCCTCATAGCAATAATATACCTATGTTTACAATAATTGTTTTTGGTATATTAGGCACTAGTTAGACAACAATCATTGAAAAGCTAATTAAATAATACATATAGTTGTAGCCCTCCAGACTCCTGGCAAGCAGGCAATAACTTAATAAAATAATAATAACCATGGTCTGTAGGGCTCAATCCACGTGGCAGAACATTTGGAAAAACTCAACAGAGCACGGAAAACAAAGAACATTGTAGAGCACATGGCACCTGCCTAATTGGGGAAAAAGTGATGACAACAGGGGACATACAGCACAGGCAGACTTATGTATGACAGTTCTCCCCCTAAAGGCCAACTGACTGAGTGTGATTTATCTGGATGTTGAGCATAAAAGGTGGTACCAGATGGGTGGCATGGACGTGTGCCGTTGGTTAAGAGAACCTGTCTTCCTGGTGTTAATCTTTGGAAACAATGAGATAATACTATGTCCCCTTCATCTTATTTAGAGTCCAAAATGTTGTGGACTTCTTATTCAATATGTTTAGCAACCATCACAACCATCACAAGCGGTGATTCAGTATGAAGACCTGATCGATAGGTTTTGAGAAGAGACACATTAAAAACAGGATGGATTTGGTAACTGTGGGGCAAGGTGTATTTTATGGTTACAGGATTGATGATTTATTAAATTGGGTAGGGACCTTCGTAACGGGGTTGGAGTTTTCCTTTGGAAAATAAAAAAATTGATGCCTCCCCCACCATGATACCAATATTTCAGCCTCTATCCTGGATTTCAGTGAAGCAGACGCTGAAGCTGCTGGGACTTAAAGCCTCCTACATCCTGGTTGTGACTCATGCCCGATGGCATATGCAGGTAAAGGCAGTGGGACTTGAAGGTTTGGCGCAAGGTCTCTTTCAGCGGTGGTGATAGCCTTAGATAGATCTGTTTGCCTCCGTCGAGAACACCGAATGTCATCAGTTTTGCACGTTTTAGTTTCCAAGGTGGCTCTTGCTTCATGAGTGGACCTCAGGCCTCCTGTACACCTCTCAACCCATACCACTCCTACACAGAGTTCTAAAGAAGATCAAGAAAGACCGGGCCCAAGCCATTCTTGTAGCTCTGGACTGGGCACGGAGAGTCAGGCATCCGGAGCTTCTGAGCATGGTCATCGATTCTCCAATCAGGCTGTCCCTTCAGGGGGACCTTCTGTTGCAGCAGCGGGGAGGATCCTCCACTCAAACCTGTCCACTCCGTTCTTTCCTGCATGCAGATTGAGCAATGGCAGTTGACAGCTTTTTACCTTCCTCCCAAAGTCTGTAATGTCATTCTAGCTGCCAGAGTTCCCTTCACTAAGACAGCACATGCCTGATGAAGAAATTGTGGCATGGTGTGCAAAAAAATCTGTTAATCCCCTTTGTGCTCCCGTGTATGAAGTATTGCTCTTTATTCTTTCCCTTGCCCCACAGGGCTCTGCTCTGTGCACCCTTAAGGGATATCTCTCTGCCTTGTCCGCCATCTTGTGGTTGCCTGACAAACCGTCCTTCTTTAAATCCCCTATTGTACATAGGTTTTTCAAAGGTCTTGTGCACTTCTTTCCCCCTTCGGCATCCATTATGCCTCAGTGGGACCTTAATTCTGTTCCCACTATTTTGATGTGTGATACTTTCGAACATCTCCACAACTGTCCACTCAGGCTTCTCACACTAAAAACAGACCTCCTGGTGGCAATTATAGATGCCTGTAGAGTGAGTGTGCTGAAGGTCTTATTATCTTAGCCACCTAACCTCTCAATTTATCTTGACAAAGTGGGACTTCGCACAAGGGCCTCAATTTTTTGCTGAAAGTGGGCACCCTTTTTCATGTAGGGCAGTCCGCCAACCTGTCTACCTTTTATGCTCCTATACACCCCACTGAATAGAGGAGCGACTCCACCGTTTGGACCCAAAAAGAGCATTGTTGTTCTACCTTGAATGAACACCAGAGTTCCAGGTGGACAACTATCTCTTTGTGGGGTATGTTGGTGAAAAGAAAGGTCGGGCGGTGCAGAAGCAAACCATCTCTTGCTGAGTTGTGCTCTGCATCAAATTCTACTATGCACTGGCCAAGATGCCACCCCCTGAACGCTTGTGAGCTCATTCCACCAAGCTAAATCTGTGACCACCACCTTAGCATTTGGAGTTCCAGTCCTGGACATCTGCCAGGCAGCTGCTTACATGCACACATTCACCAAACATTACTGTCTTCACAGTCAGGTCTGTAGGGATGGGCACTTCACCAGTTTGGTCCTGCAGGACTTCCTTGTGTGAAATTTGTCCGCAAACCCACCACTGGGGATGGTATTGCTTGGGCATCTGGGCAGAGTTTTGTATAGCCCAAACTTGACCTGAAGGTATCAGGTATCAGAGTGCTTTACATGAGCACCAGTAACGTTACACAAGGACACATTCCTTTTTGGTAGGCACAGGGAGATTAAGTGATTTGCCAAGAATCACAGGATGTTGAACATTGTCGAGACTCAAACTTGGTTCTCCAAATTTGAGATTGACCGTCCTAGCCCGTTAGGCCACATCCTCTCCTCCACTTACGTTTGGTAATGCCTTATCTAATAAAGACTATATCTAGCTGCCTATTTCTTACTGACCCATCCATCCTCCCTGCTCTGTAGACAGATTTCTAGGGTCAGGGGTGATCCCTATTCAGGGCCCTAGTGTAGCCACACTCGTGTCAGGATGCTTCATGGCTCTGCATTTCTGGTGTGAAAAGTGGTGAAAAGTAAATGATGTCAGCGCACCCGGGTGGTGTCTATATAGGTGCTGCAGACGTCACTTCTGGCTGGACGATGCTGCAGACACATGCATAGCTGATCGACACCCCCTACTGGCATGCAAGAGTACTGGTCAGGAAAAATATTCTGGATACAGTCTGATGCCTAAGGAATCTGCGGCTAGATATAGTCTCTACCAGATAAGGTGTTACCAAAGGGAAATAACTTATTTGTTACCAGCAAAAGGAGTTTAAAGTTTAATACATTGTTAGTAATCAATGATTACACACACAGGCTTTACAAAATTGTGACTGAGCACATTACTTGGCTAAGCTCATGACATGTAGAAGAAAGACAAGATGACTGCCAGTAAGACTCACACTGGTCTCACAAAATAATGGATGTACACATGGCTTGGGGAGGGAGAAGTCATAGAGAACTAAGACAGGATGTCTTGCTATGAGGCATATACCGCTTTTACAAAATGATGAAGGAGAACAAGGCTTTGTCAGGCAGAAGATATGGAGAGGAGTCATAAAATGGTGCACAAGTACATGGCTTTTGACCTTCCTCCCGAAGTCTGTAAGGTAATTTAAAAAAAAACGGTGTGCAGAAAAATCAATTAATCCCCTTTCTGCTCCCGTTTATGAAGTCTTGCTCTATATTTCTTTCCTTGCCCAGCAGGGTTCTGCTCTGGGCACCCTTGAGGGATATCTTTCAGCCTTGTCTGCATTCTTGCAGCTGCATGATCAACCCTCCTTCTTTAAATCCCCTATTGTACATAGGTTTTTGAAAGGTCTTGTGCACCTTTTTTAGCCTATGGCATTCATTATGCCTCAGTGGCACCTTAATTTGGTTCTCACTAGTTTGATGTGTGCTCCTTTCAAACCTCCCCACAACTGTCTCCTTAGGCTTCTTACACTAAGAACAGCCCTCCTGGTGGTAATTACCTATTCCCATAGATTGAGTGTGCTGCAGCCCTTTTTATCTAAGCCACCTAACCTCTCTGTTCATCTTGACAAAGTGGCCTCCTTTTTGCCAAAAGTGGTGACTCCATTTCATGTAGGGCAGACATCAACCTGCTTACCTTTTATGCTCCTCTACACCCCTCTAAAAAGAGGAGCGACTCCCCTGTTTGGACCCAAAAAGAACATTGTTGTTCTACTCTGAACGTACACGAGAGTTCTGAGTGGACAACCATCTCTTCGTGGGGTATGTTGGTGCAAAGAAAGGTCTTGCTGTGCAGAAGCAAACCCTCTCTTGCTAGGTAGTGCTCTGCATCAAAATCTGATATGCACTGGCCAAGATGCCACCCCCTTGTAGTGTAGTTCCTACATTCCCAATAGGCTCTGCGCATTGGAATAATATATCCTATAGATTTGAGTAGGACTGAGGTCGACTAGGTCTCTGTCGAATATATTAAACTTAATAGTGAGTGCCAGATAGCTCAGAGGTCAGTAGAAACTATCTCGAATTCACAAGAAGGGAATTGGTTCTGACAACCGCATAAACATGACCACTTTGTTTCCCAAGAATAAGAAATGTATCTCTAGAGTCGTGGAAACAATAGATAAGTATTTCACTTAGTCAATCATGCATTCTCTGTTTCCACAGAGGTGCAGAAAAATAGAGAGTCGGGCGTTTTCAATAAAAAGGTTTATTGAACAGTCTTCTTTCTCATGCAAAAAAAATTAACTGCTACAGTCGTAATGCATACTGCAAAGTATAATGCGTACAGCGAGAACAATATTATAAAATACTACTGTAAGAGCATTTTATGGTTTCTAAACCATATATAAATACATACATAAATAACAATGGCTAAAAGTACTCAACTGGTGCTTCTAAAATACGCCTACCCCAATGTACCTAACCTAAGTCTAGTATGAGGGAAGAAGTAAGTGTGGTGTAGCATAGGTTTAGTTTTCTTTGCCAAGATTCTATCCAAGATTTCTCTTAGGTTCTAATCAGCTCCATACCTTAGTTTAGAATGAAGGAGGTCTGGTATCTCTGTCTCAGGACTTGATTTCCCAACACCCCACAAGGGGAGCTTGGAAACACTCGAGTTGTATTCTCAGCAAGAGAAAGGACAGCTTCTCGATCAGTGTGTCAGCTGGAGGGTCGGCTTCCTTCGGCACTTGCTGTAGCGAGCTGCAACGGGCAAGTAGATAGTCGAACTGCTCCGAACCACCGTGTCTTGCTAGAGCAAGTGAAGGCATATTTATACCCGAAGGTGCCTAGTTTGACGTAAAGTCGGGAATAATAATGTCAGTAAAGAACCCCACAGGAATAGTAGTTCTTTGTAAAGTACATGAGTTCGTGGACAAATCAATATTCAAGAAAGGGGAGGTCCCTGACTGCTTAAGCCGATTTTCCAAGAAATTGTTGTGACGTTTTGGTACGGGTGGAAGTAGCCATGCCTGTATTTGGACTGCATGGGCTATGTCTAAATAAGGAATGATTTATATGCCTATATTAGGGCAATGTGAATTGTACCTATATGAGGGCATGAATCGGGAAAATTCACTTGGATCCTAAAATGCCATACAACACCCACTCCACTTTATTATGTGTGACATTACTAAGTTCTATTCAGAAAAGGGGTGATGATGGACAGAGTATTTGAATTAAGCAGAACATTCCTACCCAGTCCAAAGATCAGGGTTTGACCAATCACCGTTTTTTAGCTCACTGCACCATCCCAGCTAAGAACCTGGCTACATGCAAATTAGTCTGTCCCTGGCCCAGTGCATCATGGGAACAGGGCAGACCAAACTACCAAGCCAATTCTTATACTGGAAAGGAAACAAGCTGGCGGGGACCGGTTTCTGGCATTTCAGCCGTCTTCGGCCCGGCTTGCTTGAATCCTGATGGTGCAGTGAGCAAGGGACTCACATCTGAGTATACCCCTCCACGCTTATGGTGGACAAAACGATTCAGAGTGCAGTGAGCTAAAAAACGGTGATGGATTAAGCCCTGATCTCTTGACTGGGTAAGAGTGGTCTGCTTAATTCAGACACTCTGTTCATCACCACCCCCTTTTCTGTATCGCTTTTGGCCACTACAGGTGTGGCAGGGTATACTCAGACATGAGTCCCTTGCTCACTGCACCACCAGGATTCAAGCAAGCCGGGCCGACGACGGCTGAAATGCCAGAAACCGGTCCCCGGAAGCTTGTCTCCTTACCAGTGAAGAATTGGCTTGGTAGTTTGGTCTGCCCTGTTCCCATGAGGCATGGGGTCAGGCTAATTTGCATATTGCCAGGTTCTGAACTGGGGTGATGCAGTGAGCTAAAAAACGGTGATGGATTAAGCCCTGATCTCTTGACTGGGTAAGAGTGGTCTGCTTAATTCAGACACTCTGTTCATCACCACCCCCTTTTCTGTATCGTTTTTGGCCACTACAGGTGTGGCAGGGTATACTCATACATGAGTCCCTTGCTCACTGCACCACCAGGATTCAAGCAAGCCGGGCCGATGACGGCTGAAATGCCAGAAACCGGTCCCCGGAAGCTTGTCTCCTTACCAGTGAAGAATTGGCTTGGTAGTTTGGTCTGCCCTGTTCCCATGAGGCACGGGGTCAGGCTAATTTGCATATAGCCAGGTTCTGAACTGGGGTGATGCAGTGAGCTAAAAAATGGTGATGGATTAAGCCCTGATCTCTTGACTGGGTAAGAGTGGTCTGCTTAATTCAGACACTCTGTTCATCACCACCCCCTTTTCTGTATCGTTTTTGGCCACTACAGGTGTGGCAGGGTATACTCAGACATGAGTCCCTTGCTCACTGCACCACCAGGATTCAAGCAAGCCGGGCCGACGACGGCTGAAGTGCCAGAAACCGGTCCCCTGAAGCTTGTCTCCTTACCAGTGAAGAATTGGCTTGGTAGTTTGGTCTGCCCTGTTCCCATGAGGCACGGGGTCAGGCTAATTTGCATATAGCCAGGTTCTGAACTGGGGTGATGCAGTGAGCTAAAAAACGGTGATGGATTAAGCCCTGATCTCTTGACTGGGTAAGAGTGGTCTGCTTAATTCAGACACTCTGTTCATCACCACCCCCTTTTCTGTATCGTTTTTGGCCACTACAGGTGTGGCAGGGTATACTCAGATATGAGTCCCTTGCTCACTGCACCACCAGGATTCAAGCAAGCCGGGCCGACGACGGCTGAAATGCCAGAAACCGGTCCCCGGAAGCTTGTCTCCTTACCAGTGAAGAATTGGCTTGGTAGTTTGGTCTGCCCTGTTCCCATGAGGCACTGGGTCAGGCTAATTTGCATATAGCCAGGTTCTGAACTGGGGTGATGCAGTGAGCTAAAAAATGGTGATGGGTTAAGCCCTGATCTCTTGACTGGGTAAGAGTGGTCTGCTTAATTCAGACACTCTGTTCATCACCACCCCCTTTTCTGTATCGTTTTTGGCCACTACAGTTGTGGCAGGGTATACTCAGACATGAGTCCCTTACTCACTGCACCACCAGGATTCAAGCAAGCCGGGCCAACGACGGCTGAAATGCCAGAAACCGGTACCCGAAAGCTTATCTCCTTACCAGTGAAGAATTGGCTTGGTAGTTTGGTCTGCCCTGTTCCCATGAGGCACGGGGTCAGGCTAATTTGCATATAGCCAGGTTCTGAACTGGGGTGATGCAGTGAGCTAAAAAACGGTGATGGATTAAGCCCTGAACTCTTGACTGGGTAAGAGTGGTCTGCTTAATTTAGACACTCAGTTCATCACCACCCCCTTTTCAGTATCGTTTTTGGCCACTACATGTGTGGCAGGGTATACTCAGACATGAGTCCCTTGCTCACTGCACCACCAGGATTCAAGCAAGCCGGGCCGACGACAGCTGAAATGCCAGAAACCGGTCCCCGGAAGCTTGTCTCCTTACCAGTGAAGAATTGGCTTGGTAGTTTGGTCTGCCCTGTTCCCATGAGGCACGGGGTCAGGCTAATTTGCATATAGCCAGGTTCTGAACTGGGGTGATGCAGTGAGCTAAAAAACGGTGATGGATTAAGCCCTGATCTCATGACTGGGTAAGAGTGGTCTGCTTAATTCAGACACTCTGTTCATCACCACCTCCTTTTCTGCATCGTTTTAAGCCACTACAGGTGTGGCAGGGTATGCTCAGACATGAGTCCCTTGCTCACTGCACCACCAGGATTCAAGCAAGCCGGGCCGACGACGGCTGAAATGCCAGAAACCGGTCCCCGGAAGCTTGTCTCCTTACCAGTGAAGAATTGGCTTGGTAGTTTGGTCTGCCCTGTTCCCATGAGGCACGGGGTCAGGCTAATTTGCATATAGCCAGGTTCTGAACTGGGGTGATGCAGTGAGCTAATAAACGGTGATGGATTAAGCCCTGATCTCTTGACTGGGTAAAAGTGGTCTGCTTAATTCAGACACTCTGTTCATCACCGCCCCCTTTTCTGTATCGTTTTTGGCCACTACAGGTGTGGCAGGGTATACTCAGACATGAGTTCCTTGCTCACTGCACCACCAGGATTCAAGCAAGCCGGGCCGACGACGGCTGAAATGCCAGAAACCGGTCCCCAGAAGCTTGTCTCCTTACCAGTGAAGAATTGGCTTGGTAGTTTGGTCTGCCCTGTTCCCATGAGGCACTGGGTCAGGCTAATTTGCATATAGCCAGGTTCTGAACTGGGGTGATGCAGTGAGCTAAAAAATGGTATGGGTTAAGCCCTGATCTCTTGACTGGGTAAGAGTGGTCTGCTTAATTCAGACACTCTGTTCATCACCACCCCCTTTTCTGTATCGTTTTTGGCCACTACAGGTGTGGCAGGGTATACTCAGACATGAGTCCCTTACTCACTGCACCACCAGGATTCAAGCAAGCTGGGCCAACGACGGCTGAAATGCCAGAAACCGGTCCACGGAAGCTTGTCTCCTTACCAGTGAAGAATTGGCTTGGTAGTTTGGTCTGCCCTGTTTCCATGAGGCACGGGGTCAGGCTAATTTGCATATAGCCAGGTTCTGAACTGGGGTGATGCAGTGAGCTAAAAAATGGTGATGGATTAAGCCCTGATCTCATGACTGGGTAAGAGTGGTCTGCTTAATTCAGACACTCTGTTCATCACCACCTCCTTTTCTGCATCGTTTTTGGCCACTACAGGTGTGGCAGAGTATGCTCAGACATGAGTCCCTTGCTCACTGCACCACCAGGATTCAAGCAAGCAGGGCCGACGACGGCTGAAATGCCAGAAACCAGTCCCCGGAAGCTTGTCTCCTTACCAGTGAAGAATTGGCTTGGTAGTTTGGTCTGCCCTTTTCCCATGAGGCACGGGGCCAGGCTAATTTGCATATAGCCAGGTTCTGAACTGGGGTGATGCAGTGAGCTAAAAAACGGTGATGGATTAAGCCTTGATCTCTTGACTGAGTAAGAGTGGTCTGCTTAATTCAGACACTCTGTTCATCACCACCCCCTTTTCTGTATCGTTTTTGGCCACTACAGGTGTGGCAGGGTATACTCAGACATGAGTCCCTTGCTCACTGCACCACCAGGATTCAAGCAAGCCGGGCCGACGACGGCTGAAATGCCAGAAACCGGTCCCCGGAAGCTTGTCTCCTTACCAGTGAAGAATTGGCTTGGTAGTTTGGTCTGCCCTGTTCCCATGAGGCACGGGGTCAGGCTAATTTGCATATAGCCAGGTTCTGAACTGGGGTGATGCAGTGAGCTAAAAAACGGTGATGGATTAAGCCCTGATCTCTTGACTGGGTAAGAGTGGTCTGCTTAATTCAGACACTCGGTTCATCACAACCCCCTTTTCTGTATCGTTTTTGGCCACTACAGGTGTGGCAGGGTATACTCAGACATGAGTCCCTTGCTCACTGCACCACCAGGATTCAAGCAAGCCGGGCCGAAGATGGCTGAAAGGCCAGAAACCATTCCCCGGAAGCTTGTCTCCTTACCAGTGAAGAATTGGCTTGGTAGTTTCGTCTGCCCTGTTCCCATCAAGCACGGGGGCAGGCTAATTTGCATATAGCCAGGTTCTGAACTGGGGTGATGCAGTGAGCTAAAAAACGGTGATGGACTAAGCCCTGATCTCTTGACTGGGTAAGAGTGGTCTGCTTAATTCAGACACTCTGTTCATCACCACCCCCATTTCTGTATTGTTTTTGGCCACTACAGGTGTGGCAGGGTATACTCAGACATGAGTCCCTTGCTAACTGCACCACCAGGATTCAAGCAAGCCGGGCCGACGTCGGCTGAAATGCCAGAAACCGGTCCCCGGAAGCTTGTCTCCTTACCAGTGAAGAATTGGCTTGGTAGTTTGGTCTGCCCTGTTCCCATGAGACACGGGGTCAGGCTAATTTGCATATATCCAGGTTCTGAACTGGGGTGATGCAGTGAGCTAATAAACGGTGATGGATTAAGCCCTGATCTCTTGACTGGGTAAGAGTGGTCTGCCTAATTCAGACACTCTGTTCATCACCGCCCCCTTTTCTGTATCGTTTTTGGCCACTACAGGTGTGGCAGGGTATACTCAGACATGAGTCCCTTGCTCACTGCACCACCAGGATTCAAGCAAGCCGGGCCGACGACGGCTGAAATGCCAGAAACCGGTCCCCGGAAGCTTGTCTCCATACCAGTGAAGAATTGGCTTGGTAGTTTGGTCTGCCGTGTTCCCATGAGGCAAGGGTTCAGGCTAATTTGCATATAGCCAGGTTCTGAACTGGGGTGATGCAGTGAGCTAAAAAACAGTGATGGATTAAGCCCTGATCTCTTGACTGGGTAAGAGTGGTCTGCTTAATTCAGACACTCTGTTCATCACCACCCCCTTTTCTGTGTCGTTTTTGGCCACTACAGGTGTGGCAGGGTATACTCAGACATGAGTCCCTTGCTCACTGCACCACCAGGATTCAAGCAAGCCGGGCCGACGATGGCTGACATGCCAGAAACCGGTCCCCTGAAGCTTGTCTCCTTACCAGTGAAGAATTGGCTTGGTAGTTTGGTCTGCCCTGTTCCCATGAGGCACGGGGTCAGGCTAATTTGCATATAGCCAGGTTCTGAACTGGGGTGAGGCAGTGACCTAAAAAACGGTGATGGATTAAGCCCTGATCTCTTGACTAGGTAAGAGTGGTCTGCTTAATTCAGACACTCTGTTCATCAACACCCCCTTTTCTGTATCGTTTCTGGCCACTACAGGTGTGGCAGGGTATACTCAGACATGAGTCCCTTGCTCACTGCACCACCAGGATTCAAGCAAGCCGGGCCGACGATGGCTGAAATGCCAGAAACCGGTCCCCGGAAGCTTGTCTCCTCACCAGTGAAGAAGTGGCTTGGTAGTTTGGTCTGCCCTGTTCCCATGAGCCACGGGGTCAGGCTAATTTGCATATAGCCAGGTTCTGAACTGGGGTGTTGCAGTGAGCTAAAAAAGGTGATGGATTAAGCCCTAATCTATTGACTGGGTAAGAGTGGCCTGCTTAATTCAGACACTCTGTTCATCACCATCCCCTTTTCTGTATCGTTTTTGGCCACTACAGGTGTGGCAGGGTATACTCAGACATGAGTCCCTTGCTCACTGCACCACCAGGATTCAAGCAAGCCGGGCCGACGATGGCTGAAATGCCAGAAACTTATCCCCGGAAGCTTGTCTCCTTACCAGTGAAGAATTGGCTTGGTAGTTTGGTCTGCCCTGTTCCCATGAGGCACGGGGTCAGGCTAATTTGCATATAGCCAGGTTCTGAACTGGGGTGAGGCAGTGACCTAAAAAACGGTGATGGATTAAGCCCTGATCTCTTGACTAGGTAAGAGTGGTCTGCTTAATTCAGACACTCTGTTCATCAACACCCCCTTTTCTGTATCGTTTCTGGCCACTAAAGGTGTGGCAGGGTATACTCAGACATGAGTCCCTTGCTCACTGCACCACCAGGATTCAAGCAAGCCAGGCCGACGATGGCTGAAATGCCAGAAACCGGTCCCCGGGAGCTAGTCTCCTCACCAGTGAAGAAGTGGCTTGGTAGTTTGGTCTGCCCTGTTCCCATGAGGCACGGGGTCAGGCTAATTTGCATATAGCCAGGTTCTGAACTGGGGTGTTGCAGTGAGCTAAAAAAGGTGATGGATTAAGCCCTGATCTCTTTACTGGGTAAGAGTGGTCTGCTTAATTCAGACACTCGGTTCATCACAACCCCCTTCTCTGTATCGTTTTTGGCCACTACAGGTGTGGCAGGGTATACTCAGACATGATTCCCTTGCTCACTGCACCACCAGGATTCAAGCAAGCCTGGCCGACGAGGGCTGAAATGCCACAAACCGGTCCCCCGGAAGCTTGTCTCCTTACCAGTGAAGAATTGGCTTGGTAGTTTGGTCTGCCCTGTTCCCATGAGGCACGGGGTCAGGCTAATTTGCATATAGCCAGGTTCTGAACTGGGGTGATTCAGTGAGCTAATAAACGGTGATGGATTAAGCCCTGATCTCCTGACTGGGTAAAAGTGGTCTGCTTAATTCAGACACTCTGTTCATCACCGCCCCCTTTTCTGTATCGTTTTTGGCCACTACAGGTGTGGCAGGGTATACTCAGACATGAGTCCCTTGCTCACTGCACCACCAGGATTCAAGCAAGCCGGGCCGACGACGGCTGAAATGCCAGAAACCGGTCCCCGGAAGCTTGTCTCCTTACCAGTGAAGAATTGGCTTGGTAGTTTGGTCTGCCCTGTTCCCATGAGGCACTGGGTCAGGCTAATTTGCATATAGCCAGGTTCTGAACTGGGGTGATGCAGTGAGCTAAAAAATGGTATGGGTTAAGCCCTGATCCCTTGACTGGGTAAGAGTGGTCTCCTTAATTCAGACACTCTGTTCATCACCACCCCCTTTTCTGTATCGTTTTTGGCCACTACAGGTGTGGCAGGGTATACTCAGACATGAGTCCCTTACTCACTGCACCACCAGGATTCAAGCAAGCCGGGCCAACGACGGCTGAAATGCCAGAAACCGGTCCCCGGAAGCTTGTCTCCTTACCAGTGAAGAATTGGCTTGGTAGTTTGGTCTGCCCTGTTCCCATGAGGCACGGGGTCAGGCTAATTTGCATATAGCCAGGTTCTGAACTGGGGTGATGCAGTGAGCTAAAAAACGGTGATGGATTAAGCCCTGAACTCTTGACTGGGTAAGAGTGGTCTGCTTAATTCAGACACTCAGTTCATCACCACCCCCTTTTCAGTATTGTTTTTGGCCACTACATGTGTGGCAGGGTATACTCAGACATGAGTCCCTTGCTCACTGCACCACCAGGATTCAAGCAAGCAGGGCCGACGACAGCTGAAATGCCAGAAACCGGTCCCCGGAAGCTTGTCTCCTTACCAGTGAAGAATTGGCTTGGTAGTTTGGTCTGCCCTGTTCCCATGAGGCACGGGGTCAGGCTAATTTGCATATAGCCAGGTTCTGAACTGGGGTGATGCAGTGAGCTAAAAAACTGTGATGGATTAAGCCCTGATCTCATGACTGGGTAAGAGTGGTCTGCTTAATTCAGACACTCTGTTCATCACCACCTCCTTTTCTGCATCGGTTTTGGCCACTACAGGTGTGGCAGGGTATGCTCAGACATGAGTCCCTTGCTCACTGCACCACCAGGATTCAAGCAAGCCGGGCCGACGACGGCTGAAATGCCAGAAACCGGTCCCCGGAAGCTTGTCTCCTTACCAGTGAAGAATTGGCTTGGTAGTTTGGTCGGCCCTGTTCCCATGAGGCACGAGGTCAGGCTAAGTTGCATAAAGCCAGGTTCTGAACTGGGGTGATGCAGTGAGCTAATAAACGGTGATGGATTAAGCCCTGATCTCTTGACTGGGTAAAAGTGGTCTGCTTAATTCAGACACTCTGTTCATCACCGCCCCCTTTTCTGTATCGTTTTTGGCCACTACAGGTGTGGCAGGGTATACTCAGACATGAGTTCCTTGCTCACTGCACCACCAGGATTCAAGCAAGCCGGGCCGACGACGGCTGAAATGCCAGAAACCGGTCCCCGGAAGCTTGTCTCTTTACCAGTGAAGAATTGGCTTGGTAGTTTGGTCTGCCGTGTTCCCATGAGGCACGGGGTCAGGCTAATTTGCATATAGCCAGGTTCTGAACTGGGGTGATGCAGTGAGCTAAAAAACGGTGATGGATTAAGCCCTGATCTCTTGACTGGGTAAGAGTGGTCTGCTTAATTCAGACACTCTGTTCATCACCACCCCCTTTTCTGTATCGTTTTTGGCCACTACAGGTGTGGCAGGGTATACTCAGACATGAGTCCCTTGCTCACTGCACCACCAGGATTCAAGCAAGCCGGGCCGACGATGGCTGAAATGCCAGAAACTGGTCCCCGGAAGCTTGTCTCCTTACCAGTGAAGAATTGGCTTGGTAGTTTGGTCTGCCCTGTTCCCATGAGGCACGGGGTCAGGCTAATTTGCATATAGCCAGGTTCTGAACTGGGGTGATGCAGTGAGCTAAAAATCGGTGATGGATTAAGCCCTGATCTCTTGACTGGGTAAGAGTGGTCTGCTTAATTTAGACACTCTGTTCATCACCACCCCCTTTTCTGTATCGTTTTTGGCCACTACAGGTGTGGCAGGGTATACTCAGACACGAGTCCCTTGCTCACTGCACCACCAGGATTCAAGCAAGCCGGGCGAACGTCGGCTGAAATGCCAGAAACCGGTCCTCGGAAGCTTGTCTCCTTACCAGTGAAGAATTGGCTTGGTAGTTTGGTCTGCCCTGTTCCCATGAGGCACAGGGTCAGGCTAATTTGCATATAGCCAGGTTCTGAACTGGGGTGATGCAGTGAGCTAAAAAACGGTGATGGATTAAGCCCTGATCTCTTAACTGGGTAAGAGTGGTCTGCTTAATTCAGACACTCTGTTCATCACCACCCCCTTTTCTGTATCGTTTTTGGCCACTACAGGTGTGGCAGGGTATACTCAGACATGAGTCCCTTGCTCACTGCACCACCAGGATTCAAGCAAGCCGGGCCGACGACGGCTGAAATGCCAGAAACCGGTCCCCGGAAGCTTGTCTCCTTACCAGTGAAGAATTGGCTTGGTAGTTTGGTCTGCCCTGTTCCCATGAGGCACTGGGTCAGGCTAATTTGCATATAGCCAGGTTCTGAACTGGGGTGATGCAGTGAGCTAAAAAACGGTGATGGATTAAGCCCTGATCTCTTGACTGGGTAAAAGTGGTCTGCTTAATTCAGACACTCTGTTCATCACCACCCCCTTTTCTGTATCGTTTTTGGCCACTACAGGTGTGGCAGAGTATACTCAGACATGAGTCCCTTGCTCACTGCACCACCAGGATTCAAGCAAGCCGGGCCGACGACAGCTGAAATGCCAGAAACCGGTCCCCGGAAGCTTGTCTCCTTACCAGTGAAGAATTGGCTTGGTAGTTTGAGCTGCCCTGTTCCCATGAGACACGGGGTCAGGATAATTTGCATATAGCCAGGTTCTGAACTGGGGTGATACAGTGAGCTAATAAACGGTGATGGATTAAGCCCTGATCTCTTGACTGAGTAAGAGTGGTCTGCTTAATTCAGACACTCTGTTCATCACCGCCCCTTTTCTGTATCGTTTTTGGCCACTACAGTTGTGACAGGGTATACTCAGACATGAGTTCTTGCTCACTGCACCACCAGGATTCAAGAAAGCCGGGCCGACCATGGCTGAAATGCCAGAAACCGGTCCACGGAAGCTTGTCTCATTACCAGTGAAGAATTGGCTTGGTAGTTTGGTCTGCCCTGTTCCCATGAGGTACGGGGTCAGGCTAATTTGCATATAGCCAGGTTCTGAACTGGGGTGATGCAGTGAGCTAAAAATCGGTGATGGATTAAGCCCTGATCTCTTGACTGGGTAAGAGTGGCCTGCTTAATTTAGACACTATGTTCATCACCACTCCCTTTTCTGTGTCGTTTTGGGCCACTACAGGTGTGGCAGGGTATACTCAGACATGAGTCCCTTGCTCACTGCACCACCAGGATTCAAGCAAGCCGGGCCGACGATGGCTGAAATGCCAGAAACCGGTCCCCGGAAGCTTGTCTCCTTACCAGTGAAGAATTGGCTTGGTAGTTTGGTCTGCCCTGTTCCCATGAGGCACGGGGTCAGGCTAATTTGCATATAGCCAGGTTCTGAACTGGGGTGATGCAGTGAGCTAAAAAACGGTGATGGATTAAGCCTTGATCTCTTGACTGAGTAAGAGTGGTCTGCCTAATTCAGACACTCTGTTCATCACCACCCCCTTTTCTGTATCGTTTTTGGCCACTACAGGTGTGGCAGGGTATACTCAGACTTGAGTCCCTTGCTCACTGCACCACCAGGATTCAAGCAAGCCGGGCCGACGGCGGCTGAAATGCCAGAAACCGGTCCCCGGAAGCTTGTCTCCTTACCAGTGAAGAATTGGCTCGGTAGTTTGCTCTGCCCTGTTCCCATGAGGCACGGGGGTTTGGCTAATTTGCATATAGCCAGGTTCTGAACTGGGGTGATGCAGTGAGCTAAAAATCGGTGATGGATTAAGCCCTGATCTCTTGACTGGGTAAGAGTGGTCTGCTTAATTCAGACACTCTGTTCATCACCACCCCCTTTTCTGTATCGTTTTTGGCCACTACAGGTGTGGCAGGGTATACTCAGACATGAGTCCCTTGCTCACTGCACCACCAGGATTCAAGCAAGCCGGGCCGACGACGGCTGAAATGCCAGAAACCGGTCCCCGGAAGCTTGTCTCCTTACCAGTGAAGAATTGGCTTGGTAGTTTGGTCTGCCCTGTTCCCATGAGGCACGGGGTCAGGCTAATTTGCATATAGCCAGGTTCTGAACTGGGGTGATGCAGTGAGCTAAAAAACGGTGATGGATTAAGCCCTGATCTCTTGACTGGGTAAGAGTGGTCTGCTTAATTCAGACACTCTGTACATCACCACCCCCTTTTCTGTATCGTTTTTGGCCACTACAGGTGTGGCAGGGTATACTCAGACATGAGTCCCTTGCTCACTGCACCACCAGGATTCAAGCAAGCCGGGCCAACGACGGCTGAAATGCCAGAAACCGGTCCCCGGAAGCTTGTCTCCTTACCAGTGAAGAATTGGCTTGGTAGTTTGGTCTGCCCAGTTCTCATGAGGCACGGGGTCAGGCTAATTTGCATATAGCTAGGTTCTGAACTGGGGTGATGCAGTGAGCTAAAAAACGGTGATGGATTAAGCCCTGAACTCTTGACTGGGTAAGAGTGGTCTGCTTAATTCAGACACTCGGTTCATCACAACCCCCTTTTCTGTATCGTTTTTGGCCACTACAGGTGTGGCAGGGTATACTCAGACATGAGTCCCTTGCTCACTGCACCACCAGGATTCAAGCAAGCCGGGCCGAAGATGGCTGAAAGGCCAGAAACCGTTCCCCGGAAGCTTGTCTCCTTACCAGTGAAGAATTGGCTTGGTAGTTTCGTCTGCCCTGTTCCCATGAAGCACGGGGGCAGGCTAATTTGCATATAGCCAGGTTCTGAACTGGGGTGATGCAGTGAGCTAAAAAACGGTGATGGATTAAGCCCTGATCTCTTGACTGGGTAAGAGTGGTCTGCCTAATTCAGACACTCTGTTCATCACCGCCCCCTTTTCTGTATCGTTTTTTGGCCACTACAGGTGTGGCAGGGTATACTCAGACATGAGTCCCTTGCTCAAGGCACCACCAGGATTCAAGCAAGCCGGGCCGACGACGGCTGAAATGCCAGAAACCGGTCCCCGGAAGCTTGTCTCCATACCAGTGAAGAATTGGCTTGGTAGTTTGGTCTGCCGTGTTCCCATGAGGCAAGGGGTCAGGCTAATTTGCATATAGCCAGGTTCTGAACTGGGGTGATGCAGTGAGCTAAAAAACGGTGATGGATTAAGCCCTGATCTCTTGACTGGGTAAGAGTGGTCTGCTTAATTCAGACACTCTGTTCATCACCACCCCCTTTTCTGTATCGTTTTTGGCCACTACAGGTGTGGCAGGGTATACTCAGACATGAGTCCCTTGCTCACTGCACCACCAGGATTCAAGCAAGCCGGGCTGACGATGGCTGAAATGCCAGAAACCGGTCCCCTGAAGCTTGTCTCCTTACCAGTGAAGAATTGGCTTGGTAGTTTGGTCTGCCCTGTTCCCATGAGGCACGGGGTCAGGCTAATTTGCATATAGCCAGGTTCTGAACTGGGGTGAGGCAGTGACCTAAAAAACGGTGATGGATTAAGCCCTGATCTCTTGACTAGGTAAGAGTGGTCTGCTTAATTCAGACACTCTGTTCATCAACACCCCCTTTTCTGTATCGTTTCTGGCCACTACAGGTGTGGCAGGGTATACTCAGACATGAGTCCCTTGCTCACTGCACCACCAGGATTCAAGCAAGCCGGGCCGACGATGGCTGAAATGCCAGAAACCGGTCCCCGGAAGCTTGTCTCCTCACCAGTGAAGAAGTGGCTTGGTAGTTTGGTCTGCCCTGTTCCCATGAGCCACGGGGTCAGGCTAATTTGCATATAGCCAGGTTCTGAAATGGGGTGTTGCAGTGAGCTAAAAAAGGTGATGGATTAAGCCCTAATCTCTTGACTGGGTAAGAGTGGCCTGCTTAATTCAGACACTCTGTTCATCACCATCCCCTTTTCTGTATCGTTTTTGGCCACTACAGGTGTGGCAGGGTATACTCAAACATGAGTCCCTTGCTCACTGCACCACCAGGATTCAAGCAAGCCGGGCCGACGATGGCTGAAATGCCAGAAACTGATCCCCGGAAGCTTGTCTCCTTACCAGTGAAGAATTGGCTTGGTAGTTTGGTCTGCCCTGTTCCCATGAGGCACGGGGTCAGGCTAATTTGCATATAGCCAGGTTCTGAACTGGGGTGAGGCAGTGACCTAAAAAACGGTGATGGATTAAGCCCTGATCTCTTGACTAGGTAAGAGTGGTCTGCTTAATTCAGACACTCTGTTCATCAACACCCCCTTTTCTGTATCGTTTCTGGCCACTACAGGTGTGGCAGGGTATACTCAGACATGAGTCCCTTGCTCACTGCACCACCAGGATTCAAGCAAGCCGGGCCGACGATGGCTGAAATGCCAGAAACCGGTCCCCGGAAGCTTGTCTCCTCACCAGTGAAGAAGTGGCTTGGTAGTTTGGTCTGCCCTGTTCCCATGAGGCACGGGGTCAGGCTAATTTGCATATAGCCAGGTTCTGAACTGGGGTGATGCAGTGAGCTAAAAAACGGTGATGGATTAAGCCCTGATCTCTTGACTGGGTAACAGTGGTCTGCTTCATTCAGACACTCTGTTCATCACCACCCCCTTTTCTGTATCGTTTTTGGCCACTACAGGTGTGGCAGGGTATACTCAGACATGAGTCCCTTGCTCACTGAACCACCAGGATTCAAGCAAGCCGGGCCGACGATGGCTGAAATGCCAGAAACCGGTCCCTGGAAGCTTGTCTCCTTACCAGTGAAGAATTGGCTTGGTAGTTTGGTCTGCCCTGTTCCCATGAGGCACGGGGTCAGGCTAATTTGCATATAGCCAGGTTCTGAACTGGGGTGATGCAGTGAGCTAAAAATTGGTGATGGATTAAGCCCTGATCTCTTGACTGGGTAAGAGTGGTCTGCTTAATTCAGACACTCTGTTCATCACCACCCCCTTTTCTGTATCGTTTTTGGCCACTACAGGTGTGGCAGGGTACACTCAGACATGAGTCCCTTGCTCACTGCACCACCAGGATTCAAGCAAGCCGGGCTGACGACGGCTGAAATGTCAGAAATCGGTCCCCGGAAGCTTGTCTCCTTACCAGTGAAGAATTGGCTTGGTAGTTTGGTCTGCCCTGTTCCCATGAGGCACGGGGTCAGGCTAATTTGCATATAGCCAGGTTCTGAACTGGGGTGATGCAGAGAGCTAAAAAACGGTGATGGATTAAGCCCTGATCTCTTTATTGGGTAAGAGTGGTCTGCTTAATTCAGACACTCTGTTCATCACCACCCCCTTCTCTGTATCGTTTTTGGCCACTACAGGTGTGGCAGGGTAAACTCACACATGAGTCCCTTGCTCACTGCACCACCAGGATTCAAGCAAGCCTGGCCGACGAGGGCTGAAATGCCACAAACCGGTCCCCGGAAGCTTGTCTCCTTACCAGTGAAGAATTGGCTTGGTAGTTTGGGTTGCCCTGTTCCCATGAGGCACGGGGGTTTGACTAATTTGCATATAGCCAGGTTCTGAACTGGGGTGATGCAGTGAGCTAAAAAACGGTGATGGATTAAGCCCTGATCTCTTTATTGGGTAAGAGTGGTCTGCTTAATTCAGACACTCTGTTCATCACCACCCCCTTTTCTATATCGTTTTTGGCCACTACAGGTGTGGCAGGGTATACTCAGACATGAGTCCCTTACTCACTGCACCACCAGGATTCAAGCAAGCCGGGCCAACGACGGCTGAAATGCCAGAAACCGGTCCCCGGAAGCTTGTCTCCTTACCAGTGAAGAATTGGCTTGGTAGTTTGGTCTGCCCTGTTCCCATGAGGCACGGGGTCAGGCTAATTTGCATATAGCCAGGTTCTGAACTGGGGTGATGCAGTGAGCTAAAAAACGGTGATGGATTAAGCCCTGATCTCTTGACTGGGTAACAGTGGTCTGCTTCATTCAGACACTCTGTTCATCACCACCCCCTTTTCTGTATCGTTTTTGGCCACTACAGGTGTGGCAGGGTATACTCAGACATGAGTCCCTTGCTCACTGAACCACCAGGATTCAAGCAAGCCGGGCCGACGATGGCTGAAATGCCAGAAACCGGTCCCCGGAAGCTTGTCTCCTTACCAGAGAAGAATTGGCTTGGTAGTTTGGTCTGCCCTGTTCCCTTGAGGCACGGGGTCAGGCTAATTTGTATATAGCCAGGTTCTGAACTGGGGTGATGCAGTGAGCTAAAAATTGGTGATGGATTAAGCCCTGATCTCTTGACTGGGTAAGAGTGGTCTGCTTAATTCAGACACTCTGTTCATCACCACCCCCTTTTCTGTATCGTTTTTGGCCACTACAGGTGTGGCAGGGTACACTCAGACATGAGTCCCTTGCTCACTGCACCACCAGGATTCAAGCAAGCCGGGCTGACGACGGCTGAAATGTCAGAAATCGGTCCCCGGAAGCTTGTCTCCTTACCAGTGAAGAATTGGCTTGGTAGTTTGGTCTGCCCTGTTCCCATGAGGCACGGGGTCAGGCTAATTTGCATATAGCCAGGTTCTGAACTGGGGTGATGCAGAGAGCTAAAAAACGGTGATGGATTAAGCCCTGATCTCTTTATTGGGTAAGAGTGGTCTGCTTAATTCAGACACTCTGTTCATCACCACCCCCTTCTCTGTATCGTTTTTGGCCACTACAGGTGTGGCAGGGTAAACTCACACATGAGTCCCTTGCTCACTGCACCACCAGGATTCAAGCAAGCCTGGCCGACGAGGGCTGAAATGCCACAAACCGGTCCCCGGAAGCTTGTCTCCTTACCAGTGAAGAATTGGCTTGGTAGTTTGTGTTGCCCTGTTCCCATGAGGCACGGGGGTTTGACTAATTTGCATATAGCCAGGTTCTGAACTGGGGTGATGCAGTGAGCTAAAAAACGGTGATGGATTAAGCCCTGATCTCTTGACTGGGTAAGAGTGGTCTGCTTAATTCAGACACTCTGTTTATCACCACCCCCTTTTCTGTATCGTTTTTGGCCACTACAGGTGGCAGGGTATACTCAGACATGAGTCCCTTGCTCACTGCACCACCAGGATTCAAGCAAGACGGGCCGACGACGGCTGAAATGCCAGAAACCGGTCCCCGGAAGCTTGTCTCCTTACCAGTGAAGAATTGGCTTGGTAGTTTGGTCTGCCCTGTTCCCATGAGGCACGGGGTCAGGCTAATTTGCATATAGCCAGGTTCTGAACTGGGGTGATGCAGTGACCTAAAAAACGGTGATGGATTAAGCCCTGATCTCTTGACTGGGTAAGAGTGGTCTGCTTCATTCAGACACTCTGTTCATCACCACCCCCTTTTCTGTATCGTTTTTGGCCACTACAGGTGTGGCAGGGTATACTCAGACATGAGTCCCTTGCTCACTGCACCACCAGGATTCAAGCAAGCCGGGCCGACGATGGCTGAAATGCCAGAAACCGGTCCCCAGAAGCTTGTCTCCTTACCAGTGAAGAATTGGCTTGGTAGTTTGATCTGCCCTGTTCCCATGAGGCACGGGGTCAGGCTAATTTGCATATAGCCAGGTTCTGACAGGGGTGATGCAGTGAGCTAAAAAATGGTGATGGATTAAGCCCTGATCTCTTGACTGGGTAAGAGTGGTCTGCTTAATTCAGACACTCTGTTCATCACCACCCCCTTTTCTGTATCGTTTTTGGCCACTACAGGTGGCAGGGTATACTCAGACATGAGTCCCTTGCTCACTGCACCACCAGGATTCAAGCAAGACGGGCCGACGACGGCTGAAATGCCAGAAACCGGTCCCCGGAAGCTTGTCTCCTTACCAGTGAAGAATTGGCTTGGTAGTTTGGTCTGCCCTGTTCCCATGAGGCACGGGGTCAGGCTAATTTGCATATAGCCAGGTTCTGAACTGGGGTGATGCAGTGACCTAAAAAACGGTGATGGATTAAGCCCTGATCTCTTGACTGGGTAAGAGTGGTCTGCTTCATTCAGACACTCTGTTCATCACCACCCCCTTTTCTGTATCGTTTTTGGCCACTACAGGTGTGGCAGGGTATACTCAGACATGAGTCCCTTGCTCACTGCACCACCAGGATTCAAGCAAGCCGGGCCGACGATGGCTGAAATGCCAGAAACCGGTCCTCAGAAGCTTGTCTCCTTACCAGTGAAGAATTGGCTTGGTAGTTTGATCTGCCCTGTTCCCATGAGGCACGGGGTCAGGCTAATTTGCATATAGCCAGGTTCTGACAGGGGTGATGCAGTGAGCTAAAAAATGGTGATGGATTAAGCCCTGATCTCTTGACTGGGTAAGAGTGGTCTGCTTAATTCAGACACTCTGTTCATCACCACCCCCTTTTCTGTATCGTTTTTGGTCACTACAGGTGTGGCAGGGTGTACTCAGACATGAGTCCCTTGCTCACTGCACCACCAGGATTCAAGCAAGCCGGGAGGACGACGGCTGAAATGCCAGAAACCGGTCCCCGGAAGCTTGTCTCCTTACCAGTGAAGAATTGGCTTGGTAGTTTGGTCTGCCCTGTTCCCATGAGGCACGGGGTCAGGCTAATTTGCATATAGCCAGGTTCTGAACTGGGGTGATGCAGTGAGCTAAAAACGGTGATGGATTAAGCCCTGATCTCTTGACTGGGTAAGAGTGGTCTGCTTAATTCAGACACTCAGTTCATCACCACCCCCTTTTCTGTATCATTACTAAGTTCTAAGCACATAAAAACATGTCTAAAACCTCCACCTTAAATACATAAAAATGCTTTCGAAATGATTGTGCATGAAAACAGAATTTGTGCTGTACGCACTTCAAAGCAATGTTTCATTCAAAGCATATAGATGACATGTAAAAATTTTTGATCCGAGACCATTCTATGACATTATATATAAATAGTCTGGTTGTGGACAAGGTCAAATATTGTATCACTTAAGTATTCAAAGAATTCTTGTTCTCTGGGAATAGTTCTACCTTAAGCAGATTACTTTGTGCCTTAAAATAAAATGAATAATACAAATTTGGAAAAAAGTCTGATCACTGAAAATAAATTAGAGTTTCAAAGTTAGAAGCTTGTTTTGAAAAACGAAGGCCGGATTCAGAGTTTCTCAGAACACTGTTTGCCATCTTCAAAAGTCAGTGTCATTGTTTGGAGAAAACATCAAATCTTCTAAGCTGGTAAAGAATTCGTCTACTACTGTAGGTGAAAGTTGGACTACTTCTTTAAGCAAATCAACTGCACATAGATGAGAAGCATCGCCGTCAGCGTCAGCCGCATTAGCAATGTTTGAAGTAGATGGTAGCTGTGTGCCTGTTGCTCCACGTATCCCACCATCTGCATTTTGCGTCTGTGAGATCTCAATGAATGACGTCATCAGGATTGGTAGCCGCTGGGGACAACACAGTGCATGAGTATCAACATCCGTTGGCAGGACTGATGGGAGTGTCAGACAGATGTCTAGCACGCATTCTTCTCCACATAGCAGGCATTGTAGAGCAGGTAAGATGCAATCTTGCCAGATTGGTCAGAATGATAGGACCACGTGGTATTTAAATCTCTTAAACGATTAAGTCCCAGAATCTGTATCATGTGCTCACAACACTTCATTGCCAGGAGAGTGTTCTCCAAGGTGATCTGGGTGTCAATGGTGACTTGGCTTGCCATATCGGAGCAGAAGGAACAAAAATAGTATCCCTGCTATGAGTCCCAAAGTGAGAGGCAGTCCGCCAAACACAGAATGCACGAAGTTTGGAAATATGCCTAGGACTGCTTTAAAGGGTGGTAACAGTCCCAAAAAAATAGTCTTAAATACATGTACAATACCACTCGTATCAGACATTTTTAAGATACGACCTAACATTTCTGAGAAATGTATAGGGCATTTTGTCGACAAAAGGGTATGTATCTCTGCAGAAGTCCTTGCAACTTGCCGATCATACGTCTCTTTGGACGAGGTCAGTGGCACAAATTTTTGTAAAAGAATGGCTTTCATTTTGCTTGAAGTATCAATTTGTATAGAAGAGATGTTCAGTAAAAACCATAACAGCAACTCCCCGTCTGTCTTGGTTTTAGGAAACAATACTTGTATACAGCAAGTGACCATGGCTGACATGCTTACGAGATAGGGTATTCCTGGCAACATGCCACAGCAGCCTTGATCATTCAACATAATATAACTTCCTTTAGAAATCTGCCTAAAAACTGGATCTATCACTGCAGCTGGAGAACCTTGCAGGTGGCTGGATAGGTTGGTCGAAGAACCATCGCAGGCCTGTGTAAGTTAATACCCTGACATAAAAGTGTACTGCTTAGTGGGTTTTTGCAGTTTGTACCACTAAGAAACACTTCTTTCCCCCCACTCCAACATTTGTGTGTTCATGGTAAATCCCAGGATGTCTTGATGTATTTTTTACCCAACCTTTCATATACGCCTGCTGGTATATGTTTCAAACAATACTGAAAATGGAAAATTGTAACAGGCAGAGTGATTGTATCGTGTATTATCCATTCTGTCGCTGGCTTCTCAGAAACAGTTAATGGTAATCTTTCCAGTTTTTCAATGCTCAGCACCGTATAGTCTGCTCCTCTTTGTGCCAAAGTGATTTGTTTATCTGTAAGGTTAAATTCAGAAAACAATGATGTGGTGTTGATTAGACGCCATGGCACATAGCAAGAACGAAGATTTTGTAACGTCCAGCCTAAAAGCATTGTAGAACGCAATTGTGACTGACCATGGTCTAACATGACTAAGTCCGGTTCCATTATGTCTATGGCAGAGGATACTATGCTGTCCAAAGAATATATTCTGGATGACAGAGTTGTTAACCCACTGTCAACTATAGAGAGAGATTTCTCTAGATTAACACAATCAATTTCTCGTATTCGTTCTGCAGTCTCTGCTTGCATTGTGTTCCAAGCTTTATTATAAATGGCATAAATACCAGAGTATAATAAAACGTTTTTGATGCTGTTTCCTAGGTCCTTGTAAGAAGTACCTTAAATCACACCATCTTTAAGTAAAGATAAGTGTTGTTTTACCTCTTGTAGTGTGGATTTATGTAGCCACTCAAGGCACAGATTTCCTACATTGTATGATGTTACTAACCCTGTATGTTTTCTCTGGACTTTTCTTGGATTTGGCCTGGTGAATGTGAACATTTGTGTCTTATTCTGGAATCTATCTTGACAGTTGTTTGTGTCAATGGGCCAGATTAACCATTTTTCCAATCAGGATCCGTTCTGTTGTGAAGTAAAATAGTTTTTACGTCGACCACCCCCTCTGTATTGTTCTTACTATCAGGTGTAGGTGTAGGTATTGCCGGTTTGCTTGAATCTTTTATCTTAGCTAATCCAAGACAAGATGTCTGTTGAACAGTGTCATTTAGAAACATTATTTGCACCTGAGATGATGCAGGCTCTAAATAAGGCTTCCAATCCCTGCACCAGACAGTTTTTGTCTCAATGGTGTCTTTCAAAAGCCAAAACCTAATGTAGACAGTTGAGCATAAAAGGCCGCAGAATAAATTTGCTTAGTATTAGTCAACATACTTTTCATTCCTGTCTTATTAACATTTTTAAAGTAAAAAGTTTCAGAATTTGAAACATTAAAACCTGAAAAGTATGGAAATTTGTCATAAAATGTTTTTGAGCTACCCTTTGGTGGCGTTGGACAATGTTGCCATTGATTATAGGTATAAACATTTCTAGAATTTGCAGATTTGTGCAAATATTTATGGCCATAGTGATTATAACAGTACATTTGTTCATAATCTGATGAACCTTCTAAGTATTCATGATTTGTAAATTTTGCAGACATTTCTAATTCTGACATCATATAATTAACAATCTCAAAGTCCCAATCATCGGAAAAGCTACTAGATGAAACAAAGTCACTCAAGGAAACATTGAAGTGGTGTGGAATCTTCAACAGCTCTGCAGGACCAAATATGTCATAATCAGTTCTGTCCCAGACTATACCACCAGGTATAGGAATGGCTATGATGTTCACTGATGACAAGTCTCTTTGTTCACAATGGGATGGTTTGTGTGGTTTGAGGAGTAAGTTGATGTTCTTACTTGCTGTGTCCTTTTTAACATATCTTCCATTCATTAGCATTCCCAAGGAAATACAAGAGTCAACCAAAGTAGAAGAAAAAGTACACCCAACACAACCCAAAGTTCAACCCATGGTGAAACCAGATATGTATTTTCCAGTTGATGAAAGAGTTCTGTTATTTGTTCTTTAAAATTTATTTTAGCTGGCGGTGTTTCATGTTCACTTAGATCCTCTGAAAAAGTATCAAAAATAATGAAATAGCCAGAGGAAGTCCTGTCAATTGTAGGGATTGCTTCAGGATTTTATGAAATCGCTGTAAACACTTGATCACTTGTCATATTAGTATACTCCGATGCTATGTCATGTAGACAGGTGTTTCTTGACGGACAATTTTTTGGGTCTGAAGAGGTACAATTTCTATGGCTTTGTTGCATAGTCCTTCTTTTCGCACTGCAGATTCTTCAAAGGTGACGAGTCTCTCAGTTTGAACCTCTTGGATAGTAGCCAGATTTGGTCTTCTGCTACATCTTTGGAGCCCGCTTGACCTACTACTTATGATCGGCCACATGATGTGGTTTTACCAGGTCGATGGATACGAACCTGTTCTCCTTTCTTCCAGCAAGGAGCAGTAGTAACACTGTTCTTGATCCGTGGATTGCTAGCAAAGGTACTGGTTGTCTGTAAGAAGGCCCAAATTCCTTCTTGTCTGCGATCTTTTCTCTGACTAGATCCCAAACTTGGAATCCAGACAGGCCTTGCTTGGATGCGTGGTTTTTCTTCAATGGTTGTTGGCTTCTGTAATGTGTTGCTTTGACTTTTTCTTGTTTCAATTCAGTCCTGCAAAACAGCCAAACAGTCTATGATATCAAAAGGTTTTTGTTCTACCACTGAAGTGTGATGATCAAGGTCCTGGACAATCATTCTAGTTCCAAAAAGGATTTCAAATGGAGTGATTCCTCCCAGAGAACTTCTTGGCAGATTGTTAAGATTACGTTGGACACTTATTAGATGTTTGACCCACCCGTCACCCGAGCCTAGTACCCTAGTTGTTATAGATTGCTTTATGTCTCGGTTTTTTCTCTCCACAACCGAATATCCCTCAGGATGGAATGGGCTAGAATACCCCAATGCAATGCCCAGATTTGCCATGGCCTCCTTGTAAGCCGTTGAGCTAAATGCAGGACCCTGGTCAGAATGTAGCGTGCCGACTGCTTATGTGCCGATGAAGACTTACAAATCTTTTACAACAGTTCGGGCGTCAGCCAAGTGCTTGGGCCGCATCCAAATGAATCTTGAGCACTAATCCACTGCAAACATGATATATTTATAGTTACCATCCCTCCGTAAGGGACCGCAGTGGTCCAGGTAAACGCAAGCAAATGGTTTATCTGAAATTAACAGGGGTGTCTGCGCAGGACGTATCACTGTTTAGACTTTAACCTTTTGGCAGATTTCACTTTCCAAAACATAGTTTCTGGTTTGTTTCCTCATGCGTGGCCACCAGTATGGCTGTTTTAATAATGATACTGTAGCAGAAACACCTGCGTGTTCAGAGGCGAGCCCTTCATCTGCTGCTAAAATTAGTCCTAATCTATGTTCCATGTTTGGAATTACTCTATCCCCCACTCCAGGGATTCGAGCAAATGGAACATTATTTGCATCAGTTATATATGAGTATTTGAGTGGAAAGCCTTTTGATAATGTTTTACCACTGTCTTTGCTTGAAGCATTGACAGCTTGTATTATTTTGCTGTCTATTTTCGTTTGTGAACGAGTGATTGCAGCTATTGAAGCCGTTTGCACAACTGCCTTCGCGGCTTCACCAGCCAATGAATTCCCTGCAACGTGAACGCCATCACGTTGATGACTCAGTGTTTGGATCACATGAGTTTTTTGTAGTTCTTTTTGTAACAGAACTACTTGTTTCCAAAGCAACGTATGCTTGATTGTGCCACCTTTTGCATCTTTGAAACTATTTTGAACCCAGTTCTGCAAGTATTCATTGTAAGATTGGATGCAGTAATAGGAATCACACACTATGAGTATGGGGAATTCGCGATCAGTATTTTCAAGCTCCATCTTGAATGCTTGTAGTTCAGCTTGTTGAGCTGTACAATCTCCTAGAGATTGTGTTTTAGTGACCATTCGTCGGAATTTACCATCACGTCAGCGACCTTTAACGATCGCGCATGCAGCACTATAAGCTTGTTTGCCCCCAATTGCGGGCTGTGCTGATCTGTCTGTATAAATTATACACTGGTACTGTTCTAGAGGCAGAATCTCAGCGGGCAGAGGACATTCTTGTTCGTATTGTTCTTGTGTTTTCAAATAGGGGTCAAAAACGTATTCAACATTTGTTGCAGCAAGAGAATTAACCCATTGTATCCATCTCGGATGTAAAGACTTTGCATTTGGAATGCTCGCTTTTGTCACTGCCTCTAAGGCAGGTACAGGAGTAACGACCATGATGCGTTTTCACTGTGCACGGGATCTCTCTTTTGCTACTGCAGTTTGAACAGCTGTCAGAATTTTTTCTGTAGAAGTGAATTTCATTTCAGCTTGTGTGTACAAGTGTGATTTATAAGCTATTGGTACTTCTTCTCCTTCATTAAAGGTTAAGTACATGAATCCGCATCTTCCTGGAATGATTCGGATTACAAGGTTGCGTACGTTTACGCAAGTCTGTAAATGTGTTGTTGCTAACATGTCTGTTTGCACTGGACGTAAAATTTCTGTGTGATTTTGAGGCCAATTAGTTTGTTTGAAATCAGGTTTGAATAATTCGTAGAGAGATTTAACCCTTTCTGCGTAATTTAGAATGTAATTTCTTCCGAAATTTAGGAAACCTAGAATTGACTGCAAGTTTTTCAGCGTTTTTGGAGGTTGGAGCAGCGCACACTTTTCTAAAAAGTTGGCTGCCAGGGTTTGCCTTCACTTGATAATTTGTATCCTAGAAAAAGTAAGTTTAAATGGGCAATTTGTGATTTCTTAAAATTGAATTTGTACCCTTCAGATGCGGAGCTAAGTATTATGGTGTTCATCCTGTTAAAGTGCCTATCCAAGTCATCATCCGTTAGCTAGATGTCATCGACATATGATAATGCCTCATCATCATACGTTTGTAGTAACTTTGTTACTCTTGCTGAAAATAACCCTGGATTATTCTTGAATCCCTGAGGGAGATAACAGAATTGACGCTGTGTCCCCATTATTGAGAAAGTGGTCAAATACCTACTTTCGGGTGCAATGTTTTGACAGAAGAAACTGTTAGAAATATCTAATGTTACTTTATATTTTTGACGCACAATGTTCTTCATTAGTGCTGCAATGTGTGCATTTTGTACTGCAAAAGTTTTGCAACAAGAGTTTAGATGTCTGTAACCAAAACTAGACGATATGTGTTGTCTGGTTTGGAGACAAGAAACAAAGGATTGTTCATAGACGAGGTGCATGTTTCAATCACCCCTTGGTATTCAAGTTGATCTAAGATCTCCCTGACTTGTTTTTTAGCTTCTTCCTTAACTGGGTACTGCCTTTGTGCAGTTGGTTGAGTTTTTAATTGTATTTTATGGTGAGGGGAATCCTCATCTCACCCTACATGATTTTTGTATAATGCAGGAGCCTGGGCTACAGCCCATTTTCTGGCATAGGTATATTTAAATGAATTGGAATATGATTGGAGAAGGCTGGCATAATGATGTCTTCACCATGTGAGCACCCCCCGACAAATTCAGGTGGCCAGTCTTTTTCAGCTAGAAGAATGTCATAACCCTTAGAGAGCTTCTCCCAAAAGAGTGCTCTTATTTTTCTAGCTATATCCCCCTCCATCCCGAGTGTTACTTCATATAACTTATATGGGACACTACCCCTGGTATCAGCAGTTTCAACTTGGATGTACTCATTCGAGTCCACTGTCTCCAGATGATCCTTCAAGATCTTGCGAGATATGTTTACTTCTGCTGTGCTGTCCAACATTGTCTGAGCCCACTCCCCGTTCTTGAGTTGTGTCCTCAAGATCCTCAGCATGTCTGATTTTTAGACCTGCTACCTTCTTTTTGGTGAATTGGGTTTTCTTATTTTTTAAACGGGTTGATCGTCTTTGGACTTCACATGTTGTTCTTTCTGTTCTGACTGTCCTCTTCTTTCGGATTTCTTTGATGAAGTCTGAAAGGTACGAGAGGAACGTGTATCAGTATCTTGATATCTATCAGGTTTTCTCAAATTATCCCTGTTCCTAAGGTTATACCTCCTTTCAGAGAGCTCCTTTTGAGGAGACCTACCTCGGGATTGTGAACGCTTCTCTTTAGAAGCTCGTTTGGTGTTCTCCCACTTCTTTTTAGGAACAGTGAGAGTGTTTTTAATAAAGACCTTTTCAGGACTTTCAGTTATTTGGGGTTTAACTGTTTTCCCACCCAAACTATCTCTACCTAGTTCTTCATAGGATTTTTCAATTATTCCGGCCAGTTCATATGGCTCCTCATTTACATCAAATTCTCTTAATTTTTGGCGGATCACCACGGATGCTGCCTCACCTTTAATATTAGCTAATATTTTTGTTGAGACCTGCTTGAAATCTTTCAGTAGTTTCATACCTAGATTTAAAGCAGGCTCTGCCCTGTATTTATTTTGAATCTGTTTCAGGGCATCTGGTATTACCGCCATAGACGGAACACCATGTGTTTTTGTGTGGATTGCAGCAAAGACTGTACCCCAAGTGTCACAGTCCTCCAGGTGTGGTGCAATCCCCATTGGTAAACAGATTGTTAGAATCATGTGTTTCTCATGATGGGTAGTATCAGGAAATACTGCCTCTCTTTGAGTAATTTTTTGAGCTATCCAGAATGGAATTTGTTCCCCTTTTGCGGGCAATTTACCAATGACTGATTGTATAGTCTGTGGTGGGATTTTATTTGTGTTCCCCTGGTGAGGGGTGTGTTGTGAAATCCTTATAGGAGGTTGGACTATTAGAGTCCGCATGACATATTGAACCAATTGTCTATGGATTTTGATTAGTTGTTTCAATTAAACTAATTGGTCCGCACCTGACATTTCTTCAATGGCAGGATGTGGAGTATAGCTGGCTAAAACCGGACATGTTGCTCCAGGTCTACCTAGTGCACTGAGCCTGGTAATGTGATTTTGATGTTGTAGGATGCCTTTAAACCAGAGCGCATGCTCTTGGTATGTTAGTGAAATTTCAACATCCTCGAAAGGAGTGTATTCCATTGGAGGTTCCTCTTCTTTGTAGAAGTGAAACACATGTGTTACTGGATTTGCTTCAGGGAATATAATCCATGAATAGAATACCTCTGTCTGCCGATATTCATGTGCCTCAAGTACAAAATTACCCTACCACCTTTTGATGATAGGACATTTTTTATACGTTTTATAGTGATTGTTTTCCTTAAATTTTCCGGGATGATTATAGCATCCGGGTCATCTTCATTAAAGCCTGTAACGTCTAAGCCTGGTAGGGCTGCAGCTGCTGCTGCTCCACCGGTCGAGTTGTTGTCGGCGTTAAACAACATTGTTTAATGAAGGTTGCAAAGCAAGTTTCAAGGAAACAAAGATAAGGTGCACAACATTTTGGAACACTGTATCTTTCAACGTTGAACAAAACCAAAAACTAATAAGTAGGATTCTCGTCCTACTCTATTATGGCAGATATTTTATCCTTTTACCCACTCCAGATGTCTATTGGAGTATATACGGTAAAAAAGGGGTCTCTGAGAAAAGCATGACTGAGTTACTCTAGTATCTAACGTTAAATTAGTGCCTTACCAAACATTGGGCGCCATGTAGTGTAGTTCCTATATACGAAATAGGTTCTGCGCATTGGAATAATATATCCTATAGATTAGACGTAGGACTAAGGTCGACTAGGTCTCTATCGAATATATTAAACTTAGTAGTGAGTGGCAGCTAGCTCAGAGGTCACTAGAAACGTTCTCGAATCCACAAGAAGGGATTTGTTTCTGACAACAGCATAAACATGACAGCTTTGTTTCCCAAGAATAAGAAATGTATCTCTGGAGTCGTGGAAACAATAGATAAGTATTTCACTAAGTTAATCGTGCATGCTTGGTTTCCACAGAGGTGCAGAGAAATAGAGAGATGGGCGTTTTCAATAAAAAGGCTTTTTGAAAAGTCTTCTTTCTCATGCAACAGAAATGAACTGCTACAATTGTAATGCAGACTGCAAAGTATAATGCGTACAGCAAGAACAATAGTATAAAATACTACTGTAAGAGCATTTATGGTTTCTAAACCATATATAAATACATACATAAATAACAATGGCTAAAAGGACTCAACTGGTGCTTCTAAAATACGCCTACCCCAATGTACCTAACCTAAGTCTAGTAGGAGGGAAGAAGTAAGTGTGGTGTAGTATAGGTTTAGTTTTCTTTGCGAAGAATCTATGCAAGATTTCTCTTAGGTTCTAATCAGCTCCAAACCTTAGTTTAGAATGAAAGAGGTCTGGTATCTCTGTCGCAGGACTCGATTTCCCAACACCCCACAAGGGGAGCTTTGAAACACAGGAGATGTATTCTCAGCGAGAGAAAGGACAGCTATTCGATCAGTGCGTCATCTGGGGGGTCGGCTTCCTTCGGCACTTGCTGTAGGCAGCTGCATCGGGCAAGTAGATAGTTGAACTGCTCCGAACCACCGTGTCTTGCTAGAGCAAGTGAAGGAATATTTATACCTCGAAGGTGCCTAGTTTGACGTATAGTTGGGCATAATAACGTCAGTAAAGAACAGCAAGGGAATAGCAGTTCTTTGTAAAGTACATGAGTTCTTGGACAAATCAATATTCAAGCAAAGGGAGGTCCCTGACTGCTTAAGCCGATTTTCCAAGAAATCGTTGTGACGTTTTGGTACGGGTGGAAGTAGCCATGCCTGTATTTGGAATGCATGGGCTATGTCTAAATAAGGAAATGATTTCTATGCCTATATTAGGGCAATGTGAATCGTACCTATATAAGGGCATGAATCAGGAAAATTCACTCAGATCCTAAAACACCATACAACATCCTGAAGGCTTGTGAGCTCATTCCACCAGAGCTAAATCTGCAGCCATTGTGTTAGCACGTGGAGTTCCGGCCCTGGACATTTGCCAGGTAGCTACATGGGCGTCCATGCAAACATTCACCAAACATTACTGTCTGGACAGTCAGGTCTAAACGGATGGGCACTTCACCTGTTGGGTCCTGCACACCCACCACTGGGGATGGTAATGCTTGGACATCTATTTAAAGGTTAGGAATCTGCGTCTAGAAGTCTCTATAAGATGAACAAGTTACTTCTTCTACTCAGTTTTATGTAGCACGAACTTGACCCGAAGGTATCAGAGTGCTCTACATGAGCACCAGTTACGTTACAGAAGGACACACTCATTTTTGGTAGGCATAGGAAGATTAAGTAATTTGCCCAGAGTCACAAGATGTTGAGCATCATTCCTAAGACTCAAACCAAGTTCACCAGATTTGAGATTGACCGCCCTGGCCCATTAGGCCACATCCTCTCCTCCACTTACGTTTGGTAATGCCATATGTGTTACAGACGATATCTAACTGCCTATTTCTTACCGACCCATCCAACCTCCCTGCACTGCCGACAGATGTTTAGGGTCAGGGCTGATCCCTTTTCAGGGCCTTAGTTTATTCATGCCAGGGTCAGTGTTCTTCATGGCTCTGCATTTCTGGTATGGAAAGTGGTGAAAGTAACTGATGTCCACACTCCTCTGTGGCACCTATATAGGTGCTGCGGATGTCACTTCTGGAACGTCTGCTGCCGCATGCAGAGCTGATTGACGGCCCCTATTGGTGCGCTGGCGTACTGCTCAGGAAAAATCTTCTGGATCCATTCTGATGCCTAAGGAATCTGCAGCTAGATATAGTCTCTACCAGATAAGGCATTAACAAAGGTAAGTAACTTGTTTGTTACCAGCAAAAGGTGTTTAAACTTGCATGAAATTGTTAGTAATCAATGATCACACACACTGGCTTCACAAATGGTGAATGAGAAAATTACTTGGCTAGGATAAAGACATGTAGAAGAAAGACAAGATGACTGCCTTTAAGACACAAACTGGTCTAACAAAAGAATGGATGTACACAAATCTTGGGAAGGCTGAAGTCATGGAGAACAAAGACAAGATGTCCACCTATGAGGCACATACTGCTTTCACAAAATGATGAAGGAGAACACAGCTTTGTCAGGTGGAAGACATGGAGAGGAGAGACAAAATAGCCACGTAGGAGGTGTATATTAGTTTCAGAAAAAGGTGTACAAGCACATTGCAAACAAGTAGGGGACATGGAGGACAAAGGTAATATGGCTGCCTGCCCTGACTGGCTGGGGAAACCCCTCACTTTCAACAAACACTTTCCACATCACAAGAAATGATTGCACACATATATTCCTTGGGCTCAGCCATTTGTCTGCTGCACCAGTAAAGCAACAACAAAAATGTAATAAAACCATTCAAGATAAAAAAATAAAAACAGTAACATAGAAACTGACAAAAAACTGTTTGGAATACATTTTAGAGTAGCCCCAAACACAAACAGTGGTAGGCAACAGTTAGCCCAGTCAAAATGGTTAGTCATTGAAGAAAATGCATATTATTTAACCATCACACATGCAATATTGGGTAAGCACATGGAGACGAATGTGGCTGAGAAGAAAATACAATTTCTGGAAACATGGGCCTGAACTCCAGGAACCACCCTACCCCCATGTCACAAGCCGGCATATGCATACAACAATTTGGCACGAATCCATGGCCATCGACAGGCCCCTAAATTATCCCTCACACACCAGCAGTGAGAGCGTGAAAAAAACTTCAATGCCTGCTGCAGATGAGACCCCAAACAGTAAAGCACAACAGTATATTTGCAATCTGGATAAAATCACAAGGAAAATGTGAAACTCTAAACTCAGGTCTCCACCATCCCAAAATGTCAAATGCCCTATTTATCCTTTATCCCCCACAATACCTGCTCTGTGTCCCCTTCTGGAAACTTCAGGACTTCTAGAAAAAATAATTTTAAAAAGTCCCCAAAAATTAAAACATGCCGGTGATTGCCATACTTCACTGAACTTACTTGACTTTCCAAAAAATATGTAAACGTTCGAAGGGTGGTTGATGCAGTACAGAATGCAGACAAAGAATGAGTGATGCTTTTCCTCAAGAATCCTAATCCACAATGATAAGTTGCACAATAGAGAGGGGTCATAAGGACAGAAAGAGGAGGTTTATACTGTATGTACTATAAGTAGCCTCTCTAGCTACAGCACTTTCCCTTAAAAAAAGATGTATTTCATGCTACAAAAGTTACCAGAGTGATCCTCTAAGGTAACAATTAAACTCAAGTGAATTTAAAGTTGATTGTAGGTCTACTAAGTAAGCCACAAATCTAGCCTTTTTGTGTTTTTAGATGTCAAAAACATTTGTCTTGTGGATTTATCCCTCAGAGAAAAAGCCTATACTTTTAGCTATGTCAAACTGTTCAGGATGCTCCTGAAGGGCACAAGTAAACTGTGTCTTGAGGATTGTGGCCATTTCCGGGAGACATGCTTAAGTTCCCTGGGTCAGTGGGTTTATATTTAATTTCCTTAAAAAGCAATTATGTCTCATATTTTCAAGGCACAGCACACAATCCATGCAAAATGCCAATATGGTTGTACACCTATGGCACTCACCTGAATTCCCAGGAGTTCTGAGGAGGAGTTCTCAGGAGGAGGAGGGGCATTCTGAGGAGTTCTGAGGAGGAGGAGAAGAAGGAAGAGGAGGAGGAATAGGAGGAGGAAGAGGAGGAGGGTGAGGAGGAGGAGGAGGAGACTCCCATGGTGAGCTAGGCATCAATTTTTTTATTTTCCAAAGCAATATCCCAGTTTGAGTTTTTGTTTAGTAAAATAAAAAAAGTTAGTAAGTTTGCTGAGCAGCTTCATCATGTTGTTGGAGCCATATGTCAAACTTACAATGAATTGACAGTGGTTCTTGCCAATGATAGAGCTGTTCGCTGGACTGGCGGACCTCTCAGAAGTTGGCTGACGGGGACTCCAATCAGGATGACAGAGTACTTTACTCTGTGGCCCTGATGAAGTGCACACTCGTCCGTCATGCTCTGAATCAGGCCATGTCTTAGAGTGTTTCCTGAGGCCAGCCCAACTTCCTCACTCAACAGTCTATCCCGGAGAGCTTGGAGAACCAAACTTCTACTTTCTGTGTAAATCCTGGTGCATTCCCTACCACCCCACCAGATAGGGAATCTAAGAGGCTGGACACCTAAAGCAAGAAAATATTCTTCCACCAGCCTGGCACCATAGTATTTGAACACAGCGTGCATTTTGGGCTGTTACTCCCATGCTTTATGGGGTTCAATTGCATAGATGCTGTCATGGTACTACAGAGTGCCCAGACCAAATGTTCCCAAGCTGTTGCTGATGGGAGGAATGCAGCTAAGTTGACGATCAGATTTGTACTGGATACCATCGACTCACTAGGCAGAGTCATTTCATCAACGGTGCCTTTGCAATGCCACGCCGGGCTAAGAACAACTGGTCTTCAGGGGACGTCCAAGCATCACTTATGAACATGCCCTTTGATGGCTCCCATCTCTTCGGTGACAAGGAGGTCTCAGCTCTGAAGTGCTTCAAGGACAGCAGATCTACAGCCAGGTCCTTGGGCCTTTCCATGGCCCCTCACCTACCCCAGTCTGCCTGTTGCTTCTGTGGGACGAGGATGCAGTGCCCACAGACATTGTGGGTCAGACAGCCAGAGGTCAGGCTAGTCCATCACCCCATGCTCCTTTTAGGCCTTACCAGCCCCCTTTGGGAGTTCACCCATGTGATGGCGGTGGTTGCAGCTCATCTGCGGAGATCAAGGGTGCCAGTCCTACCCTATCTTAATGACTGGCTTTTAAAAACGAGCACACCCCACACTGTTGTCCATCACCCCAGACTACAGTGAACCATCTGCATTTTCCGGGGTTCACTATCACCATGCAAAAGTCACACCTGACTTCATCCTCAGATACTCCCTTTCATCATAGCTGTCCTGGACATGGTGCAGTTTCTAGCCTATCCTCCCAAACGGCCAGTCCAGGCTATTCAGGCTTTGAAGCAGATGTTTTAGCCTCTATGCTGGATTTGGTGAGATTTACTCAAAAGTTGCTGGTACTCATGGTCTCCTGCATCCTGCTTGTGACTAGGGGTGGGCGGAGCTCATGGAGTTGCACTGTGTGGAATTCCGCAGAGTTGCATTAAAACTCTGTCTAATTCTGAGGAGTCCCACGAACGGGCGTAGTTGCTTACTCCACTGGCCCAGCCCTGTAAATAATTCCCCTTTCGTAATGCTAACCCCTGCGCAAATAAGACTATCTTTCAATCAGGGCCTAGGATTTGTTTTAATCAAAATTACTCTTTTACAGTCTCACTAAAAACAATGGCCTAGACGTTAAAGTTTCCAGATATGTGTTATAGACGCTGCTTCTTATATGATTTCAGACACACTCTAACAAAGGAACATGTTTGAGTGGTGCTCAACAGACAGTGCAGCTTTCATGAAGTACTGAACCTAGGATTCAAGTCAACACTATTAGATCTTCGGAGCACGTTTTCAAGTGCATATGATATGTTGACTGCTTTCATATCCCCGATTCTGCCTTGCATATTCTTTTTAAAAAAGTCAAGTCAAAAGTCAAAAATGTTTTATTTGTTTTGGTACTCTACTGAGGACCACAAATGTAAAAAACAGTTTACATGAAAATAAATCAACAAAAATTAGTATAATGTTAGAAAAGACTTTAGAAATTTGGAAAAATTATAACAAACCCATTCGTTGGGTGGTTGTTTGCCCACTAATAACACATTTTTTACTGTAGTAATTCTACATTTGCGGTATATCGGGTCAAGATATCTTGCCTGTGCAGTAACTATGTTAGGATGAGGACAAACGAATAAAATATGCTCAATGTTCTGATCGCCTCCTTGACAGAATTTACATATCGGGGATCCAGTTAGTGACCATCTAGAAGTAAAGGTTGACACGGGTAAAATACCTAAGCGCAACATTTTTATTGCCCTTCTTGCACCATGCGTAAGGGAAAACCCTAGATATGGCTGTACTTGCTTATATTCCAATGTCTCCGCATAAAGTTTATATGTAGTTAACTTACTACAATATGCAAAATCAAGATCAAAGCTCAATCTGGGTGTAAAGCATTTTAGAAAGAGTTTCAATTGGGAAGTTGACCAGGTAAGCAAAATGTCTTTTGTAAGTTTAGCAATTTCAAAAGCCACTGACATGTTCCTGTGAAAGTTAAGCTTTGATGCGTCTAATTCAAAAGTCTCACTCTTCAACAAGGAACGCAATGATCCTTCCTTTGCGTGCAGGATATTATAAGCCCATCTGATGACGTTGGCAACGGCTGTAGCATAAGAGCTTGTTATTGAAAATTCCAATCTTAGGGCTTGAACAGGTGGAGATTTTGAAACCTTTAAGATTTATTTCAAAATTTTCCCTTCGTTTAGGTTCATATAAGACCATTGCTTTATTGGTATATGTTCAGTAGCATAAGATAAGACCGGTGGAATTTTGACTCTATATACTTTTAACAATGAAGAGAAGTGCCTATTTCCTGTGGCAGAGTACAATCTGGAAAGAGCCCCGGCATGTAGTTCTGATTTTCTTTTTAAATTGTTTATCTGTTTTGTATTTTGTAAGTTCTTTGAGAAAATCCTACCGAGGTAAGTGTATTCGTCAACTTCTTCTACTCTAACCCAGCCTAGCTTCTAGCAGTATTTAACACTTTTTTTCCTACCGGTAAAAGCTACCACTTTAGTTTTTGATAAGTTTGGGATTAAAAAATGGTCCTTTGAGTAATCATTTAGAGTATCCAGTAGCTTTTGCAACCCAAAGGGCGTAAGGTCCAACATTACAATGTCATCTGCGTATAGCAGAGCGTGTACACTATGTGAAGCAATCTTAGGAGGCAGACTAGAGCATTGTTGCAGATGGTGTGGTAAATCACTTAGATATAGTGAAAATAATATTGGTGCTAAAAGGCACCCTTGTTTGAGCCCATTAGCTGTTCTGATCTGATTAGTTAATCCTTTTTCACTCCCCATTTGAACCTGGGACCAAGTGTTGGAATGAAGATTAATGATGATCTGCAGCAGATATTCCGGAATTCCCAATCTCCTTAACTTTTTCCACAGTGTAGGTCTGTCTACGCGATCGAAAGCTGTAGAATAGTCAATGAACGCAGCATACACTGGTTGTGAATTTCGTACTATGTATTTATCTAAAATAGTCTGGAGAATTGAAATATTGTCAATAACAGAATGGTTTGGTCGAAAGCCTGCTTGGTACATAGGTATTAGACCCTGCGAGAAGGCCCAGTCTTTTAGTCTATCCAAAACCTGAGCGGCGAAGATTTTTCCTGTAGCGTCCATCAACGCTATTTGGCGGTAGTTGCCAGCGGTAGTTTTACTCCCCTTTTTGTAGATGGGAATTATAATACTCCCCTGCCACGAGTTTGGTATTCTCCCAGTGTTGAAGATGTAATTGAAGAGCGGTAGTAATATCTGACTCCACTCTTTAGGATCTGCTTGCAAAACCTTAATTGGAATTTGATCAGGACCTGACGCGGCGGTGCTTCTTGCTTTTCTGATATGCATTTCTATGGAAAATGCTGTAGTATTTGCTATAGAGGTAGTTTTATTTTCCATAATAATATCAGTGGCTTTTCTGTCTGGTATGGTTAAATTTACCTTGTATAGGTAGGTAGGTTAGATTTCCCATTCCTGCGGTGGAACTGGTATAGCATGGAGTTTCTTTTTTGTTCCTGTCATTTTGGCAATTAGGGACCAGTATTTTCTTTGGTTGTATTTTTTAGCCGCTACTTGGATATCTACCCAATTTTTGTCCTGCAACATTCTTTTGTGGCTGTTCTTCTCTCTTCTCAATTGATTTTTTAGTTTGTTAATTTCTTGTTGAATTACAGGTGAAAATTTCAAGAATTGCCCTCGGATAAGTTTATTAAGCATTTTCGAAGTCGAAGTTCTCCTGATTATATTTTTGTTGTTCATCTTGTTATTTCTATTTCTGTCTTGTCTTATCCTATCTAAGAGAGCTCTCTTGAGATTGTTGATAATACTTTCAAAGTTTGTTATTTGATCACCAGAGTGAATGCTAGTTAAAAGTTGACTATGTGTAATCATTTCAGTGATATTGTCCAGGGTCGCCGAGTTCCAAAAAATCCGTCTCTGGATGTTGTTAATTTCAATAGTACTTTTATGGAACATGATTTGGTTTGTCGTGGAGTGATTAAGCAACCAACCAGTGGTTAAGTGTAAAAGAGCATGGTCACTTTCATCTGAAAAGTTGATACTCAAATGTGAAACTGTGTCCACTAGCTCCAAGCTTCAGATTATATAGTCAATAATTGATAAAGTTCCTTTTCCTCGCCTTGTAAAAGACGCCGGTATGTCTCCATCCACGTTGCCATTCAGAATTGTCCCATTTAGGTTTGGCAAACATGCTACTAACAATTTTCCTCTCTTGTCTGAAGCTTTTCCTTTGGGAAATATTGGGATAGACAATTCCAGCTTTTCTTCTTCGTAGAGTTTTGCCCATTTTCCGATCTCGACATTAGAAATTTTTCCATTCAAATCGCCCATGATTAAATAAGACATGTTTGCTCGGTCTTCGATTATCTGGGCAATTGCTTCCATGGTGTCCACAAAAATAACATCCTGGTTGGTGCCGGGGGGGACATACATGTTAAAGAGTAGAAAAGCCTTTTTATGGTCTAGATTATGTATCTTCAGCGAAACCTTAATACACTGGAAGTTGTCAGAATTTGACTGAATAACTTCTTGAGTCCATAAATGATCCTCGCTCAACAAAATTGCCAGTCCACCCTTTGCGTGGCCCCGATTTGTAGCTTTAGCAGTAATATCATAGACATAGTAGCCCATCTGATAGAAAGATTTTGTTGCCCAGGTTTCCTGCAGAGCAAAAATATCAGGATGATTTTGATAGCTTCGTTCATTTTATTAATTGTTTTTCCGGCCATGTTCCATGAAGTGATCTCTAAACCATTGTTAAACATTAAGTTGTTGATGGTAAGATGATTTATAACTGTTTAGTATCTCCGAGACCCAAGTCCAAGACTTTATTGATTTTTTGTCCTCTGTTGCTTCTTGGTCTTGGCTCCAGACTTTTCTTTCGCCTTTATTCACATGAATTTTCAAAATGTCTTTTCTTGAGCGAGTTGATCCGAAATCATCTAGATTGGAATTTTTTATATGACAATTCTCATTTGGGATATTCAAGTTAGTGCCAAGAAGGCCGGTAATCCTTTTGTTAAATTTTATTTCCTTTGGTGCAAATCTTTCGATGACGTCATAACCATATTTATGTAATATTTCTTTTTCCTTTATGATAATCCCGGGGAGTACTGAAGACCAGAATACTACCTCCGCTATTTTACAGTTTTCTTTTATAGGAAAGGTCACCAAATCTATTTCTTTGCTGGTTATAGATTGTAAAGGATGTATTTGCTGTAGAAGATTAATTATCCTTCCTCAATTTAATGGCAAATTATCGATTGGAAATAGTTCTACAAATTGTAAGTGGTTAGTCGAGATTTGTTCGCCGCCTAAAGGCATCTTATTGTCTTTTTCACTTAATCCCTTGTTTGTCAGTCCTGCTCTTTCAGTAAATATGGATGGTATGTATTCGTTAGCTTTATAATTCAATAACTTTACTGATTGTGTATTTTTTCTGATGCTAGTTGCCTCTACTATGGGAATGTTAGAGATTATATTATCATCTTGTCCCTCTTGATTTTTTTGAGGAGTAAATGTGTTTTTAAATTTTAGCTTTCGGGATTTCTTTTTATTGATTCTTCTTAACAGTTTCCTTCTCCTACTTTTTCCCTTTTTTTCTTGATTGGTTTTTGTTTGGGGGATCTTGTCTCCTCCATCATTTTCGGGAGTAAGTGTAGTGGAGTTACCTTGTTCTTCCTTATCGGACCCAGACTTTTGTAATTTTATTTTATTGCAGGCCGAAAAAATGGAGTACTGTTTGACAGTGGGTAGAGGCTCTTCTCTAAATAGTTTCTTCAAGGAGTATATTTTAGCATCCTTAAGATTTTTCCGGGTTTTCTTATTTGGTTTTTCTAGTATTATTACATCCAGTGTTTGGGTGCTAATGTCACATTTTATTAGAGGCTCCGGAATTGTGATGATATTAGAAGGAATATTGTAGTTATCCTGCTTCACATCAGTTATCTGATTATTATTTGTTACATCAGCAAGTTCTTTTTTCCTTTTTTCTTCTACTAAGAATTTTAATATGCCAATTTGGACATCTAAAGTTTGATCAGAGTTTTCCAGGATATGACCTAGAAAAGAAAGAACTGATTCCAATTTTTCCTGTAGGGAATAGAGAGCTTTTGACATAGGTGTTGCCGTATTTATTGAATTGAGGTTTTTGAGAAGAAATGGGTCCAAAGAAGAATCGAGAACTGTTTCGCGTTGTAATGATTTTTCGCGGGACCTGGTGAATGACTTATCTGTATTTGACTGAAGTTCTAAAATATTTTCCATCGACTTCATGTCATTTCCATAGGGATCCTCAATACAAGAAGGGCTACCTGATCGTTTTATAGGTGTTAAAGATGTTAAGTGTAAGGACTCATAGTTCGGGATATGTGATTCCTGACCTGAGAATAATATCTTTTGATTGGATTCAAGACCCGATACGCTAGAATTGTGAATAGTTTGATGGTCCGAGGGGGGCAACTCTATTACCACCTTAGTTGTTGAAGTATTAATGTTTGTTGGTATTTCCCATACGTGAGGGGGAGCTTGCTTTTTTGGTGATAAGGCTGCAAAGTAATTAGTAATTGCCGGGGTTCTTGTTATCCGGCCTTGTTTGACTGCTTTGTCAGAAGATTTTCTGACTGCTTCCTCAGTGCCCATTCGCTTCATGAATATTGTGCGAGATCTTAGCTTTTTAAAAGCCATTTTATTTCCTGAGAGAAGCTAGAAGATCGCAGTTGAAAGATGAAGAAGAAGAGGAAAATAAGGTGGCCTGTCCCGTCCTAGTACGTCCCCGGACGGCCACAGACGGCCCGCCTTTTGCCCGGGCTTCGCCCCGTGCTCTGACCCACGTGCGTCCCGCTGTGCGCGTTACAGGGTTTCATTAAGTAGAGTGTTAGGTTGTGGGGGCGTGGCACTGGGAGGGGGAGCGGCTCACGTGGGAAGAGGACCCAGCTGAATGTGTTGAATGCTGGTCCTCGCAGTCCCGGGGCCGGCGCCTCTCCCTCCTCTGCGGCCACCAAGTAGGTTACAGGCTTTCAGGCAAGCAGCAACAGATATGGCACCTTGTTCAGCTACTCCAGTAGCGAGGGGAAGGCAAACACAGCAACAGCAACTTCACTTAGGCGAGCGGCTCCCGCGAAGCGGGGGCCGCGAGAAGTTATCGGCACTTAGCTGGAGGCGTGGCACTGGGAGGGGGCGCGGCTCACGCGGGAAGAGGACCCAGCTGAAGGTGTTGAATGCTGGTCCTCGCAGTCCCGGGGCCGGCGCCTCTCCCTCCTCTGCGGCCACCAAGTAGGTTACAGGCTTTCAGGCAAGCAGCAACAGATATGGCACCTTGTTCAGCTACTCCAGTAGCGAGGGGAAGGCAAACACAGCAACAGCAACTTCACTTAGGCGAGCGGCTCCCGCAAAGCGGGGGCCGCGAGAAGTTATCGGCACTTAGCTGGAGGCGTGGCACTGGGAGGGGGCGCGGCTCACGCGGGAAGAGGACCCAGCTGAAGGTGTTGAATGCTGGTCCTCGTAGTCCCGGGGCCAGCGCCTCTCCCTCCTCTGCGGCCACCAAGTAGGTTACAGGCTTTCAGGCAAGCAGCAACAGATATGGCACCTTATTCAGCTACTCCAGTAGCGAGGGGAAGGCAAACACAGCAACAGCAACTTCATAACTTGACAGATGTGTGGAAATGTCTGTGTTGTGCTCTCTGTAAACATAACAGCCCAAACTTACATAAGTGATGTACAAACACTAAAACAAATTATATTGAAGTGAGATATAATTTTTCAGGAATCACAAAATGAACATGTTTTTGGTAATTTTATTCTCTGGCCTAGCGTACTTCCCCTTCCCCTATTTGTGTGATTTCTAGTTGCCCTTCGCTTCCCTTCCCAATTAACCCGGTCTCCCCCCGATTTCTTTGCGCATCCGTTACAATGAACCCACTGGTTAAAATATTTTTCTCTCTTAAGAAGCTCCAATACCTAGTCGTTGTTTTCTTTCCTTCGCGCTTGCTTACACAAGCTGCCCTCCCTCCTGGCGTCAGTTCACTTACTCTCTGTTGCTTTACTATGGTCAGTCTAACCAAAGCGATTGCATTGCACAGTAAATTATGAGGTGGGTCACTCACCTGCAAGGCAACGTTGTTTGAACTCGTTGTAACTTGTGTCTGGATCTCCAGCACTGTGTTGTCCCCAGGCCAGGCAAAGACCTTCCCGGCTGCCTACAGCCCCTGTGACTCTCCGCCTGCTGTCAGCATGTGTCATGCAGGCCCCGTACACTATTTAGGCTGTCCTGGTGACGCCATCACTGCAGGCCACATTACTCCAGAGCCCCCACAGGAACTCCCAGCAAGGCAGCTGTCGATCTGGCACCATAGCTCCCGGCCCATCAATCAGGGATAAGGCCACGCACAGGAGCTGAAAATCACTGCTGCTGCTAGCCTGCAGCCTCGCCCTCTGTAGTGTTGACTCAGATGCCCCTCCCTTGTGTGTCTTTGCAAAGGAGGAGTCAGCGCTGGAGTATGCCGGCTGCTGATTCGGTGAGAGTTGAGGTGTCTGGTAGTGGTGGGTGCCGTTCAACTCCATTATGTGGCTTGCCAAACTCATCCCTCCAAGCAGACTGCAGAGTGACAAAAGCTCAGTGAAATCCGCCGGCGGAGCAGAGTTTCCCACCACCCTTACTTGTGACAGAGGGGTGGAGCTCAAAGCCCTCTGGTCTCTGGCGGAATTCGGACTCCACATAAACCTTCTGGAGCTCCGGGCGATCCGGCTGGCATTGTAAGCCTTTCTACCCTCCGCCAGGGGAAGGCTAGTACAGGTGTTCATGGACACCACGGCTTTGCGCTACTGCAACAAACCTGATGGGGTGGAATCGTGGGCCCTTTTTTCAAGAGGCCCTGCGTCTTTGGATGTGCCTGGAATATCAGTGCATTTCCCTGATGGTTTAACATCTGGCGGGCTCTTCTGAACGCCAGGGCAGACAAACTCAGCCAAAGATGCTTAGTGTATCACGAGTAATACCTCCATCTAGAAGTGGCACAATTTCTCTTTCAGCAGTAGGAAGAGCCTTGGTTAAATCTGTTCGCCACCGCCAAGAACGCAAAATGTCAGCAGTTCTGCATGCTGGAGTTTCCTAGTTGGCTCTAGCTTGGAGGTGCTTTTCATCTAGAGTGGAGCTCAGTAGGGGTGGGCAGAATTTGCATAATCACAGTAGGCAAATCTTCATGAAAACATAAAAAATCTCGTGAAGACGCAGAAGTGCTTGTCCCGCCTGTTCGCGATGTTTTTTGCATGATCGCGTTGCAAATGTGTCGCCAATTTGCCCATGCAGTCGCTAATGGGCGCAGCCATCTTGTTTTCACTTTTCCCGCCCGCTCGCGATGCTAGTTCCTGTTCGCGATCTCAGACTCTCGCAGTGTTTGATGGTGAGGTGAATGACGTGATTGAGATCGCGAGATAGCGCGACCGGCTACCAACATCTCGTTAAGCACGCGAACGGATCAGAAAACTCATCTGCAAACGCGGGGATCCCGGTAAGGCGATCGCGTGCGCAAGAAAGCATTTTTAAAGCACAAACATGAAAAAAATCTCTGCTATGCTGCAAATCGCAGAAATTTTGACATTTTCGCGCTCTCCACTGAACGCAAAAATGTTAAAATATTGAAATTTCCGTGAACGGAACGCAATTTGATGCCCACCTCTAGAGCTCAGGCCTCCTGTACACCTTCCCACCCATATCACACCTGTCCAGAGATTTCAAGAAGATCAGAAACAACTGGGCCCAAGTCATCCTTGTGGCGCCGGACTGGGCTCGGAGGGTTTGGTATCTTGAACTGTTGAGCATGACCATTGACCCTCTAATCAGGTAGCCCCTTCAGGAGTATCTTCTGTCACAGCAGCAGGGGAGGGTCCACCACCTAAACCTGTCAATGCTCCGCCTACATGCATGGAGATTGAGCGGCGACAGTTGACAGTTACCAAAGGTAAGTAATTTGTTTAAATATAACATACATACATACACAGTAAAACCATAACAAAAATAAAAAATGTAATAAGAAAAAATAAATTAATCTAGACAATAAATAAAATAAAAGAAATACAAAATTCACATTTAAAAAAATATCTTAAACATTAAAGTAAGTTCCAAAGTAAAAAATAAAACAATTTAATGCTATAAACTCTTTTTAACCAGCATTATGTTAATTATTGAAGTCTGAAAATATTATATATTCTATTCCCATTCCAGTTTATGCAACTTTAGAGAAAGTATTGGGCTTCGGAAAGGTTCAACAGTAGGGAAAGCATTTATGTAGGGATAATATTTACTATTCCCACTCCAAAGAATGCTTGGGAAATGCTTAGGAAAGCATTGGATTTAGGAGATGTAAGGTTTACTATTGACACTCCAATCTGCACAACAGTAGTGACAGCATTGGATTTCGGAGGTGTGAAATGTACTATTCTCACTCCAGTAAGCACAACAGAAGGGAAAGTGTTAGACTTTGGAGGGGAAACATTTACTATTCTCAATCCAGTTTGTGCAACAGTAGGGAATGCATTTGATTACATAGCAGTGACATGTACTGTTTCAATACAAACAGCACAAAAGTAGTGAAAGTGTTGGACTTTCGAGGAGTAACATTTGTATCTCCACTCCAGGGTGTGCAACAGTAGGGAAAGCGCTGGATTTCGGAGGGTTGAAATTTACTATTCCTGATCCAGTCAGCCAACAGTAGGGAAAGTGTTGGAGTTTAGGAGGGTAAAACATACTATTCACACTACAGTCTCAGCAACAGTAGGGAAAGCTTTGGATTTCGGAGGGGTAACATTTACTGTTTGCACTCCAGTCTGTGAAACAGTAGGGAAAGCGTTGGATTTGGAGGGGTGAGATTTGCTGTTCTCACTCCAAACAGCACAACAGTAAGTCATTTCAAGTACATTACATATATAAGTAACACCATAAATGTAGAAAAATATTAAACTCTTAGTATAGAAATTATTAATTAACATAAAAATATGTATTTTTTAAAATCATCTTACATGATTACAATGCAATAAAATAATGATCAATTAATAAATAATTGTGATTAATTTTTTTGATTAATTAAATTCCCACCTTAAACCCCTATACACCAAGCAGTCTACACCAAAGATATAACTTTAAAAAGTTTGAGTAGCTTCTTTAGCAGAGATAGCTCCAAGACACTTCCAGGTATTCATATGCTATAGAAATATTTATAATATAACATATTCCATAATTTACATATTTAAAAATCATTAAATAATGAATTATCAATTAATAAGTCATTGGTAATTAAATATTACATAATTAACTTTCTAGCCTAGACTCCTACAAACCTAGGGGTCCATTACAATGTCGGGCGGATTTCCTCCGCCAGGCTGGCGGTCGCCAGATGCCCAGAGTTGCAGCGTGGGACCCAGGGTTAGAGAGGCACCGAGGCGAGATTTATCGAGCCCGCTGACATTGGTTCCGTACCCTGCCGCGTCGGGAATTGAACCCTGGTCCCGGGCCGACCTCTGCTTCTGGGTCTGCCGCCTCTAACCGGTGAGCCACACTTCTCCAGATGCAGACTCCCATGACAGTTTGGACGATGAGCTCCTGCCCGGCCCATCTGGTGTGCCACAGACCCAGAGGTCCCAGGCCCCCATCCTCCCCACCACCAACTCTGCTGCAACAACAATGCAGCAGACCCCTGCTGTCACGGCCTCTGCCTCCACCGCAACAGCCACCACCGCCACTGCCACCAACACCACCAGTACCACCAGTACCACCTGCAACACCCTCCCTGTCCCTAGGGATGACCATCCCACAACAACACCTGTGGAGGGCAGGGAGAGAGTACGTGGCCCCCCAGTGGCGAGGGAAGAGGTCCGTGGCAGCAGAGCAGGTGGGAGGACCAGGGTCACCACCAGACCTCGGGAGGAGTGGACACCATCCCTGGACCACTTCACCAGAGTTGTGCAGGCCTACCAAGAGGTCCAGGGACAAAGTGGCCGGTCTGATGAACTGTTAAGTGAGCTCATCCTGCTGATGAGGTCCATCGATAACCGCCTGGGACAGATGGTGGACCTCATGGGCCAGCAAGTGGCATTGCAGAGGGACAGGCCTGTGTCCCAACCACCACCTCCGTCCCCTCCTGTTGTGCCACAGGACGACAGTGCACCATCCTCCCCTGCGCCAACAGAGAGGGACAAGTCCCCTGACGGCGCTGGCCATTCAGCAGCCCCCCACCGCCAAAAGACCTAGGGGGCATCCAAAGAAGAGCCTGGGAGTCTCCAGAGGCAAAGCACCTGCCACACGCCAGTCACGGAGCCAGCAGTGAAGACAACCCTCTTCCCAACTGCATTCACTGTTTGGACTGTCTTTCCCCACATTGCCTTAGCAATGACACCTCCCTGTTGGACTGGGTCACCAAATCCATGTGGTGTCTACTCTTGCATCTCATCGAACAGGACTGTCAACTCACTGCTCATTCCACACCTTCATGTAAATATTACCGCACCAATCACATGTCCACTCCCAAAATAAAATACCTGACGCTCCAGATTTTGTGTAGTGAATTCTTTAGTGCAGTTTTTACATTGTTGATCATGTCCATGATCTGTACAAATGATGTACAGTATGCAGGGCAGGAACCCTCTGTAGCACATAGGGAGACACAACAGAACAACAGTCACTGGTCTCATTGTGGCATCACACACAGATTACTGCACAAAATATACCCAAGACATCATAGGCATAGTACACAATGCCTAGCAAGTGTGCACAAATACGGTCCAGCATACATCTCCGTTAGGAACGTCAATCTCAACAATACCACACATAGGTGCCTATCGGTTACATCAGCGCATAGCCATTCACAACAACAGCAAACATACCAGACAATGTACAAGGTGTACCACGTCAACCCCCATTAGGTGAAGTAGTGGTCGATGAGCTGCAGGCGCAAGTCTACTCCTTCCTCCTCACCACTGTCATCCTCACTGGACTCAGGTCCTTGAGCAGGTTGCCTTGGTTCCTCACCATCCTCCAGGAGCAGGGGGACCCCCTTGTGGATGGCCAGGTTGTGCAGCATACAGCATGCCACAACGATCTTGCACACCTTCCCAGGCGAGTATGCCAGTGCACCTCCGGTCCTGTCAAGGCACCGTAACCTTGACTTCAGCAGGCAGAAAGTCCGCTCGATTACCCGTCGGATCCTGCCATGGGCCTCATTGTAGCGGATGTCTGCTGATGTCCGGGGATTCCGGAGTGGGCTCAACAGCCATGGCCTACTGGGATATGCTGAGTCACCTGTGAATGACAAACACACATTGCAATGTTGTACAGCCAGAGTGCAGCAAGTGACACACAGCACGCCATAGCAGTAGTGATACTCACCCACAATCCAGGCACGTTCGGGATGCAGATTCTCCATCATCCGTGGCACCATGCTGTTCCTCATGATGTACGAATCATGGGCCGAACCGGGATACTTTGCACACACATGTGATATGGTCATGTCCGCAAGGCACACCAACTGCACATTTATGGAGTGGTAGTGTTTGCGGTTCCGATAAATGTGCTCCGTCGCCTGCGGTGGCACCAGACCTACATGGGTGCAATCGATGGCACCGACTACATGTGGGATGCGCCCAAGGGGATAGAATTCACCCTTAACGTCAGCCAACTCACGTCCCCTGAGGAAATATATGTAGCGATTGTGATATAGCATCATGGCCGCAAGAACATCTCTCAGCACCATGCTGAACATGGGCTGCGACATCCCCCCAGCGTTAGCCAGTCGCAAAAAAGTGTAGTGCTGCCATCACCTTGTAGGTGGGTGTGAATGCCGTAGGATAGTGACGGCGAGGCTGCAGATGGGGCTCCAATAGATCACACAGGATCTTCAATGTTGGTCTGTCCAGCCTGAATTTCCTGATGATTGCCTCATTCTCCATGTCCTCCAGCACTGTCAGGTGACGTAGGAGATTTGGCCTCCTCCTAGTTGTGGAGTAAAAGGAATATGTCAGTGACAAGCATCATGAGATGGGCATAGCACAAAACATCAATGATGTCATGGGAAAACAACGAGTGCCAGAGAGATGCATGGGACATCAGGTTACATGGCTGGCTAATAGCTACACACAGAGGGCACGCCTCTCCAGTGACAATACACAAGTGCCGCAAACACATCGGGACTGTGAATGCGGATATAATGGATGAACAATTCACATTGGCAGACAAGGTGCAGCAAGAACCGCCAATGTATTGTGACTTACCATGGCTATCATACCCATCTGCTGTACCTGCCACACCTCAATGCATCATGTAAAGTGGGCACACATTCATCAACACAATGATCACAGTAGCAGGGACACTTCCGGTTGTGTGCATGAGCAGTTGTGAATGCACAAGTCTGGTACGATACAATGCAGTGACACCAGCCAGGTCAAGGTCTGCACTGACCCACGACACATTAAACGTCACAACATCATTTACACCAGCTGAAGTCTGTCAATCATCATCAGCCATCAAATTTCTCACTAAAATGGCTGAACCACAGGCTGAACGTGCGTCCACCTGTGGATGACATGGCTGTGTGGCATCGTGTGTACAATGATGTGCCCTTCACCATGTTGCTGCAGGGTGCTGATACAGTGTTCTGGATTGACATACACAGCAATGGGTACGAAAATGGCAGTACCTACCGCCGGTCACCGGCGGTGTGACCCCAGCACCACCCCCTTCACAAGTGCGGTAGCCATTGGCATATGGACATGTGTATATGTCGGTGGGTATGCTCCGCCGCATGAGTCGCGGTACCTACCGCCGGTCCCCGGCGGTGTAACCCCAACACCATCCCCTTCACAAGTGTGGTAGCCATTGGCATATGGACATGTGTATATGTCGGTGGGTATGCTCCGCCGCATGAGTCGCGGTACCTACCGTCGGTCCCCGGCGGTGCGTCACCGCCGTGGATCATTGCATACAGCCAATGGCAGCGAGGATCGCGGTGGCATGATGCAGATTTGAAAATCGCGGAAGGTGTGCTCCGCTACCGCGGAGGTGGTCATTGGATGCTTTTGAATGATGCACCATCGCGGTAGCGCACCCCGGGCACCAGCGGTGCGTCACCGCCGTGGATCATTGCATACAGCCAATGGCAGCGATGATCGTGGTGGCATGATGCAGATTTGAAAATCGCGGAAGGTGTGCTCCGCTACCGCGGAGGCGGTCATTAGATGCTTTTGAATAAAGCAGACCCGGACAACCAATTGTGGCAGCTTTTAAGCTTCCAAACGACCCCAGGGGGCTATAAATCTGTGGGAGTGAGCCTCACATTTCCACTGCTCACAGAGTCTGCTGCCTGGTACCTTGTCCTGCTGCTGCCCCAAGAGCCTGCTGCCTGGGACCCTGTCCTGCTGCTGCCCCAAGAGCCTGCTGCCTGGGACCCTGTCCTGCTGCTGCCCCAAGAGCTTGCTGCCTGGGACCCTGTCCTGCTGCTGCCCCAAGAGCTTGCTGCCTGGGACCCTGTCCTGCTGCTGCCTCAAGAGCCTGCTGCCTGGGACCCTGTCCTGTTGCTGCACCAAGAGCCTTGCTTTCTCGGACCCCTCACAACTCACTTCCGCCACAAGTCTGCCATATCCACAGGGATGTCAAGAACAGATAAGATCCGTTCCAGTCCATTCACAAGTGAGGAGCTGGATGTCCTTGTGGACGAGGTGCTGGCACAGTACCCACGGCTCTTCGGTGGTCCCAATGTTGTGGTAAGTCATCATGAAGGGAGCTGTAGGGCAGAGTGGTGTCAGACGTGTAGTTGTGATGCTGCAGTATATGATTGGGGATGTGGGGTGATGACAAACACTGACAGACAAGCTGTCTCCAGGTCGAGGGAGTGTGTGTGTTGCAATGTGACTCTTTCCCAGCCCTGCACTAGTATGTGTGAGTGGGGTGTGTTACATTGTCGGGCATACAGAACCAACAGTTGTTAGCCTTTTAGATGCCAGGACAGTGAATGCTTGTGAGGTCATTTGAGGGTGCCCCTATAGTCAGAGTCAGTGTGACCCACAGAGTAGGTTCAGTGGCTGCACAGCCAAACGTTGAACATCAGCCAACTTACCTGCTACAGTTGCTTCACACTGAATAGTAGATATGCCCCATCAGTGCCCTGTACAATTACTGAATTAAACACTGCTTTCGATGCATTTGTGTTGAGGCATCATGCATTCGTGCGAATATCATGGAGACTAGGAACCACAATGTGTGCATGCATTCACTAATGTTTATGCCATGCAGAGTTCCCTTGTGAGGGTACCCCCAGTTATGGAGGGAGGGAGGTTACTGTGAGTCCTGAGTCAGTGTCTGGCTGCTGTACTGATAGATGCTGACATCTCACATTGTGTAAATGTTAATTTACCCTACTTTACTCTCATACCTGCAACTCAAGTTTCACCAATGTAAGGCCGTGTGGAGGGCCATAGCAGCAAAGGTGTGAGCCCTGGGGGTATCAAACAGACGACACACACACTGTCACAAGAGGTGGGACGACATCAGCCGGCTGGCTAAGCAAGTGGCAGAGATGACCTTGGGGATGCTACCGCGCACAGGGCTTTCGGCACAGCTCACCTTGACTCCGCAGATGGGAACCAGACTGGCAGTGACCAATCCAGACCTGGATGCACGTCTGAAGGGGCATCAGCTGCAAGACAGAGATGGTGAGTATCTGGGGAGGGAGAATGTGTCTGGGAGTGGATGCATGTGTACAGGGCCTGTGGCAGCGGTGACACATGTGATGTGCGTGTGTTGCCATGCTGTGATGTGTGATGTGCGTGGCGACTGTGATATGTGCCTGTATGAGGCATTGGGCCACCATGGCCTTACTGTGCTGCTCCTGCCTGCAGTTCTCAATCCTTGACAGATTTATTGTGGCCACATGGTCACTCTTCATTGGGATGGTGTGGGGAGTCCATATTGTGCCGAACTGCAGTGTCCACTTAATTAGTGTGACACCATGTCTGTCTACTTTGCATGCACCATGATGTTTGAGGCCCACACATCCGACGACAATGTAAACCCATATTGGCACATGGTGCTTGCTATGGCCTGGTTGGCATTGTGGCATGTGTAGTCAAAACAGGTGTGTGTGGTCCCCTCTGGTTCCCTGTAGGGCTGTCAGTGGTGATGAGTGTTGTGGCCACATCATGTCCATGGGGCAGGTCAATGTGGGGTGGGGGCACTCCATCCACGGGCAGGGTGTAGTGCTGTGTGGCATCGACATGCCTCACTCCAGGCAGTTTGTCTGCATGACAGGCACTGTTGTCGTCTATATAGTGTGTAGCTGCACAGTGATTGCAGGGTGTGATGGTTACCATGTAGCTCTAGGCTTCTACTGTGCTGCATTGATCTGTAATCGTGTGACCAGATGATGACACTTACACAACCCTGTTTCTCTCACTAATGCAGAATTCCAAGACACCACGGCGGAACATGATCCAGAGACAAGTGGTGGCGAGACCAGCACAACAGCGGCAGCAAAGCAAAGTGAGACTGAGCCAAGTGACAGTGAGCACACCAGCGCGTCTGAGGGTGACAGGAGTATACAGGAGGAATCCATGGCTGAGAGACAGAGTACCACTTCATCTGATGCCAGCGGTGATGCATCCATGTTAGCAGGGACAGGGGATGGGGAATCTGCTGCTGCATCTGACACCCAGCGGCCAGTGCCCTGCCTCCCATCCACTTCCTCTGGTGCTGGCCGTATCAGTGTTACTAAGAGGGGAAGAGTGATACTCACACATGGCACCGCTGCCCCTGCACCAGTCACCCCTGCTGCCCTCAGTGCAGAGTGCGTAGAGCTCCTGCGCCAACTTTGCGTGGGTCAGACCGCCTTCCGTGCCCACGAGAACAAATTAGGCCAGGTGATTGCATTCATGGAAGGCATACACTCTGACATGGGTGGGCTACACCGTACAGTCCAGGCATTGTCAGCCACAGTCACGTCAGCCCTCCAACAGGCACATGCTCCCATTGCATCTCAGGTGCCTGTGACGACCAGCCATTCAGTGGCCACATCAGATGACAGTGACCACTTGGCACCTACGTCACCTAAAAGATACAACGCTAGGAGCACACGTCAGACCCAAACCAAACAATCCCGTCCACAGACTCCATCCCCAAAGAAGAGCAGGGCCCCCCCCAATATGCACAAACAAGGGAAAGTCACAGAAGAGCAATGCCAGAAGATCATTGTGGCAGGCATCAGGCTCATATGCTGCAGAGGCATCACCAGAAATTGACTCTCCTATGCCCACAGAGGATGTGTGGCATGTCATGGGTACACCTGGGGGGAGCACAGGGACACAACCACTCACCACATCAACCCCAAAACAAAGTAAGGTGGAGGAGAGCCCAGTTGTGATCAGCCCAGTCATTGAGGCAGAGGAATTCCCTGTTGTGACTAGCCCAGTCATTGAGGCAGAGGAGAGCCCAGCCCAGTCATTGAGGCAGAGGAGAGCCCTGTTGTAACCAGCCCAGTGATTAAGGCAAAGGAGGGCAGTGTTGTGTCCAGCACAGTGATTAAGGGAAAGGAGGTCAGTGTTGTGTCCAGCACAGTGATTAAGGGAAAGGAGGGCAGTGTTGTGTCCAGGCCAGTGATTAAGGGAAAGGAGGCCAATGTTGAGTCCAGGCCAGTGATCAAGGGAAAGGAGGCCAGTGTTGTGTCCAGGCCAGTAATTAAGGGAAAGGAGGCCAGTGTTGTGTCCAGGCCAGTGCTTAAGGCAAAGGAGGTCAGTGTTGTATCCAGCCCAGTGTTTTTGGCAAAGGAGGTCACTGTTGTGTCCAGCCCAGTGTTTAAGGCAAAGGAGGTCAGTGTTGTGTCCAGGCCAGTGTTTAAGGGAAAGGAGGGCAGTGTTTTGTCCAGCCCAGAGATTAAGGGAAAGGAGGGCAGTGTTGTGTCCAGGCCACTGATTATGGGAAAGGGGGGCAGTGTTGTGTCCAGCCCAGTGATTAAGACAAAGGAGGGCAGTGTTGTGTCCAGCCCAGTGATTAAGGCAAAGGAAGGCAGTGTTGTGTCCAGCCCAGTGATTAAGGCAAAGGAGGGCAGTGTTGTGACCAGGCCTGGCATGAAGGGACAGGAGGGCACTGTAGACACCACCCCTGGGGGAAGTGGGAAGGTGGGCACTGTAGGGGGGTACACCTTCCAGGGAGGGTAAGGTGTTCCAGAGGCGTAACCAGGCCAAGCGTCCTGCAGGATCAAGCACATCACCAGAGGGAGTGCCAGTGTCTGCCCCTGATGTGGGACGGTTGGTGTGTGCCTGTTGTGTCACCACCACTTCCCATCAACCCCAGCACCGGGAAGTCATTGCACGTTCCCAAAAAGTGGAAGGGCACCCCTCCAACCTCTCCCACCCACACTGTGTCAGGAGTGTGTATGACTCCACCTCCACGTGCCACTGTGCCACCTGGTCCACACAGCCCTCCACCTTGCAGGCCCTCTGTTATTACCATGTCACATGGGCCTCTGTCACCCCAGTCAAGTGGGCCTGCTGTCCACAAAACACAGCCAGGTCCCAGTCCGCATGACAGCCAGGAGTGAGTTGTCAACACACTCATGCGCCTGTGCCCCACACAAGTATGCTAGTGAAGACCATTGTTTGCGACCTGTGTATGTTGCTGGCCCTGTTGGTCTGCTGTGCTGTACTCTCCCCTGCGCAGCCTCTCATGTACTTGCTGTTTCACCTGCCATGGACACTGGCCCTGTTGGTCTGCTGTGCTGTACTCTCCCCTGCTATGGACACTGGCCCTGTTGGTCTGCTGTGCTGTACTCTCCCCTGTGCAGCCTCTCATGTACTTGCTGTGTCACCTGCCATGGACTCTGGGCCTGTTGCTCTGATGTGCTGTACTCTCCCCTGCCATGGACTCTGGGCCTGTTGCTCTGCTGTGCTGTGCTCTCCCCAGTGCAGCCTCTCATGTACTTGCTGTGTCACCTGCCATGGACTCTGGGCCTGTTGCTCTAATGTGCTGTACTCTCCCCTGCCATGGACTCTGGCCCTGTTGCTCTACCGTGCTGTACTCTCCCCTGTGCAGCCTCTCATGTACTTGCTTTGTCACCTGCCATTGACTCTGGGCCTGTTGCTCTGCTGTGCTGTACTCTACCCTGTGCAGCCTCTCATGTACTTGCTGTGTCACCTGCCATGGACTCTGGGCCTGTTGCTCTGATGTGCTGTACTCTCCCCTGCCATGGACTCTGGGCCTGTTGCTCTGCTGTGCTGTACTCTCCCCTGTGCAGCCTCTCATGTAAATGCTGTGTCACCTGCCATGGACTCTGGGCCTGTTGGTCTGCTGTGCTGTACTCTCCCCTGTGCCATGGACTCTGGCCTTCCTGTTTGTGTTTCACCTGTGCATAGTCTCTACCATTTGTACATGATTTTGTGGCTTGCTGTTGTCTACTAATGTTGTATTGCTACATCTGTGCAATATGTGAATAAATACAGTTACTTCTGGTGTGTGTTTTATCAGTCTCCTTGCTGATTAAAGTCCTTTTCTTGTTTGCATTTGCTTGACTGTGTACCATGCTCTATTTTTCAGTTCAACATTGCAAGGCTCTTTGTAGCCATCTGATTTGTAGACAGGGGTGACAGGGTCTTCAGTCCATTCTGGCCCTACTGATGTTGTACTCTGTGATGGCTATTTTACAGGCCATGCAGTTATCTTGTTGGTGATTTGCTATTGTTGCATACACTGTTCACAGGTCATGTTAGGGGCCACTGGCAGCACAGGGTGTGCTGCTGTTCAGAGGTTTTGTAGCTGGCTGTGATGTCATGAGGTATGTGTGTGTTTTCCTTTCTGTATGCCCAGGCGTGTATGCGTATGGTCATCTTGTGTTGGACCTTAGTCCTGGTGGCATGACTTACATGACATGTGTGGTTTTGGGTGTAGCAGAGGTGTGCAGTGTGAAGGGTGTAAGTTTGTAGTGTATGTATGTGTGCCCCTGTATTGTGTGAGACACACATGTGTCAGCCAGGAGTTGTATGCCTGTTGTTTGTTTTGTCTTGCCCTGTGTGGATGATTGTATGCAATTGTGTGGGCGGTGGGGAGTGCACTGGTGTTGTGTGTTCCTTGTCAGCAAATCCTGCAGTGCCTGTGTCCCTGGTTGTGTGTTGTGTGTTGCAGTGTGTGTGTATTGTGCTTGTTGGTACAGTGCTTGTTGGTGTGCATGGTGGTGCACAGGATAAGCACCTGGCCTGTGACTAGCTCGGGTGGGGTGCAGTGTGGTTTGGGGTGGTGTGTCCCTGTGATGTTTGTGCCCTGTCCATGCCTTGGTGTGGCCCTGCCTTCTGCATAGTGCACATGTGTTGACCGGGCGGTGACGTGACCGTGACCGGGACGTTGCTGCTGGTTGGCAGACGTTGTGTGTTCCAGATGCTGTGGGGTGCCTTGTTGTGAGGTGGGTGATGTGAGGGTGCCCATTTGGATGTGTTGTGCCCCCCAGCAGGATGCCTGTGTGGTGCTTGGGCCCTGTGTCGGCATGTGTGTTGTGTGGTGCATATGTGTAGTGGCGTACCTGCGGCGGCGGCCGTGGCGGCCCATCTGGCGATAGTGTTGCAGCAGGTACAAGACCGGATGCATGTGGAGGGCTGGGTCCATGGGTTCATGTCCGGTCTCTGCGTTCGTGCTCCGCTGTCGACTTTCCGCCTGCTTCTGCTGTGCGGTGTCTCCGCTGCTGTGCGTCTGCTTGTTTGGGCCATCCTAATTTGTCGAGAGGGGCGGACGTCATCGGGCGCGACGGAGGGTCTCGATTGGCTCTCGCCACCGCGGTGGTGGGCGCACTTTGATGGCGGTGCGCGGCGCTCAGCGGCGGACGGGAAATGACCTGTGTTTACCTATCCTAATGTTGCGGTTGTGAGTTCCGCTGCTCGCGGGCGGTAAATGCTGTTTTTCCGCCCCGCCACCACTGCGGTGGTGCCACCGCCCGACATCCTAATGGACCCCTAGGTATCATGGGGGTGTAGTTTCCCTCACCAATATCTCCTGTACCTCTAGGTGCCTTATCAGTGGGCAGAAACATATTGGTATAACACTGGAGTTCTTCATTGCACAGTTCCGCAGCCATGTTCTTTTATACTCACGTGATAATAAGTTAGCTATAAAATTCAGCTCTCTCTACTGATTTTTAGCTTCTTTGGCCTTATTAGGAGTTTTCAGAGTGGAAGCAGGACGCCACAACAGCACCCTGCTCCCACATCGCCAAAGTCATCCGCACACTGCCGGTAAGCATACGGGTACATTCGTGTTCAGGTGGGCGGTGCTTTGGCGGTCCCACAGTGTGCCTGCTAGAAAGGCACCACAATAGGACTGCCAAATGCACATTTCTGCATGGCATGGACTGTTAAGTCTATGCCATGCAGGAACTGGGGGTGCATGCAGACAGCGGGGCACACATGCGCCCCCCTGCATGCATCCTTTGGCCCAGAGGCAGCAGAGGGCCCCCTTGGTTTCCTCACTGCCACACTTTTCATGGCGGGCTCACTGCCATGAAAACTGTGGTGGTGAGGAAACTCGTATTATGCTTTGCAGTTCCAAAGTGGCAATGCTAGCATATTGTGGACTCAGACCGTCACGCCACCACCGAGGGATCACATATCCCCATCAATTGCATCTGTCTAATGGAGGACCAACTGCAAAACAGCGGTTGTCACACCGCCATGGGTTCTCCAAACTCATAATCAGGTACTTAGGGGTCTATTACGATGGCAGACTGACAAATCACAAATACAATACAGGTATAGCAGATATTTAGAATAAATTGCTGTTGCTATTATAATTCTTGAAGTGATTTGATTGCACATGTTTTGTTACTCAAAGATGCATTATAATAAATCTAAGTTTTCATACAGGTCAGAATGCATAATAGCTCCATCACACGGTTTAGAAACCAGAGACTTTGAGCAGTTGCTACGCTGCTAATCTTTTGTGATTTGTACACTTTGTAAGTTACCAGTTCATTTGTTACACAATCTTGATTGTGTTAATTATTAAAACAACGGCACATACTTATTGTGGGATGTAACACATTAGCATGAGCAAACAGTTAGCATACTCCTAAAAGATCAATTTTTTATAAGATCAGCTGGATTTGTCTCTTTTGTTTCTCTTGTGAACACGCCATTTATCTTGTAGTCTGAAGTCATTCTGGTTATCAGTTCATTTTACTGTTTGATTAGGGGTAGGAATCTTTAAACCTATTTTTGGTGTAAATTTCTCTAAACGCCCTATTTTTCGAATTCACTCTTTCTGCAAATTAATTATCTTTGAGTGGCTCTTCATGGTCTAATGTGCTGAGATATCACAATTTCCAATGGTTACTACAGCTGTGAGATTCTCATAATGACTTAGCGATTCACAAAATACAAGAGGTGTCCTCCGGCATAAGATGAAACATTGTACAATAAATGTGCCACTCAGCAGATTCCTGGTCAATATGATTAATTGTACTAGTCCTGGCTTATGGTATTGTCTGTAAAGCTTAATTGCAGTTTTTGACATGCGTATATTACTGTTGAAATAATTGTTAAAACTGACGCCCTGTCTTTTTCTTTTTTCTCTTGTAGCTCTCTGCATCTCTAGAAAAAGCAAAAACTGAGCTAGAAAAAGAAAAGTATTCATCCGCATTACTGGTAAAATAAATGAATGCAACATCCAGATTGTGTACCTGTACTACCCAATGAAGTCTATGATGGTTGTCCTCCTTGTTTTAAACATGTCGTAATAGTTGTTGTGTTCTGATACTTCTTTAAACCCTTAAAAAGGATTAAACTAAACATATAAATATAGTTCCATCTAGAGAGGAATGAAACTATTTGTTGTCCAGTATTGGATCTTTTATAGATTCACATGCTTGAAGCATTCCCCTTTTTCATAATGGGAGTCCCACTGTAACATTAGAAATCAGTACAATGTTAAATATTGCCTAATAAGGCTATAGTACCTTCACTTAAGCAACATATTCCTATCTTTTCAAAGAACCAAACTTGATTAATCAAGTTGCAGCACCCTCTAAAACACTCCCCTCTGAGGTTTCCTTCCCACATGTTGCGTGAAGGGAGTCTCTCTTGTGAGCTTGAAAATACAGAAAGATTACCAAAAGTACAGTCTGTACTATCAACAGCCTAGCACCTGCTGGTGAAATCTGGCTGCCTTCAATATCAGACTTGAATAAAAAGGGACTTTTTAGGCCATGTGGAGCCTGTGGGAAAAAAGAGACTACATTTAGAAGACCAGCGTAAGAATTGCATATACTGTCTCTACCTATCTCACAAGGTAAAGGATTGTAAAATATTCTGTACATTTTCCTCCAAAACCTTTCAAAGGAGATTTTTATTATGACTTCAAAAGCTACAAGTCAAAGACAACAATGTGTACGAGGAAGATAGTGAGGATTCTTCTACATTCTACTAATAAGGTTCAGATGAGAGAGCGGTCACAAGGTCAACTGCCTCAAGCCCCTCCAAAAAGACTATGAAAAAGACACACATGGGTCTTCAAAAGAGTGAAATCCATCTGATAGCACTCTCATAAGTACAAGAAACATTAATTTTCCTCAGAAAAATCTGAAATGTTATAATCTAAACCTACCACAGCACCTACTCAGGTACTGTTGAAATTAAAAAAAATACCTTCAGCACGGTCGACGGAGAAATCGTCCATAAGCACACATTTGGCAATCTCGTCCTCAATGACATTGGCTACAATGCCAGTAACGACTGTAATTACCATCAGTTTGCCAACAACTACAGTCAGTTGACGACGGCAACAATGCCGTTGACTGTAAAAGTTGTGACCATGGCATTAAGTGTAACATCGTCAACGACTAAACAAACAGCACCATCAATGACAAAACCTACGAGGACATCATTGACAACATCATATACAACATCATAGATGAAATAATAAAGAGGGGTAGAAATGGAAAAACCCTCAATTTTGTTAGTTCTAGAACATACATCTCCAAGTAAGATATCATCACTACCCCCTAGTTATCTTCTTGATGAGGATGACTGAAGATAATAATAAAAGGGATTTATAAAGCGCATGGTTACGCCATCTCGGCGAGGCCCCGCGCTCAAGGTGAGAGATAGTGGCAACTGCCCGGTTCCAAGGTGCCCACCTTGCTTAGCCTGAGAACAAATAGGTTTTGAGCGCCTTCCTAAACCTAGCTTCAGAAGTCTCCATCCGGATATTTAAAGGAAGTTTGTTCCAATTCTGAGCTGCCAATAACCGGAAGGATCTACCTCCCGCCTTCTTCACCTTTGGCACTATCAGCAGGCCAGTCCCACTAGATCTCACGGACCTTCCAGGCACCTATCTGGTGACAAGATCTTTCAAATACGAAGAACCAGTGTCCTGGGTGATGTGATGGCATGTGTATAACGCTTTAAACATCACTCTTTTCCTAACTGGTAGCCAATGTAAGGTATCCAAGGCTCTTTTAGAGGCAGCCCTCCTAGGCTGCACAAGTACCAGCCACCCAGCAGCGTTCTGCACAACCTGCAGTCTTCCCAGGCATTTAGCAGTGGCGTCCAGATAGAGAATGTTGCCAAAGTCTAGGCGAGATGTAATGAGGGCATGCACCATGAAGATAATGGTCCGTTCGGTGTAGCACATCATCCATGAGAGCTACACATCAAATACCAACACAATTATGAGGAAGGAGCAGTGGTGTGATTATAAACATACACAAAATAATAGCGGATGACGGGATAGAAATTATAACAAGTGCTCCCCTTTACTGGAATAGATGGCATAATACTGCTTGTCCCACTGCAGCATCACTGAGCACTGCGGAATCTGAGCAGTAGTGCTGCATAAATGGGTGTCTACTCTTCTATGTTGCTGCTCTGCAAATGTCCTGTATAGACACACCAGTGAACAAAGCTGTGGAAGTTGACACACTTCTCACAGAATGTGATCTTACGTTACTCTGCAATGGTCTTCCTACAATTTGATGACAGAAATGTATAGCTGGAGATATCCAACATGCTATGCTTTGCTTGGAAAGAGGGACACCTTTGCTAGGAGCTCTATATGCCACTAGTAGGTGGTACGACTTATGAAACTACTTTGTTCTGTGTAAGCCTGGGCGCTTTATTCCGTTCCGGTCACGCAATTATGGGAATTTCGCTTTCCACGGAGAACGCGGAATTGCAAAAAATTTCGTGATCCACGGCTTCAAGGAATTTTTTGCTTGTTCATGCTTTCAAAATGCGGATTTGTGAGATATTTCTCCCCGAGCACGCTGTTTGCGAACAGGAAAAAAGCATCGCGAACGGGTGGAACAAGGAATTCCGCATGTTCGCAGAACTTTTGCATGCTTGTGGAGATTTTTTACCATTTCGAGGATCTTTGCGTAGCGCGACTACGCAAATTCCGCCCACCCCTAGTTCTGTGTAGTTAAAACTCTTTTAACATCTAAAGAATTTAATGTCCTTTAGACTACATTTTTTAGGTTTGTAAAGAATATTTTCAAAACAATCAGTATATTTGAATGAAATTCTGATGGCACCTTCGGAATGAATCATTAACTGTGAGAGTACTGCATTCAACCTCCAGAGGAGGAGGATGCTTTATTGGAGGATAAACCCTAAATAGCTCTTTGAGAAACACTTTGAGTCCATCAGTCAATATAAAAAACTAATTGCACACCTGGGCAGAACTATGTGACCCATGATCATGAAAATAATGATGATGTAATAACTATCACTTGAATTATAAAGGTTTGAATAATTAGCCCTTTCGGTGCTCATGACGAAATGGTTCCATCATGAACCCAGTGCTCCTGGGCTCATGACGTGACCTTTTCTTCATGTGCAAAAGTGCACTAAATCCCTCTGCTGCAAACAGCAGATGATTTTTTCTTTGGGGCGGCCTTAGGAGGTAGGGAAGAGCTTCCCCAACCTCCTGAGGCCTGTTTCTTATTTTCAATGTAATGACGATCGTGTGCATGGCGCGCTGCCATCATTTCATTGAAAACAAAACTGAAACTCAGTTTCAATTTCAATGTTCAGTGCTTGTGGGGCTATCTCAGCCCCCCAAGCACGATACACTTGGGAGATTGCCCCAGCAGGGCAATCCCCAAGCAGGAATCCACCTCTAAGCCACCAGGGAGGGGGAGGGGGAGGGGGGAGCGACCACTTGGGCAAGGGCCTTTGCTCCCCCCATTACAGTCTGCCACAGACAGTCTTTATGCCCCCGTGGGAGGCAGATGGGGCTGTAGCCCCCAATCTGCCCCCCAGGGGGCATAAAGCACCCTAGACACCAGGGATTCTTTTTTATAGTCCAGGGGTGGGGCTGCCCAGAATGGGCATGCCACTGCTTCCACCCTGCCCCCCAAAGAAGGCAAAATACTCTCTGCCCCCCAGGAGACAGATGGGGGCAATAGCCCCATATCTGCTCCTGGGGGGGCACAAAGCCCACTAGGCACAAGGGATTTTTATTCTTAAATACGTAGGGGTGGGGACTGCCCAGAATGGGCATGCCGATACCCCCCACAAAAAAAAATGCTACCTACAGTCTTCCAGCGCCCCCTGGGAGGCAGATGGGGCAATAGCCCCTTTTTTGCCCCCCAGGGGCTGACAGACCACTAGGCACCAGGGATTATTTTTTCCAAAGTTCGGGGTGAGGGCTGCTCAGAATGTGCATGCCATTGCCCCACCCCCCAAAAAAATGCCACAGTCTTTCTGCCTCCAAAGGAGGCAGATAGGGCAGTAACCCCAGATCTGTCCCCGGGTGGCAGAAAGCCCATTTGGCACCAAGGATTTATAGTTTTCGAATATGTAGGAGTTGGGGCTGTCAAGAATGGCCCCCACCCAAAAACATTGCCACAGTCTTTCTGCCCCCCTGGGAGTCAGATAGGGCAATAGCCCCTTATCTACTCCCTCGGGGGCAGAAAGCCCACTGGGCACCAGGGATACATTTGTTTCAACATTCAGGGATGGGGCTGCCCTCAATGGGTATGCCAATGTGCCTACCACCCCCCCAAAAAATTGCCACAGTCTTTCTGCCCCCCCATAAGGCAGATGGGGCAGTAGCTCCTGATCAGCCCCCGGGGGGCAGAGAGTCCACTAGACGCCAGCGATTATACTGGCTTTTTTATACATAAAGGTGGAGGCTGCACTGAATGGGCATCTCAATGCCCCCACCCCCCAAAAAATAGCCACAGTCTTTTCTGCCCCCTCATGGGGGTATATCGGGGCAATATGCCCCGATTCCCCCTTTCCCAAGGATGCCAGAAAGCGAAATGTGTCTACCTGTGCATTTTGGGTCATAGCTGGGGAAACATAGTAAACCTGTATATTTTTAAAAACTAGACACCAAGGAGAATCCATGATGGGGTGGCTTGTGTGCCTCTCACCAGGTTCTGTTACCCAGAATCCCTTGCAAATCTCAAATTTAGTTTAAAAAAACACATTTTCCGCACATTTCTGTGATGGAAAGTTCTGCAATCTAAGGGGAGCAACTAACTTTCACCAACCAAGCATTCCTCTAAGACTCCCGATAAAAATGGTGCCACACTTGTAGGGCTAGTGCCAATAACAGGAAATGACCCAAAACGCAATGTGGGCACATCACATCTTTCCAGTGAAAACTGACCCTTTTTTGGCAATGTACCCAGGTGCGGATTTTGAACCCTAGCTCAGCCAGCACCTAAGGAAACCTACCAAACCTATACATTTTTAAAAACTTGACACCCAGGAGACTCCAGGATGTTGTGGCTTGTGTGGATCTCACTAGGTTCTGTTACCCAGAATCTCTGCAAACCTCAAACGTTGTAAAAAAATACACATTTTCCTCACATTTCTGTGATGGAAAGTTCTGGAACCTGCACAGATCCACAAACTTCCATCCTCCCAGCATTCCCCAAAGTCTCCTGATAAAAATGGTACCTCACTTGTTTGGGCAGGCCTACTACCCGCGACAGGAAATAGCCCAAAACGCAAAATGGACACAACACATTTGAACCCTAGCTCTGCCGGAACCTAATAAAAACCTATCAAACCTATACATTTTTTTAAACTAGACACCCAGAGGAATCCAGGATTGAGTGACTTGTGTGGATCTCTCCAGGTTCTGTCACCCAGAATACCTTGCAAACCTCAAACAAAAAACAAAAACAAAATTCACCACATTTCTGTGATGGAAAGTTTGTGAATCTGCGTGGGTCCACAAACTTGCACCCACCCCGCATTCTCCAAAGTCTCCTGATAAAAATGGAACCTCACTCGTTTGGGTGGGTCAATTACCCGCGACAGGCAAGGGCTCAAAACATAGTGTGGAAACATTAAAATTACCTATCACAAAACAACCTGGTTTTGCAAGGGGGGCACCTCGGTTTTTAGCCCTGGGTTCAGTGGCCATCTCATGATCTTTCCCCAGTGGTGTAACACAGGGCCCCACAGTCCCCATGGTGCAGGGGCCCCCAACATCCAGGGAGCGCCTCAGCACTGCACTTCGGCCGGAGAGCTCCACATTGAGTCCAGAGGGAGCCCCTCCATGCACCCTGCAGGGAGGCCCCCTTAAGTTTTGTTACGCCACTGTCTTTCACCTGTTTGATCTTAATGTCTGACTTTGGTCCGCTCTAGACAAGCTTTATTCAATAGGTGACTCCTTGCTTGACTCTGGTCCGCTCTAGATGAGCTTTATTCAATATTGATTATTAAGATGGATAACACGATCCGCATATATTATTGGAATTATATATATATTTTTAGAAGTTTTTTGGTGGTTGTTTCCGGCCTTGGTTTTTTATCACTGACGGTGTTCTGGACATTATGTAGAGGGAGTTGGATTTACTCAGGACTCTCTTTCCCTAATGTGATTCTTATACGCTATGATGTATGCAAATTGTATATTTTGGTGAGGGGCTAAATATTATCATTATTAACAAGAAACTGTATTAGGGGATATGTTTACTTAGTTGAATGTAGATTTAGGTTGGCCGTAAGGTTACACTATAAATACACATTTTTGGTACTTGAATTTGACGATTTGAGGGATACATTGTTTACGATAATTACTATATTTTTGAGATACTTCAAGAAAACGTACTTGGTTCTTTATGGTGAAAGTATTACATGTGGTTTAATGGTAAATTTAAGCTTCGAGTATTTTTTACACTCAAAGATGGCGAACTGGTTTATTTGCATGAAGGACTGATCACGTGCCCGGATATGGTGTATTTATTCTTATTCAAACATGGCGCCCGTGGTGCACACTGAACGGAGTACTTTCCGGCCCAGGATTATTTACTAATACTGTAAGTACATAACAGATTTGGGTGCTAAGTAAACGTGTACTTATTGTGTATGGAGTATTGCCTGTGCCTCTTGAATGTTGTGCTGTTTCATAGCCTGGCACTCTAAATCTTGTATAAATAGCTTAAATGTGTGCGTATACCTTTTGGTTATCGGCATGATTCGATCTAGGTTACGGTATAATGTATTTTCACTGTTTCTAATGTGAGCTCATTTTCCCTTTGGGTTACAATCAAGAATGGGACTACCGAGGGGCTTATTTGGGGTGTGCTGGCTACTACTTTTGACTTCTACAATATAAGGGATTTTTACTGTATCTAATGTGAGCGTAATTTTCTTCGTGGGATAAGCCAGATTGGGTCTACCGGCATGCTTATATAGGCGTGCAGGCCACTGCTTAGTATTTTCACACTTCTAGGTGGAGAATATAGATGTATGGGACTACACAGTATATCATGAATAGGCAATCCTTTTAGAGCCATGTGCTCATACATATTTAACCTGAAGGGTGCTACTCTCTCCTTTTTTATATCATGGACTTGTGATTTCTGTTCTCCACACATAACAAGTGATCATCCTATTTACTTTGGATGCACCCATTGACTGGAAAAAATGAAGAACAGAACGACCGACCAGGGTCAAGCACAACCAGAACACATGTACGATAAATAATACTAGGTTTGGTGCAAAGGACTTCCCGCACCCGTCGTCACAAGGTGCAAATAAGGTCAAAATGTTAATCGAAAGGTGGACGGTGCACTCACTGAAATCAAACGCGAGCTCGCTTAGTCCAAAAGCAATGTTTTCTTTATTCTGGTAATCTTTACCATGAACGACACACAATAGGTGAGATTTTACTAGGCTATAGAATTTTTCTTTTTTCTGTGTGGGTGAGTACCCACAGATATTAGAAAATCCCTTAGGATTATGCACAGGAGATTAAACAGTGACCTCCAAAACACAGTGACCATTACTCAGCACTTTTTCTATTAGAAAATGTGTCGAGATGGAAGTGTTGATGATCAAATGTTAATGTAGTAAACTGTCTGATGTATAAACAGGCACAGACAACCTGAAACAGCAACCTAATGGTTGGCCCAGTTCACTGGCAATGACAATGTAATGACCTCTTTGCTGAGTGTTCTATACATGCGGATTCCAAGGTGGAACATACAGAGAGGACACCATATAACCTACCAAAATAAGATCGAAAATAAAACACTATAGAGAAGAGATCACCATTAGGTACCAGTCTCATAAGAAAGAAATATAAAAAATGGTATAATACAAAAAACAATTAACTTTCAGCCAAGTGGCACCTCCGGCTGACACAACTATGCCAGAGATCCCTTTTGTAAAGGTAGCAACATTCATGATGGTGTCCTGGGTTCCTTTTTCTTGAGCTCATCTTACTTTTCAGATGCTGCACAGCCATTTTCATGAGTGCACAGTACTCCACCTTTTTCTTTCCTCCATGTTAACTACCATTCCTTGATTCCCGACCTCCCAGAATCCTCATCACTTGACCTCTAACCTCCTAAGCTTTGACATGGATCTCAAAACTAAGACAGACACTTTTCCCTTTAAAAGGGTTCCCTAACATGCACCTAATCTCCAACAGAAAACAAATGCTGAAATTTCCCTCTACTTTCCACTAGTTGTGACTTTGCCTTGTATGTTTGAAGATCAGCATTCACTTTAACTTCCTTCCATATCGCCCACAATTGCCATTATATCTCCTTCTTACCTAGAGCTGAAGTCAGACAAAGTAGGCATAATTCAAAACATGGCTTTCTATCTATCATCCTTTTAAATCACACCTTATTCCATAGCCACACAAGAACAGTTCTCTACCACCGCAATAATTCGCTCTCAGGGGGATCTACAGTAATAATCCAAAGCAATGACTATTCCCGCCCATGTGTGGGGACCCAGGAGCACTTCTCTGAAAGTCACATTTTTGTAGCATCTTCACCATTTAAAAGGGCACTTTACTTGACATGTTAAAAACATCCCTTTTACACCTATTTTCTGCTCTCTTTTAAAGTGAATAACAGGCAGCTTGACCTTCAGTTTCCCATCATGTATGGCAGGTGCTGACAAGATCATGAAGCAGAGCTCTGCCTTTTTAACTCTTTTTCACTGATAAGTTTCTCTGAAACCATTTTTAAAGTGGTTTTCTCAATGTCCTTTAATGTGAAATGTGGAGAGTATTTTTGGATACTTTCCTGACAGGAAATATTTCTAATCTACCTCTAAATGCAAGCCTTTTTTGCAACATGCCCAGAACGTGCGAGGAAAATAGCAAAAACAGATCTGCACAGGCTCTCAGGGGGTCATTACGATGGTGGGAAGTCTGCCACCGCTAGGCCGGCGGTGGCGGACTGCCCGCCCTCAACCTCAATTTTCCCACCACTGATTCGGGTTGGCAGTGGGAATGCAAATGGTACCATGGCGCATGGAAAGACCGTTCGCCGTGGTTTTTTCCGCCTGCCTTTCGGGACCCGGTATCATGGGGCAATGGAGGCGGTGCCGTGCAGGCACCACCGTGGGCATTATGATGCCTTTCTTTTGCGGCGGAGTTCCTGCCGCAAAAACATAGGTGGAAAATGCCTTTAGGGGCCCATTACGGGCCCCCAGGAGGCTGGGGGTTGGAGTGCTGCACGTGGGGGGTACCCATACCCCCTGCATTTGCATGTACAAGGTGGCAGGCACCGCACCGTGCCTGCCACGTTGTACGTGCAGATGCAAAACATGTATTTTTCCATTGTGGCGGGTGCTGCCACCCGCCACAATGTAAACATACAGGATGCGCCCGCCATTGTGGCAGGCGCATCCTAATTCGTTTTGCGGGACCGCCGCACCTATGATGGGCGGTCCCTTTTCCAGCAGTGATGGCGGGCATACTTTGTCCGCCTGCCATCCTAATCGGCCCCTATATCCCTTGTTTGCCAGATTCACATGATTCCAAGACATGTCACTGCAAGACCCTCTCCAGGCATCTTGAGAGAGAGAGAGAAAATTCACCTTCAAGGATGGCCAAGAGGAGCAGAGACAGGTGCAATATTTTCTGGCTGGAGAGACAACGTAGGGGAGAGGAGAGGCTGCTCCAGCTACCAGTGATCTTATCTCACCCTCTGAGAACTTTGGCAGGGGGAGATCCTAAAGGAGAAGATCTGGTGAGACATGACTTCCTCATTCGACTTCAAGGACATCGACAGCAAGAAGAGGAACAACACCTACTTGCTTACCGTCGAGGGCTGGTTTGATTTTGAGGACACACACGAATGACGTAGAGGAGGAGACCGTTGGCATTGAGAGGAACTTTGACAACGAGACATCAGTTGACAAGAAGAAATTCCACGTTGCGACATGGTTCAAATTTGAGACACCATTGCACTGTAGAGAAGAATACAGTGGAATAACTTTCAGCAACGTAATCTCATAGCCTCCCATCAGAATTGGATTCCAAATACTACAAAGCCTACTCTTCATGTAGACCGGCTTCTTCATTCCTCATAACCCACGTCCAATGACATCTACACCACCTCAACAGGTGCCTGGGGAGTCTACTTCCCCACTTCCACAACCAGTAAATCCAGCTGCAATGCCACCAGCAAATCCTCCAGCCATGCCTTCTCCACTACCACAGTCACCTGCACCAGTGGCATCTCCATCTAGGCACTCTAGATCTAGATCACGTTATACCAGACCTCGCTCCAGGTCTAGATGAAGGTCCAAATCTCACCATCATCATTACTGATCAAGATCTCCCAGTTTGTCACGCTCAATAGAAAGATGGGATACTCCATACTGATCGATGTTGTTAAGGTCACATCACGTGTCCGTGTCTTCTGGTCTCCATTCTGCTACATTGTCTCCTGTAGATGGTATTAATACCTTCCAGGAGGTTCTTATTAGGGGTTCCAACATATCGAATATTAGCTTGCCTGCTACCACAGCCATTATGACCTACATAAAAAATACAAGCCACCAGATCAGGTTACCGCTGTTACTATGAATTTGAATGAATGAATTTATGATTTATACAGCGCTCGAATGCCCGGGGCGTCTAGGCGCTACAGCGGAGGAGAAATACCAAAAAGTGAGAAATCAGTGCATAAAAAGCCAAGTTTTTATCGCCTTTCTGAAAGAGAGAAGAGTTGTACTGTTCTTTATGGATAACGGCAGTGTATTCCACAATTTGACAGTGTGAAAAAAGAAATTGCTTCCTCCCCAGTGCACCCTCCTGATTTTAGATACCTGAAGAAGTTTGATCATGGCAGAACGAAGTGCTCTGTTTGGGTGATACCATAGTAGATGTTGTTTCAAGTATTCAGGTCCTGTCCCCTGGAGATCATTGAAGGCCAAACATAAGGCCTTAAATTCAGCTCTTTTTTTCACCGGCAACCAGTGAAGATGTTTAAGGCCCTGGGACACCAACTGGAACTTGGGGATGTTCAGCAGCATCCTGGCAGCGGAATTTTGAACCCTTTGAAGCTTAACAAGATTTTTTTTGAAGACCCAAATGCAAGGCATTGCCATAGTCCAATTTAGCTAAGGCCAAATATGTTATCAGTGTTTTAACAGTAGATGACGGGATATAAGGTTTCACCTTCTGAATCAGTTTTAGGGTTAAATGTACCTTGGAAGCAACCTTATTAACTTGAGATTGAAACTGAAGATCACCATCAAAAATTACTCCCAAAGTTTTGGCCTTTTTATTGGGATGGGAGGAATTCCCATCGACTGAGGCCATCATTTCTCAGACCATATAGAGGGATCTGAGTCCAAAAAAAGCACCTCGGTTTTACTTCTGTTCAACCTTAGGCAATGTGTACTCATCCAGTGGTCTACAGATGTCATACATTGATTAAAACAGGCTACTGTCTCATCTGGATTCCCAGAAATAGAAACCACAATTTGAGTATCATCAGTGTAAGACACTAACGAAAAACCCAACTGCCTGATGACATCTGCTAAAGGGGTAACATATAAGTTGAACAGCGTAGGGCTCAAAGATGAGCCCTGCGGAACCCCACATGGAAGTGAAAATTGCTTCGAACATTGGTCGACAATCTGAACAAACTGGCACCTAATATTGGCACCTAATATTAAGGTAAGATTTAATCAGACTTAACTCCAGGCCTGAAACTCCCAGCCTATGTAGCCTCAAGATGAGAATGTCATGGTTCACGGTGTCGAAGGCCGCCCAAAGATCCAAAAGGATCAAGGCGGCCTTCGCACCTGAGTCCAGCGATGATCGAAGCTCATCTGTTGCCATCACCAAGGCTGTCTCCATACCATGCCCCTCCCGGAAGCCATATTGCGTGGGATCCAGCAAGTTCTGTGAGGCAACAAAGGACGTGAGTTGGCGGTTCATGATCTTCTCCAACACCTTAGCTGGGAATGGGATCCTGGCTATATGTCGATAATTACTATGAGCACCAGGAACCAAACCAGGTTTTTTCAACAGGGAAAGAATAGAGATCCTCTTCCATGTCAAAGGGAAAATGCCAGAATCAAAAATCTCTTTAAAAAGCAAACAAAGTTGTTCACTGATCTCCTCAGAGGCATAATGAAATATTTTTGGGGGACAAGGATCAAAGGGAGCTCCTGATTTCACCTGTTTGACTATTTGCAAGATCTGTTCTATATTTGGGGGGATAAAGGCAGCCAAATCATGATCATACTGTTTCGTAGAAGGAGAAGGTTTGCTCACTTGAATCTGACTAATATTTTCACAGAATGTCTCATAAATAGAGAGCACCTTATCCCTAAAGAAATCAGCCAGTTGATTGCAAAATGGGGCATTACTGTTCAATAAGGGTGAGGTCGGAAGTGTCACTATCTCCTTTAACACTGAAAAAAGTATTTTGCTTGATGTACCTGCCTGCTCAATTTTATTAGAGAAATAGCTACATTTTTTCTCCAAAATCATTTTTTATAGACAGTCAGTGACTGAGTATAGTTCACTTTCTCCACATCCCGATAATATTTTCTCCAATGCCTCTCAGCCCGTCTACATTTTTGTATCTGAAAATATAGTCTATCATCGAACCAAGGTTCTGATTTCTTCAGCCGCCTACTGGTAAATGTTTTTTCAGGGGCCAGGATGTCTACCGCTGTTTTTATCCAATTATTAAAAGTGTTAGTGGCTATATTAACTTCAGACATCAATATTGGTCTGGAGGCAGCTAAAGTGGCTATGAAGTGATACCAGGGATAACATCACTAGCCAGAGGGATAGGACGTTGCTTTTCCAGATTAGAGCAGGTGCTCTCCCTTTCAGATCTCTAACAGGCAGGTGGGGAGGCCCATCAAATAGTTCTTGTCCATCCTGTGTGCATGATGAAACAATCGGACATTTTTTATTCGCATGTAAATCCTATGTAGAGCCCAGACGCATCTGGCTTACCCCCATGTGTAAGAACTTAGGTACGACCAGCAGTGCCGTGGCTTTAAGAATTATACGTACCAGTTCTTCACTGTTTATAGTAACAGCCACTTCTAAATTTCTTGGCTGGTCATGGTCCATTAGACAAACGTTTTTAGAAAGATGAATTAAGAAGAGGTCATTATCAGAGTGTATATACTGTATTTTATCTGCAAAATTTCATGTGATAATGTAACTGATGTATTTTTAGCAACTTTTTAGCCTCATTTTTAAAAAATATAAATGTTTTTTTAATGGTTTTTAAATGTTGCTTGTAAAAGCTTTTATGAGTTTATTCTTGAATAAAGCAAATTAAATTGAGCAAGTGCATCTGCCCTTTTTTGAAAATACTGGGACACTCTAAAACAGTTCATGGAGACAGACATCAATATTTCCAAGAAATCATCAGCAGTGCTGCAGCAGATACAGCCATCCTGGCTTCTCACAGATATTGTCATAGTTTGGCTTACACCTCCCATTATGGCTCAGACTACAGCACTGAAGCCTGGAGCTCAACACTAGATCTTGAACCTCCCTTTTTCAGGGAACTCGTTGTTCAGATCTCATGCTGATGATGAGCTGTCTTGCATGAAGACAGAACTCAACACTCTATGGGTGGTTGTAATGGAGAAAAAGAAGAAATATAGGCGACGTTCCTTTGAGCTACTACGACCATAGATATTTTCAGTGTTCAAGTCCCTCTCTGGCCAAGTGAGGGGCTTGAACGAACAATCTTTCTATGACGACAACAGCTTCTTTAGCAACAAGACCATAGTCAACAAAATCATCATCATCGATTATGCCTCTCCTTCTACCATTAATGATGATCTGGTAGATGATGGTCCCATCGATGACAAACTCTCCTTTGTCATCACCGGCACACCCAGAATGAATGTGTACTATCTCTTTGATGACAGATTTTGCAACACCAGTTACTTTTCCACCTATGAAGGTGACAGCAAACCTATCCACATAGATTCCATCAATCAACCAAATCTTTTGTAAGGCGCACTACTTACCCGTGAGGGTTTCAAGGTGCTGAGAGGGGGGTCGGCGGGAGGGGGTGCTGCTGCTGCTACTGGTCTAAGAGCTAGGTCTTGAGTCCTCTTCTGAAGGTCAGCGGGTCTTCGGTTCGTCGTAGGTTGAGGGGGGGATAGTGTTCCAGGTCTTGACGGCGCGGTGGGAGAAGGACCTGCCTCTGGATGTGGTTCTGAAGATGCACGGAAGCGTAGCCAGGGCGTGGTCAGCGGAGCGGAGTTTCCTGTTGGGTACGTAAAAGGAGAGTCAGCTGTTGAGATAAGCTGGGCCGGTTTTGTGGAGTGCCTTGTGGGCATGGACCAGGAGCTTGAAGGAGATTCTTCTGTTGACAGGGAGCCAGTGCAGGTTTCTCAAGTGGGGGGTGATGTGGTCGCGGCAACGGATGTTGAGGATTAGGCGTGCAGATGCGTTCTGGATTCTTTGCAGTCTGTTGATGAGCTTGGACGAGGCTCCGGCGTAGAGGGCGTTATCGTAGTCGAGTCTGCTGCTGACTAGGGCATGGGTGACTGTTTTCCTCGTGTTTGTCGGAATCCATCTGTAGATTTGCGGAGCAGGCGGAGGGTGTTGAAGCAGGTGGAGGAGACTGCATTGACTTGTTTGGTCTTGGTGAGTTTTGA